>NW_026521194.1:10892500-13392500 GCF_021234435.1 Artibeus jamaicensis | reverse complement strand
GAGGAGGAGAGACAGGCAGGAAGACAGTGGCTTCTATTCCCAACAGCCACAGGACTCTACTCCTGTAAAAGTCCCTGATTCCTAGTGCTGTAGGCCTGCAGGTACCAACTCCAATGCAGCCCCAGCATTCTGCATGTCCTATCCTTAATTTTCCCCAAGACTACTGTCTTCCTTATTAATAACATCATAAGCTGAATACCACCAACTGCTCCAATGGGATTTGGTCACCAGTTTTCCAAGAGATAAGTAAAAATTGGCTGATATACTTTCATCTCAATGATCTCTTCTAAAACCTGCGAAGATCGATGTGGAACAGCAACAGACCAATTGTCTACTCTTTAGCCCTAATTCTGAGGCCCCAATTCTACTATATTCTCTCTCTCTAAACCCTAAATTTTGCCTTCAGCATTGTAGTGCTTTTTCTGCATCATGATTGCCCAGCTGGGAACTCTAACAACTCCCGTATTCCCCAAAGTACACACTCAGGGGTTTGTATGGACAACTTTATGAAAATTTGGAACATAAATTCATAATGGTATATTACAGAAAATAACTTAAAGACCAGAATCCCTATACTAAAGCCCCTCAATCATTTAACCATAAAGAAAGTCTACTCATCGTCTCTACTCAAGTTCCACTTCCTATCCTGCTGTTAGGTTTGATCTCACTCCCCTGATTTCTTCTAATCAAACCCTAGTAATCTCTTAGAGCTGTCTTTCCCTTAACTTAGCTCTCCAGACTATGACCAGGAAATTGTATTTCCACACCTGTTATACATACCAACTAAACCATGCCCTGAAAGATAACCCCTTCTCTCCCACCAAAATTCTCATATTGCAATTTGAGAAACGTAACTACTTTTTATGAAAACAAGAGACACTACATTCAGATTTACTGTGTCCTAAGAACTATGCTTAAAAGTCATTAACTCACTTAATTCTTATATCTCCCTTATGTTGACAGTTCTACTAATACCCCTGTGTTAGTGATGAGAAACCTTGCTTAAGGCTCACAATGTTAGGAAGTACAGGGCTGAACATACAAAAAAATCTAAACTAGAAGCAGAACTTCCACTCACGAGCGCTACAGTTCTGCTCCTGTCTAGATGTCCCATGTGTAACCCTGCAATAAAGCTGATATGCTGGTGATAGAAAACACATTTAACATTTTGTTGGGATGTGTTCTGTAGAGACCATAAGCTCTAGAATGGCTAATGGACTAGTATAGAAAAAGGCAGAACACAAAGAGGGTTTGATAAGAGAGAATGTTAACACAGGACTTTATGATGATTTTTGCTAACAAAAGACCATGGTTGTACATAGTACATCTCCAATGAAGTTTCATGTGTTACTGCAAGACACTGCTATACTTATTATAGTTCTATTTTTCTGTCATGTTTACAAGCAAAGAAAACCTCTAAAAACATTTCCGATTCTCAACAAAGTAAAAGCAAAAATAAATTTCTCACTTTTAACTTTTATGTGGATGAAAAATTACTTAGGTGATATTCTATTTTCAACTTTACCATTAGGCAAATAGATCATGTGAAAGGTAGATACCATTTACAATACTTTCTAATAATGTGAAAAATGTTGTGCTTCTTCTATTCCATAAATTATGACATTTCATTGAGTATCTATGTAAAGCAATCCCAACACTTGTGAAACTAGACCTTATTAATATAAGCATGTTATCAAGTGCACCTTCCTGGGAAGGCACAGTATATAAGGGGCTTGGTATATTGCAGCAACCAATAGCAGGCCAGTGTGGCTGGAGCACTGAGAAGAATAGCTATAAAAATTTAAGAAAGGAAAATACTGTATCATGCAGAGCTTTCTTGTCAAGATAGAGAGGATTCTTCCTTTTGTTGGCTGGTTTTTAGAGAAATAAGAACTCTTTCAAGATAACTGGATAATATTCTCCATGAGTCTTCAAATAAGAACTAAAGAGCTCTATTATCGCCACAACCATTTAAAGGTCATGCCTTATTATATAATGCATGTGTGTCCTGAAGTATGCATGTAAATAGTGTGCATGTGAATTGCACTGTGGTGAGCTGTGGCTGTTGCCAATGAGCAGGAGATGCTACAGAGAAGCAAGTAAGCAAGCCAAAGGTGCTGTTGGCACCACTGACGCTCTACACTGCTATGGCCTTTGCCTTGAGCACCTTAAGATGGTGTCATTGCTAGTTCTATTGCTGTGTTTGATTATATATTTAAGCTTACTTGGAAGCCTTTAAAAAGAAATGATTTCACACTACTAATCTTATGATTATGCAGTTAGCAATTAATGACAATGTGCTATTTGCTAGAAGGAAACATATTTGAAGCCAAGTTTCCTGAAGCAGCTTTTGAATTTACTAAAGCACAACTGTACTCTCAATTTTTAAGGGTTTAAAAATTTATATTTTCTAAACAAAATTGAATATGCTTATATGAAGATAGATCAAAATATATATAAGCCCTGGCTGGCGTAGCTCAGTGGATTGAGCGCGGGCCTGCGAACCAGACAATCGCGGTTCGATTCCCAGTCAGGGCACATGCCAGGGTTGCAGGCAGGTTCCCTGCAGGCCAGTTCCCAGCAGGGGACGCACGAAAGGCAACCATACATTAATGTTTCTCTCTCTCTCTCCTTCCCTTCCCCTCTAAGATAAATAAATAAAATCTTTAAAAATATATATATATGCTATATACATATATATAGCAAGTGACATGTCACATGTCATTTATGTATCTTATAAATTATCAGTGTATAAGTTATATTATCACACATGCATATGTGCATACATTACACAAACATATAAATTATTTTGAAAGCAGATTGTAATGCACTAATACATAAAACCTTTCCAAAGGTATAAATTGTTCATTATTTGATCATAAAAACACTTATATGGGAGTTTTATACTATGCCAATTAGGAACTCGAACACAGAAAGCACAGGAAAGAGGAGCACACTTTGACCCCAGCACAGAGAGGCTCTAAACAGGTTTCTGTCTCTGCAGAGGGCAGGAGAGAAACTCTTAACAGAAGGCACTGACCCTGAGTCAATTCCAGTTCCTCCAGGAGCAAAAGCACTACCGATCGGGAACCTACCCCTTTCAGCTCCCGAAACTGTTCAACTCTAAAATAGCAATGCACGTCACAAAGCTGCTGCAAGATAAAAAGAGAGAATAATTCGACACCAGGAATAAACTCAATACCCATTTCCTTCTCATCTCTTTTATAAACTTATTTCAGCAGCGTGCCATGAAAGAAAGTATGCACAGCAATGTCTCCCAGAGATGAAGTAGCCACAAACGATTGCTGTGAACCCTTACAGAGCCGTGAAGTATTTAAGGAAAGATAGAAAGATGGCATTTCCATAAAAATATTTCCAGATTAAAATATGGTTAAAAGAGCTGAGCAGTGGTAAACTGTACTTAGATATCTAGCAATGAGTTTGTTAAGTCTCCTCTACACAACGGGCCTGGGGTGGTCATCATCAATTAAGACTTGTGAACCTACAGATGACGTGCTGCAGCATTGCACGTGTGAGACCTAGATAATCTTTATTAACCAATGTCACCCCAATAATGCCCAATAAAATTGTTCTGAAAAGTTTAAAAATTAGGGAAAAATCAGCACAAAGGAAAAAAAACTTGTGAACCAAAAAGGCTAAGTTAATAAGGTAATAGTACACATCACACTTGTTGATAAACTTCCTGGACATTTACTCTTCGGTTTAGGCACAGTTCTTTGAACATTTGGAGTTCACGTTAAACCTTGTTCACAAATCATAAGCTTGTCAGTGGATAATCATCAGCATGTTTCAAATCATAAGCATGTCAGTGAATGAAATAGATTTCACTTGGGAAAGGATGGATGTTGACTGGGCTAAGTTTAAAAACCCCAAACAAAGCAAACAAACAAAATATCTTGCCAAGTCCTCTGACTGAACAAGGTATGTGGGAATAAGGGCAACTGAATTTTCTTAGGAAAAGGAATACTAGTGGGAGAATATAAGTACGGTTTAAAGTAAGTGGGAATGTGGAGTAATAATCAGTGATAACCTCCATAATTTGTGTGCAGCAGATTAGAATTAAATTATTTGAAAATCCTTAATCAAATTTCATTCTTACTAGCATCCTGAAATAAATTTTATTATTTTAAATATTAAAAATTTGAAACTCCAAGAGGTTTATAGCATTTTGGGGATCACACAAAGGCAAGTAAACCTTAGGGAAATTCAGCAATATACTTGTAGCTAGAGGGACATAAGACATTCTATTAAATTTCCTTGTTGGTATTTTTGGAGAACATAAAGATTTGATTAAAATCAGATAGTCCACATCTCACAAGTTCTAAATGAATATCTTCTATTCCCCAGCCTAATATTCTTACCATCATACTATTCTGCCTGTCTAGTAGGTAAACAGGACAAGGTGAGTGGCTGGAACCAATCATCTCACTGCTCTCAGTGAGCTTAAAACAAAGAGACAGGTACCCACAGAGTGACGACTTAACCCCAGCTACTCTCAGAGCAAAGGTTGTACCATCTGCTGAGTTTCCATCCCCATCTTCCTGTGAAATTAACTGGAACAGATGACTGACATGTTGTTCTCAGTGCTCATCATTTTTTCAGCAAGAAAATTAAAAAGATAATTAAGTAAAGAACATTTGGGATTCATAAGGACCACTGATCATGTTTTAAAGGTGAATCCATGTCTACTGTATGTGATCCTCACACAATTTCCTTTGTTAGACCATTTGCTACCTGAAGCAAGATTATTCTGAGAGTGTTTTCCTGATGCTGTTTTTTTGTGTTTATTTTGACATTCGGTTTTTAAAAACCTTATGAGTACTACAGACATATGCTAAATTTCTCATGTACTTGTACCTAGTAAATCAAGTTCTTAAGCATAATGCTTTCAGTCCCATTAACCAACTCTCCAGATTTTTCCATAGAAAATTATCTATAATTCAGACACCAAATATTTTCTCTCCTCTTGGGTAAAGATACTGTCCTGCTTTACATCCCCATCTCCTCTTCTTGGACTCCTGCTAAAAGTCTCTAGTCCCTTTCTATTTCCATTCATTTCAAAGTTGCACAATCTAATGTTGTGACTGTGCTTCTTAAACACATCAGTTGCTTCCAGAGTAGTAGTAATGTTCCATTTCTTGATTTGGATGTTGGTTTTACAGGTATATTCAGTGTATGAGAATGTATCAATCTCACACTAATGATTTGTGCATTTCTTCTGTATGTGGGCTGTACTTCAATTTTTTAAATCTAAAAATAGTGTCCTAAATGTCAGTGGTGACTCTAGATTGCCACTTGAAATCTTCTGTATAATATGTTTCCCCCAAATAAGGATACAAGAGTGAACAGAATTGAAATTTCAGTGTGTCCTAAACTCAAAGCAAGATATGCTTGTGAATAGTAGTACGACATCCTCTTCTTCCATGATCCAAGTTGCTAGCATTTTCTATCATCTATGTATGAGTTTTCTACCCGTATATTCATTGCAAGGTAAATTTATAAGAGTCACAAATCACTAATATTTTGAGTTTATTAAGTATTTCAATGAGAGAAATCTTTTGTTTCTATTTAGATTTCTCTCCAGCTTCTCACCTCTTCCTTCTTGTATTTTTTTTATTTCAGAGAAAATCCTTTAAAAAGTAAAGAGGTTTTTAAATAACATAGCATGTAATAATACAAATTATTTGAATTAGGAAAAGCTCTATCATGTCTCTGCATAGAGGAAAAAGAAAACTGCACCAGCATTACTCAGATGGCCCTTCTGGATGGATGAGGACCGTCTTACCTTTCCCATCTTCACCTGTCTCCCTCCCACTCACACATTCCTCCCACCTGTGCACACTGGTCACATTAAACCATGGGTTTCTACATCACTTTCACTCCTCCCATCACCCATTGCTGTCCCCGCCACCTGGTGCGGTGGCCACTGCCTTTTCCCTGGGCTCCTATGCCCACAATTCCCAACATGACTATGTCGGACAGACGACAATACTGTCCCCTCTCTCCAGCCATAGTGACAATGCCGGAAATGAATATATATCAGCAAAGTGCAGCCACATGAAAGTCTTCTCCAATATTTTTCTTATGGAATAAATAGGAACACAATAAAGTTAGGATTTTATTAATGGAAAAGCAAGAGAGAATAAAGACAGAAGGCAGCAGAAACAGCAGATAGCATTTTGAGGTTCTGATAATAAGAACTCTGATTCCAATCACTGAAGTTCCGAAAAATCCCAAATGTTCTATAGTTCTTCTTTTAATTCTATCAGCTCCACAATCACCTATTCTGTGAAGCCCTCTCTAAAAGTCTGCATCTCCAATTCCTCAGAGGGACAGTCAGTCTCTGCCTCGTCTGAATTGCGATGCCTTTATAGTAAGTAGCACTAACCTAAAGGTATTTGTTTTACTAGTCTGCATGCTCAACTAGAACTATAAATGCTCAGAAGCCATGTATTTATATCAGGAGCATTGTCCCCTTTGTGCTTAGCCCACAAGAAAAAACATTCAACATCTATTGATTGGATTATAAAAATGAACTACCCAGAAAAGAACATAGAAACTAGATGAGTGAGTAAAAACAGCAAGTGAATTCAATGACCCCAATGTCTATATGTCAGTAATATAATGATGCTATTAAAATTATATGCTATAAAAAGCTAAAATAGGTTTTATTTTAAAGGTACATGGGGTGTACTAACAGGCCAGGAGCCTGCTACTCCTTAAACAAGGCTGGCCCTTTAAAACTAAACAGACAGTCTAGCAGAGTAGAAATTTCAGGGGATGGTGGGAGAACAGAAGATAATAGAAACAATACAAACAAAGTAAGGGAGGGACAATACAGGAATGAAAGTAAGACCTTAAGAACATTAGAGTAAGCAGGAACATGTAACTTGAAAGCAGTGAGGACAGAATAAAGGATAAAATAAACATAAAACACTTAAAGCTAAAACATCTACTATACAAGTGGGGATAAACATGCTGTATCACTTTCATTAGAATTAAAGTGCAATCTTATAATTGCCATGGATATTAAACAAGTCACCAAAGATATTACAAAATCAATATTTCCCAAACAAGAGAGTCTATGATCTTTCAACAAAAATAATTTCATTTTCATTTTCCCCCAGGAGAATCTGATGATTAACATGAATGTTATAAAGACAACTTTGAATCAAGCTTTGTCCCACACTCCAGGGACAGAATTAGCATCGCCACTCCATTGCCAGCCACCACTCGGGACTTGATTTGCCTTAGTGTGCTACTGAGGAAAAAAGCCGAGAGATTGAAGAATGGATGGGTTAGCACCAGGGGAAAGTGGGAGGGTGATGAAGGTAAGCACTGTGAAATATGCAGAAGACAAAGAAAGTGGTGGGAGGACTGAGCCACTGGGGCAGACAGAAGCAAGAAGCAAAGACGAGGAACTGGAGAGGTTGTGTCTCTGACAGTTGGGACCACACTAGAGTGAAAACAACACCAATGCTTTAAAGTAGCAATATGCATTGAAGTTTTTGTTGGCTTGATCATTTTGTTTGATTCATTTTTTTAGTTTTATGGTTGAAACTAAGCTATAATTCCAGTTTACCAGTAGTTTTTTAGTTTATACTATATTTAAAATATATTTTTTAAAAACACCAAAATTAAAAAGAACAGTAGAGAGAGAGAAATATCCCCCATTTTGGCTCTCTGGAGTTTTGTTTGTTTGTTTGTTTGTTTCCTTTTAAAGTTTTCACTGTTACACATATTTGCAAATGTATATATTCCTAGGGATTTTTTAAAGGCAATTACTGAATTAGATGATCTCTTGATACTTCTTGCAATTCTCTGATTCTACAATGGTAAAGACAGTAGTCTACCAGAAATATTCAGTTTGCTTTGGGGAGAGGGAAGCAAGGAATTATAACAGCATTAAACATTCTGTTTTGAGCAATAATTAAGTAACATAAAGCATGTTTTAATTATATATTGTCATTTTTCTATATACTAAAATCTTCTTTCATTCCTATTTTCTTAAGGTTATAAGTAGAAAGTAGCTTTTATGTTTTACCTCATGGAAAAACATTAAAATCCTTATCAGACTGTATAATTGGCTTTAATGTTTCTTCTATGGGAAGAAAACTTAAAATGGAGAGGCAAAACAAATGAAAAGTAACATTTTAAATGGTGTCTGTATAAATGTTTTTGAGAAATTAATATTTACTACATTCCCACCAAGTTAAACATTTATTTGATTGTTTTCTTTATTCAGCAAAGGTATGTCGAGAATCTATATGTGGGAGCAATACTCTAAAACCTGACAGAGCAATTCTGAATACAATCTATGTTACATGCCACCAAAGTGTCTAGAGTTTAAGAGAAGGAACTAGAGAAATAGCAAATGTTAACTGTCATGATAGCAGAAAGCGGGGCTCCTAGAAAGAGCTGTCTAAAATATTAAGTACCTAGTGTAGCTGACATTATCTCTATCTTCACAGACACCATATAATGTGGTTCCTGCTATTCCAGGATTACTTATGAAAAAAACTATGCATGATACACAGAAATCCTTCATCTCAAATCATGACTTTGTTCCACTTACTCTCTAGCTTTCATGGATTTTCTCTACTTTGTATCTCTAAGCAATGACTTCTTATTTTTCTAACTGCACAGAACATAAACTTTCTCCTTACCCTTTCAGACAAGCTTATTACAAAAGTAACCTGCATGCATTTTGTCAGGTCGCTCGCCTCCAAGTCAGACTCTGCTATGTGCCTTCTGACCTGTCATTTCACCTACGCTACTTCCAGTCCACTGATAACCCGCAACCCACCCACCTGGTGGCTATCTTCTAATTTTAATTCTTCTTGACTTCTGAACACTTTGAATTATGTCCTCTGGGAGGAAACTCTCCCCTCTCTTGGCTTCTAAGATAACTATTTTTCCCAGCTTTCCCTGCTACTTCTTTTCACTTTTTACTCAGTTTCCTCCCTGAGATCTCTTTCACCAGTAGGTTAAAGACCATCTGAGGAGAATATCTGCAAAGTCCTCCTGAACTCTTATAACTTCCTCATTCCTGAAATAATTTCTAAAGGCTGTGGATCCCTGAATCTCCTATTAATCCTCGCTGTCATTTGTGAGTTTAAGTTCTCATTCTCTTCCACCTGAACAATTAGAAATCTTCTAATTATACTCATGCCTATAGCTGACTCCTACAGTCCGCCATCCATACTGTTGTCCAAGTCATTTTTTTTAAATCACAAATTTGCTCAGGTTGCTTCTCTACACATGCTCAGGAATAGTGTATGGTCTAAAAGAAACAATTTGTAGACAATGTATTTCAGATCATCCTATGAAACTGTACACTTAGGATCTGGGTTACAAAAGACAGAATATGGTTAACTTGAACAGTCAAGAATCGGAACTTTACCAAATAACTCACTGAATCAAGAGTAAGTTTGGAGAAGCTCCAATAAGAACCAAAGAAGGTAAGGCCTAGACAAATTCCTACCATAGAAACATTCTGCTTACAATTCCTCTCACCATTGTAATGGCCACTGGACACTCCTAAGTTGTGAACAGACCTTCATTTCCTCATATCCAAATTCTTGAATTCATTACAACTACCTTGAGAAATCTTTACTGCACCTTTCCATTTGTGTTACTCCCTGAACACCTAAGTCCTGAGCAGAAGTATCTGAATGGTCACACAAAGGTCAGGGACACAGAGGGGAAAACTCCCACTTCAGCTTCATAATGGACAGCCAAATCTTGCCACCCATTTTTCTTAAGATGCCTCCCCAAAAAAGATTTAACCAGCTAAGCAATTGATAAACATCAATTCACACTCCCCTGTGGCTTAACCAAAATTAATTATCTAAAACTACAGGAAAAAAAAGTAATTAAGAAGTTGAAAGGAGCCATGACTGGTGTGGTTCAGCAGTTGGGCATCATCCTGCAAACTCCAAGTTCACTGGTTTGATTCCAGGTCAGGGCACATGCCTGGGTTGCAGGCCAGGTCCCTGGGTGGGGGTGTGAGAGAGTCCACTGATCGATATTTCTCTTGTACATTGATGTTTTCCCCTGTATTTCTGCCTCCCTGCCCCTCTCTCTAAAAATAGATAAATGAAATCTAAAAAAGAGTTTAAAGGAATAATTATGGGGTATAATGCACAAAATAAGATAGAATTGGCACCAATGACCTCTCCCCCTTATATCCCACAACTGGATCTGACACTCATGATTAAAGATGTTTTTCTCAGAGTAGATGCGACTGGTAATGTATACGATATTAACAACCCAACACGACTTGTCCTTCCCCGGGAGTTCTGAGTCCTCAGGTGACAAGGTTGACACTGACTGAAGGCTCAATATATGACAAAATAAGCAGGACACTCACTAAAAGGACCTCACTGACCAAGACTCAGACCCCTTAGAATGCTTCCCTATAGCCCTCTCTCCCAAATTCTGAGCCATAAATATTAACAATCTGATAAATGCATTTTCTCAAATCTATTAGATCAGAAATGAGGTATAAGATGTTTATCTTTTCTGGCTCATCAACTTTATCCCACAGGGAAGATCTGCATATATTAGAAATCCAAATATTTATCTTGCCAGATCATGATAACCAATAAAAATTAACTCTAATTCATTATTCCTGTAAATAAAAACACAATTATTATCTAAAACAAACATCAGTGTAGGTAGGACATTTTTAATTTCAGAATAGAGAAAAAACACAGAGTAATGAATGTGTATCATCATGCCTGATATATATTCTATCTCTTTCCATATATGTGTGTGTATGTGTGTGTGTGCCTTTCCAAGTTTAGCTAATCATAAACAGAACTTTAAGATAACACTTCTACAATGGACAACTCCCTCTGCAACTTGAGACCAAGTCTCCCCATTGCTTAAAGTGCTGTGCTCCTTTATATGGTCACAAAGGCCTTCTGGTCTACTATCCATATCACTTCTACTATCACTTCCCTCATTTTTCTTCCAGTATCTAAGAACATTATATTCTAATAATACTGAACTCCTTATAGTTCCCTAAAATCATTATACTCTCTTTAGCCCCAGCTCTTACTACTACTTGGAATGATTCAGACACAAATATTTTCCAACTCTTATTTGCAAAAGCACCTCTGGTGTGAAAGCGTCCCTTTCCTGGCCCCCAGCGAAGGAACATAATGGATCATTTTCTTCATTTTGTATTTCACATGCATATTTCCATTAGTCTATATACTATATTTTCCATAAGAGTTGAAATCTGTACTTTATTATTCATTGTTATATCCAACAGGAGCACAGTGTCTGGCACATAGGGCACTATCAAGTAGATAACAATGAACAGATCAAATAACTATTTAAAAGCATCTCTACTATTTCTCCTTCCCTCTGCTTTTCATTCCTCTTATTGGTTTCTCTTTGATGTTCTCATGGACTTACATTGTCTAGTTCTTTCTGCCTTCTATTCTACCCAGAAAATTATACCTGGAATTTCAAACTTCTGTCTCTTATTAGTAAAAATATTACTTTTGACTAGACAGAGTATTCTCTCTTTACTGACAGTTTTGGAATGTAATTTTAATGCAAATTGAAAATGAACTTTTAAAAATAGTGTGCTCTATACAATACATATAGTATACAAAAGACATCTTCTAAAAGCAAATTTGATTTGCATGTTTGATAGTGCCATAAAACATAAAAAGTACCCCCAAAAGCCCTGAAAGTATAGTGAAGTTCAACAGTGCTCAGGATTTCCATGAAACCTTTTCTTTTATAACTAACTTCAGGCTTCAGTGACCTCTTTACAGAATCTTTAAGAAATGGTCAAAAACTTATGTTTGTAGTTTTCAGTAATTTTAGGATTTCAGGATTTTAAATCCTCCATGAAATCAAATAGTCTTCTACTAAAGTTTTTTCTTTCTTAATGTTAGAAATCCTTGGTATGGAAGTGAAAATTATTTTTTGTCTTGACATGGATTTAATTTCTTTTTTATCCTAGAGTCAATCTAAACCTGTTTACTCTGATCTTCTTTTTTCATCAATACTGCTATAATATCTTCTTCCCTTTTTAAAAAAGGTTTCATTTACTTATTTTAGAGAGATGGGGAAGGGAGGGAGAAAGAGAGGGAGTAAAACATCAATGTGTGCTTGCCTCTAGCACACCCTATACTGGGAATATGGCCTGCAACCCAGGTATGTGACCTGACTGGGAGTCAAACCAGCGATGCTTTGGTTTCCAAGCCTGTGCTCAATCCACTGAGCTACACCAGCCAGGGCCATATCTTCTTCCCTTTTAAAAGTAAGATGGTCACTTTTAAAGAGTGATGTTGCAAGACATTCTAGCATCTAATTGACCCTAGCTCCATAATTAAATCAAAAGGGACTGAATAATCACCAGCAAAAGAAAAGATGCAAATGCCTGCATTGTTTTAGTCCTAGGACATGGAAGTTTGCAAATCAGATTATTTCCAAATATATCCAGAACCTGTTCTATGTGAATATAGAATCTGTTAGGTACAAATTTTCTTAAAAATATATAATAAGGACTCATTCTGATTCCTAGATTTATTTTATTAATATTTAACTTTATAGAATCAAATTTCAGAACAATGAAAAGTTAGAGCCTTTATAACTCAGGACCCTCGTCATTTTAAAGGTGATAGGTTCTTCTCCCAGGTACAGATATCAGTTGCTTAGGCTTTTGTTTGTTTGTTTTGTTTCTATTCTCTGGCACCAGAAAAAAATTAAAAGGAACTCATTTCACAAAGGTTAAACATGGAGATTACTGCTTCAAAGTGGGAGAACTCTGAAAAACATCAAGCTTGCCATAGGGCTATCTTGGTAGATAATAATTTCAGTGGAATTTTTAAATTTCTCTAAAGAGTATATGTAGAAGCAGATTACTGCCTTTAATTGATTCACCATCTAGAATTTTCTTCTTTTAAAATTATAGTCTAGAAAGTTATTTTTGTTCCTACAAGGGAGAGTCTATTATTTTTGGCAAACTCTTCCTTTAGCTTCTATGATATCTTATGAAACTAAGATGCAGAGTTTTATTTTTTTTATCCACACAGCAATATGAACACTCAAAACTACTAATATTCCAAAGAACACATAAAATCCGGTGTGCATACATTTCCTAACCCTGGTCTCCATTGCACAGCATTCCGGAATACTCTTTTTGTCATAAAACAAACATTCCGTGTTGTACATAAATGTTGCATAAAAAGACATTTTCAAACAGATTCTTGAAGTGATATTTAAAAATATGTATCAGTTTGGCATGCTCTTAAAATCAGAGACAAAACAGACATATGTTGGAGATTCAGTATTAGGGAGTAAAGATATAAATTTTGTGTCATAAAAATAGATCTTATGAAAATAAATAGGAAACTCTAAGGAAAATATTAAACTCAAAGTAAAAGACAAAATTGGTTAGAAGTTGAAAACAGTGCAACTTAAACATTTACACAAGAGCAACACATGAGATTTTAAATAAAGGATTTTCAAATCAACAGTAGAATATAACAGAACAGTGTTTGACAACAAAATAATTTTATTTGAATTTTTGAAAATCTATCATAACTAATTAAAATTTGAATTCCATAAGAAAATAGATTTCATATATCCTAGTACCAATTCTTCTGCCAGAAAGAAGGAAAATTAAGAGCCTAATATAAATATTATGACTGATTTTATAAGTAGGTATTGATTGCCATGTAGTTGAAATAGGATGGCTGAGTCCGTATGTACATAAATGCTAAACCATGAGAAAAATGAAAATGGGAGCCTTGATGTGACTAGCATATATTTAAAATGACTTAATCAGATTTTATCAGTTTCCATCAGTAAAATTTAGGTAGGGTAAAGGTGTGGAATTTGGAGAAAGGAAATCATGCTTCCGGCTTACATCTCTACTCACTCACTTTAGAACTTTACATAACTTATTTAACTACTCAGGTTTGAGTTGGGCATTTACTAAAACAACAACTGTTTCTTTAAGGCAAAGAGGCTAATGTAGACAAAAAACACTTCCTTGATTGTATATTATAGAGTAAATCTAAGGAAATAATAGAGAAATGACCACTTTTTTAAGTCCATAGAATAGTTGTTTATTATAATAAATACTTTAAAAAAGCTTGTTCATATATAATTTTTTTGGTGCTAAGAAGTCTGCTAGCTTTCTTAAATTTTAATTTCAGTGCTAAGTGTTCTTAATGAATGTATGGTATTAAATATATTTCGATTATTTGATTCATGTTTCTTGATATCTAGGTATACCTACACTTGTATAAATGAAGAAATAAATTAATTATTTAAAAAGCCCTACAACAAAGGAACTACATTTTATGTTTAAAGTGGCCTTAATCCCTTATTAGAAGCTGTTTTTATAAAAGCCTGCCTATATATACATACCCACGTACAAACTATATACTACTTTCCTTTATGCTTTTCAATGATAAAAGCATCTTATGATACATATTCAATTTTTATTATTGACATTTAATTCAGAGAAAGGAACAAGTATAAAATTATATATTATTTGGGGCCCTGGCTGGTGTAGTGGAGTGGCGAGAAAGGCAACCCTACATTGATGTTTCTCTCCCTCTCTCCTTCCCTTCCCCTCTAAAGATAAATAAATAAAATATTTTTAAAAAATTATATATTATTTGGAAGTAATGTTCATTTTATCCAGTATTTTTCATTTAAAACTACAACATCTGAAACTTCTAAATATTCATTATTATGACATGATAAGTTTTGTTAACATTGTATATATATCAATTATTCCACTTATACTAAAAATATACTCAGTATCAATCATATAAAGTTTATCTAGTAATTACTTTCCAGATATATACTTAAATTTCATAGGAAATTTAACATTGGCATTTTAAATTTTATTTTTTTGAAGACAGTCAAGGATTAGCATTAGAATTCACTAAAATCTAATCAACATAATTCACTCTGTCCTGAAACTATAAAAATTTTTGTTGACATTAAATTAAAACTTCTTTTGTAACTATACCTTTTAGTTTATGCATTATCTTCATTATAAAATGTGATTTTAGTGGTAATATTAGAATTTCCATTAATCGGTTGCTCTTTTCAGTCTGGAAAAAATATCTTCTAATCTTTGACTTTTAAAGTAAAGGAGAAAGAAATTAGTAACACATTAACAAAACCAGATAAAGCGGCATTGTTGTTAATATGTAATACACTATTAAGAGAAACACAAACAACATTTTTATTAAGAAGATGCATATATATCATGGCAGGCTGACAGCCCTGTGGGGGTGGCAGGATCAAGCAAAAAAGAAAAAGGACTCATGGACACAGACAATGGCATGGTGATTGTGGGGGGAGGGGAGTGGAATAAATGGTAATGAAAATGCAATACAAAAAAACCATTGGAAAGAGAATATATACATCACAAAAAATAATAGTCGGTAGAACCAATATATATGTATTTAATAAAAATGTTACTCATAGATGACTCACTGATAACAAAAGCCATCTATCTTCCATGTTGAACCAAAACAAAAAAATAGGTTACTTCAGTAAGGTTAATATCAACAAGCTAATTGAATGAACTTTATTCTAAGTATCATAGTTATGTTCTCTACCCACTGAGTGTTTATATTAAAAAATATAAAATGCAGAAATGCAGAAACAAACTCCACAGACAGCTACCATTATTGAATATGTTTCAAGAAAACAAAAATTGCACTAGAGTTAATATTAAAATAATTTAATGTATTTTTTTTTCTTACCACAAAATAATGACCTCGGTTAAAACGAATTCCTAGAAATTAGTGACCAACTGAGGTTAATGGCCCAAAACTATACATTAGGCAATTACCTCCACCCAGTCATTCATTAATCCCCAGGAAATAATGAGGTCTACAATTGTTACGGCTCAATTATAACCCAAATGGAACTATGAGGGATGAGAGCAGCAATATGATTGGCTAATGTGCAAAAATTAGGTTCTCCATGAATGCCTCGTACATATCAATTAAAACTGCATCACCCTTAAAAAAACTCATATGCTGATATTTCTTTTCCAATTTCAGATCATAATAGCAATAATGACTTTGATGCTGGGCATTGTCTGGGAATTAATGGCAGCAGGTGTTAATGGTCCTTGGCTACACCTTGAGCCATCCATTCCTCCCTGTTAGTCATTAATACTTAGGAAAGGCCCAGCTATTGCTTAATTAACTTTACAATGCAGTTAAAGCATATATGACACGATAGGATGATTTTTTATTTATAAGCTTCCAAAAACAAACCCTTTAACTCTAAAAAGCCTTGCAAAAATCCGTTTTCAGATTTCTGAAACATACACTAAAAATTAAGAATGAGGAGGTGACATCAGCAAGATGGAGAGCTAGGGGACCCAAAAGTTCATCTTACCAAGCAGAAACAATATATAACTATACACCGAAGAAAATAACCCATGGACAGCTCTGGACTACAACGAAGCAGCAAAAACCCCATGGAGGTCAAAAACTGAGGATGGCCACGTAGAAAAGAACAGGAAGCCTATTACCTGTGTTACCCATCCTCCACTCCAGAGAATCTTGAAGCCAGGGGGGTATAGCCTCAAAGGAATTTAACCCCCTGGGGAAAAGGAGAGCAGGCAAAACCCAGTAAGCCTTGCCACTGTGGATGCATGTGGCCTTTGCCAAACTGGTCTCCCACACTCTTCACCAATGCAGATGGAGCTGCCTAGCATCCCCTCAAAGCAACCACTCTGGCAATAAAACTGTTGCTGTGGTTGCTGATGACCTGCATTCTGGGGCTCCAGTAGCTTCTATGTCCCAAAGTTCCTAAGAGAAACACCATATTACCTCATCCTATTTGGGACCAGAGCTGCCACTGATGTACACCCCACCCTTGAGTTCCAAGTCTTGGTTCTGAACCCTCATTGACAATGTCACACTGCCACCGCTGTGAGCTCCAGTCCCTTCCTGGATGGGGCCTCTAACGGGTTATGGCCAGCGAATGCTGCCACGGTGCTAAGCCCAGCTTTACTATGAATAATTGGTTGCCAACAAACTAAAAAAGCCTAGACACAGACACATTCCTGAAAACATACAAGACTAACAAGACTGAATCATGAAGAAATAGAAAACTTGAACAGAATAACAATAATTAAGGAGATTAAATCTGTAACAAAAAAAACTTCCTATTGCAGAAAAGCCCAGGACTAGAGGGTTTCCTACTGAATTTTATCAAATATTTTTTTAAAGATTAATGTCAATCCTTTTCAAATTGTTCCAAAAAACTGAACAGAAGGGAATACTCCCAGGTTCATTTCACAAGGCCAGCATTACTCTGATGACACAATCAGAAAAGAACACTATAAGCCCTGGCTGGTGTAGCTCAGTGGATTGAGCACGGGCCTGCGAACCAGACTATCGTGGTTCGATTCCCAGTCAGGGCACATACCGGGGTTGCAGGCCGGTTCCCTGCAGGCCAGTTCCCAGCAGGGGATGCAGAAAAGGCAACCCTACATTGATGTTTCTCTCCCTCTCTCCTTCCCTTCCCCTCTAAAGATAAATAAATAAAATCAATAAAAAAATAATAAAATAAGAAACATGTATTTTCTAATAAGAAACTGCAAAAAAAAAAAAAGAAAAGAACACTATGAGAAAAGAATACTACAGACCAATATTCCTGGTAAATATCAATGCAAAAATGTTCAAACAGATATGAGCAAACTCAATTCAATAGCACATTAGAAGAATCATTCACCATGATCAGGTTGGGTTTACCTTTGTGATACAAGGATGATTAAACATATCAAATCAATATATGTGACATATCACATCAATAGAATAAAAGATAAAAAGATATTCATCTTAATAGACATGGAAAAAGCACTTGACAAAATACAACAAACTTTCATGAAAAAAACCCTCAATAATTTGGGTACAGAAGGAACATAACTCAACATTATGAAGTCCATAAACAACAAACCACAGCTAACATCATCCTTGATAGTGAAAGACTGAGAGTTTTTTTCTCTAAACTCAGGAACAAGACAAGGGTACCCACTCTCACCACTCCCATTGAACATAGTTCCTGAAGTCCCAGCTAAGGCGGTCAGGCAAGATAGAGAGACAAAAGAAATCCAAACTAAAACAAAAGAAATAAAACTGTCATTATTTGCAGATGATATGATCTTATGTCCAGAAAACCCTAAAGACTCTACTAAGAAACTATTACAACTAATAAATAAATTCAGTAAATTTTCAGGATATAAAATTAAAATACAGAAATCAGAAGCATTTTTATACACTGACAACAAATTATCTGAAAGAGAAAATAAGGAAGCCATCCCACTTACAACAGCATTGTAAACAAAAAAATTCTTAGGAATACATTTAACCAAGAAGCTGAAGGGCCTGTATACTGAAAACTATAAGACATGTAATGCAAGAGATTGAAGAAGACAAATAAATAAAAAAATATCCTGTTTTCTTAGGTTGGAAGAATTAATATATTGTGTAAATTTTTTCATACTACCTAAAGTGATCTACTAAATTGATGCAATCTCACCAAAAAATTCTAATCATATTTTTCACAGATATAGAAAAAACTATGCTAAAATGGCATATAACCAGAAAAGATCCTAAATATCCAAAGCAATCTTGAGAAAGAAAAACATGGCTGGAGACAACATACTGGTTTCAAACAATATTACAAAGCTATAGTAATCAAAAGAGTATGGTAGTGACATAAAAACAGATTCACAGACCAGTATAACAGTATAGACAGCCCAAACATAAACTACACATACATGGTCAAATAATTTTTGGCAAGGTTTGCAAGAACACAGAATGAGGGAAAGGACAGTCTTTTCAATAAATGATGCCAGAAAATAGAATATCCACATGCAAAAGAATGGGACTGGACTTCTGCATTGTATTATTCATGAAAATTAACTGAAATAGATTAAGGATTTAAATGTAAGGCCTATAACCACAAAACTCCTAGAAGAAAACATGGGGAGAGGAAACTTTGACATTGTCTCATCAATAATTTTTAAAAGTTTTATGTCTATCCCCCCACCTTCCTCTCCTTTGGCAACCATGAGCTCATTCTCTGTGTCTATGGGTCTCCCTTTGTTTTGTTTGATTTATTAGTTTTGTAGTTTAAGATTCCACATATAAGTGAAATAATACAGTATTTTCCTTTCTCTGACTTTTTTTTGTTTATCATAATAGTGTCTAGGTCCATCCATGTTGTCAAAAGTACCAAGATTTTAATTGTATACATCTCATCTCCTTGATCCATTCATCTACTGGTGGAGCTCTTGGCTGCTTGCATATCTCAGATATGATTTCTTATATAAGACAGCAAAAGCATAGGCAATAAAAACTAAAATAAACGAGTGGGCCTATAAACTAAATAGCTGCACAGTAAAGGATACAATCATACTTTGAAAAGGCAGCCTACAAAATGGGAGAAAATATTTGCAAACCATATATCTAATGAGTTATATTCGAAATAAAGAAATAACTTGTGCAACTCAATCACAAAAAGTAAGCAATGTGTTTTTTAAAAATGGGCAAGGGACCTGAATAGATGTTTCCAAAGAAGACATACAAATGGCCAACAAGTATATGAAAGGGTTCTCAGTATCACTAATCACCAGGTAAATGCAAATCAACCTCATACCTGTTAGGATGGCTATTACCAAAAAGACAAGAGACAGACATTGGTGAGGATGTAGAGTAAAGGGAACCCTTAATAAATGTTGGTGGGAATTAAAATATCATTGCCATTATGAAAAACAGCATATCAGTTCCTGGAAAAATAAAAGATAAAACTATCATATGATTCAGCAGTTCCAATCCTGAGTATATACTCAAAGGAATTGAAGTCAATATCTCAAAAAGATATCAGCATGCCCATGTTCAGGGCAGCATTATTTATTAATAGTCAAAATATGGAAACTATCTAAATAGCCCTTGGTGGATGAATGGATAAAAAGGGATGTGTATTTTACATATATACATAAATAATATTATTTTTACACATATATAAATAATATTTTACATATATATAAATATTATTCAGCCATAAGAAAGAAGGAAATACTGTCCTTCATAGCAATATGGAAAAATCTGGAGGGCATTATGCTAAGTGAAATTATCCAGAAAAAGGAAGACAAAAATACCTTATGGTATGCATCACTCACATGTGGATTTTTTTTTCAATCTGACTTCATAGAAACAGAGGATAGAATGGTGGTTGCCAGGGGCAGGAGAACAGAGGACATGGGGTGATATAGGTCAAAAGGTCCTCATGTTCAGTTCTAAGAAGGCCTGAGGATGTAGCATTCATCATGGTGACAACAGTTAATAATATGGTGTTGTATATTTGAAATTTACTGAGACTAGATCTTAAGCAATTTCACCACACACAAAACGTTATCTATGCTGAGTACATGACATTATGGATGTTAATTATTGTGATCTTGTCAATCATTCTACAATGTTTTTGCATATCCAATAATCATATTTTATACTTAAATAGATGCAATTATATTTATCAATTGTTCCTCAATAAAATTAAAAAGCAATTATGAATTTCTTTCTAGTTGTGAAATTAGAATAAAAGGTATGATTTAATATAAACTTAATGAGTAATGTAGTATTAATATTACTATTGAAAAATTACACAATTATGTTGAAATGGTAGAATTGTATTTTCTTTCCTTTTTCAAAGTTTTAACAGATAAAAATCTGCTAAAAAGTTCAGGTGGGAGGTGTTGGCAACATTCATAGATTTTAAAAGATATCTTCAGTTTTACATTTGTGTTGAGAGAATTTGTAGAATTAGAGCTTTTAAAGTTTTTGATATGGAACGAACCTAGACATCATTTAAAGGGCAATGCCTATTTTTAACAGAGGAGGAGCCAAGAAATCCCAAGAAGGTAAGTAACTACTTGCATCACGTGGTCACTGAGGAACAAAGGGGAAGATGCTGTCTATCAACTGCCTCTCTTCCAGCTTGAGCCACTTTCACGGACCTATGGCATCTGTTTGCATGGTTACAGCTCTACCTGTTAGTGGTTTTGGACAATTGCTATACTTCATCTCAATGCATCAAATGAACAGCCAAGTTCCATGAAACCAGGAAGTAATAATTTGTAGTCAATTTTGTTCTTTTGGAGAGAGATTTATAAGCTAACTTTAAAAAACAGCTGTGTAGTGGATTGAGCACAGGCCTATGAACCAAAGGGTTGCTTGTTTGATTCCCAGTCAGCACATGCCTGGGTTACAGGCCAGGTCCCCAGCAAGGAGGGGCTCATGAGAGGCAACCACACACTGATGTTTCTCTCCCTCTCTTTCTCCTTCCCTTCCCCTCTCTCTAAAAATAAATAAATGAAATCTTTAATTTTTTTTAAAAAACAGCTTTAAAACTTTTTTGTATTTTAATTTACACAGATTTTTAATAATCTAACAAGGCTTTTAACGTTTTTTTCTCCTACTTTGTTTTCAAGTAGTAAGGACACTTTAGAACCCAACTGGGAAATGTGTTCGAGTTACTTACCTACAACAATATGGTTTTTTTGTTTATTATTCAAGCAGAAAATCCAACTAGTGACTAATGGAATATTTTTCTCCTTGTAAACCTTAATGTTTTTGTTTTTGTTCTACATTGAATGTTGAAATTAGTTAAATACCAGATTAATTTCACTCAATTACAAATGGAAGGGACTGTGGGAAACAGTCCCTTCCATTTGTATTTGTTTGTATATTTCAGACTGCTCTTCTGGAATAACTAAAGCTACCTTCAAAGAAGATGTAGCCCCTGATAAGGGATTATTCTAATTCCCTCAGTTACTTATTCTGATGCTTATTTAGATCATTATGTTTGTCAAGCCTATTTTTCCCTCAGTATAACCTTGAGGAAATAAAAAAGAAACTACTGTTTTTACGGGAGGAAACCCCCTTCTTCTCATGTACGTGCTTCTTCTCTGCTCCACAGGACTCAGAGTGTGTGAACAGGGTTGGTGAATAGGAATCACTTGCTTGTGTAAAGGTAGTTTAACTGGATAAGTTTTAGCTCCATTCTTCCTCAAGGGAAAAAACAGAAATTACCTGAAATTGTAAACCTACTATTTCATTAGCCTATTAAGGGGGCATTTTTCAACCTTACCAGCAGCTAATTAAAGGAACACAGTATCTGTGTAAAAACCATCTGGTCTACTAAATGTTGTTGACAAGTGTATCTGTTTCATGATGCCTACGGTTAAATGGTTCAAGTTAGTGCTTAGCCAGGAGAGAAAGCTACCTGGCCGAGCATGTGTTTTGCCACTGATGAGCACACTACTGATGCCTAAAATGATCCTGGTCATGGAATTACAGACTTCAGGAAAGATCGGATCCAGAATACATTAACTGTCCCACAAAATCAAGATCTCTTAAATTATACAGATGAGTGTCACACATGTATATAATTACAAGGTTAGGATTCCATTTTTACCTTTAAGCATATACTTTGCAAATGTAACAGTGTAATATATATTAACATTTATTATTTATAAATTTTTACAGATTTCAGCTTTATTTTGCTGATTTCTCTCACAAAAGTAACAATCATAGGTTTAAGTTATGAGTTTTATAATTATGTGGTAAAATTTTGATTAAAAATTACATATAAAAATGAATGAAGTTAATGTTTCTACAAATACAAGTGTCTTGGAATGTGAGATTCCAATGTCTATGATACAGATATTAAAAATGTTAAATTCTTAAGCACACAATTGATAAAGTTTTTATTTCACTCTATACATTTTAGGATGGATGAAAAAATTTTGAACAGAGAACAGAAATAGAGAGTAAGTCTGAAAATGGAAAAGAAAAAGTATACTTGATTGTTGGTTCCCTTGATCCAAAAACCTGTGTATTGTGCAGCTTATGGTCAAACATGTGCATAAGCAAGCCCATCCACAACTGAGAGTACTTCTGGAGTCTTGAATGGAGCATACCATTACTTGCAAATAATAACTTTGTTAAGAGTAAAAGTGTTAGAAACCAGAGCCTGAGAGAAACTCCTGGGTCTGTATGTTGAACAGAGACACATGTCAACCCAAAATTTTGATGAACTGTAGTTCACAATAATTAGATTTCCAAGTCTTCCCAACACACATATCTAATGGGAGAGTATTAGACCAAGGTCACCCTGATATAACCTTGATGATACATTCCTTTTATAATGCAGGTGAGTATTTGATATTCCAGTTTCTCTCCCCAATCACTGAGAAAACAAAAACATAAAATATGAAGTCTATCTCCGTGATGACTTTATAAATGTATTTAAACAAAAGAGTATAATTTACATGATCTACCATAATGTTTTCCTAATTTGCTTAGACTCTATGTTCTACACAGTCGTTCTTTTTTCAAATCACAGTTAATACTTTCTCTTTTTAAAAAATACTATATTAGGAACATCTGCTTGAATATAGTTTTTTTATTTTGAATACTACTTTTTTTCTGTTTTTCTGGATCACAATGAGAATCAATACAAACTGAGAATTCTTAAACTTAAATCCACTTTTTGTGTCTTCATTAACCTAGACATGGACTTCTTAAGACATGACAAGGATGACTATTTGGGTGAACCAACATGAGCATGGAAATATTACTGATAAATTCAAAATGCGGAAAATTTGACCAAATACCTTTGACAATGATATAAGAATCTGGACAAAGTTCCATATATCTCTAGTATGTGTAAGCCCTACATCCTAGCTCTGTTAGCAAATGTTACTGTTCTATTCAGAATTTACCCAAAGTATCAGTTTTCTAAAAAAGAATTACTATAAGATTTGTAAAGGAAATAAAAAAGACCTTCTTGATATTTTAACAATATCATGAATATCTAGGGGCAAAATATACAAACTGAAAATTGGAGGCCAGTGGCCAAATTCAGCAAGGAAATAGGCTATTTTTTCTGCATAAAGAAAATGAACTTGCTCACATTGTAAAGTTGGGCTTATTTAAATATATTTCATATTTCCAACTGTAGGTTTTTAAAAATATTAATAAATCTACCACGGTTCATTGGAATAATGTGGTCCTTGCCTTGGGGTAGGACCTGATTCTCCAGTCCCTACTACTCCTGAGTATATCACACCAGCCAATCATCATTCACATTTTCATCCTACAGGGAAATAAGCAGCTTCAAAAGTTGGTGTGTTTGTGTGCACATGTGTGTGTGCATGTACACACTGAACTTTCTGATGGATGCCTGGATTTTGTATCCTCCCGTCTGAATTTCCTGTGTTCGCCTATTTTGAAACTTCAGCCTTTCAAATAAAAATATCCATGAATCAAATGAGCTACTGTTCTACTAAGGAAAGAGAGGGGATTAAGTTTCCTTGCTCTTTATTTTTGGAGAGTGGCTTACATTCCCCAACCTGACTAATTTGACATTATATTTAAGCTATTTAAATCCAAAAATCTATTAAAATAGACTATAGCCAATACAGAATAAAGAAAAATAAAATCCTCTGAATCTCTAAATGACTCACCAGAGAATTAAAATATATTACTTTAGCAAAATGGTTCAAGTATTTTCAGTCAACTTCTATTATTTTCACTTACATATATATATTTCATCTTAGGGCCAGGAGTTTTGCCATACCTTTATTTTAAGCAATTAGGATTAATTATATTATTTCATTTATGGAGTGACCCAAGGTATAGTGAAACAGTATTTTTATGATAATGCATTAGTATTTAGATATTTCTGGAAATCCATCAAGATATTTGAAAGTTCTATAAGAAATAAATTTCATAACCTTTATAACCCTACCCAAATCACTTATAAAAAAGCATTTTTATTTAGTTTCAGAGACTGGCTTTTATAAGCCAGTCACTTATAAAAAAGCATTTTTATTTAGTTTCACACTTTACTTTGTAGTGGTAACTAATTGCGGTGCCTGGAAGAAAATGCACATGAGGTTGTGGGTCCCTAAATGAGCTGAACCTCAAAATCACCTAAGCAATTACAAAAACACATGGCTGGGCCCATATATATTGAGACTCTGACCAAGTCAGAGTAAATCAATAAATCAGAATTTCTCAGAGCAGGCTCTGGCAATAGTATTTAATTTAAAGCTGTCTACATAATTATGATTTTCAGTAGAGTTGAGAACCACTGGCATAGCCAAAAGCAGTAACATTAAAAAAAATTCCTCTTCTGCAGCATTATTTATGACGGCCAAGATCTGGAAACAGCCTAAGTGTCCATCAGTAGATGAGTGGATAAAAAAGCCATGGTACTATTACACAACGAAATGCCATGGTGCCATAAAAAAGAAGGAAATCTTACCTTTGTGACAGCATGGATGGACCTGGAGAGTACTTGGCACAAGCCAGTCAGAAAAAAACAAATACTATATCCTCTGACTTATATGTGGAATGTAATGAACAAAATAAACTTAAAAACAAAATAGAGGCATTGATACATAGAAGAGATTGACAGCTGTCAGAGAGGGAGATTGGATGAGAGACGGTGAAGGGATTAGTCAAAGACCATGTATGCATTACCCATAGACACAGACAACGGTATGGCCAACGGTATGGCAAAGGGGGGAGGGATAGGGACATCTGTAATACTGTCAGCAATAAAAATAAAGTTTAAAAGAGGAAAAAATAAAAATGAAAAATACTCATGTACATGGACAAAAGTGCAGTGACTGCCAGGAGGAGGAGAGAGAGGGGAGGTGGAGGAGAGTAAAGGGCTGATAAATATCTGATGGAAGGAGACCTGACTTGCGTGGTGAACACACAGCATAGTGTACACAGGATGTATTGCGGAATTGTACAAATGAAACGTGTATAATTTTGTTAACCACTCGCCCCAATAAATTCAATAGAAAGGAAAACAAGAAATATTAATCACATATAAATTTTGGTTAAAAAGATCCTCTCCTGAATTATTAGCATATTAATTAAACAAAAGTACTTAGTTCAATTAATCAACTATTAGTTGGCTATGTTAAACCTGTGTTAAACGGCATAGTAGGTTCCTAAGAAGAGTCTACAATCTACTTGGAGAGCTGGGGGATGTAACATGCATGGATAATATTGAATTAGAAAGTGTTTAAATTAGCCCTTTTCAGTAATTTCGTACTCTAACTGATCTTTCTTCATTTCCTATGAGTTAGGTGATACGAAAATCCTGAAGGCCTTGATACTAAGGCAAAAATATTTTAGAGATTTTATACTTGATGTACTAGTCAACAAAATAGTTATCTAAATGGAGGAATGGTGAATGAACTCAGTGTTTACTATTCCAGACATTTCTTAGAGAAATGAGAGTATTTGGTCAGCAAAAGCTATCACAGTGCATTGGCTGTCAGCCTGTGAAAGTCTGGACAGAAATGAAGGCCCACATGCAGAGGAATGAGCTACCCAAAGGAATTTTTCAAAGGGTTATTGACAAGGGAAAAAAAGGAAGACGATGCTGTGGAATCAACACCTAGAACCATTCACTTCTGAGGGATTATTAAAATAGTGGTTTCTTTAACATATACAAGAACACAGAAGTTTGAAAAAAACTTATTTTTTGGAGAAAATAGGATTGGTTTATATTATTTTTTAAAGATTTTTTTAAATTTATTTTTAGAGAGAGTGGAAGGGAGGGAGAAAGAGAGGGAGAAAAACATCAATGTGTGGTTGTCTCTCATGTGGCTCCCACTGCGGACCTGGCCTACAACCCAGGCATATACCCCAACTGGGAATTGAACCAGTGGCCCTTCAGTTCACAGCCCACACTCAATCCACTGAGATATACCAACCAGGGCAGTTTATATTCTTAAAGTTAATGTGCTGGAAAACACTTAATTGGAAATATTTAGAGGATAATTAGAGACTTAGAAAAGGAGCTTGAGTTAAAAAAGGCTGAAGATACAGAGAAAAGGAAATCAAGAATGTGTTCATTATTCATGCTATCTTTCTGCCTCAAGTCCTATTTCAGGGGGCAAAGGTTACCCTATATGTGACTCCTCACAATGAGATAAGACCTGGTTAAAACATGTTAAGTGAGAAACATGTTGAAAACTAATTGCTAATACATAATCCCTTTCCTCTGAATTTACTTTTTCTTAGAGGAAAAAAAAAGTCTAATTCCCCAAAATCCAGTTTATCATTTTAAACTCACTTTTTATTGATCAAACGAGTAAAAGAATATGAAATGCCCTCAGTAAATCACCTACCATTTCATTGGAAGTGTCTTTGAATGGACTTTATTTATTTATTTATTTTATGGGCTTGCATTTTAAGGATTCTCACACAGTTTAGTTCTCTCTCCCCAAGGCTGGTTATGTAGCTAGCTGTCCTAATCACCCAGTAATTAAAATAAAAACCACTCCAGATAATCGGCAGTGTTTTCTAATTGAAAACTGGGTAGATAATCATTGGCCCAAGGAAATGCCCTGCTCTCATAGTATATAATATGAACTACCATCTGTCTATTAAATTAATCATTGTAAAATATTAACATATAAATGACTACTCTAGAGGTATTATAAAGCCGTCCCAGCATTTAATTAATTGTTTTGTTTTCTTTTCCATTTTGTTCACTCACCGATTTATTTCCAGGGAATAATAAGGACATCCATTCCAGGTTGATGGGGGAGGGGCAATAACTTTTGGCAATACAGACATATACCCACCTTTCTACACAATGTAGTTGCTCTCTAGTGAACCACAGAAACATGGGACCCAGAAGCTAGAATAAACTACTCAGAAATATTTGATCCAGCCATAAAGCTTGGAGATCCCAAATTTACACATTTACTTCCAGGGAAAGTAGAAGTAAAACAGAAAAAAATGTAAGTTAAAAAAAAATAAATGCAAGCTGAAAATTTAGAAATTTTTCAATGGAGTTGAAAATCCTTGAACTATACCTGCATAAATTGAGGAAATAGCCTATCTCTGCTGTTCCTGGAAGGATACTTCTTTTTGCATGAAGAAAGAGGGGGAAATTCATAAATATCAACAGACCCTGAAAAGAATATCAGTACGTATTATGAAGGGGGTAACCTGATTTTTTGCTCTGAGTAGACCGCCTTCTACAACACTGTCTTTGTAGACACTCTCGTATACAACAAATAATGAGTAACAGTGTCTCCAGCTGGAGAGGACATAGACACATCTTTACACATAGAACAAATTAGACAAAAGCAGCATGAATAGATTCTCCTTTTCCAGTCAAGTCAATCCTAGCACTAAAGGAATGTCCCCATCCCAGATTCTCTATGTGGACTTACCCTAAGGTCTTGGGGATCTGTTCTTTGCTATTCGCCGGCATGAAGTAGGCCTTGTGAAATGAATAACTAAATTTGCACATGGACTGACGATGTTCTAGACAAGGTCAAAGCCCATTCATGTAGATACTCATCAACTGATTAGGCAGAAATTACTTAAGACACTTGATAAGTCACACTAGCTCAATAGCTATCTAACCGATTCAGAGAAAAAGAGAACTTGAATGAAAGTAAATAATAATAATAATAAAATAACACTCCCAATTACCTTTGTGACAATCGCAGAAAATAAAATATCTTCAGGATTTTGAACTTAGTATGCAAGTGTTTGTAACAAGGGTAACACTTTGTGTAAAAACCATACCTGTTTTGAAAAATCGTCTCTAGTTTAAGGATGAAAGAACCACTTTCCTTACACCTCGTCATTAACTGCCCTGTACAATAAAAGGATTAAAAGTTCATTCCTAATTGTTTTTCACAGAACCTGACATAAACTGTGGAGTACTTTCGAGGCTCAGTAATAACAGATGTTATGTTTAAATAAAAAGAGAAACACCTTAAAAAATCATTTTATGAATCAAGATGAAGAAAAAAACTTTATAAATTTAACACTATAAATGAATGATCGAAAATTGTATGTGGCCAAGGATATGGGATTTCTGAAAGTTACATGAAAATATAAATTTTAAAGTTATTAAAATCTCAATTTTATATTTTATACTTAGTTGTAATATGGCCTTTTTTCCTCTAGATTGTGTTATGTACAAAGAAGCATAACATGTAAATCATGTTGTTTCTGCCAAAGAATGAAAAGCACTACTTTCTCTAAAAGTGAATTCTCGTGGACTATTTGTACTCTATGTCTCATGACATTAAGAATGCAGTAATTTTTTTCTTTTATAGATGTATAACTATAATCATATTAGATTTAAAAGGACTTGATAACCAAAATCCGACAATATTAAAACTACCAGAGAGATCAGGTAGTATCAGGTTAGAGAAATGATAGGGAGTCTCTCTCTATATATATCACAACACACACATATATGCACACATAGATTTGTACACACATGCACATATATGAGCACATATATACACGCACGCACATATATACACATATATACATAACATTACTTAACAATAAAAATCAAAACTATCACTTTCAACTGTTCACAATTTTCCCTGCATTGTGCTGGGCACTTCATGCACATCATATCATTCAATCTTCGTAATGACCCTGTGAGGTAGGTGTAGTTTTCCCATTCTATAATTTAGTGTACGCCAACATATAGGAAACCAGTAATTTGCTCAGGGTTACATAGTTTATAAATGGCTGAGCTATATTTTTTACAAGGCTAACTGACCTCAAATTTAAATTGCTCTCCACTATAAGAAAGAATCTCCCCATTTAAGTTTCCTAGAGGAGATGCTGCTGGCTCTTTGTCAAACCCAAGCCTAAGCGCACAGCTTGGACATATTTCCCTTGGAGTTGGGTATGTTAATGAATTAAATTCTATCCAAGAAAATATGGGCAGAATAGCACAGGCCACTTTCAGGCTCAGCTCACAGAAATTCCCCAATTGCAACCTTCTACACTCTTTCCCCACATCTGGCTGTGGATGTCCACCGGGGTACACTGAGAACCATTGGAAGACTGTAGAGACCTAGGACGTAGTTCAATCAGAAACATTTGCACTGAACTGTTGTGCAAGGGGTGGGGCGAATCCTTCAATCCACCATAAAATAAGGGTTTTTATATTCTATCAACTGTTAATGCCCTAATGTATGCCAGCTATGTCATTTTATAGTTACAAATCAAAATATGACTTTGACTCAAGTTTTTAATAAAAATGTTTCGATTAAAAGTTAAAATTGACTTTCCCAACAGTCTAAACTTTGCCCTTACAACATCCAGTGATAGCAAGTTAAGGAAAAATGGTAACTTGAAGACAGGAAGTCAAAAGGAACTGCGTTTTTATCACTTCAAAGCAAATAGCATCTAAATGAAGTTTTAAGTAATGTCTAGATACTTTTTTTTAGCTTAGCAAATTCAGGTGTCAAGGGTAATAAATGAATTATTTATTTGATGCACATAATATTTTAAAGAAATCAGTACAAGCCCCCAAGGGAAGACAGCAACCACACACTCAGAGCATTTCATCATTTGAAGCTGATATAACAATGCTGACAAGTACAAAAGATAGCTGCTTTGTCCTGTCCTGCTGTGTCACATTGTAGAAAACACTAAGTGTGATGTGACCTTTAGAGAAAGAGACAGGAAAGTAGCTGGCTCTGTGGTGCTTAACACAGATATTTCCGAATTTTCAAAGGTCCTGCTTTTTGCCAGGTGTGGCCACATTTTTATGTCCTAAGGGATTTCAGGCATGAAGAGAAAAGAATGCTGATGCATTAAACAAATGTAAGCAGGGGAAAGATTGGGAGGAAAATTCACCGTTTGTGGAAAACTAATCTAGTTGTTAAGTATCCCTGTGTGTAGGCTCCTTGAAAATTTCCATCTAGTAAATATTAGTTCCAAAATTGGCATACAGATGCCACTGTTAGACATTAGACATGGAGACTATCTGCTATTCCATTCATGTTTTTACACTCCTTTTTAAAGTATTGACCACTTTTATGCTCCTTCCTGACCAGGAACTCCCAGTGCAACTGCCGCAAATTCCAGTCCCATCAAACTTCAGTCCAGTCCAGTGCCCTCGCTGATTCAAAGGTGGTACATATAAGTGATAGCTAGATACCATCTATTTTTATTTTTTATTATTTTTATTGTGTTTTTTTTCATTACCATTTAGTCCCCTTATACTCCCTCCCCCCATAATCATCACACTTCTGTCCATGTCCATGAGTCCTTTTTTTGTTTTTGTGCAATCCCTCCACCCACTAAGCTCCCGCTGCCCTTAGCTGGCAGCCTGCTCTCTGTCTATGAGTCTGTCTCTATTTTGCTTGTTAATTCAGTTTGTTCATTTGATTCTACATATGAGTGGAATCATATGGTATTTGTCTTTCCCTGACTAGCTTATTATGTAGCATAATATTCTCTAGATCCTTCTATTCTGTTACAAAGGATAATTTATTTCTTTGTATAGGTGAATAGTATTCCACTGTATAAATGTGATGTTTTCTTGGATATACCTCCCCAGGCAAGGGAAACAAAAAAAATAATAAACAGATGGGATTTCATCAAACTAAAAAGTTTTGCAGAGCAAAGGAAAACATTCATAAAACAAAAAGACAACCCACAGAATGGGAGAATATATCTTCCGATACATCTGATAAGGGGTTAATATTCAAAATTTATAAAGAGCTTAGAAAACCCAACACAAAACAACAACAACAACAACAACCCAATTAAAAAGTTGGCAAAGGACCCAAATAGACACTTCTCCAAAGAAGACATGTGGATGGTCAATAGACATATGAAAAGATGTTCAACATCACTAATCATCAGAGAAACGCACATTAAAAGCACAATGAGACATCATCTCACACCTGTCAGAATGGATATCATTTTATTTTTAAATATGCTTCAGCATTTCTAAGGAGTAGACTTATATTTTTATCAGGCATCTCCTCTTCTAAGATTAATTTCTCAACCCAAAGGAACCAGCAATAGAGAACATTTCAATGCTCTGGGTAAGAATTCCTTAAATTTAGAAATAATACTCATTGAAGTTACCTAAAAATATATTTCAATCTTTGGAGTAAACATTAAAAATAGTACAAAGGCCATACAGTGGAAAAGCATATGAAGGAGATGTAATAAAATAAAATAATAATAATAATAAATAAAGTCCTTTGTTTCTGACTCAAGAATCTCCTTTCTTCTGACATTATCTATGTATAACACAGTAGTAGGCTGCTTATTAGCATGTAAGGAGGGTAAAATCAAATCTCAGACACACATTATTGTATAGAAATCAAGTCTGGTTAACTTTAATGTTATCAAACTGACTGGTCAATGTATAAGGACAAACTATTTTTTTTTAATTTTTTTTAAAGATTTTATTTATTTATCTTCAGAGGGGAAGGGAAGGAGAGAGGGAGAGAAACATCAATGTATGGTTGCCTTTTGTGCATCTCCTGCTGGGAACTGGCCTGCAGGGAACAGGTCTGCAACCCAGGCATGTGCCCTGACTGGGAATCGAACCGCGATTGTCTGGTTCGCAGGCCCGTGCTCAATCCACTGAGCTACACCAGCCAGGGCAGGACAAACTATTAAACAAAATTTACTTATGAGCTCAGGAACTATGTCATAAGTTAGGAGTCACATTTTATGGATCAATTATTCCAGAGAAAAAACTTTTCTAAATTTCCAATTTTTCAAATTCAAAGATATCTAAAAAGAAGTTAATTTCATAATACATAATGTACCAAATCATGTTGTACACCTTAAACTTATACAATATCATGTGTCAATTATATCTCCATAATGCCGGAAAAATAAATTAAAAGAAGCTAAACTCTCTTAAAAGGATAAGATTCCTTATATACTTAATCGAATAATCACAGAGTTAACATAGACAGCTGGAATGGAAACCTAAGGAAACTCTAGGAAACCCAAGGCCACCATCCATTTAATCTCTTATGTGATGTATGAAGTCCAGGAGCACCTAAATATATACACTCAGAATATATATATAGCTATCAAAGTGGGGAATGATGCTGATTTTGGCATTCTAGAACATTTTCTTTAGTAGTCTTTCTAAAAGGCTTTTAAAATTCACACTGGTAGTGATGCAGTCTTCCCTCAAACACTTTTTTGAGATTTAAAAGATGAGTGTATTTCTGAAATTTTTCCAGCATTGCTTTTATTGCACCTCTGAATTTTCTTCATCATCTGCCAATTCCAATAATCAACTGCTTCTGCACTTTTGAGTCTGCCAAGAACCTCTGACAAACCATACGTCATTGAACACTTATTTTCTAAATATTTTTGGCCTTGCATTGTTTCTTGTTATATCTTTTCACATACATTGAAATTTTAGTTCAACTTCTTTCTAAAGTACTCTTTCCAGAATAATTCCCTAAAAGTAGGTGCTGGGAACAGCCTACACAAGACCTTGCTCACAGTATTTTGCCAATAACCTTAGAAATTATGAATAAATAATCATCTAAAAACCCTGCTCTCCAAGCATGATGAGTCCAAATGAAATAATTGCATTTTTTACAATGCCAGAGCAAAAATATATAGAAATAAGTGAAATTTAGAAGTTTACCCCATCATTTCATAACAGTTACAATTTCATAAGTTATGACTATTGCTCATTCGCTGTGTGCTATTCACAATATTGTTTTCTTATATAAATGATACCAAGGCCTGAACTAACAGCAGTAGAGTCCTGTTCTATTGATGCTATTACTGTTCACTACTCAAATATTTTCATCAGTCTAGCATTTAAGAGATTAATAATGTTGACATGTTTAAGTTTTTATGAAAAATATTATAAGTGTTCTGTGGTCCATCATCATAAATTATCACTATTAGAATTACTTGCCAATAATGTACTTAACATAAGCTTACATTACAGATTCCTAATACAGAGAATCAACACAGGAAGAATTCTAGGTCTGAAGTCAGACAAACATGAATTTAAATGCTGTTCCTACTATTTGCTAGCTGTGTAGGCTGCGGGAAATTACTGCCCTCTAAATGTCTTCATTTCTTCATCACTAACATGTGGATGAAAATTTCTACTTTGCAGGACACTTTTTTCAGATGTTAATGAAATATTTTATTTATAGCATCTGTCACTAAGTCTGGCATATAGTCTATGTTCCAGAAATAGCAGTAAAAACAACTATTGTTACTGATACTACATATTGATTATTGAGTGAGTTAGAAGTTGTCAAAATATGCATATGAATTTTATTTTCATTAAGGTTTATCCTAATGAGACAGTTTACTAAATTTAAGATCCTTGTACTATTTTTCATTCCTAATTAACAAGCAATTAACAGTAAAATATTCCAATAATTATTTACCAAACATCAGCATGTAGCATGCACTGATAGAATCATTGAAAATGTAATATAAGAAATGAAATATTAATCAGCTTGACAACAACCCGCAACCTTCAGATTAGCTTTGGAGAGCATTATGCTAAGTGAAATAAGCCAGGTGGTAACAGACAAAGACCATGTGATCTCACCTTTAACTGGAACATAATCAACAAAAGAAAAAAACAAACAAAATATAACCAGAGATATTGAAATTAAGAACAACCTAACAATAGCCAGAGGGGAGGAGGAGGGACTGTGGGGAGAAGGGTTTTCAGGAACTACTATAAAGGACACATAGACAAAACCAAGGGGGAGGGTGGAAGCAAGGGAATGAGTTGGGTTTGGATAGGGTGGTTTGGATAGGGTGGCGGGGAATGGTGGGGAGAAAATGCAGACAACTATAATTGAACAACAATAAAGTAATGTATGAAACAAAAAAAGAAAAGAAAAAAATAATAAAATAAAAAATATAGCAGCAAATAAACACTTAACATTTAATACTACAAACATTTTAAATCTGAAAAGACATGCCACAATGATTACAGTGCACTTTGCTTTCAAAATGTATTTTTTTTACATGTGACTCTTGAAAAACCCAGGTTTGAACTGCACAAGTCTACTTACACACTGACACTGTTTTTCTTCAATAAATATACAAGACGTCCCTCCCTATTCTTGGGTTTCACATCTGTGGATTCAGGCAACCATGGATCAAAAACAGTATTTTTGATTTGTGTCTGCAGAGAGACTATACTGCATGCATCATCCTACCTGTAAGAAAGCTGAGCACAAGCAGATTTTGGAATCTGCAGGGAGTCCTGGAACCAATCCCCCCACAGAAAACAATGGATGGCTGTAGTTAAGTTTTAGGGAAATCATAAGTTACACATAACTGTTGACTGCACAGGAGTGGGTACTCCTAACACCCTCCATTGCTTAAGGGTCAACTGTAGTTACTTACCAGAAACAACTACTAGACACCACACAAAAACATAATCATTTACCTACAAGTAAGATGGTTATATAACTATTCTCAGCTTATACATTTATTCAACAATAAGTTTGGGTAACTTCCAGTGTGACTATTGTGTAATATAAATAAAACTGAAGTGTACAGAAGTCTACATGTTTATATAAACCACAGAAATAATAAACTGGTTTGACAGGGATGGGAGAAAGGAGAAATTGTGTAGGTAGTTTGGTAGCTCAAGCATTTTAAAACAACTTATGGACTAAGATCTTCATGACCTTGCCAACTTGCTTTTCATGGTTTTAAGTCATAAATAAGATTAGATTAAAAGGTGTTTCTTAATCAGAGATACTATTTGTGAAGACCCAAGTCTATTTCATTCATGGCATTGCTGAATCTCAATTACGCTACATACAGCAGGGGATATTTCTCAGGGATGAATCCACATCCAGAAATTTTGCTAGTGGTGCACTTCTAAGAGGTGATCCAGGGAAATATTACACACTAGGCAGAACCCTACGTCAAAAATTCCGACCCAGCAAAGTCGGCCCAAGTCACTCGCGACGGTCACGCCAGTGTGTAGCCACCTTGGACAAGGCAGAATGCCCTTTGCCTGGGCTTCCAAACCCATTTTCAGAGATATTGAAAGCTCTCTGGATCTGGTCAGGAGATTTTCTCCTTTGCATAAAAAAGACAGTAGCAAGCTTTCAAAGGAAGACGTTCCCTAGTTGCTTTCAGAATACTAGAAGCCAGAAAAGACCAAATTGCACATTATTCCTGTGCAGTTAAACATCACAGTAGAAAGTGGTCCTGTGGATTTATCAGAAACCCATGAAATGCAAATAAACCTTAATGGTTCTGTTTAAATAATAATAATGCAAAATTATGACATGATTGAAATGAACTTAATTATCAGACTGCAAAATCCCTTAACTAATAGGAATTTCTTAACTAATAGGAACACAAAAATGCCAATAGGTAGAATAGCAGGGCAATTCATATTTTGTATATTATACTTATCTGATTGAAAAGCCTAAAATCATATGTCAATATTTTAGGTGGGATATTTCCTAACATAAACATTTCATTATTATTCTACTAGTAAATGGTTTATCTGGAAAAATTACATCTGAAAGAAGTGAATAGTCATTAGTTATAGTAATTCAAATGTCCATTAATTAATAGAATATTGAAGCATCACTATTCTCAGATATATGTGAAATCACCAGGAGAGGAGTATCAAATGACTTTATTATTTTTATGACTATGTGATTTATAGCCAAATAAATCTTTAAAAAATACTAAGAAGAAAATATTACTCCAAAAATGCACTGTAATAACTCTGTGTCAATGATTATTCCAGTTTCTTGTGTATGGCAGGAATCAATAAATAGATATTTTTAAAGGAAAAAAATAGCTAATCTTTCTCCAAAGCAATATTTCTACCTGAAAACGTATTTTAAAAGTCTGACTTAATATAGATGTATAGAACCAAAGATGCCACTTCAGCTTTAACTTCCTTTCTGTGTTTTTTCAAAGCATTAGTAGGCCCTCTGCAAGCAGTATGTCTTCTTGCTGAAAGCTCATAAACATCATGCACAAGTCTTCCAGGGGCAACCCTTTGTGGGAAGTAAAACATCTTCTAGCCTAATCACCGACCTCTAATGACAATCATACAACTTTAACCTAAAATTCAAGTACAGCGTTCAGGGAATAATGGGCAATTAAGCCCATCCAGAAAAGAGCCATATACTTCCATTATTTCTCTTCTAACTACTACAACATTCAGGAGAGCTTGAAAACAATGAAATTGCACAGCAAAGGTCTGGAATTTATAGCCGGGTTTTGTGTAACTGTCAGCAGCTTATCCTGTGGTCTCCCATCTCCATTCTCACATCTCTTTTGGATCTGGGTTGTCTAACCTAACAGAGACTGAAGTTTTCCTTCAGACTTACCTATTTCTTCCTCACGACCACAAAAAGGGAGTTAAAGTGAGGAGGAAGGCATTTAAAAGAGTCTGCATTTGAACACTTAGGGCTTAACAGCAGTTAAAGCAGTTTGGCTGAAAAGGTGGCTATAAAGATAAGAGATTCGATTCTTCGATTACAGAAGTTCCAGAGATAGAGCTAGAGATAGCCCAGAAGTGGCCTGGGCGCTCAAAGATGCCAAGGAGAAATCCCAGCGTCTTTCTACCTTGGCTGTTCTTAGGCTGCCATCAAAGCCTTAACCCGGGACCCCAGGACGGACTTCCACAATTCCAGGTGTCACATGCTGGCATGATGCTGTCCGGCCAAAAAGAGGGTGTGCTTTCCTTGTGTAGTTCTTTTTGTTAGAAAGAAAACCTTTCTCATGAAGCCCACCCAACTTCCCCTTTCTTCGATTGGAATTCTATGGCATGTTCATAACTGCATCAAGCACTGGGCTGGGAAATAAAATGATGATAGTTAGTCTAGACAAAGTATGATTCTCCCCCCAGGAAGTGGGGACAGCTGAGCAAATTTTACTCTGCCAGGAAGAAGTAGGTAAAGGAAGTCACCGTTGAAACAACCAGTCATAGTTTCCACCACATGCTTTTGGAGTCACGGGAAATTGGACTTAAATTCCCACCTGGTATCTTCTAAACTTTGTTTTAAGTAATTGCACCTGCTTCTTTTATACTTCTTACATTTTTTATATATTTATGGATTCCAAAGAGAGAGAGAGAGAAAGGGAGAGACAGAAACATCGACTGGTTGCCTCCCACAGGTGTCCCAACCAGACACCAAACCTGCAACCTGACCATGTGCCCTGCCCGGGAATTAAGCCCACGAGGTTTTGGTGCATTGGGACAGCACTCCAACCAGCTGAACCAAACCAGAAGGACTGAACTTTTTAACTTTATGAACTATTAAACTTCTGTTGAGAAGATATAGATGTAGACATAGAACAGATACAGATATGAATACAAATTCAATATAGATATTTTTAAACAAGTCAGTGTTGTGGGAAATACAGAGATATTTGTGTGAAAGTGCCTGATACATGGCTTTGGAGAACCCAATCAATATTATTTAATGTTTCCTTTAATCTCTAGGCCTTCCTCAATACCCTCCTTACCACAATCAAAGCCCAATAACTATCTGAGTGTTGCCTAAGTTTGACTCTGTTTCTGAAATTTTTGCTTTCTACAAAGCCTTTTAGACTTTTTACTTTAATATTTCATTCTTAATATTCTACTATGCTAAATAGCAGGGTTGCCAAATATTAGTTTATTTGAACTATGGATTGTATACCTGATTACCATACACACGCACTCCATCAGATGATAAATTCTGTAAATCAAACCAACATATAAACCCCATCAATTAACTTTAAGACAAGCTCCTAATTGGATATAAAAGGTTCCTTGTTACCTGTCTCTATATTTTCAGTCTCATCCTTTGTCCATCCATGACACATTCAAGCTTTCAACACTTGGAATTCATTGTCCACACCTTCCATGATAATTCCCAGCTCCTTTAAATCTGTTGTTGTGGGTTCTTCAGTCTGTTACACCCTCCCTACTACCTTTCATGTGACCAATTCTTGTTTATCTTCATGACATTTCAGAAACTATCTCACCACCCCACCCCCAAATCTTTCCAACCATGAGGATGGACTAAAAATATCTATTTTTTCAGTCTAGAGCAGGTTTAGCTTACCATTTATCATTAAATACTGAATGTAGCTATTTTTGTGTTTGCGTTCATCACTAGTATCTTTTTGTTAATTACCTCAGGCATGTTTCCTGATGCAATGTCTGGTACAGAAGTAGCTACTTAATAAATGTGGATTGAATTAAATGAAATAAATTTGTTTTATATATTTGGTACTTTGAAATGAGATACTAAAAACAAGGTATCTTACATAAAAATTGTAAACAAAGCATTTAAAATTATCACCAAAAAGATTTTGAAACAAAATATAGTAATATGCCTCAAGCATTTACTCTGAGCCGCATGTTATGCTAAGTGCTTTGTAAACATTTTCTTACATACACATCCAAACAAACCCACTAGTTAGTATTTTCCACAGTGTACCATGAGGATCCAAGACACAGAGAAGTTAATTAAGTTTTCCAAGATCACAAAGCTACCACGTCCCAAAGCTTGACCTTGAACTCAAAGCTCATGTGTTAGCTGTTATACTCTAGAACAGAGACCATTCATCCTTCAGATGCTACCTTATTTGTTATCCATTTATAACTAGAAATGGTCTCAAAAAGCTCCAAGACAATTAAACTTTGCAGGAAAAGAATCAAATAATCACTTCTGCAGACAGGAGAAAACAGCAGGACATCTTATCACAACTTTTTTCTACCTTTACTGAAATTCATGTTCGTTCACTATTAAGAGCACCTTTCCTGATGTATTGCACTGAAATTATTAAAATGTGCTTTGCTGGACAGTGTTAAAACTTCTTCAAACAACTTTTTACCACTTATTTCCTTTAACAAAATTCCCAGTTTTTACTATTATGTAATGGCACTATCCTCCTCCCTCTAAACATTCCCTAAAGTGGAATGTTAGGGATTACACTGTCATACAGAAATTTAGTTAGGTGCTAAAAGCAGTGATATACATGTATACACATTTTTAAAAGTTTAATTTTATTGCTTAAATATTCTGTGTTCACATTTTTTATTATTCAAATACAACAGTTTTCATACACACCCATATATTATATACATACCACAAATTTAGTAATATGTGTTAGTAACCTCATGCAAAAAAGAAAAAAAACACAACAGGAAAAAAGTAAGTTTTATCACCTACATACTTGTATATGGAGCTACAAATATTTCATTAATGTTGGAAGATTAACAGCTTTCAGCATAGGAGGAAAAACGTGAAAGTATTTTCTAAAAATTAAATACATATTAAATTTCAAGACATGTTAGTAAACACTCATGATTTGTATACTTGAAAGTAGAGAAGTAACTACTAAAGTGGAAGCCTGTATGTAGAAAAGGAAAACTGACACACTTTTGCACGTGTGAGTGTATGACTCAGAGCTCTGGCTCCACTCTGAACACAGTGGTCTCTTTTATGGTAAAAATAGCAAGTGTTCCAGACACAGACATTTCCAGTATCAATATATCATCACTCAATATCTGATACGTATTTTAGATACTCCATTTTTGGTTGAATATATTATCACAATTAGCACTCTCATGTGAGATCAGATTAAAGGTTTTAAAAAATGTTTAATTTTCACCTAACTGGTTTATAGTCCACACAATGAAATTAAATAATTTGGTGGGGGTTGGGGGGAAGGAAATTGCTTTTTTTATTTGCTTCTGGGCACTACTTTTTAAAAAGTGGTGATAAATTTAAAAATATAGATAGATCTTTCAGTAGAAATTTATGAATTCATGCTATTTTATAATAATACAATAAAACAAACTTTAAAATTTAATGTACTTTACAAGAAGAGACGGAATTATATTTAGTGTCCTGACTGGTATGGCTCAGTGGGTTGTGCATCATCCCGCAAACCGAAAAGGTCTGTGGTTCATTTGCTTCCAGGTCAGGGCACATGCCTGGGCGGACCAGGTCCCCAGCTGGGGGCACGTGAAAGGTAACTGATCAGTATTTCCCTCACACACCAATGTTTCTCTCTCTCTATCTGCCTCTCTCTCCCTCTCTTCTCCTATCTCTAAAAATAAATAAAATCTTAAAATAAATAAACAAAAGTAAATTATAGTTACCTCCACAATACACATGACTCTTAAGAATAGTCTCAGGAAATAACAGGAAATAGCTCTATTTTAGAGCTAGCTTAAATTTCTCAATATAAAGATAAAAATAAAAGTTCAGTAGATTGATATCCAAACCATTCACTAATATTCATATTCATATTTAGGAGCCTATTAAATAAAAACAAATCTAAAATATTGTAAATAAGATTAATTTTTAATTTTATTGGTTGATGAGAGAGTAAATTAGTAAAAACTTTCTCCAGAATAATAAAGCAATTAATACAAAAAGTTCACTTTTTTCTTAATTTTGACTTTGCCTAAATTTATTCTGAAAAATAATCACAATTATGTACACAGATTCAACTAAAAGATGTTCTCTGAGACTCTTTTTATCAAAGGAAGATAATTAAAATTGAAAACCAAATAAAGTCCAATGTAAGGGAATTTAGTAGATAAATTGTTTCCAAATAATGGAAAAATTATATCATTAAACATGTTGGTATAAATAAGAATTCCAGGTATAAAAATATGTACAAGATATAAAATAAATATAAAACTTGATTGTATAAACAGAAAATAAAATACCATTTTTGTAAAAATTACTATAGACTTACAAAGATATATATATATATATATATATATATATATATACACACACTCGTTTGGATATTAAAAGACATACATCACCACATACAATTTATTAATGCAAAACATAATGGTGGTTTTTCCTCATTGTGAGATTTTTCTCACAAAAGATATTTTCCTCAGTTTGGCATATTTTATTTTTGCTGAATAAATATATTATTTTACTGATAATCTAAAAGTTATATTTTAAATGTACAAAATAGAGTGCAGTGTGAAAAAGATTACTAGACAGTAATCTAGTTCTCCTGCAATTGCATGGAACAGTTGCAAAGGTAACACAAAAATGTCAGATGATGTGGTTCCAGTTTTTTCCACTAATTGGCTGTCTATTCTCAGGCAAATAACTTCTCTGAGACTTGTATTTATTCTCTGTAAATTAACTGGAAAGAATTATCATTTTAAGAACTCTTTCTGCAAGCAATGCCAAGTCTCATATATATTAGAAACAGAGCAAACATTCCAATGGATTAATATGGTAATAACCAAAATAATCTGTAACCTCAGTATTGTACTAAATGTGTGTGTTTATTTATTAAATCACCCTGAAGTTCTGAGTATCTAAAGTGTTGTTGTTACTGATGTTCTTTTGTGGATGGTAAATATTTTAAATCCTCTAGTCCTGAATTTTATATGTACTGAAATAATCTAATTGTGGAGCCAGGGCCAAGTACCCTTGGTCTTTGTTTTTGTACATCAGCCTGCCTGATCCCACTGCTGTGCAATGCCTGTTGGATGCTGGACAAATGAACGGCCAGGAAGAATATATAAATAAGTACAATGGATAAAACCCAATTGAACTATGTTTGCATGACTTGCATCAATTTCAGTGAAATCAGTCTGAGCAAAGGCTCTAATTTGAGACTGACAATCACTACAAATTTTTCTATATTCTCTGTAGAACATCTGTTGAAAGTCTTACAACAACATTTGTGAATCACAACGGAAAATTATAAATTAAAAAAAGTTTAATATTTTCATTGAGAAGAAATTTAAAGGTCTTCATCTTAGTTTGTTCTATAGCATATGTTTCTATTTTCTTTATTAAACACTTCAATGTTTATAATTTTTAGGAAAAGTATAGGACCATATGAAGATGATATTCTCAAGTCTTGCATTAGAAAAGCTTTAAATATACATTTCCATCCTTGTCCAAAAACTGTATTTATAATCACTGCACTGTTTTATTCAATAAAAAATTTTCTCCATACAATATTTTACCTGTTGATGAAATGTTAACAGAAAAGTATACAGAACTCAGGGAAATGAAAATAGACTATTTACTATGCATCTACCATACCATTATAATCAATGACTACCCGAATGCTTAGAATACAAGGGGCTATTTGCAGCATGTTGAGTGGTAAATTCAATGTAATAAGAACAGTCGGTGTAAACTCCCCCTTGTTAGCATGAGAGTGACTGCAACCCAAGGTTGGTGGTTTTCTTTCATTCTCTTCTTTCTTCTTCCACCTCCAGCCATGGAAATAGAGCTCAGTTATTTCTGCATGGGTGCAAGGTGAATGAGGCTGTCAATTCTCCTTGCAGGGCTATTTATTACAGGTCACTGACTTAGTACAGCTATTTTTTTAATAAAAAGTTATATAGCATTATCTCACTTACATGGGTATTTGAAAGAAATGTGCAGAATGTTATTTATTTATACAGAAATCTGCCAAGCGAGAGGCATCATCTTGCTGTGAGGGCCCTCCTGCTGGAAAACTGAGCAAGCCTTTTAGGAGAATTAAAACACTGCACACTGTATGAAGGAAAACATAACACTCTCCCACCGTGAGGAGCTGTTTCGGCCTTCAATCTACAAAAATGTTGCAAAACTTAGAAGAGAAAACGTCAAAGTGTATCACTCTTCAAGAATATCTATATAGTTTTAATCCTTCTCAGCTATGAGATATACACATTAGATATATTTAGTGCCTAGTTGCTGGTGAAACTATCATAGGTCTACTTTGACCATAAATCAGCCTAGTACATAAATAAATTAATTGATAAGGAATTGATTTGCTAGGTAAGTACATCTCAGTTTGCAGTTTTCAAGGGACAGAGGGCCCATCCCTGGAAAAATAGTCTTAGAAAACGCAATTGTAATCATTGTCTCTGATTTCAAGAACAGGTATGACACCAGTCTCCCCCCCCAATATCCTCAGTGCAAATTATATTCATGAATGAATGTTATTTCTCTATTACAAATTGTATCATTTCATCTCAGAATTTCCCAAGACCCACCTAAAAATCTTGAGAACTGGACATTTAACAGTGTCAAGGATGTTAAATATACTCCAAGATTTGCATACTTGTAAAAACTACCAAGCATAACAAAATGGTCTGAAAGCAGGCAGTGATGCGTGCAACCACTGAGAATCAAAATATTTGTGTAAAACTAAATCCTTTTTGGCACTGAAGGGCCCTGCTAGGTACATCTTTGGCAACTCATTTTTACTTAATAATTCCTAAATAGGCTAGACCATTGAGAGTTCAAGTTCAGAGAGGCTGTTCACAGTGGAAGTCCAGGAGCAGAGGGAAAACTGGACAAAAGGAGTGACTCCAGTGCGCAGGTCCCACCCTGGGCCCAGCCTTAACCCCACATCTGATTTCTGCTGGAGAAACGGCCCAGCGGGCGGCGGCCTGGCGTGGGGGCGGGGTGAATGGAAGGTCTCAGGACAGGAATAGTAGCATGTAGGGCAATAATCCTGGAGAAGATTTCTGTCACAAGTCCTGGGACTATTCCAAATAGGGATCATGAAAGGGACAGCTGCTTATAACGTCCTCAGAAATATTTACCTGGGACTCCCACTGCTACCATTCCTGTGTGTTCCTGGAACCCCATGCACTAGTCTTCTCCTAATCAAGATTTCTAGTCGAGAAAAATGAAAAACCTATAACCCCCAAGTTGCTTTTTCTAAACTTGATTTCTTAAAGTGCAGATAAATCCAGAGAAGCTTGCTGTCCTCTTCCTTAGCAATATAAGGTAGTATAGATCATTCATGCCTTAATTTTTTCAATGTACAATAAATCCCATGTAATTGAATACTTTAAAATCCTATCATTATTAGAAATATAAGAATTATGAATGAACTATAATTTATAGCTTTACATAATACAGATATGCCCAAGTTTGGTCAAACAATACACACAACTTTCCGATTCTCTTTTCAGAAAAATTGCAAGTCATAATCATCTTTTTCAGGAATATATTGATGGTGATAGTGGCCTTGGTGATATTAAAGCTACTGCATGGAAAGATAAAGGGTAAATAAAATGGCTATTGGAAATGGGCCTCACTAAAGTCCGAGGAAAATAACTCATTTTAAAAAATCAATAATTTTCTGCTTTTAAGCTGTATTCATTTCAGGCAGATATTTCCACTGACAATCCATTTTAGTATATTTGCAAAAACTAAATAAGGGTAAAAAATGATTTGAAATAAAATAAAAGTTAAAAACGGAAGGTGCTGCACAGCAATTAAGACTCTGCTGAAGAAAAAGAATGACATAATTAGAATCACGACAAATTCCTCCAAATCATATGGGTAGAAAAGAGGAAAACTGCTTTTATGTTTGGTGGCCAGTGTTGGGGCAGGGTGTTAATTCAAAGATACATGAAACCTAACAAACCAGAGTTCATTCAAGTCAAAATTAGTATCAAAACTGACAGAAATTGACTGCCCTTTTCTACTGGGAAGGCAGACACTCTCTAGACTGGGTTTTAAGTAGGATATTGGCTGGCAGTGAAAGATGAAGACTGCTTTGTAAAAATGGACTGAGTTGGTCCCTGATTCATGGATGCAATTAGAACTACTCAGGGGTGGAGAACAACAGGGTCTAAAACAAAAGCCAGCATGGAGTGAGAGAAAGGAAGGAGAGTCCAGCTGAATGTTACGTGGTGGTCATTTCATCCCTACCAGCCTAATTTAGCCTGTTCAATATGCCTGCTTTCCTCATAAACTCAGCACACTGTCTTTCTTTAAACTCAAGCCTTGAATGTTAATTACTCTAATTTTCATTACCTGACCACCCACATTGCAGAATGGGACTAATTCCAATTACACTATCAAGAACCTGGTAAAGGTTACCATAGTAACAACTATTGTCATTGGTAGACTACATTAATGAAGTCTAATCTGTTTATGACATCTTCACTTAAAATATGTATATCAAGACATCTTAATTGAATAAACATCTTTGTAAATGTCTTTATATTTAAATATACAGATGCCACTTTTGTCTTCTAAATTTATGACCAACCATAAGCTAAATAGAATGTCACATCAATGATAAACAATAACAAAGTCAATGAGAAATCAGTGGTATTCATGTGCATTATAGTTTATTATTCCAATTTATTGGTTCGTATTTAAGTAAAAAAAAAGTATAGTGTAGCTACATAAAACCTTGATACCAAAGCCAACACCTGCATCTGCAAAAATACATCTAAAATTTAAAAAGGTGTTGGCACGCAATGATCATTTTTGGAGGGTTACTGTCCTCACATCTAACATTTTTAGTAATTTAACTGCTACCAGATGTTTCTTTCAAGGGTATAACTCATAGTTTGTATCAGAAACTCTGTTAGAAACCCAATCATACATCTCTACTGCCCATATTATTCTGAAGTACCACCTTTCGGCTGAATATGATAATAACAGGTGATTGGGGCTTGTGAAGTACATTTCTACCCACGTCTCAGTCTATGGGCAAGAGCCTAAATCTATTTATTTATTTGTTTAGCTTCAAAGTGGGCAAGCACAGCATCCTCGAAAATGTCCAGATTTGAAAATTCTCAAAATGACTGTTTTCTTGATCTAACTCACTGACTGTAGGAAATGTGAGGTTATTACATGAAAGCAAGGGGTTAACTTGAGAAGAGCAAAAACTGTCCTCTGCATAGTGAACACTATTTTTAAATGTGTACACTTTTGAGGTGTTCCAAAGTTAATCAGCAAGTGAGCACTACTGACATAGCTCTGAGAATTAAAAACTTTGAGGACATGTGTAGACTTGAACTGGATTTCTTAATTTTTTAATAAATATGCAAAAACCATGATAGAGGGAAAGTATTTAATAATTACAACAATTTTGAGATTATTTTCCATGTGTCACAATCTAACCAGTATTTTTGTACAAATCTTGAAGTTTTTGCCATAGCGTGCAAAAACGTTTCCAAAAAATACATTCAGTCACACCTTCGTTGTGCCTTACCTTGAAAAGTTTAAATGCCTATAAAATGTAATAAAAAGTTACCTTATAAACTTGATTAAAAACAATTTTCTCTTGAAGGTACTTTAAAAAACAATAAGGATGGAAGGATGGAGGGTTTGAGTTTGTCAGGTAAACATAAATCTTTGGAACAAAATTGTCTCTCCAAGCGCTTTTTTTGTTAAATACCAAAACTATAAAAACAGTATGAAGGAAAAATGATTTCAGTAAACTGCCCCTCAGAGAGAGCCAAATTCTTCCCTAAATACTGTACTTACAGTCCTCAGGCCATACCATATATACAATAATTCTACAAACCAACATGGTATCATCTATTTATAAACACAGTACACAACTTAAATTCAAATTATGAGAGAGTCCACAGCCTTCTTACATTTAACATTCTGTTACTTTACATTTATGATGCTTCTTTTTTACCTTTAACTGCCTTAGCTACCACAACACTACTACTAATACCACAACATGCAAATAATGTAATTAACATTTATTGAGCATTTACTACTAAGCGAACAATGCTGTTCTACATGCATGACCTCATGTAATCCCCACCATTTAAAGTTCTTATAAGGATCTGATCCCAGTTTTAGATGAGAAAATTGAAGCTTAAAAATATTGATAAATCTTTGCATGACTAGAATTATACAGCCATGATTACCTGGGCTATATAATTCTTAAGTCTCTCTCTTTAACCTCTACTTCAACCCTTTGCGATATTTTACTTAGTATTATCAATTTTTTTAAAAGTGACTAATCCAGTTACTCTATTTAAAGTATTGTAGAGTGCTTAAATTGTAATGTGACAATAGAATGCTAGCATATATTGTCATGCTACTCGATCCTGTTTCCAAGTTTGGCATATGTATGAATATACCTGGTTACTAATAATTATTATGGACATTGAGTAATTTTTAATGGCATAAAATAGTTAACAAACTGGATCTATATTGTCAACATCCTCCTTAGAGGTTTTAGTTTATTTTCATGCAGAAAATATTGATGTTTGGATGATATAAAATGAAGAGTTAGGAGGTTGGGCATTGCAGATAGGCCACCTGCACAGGGGTGTGCCATTTGGTCAACTACCTAATCTCTCTATGCTCCTTGTCCTGGACTGTGCAATGAGGGCAGCAGCGTCCATGTCCTGAAGATTAGGAAGATAGAATATCTCAGTGTGCATGGCACACCTTCTGACACAGCAGGCCTTTCATAAACATTAGGTATTTTAATTTCTCAGCTTTTTTACCAAGTGGAAAGTTAGCACAGGGGTGTGTATAGTAAATTGTACCAATGAAGATAAGAGAAGCACACCGAACTGTGCTGTCTGCAGAAAGCCCAGCCATTGTTGATATAACCAGAATGGTTTGGGTGACATCAATGAAACCTGGCAGCCAAGGGACTGGACTGGGATGTGTATGTGGGAACAATGACAACCTCACTGTACTAGTCAGTGGGAGAAGCAGACACCACTGAGTGAGCGTGTGTACTGTGTGGTCGTCGAATTCAAAATGACTGCACAAGAAGAGCAACAAATCTGCACCAAATTTTGTGTTAAGCTTGAACATTCCTCCAAGGAAAGTATTCAGATAATTCAGAAGACCGCAGCTATGGGCAGCTGGTGATTGGCAGCTTCATCAGGACAACGCACTCACTCATGCATCACGTCTCATGCAGAGTGTTTTGGAAAAACATCAAATTGCCCAAGTGATTCAACCCCCTACAGCCCATGTTTGGCACCTTGAAACTTCTGGCTTTTCCCCAAACTCAAATCACCTTTGAAAGAGAAGAGATTTCAGACAATTGATGAGATTCAGGAAAATATGACTGGGCAGCTGATGGTGCCAGGGAGAACTGTGTGAGGTCCCAAGGCATAAACTTTAAAAGAGACTGAGGTGTCATTGTCCTCTGTACAATGTTTCTTGTATCTTCTTCAATAAATGTCTCTATTTTTCATAGTACATGGCTGGATACCTTCTGGACAAACCTCATATATGACAGAAATGTAGATTTCATAACCAGGAGAATCTAAAATAATGTTTAAAAATGGTCACAAAAGAAAAAAACATTTTATTTAGTGCCTCAAAGTGTATATCTTAAAAAGGTAGTAAAAGAGATTAAAATGTTAAAAGTCTTGAAGTAAAATATCCCCAAAGCTAACTGATGAAGAGCTACTTTATTTGTGAGACACACATATATGCCTTCATCTTTTCATATCCTTTTGGTTTTTAGTTCCTTTAGGAAAGCACCCCTCTTTGGCTATTTCTCTACAATTTATATACCACTCACAGCTGAAGGTCCAGGTATCTAATTTCCTGCTCCGTGGCCCCCCCTGCTTATATATTTCTCCCTCCAGTTGCATTAGACTCAGTCTTATAAATACCTGCTGGGGTAACCCAGGAGCACAATTAAATATCTATTTTTAAGCTTGTGTATTTTTATTTAATGTTGTCTGGGTTTTAAATTTAAGAATTATTTATTACAGTCCATTAGATTAGAGGTATAAATGCCTAACATAAAGACTGTTGAGAAAAAATAAGAACAAACTTTTTTTATATTTTTGAAAAATAATCTTTATTTATTTAATTCTTATTGTATTTTCCCCTTATCGTTTAGTCTCCTTATACACCCTCCCCTGCCCGCAATCACCACACTGTTGTCCGTGTCTATGAGTCCTTTTTATTTTAGCTCAATCCTCTACCCCCTCACCTCTCCTCCACTAGCCATTATCCTGCTCTCCACCTATGAGTCTGTCCCGATTTTCCTTATTCGTTCAGTTTACTAAGTTCCACATGTGAGTGAAATCCTTCTCTGTCTGGCTTATTGCACTCAGCATAACTTCTCCAGACAAAAAACAATCTTGAAAAGATCCCTCATGAACCCTCTGGTATATGAAGAGAAGGTACAATGACAAAAAAAGCATTTGGGTGGGAATCCTAGCCACAGAGACACGGAGTGTGTGTTCCTGGCCTCTGTCTTTTGCAGCCCAGGAAATGATATTTGGGCACAGTGAGCTCGCGGCCGTCTCCCGGGATGGGGAGGGCCCTCAGAAGTCATGGAACCAAATCCCCGTCCCCAGCATCGCTGACCAGTTGTTCCTCAGCTGCCTGGTTCATTCCTTATCCTCACAGAAGAGGTTGGATCAGAGACTACCACCCCGCACATGAAGGAACTCACCACCTCCCAGGCCAGTCCAGTCCAACTTTGGAAAGCTCTAACTGTGAGAAACTCCTTGATGGTGTTCAATCGAAATCCGATGCCTCACAATGTCAAGCAGCTGTTAATGTTTCTGTTCTCCAAGGCTACACAGAATAGTGCTAATCCCTCTTGTATGTAACAACCCTTCAACTTTTAAAGATAGCTATCATGTCCCCTTCCCAAGCCTGCCCTTATTCATGCTTGGCATCTACTTCTCTTTAATCATTCTTCAAATGAAATGGTACTCCACTACTCTGATGTAATAGAGTTCAGTTTGGAAAAAAAAAAAAGCATCACATACCTAAGTTAGCAAGAGCATCATAAGCAAGCTAATTCATCATTTCTATCACAATAGTATATTTTAATTGTATAAACAACTTAAATTGGACGTTTTCTTCTCCTGATCCGCCACAAATGGAAAGAGTATGTGTGGCGCTCTCAAGGGGCAGTTCCATGTCTTCAGTGACTTAGTACACACACATGGGACAGCTGGCACCTTGTCAGAAAACTGCTCATTCTGATTAATAACATAAGCACGCAACACGGTGATTACCACACCTATTACAGCAATCACAGGTTCAAACTGTGATTCTTCCTAAGCCCAATTAATAGACATATGACCCATCTGTATCCATTCCTACTTTCAGGAGAATTTATAGCATCAGCTTTATTGAAGTCCTTTGGCCTGCCTCCCTCATGAGATTTTTCTTCTAGGCTAATTCAATATGCAGACCAGACCCTCCCTCTATCCATTTTAAGCCATTTCTTTTCAAACCTCAAGTCAAATAAAAAAGCACCTATGCTGTGATACACAGTGTAGAAGAATGCCCACCTCAAACGCACCAATACTTCACTGTGGCCAAGTTAGTATAATACTATCAATATTCCCATTCCTTTCAAATGCAGCACAAATTTTATTATGTAGAAGAGTAAGAAAGTATTCAGTGACTATAATGGCAAAGACACGTCAGAATGGACCACAGCACATGCCAAAGCAGAGATGTGGAGGTCCATTACTGTTCTGGGCATTAAGTCTTTAGTCGTCTGATCTACAATATTTTAATAATCAGTAAAATTGTAAGACACATAGGTCTTGAATATTAGTTTGATGGCAGAATAGTCTTTGTTGTTTACACCCTTACACAGGCTTTATAGGATTTTCTAAAGGCCAAACAAAAGTCTCCATATTTTTAATAGAAATCAAAAACAAACATTGAAGTTATTTTTTCATACATTTGAATAGGAAGCATTGAAAAGCATTTGATCTTGTCTTTGTATCCAATCAAAGATGTCATTATTTTAAAACCTTCATGTGCTACATCAGCACATATACAATTACTATGAACTTTAATCAAGAGAGAAGCCGTCTGAAAAAAATTAACCTTGAAATCACCACTGGAAATATGATGAGATGAACAATTCATGAATACGAGAATTATTCTCTATAGTAAGCTTGATTGGAAAATGCAGTCTTGGGCCATGACAAAGCCCAAAGCTCTAGCAGACACGTGAATGATGCTACAGCTTTCTAGATATCTTACAGTTCATTACGTTAGAATGTCCTTTGAGGAATGTCCCTTGGGGTATTCCCAAATATGGATAGTATTGTACAAATTCCTGTTTTTTCCTAAAATCACATTTCCATCTTCTGTGACCATTTTTTTTTACACAAATTAGCCTCGTTTAGAAATGTCTCTAAAATTTCTTATTTTTTTGGCCAATGGCACATTTTTACAAAGACCAAATTCTGGGTTTGTTGGTTTTAGAGCCACTTCCTGATAATTACATCAGATCCCATGCAATTCCATATCCAATGAATGACTAGTTCCAGAATACAAGTATAACCATACACCAGATTCAAATCACAAATTACCATAAAATAATGAATGATTTGACATATTTTATTTTCTGCAGCACTGAAATGATTGAAGCGTTTTTGTTTTTCCTTTTTTTCTCTCATTAATACATCTAACTTCCCAGTGCTCATCCTGCTCTTGAGCAATAGGGTTCTTGCAGAAATTTATTTTATATGGTCTGTAAGTATTGAGTGAGAGCTGTTAAACCGTGGGAGACCAACTTCATCTGCACTATTCAAGAAGTGATTGAGTCAGTTTATAGGGGTGAGATAGCATGTATCGGATCTAAATTGGCTAAACAAAACTAGTTGCATACCATTCTATTGGTCTTATCTCTTTCTCTGGCTCATAGTGTGCTAATTCTGGCCAGAAGCAATATAGTAAGTACAGAAAAAAATAATGAATGTCCCTTTCGCCAACAGTTGCATAAACTGTTTTGTCTATTTCAATTTATCTCAAGGTTTTTCATACTTTCTAATTTCATCCTTGTACAGAAAGAAAGAAAGAAAGAAAGAAAGAAAGAAAGAAAGAAAGAAAGAAAGAAAGAAAGAAAGAAAGAAAGAAAAGGAAAAGGCCACTGAAGAATTATATCTGAATGCCAATCACTTCAGTTTCTATAAATTCCAAGTACACTTTTAGAAGTTTTGATATATCACTAGGGACAATGAGGCTGCTAAATTTGAAGTTAAAACAACTGGGAAATATAATTAACTGTTTAGCTGATATTTTTACAGAGTAAAATTGGAAACTGTCATACTCATTGTTTTATTATTACTTAAATGTGCTAACATATTAGTTAAAACATGAGCAAATAAAAGATCTTTCTGCATACTGACATTAGTTTAGATGCACTGGTTTATTCACAGCTAGCAAGAATGTTTATTGTACTTAAAATGGTCACATTTAACTTAGCCAGAGGATAAAAGTCAAAGGTGGATTTTTTATCTCTGCTAAATAACAAATGATTAAAAATGTAAAGCTCTGTAGTTAGCTTTTATATACCCAAATTAGCAAGATTCTTTTAAATCACACCCAAACGTTATAAACTATAAAACTACATAAGGCACAGTATTACATGAACCATTTTCAAAACATGATGTCAAGAAAATAGCTATATATTTGCATTAGGCAAGTTCATATTTAGAGAGAAAATATTCTGAAAATTATCTCTGTATAGTAAGTACGTTATGTTATACAAAGATTATACTAAAGTGCTTTACAGTGTAATTTTAGTGTATGTGACATTTTTTCAAAGCAATGCACTGTTCTATGTTAATAGTGGAGTTCAACTACATCCAGTAGAAAACAATTAAAAATTACATAATTATACCCAAAATCCACAGTAAAAGGCTTCCACTTCAGAACTACTCTCTCACATTGGTGCCTCCCGAGGCTCTGTACTTAACCTGCTGGTATTTCCATTTCTGTATTGCTTTTAAAGAGGTTTCCCACTCTATATAAATACATGTCTTGAAAGCTTGGATATGTCTCTGCTTTGAAGTTTCCTCAGAAAGACGGGGCTTATATAATTGTTTCCTTAGCATATACAGTACAAAGAAAGAACTCTGAAGAATATAATGGAGGAGGAGAAATACGTAGTAACCTAGAGGAGAACTCCTTAAATAATAGATGCATTGGACAAGTTCCTTCCTGAGGCTACAGGGGAAGCAAAAAGGGCTGATGCCATGAAGGCGGGAGCATGTGGTGTGCTAAGCATCCCCTCCTCGCACGGTGGGGCAGGTAGAGTGGAGAAGACACACCTTTCAGAGGCATCGCCAGTTCCTGAAATGGGAGAGACATTCGGGCAGCCGAGAAGCAGAAAGCAGACCGGCGGGCTCTCAGGACAGGGCAGACAGGCAACTTGCACCAGACTGGTGCACCCATCAAGCTTCACCCTTACACACTATTTCTTTCCATCCCTGTACCCTTATCTGCAAAGAAGGAACAGTAATTCCTGACTCAAACTTTTTTCTCGGATATTCTTAAGAAAAACAATCAGGAAAGTACTGAAGGAATTTCAGAGGTCTGAATGTCTCCAATGCCCAACTCTCTTGTGAACAGGTTACTCTGCAGACTTTTGGGGAAGTTTGAAACCTATATTAACTCTTTCAGGCCCTTATAAATTAAGACACAATTAGGGGACCACAGTGACCTAGAAAGGTTGATAGTTTCTCCAAATCTGGGACCCTGAGAAGAAACATCTAGAAGATCCTGGGTGGTGTAGCTCAGTGGATTGAGCATGGGCCTGTGAACCAAAGGATCATGGTTTGATTCCCAGTCAGGGCACATGCCTGGGTTGCAGGCCAGTTCCCAGCAGGGGACCCACGAGAGGCAACCACACATTGGTATTTTGCTCCCACTCTCCTTCCCTTCCCTGCTGAAGATAAATAAATAAAATCTTTTTTAAAAAAAAGAAAGGTCTGGAAAAGCACTTTCACCAGAAGAATCAGATGCTATAAAGACTATAACCATTTCAGCGATTGTCAGGATGCAGAGCAAACCACATGGGAGAGCAGCCAGGAGATTCCCAGCCGCCTCTGTCGGTGAAGTGGCAAGGGCTTCCTTCATAAGATCCTTTGGAAACTGTAGAGACATGTCAGGTTGTTTATTTTAAGATACTGAGAGAGATTAGCTATAAGAAAGTTATATTATTGCATATATCTAGGAATAGAAAATGCCACATTCTGTTGGAAACCTTTTTTCACAAAATACTATTAGCACTTCTCTGGAGGCAACTACTCCTCTCAACAGTTTGAAAAAATCACTTAGTAACCTAATTTCGTATTGTGTTTCATTGGCCTTGTCTATCCGTCTTCAAAAAAAAAAAAGGGAGAAAGTCGGCATCTTGAGTTTCTCTAAGTGCTTCTCAGTTCCTAGCAGGGTCCTGAATTGCAGAGATGGGTCAGTGTGTGCTTCCTGCTTACACTGATGGGTGGTGAGCCCACAGTGGAATATACAACTGATGTAGTGTAAAGATGTGCATCTGAAACTTACATGAATTATTAACCAATGTTATCCCAATAAACTTAACTTTAATAAATTAAAAATGGAAAATAAGCCTTGGCTGGTGAGTCTCAGTGGACTGAGCACCAATCTGCAAACCAAAGGGTCACTGATTCGATTCCCAGTCAGGGCTTATGCCTGGGTTGCAGGCTGGGTCCCCATTGGGGGGTCATGTGAGAGGCAACCACATATTAACATTTCTCTGCCTCTCTTTCTCCAAACCTTCCCCTTTCTAAAAATAAAAAATAAATAAAATTTTTTTTAAAGTGGGGATAATCCACAATAAAAGTAAATAAATATGTCAAAACAAATAAATAATCTAATAGCCACATAAAAATAGTGGACTACAAAACTCTTATATGTTTTAGAAATAAAATCAACAGAAACTCTTTGTACCATATTATGAGCAGGCTCTAAAAATGAGACTGGGGATAAACGATACACTCTTGGAAATACTCCAATGAAAGAAACACCCTCGGAAGCTTGAAAAGGCAACTAAAGAAATTCCCAGGGTAAACATGTCTAATATCTATTATTAAGAATTCTATAATTATGTTTTAGAACAGCTTACTTTGTGCACTATATGGTTTAATTACAAATAATCACCATCTGTGAATGAACGTAAAACTGTTTCAGTAAAAGTATGTTATTCTTTCATTAAAAAATATTTTAAAGGGCTTTACTGTATATGTGGTACCACATTATTCTCTGCAGGGAATAAAAACTGCTTTTAGGAAAGTTAAATTGTCGTATGGTTTGAGATTAAACTCCAGGTAAGTGGTATAGGTAAGGGTTATTTATAGTCCTAGGTTGTCAGTGAAGGAGGTTGGAATGATGAGGGATGATTTAAAGCAGAACTGAAAAAATTCAATAGTTGGGACAGGCAGAGGTACCAGGTGAACCGTGAACTCCAGAGGAAAGGGATTGGCAAAATCAAAGACAACCAGCAAGGCACAGCTGTAGAATACTGACTAGGTAAGCCTGGTGCTTACGATACCTGGTAAGAAACTCATAAGACTGGACTTGGTTATCACATATTCATTTTCTTCTCTTTAAACACCTTTAGACTATGTTTCAAACTCATATATATATATATATATATATATATATACAAATTTATTTAATTTTAGTTGTTACTTTTTTTTTTTTCACTTTCACTATTATATATATATATATACACACACACACACACACACATACATACATGCATATACACATACATCCTTGATTCCAATTAGTTTAACTGTCAGGATTCAGACACTGAATCTTACATATTCTTATTGAGGTTTAGTATGCTTCCATTATCCCTACAGTATTGGAAATAACATGATTAACAACAATACTGACTTACCTCTACCTCTCAGGGGAGAAGCTTAATGATGTTGCACAAAAAGTTACATGGTATCTACGTTAATGTTTTACGGGGTCCATTCTCACCTCCAATTCTTAACAGGAGTGACTCTCCCAGCCAAAACCTCCTTTCTGCATGGCCCACGAGAATGCTGACCATGGCTGAAAAATCTCCGGTGCATGAGGAAAGCACCAAGAGAGATTTAAGGTTAAGTCAACAACTTTGCAAGCTCACGTGGCTCAGAGGCAGCATCTTGCAGAAGCTGACTAGAGGGAAGCAAATGTGCAATAGAAATAAATTATAAAGTCTTGCTTGTTAAAGCTGCGCTTATGCACTTGTGCAAATAATACAACTGGGACTTAGTAGGGGCCCAAAGAAAACAAAGAGGACCCCACAAAGACAGTATAAAAGGTAAATAACTTGGATCCTAGGAGGGGCATGGACAAATCTGCAAGTATCCCTATGGATTTGCTGATTAAGGCGCCATCAACTAATTGGTGCCAAGAAGCCCACTGTTTATCCTTCTGATCCATTTTGTTTAAGCATGCATATCACTTAATAAAGAATGAAGAAATAACCACCTGTCTACTTACTGATCATCTTTACAAGAGTCAACATGAAAGGAACTCTTGAAGGTGCTGGGAGGTACAATAATGTGTGTGGGTAACTTTTACCTGACTTTCAGGGTCAAAATGCAACATCCGGCACAGACCCTGCCACGTAAACAGAGCCTCTTACAGGACCCTCTTCACAAAGGTGCTTTATTTCTTCAATCTCAATGGGCTGTAAACGATACCTGCCATCCATGACTACCCCCTAAATAAAAGAAAAGATGTTGATCATCTCACTGCCTCCCCCTTGAGGAGAACTGCCCAGTCTGATAATTAGGCCCATGGTTCCAATCCATTTGTTTTCATTTCAGTTTTGCAATTTTCTTTTAAAGCAACATAGCCTTATATTTGTTTTTTTTGTGTGCCTGCAACTTTTCAAGTATTTCTGCAAATGTTCAAGAAAATGATCATGTTACCAGGAGATGCCAACTAACTTATATCACCTCACTTCCCTGTGCCCCCGGAGTCCTCAGTTGAAAGGGAGAGGAGGTGAGAGGATGGAGGGATTTAGAGAGAAGGAAAAAGGACTCAAGGACGTGGACAACAGTGTGGTGACTGCTGGTAGGGATGGGGGTTTTAAAGAGACTACATGTTAATGGAACAAATAAAATAAAATTAAATTTTTAAAAAGGAGAGAACTAGATCTGTGGCTCCTAAATAGTGCTAGATTTCTGTGAAGCCAGCACAGGGGAAGAGAGAGGGAAGACAGGGAGGACATGGGGGAGGGCCGCAGTCGGGGACTCTGCGCTGGCCTCTCTGGGCAGCTGTGACAAAAGTCCTCTTTCCCCCTTTCACCTATTTCAGTGCCAGGGTTACACACATGGATTCACTTGAAAAACCAAAAAGGTCCTTTTATAAAAATAATGGAGTCCTGGCTGGTGTAGCTCAGTGGATTGAAAACAGGCCTGCAGACCAAAGGATCACGGTTCGATTCCCAGTCAGGGCACATGCTTGGATTGCAGGCCATTTCCCAGCAGGGGATGCACAAGAGGCAACCATACATTGATATTTCTCTCCCTCTCTCCTTGCCTTCCCCTCTAAAGATAAATAAATAAAATCTTTAAAAAACAATGGAAATCAACGGATTTCTTTTCTTGAAAGTTTGAACATTCTTTTCCTAACTAAATCATTTTTTTAAAAATGATGTAATCATTTAGGTGTCACTTTCAGCTACACTAATAGAGATAAAGAAAGTGAAATACAGAGCAAGAAGTCTAACCTAAGATCTCAAAGGAAAAAGACTCCGTGACCAGAACCCAGCTCTCTCCACCCTCACTCTGGTGCTTTATTCCGCAGCATCACACAACAGCCGGGCTGCAGCTGCACCACCCACAGTCAGGCGCTCGCCTTCCCATTGCGTCCTGTGAGGCTGCTGCCCCCTGGAGTTGTGCAAAGCAACAGGCTTGCAGAACAAGCATTTATATTCAAAATGAAAATGCCTCTAAACCAATTATCAGGTGTTCAAACAAAGCACTTGAGAGTCAAGCCCCAAAACGTTGACATATTTCACCACCGTGTTACAGATGTGAGGCCGTTCTCCTCCCGCTTGGAAAATTAGTGCATAGAGAAAGCACTAGTGTCTGTGTCAAATCTAAGAACAAGGATGTAGCTTTAAAGCTTTGGTCAAAACAGTAGAGAAAAGGTCCATTTCTTTAACAAACATGTCAGAATTATCGATGACTGAGAAAAGGAGAATGCAGTCATATACAATGAAATCTAAAGAGACCATAGAGCAATTCTGAAAATTAATATTTGGGGGAAATCATCTCAAATGCAAATACTTTAGAGTTAATACCTCTTTATTTCATTTAAACAGGTGATCTTGTAAATGAGATGGTCTGTGAGAAAGTTTCCATCGTGTTTATTAAAATATGTAAACACGTTTTAAATATACCAAGTAACTTGCTAGTGGAATGTATCCCAATGTCACAGAAGACTTTGAACACATCTTTCAAAAAATGGCTACGCAGTGGGGAAATGGAGATTACACTACATGCATGTGCCCCCCCCCCAAGGCTCGTGAGCCAAGTCACAAAGACACAAAGTTGCCCAGGGTATTAAGAAGAAAATAGATGAAATGTCCCTGCAACACAGAAATCCTGATTTTAACCACCTGGTTATATCCTGGGTCAGATCCACAAAAGAGGCACTTAAAATCTCCTTTGAATTATGCAGAAGAGCTAGTTTCAAGGAACACTGATTTAGGATCTTTTCATTATAAAAGGAAGAAAAATTAAGAAATTATTTGTCATTATAAACTGTAAACTTCAATCAATACCTCTATTAGAAAGCATGAATTTTAAGGTTTTACTCCAATTGCCCAATATTTATAATAATTTAGAAAATGAGTATCGGAGAAAAGATGTAATTTGATCCCATATGGTCAAATGTAACATTGTAGACCATTTCTAAAATGATTTAGTTTACAATATGATTAAATGCTAGCCTGTACAACATACTCAGTAGATCATTTTAAAAGAAAACAATGGGATATACTTGATTAATTTTTGCAGAACAGCTACAGGCTTGAACATGTATAACCTAATTTCAATGTAAATATTAACATCTCTATAAAACTGTACCTCTCACAAAGGGTAAAATCAAACAGCCAGGGCCAACAAGTTTGCAGGTAACAGAACACCTTTTAGGTCATTTGTTTTTCTTATGTTTTAGGCACTTACATATTACATATGACATCCAACAGCAGCAGAACCCTGTAAACTAAAGCAAAACCATGCTGCTATTTTTAATATGTTAATTTTTCCTAATAACTGGATTGAAAGAATATAAAAATGACGCCACTTTGAAGCATAGCAAAGTCTAAGGCACCCTAATTTATTGTCTAAAAGGTGCACCTTACATACTCATTAATCTCAAGATGGCTCTAATCACCAAGCTTCAGAGAATATTTAGAAAGATCCCAGTTGCTTGCATCCCTAGCATTTTTTTAAATAGCTGTGGTCCACCTTCCTTCCTCGGTCAAGAGGAGAAAAAAAGAAAAAGAGTAAAGGAAAAAGAGACTTCTCTGTGAAGAGGTATGGCCTTGGAGTCCAAGCTTTTGAGATGCGTTAGTGATCTTGGATCGATGCCTTTTTATTGTCTTTCAGGAATACATCTGAGCAATGGAATGGCTTGCGATTGTCCAGCCAACCAGCCATATCAGATTTATCAGAAAGAAAGAATGAAAAGTGGCTCAGAGGACTCCTGCAGTGGCTGAGTGGCAGGTTGCTGGGAAAAAACACACACACACAAAGAATATGCTTAGTGGTGGAGGGGAAAATATATACTCTCATGTATAAACTCAATAAACAATAAGATGTAAAAAAAGAATCTATAGTAATGGAAAGGGTGAATGCGTAAGACAGATGATAAATAGCACTTCTATTTAAGAACCAAAGGGATGAAAGCTCATGAATACTAAATATTTGAATCCACTTTAAGGAGGAAATACAATTTTACCTCAAATAAATGCAAAGTCTAAAATTTAGCCAGTGCAAACTTACTGTGTTCAGGTTAGAGTAAAAAAATATTAAAATTTCCAAGAAGTACATGCCCTGGTAAACATTCTAATGTAATTTCTTAATTAAGACACATTTCCAGTGACTAAATGAAAAATATAAAAATCAGTAAGTGCCCTGACTTTCAAAAAAATTGACTTTCCACGTACTCATGATTAAAATAAATAAAAGTGGTTTGATGTGTGAAGAAAATCAGAAAATAGGAATCATGACAGAACCAAGTCTTTCAATTTTTATCATAACAGTCCACTTAGAGTGTTTCCAAGTGATACACAGTTAATACTGATACATATAAATTTATTGAGAAGCATTTTCAAGGAAAAAATGTAAAAAGACCCCTTTTACACATATGAGATGTTCAAAATTAAAAGAAAAAAAAGGGGAACAATGCACCCATGGGTGTGTTTGCAGCCAACACATGTAGGAAAAAGAATCGATGTGGGGTTTATTTTGAACATTTAACCTCTTTCTCATCATTTAACTAAATGTATTAACCTTTTTCTTCTCAAAGGTAAAACAACCCTTAAGATTGGAGACACATCTTAAATATGTAGGAAAATATGTAGGTATGTTCTTTTATACAATGAAAGCAGGACTAAGTTACTTGCAAATAAGGCATGGGAACTTCACTTGCTCACCCCTTATCTGTTAAGGTGAGTAAGACTACACATTCCATACCACTGTGTAGTTCATTTCAACACAAAGGTGACAGTGATTGTTTTTTCAGTCATACCAGGAAGACAGAAATTTGGGAATTAGTCCTTTTAGTGGTGAAGGCTTTATAGTAGCCATATAAAGGGCCCTTGACGATAGTATTTCTTCATAAAATGAATCACTAGAAATGAGGCAAAGTCCTTCTGAATCACACACACACACACACACACACACACAAATCGCTTTCTCTGAAGCTGCAGAACAAGAACAGATCCCGTTCAGTTACAATTATTTTCAGAAATATCTTAACTCCGTTGAAGAGAACTGTCGTGCCCCTCCCCATATTTTTATTCTATTCACATAAAGCAGTAAATAAGGTGCATTCCTTCTGCTTCTTAAGAAATTAGCATTTCAAAAATATGCCGCTTTCCCCTGAACTCCAAGCGTGTCTAATAATGCGAGAAGCAGATTGTCTTCCCTCGTTTCCTTAATTTGTTTCATCTAAAAGCAATTCACTCAACATCTTGTCGCCCTCTGGCAGCTTAGTTTACTTATCCGCACTTAATTTCTCATTTGGACCAAAACAAACTCCTCCAAACTGCTACTGACTGCTAAGCACGAGAGTGGAGACGCAATATGTATTTACGTGGGAACAGGCAGCCGCACACACAGGGCCACAAACACACAGACCTCCACTCACGCCCCAGACAGCTACTGGGTGTTATAAAAGCTCCACATTAAAACCAGCTGAACTTTCCCTGCCAGGTGCGGCCGGGCGAGGGTGCGGCAGGGGGGAAACAAGAAGTCCCCGGGGGCATTTGCAGTTTCCAGTGGATCACCTTAGCATGCGCGTTGCAATTATACCAGGGATGCGCCCGACAGCTTGTCTTTGTGCGGCCCTTTTATCTAGATCACTGTGTTTTGAACAAGTGAGGCTCGCCTTTGTGTCCCCAGAATTTCAAGTACAGAGTCACACACGGAGCAACAATGGCACGCTAATCCTCGCGTTCTAAATGGGCTCACTTGTGGGTCTGACAATTCGCGGGGGGGGGGGGGGCGGGGGGGGCGGGAAGCGAGAAGAGACCAGCTGCAGAACTAATTTGGATTACATTCCTCGCAGAAATTCTGAAAAGGGCTTTTCGGCATAGCTCAACCCCAAGCCACACAGTTAATACCAAATTGCTGCGGACTCGGAGCCTGGTCCCCCCGCGACTGAAGCTGAACCAGACAGCCCCCAGTAGGTCGCCTCCTAGAAATTCCTCTCTGCGAAGCGTGCTCGTTGGTCTCAACTGCTTTTGAATGGGTCAATGTGCATAATCAACACCCACTGAAGGAAAATATGAAGGGACGCGGAGTGGGGAGGGAGATAAAAAGGGATGTAGCTAAGAGGCCGCTTGGAATCTCCAGTCCGTGCTGGTGTAATTCCGGAGGTGGCTGGAGCGCAGAACCTGGTATGCATGAAGAATTTCAGAGTAACTGGGAGGGTGCAAACGACCAGTACACACGGCGCACAGTGTGCGATTCGAAGGTCATTTTGAAAGGCTCTAGGATTGTAACTTGTTATTTACTAGTCAAGGCAAGGAGGGGGAGGCGACGGCGGCTGGGGCGGAGCGGGAAAACTACAGCGCACTGTTTTCTCGGTGAGGTCAGAAGGACGCCCTCCCCGAGCCCAAAGCTCTCGCATCGCCACTCCCGGGGGCTTCATCTTCTGTAGCTGCCTCCCACGCTCCCGGGAGCAGCCCCGGTTCGTTCGGGAAATCTCTCCCGCTCCCCGAAAGGGCTCCCTCGGCCGCGTCAAACGCCGATTCTCTGCGGTCCCTTCCAGTCTCACTTCCCTCCCCAGGAAACTCAAGCGTCAAACTTTGAGCTCCCTCGCAATGCAGGTGCTGCCTGAGCCCTGCCCGCCGCTGCCTCGAGGGGGTCGCTTAGCCTTCGGCCTGTCCAGGTGGCTGGGGCTCCAGCTCTCTCCAAAACAGTGGCCGCGCACCCAGCACAGCCGCACCCGCCTCCGGTTCAATCAATTCGCGCGACTGGTCGGCCCGGCAGCCGCACTGGGCAGTAAACAGAGAAGTTGGAGGGACTCCGGCCAATAGCAAGTTTAACTACAGGACGAACTCTTCCTGGAGCCAAACCCAGTAACCGACGGGAAGGCCGGGCTCCGGGCTCTAGTACGTCAACCCTTCTCTCTCTCTTTCTCTCTCTCTCCCCCTCTCTCTCTCCTCTCTCTCTTTTGAAAAGAGGTCAGCCAGGCAGGCAAGCTCCCTTCAAGTCAAGTGCGCGAGAGCTCTGGGACTAGCGCCCAGGAGGCCCGGAGTTCCGGGCCCCAGGGCCGGGGCGCGCCTGTCCGCAGCCGCAGCAGCCAAGGCTGGGCTCCAGTCGGGTGTGACCCAGCAAGGCTCGGGCGAGTGGAGGCGCAGGAGCCGCCCGCAGCACACACAGGTGCAAAGCCGGTTCTGGAAGCTGCGCTCTACACCACCGTCCCGCACAGAAGAGGCCCAGCTGGCACCGTCCCGGGACCCCAGCCCTTCCACGTCCCCGGCAGTGTGCGCTTTTCCAAGGCAAGTCTTCCCTCCCGGACCAGAGAGACGAGGTCTCCTCTGACTCGGGGTTTGAGTCTCCCTTGTCCCTCACAACACGCGCGACAATAAGGGATCCCGCACAGGCTCGCAGAAAAGGCGTGAGAATAAAAAAAAAGGGGGTTAAGGAGAGAGGAAAAAAGATAGTGGTGCAGAGTGCCCCCCCCCCCGCCACGACAAATAAAACGCATGCACACACTGAGGATAAGTTTGGGGACGGAATAAGAGGTGACCAAGAGCCCAAGGAAGAAGACCTGGTGGATTGATCCCTCCTCTGCTTAGAGCCAGCGGCTGTCAAGTTGGGCGAAGGGGGCAAGGGACCCACCCGTGCAGACAAGCCGCCCGCAGCAGGTTCAACAACTGGAGCGCAAAAAGGAACCACGACCCACCTGACTGAGAAGCGCTGGGCTGGACGGTCCCCGCCGCTACCAGAAGGCTCACCCAGATGCACAGTCCTGTAGCCAGCTTCATTTTTTGGAAGTCTCAGATCCCGAGCTGACAGTTACATGTCCAAATGGCATATCCCCTTTCGGGCACGCAGAAGAGATCCGTCAGCCAGGAGCGCGTGGGGGGCGCGAGGGGGACTGGCGCGTCGCACGAGCGGTGCACCTACCCCGAGCGCGGGCCGCCGAGTCCGCTATCGCCGGACCAAGTCCCAGGACCGGAGGAGGGGGACACTGTGCGCGTGAGTGCGCGCGCGTGTGTGCGCGTGTGAAAGGGTGCTCGAGTGTGTGAGCTTGGAGCTCCTGGTCGGACTGTGCGGCTATTTCACTGTGTGACCGTTCTGTCTCGCTCTCCTTCCCTGCTCACTTTCTCTCTTTCTCACTGGCCGGGCAACAATAAAAAGAAAGGGGGGGAAAAGGGTTTCCAAAAAAAGTTGGTTGCAAAGGGGCGGTAGGTTTCCGGCCCCTCGCCCTGGCCGGGCTCTGATCGGCTCCCTTTATAGTTTCCTAGCACCTCCAGTCCAAATTGGGAAGTGGGCAGGGGAAGCTTCTTGCTTCTTCTCCCCCTATCCAGTCCTTTTTCCTGTCAGCTTTCCTCACACTTGTCCGGCGGCTGCGGTAATTAAAGCTCCAAGCGTCATTTCCAACGCTCCGCAGTCTCCAGCTGCAGCCCCACGGAGAAATTAATAAGACACCCGGAGGAGGGGGAAAAAAAAAAGGTGGAGGGGGGGCGGATAAAACAACCCTCCACGCAACCAGCCTGGCTCTGTTCAGCTGCGCAAACCCCGCCCCTGCTATGACCCACAAGCCACGCCTTTTCTCCCGCTCCCTCCCCCAAAGGAAAATCTTATTGGTTCAGCCACTCTCCAAAATCGTGGACCCTAGGAGTTGGGAAAACACCTGTCAGGGCGCGGGAGCTGGATTTAAAGGGCTCACCCCAGGCACAGATTGAGTGAAACAGAGATCCGGAATAGCTGGCCCATGAAGTGTCAGACCACTGGAGGGATGTTTACAGAAAAGATTATACATCTATAATGGTGAATTTCATATAGAAATTTCATTTTTTCCATTGCCTCAGTGGTACTCACCCAAAGACTAGGCTTTCCCTAGAAACTAAGAAAATAAAACGTTACTTCAGGCGTAAAGCCTCTACTCTTCTCTGTACCCTCTCATGCTCCACACTCTGAAATGTGTTTAAAAGCTGCTTCAGTATCTGACAGCTTCTGCAGATCAGGTAACCCTGGGGACATAATCACCTGTCTTCCCAATCTCCCCCAATTCCCATCCTCCCAAAATGACCTGCACTGAGTCGAACTACAATTCAACATGCGTAGAACTACATCCTTTGATTTTTAGTTTTATGGATCTTTTCAGTTTCCCCTTGGACTCTAGGACAACTTGCTTTGGGATTCATTCCCATTAAACAGATTCTAATTGAGAGTTACCAATTAGGTTATAAAGGGCCAGCAATTGTCCCAGGCCTGAGCTGTTCAGGTGAAAGAATTTAAGATGGCCAGGTCAGGAGAGAACCAATCTCAAATGATCAGGTGAATGGCCCAAGCTTTAGGCCCCTTCCATATTCTCATTCTGCAAGTTCACCCTGGCCAGTCCCCAGGTCATTGCTAGCTACAGGAATTCCTGGGATTTTTTGATCTAACATATGTGGGGATTGAGTCATATCCGAGGACACACCTCTTGGCCTTTGCGGCTCTGAAACTGTACCCTGGGCAGGGGCCAGAATCTCAGGCAGTAGTAGGTTATTGGTTTGCTATTTGCACAAGCATTCTACTTGTGAATTTCCCTCTTTTTTCAGTTTCTCCAGGAGCATCACATGCATAAATAAAATGTGTCAGAGGGACTTAAAAATCAAGCCACCCTGCCTCCTCACTCAACATTTAAGACCTTCCTACTCCTCCCCCACATCTTTTATCTATAGTCTTGTCCCCACAGAACTTCCGTGGAGCTGAGAAACAGCAGCCTTATCCCAGAAGCCTGAAGCCTTCCCTTTCTTAGGCCCCTGGCAAGTAACAGGCACAGAGAGTAGGCCAAACAAGCAGAGCTTACTGTTTTACCCAGAGGCAGCCTCTGGCCTGGAGGAACTAAACCTAGAGCAGACCACGGTGACTAAATGATGGTGCCGATTGCAACAGAACTATGCACACTGCTCTTTGGGATTATCTTTGCTTTCTATTTTTATCATTCGCCCCACCCTATTTTCTTTCACTCAATTTCTTCTCAGTCCCCTTTCCTAAATCACCTTCTGCTTCCTATGATGTCTCTGAGATACCTCTTTTTCATGAAAGCTACTTCTTAAATTTCCATTCTGTCCCCAGAATAGTTGAAGGGATTAAAACAAAAAACAAAAAAGCCCAACTTCTTGTTATTGGAAAAGTCGCAGTTTCTGAGTTTTAAAAAAAGAAATCTTTATAATAATAATTATGTTGTAAGGAGTGAAGAAATAGATTGTGTATTTTAGCTGGAATTAAGGGGAAAATTAAAACACAGTATTTGATAGCTTTTTATACTTGTGTCAATTGTGATAGCGTTTGCTCCTGTGTCCATTTTATAGCTCTTCTGTACCAGGAACTTTCCTACATGTCTTGGTCACAGCCATGCATCTAAAATAATTTTTGGCAAAAGAGGGATTTCAACTAATATCCATTGGTTATCAGTCTATGTTTTTTCAGATGCTAGGCAGCTCATTCTAGGTACCCTCCCATTAAGTTAGTTGACGCATCCATGATTTTCCCCTAATTCTCAATTTCTTCTGCCTTGGTCCCATTTTCCTGTTCTAACTGTGGAAACAGTGATTGATACCTGGCCAAATCTGGGTACCTGACCAGCAGCCTATAAAATTAATTGGTGTGAAAGGTCTACCCCCAATAAAACATCCCACATTCTATGGTGACTGGTCTACCCAATCAGAGTCTGGCTCAAATACTTTGAATATGAGACCCTAGAGACTTAGGAAGTTGGTACCCTGTTCGGGGGAAACCAGAAGAGTGGGAAAGTAGAAGCAATGAGCTAGAGTCAAGATTTAATGTTTTATGTGCCTGCTCTCACTTGCTTCCCATTTCCACTGAGTCATTGTTAGAAAGGAACAGCGGAAGAGAGGACATTGACCACCTGATGTGGAAAGGACATGCTAACTGGATTGCTAGAGGACTTCTGAAATGGATTTTTTTACTTTCCTATGTATCCGTATCCAACAGGATACATCAGTCGACTTAACTAAAACATGTCGCTATTATTTGCAACCTGGAAAAAAACAAATCTTAGTAACCAACTTGTGATTTGGCAAAACACGAGGGAATATCTAGAAATGTCTGCTCAGTACTCCTTTTCTAGGAACTGCCCTCCCCTCAGTCCAACACATTTAACTTAGATCTGCCTCCATCATACAATAAGCCCCACACCTCCTGACCCTGAGGCTCTTCTCTGGCAATTTTGTGCATGGGAAGGAAAGAGTTAATGTTGTCATTTGCTGGTAGTTTTTGAGATATAAAAGTCCACAGCTGGTCTGTTTCCTTTTATGAAGAGATAGCCAGGATACAGTGAAAAAAAGAAAGAAGCTGCCATTTTAAAGCAGCAAAAGCCCAGATGGGTCTGAAGAATGCTCAAATGCCCGTCCGTAAATAAGTGGATCAAAAAACTGGGCTACATTTACACAATGGAATACTAAGGAGCAGGAAGAAAGAAGAGGCTCCTACCCTTTGTGACAGCATGAATGGAACTGGAGAGCATTTATGCTAAGTGAAATAAGTCAGGCCATGAAAGACAAAATACTTATGATCTCATCTATAAGTGGAACCTAATCAACAAAACAAACAAGCAAGCAAAATATAACCAAAGACACTGAAATAAAAAACAAACTGACAGTAACCAGAGGGGAGAGGGATAATGGAGGAAAAGGGGAAGGGTCATCAAGGAACAAGTATAAAGGACACATGGACAAAGCCAAAGGGGGTAGGATTGAGGGTGGGAGGGGAGGATGGGTGGGATGGAGGGGCGTAGTGGGGGAAAAATGGAGACAACTGTACTCGAACAACAATTAAAAAATTAATTTTGCCCAAAGGGACAAAAAAAAAGCTCCTCAAACAAACTCTTCCTGTGACTTTGTTGTTCAGACACCCTTTTACCTTATGCTAGTTCAATTTTTGTTTTTGTTACCTGAAACCAGAATAGCATGAAATGGTCAAAGAATTTCTCCAACTTGAGTGAGATCGCATAGGCCATAATGCCCGTGGAGGGAGCTATCTTGGTGTGGCCCATATTCTTTACTTTCCCTTCGCAGTGGTTCGTGATTTCCCATGACTGCAGCCATAACCCCAGCATAGAAATCCCTGCAGCCTCTGCTGCTTTGCAATATCCCCTTCTCCACTGCATTTCTTCCATTAGTAATACAATTCAAGGAGAGTCTTGACATCATGAATGACAATGTTTCTGGTTAGAGAAAAGAATATATTGATCTCTGGGTTCAATGTTGAATTAGATACCTTGTCCCAGCCTTATAGTTCACTCCAATCTTCAGTTTGTTCCTAAATCTTCCCTAAAGATAAGATTAGAGCTCTCTGGTTTAGACATGTTGCTATTGGCTATGAATATAAATTTGAGGCAAAAATCAACTAAGAAAGAAAACAGGATGCTCTGATAATTGAATGATCAATTCTTGTCCCCTGAACATTTAAACATACAGAATTCTCATCTCCCTCCCACCATCCTCTTCCCCATCATCTAAGTTATCTTGTGATCACAAAAAGCTCACTTCATGCCTGTGAGCTCACCGCCTCATCTTTAAAGGAAGAGATTGCTATGTCCCAAATCTAAGACTTCATGAGTCTCTGATTTACTAATCACCTACTATGTGCAAGTCAGAATTTTCACAGACTTCCATTGTTTCTTATAGTTGTTCCTCTTTTTCCCCATTTAACTATACACACAGCTCTTTTTAAGGGACACCAACACAGCCACACCTACAATGCCTTAAGGACATACAAAATAAGCTCACTACTGTATTACTGGGAAGGCCTCAAGGCTTTGCATCTTCACTATTCTATCAGCTAAGAAGAAATTTTTATAAATGTAAATCAGGTTCAGTATTATGATGATCAGTTAAATGAGAGACGACTGATCATCATAATAATGGTGGTGGTTTTTGTTTGGCTGGCTGTTGTTAATTAACTGGTACTCAGACTAGCTTCTTGCCCTGGCTGGTGTAGCTCAGTGGATTGAGTGCAGGCCTGTAGACCAAAGGATCAAGGTTCGATTCCCAGTCAGGGCACATGCCTGGGTTGCAGGCCAGTTCCCAGCAGGGGATGCATGAGAAGCAACCATACATTGATATTTCTCTCCCTCTCTCCTTCCCTTCCTTTCTAAAATATATAAATAAAATATATTTTTTTAAAGAAAGCATAACATCTTTGCTCTTAACCCTCAGAGTTCTGACATTCTCTGGTATTTTGGCGGTGTTCCATATTTCAAAGATAAAAAATTAAAAGATCAAGCATTTAAAAAATGCATGAATACACACACATTAACTAAAGAAATATTTTTATTGCCTTAGTTAATTTAATATCCAAAGAGAATGACTTCACTTTTGGTTAATAAATGTTGTTTTCTTTCTATGTGCATGAGTAATCCTTAATTTTTAAACTGCTAAGGAGGAGTGATTGAACACGAAGAAATCAAGTCTGTGTCACTTTAATGTCTAGTCATCAGTGTCTGCCCAAGTTCTTACAGACATTTTTGGTTTGTGGCTCTAACTGCAAACTAATTTCAGCTCTGTGGACAGAGTATTCTTTTCCAAAGTTATGCAAAAATAATTTTCCTAGTAAATTATTACTTTTCCTGTTGTATATCTGCTTCATATATTTTCTTAATCTAAAGTTCTCTTACCCCACAGGTCTCTTCTACTGCTTTGTAATTTTAAAGCTAAAGTAAATCTTCGATAACAGTTGCCAATTGCAAACCAGGAAGAAGACAAACATTTTTGTTTTCTTCAGGCTGATATATTTATGGATAAGTTAACAAATGAGGCAACTTACTGGGGCTGTGATTGTACCTGGCCTGCAATCTGAACCAAGATCAAGTTTGCTAGTTTCTTTTTCAGGGAGCTTCTTAGGTTTCACTTCCTTCCTTCTACGTTCTTAACTTAGCAAAGAGCTTGATCAGGTTAGGGTTAACACATACATTTGTCAAAAGAATCCAAAGTTACGTTTGCCAGGCACACAAAAATGGATGTTATTCTGACAAAGGTCACAAAGAGTTCTTAGAATATTTCTTGAACTCCTTCCAAATAGTCAACTAAAGTAATCATTTAGAAACCTTGCATTGTCTCCTCAGGTTTGTATGGGCATGGATGAATCTTCAAACTTCAGCAAACAGCTTCTCATGGTTCAGAAAGGGCCCTCAACTTGTGAGTCGTCTTCTTTAAACACTTTAATGGCCTGGTACCTCCTTGCCCGATCAAGTCGCTCTCAGTACAAACCAGTTCCCTTCCTCTTACTGCAGTCATTTCCCTAATGGTCCTGGTGCCTGCCCTTACCAAGCCTCTCCTCACCTTGGAAAAAGGGTCAGTGAGGCCTGAGCCATTCACCAGGCCCTCTGCTTGGTCCTGGCCCCAAATGAATCACTGTTTTCTACTTTTCCAGGTTTTACATGTCAGGGAATGTTCTATGTTCCAAAATATTTAATACTACGGTTTTCCAGTAGACAAGGTCCGGCCTATAAGCTATTGGAATTTTTGAATCTCACAAAGTAGTAGCAAAAAAGTTATAACAAATGGCAGAGTTGAAACTCTTCATCATGTTTGATGACAAGGGAGAAACTACTAATAAAGGATGTGTGGTGATATATATGTATCTTTTTTACAGAATCATGGTTGACGACAAGGTAGAACTACTAATAAAAGAATGTGTCAGAGTATGTAAGTACTTTTTTACAGAGGAGTGGTTATTAATTTATATTGATCCATCTATAATGTTTTCCCATTTGATGAGCCATAAAGGTCCCTAAAGACCACACACACACACACACACACGCACACACATGCACATGCACACACACAACACACAATAAAAACACTAGTTGGCATATCTTTGCTTTTGAGGTTTTAGTTTACCATTTAAGAAATCCAACCATGAATACAGCTTGACTCACATCTACCTTTAGTATTTAACCCACTGATATGATGCAACAAACATATTAGTAGTATATACTACTATATATATTACTAAGATATATACTACTACATCTAAGCAATATGGCTCAAGAAAAATACAAATATCCCAACAGCTAATTGATAATACTGAACTCAAAAACAGCAACATCCAATATAATTTTATTAAAATAGGGAATGGTCAGGCTGGGCAATATTTAGAATCTCAGGATAGAATGTCCACATTTATAAAACTGATTTTAGTAAAAAAAAAGAACATCTATAGTTATATAAAGATAGAGAAATACTTTTTGTTCAATGAAACTTTTCCCTAACTTTTATTCAGAACCTTTACTTAACAATTTGTAAACAACCCAGACTTTCTCAAGTAGTCTGTTTAAAATTACGGCATTAATAGTATGCAATGCCAGAATGTATATTAATCATTTCTGATTTCTCATCATAAATATAATTTACTTTTAAAGTAAAACTAATTCATAAGCAATTGATATTACTCAGTGTAAATTGAAAAAAACACTCTACTAGATATTTCTTCATAACATCTGCTTACATTGTATAAAGTATTGTCCTTAACAAACTTATGTATTTTATGTATATTTTTGAGAAAATATTAGTTAGATATAAGGTATTTATCTTAGCTAATAATACACATATACAGACTCCACATTTTTTTCTATTTAGACATGTCAAGTAAACACTGATAGAGGAAAAAATATTTTTTGTCTAATCAAATACTGGAAGAAAATAAAACAATTGTGATAATTTATTGTTACCATTGTTGTCTATTAAAGCGAGAGGATGACAGACGTCTGCTTCATTCAGCCTATTGTGACTGTGTTAAAGGAACACTTTTAGACAAATGGAATTACTACTCATCTTACTGCATCTGCTTCTCACTCCCCTTAGGAGCCCCCCCAACACACTGGAGAAGATGTTACACATTCTACTAAATGTACAGTGATCACTGTAGATGTGTTCTGTCTCTCTAGGATTGTTCAAAGTATTATTCTGAATATTGTCACTGTGTTCTTTGAATAACTCTCACAGAATATCACTTAATTGATCATAAATCAGTGATAGTATTGACACTGAATTCAAAACTAATATTCATTTTGTCTTAATATGATCACATTTCAGCCTTATGTTGTCTTCAAGTGTTTGAAGGGAACTGTGTTGGCAACTGACCCATTTACATGTAAGTCCACAGGCACAGATCCGTAATGTCACCCAAATTTTCGTTATATGCAAAATGAAAAATAGGAGTTACAACTTTTTTTACTTCCTGAAATAATTGATATTCTATTGCCCTCTTTCAGTTGAGTGTGTCACTGACATTCAAAAACTTCAAAGTATATACTTCTAGAGGTGTGACCTCTTCCTTGTACCTTTTCACACATTTTTTCCCATCAAGAGATTGTTCTTGAAAGAAAATAGTTCTACTCTTTTTTTCAAATGAAGAATAAAGAAAATAGAAATGCATCAACCACTGAACACCTATACCTTTGGTGAGGCCAGCAAATCCAGTAATAGCAAAGTATTAACTACAAAGGCAATTCAGACAGACAATAAAGATATCATTTTAAAAAGATAAGGAAAAATACATGTTTTAGGTAATTGGGATGTTTATGCCTATATGCAATTATATAATATCTTCAAATTTATGACTTCAAAGGGGTTATCCTTTTGAAACTTCCCTGTTTCAATGTGTTTGAAGTATATGGAAATCCACTATTAGTGTAAAATTGGTATTTTTATGTTTTTAGCCACATAAATAAAATCAAACATAGCTGGCAAGATAAAAATAATTATTTCAAATATTGAAATGGGACCTGTGGCCGTGTCTGCCTTTCAGTAAACAGTGACTGATCACGCTGGTGAAAACTACGCCTTCCAGATCAGAAGGCACAGATCCTGAAAGGACCCGAGGTCAGTTCCCAGCCCACCGCCCTCACTGTATACGGCCATCCATCCGAGAGTTTGCTCTACAAATCTTGTTCATCCAAAGCAATTACAGTTATTCCTAAACTGACATCATGTTTATTTAGGACTTCAGCTTTTTAGTCCCAAACTTTGTCTGATCTTACTTCAAACACACACGCAATTTTTATGTTGCTTTTTAAAAGTATGTGACGCAGTTATTTTTAATGTGTTTGTGCCTGGTATAAATGGAGAAGCTGTGTAACTCCCTCAGCCTACAGTGCAGTGCTTAGAGAGTCCGAATAATATTCCAGTGTCTGTTCATGCAAAGTATTTTCACCCTAGATCTTTGTCAGGAGGAAGAGGCCCTTCTAATACCCTAAGGCCATGATACCTTGTTTGTTCTGACTGTGCAACATTAGCTGATAAGTAATGGATACTGTCAGCTGCAGCACACTAAGCAAAAATAAATAAATAAATTAAAAAAATAAATGCATTTTTAGAGCAGAGTGTTTAAAAGTAAAAGATATCAAAAAGTTCATGGATAACCATTCATTTACACATTTTTTTCAACGTTACCTGCCCTTGACCAGTGTAACTCATGTACAGGATCAAATTCATCAAGAAAAACAGTTGGAAAGCAGAAATCCAGGATCAGGAATAGCACTAATGCTCTTTAACTGGTGAATATTATATTGCCACAGGAATTCCCATTTTGTGACTTCTGGTTGAACAACAGTGGCATCCAGTGGCCAGATAATTGTTCCCACCATTAAGGTGTCACGGGCAGTTCAAGGGAACAGTGCTACATGCTTCAGCTGTATTTAGCCTGAGCACAGGCATTTACCAGGGAAAGCCAATCAAATGCCTCTCTGTTTCCGGAGCAACCTTGGATCAAGTCTAGGTCATGAGATTTGACTCTGATGACTACTCAATACGGGCAATCTCCCCAGCACCCCTTAATAGCATCAATTTAGAATACCTATTTACTGTCTACCATGTATCTTCATGTTGACTCCATTAACTATAACCTTGCTATTCTAGAAAACTTCCCTACAATGAATTAGACACCAATTCTATAAAAAGTCCCACAAAATCAAAGGCTATAAAAATAAAAGCTGATAACATTCTCTCAAGTTCATTTTGCACAGAAGTGTTCCAATGACTCTCTATGTTAAATGTGACCCCTAATATTTATATGCAGTCCGTGGGTGGCATTGGGTCAGCTTAGCACTCTGGTGGTGTAATGAGGAGGTCTGGACCCAGAAGGTGTCTGCCCTAGAGCTTTTATTTACTGGCAAGCCCAGTACACCTCTGAACCCAATTTTACCTACCTCTCAGGGGTTTATGAGGCTTACATGTGATAAATAAAAGGCTTCCAGCACCATCTTTGGCCTTGAGTAGGTACTCAATAATGAAGAGACAAGGAGTACAAGTTCTGCACCCAGACTTCCTGTATTCAAATCCTGGTTCTGGCACCTACAATCTGTGATTCCCAGTTGTTTTCAAAATCCCACCTTGCTTCCCATATATAAAGCAGGGAATCTAATAATACATCCCTCCTAGGGTTATCATAAGTTTTAATTGAAGTAGTGCATTCAAAATTTTAGAATGGTTTCCAGGATATAGAAAGCATGCAATACATAACTCCCTGTTCAAAATTGCAGTCTTTACATGCAAATAAAAAGTTTATTTAGAGCAACAGTAAGAAATGCTCTGTTTGTCTCATGCTTCTGATTATATTTATCCCCGAACTATTTCCTGTCTATGTCATCTATAACATTAATGACATATTTTTCAAGTAGGTAAACCATGATGAGAAATACAGTGTGTGTGGAAGCAGGACCTGCTCAAAGCAAATCGACAGCATCTAAGCAGAACCTTAACAGGTGGGAGGGACTCCATCTGATTCAAGAAAAAGAAACAGCAATAGCCTGGGTAGGGAGGCAGAACTGTACAAAATGTGTCTGGAGAGAGAGAGAGAGATTCTAAAATTTAAGAAGTGATTGAAACAATATTTATTTTTTTCTTACACAACCTTGTTAAGTAAAACAAATCTGAGTACTCCCTGCATTTTTCACTTTGGTTTTATCCCATTTGCTACAGAATCACAGTAATTTATAACCCACAGGAACTTAGATTTGCAAGAGTTTCATAAAGCACAGTCGGTTAACAATATCCACGACCCCACCCCCGTTCCCTGTGCTGATGCCTGCAGACACTCTTCAGGAATGCAGAATGCCAAGGAGCCTTGTCGACTATGCCTACACGTAGGTACCCGGGGGGGGCTGTTTTGGAACGTTGACTGCTTGCTTCCCCCTGGACGAGGATTTGGGTGGCCTCTGTTCTTTTTCTCTCTGTTCCACCTCTTCCTCCTTCTTCCTCTTCTATCTTCAGGACAGATTAACCTCTGCTTTCCTCCAGGATACCTCAATGAAGCAAGTATTAGGAAAAAAAAACTGTTAGAATAATTACTAAACGTGTTCTCACAGACTACTAGCTTGTCATATGGCCATGGTTATTAGCTGATTCTAACCTATGAAATTATTTTTCTATAAAATTAATTGGTTCCTTAAAAAAATTAGAGTATTGAAATCCAAACAAGTTTGAGTAAGAGGCATGTTTGGCTATACTACAAGATGTTAAATGGTGAGACCAGTGAAGCTCGGAGAACATTGGTCCCTAGAATAAAGTATAAGAACTGACCAAGTCGGGAATGGTCCTGGAGCATAGACTGGTGAACCATGGCACAGAGTCCAACACGCTAAGCCAATTCTGATAAGATCAGTGGCACCATGGGACCCAGTACAGGGAGTACAGAGCATCAACTGCCCAAGATCTGACATTCAGAAATCAAGCAAGGGGCAAACTTGGCCAAGTTCAGTAGGTCAAGAAAGGGCTTCCCAGCTGAACGAAGGGGCCCATTTTTAAATCTCAAAGTATACCACTATCATTAGGACGTTCTTTATGTTAGTCATCTCTATATTTCTTATCTGTTTAAATGCACATAGCCTAAAGAAAAGGCAACATTAAATCAATAACCCTTTGATATAAATTTAATCCATCACATGCCTTTCAATATATCAAGAAAGAGGATGAATCATGGACATACAAAGTAGGTGGGAACTGGTGGAAATAGGAAACAAGGGAATTAGAGACCACTTCAAGCAAATGCAATCTTCTTGTTCAGAACAAGTCTCCAGAGCTACCAAACTAAGCCCTGTCATCAGGCAACCGACTGCCTGAGAACACATTAAACTCTCAGCTAACGCTGTTTCCCCCTAAAGGCAAGACTGGGTGTTACTTACAGAAACCCTCTTATAAACACAGAAATATGCAAACGTTTATTAGGTGCTGAATCTGCACTGCGAATGCTGTCATGATAGAGCAGGATGAGGAAGGACGATGAGAAAATAGTCTTTAGAATCGTGGAGTTATAAATGAAAAACTCTAATCTCTCTGTGTCCCCTGTAGGGAAAACAGCCACAAAGAGCAGCTACTTTTCACCTGAAACAGACGTATAGAAACCTTCTAAAACGTATGCTAGCTTCTTTATATTTTTTTCAACTACAGTTTCAGGAACTGATATGAGCGGAAGGCTAAAAGCCTTGTAAAAGCCTAAAAGAAAAAAAAAACCTCAAAGTAGAAATCCACTCTGTGGCTACTAGATTTTCAAAAACACTGCAGGAATCATTCAGAATGGGGGTGCCGTCTCGGTGCCTTCCCCGACAATGCAACCCTGTGCCAGGCCACAGAGCAGTGAGTGATTGGCTAAATAAACAGGCACTTCCCTTGTAGTCTCTCTCCAAGGAAAAGTGGTTTGTTACTAAGTATGCACTGTACTGAATAGCACAATTCAATTGGAGAGGGCTTTCTGGTAAAAAAAATTTTAAAAAGAAGACACGAGTTTCTTGACTATTTAGAAGCAGAACATATTTTCCAGAGCATCTTGATAACAGGTTGTGTGTGGGCTGTCAGCTGGCTTTGGCGGATTAAAGCAATCGTGATTCAGCATTCTTGGAAGAAAAATGGTGATGTAAAAACCCTCAATAAATATTTTCAAAACATGAGCAATACAGGAACACATTCTGCTGTCGCTTTGTGAAAAAGCTGAGGGAGAATCACTATGCTTAAAATTATGAGTCTGGATGTTCCTTTTCTGTTCTCTTCCAAACAGCATGGCGAGAGGCCTCGATGTACAATTTGTTTCCCTGCATTCTCCGATCACTAGAGAGCACCGACAATGGATACACTGTTGATACCAGATTTATTTTCAGGATTTAAGAGATGATGTCAGAACAAGTGGCAGAGCCACATGAAGCGACAAGTGGACTGTGAAGCCAGCTTGTCCTTACAACACCTATTGTCACTCTGTTTACAAAACAATGGTTGCCTATTGCAGAAACAAGAGTATGTGTTTGTGTGTTTATGTACTAGTCTGTTATTTTATTACTGTGGGAAAGATTTCCAGAGTAGTGAGACAGTTTCTTAACTAGTAATAAGTTAATATATATCATATGTAATATGAGTGTATGTGCTATGTATGGCTGAAACAGTAATAGTTAGGACTCATATACTGCCAAATTATCAATCATTTAAAAAATAGCTGATCAGTGTTAGGGGAGATAGCCCTTCTGTTAAGGTGGATGCAGCAAAAGATTAGTGTTGTAAAATGGTAGTCTTTGATAGTATCTCTTTGGGATGTTATTTCTGAGGACAGATATAAAAGCTAAGGTTCATAAGACAAGAAGTAAGGGAGATGCTGACTTATTGGTAGTGTGTGATATTTGCCACTGAGGAAGTTGCCTTCAGCCAAGGATAGTGAGTTGTAATCCAAGATGGTACATTCAAATCAAAGGGGCCTGAGGCAGTGTCCTGATGCAACTAGAAACCATACCCTCGAGAAATTTGTCTCTCATTGAACTTGACTATCAATATTAGACACTAAATGCACTACTCTATATGTGTGTGACTCGTTGATAGATGAATAGATGGCAAGGAAGGAAGGAAGGAAGGAAGGAAGGAAGGAAGGAAGGAAGGAAGGAAGGAAGGAAGGAAGGAAGGAAGGAAGGGAGGAAATAGGCTGTGTGGACTACAGTTAACAGAAGGAATTATAGGACTAGGGAACTTCTCATCTGAAGCATAAACTGTACATTTCACAATGATGGTATCAAAACCCCTTTCAAAAGTGAAGAAACCCAAATTAGGTGTGCTTCAGTAACTTGTCAGAGATAGTAGCACTAGTAAGGGCTGAGCTGAACCCAACTTTTTAAATCCTAAAACCCATGCCCTTTCTTGTGTGTCACAGAAGCCAGTGCTGTCTGCACTCTGATTGCTCAGTGGTGTGGCTCTTCACGGGCATTTCCCAGTCTCACTCTCAACAGAGGCCCTACAAAAAAAAGTCGGGACAACTATACTAAACTACGGGTGAGAAAAGAGTTGATTTTTTGCCTGCCAAATTCAACTACAAAAGATTTAGGGACTCTTTTGCACTGACGTAGAGCAATCACCAGGAGACAGAGTTGGGATATTTTAAGAAATCCTAAATGCATTTCCTAAGACAAGAAAACCAGGTGCTCAGATATAGAGATAACATACTTTATCTATAGCCAGCACCGTGGTACTTCGACTAAGCAAATGTGTATATTGGCAAGAAAATATGATCACAGTGTCATTTGCCCTGGTCCCTACACCAATCAGAACAGACTCGACATTCAGTTTTTCAGACTTTGTAGTTCGCACGTTTGCTCTGAATATGAAAACATCACATGTATCAACGGAGTCTCTCCACTTGTTTTACTTAATAAATATCCCATGAGAGGTAATAAAACCATGGCACTTCTAATTCACCATTACTGCAGATCATCTCCCGTGGGCAGGGGCTATGTGAGGTGCTTTATTAAACCGCCCAACAGGACACATGTAACAGACCTACTATCAGAGCTACAATGACATGTCCGTGGGACTTCAAAGAGATGACTACCTGTGGCTCATGAATGAGGTGTCCTGCCTAATTAGCTCAGGTGGCTTCTGTGTGGTTTTCATAAAATCAGGTCTATGATTTTGCCAAACACAAATTATCAAAGGCTTATACGCAGCAGCTACCACAAGTATCAAGATTAGTCCATTTGTTTTCTTATAAAGCTCATCTTTATAAGTGGCAAGCCATCTCCCAAATGAAAGAGGCTGGTCCTGAGAAGAAAGATACAAGTACTGATTTAATGAAGCTTATCTCCATCCTGGCCAGCAAGCAGGGGCAAAGGAGGAAACTCTGGGTGTTCACCTAACCAAAATTACTTACTTTCAAAACATGTAAACACATTCATTGATTGGCTTCTGAGTTGACAATATGGTAAGCTAAATTGATAATTTGGGCAGTATTTCTGTATCTAAATAGCTTAAAATTAAAATGACTTTGCATAACTGAACACTTTCTGTTGCAACGGCTCTCCTTAGTTACCAACGAGAGAGGGAAAGAGCCATATGAACTTTCTTGTGGTTCTGTGTGCTACTGGCTTTCTGAACAGTAGCAAGCCAGATGTAGCTGATAGCTCTTTTGACTCTTAAGAACGGGCATGTGATAAATCCAGAGAGGTAAGAAAGAGAGGAAAACTGCACACTTGGCAAGCGTATGCCTGGAAAAATGGATGTTTGACCTTAAACTCTGCACAATGTGAACTATAAATGGTCTTGATTTTGGCTATTTCGCAGTTAGATGTTGTCATCTAAAAAGGCCTAAAAGAAACAAGGTCTTTGATGTCTTCAAATAACCACTTAATTCAGTAAAAATAATAACAGGTATTCAAATATGTGAAATCTGTTCAGTTATCTTACTCTCAGTTTTTATACCTGACTTAACTAATCAAAGTGGTTTATTACCATTTAGAGCCACAATATCTTTAGCTCACTGCTATCAAGAGAAGATTTCATGCCTGTCCTGAAGTTATACCAAGCCGGAATAAGGGTTTCCCTTGTTTTGCTAAAAGTGATCTTGCCAAACCACTTCTCACACCTCAGCTCCAAAGCAACCCATACCCACAGCAAATGCCCTTGAATCAACCAAACAACTCACCCAAGATCCTACACACAAAACAAAGCTGTCCTAATACACATTCAGTACACCCAAATCAACCAACCAATCCACCCAATTTTAGCATATATCAAACAAAGCAACCACCCCACACATGAAATGTCCCCAAATCAACCAACCAACCCAATACACTGGCTACCCAGCCACCCACCCAGCCACAAAGCAACTAAAATACTATCAGAAATGAAATGAAACAGAGAACTGGATAACTTCCCCAAGAATAATAATGAATCAAGAAAGATTACCAGTAAATTACCTATTCTTAATTTAACATGAGAAAATCAACCAAAAAAGTAGTCATAAAATCACAGTATGTGCTTTTAGAACCTGTTATTTTCTGAATTGCATTTGATTCTATCATCAAATAAATAATATGAAAGTTGCCTTAATTTCATATTAATTGGCTGGGAAGAAACCTGCAATCTTTACTATGTCTGATTTCTTACTGATCCCAACAAGGTGCTGTGAAGTTTTAAGATCTTCTGTACAATATAGATTTAAGCAATCTATAAAATGCAGATAGGCTCAGAATGAATAAATTAACATTTATTACTATTGCTCTTTGCTTCAGCAAATAATATATAATACATAAAGTACAGATTATAAAGGAAACACATGTACAGACATAGCTTGGAGATATTAAGGGTTCATTTCCAGACCACGACAATGAAGTGAATATTGCAATGAAGTGAGTCACACAAATTTTTGATTTCTTAGTGCACATAAAAGTTATGTTTACAGTATACTGTTTTTTATTAAGAGTACATAGCATTATTTCTAAAAATGTATACACTTTAATTTAAAAATACTTTATTGCTAAAAATGCTAACCGTCGTTTGAGCCTGTTGGAAAAAATGGCACCTATGGATTTGTTCAACACAGGGTTGCCACAAGCCTTCAGTGTGTAAAACACGTGGCAACTGTGAAGCATGATAAAGCAAAGCACAATAAAAAAGATGTGCCTATGTAAGAAATAATTTGCATGATATTAATAAATTTGATTTTTAAAGTGCCCTGCAATATTAGTCTCAACAAATGACTGAAAGACTTAAAAAAGAAAATAACAATCATAGAGACTATTCGAATCTACACACTTTTCCATTTAACCATTATATAAAAATCTGATGCCTCTTAACCTAAATGAACTAATTAAATCATCTTGTTGCAACCCCAAATCTAACAAATTTGTGATTCAAAGCACTATAGTATATTTACTATACTTAGTGGGTAATTTATTAGTCATTACTACAGCTACAAATATAAAAAACAAGTTAAATAATAAATAAAATTCATTTGCAACCTGAAAGATATATATTTTTAAGATTTTATTTATCTTTAGAGGGGAAAGGAAAGAGAGGAGAGAAATAGCAATATATGGTTGCCTCTCATGCGCCCCCTGCTAGGAACTGGCCTGCAACCCAGGCATGTGCCCTGACTGGGTATCGAACCATGGCAGTTTGGTTCGAAGGTCCGTGCTCAATCCACTGAGCTTCACCAGCCAGGCAGAAGGATATTTTTTAAAAGGTACCTACCATTGCCGCATACATTTCCATATTACATTGGGGCAACAGTGCTAGACGCGTGCACTGTGTCTGCACAGTCTACACTGAAGAGCAAAGCTTCTGGGAATGGCCACTGAAGTGTTTCCTATTTTCCAGACAAAAGCCAAGATGCATTAAAAAAAAAAACGTCAATAATGATGTTTACTTTGCTAACCATCATCCTGTTCCCTTTGACTACTTTGCCTCTTCCCTTTTCTTCTTTCTTTCTCTATTTAAAACAGAAATTCACCTATGCTGTACAACCAGATATTCAAATAGTTCGTGTTTCTGCACGATGCCTCTACAGAGAACACAGAGGCCTGCTAATAGGATCACCGGCGGCAATAATAAGACACTGGCCATTTTCTTTCTCATCTTTGAAAGTGTTACCTTGGACATCGAATCCCTCCATAATTTCTGATGGTTTTACAGGTGGGAATGGTGGCACATCAAGGAGAAATTAAATTTCATCATTTTGGCTTTAACACCTACACTATAAAAGTGACAGCTTGGTGCAGTGTGGCTGACAGTTCCCATTAACTGCGAGCTAATGTTGCAGAGTCAGTCCAAACCCAGAGTCACGGCCTCTGGCTGCAGGAAGGTCCCCTTCATACTAGGATTCGCACACCCCCTGTGGGAAGGAAAAGCTATCAATATTTGCTACTAGTTTCCTTGTCAAAGTGAAATCATGAATATTTACGCATTGAGACCCTTTTTCTACCCTGAATCTTCTTGGAGAAATACCTCCACCTCCACCAATGGAATTGGGCCTGTGGCTCCTGCTGTCCCTTCTTCCTTCCCTAGTAAATAAAGGACAGCATGCGCTGGGTTCAGGGCTCAGTTTTTGAATCACTTGCAAACAACAGACTAAAGGGGATAAAAACCGTTTTAAACATTTTTGTAGGGTTTTTTAAAATCATTTGGTGGGAAATATTTTAAAAAGCAGTTAAAATGTGAAAAAAAAGTTACAAAATAGAAATTGGCAAGAGGAATATTTTGAATGACACTTCAAAAACAAATTAAACACTGAATTGACTTGCAGAACATTTAAGTACAGGAGACTGTTGAAAAACATGAATCTATTCTTTAATATCTTTATGTTCACTTAACACATTTTTTGAGTGCCAGCTGTCGGCCATAGGTGCTGTGAGTTTGTGTATGTAGGGAAGTGGGAGGGGAGGGAGAGGCAGGTCACACAAAGAGCCTGTCACTGTTTACAGAGTGCTGACATTACAGTTCCAGAAACTTGCAAATCACGTTTTCCACAAGAGGTCACAGGGCACAGGGATTAGGGGCAGAAATACCAGAGGTGAACTGCCGGGGGTCAGTCTCCACCCAGTATTTCCCACAGGGGCAACCTTGAGTAAGTTATTTAACTCCTCTGTCCTTTAGTTTCCCCCTCTGCAAAATGGGGGTGATAACAGTACCCAAATGAGTTTGAGAATTAAATCAGCTAATATTTGTAAAATGCTTAGAGCAGTGCAAATAGCAAAATGATAGTGTATTTGATAATGGTATTAGTGAAACACATAGGAATTCAATAATAAATAAAAGCTCTTGTCCTCATGGAGCTCCCTGGCTACTCAAGAAGAAACAGGAAAGTAATTTAAAATTTTCCAAGACTGTGTGTAATTGCAAAGTCCAAGGTATGTGTAGGGTACTTTGGGAACATAAAGGAGAGACCTACCTAACTAGAATAAGCTGCAGGAGTTAGGGAATGTCTAAAAAGGGTTCACAGGCTTGGTAGGACGCTGGGAAGATAAATATGAGTTCCCAGACACTGAGTGTTCCAGAGGCTGGTTTGAGAATTTTAAGCAGAAAGATCAGAATGTGTCACAGCCGTAGGTGAAATACTTGACATATTTGTGTCTTAGAAGGCATGTTGATTTGCACAGATTGTAGAGTACACTGGATAGCAGGAAGATGGAAAGGTCACGAGGGGCCTTGTGATAAGTTGTTTGAACACGATCACGTTGGAGGAGGGTGGACGTGAAGGGTTTTAAGCAGGAAGTGTTGTGGTAATATTTGCATTTTGGAAATACTACATGAGCAGCAGAGTTGAGAATGGATGGGAGGGGAGTGAGAACAGTGATCTAGAGATCAGTCGGTTCATACAATAAGGAAGAGTAATATACAATCAAGGAAAGGATTCAAAAGAAGATGGAAAAGAACCCACAAAACCAATCCTATGTTTAGATTGGGGATGGAGTGAAGGGAGGAAAAGGGTCAAGGATGAATCTCCAAGTCTGCCTTGGATGACTGGACTGATGAAATGTCTCTCCCTGAGACACAGACTATCAGGGAAAACAACAGATTGACCGAAACATAATGTTTGACACTTACTGAAAGTCATTGTCTAGAATGTATGTTTGGACTTGGAAAAAAATTCTAGCTTTGGATTCGTGTTCCAGACCCCAACCCAAGTGTCACTGCCCCTAATGCTCTTCCTTGAAACCCCACGTTAGTTTAAACACTGATTTTTCTGTGTAGGATTCTACAGCATACTTAATTGGCTCATTTACCACATTATATTGAAACTTTATGTTTATATCTCTATCTCCTCATATATTCATTTTCTTACTCATTTATTCACTCTACAAATATTGCTAAAGATACATTCTATGTTACATACAGACTAGACTCTGGAATTCCCAGTGAACTGTTTCAGTGTGACCCCTGACCTCCTAGAACATTCCACCTAACAAGCAAAGCAGATCCTCGGTGAATGTTTGTTAATTTAGGCGGAACAGATTTTGGGGTGATGAGTACAAATGGTATTCATCTTGAACATGCAAAAAATCTTTCTAGGAGATGAAAGGTCAAAAGAGACATATGCTAAGTGTGAATAGGGAAACCCCAATATGCAAATGATGAAGGAACTCGGGGCAGAGAGCCTAAGGAGAGGAAAAAAGTAAAACGGGATGCCGTAGGGGAAATAAAATTTTTAATCCAAGGAAGTAGAGCTTCAGTGAGTGAATAATTCAGTGTCAACTGCTGCGGAGACGTCAGTGAAGAATAACCCGAGCTATTACCAATTAGCCCTGACTAGTAGTGTGTCTTGGTTGCTTGGATGTCACTGCGCAAATTGTCACTGGTTTGATTCCTGGTCAGGACACATGCCTGGGTTGCAGGTTTTGTTTCTGGCTGGACACAAACGAGGGGCAATTGATCAATCAATGTTTCTCTCCTTCTCTTTCTCCCTCCCTTTTCCTTTCTCTTAAAAAAAAAAAAAAGGCTACCAATTAAACTGGTACACTTTGGTTTCTATGACCTACAGCCCCTGCTCTTACTCCTATGAATTTGTTAGGTTCCATAGATATCATTAAGGTTATTCATCAAATACACTTAAAAATGGAACATCACCTTGAATTCTCTGTTTGGGTCTAATCTAATCACACTGCTCTGAAACAGCAGAGTCCTTTCTTTAGCTCACAGCATAAAGGGTGGCAGAGCTTCAAACAAAGGATTCCACAGACTATTGTTGGTTTAAAGATGAAAGGGGCTACTTGTCAAAATATAGGGACCTCAGTCCTACAACAACAAGGAACTGAATTGTTCCAATACCCTGAATGAACTTGGAAATGGAATCATTCCCAGCACTTTTAGATAAAGGGCCAGCCATGTTGACTCCTTGATTTCAAAGAGCCAACCAAGCCATGCTATGCCTAAACTTCTGATCCACAGAACTGTGCCATAATAAATTTGTTGTTGTTTTACTCGGAAAGTTGTCAGTAATTTGTTAGGACAGCTGTTGGGAAAGCAGCTGTCGTGACACCGGCTGCTCCTCTCCAAGATTGCACAATCAGTGTCCCGGGCCTGGAACAGTCCTTATATGGAAGGTGAATGCTGGAGCTGCCGCTTGGTCCCAGGTTCTTCTTCCTTCTTAGGAGCAATCTTCCCCTTGTTCTAGGTACACAGTGAACTTTCTTGTATCACTTATGTGATACCTGGCCAGCCCTCCCAGTATATCTCCCCTACTCCTACCACAAAGTAAAGGGGTATTAGCCTGCAGCATGAGAGGGGTACCTTCCCTGCCCATGGCCTTGTGTTGGCTACCAGGAGAGACCGGCTGGACAGGAAAGACTGGCTGAAACTAAAGATGCTGATCTTAACTGCATCTCTTCTTCCTGTGAGTAAAGCATTTTTCCAACACTTGTTTGTTGAGTCCTCCTTGGTAACTCCACATCCATAGAAGATGCAGTGGTCTGAGGTCTGGGGGCTCCTACTCTTCTAGTAGTTGGCATTGTTATCATCTTTGTCATTCTCCATCTGGAATTGATATTAGTGACCAGAACTTCCCGCTCTGCAGCAGCAATAGAATATGTCTATGAGACTGGGCTAAGGGATGTCCAGGTAGCTGGTAAAACATAATCTCTTGCTTTGTCTCTGGGGATGTCTCTGGAAAAGATTTTTCTGAGTCAGTAGACTGAGTATATATCACCTCACCAATTCACTGAGGGTCAAATAAGTTGAAAAATCAGTACTTATTGCCTGCTTGCTAAATATCAAAAGGTTTCAAAGGAGATTTCTTCAAATGCCTTCCTACAATTCAGTATAGAAAAACACACGATTGAAAGAACTCATGTTGTACTGCAAAGCAGACTTCTCGTTACTTGACCTCCCACTTTCTTTTTCCCAAAACTATATTTAAATAAATACAAATTTATAGTGGCGATTTTCATGGAAAATATATAAAATACATAATTAATTGCAAACAATATTTCAACCTAAAAATTAAGTCCAAAAATTATGACTCTAATTCTGAAACATGAAGAATGACTCTAATTCTGAAACATGTTTTCATGTCTACTGGTAACATATACATGCATACATATATATAGTATGGGTGTGTGTATAGTTATAGTTATAGTTCTGAGTGTGTGTATAATTCTTTGGTAAAAATATGAAAGTCTTGTTTCAGAAAATGCTTCTGTATTCATTAGATTTAATACAATGCCAGTTTAATAGACATTTACCTAATCCCTACTACATATGACCTCTTTCTATTAGGTAACTTGGGATAATATTAAAATATATAAAAGACAATCCCTGCTCTCTAAAGTCCATATCTTAGGTGAAATTTTTTTTAATTGTAAATATATGCACAGAACTATCAGATGGATTTAAAGTAATTAGTCAGGTTCAGCCCCGGTTTGCCAAGATGGCCCCAGAAAGAGTGAATCTAGTATTTCTAGCTCTCTTCTATGCAGGGATGGCTCGTATATTTCTGTTTTATGTTATTCAACAACTATCACAAACTCTGCTTCTATGGGCTCAGTTGAATCCCATAAATGTGCTATAGGCTACATGTCATGTTCAACCCTGAAGTTTAAAAGCCTTGTCCTAAGACAAGAGCTTGCCCTCAAGGAGCTGAGTTTCAAATACATCCTTTGCTACATGCCAGACTGATAAACCAAGGGATATTTAGGGACATACAATTAAATCTTTGAAAACACAAATCTTTTTGTGTTTTCTATTTTACCTACATAATTTTATTCTAATTATACCTACATGATGTATAACTTAGATTTCTGTCATTATATCAACTTGGTATTTAAAATGTATAGTAGTTTCTTTATAAATTTGAATTCATATTAGCTTATGTTTAAATGTATGCCTACTTCAGTAATTTAGAAATATAAAGGAAAATTGGTATGCTGTATTCAGAGATGTGTTATGATCTTATAAACACCTGGAGTCTGGGGCCTGGCACATTACTTGTACTTACTTGTGTAATTTATGAAATATTTTCTCATATATGTTTTGTTATATAATTTAATCTACTTTATAACAGTTTTGAAATAATTTACAGAAACAAGTGTACTAAACTGGAATGTAGAAACCATAAAACATCTTCATCTACACATATAGCTTCACACAAATCAAATTTATTTTTAAGTTTTATTTGTTATACCCTATCACTATGTGTTGTAAATGTTATTACTTTGCCTATAAAGTACATCAAATTTGAAGAATATCTTGCATTCTTAAAAAATAGTTAAGATTATTGCATTGTCACATAATGCCTGGTAAATTTGGTAATTTACATTTTATTATGGCAAATCTTCAAACTAAAAGGCTATGATTTTCTTCTTTTTAAAATAATGCACAAAGGTTCAAATAATCTAAAACAGAAAGGAAAAAAAGTTGTTTCAATGATCTGACCTGGTGGATTGCTCAAAATGACTCTGTGATAAAACTACTTTGGCTTCACAGTAACTATCTCTCTCCCTCTCCTTGTCCTTCTTTTCCTTCCTTCCTTCCTTCCTTCCTTCCTTCCTTCCTTCCTTCCTTCCTTCCTTCCTTCCTTCCTTCCTTCCTTCCTTCTTCCCTCTCTCCCTCCCTTTCCCTTCCTTTTTCTTTTTCTCTTTCTTTTTCTTTTCTTTTTGCTTTCTTTCTTTCTTTCTCTCTCTCTCCCCCCTCCCTCCCTCCCTTTTTTTTCCCCCTTTCCTTCCTTTCTTCCTTCCTCTAATTTTTTACAACAGGATGATTGTAGAGAGTCTATGAAAAGTATAATGTACTTTTCAAGATACAGATATATGTTTTTCCTTGAAGGAAAAACAATCTGACATAAAACAAACACATTGTGTTTCTTAAAAAACATACTTTGGACAGACATGTGGCTATACTTTTGTCTGTACAACCAGTTGACTGACTTCTTCCTTGTTTGCGTGCTTGTTCATTAAAGTTCTCAAATGAAACAAATTTTGTGTCAGTTCTAAAATGAAACATTTTGTATCAGTGAGAACCATGCTGCCATTATTTGTTGAATATGTCAATTTTAAGGCTATTTTTTCTTCTTGTTACTTCATTCATGACATTACATAGATTAGTAGTCCCCACATAAGAAAGGACTACAGTCAGCACTATGGTTACTAATATCCAGCTTATGTGTTTATATCATACTTCTCCAAGTCAGAAAAAGTCAATTTTCTCCAGAAGTCTATCATAATCACGTTTCAGACCTCTCCTATTTCTACCAAGAATAAAATGCAACCTAGCCAACTCATTTGCATTGTAATCTAATTTTGAAATTACTTTATCAGTGCAATAACACATCCAATAAAGCTTTTGTCTTATTGATGAAAAGGGAATCGACTTGGTTGGGGAATACATAACATTTTTAAATTAAATTTGTGTTATTATTGTTCTTATACTCAAAGGGCTTGGTGATGGCAATGTTCCATGGAGGAAAATAATGCTGCTCTAATAACAGCAATTGTCATGAAAATTTAATAACATTTTCACTGAGACATGATGACACACCATCATTGTTTACATGTTTCACAGGGAGGAGTTAAAGTAATCAATAACAATAATTACTAAAGACAGTTCTAGAAATGGGGATACAGAGTGCGGATAAAGACGGCTCATTCCTGAAACCTAGTTGAAGAGACAGATCTTACAACTACAAAGATAATAACAACAAGATGGCCAACTATGAGATTCTTGTGAGTAGGTTATTGGGTAAACTATGTGAAGAGACCTTTGAAAAGAGGTGAGTGGGGCAGACATTCTAGGCAGGAAAGGACACAGCTGTAGAAATGTAAGTGGCTTGTTAAGATGATATTATACTGGAGAAAGGGTGTAGATGTATCAGACAGTAGGCCTATGTGGACTTAGTCTGGAAATGTGGCCTGAGCCAGGTTGTGGACCATTCTGATTGTCTCAATAAGGAGAACAAGGTGTGTTGTCTAGGAATTTGGATATGACTGCATGATATATTCAGTGAGAATGTAAAGGGACTGAAAGAGGCCAAGGTCATTTTTCTTAAAAGAATTTGTAGAATTTAGTGACCAAAGGAGGCGTTAATGGAATAAAAAAAGTCAACAATGTCATGAAGTTTTAAAGTATGGGCATCTTGGAAAATGAGGACATCACTTTTCTGTAAAACCTTATTAAGACTATTTCTCCTAACATGCAGCTGAAAGTTTTCAACAGAAAATCCACTTAAAATTTACAGTGAAAAGGTCACTCTAGTCACAGCAGTGATTATATGAAAATCACAACTGTTAATTTATAAATACTGATAGTGAGGAGCATCAGAACCATAGTGCATATATATTGTTTCTGTGGCTGCATCTACTTAGCCTGCTTATAAATAATAATTTCCACCTGAAATGTTGAACATGAGCACTTGTGTTATAGTTTATACATTACATAAAAATATTATAAGAATTCTATGCATTTTTGAGAGTTCGCCTAATCATCTAACTTTAACTACTTTTGAGCACGTAATCAGAGGTTTGAAAGTTTAAAAAAAATAAAGACTGCGGCTGGGCCATAATTAGACATTCGAAGAACCTACAAGGGATGCTTATGAAACGCTAAAGGAGAAATAAAATAAATCCAGGGCCATGATCAAGAAGAGTTGAGAATATTAAGAAAGAAAGGCACAACTTGGGATTTAAGGCGTGAAGTGCCCTAAAATCAATCAAACAGCAACAGCCGATGTGAGCAATCAGCAAGCTCAAACCAAAAAGAGCAACACTCAAGAAGTGAGCGATAAACCCACAAGCATTGCAAGGTGGGGTCTTGGGGCAAAAAACGAACACACTGAATAAAGGCAAGCAGATTTCAATTCGAGCTATTGATAAGATCATCTAAAAAAGCACATCTACCCCAAGTGTAACTGGTTCAAATTTAGCAGGCCATCCAACCCTGAATAAAGATAAAATGGCTTTTTTAGGATATAATTTAAAAGCACACACAACAGAAACTGCCACGGGGAAAATTAATTTCACTTAAAATATGATTAAAGAGTTCTGTACTTCTCTTCTGAGTGGAGAACAAGTCTATTACAATGAAAAAGTCTTTTGCAATGGATTTCCTCAAGGCCCAAATTTATCCTGGATTTAGGTATAACACGTGAGATGGTCCCTGCATACAGAAGTAAATGTCCTGCAAGGGTCTACAGATCCCAAAAGTGAGTAACATATTGACAAAACTCCATAAAATAACCTAGGCATTGGTTGTGATGTGAGTAAAATATATGCAAAACAGAGTAGCTGAACCAGGCAGACTAACAGCAGGTAAGTCTGGCCTTTTTAAAACTTGATTTTACTCACTACTTCTGCTCTTGATCATGGATCGCCTACCCAAATGTCCGCTATGATAAAGGCATCCAGTAAATGTTTGTAAGTAAATTAGTGTATATGTGAAGCTGAGATTTGCAGAAGTAGTAAAGATGGTTGTAATCTTAAAAAGTAAAAACAAAGCCAAAAAAACTGTCTCAGAAATATTTACTTTGGCATTTGCAGGCTACATTTTTCTGAAGGCTTTGACAACATGCTAAGCCCTTTAGTCTTCATATGGAAATAACACACTTTCTCACCCTCTTTTCTGATGTACCTGAATTTATAAAGCTAGCATGAGTCAGCTTCATAATTTTATTTTAGTTCACACATCCTCAGAAGAGCTCATTTTTCTTATGCCAACTATTCTTGAATTCTTGCTGTAAGTCTGTGACTAAAAGCTATCCCCTATGTAATCTTTCTTTCTTAAACCTCTAATGCAAAGAATTGAAAACCCCATCTCTGTCATTGTTCTCTTTTGTTCCTGAGTTTTTAAAATATGATAGACAAAACTGTCTCTTATATACTTAATTTTGCTGCATATTCATTTAGCCTTTTACAAACAGGATCATGTTTTAACTTCAGAAAAGAAAAGAGGGAGTTGGATGCGCCTGAGAGCCACAGACGCCCAACACGTATTTCTAGAAGTGTGCAAGCGTGTGCAGACATGGTCCTGCTTCACACAACATGCATTACAGACGTATTTATGGAAGCAGAAAACTAGCCAGGAGGAATGCCAGACATTCCATGGTATTTCAGTGTTACATATTTGAATACGTTTTATTGATCAAATCAACTGAAGGTGATTTTAAATTATATGTTTTGACCTCCCTTGGGCTACGAACAGAAGGCCCGAGTGAAAAGAAAAACAGAGGCAGGTGAAAGGGCAGCAACAACGGTCCCGTTACCAGCACATGGTCCCTAGTCACGGTCTGCAACCATTTAAGCACTTACATAAGCCGGCCCTATTTTAGTTTATTTTAAGCATCATTATTGCATAAAGATCTATGCAAGCATTTTTATTAGAAGTTTCCCATATGGAAGTACTACAGAATTAAACCAGTAATAACTATTGCCTTCTTCAAGGTCAGCTCTAGTGACCTTCCTGAGGTGGAACAAACAAACAAACAAAGCTTACATTGTATCTAAGCAAAGAAACCCAGGAGTATGAGCTTTACTGGTTCACGTGGCTATTAGCGTTCTTTACTACACACAATCCTTACTGACGTAAACTAACTACATTTTTGTTTTCAGAAATGCTGCCTGCCAGAAAATCCCTTTTCATGCTAAAAAATTTTAAAATCAACTATAAAATTATTGTGCTTACCTTTCCTTTGCAAATGCTCAAGTAGTAGGAAGATATTTAAAAACATTTAAGTAAAGGAAGTGTAACACAAATAAATCATATGCCAAATACAGTGAGAAGATTTTAATCAGAATTACAGGTCGGGTGCATTTTCACTCTTTTACCATATGAAATATTTTGGGGAATTTATATGTTAAAGTATCAGCTAAAACACAAATATATGTATCAGAACATAACAGAAAAATTAAAATAAAATCGTTTACAAAATGGACCAATGATATTTTTCCTAGATGCATGCAGAATAATAAAGGCATCAGCCACCACAGGAAAAGCCAAGTATCACATTTATCAACTATTCACACACCAGAATTTTTGGTTGTTTCTTATTTATATTGTATAAAAATCAGCCTAAATTTTCTACAGTATCATTTCAATTTAAATTGAATGAAGATAGCTTGTGTGATGAAATTCACAGGTCTTAAATATTACTGTTCTTTGATATAATAATGAGAAATTAAATAATTACTAAGCCCCTCCTACAAGTTCACTTTATATGGTAGACAATACAGTAAATATGCTATATGTAGGGTTTTTGAAAAAAGTAGTTTTTTGACATATTTTGGTGACACATTAAAAACAATACAGATTTTAAATTATATTTATAGTGTGATGCAGTCAAGAGTAACTCCTTGATTAGGTATTATTAATTTGTATTCCTGAGTAGTCTTTCATTTGAGTGATTGAAAACAAGCAGTTAATCTTTTTGTAATGTCCTTTAAAAAATTATGCAATCCTACTTTTTATTTTAAAAGTTTCTATCTCCCTCCCTCCTCCCCCCCTCAATATTTCTCTCTGTCATTCATTTCCAAACCACAGAAAGCTATTTCTTCCTCCTCTCCTGCCCCCACCATCTAAGATGGAAAAACTACCTGTGCTAAGAAAGGGCAGCACTGACCTCTAGTGGTCACACAACATACCAAGATAGTGCAAAAGAGAAATACCATAAAATGTTAAATAAAACAATTCAGTAGCAGGAGTCTTAATGTAGTGATGTGTCAGTGTTATAATTGTACCTGGATATCATCCGCTTTTCAAGTAATAATTGTTTTCACATGGAAGACAATAACTGTGTGTTAAACCAATGAAATCAAAAGGATTTGCTTCAACATCACTGGATATAAAATGTACGTTACGTTGCCATTGCTGTGCACACGGGAAATGTCCCTCACTTTGATTCCATGGCATGCAGCTTTCTGATAATCATTCCTCCCTCCCTCCCTCCCTTCCTCCCTTCCTTCCTCCCTTCCTCCCTCCCTCCCTCCCTCCCCTCCTCCCTTCCTCCCTTCCTTCCTTCCTCCCTTCCTCCCTTCCTCCCTTCCTTCCTTCCTTCCTTCCTTCCTTCCTTCCTTCCTTTACTTATTCATTCCTCACCTGAGGACATTGTTTTCATTGCTTTTAGAGAGAGGGAGAGAGGCTTTAGGGAGAGGGGAAGAGAGAGGGAAAGAGAGAGAGGGAGATAAACATCAGTTGGCTACCTTTTTTATGTGCCCTGACCAGGAATGAACCTGTCACCTTTCAGTTCACAGGATGACGCCCAACCAAGCAAGCCAGGGCATGATAATCATCTTAACCTAAGCCCAGATATTCCATCCCACATGCCCCACTAGACTATATGTTCTTCTTCTGTGTTCTTGCAGCATTCTTACTTTCCTTTCAGAGAGCTTGTCATGATTTGTAATTATATTGCTGTGACAATTTGCAGAAAACCTGCTTCACCCCCCAAATGTGTGAGAGCACAAATGACCTCTTCATACTCACCATACATCCACCGCACTAAGCACTGTGTCTAGCACAAGGTAGCAACACTGGAAAAATTAATACATAAGCCAGAGAAGTGATGTATTAAGAATAGAAGTGGGATCAAGCTAAATTCTATTTTCATGCTAATGTCCTGTTTAATAAGGTGCACCTACAGCCACTCAACTCGCACTGAGGCACAGGAAAAACAAACACTCCTAGTTCTCTCTTGATCCACCCGCCTAGCTTTCCACATTCTTTTCCATCACTTTCTTAATATCTTTGTCCTTCCACAGGACATTATCACTTAGCTTTTGATGTCCCCTCTTTATTAGGCCTTGAACTGTTCCTGTTCTGGGTGAGGCCTCTAGTTAGAGCTGACTTGATCGAAGGAGCATCCATGACTATTTAAAATCTTGCAATGACTTTGTGATGTTTTTTCTTGAAAATAGTTCTTCTTAGAGCATGCCTAAAATAAACCCAAAAGTTCAGCTATCGCTTCCATGAAATGCGTTTTAGCCCCCAAGGACTGACTCACAGCCATGAGTCATTGTCAGTGATGGTAAATGTACCAAATCTCGGGACATTCAGCTAACCCTGACTTTCCTTATGACTCCAAGTTGGCTTTCCTACTAAAGGCTGTAACACAATTTGCATTTGGAAATGTAATTAGAGGATTAGTTCAAGTGTAATTGGTACATAGGGGAGATTTTGGAATAGCACAGAAATCCCTTTGATTCTTACATGACTTTGAGAGCGCGTTAGTGGTTTGACCTACCAAGTAGGTCAACGCAAAAAACAGACAAAATAGACAGCACAGCTGAATAGAGAAAGCAGCGGTGACATGTATTCTAGGCATGGCCCGTCTTTCTTCTTGGTTCACTCAGGCCACAAACACATGTGACTCTTGTTAGTGCTTATTGTAAGATTTTCCTGTCTTTCGAGTATTTTGCTTTGCTTTACAGCCCAGTTGCTCCACTCACTCCTTAGACCTGTTTCCACCAAGGGACATCCCACTCCACTCTGGTTCTTAAAGTCAAGTCCTATATTTAAAGTAGTCTATATTTATTAGAAATTGAATATGCCATTTAAACATACACATTTTTAGGCTTGGTATTATTTTCGTTCGTGTTCTGGTCACTGAACTGCGAAGGTTTTGAGTTTCCTGTTCCAACCCTGTGTTTTTCTGACATGCCCTGTTATTTTTTGGAGTGTTACATAGCAGAATGTGAGGTTTTTCAGGAAAGCACACAGCCTATGAAATACACTACGGTAAATGAAATACTGGCTCCCCAAGGAGGCCCACGCCCTAAATCCCTGGAAATTGAAAATATGCTATCTTACCTGGCAAAAAAAGAATGAAGGTTGCAGATACAAGTGTGATTACTAATCAGCTGACCTGTATGTGGGGAGATAATTCTGAATTACCCGACCAGGAGTGATCTAATTATCGAGTCCTTAAAAGTAAAAGAAGGAGCAGGAAGAAAAGGACTCGATCCACCATTGCTACTTCTCACCGTGGGAGAGATGCCATGAGCTGAGACACGCAGTCAGCCTCCAGAAGCCAGAAAGGCAGGGAAATGAATTCTCCCCCAGTGCCTCAGGAAATAGAATGCAGCCCTGGCAAAGCTTCAGTGTAGCTTCAAGAGACCCGTCCCTGTCAGACCTCTAACTGACCAAACTGTAAAATAATAAATTTGGCCATTTGTTTCAGCAGCAATAGAAAACAGATACACAGGCACATCTTCGAAGTGGGGCTTTTATTGCTGCCCTTAATAGAACATACCTAATATTGCACAAGAGCATCTGAAAAAATTTGAGTTAGAATATTTCAAAATTCTCTTTATAGGTTTAGGTTGACTCGGGGGTTACAAATAACAGACCAATGGTGCCATTTATTCAATCCAAACACTCTTTTAGTGGAACCAGGAAAATTCTACTGAAATGATTGTACGTGTGCATTTACATACACACACATTTGGAGACAGACCAAGGCCCCTCCACTACAAGCAAATGGGGAGCAGGACTGTCCTAGTCACTGAATCATCACTGGCCCATAACTTGAGGGGGGAGCCCACACCATTTCCCCCCTCAACTTCCCTTTGGACTCACCTGATGTTCAACACTCCTCCACACCCTGCTTCTGTTAAAAAATGTTCCCAAATTCTATTCCCTTTTCTCCGATTTCTGATAATGAATTAATTGCTGTTAATGAATTCTTGGAGATGATATATTTCCCTTAAATTAAATAATTCGATGTTAATAGCTCCTTCGGGGAATATTCACTTAACCCTTGGCTTTCACTGATAGGCCTTTCGGAAGATAATACTGAGCAGGTGGGATTTCGCATCCTACACATCACAGGTGGCCGACCTTCATTGTGAGGCTAACAGGCAGCTAACAAACTCACTGTTTAACCTCAGCTAATTAGCAGCATTTTTCTCTGCCTCTAAAACAGGATTATTAATGGACAACTGATGAAATTCAGTTATTAAAAGAAAGTAAATATCCCACAATTTTCTTTTCTTTTTGGATGGTTCAACTGAAAGACTTAAAGATATATTTATTTATAATCTTAATTTAGATGATGGATACTATTTGTATGTGCTGGGCTTCCCTATAAAAGAGATATCGCAATTACTTTGTTTATCACCAGAAGGCAGAGACAGAATCAGAGGAAAACCAGAAAAGAAGCAAACCTATTTTCAATATAATAAAATGTCTAAAACATATTGGTGGTGAAAATGATTTCCTTATGAGGTTCCAGACCCTGTGGTTTGAAGTACTTAATCAGATATCAGATGACATTAAACAGCAATAAATACTGTAGAACTTATTCTGCTTGCAGTGCACTTTACGGGTAGACCTTGCAGAGCTCCATTCTGGGGCTCAGGCAGCCCCATCAGGAACTGGTCTCTTTCCAACTTTTTCTGTGTTTCCAAAGTGTTGCCCTTATTCAGGTAAACTCTCTCACATTGAGGATGGTAAAATAGATTATGGTTTGCAGCTAACTTCTATCTCCACAGTCACTCCAGTTAAGAAGGGCTTCCCTTTCCTGACAACTGTTCTGAAATTGAACCAGCTTTGCCTTGTATGTATCATGTGACCAGACTAGGTCATAATCGGGAGAATTATTTTGATTGACCAGAACTGCACTGAAATAAGGGGATGAAAGCTTGATCAGTTACGCCAGATCACAAGGACCGAGAGTGGGCAGAAAAAGATTCCCTAAGAAAACCAGAGCATTATTAGTACCAGGGAGAATGGATGTTGGGTAGCCGAAAGCTACAGCTACGGTTTACAGCAAAACTTTGATTTTTAAAGTTTCCTTCAGCTCAAAGATTCTATGATTTATCTCAAAATATGCAGTTGATAGAAAAATATGATCTAAAAACTTCAGATGAAATTTTCATTTAGAAAGAAATTCAGTGCCCTTTTTTTAAAGTACATTTTCATTGATATAAGATTTCTTATACTAGTAAGGATGAGAAAGCATTCAATACTAGTAAGGATGAGAATTTAGATGTACCAACCTCAAAAAGGAGATACTCTATATAACATTATGTAATCTTAATAAGCAATATTGTATTATGTATATCTGTATCTTATAGAAATTATTCATAATATTTCTCCAAATATGTATTTGTATTTCTCTAATAAAAAGGGCAGGTAATGCCCCCCCCCCCAAAATAAGTGGCAAACTTTGGGGATTCTGTTTATCAAAATAAAATCCCTTTTCAAACACCTACTAGTAAGGGCTTAAAAATCTCATTCCAGGGTTCAGCTGGGATGATGTGATAGGAGTTTTTAACTAGATTCAGCACTAGCCTCCCAGAAGTCTCCAAATATCATATTGCTTTTTGAATGACCCTTGCCAATGAAAGAAAACAATACCGAGAAAGTCAAAACCCTCCATAACCTTCTCTGGTCCCACACCCAAATGATAGTTCTGAACAATTTCGTGTTTGATGCCACAGAACTGTGAATGCACCTATAAACATCACTGCTAACTTTAGAAGTCCCTGAAGTCCTTGTTAGGGTAACATTCCAGAGAGGCAGCAGCACAGGGACCCAGAGCCCAGAATCCAGCGCCCAACCCTCCAGCTTCACATCCCATCTCTGGCACCTCCCTGCCCACTCCCCTCCAGCATGGGTGGCAATGGTTGCTGCCAAAGCTTTTAAAGTAGCATATACTTGCACTGCATCACACATATGCAATAAATAGAGATCATTTTTTCTTTCTGTGCTTGTGGCTTGCAAAGAAATAGCACTTACCTGACCAATGAGTGGCTCAATTTCGTCGTATTTATTGCCCCTTTGACAAGTGACCACTTCCTATAGGAGGTGGTCTGCCCAGGATAGTCTCACTCTCTTTAGAGATTAATATGATATGACATAACAGGATATAATTTATAAAAATATACAGCTCAAGAGTTCTTTTTTATTTCTTGTATTTCACAGATTCTTCGACTAGATCTAAAGATTATTCATTGAATACATTATACTCAATGCTTTGAAGTATGAAGGTAAAATAATTGACTGTATTTATCTTGCCTCTTTTTGGGGGGGACTCTGGTTTTATAAATAAGTTTTCTGTCACCCAAGAATGGAAAATTCAACAAATTCAATTTTGCAGCAAGAAAATTTTAAAATTAGATGTCATTTTAAAGTGAAGTATCATTTCACCTACTGCATTTTTCACCACAGCTGAGAAATTCTGGCAGTAAAATAAAAATTATACTTGATATGCAATAGCTCTATTTATTCTTATACAGATAAAACAAAGTAAGCAGTTATCAGTGGTTGTGGTTTTTTTTTCGGTAATTCTCTTGATGCTCATCAGTCAAATGGCATTGCAATTGCTGGTCTAGGCTACACCGGTGACTTGGGAGTAGAGATGGTCACACAGCTCTGTGAGCAGGGGAGAGCAGATGCCGGTACGGATTCCTGGGGTGAGCTGCAGAGTTCCTGGCATTCCCACGGTTTTGTCAGTGATAACACGCAGAATTATTAGGCAGGATCCTGGCTGTTTGTTATTTATAAAAGCTGGTGACGCCTGTCAACGTTTAAAACACAGGACACCTTGCCTGTTCCACTTTAGCAAATGAACTAATAAGCAGCCAAGTGTTTCGTCTGTTCTACAGTTGCCTGGTTGGCACTGGCTCACAGAGTTCCCTCTGGGATTCCACAGGTTTTCTTTAAAACACAGCGAAAACCAATCCGATCCTACTTTTATACAAGTCCTTGGAGAAATTTGGCTCCTGCAGAAACACGGACTCACTCACAATGGAAAATATAGCGCATGACCCACAACTACAAATCAAGTTGTAATTGAGACTAAGTAATACTTTAGAAACACAATTCACAATTTTTCTTCCTTCAAACTCTCCTTATATTTAATATACATATTGACCTAAAAATGTTTCTTTGACATATTCCTGCTAAAACACTTAGGCCACAAATGCTTGATTAGTTTGAAAATCGAGTTAAATATATTTTCTTTTCAGAAATGTAGATAATAACAATGACACAGCAAAGAAGAGCCTTTGACTGAATGATACCAACACACACACACACACATGAATATATATTTGTATAAACAAATTGTGCACTTGTTATAAAACACATCTGATTATATTAAATATGTTGCTCCCTTACACTCCATGCTGCACTGAACTGTAAATGCTCTACTTATGTGTTATAAGTTGATACTCACCTATTTGCAAATAAGTGTCAATGTGTTGATATTAAAATATACTTTACGGTGTAGTTTGCATGGTAAAATTTAAAAACCTGATTTTTTTAAATGTAGCTGAATACATTAACACACAGAAGTAACAACAAGGGAACATGAAACATGGACCTGTAAGTCACATCTGAATATATTCTAAGGTTGGTTTTACTGTGATAGAAATAATTTTTAATAATGTGAGGTTAGTGACATTTATGAAAATTTCATAGTGATTTTACTCCGACGAAGACCTTGTATACCAAGTTTCAGTCTAAGGGGAAATTTTTAGAACTATATTACAATCCCCAAAGACAGGAATTGAACCTGAAAAATGCAAGAAACTCCTTAACGCAGCATCACGAATAGGAATCTATAAAAATCTGATAACTGCATACAAATTCGAGCTGAGAGCACTATGTAATTATCTCAAACCGCCCTGCCGCTTCCTTAGTTCCTGTCAGGAGTAGGGCAACTGCTCCAACGACCAGAGCGCAGCTCATTCCCACGAATTCAGACGTAGAAAACACTGCATTTCCTGCCTCGTGATCCAGCCAATTTAGTGCCTGTATTTTGAGCTACAATTTCTTCTTTTGAAAAATAAGCTGCTTTTTTTCCTGAAATTATTTAACATCTTCCAACACAGTGTAAAATAAGCTAAAGTTTTAAAGACAGATGACAGACTTTATCCCAGCTGGTGACCAATATGCAGGAACCAAGACCTTCAGAAAAGAATCATTTTGATATTTTTGTATTGCTGTTAGATAAAAAATGGATTTTGGTTGGAGCAATACATAGTTTAGAAAAAAACTACAGAATCATTTGCTTGTAATATTTATGTGTAAGGTCTCTCCAACTTGGTTGCAAGACTTTGCAAGCTGAAACCACCTACATACAGTTTTATTTATAATATTAATTGCTGCAGGTGTAATGGCCTTGGTGATTCTACCCACTGACTCCATCATTTTATCTGTTAATTGTAGAAAACTTCTATTTGTATTTCTGTTCTTTCATAAAATGTTGTAACAAATTGTTTCTCTTGCATGTTGTCCTGAGATGTCTGTATAGGCTTGTATCCTCATTTACATGTATGCATCCTTTTAATTTATTATCATAATAGAAAAAATGAATTTGTTCTCAACACTGTATTTATAAACCCAAAATATGAATTTCTTTGCTTTACCCCAGTTATGTGTCATATTGCAGATTTATTGAAAAATCAAAATTAACAATAATAAAAGGCTAAAAATAACTTTAGTACTGTAAATGCACATTTTTATATTAATACAAAATGCTGGGGTTTTTTATGGGTTGAAATTTCAATTCCAGAAAAATTTGTTAGATGGCAGCAATTTAATTCTCTAATTAATTCTCTTTGATAGACAAAAAGATTTCCTGATACCTTTATGTAACTTAGAACTAAATATATCTTCTATATATCGAATTTTCAAATTGACAGAAGGAACATTTTTAAGTACAATAAATAGGTAAAGCACTCTTATCTGGGTTATTGTCACAGAAAGTTATGCCTGGAGAGCAAATAGAAACCTTTAGTAATTATTACTATTTGATGTACACGCAATAATTTTCCAAGAGTCTACATGACATGTGCTTAGAAATATTGTCCATCACTAGATTCCTGCTATGTGGATTAAACAACCCTTGACATTTTCCAACTGTTGACATTAGTATTTGAATTAGAAAAGGTCACTGCAACATTGTTACCATTTAGAGAACAGTTAACCAGTGATGCTGTCTATCGTCATCTATAGCATGAAAGGACAAGGATCATTTCTAAAGTTCCTTTTTGATCTTTAAAAAACCTTTAGGATTCCTCTTGTAGCTTGTTGTGGAATCATTTAGGAAGGTAGGAGAACTGAGTGAGGAAGGAAACAAGAAAGGGAGGAAAAAGAAAGGAAGGGAAGAAGGAAGGAAAAAGGAAGGAACAAAAAAGAAAGCAAGGGAGGGAGGGAGGGAGGGAGGGAGGGAGGGAGGGAAGAATGAAGGCAGGATCCAGGGAAGGTGAAAATGTGCAAAAGTCACTAATTAACTCAATGTCAGGGACATAACTTGTGAGGTCAGTGTACTTCCTGACCTGTGTCCATTCCTTTCTCTTGCCTATATCTGTATATTGTTGCAAATTATCTTTATTCTTCTTACTTAAATCCATGATAGATTTAAGTTTCATGAGCAGATCCAGATTCAGGGCAGTATTTTCTTATTTTATTGTGCCTCTTAAAAATAAGCAATAGCTTCTTTTCTTATCTATTCAAGACCCTTGTGAGAATGTTTCATTTAATGTCTTCAAATTACACTAAATAAAAAGGGCTTTGATATTCCTCCCAAGGTCCTACATCCATTTTAAACATGCAGCTACTAACTTTTATATTTTGTGTTTTTAAATGGTTTTTAATGGTATTGACTATTTGCCAAATTTATTACACTAAGTACCATAGACCCCCCTTTATCCATGGTTTCACTTACCTACAGTCAATCATGGTCCAAAAACATTCAATTTCCCCAATTGTCCATGCTGTCTGCTCCCGACATCCAGCTATAGACACTGTCCTGGACCGGTGATGCTCCTCCTGACCCATCATCAGAAGGTCAACGGTAGCCTAATCCAACACCACCACACCTACATCATTCATCTCCCTTCATTTCATCACATGGGCACTGTGCCATCTCACATCATCACAAGAAAGGTGAAGACAGCCCTGGCTGGTGTGGCTCAGTGGATTGAGTGCGGGCCTGCAAACCAAAGGGTCACTCGTTCGATTCCCAGTCAGGCCACATGCCTGGGCTGAGGGCCAGGCCCCCACTGAGAGGTGCTTGAGAGGTAAACACACAATGACGTTTCTCTCCCTCTCTTTCTTCCTTCCTTCCCCTCTCTAAAATAAAAAAATATTTTTTTAAATTAAAGCCCTAAAACAAACAGAAGAGTGAAGACGGTACAATATATTTTTGAGAGAAAAAGATGGCATTCACATAACTTTTATTTTAGTATATTGTTCTATTGCTCTATTTTATTATTAGCTATTGTTAATCTCTTACTCTGCCTGATTTGTAAATTAAACTTTATCACAGATATGCATGCACAGGAAAAACACAGGGTTTGGTGGATCCACTGTTTCCAGCATCTACTGAACATGCACGTACACCTTGTTGTGGGGGCCACTTCCTCGTGAGTCCCCCCAAGTGCCATGAATGAGAGAGAATATGGCCGAGACATGACTTGTTCTGCTTGGGGAGAAGTGGGCAGCGGCCAGTTTCTCAGGGGAGAAAAAGGCCTAGACCCCCCCCCCCACCAGGGCCTTTTATTGGGTTGTAATACACAGGAATACAGGGCGGCAAGGATCAAACAGTAGATAACATTTCAAAGAAATCTGAGGGCTTACTATGAGTCAGAGTCTGTAAGGAACAGAGTTTTAGGGTTTCCTGCTGGAACCCTTAACATATGAATGAAAGCACTCTTAGCAGAGCAGATTTCACAGGTTTATCACCAAGTCTTTGTGATGCCAGATTTTCCCCCAGGGCACACTCTAGCAAGACAAGGAGCTGCACCTCTCCCCATCAGGTATTCAGGCTTAAAGGGATTAGAGCCAGGAAGCGCTTCTCCCAGAGAACATGGGGACTTGGGCTTTGACAAAGCTGGGGGGTGAGAGTCCATTGCTCTTTGTTGTAGCCCCCTAAGTCCTTCCATGAAGGCCTCCCAAGTGATGAAGTCTGGCTTAGGTTGCCCCCCCCCCCCCGCTGTGAGGGGTCTTACCTGTCATTGATTTCCGACCAAGCTTTGGGGGCTGGGAGAGGACCTGAGGCAGCATTTGCTACCAGAGACAGGCTTTGTCTCCTGTGGCTGGCATTCCAAAGGTCGTCTCTCACCCTTAGCCACAAGGGATAGAGATACAATTCCTAAAACCAGGCAGAGCAGTCTACAACACCTTGTGGATAAGGGGGTTACTGTACTGGTAAGCCCCAAGTGTTCCACATAGTATGTGTCTCATGAAGGTCCTTTCTATAAATATGAATTATTTTCCCTAAACTTCTCTAATTTTTCCCCATCAAAGTACTTATCCAGTTGCCACTATACATCATGACAATATTGTAGAGAATCTACTATCCCAGTGGAACTCTTTGAACTCTGCCATTTGGGGTTCAGCAACTATAGGACAGTGAACAGAATAGCATCCCTTATCTTGAAGTCCCCGATCTGTACCACCAAACTGTGAGGGGGATGAGAGGCACTCATGTTCAGATGTTCTGAAATTTTGCTGAATAGGGGACATGGGATAAGATGAAATATTCAACAACCTTTACTGCAAACCGAGTTTGCTCAAAGTCCAGAAACAATAGTAGTCAATAAATATTTTTAAGCACTTTCTATGAGTAAAATTTGGTGTTTCTGGTGCGATAAGGGAAGCACTGAGAAACGTGCTTCCTCCACTCCGAAACGAGATTACAATCCAGTAGTAAGACTGGCAAGTGACTAAAGAGAGACTATAAATACCATAAGGAAGATCCTTATAAATTCCTGCCAAGCGATGAAAGGAGGAAGTGTGTGTATCAGCTGAAAGCAAGGGAGGGGGATACATCAGGAGCAGGGACCGTGGAAGACAAAAGCTCCGGACTGAAGTCTGACCATCTAATTTCACATGAGGGCCGGAAGTCTGGATTTTTATGTGGCACGTCCTTCTACAATGTCAGAAATTTGTTTTTCAGAAATTAGCGTGTGTCACAGGCTGAATTTGCACACTGACCAGCAATGTGCCCCCTTGAGAACACAGCAGAGGCATTATATTCAGAAACACCATTGAGATGATTTGGGATCACAATGTGGAAAGCTTTGCAGCACTTAGGATTTTTATCTTAATGGACTAGGAAATAGGGGCAGGTGGAGGCTCCAGTGAAATGTCTAAAGCAAGGCTTAAGAAAGCCAAGGTTAGCAGCTGCATGTAGATTGGATTGGAAGGCTCAACCGAGAGGAAAGAAATCAATTAGGAGGCTGTGGCAACAGACCAATAAGAAAGTGATCCATGATGACAAAAGTGATAATGGACAGAAGAGGCAGGGATGGTGTTAAAATATAGAAGTACAAGCAAAATGTATAACATGCTGCTTCGCTAGCTTTTTCTTCTTCACCTAATGGAATTTCACATGAAATTCATTTTTTTGAAATGCAGGCTAGCCATATATATGACTAAAAATATTCCCAGACACAATGTAGGAATTACGGTAAACATCCAACTATTTCACACAGTACCACCAGAGGACACAATCATGCCCCCCCACCCCCACTAACTTCCCTCAGCAATCCTATTCACGTTCTTCTTCAAAACTGCTCCATCGAAAACTACACTTTGAGTTGTACAATGAAAATATTTACACTGTAGCAGATACATAATTTCAGAGGAGAGAGGATTTTCATCAACCTTTTGGTGATACCATTGCATGATGGAATGACCCCTAAACCAGAATTACTTTCTCTTCACTCTTCTTGTAACTGTTGGTTTATAGCTAACTTTCAGCCCTGATATTGGTAGAGAGCAATGCTCACTGTAGGAATTATGGATATATTTGTATTCACACACACATGAAAACATACTACAGATAAAGTATGATCACTGCTCTCAAGTCTAAGCTTTTTTTCATTTTGTGGATTTCACAGTAGCAAGCAGAGTGTGTTTGCATGATCACTGATAAATGTCTGTTGTATTAAAATAAATTTCCAATATTCTACGTAACCACACCCCACCACAATATTTGGACAAAGTCGACCTTATTCAGAAATACAGAGTGCAAATAAGACCAAAAAAAGTTATAATCTCTCACTTAGTGAGATTATTCCTCTTACTACCCTTTAAATCAGAAGCATCTAACCCTGTCTTCCCTTTAGGTACACAGAGCTCAAGAATAAAGCATCAGGGTTGTGTGCTTTGCAAACAGTGCCCCTCTGATGCACCCACTACCCGCAACTCTGATGGGGATTTGAAACTCAAAATGTTTAGTTTGGGACAGGAAAATCCTTCCTGCTTTTTCATTTAATTTCACCTGCATCTACTGGGTGTCCTCTACTTCTAAGAACCAGGCAACCAAGCCAGACAAAGGAGTAAAGCATAAATGTTTTACTGTGGCATAAAGAAGACAACTGTAGAAAAATTTAAGAACAGATTTCAAGTATTACAATCAGCAATCTTCGCCATAAAGAACTGTAGCTCCAAGAAGTCATTTGGGCAGAGTCAAGGGGATAAAAATGGCCACAAGAGGTAGCTAAAAGTTGGTGAGATAATTTATTTCCCTTTCCACCCAGAAATTTTACTTATGTTGATTTCCGTATGAAAGTTAAGACACCTGCAGCCTCTCCATAGAAAAACCCTACAACTTTTGCTTTGACATAATTGTAGAGTTGTTTGGACAGGAGCCAACCAACACATCAACCAACACGTTCAGTTGCTCACTGAGCCACTCCTGGTTCAAAGAAACGTGACTCATCCTTTATGAAACTTGGCTCAACTTGGCATTGATATGTGGAGTGCATCTTATCTCCCAATGTGCCACACAGACTTGGCAGGTTCTATTTTTATGCTGAATCAGGAATTCTCTTCATAATCTCACTAGTTAAATTTGCTATTGTGCCTTCAAAAATGCACATTATACAATTTTAATCTAATAGCAATGAGTAGTCCAGAAAAACAATCTTCCCATGTTAATTAAAGAATCTTGATTGTAGAAACCATTCATTTTCCATTAAAATTACTGGACCCTTAAACTTTGAAATCACATCTCTGTAAGTAGCAGGTTTTTAACATCTACTGTACAAGAAAATTTAGGGATCAAAAAGTGTTGCAGTTATTACCTTACAGTAGTTAGTTTCACTTTGAATCTGTTTTTGCAAACTTTTCTCTGCTTTGTGATATTGTACTTTCCCATTATTTCTCAACATATACAATGATGTCTGTCCAGAAAGTACCGAGCCACATACTATTAATAATAGAGATATTTCTTGAAGAAGATACAAGGTACAAGAAACACTGTACACAGGACAATGGCGCCTCAGTCCCCTTCAAAGTAGGTGCCTTGGGACCTCACACCGATCTCCAAATCATCAGCTGCCCTGTCATATTTTCCTGAACCTCATCAGCAATCTAAAATCCCTTCCCTTTCTAAGGTGATTTTAGTTTTGGGAAAAGCCAGAAGTCACAGGGTGCCAAATCTGGGCTGTAGGGGACTGAGTCCCCTGGGTGATTTGATGTTTCACAAAAAACTGCATAAGACATGATGCATGAGTGGACACACTGTGATGATGAAGCTGCCAATCATCAGTTGCCCATGGCCACGCCTTTCTGAATCAGCTGAATAGTTTCTGCAGAGAAGTGTTCCAGCTTAACGCAAAATTTGATGCAGATTTATCGCTCTACTTAGTCATTTTGAATGCAATGGCCACACAATATATATGCTCTCTCAATGGCATCTACTGCTCCCACTAACTAATACAGTGAAGTTGTCATTACTCATGCATGCCCATTCTGGTCCAGTCTCCTTAGCTGCCAGGTTACATTGATGTCACGCAAACCATTCTCATTATATTAATAATGGCTGGACTTTTTCTGGACAGACATTGTCATATGCTAAAAACAACCACATTGTCATATGGTTGTTTTTAACTGGAAAATATTAGTATGTTAAGTATGTTCAAGTACACAGAGCACAAAATATTGAGTAGCACTGAGTCATACAGTATAAAGAGTATAATATATATATAAAGAAAAATGAAAAGAAATAATTAAGTAAAAACAATAGTAGCAGACACCGAAAAAAACTGCTTGGTTTACAAGACAGATAATCTGGGGAAGGGACAGTAATATGGAGTAGGAGGGCACAGAGGAATAAAAGAATTACTCTCCCAAGCACAAACCTTTCTACTTAACGACCAGTAGAGTGTTGAGTAAAGTACAAACTCCGTTTTGTGAGAAAATGTAACTTATTTTCCAGTAACACTGACACATTAGTTTAAATTTAAAAATGATAAAGCTAAGTTACTTTTTTGTGACCATTCTGTTTCAGCAACTTAAACAGCTAAATCATTTCTGATGAACGAAGGCTGTTCTTTGTAAGGTTCTGTGTATCGTTATTAGATACCTCATTTCCAAAATAATTTCATACAAAGGTAGCAAAATAATGTGGAAATAATTCTGACCTTTGAGACTAAGGATTTCTCTTCCATTACTGAGTCTCTGCCTATTATTGTGTGATTTCTGGCTCATAACCTTTAGCTACTAGACCAAACAGGGAAACAACCGTCAGGGGGTTGAGTGTCACTAGGGAGCCAGTGACACTCATGTCTGCATCCCAGGTACCTAACCAAGTGCCAGGCACATAGGATTTTAATGAGTGTATGTTAAAAAATTAATATATACAATTGGGATAAAATTATTTACAGTGTGATTATAAAGATCAAGAACAATTGTTTAAATGTGTAATTTATATATAATTATGACATATTTCATTCTTATGACTAAGAAGTATATTTTGTTTTGCATACAGGTTTGTGAGCAGCCTTATTTACTTTTTTCCTAATTAAATGTTTCATTGTTGTTCAATGACAGTTGTCCCCATTTCCCCTCACTGCTCTCCCCTGCCCTGCCCACTGCCCACATCCAATCCTCCCTCTGTTCTCCCTGTCCATGCGTCCTTCAAACAAGCTCCTTGGCTCGACCCTTCCTCTTCTCGAATATATTCTCAGTACGTGTACACATAATGTTTACATAGGGGTATAGAATTCAATTAAGCTAAGCTTGTTTGTCTTTACCTATAAATTAAAACTATTAATTATCTTCAATGATTTTTTTCAGATCTTTTATGGGTAATCAAATTACGATTTAACTTTTTTAAAGATTTTATTTATTTATTTTGGAGAGAAGGGAAGGAGGGAGAAAGAGAGAGAGAAACATCAATGTGTGGTTTGCCTCTCACGTTGCCCCCACTGGGGACCTGGCCCAAACCCAGGCATGTGCTCTGACTGGGAATTGAACTGGCAACCCTTTGGTTCGCAGGCCCACACTCAATCCACTGAGCTACACCAGCCAGGGCTGATTTAATGTTTTGTAGAAATATCTGATGCACTTACATAAACATCAGATGGAACCTGAAGTAAGTTATCAAAATTTCTCTATAGCTAATTTTTTTAATGATTGCATTTATTTATTTATTTTTAGAAAGAAGGGAAGGGAGTGAAAAAGAAAGGTAGAGAAATATTGATTGGTTGCCTCTCCCACGTGCCTTGTGCCCTGACCAGCAACCTCTTGTCCTGTGGGATGATTGCCTAACAAACTGAGCCACACTAGTCAGGAACATTTCTCTATATCAAAATGATACTTGCAGTAAACATCACGGTTATTTGTGTTTTTTTTGTTTTTTGTTTTTTTTTTGCTTTGTGGAATACTCAGTTTATTGTAACACAGAAACCGAAATTACAATGAACCTATTAAAATATAAAGATCTAAATTAAAAAAAAACTATCAAAATTTACCAAAATAAACTATCAAAATTTATATAACACCCAAATATCAGAGCCTAGCAAAAAATTATTAATCATTGACTGACATGCCCAAACAATTTTTAAAAGTTGTTTACAATTGCAGGAATTCCCTGGACTTAAGAAATTCGCAGTCTAATTGAGGAGACCAAACTATAGAAGACAAAAGCAATGAATTCAAAACAGATTATAACTAAAAATCAAGGATTTATGAAGAATCTAAATGCTACAGAAATTCAGATAAGAAGTGGCTTAATAAGACAAGGAAAAGGAAATACATGCCAGGGAAATAAAATTTGAAAGACAAATAAAATTTGATGAAAGACAGTGAAAAGAACCCTGCGGGCAAAGGGAATATAAATCAAGTTGTGGAAGTAGAAATAACCTGATCTGTTTTTTTGAAAGTGAAGAAACCAAGTCTGACAAAAACTGGGCATGTGTTTTAGGAAATAGCAGGAAATAAGATTGGTAGGAGGAAGGAGAAAATATAATATAGGGATTCCCTGAAGAACTGTAAATCGAGGAGTAATATACCGGCATGTAGTGAGTCCAGAATTCAGAACCGCTAGGAAGGCACTGCAGTCCCTAATGCGTACCTGTGGGAATGAAGCAGAGACGGTGTAAGAGACCAGCCAATCTCTGCATATAAACCAATAAAGGATCTCTCAGCCATCTTCAATCAGCCTACAAGCCTGTCTATTCTTATCTTCCTTTAGATCCAGTGACATAATTTTTCAGGCACTAGATGTCACTGTTCCACTTAAGCAAAGTACAATCTAGACATTGTGAAGTCCCAGTTGCATCTACCTAATTACATCTACCTGCCCACAGACCTGCGTCTGCTTTATTTAGTTCGGATAATTTCAAAATAAAGCACTAGGGACTCGTGCCCGCTGCAGGTCGAAAAAAAAGCAGCTCTCCATTCTCTGTGACATACTCTGTAAGTTTTTTGGTAAAGAGCAAATAAAAATGCTTTAATTCAACAGAAAGCTGAGAGGGAAATTAAGCAGTAATACCACTGAGAAAGAGGAACATTTCCACCAGGCATGAATAGGTTTGCTAATTTTTATGCAAACAAAATAAAACAAAACTAACATCGTTTCTTAAGAGTAAGTCCACATTTGATTTGTCCTGTGACTCTATCTATAACAACCCCCATGTAATTTTCTTTCATGTGTCCATGATCCTTTTCGGGATCTATAATGGGCCCTAATCATGAAGGTAGAGTGTCTCACACAAACAAACAAACAAACAACCCTAAAGGACTTATCTGTTTGCTGCTGATGTAGGTTTATGAATTGGACACTCTTTGGCACTCTGAGCATTGAGTGGATGGTACAAGGATCTGAGGACTTTTGTCGGGGGTGGCTTCTACACTGATGCTGACCAGACCATTCCTGCTAAGGGACCACTTATGGCTGATCACTCTAGAGCCCCTGTGATTCCTGAGTGTCCCTAAGCCTGGACCCCAGCTTCTTGTGAGTCCATGAGTCTTCCATCCCAAGTCCACCACAATCTGGACACACACACACATACACACCCCTTACAATAAACTTCCTTTTCCTTGCATCAGCCAGGGTCAGTCACTGTTGCCTGCAGTGAAACAAAACAAACACCTAAGTCCATGGCTTGCAGAACAATACAATTACTGAGCTGATATTAAGCTGTCAGCTTTGCCTTGTCAAGTTCATGCCTGTTGAATTTCTAGGGTTAAAGAAACATGAAGGAAAAGGTTCTCAAGAAACAAAACTTTTATATTTCTGGCCAATAAAAAACCCAGTTCCCAACTCTAGCTGCTTTTTTCTCCTAGAAGTGTTCAGGCACTTAATTATCTTCAACTTCTTAGGTTCCAGTTTTTGAACATCAGTCTTTGGACACCATATTTGTGTTTCCCTGGAGATTTGAAGGAGTTGAGAGACAAAATGACAGTATTTTGAAAATTACTGGCAAAGCAGACAAGGTCCAAAGCATCCATGGAAACTGCAGGAAAGAAGGCTGGCATTTCAGACCTGACACGTGGCCCTGCAGAGAGGAAAGAAAATGGGCTTGGAAGCAGTTTCCTGCCCCAACCCCTGATATGCTTTCCCTCTGAGAGGTGACCGGGTGGGTGTGACCGAAAGGTCAGGGATTTAGAGGCAGGCATGCCAGGGCTCCTTTCCCAACTCAGCTCTTGGTTACTCACACTGACTGATAATTTACTAATCCCCCGAGTCTCACGTCTCTTTTTTTCCAGAGGGGGAAAAACGTTGCTCCTCAAGTTGACAGTGAAGTACAGAGAAAGTTCCCCGCAAGGACAGCACTAGAACTGCAATTTCATTTCCTCTTTTCTGTGTCTGCGCCCAAGGAACCTGGTGTGGAGGCTCCAGCTGTGGATACCCAGAAATAAAGGGCTCATAGTAAACGAAGCATGGAGCAGAATCACATGGTAAACAACTTTGGGTCTATGGTAGAATTACTAACCTGATCGATCTTATACATATGACGAAGAAACCCATGCAGAGAATTTTATTTTTTTTCTCCCAAGGTCACAGCTAATTTTTTTAAAGTTTATTTTATTCTTATTTGAGAGAGAAGGCAGGGGAGAGAGAAACATCCATGTGAGAAAGAAATACCATGCACCCCAACCTGGGATCAAGCGCACAACCTACGCATGTGCTCTGACTGGAATCAGACCTGTGACCTCGCAGTTATGAGATGATGCTCCAACCGAGCTGCACCAGCCAGGGTGGTCATAACTAGAAGCATTTAAGTGCCCATCTCACATAGATTTCCAATCAATAAGTTTTACATTTCTAAAATACACGATATGAAAATATGATTGAAGAAAATGCATCGGTGGCATATTTACCCTGGCCCAGAGCATTTGCATTTTAAAATACTGACAAAAAGATAAATGTAAATATTATTCAAATGGCATATTTTTTTACACAAGACAGTCCTACCTGTACTCCAATAACATAATGCAGGCTACACCTATCTGGTGCACTAACTATTTCAGCGCAGTGAATACAAGGACAGAAGTGTCTGGAGGTTGATTTCTATACTTCCTTATGTTGTTTGGGGTTAAAACATTAGAAAACACAGAGAAAAATAAAGAAGAAAATAAAATTCTTTGTTAAATTCAACCACCTAGGATAGTAATTGTTAAATTGTTGTTTTCTCTTGGCCTCACATAATCTCTGTTTCTCTAATATATGAATATTAACAAAAATGTGATTACACAATGCTTGAAATGCTTTTGAAATCTTTTGTAATTAGTCCACACGTATAGTAAGCTTAATTTGAAATGAATAATCGCCAGAAAAACCACAAAATTTTAGAAGTTTAGAAGCACTTCTTATATATTATCTCATTTTTGGTTTGTGACCATAGGTCTTTAGGGAAGGAGGGATAGATTATACTTAGGGGAAGAAAGGTAGAGTTATATCAAGCACAAGTCCTTTCTACCCAAAAGGATCACTATGGAGGAGAAAATTCTAGCACAATGCAAACAGTGATTTTGGCTCTTTATATAAAAAAGGTGACATGTTCCTTCACAATAAAAACTGATTTCTCAACAACAACAAAAAACATATGGTCAATAGACATATGAAAAGATGCTCAATGTCACTAATCATTAGATAAATGCAAATTAAAACCACAATGAGATACCATCTCACACTTGTCAGAATGGCTATCATCAATTAATCAACAAACAAGAAGTACTGGTGGATGTGAAGAAAAAGGAACCCTTTTCACACTGTTTATGGGAGTGCAGACTGGTGCGGCCACTGTAGAAAGCAGTATAGAGATACATCAAAAAATTAAAAATGGACCTGCCATCTGACCCAGCAATCCAACTTCTGGGATTATATTCAAAGGAACCCAAAACACTAATTTGAAAGAACATAAGCACCTCTATGTCCACTGCAGCATTATTTACAATCTCTAAGATATGAAGCAGCCCAAATGTCCATCAATAGATGAGTGGCTAAAACAACTATGGGACATTGGAATATTACTTGGCCATAAAAAAGGGCAAAATTCTACCCTTTGCAACAGCATGGATGGACCTGGAAAACATTATGTTAAATGAAATAAGCCAGTAAGAGAAAGACAAATACCATATGACTTCAGTCATATGTGCAATCTAATGAACAAACTGAACTAATAAGAAAACCAGAGGCAGACTCATAGATGGAGAGCAGGCTGACTGCTAGTGGGAGGAGTGTCAGTTAGGGGGTGGAGGGATTCAGCAAAAAGGAGTTATGGACATGGAGAAAAGTGTGGTGATTCTGGGGGAAGGAGGCATAAGAGGACTAGTAGGTAAAAAAAATACTATAAAGATGAAATAAAAAATAAAAATTTTTAAATGTGCATATATTCTGTGAAGCCAGGAACCAGGTCTGTCTTGTATGCTCGTGTGTCTCTGGAGCCTCGGTGTACGTCTAGTCTCTGGCACATGCCTGCAATGAAGGAGTTGCTTAATAAATAGCTGTTTACAATGAATATTTTTGTCTCAATATCCTCAGCAATTAAGAATAGCAGCTCAAAAGCTCATATTCCAAAATTAACATCTTTAAAACTTTGAAATTAATGTTAACTTATTTTAGCTTTGCATCAATTAAGGAACATACAATTAAAATATTTATTAAGACTATTTTCCTCAATGCATAATGACATAGGCAAAAGAGAAACATACACCATTCCTGCCTTCAAAGAGTATAGTCTCTAATGCAGAACACTCTTTGACATGCTGAAAAATGCATATGTTAAAGTACATAATGAAATCATTTAGAGAAGACCCCGTTTATGGTGTTTGGCAGGCAAATTCCTTATTTTGTTCCCCCTTAATGGGCCCTTGCCTGATCTTCGCTTCATGTGGTGACTTCATGGCTGTGTTTCAGGTTGCTCACTGGATAACAGCTTTAATTTTATGTTAAAGACATGCATCCAGGACTTCAGTGGAAATCTGGTTGAACTATGTTGCCAAACGGGCCTGTAAACCCACGATAAGGGAAAGGTGCACCGCACACTGCACGTCCTGGGGCGGAGACACCCAAGGGAGGTGGGAAAGAAAGAGAGAAGGTGGACTTTTATCTGATAATTTACCTGTTATTTTCCCTCTTGGCCAAGGTGGGTTGGCTAAAAAAAATGAAAAGAGATAAAATGCCCAATGTTCTTAACCCTTACATAGAGCCAGATGGGGTGAGCAGTGCAAAGATATTTGTTGCCTTTCTTTCTACGCGTGTTATGTCAGGATCAACTGTGTTGAAACAATTTTAAAGCCTAGGACAAGGAATCATTTTTAAATAGCCATTAACACACTGTTGTCCTCATCATACCAAACAAAAATTTTTCTTCATTTTTGTTTCATGAACTCATGACAGATTATGCTGTATTGAAGAACAAACAGAATACCTGACCTTTTTTGATTAATGACGTAAGGACTAACAGTTGATAAAGAAAATCATTTATTAATTGCTATACATTGCAAGCTCAATATCGATTTTCAGGTACAGTAGCTCGTACTAACTCTGACCACAAGGAAGATAAAGCCTTGGAGGGAAGCTGATAAAACATTTGAAGGAAAAGAGATCAATGCCAACAGTGTTATGCTGCTTGTACTCGAGCAGAACAGAAGTCTTAATAGCTTATCAGCTAAAGCAGAAAATTATAAAATTGTCCTGAAAGGGCAAAACCAATACTTATTTTTAAAATTAAATATAAGGTAATGATGAACACTTTTTATATGTTCTGCCAGCGGAGGTATTTGTAAAGATGAATATAGGCAATTAAGTGGTTCTGTTTCTACTGGTACCTTGTTTAAGCTGTTTAAATTTTTTTTAATTAGTACACACAGAATCTTTTAAAATCCAATTTCTTGGCCATGCTCCTAAAAACCCTTGATGTTTTCTATGGTCAATTTATTTAAAAGATAAAAAATATCACTGTGGGCATGTATAAAACTCAAGTCCTTAAAAGAAGAATTAAAAGAGCCTCCTCCTAAAAAAATCTATTAGGAAATAAAATTTGTCCTTGGAATGAATTTTATGGGGGTAAAAGCATGATTCTGACTTTTTCCCCTCCTTCCTAAGCTACATTTAGAATTAACATTCAAATGGTTCTAATGAAAAATAAAAATACAACGATAAATCATCAACCTTAATTGTGATGTAAGGAAGAATTAAAATGCATATGCTCCTTTTGGGAATTACGCCGTATACATTTTATCACAAAGGACTGCAGACCTTAGTTGCTCAGTTATTCTTCCATCTCCACCCTGCAATCTCTACTACTTAACCCAGCAACACTGAATGGTCTCTGATGGGTCCCTTTTACTGGACTCCTCGCTGGCCCAAATTGATTTTGTTCCACCCCTGGAATTACAGATATTCTGCTACAAGTCAAAAACATTTGGTCCCCAGCATACCTCACCTCCAAGCTCAGAAAAAAAAAAAAAGGAGCATAGGAGTAAAATAGAGGAGGAAATAAACATGAAACAAACAAACAAGCAAACAAAAAACCCTACCCTGGGGTCCTTGAGAACACGCCCACAACATTCCTCCGTGAACCTCTGTTCTTTGCTTCCTAAGTTAAAGTCTTCAGCTATGGCTGCGTATGTAATTTCACCTATGCTGGGAAGTCCCTGAAGGACCAGGTAGAATTATTGGAGGGGTCACTTATGTGGCATACGATTTAGGTCAACTCAGTAAGATAGTCTTGATGTTTATTTCTTTCAAAGCAAAGAATTGAAATGCAACCTTCAAAGTTTTAAAACTATTTGTGAAATGGATTTTGACAACTATTCTATGCAGAATGAAACAAAAGTAGAACTAAATGCTATTTCCTGCCTATAACGCTATTGCTTAATTTACACAGGCACTAAAATACTGGCCTATTGCATAACTGTGATCTACAAAATTACTTCATGTGTGCATCCATGACACCCACATGGATGTTTTCATGTGAACACATCAAACATTCAAACAAATCCAGGAAAATGTGGAGTTCAAATATTATTTTAGGATATTTTTTCTGACCTAAACAAACATCACTCATGAACAGCTGGTAAGTGGGTTATTATAAATGAAAGTATGATGAAGAAAATACGTTGAAGAAATAAGCATTGTCATGATCCTTTTTGTAGAACATGAAAAAGCACATTTAATCATTTGAATATATCAATAGATAATTTGCAAACAAAAGACTCATCTCTTCTATGTCAGAATTTGAAGCATAACCAGAAAGTTTAGCACTCTAAACAGTCCTTATTAATGACAATAATAGGTATCATTTAATGAACACATATATCATAGATAGTGCCAGCCACTTCATATATAGTTATCTTATTATCTGCCACCTTTCTGAGTAAATTCTGATGAAATGTTCAATTTACTTTTCAATTTTCAGTGAGAAGGCCAGGAACTAAGAGACAAATAAAATACTTGATAATATCATCACCACAATTGCTAATTAAATACTGTGATTTCAGCTGTGCAAATATCATATACTACACCACAGGGGGACAGTAACACTGGGCCAGAAGGAACAGCAAAATGACTTTTGACAGATCAATCCCAAAGTAGCAAAGTTCTTAAAGACCCCTGAATCCAATGTGCTCATATCGAAGTTGGGAAGCCAAAGCACAAAACGATTGTTTGATTTGCCCAAACTCAGTAAGTCATTGGTGTGAATAAAATTAAGCATGATAGTTCATGAATTCATTCTGAAACACAGATTATTTTCAGCGTGGAATTTTCTCTTTCAAGCTAAAATTTATCCATTTCTTTGAAAAAGTCAGACCTTCAAACATTGTGTCTTTTTATTTTGCTTCTTTTCCCTGCATAGTATATATTTGTGTATGTGGTGTGTGTGTCACTGAAGATAGAAGTATCACCAAAAGTTCAAAAAGTAACCCACCCAAAAAGGTTCTCTTTTGAGTTTTGCTGATATTTTTAAACAGTAAAAAATCTACCAAAATTGTCCTTAAAACCTATACACATCAGTCTATGCATCAAAGACAAATGACGTGTGCTTTCATGCCTGTGTAACACTGAGTTCATCTGCTGTGAAGGAACATCAAATGAGGTATGGTTTACTCCCTTTACAGCTAAATGGATAATTTTAGGGCTCATTAAAATTATAATTTCATTTTGATGGCTGAGTGAAGATGCTTGTAGTTTCTCCAGCTGGTTTCTTTCATTCTCATATTTGTTACCACAAAAACTTTATTAATTATCTGCTGAGATTTTCATCATGATAATGACAATCAAGAAATAACAATTCTGCTTTTCAAGAAGTACATGAAAGCTATTAATTTGGAAAAGTAATTAAAATAAAACAGCAAGAAATTATAGTGGTGTGTATTTCCATATAAATACTTAAATGGAAGCTAGGGACTTTGAGATGATTGATAGACTACAAAACATTTTTTTCTTCCATTACCAATGAAAAAGTTAGAATATAATCATCAAACTATTAACCTATTTCTTGAGATTTCATCTTATGAGATAGTATGGATATGGAGTAGGAAACTTCATAAAAATGTAATTAAATAACATTGTAGGCACTACGATGGCTGTAGAGCTGAGTGGCCCAAGTTAGTGCTCTGGTCCCACCAGTTCCGCTGTGCGGCCTGAGCTCTGCAAACATCAGTCCTGAACATCAGCAACCATCTCACCGATTTAGAGTAATGTTTAAAAGTGAAGCATTTCAAAGGGTTACTGGAACATAGTAAACGGTCCATGAATGCTGGCTGTAATTACTATTATTAGAATACTCCTATATTCACGGGTACATGCACTACTATATGCAAATCTCATATAAATAATTTCACATAAATTATAATAACAAGTGATCCATTAAACTTTTGCCAGTTGCTCAGGGAAAAGTCCTTAAGTCATGCTTAACTCTGAGGTTCCACATCCAACCTATTGGTAAATTCTGCCAGCTGTACCTTTAACACACATTCAGAATCCAACCATTCCCTGCCCCCTCCGCTGCCACACCTCTGGCCCGAGTCATCGATGCTTTTGACTGTATTATCACAGTAGCCTCCCGAGTATTCTACCTTCACTCCTCCACATTCAATTCCCAGCTTGGCAGCCAATTTTTCTTTACTACACATAAGTCAGATCACATCACTCCTTGCTCAAAACCCTTCAATGGTTCTGCACTGCACTCAGTAATAGCCACAATTCTTTAAATGACCTCCACAGCCCTATATAATCTTAGCCCTCCTTATCCCTCTGATCTGACTTGTTATTCCTCTCCATTTTTCTGACCCTCTGCACCCTTCCACACTTAAGCCATTCTTTCTGTCCTTTGAATTGGCCAAGTTCAGTCGGATCTTTGGACCATCATAGGCTATTCCACATGCAGTTTCCACAGATGGCTAACATGCTTGCCTCCTCCCCATCTTTGTTCAAGTGTCATCTTGTTAAGCCCTCCTGCATCCATCCAATACCTCAGGAAACCCTCTGCCCTTCTTCATAGCACTTTTCGCTTTCTGACATAGTGCAGAATTATGTTCATTATTTATCATCTCTCCCTGCTGAAATGTTTGTTCTATGAAAGCAGAGGTGTGAGATGTGTTCATGAATGCACCCCAAGCACCTGGGGAGTGCATCAGTCAGCAAACATCTGGCTGGTTAAGGAGTGTAATATTGTGAAGATCATATCTATGGGACATTTGTGAGTGACTGAATGTAGTAAAGTGGAGGCTGCGTGTAGAGACAGGGAGAAAGGGAGGAAAATAGATAACTCTAAGCTCTTAGCCTTCATTTGTGGCAGTATTCTCCTATGAAAATAGTTCTTAGTGTAGAAATCTACTGGAAAACTACCCATTCGAGTCTGCATTTTATACCTCAACCAATGTTATACCTAGTAGAAAATGACCCAATAAAACTTGAATCTCATAGTTAAACCAGTGAAGTTTACACATAGAAGAGATTGATAAATTTTTCTGGAGGTGTTAAAAATGCATGGAGGAGAATACTATAAAAAATATCTCACCCCTCAATTTGTGCTGCACTTGGCCTTGGAAGGAGGTGTAGAAATGGCACAGTACAGTTCATTTTAATTAATAAAATATTGTATCTTTTCCCCTCCCCATACTTTCTTGTTTCTAGTACGGGAAGCTTGGCTGAGAAAGGTAATAGGAATTAATGTACTGATTTCATAACTCATTTGCTATATAAGGGAAAACATAAACAAGGTTTGTTTTTTATTTATATTTATATTATTTTGTATAGAATAAGGTGCATTACTTAATTAGCATACTAAATTTCACTCTACATATAATACTGCTGACTCATTATACTAGTGACAGATGGGGATTGAAAACCAGAGTCAGAAAGACTGGGATCAGAGAGTAAGCACCTCCTGGGCAGTAGCCACACCTCATACTGTGCTCTTACCTGGACCAACCACAGGGTGGCACACATAACAGCTGAGAAGATATTAGTGCATTGATTAAGTAAGAGACAAATTAGTATACTAGCTATATTGTGTACCGGGTTTCAAGGCCAGATAAGCTCACAGAGACCTTAAGTCATAAATCTAGAAGACTGCTGAAGCCCAGCTTTATTAGAACACCAATATCTTTTTTAGTAGTCATAGTATTTTTTTCTATAGCACAGTTTACAGTGGGCATTTTATTATCAAAGTCCTGGAAAGAAACAGAACACATATTGGAACTCGCTAATTGAAGACAGTTTAATAACACGGAGGAAGTGTGAAGGTGTGGATGGGATTTATGCAAGAGATTAGCTCCCCTGGGGGAGCCTTTATCACCCTGGTGCCTGAAAAATCTGGGGGTGGCATGGTCACCAAAACCTAGAGAGAATAATTCTATGAAGGGTGCTCGACAGGATTTTGGTAAACTGACTACAAAAATAAATACCCCCCAAATTTTCCCCACGCTCCCATCCCCTGCTGCCTGCGCCTCCCATTGGGTAAATCCAACTGGAAGCCAAGGGCAAGACAAGCCAGGGAGGTGATCCGCGGTGGTCTGCGTCCCAGGGCACAGCGCAGAGGAGAAGGGGGAGAGTAAACTGAAGGCGCACACAGAACATCAAGCACAGGCACAACCCTTCGTCCACTGAAGTTGGCAGAGCCCATGTCCTAGATCTCTGGATAAATCAAGTGAAAATGCTTCCTTGACGTATGCAAATGACCGCGGACTTGAATGGAAATCGTGTATGGAGTCTCTAGAAAACTCTTACATATACAAAATAACACACGTTTTTATAACTATGATAAAAAATGTAGAGATCCCTGGCTGGTGCCGCTCAGCTGGTTGGAGCATCATCCCGTAAAACTGAAAGGCCATGGGTTTGATTCCTGTCAGGGGCCAGGCCTGGGTTGTGGGCTTGGTTCCTGCTGGGACACCTACAGGAGGCGACCTGTCAATGCTTCTCTCTCTCGTTGATGTTTCCCTCCCTCTCTGTCTTTTTCCTTCCCCCTCTCGCTAAAAATCAATAAGCATGTCCTCAGTGAGAATAAAAAAAAAGATTACACAAGTAAGTCAAAATGATCACTTAAGAGCCAAACAAATAAATCTTTAAAAATATTTATACTAGAAATCGATCATGAAATAATTCCATGAATTGATTACCACTTTGCATTTCTATACAATTTCCCCTTAATATCATATGAACATTTTAGGTCTAATTTCACAATTGCACTTCCATTAATATGTTGCTTATAATTCTTTCCATTTGCAGAATTAAATTTTATGAAGTACATTAATGCATTTTAATTTGACTTTATATAACATTTTATTTTCTTATAGTCATCTAAATTTTACCTACTTTTCTGCTACGTATCATTTAATTCATTGATAGGCTTACTCACTCTTAAAAGCAATTCATTCCATTAACACTGAAGAAGTCTCGCTTTATCAAGCATACTACTAAAAATATAGTAAGTGCACATATACTTAAAAATAAAAACTATTGTTTAAATTGTTTTTGGTAATTTGTCATTTTCTCCCTTTTATGGACTTTATTGTAGGAGTTAAAAAACTGCAGCCAAATTTCCAAGAATCCAATCAGGACACATTAATGAGAGTCTCTTACATGAATTCTGAAGGCAAAAGAGAAGCAAAAATCAAATTATTGTTTCTCCAGTACAAGCTAAAAGAACTGGGATTTTGGCAGATAGGGGATTTTTTTGCTTCCAGGCAATTATCAGTGCTTATGTTAAAGGCAGCTGGGGCCAGTGGCGCGTCCTAGGGATCTTGAAGGCTCTGGACTCCTTGTGAAAACCAGAAATGGACCCAAAATTGAGAAGCAACCTTTCTAACGTTAAATCCTCATAACTTTCCCATGGATTTATGAGCACCTAACTTGCTCTATTAACTACTGGTCTGCAAATACACCTTTCTTCTGGAAACGCTTCAAGTTGCTTTTATTTTCCTCACTGGGTCTGAACTGATACCAAATTAGGTTTTTAAAAAAATAAGGCTGCCCTGGCTGGTGTAGCTCAGTGGATTGAGCACAGGCATGTGAAGTAAAAGGTCACCGGTTTGATGCCTAGTCAGGGCACATGCCTGGGTTGCGGGCCAGGTCCCCAGTAGGGGACATATGACAGGCAACCACACATTGATGTTTCTCTCCCACTCTTTCTCCTTCCCGTCCCCTCTCTCTAAAAATAAGTAAATAAAATATTTTTAAAAAATAAGGCTACTGCCAAACAAAAACCTAAAACATGTGATACTGCTTAGTGGTTCAGCAATGGGAGGTAAAGAAATTGTTATTGGAGAGGCTGCCAATATGGATAGAAAAACATTCAGACCATCTGTTACATGTGACAACTTGGAAGGTGTGCAGAGGGTTAGTTAATATAGCTACAGCAGCACAGAAACAGCAACCCTAAAAAGGCCGGCTTGCAAGGTCCCCACCATTCCCTGATAAGAACGACTTGCTGTGTCCCAAATGTTTGTGTAGCAGCCCTGAGCAGTGTGGCGCTGCTGGATGGGTGTCACCTCGCAAAGCAAAAGGTCCCCATCCAGTTCCCTGTTGGGGTACGTGTCTGCATTGCAGGGTATGGTCCCTGGTCGGGGTGTGTGTGAGAAGCAATGGATCAGTTTCTCTCTCTTTCTCCCTCCTTTCTCCTCTGTTTAAAAATAAGTAAATAAAATATTTAAAAATAAAATATAAAAATTTAAAAACAATATGGTTTATGCCAAGGACCTATTTCCTTTCTGGGAGACTGAAATTTGGGGGCAGAGGGCACGTACAAGACCAGTGCCCAGTAAAAATCATAAGCAATTTGTCTCTACTTAGAGTTCCCTTGATAGACATCTAGCATGGATTTTCACAGTTCGCTGGGGAAATGGAGCAAGATTCTGTAGGAATCCACTGGAGGAGGGCTCTCGAAAGCTTGGACCTGGGTTCCTCCTGACTTCACCCAGGTGCTGTTTTATTTTTAGTAGCTGAAAATTCATACCTTTTCACCACCTTCACCCATTGCACCCCCCCACCTCCCACCTCTGGCAACCACCAATCTGTTCTCTGTGTCTACGAGCTCATTTTTGTTTTTAATATCTCACATATATGTTATATTGCACAATATTTGTCTTCTCTTTCTGACACATTTCACTTAACATAATGCCCTCATGGTCCATCCATCTTGTCACAAACAGCAAAATTTCATTTTTTATGGCTGAATAATATTCCATGGTGTATATATCCATTACTTTCTCCATTCATCTGTCAGTGAACACTGTTGTTTCACGTGTCTTTTTTTCTTTGCTGGCTTTGCTTTGTATCCTCTCAGTGCAATGAACCATGAGCATGGCATGACTCCATCCCGAGTCGCACTGGTCCCAGTAAGTCACCTTAGCTGGGGGTGATCTTGGGGATCAGCAACAGAAATGGGCATCAGTTTCCTCCCATCTTGAGGAATGGGGGTCTCTTTAAGGAACTTCCCTCACTCCCGCTGTGCAGTCTCCAGGTACTCTGCCTGGCTGACTCTGAGTCACCCCACCGGCTATGTCCCAGGGACTGCTGCATGTCTTGCCTTCCTCTCTTCTCTGAATGGGCGATCTATTGCAGTCGTCCTGTGTCGGCTCCGCCATTGGAAACTGGGTGTGGACGTACCATCTACCAGATCCAGAGGAAAGAAGACACTACAGTTGGTGGGTGCTTGTTATGTCTGTGCCACTTCAGCCTCACGTCTTTGCACTGGGCACCACAGTCTGTTCCAGCAGCAGCGGCTGAATCCACTTTGCAGGTCTTCCAGCCCCACAGGACCAGCTTCCCTCAAGTCCTCAGAGGCACCAATAGCAGCTGAGTGATGCTCCTTTCTTAGGCTTTGTGGCCCCCACTTAGATACGCCAGCAGCAGTTGGGAGGAGCTCTACTTTGAATTCTGCATTTCAGCTTCACAGAGCCTCTTCCCCAAGCCTCTGAATGGGACAATTCAAACCTTTCCCCTTCCTTCCCTCTGTCCTTGCAATGGTGACTGCTACTTCTGTGACCCACTTAGAGTTCTTGACTTCAGAGTTCTTCAAAGCCTAGTTATTAATACTTGGCATCAAATTCTCTCTTTTAAAATAGCCGATATAATTTCTGAGTCCAGGCTGGATCCTGACCAGCTGTGGGTCAGAGAGGGCAGAAAGGCGAGGAAGGTGACAATTTTATAGTTGATAGGTCAGCAGACCATGAAAAGCCTCATCCAGATTTATTCAAGGTACCACATCATTGAGAGACCGTGGACTCTCAGGCTGCTGCAGTGATTGGAAGGGACTTCCTGTACTCTCTCTTAGAGAGTGTACAAGTGGGTTCTGTATGTGGGAGGGAGGGTGCAAGGGGCATTAGGTGGCCAGAAGGGCCAACTGTGCCAGAGACTACTCTGCTGGTTTCCCTTCCTCCTGGGTAAATAGTTAGATTACTGTTTCCAGGTCCCCCACTTTTAGACGTGGCCTTGCGGTGATGGTGCTGGTTCTGGCTCCAAAGAGGAGCTTCAGCAATAGCAATTCGTCACCTCACAGCGCGAGAGGCTAGAAGCCCAGGATCCAGGTGTTGGCGGGGCGGTTCCTTCTGAGGGCTGTGAGGGAGAGTGTGCTCCAGGCCGCCTGGCTCCTGCTCTGGTTGTGGCAATCTGTAGAACTGCTTGCCTTGCAGAGGCATCAGGCTGACCTCTGACCCTTAAATGCATGTTGACGTGGTATCCTCCCTACTTGCATGTTTGTCTCCAAACAGCCTCTTTCTAAAAGCACACCAGTCATACTGGATGAGAAGCCCGCCGCACACCAAAATGACTTCAATTTAACTGCTCACATCTACAATAACCTTATTGCCAAAAATGTCATATTCTGAGGCGCTGGGGGGGTGGATATTCACCATGTGAATTTGGTGGGGACACAATTTACCCAACAACACTGGAGACGACATAACCTGGTGTGATGTATATACCTCCCAGGTCTGGCCCATAAGAACACCCATATTATACATTCTTTTCCCCCATCTTCCTCGAATATCAAGCCCCACTTGAAATCCACATGTTGAAGGACCTTAGAACCCTAAATGATGTATGGGTCTGAATCCCAAATGCCACCCCATCCTTATGCTGACTGGAGTCTGTAAGAAAGATCTATTTCACTGAGCCACTGATATTTCTGCATCTATTTGTTATAGCATCTACTATTACCTTAACTATTACAGCTAGTAAGTTGAAAGATCATACATTTGCAAAGAGTATAATTATTTCATATATATATATATAAAATCCCCCTCTAAGCAAAGAGCACCCAGAAGGCAAAATTTATGTATCATTTTTTATCTTCTACACATTCTAGTACAATGTAAGTACTAAAAAACATGTGTTCAATTTAATAAAGAAAAATAAAGGTCAAAGAAAACAGGGAAATTTTATTAATACAGAGTCTATATGCACTGATTCCTAGTGACTGTCAAAATTCTTAACTAACCAATTTAAATAATTTTCTTTAAATTAAACCTATTAATTTTAATAATTTTTTCATTTAAAAGAGTAAAGATGATTTATGCATAGAAGGGCTAAGGAAAATGACTCCAAGAAACTTCACCTGGCCATCAGACCACAGAATTAATGTAACAGTGGACAGTACTCAATACTGAAAGGATAATCAAATACACACACAGAACCAAAAGTCAAACAACATAAGCCAAGAAATCAATGATAGGTTTCCTGAGTAAGTGTAAAAGAAAAAAATTATAATGGACATTTAGATATTTGTATAAAAGCACTGGTGAAATTTCCTGGAGGAATGGAATGTCTAAACTGAAATTATTTCTAAATGTAAAAATAAAAGGTCAGTTCTTAATGAAAAGTTGATATTGAGAACCACTAAATAAGTGACTAACAGCACTCTTCTCTGCATGAGGAAAGACAGGGTTGAATTTTAGGGCCATCTGAAAAGGTTAACGTCCCAGAAAGTTTAGCACAAGGAAAAACACTGCATTGCCCTATAAATTGGTGCATCAAAAACACTTTCAAAAACTTCACAGCTTCATGTGTAAAAGCCAGTCATTGAAGTGAAAGTCCATTTGAATTCTTACATTTCTACAGAAATGCAAGAACACTATTCTAATAAACACGTGGTTAGTTGCTAGTGAGTCAGAATAAATCAACACTCACTGTGAATATTTCAGGTACCAAAGTCATCAATAATATTGCTAATCTTAGACAATTTCCCCTTATTTTCTGGTAAAAAGCAGTCATAATTGGAAGGCTCAGAATGGCCTTCAATTATGTAATCGTGGTTTTCAACACAAATTTAGGAAATTGTGTTTCTGAAAATAGAATGAAAAGTGAATAAGGCCTTCAGTTCAGGCAGGTAATGGTGGCTGGGAGGACCTTCCAAGGAACTGTTTTGATGGAAATTATTAAATTGCTTCCAGACTAAATAAGTGGAAAAATAAAAGAAAGAAAACTTGATTTGCCACACTATGAAGGGATATTATTTGTGATAGTATCAACAGTACTAAAATAAGCCCTGACCAGTGTAGCTCTGTGGATTGAGTGTGGGCTGTGAACCAAACACCCAGTTCAATTCCCAGTCAGGGACACATGCCTGGGTTGCAGGCCAGGTCCCCAGTGGGGGCCATGTGAGAAGCAACCACACACTGCTATTTCACTTCCTCTCTTTCTCCCTCCCTTGCCCTCTCTCTAAAAATAAATAAATAAAATATTTGTAAGATAGTACTAAAATATGGGAGATAGAGTACAAAATGTTGTTGTGATGTAAAATATGAATGTGTCTACTTTAGAAAGATAAGAAATTGAATGGAAATACACGGAAATTACAGAAGTTTAAATGCACTTGGTGTAATTTAGACGAGGGAATGACGATACAGATACATTCCTTTATCTGGAAGGCAATGTCACTAGTCTTTCTCTTAATCTGGGCAAACCAGAGTTACCACCTTTTCTCCTTTTGAAATGAAAGCAACCAGAGGGGTTGAACACATAATAGTCAGCAAATATTTATTCAGTATTCATAAGAAATAAAGCGCTAGGACAGACTTTGGAAGAGAAGATTATGAATAGGAGTAACTGAGACGCCTCTAGATTCTTAAAAGCACCAACTAACAGCTAAATAAGTAAATTTTAGCCAAATACAATAGGACTGTTTATGGGCACCTTTAGCATTTATGGGCAGCTTAAGCTCTCTGAACTTCAACTTCCCCGTCCTTGAAAAGAGGAAGCAGTGACAAACTGCTGGAACCTGTGAAAACTACATGAGAATACAGGCACGCCCTCCAGAAGATCTTCCAGCTCACCTCTTCTCTGTGGAACTTATTTTTGTTTACAGTTCCTGAATTTTGCAGAATGTACGTACAAATTGCTCAAAATAATAATTTTGGCTAATGTTTACAATGAAAAAGTACAGATGCACAAAATTCACTATAGTTTCTGTTGAAATAACTTGTGGAAAATACCTTGAATTACCTTCCAGATAAAATTGTTAGACCAGCAAAATCATATGTAGACCTTTTAAAAACCAGGGGTCAGCAAAGGGAATACTTACTATGTTCTCACACCTGCAAACACCTGTGTGGGGACCAACATACTGATTACTGATTAATACATGACGCTTTCATAACTTTGCTTTCTAACATAAGATTGGGTGTTACACATAAGCAATTTACTTTGTCTTATTTGACCTTTAGGAAATTGACTGGGGACTTTGGATAAACAATTTATACACTAAAATATTTCACATTTTTTAAAAGGAAAACAGTCTGCCAGTGAGTATTACTGTACATTGCATCTGATCTTATGACACCCAGCTCAGGCTGCCTAGATGTCCAAAATGGCTGCCACCTAGGCAGGGACCAGAACATGTGAGGAAACTCATCACAAACTACCATCAGAAAGCGAAAATGTCCTTCACTGCTGTCTGTTTTTGAGATGTCTTGCTAAACACAGCATACCATAATATTTACCTCACAGAGCTGTCACTAAAAATAGCCCAAGCTCAGAATTATCATACCATTATTTTTAAATCAAATGCACAGTCTATTTTTGATCGTTCAGAAGTGTTATCTGGTCAAAAATATTTTTAATTGTTTTCAGTATTGTTTGATGGGTGGAATCAAATGCAGACGTGTGCTCTTTTCATTGGGAATAGTTTGTACTCACGTGCAGCTGCCGCATTTTCATTTAAGACTCTGCAATTTGCTACCAAATTTTATTATTCTTCTGTATCTGCTGTGACAGCCAAACATCACACCTATAAGCCGACTCTCTCTTAGAAGAAAATCACACAGTGTTAAGAACAGGTAAATAAGCTAAACAGAGGCTCTGAGGGTAACTGCATAGCAGTAGTGTGTGTGCGTGTGTGTGTGTGTGTGAATGCTAAAGATCACCTTATCATTTAGGTTATAACCCCATTCACTTACTTGTTATTGCCTTAAAAATATTTTGTGATGTGTATCTATTTGCAATATGTAGTGATATTGATATTATGACACTGTGGTTAAGTTTTGAGCTATCCTATAAAAGAATTAACATGATTATTTTTAATAATTAAAAATCACCTATTTTCCTTCTTATAAAAATAACATTTTTACTTAAAACTCTTATGAAAGTGAAGTAGAAAAAACAAAGATTGAAATCCAATGAAAACAGAGCAGAAATGGAAATATGTCTTCGACAGATAAAATATTACAGTTAGCTATAGTAAGAACTCCAATATTTTGTTATAGCCCCCAAATTCTGTAGTTTTCACACACTCAAGTCATCCATACTGTCTCTTTGATATGACTATTTTTGCCCCAATCAGCCCTTCTGCAGCAGTGTAAACACATGACAGAATTTTGGAAATGACGTGTTACTTAGAGACTGTGGAGGTATGAGTTTGAAATATATATATATCCCCATCTCCATATTCTCAGGATAGATTCCCTACTTCCTATAATGGGCATTGAAATCATGTTTTGCAAAAATAAATCAACCAATCTAATCCAGTGTTTTCTAATCCTTTCCACACCACAGAACGCATGGAAAAAGTTCATTCCAGATGGCATTCTTGGCTACACATGGCCAAAGATTACTGATTCAAAAACTCAGGCCAGCCTAGGCATGTCCTGCTGCCTTGAAGGCTGAAGCCATCAATATCCTGACACACCTAAACTCATTCTTGGCATGCCAGGTGGGAGTCTCACAGCTGACAATTTGTAAAAGGCCGATATATATTAGTTTCATGTTGCTAGACGGGGTAACTACGAACAGGTGTGGTGAAAACAGACAGCGTTTTTTTTTTTTTTAAATAGAGGTTGTTAGAAAAATGTTCACGCAGCTCTAGATGTGCAAGACACACGTCTGCCTCCACTGTGTGCATGCCCAGGCCAGGACTGTCCGAGACACAGAAATGTGGCCACTCCACGGACTGGCTGTAAACCAATTTCATACAGATTCCTGGTGAAGAAGGAAAAGTGATGAACTGGAGCAGATGTTCCAACATGTCCAGCAGGAGCTCCAAATTCCTCTTCTGCCCGGCAGCTCCCACACCTCAGGTGGAGAGCCGGAGACAGGCTCTCAGGCATCCTGGGTGGAGGGTCTCCCACCTGTGGCCACGGCCACTTCTTCCATCACAGGCAACCTGCACACCCCTTTTACAAACCATGGGTTTTGTAAGTGAAACCATTATTATCAAGTACTTGTGTCTCTCTGATGCCGTATACTCATTATATAAATGAGAAAAGGGGCTGGGAGGAATTACAGAATTTACCCCATCTCGTCCAGTCATTTTTGGCTGAAGAGGAACTGAAAGCCAGTGAAACTAACCACGGCTGCAGAGATCCATTAGAACATACCACTCCCAGCTGTCCTAAAGGAAAAATAACACCACTTCCGAAGTGTTCTAAATTTCTAAAGCCTGGCTCTTAATCTGTTCTTAAGAAAACTTAACCCAAAACACTAGAATAAAATGTATTCTTCACAAAGTAGTACAGTCAAATCTCAGTTCTCGAATGTCTTTGTTCTCGAACAATTCAGTTCTCAACCAACTTGTCCAGTGCAACTTTAGGTCTTGCTTCTCTACCTGAAAACCCTTTCCTGCTGATACCTGTATGATCCATCACATGTCTCAGGGGACAAACACAGGGGATCCTGTTTGCAAATAAATCATTTCTCCAGCACTTTTCCAGAATGAATTAAGTTTGAGAACTGAGGTTCCACTATAGTTTGAAAGTGATATACAGGGTGGGGACAAACATAGGTTTAAAGTTGTTTGTATGGAAAATAATACAATAATTAAATAATAATTCAAGAATAAACTCTGTTTCTGTACTCAAATGTAAACCTACTTTGGTCCTAAACTGTATTTATTTGTTTTCCTGTGGAAGTGAATTTTCATTATATATATATAATATATATATTTAATATATATGTTGATATATGTATATGTATATATACACATATATGTATACATACAGCAATAACATGAAATCAAAGCCATCTTTGGCATTTGCTTGTAGGTACATATTACCTTTGATATCTTAATAACCTATATTGGGATCTGGCTACCATCTGACTTTTGAGTTTGTTATACTCCTTAGATTTCCATGAGATTCTGCTTTCACTCCCCAGGGTCAGTTCCAAGACCTTCAATGCTTAACTGAATTAAGTAATTCATCCTGGGGTCCGTGACTTTGTTAGCACTACGTTTTGGCCCCCCAGTTGAAATATGAAGAGAATGAAGACAGTACGTGGGCTAGAAAAGAACACTGTTGGAAGCCACGCAGAATGAGTTGACTTTTGCCTTGTATCCTCCTTGCTGTATAAAGGATGAAACACCTCTTTAGGGCCATAACCTTGGGCTGAAATATTTCATGTTCTCCTTGGAATATTTTTGTTCAGTTATCAGAAACATCAATTTATCAGCAAAATGAATGTAAGTCCCCTTGGTTTTGCATTCACCAACTTCACTGATGAACAAGGCCTAAGTCATCAATTACCCTGAAAAGACTTTTAACACAAGGGTGTTCCCTTTATTATGTTATCATTTAAATGATGCCCTTCCTTCACGTAATCATCAAAGACAAGATCAACACCAAAAATGCCGTCAAGCTTGTTGAGCAATCATGAAATTATGCATTCATGTATGAAGTGAGGCACTTACATAACAGGAGATACTCTATCAACTAAAACATCAGAATATTGTGGCAGGGGTGGGAATGAAGTGAACAGTAACCAGCCTGTGAGGGGAAAATAAACTCATTAAGAAGGAACATCTTGGATCAGTCGAGTTCTGACTCATGGTGTAAAAGAGAACTTCCTAATTCTCACACTACGCCCTTCTCCCTGGGTCAGTAATAATTAAATCCAGGTAGTTATTCCATGGAGTTAGTAGAGCATTTCATTTTCTTATTTAATAAATATCAGACAACCAGGCACTTTAGAAAGTATTAAATAAAATAGACAAAGCTCACACCTTCATGGAGTTTGCATTCTAAATATATACTGTATCAGCAGGTGGTAAGTACTATGGAGAAAAATAAGGCAAGGAGATAGAGTGCTGGGGTCAAGGTGGACCTTCCCATTGGGTTGCCAAGGCAGACCTCACAAGAGGAAGGTGAAATCTAAAGAAACTGGTATGGGCAGGGAAGTGGATATGGGAGTGGGAGAATGAGGAAGTTTTTCTCTTTTTTATCACTGTATTTTCTCAGAGGAAACACAGCAGCAGGATCAGCTGGGAGTGAGGAGAAGAGAGGCAATGTTGGAAGTTTCAGAATCAAGAAGAAGGTGTAAAAATCACTGTCTTGGGGACTGAATTGACCCAGGAGAAGCAGAAAGTGTGCTGGACAACAGTAAGGGACACGCAGCCTCCTGTCTGTAGTCACGTTAAATCATGGCCATGGCCTGTCCTCTAGCCATATAGAGCTGCTTGGGTGCAGGTGGAAAAGAGGTGGAAAGGTGGAACTAATCAGGTTTGGGATCTGGGACAAGAACTTCAGGAGAGAGCAGCAAGGAAGCTGGGGGTGACTGCAATGACGGATCACAGAATGTGGGGCAATGAAATGCGGGTGGATGACAGGGTAGATGGTGGAACGTAGATTGATTGGGCAATGGAGTAGAAATCCTGGTGTGGTTGAAGTGAACTTGGAATACTGCCTACAGAGTTGGAAGATAACTTGGTTCCTCTGCCAGAAAGTTAAGAAAAGGCCTTGAGAAGGTTGGAAACTCAGTCTAAATGCTGAGTAAACATAGCGATAAAGTCTTCCTCCTGAGTGCTCTCAGGAGAAACAGCCAACAACCGAAATAAGACCAAGAAGTAAGTGCTTCATCCACCTGCTGTTTGTCCCCAGTGACCAGTGCTGGTGCGTTTAAAAATATTCAGAACCCTCTCATGCTGCGAGAGATTAAAACCAGAATTTTGTCCTTGGATTGATTTCCTTTTATAAATTCCCTTCAGTGCTGTACCAAACTGTAAAATGTTCTCTTTATCTGAATTCTCAACACAGACACTTGTTCTAGGTGGATTATGTTTTTTTTTTAATCCTGAGAGTTGGAGGTTATTAGCCAGACTAAAGGATCATTGTTTGTTTTATATTACCCAGAATTTTTTTTCTGTGATTATTGAGCCCTGACAGTCATTGTCAGCTGTCTTTCATTTCCTTCTTGCTTGTTCTAAGCCTTTTCTCAAATCACATTTTGAAAGGTAATGTTGACAACTAATTTTTTGGTGTCAGGTTGGAGAGAGTCTGAAACTAATGAATAAAAATTACACAGGAATCATCTAGTCTTAATTATAATTATGGACAAAAAGAATCGTGTCAACATTCCCTAGCTGGGTGAGATCTATACAGTAAACACTCAGGTATGAAAGTGATGTGTCCCAATACTCACACCCTCCCCAATCCAGGTAAAGGAACTTCGAAGTACGGTGTTCTTCTGAAAACTGAACCAATGGTCTGCACATAGTGCATGAGACTCAACTAAACACGCGAGTGCAGAAGAAAGACCATGCAACAGGTATATTATAGCCCCTGTAAAAAGGAAGCAGAACCCCACCTGTGATGCTTATCTGATAGTAAAACAGTGAAAACTTATTCTGACCTTTAAAGAGAACACTGAAAAACCACTAGATAAAATAATTAAGGTTCCACCTACTTGCATATATTACTGGAATGATGATATTTCACCTTTTATGAGAAGTGTCTGCAACTCTGGAGCAAGGAAGCAGCCAACTAGCAGGAATGAAGCCCTTTCCACTCTACAAAAGTGAAATCATCACTATGCTTTTATAAAATATATTTATTGTGGAAAAAATCAATACACAAAAATAACAGAAAGCCATACAGTAAGCACGTAGGTATACACTGATTAACATTACCTTTTGTGATGCTCCACTTCTCCTCATTCTCTCTGTCTCTCTCTCTCTCTCTCTCCCCTTCGACTTTGTCACCTCTCTTTTTCCTCTCTGGAACTGAACTATAACACACGTGGCCATCCTTTCTCTTTCCCTCTGCTCTCATACTCAGAAGTAGCCTCCTCCTACCAAAAGTTGTTATTCCTCATTCCTACACAGGTTTCGTTAGGTGTCTGTACCCCTTACTATTTCATGTGGTTTTCATATAGCATAAATTACATATTATATGTGTCCTTTTGCAACTCAAGATAGTATTATATTGAGAAATATATAGAAATATCATTGAAATAGAGAGAGAAAAGGCTATGGGCTGGTCATTTACACAGCCCTCGTCCCCAGTATGAAAGTATTGGGAAGGGTGGCCTTCTGGAGGTAAGTAGTTTAGATGAGGTCACGAGGGTAGAACTCCAATGGGATTAGTGCCTTAATAAGACACCAGAGAACGTGCCCCCTCTCCCCACCATGGGAGGGTGCAGCAGACAGGTGGCTTTCTCCATACCAGGAAGAGGGTTCTCACCAAACGCCAGATCCAGTGGCACCTTGATTTTTGGATTTGCCATCCTCCAAAACTGTGAAGAATGTTTGTTCAAGTTACCACTGGTATTTTATTATAGCAGCCTCAGCTGTCTAGGACAAAGAGGAACACATTTTTTACCTAATTAATTCATTTTAACTGCTGTCATATAATATCCCACCTTATAAATAAACCACCCTGTATTTGCTCACTCCTTTCAGAGTAAGGTTACCAGATGAAGCAATTCTGCTTCTTATGGACAATTATTTCTTACTTTTTTATTTTTGCTCTTGCAAACAGTGCCGTAGTAAACCGTGCACCGATGAATGGATTCGTTGAAGGTAGACACTAGAAGAGAAACTGCTGGGTTTCAGTACATGAATACCCCCCCCCATACAATATATCACAAAATGGTTTAAGTACGGACATCATCTTATACCAGGTATTATCAAAGGGCTCTCCAAAGTGTGTAATTTCTACTCTAACAGCAACAGCTAAGGGTTCCTGTTTTTCCCACCTTCACTACTGCAAATAGTAATATGCTACCATTATTAAATTTTCCATTCTGTTTGGACACAAAAGGGTATCTTGTTGTTGTTTTACTTGGCTTTCTCTTGGCTGTTAGCAAAATCCCGCATTACATTTACCGAACTGAAGCACTATATATTCCTATGTAGTAATTGCATGGGAATGCATAGCAGTGTATTACGCTTCTCAAGTTGCTTCAGTGCATAAACATTACCTATGACTCTGGGTAGAGGAGAGAGAAGGTTATTAGTCTCTACACTTACGGCTGGAACTGCAAATTTGGGGGGATGTTGACTAAATGAAAACCTAAAAAGAAGGATGAAAAAACAGTTGTGAAGATTCCTTTAAGCGTCTTAATAGCCTCAAAGGGCTTGCATGACAATGTGAATGGTCTTTTATGAATTTAATTTCCAGGTTGTACAAAGGTGAACAATGAGAGCTGTCTTACTTGCACAACAAAGACTGGTAATTAATGCAAAGCTAGTGGTGGGTGACAATAAACATGATGATCTAGAGATCTTGGGAGAAAACAGGGGGCTTTTACATCTTACCAAGGCACAGCACAGATTAGGCTGTTTGTATCAGATACCATCCATGCTCCTGTCTCAACCTCCAGCCCAATTCAGAAGAATTCCCTTCTTTATCAAAGCCAACAAATGTGTATCTGTATGAGTTATACAGGTGGGTACCACATCACACCCTTTGTGTATCAGATCATATCTTCCTAACTTCATTCTGATTCCGGCCACTGCTGCAGAGACCAGTCTGGAACACAGGTGCAACCTGACTGCACCATACATGGGGCTCAGACAGGGCCCCCAGGTTCCTGTTCACCCAGGTCGTTCTCTGACACTGCACTGGGGGACACCTGAGGAAACCCACTGCTCGTTCCTGCCCTTATATCTTGGCGTGCAGAGGAGTTGATGACCCACAGCCTTGCCCAATGGGGATGGGATCCAGTGAATGAATACTTTCCCTGTCCTTTCCCCAGGTGAACTGTACTGATAAATACTTTACACAGATCTAGGAATCAGTCTGATATTTAGAGTTGATAAAAGGGGAATTCAGCAAAGCAGACTGTGAAGAAGATGAAAGATGCAACACAAACCCAGGAGAAGGAAAGAAGTGGGAGCAAATTCTTAAGGGGTGGGGGTAAGGTTGCAGCACGTAGGTGATGGGGGGTAGCTATGGACCGGAACGGGGAGAGTGTGACTGCTGTATCAAGATGAGAGCTATAGGAGCACAAGGGCAAGTCAGCTGGTAAAAACTGTGGCAGGAGGGTGAAGTTCTCTTATTTCTTTCACTGATTCAGGTAAATTTAAAGCTCTGTCATTGGCTAGGGGAAGGAGGGCTGAGGGGATCTGGGATATTTGAAAAGAGATGTGACTTGATTAAGCACTAGAATTAGTGGCAATCCTTGTCTCCTTTATACCTTTTTCCAAGTACTACCCAAGTTAGGAAAGACCTTTTATAATTATTACAACTTCAAATCTCACATTCTTAGAACATTCATTTACCACAGTGATTCTCAAAGTGTGGCCCCTGGACCAATGACATCAGCATCACCTGGAAACTTGTTAAAAATGAAAATGCTGAGCCTTCCCCAGGTGCCTGAATTAGAAGGGTGGGGAGGGGCCCAGCCATCTAGGTTAATCCAGTTAATCCTTATGAGAACCAAATAAAGCCCTCCAGTTAATCCTTATGAGAACCAAAGGCACAGATACACTGGACTACTCTGTATCCTTACTTAATTTACCTTTACACAAACTACCCGTGCATACCTGCCTTATAGCATTATTATTTTAAAATAAAAATGCTACAAGATAAACACAAACTTTCATTTTAGAGTATGTTACTATCCAGAACCAGCCATTTTCTTTAAAGTTTAAAGTCAAAATATTTTTTAAATACCAATTACTTATTTTTCAAGGAAATCTATTATAATTATTGTGATTTGAATTTAAGGTATTAGAAAAATTCCTATAAATATGTTACCCAATGTACAGCCAAAGTTCCTCATTGGACTGTTAAAAACTGACAGCTGTTGGTTTGAATTCAATGAGATCATCGCAATGAACGCAGGATGTCAATGACGCAGAAATGTGCTAAGATTTCACAGTGATGTTTTAGATGGGGGTTAAAATAAGTTTACAGACCTTATTATGAATATACTGAATATTTTCTTCCATTGTTTGACTTTTTGATATGATAAATTACTAGTCAATTTATATGAGTTTCCAATGATAGTTATATGACTAAGAACAGAACATTTCTGAATATTTAGACACATTCTACAAAATTTTAAAAAATGATAATGTAGGTAGGGTATTTGTCCTACTGTAGTGGCCTGCCCAGGAGGGGAGCTAGCCGGTGAGTCAACAGGATCAGGGAGAGCAAGTAACTAAGTAATCAAGGAGTAAGAACAAAGAAATTCATATTAATTCCTATCAGCAGTTTGCTTTCTTGCTTCTGTAAGCTGCTTCCTGCTTTCAAGCCAGAAGTACGGGTCCCAGTGACAGACTGCCCCCTTCACCCTATATAAGCCATTACTCCCCACTGATTGGGGCCCAGAATTTGGAGACTAACTCCTCTGGGTCCGTGCGTGCATGAAAATAAACTTCTATTCTGTACCCCTGAAAGGGGCTGAGTTGTTTTCTGTAACACTACCATTAAAACGAATGTTAAAAGCAAATCTTTATCTCAATACTTTGATATTTAAAGGCATAATAAAGGTGCAGCTCTATTATTGATCGTTATTGATAAGAAATTCAAAAGCATATGAACCCAACACACTTCCTTTATCAGTCTCAATAAAGCACTTCCCATGTGGGGGTCACTTGGATACCATAGAAATTATCTTGAACATAATACATGGCATAGAGAGGAGTGCCCTTGAGACCATCTCCCTCAGTACACTACAGAGAGGGTCTACCTTGAAGGTCAGGGATTGAAAAACAAAGCAGCGCTTGATATTATGAAGTCACCAGTGATTCCCAACTTCCCACCATGGGCTTGCTGCAATCTACCCTCAGTGTGCAATGCCCACTCAGAAATCATTTACTACACATTCTGGGAAAGTCATCATCGTCGTTATCATCATGAGAATTACATTAAACATTTACTTCTGTACAACATGAATAAAAGAGGCATGGCTTTTTCTCCTTGGAGTACAGCAAAAATGATGAGTTTTCATGGCATTTGCTGGGTTTTGTTTTTTATCACTCTTGTGTTCTCCTTTTCTTTTTTCTCTTTCCAAATATTTCTATGACATTCTAATTTAGAGTAAAGTTTAACCAGGATGACATGATACTATATCTGGAATTCACTGTAAGTAACTTCTGTGGTGAGAATGGGGAAGAAGTGAGAGGATATAAATGAAATAAGGCTTGACATTTCTTTTTTTATTTTAAAATTATTTATTGATTTATCTTTAGAGCAGAAGGGAAGGAGAGAGGAAGAGAAATATCAATGTGTGGTTGCCTCTCATGTGTCCCCCACTGGGAACTGGCCTGCAACCCAGGCATGTGCCCTGATTAGGAATCAAACCACAGTCCTCTGGTTCTCAGGCCCGTGCTCAATCCACTGAGCTATACCAGCCAGGGCAAGACCTGACATTTCTTGATAACCATTGAACCTGTATCAGTGGGTATACAGAGGTCTGTTACTTTTCCATCACTGTTGAATAAGGAAGTTTGAAGTTAAAACAAAGTTTAATCCCATTTAATTTTGTTTTGAAATTAAGAAACGTAATGGCAATACTTTAAATAATTGGAGGCATACTGGAAGGAAACAATTTTCCCAGTAAGAACTTTTTAAAATATCTACTAGTGTAGAGATAGCATAATTACTTTCTAGAGATTGATAAGAAAATAACACCAATTTTCTTATTGCTTTCAATATGTGGTTATTATGAATAATTCCAAATGTGTCTCCGGGCTGTGTCTGGAGTGATGTGACATGAGCCCAGTCTTGGGTTTAGTTGGTTACCATGGCAACAGCTCAGGGGCAATCTGGGTTTTTGCTGTCTAGACAGGTATCTTGTTGGACAAGGAGTGGCGGCAAGAGGTGAGGGTTTTCATTTTGAGAAAGAAAGAGCTCAATAACCAATGAGCTCAATAACTCGGTGAAATTACAGAGCTTTCACAGGCATCCTACCAAAGCATAGTGCTCGCAAACTTTAGAGTCAGTAGGCCTGTGTTTGAATTCCTTGTCTGTCTCTTCCAGTCTGGCTTGCCAGGGATAACTTAATAATTTACTTTTCTTCTAAATTTTTATTTATTTGTTTCCTTTGTAAAATGGGAATGATGAGACTTATCATAAATAGGTGTTGTAAGGACTGAGTAGTATTTGTGTAATATTCCCAGAACGTACTAGATCAGACAACGGAAGGTCATATTTTTTCCTAGCATGTATCACGTGCCACTGCTCCTTAAAGGGATTAAGTTCTGATTCCATCACTTGAGTGCATTCAAGTGATATGAAAAGGAATGTGCTCTTCCTATATACAAGTGTGTGCAAATTCCAACTATCCCTTCAGTGAAATCCATGCTAACTTGAGGCCCCGCCAGGCAGGTTCAGAGTTGGCCATGGTAACAGTTGCCTGGATATGCAGCTTTTGGATGGTTTGGTTAAGAAGATGGGGGAAAAACCCTAATGTGTGTACTGGGCATCTCTCTTGGTCTGTCACTCTCTACCCCTGACAAACACAGACAGATGGAGCAGGAGCTGAGTGGCGGACAGTAGCTGCCAACATATGCACTGCCATGCAGCCGTAAGGCAAATGTTTTGTTTTTTTTTTAGAAAATGCAGTTAAGACCTATGTGTTTCAGACAATAATAGTGGGGATGCAAAGTTGGTGTGAATAATTTTTGCTTACATCTTATGAGTGTTTCATTGATTGTGGTACCCCCAAAACCTAAGGCTGACTCCTAGAACGCATCCATTTACTCACCAATCCATTAACTGTTGAGTGTGTATGAAGATCTAGGCAGGGCTTTGGGCGCTGAGAATGCGGCAGTAAAGGAAACACATCAAGTTCTCCTACAGAACTCATAATCAAGAAGGCAGAGGCAAACAACAGGTGTTTTCTGAATTAATGGCACCACAAGAAGCCCCTGCAAAGTGCTGACAACTTTCCCCACAGTGTACACTGGGTCCTGCTCAGACCCAGATTTCTCCACTTATGCAATAAATTATCTTAGTCTTGAAGACCATTTTCCAGCAGAATTTCCCCAATTTTTAACTCTATCATTGAATTTTGAGCAGAATTATCAACAAAGATCATCAATCCTCAGGTTCCTATATAAATAAATAAACAAACCCCTTCACTGTTACCTTATTTATTTAGTGCAATTTATCCAGGTGCCAAGATCCTGCTACATGTAAGTCCAGGTTTGTCAGTAAATAAAATGCATTGGACTAGACAATGTGAGGAAGTTAAAGTTAACCTTCATTCAGTCTAAAGGTGATAACTATTTGAAATCGATACTTACACAGACACTACTAAATAAAAGTAAATTAACTGCCAGTATGTATTATATTTAATTACCACATAACAGGCATCGTTTTAAGCACTGTTACATACATACCACCAGTTATCTCCTCCAGAAGATGCTAGCACGAAGAAATTAAGCTCTGAATCATAAGACTTGGTGTCTCATTTTACTTCTGTTGCTAGTTGGTTCTAGGACTTTGGGAAAACACTGGAGCTACTTGGAACTCTATGTTCTCTTCTGCAAAAGGAAGAAGTTAAACAGCTGCTGTGAGGGCTTCCTTCAGTGTTCACATTCTGTGCTGCCTGCTCGTTATGCTGGTTTTCACTTTGGAAAATTGTCATGCTCAAGTTCCTAATGAAAATGTATTTGTTATGACATGACTGGATCTACACTGTCTACATCAGTCTGTCAGGTTAGCTTTCTACTCAGTTACATTGCAACATTACATATGTGAAAATGCATCCCACAGATATGCACCACAATAATATATGAAGTATGTTATGATATGCAAAACAGGATCTTTACCTGACTGCCGAAGATCTGTCTGCCCCATGCCGCCCTCCCTCCCTTCCTTCCATAATAGTGAAGCATCTCCTCTGTGGCAGGCACGGAGAAACCCTGAAAATTCTTAGTTAAACCCAAGCATGTCATGTGCTTTTATCTACGGCTCTCCTCCTTCCTGACCGTGAACTCCAGGGAGGCAGCAATCTTAGTGCTGTTCCATGATGATAATGGGTGATGTCCTCACACCATACTTCAGTGACTTATTTCTTAAATAAGTACTACAAACCTTCCCTATTACTGAACTCTTTGTTTCTGGCAGACTCGGGGACGGCTCAACATCACACCAATAGCTTCAGGGCACCCGGTATTACCCCCACCAACAGTCCTTTCTCACGGCTGCTGCCGCACAGTGAAAAGTCCTGCCATTCAATCTTTTTCCTCTTCTTTGTTTTATTTGTCAAACCACCACTTTTCATTAGTTGGTGATCTGTAATGTTTTGAAGGTCATTATTACTCTGATTAAAATTTTGAGTAAACTCCCTAGAAAATGCACATACACACACATTTGCCATTTTATTTCAGGGGTTTGTTTGAATCCCCCAAGCCCCTGGCCCATGGGACCAGGGTGAAGAAGTCCTAATTTTGAATGTATGGCACACACAGCAGTATACATAAAGATGCACAGAAACAGCAGAGTCTTACACACACACACACATCAGAGGCCTATGAGATGTTGTTTACTTTCATTTTATCAAACTTCTCCTATTTCTTCAGAATTACAAGACTATTCCTTGAAGAAAATAACACCACGAAATTCATCTCAACTCGGATATCTAAGTAGTTAGGAAGCAGTAACTCTTAACATTCACAGTAAAAATCTGTATTCACGGGGGCTCTGACTGATGTGGGATTCATTTGTGGGCGCCCATGCACAGAGGCAACACCGTATAAAGAGCTGTTTTCTGTTGTACCAAACCACTCAGCTTGAAGCTGTTTCCTTTAAAACTTCTTAATCAGACACCCTTAAATACTTCTGATGTGGTACTAGCTTGATACTCCATCTGATATTCCTGATAATAATGACAATAACAACAACAGAGTTACAACAAAATCGGCCACTCCTTTTGTTCAGTCAAGGTGCCCTCATGTTTCCATGGTGACTTCCTCCCCATCCCCATGTTCAACCACTCCTACCCAGGAATGGAACAGTAAAATTATTTAAATTATTAATGTCACCCTTTTTCTTATTTCTTATTTTACTGGTGGTTTTCCATTTCTCCCTCCCCCCTTTTCCACACTGAGCTCTCAGACTCGCACATTTCCTTGTCTCTTTTGATGGGCACTCATCTCCTTCTTCAGCCTCTGCTACTTCTTTTGTGTCTATTTTCAAAACAGTGATCATATTCTAGCAGAAGTTTTATCATGTTAAAACCAGTTTAACTGTCAAAGTACCCCCTCATTCATAAAGTTGGGCTGCCATATCCCCGGGATGACTGCAAATATGATCAGCCTCAAATTCATTCTCGTGGAACTCTACCTAGTTGTCATGACAACGTGTAAAAGTTGGTTTCAGTGTTATTTCTCTGTGGAAGATCTGCATATACTCTGGTTAAAATTGGGAACATTTGATAAATTTCTATAAATCTTCACACTTCAGATTCACATCAAGCTTCCAAATGAAAAATAGTCAAATTTAATAGCAGTATAAAACATGAGAGTTTTGCCATCCTAGTGGGAAAAAATACGGGTCATACAGAAGAAATACCAGACTGGAAGTTATTAATATGAGTGACATTTTAAAAGCTACTGGTAATTTGTGGACTGTTTTTGCCTGATTAATATTTGAAATTTGCATGTATAATGATAAGGGCCTTACTATCTATGGAGGTAGTAGTGAAATAAGTTCTGAATTAGTGGCATTTATTTCTTAAGCAAATCCAATACTCCTTCAAATAAATATAAAGGTTACACCAAAGGAAGCTTTGACGAGGTGAAATTTCACTACTGTTCTGCTAATTTTACCTCTCTTTTCTGAAAATGAATTAACGATTCATCGATTGAGAAGGCTTTACATGTACTTTCGTGATCTAAACCCCTCCCCTTTTCTCTTTGTTCTCTTTGTGCTCTATTAATAATATCTACACTGGATACTTAATGACTGACAGAGTGAAAACTTCTTTGAATATCATTCTTCTTAAAAACAACCTCTTCCATTTTTTATCATATCTAGAATCTATCACACGTCACATCTCTTCACATGTAATTCCAGCCTGGCTTTTGACTACTCCCTTTCTTGTCTCCTGCTGCATAAATCTCACACTGATCCCATTTCTGACTCCTTAACATCATTTCTTTGGCATTAAGGTGGAAGAATTGTGATCTGAATGATATTCAGTGGGCTTTCCAATTCAGAGGTTTCATCTTGTGGTCTCAAGATTCCAATTACGTGACTTTGGAGCAGAGCTTCTGAGAGTTCACGTACAGGCCTCAAAGTACCCTTGAAGTACACCTAAAATTGCACGGTGAATTTTGAGTATTGTTCACATATGCATTTTCATAAGGAAAAGAGCCCATAACTAATATTAGCAAAGCAAATACTACCAAAAGTTATCAAGGACCACAACTTTGGGTCATAATATACCACTGCACAACATTCATGGTGAGGCAGACAAAAAAAGCTGGTTTTGAGTGAACAGGGATGATTTTTAAATCCCAAGCTTTTCCTACTAGGATAATACATATGAGAAAATACACAGGGTGGGGAAAAGTAGGTTTGTAGTTGTAGGTGAAAAAATTTATTTTTGTATTATTATTTATTAGTCATTGCATTCTTTTCCACGTGAACCTACTTTTGTCCAATCCCATGCAGACATGATGTATCTTACTATCGGTTGTACAAAATACTAGTGATTGATTAATTCTGGAAAACAGGTAAGTATATTACAAGAAACTAAAGACTAAATACAGACAAATTCATTATAGTAATTAAATTTAAGAATATATTGTTGCTGTGAGTTTAATTTCCACTTAATATCCCTCTATGAACTGCTAAGGCATTTTTTTTAAGGGCTGCATTGTCTCCAAGAGACAAAAAAAGAATAAAAGAAGAACTAAATTCTATGAATATTAAGCATTTTATACAGTTTGTATTATACATATTTGGATAAGTCATTGCCCCTAGGCTATAAATTGCTTGAAATGGGAAAGCTGAAAAACATCTTTATCAATAAGATGATATATGCATGAGCACAGATTGGATTCAGCGAGTTTTCAAAAAATCAATGAACATATGTCCTAAGGGATCTTCAAAATGAAATTCGATGTTGTCTCCCAGCACTTGAACCCCTTCTCCAGTACACATGAAGAACAACTGCTCGTTAGGTAAAGCTAGATAAGTTTTACAAAGAGAAAACCAAGGCCATTAAAAACCGGTAACAAACCCCTACCGCACTGCCAGAAACAGATACCTAACCAAGGGGGGCAGGGAATCCCTCAAACTCAGTGGGGTCTCAGTGAATAACTTGACCTTCAAAAAAACAATATAACAGCTAAAGGAAAAAATATACCCCAAAAATGATAAATCAAAAGAAAAACATGCTAAGAAAATATTACTCTGCTGAAATAAATGCTTCTTTGAAAATGTTATTTTCTGGAAGATTATGCTTATGTTTAATGTACTTAATTTAGTAACTTTAAACTCTACCCAACTAAGTTAGTTTGGAAGGAGAAAACTTTGTCTCAAGTCACCTGAATTCTGGTTAGTTATCTCACAAATATGTGGGGGTCTGACTAAAGATGGAGAATGACTAAAATTATTTGGAGTTTGGTGGTGGGAGTTGAAACAGGCTTCCCTAACATCCTCCCTCCTGTTACTATAAGCGTTTACTCTCGCCTCTAAAATGTACTGGATGCCTTCTACAATTATGCAGTAGCATTGTGTTAGGTGCTGGCGATATAACGCACTGCCCGAAGTTGTCACGAAAATCACTGTGAGGCAGGGTTAGGGGTGGAAGGCAAACTGCAGCACGGAGGCTAGCATTTACTAAGCAGAGTTAAGCCAGGATACTGACTTGCAGTGGCCAGTGCATTCGGGGTGGCTGAGTCAGACTAAATTAGCTCTCAGCCTGGAAAGCCCTGATGAGAAGTGCGGACTGAGAAGCCTCGATAATGGTGCCAGAGTGCTTCAGCTCAGGCATGACGATTCCAGCTAGCCTGGGCTGAGAAAGATAAATACTCCATCAAGTGGACTGTGGCTGGAAAGTGAAAAAATCAGGACATGACAGGCCAAGTAAGAGCAGAAGGCAGTGGGGCGGAATCCATGGCAAGAGTAAACAGAGAAAGTTTTTGCAGCAAGCCTGGAGGTTAACTAACCTTCAGGACGGTATGTTAATGGGGAATAACCATAAGCGGCAAAAGCCCTCCTTGTCTTAAAGGAACCACTTTGTAAAGATGAACAAGGCCTTTAGATAAATTTGTAAAAGACATAAATCAACATCTTTGCTATTATAAAACTAGTTCCACAGACCATAAGATGCTAAGACATAAGATATCTAAAGCCTTGTAGAGGATGTAAGGATGAGACTAACATGGTCACTGCCTTTAAAGATTTTATAGTCTATGAAAAAGATAAATAAGAAGACGAAGTTTAGAGTTTCATAGGAGAAGTGCCAGGTAAGTGGAAGTGTGTAGCCAGGTCAAAAATGACAGCATGGTGAACTCCTAGGGACCAACAGCAGCCCTTGGATCACGTGGCAAACAGTACTTCAACACAGGGTTAATAATTCAAAGAAATGTTTCTGTCAGGAAGAGAAGAGCCCTGCCAATGGCACATGGAATGTGAAAAGACGGCTTGTGCAGTTAAGCCCATTGGAAGCTAGCACTACTGACAGATCACGTCAGCCACACCTGCACCGGGAAAGTAACGGCTGGGCGCAAAGTGTGCATCTGCGTGTGCATGCACCTGTGTGTGCACAAACCTGCGAGTGTGTGTACCTCAGCATTCTTAACACTGCAAGTCTTCTTTAAATACTTTCATTCCTGTTCTTACTATGCAACAGAGATGTTAGTAACCATTAATTTTACAAAGGTAGATGTCATTCATTGTACATTTCCTTCCACTTAACTTTTTTCTTAGGGTGGAAATAAAAATTTACTTTGGAGATCTGCAAATTAGTCTTCTTTGCTACTTTTCTCTTTCTACTAGGAAACTATCTCCATGTTCTTAGGGAACAAATACAAAGTGCCAATAAAACTCAAATGGACCATTTGAAAATAAAAAATTATGTCTAAAGAAATCTTAAGTTCTAAACAGAAACTTTGCTTTCTCACTTGTTTTAAACTGTACTAGTCAACATATACAAAATAAAAAGTGGAAATTTGGTAAATATGGTTTTATAAAAAATTTATTTAAGTGGTTGAAAACCCAATTCTGAAGTGTGTCTGAAAGGAATCAGTTTTATTGCAGGATTTCTGAAGACTCGGAGTTCAGCTGCCCCAGACAGTTGGTGCTCTCTCATAAATCAGAAATAATGGGTGTGGTGGAGAATTATGAAAATTGGAAAGAAACAAAATTACTTAATTATACAGCTGGAACACACAAGGAAATCGACTGAAAAACCTCTGTGGGTGGGGGAAAGAAAGGGAGTCAGGACCAGTTTGTCTGACACAGAGGCTGAGAAGACGCTCAAGCACTGTCCAGGGACTCTGTGTGGGACATCTAGGGCCACGTCCCTGAATCTCCACATCACCAGTTCATCTTTCCCTTGCACAGTCAGGTTGCCTGCTTTACACTTTTTAAATCATTTTTATTCTTAGCTATATATTGGTTCATGTATATCCATGATGGATTCCTAATTAAGAATAGGAAGAATGGATGTTGAAACACAACCTTCTTTTACATGATTACTGAAAATGTGATATTTTACAAACTTACTTAAGATGATTCATTAATTTATGCAACAAATATAGAATGTCTACACTGTATATCAGGCATTATGCTATTTTTTAAATTTTTATTTTAATTGTTGTTCAAGTACAGTTTCTGTCTTTTACTCCCATCCCAGCCACCCACCCAGCCATCCTCACCTCCCTCCCATTTCCACCCCGATGGTCACTGTCAGCCTGTTCTCTATTTCAGTGTCTTTGGTTTTGCTTGTTTGTTTGTTTTGTTTAGCTTCCTGTTAAAGGTGAGATCATATGGTATTTGTCTTTCACTGCCCGGTTTATTTCACTTAGCGTAATCCTTCCCAGTTCCATCCATTCTGTTGCAAAGGGTAGGAGCTCCTTCTTTCATTCTGCTACATAGAATTCCACTGTGTAAATATACCATAGTTTTTTTGATCGATTCATTTACTGATGGGTACCTAGGTTGCTTCCAACACATGGCTATTGTAAATTGTGATGCTATGAACACTGGGGTGGGTACATAGGTTCTTTTGGATTGGTATTTCAGGATTCTTAGAATATAATCCTAGCAGTGGAATTACTGGGTCCAAAGGCAGATCCATTTTTAATTTTCTGAGAGAATTCCATACTGCTTTCCATAGTGGTTGTACCAGTCTGCAATCCCACCAACAGTGAACAAGGGGTTCCCTTTTCTCCACATCCTTTCCAATACTTGTTTGTGGTTTTGTTTATGATGGCCATTCTGACTGGTGTGAGTGGTATCTCACTGTGGTTTTAATTTGCATCTCTCTGATAGCTAGCAACATTGGGCATCTTTTCATGTGTCTCTGGATCCTCTGTATGTCCTCCTTGGAGAAGTGTCTGTTCAAGTCCTTTGCCCATTTTTTAATTGGGTTGCTTGTCTTCTTAAAGTGGAGTCATGTAAGTTCTTTATATATTCTGGAAATTAAACCCTTGTCTGAGGTACCATTGGCAAATATGTTTTCCCATATGGTTGATTCTCTTTTTATTTTAATACTGTTTTTTTAGTCATGCAGAAGCTTTTTATCTTGATGAGATCCCATTTGTTTATTCTTTCCTTTATGTCCCTTGCTCTAGGGGACATATCAGTAAAAATGTTGCTGTATGAAATATCTGAGATTTTTCTGCCTATGTTCTCCTCTAGGATTTTAATGGTGTCATGGCTTATATTTAAGTCTTTTATCCACCTTGAATTTATTTTGGTGTATGGTGTAAGTTGGTGCTCAAGTTTCATTTTTTTGCACATAGCTGTCCAGTTCTTCCAACACCATTTGTTAAAGAGGCTATTTTTACTCCATTTTATATCACTGCCCCCTCTGTTGAATATTAGTTGCCCATAGAGACTTGGGTTTATTTCTGGGTTCTCTGTTCTGTTCCATTGCTTCATGTGCCTGTTTTTATGCCAGTACCAGGCTGTTTTGATTACAGTGGCCTTGTAATACAGTTTGGTATCAGGTATTATGATCCCTCCTACTTTGCTCTTCTTTCTCAAAATTGCAGCTGCTATTTGGGGTCATTTATGGTGTCATATAAATTTTTGAAGTGTTTGTTCTATGTCTGTAAAATATGCCATTGGTACTTTAATAGGTATTGCATTGAATCTGTAAATTGCTTGGGTAGTATGGACATTTTGATGATGTTAATTCTTCTAATCCATGAACACAGTATATGTTTCCATTTGTTTGTGCATCCCTTCATTTCTTTCTTCAGTGTTGTGTAGTTTTCTGAATACAGGCCTTTTACCTCTTTGGTTAGGTTTATTCCTAGGTATTTTATTTTTCTTTTTGATATATTCAATGGGATTTTTTCCTTGATTTCTGCTTCTGCTGTTTCACTGTTGGTATTCAAAAATGCCTTTGATGTCTGGATATTGACTTTGTATCCCGCTGTTTTGCCAAATTCATTTATTAAGTCAAGCAGTTTTTTGGCCAGGTCTTTAGGGTTTTCTACGTACACTATCATGTCATCTGCAAACAGTGACAGTTTTGTTTCCTTGCATTATGCTAACTGTTAAGTCTAACATGAACAAAGCAAGATTTGCACTCTCATGGATTATATACTGTTTTTGTTGAGATAATAAATAAATACAGAAATAAATATACAATTATAAACTCTTAGGGTCACTGTAAGAAAATGAATAAGCTACAATAAGCACATGAAACAGAATTCATGTAAGACACCTTTAAAAAAAATAAACATTAAAGGTGAGATGAGAATGAAGGAAATCTTCAGCATCCCAGAAAGAAAAGTACAGAAGAGACTGGTGCCACTGGGAAATAAACCAGCATCACTGTGGCTGGAGCTTGGTACCCAGAAGAAACTTAGAGAGTTAGGCAGTGACAGACCCTTCTTGTCCCGAGTAAGGAATCAGACTTTTCCTCCAAGTGAAGTTGAAACCACTGTCAATGGAATGAACTCATTACATTCTCAATAATTACAATGACTTCTGTGCAGAAATCGCTACTGGGGTGGCAAGAATGCAAACAGGGAAGCCACCTAGGAGGCTTTTGCTATGTTCCAAGGAAGAGTTTACTTTGGTAAGTGCTATAAGCAAATCTATGGAATGACTTGGGACTATGGAGCAGGCAGTGGAGACGAAGAGAAGTGGATATATTTAAGAGGCATGGCCAGATGCCCAGGGCAGTGAGGTCAGAGTACACTACTAGGGCCCTCAGATCCTGGAAACATGGTTTCTGACTGCAGCACTTAGAGCTACAGAGACAACTCAGAACTTGTCAAAGCATGGACCAATGGTGGTAGGCCATCCCCACAAGCTGTTAATCAGAAAGGGCAAAAACCAGACACGGCTATAAATAAGAATGAAGCGAACATAAATGTCAGAAAACAAACAAGGTCAAACATTAAAGATAAGAAAGAAGTAGAAGCCTGGTCTAAAGCAGGCCCATTTTTTAGAGCCAGTTACACTTCACTGAAATTTTATTACTATGATTACAGAAAGAAGAGAGGAGGGAATCCCCAAGGCCTTAAAGGAATGCTTGGATTTGAATGGAATAAACTAGGCTTTTGTCATGTTTTTCCTCATTTAACCCTCCCCGTCATTTTAATAGTCACATGCACTATTATGATTATTGTATTTGTTTTGTAGATGAGGCTTAGCTACTACACACACTGCCTCTTCACAAGGGATTACAAGGTGACATATGACACCTGCGAGTAGAGCCAGGTCCCTATCCAGAGCAGCAAAGAGGGAGACGTGTTTGGAATAATTGCAATTCTCTGCAGACCTTTCTGAAATGGAAGAAGTTGCCTCAGGAATAAGTGAGGTTCCCATCACTTAGGGGGTTCAAGAAGAGCTAAGACATGCCCTGCTGTTATACATTAGGTTAGATAAGAAACATTTTAAGGTCCCTTCCCATTTGAAGATTCTCATTCTGCATATGGAGTAAGAGTAGTTAGGTGGAGTATTAACTATTGTTAGCAAGAGAATTAGGTTAAGATAAACTGGATCCAAACTTTATTCTATCTACTACCAGATGTCTGATATTCATCAAGTTGCATAATCTTCTTAAGCACCAGAGTCCTCATCTATATGGATGAAGACAATAGTATCGACCCCACAGGGTTGTGTATAAAATTATGAGACACAAGATAAGTAACGGTGCTAGCCACAGTATTTGACATACAGTGAGCCTCACTAAATGGTAGCTGGTGTTAATGCAATTCATTACACCTGGCTCAAATTTCATGCATGAGCAGAACATTCATGATGTTTTAGTAAATAAGGAAAAGGGAACTCAAATTTGAGTGTCTTTTCAAGAGTCGCTTCTGAAGAGATCTTGGGTAAATGCAGGGAACAGAGAAGAAAAATAATAATAATAAAAGACAGGAGGATGTATATGAACTTTCCCATCGTTCATCTTGGTCAAATTCCCTGAGTTACCTAAGTAGTAGTTTTCACTGATAAGAGAATCGGCTGAGAGAAACCAGTGGGAACAATGTGGAGGCACCACACTGAGCATTAAAATTCTTCCAGCCAGAAATTAACTGCCAGGGCTCTTTGTGCAGTGACAGCAAGATACTCTTCAAATTTTAAATAAAAATCTTACTCAAAAAGGGTCATAAAGAGAGACCCAGAAGATCACTTCATAATATTCAAGGGAAGAATCCACCAAGAAGACATTAACATCGTAAATATATATGCACCCAGCATAGGAGCACCCAAATATATAAAGAAAATCTTAGAGTACTTCAAGAAAGATATTGACAGCAACACAATTATAGTAGGGGATTTTAATACCCCACTATCAAAAATGGACAGATCCTCCAAACAAAATATCAACAAAGATATTGCGGCATTAAGCAACACCATAGATGAAATGGACTTAACTGATATATATATATAAAGAGCCCTTCATCCCAAAGAAGCTAAATGCACATTCTTTTCAAATGCACATGGAACATTTTCCAAAATAGACCACATGATAGGACACAAAATGAGCCTCAACAAATTCAAGAAAATTCACATCATACCAAGCATTTTCTCTGACCACAAGGGGCTGAAATTGGAAACCAACTCCAAAGGAAAAAACCCAAAACACCAAAAACCATGGAAACTGAATGCATGCTATTAAACAACAAATGGGTCGAGTGAAATTATGAAAGCAATAAAAAACTTTCTGCAAACAAATGAAAATTAACTCACAACAATCCAAAACTTATGGGACACGGGGAAGGCAGTCCTGAGAAGGAAGTTCATAGCAATACAGGCCTATCTAAAAAATATAGAAACATTTCAAACAAACAACCTAACCCTATGCACACAAGAACTTGAGAAACAACAACAAAGACAGCCCAGAACAAGTAGAAGGAAGGAAATAACCAAGATTAGAGCAGAATTAAATGGCATAGAGACTAAAAGCACAACTGTAAAGATCAATGAATCTAGGAGCTGTTTTTTTTTAAAGATAAAGAAAATCAACAAGCCATTAAGTAGGCTCATCAAGAAAAGAAGAGAGAAGACCCAAGTAAACACAATCAGAAATGAAAAAGAAGATATTACAACTGACACCACAGAAATAGAAGGAATTGTAAGAAATTACTATGAAGAATTGTATGCCAAGAAATTTAAAAACCTAAGTGAAATGGACAAATTTCTAGAAAAAATATGATCTTCCAAAACTCAATGAAGAAGAAACAAAAAGCCTGAACAAACCAATAACAGCAGATGAAATTGAAGCAATAATTGAAAAACTCCCATCACACAAAAGCCCTGGACCAGATGGTTTCACAGGAGAATTCTACAAAGCATTTAAGGAAGAGCTAACTCCTACCCTTCACAGACTATTCCAAAAAATCCAAAATGATGGAAAACTCCCAAACTCTTTTTATGAAGCCAGCATCATCCTAATTCCAAAACCAGATAAAGACACAACAAAGAAAGAAAACTTCAGGCCAATATCGCTGATGAACATAGATGCTAAAATCCTCAACAAAATGTTGGTGAATCACATCCAACAATACATTAAAAAGATCATACACCATGACCAAGCAGGATTCATCCCAGGGATGCAAGGATGGTTCAATATTCTCAAATCAGTAAATGTAATACATCACATAAACAAAAGCAAAGACAAAAATCGCATGGTCATATCAACAGATGCAGAAAAAGCTTTTGATAAGGTACAACACCCATTCATGATAAAAACACTCAGCAAAGTGAGAATAGTGGGAGCATTTCTCAATATAATAAAGGCCATATATGACAGACCTACAGTCAACATCATACTCAATGGGCAAAAACTAAAATCCTTTCCACTAAGATCAGGAACAAGACAAAGTTGTCTACTTTCACCACTTGTATTCAATATAGTATTGGAAGTTTTAGCCACAGCAATCAGACAAAAAAAGGAAATAAAAGGCATCCAAATCGGAAAGGAGGAAACAAAACTGTCATTGTTTGCAGATGACATGATAGTGTACATGGAAAATCCTATAGACTCTACCCCAAAACTGCTCAACCTAATAAATGAATTTGGCAAAACAGCAGGATACAAAGTCAATATCCAGACATCAAAGGCATTTTTGCATATCAACAATGAAAAAGAAGCAGAAATCAAGGAAAAAATCCCTTTCGATATAGCAAAAAGAAAAATAAAATACCTAGAAATAAACTTAACCAAGGATGTAAAAGACCTGCATGCAGAAAACTACACAGCCCTGAAGAACGAAATCAAGGAAGACACAAACAAATGGAAACATATACTGTGTTCATGGATTGGAAGAATTAACATCATCAAAATGTCCATACTACCCAAAGCAATTTACAGATTCAATGCAATACCTATTAAAGTACCAATGACATACCTCACAGACATAGAACAAACACTTCAAAAATTTATATGGAATCATAAATGACCCCAAATAGCAGCTGCAACTCTGAGAAAGAAGAACAAGTAGGAGGGATCACAATACCTCATACCAAACTGTATTACAAGGCCACTGTAATCAAAACAGCCTGGTACTGGCATAAAAACAGGCACATAGACCAATGGAACAGAACAGAGAGCCCAGAAATCAACCCAACTGTCTACAGTCAATTAATATTCAACAAAGGGGACAGTAACATAAAATGGAGTAAAGATAGCCTCTTCAACAAATGGTGTTGGGAGAACTGGACAGCTATGTGCACAAAAAATGAAACTTGAGCAGCAACTTACAACATACACAAAAATAAATTCAAGGTGGATAAAAGACTTAAATATAAGCCATGACAGCATTAAAGTCCTAGAGGAGAACATAGGCAGGAAAATCTCAGATATTTCATGCAGTAACATTTTTACTGGTACGTCCCCTAGAGCAAGGAATATAAAGGAAAGAATAAACGAATAGGATCTCATCAAAATAAAAAGCTTCTGCATGACTAAAAAAAACAGTATTAAGATAAAAAGAGAAGCAACTGTTTGGGAAAACATATTTGCCAATGATACCTCAGACAAAGGTTTAATCTCCAAAATACACAAAGAACTTACATGACTCCACTCTAAGAAGACACCCAACCCAATTAAAAAATGGGCAAAGGACTTGAACAGACAATTCTCTAAGGAGGACATACAGAGGATCCAGAGACACATGAAAAGATGCTCAATATTGCTATCTATCAGAGAGATACAAATTAAAACCACAATGAGATACCACTTCACACCTGTCAGCATGGCTATCATAAACAAAGCAACAAACAACAAATTTTGGAGAGGGTGTGGGGAAAAGGGGACCCTAGTTCACTCTTGGTGGGATTGCAGACTGGCACAACCACTATGGAAAACAGTATGGAATTTTTTAAGAAAACTAAAAATGAACATGCCTTTTAACCCAGCAATTCCACTGTTAGGAGTATATCCTAAGAACCCTGAAACACCAATCCAAAAGAACCTATGCACACCAATGTGCATAGCAGCACAATTTACAATAGCCAAGAGTGGGAACCAACCTAGATGCCCATCAGTAAATGAATGGATCAAAAGAACTATAGTACATTTACACAATGGAATTCTATGCAGCAGAAAGAAAGAAGGAGCTCCTGCCCTTTGCAACAGCTTGGATGGAACTAGAAAGCATTATGCTGAGTGAAATAAGCCAGGTAGTGAAAGACAAATACCATATGATCTCACCTTTAACAGGAACCTAAACAACAAAAGAAACAAGCAAGCAAAATACAAACAAAGACACTGAAATAGAGAACAGGCTGACAGTGACCAGAGGGGAGTGGGGAGGGAATTTCAGGGGAAAAGGGGAAGGATTCACAGGAACAAGTATAAAGGACACATGGACAAAAACTAAGGTGGGGGGGATGGGAGGGAGGTGGGGAGCACTGGGGGTCTAGGCAGGGTTGGGAGTATAAGACAAAACTATACTTGAACAATAATTAAATAAATGTAAATAATAAATAAATAAATAAATAAAACCTTTAAAACTTTTTAAAGATTTTATTTATTTATCTTTAGAGGGGAAGGGAAGGAGAGAGGGATAGAACATCAATGTGTGGTTGCCTCTCATGAGTCCCCTGCAGGGAACTGGCCTGCAACCCAGGCATGTGCCCTGACTGGGAATTGAACCACAATTCTCTGGTTTGCAGGCCCACGCTCAATCCACTGATCTACACCAGCCAGGGCCCAAATCTCTTAAATTTTTAAAAATATATATAAATAATTAAAAGTCCTATTTTAACCCAGAAAAAAAATCTTACTCAAGCAAGGAATTATTTTATTCTCTACATCAATGTTGATTCTCTTTTTTTTCTGTGATCATAAAATCATGTTCACCTCAGAATCTTTTTAAAAATGTAGTTCTGTTTTAGTGAGAGAGAGGTACAGAGAGCTGCTATGCAGAGAATATGAAGGAGAAAACCACCCCTTTTATTTAATACCATAGAAAACAATTACAAAGCAAGCAGTCAAATCCACTAATGGTTCAGAACCATTCCAAATATGCCTATCTTTGGGAACATTTAAACAAAACCAAATACCATAAAGTAATCTCAAGAATCAGCTGAGAACAAATGTTTAATTTGGGGAGGAACGACAGGCAGCCTGGAGTTTTCCATTGTGGCTAGTGTTAATAGGGACCCTGAGATCTATGAACAAAATGTAAAGGTACATCCTTGGAACTGTGTAAAACAAGGCTAAATTTATTCTATATATAATTGTAGGGAACAAACGCTACTATATTAAGTGGAAATTACCGAGACACGGACTTCAATGCAGTAAGTTTTCCAATTACGGAATCAGAGCCTTTAGTTATTAAGGACCAGCCAGTTCAAGGTTCCCAGGCTCCAACAATCCCACAGCTCAAATCCACAGCACCACTGAGCTTTACTCTGACAGACCTCCAGATGCGTAGTTCAGAAGATGTACGGTCACCTGACTTAAAGTGTCTCCTACTTGTGAACTTCAGGAGAGAGGAACAGTTTATAAACCCTCTTTGAAAGGCCCTAATCAAGTTTAAAGACTTCAGAGGCTACCAGTTCAGTGGATATACCCTAATAATCCATTACCATTCACTGAGCCACCTCTGCCCTATAAGTACACATGATTAAAGCACAATTTTTCAGGTGTGTGTTCTTGGGGACACTAGCTGGCCCTGGCCACCCACGGGTGTCCAACCCGTGGCCTGTGGGCCACATGCAGCCCAGAATGGCTATGAATGTGGCCCAACACAAAATTGTAAATTTACTTAAAACATTATGAGATTTGTTTGTTTTCATTAGTGTTTGTGTATTTAGTGTGGCCCAAGTCAACTCATCTTTTTCCGGTGTGGCCCAGAGATGCTAAAAGGCAGGACATCCCTGGGTAGGGACAGGGCATATCTGCTACCTCCTCTTCTAATCCTCACCATTTCTCTACCTTTGACAATTTGAAGCTACCATTTAGTGAAATTTAAAAACTCAAAACATTTAGAAAACTGTACAAAAACTGGGTCAAATAAGAATGTGCTGACTTCTAAGTACCAAATATTAATAATAGCAACGGCAGGGACTAACTGTGGCGGAGGGAGCATTTATCTCACAATGAGAAGGTCAAACCTCAATGTCTAGGTGCTTGTGCAGCAGGTAAACAATGACAGTGGGAATCTTTAAACTTTTTACAGCCTCCTTCAAGTGAGGCTTTGGCCATTGTAGTGTCAAAATGGCTGCCTCACCTCCAGACATCACATCTTTATTCCAGAAGTTCCAGAAGGGAAGAGAAAAGGAGCCTTGGCAGCTTGATCTATTTGTGTGTGTGTGTGTGTGTGTGTGTGTAAAATCAGGAGAGGAGACGTCCTTTCAAGAAACCCCGGCCAAAAGTTTTCCACCTACAACTCACTGACCAGAACTGCGTCAAAAGGCTACTCCTCGCTGCAAGGAGACGGAAAATGTATATTTAGCTGAGTATATAACTGGGCTTCTATAACTAAAGAAGTAAAGTAAGCAACCAGTAATGATCCCCACATGGAGAAATCAATCTATGGAAGCATTCTTTAGGGTCAATTCTTGCTTTTGCAGCCAACATAATTATCATTAGGTTATGAAGGAGAGAAGACTATAGTACTAATGTGATTGTGATACAGGCAGGGATGAAATTACCAAAAGAAAGTGTTTAAATCTTCTACTGAATCTCCTACCTTTATAAATGAAGCTGTGGTATCAACATAGGCTGAACACTAACTAAAAATAAAATATCGATGTTTGGGTTCCAGTCCTAGAAATTCTGCTGTGCCTCAGCATGTTTTAACATTCCCTAGGTGACTTTACTGCAAAACCAAAGTGTAAAAACCACTGACTTAAACCAATTCCAGGAAAATGAGAGCTGCCCTAGAACACACCGCGGTCACCAGAAGATAGGTCTACAGAAAGCTGGCCTTCCCTGTGGGGCCCAGACGCAGAGCAGATACCCAACAAGTGCCTTGGGCAACACCACCGGTCACCATGACACACTGAGGGGTCACCGTCCCACCTGCTCTCTGCAACAAGCTGCTGAACACTTCCATTCCTGCTAACCCGCTCATCAGAGAGGAGAGCTATCTTCTTGGGCCCTGCTTACTTTTCAGAATAAAATGCTTCAACTGTGTGCAAGACTAGACTTCTAACCAGAAAAAAAAATCTGTTACTCTCTCTATCCAAGAAACCTCAACAGCTGATCTACACGGGTGTTAAAGTTTCCCACACATTTTGATAGAAAAATTGAAAGGAATTTAAGGAGACGCCATCACTGGTAAAAGAAAGATGAAAACTAAGAGATTATATGGAAGCGGAACTGGTACAAGAAATACACGGACATACACAGGAACTCATGCACATAACCACGTATGTATTAAACCTTGGCTGCACAGCACTAGAGTAACCATCACCCTTGTTTCATATAAACATCATTGCCAGGCATGGCCTTCTCACTTAATTTATTATTTTATTTGTTGTTAATCAATACAATGAATACTCGTAAGCTCACTGCCTACCTCAAGACCTACAATATTACCAAGTAGTTATTTGAGCTAGTTCTCTATCATTTCTTTTCACTCCTCTTGCACAGAGATAACTGCCATTCTATATTTTGTGCTTTTATTTTATTTATAGCACATTACATAAATAGCTATAACTAAGAGTTATTTAACTTTGTCTTGTGAACTTATGAAAAAGGGGATCTTCTGGCTGCTATAGGGCTGAACCTAATGTTACTGAGATTGATGCACTAAGGCGTTATGCATTCATTCACTTTCACTTTTCTATAATAAAACAGAATGTACCAAAATTTATTCATTCAAATGCCCACTACTGGACATTTGGGTTATTCCCAGTTTTGGCTATTTCAAACAGTGCTTCTGTGAACATTCTCTCTCATGGCCCCTAGGGCACATATGCGAGACTCCCTCTTTGGTATATGCTGGTTCCTCTTGGGAACTAACGAATCCAAATCACAGAAACATTCTACTTAACAAAAAAAAAAGTCAAAATCTTCTCCATTTAAAAAGAAATCTGAATATTTCAAATTTGGGGGTAATTTTTGCCAATCAAAAGAGTATAAAAAGGTATTTCAGTGATATCCTAGGGTTCTCAAGAAGATTTGATTAGAGTCTAAAAAGGTTTCATTTCATTAGCATTAAAAATGGATGCTGGAGCACTGGCTGGGTGGCTTGGTTGGTTAGACCATCATCCCACACAACAAAAGGCTGTGAGTTGCATGCTGGGTCAGGACACATAGCTAGGTGGTAGTTTGATCCCCATCAGAACACATGCAGGAGGCAGCCAATCAGTCTGTCTCTCTCTCTCTTACCTTCTACTCTCTCTAAAAACTCAATAAATGTATCCTCAGGTGAAGATTAAAAAAACAGATTCTGGATCTAGGTGAACTACATTGCTGCCTATCTTTCAAAGAAGAGATGCTCTTTGTACTGTATTACGACACAAACATTTTCTGTGTTGTAATACAGTAAATGTACAAATTTAAATGTACAAACCACAGTTAAATGTCCAAACCTTAGACCCTAAATTTAATTTTAAACTACTAGAAACAGGGAAGCTGTAGACTCATTCCACTTAGGATGCTACTGAAAAACTCGGAATAGCCGCTACAACAGGAAGTGAATCCACTGGGATATTATCACAACCATGTATTATGACTAAGTGAGATTTTCCTGGGAATGTAGGAATATTTCACTATTAGGAAATGTATTAAGGTGATTTATCCCATTAGAAAATCACAAAGAAAAACCAAGTAAACACATCACCAGATGCTGAACTTTGATGAACTCAGCACGCTGCTAGATTTAAAACAGAAATATAATGGAATTGCCCAAACATCACACCGATTCACACATCCATGATCTGGAAAAGTTCTTAAGGACAGCAATAGTATTTGTTCATTTTTATCCTCATTATCCAAAGTTTCATCACCTCTGGAAATTCAAAGAGGAAAAATGTATATTCCTATTTTCTTACAATTATAAAAAAAGACTAAAACTATGGGGGGGGGAAGATGTTGTACTCATGGAAACTATGATGTCATGTAAGTAAAAGAAAAAAATTAATGGAAGCCTGAGAAATGAATTAAAAAATCAATCAGGATTATCCTTACTCTTATCCTGTGATTGCTAAGATATAATCCCATGCTAAATAACTAACCTTGTACATAAACATTCTCATAAATACGTGAGAATAACCTTGAAACCTTTTCTAACATTTCCATCTCATTAACTCCGAAGAGTTTCTGGCACTAGTGCAAATTTGAAGGGCTGCCTGCCTGCCATCCTTGTACAAGTGCCACCAGGAGGTCACAGAAACCTGGGATGCACTTGACTGAACCACAGGCAAACCCTCTTGTCAAACCTCATGCAATCTAAGGTACTGCCACTGGTGCTTACTTTAAGTCCATTTTTTTCTTGACCAATTTTTGTTCTCTACCATCTATATGTTTATGAACATCTGCCATGTAATATAATTAACTTACACCTGATTTCTCAGCAAGCTCACAGTGAAAGCTTTTCACTTTATACCTTCCTCTTTAGACATTGAACAACACATTAGCTTCCTTAAATAAAATACCTATGTCTACACACGCTCACTAATATATACTCTCTCTCACACACACATGCATAGTCTAGATTGGAGCACAGAGTGACTTAATTTGCCTAAAATTAAGAAATTATTTTCCACCCAATAGGGAATATTTTCAAATCAAGCTAGGTCAATGGGAAAGGAAAACCATGTGATTGAAGGCCACCAGTACATTGCCAGGAAAAAAAGAATTACTTCTGAGTTGCTGGCATTTAAAATGTATATTTTTTCCCTGGCTGGTGTAGCTCAGTGGATTGAGCGTGGGCCTGCAAACCAAAGGATGGCGGTTTGATTCATAATTGAATCAAATTTCTATGGTATTAAATAATAGGAGTGGTTTTCTCCTTCATATTCTCTGCATAGCAGCTTTCTGTACCTCTCCCTCATCAAAACGGAACTACATTTTTAAAAAGATTCTGAGGTGAAGACGTACTTCAGAAAAATCACATTTTCTGTCAAATGTTCATCTTATTATAAACTGAAATCACTTTAAAAAAGTTTATCTATTCATTCTTAAACTACGAAATCTTTTTTGGAATAGGGTAATAAGAAAACTAGCTGTAAACATTCTGGGAAAATTAAATTAACCACTCTACTCCCTAGTACAAAGTGTTATTCTCTCATCTTTTCCTAAGGGTTAGAGAGAAGCAGAAATAATTCTTAAGAATACTAAGTTAAATGCCTCTGTAATGCCAGCAAGTCTGGACATAAGCCTCACCAACTATTATAAGAATGACAGCAACAACACACACACACACACACACACACACACACATACACACACAAGAAAACAGGGGAAAAAAAGAAACATTAAATTTCATTAAAGGGATTTAAACCTCTATTAACTCTGCAGTGTTTTTCAATAGCTGGTGTATCTCCACATGCTTACTTGAGATAATATACGGGTATTGTCTGTCTCCTAATAACCACTCATTGAATGACAGCTATCAATCACCGTTACCATTCATTGAGAACTTGCACTGTGCCACTGCACTAAAACAGGCTGCAAATACTCTACCTTTGTCTTCCCAAATGCCACAAACGGGGCAGTCCTATTATGTCTTGTTTACATAAAACATGAAACTCAGGCTCAGAGACTTAAAATGCGCAAAGCCTCACGGCATAAAAGTGATCCGAGGTCACAATGAAAACTCTAGAGCCCCAACTCTAATCCAATAGGCTATGGATGGAGAGGAAGAAGTGCTGGGTTCACACACCTACGCGACATCCCTCTGCTTCAGAACATTGTTCTCAGGGAAAGAGAGCGGGGAATGATGTGCTGGCCAGCAGCCCTGCTCAAGTTGTCAACAGTGATGGCGGTGCTGTGGTTGTTGATGGTGATGATGGCGTGATGTTTGAGAGTTCAGGCACTGAGTAAAGTTTTACAAACCTAAGTGATGCTGCAATTTCACTCCTAAGTATTCACGTAAGATGAATAGCTATGTGTACAAAAAGGCATAAACAAAGTGTTAACAACTTTATTAATAAAAGACTAAATCTGGAAACAACCCAAATGTTGTTTAACAATAGAATGGGTAAACTCTGATATAAACATACTATGGAACACAACACAACAATTGAAAGAATAAACTACTGCTATGTACAACAACATGAGATTAATCTCACAGATAGAAGGAGTGAAAGAAGCCAGACACAAAAATTCCATATTGTTGAAATGAACTTGTGTGAAATTCAGAAACAGCAAACTGAATACCCAGAGTTAAAAGTCAGACTGGTGGTTGCACAGGCAGGGTGGGTGGGCACTGGCTGGACGAGCCAGGAAGGAGTTTTCTGAGTGACGTAGCTAAATCACATCCTGATATTCATGGCTGTCATAAGAATTTGTATGTATATAAAATTTTCTAAAACTGTACATATAAGATTACCACATTTTACTATGTAAGCTATGCTTCAACTATAGATAAAAAAAAATAGCACTGGTGTCAAATACACACAGGTTCAAAGTCATGACTGCATCTTCAAATATGTTTCTCGACTTCCCTGGGTCTCGGTTCCTTGTTGGAGTAACAGTGATGAGAGAATACATCTGACGTCTAACGTTGTTGGGAGGACTGAGTAAATAATGAATGTGAAGGTCTAAGAATGGCCCCTGGGACACATTATGGCACTTAATAAATGTCAGGTACCGTACACTGTATTGTAGGCTCATAGTCTTACTTAAGTCCCATAATAACCCTAAGAAGAAAATACGATTTCCATTTTGTTCATGACAAGATAGTCTCAGAAAGGTTATACCATCCATAAAATTTTCCTGAGATTAGTTTGTACACAGAAAAACTAGAATTCAATCCACATTTACTGGCTCCGAAGTCCACGCCCTTTCCCTTTATGCTGTTCTTACTCATGTCTAGATGTTCTGCAGTTTCCTTATGGAAAAGGGCGGGTGGCAGAGTTTTCTATAAGCAGTGCACAGAAGTGATATGAAGTTTCTCCTAGAACTAGGAGAAAATGATTACCTGCAATAGTGATATACAGGCAAAAAGAAAAAAAAAATAAATGATGCAATAATACATGTGATTTTTTATAAAATAAAATAAATGAAATATAGATGAGGAAATATAAGTCATTTTTGAAATGGTGTACCCTCCTGAGCATATAAAGGGATTTTTGAAGATATTTTAAAACACCTGTGAAATTGTAGGACAATTAGTCTTTAATCAATGTATTGGAATGAGGAAGTTTTTCTATAGCAATTGCCAGTACAGTATATATTCTCTGTGTAAGGCACTGTTATAAGCATTTTACATTCATTGACTTATTTAGACCTAACAATCCCCATAAGATTTCCATTTCGCAGATGAGAAAACTAAGGCACGGAGAGGTTAGGAACCTCGCACTGGCACAAATAAGCAGTGGAACCGGTATTTGAAATCGGCTCGATTCGGTCCGAGTGGGGGCGAGTGTGGGAGATCTCTACTCGGTACTTCCATCTACAGACCGGGTTTCCTCTAGTGTGTGACAGTCATAGACAGTGAAAGGAGTTCTTATTTTCACACGCGCATACATCTGAACCAGAACCATTAATACTGGTCGCGTTTGTTCCAAATGGTTCTAGGCGTAAAACAACTAATGCGTCCCTTTCAAGGATTATGCGTAGGTTCTTTGGACACAAATATTCAGAAATGGTGGAAAGATGACTGCTATGCTGAATACTTGATGTGCCAACTTATAGTATTTGAGATGCATAAAAATATATAAAATTACACATATGATTCCACTGTACTAGAGACAGATATGACTAAGAAACTAATTCGAGCACAGGAGTATGCATTGATAATTATTCTGCTTGCTATTTTAAGTTTTCAGATAATATAGATTTTGCTTTAACATTCAAGAATATATATCAATATTTCAGGAAAAGATTTATTTTTGTAAATAGAATTTAACAGATATAATATTTTAAAAATCTGTCAGGAAATAAGTAAATATTTGAAAAAATTGTGTAATGTTGATTGTGTTTGGTGCTCTCTTTCTCTCTCAAAAGTGGACTCTTTGGGACAGTACATTGTACGGTTTCCTATCTGTGATTCTGCTCAGTTTTGACGATCCACTCCAGGGCTCTTGCTCTCTCAGCCTTGCCCTGACTTAGTCATTCGCCTCCTTCTAATTCTACTTGAAATGAACTTGGGCTTTTATGTCAAAAGACCCACAGGTCACTTAGACCTTGATGTTGACAAGTACTAGTTCTGGGATAGATTTATCTTTAAAGTTGGTACCTCCTCTCTGCCTTGATGAGCACCATCAAATGGTCTTTGGGGCTTTGGCCTGATCCCCAGATGGACCAGGAAAAGGAGGAGGAAAAAAAAGGTATTCAACATACACACAGATGAACAGACACAGCTTTCAATGCATCGGATTTAATGTATCAGCAGTCACTTTACTTCAAACCTTCATGAAAAAAATTGTTTAAATAAATCCCAAAACAGGCATAAAACTGTTCCCTACACTGATCGCCCTTTGCTTTGGTAAACAGGTCTCCCATTTTATGTCTCCTCACCTCATTCAAAATGCTTCATGTCAAGATGCTTCATAAATATTTGACGTGTCTTTTAATTCAGTGTGACCACTGCGCTGGGCAAGATTCCACTTCACTTACGTCAAAATGACTGACCTCCAGTCACTACCGAGGCCAATCACTCAAACGAAACTTTCACACGTTCATGCAGTTCTCCAAGGCCACGCCTCTGCTTCCCACTCAACACTTCGGCACTCCAGACCGTCCACATAGCACAAGAAAAACAGGAGCATCAGAATAGTCCTCCAGGAGCACCAAATGTCAGTGGAACTACTCCCCAAATTAAACCACCGATCATCGCGGGAAGTTCCTTGTTGACAATGGGTACCGCCTCTGCCTCCTGCACTTGCAGGGACAGGAAACCCGCAAACTGTGTCCCGCTCCTTCCGCCAGCCAGGGCCGCGCTGGAGTCCCGCAGTGACAGGAGCCTGTGACAGGTGGAAGGTGGCAGAGAGCGAGAGCCATTATTCTCGGGTAGCAGATGCTGCAAGTGCGGTCCTAGTCAGACAGCTCCTGAGAACTTGCCCAAGGATTTGGGGTCGCGTCTCCAGAAGTACTCGCGTGGGCTTCCGCAGGCACTGGAGACTATTGGTCCAACTCCTCTCCAGTTCTGCCCTTTCAGATTCTGGGCATTAAACCGTTTTCTACAGTAAAAACATGGTGGCTTCTATTTTCCTGACCAATTTATGCATCAAACAAATATCCAAATGTTCAAACTGATTCAGATCATCTTTCAGGTCATGTGTACAATACTGTATTATTAAGTATAGTCACCATGATGGGCATTAGATCCCAAGAACTTATTCTGAAACTGTGTGACTTTTGACCTACATCACCCCTTCTCCCCTGGCAACCACCTATTCTTCTGTTTGTATAAAATTGTCATGTTTTTAAAGAATCTATGTGAGTAATATCAAACAGTACTTGCCTTTCTCTGTCTGGCTTATTTCACTTAGCATGATGCCCTTCAGATTCAACACATGATACTGAAAATTGCTGAGAGGAGATCATAAGCATTGTCACCACACAAAAAGGAGGGGGGAGGGAAGGGGGAGGGGAGGGGGGAGAAGAGGGGGGAGGAGGAGGGGAGGGGGAGAAAAGAAAAAAGAAACAAGATAAAGGATAAAAGGAGCTACCTACAGAGTTACCTGTGTGAGGTGATGGCTAGCTACATCAATGATCTCGATCTTGGTAAACATTCTACAACGTGCATGTATATCCAATTATCCCCTTCTTCATTTTAAATATATGCAATTATAGTTGTTCATTATTCCTTGGTAAAATTAGCTAAATAACTTCAGTTAACAGATCTAATGACACAGCCTCACTGAACTTCACAAGAACCTTACAAAATAGATATGTTTTGTCTTAGCATGCTTAATTAACATGAGGAAACTTGGATGCTTCTCATCATTATCTCCCCCTGAAGGCACATTTATTCCTTGCTGAATGCAGGCCCGAATTAAATACTAAAGTATATCAAGATGCAATACAAGGCTCCAGCAGCAATTTTACCTGTGTTCGAATTTTTAACCTCATCTTTGCAAGCAAACCCAGTATGGTAGAAGCCTCTAAACTGACCTTCCTTTAAGTGTCCCACTGGGTTAACTTGAACTAACGATTTCTATGTTCTCTGTAAAGCAGTAACTAATGTGCACTGAACGCTGAATAAGCCCAGCTCTTAGAGATCCCACAGGTCAAGTTTATCGAGAATCAGTCGTGTGTGTTCCCAGTGCTGTCATAACAGCTGCACCTGCTATTAGAATTACATAATTTAATAAATTGATATAATTATATTGCAAGCAATATTTATAGTGGTTACAATGTTACTTGCACCATTTGACACACTTTATGTAAATTAATCCACTTAACAAAAACTCTTTGAGGTAGACACTGTTACTATCTTCCTCAGAAGACTGAGGCCTACACAAGGTAGAAAACTTCTCCAGTCATACAGAGAGTAAGTTGCAGACGTCAAAGCAAACAGCCTAACTGTGAAACTCATGAATATGCTTAACTGTGAAGCAAGTAACAGTGCCAAAAGAATTACTTATATTAAAATTAATTGCAAATCATGATAAAATGTTCGTAGCAACATTATTCATAACAATCAAAAAAATCTATCAACTAATGAATGAATAAACATAATATGGTATATCCATATAATAGAACATTATTCAGCCATAAGTATGCATAAATACAGATGCAAGTTATATTATGGATGCCTTGAAGATATCACGCTAAGTGGAAAAGCCAAACACAAACAACACATGAGGTTTGACTCCATTTACATGAAACAGCCGGTGCAGGCAAATCCCGAGAGAGAGAAAGTAGACTGGCGGTTGGTTGCCTAGGGCTAGGGGTTTGGACACAAATAAGACTGACTGCCAAGGGACTTGGGATTCTTTCTGGAGTGCTAAACATGCTCTGACGTTGATTGTGTCGATGGTTTATAACTCTGTCACAATGTATGTAGGGGGGAAAACTGAATTAATTGCTTTGGAAAGATTCAGTACAGATAGCCTCCTAAAAAGACAGAATCCAATGAGAAAAAACTTCAGGAAAAAAACCTATAAAAATCTTTAAGAATCCTGAAATTAAAATATTTCAAAAATGTTCTCATCTCTTGCTTCATTTCAAAGAAACTAAAACTGGAGATCATGAAGTGTTGTGGATGTGGGTATTACAAGAAAGAATTAGCAGGGGAGCCCTGAATGGGGAAGCACAGGGAATCGGGGATGATTTCAGAGAGGGGCTGACTCTTGAGCCAGTTACTGACTGTCTTCTGAACAGTATTGGGCAAATACTGGGAAAGCACAGATGGTTTTATCACAAGCATGTAAAGGCCACATGACAAGTCTGTGGGGAGAGGCTCTGGGCACCTGGACCTTGAGGAAGGACCAGGGGAGGAGGGACCAGGGAAGGACGGAGGAAGAAGACACAAAGGGGCAGGTGAATCCAGGGGGAAATGTCTTCGTAAGGACTATACTCCAGGCTGTGTCAGTGCAGAAGACTCAACAAAGAATTGGAAGTGAGGACCCCGCAGTGACACGGCCTCCCTTGTGTCAGAGAGAGACACAACGCAGACCCATCTGCGATGCAGACTGATGGGAGGGGAAACAGTGGAGGCCTGGCGGTCCTTCACTATCAGAGCAGGCAGCGCTGACACCTGAACCAGCACAAGATGACGAAGATGGACGGGAGCGGAGTGATCAAAACTTCGCACAGAAAAAAGGGCTGAGTGACAAGAATGGAGGATACACTCTATAAGGACAGGAAGCAGGCAGACTGGCTCACCATATTACCCCCAGAGCCATATCCAAGTCCCTGACAAACAACTAGTGTTTAATATTTGTTAAAAAGTTAAATATCTGCTGGATGAGTAGGAAGGAAGAAGGATGACCCCATGATAATTTTATTTTCTAGGCTTGATAATGACATCTGGAAATGGAAATGAAGACGGCGAGAGAGATCAAAAGTGAAATGCTCAATCTGGGGGGACCAGGTGGGAATGAAGCACCTGAAAGTAAACGGGTGAAACTATACCTCATGCAGGTGACTTGAAATACAGGACTGGAGATCCAAGGAGAAAACAGCGCTGGTGCGTATAGATTTTAGGAGGGATGGAGATGAATGAGAGTTCAAACTGTGAATAAAGGTGCTCGAACCAGTTAGGGCTTCAGTGATAAGGGAAAGAATGTGTGGTGATAGCTTGAGAACTGGAGGAAAAATAAGCAGGAACCAAGGCCGACTACAAATACTTACAGAATCAGTAAAGGGTGATAGCAGAAAGCCTGAGAAGAAGGTTAACGCTGGGGTTTCTGATCCTGAATTCCAAAGCCTAGTCTACTCAAAATCGGCATCACAGAAAAAAGACAGTTTCGTGTAGTTAGGATGACAACATCCAGCAGGAGCATCCTCAGCTAAACTGTTAAGAATTTCTTTTTTCTTTCGAACTAATAAGTTTGCTGATCTTATATTAAAATATTGCCTACCACAAGGCATTGCTTTTGAGATTTTTTTAACTTTAAGTTAGAAAACTCCAGAAAAAAGACTAGTCTCTTTGCTAATTATATCATGATGACCAGCATGTCCCCACAGAAACAAGAATATGACTGAGGTCAATATACACATTGCTTCCAAATCTTGGCTATTTTAAATAATGCTGCAATGAACATAGGGGTGCACATATTCTTCCGAATTAGTGCCCCAGGTTTCTTTGAATATATTCTCGTAAGTGAAATTGCCCCACTGTCATGAGTCAGTTCCAGTTTTAATTTTCTGAGATATCTCCATACTTATTTCCACAGTGGCTGCACCAGTCTGCATTCCCACCAACAATGCACTAGGGTCCCTTTTCTCTACATCCTCTCCAACACTTGCTGTTTGTCGATTTATGATGGCCATTCTCACTGGTGTGAAGTGGTATCTCATTGTGGTTTTAATTTGCACCTCTCTGATGGCTAGTGATGCTGAGCATCTTTTCATATAAAAGCTTCCCCACGAAGATCAGGAACAAGACAAAGATGTCCACTTTCACCACTCCTATTCAAAACAGTATTGGAAGTCCTAGCCACAGCAATCAGACAAGAAAAAGAAATAAAAGGCATCCAACTTGGAAAGGAGGAAGCAAAATGGTCATTGTTTGCAGATGACATGATAGTGTACAAAGAAAATTCTATAGTTTCTACCAAAAAAACTCCTCGACCTAATAACTGAATTTGGCAAAACAGTGGGATACAAAGTCAATATTTGGAAATCAGAGGCATTTTGTACACCAACAATGAAATATCAGAAACAGAAATCAGGAAAAACAATCCTATTTTGTTTTCTGTATTAAGCTGTAAGCTTTGAAGTTAGAGATGTTTGTCTGTTACGTTAATTTATTCCATATCTAAAATAGTTCCCGGTACATAGTTGATACTGTTTCTAAGATATAAAAAATGGGAGTAAGACGGCAAGGACTATTCTAGATTGCAGTGGGGGGGGGGAGTTAGGGGAATGAGAAAGTGCTATCAAGAATGAAAACGAGCTAGCCTGGTCACAGGAACAGCAGTGGAGATGAGAGAACCAGAAGAGTTTAAGAACTGTTCTGCAGATCTAGTTCACCACATTTGCTGGTGGATTCTACTGAGGTATGAAGAAGAATATGGAACTGGGAAAGACTCCTAGGTTTCTAGCTTAAGAATCAGAGTTCAGCAATGACATCTAAGGATTCCAACAAAAACAAATTGCTACAACTGTATTGCAAAATGAAAGGGACAGAGATGAGATAAGTAATCATTTGTTAAATTTATTGAATGTCGCTGGTGTCCACTGTCTAACTCCATGAAGTCTAAGTTAACCTGCATTTCTGTTTAATCCAAAGACTGTATTGAGTTTAAGCCTGTGACCCATACAGCCTAGTCTGCCGATGTCTTTCATTCTGTTGAAGGGAAAAATTAAATTCTCAATACATGTTCCTGTTTCACTCTTCTGTTTGTATTTGCCCATTTTTTTACTGTTGCTACTTTATTCTTCCACTCAACAATCCCACTGTATCTATATTCCTATTAGTTATGAGAAACCCAAGGCTCTAAGAAGCTGAATATTTTGCCAAATATCACTTAGCTACTAAGTGTCGGACCTAGCATTCGAACCCATGCAGGTTTACTCCCAAACTGCTGTCTGTTTAATGCCATGTTACTTCTGATGTTTTAAATTATTTGAAATACAAAATGGCAAATCACCCCCACATTCCTGGCATTTTACCTTATCTGCATTCTTCCACTACTTTTACAGTGCACTCGTTTTGATTTAGACTGATGTTAAAATAGCTGTTGGGTTTTCCTGAGGAAGTCCTACCTAGACCAGGTGGACACTGAGAAGGCTAAGGGTTGACCAGCCCTGGGATTAAAGGTGAACTGTGACCACAATAGTCATAAAAAAAGAAGAATAGATTGTGGCTTATTCGTTAACAAAATCACATAGGATAATAACATCTTATGAAAAGTTTTCTCCTATGATCTATTATAGAGGTTCCCTGTTGTCATTCAAATAGGGGCAATTTAATTATGAGTAAATAACATTTTATCACCTTATTTTCATCTCCAGTGTCTGGATGTCTATAAAAAGATATCTGATTGGAATATATAATGGCTTTCAGCCTCAGGAAGAGTCATAGTTTATACAGCATTATAGTTCTCACACAAAAAAATGATTTTAAATGGAGAAATGGAGACAAGGGTTTCTTTCATCATTTCCCTAAAGATATAGTATAATGCGATTTTACCCCTTTAGGGTAAAATAAAATGTTACAAGTTCAGAAACACATGCCTGCATATGTCATTATTTACCTAAATTCTATGGATTTTTATGAAACAAAACTAATAGAAGCTCTGGTTCGGGCTGTCTTTAAACTCAAAGTCCCATCAGCCAGATGGGACTTTGCTTTCTTTTTACAATTTTCTATTACTAATATGTGTGTGTGTGTGTGTGTGTGTGTGTGTGTGTGTGTAAATGTAGACTACTATTAAAATGACAAAAAATTAACTGAAACCCTGGACACTGATCACAACATGCATTGTTCACTGAACATGAAATATTATGCAGGAAATAATTTATGTCTATAGGTATGAGTTAGGAAGAGGGCAGGAAAAAAATTTTAGATTAGTTTTTAAAAAACAAGTAGTATTTAAACTACCATAACAGACTAAGAACATAAGCTTATAATATTGAGTGCTGCTTTGGGATATCATAAATATTCCTTAATTACAATGTAATAACTAAGGAAACGGATAATGGGCATCTAATAGTCTAAAATTGTATGGCTTCAGGTTCCTACAGTTAAAGAAATGCAAGTATATATACATCCACAAGGTGGCACAAGCATGTCATGAATTCTTTTATGTGGGCTCCAGATGTGTTGTATTGTTTAATCCTCTTTATTCTGCGGTCATAGTGTTTTGTGTTATACAGAGTTACACTTCAAAGAGCCATCTTTTTCTTAAGCAATGCTTGGCTGGTACACAAGCTATGCATGTCACATGCAAAAGTACAATGGAATCAGCACGGTCCTCAGCAAATAAAATTGCAAACCTATTCAGTAACCTCTTCTCAAAGACTACAATTATCTCTTCAGCTTTACTGTTCTGGATTTTCTCTGAATCCCAGCGCAGCAAATGCTTTTGCATTTACAGTTTTAAAACGTATTTATAAAATGTGTTTAGAAAAGTTTCCTTCCCCTGTGTCCCAGGGTAATAATGATTTGCTAATAATAAGTGCAAACCACAGGTCCTCAGAGGCTTTGTGATTTGAAGTAACCAGAAGGAAACTATTTCTCTTTACTGTCCAAAATTCCACATTTGTCCTCTCTAAGGAGCATAAAGTACTTAAAATCCCAGTTTTAGAGAATTATTCTTTTAGGTAAAATATTACCTTCTGTCTTGGTCTCTGAAAACACAAACCCTTCTGCTGGGGCAACACAAGATCTCTAGCACGCCCTTTTACTGGCTATGTGACCTGGGGCAAATTACTTAGGCTCTCTGTTTCGATTTCCCCACATGTGAAATGGAGGAAATCGTAGAACCAGCCTCATATAGCTGTTCTGAGAATTCACGTAAAACGCCTTGCTCAGAACTTGACATAGCACAAGGACCCAACAAATGGTAGCTATTGTGATGATCATGATGGACAATTTAGTGTGTTTCTTAAGAGATCTGTTTGTTATTGTTTCAGACTGGGCTGGGGGCATGGAACAAGAGCAAGGGGCAATAGCAGACACCGAAACAAATTTTCTATGGCAGTTGGGTGGTGACCTGTAGGCCCTGATGTCCTCATACTGCTTTGGCTCCCAGCATTTCAGTAAAGCCTAAGACTTTCACCTGGAGGCGTTTTGCATTTCTTCTTGCTCTCCCACTTGTACCTGCTCAACAAGATGGCTGAACTCATCCAGAAGAGGAAACTCGTCTCTGTCCTTCCTGTGGCCCCTCTTCCCAGTCGACAATTTAACCAACATTCTCATGGTGCCTATCAGCTCAGGGACCTCTCCTCAATATTCACCAATAGCTGAGAAGGCTTGTCATCTCTCAGTGTCTTCATGTATCTAGACCAGTGCCCAGGGTCAATGCCAGCAGGTACCTTGTTCTCCCACATCACGGCATTAGTTTTATCTCTCTGGGTTCTGTGAGCTTCACCAAATAGGAGCTATTGATTAGCCAGATAAAGAAGCCAAGTGTAATATCCAGAGCTACAATACCTTGGGAACTTGGATTTCATAGCCCAGCATTCATTTAATAAGGGTAATATGTTAAAGTATTGAGGAAGGTGATTCTGTCTGTACATCTCTACATTTCATAAAAGTAAGTTAATAAATAAGCAGAGAATAAAGCTATGTTAGGCCCAACCTCCTGATTTTTGAATAGGAAAATACATTCATCACTTCTACATTAAGTTATCGTTTGCCCGATAATTTAAAGATATGTAAGAGCAATGCTAGGAAATATTTAACTGCTAACATTATGTGATTAAGGTGGTGACAATATCACAACCCCAGGGCTCGACCTGCTGAGTGAGATGGGGCCTCGCACATGTTACTTCAGGGCTGTGCGCCAGGAGTGAGCGCAGGCTCTGCCCGTGCGTGAGAGGAAGACATTTGCATTGTTCAGAGACAGTCTGCAGTTTTCAAAGTATGACCGAGGGACCCTTGGAGTTCCCAAGACTTTTCAGGGGTCCAAGAGGTAGAAATTATTTGCATACTAACGCTAAGACAAGGTTTGGCCTTTTCATTCTCACTCCGTCACAAATGTACCGTGGAATTTTCCAGAAGCTGTGTGAAAAGTGATAATGTCATCAGTCTGACAGCTAATGAACGTGTCTGCGTATTCTTCTCATGATTCTCGTGCTTTTAAAAGCTCTCAGTGTTAAGGTCTAATATAGTAAATATGGGCAGATCTAATCTACATAAACCCCCCAAATCTACATAATCTTAATAAATTTACACAAAGGTCTTTGAGGTCTTCTATAATTTTTACATAATGAAGAATGTTCCTGACATCTGAGAACTGCCACACTAGGCCAGGTTTAACTTTTTGTACAGCGCTTGACTTTGTTACTCCGTCTATAAAATAAAATATTCAAGAGCCATAACTTAGAATTCTGACTCCTGATTTACTCTAAAAAATAAAAAAAAATGTAAGTTTCTATTAACCAAAAATTGTATTAAATCAAAGGGTTCCCCTGTGTTAAGCTTTCCCTGAAGTTAAGGATTAACTGAAGGACTGCATAATACCCACCTGGCATTTAAGAAAGGTATTTTGCACTATACTTTCCTGATTACAAATAAAATGTCTCCATTCTTTAACTGAAACACAAGCTGAAGTAAGAAAAGGAGGAGTAGAGGTTAAACACAGCAATGTGAACAGATCCTCAAAACAAAGTGCTGAGTTCAAAAACAGAAAAATCTACAGCACAAATCATTTGCCTAAGTTAAAAATGCACACAGAACAATGTGCGTTTAACAAGTCACGGTCACACAAGAAGATTTTAACCAGCATCCCACGAAAGACTGACTGGACGAGAAGGGAATGAGAAGGTGGGTTGGGGACCAAGGAAATAAATGAAAAAAGGTATTTCGGAGACTGAGAGAATCCTGTGCCAGGATTGAGGAGGACGGGCTCTCACGTCCACAGCCAAGGGACAGAGGACAAACAGCCGGGAAAACACATCTCCGCCAGCCCACCACTCAGAGGTTACTGCTGTCAACATGTTGGTGTTCATCATTATATTCCTTCAAATTTTTCTGCTAAATAATAATTTTCCTGTACTTTTTATTCTTATATCTTTTTACATTTACTTCAAAGCAGCTTCAAGCCCTTCTAATGTTCCATAATGAGATCTGTCATTTTAAACCTCACCAAATGGGTCATAATTTGTTTCTAATATTTGCTATTTTGAATGAGAGTAAACATACATATTTGCATGCCTCTTTCCCTGGGATAAATCCCATGAAATTGGTTTTAGGAAAGATGAATGAGTTTACTTAAGCTTCCTGATGCAATCCACAACATGAATTCCCACAGAGGCGGCCCCAGTGGCACTCTGACGCCAATAGGTGACAGTGCGGTCAGGCCGCACGCCCACCGACTCTGGAAGTCCACCCTTCCTCTGGTCATTGCAGGTTGCTCAGGGAAAAACACGGAATCACATGGGCTTTATTTTTATTCGTTCACTACTGAAGTCAAAATACCTCATCACAGTTCTCACGGGCCGTCTCAATGTCTCCTCTTGTGAGCTGTCTCAACGCGCCTCTGTACCCTGCTCTTCTTAACACAGTATCCGAAGACAGGTTTACAAGACACGCCGGCATGTTTTTGTAAAGAAGAGCGTAATGGTTTTCAATGAGCCAGAAGTGAATTAGGAAAATCAATAGTTTATAGAACTCAAGTTTTAGACAAAATCTTTGTCTCCAAAGTTAGGAAATAAAGTATTTTTAAAAATCTTAACCACTTTGTGCTCATTATTCTCCATCTGCCCACAGAACCATTCTCTGTCCATCTCAGCCCTGCTTTGTGCCCTTGGAGGTTGACCTCTCCAAAATTCATCCCATGCTCTCCCTTGTCCTTTGGCTTCTGGTCCATCTGGCCTATGAGGGTTGCCCAGAGGAGGTCAGGCTTCTGGAGGAGAGATGTCAAAGTATATCCAGTGCTCTCACTTCTGCACTGTTTTCACTCTGTTCCAGCTCAACTGCTGACACCACGGCCTCAGCATGCAGCCCTCCTTTCAGGATCCGTTCTCGGCTGGGCTCAGTGACTGTTGTTTGTGCCCCCCACCCCCAGCCACCTCAGCTTACAGATGGTAATGGCTGCCTTTTGTTGTCAGTCTAAAGGTGCCCTGAACACCCTGGTTCTTTTACATCAGTAAACAGTACCTTCATTAAAACATGCGTCAGCCCCTGCTGAATGTATCTGGTTTTTGCTAGAACCCTGACAGATGTACTAATTAAATTCACTGTTTGATTTGTGTTTAGGACTGTCTCTGATATCTGACTCATTGAAGACATCTTACTCAATATGAGTTGAGTCTTTACTTAACTCTTATTAACTCAGGCAGATTTTTGTTCAGGAGTTAGAAACCCTCAACATTTTCCAATGTATTCACAGCAGCTAACGTGATGACATTTAACGCTCTCTGTAACCTACCTGCTGCTCGCCTGTCTGATCGCTGCCTCCAGCTCTCGCTCCCTGAGCCCTCCGCTCACACAGCTCAGTGCTACCTGCTGCACAAGCAGATTCCTTCTCCACCTTCGTCACCCCTCCTGAAGTTCTCGCCACTTGCTAGGACACTTGTCCCGTTGCTTATTTCTCTCTCAAACTAAGCTCATGTTTAAAATACACAACCGACTTCGGGACTGAAGTCGGTTTCGAGCTGTTTTATGGAAAAGAACACCATAATTACATTCCAAGAATAAACTCTGTTTCGAGTACTGCCTTTGCCCTTCCTGCACTCGTTTCTGCCTTCCCTTCCCAGTCTGAACACACTGACGGTTCTTCTGTGGGGTTTCTCACCCCCACTGAATCCGGGGCCTCGATCAGGGGCAGCAGCAACAGGTTTCAGGCTTTTATCTTGGGTGTCTTTGATGTGAATTTTTTAAAATTTTTATTTTTGATGGTCTTTGTCATGATAGTGAGCTTACAATAGAGTTCACAAACACCTGTTTAGCTAATGGGGGGAAATTTTTAGCTAACCTATAAAACAATAAAGTAGAAATAGAAATTATTGATCTGTAAGAATAAACCTGTTTTTAGGAGAGAATTTAAGAGGGAAGAGGCTGACTTAGTATAGTGTGTTAAGTATATGATTTAATTTTAAGGATAGATTGTGGGTACTCTGTTTAAAATAATTAATAAAAGGGAAGTTCTTCAGTCCTCAAATACAGTTAGAATCACACGCGTTATTTATGTGGCTATTCATACGGCAATCGAATAACGATCTGGAGGCTATTTAATAGTTTTGAGATCTATAATGAAAGTAGCTAAAATATTACAAGGAACCTAGGCCTAAGTCTTTTCTTTCAAATTCCACAGTACTCATCTGGTGTGTGTTCAGAACGTGGAGTTTACAGGAGGCTCATATTCACCACTGAATCCCGACTCAGGTTGGGTTCAAGGGGATCAGCGCACAACCAGCAGCCTCTGCAGCTGCCTCCTGACAATGTCCTAAGCAGCTCACACAGCTGCACAGCAAAATGTTGGAGGGCTCGCAGGAAGCACAGCTGTGCTGGCAGACACAGCTGTGCCTCGCAAAAATTACTGGGCGGGGCTCCATGCAGCAAATCCCACCCATTGTTATAGGCCTACACTAATGGGACCTGGTAACTCCATCTGTATAAGCGTAGTTATCTTTGAGGTTCAGAGCAAAGGGCATAAATCCACAAAGTTGTATTAGGAGCTGCTGTTTTGCTTCTGAATGAAGAATTCAGTGCATGTTCTCTCTCCCCCACACAACAGACACACACACACTCACTGGCGCTATTTTGTTTTGTCTCTTTGAGGAGTTAATCTCTCTGGATTATCAATTGAAATGACACTAGTTTGAGTTTGCACTGACCCTGAAGGAAGTTTTACAAGCTGATCAGCTATATCCAAAGGGGAAAAAAAAGGCAAGGAAAAAGAAAGCTTAATCTTTCCATGTATGCAGTCAAGAAAGCACAAACTAAAACCGCACAGATAATAACCACTAACTCAGCCTTTAAGTAACAACTAACTTTTCTGGATAACTAGTAAATCAACATTTATTCAACAAAATATTTGTTGTGCATCTACAATGTGCAAGGCACTTAAACACAAACCTTAGCTTTTTCCCCCCTTGATGTGAAGAAAGAGTGTTACATAGAAGGCTTGTAAAAATACTTCTCATATTAAGTGAATTCGAAAGCACAATTCTGAGTAAAGATGCCTTCTAGATTCACCTTTATATGTTTTCAGCAAAGTCATTTAGGCTAAAAGTTAACAAACTCAGTTCATCTTTGTGCTGCTACTAGTGTAAAATGTGTGTGTGTGTGTGTGTGTGTGTGTGTATAACTTAAGCTATTCTTGATGTTTTAGAAAGTTTTAAAAAATCCTTACAGGTCTCATTTATCCTGAAGCTTGCATTTCTAAAAGCAATAAAACAACAGTACTTTATTTGAGTCTATTCTTTCCTTCATGAAAGAATCTTAAACATACTGTAATTTTTTCTCCAAATCTATTCAGATTGATACATTTAATAACTGTTTAATATCTGTAAAGTGATACATATAAGTTAGATGATGTAAACACTGAAAAAGTAAATGGAGATGCTGAGTTCGTAAGATTTGAAAATAAAAGCGATTAATAAACAGCGTGCCTTTTTTCTCTCTGGTAACTAACTACCTGCCACCTCCCTAGAATGCCATCTGCCACTCCCCTTGCCCAGCACTGGGGTCTTGACGATCCCTGGATTTATTATACCTCTCTACATGCCAAATGCCTCGTTTCCTTTTATTTGAGGCGCACGAATCACGCTGGGGAGGAAGCTGGCTGTGTCACACTCCAGAAGAGGCCTGTGTCAGGATTCACGTGTCAATGTCTGTGCAAAGCGTTATGCAGAAAGTCTTGCTTTAACAATCAAATCAATTTTTTGGAAAGATTGATAGTAACGATCCAACACTGAGTTACCTCCAGAAAGGCAGCATTCATCCGATAATACATTCTATACATCTCCATTGACACTGGCATTCTTTATTCTGTACACATATTTAGTTAGTGTTATGATGAGTTCATCAGCCATTCCATTAACAAAAATGTTCTCTTTCCTGCCCCTTCCTGGCACAGGCTTCTTCTCTCTCCCTGCCCACATATGTGCTCTTCCAGTAACTGATCTCCAGAGTCCCGGCAGTAAGAGTCTGAAATGCGTAGTGTGAGATTTAAAAGAAAGGTGGAACCCTAACTGCCAGCCCTTTTGCTCTAAAACAGAGAATTAAAATCAGGTTTCACGCCTTCCTACCAAAGTCACCTTCACTCATTACATGTATTTTAAACATAACTATCTGTACCAGAAATAACCCTGTTGCTATGCATCAGAATGTGGATATGACTTGAAGAGCTGACGTGTGTAACTTTAGTAATAACTTAAGCCGAACACTTCTCCATGAATGAGAGCATGGTGGGACTGAATATTTTCACTCAGTTGAAATTTAAAAAACATCTTCTATGTCTGCCCTGCTCTCAAACTGATGATCATACAACAGAAGATTACAATGAAGATCAGACAGGAAAAGAGATGTTTGACTTGGGTGGAAGGAACTGAAAACATCTACAACCAACAACCATCCTCATATGAAAGCCTGGAGAACAGTGACTGAATGAAACCCTCAAACCCAGTGGAGAATCCCAGTTTGGCTCCCCAGTCATATGGTGCCTTCCTGTTGTGACCACAGGATGCTCTGGAAGTGTTCACGGTGGAAACCTACAACTTCACTTCAGTGAAATTCTGTGATAAACACAAACAGTAACTTAACTTGCAGCCAGGAGAAAGGGGATCACAAAGACAAAATTATTAGCAAATGGGGCAAGGGAAGAAAGGCACAACTGTCACAAAGTATTTGGCCTGGAAGAAAGAAGCCTTGAACATTTTAATTAATGTTTTCACTAGTGGAGATTGTGAACACATATTCACTTCATCTGTCTAGATATGAAAAAGAAATACACACACACCCTGCATATATATATACACACCCTGAATACAATGCTAAAAGGAAAACTTCCCTAAGTAGAATGCATTACCATAAAGGGTAGTGAAAACTCATTTTTTAGTTTCTTATCTGCCTGAATATAGATCCAAAGAAAGTATTTCCAATTAAATTATTAGGGATATGCTAATGTTCTGAATCATAAGATGCTGAAGGTCAATCTTCCCATGAGCCTCCTGTCGAGAGAGAAAAAGCACAGCATTTGTGCACACAGTCCAGAGCACAACGAAACTCAAAGGGTTTGGTCATTAAGGACCTGCTTTCCACACTGTCCAGAAGGAACCTAGAACAGACTCATGCAATTTAGTTAGAGCACTTCGACACCCAGTGACCCAAATCAACGTATGCAGATTTCCCACGGAGGTTTTTTTTTTTTTAATAACTCTTCTAAGGGTTAAAGGTAGCACGTGTCGGTCTAAAAGTTTCCAGCCAGTTCTTTGTGTCTTTCCCCCTAATTCATCACTAGTTTGCCAACCACTATTAAAACACTTTCACATCTAAATGTAAAGGCCCATATCCTGACATTGATCCAGTGCGGAACTCCCATTGAAGTCGATGCAAGTGTTGCACAGAAATCAATGACAGGATATGGACCTCAAAGCTGGACCATCTCTCCCCGGGAACCTTTTTTTTTCTCTTCATTGGCACTCAGAAATTTGAGAGTATTACAAGAAACAAGACACATAAAGCAGAGAATTTGCAGATGAGTCCCACAGTCGTCCACTCTTTCTCTGGCAACATGTACTACGGGTTAGATGCCAATTGTATTAAAAAGCAGGGGCAGAAGGTGTAAAAGTGCCAGCTATACCAGCAGTGAGGTGCTTGACTAGAATTCCATCTCTCCCCGCACAGGTGAACAGGCCCCATGTTCATCACAGCTTCTGTCTTGGCAAAGACGCTGCCTTACAGACCAAATGAATTCCTTTGCCATCACTATTTTAGGATTGTCTCAATTGGCAGTCACAAAATATTTGATGACGTACACTTCTTATTCAAAACTTGAATACTATGGAACATTTCATAGTCTAATTTCTAATAACAAACTATGTGATTTATTCTGCTCTGGGATAAAAGTTAGAAATAATCCTTTAGATTTAAATTGAGTCTTTCTCCTAGTGAATGCAACACCCTTCAGGCATAGTAAAGGTAATTCATTTTTGCAAACAGTCTTGAACACAGTTTTCCAAGACCTTTAAGAATGTGCAAATATCTTAAACTTAAAATTCATTTCTTCCTTGCCACCACAGCTCTATCTACAAATAGAAGGGAAATAAAAAATTACCTCAAGTTTTAACTAAAGCAGGGATTAGTTTTCTACATGGGTTGCTTTGACTCATTTTGTTGCTGATAATATTAACCTATGGTTAACATGAGCAGCCGATTACTCCCTTGGCCTTGATTCCTGCTAGGTCAGTTGGATGGGCTGTCAAGAATTGGTGGTTCTCAAATTTTAGCTTACTGTAGAATCCCCTTCTGGGCTTGTTAAAACACAAGTTGCTGGTCTGCACCCCCAGTTTCTGACGGTGAAGGACTAGAGTGGGGTCCATGTATTCTCTCTTCCAGAAATACTGCAGCTAATTCTAAGGTGGCTGATCTCAGAACACTAAGCAAAGGCTGCCTTCTACTCCCTTCTAGCTGTAAAATAGTATGATTCTTTTTTTATAAGCCAAACTAGGAGAGTAAGACAAATATCCAGGGGACAGAACACAGACACCAGAGAAAAAGATATCGCCAGGGTACCACCATAGCTGCCCCAGATAGGTGATCTTTTAGAGTCTTTGTTGAATGGCAAAAATCGATGCCCGGACTACCTTCCATCCTAAACTCATCCATCGTAGCATTTTATGTTCTGTTATACCTTGTTACTCGTCAGCTGCAGAGCTCATCGAACCCAGCACTCGGTGCATTTTGATGAGAGCCAAATGTTTCAGCACCCGGTGCTTGCTCAGGACACGCTGTACTTGCTAGAACTCCTATGAGTCACAATGCCACCCCACAAGAGAAAATGCCTCATCACTCGTCACTTGTTCAATACTCGTGGGTTTCGACACTCCTCACAAATTCTAGAACACACTAACAGTGAGTACCAAGGTAGCACTGTATGTGTAGGTACATAACTGCTTAGTGTAAGAATATGTAGAATGCCTATCTTTCTAATAGCAATGAAATGACCAGATTCCATCCATTTTTAAATTTGCCATCATATATGGCTCTTAGGTCAGACGAGTTCTAACATTTGGGTTAAGGTGACTCTCGGAACAGCCCACACCCTCCTTCCTGTCCTGTGAAGAAACCCTACAGATAGAAAGAACTTGATAAGATTTATAAAGTCACTTTTGAGTATTCTGATCATCTACTTAGCGAGGTACATATACTGTAGTTATATGCTTCATTAATAAGATTCTAAGTATATCTAATGCTCCTAATTTATTATTCACTACACCAAGAAAAGTTAATTCACATGGAAACAGACACTTTGCCTCACCAAGGACTCTTATATGAGAGTCTGAAGGACCCTTCCACACCCTTGGCCACTTTAGTTCTGCACGAAAGAGCCATTTGTGAGGATCACAGCGTTTGGCCTAAGAGTGAATGAAATACAGGGTTCCTTCCAAATTCAGGGACCTGTTCTTCTAGAAGCTCATAGAACATTGTAAAAACTAAAAATGTGTGCATGTGTTTCAGTTCTCCATTGGCAAAGGAAAATACTGTTGGATCTGGGTAATTTCCAGGGAAGGGTTTTTCAGTTCTAAATCTTTTTATGCTTTATGATTTAGAACTACGAAGTTTACCCAAGTGTTTGTCATGTCAAAAATTCCGTAAGAATGCACAGTTCACATTTTGAATTGAAGTAATAAGTTATTTCTTTCCTAGCCTTTTAAATGTCTTCACATTTCTTTTTATCTAAAAATAAATACTCTCTCTGGGTAGACCTCATGTTAAGTGTTCTTACCATGAAACAAACAAAAAATAAAGAAATGTTTCTCCTTGAAATGTGAAGACAAGTATTTCCTCTATTTTGACCATTTACTGACATTCTTCACATTATGATTAGCTAGTAATTAGTTTTTCCATAATCAGAAGGATTGAGTATAAGAAATCAATTTCTCTAATTATTTGTATATTTTTATATACCACATAAGTCCCTGTGAGAACTATAATTATAACTCTTTATAATTGGCAGACATTAATTGCTGAAATTGTATGAGAATTTCCATATAATTTTATATCTGAGCCACACGAATACTGAATACCTCCACCATGTTTGGAATACCAATGGGAGAGATTAATTTCCAACTATTAAAATATGCAAGAACTTGTGTGAATATGATAAAAGGGAGATATGCATATTCCTGAGCCCTGTGTCACAAGTAATATGTGTGCACACACTCAAGTGTATGAGGTGCGGCACAGCTGTTCTCCACTCATTGAAATTAATCCAGTCTCCTCCTGGAAGAAGACAAGAGCCATATCACAGAAAAGCCCCCCAAAATGGGGGAAAACTACAGAGAAAGATATGACCATAAACATCCTCGGCAAGCTCATCATGCAGACATCCCTAATTCTGTCATTCTCCCAAATGTTCAGGCTTAATGCCAAGAGGTATTTTTAACTCCTCACCCCATAGCACATATTCTATGGACTCAACCTCCATAACCTCTATTTGGATCAGAGTTTCTTAACTTGGGGTCCACAAAAGATTTTTCTAAAGCTACTAAATTTGCATGCAAAATCTCCTACCTCCTTTCTGAGCAATGGGGCTATAACTTTTATCAGATCTTAAGGACTACCATTCAGGAAGTTTGGTCCCACTGCCACCAAGCAAAGCCTAGTCCAGCGCTCCCTCTTGATTATCAGCCCTCCTCCCATCCAGTAGCTCCTGAGCCCAGTTTCTTGTTGTCTTCTTTCCCAAGTGGCATTGCCAAAGTGGGCTTCCTGGCAGCTCATACCTGGCCACGCTGATTTTCCTGTTCACTAACTGTCAGCCCCCGCATTGGTCACTGAATAAAGTCCAAATTCCTGGATGCAGACTCCGTGTCTTATTCATCCATGTATCCTCGGTATCCAGACAGCCTGCGAGTTTGTTGCTTTTGAGTTCTCCTGATGTCAGAAGCCTTGGGTGTCATACCTCCATCCGATCCCCCCAGGGTTATCTGCCACTATTTCCTTTCACGAAGGCTCCGACCAAGTCTATCTGACCACTTGTCAGTTCTATGAACACGGTCCTCATGTTTTCTCTCTGTCCTTGCGTCTCCTAACCTCAGTTTTCCCCTCTCGCTTTGGGTGCTTTCCTGACCTCTACCCACCTCGATCACTTCTACCTGATGAAACTTCATCCATCTTTCCATGATTAAAAAATGCTCCTTCATGAAGCTGCCTGCACTCTGTCTCCCTGTGCGAAATAGTCCCTTTCTTCTACCAACTCTGTGTACCTTTTAGAACTTTTAATTTATTAAGCAGACAGCATTCAAGTTTTAGTATTGAATAAATCATTTATATAGTTTACACATTACATTACACTGTACACTCCGTAAAAGCAAGGAGTTTCTTTTATTTTCCCCTTCTTCACAAAGCAAAGACTCACACCATAAAATTCAACAAATGTTTGCTGAAGAAACAAAAGAAAAAATAAACACAGAGCCATTGATTGTTCGGATGTTTATGATTAAGAGGCAAGGTCGCACTGGTTTTACTGATGAAGAACATGAGGTTCAGAGAGGCAGAAAGACAGTCACCAACTCACAGAGCCTGTGCCTGGAACTTAGGCATCTGAACTTGAACTAAGTCCGTCCACCACACAAGGATGAGACTCTTTTGGACCAAAAAAAAATGCACTTAGATGTGTTTCTTTTCAGCAACTATAATCTTGCTGCTTTAATAATTCTAAATAGTGGCTTAACCGTATCTGGTGTGACTATTTTATTTAATTTGCTCATTTGTAAACTGAGGGTCAGATTTACTCTCTCAACACTTCCTTTCAACAGTGAACTTTGACTGTCTTCTGTCACATCCTGCTTCCTTCTCTCTAGGAAAGAAGGTAACTTCCCCACATTTCCCCAAATTTCTTGGTATCTACCCAAAAACGTGTTCTAAGTGAAGCCTGGTTATCAGTAGGTGATAATAAATACAACAGGTGGAATCAAAGAGTTCATATGTAACTGGCTTGATAAACATAAGAACTTAAAGATACTTTAAACCGAAGATCCTCTGAGGCATTTAAAAATCCAGATAATTTGGTGGGGGGAGGTTAATTCTACAGATCTGCGCTGAACCTGAGAACTGCTACGGTGGGAAGGTCCGTCACTGTGACAAGTGCAGGGGTGTGCGAAAGTAGCTTCACATTGTGAGTATGTAAAACTCAGTTTATTCTCGTATTTTACTGATTATTGTATTAGTTATAATTATATACCTGCTTTAGCCCACCCTTTATATGCATAGCAAAACAGGGTTTGAATCCAAATGGCTCTGAGTTTTACCCAACCATCTAAAATGAAACCATTTCTCTTGCATTCTTACTATTCCAACTATGAACAGAAAAGTCTTCTCTCCCCCCTGGGGTACACGATGATCCGTTCTACATATTTCTGTCATGTATGGGCTTTCAGATATACATGCCTGCTAACGAGTCAGGCACACAGCAAACTAGTCCACCCTATCTCTGCTCCGTTGCCTGCATGCTGCACTGTGGTTCCTCCCAATGCATCTCTTCTCCCCGCAGAGGCATCCTCAGTCCACTCAGTTCCAACCCAGAGTCCTGGGCAGAAGGGTTGGCGTTACTACTGGATTCTGCGGTTCCCTGTCCTGTATGGCTCTTTAGTAAATTTTATGTGATACCCTTACAGCTTATAAAGGCCCACATTTTTCTTTGGTAATATCTGCCGTGTGCATAGTCTTCCAAAGAGCATCTGTTGTCCTCTTCAAGGGCAGCATATACTAGAGAAAACAATATGGTCCGTGTTCCAATAAGAGAGTAGCAGAATCTGATAAGAAAGGTTATTGGGTGGGACGAGTGCTACAAAGAAACAAATTGGGCCATTTATTAGTCAAGAGACCAAATGCGTCCTTTTAAGGTTTCTAGATTTAGCGGAGGGAACAAAATCTCACACTTTCTAAATTTGTTCCACAATTTATTACCTTCTCTCAGGATACATTGATTTTCAGTTGACTTGGTATCAGGGCCTTTAAATCCAATCTAATTTATTGTGTTTTTTCTGCCTGAGCAAAATAGTAATAGGTGCCCACGAGGGAAATTAATCCTCAATATCATTTTAAAATACAAACAGCCTTATAACTCAAAAACCTGCTTCATTCAAATAGTAGCAATTTTCTATTATATTATCTCCAAAAAGCAAACAATAGTGAAGTTAACATGCTAACTTATTAAGATAAGGCAGTGCCTGTGCACACAGGTAGTTTATGGTTTTCCTCATATACATGTATGCAGATATAAATACATATGCATGTATATTTCTACCTTAAATTAATATGCTTACCCTTTCTAAAGCATAACTACATATGCATGTGTATATGGATACGGACACACTGTATTATTTACAAATGTGTGTAAAGACACATACAGGAACAGAAGAGGATGATCATGTTCCAAACTGCGGGGAGCCCTGTGCCAGTGGATGGAGCTCAGTGCCCATGAAGCCTGGTAACACAAGTTGGTTGGCTCACGGTCACTTACCACCACTCATTCTGATCCGCACAAGAGACTGCACTAGAAATGGAGATGCTCGGGCCAGGTAATGTACCACAACGAAGGAACTTCGACAGTCATATGAAGCAGCTCCTAGAGCTTTGGGGTGATAATGTTGAGGTCAAAGAAAATAAGTCCCACATGGACTACGCGTGACTGAGCAGGACCTCAGGCCAGACATGGAAAATGACCTGTCCTCCACCCAAGCCAGGCTCTCTGAGAAATGTCTGTATACTCGACATTTTAATAAAAACAGAAAAACCCACATACCAAATTCCACCTACTAACCCAGAATTTGTATTCCTACTTATCAGCCCTCAACTCTGCCCACAGACCAAGACTACTGCTGCTTTTCTAAACTGCAGAACAATGGCAGGTGACAGTACCATACTGTGAAGGTTGCCAGAGAATATCCATTATTGGCTCATGGCAAATTTGGAACTAATTTTCAGCATCAAAAGCTAAAGCCTTGTCTATGAGTTAAAGCCATCTACTTAGGAACCTCAAGTGTCCTACCCCTGGACGTCCCTCAGATCTGTCACTGAGACTACCTTTTTTTCCATGCTAAATCAAATTCGTGACCACCCATCTCAGATCCTGTGGAAAACCCAGGCTCCCTTCACTCCACCTGAAAAAGGAAATCCAAGAGTAATCAGAAAACCACTGGTAAAGGGAAAACAACAGAGAACCACCTGAGAAGCAGTCAGGCCAGTGAACAGAACATAGCAAATACGTAAAACGTGGTGGCCCCAGTAATAGTTCAACTTTGAACCACAATAAATCTAAAGACAATAAATGTAGCCAGAGAGTTTTGAACTATGGTCCATTTCTTGATGTGGGCTTTGGTAAAAGCAAAATCAAACCAATACAACAAATATAAGAGGATAATGGGTGGAAATTTTCCTATTGCCCAGGAACTAGCAAAGAGCCACATTTGAAAGCAATAAATTGTATGAGATGTGTCTGGAAAAATCCAGCCATTGTTAATGAAACAAGAATGGTTTGTGTGACATTAATGTAACCTGGCAGTCAAGCAGAATGGACTGGAACACACATGCGTGAACAATGATGACTTCACTGTACTAATCACTAATCAATGAGAGCAGCAGATGCTGTTGAGTGAGCTCGTGTACTGTGTGGCCGTCGCATTCACAATGACTGAGCAAGTAGAGCAACAACTCTACATCACATTTTGCATTAAGCTTGAACATTTCTTCACAGAATGAAACTATTCCGATGATTCAGAAGTGTTTTGGGGACAATGCAATGAGCTCAGTGCAAATAAAGGTGAGGCACAAATGCTTCAAAGATGGTAGAGAATCTGTTGAAAGTGATGCATGTTCTAGAAGGCCTGCAAACAAGAATACCTGAAAATGTTGAACGTGTACAGCCTGCAATCAACAAAGATCAGCGACTGACAGTGGGAGAACTAGAGCTAATCTGCGGATTCCAAATTAGGGGCTTCCACTACTCTGCCCGAGATTCTGACACAGGATCCTGGCACGAAACACGCCATGGCAAAATTCTTTCCGCAGCTTCTGCTACCAGAGCAGAAGGAACGCTGTGCAGCAGTTACGAATGACTTGACTTAACCTACAATCAATGAGCCAGATTTCCTCAAGAAGGTCCCAACTTTGAAGGGGACTGAGGCATCACTGTCCTACGTACAAGGCCTCTTGTATCTCCTTCAATAAACACCTCTATTTTTCCTATTACATGGCTGGATACCTTCTGGACAGGCCTTGTATATACCTGGCATTATAAAAGAGAGCAGCCCGTGCTGAGCTGTTGCATCTGAGGCATTTCCACCAGAGCCTTAACAAGAAAGCAGAATCAGGCCTACTAACATCAACTCATACCCAGCCCTCCATAACTCCACCAGTAATATATAAGGAGGAATGAAGAGGGGAACTGAGAAGTGAAGTCTAGGCAGCAGTTATTAACCCACTCCAAAATCCAGTGCTCATGACTAGAGGCCAAGTGAGGTGGGAGCCGCCAAGAGAATCACTTTAGAGTCTTGGGGAAGGGGACCTATGAGAATGAGGGAATGAGTCTCTCTCTCCCACCGAATGCTTGCGCCTTCTCTCCTAGGGCTGCCCTTGGAGTGCAGGGGTGTGAGGAGGGAGATTCTCAAAGAGCATGTCCGATTCCCAAACTTGGGAGGTGTACAGTTCCATAGATAAGAGAACACCCATCTCCTTGGACAGCTCTCAAGAAGGCAGACTTGCTGGACAACCTCAAGGAGAAGAGCAACACGTGTTCTGACACAGGTCACCTGTGAATAAACTGAGGTGATCCTAAATTTCCCTGTAGGAAATAGTAGAAGGTTTAGTTACTTTGCATAGCTGAGAGGAGCCAGGAGAATTAGAGATAGCAGACCAAGCCACCTACATTTTCAAATGCTTCTTTTTTTCTAGATTTTTCTAATACTCTCCATTTTTCTTCTTTCCCTTTCATGCTGTGTCTGATGCCATTGCTTTATGGTGCTATAACCTGACCTTCAGTTGCTTACCAAGTAATTCTAGCACAGCCTCCTTCAACATTGCACTTCATGAGATGATCTCAGGTACAAACTACTCCCAAATGTGTCCACCTGTATCCAACCCCACCTTGACCTAGACCATCACCATCTCTCACCTGAAGTTCTGCAACAGTCTCCAGAGCAGTCCTTCTGCTTCTAGTCTTGCGCCCTCTCATCTGCCTCCTCTCCACATTGCAGTAAAAGTAATTCTCCTACAACATAAAATGGATTCTGGTCTTGCTCTGGACACAGAATAAAATCCAAACTCCCCACCTTGCCTTACAATACCCGGCAGGATCTGGCTTCTACATCCCCCTCTGACCTCACCTCTTTGACCTGATGGCTTGTTGGGTGACCCTCTAACTCTCCTCCTGCCACCCTCCTCCCTGCTGTGCTGCACCCTCAGACTTCTCCCTGGATCTTCTGTCACAGGTGAAACTCGTTGGAGCCTCCAGTATTTATGCAGCATCTCTTCCATTTCTCTCCCTCTGCATGACTGACTCCTCTGTTGGAAGGTTTCGGGGAAGGGTCATGTCCTCTGGGAAGCTGTCTCTGACCATTCAATGTAAAGTAAGCTCCTCCTGCTATTTTCTGCCATATCCTCATGGAGGTAGGCAGAGGGGAGTTGCTCATTCATTGATCACGTTTTTAAATGAATAGTAGAGTATACCTTTTCTCAGCTTTTCTTTCTCATTCCTGGGGATGAAAAATTGAATCTAAGATTACTGGGAATTTCACAGTGCAGCGAAAGGGGCTGTGGTGGACTGACAGACTGATGAAGGTCTCTCAGAAAGAGGTGAGAGGACCCGAGGAGTTCACAAGCATGAGTGAAGTTAAAGGAAAAATAAAATGATGCTTCAGATGTCAATATGCCTTTCAATAAATAACCCAATCTCTTCTCTGAGGGAAAAAATAAGAGTGAACATCAAAATAGCAAAGTACCGGGCTTCAAAAAGGTGAAAAAGGTCAAAAAGCTGCTAAAGCAAATGGGGAAAAAAGCCGATTAGAGACATTCAAAATGGATTTGCAGTGCTACCAAACCAGGTCTTCATTTAGTTACCCAATAAATATGTATTGAGTTCCACCTCGATACCAGACAATATATTTGTTTCTAGCATCACAAAGACAAATAGGCACCGGTTAGTGAAATATCCCCTGGTCTGAATTAGAGGGTATGAAGCATGTAGTGTCCTTGGTGTCCAAACCCTGGCCACCCGCCTTGGCTCCCTTTGGCTCTGTTCAGAAATGGGGCACCGGTCCCTGACCTCCCGGGCTCAGGGCGGGCTCTTCTATTTCATGTATCATGCCAGGACTTAGTGTATCAAGTTCACAAATCCCTTATTACAAGACCTTGTGATGTTCAAAGATTTTGCAAAATATCCCCATTTCTCCTCCACTGACCTTCCTCTCCCTCCATTTCCGTGGGCCACAGGGGCCTTTAGGTACTTCGGTTATCCCACTGTTTTCTATGAGAGATATAGAAACTAAATTTTAATAGCAATATATTTTTAAATGAATAACTTCAATACAGTTTTTTAAAAAGTGAATAACACCGATACAACTCCTTCTGTAACCTGGCCACCACTTTACCTGTTCAACCAGTCTCAGCTTTGCTCAGGTTAACACCCCCTGAGCAGGTCACATCAGCCCTGCGCTTGAGGCCACACGGCAGCAGCCCACACTTCTCTCTTCGTCCTCTTGTCCTTTGCAAAGCCAACCTTTTACTTAAGTTTCCCCTCAAGCCCTATATTTTTGACATTCCAAACACTAAATTATCAGAGAGTTTGAGAATATTACCATGGATAATGTCTCTTTTAAAATTTTAAATGGAAGGTCCTGATTTTAAAAGGTAAACCCCCAAACCCAGAACACAATCAGCCCCATGTAAACAATTCAAATATACGCTCCCTTGAAAATGTAAAGCTGTTCCTATTTAGGTAAATAGTCCCACATTGAGCTTTAGAAAATAAAAATAAAAATCAGAAGACCAGGAGCACATAAAGTTAGGAAGGGGGATCAGTTTAGATCTTATGGCTAAGAATTAAGTAAATGGTAGAAGTATGTTATCAAATTTAATAACTTAATGAAAACTAATCAAAAGGCCACAGGGACGTCCAGAAATAGCTGGGGCACTGTTGGCTCAGATGCGCTTATTCCATCTCTCAGGAATGCGAGTTGTTAATGGCAGCTTGAGAGATGAGGTGATCTACCCATAAACACAGGGCTCTGAGTCAGCCTGAATGCGAGTGATTTTAATGCCAGACACATACACTTTCAGCTGGAGGGCATTTGTTGAGAGCTGCCGTGGAGAATGCCCACACTTAGAAAAAATGCACCCCCTTAGCAACCAACCACTAACGAAAAAAATACAAATCCTCTAATCAGGATTTGGGAGTTGCAAAAAGGAGTATGACTTGGTATCCTGAAGTAACTCCAGGTACACAAACAAAGATAGATCTAGAAATACAGGTTGGATACTTCGGCTGTTACCCAAGCTACTTTGCCCGTATGATCCTTGGCAATTCTGCCCAAATAAGCTCTGAAAGCTCAAATCTTATTTTTTAAAATTCCCGAACTGTCTTCTTCACCCCATGTGAACAGCACTTAGCGGTGGAATTTCTTTGGGTTGGTGTGACGGCCCTATGTCACGCCAACTGGAATTTGTGTGTGGAAAGAAGACTTCTATCTGTAAGGGAGGCCTATGGGGAAATGGAAAACTAGCCTCGAGCTGGTATTCCCCCCGGTATTTCTGATGGCTTCCACATGTTCACTCACCTGAGTTATCACCCCAAGTAACTGAGTACTTCATGGAAGTAATGCGGACTGGTGATAAAGAAAAAGTGGGGGGGAGCACCTTGCCATTAAATTATAAGAGGAATTCCTGGCTTCCACTTCCACTTCCACCTCCACCACTTATCACACCTCTGACGGGGTAGGCAAACCAAGTAACCAACCTGAGTCTCATTTTCTCTCAATGGGTAAAGCAGGGACTCAAATGCTTGCTTTACTAGAACTTATTCAATAGGTGCTGAGCACTTACTATGTTCCAGGGACTCTAACAGATGGTATACTGGGTACAGTCACTAATTTCAGGCAACTTTCCATTTATTTACAGAGGAAGACCAACATCCAAACATACAAATAATATGTAACTAAATTTATAAAAACTGACATGAAGAAAAATTAAGGAGTACACCTTGAAACAGGAACCACCACAGGGAAGTGTACCTGTAACCTGGGAGAATATCTCCTTAGGAAATAATATTTAAGCAAAGAGGGTGGGAAGGTAGAGGGTGGAGAGAACATTCCAAGACAAGGGGATAACATGTGCAAAGGCCCCCAGGCAAGGAGGAGTTTGACACGGTCCAAGAACAGCAAGAAACTCCTGTGGTTACACTGAGGGGAAGAGCAGCAGGAGATAAGGCCCCTGGTGTTATTACAAGAATCAAAGAGAAATGTGTGTGAACATGCTCTGCGGAGCGCACAGCCCTGTACCACTGAGAGAGTTGATGCAATCATCAGCTTTGCAGGTCAAAAAAAAAATCGTTCCACACAAATGTTACTGCTTCCACCCTTCCTACATTGACCATTTCTCTCAGCTTGGCCATCGACCAAAGTGTCATATTTGCAATTTACACTGATATTAAAAGTCTGAGAACAAGACCTGACTACTTCTTCTTCATGTACCCAACCAATGTGGCTTCTTTAAAGCCAGAAGAAAAAAATTACTGCAGCCTTTGTACGTGTAGGCAACAAAAAGCAGAGGACCTTAAATGCCAGGATTCCTTTATATTTACATTGCCCCCTGTCATGCCATTCAAAAAAAATGGAGAAGAGCTGGACATTCCCTGTATTTATTGTCTCCATCTCTGCCACTCATTTTCCACTGGAATTTTACAAATATAATGTGGGAAACTTGTGGGGCTTGGCTCATTTCCAACAAATTCATTCATACATGCATTCACTCACTCCTTTCTTCAACCAATCTGCAAATAATTATTATATATCCATCTCTGTAATGTTAAATATGGGGATTCAGAGACTGCTTTTTATTTACTAATTTAATTATTTAGATAAGTCAAGAACCTGGGATCGGATTTCCATTTAAGTCAGGTTCTTATCTCCTTAGTATAAATAAGAGCGTTAACCCTTAAGGATGATTTGAACTCCAGTTTCACACTGGCATCAAGCAGGTAGAAGGGAGGGAGGGAGTAAAGGAAAAGAGAAGAAGAAAAAGAGGAGGAAGAGGAGGAGGAAGGGAGGGGGGAGAGAATGGGAAGGACCGAGGCAAGAAGGGAGGAACAAGACCCCAGCTAGGGCATGGGAGTGGGGTGGGCACTGATGTGCACTCAGGTACCCTGATGACAGGGACTGTGGACAGTGTACTTGACTGTGAGCTCACTGCACTTCTCTGAAGAGTGTTATCAGGAGACAGCCTTGCTTGGAAGAGATTCTTAAACCATAGTCATCAATAAAGCTTGTGCCTGCTTCAATAAGTGCTGTCTCCAGACTGTTTTGTCTTCTGTCTCCCATACACTGAATACCCTGGGAAAACTGAGCTGACAGTGATGCATAAAGAGATATTAGGCAACTGCTGTGTACAGAAACAGCACAGAAGGACTGCTTCTGAAAAAGTCCCACGGAAGAAAGACCACGGAAAGAAGGAGGGAGGCACTATCACCAACCTGGCTACGGGAAACTGGGAATGGGCCGCTGTTCCGAGGGGGGAAATAAGACATCGTTTTGGGTATGCTTAGTTACAGAGGGGAAAGCTGACTTTTAACTGAATTGTCCAGAAACCATAAGAAGCACAGAGAGCTGGAATAATTTATAAAATGCAGAAAAACTTTCCAGAACTTAGAAAAATATTTTCCTTTAAGATTTCATGGCACTGTTTCAGCCCATTTCTGCATATATATAGAACTGGAATTAATGGGGGGAGGAAAGTTGCTGGCCATAGGATCAGGTATTTTTGTTTTGTTTTTCCAGAAAGAATGCCAAACAACAAGGTCAAACAAGGCAACTGGGAAAAACTGGTAAAGAAAAATGTCAAGAGCTAAGCTAGTTAGACACTTTCTGTTAAAAGGGGGACAGTCCTGTACCGTATCAGGAAATAAAATTTAGAAATAATAGATAGTGCGTTTTTAAAGGAGACACAAAAAGCCTACGGCCAGTAAACACATCACATGCACTTTACAGAGCCCCTTTCTAGGCCACAGCAGGATGGACCCAACAGGGAATCTGAAAGAACAATAGCTCTTCCCCGGATCCCTCCCTCCTTTGCCATTTCGGACATATCCTTACCAGTTACTCTCCTTTTGGTTACACAAACACTGAAATCCCTCACCAGACTTCGTAACAGTCACCTCACTACCTGTTACAAATTATAATTTTGACTCTTCAAGTGTAAAAAATTAGATTAAATGTTCCCTGACAATTACCACCACCAGCAGCATACACCATCACAGCCACATTCCTGCCAAGAATGCTTTCAGTAGAATTTACCAAGTCAGTGCTAAAATGAGATTAAATCGATGTGAAAGTCCCAAGTTCTTGCCATCAGAAGGGAAATGCCACTGTCAGTCTCCTTTGAACACACATCAAATATTTATCTGATTGGAAAAGCCAATTCTTAGGGGGGGAAGGTACCTTTGTATTAAAAAAAAAAAAACAGGCAAACGGCTTCATATTCCATGACTTATTTTTACCTTGTCAGTCAACAGACTTGAGGAATCACTGTCAGGCACGTCTATGGGACAGTTTGAAGGGCTAGTTCTCGGCAGCCACGGCTTGTGGACAGAAGGAAACTCACTGAGGAGCAGTCACTAAATGACACCCTTACACAAAGGCCGTAATGAGCAGGCAGCTTTGCTGGGAGTGTGTGCCTACCAACCACATTTGGGCACAGAAAGCAATTTTGTGGCAATCCCCCCCCCCAGTCTTTAAACTGATTATTCAACTCAATCTAGAAATGGAAATAAAGTTTGTCTTTTTTTAATTTGATAGCAATGTATGATGATGAAATGTCATCTTGGTTTCTTTCATCAAAAACTAACTTCTCCACTCAAAAGGCACATTACCAAGGCCCAGTTCCAGGCTTTATTCTCGCTGATGTAGACAATCTAAAGGATCCCTTCATTGGTCTCTCTCCCTCTAATCTCTCTCTCCTCAATCCATCCCCTGCAGTGTCAGGATATCTATCTTCCTGAGAAACAAATCTAATTTAAGAATTTTTCCCCTCCCTATTCAGGCTAGAGGATGAAATCCAGCTCCCCACCACTATGTTCTGACTACAAACCTGCCTTGACCAACCTGGCCCTCCCACCGCCATTTCCGGCCTCTGCCACTTCACCCCCCTCCCCATGAACGCCCTATTCCTTTCCAAATGCTCACCTCCACTCCTGCTTTCCTCTGCCTGAAATGCCTGTAGCTGTCAAAACCCTACTCTTTCAGGGACAAAACCTTCGGAGCACCTCTCTCATCCTCAGAGCCTTTAAATGCCATTCTGTTTTGCATACCTTGTCTTTAAACATTTGCTATTTTGCTGGTGTTGGGGGGCACGCCGGGTAAACCTTTATTCTGTGCGCCATATAATGAGAAGTCTTAAAGTGCCTCGCGGCGTATGATGTTAGGTTTGTAAGTCGCTTCTATGTACCATCTGCCCCTCAGGGAGGCTTTCTGATCTTTGAGATTAAACTCATCCCTCCGTGCCAACCTCACTGCTTGAAAAACTTTAAGCGCTCAGGTGCTTGCTTAATGGCAGTGATGTACAAACACCTGCATTAGCAGGACCGGCCAAATTCAAGCTCATTCACAGTCATAAGAGATTCCACAGAACAGTTATTGAAGTCCATCCAGTCTAACGGTTTTGAAACTTCTGGTTCTTTGTTTTCAGTAGAGCAATCCTGTTTTCAACACATTTATTTGAAAGCCCAAGGCTAGAACAGTTCCATTCATACGGAAGCCAGAGGGAGCCCAGCCACTTGCTTCCCGCCCCCATCCCCTGCCATTAAAGACAATCTGAAGAGCACAGCTTAAAATCCACTTCACAAGAGTTAAAAACTACAGAGGAAGATGTTCCCCGAAAATTGTAGTACCAAGATTTTCTACTATTTCTAAATTTTACCAGAAGCAGACATTGCACAACTACCTATTATCAAATGAAATGAGTTCTAAGGACATGGTAACTATCTTATGGTTTTTCAGGGGAGGTTAGATGGTTTCTAGTAGCAGCCAGTCTCTAAAATGCCTATTTTAAAAATCATTCTGGAGAGAGACTTGCTCAAAGGCAACGCAGTGCAGCGTTGATGTGCCCAGGTCTGGAGTTGGGCCACCTGGATTCATTTTTCCACAATACCACTTACTAACTTCCTCAGGCTCCACCTTTCTCATTCTCCTCATTTATAAAATGCAATAAATAACGTACCCCATAGGGCTTTGGAAAGTATACAATAATTTTATACGAGTATGAGCCTAATGAAGCTACCAGACATGTGTTGAGTTAACACAACAGGGTTTGTTAAGGTCCCTGACAAGAAAGACAAATGAAGAGCATCACGGGTAGCACTGACTGTATTCAGTGCTTCCCAGATGAACAACAGTGGGCCCAGCAAGACTGAATTATCATATGTTCCTTAAAGTTCATATTGTCCATTTGATTAACCCATATCAATTTGCCAACTGATTTCACTATTCCCTTCCTTGAAGGTAACATTTCCAATAATATTATATTTCAGTGCATGCAGGCACACATTTGTGTTTCCAAATGACAAGTCCTACCAAGTAACAACACAGCGTCCCCAAGGTCTACGAACGCAGCCATTCTCCAGCCATGCAGGTACCATCAGGGACACCAGGCTTGTTTAGATACAGCTGCCCTGCAGATTTCTCAGTGGTGTCTGTGCTGCATTTCATCACTCCAAAAGCCATTGCAGGAACTCAGTGGGACATTTATCTGACAAGGAAAAGTAAGAATCTTAGAGAAGAACCTGAGATGGACAGAAGGTCAAACCTATTCTAAGTAGTTAATCTGAAATCAAAACATCCTGATGATCTTATCACTGTGAGGACAAGTGACAGGTTGTCTCAGAAATCCCTATTAAGTCATTTCCCTGGACTGGAAAAGCAAAGAGCAGACCTGGATGATAAAACAAAGGGAAGCAAGCAAATGGTGGTCGTGACCACACATTCGGAAATTTGCTCAGCCATCAGCTGGACTGTCCACTGTTTCTGCAGTGAAGATGGGAAGTCCTTTCAGCCTCTAATGCCCAGACTCCCTGCGGCTCAGCCCTGCTCCAGGTGGGGGTGTTGCCTGTCTCAGGTGCCTCGTGGGACCCAAATAATTGTGGATGATGCTTGAAATCAGAAGAAGGAAGTCTCTCTTCCAGCAGGAACCAAGACAGGCTCATGTCCAATCTCAGAAGCCCACCAACCAGGGGTTTTCAAACTTCCAAGTGCTAAGGAGTTACCTTAAAATTTTATTAAAATGCATAATCCTGGCTGTAATACAAAGGGTGACTCTGTGTTTCATGTTCTACCCTTGACAACTTTTAGATCCCTGATCCTTCCCTGTCTGCTCCACATTTGGGCAACCAAGTTTAGACCACACACGTATGCCACTCATTTTTGGCACTGGAAGGAAGTTCAAAACTTTCAAACTCCAAACTCAATCTACAAACTCTCCCTGGTTCACTGTACAGCCACTCTTAGGGCCTAGTCCACTCTCTGCGTGGCTGCTATTTCCCTCTGGACCTATTCTGAGGCTTTCTCCTTGGAGAATTTCTGCTTCATTTCATACCCATCGGTGCTTGTGTGTCCTTCATCCTAACATCCATAAATTCTTCCGCTGGGGGCTCTTTAGTGTCCAGCAGAGGATTCTAGGTGCCCAAATAAAACCCAACCCCACAGATCCTGACTCAGTAAGTGATGGGAGTGGGGGACTGGGTCCAGGACCACTAACCCACAGTACAACTCTCCCAAGTTAATTTGTTACAGGCAATTAGCAGGCTATTTAAAACACCCTCACTCTCCTCATCCATCTCCAATATGAAGTTGCATTTCTGCCCTTACCCTTCCACACAGCTACTCCTTATTTTATGGTTCTTTTTTAACCTCTCTTTATTCCATGCATCAATCCTTTTTTAGTTCTTCTACCAGGCAACCTGTATGTAAAGTGAGGCAGGGAGAGAAGCTAAGTGGAAAGAATCCCAATGTGTTCTGATTCAGTTTCCTGAAGGCACTGCACTGTTCCCCTTGAGCTATTTCTTCATGACATATCCCTATCTTAAACTTCTTATAGTACAATCATCTCAGGTTTGACTAATAAGTGAAGTGATTTTGTAAGGCTGCTAGTCGGTAACCACTTTCCCAGTTCAGCAGAATTATACCAGAGTGGCTCAGCTGGACATAAGGCTGAGCGATCCAATGAGCGATGGAAGGATATCTCCCTCCCCACCACCAATTCTACAATGGTGGCCTTTCCACATGGCTCAGTTTCTAGAGGGAGAGTAAGGGTAGGGAAGGTCACAAGACGGAGACAGTGGGACATGGTCTTGGGAATGGAAATGAGAGTGGAATTAGACAAAATAGCGTGGCTCAGCTCTAGGTCTCAGCTGTGGTGACACAGCCTTCTTTCTATTTCTGTTCAGATCATGCTATGATTCTGAAGTAGTGAGATCCTCCGAGAATGCAGGTTTTTAGTACCTCAAGGATTTTCCACTTTGGAAGCACAGGAAGACAGTAGGCAGGGATGCTCCTTGAGCAGCAATGGTGGACACTGAATTTCTTCAAGTGACTGTTGGTGATGAACATTTACAGAGCCACCGAACATGAGTACCGAAAGGACTTGTTCATCACCATATTGGAAACTCAAGGCTGACATCCTTCGGCAGAAATGGAAGTACCAAGCGAGGGTACACAGCTTGGTGTTCATCAAGCTATTAACAGACTGTGCGAATATTAGCGGACTCAGTTGTGTATCTCCATCAAATGCGAGTATTGCAATGAAATTAAACCAGTAAGTACTCTGTGCAAAATTCATTTCACTTGGAGAAAGTTTCTCTAACTCAGCAGTTTCAATCTTTCAGCTTTTATCAAAAGTTGGCCTGAGGCAGTTTATAATGGTGAGGAACAGTCTTAGAGAGCTCTAAATACCAGTTCCCATCCTGTCTCCAAGTTCTACCTTTGAGACAAACAGCAGGTGCCAACCTGAACTAACTCACTCTTAATTCTCCCGCAGAAATCCCTTCGCAGAGAGCTACTTTGATTCTATACCCTGCTTTGTTTCTTAATTAAGTGTGGGTTAGACAATGACAACATGCTTACTAAAATGCTGATCACTGACCCGTGTATAAAAACTTTGCTATAAATTCATCTTAGTGCTTAAAACAATGATGGAGGTAAGCAAATTTATTTTTTTAAAGTCCACATGTCATTTCTTTTGTGTTTCAACATTATTCTTCACCAGATGTGCATGAAAAAATAATTACTGTTATTCCCATTTTATAGATGAGAATGGTAGAGGTCAGGGAAGTTATAATGTGTCCAAACTCAACTGTGAGGGAAGGGCAGAACAAGAATCAGAAACCATTTCTATCCACCCCCAATGTCCATTCTAACTCTCCCGTTGCCTATTGACAAAACTGTATTTTCTCCTTTATAGATTTATGTAGCAGCCTACTGGGTTTCTGTGTTTTTGTTCATTTGTTTTTGTTTTTTGTTTCTTTTGTCTCCAAGGAAATACTTCACTCAGTGGTTCTAACATAATTTTTTATACAATTGCTCTTAGGTTCTAACAAAAATGTTTTACATTTATTTAATCAGCTAAATTGCTCTTGTAGTTTTTCATGTATCAGCCCTAAAGTCTTTTGGGAAAGTGGGGGCACATAAGTAACCAATAATTTAGTGAGCCTTTACTCAGGCACATTCTTTTTTTTTTAACCTTACAATTCAAACTATAAAGTAGGTGCTTTAAATATAATAGATAATACATGAAGTTACTTTAAAGTTGGCCTTTTTAGTATACCTTTTACCTTTGTCATCTTCTTCCATCTTTACTAAGAACGACACCACATATGCAACTGAATGTAACCATTTGAAAAATTTGGAGGCCTAAGAGCCATCTCAAACCCATATACCTGCTTGCTCACAAAAACTGATTCAGGAACATGCTTGCTGCTCTGGTTATCAGGCCATTATCCTTTAGGAAGAGAAAGTGGAATGTTCCCAACCAAACAGCAATTTTTACCGCATCCCACTTTGAAACAGCTATGTTTAGAAAGGACAGTTGGGAAACACTCAGTATTTTGCAGGCAGTCACTGGGAGCTCTCTGTGATAGGGGTGTGGCTGACTAATGGACAGTGTCAAAACATTCATCCACCATACATGCCTAGCTGAGTAATGACGTCAGAAACAGTTATGTAGGCCTGCAAGGAAACGTGGACAAACCAGTCTCAAGCACCAATGAAGCATAATCTAGAAACTGAGGCTCAGCGGATTGCAGAATGCCAGCTGCTGCTTGTAAAAACCAAGTCACCCCCAAAAGGTGTATGGGGCGTATCCTGTCTAAGAGTAGCTCGAACCTGAAATATCATAAAAAGTTTGGCAAGATTCATCTGGCCCACAGACTACACTGTAATTACATGTGTGTTTAAGGGATTTCATCAGCACCCGCATAGATTAGTTATTCTAATGTCTATGAAGACTGAGGTGACACTTTGGAAACCTCCCTTGTAGGGAAAGGGCTTGCACATGTAAGACATGTAAAAATGGGTGCTGACCAGAAAGATCTTTCAGGGCACTAAGCAGAATAATATTTTTTCATGAACCAGGACTCTTCAGAACAGAACTAGGATCTGTCTGAGGGAGATAAACTTTTATATCTAAAAGTCTTGATGTTTTAAAAACCAAGATACACCTGAGTCTAATATAAGGACTTGATCTTAAAAATAAAATGCAAATAATTCCTTTAGAGCTTACATGTTAGCATCACTTGAAAATGAAATATATTGCCCTGGCTGCTGTGGCTCAGCTGGCCTGCGAACCTAAGGTTCCCTGTTTGGATTCCCAGTCGGGGCACAAGGGCGGGGTTGCAGGCTGGGTCTCCAGTAGGAGACACGCAAGAGGCAATCAATACACTGTTGCTTCTCTCCCTCTCTCCTCCCTTCCCCTCTCTCTAAAAATAAATAAATAAAATCTTTAGATATACATATTATTTTTTATTTCTAAATTTTAACTTCAGTAAATACCTACTCCTTTGTCAGACAAGAGTTTTGCTTTAAAAAACACAAGTTTAAAAGCCTTTCCTTCACTATTCTAAATTAAGATATGTCAAGGTAGAAGTTTTAAGAAATGTACACAAAGAAAACAAAATAAAGAATACTAAAACACACAAAAAAACCCTCAGTGGGAGAAAAAGTGAATACACAGGCTTAGGTTAAGAAATCATAGATACAACTGGAGAGTGCGTATTTTGACGACACAGAGCTCCTTCTGGATTCTCTCCCCTCCAGGGGGTTCTGGTGGTGGCTGACAACCAGCCCCCTCTCTTCCCTGGCTCCCTGCATCAGCGCTGGTCTCTCAGGCTGGTCTGTGAGTGACACGTCTGTGGGCAGCTCAGAGCTGACAGCCGAAGGGCCTATAACCAGAGGATAAGAAGCCTCTACCTCTAACGCTGCTTCGAAAAATGCCAAGGCGGACCCTGGGCAACACAGTGTGGGTCGCATCCTTGTGACTGGACCAGTGGCCATGGGGTACTAGTTTGGGCCACCAGGATCACAGCGCGCCCAGGGGAGTCAGTCACCATCAGAACCCCATGTTCAAAGTATCTTCTGAGCAAGCAAAACAAAGAACATTTACTACCAAAGTATTTGTAGTTAACATTGTACTCTGATGACTCCATGTGTGTCCTTTCTATTTAAATCTACATGCCGGTTTTACATATAAATGGGTGTGTATATGTTCGTTATATATATACATATATATTAATTTGGGACACAGGTGGAAGCTACAATACTTGTCTTTGCAAATAATAGAGGAAAAATATACTTCTGACAACTAAGTAAGAATGCATCTTCAAAGCCTGCTTTAATGTATTTTTGGAAGAGATGGTATTATATATTATTCCAAACTGAAGTCTAAGCTAAAGAGTTCAAAAATAAGTAAATAAATAAAACCGAGGGCTCAGTACATGCAATGCAGGCTGTGCTGAAAGACGTCACTGAGGGATCCTTCTCAGGCTATCACGCTCTTCCAGGTGGGCAGGGCTGCTCACATGTGGAGCTCACAGCAGCCACGTGGACTCTGGCCTGCCATGCTCTGGAAAGCAAGTTTCTGACCTCAAAGGGAGCTTATTCTAAACCTGAGGCCAGAAGCAGGCCATGTAAAATATCTTTCTAAACCAAGGAAACCCCTTGAAACTGAAGAGCAAGAAAGAGCACTGAAACAGCATCAAATAAGGTTCCTGGAGACAGGGACAGCTCAGACACTAGAGGTCGAAAGGGAAAGCAGCAGCCAGGAGTAGAGAACAGGCCTGGTACTTGAGAACAAGAAGAGCAGGGAGTTCCTTGCTTGGAACATCACTCATACACTACCAGAGATGAGCAAGTTACCATATGGATTATGTAATCAAAGAGTTATTTATTAGAAACAAGTACAAACCTGATTTAAAATTCCCTTTAGTTGAAATGCTAAAGTACCTTCTATGGGTTTTCTCATATATTTTCTTCTGTGTTGTGACAGACGTCTTCTGTTTGTGTGTGGACCAAGGCAACAGGGAACCTGGGAAGGAAGGCAGGGCACCAAATGGCAAAGAAGGATTCAACAACAACAAGAAATTCTGGCCTCTAGCCACTTGCACCTGGTAGAGAGTGTCAAGAAAAACCACACAGATATGCCTGGGGCTTTGCAAGCTTAAATAAATCTATTAATTCTTTCAACAAATATTTATTGAGTATCCATTACCTATCAGACAGTTTGCTGGGAGGCAGGGATGAAAAAAATGTAGAAGACACAAAGAAGCCTGCACTACTGGGGTGAGGCCAGCAAGTAAAATGGGCATTATAATTACAAGTTTAATGGAGGTGTGTATTATTACAGAAACCTAGACGAGGTCACATTTCACTCTAACAGATCGAAATGAGTAGTGGTCCAGAACCCGGCCATAAAAAGATGACACCAAACGCTATGCAAATGAAGGCCAAATCACAAGACTAGATTTGAATTTAGAAGCTACCAATGGGTAAGGAAATCATGCCCAAACAGATTTATCGCAAGTGTTGAGCACTTCCTCCTTTGGGATGGGCAAGAAATATTAAGATAACAAGTTAAGTACATTCTGCAGAAACCAGGAAGCAAAGAGGACCATGAAAGTTAAACCTAAAAAATAATGAAAAGAACACTTCAAAGACTTCACAGACAGAAATGGAGGGTGAGTTTAGAACGAGACATAAGAGATAGGTGTACTGTTCATTTTTCAAGACAACAGTTCACCAACTTAATTTGAGGCTTGCTCCCTTCAATCCAGAAATTTTCCAGACAGCAACAGGAGTCCGGATTTGTCCCTTATTCAGCAAGACTTGCGATACAGAAAAACTTAAAAATAATTCTTCCTGGCTCCCCCCTTTCTTGTCTCCTTCCATGACCTCTTATAAGTCTTTGATCATTTGAAAGGAATGTGTGGGTGGTGTGTAACCTTTAGAAACGTTTTCTGCCAATTTACTAAAGGGAAGTTTTCTTTATCTTTTTTTCCCCTTGCCCTCAGTTTGGCACAAAACCACGCCTTGCTGCATTGTTCAAAGCTGCTCACAGGCACCCTTCAAAGGCTCCAATGAAAAGAGAAGGGACTTGAGGTTGTGAAACCAGACAGCGCCCCTTCACAACCAGTTTTGTGGCCCCAAACAATCCGGTCTCTTTGTGTGGGGTGGCTAGTGGTTGGTAAGTCATGTGACAAGGTGTTATTTATAGACCACGAATTAAAAATCAATAAATAAAAGCAGTTATCACCTCTTAAGAGTCTCAGAATGAGCAAGAGTATAATAGCCAAAGGAATGTCTGAAAATTAGAAGTGCTGCTATTATGAGGGACAAGGTTGAATACAACAGATCAGCCTCGGGTAAAAGAGTTCATGTAAAAAGCCAGGGATTCTGGCTGAGTCTTCTATAGACCCCAAGGTTCTTCAGATAGTGGCTTGCACTTGAATGATAAGCAATAAGCTTTGCTGAGGAACCACCAGCAATGACTGTCAATGAACAAGTTGATCTGCATTTGTTTCATGTATTTCCCATTTTAGTTTGAACTATGCACGGTGTGTAAGAATGGCATTCCTTTTCACTAAGTTTTCTTTTTACAAAACTTCGTCTTTATAAAATGTAATATTGGGACTCATGGCAACAATTACATTGGACACAGAAGAGTTGGGAGTGGTAACTGAATAATAAATTATGTCGCTCAAAAACGTCACCTGTTGCACTGATAACCTGAGTTACCAACTCACACACCTTGAGCTGGAAAGGCTTTCTTATTTCAAGAGCTCAGAGCCAGTCAACCCCTTTGGACCTGCCTACCAAGTAGGGCAAGTTCCACAGGTAGGAAACAGGGACCTAGTGAGAGAGACCCAAGGGACAGTTTCGGTTTTGAAATAGGAAAAGTTAGACACTGGGGGAGAGAGAGATGTAAAGCATGCACACACACCGAGAGAGGATGGTACCAACCAGGGAGATGACTAGGTTTCTGTAGTCAGTGAGAGCAGCCTACACTATGGGATAGACTTAGCCAAAGCTTGTGCAAGGTCACCCCCTTCAATGAGAAACAGAAAAATCAGAACTTACATTTATATGTATTCATCTTAGAAAAAAATTAAACCTTACTAATATTTAAATATAGAGTCAAAATAGCATGTGTATTAAGTATATGCACATTTATGGGTGTTATACTCAAATATATTTTCTCTGGTTGGCTTTTGCTTTTCATTGACTTTTTAGATCTTTTTGTCTGTTTTGCCTATAGATGTTTCCCAAATTTTAGAAGAAGGCTAAGATAAGAATGCATTCAAAATTTTATTTGGGGATGAATTGGAATATACTTGGTCACAAAGACTGGAGATGGCTGGCTTAAAGTGAAGTGTGATAAAGGTGAGGGTGTGTTTTTTTTTTTGAATGATTAAAACAGATTCAAGCATCCAGTCGTACTTGTGTTTTCAAACTGTATAGATAAAGAAGATGTCCATCAGTGGTTTCCTGCAGCTATCATGCCCTGTGAGTAAGGAAAGGATGATGGAGCAATTCAAGGCTGAAACCCTCTGTAGGCCACAGACAAAGCATCTTCATACCTTCGGTGAGACACCAGAGAAGAGCAGGGGAAGCTCTGGTGATGGAGGGGAGGCTCGGGGAGCCTGTGGATTCTGAGAGACTCGAGACCAACCCAAATCCCAGCCACACACACCAAAAAGCCACTCATATACCCAAGTCCGCCTTTAACCATACAGCCAAGTTTCCCACCTCTTCTCAATGTAAAAGGAAAAGGGAAAGTCTTAGAGTTTCTTCAACTTCATGTAGCACAAGAATCAAACAACTGTATAAAACTAAACTTTTCTTAGCATCTGGGCATCTTTTTACCTTCTGTATCTAGTATTTTCTTGCTACTACAGTTAAAACAAAAAGTACTGTCACAAAAATCATTGAGAGAAAGCCCTGGTTGGTGTAGCTCAGGGGATTGAGCGCAGGCCTGCGAACCAAAGGATCGTGATTCAAGTCCCAGTCAGGGCACGTGCCTGGGTTGCAGGCCAGTTCCCAGCAGGGGACACACCAGAGGCAACCATACATTGATATTTCTCTCCCTCTCTCCTTCCCTTCCCCTCTAAGGATAAATAAATAAAATCTTTAAAAAATTATTGAAAGAAAAGGGTGAATTATAAATATAGATATAACCCAATCCCGAGAGACAGAGTTAACTCCTGTTGCCCAGTCAGATACGCAGCCTTTACAAGTTACATCTCTTTGATTTTTGGCAAGAACAAGCACCACCTCTGCTGAAACGAAATAAGAGTTGTCATTAGTGTTATTACTATCACTGTTATTTTCCAAGAGTACAGAGTAAAATCAGTAAATCTTAAAAATAAGCCCTATGTGTCTAATTTTAGAATATAATAGCTTATTTTTAACAAGTAGGAAATTCTCGTTTTTCACTCAGCAACTATCTCAATTTCATAACAAAATGAATTCTAGATTGTTCTATTAATAAGAGTGTTGAGTAGCCATTTTCGACTTTCAACATGTCAAAATTCTTATAAATTTACTTTTAAATAAATGCAATGTCCATGTGACTACATCAAACGCCAAAACAGATGATTAACAAACAAAAGCAGATAAAGGAAAAGATGAGCTCTGTAAAAGGTCAAAGAAAAATTTCAAATGTTAGAGTTCTCTGCATTCGCTCTCTGAGGCTTTCTGAAAACTCCTGCAGGGGCCAAACCTTTCCCAGCGAAGCAGTTCTGAGAGTAGTTTCGACTCTTCTGATGTGTTGCTGTCTGAATCGAGAAAACACTTCCTCTGTCTGCTTATCAGCAGGTGCTTGAGTATGCAGAAAGGACGAAGTTCCAAGTGGAAGGTACTTCCCCAATACCTAGTAACTTGTAGTGCTAAATGCTGTGCTGTTTGCACATTGAGAAGGTAGTTTCTAAACAAGCATAGGCTTTTGTATTTAAAAAAGTCCTGTGTGGTTTTTCTCTAGAATGGGAGTGGGGAGATTATAAAACACACTTCAGTATAAGCTGAGAGCATAGGTATAGACCAGTTTCTTGCATTGCTGTTCTCTTGGAGGAAATTCTTATTCAAGATTCGACTGTGGCTACCTCTTAGCACAATAACGGGAATGTGGAAGGTGGAATTCAGGCTTCATCTTTGTCTCCTCTCACTGCTAAGTGTCCCTCGTTGACACAGTCACTGAACTACTTGTAATCTGTCATTCTCTTTTCCAGAAGCCTTTACATTTTAAAGGGGACATCCAAGCTCCAAAATGATCCAGAGATTCAGTACAATCCTAATAAAAAATTGCACAAGGTCTGCTTTGGGTCAAAACTAATGAACTGCTTCTGAAAGTTACATGAAAATGCAAATGACCTAGAATAGCCAAAGCAATTTTTTAAAAAGAACAAAGTTGAAAAAACTACATGACCTGATTTTGAGATTTACTATCCAGCTATGGAATCAAGACACCGTGGAAGTAGTGAAAAATGGACATACGGAGAATGGGATAGAGAGTCCAGGAATAGAGCCAGAAATCATAGTTTTAAACAATGGTGCCAAGGCGAGTCTTCTCAATAAACTGGAACAACTGGATATCTGTATGAAATGTAATAGCAACCCTGACCTTTCCCAGAAATGAAATGGATTTTAGATTTAAATGTAAAAGCTAAGCTATAAAAACTATGAAAAAAGGAGAAAATCTTTGTGACCCTGTTAAAGTTTTTTTTTTTTTTAACATAGGCCACACACACACACACAAGCATAAACCATAAAACAAAAGACAAGCCACGGACTGCTAGAATTCAGTATCTAATCAAAGACTTGTATTTAGAATACACAAAAACCTTCTACAAATTAGTACTTTTTAAATGAATGGGCAAAAATTTATAGACAGTTCACAGAAAATAATGTGAACTGCCAATTGGACTGGCCAACCAGCACTTGAAAAGATAGTCAACACAATTAAACATTAAATAAAGATAAAACCACAATGAGACACCACTATAAATCCATTAAGATGGCTAACTTTAGATGACCAATAACAGCTAGTTGTTGTCAAGAATAACTGGAAACCTTAGACACTGCAAGTGGAAATAAACAATGGTACAATGACTTTGTAAAACATATATTTTTTAAAAAATTAGCCTGTTTTAAGCTAAACCACCCATATGACCCACATATGGCTCCAAGTTATTTACCCAGGTGAAATGTAAGCATATGTCCACAAACATACTTTATATGAATAGTTATAGAAACTTTACTCATAATTGTCAGAAAGGAAGCCAACACCAAATCCATTAACAGATGTCCAACAAAATCCAGTCTACTCACACAGTGGAATACCATTCATTCAGTGACAAAAGGGAATGACCTACTGATACATGCAACAAGCTGCTGAAGCAAAAAATCATTATGCTCCACTCTAAAAACATACAGAATGCTTGCTGTGGTCAGGAAGAGTAGCAGAAGTTGAGACTACATAGGTTTAAAAGGGCAAAACTGTGAATAATCTTGCATGCAAATGAGTTTGAATTTATCACATCGATCATTTATCTCATTGGAGCATGACTATAATAACTCTAGCAGCAGGAAGACTGCTTAAAACACTGTATGTAATAAAATTATACAAAATAAGAGAACAACGAATAATACAATGTTCAAGATCATTGTGACCTCTGAGGAGAAGGGGGATACAGGCTCGGAAAGAGGCGCTCAGGGAGACGATGCCAGCCCTTGTTCTGGTCCCGGGCTGGATGGTACTCACTGCGGTGCTGTGCTACAGACTTCGCTACATGTTACCTGTTGTATCTTACATGGGTCAAACGGCACATTATTTACAAGTGAGAGGGACAGAATTTCAAAATGTCATAGTTTTTAAATATCACCACAGATTATAAGAAATTCTTAAAAATCTTTAGCACCTTATCCTTGCATCTGCAAGAGCTGACTATGATTTCCACCACTTTGACAGAATTACCCACATATTAAGTGGCCCGGCTCCTGTACTCAATTATCCTGTGTACTGTGAAATCTGAGGCTGATGGCCTGAAAACAGATCGTCAAACTGCAGGGCATGTGAAAACTCATTTTGCTATGAAAGAGCCGCAACACAGGCTCTGTTGAATCATAGCCGGCTTTCACTACTCACTACCTGTGAGTTGAAAACAGGCAGCTTTTCAGTATTACGTGCCCTGCTCTTGGCTTCACCAGAAGTGAATAAGGAAAGTCAAGGATTTGTTGTGTGTGTGGTTTTTTTCAGATGATCAGAAGATTACCAAGAAAATACATTCTGATGAAATTCTCAAGGCAAGTTCACATCTTAGCTAACAATGTAAGTGTTCTCTTTGCCTTTACTAGACCTTCTGATTTCAAATGAGTCTAGCCTAGACATTGACCCCAAATACTGGGTTTTACAACCTGGTCGACTCCTATCTTCCTGTCTCTGAGTCATTCGGACTAGGAAGGGTAGAGATAGACACATATTGAACAGATTTGCCAGAGTTTAATTTTGAGGAAGCATCTTGAGATGAATTTTAGAGTTCAATGGAGAAGTTTGAAAATATTAGCTTTGAATTATGCTCATCTTGACAGATTATAACATTTGGATTTGTGTTTAAGGCTAGTTATCAGCTGTTTTGTTTTAAATCAGAAAAATATACAGTAATTTGGCACGTATCAAGGAATCGTGAATTATAGATGCATAAGAAAGTGGGGGTTAAGGGCTTTAAATTACAAAAATTCCTAACCAGCATATATACAAATCAAACACTATAGTTACAGAAATTAATCTACATTTCCTTTCCTTTTTAAGATCTGTTTTATTTCCTTGGTCAGTAACATAATATCTTTCCTTTCTGTGGTCATTTTCACTTGTACAAGCCAAGTGGATGATGGTCACAGCAATCTTGAGTGTGTGTTACTCTCATTGTGACCACACACACACACATACACACACACGTGGGTAGTACCTAAGGTGTCAATAACTCTGTATGCATGACTCTTCTGAATCATACAATGACTACCCCATACCATTTCATACTTGTATTTAGAGTAATGAGATCACATTAAAATACATTTTAGGGCAACTAAAGCCCGAAAATGTAACCATTCGAATGCCAGTAAATTGAGTTTATGTTTTATTAACTTATTTTGATTCATTATAATCTAACCTTCACTGAACTTTTCCTAACACTCTGTACCTAGCTAGAAATTATGAGGACTACTAAAAAAAAAAGGAGATTCTTCAATCTGTTGCTTCCAAATAATCTGATTGAAAGAACTGCAGACATACACACGACAAATAAAGGTTATGGATATATTTCAGGTAATGGAGAGCAAGTGATGTAACCTGAGAGAATGTGAAGAAACTATCGGTGCAGAGGGAACCAGAAAAACAAAGTCTTTAATTATAGCTCAGGAAGGTATTCATGAATTTCAGGTGCTTTGCTTTAACTCATTCCTAGGACTTAGGATATAATACTTAAAAAAATAATAATAAAAATAAAAACCTAAATTGGGAGTCTTAGTAAGGTTGGTTTCTTATTCCATTCAGGCTACTCTAACAAATTACTATATACTTGCGGTTTACACAACACCCTTATTTCTCACGGTTCTGAAGGCTGGAAAGTCCAAGATTGAGTCACGGGCAGACTCAGTGTCTACCAGCGGCCGCTTCCTGGAACACAGACAGCTCTGCACCGAGTTCTCTTGGATCGTGTTTACAAGGGCACTGACCCCACTCAGGAGGGCTCCCCACTCATGACTGAACCACCTCCCAAAGGCCTCACCTCCTAATACCATCACGAGGGAGTTATGATTGCAGCGTATGAACTTAGTGAATAACAAACATTCAGTCTAGCACCGTTGGTGACACAGGAATCCTGACATGAGCCCCGCGGTTTTAATTTAGGTAATGAAATGGTTATGGGCTCTATCTACCATGAAGGATGACACCAAGAGGGTATTTTAGAAACCTGTTGAGTAAATCTATAATACCAGCAACTGCTCCTGAGTTTTCGTGATAGAGGAATCCTTTGGAAGCCCTGTTTGATTGGGAGATGGGTCCTTTGATGAGACTGATTCCAGACACCAGCTGATACATGTGTGTGTGTGCATGTGTGTGTGTGGTGTAATTGAATAACTTGATTATGAACCTTAACTTGGTTCTACCAAAAGGTGCTATCAAGTTTAGCGTGGTTTTATAAAAGACAAGCTGCATGGATGGATTCTCCCTGAATAAGGCCAACTGTTTATTTTCTTCTCTGACCTCAGGAGGATCTGCTCTGGTAGTCTGCATGAGATGAGGTGACTTCAGATACTGAAAATGCTTTTCGTCATGGATTTTGTCATTTGGAGCCAGAACTGGTGGAGAGTGGGGTGACAGTGTGGCTCTAACAGGCTTCTGAATTGGGCTCTAACTGCGATTACTGCTCCTCCTGGGCAGGAAACCGTGACATGTGGCTACACTGATTTACGGGAGGCAGTAATTGTTTCATGGGAAAGTTGTCAAGTTTCATTTTCCTGGTGCTGCTGTCCTTGCAGAAATGTGGGTCATGAGCTGAGGTAGGAGCCAAGCGGGGGAAGAAATCAATGCTTCGGGGGGTGCCACCTCCCTGCCCGCAAGCCACCTCTCACTGTGCTCTTCCCCTTGACTTGGTGTCCCTCTCGGTGACTCCCTTCCTCAGCTGCCTTGGAGACTTTATAGCCTTCGATTCAAAACCTTCTTGAGTGTCTCTAAAATGCACAGTCACTTACCTCAAGGTTTCCACCTGGCTGTCCCACCAGAATCTCAATCTCAATGTATCCAAAGTTAAAACAACTACCTTCCATGTAAAACCAGCCCCCCAGCCTGTCTCCCTATTATCCCTATTAATTGCTGGACCACCTGTCAGCCATATCGGCGTGAGTCTTCAAAAGAACTTTTGACAGAATAAAGGTAACGGATTTAGTGGAAGTGTCATGAAAGCCCCCAAATGAAATGTGAAGCAACAGAAATTAACAGAAAACTTAGCAGCCTTTCTACGTTTTACTCTACATAATGTATAGCTTCTAAATAGTCTGCATATACCAGACTATGCCCCAAACTTAGTTAGGAAGTTCAAGGTAATTCTCAAAAAGAAATGACTGTTAAAGAGTAAGAATTTGCCAAAATGTCCTAATACTATTAATGGGAGACATGCCCTCGGAGTGAATGTTCGTTTTAAAGGTCTTGGCAGACATCCTGACAACAGAGAAGAATGCGTCAGTCTATCATGGCTTTATTACACATGTCATTTAGACCATCAAAACTTCCCCTCCAATTAGTCTTCTCTCTGATAATTACTTCTACATAAACTTAACATACCAGGCAGGCATCAGAACAAATGGAGATAACGCCATCTCCTGCAGGGCATCGCAAACATGTAAAGAGGGATCCCGGATGAGCTGAGAGGAAGAGTTGGATATGGCTACTGTGTGGCTTAAGCAATGCATTGTGCTCTCACCACAACCAGCACCCTCACCGTGTCTGTTTGCCAAGCCCACTGTTTCTGCGGGGGCTTGGAGAGCTGTTCGATGCTGTCAGAAGGCAAACAGTGCGACATGTCTTTGCTTTTAATATTTAAACAGCACCAGCCTGAGAGCTTCAAGTTCGTACTTCTACCACTGGATCATTTAAGGACTCTGGGACCAGGCCAGTGCTCAAAAGTAGTCTGGCACTTCCCCTTTCAAGAAGGCAGTTTCTCTGCATCTCTCTGCCCATGGCCGCCTGCTCTGCCATTGCGCTTCGCTGTCTCATGGGGCATGGACTGGGTGCTAGCGCTCCACTGTCTGCCCAGAGCTGCAATTCTGAGTCCAAGAAAAGCCATGCCAGGCAAGCCTGGTGCTTCAAGAGAAGATTATTCCTCAGCATCTCTACTGTCCCTGGGCCAGGCTTCGCCCCATGCTTCCCATGCCCAAGCTCCCGAGGCCACAGCTCAGGACACCCTGTCCTTTCAGTCCCAGATACGGCTTTTGTCACCTCCTTCCTCACACTCGTCCAGCACAGGTTCAGACCTCTGCCCTAGTGGAACCCGAAACTACTATTTCTCTTCCCAAGTCTGTGTTCCCATCACAGGGAAATACTTCTTCCCTTTTTTATCTACCTCTTCCTTTTCCATGGTAATGGGTTTAATGACCTATCAGAAACTCAAGACCTTATACTTCAGACCATCAGAAGGGCCCAAACATCTTCCTTAGGGACCAAAAGGATGCAGGTCCTAGACATAAAAATTTCTGTGTACCTTCCTGTGTTGCGTAACTTAATTCCTTCAGAATACGCAGTCCCATCTCAGGAACAGACTGGAGGTCTTCTCCCTGCAGCAGAGAAAAAAAACACTATGTACTTAAGTTAATTTCTAAATGGGTCACCCTGCTACATAGGTATGGGTGTTTAGTCCTAATTTCTAAATGGGTCATACTGTCACTGAGATAAAAGGTGTGCAATGGATCTGAGACAGGTAACAGAAGCTAAACTCCAGGGATAAAAAGATAGGCATTCAGAGATAACTCTTCAGGTAAAGGAGTCAGCTGAAGATCCAGACCTAACAGAAGTGTCAGAGGGCATTGGGAGTTTGGGGTACAGTTTGAAACTGATCTGTGCCCACTGGTTGGCTTTGCCCCATGGAGAAGAAAAAGTGCTTTGGGTGTGTGTGTGTGTGTGTGTGTTTGGCTGTCAGTTCCTCTAAACCACATTACTGCTGACTCAACTGGCACAATTAGTTTTCCAAACCTGCAACAGAGAATCCAAATCTCGAACCACTGTAAACAAAGGGGCATTCACGTGGTGGGCAGAGATGTCTAATGAGTCTTCTTTCAAATGTCCCTTTAATTCATTATCTGTTTATTATTGTCATAATCAAGTTCCAGGCCCCAATTAACTATCCTCCTCAATCCAGTGACTATTACACACTGCTTCCATTATGCCTTTTCTAACTCCATTACTTCTACATGGAATGCCTCCAAATCTTGTCCGTATTCCGAGATCCAGCCCAATCACTACTTCCTTCATGAAGATTTTCCACACCACCCACCCAGAAACTAACTACCCCTTTAGGAACCTCACAGTAGGTATTTCTTCTTTATGTTACGCAAATGGGGTGTGTCTGCCTCCTTGTTTGGCAGTTAGTGCATGTGTGTGCGTGCACGCGTGTGTTATTGTCTTATACACACTTGCTACTTACGTGGAAACTTCCTAAGGATGAGGACTACATCTTTCCACCCTGGCACAGCACTCCTCGCTCACATGACCTCCCCGCCCACCATGCTCACCTTCCGTGTCAGGCTGCCTGTTGCAGTTCTACTACTTCTCTTTTCTAACTGGCTGATTCGTAACTCCTAGGTAAGCTAGATGTAATACTCATAAAACTGTGGAAGGCTTGAAAGAGGACAGAGTTGAAAAGGACTATTTGATTTACACCAAATCACATAGGCCTTCACTCTGGAATGTATGGAACCCTTCAACTCCCCTATGTTTCAATAACGTTTTCAACTCTTTTCAAATGCCCTGCCCCCATTATCCAAAAGCAGGAAAGCCTGTAGAAAACATAAAATAGTGACAAATGAGTTGTCTTACTGGTTCCCACATTATTCTCCCATTTACCTAGAGTTCCCATTACTTGGACAATCCTGAATGAACACCATGCGAATGACTCACAAGCAGGTAATTAAGCATCAACTAAATTAACCAAGTCGAAACTAAACGAGTCATGCTTTCATGTCAGTGTTGCAAATTATACCATGTCTAAAAACTCATTTCAGTGCCAATTAGTGCAGTTATCCATCACTTAAAAGGAAACTGCAAGGAGGCCCAGTCTTCATGGTCTTTCGACAGGCAGGAGCCACTGCACTAGAAAAGAAAGCATGCAGACAGTGTTCACACATGTGAGAACTCGGGGTGGGTTCTCGCCAGATGTGCTTCCGCAACGGAAGGAGGCCAGAAAGTCAACTAAGTGAAACTGATCCCACCAAAAGAAAATACATCTCAAAAACATGGGCTCTGGTATTAAACGACTTTCGTTCAAGTGCCATCCTTTCATGTTATAAGCTATTCAATGCTGAGCCACCAGGGGAAAAAAATCTACGCTGGCCTGGCTACGGTTCTACTCAGTCCTACTGAGTAGGCTCTACTCATTTGGTACCTGACACTGGGCGTGCTGTACTGGGCTCTGGTTTTCTCATCTGAAAAATGAAGATTAAAACTCCTCCAAGTTCCATAGAGTTATCAGGAGAATTAAATCAAAGAATCCACATAAAGCGAAAATTGTCTAGGCCAGAGTTAGTGCTCAGTGAGTGTCGGCTGTTATTATTATTACACAGCAACTCTTATACCAGTGTTGTGCCTATGCACCGCCAAAATAGAACTGATGAAAGTAAAACTATCAACTATGCATGTTATTCCAGAGACTAAACCGTGAAAAAACAAACTGATACACAAGCATGGATCTAAAAAGCAGCAGTGACTTGTCTAGGTCTCACTTTTCACACTTAACTCTTTGGTTTAGAATATATAAATCTACTGCATATGTTGATCACTTATGATGATGAGTAAGATCGGCGTGCAAACATTTGGAACGTGCACAGGGAATAAAGCTGTAGCACACCACCTCCGATGGGCATCTGCGACAAATTGGGCTAAGTGTGGGACAGCAGATTTTAGTGCCAACTCAAAAAATCTAATGTTCCTGCACTCGTTTCTCTCTGCTACAAACATTAACCCCAGTTCAGCCCTTCCAGCCTCACTTTTGGAAAGCCACAGATGTGTGGATGATTCACTAAATTTTTTCACTTTCTATCTCACTATGTCAGTGCCATTCAGAGTAGGTACAGCCTAAGGCTTTTAAATGAGTTACTGCTGATGGGGATAATAAGCATTTAAATAAACAGTTTACATTCCTGACATTCATATTGATACCTTTTCAAAAGAGAGCAAGTCAGAACATTTAAAAACAAAACTTCCATTTCCTCTTATTATTAATTGAAATGCTTTTCATTAATGGTGATAGAAGAAATGCGTTTACTATTTAGACTGCTAAGTGTCCATTATCAAGGGCTGATAAGCCGCAAGAAATTGCCCTTCCTAGTGCAGGGTAACCTGAATGCTTTCTGCACTTCCCCCAGCTCAGATAAGGTGCACCAAGTTATCTTTCCAACGACAGTCCTGTCGCCTGAATGCAATTAACACCTTACTACGTGTTAAGGCATTTCTACAGGTAATAAATTAGTCGTGGCTTGGTACCTTGCAACACTTCTTTAGTACAGTAGTTGATACTCTCACTGTAGGCTATGGAAAATGCTAGGAACAATTAAATAAATTCTTTAGAGCAATACAATTACATGGATAATTTTATACCTGTCTCAGTGATGCTGATTGCACAAGCACTCAGGGGGTAGAAGGCAATGAATCAAAGATATTTCTTAGGACTGCAGAGTTTCTTTTGGTTTCAAGCAAAGCGTAGCGTCAGTAAGTGGACAGTCTATTTCTTGAAAATTTTCATTAAGACACTTAACCATTCTTTTGTAAGCCCCTCACACCCAACTCTCAACCCTATACTGAACATCTTAAGATTCTGAAAGTTAACTATAATCATTTTAATTAAAAAATTTCAAGATAAATACTAAACAGCTAAGATCTTAATATACTTATACATGAGTTAATTTTTAAATTTTAGAGCCATTTATATATCTAAAAACTTTATGTATTTGAAAATATCCCTCCTCTGTTTTTGTTCTACAAGTTAAAACCCAGATACTAACAACTTGTCCCATGAAGAATAATAATGGATGAAATGCCCTTAATAAAATATATATAAACGTTGATAATTAAATAGGTTTAACCCACACAACACAAATTTAAAAATAACCCCGTTTGCATTTCTTCTGAGATTCAAATTTTCTACTGTTTCTTTTCCCTTCCTGTAAAGGCAGGCACAGAACTTAACAGTTTCTAACACTAATTCTGCCAAGGGAACTAGAGAACTTTCCTGAGGTTCAGATGATAGAAGTTGTAAGATCCTTGACTTTTCCACTAAAATGAGCTCCAGGCCTCCTGCTACAGAAGTGAGGTCACAGCGTGTACACACACAGCCGTAACGAATTCAGAAGTTATTTGCAAGTAAATGTCTCTTTAGAATTTCCTTCCCTATATTTTTAAAATGTAAGTGATATGCTTTTTTTTCTTTCCCTGTTGAGAAACTAGGCAGGAGTATTAAGTGCCACATAAATAGCTAATTGGGTGGCATGATCAAAAGATTACATAAGCCACCTCTCAGGTAGGAACCTCTGAGACAAGTTAGAGAGGAATGTGGGTCAAATGTTTAATCGCCTTTTTCTGTGCATATAAAATAATATTTCTTAATGAACTCTAGATTGGCAGTTTTCAGCTTGCCTATTAAACTGCAAATCAGACCATGATCACATTCTATTAGAAGGTTAAGATCATTCTAGCCCAATTTCTCATATTACAGTTGAGAAGGTAAAATCCAAAGAGGTTAAGTGACTTACCCAATGTTCTGTAGTGAGAAGACACATCTTCTGATGCCTCACCTGGAGATTCATTCTATCACTACATCGTTAGCGGTGTGTGTGTGTGTGTGTGTGTGTGTGTGTGTGTGTTTGCATTTTCCTTGCAAGGAACTTTCAGACACTATGTTCTCTTGTTTTTAGGAACATAATTTGGTAGAATAAAGCACACATATTCACACAGTATGTCCTAAATTTAATATGGCTTTTGATTTGGAAACCCTTAGAGAGGCTGTAACAGTATAAAATGCCTTCCTTATATGCTGCTATTTTTATCCTATGAGATTTCAGAATATTTCTCCATCTTTTGGGGGGTAAAGGGATACTATGCTTCACAGTTAGTACTTGACTATATTCCTTGGGGCCAGTGGTACTTTTCCCAAGTAGCAGTCACTGGTGTCTACAGGAATGATTCATTATGTAGTAACCAGGTACATTTATCTACGCCTATTCTCAAAAGTGTTCTTTGAAAACTACTCTGACACTTGATACCCATCCAAAAACATCAAAACAGTTTTTTTTAATACCCAAGGGGATATACATATATTATTGCCAAACAAATAATCAGTGTATGAATGAATATATACACTGACTATGGTTGATGGCATTTTTTCTGTACAATGATTGCAAGCCTCATTGTTGAGGCAACTGCAGTTCTAGAAACACATATTATAAAAGTCAAGATAGAGCCACATTGTAACCCAATTCTGAACAGACTGCAAGTAAAAAGGGTTTTTTAAAAATAATATTTAAACCTCATTATTTGAGCATTGTGAAGCACTGTAAGTATGTTACAAATCTTTTCTCAAAAGTTTTTTCTTAGTATTTTATAACTGTTAAATAATGTATTTATTTTTTCATCTTCAACTCTTCCTTATATTTTTCTATTTATGAAAAAATGTTTATAGTTACATTATCCAAAATAAGCAACAAATGAAAAAAAAACTTGGAAGTTAGAGAATTGTGAATTAAATCATAGCACTTAGTTCTACTTTATTACTTTTTGCTTATTTTTCAACTTCTCTTATGAGCACCTATTACTTTTATATTTCTAAATAAAGCTTTTAGAAATCCTTTTTAAGTGTCCTTTAACAAAAGTGAAGTAAAGGGAATCAAGAGAACTGCAACATTACATCTGCCACTGACCGAAGCTCTGCGGTGAATGGGCAGTGAGACCGACTGTTTTTCTTGGAGATGGACACTGTCACGTCACGCCACACGCTCTTCTCACAACAGGGCATCCAGTGGTGAGGTCTAAGTCCCCTCCTTCGGGACCTCTGTTCACCCTACCCCTATTTCTACACCCGTGCAAGCACCCCTACCAAAAGTAGGTTGAAACCCAGAGCACACTGACATCTTCATTTTCCAAGGCGAGGTCATAAAAATGCCACGCCTGTCCAATTCAGTTGTGTTTGATTTTGTTTGTTTTCGAACGTTCTTTCTCAAAATTCTGCTGCTGCATCATGAGGAAAGACGATCGTATCCGTGTGGCAAGAGCCTATATTGACATCCCATCTAAGTGTGCTCTGGCTAATGACCCCCAGCTTGGTCCTCCAAAGTAACCAGCATCAACCACCAGACACATGACGGAGCAAGTTGAGGGGCGAAACCATTTCCCTGCTATTGAATTATTTCTTTTTGAATTTTCCCAGGTGAGAAACATATGAGCTTTCCCCAATGAGCTAACCTCAGTGTGCCCTTTCCAAACTCCCAAAACATATACCCTATGAGCATAATAAAATGGTTACCATTTGGCCCCACTAAGACCAGGGAAGCATGCAATGCATCAGTAAGTATTTGGAACATATACCTCCTCCAAAGAGAAACAGTCACTTTCCACCAAAAGAGAACAAATAAGAAATCAATTAAAGCATCCAATTCTCTGAACACTCAAGAGAGCAAATAGAAAGTTTCCAAAAATCATTATGAGTACGTAAAACTGGTATAATTTGAGAAATTAAAGCATCTTGCTTTAAATAGAATTAAAATTGAATTATTAGAACATACATTTAGTGCCTAATGACTTCTTTACTGCAAAAGAAAAGTCATCAACTTCACTCTTAAGTGTTGAAAACCTTGATTTCGGCCTCGATCATCCACAGCAAAAAAACTAACCACCAAATAGCAGCGGAGAGAACTGTAACATTTTTACTTTGAGAACATGTATATAAGTACGTAAGAAATTTCTACAAGGGAAAAAATACATAAAGATCTTGAGAATAAATTGTTTTTTTAAAAGAAAAATAAGTGTAACACAGTTTTAAGCTACATTTCCTGAGAAAACACCAGAGTCACTAGATGAATAAAATGCAACATTTTTTAATACTACCACAGAGAGAACCTGCTTTATCTAATAATCTACGATCCCTCAGATCAACACAGAACACAGAGTATTCTGTGCTAGGAATGCGTCATTTGACTCTGTGGTACCATCTGAGTATAATTTCCTTGTTCCTTTGGGTTAGTGATTATTGTCCCATCTGGAGACATAAACGTCAGAAGAAGTAGATAAGACTAATTAAATAGTTCTTTGCCATAATACAGTTGTAAGGAAAAAGATCATTAAATCATTCACTCATAAAGTGGAATAAGTGTTAAATAAAGTGTAAGGATATGCTAAGAGACATCTAACAAAGTCTTGGGTTGGGAATAGGAGAGAAAGGTCTATGTCGGTTTCCCAAAAGAGGGCATGTCTAAGCTGATTCCTGAGCAGCAAGTCAGACTGCACTGGATAAAGAGACAAGTTGCAAGATGTTCCACCTCAAATCACAGCCCAAAGGAAAAAGCTTGGAGGAGAAGAAAGGTCTGGTGCACTGAGGAAACGAGTAACTCAGTCCGTCTGAAGCTTAGACGAGGAGCAGCAGAGGGTGAGTAGAGGAGACTGAACAGGGACACAGGTTCAGATGTGATACAACACAAATATCTTTCTGTAGGTCGGTTTTATGCTGTGACTTTGAAGTGTTTTAGATAAGGAAGTGTCATATCAAACTGTTTTTCTCTTAAAATGGAAGCAGACAATTAGAAGGTAGTTTGCATTGATCTGTGAAAAAGACAATACCGACCTCCAATAAAAACAGGGACAATGGAAATACAGAGAAGTGGATGAAAAAATTCAATTTATGTTAAAGTAGAAACATCAAGGATATGTATTGATTTACTGAATGTGGGGCTGAAGAAGAACAAAATTAAGAACTGAGAACACACCAAAGTATCTGACTTGAACAGCAGGACATGGTGGAGACCGTCTCGGAAACAAGAAACAGAAGCAGAATATTTGGTTCGGGTGGGGTGAAGTGAGGCTTCCACCTGTAGACTTGTTGCCTTTGAAGTGTCTCTATGGAACGCACAGGTAGAGACCTTAAGAGGCGGTTGGCTCTAGAACTCGGGGGATGATCGTTCTAGAGATAGTGAGTTGGAGACCAATGGTTTATAGACGGTACTTGAAACATCATGAATTAGTGAGAGCATCTGGCAAGTATATGTCCAGTGAAAGCTACAGAGGACTAATCAGATAAAAACCAATGTTATTTAGGGGCAATTATGTTAGGAAAAGGCGAACATTCAGATGGTGGGGAAAAGACTCAATCACAAAGGTAAAAGGATAGCCAAAAGAGAGCAAAGGCACAGAAATAAAGAAAACAGAACTGTTTATTAAAGAAAACTGTCAACAGTTCAAATGCTCACAGAGAAATCAACAAAATGAACACTGGAAAAGGGCCATTGGGCTTAGCTTTTCTTCCTGCTAGTCCTAAATATTCAACATCCTTGCCTCAGATATGCCTTTAAGTTTCTATTGCTTTCAGAAGGAGAACCTGTTCAATTATAGCAATCATACATGCATGGGCATTTGAGATACGCTGGGGTTTTTATTATTTTTATGATGTCATTCAAAATATACCGGAAAAGCATGAAGCAACATGTTTCCTAAAATTGCTTCTGCACTTAGTTCATAATAAATTCAATCTAATAATTATTAATTTGCCTCAAGTGTCTACTTTAAAAATAGGTAATTGAGTTACAGAAACATTTGGTTATTTCCTCAGGTTTCTTCAAGCACAGGAAGTGGTCTCCAGAGCAGGGCCTCCTGTACTCTGATGCAGACCTAAATTCAAGACTCTGAAACATATAGAGGCAAAGCAAATAATCTTGCTAATTTCCTGTAGGAGATTTTATAATATCACGTTATTCAGCCTTTATCATTTTAAGTAGACCGAAATAACTTTCAAGTTTCACATAATTAAAAGTTTTGTACTTTGTGTGTGATTCTTTAAAACCTTTATCAGTTTGTCAATTAACTAACAAACTAAAAAGCTCATTTATTCTAGCTATGCCTGGAAGCTGCTGTTTCCCATAAAAAAAAAAAAAAGGCTCCTTAACATAAATAGAAGTAAAGGCCTTAAAGAACTGACTCTCCCTAACTTCCAGAATTATAGAAATCAGTTATTGCTCTTCCTGAGTACATTCAATACATTCTAAGTGCAAAACAGACAGAGAATTTGCTAGCCCCTTCTGCACCATAACATCTCCGTGTTTAACCACAGGGATCCATCCGCACACGGGGTCGGCCGATGGAGAGCCACGGCAGACAGGCAAACCAAACTGACTCACAACTGCTGCGGAAACTCACTGTCTATTTGTCAAGGCTCATTCACCACATCCAGCGGAAGATAAATCCAGGGCATGGTCAACAAAATGCACTCACAGGGAAGGTAGTTTTCAGTGCTTAGAAGTTCAACATGTTTTATTCAAATGAAATATAGAAATACAATAAATTCATCATCCTAACCTCAGTATATGAGACCAGTAGCTGGCTGCACCGAGTGAGGCTCCCCCGTCAGGGTAATTTAGAAGTCAACCACCCCTGCAACAAAAATGACAGGTGCAGTGATTTAAGGAATTATCCCTTGTTTATCATCTCAAAGGACTGCTGCTGCATTTCTAACATTAAGCACTGAGGATGATCCACCCTTTAGAACTTAACGCCACAGCGGAATTCAGACTCACCCTATCCGTAGCCGGGCAAGGGAGAAAGGCCAGTTCTACTGAAGAGCACTGTCAGAGATCAACACAGGCCTTTCCCGCACACAAACCTTACGAGTACTTAGCTCTTTTCCTCCCGCAGAATGTGCAGTGTTAGCCTACTGTTTGTTTAGGTGTTTCCCTGTCTCACTGCGGGGCTGTCACCACGTTTCCAGGGGTTCACATCCGTAAGAGTGTGCGGATGTGTACACAGAAACACAAGGGCACAGGATTTTTATCACTTTCTTCTTGAGGAAAAATTATGCTCACGTCAGTCTTTTCTTGCTGCACATTCTACAGAAATTTTATTTCACTGAACTTACAAATATTCATTGAATGCCTCCTATCTTCAGAGTCTCCTGTTTGTCCCTGAAGGGATGAAGGGTGTACAAGTAACAGTTAAATGTGCGGATGACTTGGAGAAGGGAAAACATGGAGATGCTGAGGTCAGCGTTTAGTGGCTTGAACTAAAAGGGTGACTTGGGGCAAGAATGGAAGAACCGTGGCAGAAGTTAAAGATGACATAAAAAGGAAAATCAACAAGATATAAGGACTGCTGGCTCGTGGATGACACGGAGGACGCACAGTCAGCTGGAACTCCGAGCTGTGCGGGTTCCTGCTCTGGGCACTGTGCTACTACCATTAGAAGCAGTCAAAGCTCAGGAGATCCCGTTATGACTGATGAAAACAGGCAAATGGGGTGCAAAAGGCAAGTTTTTAGGTAATTAAATAATATCATTTTTGAAACATAAGTGATAAGACATCAAACTGAAAATATCCTGCTGAACTGAAGGGCAAAGGTTTAAAAATCACCTCTCAAGATCCATAAGGCTAAATGAAAAGGCCGAAGACAAGAAGGAAAAGATAAACACAGTATTTTTCCTCTTCCTGAGCACCAACATCTTCAAATATTTTTAGTCTATAATTATGTCCTCCTCACCATCCCCAAGTCAATGCGTTGCCAATTTTCACTAGGTCTGTAATCCCAGCCTTCATCATAAATCAAAGTTTCTATTCAGAGCATTATGGTATTGCACTGTAATGAATTCTCATAATTTGTCTACTTCTTTGTACAATCTCCTAATTACCCCGATGAACAGAAAAGTATTTTTATGCTGTGGAAGTGTACATGCAAAGTGTGTATATTTTGGAACATGGCCCAGTTCCTCTGTAGTAACATCACCCATGAATAGTATAGCTGTTTGCATGCATCTCAGGCAATTAAGGGTGTTTTTCAGGTTTAACAAGTATCACCAAAGCAACTGAGAGTCTGTAGTTTAAACCCTGTGGACTGATGGTTGCTTTTGATGTTGAACCCGAGAAACAGCATTTTTTTAAAAAAAGAGTGAAGGTTCTATTTTTGCTGAAGATAAATGATGTGTATGTATTTCCGTGATGCTGTGAGAGAGTAATTTAAATTATTATATCTCTTTATGTTTAGTGTGTATTTATAGGCACTTTTCATATAATTTCATTTTTAGAACCCAGCTCAACAGGACCATCAGTGAACCATGATTTGAGTAATCGCAGTCCACTTCAGTAGAAGCAAAACAAAAACAAAATATATATATATATATATATATGAAAATAAATAAAACTTCAGATAATTTAGAAGCTACTTAAAAAGAGTGCATGATTAAGCTCACTCCTTCATTGTTAAAGAAATGAGTTATTTTTATGGCAAAAGTACAGTGTGGCTCAGTTGGTTGGGCATCGTCCCGCAAAGTGAAAGGTCACCAGTTTGATCCCTGGTCAGGGCACATCCCTGGGTTGCGGGTTCGATCCTGGTCAGAGTGTGTATGAGAGGCAACCAACTGATGTTTCTTTGTCACACTGATGTTTTCTCCCTTTCTTTCTCCCTCCCTTCCCCTCTTTCTTCAAATCTTTTCAAAAGTGTATGGGGTGCCAAGGAACTATACGAAAGGTAACTTAGCCTTTTCTGTGGTGTCAGGGACTCTTCCGACCGAGTTAAGGTTCCCTCTGAGTCCTGACGGATAAGCGGGAGCATCCAAAAGAAGGGGAAGGAGGAGGCAGGACCCAGGTACAGGCAACAGATTCTCTTCCCACAAACTTCCATCCTTAAAAAACTAACAAAGCCATATCTGTAGCCTTTTAGAAATTTATGTGAACCACAAATATGAAAATCTATGATTCTATTAAATACAATATAAAATTTTAAATCTAATGAATTTAATATGTAAGACATCAGAATAAAATAACTACTGAAAAAAATGGGGTAATTATTTCACAGAAGAGAAAAAAGCACTTTTTTTCCATTAGTGCTGTTTCTCTGGAAATGGCACTAATATTGGTTGGAGGAGTTTCTACCCAAAGACTGAAAACCATCCCTAAAGGACATGAAAATAAATATGATAAAAGTACTATCTTTTCCCAAGGAAAACTCCTCCAATGATTCCTAATATTTATAAACCTCAGCTTAAAAAACAGTATTCTGAAAGTCTGGAAAGAACTGATAAATACTAACTAAACAGCAGCTATGAGATGGGAATGATTCTCCTTATGAAAAGAACCACAAAAAGAAACTGAAGCTCAAGGAATTTAAGAACTTTGCTCAAGCTCACACAGCTAGTAATTGAAAATATATCTAAATTCAGATTTTTCTAATTCTAAAATTCAACTTCTATCTTCAAGGTTAACAGAAGAGTTATAATTTTTCAGTGTTTTAGTAAATAAGATCTTAGTATGTAGCAAGAAAATCAAAACCACCAAGGAATTAAGTCTATTTGTTGCATATTAAAAAATATTCTATGTAATAGTGAAATTCAAAGTAGAATCTGAATCCAGAAACTGGTCTAATCGAAAACAGTATTAAATTAGCAAGACAACCAACTGTATGGGAAAACATATTTGCCAATGATACCTCAGACAAAGGTTTAATCTCCAAAATACACAAAGAACTTACACGACTCCACTCTAAGAAGACACCCAACCCAATTAAAAAATGGGAAAAGGACTTGAACAGACACTTCTCCAAGGAGGACATACAGAACATTCAGAGACACATGAAGAGATGCTCAATATCGTTAGCTATCAGAGAGATGCAAATTAAAACCACAATGAGATACCACTTTACACCAGTCAGGATGGCTATCATAAACAAAGCAACAAACAACAAATGTTGGAGAGGTTGTGGGGAAAAGGGGTCCTTAGTTCACTGTTGGTGGGATTGCAGACTGGTAGAACCATTATAAAACAGTATGAAATTTTCTCAGAAAAATAAAAATCAACCTGCCTTTTGACCCAGCAATTCCACTGCTGGGATTATATCCTAAGAATCCTAAAACATCAATATCAAAGAACCTATGCACCACAGTGTTCATAGCAGCACAATTTACAATAGCCAAGAGTTGGAAGCAACCTAGGTGCCCATCAGTAAATGAATGGATCAAAAAATTGTGGTACATATACACAATGGAATTCTATGCTGCAGAGAGAAAGAAGGAGCTACTACCTTTTGCAACAACATGGATGGAACTGGAAAGCATTATGCTGAGTGAAATAGGCCAGGTGCTGAAAGACAAATACCATATGATCTCACCTTTAACAGGAAGCTAAACAACAAAACAAACAAGCAAGCAGAAAAAAAAAAAAAAAACAAAGACACTGAAATAGAGAACAAGGGGATAGTGACCAGAGGGGAGAAGGAAGGGAAGTTAAGGGGAAAAGGGGGGAGGGATTTGGAGGAACAAATAGGAAGGACACAGGGACGAGAACTGAGGGGGGTGGAAATGGGAGGGAGGTGGGGAGCAAGGGGCGGGGGAGGCTGGGATGGGAAAAATAGACAAAAAACTGTACTTGAAAAATAACTAAATAAAATTAATTAAAAAAATAGTGATAAAAATGTAAATGTGGAGAGTGTCTGGGTAAAAAATGGTAGTGCTTACAGAATGTGTTCAGACTTAAGCAACCATCAACTTCAAGTAGACTGCTATAAACAGAGCTTGAAGTACATGGTAACCTCAAAGCAAAACCATACAAGAGATACAAAAGAAATAGAGGAATCCAAATACAGCACCGCAGTGATGCAAAAACACAGATGAGAAGAGAGCCAGAGAATAAGAAACAGAGAAGAACTGCAAAAACAGAAAAAGAAATAACAAAATGGCAATACATACCTATCAATAATTACTTTAAATGTAAATGAATTAGATGTTCCAATCCAAAGACAAATGCGTGGGGTGTGGTACACACATATAAGGGAATATTACTCAGCCATAAAAATGAAGTCTTAACCATCTGTGACAACATGGATGGACCTAGAGGGTATTGTTTAAGTTTTTTGATACACATACCTTTATATTACTGTTGGGTATTTTCATAAGGGTGTATTTTCCAGGCCATACCATTTATTATGCTCCAGTTGTGGAAATAAGCCAGTTTTTCAGTTTTATAATTTTTGGCTCCTGAACTTGGCTTCCAGCGAGTATAACTGTGAAAGTGCCAGCCCTTCCACATATTCCCTGACAGTATTAATTCAAAAATTCTGAAAGAATTTTTAGCCCATTTTGGTGGCCATAAAGAAGTATACCACTGTGATTGTAATGTTCTTGACCTTAATTACTATCATTTTATATGTTTATCGGACCTCTGGATATCCTCTTGGGAATTACCTGTTCATATTTTTTGCCCATTAAAAATGTATTTGGTCTGTAATTGTATTATTATTTTGCAGGATCTTGTATGTATTTTTATTCTTATATATAAGCACTATGTAGCTTTTCTTATCTTTTTTAAATGTCTTTCTGTAATAAAAATTTATTCATAAACTGATAAAAATTCATGGGAGATGGTATCTCATTGTAGTTTAATTTGCATTTCTCTGATGATTAATGACATCAAGCACATTTTCATATGTCTATTGGCCATCTGTATGTCCCCTTCAGAGAAGTGTCTATTCAGGTCCTTTGCCCATTTTTTAATTGAGTCATTTGTTTTTCTGATGTTCAATTTTGTAAGTATTTTGTAAGTTTTGGATACTAACCTTTCATCAGATTTATCAGTGAATATGTTCTCCCATTCTGTGGGCTGTCTTTTTTATTTTGTTGATTGTTTCCTTTCCTGTGCAAACTTTTTACTTTGATGTAGTCCAATTTGTTTATTTTTTCTTTTGTTTCCCTTGCCTGGGGACATATATCTGATAAAAAATTGCTACAAGCAATGTCCAAGATTTTGCTGCCTATGTTTTCTTCTAGGATTTTTATGGTTTGGGGTCTATCATTTAAGTCTTTGATACATTTGAATTTATTTTTGTGTGTGGTGTAAGAAGGTGGTCAAGTTTCATTCTTCTACATGTATCTGTCTAATTTGCAAAAAAACATTTATTGAATAAACTATCTTTAGTCCATTGTATGTGCTTGCTTCCTCTGTCAAATATTGGGAGTTTATTTCTGGGCTCTCTGTTCTGTTCCATTAATCTATGTGTCTGTTTTAATGCCAGTACCATGCTGTTTTGATTATTATCACCTTATAGTATAATTTGCTATTAGGTAGCATGATTCCTCCAACTCTGCTCTTCTTTCTCAGGATCACTGTTGTTATGCAAGGCCTTTTACAGTTCCATATAAATTTTTAAAATATTTGCTCTAGTTCTGTGAAATACATCATTGGAATCCTCATAGGAACTGCAATGAACCTAGATTGCTTTGGGTAGTATGGCCATTTTAATGATGTTAATTCTTCCTATTCATGAACACAGTACGTGCTTCCACTTATTTGTATCTTCTTCAATTCTTTCTTCAGTGTCTTATAATTTTCCAAGTATATGTCTTTTACACCCTTGGTTTGATTTATTCTTAGGTATTTTATCCTTTTTGGAAGAATTGTGAATGAGATTGTTTTCTTAATTTCTCTGTCTGTTGGATCATTATTGGCATATAAAAATGCAACTGATTTCTGAATATTAATTTTGTATCCTGCCACTTTGCTGAATTCATTAATCAGTTCTAGTGATTTCTTAGTGGAATCTTTGGGGTTCTCTACGTGCAGTATCATGTCATCTTCAAATAAAGACAGTTTTACTTTTTCCTTTCCAATTTGGACGACTTTTATTTCTTCTTTTTGTCTGATAGCTGTAGCTAGGACTTCCAGCACTATGTTGAATAAGAGAGGTGAAAGCAAACATCTCTGTCTTGTTCCTGATCTTAAGGGGTATGCTGTCAGAATGGCTATCATCAATGAATCAACAAACAATAAGTGCTGGTGAGGATGTGGAGAAAGGGGAACCCTTTTGCACTGTTGGTGGGAATGTAGACTGGTACAGCCACTGTGGGGAGCAGTATGGAGTAATGCAAAAAATTAAAAATGGACCTGCCTTTTGACCCAGGTATCCCACTTCTGGGAATACACCCAAAGGAACCCAAAACACTAATTTCAAAGAACGTAAGCACCCCTATGTTCATTTCAGCATTATTTATAATCACCAAGCTATGGAAGCAGGCCATGTGTCTACCAAGAGATAAGTAGACAAAACAACTAATGGGCATTTACACAATGGAATACTACTTGGCCATAAAAATGAAGAAATTTTTACCTTTTGCGACAGTATGGATGGACCTAGAGAACATTATGCTAAGTGAAATAAGCCAGTCAGAGAAAGACAAATACCATACGATTTCACTTATATATGAAATCTAATGAACAAACTGAACAAACAAAAAAATGGGGACAGATCACAGATGGAGAGCAGATGATAGCTATTTTGGGGGGAGGAAGGTTAGGGAGCGGAGGGATGGAGCAAAAAAGGGAAAGGACTCGTGAACATGGACAACAGTGAAGTGATTGCTTGGAGGCAGGAGGTATAAAGGGACTGAAGGGTAATGAAAAAATACAATAAAGATTTTTTAAAGTTTTAATTGGCAAAAATTAGTTAGTCAGATTACTTACAATAATACCATTCCCAATTACATCAAAAACACAAAATGCCTAGGAATAAATTTAATGAAATCTGTAAGAGGTCTATTCCCAGACAACCATAAACCACTTTTGATAGAAATTTTAAAAGCCCAGAATAAACAGAAGGCCACACCATGGTCATGGTGATGTAGGCTCTGTGTTGTAAAGGTGTTGATTCCCCCAGTTTACGCATGAATTCAGTGCAATCCAAATTTTAAAATGAGTAAGTTTCCTATGTGAGGTTGAAATCAAGTGGTAATAAATTTTTTTATGAAAATACACAGAGGCAAGAATATTGAAGGTAATCCTCATGAAGCAGAGAGAAATTGATACTGTATACCAAGACTTATTATAAAGCTAAACTAGTTAAGACAATGTAGTATTATCACCAAGACAGACAAGTAGCCTAATGAAATACTGAGTTCAGAAACAGCCACATATACATTCACCCTTGATTTCTGACAAAAGGGAACAGCTGAGGAAAGAATGTCCTTTCAATAAATGGTTCTGGGTCAACTGGGTATCTGGATGAGTACATGCTGCTCTCAACTTTCTTTCTGCTTAGTAGTGTATTCTAGCAGTCTTTCCATAGTTAACGCTTGCCAATCAAACTCATTTTAATAGCTATATAATAGTTTATTGTGTAAATATATCTCAACTCATTCACCTGCTGCCATCTCAATTGATATTTAGCTTGTTTCCAGTTTTTGCTGTGGGTACTTTTTGTAAGTATACCCGTAGTATAACATTCTAGAACAGAATGTTCAATAGAAGACTGTGAATTTAAAATTTTTGACATAGTTCCCTCCAAAAGTCCACCACTACATACGCTCTTATCAAGAGCTTCTGAAAGTGCCCAGATTGTAACATAAGTGACAGATATTCCCATTTGTTCCACTTTTACTGTTCATGACTCAAAAAGGACTTTGTGAACAAATGTAATCATAGTAAACACTGATAAATGAGAATAAAAGCCACGCTGACTCCACAGAGATTAAAGGGCTGGCAGAGCAACAGGATGAACTAATCAGTGTGCAAAAGTGGGCTCGGAACATGGGCAGCCAAAGCAGAGAAACACCCTTCTCAAAAACAAGGCCAAGGACCAGCTGCCGGTCTTGGGCTCGGTGGCGAATGCTAACTCAAGAGGCAATATGCTGACTCCAAGTAAAGTGTCCTCAATTTCTATGCTGATTAAATGACACCCAATTGCCAGAAATTGAGTACATCGTCATGTCATCAAGGAATTTTGTAGTACTGAACACTGTGTGGTATTTAAATAAGTGGGTCATCTGCTGGGGTGCAGAAATCTCATTAAAGCTTTTCATTGAAATGGCACTTCTGTAACTGGATTGGACTTTTATTGCACCCAAGCAATTGAGTTAGTGCTTCTCTCCTTGGGAAAAAAAAAAAAGACTCTTTTTCTTTCAAATTAGACAAATTCTCCTCCCATCTTTCAAGGTTCAGCTCAAGTCCCATTTTCTCCCTGAATATCCCTTCAAGACTCTACTCTATATTAGCAGAATTTTTCTTGCAGTTCAGGGTTGCACTGTATCAAATGCAGTTCTGTGGTATTCCTTCCCTGGTTCGTGTCTAATTGTATCATGCATTTCCACTGATTCCCCAAAATTTACTCGGAGAGAAGGATGAGATGGGAACCTATCTTGCACTTTTATTGTGCTCGGCATTTTAGCATGATATTGAATCATTACAGCTACTCCCTGAGATATGTATTATTATCCCCGTTTTTCAGATGAGAAAATAGAATTCCACCTCGCCTGGCCACACACCTACTTAAGTGTAGGTTCAAACTCAGATTCAAACTCAAGCTAATTTTATTTCCAAGTCACTCACCACAGCATCTTCCCAGACGCTACTCGTTATGCTTGTTGCGTTGAAGAAATTATAGCTAGTTCCTAAAGGCATTTCCATCTACAATAGCAGCACAACCCCCACCCACTAAAGCAGAAAGGTCACGGGCTCCAGGGACTAGAAACTCGAGTTCCGATCCTGACCACACTGCTCTGAACCCCAGTCTCCCCTCTTTTTGAGACAGACCAACCTCTGAAATCCACAGTCAGTCTGTACATAGTCCATGCAATGCTGTATACATGTGAGTGCACACAGGTGCTCAAGTTAGGCTTTCAAATAAAAATAACTCTGGTTCTGCATACAGACTTACACGACTCCTGTGCCATCCTCATTTCAACACTTTATTTAATTTCTCTAAGCTACCTATCACCGTTTGTAAAACGGGTTTGATTGTTGGCATCTCACTGAATCGTTAAAAGGATTAAATAAGATTCTAGTAGGTAAATTCTGTATCATACCGTTGCCCCGTAGAAAGTGGTTCATGAAACTGCATTTGTACTCACACCCACTGAGTTAATAAAAAACAGGCATCTAGTAATCGCACAGAAACACAGAACCTAAATCAAAGGAAAAATTTTGGAAAAGGAAAAATATTATCTTACTTCATTTAGTCTTGGTGTTTCATGTTTAGTAGGTCCAATGTCAAAGGACTAATTAGACTATGCTTATAACTCATGATGGTGCAGCCAGAAATGTTTTGAAATTTTATAAGGAAAAAAATGGTCTTTTCCTAAATTGACTGGAAAAATAAGTTTATGACATAAGGTTTTCTCAGTCACTTGTTTTTGTTTTATCGCAAGATTTAGTACATCAGGACTCCTGTCATAAAGATACATTTCATGAATCCTGTGTATTAGCTAAGATAATAAAAACATAAAACCATCCTATTGTCTCACTTTTGTTTGTATTTAAGTAATAAAAACAGACAGATCTAGAACCAGTAGCACTGACTCAGTAAAAAATGATGAACACAGACTCTAGTTCTCTTAATGAGAATATTTTTTAAATAGTCAAGGAAACACATGACTTTTAAATGAGACCCCATGTTAACGCGTGTTCTCAGACTTCTATGGAGACGTGCAATTAAAGGTGGCAGAGCCTCTGTATGTGACTTTATATTGTGGACACCTTTATAGGGAGAAAATATTATACTATATTTTTTAAGTTCTCTTGTATGAAAAGTAGCTAAAGGATGCTGATTCAACTGACTCAAACTTCATCCTAAAAGCTTGTACACTTCTTTGAAAAAACTTCCAATGCTAGCCTATGGAATCAAGCACAGCTATTTTACAAAGAAAAAAATGGACAGCAGGAGTTACATTTGATTTTCATTAACATTAAGGGACTTTCTTGCTCCATTTAACTAATATCTTAGTCAGTACAGTGTGACAAACAAATTTTAGTTGTTAAAATCTATTATACCTGCTTTAAATTGCATCTCCCCATAGCCAGAGGCTCAATAGTTGGTTAAATTCAATTTGAGTTGCCAGGGGCTGTTAATGAGTAGGCTTTTCTATTTATTCTCTTAATTGTTCTCTAACTAAATTATCACTGATGATGAAATCTATGTGCGCCACATTCCCACATAATCAGAAGGTCTAAATAATTTTTCCTTTTCAGGATAATGATATGGCAATAAAAGCCCATAAAAGTCTTTAGGGATAGTTTCTTGTTGTTGCTGTCATTGCTTTTATAACATGCCACACTGAATTTCAAAACAAACTGAGTGTTATAACTGCTAAACCCACAGTAGGTTCTTAATAATTGTACACGTGTGTGCTGATTGACTACCACTGTGCATTTCTAGCATTATGATGTCCTTCTAAACCTTTAAAATGCAATTGTTCTGCACTGAATACAGCTTTATAATTAAGGTGTTAGTGTATGGCATGACACTGATATGTCAATTTTTAATTAGTTGCAAAACTCATGATGTTATAGCCACAGGGAAACGTAAACAATGAATTGGAAAGCAGCATCTATACCAATCACTTCCAGCAGAGGTCTCTGGAGAGCAAGTAAAGTTATGGAAATAAGGAATGTATGTTTAGTAATTTAAATACAAAATTTAACTCTTCAGCTTTATGGGAGCCCTTTTTTTTTTTCACCCACACTGCTTTCTCTTTTGATGTCTGTGCTCCTTCATCAGATAAAAGGCTGTCTGAAAAAACTGATCAGAAGTAGACACAAGAGAACAGGTTAATCCCAAGTGCACCGGTGTAAAGTGTCACAAAACAGACAATGTAATTATCTCAGCAGCCAGTTTAACCAGCTAATTCGGCAGCTTTGCATACCAGGGGTGAGCTCATCTGCTCACTGCATTACCTGCCAGGATGTTTTCCACCAAGATCACTACAGTTTTACAAAGGCTTGTAAAAGCCTGAGGACTGAGTGACTCCTTGCATGTGGTATAACTGATTTTTGCAATCTTTTATTTATAGGGAAGCAATAGACTAACAAAGAGAAGAAAATGAAGATTAGTGTTGCATGATAGCCAAAAAAATGCAATCAATGACATAAATCTCTGTATGTGTTCATTTAAAATGAAATACCCTCTTTTTACCAGACATCCCTGGAGAAATGTCAAATGATTTAACAGAAATGTGATTTTGGTGGCAAAGGTATATAAATCTCAATCCACTTTTCTTAGAAGTAAATGTATTGGCCTCACGAGCATTCTGCACTTTGTTAGTACTAGCACAGTTTGGGGTCATCGGTGCAGGCTCTGGGTTCACATCGACCTGTACCTGAATCCTGGTTCTTTGACTTTTTTATCTCCTCATCTTTAGCAAGGTAGCCCCACAGTTTCCTAATCTTTAAAATGTGAACAATACCTGCATATTGCATGGTTACTGACAGTTTAAATCATGTCAGGAAAATACTTACCATAAAGATATAGGTAAATAAATAGTAACTATCTTACTACATGATATGCATACAGATGTAACAGACAAAATTATACACATGTACAGACACATACATACATGCATTACATATACCTGATGCTTGACTAATGCAGGGCTTAGGGTATCAACTCCCACACAGTTGAAAAATTCACAAAGCTTTAAAAAATTTTGTTTTATCCTAACTTGAGGACATTTTTTTCATTGCTTTTAGAGAGAGGAAGGAGAAAGAGGAAGGGAGAGAGAGAAGCACCGATGAGACAGAGAAATATTAATCAGTTGTTTCTGCTACGTAACTGGACCAGGGGTTGGAGACTGAGAATCAAACCTGCAACCCAGGCAGGCACCCCGGCCAAAACTGATCCTGCAACCTTTCGTAAAGGATGACACTCCAACCAAATGAGCCACACTGGCCAGGGCCATGTATAATTTCCCATTCCCCCAAAACTTTACTACAATTGTCTCTCAATATCTGTAGGGGACTGTTTCCATGATCCCTGCAGATATCAAAATCTGTAAATGCTCAAGTTCCCCACATCAAATGGCATGGACCAATGCGCACAGTCAGCCCTCCGCCCCCACAGACTCCCAACCACAGACTGAAAACCATGCAGGTATTTACCAAAAACAAAAATCTGCTGTATGGGCCCAAGCAGTTCAGAGTCAACCGTGTGTTTAGCTCAGTAAAAAAATAACAAAATAAAATAACCAAAACTTCAGGAAACATTCATGTATTATCCCAAATCTGTTCCTTAAAATGACTACCCACTGACCAGTGACACCACCGTGTAACTGCAGGTCCAGCAACTAGCAGAGCCTCATGTGCTCAATAATATTTGTTGAACAAAATAAACAGAAATGAGAGGAAGAAAAGTACTGCAGAATAGATAATATTAGTCAACAATACTGACAATATTTTAAAGTGATATGTTTTGCTGTTCAGTATTCTCAACAGATTAAACTTTCACATCAAGTGACAATAACTTTTGTGTCTAACAGCCTAGATGTCAGTTACACTTTTGATGTCACGTGTCTCATTTGACATAGTTAAATGGCAACAGGAGCAGGAGAGTCAAAGTCTTAGATGATAATGAAAACAGTCTTTATCGTGAGGCAGAGATAAATAAAGGTTTGTATTTATAGTAAAATCTGCAGAAGTGCCTATTACTACACTAACGTGATTGAGAAAACTCAAATGGGCTACAAGTGAACTGTGAAAACCCACAGGGAGATAAGGAAAATCTCCAGACAGGGAGGAGTCCAGAAGATCGACTAAAGAGCAAGCCAAACACCAACTTTCTAATGCCATGGCATAGAGGTCTCAGATCTTCAGTAAGTTCAAAATCGGGGGGTGGGGGGGGGGAAGGACAGAAAGTCTCCCTGACTGGCTTCCTTTTGGCTCTCCATAGAGACTTTTCTCCACACATCAGCTGAAATGAAAACTGATTATGCAGCTTGCATATCCCAAATTCTCCTGCAAATCCTGCTATGACTGTACCATTACCTCTCCCAAGACATTTTAAACCACTCTTATTTCGAAATGCTCTGTGGAGACCACACTGGCCTCGTTGCCATTTTCTTTAAGAGCCTCGCACATTTTTATCTACCACTGTCAGTTACGTCTCTTCCTTCTGAATTCTGCAAGGCTTGCTTCTTCACTCCATTGCCCCAAGTCCCTGCTCAAATGTCACCTCCTTACAAAGGTCTTAATTGATCACCCTCTCTAAAATAGCAATTCCAGGCACTCTCTGCCTTTTAATGCTGCTTTACTTTTCTTCATAGCACTTGCCTGGACCTCGGTTTATGTTATTTATTTGCTTGTGTATTTACCCTCTCTCACCCCACTGGAATAATTAGCCCAACGAAATGAGGGATTTTATTCCATTCACTGGTCTATCCCCAGTGCCTGGAAAGGTCCCTAGCACACCTATCGGGCTCCCATAGCTAAGTCTTGATACAGATGGAGCTCCAGAGCCCTTCCCTGCATGACGGGTACAGAGACTAGGCACATGGGCAAGAAGGAGGCACTGCACAGCTATTGGAAGAGGGGCATCGCAGGGAAACCTTGGCTTTGACCACTACTCGTGTTGTACTCTTTTGCTTCACTCACCACCTGGGCTTTACCAGATGGAACTGCTTTATAAAGCAGCTTGGAAACTCCAGCAGATCACCTTCAAAAAGACAAAACGACACGCAAGCTTTTGGAGGTGTTGGCGCTTTGGGGCGTGTCTAACACTGCAGCTGCATGGGAACCGGTGGTCACTCTCAGTTCTCATCGGACCCTTCACTGTGAAGTTATTGATTGAATTTCTTTGATGTGCCGTTTCCACCACATTTCGTTTATTCTAGTTTCATGCTGCACAGGAATCATGAATTTCCAGGTTCTGCTGCTGTCATTAATCTGTCGGCTCCCGAGGCAGGGCAGGGCCTGGAAATTGGTTTGAATTTGATTACGTGTGGCACACTGTGGCTGCTGAGGAAAAGTGGCCTCGTGAACAAACATTTTAAAAATACACACGAGACCAAATATCAAAGCCACTAACGTATCTTTAAAAATCAAGATTCATAGCATATTTCCAAAGGTAACTAAACATGTCAAGATAATACTTCTGTGATGTGAGGAGTGAGCATCCCAGTAACAAATACCTGCCTCAACCATTAATGAAAAGTAGAAAATACTGATTTTATTTCATACAATATTCCATGTCCCCTGGCAGGGGCCCCTTATTATCATCCCTAACTTACAGTTGGGAGAACTGAGGCAAAAAACAGCTGAGTATCTTGCCCAGAATCACACAGCTAATAAGTGCCAGGATCTGTATCCTAATCCTATAAACAAATTTCTTTGGGAGCCCTTCAGTATCTGCCCTGCAGACAGATATTCTACTATTTCAGACACTATTTCTTCCATATGCTTCTATCATTAATACCCAATTCCTACTTCTCTGCTCCAATAATCAAGTTAATACCACTAAACTAAGCACTTAAATACTGCAAAGCTTCAGTAAAATTTGAGTATCAAACTCTCAAAATGTACTTAATAACAAATATGCATCCCCCCAAAAAGGGGTTGGGTTAACAAAGGTTAATGTTGTCCTTGGGGTAGTAGAATTTAAATCTCGTAAGAGTCTCCTAAGAGAGACTATTTCATAAGTCGATTTAACGGAGAAAAAATATTGCTACCTCTTCATAAAACCTGCATTTCAAGGCACTTTGATGATTTATGAATTTCTCTCCCATAGAGAACAAGTGATGTATAGCTGGAGTCTAATTCATTCCAACTCATCACATGTATTTTGTAACTTCATATCACTTTTCAAAATCAATAGACAGTTAATACTGAGGAGATGAATTAAGGTTTGAAAGAAGATAAAAATTAGACTGTGAGTGATTCTTTGTATGGGATCCTGTCCTCCTATTTTCGTACAGCATCAGGTCAAACACCTTAACTTGTTTTTGTTTTCTAGACTCACTGTCTGGTATCTTCAGCTCCTGTATAATCTACTCTGATACTAAGCCTACAGGCCATATTAATTTGCATGGATGTGCAAGGGTCATTACTGCTAAGTATCTATGGCAAAGATGAAGGGTTACATAATCAGTTACCGCATGTCCCACATTATCGTCCCTTCCTCAGAACCTTTACTTTTAAATTTTGTTCATCTTTATTTTATCATATAACATATAGTTCTGTTCACCAAGCTCATCATTTTGAGCTATCTTTCCTTTAGTCACATATTTATCTATTCATTTACTCAACAAATATTTATTGAGGGCCTATTATAATGGACTCTATGATCGTCTATTATGGTGGCACCTGAGAAAAGAGTCCTCTGGCAAACAAAAAATTTAATAATGAATTAAATCTGTAAAATTGGTAAAGAAAAAAACAGACAAAAAGTAAAAATCAATGTCCAAAGGCATCTCTGAATGCCATTATTATTATAAAGTTAAATGAATAGTCACAACCCCCTGGCATATGTCAGAAACAGGGCGGGGACATGAAGGAATACTTTGAGGATTCCATCAATTCTCTCCGTTTACTAAGGTAAAAAATATATATACAATGTAAACACATTAGCTTGTCTAGTATTTGAACATGCAAATTATAAATAGACAGGTTGCTCTACATTCTACTGATACTAAATAAAGCATATTTGAAAATTATTTCTCTGGAGTCTTTGAAAAAATACTGTTCTATCATTTGGTCATGGTTTAGGTGTGTTTGCAAAGACAGAGGCGTGGGTTAAATTTTCAACCACTGTCCTGGTGTTAAGAAGGAACCATGCGAGATGAGGCAGAGTCTGTGTGTGCCTAGGCCAGCGGTTACTCCCAGGGGGTTAGAGATGGTCACGGCGGGAGATAACGTTGAAACTGCAGTTTGGCGGGGGTGTTGAAAGCTGTGCTTGGTTAGTCAAGGAGTTGACAGCTCTTATGCAGAAGCGTAACAAGATCAGAACTGGGCTCTTCACAGACTAATCTGACCACAGGAGAGAGAATGCATAGGGGTGGGGGAGGGGAGAAGTAGAGGGGCTGAAGGGGCACCTGGGTGTCAAAACCAACGCAGGCCTGAACTAGAAGAGCTGAGTATGAACATACAGGTAAGAAGAACAGGTGCTGCAGGAGGACAAAGCCTGGGAAGCATTAGCTTTGGGCTGAGAAGAATCTTCACACAAAACATGACCCCTTTTTTAGCATTTGTCCCAGTATAATTTCTGATATAACAAATCAATACGAGGATTTTTTAAGGTCTCCTTTCCTGAGACAGTCTCTAGCCAATAGAGTTGACTATGTAGAAAACATTACTATTTCTTAATAATAACATATTATGTAATAGTATGTTAAATATTACATTTGCATATATTGATTAAAACCGTTTTAATGACAGATTAACATTCACTGAGCATGGACAAGATAGCATGTAAAAATGTACCAGACAGCATGCTGAAGATTAAACACATTGCATTCACTACCCAGTCAAAACCACAACAAATTTACAGGTAAATTCAGTTGTTATCCTCTTTTTACAAGGGGCATGTTAAAAATTGGAGGACAAAACCACATCCAGCCATAATGTGAACTCAGCTCTCCCAAAGTGCAGTGTGAGCACTTAGTCAGAGTTCTACGTGAGTCAATAACTTCTTCACCTTGAAGACCAAAGAAGTGACAGAGTTAGTCCCACCTACTTATCAAGATGAAACCTTCAAATCTTTTGTTCACATAAAGTGAATGTGTGCTGAGCCTCTAGCAGGTGCCGACCTCAGTTTCAGATGTTCAGACACTGACTTCTTAAGCATTAAATTACATTCATTAAGTAACATGCATCAGGACTGCTCTGAGATAGGGCCCTATATCTCAATGATTATAATCTCTAATAATCATTAAAGTAGCAAGGCTTAAGGACAAATGAATTCCTTTTTCTTTGTAAATTAAAATAGATTAAAGGATAGTCCCATAATAGTGGTGTCCCTTTAGTCAAGTTCTGAAATCATTTTTTTTTTTAAGTGGGTGAAAATGAGGTAGAGACAAATTAGTAGGAAGACAGTGGAATCTAGTCTGCATGGAATGTGTAACCACAATTAGAATCAACTACCACGTGAAGTTTAGGTTATTGAAATAATCTACTTAGGGGAAAAAGGGGTGGGGAGTCAGGAGTGGGAGGGAAAATCAGGGACTGAAAGTGGCAATCTTAGAAAAAGCTCCTATTCACAGGTAATGAGACCCAACCCTGGGTCTCCAAATTCCTTAATCCTACACTCAGCCTCCCCCCAAATTCTAATACTGAGTCTGTGGATATTAATGAGGCATATACCAAACATTGGATCCAAAGCTCACTACAGTAAATCTGCTATCTCTGTATTTTAAAGAAGTAGATTGTTATACTGTTTTTGTCTTTGTTTTGCTTTGCATCCTATTTTCCCTGAAACAGGATTTCTCCCCTATGTTTTCCCATCACATATGGATTCATGTTATTAAACTGGACATTACACTCTGACAAAGATGTGGGAGAAAAGGTGAGTGAGGAAAAACCCCTGCTATGACTATTAAACGTCAAATCTTGCTTGCCTTTTGCCTATGGATCGATCTCCAGACACATTTTTACCACTGACCTTACTTTCATGTTTGAACACGGTTTTCACCTTTGTCCCGATACGTGCCCGGATTTCTTGTTCCATTTCTTGGCAAGCTATGTCTTCCTTCCTTTAGACTCCAGAACAACTCTGGCCTTACTCTTCTACCACTCCATTCCCCAAACCAATCCCATCCTCGAGTTTCCTGCTACATTACTGCTGAGCCACAGGGAGGGGAGAAAGATCAGACCAAAACAAGAACAGGAGCCCAGCAGGATGTGAGTGCAAGCGTGGCAGAGAGCAGATCGTGTCTTGAAAAGTTCACATAGACAGGGACCACGGGTATCATGAAGTCACTCAGGGAGAATCTGGGTTGGCATCTAAGATCTGAGATCCAACCCAGAGTCTCGTGAGATTCAGAGTTTGAGTCAGCCAGCTGAGGCTGACGACCAACACGGATCCGAGTTAGGCGTGGTGAGAGGCAAGCTGAAGGTGGTCAGAAATCCAGAGTAAAGCAGTGACAGACAGAAAAGGGTACTGGACAGTCGAAATCAAGAAACCTAAAAATCATTTAGGTGTGGTGTACATAAGCAGCCCAAAGAAGAATGAACAGAAGATATGACCCTAGGGCAAGGACTAGGTACCTTGCATCCTGATTATAAATGTTCTTCTTGGTGTGGGTAACCTTGACTATTCTGAATCAGCATTATAAAGGTAAATGTTTGTTGCTAATTTTAACAGGAATTGAGCTACATATTTTAATGCTACACAGCCAAATATATAATGCATTTGCCTTATATTAATAGTTTTCCCCCAGAATAGGTGAACATTTTTGTATACAAAGCCTGGTAGAAGTAACACCTACTTGAGTGTGGTTGGTAGGGTAATAATATGGGTGTAATAATTTATAGTTTTAACCTGAACATTTCACCTAAACTGTCATATGGTATGCTTGAGTGTAATATTATTATGTTACAGAATTACATGCTTATGATTTTGTAATAAAAAATGTGTTTGAATAAAAAGGGCAGTTATTTGTGCCAGACCCTGTATAATTTCTGCTCATTCAGAAATCAGTTATAATTTAATGTTAACTAAATGGTAATTATTGACTCTATATAAAAAAATACTTTGTCTTACATAATCTCTCAGACAATAAACCATTAAATGCTGCCCTGTGCCAGATGATAAGCATATTTTATAACCTATTAGAGGGGTCATGGACAGGTAGGTTAGGGGACTGAGAGAACAGATATCACTGAGCCAGTTTTGCACCACAGGTAGAACAAAGAATGCAGATTTCTGTCCTCACTACTGCCAGCGTTGCTGCTGCCAAGTGTGTTAGATTACCTGATTTCCCCACCCTATGTTTACTCTTCATGTACTACAGACCATACAAGGGCTAATTGTGAAACTGTAGGTTAGACTACATAAGATCTTCTGAAAAAACATATCTGTAAAAGTGCAACATATTGTAATTAAGATATTTCCACAGCGCTGAAATCCTTGAAAGGCCCCAGGCTTGGTTTGGTGTGGTGCCAGACAGAGCAGGTTGACAGCCAACGATCATTGCTTATTTTAATTTTTTTTTAATAAAGAGAAGCCTCCTGGCATACTACTCTTGCATGTTACATCACCACACTACCACAGGAGTCTGATGAGTCTCCATTGATTTAAATCAGTACTCAGTGTAAAATGAGGGCTGCTGACTGACGTGTGAGGCCAGGGCAGACGGTTTTACCTTGGTGGATGGGGGCACCACACAGGTGTATCAATAGAGAGGCTCTGGACTCCCAACGGAAGTGGGAGTGAGGGCAGTTAGGGAAATGGCAGGGGGCAATCAGAGAGAAAAAGTCTAGTAAAACAAAGTCAAAAAAGACTTTTTAAGGGTTGGGGAAAGGAGTATACTCACTTCCTCACTGCCTGAATGGCAGGAGCCAGCAGGTGAAAATAGATTAAAGACACAGTTGAAAGAACAGAGTACTAGGTACATTTTGAATCCTACCTGTGTGTTCAGCCGTCGCTGAGATCCTGAGACTAATTCTTATCCCGCAGTCCATAGGCCACATGTGGCCGAGGATGGCTATGAATGCGGCTCAACACAAAATCTTAAGTTTACTTACAACATTATGAGATTTTTTTTGCGATTATGTGTCACAATACATTTAATGTGTGGCCCAAGACAGCTCTTCTTCTTCCAGTGTGGCCCAGAGACGCCAAAAGTTTGCACACCCCTGTAAGGTGTGACGTGTATGTTTTTTACTATCTCCCTAGCCATCCCCTACCTCCTTCTTCCTGGTAAATACAACCCTCATTCTGCACGATTCTCAAGCAACTGTATGTGTTAAGAGAGACTGAGCTCCTTCCCACCCTAGGAAGGGGGATTTTTTTTGTCACAACCAGTTAATGTAAATTCTATTCCCCTGGACAGTGTTTTCGAAAGGGTAATGTCAAAATTCTCATCTTCTGCTGGTCCTTTAGAAGAGAATAAGCCCTGGAAGAAGGATTTCAACTTTTTCTACTTGGTGTCTGTGTCTACACAGAATACCTGGGATGTGGACCCAGCCAGTGACCAGGAAAGAAGTAGCCAGGACTGCTGAGCAGGAAGAGGGAGAGAACCTGGGTCACTACAATACCGGTCAGCCTTGGAATTGCTGCCTTCCATCTTCCTGCTATATGAGATGATCAGTTTTCTTGGATACTTCAAACAAAAAGTATTCTACGTGACATATTGCAGAAATAAAAGCTAAGAAAAACTGATGTATTGAGGGCATACTATTTATCAAATATGTATATGTATTAATTTTTACATATTAGAAATGGTAGCTAATGTTTATTGAACATAGACTGTATGTCAAAGTTTCCCAAGTTTTCTACAAGAACAAACTCATTTAATTCTAAGAACAGTGCTCTAATACGGGTACTGCTAGAATCATTTAACACAGGTACTGCTAGAACCATTTACCATCACCATATTTATGGATTATCAGAACATGCACACAGAGGACAATTAAGAGAATACATGAAACCATCATTCTTTAAGATTTATGTATAAAAAAGCCTTCCAGGACAAGTTAGTTATTATTAAATTTCAGTAAATTCATACCACCGAAAACCACTTCTATTTGATTTAATTTTCATTAACAACCCTGTGAGGTTCCTATTCGCTCCCCGTTTAAAGACAGGCTGACTCAGAAGCCTGCATCTCCCCATGAGGTTGAAGACACAACAGCCTGACACCAGATGCTGGTCTGAATCATTAAGTGGCACTTCAATGCTTCCTTGATACCAGTTTCTGGACTTCAGGAAGTCCAGTAGAATGAGCACAGACTGAAAAACATACAAGACTGTTCCCATCCTACTGCATTTGTTAACTAGATAAATGAAGACAGATTATTCAGGTACCAGATTCTGTGTTGATAGCTGTTAAACACAAAAGTACCTACCCCAAAGACTGGTGCAGCATTACATTACATCAGGGTTCTTTCAACCAGTGAGCCGCAAGAATCTGTAAAGCATGCAACACCTGCCTATTTAGTCAGGGACACTGACCTCTTCTCCCTTAGATAGTCAAGTTAAAAAATGACAACAGTCCTTCCATTCTAAATGAAAGTTTTGCTGGATAGAGCAGTCTTGGTTGTAGGTCTTTGGATTTCATGACTTGGAATACCTCTTTCCAGCCCCTTCTTGCCTGTAAGGTCTCTTTTGAGAAATCCTCTGACAGTCTGATGGGAACTCCTTTGTAGGTGACTGTCCTCTTATCTCTTGCTGCTTCTAGGATTGCTTCTCAGATAAGATCAAATTCAAGGAGTTCATCATCACCAAGCCCTTATTATATGAAATGTTAAAGGGACTTATCTAAGAAAAAGAAGTTAAAAAAACATGAACAGTGAAAGGACAGCAAACTCACAATTAACAACCACACCTAAAACAAAAGCAAACTAAAAAGACAGCTAGATCAGTAGTGGAAACATAGAAATGAAGATCTCAAGGAGGGTTAGTAACAGGGGAGTGGGAGGAGGAGAAGGGGGGAGAAGGTACAGAAAATAAGTAGCATAGATGGTAGATAGATAATAAATGGGGGCAAGAATAGTGTGGGAAATATGGAATCTAAAGAACTTGAGACACATGGTCATAAACTAAAGAGGGGTAATGGTGGGGATGGGGGGGTGCAGGGTGGAGGGGAATGAAGGGGGAATAGAACAACTGTAATGGCATAATCAATAAAAAATAAATTAATTTTAAAAAATGACAATGGCCACCACAACAGCAGCCATCTGGTGTGAATCAATCAAAATTATACGTATTTTATGTCAGATAGGCAAAACTTTAGTACTTAGTTTATGTGTGCAACGATATGAAAAAGCTTGAAAATTCCTGAACTGGATAATACCTGTATAACAGACTGCAAATATCCCTGCCAATTTAGATATATAAAAAGTATACTTTATCTGTATGGATACTGCTATAGCACATTACACAGTCACTTTTTATAAATCACATCATAGAATTTCAGGAAATGTGAGAGATGGCAGAGACGAAATTTTGTAATATCCTGATATTAACAGGTAAATTTTACCTAATTAAATTTTGTGATACCCTGCTATTAAGAGGTAAAAGATACCTAATTAAAAAACTAGCTCAGGGCAAAATATATAAATGACTTTGTTAGATGTTATTTTGAAAAAGCAAACTACAATGAATTTATATCACTGTTATGATAATAGTCATTTGAAGTTAATGACCAGCTAACTAAACATTGTGGCACAATTGCATGCAGGGAGAAGGAAGAGCACATCTGGTTAACATTTCGGAACCCAATCATCTTCACCGCATTTTATCATACCTGGCTGACAACTTTGTACCGTTGTAGAGCTGAAAGAACACTGAACTTGGAATCAAAAGATGTCGCTGGGATCAAACCCCTTCTGCATTATTTATTGGGTCTGTAACTTTGTGCAGGTCCTTCACCATCTCTAAACCTCAGCTTCTGTATCTTTAAAATAGGGGTGGTGATTTCCCTTTGCTTATCTCACAGGATGATTCTAATAATCAAAGTATATGCGCAGACTCTTGTACATTAAAATCTGCAGTCTACTTGGAAGGAAAATAATAAAAATTTCAGGAAGTACAAATGGTGAAAACTTTAGATTCTGCATTTTGTTAACATGTTCTTCAAGTTTTTTCCCCCCTTGGGATATTTACTCATTACTTATTCTGAAGTGTCAGCAGCCTTTTTGAAACCGAACAGTACTAACACAGCACAGTGCCATGGACGCTGCAGATTCAACCCGAGCCTTTTGATGATGATAATCTTTGAAGATTTCCCATCTACAGAGCTGCTCTCACTCTGCTCACTACAGTTGATAGAATCAAGCTATGGGTTTGGCATGTGATAGTCGGTTTGAGTCAAGGCTGGAAATCACTCAATCAAGAAACCACTCAATCCCTCTGTCTACAAAACAAGTGGATTAAAGAAAAAAAAACAACAAGATGACTCAGACCCAATTCTGAAAACGTTTTTTAGTGGGGCATTGATTTAGCCTGTACTGAATATTTACGAAAAATAAAAAATAATATCAGCAATACGTTTCGTGGAGTCTCTTCCAGACAGCTGTGACATCTTTAAAACACTTGGAACACTGTAGATAAAAATTACATAAAGTATAGCATCATCCTTAGCTATGATTATTTTTCTCATTCCAAAAGGCCTGGAATAAAATGAGCTATTTTTCCAGGAATGTCAGAAAGCTCTAAAAATTTGTAAATTTGATTCCACTACTCACTAAAATATTACTGCAATTCTTCGTTTATATAAAGTCCAGAATCCCTTTTCCCCATAGAAACTATGCTTTAAATACCGGTTGGATTCTCAGACTGGCCCAAACACTGATAGCAAATTCAATGTGATACAAAATAGGAAGGGGCTGTTCAGAAGGTCAAGGTAATCCATAGCACTGACAATGGACACTATACAAGAGCCAGAAGAAACCAGGAGCAAGAGGGTCACATACTAAATCTAAGGGTCACGTGTGAGGAGGAGTATGTCCAGAAAAGACCAGTGAGTAAACTGTATGGAAACCAAAGTTATCTCCCTCTTTTCCTTCATAGCCAAGCATCTGTTTTCTGAAGTCATTGTACCAATTTCTTATCCTACAAACAGTATATAAATTCTCATATAGTTGCGTATCCTGCTCAAATTTGATATAGGCAGATTTCTTAATTTTTGTCTAATGGATATGAAATCGCATGATTATGCCCTTAACTTGCATATTTTTCTGGCTATTAAAGAGACTGAGGGACTTTTTTTACTTATCTGTCATCTTGTTTCATGTTTGTGCATTCTACTTGTCTGTTTTTCTATTAGGTTACCTACTAGTTTTTCTTACAGTTTAGTTAACTGATTAGATATGTTATATATATATATATATATATATATGTGTGTGTGTGTGTGTGTGTGTGTGTGTGTGTGTGTATGTATATGTATATATATGTATATATATAATAATTGAAAACTAACCATTGTTAAATAGTTAAATGTGCTGCAAATACTGTCTCTAGTTTACTGCTTGTCTTTTTATTTATGTACCCTTTGATAAATGGAAACTTCAGTCCAGTGTAGTTAAATTTATCAATCTCTTCTCGTAAGTTAGTACTTTTTGTTTCCTACTTAAAAACTTCTTACCAAAGAAGCACGAGATAGTCTTCTTTATTTTTTCTAAAAGATTCAATTTGCACATTGAAGCCCTTGATCTCCCTGGAATTAATTTCCAAGCACAATGTGGTCCCTCCGATAACTTTCCAACCCACGTGTGTCTGGAACTGTGCTGCACTCGTCCCCGAAACTGCCCTGGCTCAGGCCAGGACTGGCTCTCGTGTTCTCAAATCCAGAGGACAATTTCCTGCCTCTGATTTTTTCTGCAGCATTTAAGAATGCTTTTCTTTTTGAAACTCCATCTTTCACCTTATCTATTACATTACTCTTCCCTGACTTTCCACGTTTTGATCCAAACTTTTATTGGCTTTCAGACCTTTCTCTATTTGCAATCTAGACGGTGTAGGGCTCACATGTGGGCTCCATCTTCCCCCACGCCTCTTCTCATCTACTTGGTCTTTTCCTCCCATAGACAGGTTTAAATAAACACATGTATTCTAATGACCTGCACATGCATTAAAGTCAGCCCAGGCTGCTGTCCAGAATGCTAGGCCCCTTGAGTCAAGTGTTTATAGACAATGCTCTTGGGATATCCAATTAAGGCACCTAAAAATAAAACATTTTTAAAATAGAAACTTTCTTCCATCTCTCCACCTTCCAAAATCTGCTCCTTCTACTTTGTTACCTAACTCAGAGATCAATGCCTCCCTCTACCCAGTCCGCGAGTTAGAACCAGGGAGCCCTCACACCCTCGTCCAACAAATCCTTTCACCTAAGTGCCTCTCGGGTGTGCAGACTCCTCCCCATTCCCTCTGTTACTACTTAGTTTAAGGACTCACCCTGTTTTCCTCGGGTTTTGGCAGGAGCCTTTTAGATGGCCTTCCTAGAGCCAGACTGGTCCTCCAGAAGCCACCATCTGCACCTGTCGGAGTGACCGTCGCAAAATGCAAATCTTATCATGAGGCAGGAAGGGAAAGCCCTACCCTCTTATAAAATTCCTGCGCCCTGGACCCTCCCAGTGCTTCAGCCCACACATCCAAGTCCACCGCCCCACAAGACAGGGTCATCCACCCTCCTGCAGGTGCCGTCATAGAAACTACTGCTGAGCTATCATCTTGGATGAAGGGGCCACTCTGCCAGTTCCTAGCTCACCGAGCCTCCCCCACAGTATGGCTTTTCCCCTTAGCCCCCTTCCCCTTCATCCAAGTTGCCACTCCTGGGTCTTCTTCTTATCTCTGAGACTCCCTTTCCACAACTTAAATGACTCTATAAATCTAAACTCTTTACCAAATGTTCTCTAAAGCTCCTCACCTGAGCTCAAAGCTGACTGTTGCCTGAAGATATACCATGAACTATCTCAGGTCACACTGGTGATTTCCTTACCCAACACAGGCTACAGTGCCCACGGAGAGTCCCTGTGATCCCAACTCCTCACTACCACTCCCAGGCTGTGACTGCTTCATCTTCATGCAGAATACATGAGGATCTACACACTCACTAGGAACACCACTACTCTATTATCCATTACCTCAGATACCGACAGATCAAGCCCCATAGTTCCCCTTTGACCTTGTTGCTATATAATAACTGTAACCATCTGGCCTCTACTCTTACAGAACCTAACATTGCCATTGACATTCACTCCAGCATCTCCTGCCATCAATCCTGGCCTATAGAGAACAGCCACCAGGGAGCTTTTTAATGATGCCGGTATGTCCACTTACTAGTGTATTTCCTATTCACTATTTTTTACATTCAATTTTTTAACTTAATTTTATTTTAAGTTAAAGTTGTTAAGTTTAACTGTTGATCAAGTACAGTTTTCTGCCCTTTTACCCCCATACGAGCCTAGCCCCTCAGCCCTCCCCACCTTCCTCCCATCTCCACCCCCCTTGTTATTGTCCATTTATACTAGTTCCTGCAAACTCTTCTCCCCTTTTCCCCTGAAATTCCCTCCCCTCTCCCCTATGGTCAGCCTGTTCTCAATTTCAGTGTCTTTGGTTATATTTTTGTTTGTTTTGTTGATTAGACTCCTGTTAAAGGTGAGATCAGATAGTATTTGTCTTTCACCGCCTGGCTTATTTCACTTAGCACACTGCCTTTTGACCTAGCAATTCCATTGCTAGGATTATATCTTAAGAACCAAGAAACACCAATCCAAAAGAACTTATGCACCCCAATGTTCACAGCAGCACAATTTACAATAGCCAAGTGCTGGAAGCAACCTAGGTGCCCATCAGTAAATGAATGGATCAAAAAACTACAGTACATCTACGCAATGGAATTCTATGCAGCAGAAAGAAAGAAGGAGCTTCTACCCTTTGCAACTGCATAGATGGAACTGGAAAGCCTATTCACTACTGTTTTAGTGAAAAGAGTTTTTTCCTGCCCTACTCCTACCCTCAAGGAGAACACAGAAAACTACTGAACTTTTTCATCTTCTATAGTAAGTGAATCTTAGCATTTACAAATCTCTAAGACCATGGACTCTTTTGTTAGTATCTTATCAAAGCTGTTTTGCTGTCTCTACTTCATATACTATTAGCCGTAGTTGTTTCTAAGCTTCAACTAAGACACTGCAGTAAAATATTAGCACCATCTCCAGGCATCATTATGAGGATATTAAACTAGAGACACAAACATCTCTCGTATCAACAGGCTGCCAACTATGCAGCTTATATTCCTGCCCCCAAGTCCCATCCATCACCACCATTAATACCAGGTATCTTCTAGTTCCTGTCGTTCCAGGTCCTCCCATTCTTTTGGTTAATACTTGCTTCCCTTCCATGGTGGGGGTCAGTACTTCCTTATTCAGATAATGCGGAGATGTGACCCTGATTGCTGGTCCAGAAGCAATGATGTGAGGCATATATAGATCTTATGGAGGTCAAGCATCCTCTTGCAACTCATTTTCCATAGGCAGAGTTTTTTGTGTTTTTTTTTAATGGAGTTCAGGCAATAGGAGCCCACGCTCCTCTACAAATAGAGGGAGCCACTTTTGCCTGCCCAGAGAAATCTGGAGGTTCAAAGTTCTCAAGCATGTTCACTAAAATGTCTACATCTTACATCATAGGATCTTCTTTCTTTCCTGACATTAGCACAGGAGACTTTGAACTCAGCCACCTTTGAAACTCTTCCTTCCACCCCTATAACCCAGACTTGGGCCTGATTAACAGCAATGTCTGCCCTCTGGCAATGGGAAGTAAGTATTTTTAAAAGCTGCTATGAAGACATTCTGGCTTTACCCTGAGCCCTGCTAATGGTTGGCCTGAAAATATCATTTTCTTCCTTCAGGGCTTCTATGGCTTTATCAGTAGCCAACCCGTTTCACAGTCCTTAAGATCATCAGCTCCTTCCTACCTCACATAATCCCAATTCATGAGAAATGAGACTGAAGATTTACTTAGTAAGAGTGATACAACGGCATGTTAGGGGCTATCAGCAGCCCACTTGTCACCAGGAATGGAGTTCCTGTTGCCATCTGACTGGTAAATGATCCAGTTCCAAATCCAGTCCTAAATATTTTCTGCTTAGGCCTATTTTTGGTACTAATTGTCTTCAACTGGGTTCTCTCAAAAGCAGATCTTGAGATAAAGGGTTTGAGTGCAAGTAGTTTATTTGAGAGGTTGTCTGAAAAAAGTTTCTGTAGATAATAGGGGGAAGAGAAACTAAGAAATTACCAAGCCAACACAGGGCACGTTACTATCCAGATTACCTCTTAGGATCACTAGGGCATAATCCCATGGGAGACCTCTTAAAGACAGGGCAGAGCATTTCTGAGATCGTCCCACTCGAGCGGTTAGGAAACTGGGGCACTTGTCCACCAATTCTCATTCATAGTTGGTTGAGGCCAGTCCTGAGTATGATAATGTCCCAGCCCTTCTTCCCTGCCCAGAACACTGACCGAGCATACTGACATACATGACGTACACATGTTGAGCAGTCACAGGTACCCACAACATGGAACGGTCAGTACATACAGAAATGGTGCATGCTGACCAGACACAGTCAGGGCACTGATATCTGCTATAAGCCTCATGTGTCAGTAGGAGCATGAGGAGAGATGCAGAAAATGTAGATGGTAATAACTGTACTAAGGGCAGTTCTAAACTAGAAAAATATGACGACATTTAAAAAATAATTTTTTTCTTCCACTTTCTGGAGTCAAGCATATTTCAACTAGGACAAAGGAGAGATAGACACTCTTTTACACAATAAGAGATAATAAAATTGCACAACGACGTGAAAATACTGATTATCTAGTAAATGCCACTCGAGGAGAGCACCCCACTGAGGACAGCCCATCCTCCTACTGCCTCTTCTTCATGCCCAACTAGCAGGGGAGTCAGCAAAGCTGACCGTGAGCTTGCACAAGGAGAGATATGACCCTGAGAATGAGGCTAAGGGGGCACAAAAATACTTGTTCAGGGGAAAGAGGACACAAAGTTCAACAGAACAAAAGCTTCTGAGGCTGGCCATGAGGACAGTGGGGAGGTTAATAGAATAGAGTGAAGGTTTGCTCTTGGACTTCTATACCAGCCTTACAGACAGACCTTGTAATGCTGATGGGTAACTACAACCTTAACCTGAAGTGGATGATGGTTTCATACATGTATCCAGATTCCTTCTGTGTTCTTGACTTGGGCGCCCTGAGACTTCTGGCTTTCCCCAAAACTGAAATCACTTTTGAAAGGGAAGAGGTTTCAGACCATCAGTGAGATTCAGGAAAATACAATGGGGCAGCTGATGGCGATTCCAGTAAAGGATTTTGCAGAGTGTTTTGAACTGTGGAAGAGACACGGGGAACTGGGTGAGACCCCAAGGTGTCTCCTTTGAAGGGGACTGATATGTCATTGTCCTATGCGTAATATTTCTTGTATTGTCTGATGTGTTGTCTCTGTGAACACTGATGACACTCATAATATGAAAAGGGCTTGTGATCTGGAAAAGACTGTTCCAGATGTTAAAACTGTCAGTGAATGGGGAGAAGATCAGAAAACCTATAGACAACACTGCAGTGAGGAATATACATAGGTTCACACAGTGGAATGACACAGGTCTTAAAGGAGAAGGATATTGTACAAGAAATACGGAGATCTACAAAAGAGAAAGCCCTCTAGCGTTGTACAGCTTCAGTTCAAGCAGACCTTCTACTCGGCCAAGTGACCCACCAGCTTCCATTTTCTAGAGATATCTGAGGTAAATGAAAATGCTATAAGCCTCCAGATTGAATCTAAGATTTTTGAGCAAGGCCATCTTCTATGCAGCAGAGCATGAGTGAACAAGAAGGTTCGGATACACTACTACTAGAGACTAAGTACTTGGACATTCACAGAGGCCTAAGAGACGATCATGGGAAATCCCACGGCAATGCAACTGAAAATGCCCATCATGAACTGGTCACCTTCACACCCCCATGAAGACAGTAGAAACTGACAACACAGTGGAAATGGGAATTGGGTCCTAAAAGGTGCAGAGAGTACAAGTTAACATGTTTTAAAAAGTAGCTCAGACCTACCCTTCTCCTTCAATTCACACATATGGCCACAAAAGGCATGTCTTATGACTTGATGGGCCACAAATTCACTGCTGATTCACTATAACCCAAGTCAGGGATGGCCCTGAGAGACTGTGATGAAGGCAGACTGAGCAGCACACCTGGTCGTCAGCTTCATGATATCACAAAGGCTAAATTCACTGCCAACCCCCACCCCCACACCCCACACCCCCATACCCACCCCCACCCCATACAAACAATTTAGAACAGCCAACATGTTAACTAAGGCAAGGGGAATCTAGAATCACTGGTAGAGGACACAAATGTTGGCCTTGGAACCACCTGCTGCGGCACTGTCTTGTCCCACTACTTGTTCCATTGTAAGTCTTTTTTTTTTTCCCATATGTGACCAACAACCTTGAAGATCCACTGACAGACGTGAGTGGACTCAGCTTGGAATACTGCACCTAAACACATTTCACTGCCAGCGTCAACAACTCTGCAGGAGTGCTTTCTCTGGCTGTAGGAGCTTGTTCAGTCTACCTGCTGGCCTGGAAATGCTGGCGAGTTTACATCCTTAAGAACAACCTTTGAGAAATAACAGATGGAATTTGATGGATGCATAGCCTGTCTCCCTCACCCCCAGATATCACAATTCTGAGGCATATTCTTCAAAGTCCCAGAGGCCCACAGTAGGACTGGGCCCCAGTATTTCAAAAAGGGCAACCTGGTCTTAACGCTTTCTGCACTGAGTTTCTTATGTTCCCAATCTTGCTTTTCCACTCTCCTCTGATCATGTTCTAAATAAACTACTTCCACTCAAATTCTTGTCTCAGAATCCACTTCTGAGGAATCCAATCAAATAGCAACTTTATTTCAGATGCTCAGGCCCTGCTGTGTCCTCTCCTAGTACGTCTTCCCCAACCATCAAGCGCCACCGCCCAGTTCTAACTAAGGTCTACCAGCCTTTTCAATCTTAGCATAATGATTATTTCCTTACGAAGCTGACTCTAATCTCAGGACCAATGAGATTCTGAAACCAAATACTCTCAGAGCTTCCCCTAGGCCCTGTCACAGCATCAGACTCATTATTAGGGTTTGTCTGTGTTTTCCAGTTGATTGTTAAGTATTAGGAAAACAGAGATGATGTCTTTGTTCACTGCAAATCCCACATGTCAAGGACAGAGCTGGTATACAGTAGGCACTCGGTAAATATTTGTTGAATGAAGTCACATACAGACTAAACTTATTACAATGGCTTCCCTCTATCTCAGTTTAGGAAAGTCTAGTCCTCTCTAATCTAATCTCCAGCTATTCCCTGAGATGCACCCTTCACTCCAGGGAATGGAACTTCTTGCAGCTCCCTGCATACATCATACTAAGTTACAGTGCCAAGCCCTTGCTCTCTTGTTTCGTCTGTTGTTATGGTGTCCACCTCCTCACCACCTGACTTATTTCTACCCAGTGTTCAGGCCTCATTAAGTATAACCATCTCTGGAAATCTCTCCATAAAGTCCTGTACACTTAGAGGTCTCTGCTCCCAAAGAACTCGGATTGTAATTCTATAAGAATTCTTTAATACACTATAATCATTTTTAAACTTTTCTCCCCCCAAAAACCTGTAAGCTGCCAAGCAATACATTTTTGAGAGTTTTGTTTTTATACAGTGAATACCACATTGCCAGGGTTTGGAAAAGTATGTACTTGACAAAGAGTTTCTGGATAAAAATGAATATAAAGCATTATTAAAGAGCCAAGGATGCTTAGCCTGGGGAGGAGAGGTTTTAAGGAAAGCGGGGCATCTGTTCTCAGGTGTGCCATAGCTATCTAATAGAAGGAGTACCCATCCCAACAGAGGTGCTTTCCTCTCCTAGTATAGCCGATTGCTTTTGACTTTGCAGAATTAGATGCTAGAGAGGAAGCAAGGAAGGAAGGTAGGAAGGGAGAGATGGAGGGAAAGAAGGCTTGTTAATTCCAACAACTGCTGATATATGTTACTTCTTCACATCAATTACCAAATACTGTTTTGGATATTGTTAACAGTTTGATGTGTATCTGTACTTGTTCATAGCAAAAGGCTTGGAATCTAGCTGCCTAGGTTCAAATACTAACTTTGACTCCTAGTAGTAGTACAACCTTGTCTCTTTAACTGAGACCCTTCCTGGGATGCATGGTCTAAGTAACACACACTGGAGAGTCATAATATTGCTACTCAGTCTACCATGTGCAATAGATGGGGGGATGCAGAAGGGCGGGGGAAAGGCTGAAAAACATGAGAAAGCATAAGGAAGTTCGAAATTCTCACTTTACTTTGCAAGACCCTGCACGTCCTGTGAAGAAAAGTTAAACAGCCATTCTCTGAGGCCCAGCCCTGAGGTCCTCTCTGTAAAAAGCACCGTCTTCTCCAATCGTCCATACTATCGGCACTGAGTTCACCGGCACCAGCACCCTCCGCCACAAATGATGTGTCTGACCCTGTGCACAGAGACTCTCTGCAGAAATGGTCTCTATTTTTTTCCTGATGGAGCTATTATATTATATTGCAATCCTTGTTTCACCACCATTTTTATTCCTTTCTATAGTGTGTTTTGGGTTGCATAAATCCAAGATCTAGAAAAATAAATTGATACAGAGATTGAATTGAATCTCTCAAGCAGAAGAGTCACTTTGAAATTCTCTAAGTACATTAGTGCAGGAACTAGAGTTCAACAATGAAGCCTCTAAAAAATTTACAGGCCTGACTGTATTTTTCTTGACCATTCTTTACATGCAAACTGCACAGGACACTAAAGCCTTCGTTAGCATGGAGGTGTTCTCCCCCAAAACCACGGAGACAAGTTGTAGCTCTAAAAGAACAACTCTATTCAGTTAACTGTATATTTTTTTGTTGTTACCATACTCTCCTCTTTGCCTATGTACTAATTAAAATTTGCTCCTCAGAAAACACTATTTAGAATTCCTAGTTTGAACTCTTAAACTGGCATTATTTATAAGAAGGTAAAATTCATACTATAGCTTATTTCTGCTTTTACAGTCTCTATATTGTAGCATTCTTGTCTTTGTGTTTATATTAAAGTCTCTAAGTATAAGGGACTTGTCTTCTAAATGGTAAACACACTAGTTTAAAGAGCAATGATAGGCAAACTCTCAAATTCTCTTTGCCAGATACACTGTTCAATTGCTTTTTCTTGTTCTTTTCTATGGAAGTAAAAAAAAAACAAAACTCTTTACTCTTTGGTGCCAAGTAAATGAAAGATAGAATAATTAGGGTTTATGGAAATATCCCCCATATTGTTATTAAATATTCTATAAAACAACATCTCTTAATAAACATTTGCTCAGTGAGTCTTCAAAGTATCTCTTTTTCTAGTTCTACCCTTTGGAGCTTATTTTATAGAATCTTGAGTAAATCAGCCTCAAATCCTTCACTTCCTATTTCATATAAAGTAAAAGGGCAATAGAAGTGTGAGCTCATAGACTGTTTGGAGAAATCCATTCTAAAGCCACCAGCAGACAAGTTCTTGAACTGCAATCTCTGTACCAGGAATGTCTCTCCTAGTGAGCCACACCATCCAGTATACTAGCTTCTTGCCAGCTCATTGCCATTACCAATGGTGTCCAATTAAATATTCCAGAGAAACAGGAACTGAAAGCAAGGTAGAACTGCCATGCCTCAGAATGCAACCTATGCGTCCTTGTTTTTTAAAACAGAAAATGTGATGGCTGCTAGAAATTTCACTAAGTACAGATGTGAAGAATTCCAGGAGTTTGGGTCATTATTTGTACCATGAGGACAGTATTTACACTAGTTCTACCTCCCTCCTTCCCTTAAATCTCAAAGATCGAAGACTTGCCCTATTTATGAGTTATCTGAAGTTTCTATTATACCGGGCTAAATTGTGATTTCCTTCTCTATAGTCTGTGTCCTCCCAGAAAATATTACCAGATGAAGAACTCTTCCTTTCATCTCCTCATTTCCCTTGGACATTTTATGTGTTACGTGGCTAATGGCACCAGATTCCTCCTATCCCAACAGGCATGTGTCTTCGTAATGGGGCTTGGTGGCTACTCCCATCTGGAGGCAAAGTTTATTTTTGTACTCCTTTGAATATGCACTGGCCTTGAGACTTTCTTCAATAGAAAGTGTCAGAGGTGACCTGTGAGTTCAGGTGTCTAGACCTTATAGGCCTTGAGGCTTTAGCCTTTAACCTCTTAGAATACTGCCCTGAAACTTTCAGGTAAGAAGCCAGGCTAGCCTATTGAGGAAAGAAAAGTCACATGGAGACCTAAGTGTTCCAGAGGACAATCAGCGCCAGCTGCCACCTCAAACATTCCAGTGGATCCTCTAGCAGAATGCGGTTACCTGAATGGTCCAAGGCAAGAGCACTCGCCTTGCCAACCCATAAAATTGTAAGAAATAATCAGTTTTGTTTAAACAAAGCCACTTTGGGAGTGGTTTGTATATAGTTACAGATAACCAGAACTACTTGTGTGAAAGTCCCATTTCCTCCACTCCATTCTGGTTTTCTGGTGGATCTGGAACAGCAGCAGCTTATGCTTCTTATATCTCTAACTCTGGAGAAAGTGAAAATATAAGAGTCTGAACCTGGGTTGATTCATGCTTTTCTACTTTCCTGGCTAAAACTGTCCTGCTAAAGGGTGTACCCTGGATTTAGAATTTTGACTACTGTGAATCATTACTGGCCATCACAAAGGGTCAAAGATCAGGAAAAAAAATAAATTTCTTTGTTATTTAGGAATAAATCTTCCCATTTCATTTACCTATAATTTTATTCAAGATGTGAAAGGATGAATACCCGTAGGTTACTAGCAAACCATCTAATGTGGGGGCAGGTTTAGGACATTAGGACCATGAGTTCCAGTCTATTGTTTTAATCTAATGATAGCCTTGTGGTCTAATTCTCCTGTTTTTGCCCTTGCCTGGAGAGCAACAGCCATCCGGGCAAAATGCCTTTGCAGCTTTTTGGAAGTAATGCAATCTGAATGTGCCCATAAATGCAAGCGATGAAAATATTAGGGTCCTGATATTATTTTAAATCTTTTCCTCACCTTCCAGTAGTCATGGCGTGTTCAAAAAATAAGGGGCGAGCCACCGTGGCCAGTACTGAGCAACAATTGTGTGAGTCGTTTGTTCCATCTGCCTAGAAACTGTTCCAGAGCAAAACAGGCGAGGATTCTGAAAACGTGCAAGTGCTGTTTTGTTATAGTAGATTCAGAAAAAGAGAGATAACGATGCGGTCTAGTGGTTTCCACATGTACTTGAGTGTCAGCAACTCTGACTGTAATCTCATCCAACTAACTGTCTTTCTGGCTGACTCAGATTACTTAAGAAAAATTACCTACCTCTGTCTCTCTGTCTCATTTTCCTATCTATAAATTGGAAGAAATTGCTCTTCCTGCACAGAGAGAATTTAAAAACCTAATTGATGTCTATAAACACATTGGAGATACAAACTGTAAGTATCCCAAATACACACACATATACAGACATGCACACATACCAAAAAAAATCTGGACTGTCAATGTGCTTTCTCCATCCAAGCTCTTAGGGAAAAATTAAGATGGGAGCAGGAAAGTTTGCGATTTTTTTTTTCCCATTCTAAAGGCATCTCCCCCCTTGTTCAGCGGCACAGAGAAAGGCTTGCTGTCAGCTCCTCTGCTGGGCAGAGATTCAAATTCCCGAGGTTAGTGGCAGTGTCTCCGAGAGAGATTCACAGAGATTTTCAAAGCTCCATTTTCTTTTAATTAGTTCCCTCTCCGCCTCAGGCAACAAGTTCAGGGAATCAATAGGTGAGACTGAGTACAGACTTTGTAGGTATCAGGAGCTGTGGTATGTTGGGACTTGTCAGCCCCTGGATTCAGGTTTCAGGAGGTAAGCAGCCCTGGTCGAAGAATATTTAGAAAGGAGACTTCAAACGGAAGCAGCTCACCAGTTTCTGGAGACTACCAGACAATGATTCCCAGACAGGGACTGCCATTTCTTTCAACCACTTGTGGGACCTGCTCAAGTCACCAAAGCACCCGGGCTTACCCTCAAGGCTTGCAGGCCTGGCCAGACACTAGTTAAAAGTTAATACCACACTTGAGACCAGCTACAAGCATGGATTCAGCTGAGGTGTGAAAATGCACATGAAGAGGTTCTCAATGCCACAGACTAGCTGTTCCCTGCTCTCGTTATTTCTGTGGTCCTCTGACGGTTTTCTCTGTACCCAGAAGCTCTATATTCTTACTTTGTGAGGTATAAATTTAATTTGGGGCATTATTATTCTTTATTTGTGATAAACAGGAACTACACAGAGTCCAACAATAGCTTTGCTAAGCAAGGCACAGTGGATCTGCGTCTAGAGTTCAAACCTCAAATGAACAGTCCCTGCTGCTTGGGTGTTGCAATAATTATTCTGGCACAAACTATACAAAGTCAAAGGCAGAACACTTGGGATTCTTTGTGAGCATTTGTTATTCATGCTGGGAATGGGACACTAAAATTCCTTCTTTGAAAAAACCAGATGAAGTGCCAGGGAAAAAATAAAAAAGACAAAGCCTTAGTAACAAGTCAGTCGGTAGCCAGTATTAAGTGACAGTAAACACCATTCGGCCCTGTTCTCTGTGGAAGCTCCCAGCAGCATGACCCTGAATGTTTGTCTCCAAGAATCATAACACACAGTATCTGAAAAGCAGTGAAACAGGTAAACGTTGTCAAATGTATGCTACATTTTTTAAATTTGCTCAAAATATTCTGGAATGCAGCCCTGGCCAGCTAGCTCAGTTGCCAAGAGTGTTGTCCTGACCCACCTCTGTTGCAGATTTAATCCCAGTCAGGACACATACAAGAATCAATCAATGAGTGCATGAATAGGTAGAGAGACAAACTGATGTCTGTCTCCCTCTCCCTCCCACCCCTCCCCACCCCTGTCTCTCTCTCTCAAATCAATAAATTAAAAAATATTTTGGGGTCCAATATCTCTAAATTTCAAGCAATGGGTTTAATTTTTAATCTAAAAAATTACTTGAGTAATTTTACACCTGAGTATGCAGAAAGTCTGAAAACACAGAGAAAGTAGTGTATTTATTAGTTTTGTTTCTTTGTTTACTGTTTTTTACTTTCAGATTAACATTTGAACCATTGCTTTAAAGATTTTTCAAATTTATTTTTATTTTTAGAGAGAGGGGAGGAAGGGAGAAAGAGAGGGAGAGAAACATCAATATGTGGTTGCTTCTCGTGCATCCCACACAGCAGGTCCAGCAACCCAGGCATGTGCTCTGACTGGGAATCGAACTGGCAACCCTTTGATTTCACAGGCCAGTACTCAACCCACTGAGCCACACCAGCCAAGGCTGAACCATTGCTTTAAATTTCAAAGTACTTCAGCTGAAAATGTGTCTTCTGGTGGAAGAAAACCATTATTAACCCTATTAATTGAAAATGTGACCAACATACCACTTAACAATGATTACAAACATTTTTGGACCCTATACAATGATAAAAGACCCAATATTGCTCGTGCTAAAAATCAAAAGAGAGGGCTTAACTATGGTCATAACAATCCCTTTCCTGGGAATCTACCTGAAAAACTCAAAAACATGCATTTGCAAGGATATATGCACCACTATGTCCACTGCAGCATTATTCATGGCGGCCAAGACACGGAGACAAGCAAAGTGTCCTTCAGTAGAGGACTGGATAAGGAAGATGCGGTCCATATATACTACAGAATACTACTCATAGAACTAAACATAAGAAAAGATTAAACACTGCCATTTGTGACAACATGGATGGACCGTGCAAGTATTATGCTAAGTGAAAAAAGTAAAAAAAAAGCTAAGAACCATAGGATTTCACTCATATATGGGATATAATACCCAGACTCATGGACACTGACATCACTGTAGTCGTTGCCAGAGGAAAACGGGGTGGGTGGATGGGAGCTGAAGGGACATAAACTGTATGGTGACAGGAGATGGCTTGACTTTGACCAGTAGGCACACAGTGCGATTATAGACCTTGTGTCATAGAAACGTACACTTGAAACCTGTATGATCCAATTAACCAGTGTCATCCCAATAGATTTAATGTTTAAAATGGCTTACCTGGAGTTAATCAATTATTCTAACAAAGGCAGAGAGGAGGGTTGTGTATGTGGAACGGAATGAAGGTAAGATTGTAGGAGAGAAAGATGGTAATCAAGAAAGTTAAATTTTACTGTATGAAACGAGAAATAATGGGACAGGGTTCTGTTACTTTATGGATATATTGGGTCAGGGGTGTTTTATCACTCCTCCCAGAAGCTAAAGTGAATCATCCCTCAAGGCTGACCACCTCTCTGTTTTAAATTCTTGCTTTGGAGGAAACCTTCAGGATTGCTAATTCCTGCTTTCCCATTTAAGCGTGAAGCACAAAAAGAATGTATGTTTCTCAGCCTTCTTCTGGTTTCGACTTTTCTTTCTAATATGTGTGAGACCAAAGAAAGCACAGGTGCTATGTTGGATCTTAAAGCTGAGTCCCCCTCCCACCGAACTGAAGTGCAGAGATCAACATATTAAGCACATAAATTTTCTCCCACCTTCTGTCTTCCCCTCAACCACAGACTTAGGTATTTCTTCTACTCTGGGGATGGGACAGAATAAGAGGGTCATGCCCAGACTTAAATTTCAAGAAAGTTAACTACACCAAATCACACTCTTCTCTGACCATTCCTAGTCACCCAAAGGTTATTGCTAAGCCCTCCCAGCCTTTTGATAGAAAGTGAGCATAAAAAACCCGTGCCAGGTATGACCCTGGAGTCTCTGTAATGGTTGAGAGATGCCAGCCAGAGGCCTCACATGTATGACTGAAAACTCACAGCAACACTGAAGGACTGGTAATCACGAAGGACCATGATTAGAAATCCTCCAACCCTTTAGTTTCCAACCATTGTTACCTTTCTTCACATTTATGCAACCTGTCTCTCTACCCTTCTTTATTTTTCCCCCCATACGTGGCACAGATAATCAAAGCAAGGAGGTATTTGTTAATACCTCATCTAGACAATAAGCACTTGTTGAAACAGTTTTATCCTATAATACTTGGATAATGCATCAAGCAGACATGTCCATGTAAGTGATGAACCAATGACAATTCAATACAGCTTATGTGAGATATCATTCAGTTGCGGACTTAGCTGGTAGCACCACTCTGCAGTACCCTCTGTGGGTACCAAAAAAATAAAAATAAAGTTTCCGGACCTGCAAAACTGAGGATCAGACTCCACCACCTGATGAATTCACACACAGGCATACTCCTACTTTTCAAAATGTTGCTGTCTCAAATTCTCATTTTGCTTGTCCATATTTTCTCTTTACAATGTCCTGTATCTATGAGCACTTTCAGAATTAAATTTGAACCAAACTCTAAACAGGACAGAGGCATCACTCAAAGTCCATGGTTTTCCAGAAAAAATAAATAAATAAATAAAAAGAACTTAAAATATTTTTCAGTAAACAAGTACAGTTTGAGGGAGACCTTGCTCTAACAACTGGATCTAATAGTTTTGTTTTGTTTTTTCTGATGACATTTCTCTTATTTCATTTCCTTTGAATTGGTGCTATTTGGGGTGGGTAAATTTGACAGCCCGAGAAAGAAAGGCCCTAATAGCAGTGTCAAGGGCCAAGGGCTGAACAAGCTTTTCCACATCCCCCCTGGGTCTCAACACGGGCTGTACCAAACGTCTAACTTTAGTATTTGGCTCAGCACCAAACACCTGGAAATGGCATTCGGCCAGAGATGAACACAAAGCTAAACAGTGGGTGAGCAAGCGCATCTGTCTCCCCGTGTTTCTCCCTTCTCAGCTATTAAGCAAATAAGGTAGTTATTAAATGATGACTTACACAAAGCCTACCATTTTCACGTTCATGATTCCATCTTACCGACATTTATCGGGCTCCTCGACAAGCAACGTTTTGACAATCTTTGTTATGAGAACCAGCTGGACTTGTACTAAATGCTACCTTTGAGGATGGAGTTCAACCTGTTTTCTTCTGAGACCAGAATGTATCTGTGAAGCGTGTCTGGTGTCAGATGAGTTGAAATGGAGCATTCGAAACTGGTAAGTTTCCAATTGCTGGTTTCTGCATGAGCAAGCTTCTAGGCCCTTCCATGCGTCTGTGTTGGAGCACTCAGGACTCCTGACTCCATTTCTTCACCCACAGAAACCACACTTCCTCTCACTCCTTCTCACTTCACCAATCCACAAACCCTTTAACTGCCCCTGAAATATGGAGATATTTCCCGACATCTCCACAAATATAACAGAAAGCTTTTGTGGTCTCATGTAACCCAACTTGTAACCATATGCACGCCTTATGTGACCAAGAAAATCACTCATCTCTCTGGTATGTCCAATTCAGGATTCTCTGCAATAGACCATGGTACATGGAACTTGAAGGCTAAATCCTGATGCTATGGATCTCAAGGGGGGCAGGCGCATACAAGAAATCAGTGGAAGCAACGCCAGATTTTAATGCTCTATCTTTACAAGTGTATAAGTTGTTTACTCTTTTTAAAAGACTCTTAATTTTGCTTGCTTTCTAGAGAAAACATGCCTATCTCCACTTGATCTCAGAAGAGCTCTGTGAAAACCATGATTTAAAACAAAGTTTAGTAATATCATGATGAGCTCCTAAACCATATACATTTCTAAGAACCCTGTATAAATACATAAAGTAGCAATAAGTATTTTTCCCTGATTATTAATAACAACCTGTGGTTTTAAACTGTTTTTCCACACTGTATCAATGCCTCCTGAGCACCCCCTAGGGTTTTCTTGGTCATCTATCCCATTTCAGGCACCAAAGTGACCATCTAATTGGTAAGGACTCTGGGCAGCACTCTGCCCCAGAGCTCCATCTCTCACTTCTTACTTGGGGCTTTTCTATGGACACTTCCAGCTGGGGACAGGGAGGGGACCCACTCTCCACTCACACATGTATTATACAACCCAAAGAGTAGAGGAGTTAACCCCCTGTATTAGCTTCCTGGGGCTGCCACAACAAAATACTACAGACTGAGTAACTTAGACAATATAAATTTATTTTCCTGCAATTCTAGAGGCTAGAAATTCAAGCCCAAGAGGTCAGCAGATTTGGTTTCTCCTGAGGCCACTCTTCTTGGCTTGCAAATAGCTGCCTTCCTGCTGCACCCTCACGTGGTCTTTCCTCTGTGTACATGCACCCGTGTCTGTGTGTGTCCCAATTCCTCTTCTGCTAAAGACACCAGTCAGGCTGGATTAGGGCTCACCCTAAAGGCCTCGTTTTACTTAACCACATGTTTTAAAGCCCCATCTCCAAATACAGAGATATTCAGAGATATTGGGAATTAGCCCTTCAAGGCCTTGACTTTGGGAGAACTCAATTCAGCCTACACTACACCCATGAGTGACCCGTGGAGGAAGGAAACTGATGAAAGATCCTTCTTTCATTCTTCCCCTAGGCAGATGGTCCCGATTCACATTCCATGTGTAGGCTTTCAGATAGTATACTTTGTGATCTAGCAAGTCCGTGCTTACAACAATGGCCCAGCGCCAAGTCATGTGGATGCTGACTTTCTCACCTTCCTATCTTGGCTCTCCCACCCCTTCTTCCGTCCACTTCCCAGGATTACCAATACCAACAAAAAGCTTGCTCGCAGGCTCTGCTTCCTAGGCAGCCCAGACTGAAACACATAAGTTATCTCATGTCATCTTTACAAGCACCATGCCAGATATGTCTTTTTATTTCTACTTCACAAATAAAGAGAAGAACCAGAGAAGATAAATGACTTGCCCAGAGTCACACAGCTCATAAGCTACAAAGTCAGAACTCTGATTTAAATCTTCTGACATCCAGTCCTGTACTATATTCCAGGTACCATGATACCTCCTAGCAATGTCTATATGCATAATCTGATAAAATTTAATTTCCATTTCCCGTACCAATTTTTAAAATGATTTAAATGGACTAAAGATAAGACATCCCAAGTACATAATTCATCTCCCTATTATTTAAATGCTATTCCTTTCCTCACTCCCAAAACAGAGTTTTATATCCCTTTATTCAAAGCTTACCTATATCTGAAATTATTTGTCCTTTAGTAAAAATTATATAAACTGCAGTATCTTTATTGGTAGTATCACAAACCATGCCTTCCCAAGCAAACCATGTCTCACAGTCAAGTTGTTGAGGCTCTTATATCTTAATCAAAGCCTTAACCATTTAATCATTCATTAAGCATAAGAGTAATTTAGTGTCTTACTATGCAATCATTATTGTTTCCTGAAAATCTGATGTGATGAGGTACAATAAATGCAAACTGAAATATTGCCTGTGGAAGGTTATTTATTATTTCTTCCAGCTAAAAACATTCATAACAGAAATTTATTGGTCCATACTCCCTTCATTATAAATATTTTATGTTCTGCCTCAGGGATCCATGTCTTAGCATTTAAATGTCTCAATCTTGTGTCAGTAACAGGAAGAACAAGTTCACTGGGTGAAATTTTTACCCTTTACTTCAGAATGTTATAATAATAGGCTATAAAGATGTTATAATTATGCCTTTGATCACTATTGTAGTCTTCTACTTGGCATAAATTAAATTCAAAACTAAAGCTAAGCTGGTTGACAAAAATAACAGGAGTTACCTTAAACTAAGACTTGGGTGAAAGCCATAATGATATAGTGAGAATATTCAGAGTGGCCAACATAATACCCACACCATTTTTCCTCTTACTTCTGCCTTAACATGAAGTAGCACCTACACCCGTCGCCACCATCTTTACAGTGGTTTGCATGTATATAAAGCTTTATATTCTTATTATGTCCATACCCTGATCACCACAACTACTGGCGAAGCACTGAGCAGCTGTAAAATCCTCCACTGTTCAAATGAGAAAGCTTAGGTTCGGATCATTACAGAGGTATAATTTTGTTTTAATGTTTGATCATCAGATACAGTAAAATTGCACAGCAGTGAGAATCGGTCTCCCGTTTTCTGCCCATCCCATCTTGTGGGGGGCGGTGTGCAGGGGTGGAGGAGCGCATGGCAGAGAGGAGAGGACGTGAGTGGGTGTCAGAACCGCAGGAAAATGGGGTGTGAGACAGAGGGAATGGCCTGCATGGGCTATAAGGCCCATGGGCTATAAGGACCCGCCCCGGTGCAATGCCTGAAGAACAGAAAGCTGGAAGTGCTGTCGCTTTCCCAGGAGCCCCCGCCAGCTACGGTACCACGAGCTGCCCTCACTGATATGAGCCTTATTATACTGCATTTGTTAATGAATACTTTACAGTTCTAACTGTGGGACCTTTCAGAGGTCTTTATCTCAACTGTTCTCTTCCACATAAAATCTGGACACAAACTTCTGAGACCCACCCAACACGTGAGAGCACACAGAAAGAAGACTGAATTTCAGTTCAGTGAAGATTAAAAAGAAAACTGTATTCAGCCATTAAATTGCCCAAACAGGAAATACATAAAGAAAGGATTAGTCTCTTTTAGTATACGTAAGTATTTTCACATAAGTTTTCCTGAAAAACTAATTAATTTGAAGAACAGGTGATGTTTCATAGCTTGGCGCCACACTTTCTTGGGCACTGAATTTTCCTACACAATCCTGAGCCCACATGGCCTCCGGTGCATTCTGGGAAACAATGGTTCCTCTAGATGCAAATCGGTTTACGTGACAAGTATTCTGCATCAGATCCTCCAATGCTGATCCCCTGAAATATCCTGTTGACAAAGCAAAGCTGAGTTTACTGCCATTGTGTACCATGGTGAGGGAGATGGCTACTCCTCCGAAGTAGGGACGGCGAAGGGGAGATGTTTAGGAGATTTGAGGGATCTGGGTAAAGTGAGGGCTTGACTAGGACCCTGGATGAAGGAGATGCACGAGATGACAGGGCTTGTGAGAACAGCATGGGTACGGTCACACAGGGACTCTTGAAGAGCTGGCCTTCCTGTCACATCTTGTCCTCATGAGAAACAGTATTTACTCGGAGGAGGGGACATGGACCAGTGAGTCTTTTTGTGGAAAATTCCTAAAATGAACAATAAAGTTCTTTGCAACTTTAATGTTCTGGGCAAGTGTGACTGAAGAGTAAAATCGTGTATTGAAGACAGCCACCTAGTAAGGTCATGGTAATGTGGTAAGTAGCCAATAAACCTGTAGGTGTCCATGGTTTGGATTCTCAACGAAAATTTGAGAATTAACAAAGTCAAGCATATGCTTTTATAGTGGAACTTTGCAGACTATTTATGATGTGAACACACCTGTAATTTTCAAGGAAAGAGTATATAGCAAGTAAAATTTCCTAAACATTGACCACAGAACATTTTTCTTTTATTCTTTTAAAAAAGAAATCTGCCAGGACTGGTATGCCATGAAATATTAGTTGCAGAAACAATGAACAAGGCTTTAGGATATTCATTAAAAAAAGATGTAAATATAAAACCCAAAGTAAGCAGTTTTATTTGAATGAGAGAAGAGACTGACATCCTAAGCAATCAGCATAAGGGCACCCGGAGATGGGATCGGTTCATGAATTAAACACAAGCAGAATGCATCAGGGAGTGGAATGAGGTGCGTAGTGCCAGGTGGGCTGGGGAAAGCGAAGCAGATGATACAAAGGGAGAGCAATCCTTTCGATGGAGATCCACTGCTTCTCTCATAAAATGAGTTATGGGTCTTTTTGTATGTCTTCAGTTTACCCCACCATGTCAATACTGAATGACCCAGTGACAATGCTCATATTGGCTGATAGTCTCCTAGGAGGCCAAAAATGGGGCGGGGGGTGGATAGAATGCCCTGCTTGTCATCAGGCCTTTGTATAAAACACCCAGCCAGGGGTCTTGTCACTGTTGTTTTGCCTGTGTACAAAGACTGTTGTGAGACATATGTTATTTTAAACAACATTTTAGAATTTAAAATATCAGCATGACTTTATACATTTCAAATTAAAGGCAGTGACTTCAACCCCAAAAATAATTAATTATTTATTTACTTGCAGGGGCGGGGGGGGGGGGAAGTAGGCTTGATTTTTATGCCAGGAAATAACTGTGTCAATTCCAGGAGATCCTGAGATGTTTTGGGAGTTCACATAAATGTAATTCTAACTGTGCAGTTGCCAGTGAAGCCACAGAGGAAGAAAAGGACCAGATAGTCTACGGAAATCAATATAGTTCCTGAGCTTAGATTCGTAAGGGACTGATAAAAACCCAAACATCCCTGGCCCTTCTCGTGGTTCGTCTGCCCAGCATGCTAGATGTAACACAGCAACGTTTAAGACAGTCATGCAAAGGGGCCCAGGTCCTTAGGAGCAATATACGAAAATGATATGTGTCTTCTCTTTGCTCCTTAGCTGTCTTCATGGCGGTTATTTCCCTACCACCTACTATCTCTCTGGATTCTTCCCTATGACTCTTCTCTAAAACCCTTATACTTTTTAGTCCAAACAAGAATGTCTATCACTCTTTTTCTAGGGTTTCTTTTTTTTCTGTTGAAAATAAATCTGATCTCTTTCTATTCTAAGGATCCAAATCAAAATGTTAAAAGCCCAAACTTTAACAGTACAAGAATAATAAACGATTCTTCCTTCATAAAGCTAGAGGCAAACAAGGGCCAGCCGAGCCTCTGAGTTGGTATGTTAATATGCTTGTCCTCTCAACATGTTCAAAGGAAGAAATGACAGAAGCATGAGCAAGAATTCGTATTCGCACAGAATTGTTAGATTGTTTCAGGAAGTCTCTGGCACCAAAATAACTGCAGTTTACGAAAAAATAAATTTAAAAAATTCAAATCTTATAAGCCTTGATCAGAAACAGGTAGAGGTAGGGAAGGGAATGGTCTGTGTTTGAAGCCATTTCATATGTTGATGACAAAAGAGGAAGCAAACCTGTCTGTGAGTTGAAAGAAGACAAAACTTATTGGTAAGAAGGAAATAATTGGAACTCTAGCAGGGGAGGACAGGCAAGTTTCAGATCTTGACTCGTCTCTAAAGGTCTGTAAAGGATTTGCAAATAAGATCATTAAATCCAATATTGACGCTGACCTCTGAGGGGCTCTCAAGAACAATAAACGGGAATAAAAGTGGAGATAGGCAAATGCCAACCAATTCTGGAAACTGGGATGAAGAGATATTTGACAAATTAAAGACAAGGGAGAGTTACATTGATTTCAGCTAAGTTTGCAGAATCTTTTGTGTAAGGAATGAGTTTGGAAAACCTAAAGAAGCAAATACACTAGGAGTCCGTAACAGCTGGCACGAAAACACCAGACTGTTCTCATTTCTCTCTGTATGAATCAGGGTTCTGGAAGGAACCGGACAGCACATACAACCGGAGGGTAACTGAAGAGTGTTTATAGAAGGGACTCTTCACAAGAGCCTTGACCAGAGACAAGGGAAGCCAACAGGGATAGTGAGCAACTATATACATCTGGTACCACCCAGCACAGGACTGTCTATATAATTTGAGGGGCCTAGGAGAACATGAAAATGCAGAGCACGTTATTCAAAAATTATTACGAATTCCAAGACAGAGACAGCAGAGTGTTCAGTCAAGCATGGGGCCCTATGTGACCACATAACCTCCCAGCCTACTGCAGCCATCCTTGACCCTTAAGTTTCAAGGGGTGAAGAGGAAAACATGTACAAGAACTTGGGGGGAGCGGTGTGTCTTTAGCTTGAAGAGGAGCCTATTGGAGAGACACTGAGGCCCTTGGTAGAAGAACTAAAGCCACTTGTACTAAGCCATTGATTAGCTGTGGTTGTGAAGAGAGGGATCTGGGGAAATGCATACCTTACTCTCATTCTTCTCCTGCCCTTCCACAATCTCCTGCTCATACAGGACAATGGAACGCTGTTAATACAGAGCATGAGGACAGCTTCCATGGCACAAAGCAGGGTGAAGAATGGATTGGCAGAGGCCACCCTGCACTCCCCTGTGAAGTTACCATGCTATTCAATCTGTGAAATGAGGTAACCCTAATCTGTAAGGACTTCAGGAAGGTCCCTGAAACAGTATCTCAGGAAATCCTTTTGTACAATATGGATAAATATGTGGATCAATAATGAACAACTAAATCTATCCAAAGCTTACTGAAAACTAGATAACGGTAAACCTGGAGGTGTTCGGGTACCACAGTGGCTTCACTCCATCCTATCCAGGTTAGCATTACTACTACTGACTTGCAGATCCGAAGGAATACTACCACAGCACAGTCTATAGACTGCTGAGTGGTTCAGTGACTAACCAGGATGAGAGAATTAGGATCTATAAAGACCTCGACAGGCTGTAGCAATGGGATAAAAAGACCTTGGCCAGCTGGAACAATCAAATAAATCAAACAGTAGTAAATCTTGGGATTTGCACTCAAGTTCAAAAAGCCAGTGGCACAGGTTTGAGACAGGGAACACGATACTAATGACTCAGGCATCTTAGTGGAAGGCAAAGTCAAAGTGAGTCATGAGTGTGGTGGATCATCCAGAAAAGCAGATTAGGTTTTAGACAGCATTAACTGAACAAAGGAGGTGATAATCCAAACCTGGGATTGTGTTCATCAAACCACACCTAATACTGGATTTATTTTGAATGCCCTATGTGACTTGTGATATACACTGAGAAGAGTAGCTAGGATAGGAAAAGAGACTTATGAAATATAACAAAAGGTAATCTGGCTTTCATAATTGATGCAAATGACAATGTGAATGTGATAGTTTTGAGATTACTGCTCAGTCAGCAGACAAAAGAACAGCAAAGGTCATAGATGACATCAAAGATATATGTGAGGGACTCTGGGCAACTCTTGCCTCCTTAGTTCCTCTCTCTGAATTTGCAGAGTTCAGAATCCCCCAGGACGGAGGACCCCAGAAGCAAAAGCTCACTGCCTTTTAGAAAGAAAGAGGGTCATTTTCCCACAGGAATCCACTTGACCACATACAGAAGGTCTGTTTGAAGACAGAGCCATGCCCTAACAGGGAATGGAAATTATTTCTTAGTAGCAATATTTGAAGAAACTATTAGCCTAAAATAAGAGACCATTCAGGAGAATGATAGTATGAAATTGTATCCAAATATAGTAAAGACTACCACATAGAAGAACTATCACCATTAGCTTTTGCTAGCTCAAAGAATAAAGCAGGATCATTTAAAAGAAAGTTGGCCAGTAGTTTTTACGGGTCCAATTTTCTGAGGATAACATGGACTGCCACGGGAAACACAAAGTTCCCCATAGTTAAACATGAATGACATAGTGACACAGTCTAGAGGACTCTTTAGCAGACCTGTGTTTTAGGCAATTCCAGCATTAGATGGGTATTTAAAGTAGGTTTTCAGTATCACCAAAGCTGAGCTTCCATTGTTCATTCTCTCTTTCATTCAGTAAGAATTTATTAAGTACCAGCCACATAGCCAGTATGATACTAAGACAGAGGATACAAAAGCAAATAGAAACAAGCCATTTCCTCATGGAACCTAAGTCCTGATGAGCTAGGTGGATAACAAACAAATAATTAATACAACGTCAGGCAGTAGCAGTAAAAGTTGTAAAGAAAAATGGAGTGAGGAGCTCAGGTGATGCAGAGTCCGAAAGGAGATCCAGACACGATGGTCAGGAAAGGCCTTTCCAACCAACGTGCTCATCTCTTTATGGTACCAAACTTCTCTAAACCTTTAAACTGGTGAAACTGATCACATACTTATTTCCCCAATAGCAATATAATGAATAGCAGAACAACCCAAATCCTCTGTTCTCCTCCTGCTCCTGGCAACACTGAAGCTATAGGAAAATTTTATTTTAAATAAAAATTAGCAGTGTGCTAGAAAACAAAAAAGGTTAAGAAAATGCTAGAAGAGAAAATGTACACAGGGTCTAATCATTGGAGAAATCGCAGCAGGAAACTACGGCCTCAGATACCCTGAGTAAAAGGGAGAAGGGGCTGGTCTTCCATCAGATCTTCATAGGTTCTCCGTGCTCAGAATCAACAATTACGAAAAGAAAGATTAGACTGTACAAAATGCCAGTCATGAAAGAAACACAATGAAAAGCACCAGCAGGAAGAAGATCTCAAGATGTTAGATGGAGGCAGGAAAGGCTGTAGATTGGGTTCAAAAAAATTCACTGACTTGGTCTAACTCAAGACTAACAATCAATGTCACACCCTTCTCATCCTTTACTGCCCTATTTTCACCATAGCTATTATTATTAGGACACCATTTAAGTAAATGGTAGTACATCCCTTCAGTGAAACACTACTCAGCCATTACAAGGAATGAGCTATATCTGTAAGACCCAGGAAACACAGAAGGGCAAGTTTCAGACATCAGCACGGACCACCAGCTCAGATGTTTTTGAGACCCTGTGTCCCAGCTGTTGTGGTAGCATTTAACTCTTCTAGGGCCTTACCGAACCTCGCACCTCGTGCCTCAGGGCTTTGCTCTTGTTCATGAACTATCAGCGGTAAGAGGCCCCATTTCATTCTCACACACTGGCAATCTGGAGTTGTAGGGGCATGAATGCCCTATGCAGTGAATACACTTCTGACATATGGGAGGTATGAGCTTACAGATACATTTTTCTTCCTCTGCCCCAGAGATTAAGTGTCCTGAGATGCAGTAGTTTATGCAGACCTTGGCACAATGAACCTGAGATCACAGTATCTGCTGTAACAGACCCCCCAGTGGCCAGCCCAGTAAGGCACACCATCAGACTCGCTCTCCTTTCTCCCCAACTCACTCCTACTTCTTCTCTGGCATTGTACTTGCTAATAGATCAGCACTTTGGCTTCTTCTTTCAGCTCCATTTTCTAGGGAACTTGATGCAAGGTCCGTATTTGTTAGAAAATGTTTCATGAAAAAGTAAGTTACGGAATACTATGGAGACTGAAAAATTTTTTGTAACATTTCCGGCCAAGATGGAGGCATAGGTGGAAATACTGTACCTCCTCGCACAACCAAGTTTAAGGACAACAAAGATTTAGAAACAAAAACACAACCAAAACAGACAGAAAGTTGAATTGTACTGAAGTCCAACAACAACGAACCTTTCACCCAGACCAGTAAGGGGGGCAGAGTCAGCGGCGGAGTGGGGTCGCAGAGGAAAAAGCCACCAGACCAACCCAGGCCCAGGCGGTGGTTGGCAGATCCCAGGCGCAGGGTTGTGACGGGCAGACTCAGTGAGGGCACAGGGTGGCTGGCTGACTGCAGTCACACATTCGTGCACAGATAAACCAGGTGAAAAAATGAATAGTGTTAAAGGTTGCACAACCAAGGGCCCCAGCAAAGGGAATTAAAGCCTAAAAGCACCAATTAGAAAAACTTTAGGGAGTGGAGGTGCTGGGAGAGGCTCCCAGACTCATAGGAGAGTTTGCTGGGGAGACCCACAGGGTCCTAGAATGTACACAAGCCCACGCACCCAGGAACCAGCAGCAGAAGGGCCCAATTTGCTTATGGAAGTGGCAGAGGGGACCAAAATCTGAAAGAGATCAGAACAAACACCATTACTCCCTCTCTGACCTGCCCCCACATACAGTGTCACAACCCAGCGACTGGATCGTCCCACCCTCGTGAACACCTAAGGCTCCACCCCTCATACATAACAGGTATGACCTGACCAAAACATTATGGCTCAAGAAGAACAGCTCAAAGCCCCAGAGCCCATATTTCTAAGTGACCAAGAGATAGCCAACCTATCAGATGCACAGTTCAAAACACTGGTAATCAGGATGCTCATGGAATTGGTTGATTTTAGTCACAAATTAGATGAAAAAAATGAAGGCTACACTAAGTGAAATGAAGCAAAATGCACAGGGAATCAATAGTGATGGAAACAAAATTGGGACTAAAATCAATGAAGTGAACCAAAAGGAAGAAAGAAACGACCAAACAGAAAAGAAGGAAGAAACAAGAATTCAAAAAAATGAGGACAGGCTTAGGAACCTCCAGGACATCTTTAAATGTTCCAACATCAGAATTATACGGGTTCCAGAAGGGGAAGAAGAACAGCGACAAGTGGAAACCTTATTTGAACAAATAATGAAGGAGAACTTCCCCAATCTGGCAAAGGAAATAGACTTCCAGGAAGTTCAGAGAGTCCCAAAGAAGGTGAACCCAAGGAGGAACACATGAAGGCACAGCATAATTATATTAGCCAAGATTCAAATGAAGGAGAGAATTCTAGAAGCAGCAAGAGATAAGGGGACAGTCACCTACAAAGGAGTTCCCATCAGACTGTCAGCTGACTTCTCAAAAGAGACCTTACAGGCAAGAAGGGGCTAGAAAGGAGTATTCCAAGTCATGAAATCCAAAGACCTACATCCAAGATTGATCTATCCAGCAAAGCTTTCATTTAGAATGGAAGGACAGATAAAGTGCTTCTCAGATAAGGTCAAGTTCAAGGAGTTCATCATCACCCAGCCCTTATTATATAAAATGTTAAAGGGACTTATCGAAGAAAAAGAGGATAAGAAATATGAATAGTGAAAGGACAGCAAACTCACAGTTATTAACAACCACACCTAAAACAAAAGCAAACTAAGAGGACAGCTAGATCAGGAGTGGAACCATAGAAATGGAGATCACAAGGAGGTTTAGCAACAGGGGAGTGGGAGGAGGAGAAGGGGGGAGAAGGTATAGAGAATAAGTAGCATAGACAGTAGGTAGAAAATAGGGGGGAGGGCAAGAATAATATGAGAAATATAGAAGCTAAAGAACTTATGACACATGGACATGAACTAAAGGAGGGGAATGGGGGAGGGGGTGTACAGGGTCGGGGGAATGAAGGGGGGAAATGGGACAACTGTAATGGCATTATCAATAAAATATATTTTAAAAAAAGAAAAATTTTATGTAACAGAATATGTAAGTATATATACATTTAAACATATTACCTGTCAAAGTATAAAAGGGGTCTGAATGAATGTGCACCCAACTTTTGAAAATGTGTAGGACTAAGGAAAAGACTTCGACTATATATATTTCTCTAAGTTTTTAAAGTTACCTATTACAGCAATTTTCAACTGGTGTGCTGCAAGAATTTTTAAACATGCAATACCTCACTATTTAGTTAGGAACGCTGACCTCTTTCCCTTAGATTGATGACAACAGCCAACACAATAGCCTTCTGGTGTTAATGCCCTGTCTTGAACCATTAAATATATAGGCCATATAATGTAGTAGCATCTTATCAGTCACGTCACATAATAAGGTTGCATCTTACTGGTTAATTCTTGGTTACAGAAATCCTTATATACAATTACAGGCATCTGATTTTTTAAAAGTCAATTCGAAGTAAAAACGGTAGGTAATTACTATTGTTATTTTTTGTAAATCAATCAAAATTATACCTATATTTTGTCAGATTGGCAAAAAAAATATCTTTTTGGCATGCCACGGAATTTTAGTATTGTATGTGTGCCACGAGATGAAAAAGGTTGAAAATTGCTGAACTATTATATTTGTAATTTTAAAGAATACAAAAATATTATAAAATAAGCTAATATGATAGTGTAACGCTTTAAATTGAACATATTGCAGATTTTTATATTAAGAAAGAATAAATTTTAGGCACTAGATATAAAACACGTGAAAAAACTATCATGTTGGAACATGAGTTAAAGTAAGCATTCACATCTCTTATCTGCGCTACCATTCAGTGGTCCTAAACTGAAATATTTCTGTCTTGAGGGCACAGAATCCAATGCACAGTGATTCTTTCACAGGTCGTGCTTATACAACACAAAAGTAAATGCAAACTTGTCAATGAACTGATCATTTTAAAAGTCGATGTAAATAAACAAGGAGATGAAAGTATTCTTAAAAAATTAACTGGCTGTCTTTATTTCACCTGTGCTCTAACAACAGAGCCAAACTCTTTATCTTTGGAAAAAATTAAAAATTAGCTTTTTAAGAAAAAACTGAACTTAATCTCTTCCCTCTAATTTTATTACATTAAAAAATGTTTCCTATAATGAGTATTTAGGCATATAAAATCTACATTGATATTCTAATAAATAAAACACTTCTTTAGCTATCCACATGTGTCTTTAAGACATAGTAGCATAGGGGTATATTTGAAATATCATCATTACTTGTTTAAAACCTTTTAATTCATGTTGTGCTAGGAGGAGAAAGTCTCACCCAGCAAAGGGTAACACATCCATGAAATAACAGAGTATGAACAGAGGGTGATTATATGCAGGTTATTCTAAATTGACCTTACTTCCATTACTCAATTATTATCTTTAAAATGCAATATACAGCCGTGGCTGGTGTAGCTTAGTGGATTGAGCGCGGGCCTGCGAATGACACAATGGCAGTTCGATTCCCAGTCAGGGCACATGCCTGGGTTGCAGGCCGGTTCCCTGCAGGCCGGTTCCCTGCAGGCCAGTTCCCTGCAGGGGACGCAGGAAAGGCAACCATACATTGATGTTTCTCTCCCTCTCTCCTTCCCTTCCCCTCTAAAGATAAATAAATAAATTAATAAATTTTTAAAAAAAGATGTTAAATATTTAAAATAAATAAATAAATAAAATGCAATATACAAACTAATTTGTTTTCATAAAATAACAAACAAAATTTCAGGTAATTCTTATATGCACTATTGAATAATTCCTATTTACTTCTTTTTTTTTTGTCATTAAGAACAAACAATTGATTTCAGAGACCCAGAAGTAAATGGCTAAATCACTATAAACAATTCTTTTGTTTGCAGTGAAGGTAAGACACTTTGAAGACCCCACTAATAAATTTGTAAAATATAAAATGAAACCACCAAACCAATTCATTTATGCCTTGTTTTTTTTTTAATTTTTAGTTTTTAATTTAGAGGAAAGGGAGGAAGAAAGAGAAGGAAACATCAATGTGTGGTTGCCTCTCGCACACCCACTACTGGGAACCTGGCCCGCAACCCAGGCCTGTGACCTGACTAGAAATTGAACTCGTGACCCTTTGGCTCGCAGTCCAGCACTCAATCCACTGAGCCATACCAGCCAGGGCATACTTAGTTTTTTAAAAATTAATATAAAAATGTAAAGAAAGTAAGTAAAAGTGAAAGAATATGAATTTTTCCTTTGATATATAGACAAGCATAATTCTTGATAATATTCATGCATGCTATTTTATGAATTTTATGATTTCATGAATTTATATTTATGTGCATAACTAAAAATAATTACAGTGGCTCTAAAATAAGCTATTTCATTCAAAGGTTTTTCAGGACTGATAAATATAACTATAATAGGGGCATTTAAAAGGGGATTGCTCATTTATCTGTTTAAAATAGATTAAAAATTGGTCCAGGAAGTTTGCATCTCAGACCAAGGACAGTAAGAGAGACAACAGGGTTTATTCAGCAGAAAGCCCACATCCCTAATCAAGGATAAAGAACCTGAAAGTTGCACAGGCTAGAAGCTCACATCCACGCCTGAAGAGGAAGGGGGGAGGGGTTTACTGCATGATATAGCTGGAAGCTATACTCATATCCAAAGAAGGAGACGATGAGGGTTTATACAACCAGAAAGGTCGTACCCAGGTTATTCATATCTATATCCTACAGAAGGCAATTGGCCATTGATGGTGGAAATGTAAAATGAGCCTCTCTGGAAAACAGTCTGGGGATTTCTTAAAGTGCTACCTTGGCAACCATCATACAATCCAGCAATCACAGTTCTAGGCTTATCCCAAAGAAATGCAAACCTACAGGTTCTCACAGAAACCTGTGCTGAAATGTTCACAGCGGCGAGATTTCTAACAGCAAAAACTGGAGCAACCCCAACAATGACGGAATGGCTACACTGGCTGTGGGACATCCATACCATACAACAGTACTCAGCAGATAAAAAGGGAACGGAGTATCAACCAATTTGTGCCCCTGGGAAACTCACTTCCCAATGCAGAAAAACAGTGGTTGTAGTTTATACAGGGCATGCGGGATGAATCTCCAGAGAACCTGGATGAATCTCCAAAGAATGATGGTGAGAGGGAAAAGTCAATTCCCTGAGGTTATATACTGTACAATAACCATTTAGACAGAATTCCCAAAATGGCAGAATTCTGGAAACAGGGAACAGCTTAGCAGTTGCGTGGCATTAGGTGAATGGGGCAGGAATGAGGTGATGTAGTGAGGAGGGGGCACAGGAAGGACTCTTATAGTGAGGAAATGGCATGTATATAGCATATGTTGGGGTCAACATCCTGGTTGTGATACTGTATTGTGGTTTTCCAAGAGATTATCCACGGGGGAAGTGGGTAAACAGTACATGGGAATCTCATGGTATTACTTCTTACAAGTGAATGAGAATCCATGCTGAGACAGCAGTAAGTGGTTTAAATAAAAGAAAAAAAAACAGTTGAAACGTGGTATTTGCACAGTACTCTACCAATCACAGCTTGGATACCCTGGTTATAGATCAGTTTCCAGAAGCGTTCTGCTTCTGGAACTGGCATCTCTCCCAGTGGGGTCATTCCCCAAATGCCACGAGTATTAAGACGTGGCTCAGGAGAACCAAGATAGCAATGAACAAATTCTTAAGCATTGGTGGGAATGCATACAGAGAACAGGAGCCAGGACAAAGAACAGCATCCCAGATGAGACAGTGGTAACACAAAAGCGGGCAGTAAACTGGAAATACTTAGAAGTACAAGCTAATAGCGTACGAGACTAAGTAACTCGAAAAAATGCACATGCACTGATAACATTGAAACATTAAAAGAGCGTGCTTGCCGCTCAGTCCAGAGGGGCAGGTTCCGAAAAGTATGGTTCCGCGCCTCCACTCCGCCAGGTGGAGCTTGGTCCTGCGCTGCGCAAGGGCCTCCGCGGTTCAGAGGTCACGCACGCCCAGGGCCCGAATCAGCTTTGGCGTCGGAGATCTCGGGACCCTGCTGCCGCCTCCATTCCCTTCTTGCAGCTCAGACCCCGCGCAAGGCAGAGCTCCGACCCAACCTCACACCGTCAGGCGTCCTCTTTCCAGGGTGTTTTTGCCCCACCCCAAGCACTCTTCCGACCTGCCCTGAGGAAAGACACCCGCCCTGCCTTCAGCCACCATGGCCCACCTGCGTGCCTGCGAAGTCCAGCAGCTGCTGCACAACAAGTTCGTGGTCGTCATGGGGGACTCGGTCCAGAGGGCCGTATACAAGGACTTGGTGGTCCTGCTGCAGAAGGATTGCCTGCTGTCCACCAGTCAGCTGAAGGCCAAGGGTGAGCTGACTTTCGAGGGGGACGTACTGCTGGAGGGTGGACGGTGGGGCCGAATGCACAATGGCACCCACTACCGCGAGGTCCGCCAGTTCCGCTCGGACCACCACCTGGTGCGTTTCTACTTCCTCACCCGAGCGTACTCCTCCTACCTCGTGGACGTCCTGGAGGAGCTGCGTCGGGGTGAGCACGCCCCGGACGTGGTCGTCATCAATTCCTGCCTCTGGGATCTCTCGAGGTATGGCCAGGATTTCCGGAGAGGCTACCGCGAGGATCTGGAGAGCCTGTTCGGGCACCTGGGCGAGGTGCTGCCTGCGTCCTGCCTCCTGGTGTGGCACACGGCCATGCCGGTGGCCGAAGTCGTCTCGGGTGGCTTCCTCCTACCGGAGCACCAGCTCCGGGGCGCCCACCTGCGGGAAGACGTGATTGAGGCCAACTTCTACAGTTCTGTTGAAGCCAGCAGGCACGGCTTCGACGTGCTAGACTTACATTTCCACTTCCGCCATGCTGGGCACCACCGCCATCGAGATGGCGTGCACTGGGACCAGCGCGCGCACCGCCATCTCTCCCAGCTGCTGCTGGCGCACATGGCTGATGCCTGGGGCGTGGACCTACCACAGCGCTACCCCGTGAGCAGATGGATCAGGGATGGACCCCCCAGTGGAAGTGCAGCTCCAGCAGGAGGGAGGCAGCACCGGGACTGCAGAGATGATGGAGGTGGACAGACCTTGTCTAGGCCCCCACCCAGATCTGTGTCTGTCCGCGCCCCAGGGCACTTTTCTGCACCCATTGCCCAGTCTCCACCTCCATTGCGGCAGTATGGCCGAGACGCCTTTGTGACCTCCCGCCGATCTTTTCGGCCCAGGCAATTCTATAATGACTTTTCAACGATTCAGGTGGAATACATTAGCGAAGCAAATTCGAGTATTGGCCCCGAGCAGCATCTCGGCCCCATCCGTAGAGTTTCTATCCAGTACCAGAGCAGAGTGCCTCCTCCTTACCCACTCCAGCACTCCAGCAGGCCACGCAGATACCGACGTGGGCGCACCCAGAGGCAAGGCCTCTACGGCGAGGCCGAGACCTAGGTCCCTTCACAGCCCAGTTGGTGGGCTGGACAGACTGCCAGACTTCTCTCACTCAGGTCTAGTCTTCAGCAACCCCGCCACAGTGAGGGCTTCTTAGGCTTGTTACTCTCACCAGGGAATAGCCTCACACACACTGCTTCACCAGAGCAGCTCCTGGTGAGGAGGCAAGAACCCAGACCACCATGCCATTCTCCTCTTAGCATTAGTGCAGAAACGAAGTCTAAACGGAAAGGTTCACACACACACACACACACACACACACACACACACACACACACACGGTTGTCTTACCTGAATATGTCTTCAAATAGTAAGTATTCTCTGCAAAAAATTTTTTTTTAATTTTGATCCTTAAAATTTATCAAAACATCTCTATAAAGACTACAGTATCACCATTAGTTTTTACATACATTTACAGAACTCAACCCTCAAAAGTTTTCACCAGAAGCTGTTTTGCAGATTCTTTACGTTTATCAGTGCTTCAGCATAACACTTTGGTATCTTTAAAAAAACGGATTCCATTCACTAATGAATAATTGTTTTTCTGTTGGAAACAGAAATCTCTACTCTCAAACTCACTAGATGCCTAGTACATTTTTAAAAATAGGCTTAATTTTTAGTGCAATTTTAGATTTGCAGCAAAACGGAGAGGAAAGTAGAGAGTCCCCATGTACCTGCCATACACAGACCCCCCCATTATCAACATCCCACACAAAGATGGTACACGTGTTATTTTCAGTAAAACTACAGTGTACCTCACTATCACACAGAGTCCTTTGTTTAAGGTTTAGATTTCACTTTTGGTATTGCGCATGCCATGGGTTCTATATGTGGTATGTGTCCAACATTAGAGGATCATATAGATTTGTTTCACTGCCGTAAAATTTCTCTGCTCCTCCTCTCTGCTCATCCCCTGTCCAATCTCTGGCAACCACCTGTTCATTGCAATCTCCCTAAAATTGCCTTTTGTAGAATGTTACATAGTTGGAATTATATAGTAAATAGCCTTTTCAGGTTGGCTTTCTTTTTACTTAGCGGTGTGCACTTAATGTTCTCTCGTGCCTTTTTATGGCTTAATAGCTTATTTTCCTTTAATGCTGAATACTGTTCCATTATCTGGATGTAACACTGTTTATCTGTTTTTCTACTGAGGAATACCTCAGTTGTTCCCAAGTTTGGACAATTATGAATAAAACTGTTTTAAACATTCATGTGCAGGTTTTTGTGTGGACACGTTTCTGAATTCTTTGGGTAAATACCAAGAAAGGAGATTGTCAGATTGCATGGCAAGGGTATTTTTAGTTTTGTAAGAAATTGCTAAACTGTCTTCCAAAGTGACTGTCCCAGGTTTCATTCCCATCAGCGGTGTGTGAGAGCTTCTGTTGCTCCGCATCCCAGAGAGCATTTGGTGTTGTCAGTGTGTTGGATTTTTCCCATTCTAATAGGTGTGGTGGTATCTCATTGTTCTTTCGATCTGCAATTCCCTAGTGACAGTATGGGCACCTTTCAGATCCGTATTTGCCATCTGTATATCTTCTTGGGTGAGGTGTCTGTTCAGATTTTTTGGCCATTTTTAATTAGTTGTGTGTTTATTTACTGTTGAGTCTTAAGGATTCTTCATATATTTTGGATAACAGTATTTTATCATATATGTCTTTTAGAAATAGTCTCCCCCCCCCCAGTCTGTGGCTTGCCTTCTCATTCTCTTCACAGTGTCTTTTACAGAGCAGAAGTTTTTAATATTAATGAAGTCCAATGTATCTGTGGTTTTATTCATGGGTTGTACCTTTTATGTTGTATCTAAAAAGTTATCACCAAACCCATGATCGTATAAAATTTTGGGGATGTCCAACCCAGGGCCCGCAGGCCACATGCAGCCCAGGATGGCTATGAACGTGGCCCAACACAAAATTGTAAATTTAATTAAAGCCTTTTTTTTTACTCATCAGTTTTTCTTAGTGTTTGTGTCAACTACTTTTCTTTCAGTGCGGCCCAGAGATGCCAAAAGGTTGGACATCCCTGGTAAATTTTCTCCTATGTTATTTCTAGGTTTGGGGTTTGTTTCATATTTTTTTAAGTTTTGCATTTTACATTGAAGCACATGATCCAGTTTGAGTTAATATTTATGAACAGTGTAAAGTCTGTCTGGATTCATTTGCATGTGGATGTCCGTTTGACCCAGCACCATTTGTTGCCTAAAGTTGGGTACTGTCAGTCCTCCAGCTTTGTTCTTCTCCTTCAATATTATATTAGTTCTGGGTTCTTTGTCTCTCTGATGTACTTCAGAAGGAGTTTGTGAATATCCACAAATAGCTTGCCATGATAGTCACTGGAATGGCACAGAATCTAGAGATGAGGTTGGGAAGAATTGACATCCTGACAATTTTGAGTCTGCTGACAAACATGGATTACCTCTCCATGTATTTAGTTCCTTGATGTCATTCATCAGAATTTTATAGTTCCCTTTTTTTAGATCTCGTACATATTTCGTTATCTTTATCTTGTTTCTTTTGTACTTGTTTCTTAAGAATACTTGTTCATATAGAAAAGCAGTTGATGGATGTGTGTTTACCTTGTGTCATGCATCTTTGATGTTATTGCTTCCTGCTTCCAGGAATATTTTTACTGATTTTCTTAGATTTTTCTACATAGACAGCCATGTCTTCTCTCAGGTACAGTTTTATTTCTTTATCCCCAATGTGAATACTGTCCATATATTTTTTCTTGTCTTGTTGCATTCTCTAGGTCTTCTAGTACAATGTTGTAAAGCAATGGTGACAGGGGACATTTTTCCTTCCTCCTGATCTTAGTGAGAAAGCTTATCATTTCACCACTAAGTAAAATGGTAACTGTACATTTTTGCATATGTTGTCTATTCAAGTTGAGAATGTCCCCCAGTTTCTGATTGGCTAAGTTTTTATCATAAGTGGGGTTGGTATAAGCATGTGATTTTTCTTCTGTAGCTTGTTGATGTGGTAGATTACATTAATTTGATTTTTGGATGTCAAGCTGTCTTTGCATATCTGAAATAGATACCACTTGATCATGGTGCATACTTTTTTGTGGTACATAATTTTTTATGTGCATAATTTTTTGGACACGATTTACTAATATTCTGTTGAAGATAATGGCATCTGTATTCTTGAAAGACATTGGTCTCTAATATTATTTTCATACACTGTCTTTGTTTTGGTATTAATACTGTGCACGTAGAATGAGTATGTAAGAATTCCCTCTGCTTCTATCTTCCAGAAGAAGTTTTAGAGAATTTGTTATTTGTAGAATTTACAGTGAACCTATCTGGGCCTCATGCTTTCCGTTTGGAGAAGTTATTAATTATTGATTTAATTTCTTCAATAACTATATGCCTCTTCAGATTGTCTATTCCTTTTTGTGTGAGCTTTGTCATATTTTGTCTTTGAAATAATCAGTCTATTTCATCTAGATTAACAAATTCGTGGGCAGTAGTCGTTCATAATGTTCTTTAATTATTCTTATTATTTTAATGTCCATGAGATCTGCAGATATCCCCTCTCTCATTTTTGATATGTGTATCCTCTCTATTTTTCCTCTTAGTTTTCCTGGCTAGTATTGATTTTTAAACAGACTGACTTATGGCCTCATTGATTTCTCTCTATGGATTTTCTGTTTTCAATTTATTTGGTTTCTTCTCCAAATTTTTTTCTTCAGCTTACTTTAGATTTAATTTTCTTTTTCTAGTTCTCCAAGATGGAAGCAGAGATTACTGATTTTAGATGTTCCTTCTTTCCTCATTCTTGTAACCAGTGCTATAAATTTTCCTTTAAGCACTATTTTGCTACATTCCACAGATTTTAATGAGTTATATTTTTATTTTTATTCAGTTAAAGTAATTTAAAATTTCTCTTGCAATTTCTCCTTTCACTCCCACATTGTTTAAAAATGTATTATTTAATCTCCAGGTATTTGGGGATTTTCCATCTATCCATCTGTTACTAAGGATACTAATGTATCCTTCTCTTACTAGAATAATTGCATTCTAGTAAGAGAGCAGACATTGTGTGTTTCCATTCTTTATAATTTTTATGTGTTCTATAGCCCAAAATGTGGTCTAGCTTGGTAAGTATCCCACGGGAGCTTGAGAAGAATGTTTACCCTGTTCTTGGATAAAGTATTCCATAGCTGTCATTGATATTCAGTTGTTTGATGATGCTGTGGAGTTCAACTGTGTCCTCACAAATTCCCTGCCTGCTGGGTGTGTCGATTGCTGATAAAAGTGTTGAAGTCTACAACTCTAATAATAGGTTCATCTGTTTTCTCATTGCAGTTCTATCAGTTTATGTATGCCTCAGGTATTTTGACTTTCTTTTGTTAGCTGGATATGTATTAAGAAATGTTATTTCTTCATAGGCATTTAGCCCTTTATCATTACAGAATGTCCTTCTGTATCCCTGATCATTTCTCTTGCTTTGACATCTGCTTTCTTTGATTAGTGTTAGTGGGGTATATTTTTTTCATCTCTTTATTTTTTATCTACATGTGTCTTTATATTTAAAATGAGTTTCTTGTACATAACGTGTAGTTGGGTTTTTTATCCAGTCTGACAACTCTGACTTTTAATTGGTGTGTTTAGACTATTGACACCAAACATGATTATGGTGTAATTAGATTAATATGTATCATATTAGTAATTGTTTTCTATTTGTGGTCCTTGTTCATTGTTCCTATTTTTGTCTTCTCATGTAATTTTTATTGAGCATTTTGTGGGATCATATTTTTCTTCTTTCTTAGCATATAAATTATTACTTTTGTTTTTATATTAAATGACTGCTCTAAATTTTTCAGTATACATTATAGCTTTTCCAAGTTCACTTTCAAATAACACTGCTTCATGGATAGTGCAAGGTTATCCACACATCACACACTTTGTTGTTTTTATTATTGTAAACAGATTGTTATCTGTTCAACCAATCATGAGTAAAAACCCTGGAAGTTTTTATTTCACTTTAACTTATCCCTTCTCTAATGCGCTTTATGAGATTGAGTTCTAACATCATTTCCTCTTCTCTGAAAAACTTTAACATTTCTTGCAAAGTAAATCTACTGGCAACACATTTCCCTCAATTTTTGTTTATCCGAGAAAATGTGTCTCCTTTATTTTTGAAGGATAATTTCATGGGTACAGAATTCTAGGTGTTTGTTTTTCTCTTGATACTTTATATGTTTCACTACACCCTTCTTGTTTCTATGACTTATGAAAAGTTAGAGGTAATTCTCATCCTTGCTATTCTATAGGGAAGGTGTTTCCTGTAGCTTCTTTTGAGAGTTTATCTTTGATGATCTGCAGTTTAAATATGATATACCTAAATGTAGATTTTTTTTCTTTTTCACATTTATTCTGCTTGACGTTCTCTGCATTTACTGGACCCATGGTTTAGTTTCTGGCATTAATTTGGGGAAGCTGACAGTCTTTGTGGGCTCACATTTTTTGTTTCTTTCCTTTGTTCTTTCTCCTCTGGTATTCCCATTATATTTAAACCTCTTGCATTTGTCCCACAGTTCTTGGACATAATTACTTTTCTTTTCAGCCTTTTTTCTCTTTGCTTTTTAGTTCTGGAATTTCTATTGACATATCCTTAAGCTCGCTGATTCTTCCCTCAGCTATGTCAGGCTACTAATAAGCCCATCAAAGGCAGTTTTTATTTCAGTTAACAGCTTTTTTTATTTCTAAAATTTGTTTCACTCTTTCTTAGAATCTCTGTCTCTGCTTACATTAACTGTCTATTCTTAAATGTTGTCTGCTTTTTCCTTTAAAGCCCTTAGCATATTAATCATAGTTGTTTTAAATTCCCAGTCTAATAATTGCAGCATCCCTACCATATCTGAGTCTGTTTCTGGTGCTTTCTCTGCCTCTTTGAACTGCGATTTTTGCCTTTTAATATGCTTGTATTCTTTTTATTGAAACCTAGACATGATGTACTGGGTAGAGGAACTATGATAAACAAGCCTTTAGTTACCTGGGCAGGGTGCGGCCAGGGGAGGAAGCCTTCTATAGCCACCATAATTAGGTCTCAGGATTTCAAGCCCCTGAACGATGAGCTGCATAAATGCTTTTCATTCTGCCTCCCCCCTCACCCCCACTTAGATGGGACAGGATGACTAGAGGTGGCTAGAGTAGGATCCTTCCCTTCTGTCAAGTTGGTTAGGCACTGAAATGTCCCAGTAGATGAGGCTTTGGTAAAGTATTTTCTCCTGCGGGGAGGCCTGTTAAGGACACAGAGCTCTGGCATACTTCAATATAGCTACATTTCTTCCCTCTGCTGGGACCATGAAAAGATCTTTCTCTCATCTTCACCGTAAGAACCTGGCACGGCTCCTGGAGGTAAAACTCACAAAAGTGTTGGGACTCCCCCAGGACTGGTCTCTCTGGGAGTTTTTGGCTGTCAGATTTGTTCATACCGAGCTTCCAGCAAATTTTCAATTACAGTTTAGGTTTTCCTACCCTAGTACTGGTTCCCACAAAGGTTCTGCTTGTGGGTTTGTGTTTCAGTAAGTTGTCATTCTCTGTATCTGCGTCTCTCTCCAATTTGGGGGACAGCAGCTTGCCCTGTGACCTCAATTCTCTGACACATCCCAGGAGGGTTGTCGATTTTCAGTTTGTTCAGCTTTTTGCTTGTCAGACTGAAATGATGACTTCCAAACTCCTTACACTCTCTACCGGAAACCAGAAGTCTGGTCTAGCATTTGAAATGGCCCAGAGAATTAAAGCATATTGCAGTGTAACCTAGAATCCTCACTAAATAATTTCTCATAATCTTCTTGTGTTTTTTTATTCTTTAACACTATCTCCTTCACTTATATTTTATGTATTTTTTAAACTTTTGGTTTAAAAATTGATATACTTCCCCATCAACTGTCCATGGTTAGAATTTTACTACTGATTACCCTTGCTAGAAATACTGCCCCCTATGTGTTGTGGCAACGTGTGGATTTACACCAGCCGGCCCTCAGTCTCTGTGCATCCTTTCTCCAGTGTAAGTGTGGTCATCAGCTTGGGTTAGAAGCCCTTCTGCCAGGCCCCGTTGCAAAGTAAAGGCAAAGTGAACATCATCACGTATTCAGCTTTATTACATGAACAGGAAATTAAAAGCAACATTTCCACCACATTCCCTGAACACTCAATGCCATGGAGTTTCAATAATGAAAGAGGGAGATAAACACATTGTGATGTAGAGTGTTTTCAGGGAATTAGGATAGTGCCTAAAAATAAATGCGGTCGAATATTCCCTCACTGCTGCGTTTATGCTGCGGCCCCTTATGTCTCACTTGTTATCACTCTTTGGACCAGGTTACTTGGAGGAAAGTTCCATTCTCTTCCCATCCCTTGTTAGACCCTCCCCACATTTTCACAGGCCCATAAACTTGCTAATGCATACCCGCGGCACGGACTAAAGATCGTCTGAATGCATCATGCATCACACTGTACCCATCAGTCCACCACGCCTAGAGAAAAGACTACAGTCCTGCAACTTCTGGACTGGGGTTTGTGCTTCTGCTTAGAGTCACTGCATCTGTCAAGCCGTTCTTTATCGGAGAGTCTAACAGCCTTTGAGTGCACAGTGCTCTATCACTTACAGAAGTGATTATGTAATAGGGGTTGTATTGATCTTTCTGGTGTGTGCTCTAAAGTGGCTGGCATCGAAAGCCAGTAAGGCGGCCAGTTTGAGCAGTGCGGGTCATTTACAAACTTCAGGATGAAATGCCGCAGGATGCCAGGGAAAACGTTTTTGTTTTTCCAGAGGGAACCATAGTTCATGAAGTGTGGTTAACGTCCCGTATTTGTGTACCCTTAAAATCATTTTATAACCACACTGAGTGCCTCTGAACATTAAATATATTTTATAAGTAGTTGGTTAACTAGCTGTTGTGTGCTTTAAATAGTAAATAAAATGGAAAGGCACTAAACAGTGACTATATTTCATAGAGTAAGATGCTTTTCCAGCCACTCAATAATTCTCAATGTTAAGAAAAATTGATTTTCTAACTGCTGAGTGCCTCTAAAAATTAGCATCTTATCTTCCTACAGGGGATGCTTTTCAGTTAGCCTTTTTTCTTTCAGCTTTTGATTTAATGGTGTCTAAGGTTCTCTTCTTTCTAAAAACTTCTCTAGGTTCTGTCGGACTATAATTCCACTCGTATGTAATTTATAGGGTAAGATAGAGAAGAAAAAAAATTCCGTGTTGCCTTTTGAATGTTCACTTCAAAAGAAATAGTTTTTCACTTACTGACTATTCCGTATCTGCACATAAGAGCAGGACCGCGTGGGGAGACCTCGGACAATAATGTAGAACTTGAGTACTAATGCCCAGGCCCCTTCATGTGCATCAGAACAATGGATGCACTTGACATTTGTGCAATCCCAACAAGGGAAAGGAGTTCCCTAAGAGGTGGTAGTAGTCACATATCTTTATGACACATTAAATCTTTTTCCCAGTTTTTTTTATAAGTTCTGTCTGGCTTTTCAGAAAATCAAACTACAATTGCCAAGGCCTTCCAGACAGTTACAATAATCTCATAGCATCATAAAAAATGAAAGCTGAAGTAATCAAACATTCTACAGTTGCAGGAAATAGCATTAAAGAAGAGTCGACTCCTAGTGCTTAAATCACAACCAGCTGGGTGGCTGCTGGGACGCCACAGAGGGATCCGTGGTAACCTTGTCAATGGAACCTCATCTGTAAAGTGCGTGGTTTGAGCTCGACTTGTAGAGTCTGGCTCCTGGATGACCTCCATGAGCGCCTTAGATCCAGTAACTTTAAAATGTCTTCCAGCCCCTCACTGCACGTGTCTCAAGTGTGTTACCAGCTCCACAGCAGGAGGAGGTGGCTGTCATGATAAGCTTCACACTTCCTGGGACATGTGCTTACACTTAGACTGCAAGGAGTAAGTGAAATTCTTCTCAGATGCACCCTCAAAATTCCCACTAATGTCACTGGAAACTCTATGGGGGTAGATGAGGACAGGTTTCTGATTCAGGGCCAAACCCAGGGATGAGCTGGCACTGAGTTGCCCATGTTAGACTGATGTGGTCTCCTGTTTCATCGGCTTGAGCAAAGATGTGACCAAGAACGAAACCCTCCTGGGGACTGTAAGCTCTCTGGCATGAGGGCGTTATCTGAGTCACCATTTCATCCCTCGCTTCTAGCCAGTAGTATTTTCTTAGTAAACATAGTGGGGCTGAACTGAATCCCATAAGTGAATGCAGCCTACCAGACAGATGTGTCTCAAACACAGACAATCCCAAATGACTTGTGATCCCTCAGTATAAGCCCTCTCTATTCAATAGTGTTACAGAAGAAACGTGAAAACACTAATTGTTCAAAGAGGGAATCATTTTGCTGGTTGGATTTAACCCATAAACTGTTTTTTTTTTCAGTCAAAAAGCAGAATAAGGTCTCATCCCTCACCTTGAACTCACAAGTTCCAAAATACAGAAGAGAAAAACAGAGAGTGCAGACCCGAATGTTATAGCATGGAGTTTTGCCCTCCTACTGAAGTAAGCAATAGTAATTAGCCTTAAGTGATGGAGTGCTCTGTGTCATTATCTAATTTAAATGTCACTCCAAACCTAGTAGGTAGGCATTATCATTATCATTTTATACATAAAGAAAGAGGAACACCAGTATTTATAAAGAACTTCAAAGCCTGGGTAATTCAGAAGGCAGATGGCTGCATCTATAGCGGTAGTCATTAGAGATAGCTCTGTATTTAAAATGGGAACTTCTAGTAGTCAGTCAACATTCAAATAAAAAGATTCTCCAATTAATGTAGAACTCCATGATAGAAAAGAACAACACATGAAGCACAGGAAATGAGTCAGCAAACCAGAGGTTAACAGGGATGTGGCCAGGAAAAGCAATAGTCACCATAGCCACAGTTGGAGAAAGACTGTATCTGTCTCCTTGGGTATGAGCTCAGTGAGTACAATCCCAGTGAACAGGGTGTGTGTATATTTAGACCTTCGGTGCATTAGAAAAAGAAAGAGGCCAGCCATTACATATACAAAAGGGCATTTTTCCCCACTGCTGGTCCCTAGGCAAAAGTGTTGACTATGATGGAGTAATCAACTTATGTTTCAGATCTGGGTACAACTGCAATTCTGTTACCAACTGGTCACATAACCTTGGACAAGGTCACTGAACCTCTCCAAGTCTCAGTTTCCCTCATGTGGTAAACACAGACCATGGGCTCCACAAATTTAAAGGCTCCTTCTAAGTTTGAAAGTCCATGTCCTGGACAGTTGGTTTATCTTGGTGTCCTGCTGGATCCTATTTCTGTATTTCTTGGATCTTGTTTCTGAGCTACCTCTGACCCAATTCATCTGCTCCTTTTTTGTCTCCTTATAGTTCCCCTCCTTCTTCTGAAACATGCATCAGCCAGATTCCAGCAGGAAACACATGGCATAGTCAAACAAAGATGATTTAGTGAAAGGACTAAGAATATAGGTGTAGAGAAGGTACAGCACAATTCTCTAGATAATGGAGCAGGTAGGAGCCAAAAGGAGAGAGCTGTGTAGAGAAAGCCACTTTGAGAAAAATGGTGACTTTGGAATCAAGGAAATAGGTAACCAAAACTTGTACTTCTTTCTTCTGATATCCTACTGGGATACCACATGTGCTGAACCAAACTAGACCCAAGACTAAAGGAATGTTGCTGATATGGGTCACATGGCTTAATTGCAAAGGGCACAAAATGGGGCAGAGTGTGCAAAATGCATTGGGAAGGCAGATAGGAGATTTACAGCAGATTCACTCTGAAGAAAGGCTCTACAATTGATTCATCTATTATATTTCAGGATAAATTATGTCAATGTGATGAAGAAGTCACATACACTTTTTAGTCCTTTCTTAAAAGTAGATGATGCATATACACAAAAAGTAAATAAAAGAAGCAAGCAACTTCAAAGAGAATAAAGGCCTTTTCAGTAAATTGTAAGTCTGTCTTCCCTACCTCACCCCTAGTATCCAGCCTGTCTTCCTCACTCCCACACCTAGTCTGCTCCCATCACATCTAGAGCCTTTCTGGGAAAGCAAAGAAACCCTCTGGGGAGACCTCCATGGCAACACCAGCCCGGGCAGACACAGAAGGTACCTGGATAACCCCAGCGGGATTCCACTGATGCTCTCTCAGCCCCGACTCACCTGCAGCTCACAGCCCGCCTGATGTGTCTGTCTACGGCCGTTCCAACAGAGGCCAGAAGAGCAAACATGCCTGCCCTGGCACATTTCACTTTTTCCTTTTAACTGGGGCATGCAAGCTCAAACTTAGATTGGGGGGAAACAGGTGAGTAAGCAAGAAGAGAAGCGCGAATGTGACTTCTGAGCCATCTACTCACTGTTAGCCAGTGCCGTCTACTTCACCTAAGTAGAAGACCTCCCCTGACCTCATGTTTGCTGTTGAGTAAGAAAGGTTTGTTGAAGCCTGCAATGTGTCAGGCACTGATCTAAGCTCAAAGTTAGTAGAAAAGATCTCTACAAACATCATTAACCGGAGAGACTAACAAATACATATGAAGCATTGGTAAGTGCTATGGAAAAATGTAGGCTAAGGGGCTTAGCAAAAGAGGGTGAAGTATGGTTATAGCAGCTGATCATGGAAAGCATTGTAGAAATTATATTTATCATAGAGTTGAAGAAAGGAAAGGACCAAGCCATACAGGTACTTGGGAAAAATGCAAAATACTCAAGTATGAAGGTCAACATATATGGTCATATTCAATGAGTAGTAGTCAGTAGAAGTATTGAGTTGGAGAATCGGTAGCTGGTTAGCTCCCTAGAACTTGGAGTTACAGGCCTAGCTTTGTAGGCCATAGTAAGGACTTCGGTTTTCATTAAAAGTGAGATGAAAAACATGGGGAAATGATACGATGCCATTCAAAGGGCCATTCTGTGGCTGGGTTGAGAATAGGGAGGAAGCAGGATGCCAATGAGGAGACGACTGCAACTTCTCACAGTTTGGGCAAGGATGAGTTTGATGGAGGTGGTGAGGAAAGACTGATTTGGTACGTTTTGGGGAGTTAAAGCCTGGGGCTTTGCTGCTAGATGGGATGCAAGGTGGGAGTAAAAGGAATGAGGCAAAAATCACTCAAGATTTTTGCACAAGCAACCAGAATATTAACTAAGCAATTATAGTATTAACATCAGTTCTCTTTCCTCAACATAATCCACAAGTGGCAAACACAATGCCCATGGGCTGAGTCTGGCCCTCCACCTTGTTCTGTCTTGCCCAGCATCTTGTTTCTACCCAGCAGCAGTGCCAAGCTCCTTGCCTGTAGTTAAGGAGTAGTTACATCTATACAGTCCTAAAATTACATTCAGTCCCTTGAAGGCAACTGCAAGGCTGCTGTGGCCCCTGGTGAAAGTGAGTTTGACAGCCCTGAATAATCTATGAAACTTGCAGGGTCATGCTGGTACCACACAACTTATTAGTGCATACAATAAAAGAAAAGTAATTCTTCCTTAATTATACCGAGGTGGGAAAAAGGAGGTTTACAGTTGGGAGTACACAAAAAATGTTTACTCTCATTATGTATTAATTATTGTATTATCCTCCATAGGAACAACTGCAAACCTACTTTTGTCCACCCCTCTAATTACTTCTCACTTCCTAAGAGGTGTCTAAGTCATTGAAAGTATTGAGACCTAAATAAAACCAAATTGTTGGACTAGAAATAACGACATGAACGAAGAGGAATGGAAGAAATAAAAACCTAGGACATAGCCCCAGGTTTTGTTGTCCCTGAAAGAACAAGCTACATTACTTGAATAAGAACTTTGAATCAGGAGAGATGTCTGCTTAGATGCTCTACTGGAACTGTGAGTCATTGAAGTCCCACCTCACAAATTCAGAATTAACACAGTTTGCTAAAGGAGGCCAGCAGCTGCCCAAGGGTTGTCAGGGACAAACATTCCAGAGTGGGAAGACAAGGTCGTTCTCCAAACTTGGATCCTAAAACTACCAAGCCATCCACTTCTCCAGCCTAAAATCCTGACTCTGTCCTGCCAACGCCCCACTCATCTGCTGAGTCCCACTCCTAGGTCAAGTGCCCTGCCCTTTTCCCCAAAGCCTTTCCCAACTGGGAAGGAAGGTTTATTTTAAACTTGAAGGTTTACATTTTTCTCCCAGCTGTTTCTCCCTCAAATTCATACCTTTGCACAGCTGAGATTCCTCTGTGTTCTGAACAACACCTTTCTACTTCCCAGAAACCTTTAGGCTTGTTCCTAATACAGTATGAAAGGAAGCAGCCTATCTCTCTTGTCCCCACTTAAAGGAATATGTAAGAGTCATGTCCTTTGAGCCACTGTCCTGACCTCCAGTGTTTTCATAAGGGATTAATAAATGGTCAGGTTCAACCAGACTTCCACACTCCTCATGGGCATCCTCAGAAAGCAAAGTCACCAACACTAAGGTTACTCACCTTTCTGAAGAATTTCTAATGTGAGCTTCTTATTTACGCACTGAACCAGACTAACATTATTTGCATTGAATCCTTAATAATTTGAGCATAGGATTTGCTGAAGCTCTAGGAGTGTCTCCAGGGAGAGGCTCAGAAAACACTCCATAAAGTCATCTATCCTGTACGATTTGCAGAACTGGAACTAGAATACTGGAAACGCCTTAGTGTCCGGTATCCATGCCCAGCTTCCCACAGACCTGGTCCAAACACCTGGATCTGATGAGACAGTTAAAAACACTGTGAATGAAGGAGACGAGCGAAGCAGTTTCGGCTGCCCGGGGACAGGCAGGAAATCAGTAAATCTTTACTGATTAGTGAGGAAATCAGTAAATCTTTCTGTGGCAGAGTCCTTACACCCTTTCCATGGAACCAACATCAGAAGAGCCAAGAGAAGCCAGGCAGCCAGGCATAACCATTCCTGAAATAAAAGTCAGCAAATGGAAGCACAACAATCTACTGCCACCCTCCCATATGTACACTTGGAGCAGTTCGTGAGAATACGGGGACACCTTACATCCTCCTCGTAAGGAGTCATAGACCTTGGCACAGGACTACCTTTGAAAATAGTCTCCAAAGCTGTCCTCTGACATCTATACATCATGTTAACATAGATAGTCCCTTAAAAATAATTTTTATTGGCCACTTATGTCCCAAGGACTATATGATGTCTTTATATAGAAGTCATGGAAACTTTAAGGAGTGCCTTTGTTTCCCTTAACATATACATTACTAATCCATAGTAGAATTTTGGTCACCTAATTCTAAACCTCTGCTTATCCACATTGTTCTTTGGATATTTAGGAGAAACAATAGTAAGAGATCAGAAAGTTCAGAATATGTCTGACTCAAACGCAAATAACTTGGAGAGACAACATAGTCCAGAGTTCGAGTTCTAATTTCACATTCCAGTCTTATTTATTAATAATTGCAGGTTTGCTGTGGCCTCTTAAATAGTTCATTTAACTTCGATCTTGTCCCCATTCTGCAGCTTAGACTGAATCAGAAAATTTGGCTGAGTTCCGTGAAGTGCTCCTGTACAGTTGTATAAGGCAGGCTCCAACTTCCACTCAGCAACAGCTCTTATGACTGGGAGACTGGGAGATACCTGGGTGGGGCTAAAAGCCTCTAAGAACCCCCAAATTGAGGGTGTAACAGAGACACTCCTCCCTTCACCCCATCTCTGATGGCTGAGCTGTCAAATGATGATTCTTGAAGATTCCAGTTATGCCTCTCATTCAAGGTCAGTAACTGTGCTCCACTCTTCTTTGTAACCCTATACCCAGCATGGAGCCTGACATGCAGGGGGTGTGCGGTGTGCTCAGGGAGGTTGGGGGAGGTAGAAGAGGAAAAAAAGACACATGTTTAAGCACAGGACTAGACCAAAGAATGTGTTATTGACTATGTATTTCCCTGGGCTATCTCTCTCTTTTTAATCTCAATGTGATTTGTAAGTCTTTTATTATTTAGCTTTATATCCTATTAATTTTTTCTCTAATGGGAATAAACTATGAGAACAAGGATTTCTTTTTTTTTTCCTTTTTTCCATGCACACTCCATGGCAGGAAGCACAGGGCAAACAAAGGCTTTAAAATATTTATGATTTGATAATTTACTTGCAACTAATACTTTCCCATATTGAATTCAAAATTCCATTAAGAAAAATTTTAATATAAAATGATTTCTAAATTAATCAATATATAGATGCTTTTCTTTTAGCTTTTTAAAAATCATCTTCAAATTCTGTAGAATTGTGTATATTGATAAATGTTTCTGTATTCTTTTATTCTTTTGTAACAATTCTTTCTTTTTAACTTTTTTTTTTACTGTGGACACTATTAGAGATGCTTCCCATTTTCCCCCTGCTGAGCCCCTTCATCCAGCCCCTGCCCCAACCTTGGCCCTTGCCACACTGTTGTCTGTTTTCTAAAAATCATGTAAATTTTCCAAGTGTTTTTTCATAATATTACCTAAATTATTAACTTAAAAGTTTAAGTGCATATTTAAATACAGTATTCTAATAAAGTTTCAGCTTTCCTTCCTAAGGTCCATTATTACACTTTCATTTATTAGCAAAGGGTAAGTTGTTTTTAGTAGGTTTTCTAATTGAAACATTTTAAACTATACACACCCCCCAAAGAGCCTACAGCTTTAATCTATTCTCTAAAAATCATGGATATTTGGAACCAAATTGTCTTAATCTACTCATACATGCCAGGAACAAGACCATTCTTGATTTTATTGCTATGTGATACTAGATGAAATCATTATTAATAATAAGCAGGACAAGTCAACACTTCATCCCTATTAACATGTACAGATCCAGATAGCAATCAAGATCAGAATTCCTTAAATGCTGCAGGAGGTGAAGAGAAACAAAACAGGCTGTTCTAGGAAACAATTTTTTAAAATTGAGGTGTGGTTAAACTCTAAGTCCCTTTTCAACACTGGTAGATTGTGTTTCTGAACCCAGAACTAACAAATATATCCTGAGTATTTACTATCAACATGGTTCTCTTAGGTGCTCGTGATGGACACAAAGAACTCCACAATATGATTATTATCCTCATGAAACTTATAATCATGTTAAAAAGAAAATAATATTATATAAAAAAGTTACAATACCAACTAGATGTCCATATTTCCTATGCTCATATTCTTTGTTAAAATCCTCAAGGAGCAACATGTGACTTCTCAGAGGATTAGAAAAGCAACTGAGGGAGCTGAATAAAAGAAAGTTCAACACAATACTCCACCTAGAGAAAAGCAGCCTTGATACAAGGAAAGCTGTCCAGAACTAGGAGGGCTTCGACTGGATAGCTCCTTTCCCTCTCGACCCCGCAGAGTACAAAAACCCCATGAGTGCACCCTAACCCATCTTTTCACATAACACAGAAGCATGGGCCAGCTTTGAAATTCCAGCTAAAGAATAGGACCTCAGGTACCAAATGGATGTACACATAAAGACGTCCTGTAAGGAAATAGAGACTGAACTATGGTGCAACTGGAAAGGCTAATGGCTCATGCAAGGCCCCGGAGTGTGTCATTCGCCATGTGTTCAATCATTTGTGTGAGAGGTAGTGATGAGGATGGATGTCTGCCTCAGAGATGACTACTTTAAAGAAAGGGCGAGAAACACCCAGTGGCCAAAAGGTACTAGTAGGATATATTTTCATATAACAATCTTAATATAAGTAGGAAGAGGTGTATTTTTCATTAGCAAGGTCACAGTTACCTTCAGGAAACACATTGGGGAGTTGCGTGTGGAACACCTCGTTTGGGGCAGAGAGGAAGATGCCGAACAGATAATTATCGAGTGTAACACAACTCCTGTCCGAATACAGGAGACATTGGAAAATGCTGACTTATTTGGTTATCAAACAAACAAAATGGAGGGCTTAATTTAAGAAAAGGAAACAGTACAGAAATACCATAAAGTTTGACAGTAATATTATGGTTACTAAAGAGAAAATGATTTGAGTGATGGGGACAGATAGCAGAAGCTAAGAAATTTCAGCTTTTGGATTTCAATCCAAAATGGATGGTTCAAGCAACGTTGTTGATTGATGATTGTTGATCATCAATTGATGATTGTTGATGATCAATTGTTGATTGATGATTGTTCATTCAATGATGGAGGGTTCATTAAACTTCCTTGCAGGGCTAGGAAAGCCAAGGAATGGAGCCAACTGGAGAATATGGATAATATCCCTTTTCAAGATTTCTCTCTGTCAAGGTACATAACTCCAGTCAAAGGAATAACAACAAAAACAAAGCAAACAAAACCCAGAATCTAGCAAGCTAGTTAACAAACTATGGCAACAACTCCTACACAGTGTTATTAGGGGGGTAGAAGCAAACAGCACAAGTTTTGTGGGCATGGGAAGAAAATCTTCATTCGTAGGAAATGTGATAGTCTGTCTTAAAAACACTGAGTTTGAGGTGCAGGAGGGACCCAGGTGAAGATTTATAGAGGGAAATTGGAATTCTGGGTCTGGAACTCAGCATAGCAGTCATGGGTAGAGGTGTAGCTTTGTGCCAGCTACAAAGGTGATGGTTGGTTCATAAAACGGAAGTGTCCTTGGAAGAAGATGAAGAAGAGCAAGAGGCCCAGACTGATGCCCACATTAGAGGGATGGATAAAGGAAGAGTTTAAAGAGCAAAGAAAAAGAAGATCTTGATCAATAAGAATGGAAGCAGGAGAGGCATGAGGGACGAGGAAATTCCCACAGTTACGGAGTGAGGTAGAGGGCAAAGAGGAGGTTTGAGAAAAATTTGTGATGACAGTGGTAAAAGCAGGAACACAAGATGCTGAGTAACAAGGATTGTGGGGAATGGGAGAGTAAATGACTACAGAAGCTCAGCATCTAAAATCCAGGCACACTGTATAGGTGGCTGTGAAAGGAGACTCTTTAAAATGCAACTTTGCACACCGTTTTCCACGATGAAAAGCAAACAGCGGCTCTTCTCCACTCACAGGATTCAGTCTGTGTTTTCTTATCCCAGCAGCCAAAAGCCCTTCCCCATCAGGTCTCGCCTGCTTCTTCTCTTCTACACTCAAATCTTCTACTCCAGTTAAACTGGTCACTGTTGCCCCTTAACAGACATGTTTGTGGTCTTAGCACTCAATTGCCATTCAACTTCATTTTCACACACTTTATTCTCTTCCTTAGGCCTAATATTTCATAACTGCCCCTCCCTTCCTGTAATATTTCCCATTTCTTCTTGCACTGGCTCTGGAAAGACCACTTCCGATGTCATTCCTGTGGTACTTAATATTACACGGAAAAGGATGCTGATAGTACTAACATCTGTCTGCTCTTTATGTCCCAAAATTCGCCAGTGAAAACAATTCATTTGTCCAGTGTTGGCTTCTATACCCAGACTTCATGAACAAACTCACACTTTGGTTCATGTTCAAGTCTCCTGCCAAGGCAGTGACCTTCATGCCCTGAGCAGGCCTTTGTACCTCTTTGGTACCTCAGCCCCACCCTCGCCAGCTTCTAGAAATCACCCCTTTGTTTTTCAACACCCTTCATTCATCTCAGCCCCCTTCCCCAGCTTAGTCAGCAGGAACTATTTTCTTTGTAACAACTCTCCCTTCTTCACCAATTCTAATTTCTTCTCAAACTTTCACCCTTCCAGCTCTTCCTTTTAAAGCAAGTTTCTTGAAACAATCTGTACTCTCTCCCTCTCTCCACTTTCTCTCCACTCAACCCTCAATCCATTTATAACCAGATTTCTGTCCCACCATCTTCTAAATCCCCTCTCTTCAGCACCGCCAGCCACCTTATAATACTGAAATCCAGTGACTGTGTTGATGTAGCTGTGAGATTTAAGGCAACACAAACTTGCTCCTTTTCGAGAGGCCACTGTAATGACAGTGTGGTGCACCCTTGCATCTCTTCTCACTTGCACGCTTTCCTCGCCTCCTTTACAGGCAGCCCCACATGCAGATTCCTTATGTCAGTGGCTTTCCATCCTGGCAGACCATCAGCATCCCCTGGGCAGCATTTTATAAACAGTAATGCATGAAACCCACCTCCAGAGATCCTCGTCCAAAGGAACAGGAATGGAGTCCGGGTAGCACTCTAGTTCAGGTTTCCCAGATGAGTCTAATGTGCGTCTGTGGTTAAAAACTACTGCCTTAACTCATTCCTCCCAAAGGTGTCTCTTCAGACGAATCACCCAGAGCAGTGGGAGAACATAAATATACCCATGTCTCGCCTCCTTGACTTTGGCCAAAAGTCTGAAACCAAAAAATAACCAGGGAATCTCCCTTCCACTGACATCTGTTGGGCAACACTTAACAGCGATCAAGTTTTTGAGCATCTGCTCTGCTCTGGGCAACACATTTATCTTCTGTTACCCGTGGCCCTCAAGCTAAGGGCTTTTTCCTGTGCAAGCTCAGAGCACTTCCCAAACACCAGTTACTCATTTCATTGTGTCTCCTTTACTTGACTGTGAATTCCTGCAGGGCAGGAATCCTGTCTTGCTCATTTTTGTGTGAATTTTATGTAAACCAGCACATTGTCTAGGATGTATTTTTCTAATGTGTATTAAAAGTTTTTGGGGAAGGGAGGACTGACACATTTGTTTTGTCTAGTCCATGTTAACATCTAAAAATATATACATTTGTGAAATAATGAACAGGCAAGTTATTTTTTATATATAGTCTTTCTAACTCAAAATGTAGATGATGTTCAAACCTTTTATATTCTTTGTACTTACACAAATGCTGAATGAAAATTTTTCTGCAATTGGCATTTTTACCTATAAAATCCTCTGTCTTATCATGTGATTTATATGTTTTGGTTTTTATTTTCCAGGTTCTTTTTTCTTGGCACTGGTTCTAACTTGGCCACATGACCCACTTTTTATAGGATAACTTTGGAATCTTCTTTTGTGGGAGCCATAGAGCACATGAACTCTGGGGTCAAATACATTTGGATTTCTGTCTCTTTTCTTCTCATTTGTATAATGGGGATAAGACATAGATGTGATTATTAGAGATAAGGCAAGCTATTGCTAGAAACTTTGATTTTTTTGTTAGTATAGTATCTGTTTGCATGAGAAAAACTATGAAAGATTAAAATCCAAGGGACAATCTTTATTTAGTTAATTTTATCATTGGCCCTGCTCTGTTACATTGATTATACCTTCATTAATTCTTATATTTCCCCCCCACAATCTTACAAAATGTTGGTTATGTCTTAATTCAAGATAATCCACCTGTGCCTTTAATCATGTTGGCCCCTTTTATATAGAAGGAGGTACAATCTTTGCCTGGAAAACTTTAGTCTCTTACAGCCCTAATGATATGCAGCCTTAGTCTTTCTTCTTCTATACTACCTCTCTCTGGACACACGCTTTTATATTTTTCCCTATCTTGGTTTACAAGTTCTATCCAGTACAGTTGGAGTTCCTCTAGGGCAAAGGTCAAGTTTTAATAATCTTTCCTATCCCAGGGCTTAGTGCAATGCTGAAGTACATACACTTGATATTTGTGGAATTGAATTACACCTGGAAGTAGACTTTCCCTCTTTACCCTCAAATCTTCCGAGACGCCCCACTCTCATTATCATTCACTGTTAACTTTGGATTAGAAAGAGAACTCGAAGTTCAAATCTTTCCGACCCTGTTTTGTTTTTTAACTATGAAATAAAGATTAGAAGTATATGCAGTGCTGTTTATGAAGTTAAATGACATAATGTATGTGAATGCCTTTGCACAATAAGCACTCAATAATTGCTGATAATGCGGTGCTCATCATAATTCTGTCAGAGTTTTCTGTTTTGTTTTGTTTTGTTTTGAAATACAGGGTACTGGTGGAAAATTGCAGTGCTAAAAATGAGGCTCTCTGAAGTAGCTGGGCCTGTGAAGTAAATCCAAACCTTTCTCTTTTTTTAGCATTTCTATCACCTACTCTTAGAGATCCCTCTTCTCACCTTTTATTCTTTCTTGGATATTTCCTGAACTGATGAGGAGAATGAGTATTCCTTTCTGCAGATAACACAATCTTGTTTCTGGACTAATCCTGTCATGCCCAACATTTCTGTCTACCTCAGTCACCCCCAAGTGCACAGTCATCTGTCATTACCCAAACACTCATCCCCTGATCATGAGCAACCTTCCACCCTCCTCTTCTCCCTCAAGTCCATGCAGCAAGCCCTCTGAAATTCCTGATAACTCCTCAACATAATTCTTGGAATTCTCAAATGCTTCTTTAAAATGCTTCCTTCAGCTTCCTGCTCTAATTAAAAACTGTGCCCTTGTGAATACCGCATCCCCTGTATCCTCCCAAAAGGTGGTATCATTTCTCTTATATCCCATGAATCTACAGTGGGCACGAAGGAGCAAATGATCTCCTATGTTTCTGTTGGTACTTCCAAAACCAGTACTACCTCCATCCTTTAATGAAACAAACCCAGCTTCTTTGAAGTTCAGGCCATAGGTGACCTCTATCGCAGCACTCCACCAAACCCACAACCTTGTGTCAGCATGTACAGACATTCAGGGAAAAAAATATCCAGTAGCTTATTGGCTCTCCACCACTAACACTCTCCAGTCATCCTGAGTGATTCTGATATTCATGGAACTCACAATGTGCAGAATCCTCTCAATACATCCTAGTGCTCAGTGCTTTGACCTCATGCTCAGCACTCTTTTCCTCACCTCGCTCACCACCTGCTCCCAGGTCATATTCTAGACCTTATTGTACCATCAATCACAGATATCAACTTCTATTTGCAATGCCCCACTTTGTGATCTCCTCTTTTTATTTATTTCCAGTTAATCCTCGTCACATACCATCCAAAGACTTCAGTCTAAAATCCATAAAATCAGCCAGAGACGGATCCTCTCACTTTTTGCCTTCCGTCCTCTTCACACAGTCACTTCCCTCCTAACTTAGCGTAAAAGAGATGGTCCATCTTATAATCGCTCCTCACACAATCCCCTGACAACATTGCTCCCTCTGCTCCTTTACTCCTGAAAAAAACTCCACCTTGGTTGTATCCAACTTTTGCCTATTCTGTGCTTAACTCTGAGAAGCTGGACATGATTTGACAAAACACATGGCCACACCGACCTGCCTCACTTAACACCTCTGACAACACCTGCAGTGAGCCCCCCGGTGCCCTCACCAGTCCCAATGCCTGTCCCAGTTGAGGCTACCTTGCCACCGTCCAACATGACTGTTTTGTTATTTATCATTTCTCCTCAAAATCTCCAGTATACTTTCTGCTCTTCTGTACTTCAGCTGATGCCGTTATTTTATTGCTACTGGAGTAGCAGAAATCAGAAAAGTACATCCATATGTTCTCACCACCCAGTGCATACTTCACCCTATCTCTACCAAGTGCTTTGCTTTCCTTCCTCTTGCGATGGTTGTACTCATACCTAAGTCAACCCAGCACCTCACACTGGTTTAGAATGGCTATTATCAAAAAGATAAAGTGATAACAACTGTTGGAAATGACGTGGAGAAAGGGAACACTTATACACTATTGGTGGAAAACAGTGTGGAGGTTCCTCCAAGTATTAAAAATAGTACTACCACGTGGTCCAGCAATCTCACTTCTAGGTGTATATGCAAAGGAAATGCAATTGTTTATCTCAAGGAGATACTTGCATTCCCATGTTTGTTGTAGCATTATAGACAATAGCAAAGCTAGAGAAACTATGTAAGCATCTGCCTACACATAAAGGAATATCATATATATGTACACATATGCATTTACATATATGTGTGTACATATATGTGTATACACATACATATAAAGGAATATCATTCAGCCATAAAAAGGAAGGAGATGTCACCATTTGTGACAACATGGATGAACCTTATACTGAAGGAAATAAGCCAGACACACGAAGACAAATACTACATGACCTCACTTATATGTGGAATTTAAAATAGTTAAACTCATAGAATCATGGAGTAGAATGAGGATTGCCAGGAGCTGGGAGAAATGGGGAGATGATAGTTAAAGGGCACAAAGTTTCAGTTATGCATGATATTAAGTTCTGGAGACCTAATGCACAGTATGGCGACTATAGTTAATGACACAGTATGGCGTCCTTGAAATTTGCTAAGAGGGTAGAACTTGTGTTCTCATTACACACAGAAAACAGTGACTCTATGAGTTGGTAGGTGTGCTAACTAGCTTGAATGTGGAGATCATTCCACAATGTGTACATATGTCAAAACATCAAGTTGTACAACTTAAATATATACAAATCTTATTTGTCAATCATACCCCAAGAAAGCCAAAAAGAAAATAAACTCTTTTATATAACTTTTTTAGGGACTATTCACTGGACCCCATTCCCACTCAACTTACTCAAGGTCTTTGCCTCTGTAAATGTCTCAGCTTGTCTTGAACCACCACTTATCCCTTATCTATGGTATAATCAATATCCAGTTATGCTGTAAACTCCCATTAAAACAAACAAATCAAAACAAACTTCCTTTGATTTAACATTGCCATCCTTTATATCTCTTTTCACTTTTCCATTTCTGTTCTTCTACACAAACTGCTTTAAAAATTCTGTCTATCCTAATGGCTCCACTTTCTTTACTTTCCTGAAAGTGCTCCAGTCTTTCAGCCCCCAGCTCCGAGAAGCTGCTCTGGTCAAATACCGTCATCTTCACTTCTGCAGACCCAGTGGACAAGCTCCCACGCCATCGGGGCAGCATTTGACATATTTAACCACCACTTCCTGCTTGAAATAGTTTATACTCTCAGCTTCTAAAATATCTATCCCCATTCTGCTCCCATCTCAATGTCCTCCTAACTTCTAGATGTTTTCTTAATGTATTTTCAACACAGCAGCCACACTGATTGGTAAAACCATTAGGTTATTTCACTGCTCTATTCAACAAAACTCTTGGATTATCCTATATTACAGAGAAATAGAAAGGCCTTTCAGTGTTTTTTAGGGTTCTGACTTGACTGTTGCTGACTAACTTAGTCACTACTGCCCTCTTTGGTCCCTCTGCTTCAGCTACATAGACTCTTTGATCTTCTAGAATATGCCAGGTATACTCTTTTCTGCCTCAGGGCCTTTGTACTTGCTGCTCTTTCTGAAAACGCACTCCCCTAAATATCAGAGTAGTTAGCCCTGACCGGGGGGCTCAGTTGGTGGGAGCATCATCCTACACACCACAAGCTTGCAGGTTCCATCCCCAGTGATAGTACACACCCAGTTTAGGGGTGTGATCCCTGGTCTGCGTGGGGATAGGAGGCAACTGATTGATGTTTCTTTCTCTCTCTCTCTCTCTCTCTATATATATATATATATACATAGATAGATATATAGATATATAGATATATATAGAGAGATATATAGGTATATATATCTCTCTCTATATATAGGATATATATATGATATATATATAGAGAGAGATATATATAGAGAGGTATATATATATCTCTCTATATATAGGATATATATATATATATGTATATATATATATATATAGAGAGAGAGAGAGAGATATCTGTCTCTCTCCCCCTTTCTCTCCCTCTAAAATCAATAAACATATCCTCAGGTGAGTATCAAAGATAGGTAGATAGATAGATAGACAGACAGACAGATGGGTATCAGAACCATTTTGTCCCCACTTTATTTATGTCGCCTTCTAGAAGAGAACTTCTTTAAAAAATTCTACCCCCTTGCTTTCCTTGGTAGTCACTATTTAATCTGTTAACCTATTTTGCTTTTCTTCATTGTGCTTAATGCCACCTAATATATAACATATTATTTACTTTCTTTTGTATTCATTTGTTTGTTTATTGTTTCTCATCTGCATGTAAAATGAAAGCCTCGTGAGACCAGGACAGTATGGCTTTTTTCCACTGCTATGCCACCAGCAGCTGACAGTGTTAATTGTGAACAAGTATTGTTGAATGTCTAAATGAAACCCTTCCTTTGAATGTGTACACACCTCGGCAGACACAAGCTTTCCTAAAATCGTTAAACATCTTTATTCACAACCTCAACCAAATCTCATGCATGGTATACATTGAGAATCTGGGCAAACAGCTCGGCCGTAACCCTCTGTTAAATGTCTTCTTCTGCCCCAGCACTGAATTTATTGACTCACTCTTAACACTCTTCCCATCTCCCACAAAATGCAGAGTGGCTAAATCTCAAAATCAATGAAGATAAGAATGCTTAGAGCGGGAAAGGAGAAAACAAGAGATAATAAAATCAGAAAATATTAAAGATATATAAAAGGAGATTTTAAAGAAATTCATAAACATCTTAGAGCTATATTTGGGAAGCAAAGCTCATGCAGAAGAATTTGGGAAGAAAACACCTCCCCAAAAATGGTATCCTCTCCCTTCCCCTTCCTCTGCGGTAGACTCTAACGTGAGTTTCTAGTTCTCTGAGCCCAGATAAAGATAGACAGGAGAAGCCCAGGGCAAAACTGTCAAGTGGAAAACTGGGCTCACGCCTGGAAATTCCCCTTCCTCTGCTCCCTCCCGACCTGGAGAGCCTGCCCCTCGCCACCAGTGCCAGGACCTGCCTCCTTCAAAAATCTTCCTTGTGTCATAATAAAAAGAAAGCCTTAGAAGTCTTATAGCTAGGTCGTAATTTCAGTTTTACTACATTTCCATAGTCAAATCCATGTAGATTTTGAATTTTGATAACAGCCGATCTTCTTTTGCACAAGGCAGAATGGCAAAAATAGACCTAATCCTCTGGGCAGCTCAATTCAGCCCAGTATCTTAAAGCAGTGTTTTCATGTAAATATTTAGTGTCTCCAGATAAAATGCCTAGTCTCACATTCTCCTCCTCTTGGCATTTAGATGCACGTGACCCATGGCAGAAGGGGAGAAGGGGTGCCTGATCCTAGTGTTTGCCTTTGCATTTTCACAGATGCCGGCTTCAGAGTAGCTCATTTGTTCTACTTCTTGGATTGGTGAATGACTTTTGTAGAGCCACCTGCCTTTTGCTGGGGCTGACAGGTGGTACCCACTGCTAGACTCTGTCTCAGCTTCCTGGCCTGCTGCTCCTCTTTGCTCTAAAATTGGCCCTCTGAATGTTAATGGCTCCTCTCAGTGGCTCCTTTTCCCTCAGTCTGGAGTATAGAAACTTCTGGATTCCCCGTGTAGGAAACAGAGAAGCCAAAGTGCTACCTCAGTCTTCTCTATCCACCTCCTATCACTGCTCCCTAGATCCTGGGCCATGCTGGATGTGAGGGTTCTCCTAGACAGTGGCAGCTCCCCCTCTGTACACCCAGGGACACCTGCCGCTGACATGGTGAGCCAGGGCCCCCCACCTGTCTCATAGAGTGTGTGAGCCCCGATGTGGAGGAAGTTCAGGACTTGGGCACCTTCTTGCCTTTCTCTCTGCTTGCTTCTCATTCCTACACTCTGCGGCCTGCCACCATTCTTCTCCTGTCAGACTCTATATACCCTTTTAATAATTTTTGTCACTGTTTTAGCTATTCTGAAATGAAAATCCTGGCTAATATAACTCTTCTCACATAACTTCAAAAAGTCTATATAATATTCTAACTGTAATAAAAAGGAAAAAAGCAAAGTAATTTATTCTTTCTGAATCTCAAAATGAAAACAAATGCGTGTTTATAACTATAAGGAAAGACATCCTGAATTGGCCTGATGGTTGAGTCTGCACACAGAATCACCTGAATGTGACTTATAAATGCAATACTGAAGACTTGAACCAACTCCTTGAGTGCTTGTTGATGGCATTCTGAAAGAGTGGCCGAATCTCAGTGAACTTGCAAGTGAAATAACACATGATTTTCTTACAATTTATACTGTAGTATACGCATGGAAAATTCAGTGCATAGTAAACCAGGCAAAAAATACTTTCTGTTTTTATGTCAGATGGAGTCAGGTTCCAGGCTCAGTTAACTTTAAATAAGTTGTGTACCTGCCTGTGGTTTAGGGTTCTCCTTTGTTTCAGTGAACTGGGTCACTCATTCTGGCTGTCTGGAATCCCTGGGCTCTCCTCATTAAATACAAAACATGGCCTCAGAGTATTGTGTGACAACAATAACAAAAGAGCCCCACAGTTTTCCAAAATGCTCCCTACAGGGCGACTTTCAGCCTACTGCAGGACTTACTTCTCTGCATCATTTCTCCTTCCTCCCTGCATGAGGCGCACGGCGCAGCTGTCACCGTGGAGGGGACACCTGCATCTCTCACAGTGAGGATGACCACCCTCGACCTGCATTTTCTGGTGCAACTCTTCACCCGGGAGCTTGTTGCATAACTGCAGTTAGCAGTTTCTGAGGATAAAAATGCACTGAGTTAATACACCCCAAAATGTTATCTCTGTGACACATTGGGTCTCGTTCCTACTGTTAGATTACCCCAGATACGAGCACACTGAACTGTCTTATTCTATTCTATTCCTTTGAGGTCTTCCAAATTACAAAAGCAATACATGACTGGTAACAAGTTAAGCAACATGAAGACTACAAAAGCAATTTCTCTCTTCTCAAATTTTCTCTTCTATATATACATACACACACTCTCACACATACACTCCCATACATAACACTGACACACAAACACATCTGCACACACACAAACACTTCAATTTGATTTTTTAAAATCAAAATAGTGCCATATTCTACATATTATTCTGGGCCTTTTTTTCAAGCTAACATTATATATGGCCACTCAAAAATCTTTAGAAATGAACTTTTCCAATAAATAATAGATAAATACAAAGTTGTATACCTTCAAATACACTCACATATAAAGTTATCTGTAAATACGATTATTTCATGCCACTTTCCAGGGAAGTCACTTTTTACCATTTACTGCACTCCACCTGTCTTCTCTCCCCTACCTGGGACCGCTGCCACCTTCTCCAACCTGCCTGCATCTTCTCTTCTTCCATAATTTCCATTATTCACAGAGGGAACCCTAGTATCAATTCTACAAATTACTTTGCTTTTTACTCACCACCCTGGCCCCAATCTTTTTTCCTTATGATTTTAATCTCCTGTATTATTTGCTCTGTGCTTTATAGCATTTCTTCCTCCAGTCTTGAAAGTCACTAATTCAGATTTAGATCTCAATATTCTTCATCTTTGTGTCAACCACTGATTATATATAAACAGTTTGCCAATCATATTTTAAAGTAGAAAGCCTTTTTGTACTGTAGTAAGTCTCCTTAAATGCTATTAGGTGTTTGATAGTTGTTCAAGTTGCTATTTGTCTGTCTGTCATCTTTATCCCACTGGGTTTCAGCAGGACACCTGTCCTGAGTTTTCCTTATTCTTATCTCTGGAAGCTGGGTCCCTGTTGGTGTCTTGTTATTTTCATACGTCTACTCATTAGGACTCGAGCTTCGAAGTACTTGAAGTTGCGGCAGTCCCACTATTATGTAAAGCACAACTCTCACTGCCCCCACAGGTTCACAGTGGTCAGCCACGGGGCTACCTGGGGGAAGATGCTCAGCTCCCCAATTCTCCTCATGTGCCCTCCAGGCTCCAGCAGAATGTGACCTCAGTCACTTGTTCAGCGGGTCCCTGTTTCCATGAGGGCCTAAAAGACCACACTCACTTAGGCAGGTTGATACCAGCCTCCATCTTGGGGGTTCTCAGAACCTCACCACCCACCTTCTCCTGAGAAAACAGTGCACTCCCCCAGCCAATCTCCAAGCCCCTGTCTGGCCGCCAGGAATGGAAGCACAGCACTAGTTTTTTTTTGTCCCAGCATGTTGCTGGCACTCAGAAGGCCATCCGTGCCTGTGGGGCCTCAGCCTTCATTGGACCCAGAAGAGGAGAATGAGGATGGTTAGAAGGTCTTCTAAGGATCCCCTAAGGTTGGTGTTTCTGAATGTAGAATTAGAAGGCCTTCGAGAGAAAGAATTAGGTCCTACTTATCTTCTCAACCCTCAGAAAGACCAGTTTCTTCATTGTTTGTAATAGAGATATAACCATTTATTATGTAAAATGGAGGAATGCCAGCAATTGTCAGGGTTGAATGAGGGACAAGGGGGATGAGTGAAATGTGCAAAGGTGTCAAGAGGTACAGATTTCCAGTTAAAAATAAATGTCATGAGACCTAATGCAAAGCACACTCTGTTACATATTTGAAAGTTCCTAGGAAAGTAGATCTTAACAGTTCTTGTTACAAGAAAAAAATTTGCAACTACATATGATGACACACGTTAACTAGATTTATTGTGGTAATCATTTCACAATATATACACATATCAAATCATCATGTTGTGTTATATACCTAAAACCAATATAATGTCATTATACTTTAACATAGAAAGCATTAAAAGAGACAGCCTATGCTGTATCTGGCATGGTGGTTAGCATGGTAGCATGATAGTAAAAAAATAATTTTGTTTCTTTATCCACTTTATTCATGAATTCGATCTTTTTATTGTCCATAATGCCATAATAAAAGCACATTAGTGTTTTATATAAACAGCATAAAATACTACAGTTATTTTAAAATTCATTCTGCAGTCAACCAAAATCTGGTATAGTAATTATGTTTCAGAACTATACAAATATTACCAGGAAAACAAAAGTGCATAACCATGGCTGTGAAATGAATGAAATTACCATGTAAAATTTCACATCTGCTTCAGAATTCCACAAAATTCCTTCAAAATAAAGTCAACCAAGCGAATGTTTTGGAAACAAGCCTATGTAATATATTTCACAATTTTCATTGCACGTCACCACGCCTATTTCTAATGTATCCAGTTTATCAGGAAAAGAATTACTCTTTGTGGTAACCAGTTGCCTACTCATTAGCTGTGGGAAGGCAAAGTAATGGTGCAAAAAGTGGCTTAAGAACTGCGTTTCCTAGAATAGAAAGAGATATATGGCTCGAAATTCCTGTGGGTCTGCACACTATTACTCAATGTCTTCTGACATTATTTTATTGCAAATTTCTGTTTACTAATAAGGATTATTCCCCATACACTCTTCTGAGTATTAAGTGGGCAGTACCGTCAACTGGAGCAAGTAGCTATGGCACACAGCAGCAGGCAGAGAAACAAAAGGGGCCAGTCCAAGACGACCACCACCCAGTGTGACTGCCCAGGGCTCCTCAGAATTGGGACAGGCAAGGAGAATGTGGGTTGGTTTTAGGCAGGATCGTAGTATAGGTAACTTCTGCTAAGATGATCCCCATTTTTTCTTATCATAACCCAATTGCCTCTTTAGTTTTTCTACTCTTCCAAGTTCCTTCATCCAACAGTTATTTGAGTGGGTACCTGGTATGTGCCAGGTACTCTTCCATGCTGCAGGAATTAGGTTAAAAGACATACCTCTCATCTTTTGTGTCTTCAAGTACATTTTAAAAGAGGTATAAAACAAAAAAAAGTATGGCACCATTGGAGGAGCTGCTATAAATACGTAAAAGCTTTCAATGGGAGCAACAGAAAGATCATTTAAGGGCTCAGCACATGTTAAGGACTCAGTCAATATTGAACAAAAGCATAAAGGAGTAAATTAATTAAAGACCATCAGTGTCAGGAAGGTTTCTTTCTCTCTCTCACACACACACATAAAGTGAAACTTGAGAATAGCAAAGAGTTTTATGGGAATGCAGAAGGAGGAGAAGGTCTTAAAAAGGTGGAAGTCAGATGTAAATTCAGAGGTAAAGTGCGTGAACAATTCGGGGAATTACACATAATTTACATGGATGGAAGTTAAAGATCCATCCTCCTGGGAGGGCCAGTTGGCGGGAGACATCACTGAGATCCTTGAAGGCCACAAGAAGGATTGTAAATTTTGTCCTGTAGGTGAAGGGGTGGCCCCTGAGGAACACTGAACAGAGAAATGAAATGCCAACTTTACCTCTGGTTCCTCTGCGTTCTGGAAACCTTTGAAAAGAGTGAAGAAGTAGAGAGACAATAAATGTCCCTGCAATAGTCTCCAGAGTTGATAGTGTCTACAACTTGGTCATAAAAGTGGGGATGGGAAGCAAGGGATGTTTAGAATATGCAGGGGGAAGAATGAACAGGTTTGATGGGATATGGAAGGAGAGAAATGAGGAGAGTGGAAAACCCAGACCACCTCTTCTTGCCTAAGCAGTCCATCAATCAGGACTAGCAGAAAATGCATCTTAAAGAGATTAGGAGACAAAATTAAGAAAAGACCGGAGTGCAGGCTGAGAGAATAACTGTGCTTTCCATAAATATAGAGGCTTCCCTAGGTACCCACTGCAGCTCTGTCAATGGGTTTAAGCCTCCCAGGGGCTGGCATACTGGCTCTTCTAGGCTGCACACTGGAATCTGAGCAGAACTCAGCATTACACCTTTCACTGTTCCAAAGTCCTGTGGCTGCACCGAGGGTCAGTTTCCTCTGAGGCCCTCACAGTCTAAACTCACCTACAGTTTTCCCTCGGAGTCCATGGAATACACTGAATGCACTGTCCACATTGGCTTTACTGACTTGGCGCATGAAAACTACTTGCTTGGAAAACTTATGGTTCAAAAAAATCAATACCTTCTGGAACAATCAAGGCCAGGAACCAAGGTCATAAGTGAACTTATGAAAGCTATTATCAATTTTTTTACTATAATTAAAATGAGAGTTAATGGAAGGACATTTACATTTTATATAATACCTAACAATTATTGCAGACTTTCTCTGAGCCTAGTCTGATTTTATGATTTACAGTTATTTACCCTCACCTCCTATATTTCACCACAGTCCCAGAGGCAGAGAATGACTTTGATACTTGTGATGGAAAAAACATCACTGAGTTCTGAATTTTTTTAAGTCCATTTTAACAAGGAGGCACAAAATGATTGTTTTATCTGCTATGAAGTTACTCCAAAGCAGACGTAAACAGTCCTCTTGACATGCCACTTAGAACTAAAGCTGGAAGATCTTTAACATGAGATACAGCTTTTCATGTTTCCTAGGTTTATCCTCAACAGTTCAATTCTTGTTTTATAGCTAACTTTATCTCCCTTTTTTATTTTGACGTTTAAGTTCCCTTTCTAATTATTGCCAAGGGAAACAATATGAAATCCAGGCTTGGGTTAGGACCTAAATATGCCCAAATATGGAAAAGTTGCACTGAAATAAATTAGAATAAAGTAGACTTCATGCCAGTAAAGTGAGATGTCAATAACAGATTACCGTATTTCTCTGTCACTTGAAAAAAATGTCCAGGTGTACTAGGTTTCTTTTGTTTTGTCTCCCCTCTAATAACAGGGAAACCTCTTCCACTTCCCTCCCATGAGGTCTGCGTGGGGCTGACTCAAGTCCGCAGCCTCAGCAGTGGGTGGATGCCCTTTAAGGTGGAATTTGACCGAGATATAGCCTGGGAGCAATGGTGGAGCATAAATGATGTGTTCAAATGAGATTGCTCTGGGCATTCCATCCCCCGTCCCTGGTAGCTACTCAAGGATGGGTACATATCACAAAAAGAGCTAATGGTAGTCATTTCAAGAACACTGGCCGAAATGACAAGGGCAGAAGAACTTTTTTTCTTATGATATCACTAAGATAAATGCAGAATACTTGCTCCCTTTGCCACCATTTGAATATTGCCTGCGTAGGAACTAAGGAAATAAAGCTGAGAGCTAAACTGACTCTGGTCCCTAACAACGTCATTAGATTATTGAGATGCAGGCCTGACCCAAGGCAAATTGATTTTGCACCCAAGCTCTTTTTCACTTTTATCACTTACTACCAAGAGTCCTAACTTGCCAAGTAAGGCATTAATTCTGAAAACTACAGTTCAAGCTACATATTGACTAGTTAAACTTCCTGTAAATTTAGATTGGGTGCAGGGTGGGGGATGTGAAGTAAGCATCTTCTTCTGGCTGTAGTTTATAAGCTGCTATTGTTGCATACTTCCAAAATAAGTGAAAGAAATTAGGTAAACTGTTTGTGAATATCTCTGAGCATAAAAAATCAGTGCTTTAGTGGTATTAAAAAGAACGTTGGAATCTGTGTAGTCAGCATAATGCATTATGGTTGCTAGACCACTCCAGTCTGGCAATTTCATTTTAGTGGATCAATTCTGCCCCACTATTGCTCCTAGGCTACAGCTTGGCCAAATTTCACTTTAAAGGGTATTTTATGGCAAAGATCCAAACCCTTTCACAGCACAAGTTGAATGCTAATGGAATTGTTGTGATTTAAAACTGTGAAACACAATCTATTTTTCAATGAAGGAAACAAACACTATAACCACAAATATTTCCAGTTGCTTAACTCAACTTTGAAGGGTGTTTTTGCATTTTTATTCATTATTTAATGATGAGAGATACTGTGAAAAAGTGTCAGTGTCAGAATGTCAGGTTTGGAGACCAGGGTTAATGCTTTGGCAATGTCACCTGCTAGTTGGGTGACCCAGTGCAAATTACTTCACATCTTGTAGGATGGATGTTAAAAAGCAAAGTTCTTGTAAAAAAATTTTTTTTCTGAAGCTGGCACATACAGAATGTTCAACAAATGGCTGCTGTTGCAATTGTTATTGGTAGTAATGCTAGGAAAATATTACTGTTAGTAGAGTATAACCTATTTCTTTAGTTTCAGTGGTGAGAATTTTTGTATTGATATTTTTTTCTTTCCCTCACTTTTCTTCTCTTTACTTCTTTTTTCTTTCTTCATTCTTTTCTTTATTTTTCTACCTTCCTATCTCATCATTTCAAAATATCAGAAGAAACTACTCTAGGAGAAATCTTAGGTGTAATAAAAAAGGCAGTCTTCATTTCACAAAGGACAAAGACAACACAATGTTAAATGCAAATGAACCTCAGAAATGTAGTGATGTAAAATGACTCCCACATCTAAGAATCTAAAGTATATCTCCCAATGCACATTCATTGATTCATCGGCTGCAAATTTTCAAAGTTTCATGAGTAAATAAAAATTTGTGTTTAAAACATACCCTGCATTTTAGAAATAAAGGTAAAGAAGTTGATTTCTAGTATCAAAATGGGCAATAATATTACTTAATTAGAAAACAAAGATTTTTGCTAGATAATAAAGAAACTCTCTAAGATTATCTCAACCTTTACTGCACTTCCTATATATACATATTATGAGGTTAAAAATACTTTATACACCATCTAATAAAAATAACACTGAAAAACCTCAGAATTCTCATTAAACCAACACAACTTTGCAAAAGAGGCAAAATGAGACTTGTTTTTGTTGTGTAAAGAGGACTCTGCAAGGGGCAAGGTTAGAGGACTGGAGGTAATTGAGGGATCTCTGGGGGGTATCAATCCAAAACATGATGGCTAGTACCAGAATCATAGGAGTGAATCATAAGAAAAGTAGTTAGATTTAATCTGTAGTATTAAGGTGAGGTGATAGAACTCATGGATGGATTAATTATGCGGTATGAGGTAGAAAGACAAATCGGGGAGAACTCCTGCATTGTAGGGGCCAAGTGATTGGAAGGACTGTGATACCACTCATTGAAGTGGAGAAAGTTTGTATTGCAAATGAAGTAGATACATTCCAAGCAGGCTGGAGATAAATGGTATTCCGAACAAAGGTGACATATGCCAAGGTGTAAAGGTTTTAATGAGTCTGGCATGGAAGTATAACACATTTGAAATGGAGGACATGGGAAGTATGGAGTGAGGACAGGGCGGGTTGACAGACAGGGCTGCAGACATTGCCAAGAGCTAGATTATTGAGACTGATTTTGATTTATTAGGTTGGAGAGGGATAATAAGCCATATAGGGATTTAAAGCATCTAGCCTTCTACAAAATATATTTAAAAACCTCAGAAATGAGGAAGCTGCAGCAAAAAAATTGCTTATACATATTTAATTAATTTACACATAGATCTCCAAACTAAAAACTGGCAAAATGAATGTTACAAAATAGAATATAAATATTATATACGTATGATAAATGAAAAATAATATAACCATAAAGAATTAGACTAAAAGAGTTTGAAAGGCAAGAGTGAACAATAATATCTAACACTTGCAAAGTGCTCTTTGGTTTTCCTTAAGTGATCTAACAATTCAAGCCTCACCATACTTTTGAGGTACTTGCTGTGATTGCTATAACACAGTTGAGGAAAATGCATCATGGACAGCTTAGGAATATGCCTGAGCCCTGGCTGGTGTGGCTCAGTGGTTGAGCGCCAGCCTGCAAATCGAAGGGTCACCTGTTCAATTCCTGGTCTGGGGCACATGCCTGGGTTGCAGGCCAGGTCCTCCAGGAGGAGGCGAAATAGGCAACCACACATGGACTTTTCCCTCCCTCTCTTTCTCCCTCCTTTCCCCTCTCTAAAAATAATAAATAAAATCATTTAAAAAAAGAAATATACTAAAATTTACACAGCTACTGAGTGACGGAGATAGAATTTGAATAAAGCATTTTGCTATCAAAGTCCACCATTTTTAACCATTTCCAAAGGTTTAGTTTCTAAACAGGATGAGTATCTTTTATAACAGGCAGTCATTTTACACTGAGTGAAATTGAAAGCTAAAAGTTAAAGTTAAAGAAAGTTAAAAGAAATTGAAGTTAAAAGAGCTCCATCTTGATTAATGCTTTCTCTATATGATGAAGCTCTGTTTACCTGAAGTTCAATAACCTACAGTTTTAATCTGACTTCCTTTTTTCTATTAAATTTCTTCCAAGCACAATGAAATCAAATGTATATTATTTAAATATTCCATTTTTATAATATTATTTTGACCAATACCCTTCCTCTCAACATGTAAGTAGGAAGGACACCTGGGATTAGGTTTACAAAATGGTAACAGTGGTTATGCTTGGATTTTGGTGTTTCCAATAATTTGCTGCTAGTTTTCTTTATATTTTTCTGTATTGATTGATTTTAAATTATGGAATACGTGTTCTTTCAATAAACTATAAAGTCATTATTATAATAAAAATATGGTGGAATGAGATAGGGGTGAGAAGATCATGTGTTCTGCTCTTACAATTGTTTAAAATGGAAAGCACTAGTCATTTCCAACCCAGAACAAACCTCTGCTCTATGTTATAGATGTTAGCACAATATATAAATATAATAACTGTCTACATTTAACTGCACAACTTGTGAAAATTTAAATACCTCTTCATTCACTAGTGGGGAACACATACACACTGGGACAGAAAAAGCACTTTATAGATTGATCCAAGGAATAAAATTGCTATAGCCTTGTAGCTATTGAATTATTTTAGCAAGTAGAGGTAAGGTTCTTGAAAAACATCTAAACATTTGTATAATGAAGAGAAAAGACATAGGTCTATAATGAGACACATTGTTGTAGCAGAAATTATACTTAGAATCAGGGATCTAGAGTCTAGTACTGGCTCTGTTACTGAAGGCTCAATGACCTGGCCAAGCCCTTTTGCTGAGATTTTTGTGTTTCTACAAAGTGAGTGGTGAAAATGAATGATCTCAATTTTTAACACCAAACTTTGGAGATTGAGCACATGCATTTATTTCTGCCCCTTCCCCAAGGTTAACAACCTAAAACGGGCATCAGCCCACCAAAAAAAAACAAAAAAGGTGAAGAGACAGAAGAAAACAATAGAAATCAAAATTTTGGCAAGTGAATTGATGAATAATAACTGACTTATCAAAATCCAAGGATGGGGGCAGACAAGGGGAAGAAGAAGCAAGATGATGTTTTAAAAGCTTAGGAATGACCCACTTCAGGTACTTCTAAAACTGCGGTGCACAGTGGGAAATAAGTTGAGTTTTTAAATAAAAAATTATATATTTGTATCCTCTTTCCTTATTGGTTTCTTAGATGACTAACTCATTTTTTATTCCAGCAGTGGAATGGAGATGTGCATTCTGCAGAAGTTTCACAAAACACACTTTGTGTTTAAGGAATCAGGCATAAGGGAGGGGAAAAGAAAGGTGCCAAGAGCATTAAGAATGTCCATGCTAAATGATCAAACTTTCAATACCCTCCAGTCTGCATCTCGTGATTCAGCTTAAAAAAAAACTTACAATAAACTAAACTATATGAAATTTCAGTACTCAACCATTTTTAACCCATAAAAATTACAATTTATTGTTAATCAACACGAACAAACATCAAAGGATCATTAAACATTGAGAAAAGTCTCACATGTGAAAAAGAAAAATTCAAAACAAAATGAAAAAACATAGATGAAATAGGATTTAAAAACATACACAATTATTAGCCATTATATTTATGAAATTAGACCAAGATCCTACATTTTTAAATGCAGCAGTCACATATGAAAGAAATATTAGAAAATGAAAAACCTGACTTCAAAAATTAAAAGTTCATAGAAACAAAGTTAGAAGAAAATGTAATAAAATTAGATTAAAAGTCTAAGAGATGTAAATTTCAAAAATTGGAGTTTAAAGAAAGAGAAGAAGGTAAAACTAGAAAATTTACCAGAAGTAAATAATGATAATTCCCACATTGATATGACTCCCAATATCTTATACAAGAACTTGAAAAAGATCTATAAAAAGAGAATTCCTGTAAAATTCCAGAACACAATATAGCAAGAGAAAATCCTAAAAGCTTTCAGAGGCAGAAGAAACGTTCAGCACCTGAAAAACTTCTTAGCAAAGCAGTGGAGGCTAGAAGACAGTGCCACAATTCATTCAAAGTTTTGAATAAAAATTATTTCCAATCTATAAGTCTATACTCAAATCAACTATCAATCAAGAGTGAGAGTAGAATAGAAGCATTTTCAGACATTACTCTCTTATCAATATTTCTCAGAAAGTTATTTGAACATATTTTCTACCACTATAAGAAAGAAATCAAGAAAAGGTAAAGAAAAGTTTTGGGATATTAATTAAAAGGAGCCTTAAGATGACAGTGTCATTGAAGGCCTGGAAATGAAAACTGCAGATTATAACCAGATAAAACAATATTCTAAAAGGCATCGCTCAAATAATAAAATAAAACTTAATTTTCAGAAATAGATTAAATAGATCATTTTAGCTTTGACAGAAAGTCAGGAGATTGATTAACTGTTGGTATGTATGAAACCAAACAAAAATAAAGGCAAATGTAGACTCGAGGAAAAACAAAAAGCTGTATAAGAAGCAAAATGCAAATATCACTATATTGATCATCTCTGAATAATATTTGCCTGATATAATATCAATAATATAAGATATGAATATTTATTTAACTCCAAACAATAGATACCTCTATTGGCAGAGGAGGCAGCAGTAGAAAGCATATGAGCGCATTTTGAGGCAATGTGACAGGAGACAGGTGTACAGAGCTAAATTCTCACCTTTAATAACAGGAAACTAATAGATAATATTTAAAGTTAAAGAATCCAGAAATACTAATAAAGCATGCTCCTTGGAAATATAGAATTAAATACCAGAATGTATAGCTTGAAGTCATTTTATACATTTTATTTTGCAGATGATTGCCATAGGGTTCAAAGAAGTGAAATGAAATTGGATGTGTCAGGGTTCTGCTGCTTTTTATTATAAGTTCAGTAGTATTATTTGATGTTTAAAACATATATATGTGTGTGTATATATATATATATATATGGATATATATATACATAATCTCTTCTAGCATGTATACTTACTGTTAACAAATTTCCATACATCTATGGAAGCAAGGTCAAACCTAAAACTGTGCTAGAGAAACTTGATCTTTGCATGTAAAACATTGGCGAACATTCCCATCATATAGCTTCAAGTCAGGAAGAGAAATATATACTTTTTAAATAAAATGATCACACAAAGTTAGATCAGCAAGTATCTACCTTTATTTTTAAAAATATCAGATAATGTATGAATAACTAGAGCATCATAAAACCAGGTTTTAAATTACAGTAGTAGCAGTCTCAACTCATCCCTCTTCTGTTTCCCAATAATCTTCTTTGGTGAAATTTAACGGAGGTTAGAACCTGCCATTTTTTCTACAGTGATGATTTAATTTATACTTATTATAGGACCTGTCTTTAAAGAAATTTATTTATTTGTGTTGATTGATTTCAGAGAGAGAGAGAGAAACATCAATTTGTTATTGCATTTGTTTTATGCATTCATGGGTTATTTTGTATATGCACACTGGCCTGGGATTGAACCCTCAACCTTGCTGTATCACGATGGTCTAACCAACTGAGCTACCAGGCCAGGGCTGTAGGACTATGGCCTTATTCACTATTTGTCCAACTTGTAACTGATAGTTTTGGAATAGATTAGTTGAACTTATGTCATTCTTCTGTGCCTCTCCCGATGGTATGATCTCATGTAACCTCCTTACTGGCCTAAGTGGGCCTTCATTAAGGAGCCCGCAAGAGAAGCTACTATTTAATAATACTTAGATTCTCAAAAATTTTTCCAGTGTCAGAAGGACATCCCCCCACACACACCACTTAGAATAATACGTCAAGATGACAAAAAGTCATAAAGGGGCTTACATGCTCTATAACTTTTTTCTTGCCTCTATCGACAGGTCACCTATTTCATTAACGCTTCTAAAACTGTCTAATGCCTTAAGCCATGTTCAATGATGTGTTGCAATAATTTCCCACATGAATAATTTTTGTACATTATTTAATTCTACCAAACGCACATTCACTCTTGTTACTTTTGAATTAATCCATAGACAGCTATATCAAGCTTTCTTTTGCTTTTTTATTTAATTGAAGAAGATGAAAAATAATGTGTCTGGAAAGAGATTTTAAAATTTGTTGTTCATTTTTTTTCTTACCCTTAAATGGGAACTTGGTAATGTAATCATCACAGCTAATACACATTTAAAATGCACTCAAGGTATGATGTTTCCTTCACTAGCCATTGCTGTAGCTTAATCTGTGTTATGGAAGGGAAGTTCCCATACTGCAAATTGTTATACAGGTTATCATAGAATAGCTCGTGACCTTAGAGAGAATGCTTGCTCACAGGAACCACCCTCCTCCCAAAGGAGTAAAATTAAGGAGAAGTTACCATGTCTTGCATTGTACCCACCTTCTCTATATGGACTCAATGTGATGAAAATTTTCACAAAAAGAAGTGGCTCAGTGGATATTTCCTATCTCTTTCCAATTCATAATTCACTGAAATTTGGATTACTACACATAAAAATGAAATCAAAATGTAGCTACTGCAACAGGGTGTTTTTATTTAGGATTGAGTGTTCAGTGGCTGGAATATAGGAAGAAAAACAGGCGATATTCTCTGTTAAGAAAGGGAAGTTCCAACACAGCCTAAGCTATTGCTATGCATGCTTTTCTTTAGAGTTCTTTATGGCCATGAAATACAAAGGGAAAATGCTGTATAGTTGGAAAAATCAGTTATACTGAATAGAAATGAAAGAGCTGTGCTGTAGCAGGTACACATGATCCTTGCTGAGAAAAAAGTGGGAAAAAACAAGAGAAAATGTAAAGCAGTGAAGAAAAATGCCTTGTTGAGAGGCTTTTGGGTGAAAAATAGAATGGTGATAGGTGGCTTTCGGATTATAAGTGTATATGCCTAAGAGACTGTGGGGCCCAGTGTCTGAAATAAGAATTGGCCTAAAACATTTGGGACTGGTGGTCACTGCTTATGGTTTATAGCTTTGACAAAGGAATCAGAATATTAGACCGTGAAATCCAGAGAACGAAGTGCTCCTTGATGTAGTACTTTTCCTTATGTGCATTATATCAAAATCACATAATTTATTTTGAGTAGACTGTTCTCTTTGCAGTTTGGATTGTTTTATTTAATTTTATTTATTTTAGAAATTATATTTCTCCTAATGAGCATACTCGATATTCTATGATGTCAGCAAAAACTAATATGACTCCTTAGAAGAAGCTTTGATAGTCTTAATAAACTCCCACATGCCATTTACCTTATGTAAGTTTTATATTTTCCCACATTTGTCCTTAATAACTCTGGAGGTAGAGATTATCAAAATTTCTGTGACACATTCAATATGACATAAATTTCAGTTTGACATTTTCTATTAAACTATATCTGATCAGGATGCAAAAATTAAAGAAGACATTATAGTTTGAAAAAAATTCTTAAACATCTTTTCATGATAAAGCAATACTTAACACTGCAATGGAAGAAAATAAAAGGAAACTGCCTTCAAGAATTGAACATAAAAAAAAACAATACTATATTTCAAAGAGAGGCATACATAAAGACAGGCTGATGGGAAATCAAAACCCAGCTTCTACTTGGTAGCTCTGGCATGCTCTTAACGGTGAGTTCTAGAAAGACCACAGCTCCTGAATCGCCAGGAGAGGAGGGCTACACACAGAACCATCATAAGAGTGGCACCATCTGGTGACAGAATGAATGAAAACCACAGATAGGGCTGATTAAATCTGCCTGAATCCTACAGCTGAAGGAAGGAGAGTAAGAAGCAGGGAATTCAGGTAAGGGTGATTACATGCCCTCACATTTCTTTGTCTGGCACTCTCTAAGATTTCATTCCAACAACCTCTCCCAATTAACTTTCTTCCTACCACCAGATTGATGGCCTATCCAACTGAAGAAAAATCAGGTGCACTTTCCTTTCGTGAGAGAAAGAGATGCATTTTAAACAAAATTTGAAGCTTGGAACACTTCTCAAGATGTCCTCACTGTGTCTCAGAACTCACAAAGTCATTACTTCCTCTTTTTAAAAATATAAAAAATGTAATATTTTTAAGATTTAACCACCTAGAGCTAGACCTTGGCTTGTAGCCTCTTTATTATTTAATTGTAGAATTGACTATATACGCTTAATGTGAAGTACAGAGAAAGATGCTTGTATAGGCACAGGAATGAAATGAAAGGATGTCAGAGAAAAGGTAACTAAGGATCAAACTTGTTTTCAAAGATGCCAAGTAGAGTACAGACTAGTTCACCACAAAATCCATTCCATCAAAATGAACCCAGGGAAAGAAAAACATTTTGGGTTTTTGGTTTGGTTGGGTTTGATTTGTTAATGCAAATGATCCCCTTATCCTATTGGTACTTAAATGTTTGTTGTTATAATAAAAGAACAATGAAGTCTGTGCTTCAAATGAGGCTGTCTGTTTGACATTCTGAAAGATGATAGCTTTTCTAAATTTTCTGACGGGCCCTAAAGAAAAGAAGTTCTAAAGGAAGATGCCCCTGACTCTCCAGAAATCCATTAGGCTGCAAGACTGAGCAAATCCCATGTTTTCCTGCCTAGCCAAGGCATGGTGGCTTTAGTGGATTATGGTCTTGCTGCCCTAATGGAATTCCTCTGATCCCAATGGGGTGGGGGGAAGAGTCTCAACCCCCAAGAAATCAGTCTGGGAAATGTGATGATTTTTGTGCTCCTAAAGAAACTGTCTCACCTGTTTCAGTTGACTTGTACATCACTACTCAGAAAGGCATTGTGGGGTGGGGGTGAGGGGGTAGGAGGACAGAGACACAGAGGTAAAAGCAACCTGATTCTATTCAATCATTCATTCATTTATTGACTCACTAACTTTCTTTATCGTATAGAAAGTTATTCTTTCTTTCAATTATTTATTGAATAGATACTAAATGCTAGGTGCTTTGCTAGGTAATAGAAAACTAATGAAAAAGAAGGAAGGAAGGGAAAAAGGGAGCGAGGGAAAGAGAGAGGAAGAAAAGAAGGAAGCAGGGAGGGAAAAAGACAAACATGGTCTCTGCTACCACAGTGTCTATCACACAGAGACTGAGGCAAACATTAAACATGGCACAAATATTGCAAAGTTTATGATTTCTACATTGGTTTAAGGTCTAAGTAGGAAAAGTACTGGGTGAGATGAAAGTATATAAAGCAGGTCCTGATGTGGGAACATCTTTCATTGTCATACAGTTTGTGAAATGCTTCTACATGTGAAATTGCATTAAGTCCAAAGGACAGGCCTGTGAGGAAGAGAGAGTGGTTATTAATTTCATAGCACCAATGAAGGACTGGAGGCTCTGAGGTGAAGTGTGTGTCACAAGGTCAAGCAGCTAGTGGAACACAGGGCCAGAAGTAGTGTTCAGGTCTTTTTATGAACATTCTTTTCCTCGTATCACACTGTCTGTCATTTTAATGCAGCCATTTTTGAAAGTGAAATATTTGAGGAAGTTGTCAATTTTACTGGATGTCCCACAAAACAACAGCCTCCAGCAGAAACATCACTTCTTATAACACAGGTTTGTATGCTTAGGACACTCACTCAAACTTACCCAGCCCTTTCCAACCTAAAAATAAGGACAATTTGAGTATAGAAGTCTTCCTACTTGCAAAGGAGGATTTATCATGTTTTGCCCTATAAAAAGCACACTCATGTTTTTGGCCCAAACTTCCAGGAAAAAAATCTTTTGTTTTAATTTTTTAACTCAATTTTTTTGTTTATTTATACTTAGATACTTGTTTTTTGTATTATAAAAGAATTTTAGCATTTATTTTTTAATGTATGGATATTGTTATTGCTTTATAAAGCTACACGTTTAATGCATAAGCATAATAAGAGAATTAAAAACATTTGTGTAGATACAGAATTAGTACTACCCATGTATAATGCACATCCTGAATTTTCCCTCAAAAATTTGGGCAAAAAAGTGTGCATTGTATATGACAAAATATGGTATTTGCTTCAGTGTGGACATGGAACACTTGCATCTCTGCAGAATTGCTAAGTAAACACACCAAAGACGGTCAAATGTTCACACCTTCGTAGGATCAGACAAGCCCCAGGGATCGTCTACCCTCCAGACAATGTTCAGTCCAACAGGATACTCAATAATCTTGTAACTGCTCATTACGAAAGTCTTTCACGATAAATGACTGTCGCTGCCCTTGCCATCTATGCTGGCCATCAGAGTCAGGTGGGTTCTTTGATGAGACATATGCATCGTGAATCTAGTAAATTCAGCAATTCTTAGTCTATTGTTTGCAAATGCACTCATTCACACATTCTACAAGTTCAGCCACATGCACGACAAAAAAACACAAATCAGTTTCATGATATCCTTTCAAAAACATAAAAACAATTGTTTTATTTTTATATGAAAAATATACACCTTGGATAAGTAACTTGAGTTATTTTTTCTCTGCTACTTTATTTGAAAAGTGAAATCATTGTTCCACTAACCTCAGAGAGTTGTTGAAAGGATTAAGTAAGATAACATATGTGACATGTTGAAATGTATAATTACCTTACAAAGGCAAGTTATTTCTTTTGCAGTTGAGCCACACAGTGGGGAAGACAGCACAAGGGTCTAGGGGCCAAGAGATCTGAATTCAATTTCTTTTTTCTTTCATAAACTAGTTGTTTAAATTTCAGTAAATACTAAACCTCTGTTTATCTGTAAAAGAAGAGAATTAAAATCTCTGATTCTTTCCAGTCCACAATTAGTTGAATTCTTAGCACATTAATAGATGACAATAGAAAGAAAAATATATAAAGGTAATCATTTTGAGGAAAATCAATAAGCACATATTGACTGCCTGGCCCTGTGACTTAGCAATGAAGAACACCTAGATCTTGCCTTGAAGGAGCCTACCCTAATGTCAACTTGTGCCTAGGAAGAGATTAGGCATTTAGGAAGAAGAGACTCAGAGTGGGTAAGATAGGGACACACTGGAACCTCTTGGCACCTTCATCGGTTCTTTATTGCCTTCAAGCAACAACCTATAGAATATAGTAGCTATTTCACTTCTGCCTCCCAAGTTATGCATAAAATGTCCCTAGTAGCCAATCCAACTTAAAACATACAGAAATATACTTTCAAATGAGCAGAGTTGACAGTATAAAATTACCGTGATCTATTATTTGTCAATTAAGTATGTATATAATTGTCTTTTAACCATTTAATTCCTAAGTAAATATAACAGTAAAAGCATGCTTCCATCTAAGATAATGCAACCATCTCTTCCAATTGAAAACATACTAAACCTCCCTCCCAAAGAGAATACAAAATCACTTTGTCCTCAGTTAGATTATATCCATTTGTCTTCTGAGTCCCGTATTGATATCTTCCAATTTAAATTCATAAACTGATATACAAGGTTAACTACCATTAATACATTTTATTTGGGGAAAATGGGAGGAGAGGTCTGGACTATAGACAGTCTTTTCTGTATTAGATTGTCATATTTTGTCATCAATTGTTGTCATAAGACAGAAGTACTAGGGTATTTGCAAGGGATCTTCTGAATTCCAGATACATCTTTATCCACTTTGGGGGCAGACCCCCAATTTTCCTTGCTGTTTCTGACCAGTCACTCCAGCCAGTATAGCATAACCCTATTTTATGCCTCTTTGTTTACTGGCTTTAGGAGGCCAAGGTGAAAAAGTGGCATTTTTAACTTCTAGTTTCATGAAACCATTGTTCTTCTCCCTAGTGGAAGCATCTCTCCCCTGGGAACAAAAAGATCTCTAGGCCAAGCAAGGCCCAAAGTTGTGGAGATGGAACCAAAAGTTTGCTCTTAAGTAAGAGGAATCATTCACATTTCCAGGCTTTGGCTCCAGAGCCCAGAATCCTGCCTATGGGAGAAAGAGCAACATTTGTTGGTGACCTAGGGCCTCTACTACATCATCAAAGACATTTCCACAGCCTGGCAGTGTGTCCCTGCTGGTGGTGTAACTGAGCCATCGAAGGGCCACTTCAGCATTCTGTCAAATCAGCTGCTTCAACAGAATGTATCATCAGAGAGCACAGCATTTGCCAGGTTGATATCTGTATATACAGGAGCCCAGGGCTCCTGCACATTTACTACAGCAACAAACATCACATCTGCAGCCACAATTGCAGTCACCAGCTAATTACATTCATTATCATCTCCTGTAACTCATCAAGATTCATCTGTCTTCTGCACAGAACAAATAGGCACATTGAATGGGAATATGGTAGGAATCAGCACCTCCGTGTATGTCAAGTACTTGGTGGTGGCATTAATCTCTGCAGTCCCTTCGAGAATGCAGTGTTGCTCATGGTTTAATACGTTTGTATGCAGAGCCAGTCGCAGTGGCCTCCACATGGCCTTTCCTGCCATAACAGCCAATGTGAGGATTCCAATATGTGCTGAGTACAACCATTCTAACTATAAATCCTGAACAGGGATGGGGGCGAACTTCACAGGGAGTGTTTGTGGGCATGCTGAGCCTATTGCATTTGGGGACACTCTAGACCCAAGCCAACATTCTGTCAATTACCTGACCTCCCTAAGCTCCTCTTCTGAGTGGTGAACCATAGTAATGTTTGAGTTTCCAGGAATTAATGTCATTTCAGGGACAGTGTCTAGTAATCCCTAAACGATCTGATTATTTACCCTTTCCCAATGAATATTCATGCTGGTGAGTATCCTCAGTTTCCGCTGAAGAATGCTAGAAAGGAGAATACCCTATACATTTTAGGCTATAGAGCAAAGTTCTTCCTCAAAGGAATCTGGACTCCCCTTTGTTCAAGAAACAAAGTCTATTAACTGGCTTAAGTCTGGGAATTTGTTGAAGGACTGATCATAACGCTCTGTTGTTGTGACTCAAATAAGACTTCTCTTCACAAGATCTAGAGCTTCCCTACTTTCTTAAATAAAAACTTTAGTAGCTATGAATCCAGTTCAGGTTTAAGGGTCATCATTATATCTGGTTAATATCAAAGATCTATGTTGGTTAAGTCACCCTAACTAGTACCTTGTCTCTACTGCCCGTGTGCTCCTCATACCCACATTGTCTTCGGTAATTACATGTGGCCACTTATCTGTTGCCATCCAGTAACTCCCATCATCCCCACTGAGTCCCAGGAGTTTGTTTTTATAGCAAGCATTTCCCTATCGTTCCTGCCCCATAGAGAATATCCACCATATAGCTCTGCAGAGATGCCAGGACTCTCCTCATGAATGTATTTCATGCAGCCTTGCACAGCCAGGGGATGATAGGGAATGTCCTGTGGCCCTTTCCAAGGTTAAGAGGCATGTGAGCAGGTCTTAGATAATAAATCCACTCTAGCTTGCAATTCTCTCCAAGCCTTTGGACACCTTGTCTACAGGACACTGAGAAAGCTCTAGCATTATAATTTTATTTAATGTGGTTAATTTTGGGTCTAGGTTCCAATCAGCCAGCCAAATTGTTAGACTCTTTCTTTACTGCTCAAGGGGTCTCCATGAACCCAGCGTCTCTACATAGTGCACCATTTGTCACAAATGCAACTGGAGTCAACGTTATTTCCTTCCAGCCTCACCCAACTTGCTTAGCTGAGAATTTAGAACTCCAACCATATAATTATTTTCCCCAAGTTGTTTAGTACATTTGAAGGCAAGCTATCTATTCCATTGTACATGTTCCATAGCAAACACTTGATCTCCCTAAAGTTTTGTCTCACATAGGTACTTGATACAGGTATCAAAAGTAAACATGTAAATATCTGTCAGTATGTCACTGGTGTCCCTTCCATCACTGACCTTCAAATCTAGTAAGAGCAGAGAACCAATTCCAGATACTCATCTTTAGTTTTCTTCTGTGCTGGATTGTTAAAGCCTTCGTTACAAATGACTTCAGCAATTAGTATTTAATCAGGGTTGCAGAGTAACTACAATATTATAGAATAAAGAACTTGCTATAGAATTACACATTATACAATTATGGAAGAACCTGAGGTGATAAAATTCTGAAAATTATCAGAAAGAAGTCTCTGCCCAGCCTTGGTGTGAGTAAACCAGTTGAGTTTTCAGGTAGCCAAGTGCAAACATGGGCCGGTGTGTACCATGACGTGGGCTAAGGTAGAAATCCATGGGAGGTTGGTGGTCCTTCCTGGGTATGGCTTCTGTGGTTTCACAGCACAGCATCTGGTGGCTGGCCCCACAGAGCTCTTGATCAGAAGCAACAAATGCTGGGAAATACTGGCTGCAGAATGGGAAAGGCAAGAACACAGTGACAGGAGTATGCAAAAATGTCCTGATGTAGGAAACAGTTTGGTCTACTTAAGATTGTGAAGAAGAAAAGTGTCACTAGAGGTTCAAGCATAGCAGATTAACTCAAGGTGAAGTTTCATAGGAATGAGTCAAACTATATAGGGTCATAATTGCATTGGGAAACAATGAAAGGGGTTCTTAATAAAAATGCAATCATCATCACTATCATCATATTTACTTACTTTTGGCCAGGGACTATGGTAACCATTTTACACATTTATCGACCTCACATCTACTATGTGTCAGACACTATGCTGGACACCAGAGATTTCCCAGTGAATGAGACTGTTGAACAGGGATGCTCTTCAAGAAGTTTTAGATCTAGGAAGCATTGTTGCATTTAATCCTCACAATAGCTCTGCTAGGTAAGAAACTGAGGCATGGGAGGGAAGTGTCAAATTGCTTGAGGTTCTCCAACTAGAAATTTCCGGGGCTGGTATTTGGACCTTGTTTAGTCATATTGTGAAGACTTTCCTTTTACACAGTGGTCTAGCTGCCTCCTATGCTGTTACGTAAACACTCAGATAAACTCAAGGAATAAATCACTGGGATATGATTAATTTCTTAATCTCTTCATGGTCCTCAGTTCTCTCTGCCTGTGTCAGTGTGTGCATCTTAGGCTATAAATTTCACTTGAGCAAGGGAATCATACAGCCTTGAGTGTGTGAAGTGTCCTTTGAAGAATTCAGAGTAATTAAATTTACCAGCTCTCAGCCCCTCATGTGTGCCGTGTATGCTGAGCAGGTGTTTGGCTGTCCATCATGAGACGGGAAGTTCCACATTATACTGGGCATGCTCACTGGGATGGTACATCCAATTTGGTGGCTTCTTATTGGAATCACATCATTTTGTTATGTTCTCTTTCCTTAAACAGAAAGTGTAATCATAAGTATTTAAGAGGTTTAAAAAAAGTTTCTGACTGACTCTAAGTAAAAAAAGGGTTAATTAAATGCTGAATACATTAAACCAGCATTGGACAGATAAAAATATAACTTTGGTTTTCATAACTGTCAGGGCATTTAGAAACCAAATAACTCACACCCTGCTAATTGCTTTTATGTTCATTTATCCAAGAGACATGAGTCATCTCGCACAGAACCCTAATTATGAATGACTTACACCTTGTTGATGACAGAGCTCTGTGTTATTCTTACAGAAACTCTCCAAGATGTGTTTCGTTCAGAATAATGCTCATTTTCTTTTATTTTAGTTTGTCTGATACACTTGTGTTTCTTTTTAGCAATATGTGACCTAGGGACCTCAGCTAGGCTGCCTTTCTGTTCTGTATCCATGGGGTTGTTCAGAAGCCAGGAAAACTGAATTTCTGAACTTTTTGCTGCACAGAGTGTTGATGCAGTGATGACAGAATAATCTAGGCACATTATTCTTGAAGCTCTGTTTTGGAGGCACAGATTCTTCTCAGGAAGGCATCCAAAACACCGTGAAACACAATAAACGCCTGAAAATCTGTGCAGTGCATACTTGAGCCTATTCAAACAAGGGCCACCACATTCTGGAGCAATCAAGAAGTTATTACATCATCACCAGGAATCTAGATATATCTTCTTCACTGGGTATGAAATTTGAGCAATTATTCCAAGATTGAGAAGGGAGAACCAGTATAAATATAGCTCATGGAATATACTGTTTTAAATACTGACAGGAAAATCTGCTAATTCAGCTTCAAGTTTTATCAAGATTTGCACATGCGCGCACACACACACAAACACACACAAGCATTCAGTAACATAATGTTTTGATTGATCCTTGATCTTTCCACATTTCATAGAACTAGAAACAATGACTTCACTTAACCACTACCAAGCTAGCATTTCCTCCCCATCCCCAGGCGTAACTTAATCCTGGCAAGCAGACGCTTGATGCCTGAAATAAATGTATAGTTTAGGCCTATTTTGAGCAAGTATTTCCTTGGACTAACTTTTTTTTTTACAGCATCAGCTGTCTATTATAGACACCATGATGGGTCTACCACGAGAAAAATTAAGCACGTGGCTGGTTTTCCAAGAAATCAGCCATTGTGTCTAATCCTCGACTCCCCTAAAATAACTCTCAAAGACTTCCTATCCTACACATCTGGGAATTTTGCATTAAGGAAAGAATGACACATAATTAAAACAGAATTCATGTATTTATTCAGCATAGGGAGTGGTAGCACAAACTGTCTGGAACATTATTCCAAATGGGAGGACCCAATACTAGGGATCAGTCTTTCTGCTGAGTCAAATGCTGGCTTCTCTTCTGAGAATTCTGATACATGCACATCAACACGTGCCATATATGATCTTAGATTTTGCTACACATATGTATTATCAGTAGATGTTAGTAAAGACTTTTTTCTTTAAATGAAGAACTTCTCTGGCATTACTGCCATTAATAGTTATGTTATCATAAATGTGGTGCTTCAAAAGTACCCCAAATTTATATAAAATAAGTTATAAGACTTGTGTGTTTCACACGGAGGAATAAGAGCACTGATGGATAGCTAAGGTCATACAGTTTACCAGCAACCAGGAGCAGTAAGAAAACAGTGTCTACAATATTATTTTATTCTGACCACAAAAGTCAATCCCTTTTGAAAACCTTCCTAAAGCAGGGCTTGTACTCAAAGCCTAATGTGATTTCTTTATCATATTATGAGTTCTCAGGAGCTTAATCAATTTCTTTCAGTTTATGCCTCTCTGTGCAACAAGTTCAAGTTAATTTTTAGTTGCTACTTCATCAGAAATCACTGGAGTTAAACAATCTCTACAGGGAGAATACTACATTCTTTAAATAAATTCTCAAATTGTCTGTAATATTTTATTAATGGGTCTTATGAAAAGAAAATAATTTCTCTCTTTTTCTTCCTCCATCAGTCCCTCCTGTTTTCCCTCTTTCTTTCCTCCCTCCTTCCCCTGTCTCCCTTCCTCCTTTCTTATCTACTTCTTTTTCTCCTCCTCCCCCTTCTTGTTAGTCTTGCTGTTTAATGAGAAAAGAAATCTTACATTTATTAAATGGTGCTTATATCAAACTACCACGTAACAATCAATTACTCTGTACACAGAAATATAGATTCTTTTCCTCACACCCCTACTCTTACTCTTCCTGCTGACTCATTCTTAACCAGGAAACAAGTACATTGTGTCACAGGTAATAATCTCCTGTAATGCAGGGATTATCATTGCCAATCTAAGTCACTCTAGCCCAGCGTAAATTCCAGGTAATAACAAGAGGGCCTTTATTATGATAAAAGATATAGAATACTGTGTTACTGATGTATACATCCATAGCCACAGAAATAATTTATATGACAACTCCGGTCAACAGTTGCATTTCTATATTAATAATTAAATTAAAATCGTATTGTCAGAGTTCTCTTATTATGGAAAGTTCACTTCCTAGACCAAAAGTTTAGGAATATTTTAAAAACCAGTTTGTAGCCAGGATCAGGAACCAGGAAGCGTAGAGTAAAATAGACCACAGTCAGTAAAGCAGTACTTGGTTACCAAGCATTGGGGCAGGGCAGGGCAGGCTAGGAACCCGCTGGGCATCATGCTTCCTGGTTGTGAGGATACAGGTCAATCACATGGGCTTAGTGCCAGGACCAGAGCAAGATGCTGGGTGGGAGAGGCAGGGGCCAAGCTGGAAAACAAATGCAGAAGAAAACATTTTATTCGTGATTGTCTCATGAGGCCTCAGATACAAAAAGGTCATAAACCTGATTAATTCCAACCACTGTGTATTAAATTGCTTAGACCAATAATTCAAATTAATTAGACATCTTTAGGCATGCACTGTAAATGTATTGTTGATTATTGGCATTGAAGTCATTCTTTCATAGATTACAATTTTACGGAATTGCACAACTGACTATACAGTACAACTTTCACTTTCTGAAGCATGAGAATAAAATTGTAGTGTTTAATTTTGCAAATAAGGGAAATTCACTTGGAAAAAAACTGCCTTTCAGAATCTTACCAATGAAGTTGTGACAAGGGTGTAATTCTGAAGGTAGTTAAATGAGCAAAGGCATAACTCTATGCTCTACTTTTCCTTCACCATTAATGACGCTATTATTAGAAGACCTAAGATGAAGTGTAGAACAGAAAAGTCACTCATTCACCCATCCACACTTCCAACAAGTATCAGGTCTGGACTGCAGGTCTGGGGTCATCAACCAACAAGTGGTAGTAGAAGCTGCGGATCCTAGAAAGGGTGCATCCTAATTGCAACTCACACATTTTAGGTGCAATAGTGTTAAACGCTACTAATAGCCTAAGTGAAATATGGATTGAGAATGGCCTTTGGATTTAGCAACATGAGGATTTTTTTGTGACTTTGACAAGAGCAGTCATTTTTGGCATGGGGGAGGGTCAGGGGGTGGGACAAAAGACCGGTTGCATTAAGTTAAAAAGAGAGTGGGAGAAGTTAGAGGCTGCAAATGTTCTCAACGTTTCCAAGGACTTTGTCTAAAAAGGGAAGAGGAATGGGGCATTAGCTGGAGTACCATAAGTCTAAAGAGGACTTTTTTTATGATGGGAGAAGAATAATAGCATGTTTGTGCAAAGATGAGAAAGATCCAGGAGACATGGGACTATTGATGACATAAGCAAGAGAGAGAAAAACTGCTGAATGATATCCCTAAGTAGACAGGTAGATAGGAGCTAAATCCTAAGTGGGGGAGTTTGCCCCTGCTGGAGACAAGGTAGTATTAGGAGATAAAACTCTCAGTAAAGAGTTGGGAATGGATATTACATTGTTTAGTACAGTTGTTTCTCAAGGTGTTACTATCTCATTATTCTTTTTTCTATGTGTGTATCTATTCTGATTTGTCCTTTTGTCATTTAAAATGTATTTCAGACTCCAGGTGGGGTATATAGGCATCTCAAACAGATGACCTTTTACAGATTAATGTTTATGGGAAATATAGTCAGACTATGTGAAAGGCAAGTTGGTCTGATACTGCTGCAAACTATCCTCAAATTAAGACATGGTTGGTGAACTTTCCCTCGATATACAGACACAGAGAACTAACTCTTTCTTGGGGTGTTCTTCACAATAGTTCAGGAGATTCTAAGGCAGGTAAAAAAAGCAAGAGCTATAGACAATAATTTCTCCAAATGTTGTACATGTGTTGTGCCTTTTTACCCACAGACTGTTTGGCTACGCGAACTGATAATGTGATGATAAGCATGGAGTCCATTATTTTTAAAAAGATAAGCATTGCACCATTTCACGGGAGAAAAGCTCTTATATATCTTCAGGCTTTTCACTGAAGAGTGTAGGACAAGTTCCTCCCATGTGAGTCACGTTGACATTTAAAGAGTTCATGGAAACAAGAGAAAGGTAAAGCCCATTATTGTAAAAGGAAAATGTCGTAACCCTCATGGAATGTTCTTGGATTGCTGCCACACAGAGGAAGAGACTTGCCATGGGTGGCAATGAGGAGTCAAAGTCACCCATGGGAGGAACAGCCAATCAAGCCACCTAAGTTTTGAGATCATGGAGTGTTAGCCCCCACGCAGGTTGGGCCCCAGCAGGGGAAGCCTCAACTACAGTCCATCAGCATCTAACAATGGGGGGGGGGCTCCAGGGGATTAAGAGACTCAAGCCCTTCCTTTGCTCACCCCGATAAAGAGTAAAACAGATGTTGCTAAATACTTGTTTAAGAAAGATTCTGTCTGATAGCCGAAATGGTGGCTTTCTCAGAGGAACCACAGAGGCAGGATTAGAGTTGTCTGGGTGGATGAGAAGGAGGTAGTGGAGAAGGGAAGTTGGGTGTTACTATGGAAAGCCGGAATCCTGCTCAGCTGGTGCATTAGCTCCGCCACCTTGGAATCTTCTAATAGCCACAAAGCCCCATTTCTGGCTAAACATGACAGGACTCATTTTGAAAGAAGAAGCAGGGAGAGGACAAAGAACAGAGAAGTAACCTTCCTATTTAGGGAAAATGGTAGTTAACTCGCACTTTGTCAGCTGGGAAAAATGTTTTGAATTCCTAGGACTTAAAGTTTAACAGGGCTCTCACACAGTGTCATATTCTTTGAGAGAATAAAAATATCGTATCTGAGGCCTCAGTAAGGGCATATAAAAAAAAACAATATATTGAGAATTACCAATCCTAAAGCTCAAGCCATCATATTAACAGAAGGAAGGAGGACAAAGTGTCTCAAGTTCCTTCCTTACACATGGTATTTCTGGCTTTAAAAATTAATTTGCCCCCTCTATTTTATTGGAACTGTCTCACAGAAGGAAACTAACTGTCCACCTTTTGCCGAAGCACTCCTAGCCCAGAGGCCAGGCTATATGGCTGGGGCTTAGTTGAATGCCACCGGCTAAATGTAACAAGGTGGCTTTCTTGTTCTTGAGTGTGAAGGCAAACAGCAATCAAGGTGCTATGCTCTAGTTCTTTTTAATCCGTTTTTAATTACAGCAGAAACACAATGCACCAACAATGGGGAGAGCTCCATGGATTGTTCCGGCAGGTAGCAGCTTGTTTCCAACTGAATAACTTATTTTCTTCCTGTCTCACTCCCACCCTTTTTTTTCCCGAAGAAATTTTTTTCTTTGAAAGGCCACTGTCCATCTTATTAAATTCATTACTACTTTTCTAAGGTATGAAGGAAGTATTCACTGTAAAGCAAACAAGGTAAAGCATCTTTTTGAAAAAATGATGGAAGGCGGAGACATAGGTGAAGAGTTTTATCCTTTTCAAAAATAATTGATTGAATCATGTACATCCACAAAAAGAATGAGGAAAAATTAAACTGTAATATTAAACAAGTACAATAAACAAATAGCAACTTCAAATTCAATGATGTTCAGTGTCATTATAGGTAGGGCTCCCTATTATTTGTATATTTTTATAATGATTGTTATTATTTTACATGCATAGGGTCATTTTAATTAACAAAACACTCTTTAATGACACTTTATCTTTACAAACCTCTGAGGTCTCATTATTCCCACTTACTAAGGGAGATCAAATGACTTGCCCAAGCTCATAGGGCTAATAATAAGCAGAAGATAGAATTTGAATGTAGGACTTCTAGCTTCGAATTTAGTCATCTTTATGGTACAAACACTGTGAATTTTTTAGTGTTCCTCATTTTCATATTTTTCCCCAAGGTCCCATTCTCTTACTACCATACACAAAAAGGTAAACAAATTAACACTGGGTTAGAATTTTATGAGGGCTAAATTTATTAGCTATCTCCTTTATACCTATTTTCCAGCAAGTATCTGCAAAGTGTAACTTAAGTCATTTAGGATGTGCTTTCACAGGCTACTGAGTCGGTCTGGACCTTGATTTCTAAATCTACAAAATGGGAATGATAGTTACAACCCTTACAGTTAATTAGATATGATCGAAGCAAAAATGTATCTTCATCATTAGGCTTTATTTTTAATTAGAAAAAAACCACAAGCATTTGTTAATTTATTTTTTTATGAGCTGACAAGATTTTATTGCAAATGTCAATAATCTAGGCTCTTGTCCAATGTAATTTGGAGGCAAGTTTAGGAAGACACATAGGCAAAGATTTTTCAAAAATAAAAGGGAACAAAAGAATTCCTTATTTTTCTACCATATGATAATCAGCAGGGGGTGGTTATAACCATTTAAGTGTTTTTAGAATAATTACATTTGGGGATGTTGCAAAATTTCATACTTAGTTTGACCTTTTGGTATTTAAGTCTGTCTGCTTCTGGCACAAGATAGTTTCCTGACTTTAACGACATGAGGCAGCGCTTACCAACGAACATGTTAATTACTCAACTTGCATAAATGACTTGAAAACATATGGATTGATTTCCCACACAATATTTGTTGGCTAAAAAATTGTAAGAAGAATGGCTTTGCTATACATGCATTCAATTTTCTTGAACTTCAAAGCTCATGGACTTGAAGGGAGACAGATCTCCTCTTAGACCCCGAGCAACCCAAAGTGGACAACCCCAGGGCTAATCCGAATGGTGTCAAGTATTAGTGTTTCAGTTTGTATCACACAACATATTTCACTTTATCGCTGCCCTTCCCCTACCAACCCTTTACCCTACAGTTGTAGTACCCTCTAAACTGCTACCAAACCTCTGCAAGGTAAATCAAGCATGCTACAGTCCACAGACTGTCAAAGAGATCACAATGTATAATTTCTGGCAATGCTCATTTTACATGGAGTTTGGATGGTGAAAAAAACGCCCAGTTGATAATAAAGTTATATTGTGAAGGCTACCATTCATCAACTCACCAGTGCTCACTGTGCTCTGAACTCCCTTGTTCCACGATTTTTACTAGTTTTTCAAGTATGAATTTCAAGTCACTTGGAGATGATATAACCCTGCTGCTCTCTCACTTATTTTTCTGTCACGTCACTTAATAGCGCTGATCACCGTGCCAGCTGCGTGGGATTCCAGCACTGGGTATGGAACAGCCAGTGGGAGGACCTGACAGTGGCAGCAGAGATGTGGAGACGAAAGTCTGGCACACGTGCAAATCCATCTCCCAGTTCTCCCCCTTCTCCAACTGTGGCTCCACTATCATGTCACTGACATTTCTGTCATTACTCTTCGGAGTGACTTAACTTCCTGATACAACCATTTTAAAATTCATTATGTTCCCATTGTTTTCTCCCTAGAACTTGAGCAGAGAACACTTCATCAAATTTGAAATGGTACAGACTGCAGCCAGGTTAATCATTATACTAGTCACTGATCACCAAAGTTCCCAGGGTAAAGATTAAACCCCTTGATTTCTCAATTTGGTTAGGAACGAATCTGGCCACAGGATTAAAACTGGTTTTGTGTTCTTCGTTTGCATTTATAGTTGATTCTCACGGTTGGCAGATGCTGTGTTTGTAAATCCCCTCACTCACTAAGATGTATTTGTAAGCCAAAAATCAATACTCAACTGTTTTGCAGTCATTGGTGGACCTACACAGAGTAGCAACAAATTAGAGTCACCCAAAAAAAGCATCCCCAGCTGAGACAGAACAGCATATTGCTTTGCTTTCTCCTATCAGTTCTCACACTACCAATAAGTGTCTCTTCTGTGGTGTGTTTGGTGCCACATTTTTTGCATTTTGTGCTCTTTGCTGGGGATTCAGTGTTTAAAAGAAAACCCCAAGCACCTAGAGGAAGAGCATCCTACTGTTTCCAAGTGCAAGATAATTCTGATGGGCTTTCTGCAGAAAATATGTGTTAGGCAAGGTTTGTTTAAACAAGATTTATTGGGGCGGTGGCTTTGAGCTCAATAATAATCAATCGACAGTAATATTAACTAAGTGCTTTTACACCAAACAGCCACAAAACAAGGTTAGGTATTAGTTGGTTGATGAAAATGCGATGGGCTTGTAGGAACCTAACTCTGTATTTCGAGCAATGGTTTAAGTATTCCAGGAAATTTTATAGAACAGAACAGTAGTAAATAAGGAGAACTGATGATACATATGACATTTTTATCATTTTCAGAAAAGGTCAGATGAAGACTTAGAGTAGGATGTGAGTATGTAGGGCTTTTGAAAGTGAGATGCTATGTTTTACCACTTGTCTCATACTCATCATATTCTTTTTAATTATAATTTTAAAATTTTAAAGCCAGATTGTCATTAATTTTCCCTTACTCTTGATAGATCTTGATTGAAGATCTCTTTTAAGCTAAAGCTCACCAAAGAGTGGCTTGTTCAGAGCTTTCTGGAAGTTAGCTGCTGGTGGTGCCCACTGGACCACCCAGGCCTGACCATTCTGCAGTCTTCCAAGTGGCCACATACATATTTGACAAGAGCAGGCCTATCTGCAGCACAAAGAAGGGCCTTCCCATTCAACATCAATGGACCAAATTCAAGCTTTTATATGCAAGTTACTCCCCTTTCTGACTTACTCTTTCTCTTCTCATTTGTTAAATGAAGAGACTAACAACAGCTTACAAAGGAAACCTTTTTCTTGACTAAAACCAAGTCTAGAAACCCACAGTCATGGAAGAAGTAGTATGGTGGTCAGATGGGTGGGGCACCAAGCTGCTCTGGCATCTGCCCCAGTTTATCCCCGAGGTTGTCTTATTTTCACTACTAGTGTGGTAAAGGGCCCTCAGAGGTTGGCTGTCCTTGACTGATCTGAAGGTGGTTACAGTCTCTCATTTCCTTTTAGGACAACTGAGGCAGGTGGAAATCTACCAAGAGGCTTTACTAACTATCAAGAGAAACAAAAAGCTAGGACATGTAGGTGGGAGCTTCTCTGGTGGCTCATGTAATGGCTTCTCCCGTATAGAGCAAGGCCTGAAACTAGAATATAAAAAATCCAGGGACATAGAATAAGCATAGGAGACCTATACTGTGGATTCTTCAAAATGGCATTTGGAGTCTCATCAGGGCTGAGTTCTAGTTAGTGGTAATTGAATCAGAAGTCACCGGTGTGTAACGAGGCTTCTGTAATTTTTTTGTCTTTTCTATATGTATGTGCTTTTTATTTTGTCTTTGTTATTTGGTAAAGTCCCTTTAAAATGAGCAGCCTTGGGAAAAGTGTTCCAACTGTGGACCCAGCTTTGGATTTCTGACCATGTAAAGGGCTATACTGGAGAAGGAAGATAAACATAGTGTTAAAGACAACAATATTAATGAGAGATCATCAAGAAAATCTAGGGGAAAGAGTAGAGTTACTTGACCAGAGGGGAGAGGGGAGGGAATTTCAGGGGTAAAGGGGAAGGGTTTACAGGAACAAGTATAAAGGACACATGGACAACAACTAAGAGGAGGTGGAAATGGGAGGGAGGTGGGGAGCACTGGGGGAGGGGGCTGGGATGGGAGTAAAAGACAGAAAACTGTACTTGAAATTGATGTTTTAGGATTCTTGGGGTATAATCCTAGCAGTAGAATTGCTGGGTCAAAAGGCAGGTCGATTTTTATTTTTCTGAGAAAATTCCGTACTGTTTTCCATAATGTTTGTACCAGTCTGCAATCCCACCAACAGTGAACTAAGGTCCCCTTTTCCCCACAACCTCTCCAACATTTGTTGTTTGTTGCTTTGTTTATTATAGCCATCCTGACTGGTGTAAAGTGGTATCTCATTGTGGTTTTAATTTGCATCTCTCTGATAGCTAACGATATTGAGCATCTCTTCATGTGTCTCTGGATATTCTGTATGTACCCCAAGAATCCTAAAACATCAATTTCAAAGAACCTATGCATCACAATGTTCATAGCAGCACAATTTACAATAGTCAAGAGTTGGAAGCAACCTAGGTGCCCATCAGTAAACGAATGGATCAAAAAATTGTGGTACATATACACAATGGAATTCTATGCAGCAGAGAGAAAGAAGGAGCTACTACCCTTTGCAACAACATGGATGGAACTGGAAAGCATTATGCTGAGTGAAATAGGTCAGGCATTGAGGGACAAATACCATATGATCTCACCTTTGACGGGAAGCTAAAGAATAAAACAAACAAGCAAACAGAATAAAAACAAAGACACTGAAATGGAGAACAAGTGGGCAGTGACCAGAGGGGAGAGGGAAGGGAATTTAAGGGGAAAAAGGGGGAGGGATTTTGAGGAGCAAGTATGAAAGACACAGGGATGGGGGGGGAAGTTGGAGGGAGGGAGGGGGGAGATGGGGCGGGGGGGTGGGATGGGAGAAATAGATAAAAAAATGTACTTGAAAAGTAACTAAATAAAATTTATTATATAAAAAAAAGAAAACTGTACTTGAACAACAATTAAAATAAATTTTTAAAAAAGAGCTGAGTTATTTGGTTAGATGTAGTCCCCTACCAGGAAGAATATGAAAGTGGCGTCACAGGAACTAAATACGACAATATATGTGAGTCTTTAGCATAGTAACATGGCACATCCTTCTTTACAAGTACACACACATATGCTGACCTTAGATACTATTGTATAGAACTGTTCATAAGAAACTTACCAAAGTTCTACCAGCAAAGGGGAAAATGGTATGGTCATTTTTTAAAAAATTGTATTGTCCTTCTATCCATTGAACTCAAAACATACATGCAACATCATCATATATTTCTATAAAATCTATGCTAGGAATGATTATTCATATTTCACCAGAGCCAAAAGATACTACGTGCATATTTTTGAAACATGAGTAGAGTGTAAATTAAAATGGAAAACTTCTGGCTCCTACACACTATCAATACTCAATAAAACTTGTTGCATGACTTAATGTTGTTGGTTGATGTCTGCTTCCTAACGTATGGCACATTTTGTAATTGTTAAGTCTGAAAAAACCTGTTCAGTGTCCATTGCAAGACAATAAAAAACACTCCTGTAAACAATGTCAAATGACTCCTGCCGACTGGTAGAATCAGGGAAGAGGGAATCAGAGCCACTGGTGTATTTCCTGATTCAGAAAATGACTCACCATGTAACTTTACGAACGTTGCCTAACCTTTTAGCATTTGAGTTTCTACAGCTGAAAAACAGGGATAATATTTGTCCACTTTACAATAGTAAATGTTCTGGAAATAAAAAAAATTAATCTCATATCAAGGGACAGCAAAGCTGGTTTTTCATGTACTTGAGATATCACTGACACATTCTCCAAACAGTTCCTGCCCAAGTTGTATGGCTAATGCTCCCAGATCACCTCCCAAAATACCACACTGTGCACTGACCTTTTTATCCTGCCCTGAATCAGAATGATAATCGCCATGGGGTGTGTCCCATATGACTGATGAGGTGCATCACAAAGCCCGTATCACTCACCTATGCCAGAGCGATTTCTGTGTGGTTGTCAAGGAAGACAAAACTCAATAGAAGAAAAAAAAATCCACACGGTGGGAATAAACTTCCTCCTTGAATTTTGATTCTGGAAAATATGACTAAAATTATGAATGAGCCCATTTCATTTGTGGTCTTCCTGCCACAATATACAGCTGTTCTGTTTCCCTCATATTCCGGATGCCATAATTTAGGGAAATAGTGTACAAGTAGTTCCCTCTTTTACTCTGCTTAATATCTTCTTCCCTTCCTAATAAGTTTGGTTTCGTTTTGTTTTTAAAGACTAGTTAGTTGTGATATAGTTAACTCAGGATCTTTCAGTACTTGTTGCTTGACATATCAATATTGCTCCCTCTTATTCCCAGGGGGCAACAATTACAGTTCATTAAACTAAAATCTCTGTGTCACTTCAAATGGCTTGCTTCCAAATCATCTACTGCTAATATGGAACTTTAGCTTTAAGTGCTCAATCCCAATATACCTTAACTAGACAGGGTCGGAATGGCATTACCACAAAGAGAGAATGAGCAGGCGGCATCAACTGCGTGACTCCCCACTTTGGCCACAGGCCTCCTATCACCAGAACAGGTATGGGATTGGCATTAAAAAACCCACTGGGCTTGTCACACACAGCTGGGCAGACCCAGGGCTCCAAATTGAGCAGCACGGCTATTTAGAAATAATCAACATTTCCTTTCTGAAATCAAAGCAGATTTTTCCCCCAAAGTATATACCTTGAGAGGGAAACACATCATGACTTTTTTCAAATACTGTGTGCCCATTGTAAACACAAAAGAACATTTTTCTGTTAAAAAATATTTTATTTATTTTAGAGAGAGGGGAAGGGAAGAAGAAAGAGTGGGAGAGAAACATCCATGTGTGGTTGCCCCTCATGTGTCCCCTACTGGGGACCTGGCCTGCAGCCCAGGCATGTGCCCGACTGGGAGTTGAACTGGCAGCCCTTTGCTTCACAGGCCCATGCTCAATCCACTGACCTACACCAGCCAGGGCCACAAAAAAACATTTTTCACACTTTGTTTCTAGCTGTGACTGAATGCCCCACTTTTAGTACACAGTGCCTGGCCTCCTATGCCAAAATGAACTTGGATTTTTTTTCTAGCTTCACTGTTCACCGCACATCAGACCAGGGTCATTAAGGATCACACTTTGTGTCAAGAAGTATGGACATCTGAACACAAACATTAAACCCACATATGACTATATATAAATAAAATTGGATGGCCAGTGTATATCGGGGATACTAGCAAGATATTCAAAATATTAACAACATGATATAAGCTACACAGAAAAACATAGACCAAGCTTCAAGAGCAATTCTGCTCTATGCTAGTATTTTCCAACCTGCTTTTCTTAACTATATGAGATAGTATTTTGTGCTGCCAGAAAGTTTCATGTTTAAAAAGTGCCACCTGCTCTATGCAACCCTCTCTTGGAAATGCATAATATATATTAGCCTAGTAATTACTCCACAGTGTTGAAGAAGGTAGTGACTTTCACTCAGCTTCTCCAGAATTACTTAACTGAGGGAAACCTCTATTGTTTGTTACTGTTTGTTTTTCTGGGAGCATCTAATAGAATCTCTCAGACCCCCTTACATAGTTTGGAAGATAATATTCCGTAGTTAATTTTTCAATCCCTTCAATGTGGGATTGAACTTCTGACTCTACTCCTTCAGCTTTAATTCCTTCAACATGTTCTGAAATGTGCATTTATATTTTAAATACAAAAAACTTCCCTATTAGCTGAGACCTATTGAAGGTGTGACCTGGGAAAGGATTAAGTACAATTCCCTTTTCTTCGGAATCTTCCTTTAGAGAATTTGTGGGCAAGCAGCTTCCTCCTTTTGATGGTGAGCAAGCAGAAAATATTTGTTTAATTGAATCAGAAGTGAATGTATCAGAAACTTCTATTTTCTACAATAAAACTATTCCAAAGGGGAGAAGAAAAAAGTGGGTTAGATTAGTTTTCCTTCAATTTGACATACTCTATTTAAAGAGCATCTGCCAAAGATTTTTTTTTAAAGGCAAAAACAGTGAGGCTTCTTATCTGTTTATCTGCAAGTCCTTTTGCTTTGAATGCTGAACGGCCCCAACTATACAGGTGTCTCTGGAGATGAACTTAAAAGTGAATCTTAGGCAGCCAAAGCAGAACGTGGTCTAGCAATTCTTTTTAAAAAATAAAAAGAAAAGTACATAAAGTTCATACATGCTTTCCTTGTTGAATACCAGTGGTTTTTCTTTTTCCTACCCTTGTCCTCATTCTTTCTCTTCCCTTTTCACTATATCTTGAGTCTCTTTTTTAGTCTTGTTATTTAACATGATTTTGCTTTTGTTTTTTCAAAGGTGATTACAGATTCAGTGAGAGAAAGTCTTGAAAGTCTATTTTCACATAAATCACCCCCAACCTCAAATCCTTCCTTCCAAGGATGAATGCATGCACGTTATTGTATGATGCTCATGTATCTTAGAGGTACTGTTAGTTGAGTAGTGACATCCTTCAGTGGTCCAGCCCCCATTTTAGAAGTGGAGGAGAGAACGCAGAGACCAGGTGACAGAGTGAGTCACCAATTCCCCTGGAAAAGGGAACCATTTTCTCTATCCATCCATGCAAACTTCCCCCCACCCCATGCCATTTTTGCCTTGAACTTTGTATCCATTGTTAAACATACCTAGATGATTTCCAGAAACACACACACAGACACACATACACCTTTGCATCACCACAGCATTATCCTTAAAATTTTTTAAACAATTAATTAGCATTTGTACCAGGTCATTGCAGGTTCCCTTGTTATATAAACCCACACCCATGCTAAGAGTCTCCAGGGTTAGAAACACCGTGATAATATATATGACTATTAGGTTTCGGTGTTTGTGTACAAGGAGCCCCAGGTCATTTCCAGGAAAACATGAAAGATTCTCAGGAGAGCTCCACCAACAAAAATGACTGCACTCTCTTTCTTTCTCCTTTTCCCTCTCTCTCTCTCTCTGTCTCTGGCTCTCTGTATCTCTATCTCTTTTTCTATCTTGTGACAAAGGAAAAAGCAACTCTGATAAAGGGTCAAGGGAATAGGAAATATCAAAAATAGGCAATGAATCAATTTTCCATGCAGTCAAGAAACTGTTAAAGCTAAATTTAGAGTGCACTGAATAATCGACTTCATGAGAACTCTGGGTGTTTAGGGAGAGGAAGTGCACCCAGATTAGGAGACCTACCATCTCCACAACAGCTGGGGCCACCCTGTCCCTTAAAATTTGGATGATACTTGTGCACTCCCCCAAGGCTTGTGTACATACAGGGCTGCCCCTGTATTTCTGCAAGTTTCCACAGGGCAAGGTCTCCCACAAACTCCTCTGCTTCTGCGCTGTCTACCAAGGTCCCTGATAAGCACAGAGATGATACTCTGCCCTTCCCAGATCTCCACCCAACACTACCTCACGTCATCAGGGATGTGTGGATGGGACCCAGTGAATTGGTAGGGCTGTGAGCAGGGAGATGGGTCTTAATGGCATTCATACTGAAACAATGCAAACACCTTCAAATGAAATGCTAAGAAGCCCAACTCTTAGGTACTCAAATATTCTTTTACACAGCCTCCTCCCCTACACCCTACCGTACCCCAGAAATCTGGGGGCATCTTCACTTGCCCCGTCAGCCATGTAGTTCCCGGCATGACCATGATACCGTTCTCCTTTCTGACCACTCTCACCTCTCCTCTCATTAGCGACAGCTACTTCTCATTTTCTCAGGCCGAGGGTAGAGCGTGTTCACAGGCGCCGTGCCCTCGGGGTCTCACTTTCCATCCCAAGCAGCCAGCAATAGGTTTCCGCAAACGGGGACGCTGGGGCTACCCCTTCCCAGATGGAATCTCCCTCGTGTCACGATTTTGTCCAGGGCCGCTCAGGGCTTCTTGTGAAGGGACGATACCACTTGGAGGACCTACTTCGTGAAAAGTTCTTAATCAAATTCAGGCGCTCAATTTTTGGTCTTTTTATAATCTCCTAAAATTCTGAAACTGTATTAAATTCTATGGGAGAATACAAACACTTGCCCCGTGGGTGCAGCCATTACGGCCGCTGAGACCGCTCACGAGGTGTGGCGTTGTAGCCAGGCCGGCGTGGTGGGGTTAAAGGGACCAGGAGCTCAGCGGTGCGTGGTCCAAGTCCGAATTCTGGCTCTGCTCTTCCCCCTGTGTCACTTGAGGCAGCTCTTTAATCCTCATCACAGTTTCCCCCTCTGTAATATAGTAGGGCCCACCTTGGTCTACCGACCAACTAAGTCAATATGTATGGAGCATTTTGAAAGTGCCTGGTACCTATCAGTATGAGCTGGCTTTGTTTTCACTTGGCCAAACGACAAAAGGCTAGGGAAGGGCCGGACAGAGCACAGACGGACAGCAACAGAGCATGTTTGGCACGGCATTTCCCCAAGGGAGGTAGAAGAGATGGTTGAAGTTGCTATTGTAAGAGCTTGGAAAACTCCACTCAGGAATTAATCCCTTTGGCAGGCTTTCTGGCTGTAAGCTTCTGTAGGCTGAAATCCTGGCGGAAAGCTAGGGGTCTCTCCAGCCCCAGTTTTTAACGTCTGGGCTTTCTTCTTCTTTTTAAATAAATAGGCCTTTAATTTATGGGTGAATTTGGATATTTTCATAGAAATTGATTTTAATTTCAATTGAAATAGATTTCCATTCTCCTTATGTAATAGCCCTTCATTTTCTGAGCACAGTGCACTTAAAAATTTCTGAGGAAAAAATCAAACCCATCCACTTATATGATTAACACAGGGCTTGCTCGCTATCTCTCTGAAGAATGCCTCTCTTGTAATCTCATGTTCCTATGGTGCTTGCATATAGTACATGCTCAATAATTACCAGTTGATTTGATTTTCATTAAAAAAAAAGGCAATGAAAGAACTATTTTAAAAGACTGGCAACATCCACACACGTTCAGGAGCAGCAGCAACAACAGCAATTTAGGTAACTTTTCCACCCAATTCTGGAGGGATTCACTTAATCACTTGGGCTTGTATGTTAATTTGCTGCACTTCTAACCACATAGGAGTCTTAGATCTGCAATGAACCAGTGAGGAGAGAATACACTTGTTCTCATTTTCAATTGTCCTAGGATAAATTGTGTTCTGTTCACTGGTGCCAAACGAAATCAATACAAACCATAACAGTAAAAATATTATTTGTGAAGGAGAAATAACAGAAAAAAACAAACAAAATTTTTTTAAAAACATGATGTGGGGGAAACACAGGGATAAAGTCGAAGCAGAATCCAGCTGCACAATTCCAGGAGCACCATTGGCACCTGTGAACTGTGCCCTGGGATTGTTTGAAAGATAGTCTTGAAAAACACTTTCAGTGTTTAAAATTTTAAGTGACTTGCTTTGTGGTCACAGATAATTCATTCATTTTTCTATGCCTCAGTGTTCACCTGCGTTGAGCACATATAAAATAAGAATCGATATTTTTTTGAGTACTTACAGTATACCCTGCACTAGTCTAAGTTTATACATATTAATTTATTTGATTTTTACAAAAACCCATGAGGCAGGTAGTCTTATGCCCATTGTACAGATGAGAAAACTAAAGTCAGAAAAGCAACTCACCCAGTTATACAGCTAATAAGTAGTGGAGCAAGGGTTAAAAAAAAAAGGTCTGTCCAGAAAGTACCTAGCCATGAATATGAAAAATAGAGATATTTATTGAGGAAGATACAAGAACCATTGTACAGAGGACAATGACACCTCAGTCCCCTTCAAGGTAGGCACCTTGGGACCTCAGATATTTCTCCCAATTGCCATCAACTGCCCTGTCATATTTTTCTGAGTCGAATCAACAGTCTGAAATCTCTTCCCTTTTAAAGGTGATTTTCATTTTGGGAAAAGCCAGAAGTCGCAGAATGCCAAATCTGGGCTATAGAAGGGCTGAGATAGCTGGGAGGTTTGATATTTCATAAAAACACTGCACGAGATGTGATGCACGAGTGGGCACATCATCATGAAGCTGCCAATCACCAGTGGTCCATAGGTGCGGCCTTCTGAATCATCTGAACAGTTTCTGCAGAGCAATGCTTAAGTTTAACGCAAAATTTGATGTACATTTGTTGTTCTACTCACTCAGTCATTTTGAATGCGACAGCCACACAGTACACATGCTCACTCAATGGTGTCTACCACCCCCACTGACTAGTGCAATGAAGTGGTTATTATTCACTCATGCAGCATTCCAGTCCACTCTCCTTTGGTGCCAAGTTACACTGATGTCACTCAGACTGCTCTTGATATATTGACAATGGCTGGGCTTTTTCCAGACAGACCTTGTACATGTGGTCAGGTTCTGGGGATCTGACGTTCTACTCTGCTACCAGATTTTTTTAGGCCATAGTGCATGCTAAGGCACCATGGTATTCATGGCCATTGTGATCGATGCCAACATTTCCTGGTTGGGTAGACTGAGCATGAGCTTTTTTGTTTAGAACTTTGGAGAACATATGCAAGAAACATCTCGTCACCAAAGACCATGGAGCTGTCTGACCACAACAGAGTCTCCAAATAGCCACTCACTGAATAAATTCTGAAAACTTGGATGTTAAATCAGGGATGAACTATCCGGGCTGTTCATGATAGTTGTATTCTACCCAGAGCCATTAAGTCTTTCTATTTAAGTGCTGAGAGTTGGGAATGCTCTTAAGAATTGGAGAACCTCATGTCTCCAGCACATACACACAAAAGTGAGCCAAAGTATGTATGGTCTTTTCCAGGTAGGAGGGACCAGATGGCTTCAGATTCTATCAGGAAGCCTCATTCGCACCCTGGTATAATTTTAAGCCATCATACTCCTTGTCTCATTTCCCATGTGTCCCCGTTAGAAAAAAATAACCACGGTTGTTGGGTGCTTTGAGCTCCTCATTTGGATGCTTCCTTGTGAATGAAAGGCAGTCATTCCACTTAACAGGCATTTGATTATTCCCAGATCAGCAACTCTGTCCCACTACAAAATCTTTCATTGCCATTTGTTTTTCTTGGAAGAGAACAATTTCCAATAGAAAGTAGGTGACAGTGCTAATCATAAAGTATTTTGGATTATGTAATTTTTAAGCAAAAAAAAATAGGGAAACCAAAGAAATAAAGGAGGGCATGTTTCAGTTTTTTTCAAAGACTAACAAAGTCCCACCTTAGTCAAAGAGCATCAGGAGGGATTGGTTCTGAGCGGATTAGCTGGCCCTCAACCCTTGGGAATTCTTGGTTCTGTCGTTTGTTTTTGTCTCCCAGCTGAGGCGTGGCATCAAGGGGTCACGTAGAAGGTGAGCAAGACATTAAATGCTCCACTTCCTCACTGGGAAGTAAGGCTCAGCAGTCAAACCAGGTGAGCTCAAATAACTGGATATGCTTCTCCGTGGAGCTGATACATTTTATCAAACACTTCCTCAACAATTCTCATTCCCTGACTGGAACATTCTTTGCTACTGCCAAATATAGGAGGATGGCAGTAGTCAAAACATCTCTGAGAAAGGAAAATGGCAAAGAAATAGAATAATATTTTATGGTGCTTATAAAAGAGAGAATTCATTGTACATTATCAGTACTTGAATGAGTTCGAGATTTGCAGCTTGGTCTAATAAAGAAGTAATGCAAATGAGCTTTTAGTTTCTTAAAATCAGATTGGTTTAAGAAGCATTGGTGATATAGAGCCAACTATCACATATTTGGTGGAAAACACATGTTTAGGAAATTAGGCAATGATACTGAATAGATTCTAAGCCAAGATGAGTCTCAGTCCCTAATTACAAAAATAGGAGACTGAACTAAATTATCTCTAAGAACAATTATTGTGCTGAAAACTCTGTATCTGGGGTAGTCCTTAATTCATAAATATATAAATTAAGGTCACTGTGAACAAAAGCAATTGATTAGTATTATTTATAGTTTACTAAAGCTGCTTTGACAACCTATCCTTGATTCATGGAAGAATGCACAAATCAGGGATTTCAAATGCAACAATATATGGGCAATGCAAAATAGATAACCAGACTTTTGGTGGTGTTCTCCTCTGTTGCCTATCTGCTTTACTAGAACTTTCTTAATGGCTATTTATCCTTTAGAAGTTCTTGTATAAATTACAGACTACCCGTAAAAAGATCACAATCATCATTTATTTCCAGTAGAACACTTTTATTTCCTCTAGTAAGATAAGCCCAGAAACTCAAACAATCTAAGAAATGGGGACTACTTGGAGTTGCCAATGTAATTAAACTCCCCTTTGTAAAAGAAAACTTGCTTATTCTAAAAGGATTATATCAGTTGGCTGACAAGTTCTTGAGCATAAAAACCCACTTAGGCAGACCTAAATAGAGTGGAGACTGTTGCTAAAAGGAATTGATTCACTCAACTCTTTCACCCCCCGCCCAGTTCGCCTCCTACGCTTGCCACACCTTTTCATCTTTTTTTGAAGCTCCTCCAGTTCCAGTTAAGTTTCAAATAAATTTTGGCATTTTCATCCAACAGTTAGTACTGAGCATAATTGGAAGGCAGCCTGGTCCACTGGGAAGAGTTTTGTAGTAAAATAGATCTTCCTTTGAGTTCTCTATTATTTAATGGTTAAGTAAATGTACAGATTACTTGCGTTTTCTAGCTGTTTCCCCTCCATGCAACTAGAGTAATAGCCTGTACTTTGCCAGTTTATTGTGATTAATCATTAATTTAATTAAGTGAAGTATTTAGCATCACAATGGCAGTCAATAAATAAACTAATTAATTCTAGCTGGGATTAAGAATGTAACCATCTTCTACAGGATTTTTTGGGTGAACATATAATCTGATCAGGTTGCTTTCTACATTAAAATTTTAATGAGTCCCTCTTGTTCTAAACATTCCAGTCTTCTTCAAATAGCTTACAATATCCTTCCTGCTCTCATTCTGACCTCTCCAGTTATGTTACAGGCCCGACACCTTTCATTGAACTCTATGCCCCAACCATACTAATGTCATTGTTGTGGTTTTGGTATCATGCACTGAGAAAGCTCACGCATGCTCTTCCATGAAACTCATGCATCCCTTCCTTGGCCTACAGCTAACTCCTAGTCACCTCCTGGCTGCATTTAGTCACTGCTACATTTGACGCCTGCAATAAACTTCCTGAACTAGCCTAGATTATGAGTTACCGAAACATCCTGCATTTCTTCCGTCATAGTACTCATCACATTATTTTAGGATTTCCTAGTCAGGTGTCCGTATCTTTCTTACACAGTGAATTCACTGAGAGGTGGATTGTGTCTGTCTTGTAATCTCACCCTAGCCTAGCAACATGCCTGGCACATACTATGCAATCACTAAATAAGCCACAGTAGACAAACAAATGAACATGTAGTCTCTGATTTCCATCTGGCCAGTTACTTGGCTTCAGGTAGCCAAGAGAAAGATACGTGCTTCCTGGTTCTTTGCTGTGCACCGCTCGCTACTCTAATAGGAAAGGAACACGTGGCTTACACAGAATGTTTCATTTTTTAAGGGAAATTCTGCACAATGGCAGAAAACTTGTTAAGATACTCATTCCCCAAGAGGTCAGTCTTGGAGATTCGGGCTTGAACAATAGAGAGAGGTGATTTTTAGACATTTAATTCTTAAAAATATGTAGTGTTATACAGTGTGGGGCAAAGGTAGGTTTACAGACTTTATTTATATTATTATGTATTAATTATTGCATTATTTTCCATGTGAACAACTATAAACCTACTTTTGCCCGATCTTGTATGGTGCGCTTTCAATATGTAAGTGTATTGTATAGGTATTTGCTACTTGTGCAGAGGAAAAATACTGGGAAAAAAGAAGGAAAATTTGAAATAGGCATCTTTAGGTAGGTACTTTTTTATTTTCTTCCTCATGTTTTTCTGTAGAAACAAATGTGCTACAATGTCTATGCGTTAATGACATATCTTTTAATTCATAAAAATAAAATCTTAAAAAAAAAGCTCAAGTTTTTATATGTACCAGGTACAATAAGAGAATTCTGGGAAACCACTGATTTTTTTTTTTTTAACTTATATCTGTTACTTGCTTAAGTTACTACTCCCCCCCCCCCCATGCTCTGGGCTCACAGGACTCCCTCTGCAGAGAACCCTTCTCAGGCCGCCTGTCTCCCAGTCTATCTTCCGGATTCACGTCCTTTACCAAGGCTTCCCGGGTTAGGCACTCATCCAGGGAGAAAGGTCTTTCTCCCCTCCCAGTGAAGTCCTCTAAGCACTTAATTTAAGGTTTATTTTTCTCTATTTCTTTACTGTTCTCTTAGGGGCTCTTTTGTTCCCTAATTTCCCAACTACATTTCCTGCTCTCTAAAGTTAGGAAGCTTACGTTTCACAGATTTTTATCACTTTTAGGATGGACTGGACACACAGAAGAGTCTCCCGAAATCCTATTGATTTAATTAATATTGCATAAGAAGATGCATTCTACAACACATTAGCAAGTGAGAGTGCGGGTCCGTCAATTCCCAGGATGTAGATGATCAGTCCTGATGTTTTAGGTCATTAGGGGTTTGGAACTGCAGTATGTTCTTTTATCAAGTGCAACAAATACAAACTTTAAAAAGTTTCTATTCATTTAAAAAGCAAAGTTTTCCACTAAAAAAAAGTGACATAGCTTTGGAACTCATCGTGAGAACTTGTATCTGTAAAACATGTTGCCTATAAAGGCAGAGGAAAAATAAAGTCAAGTGACAATGTTATGTTACCAGATCATCAGTGGGTTCTTATTTGTCTACTAAGGTCAATTTTAAAGGGGCACATCAATAACTTTGACTCACAGTATATTTCCTGCTGAATATTATGACAGGAATTGCTTAAAAATGGAGAAGTGAGTAAATATTTCTTCCTTATAAGAAATTCCACTGTATTGGAATATGGATTTAAGATAGAACTTTAATCACTGGTTCTGTTCAGTAAGACTTTGTGCACAATCCTGTGTTGTGCATCATCGAATTGATGTGTTTTGCTGGTTGGTACCACTGGGTGACAGTCCCTCTAGTTCACACTCGTTGTTCTTGAAGACAGTGAAAATGCCTCTTAATTTTGGTCTTCTCATCAAGAGAAAAGCCCAGTCTTAGGAAAACTCTAGGAAGAACAGAATGCATTCCATTGAGATCTGGAAACATTCCACCAGATATCTTCTAACTGTTTGGAAATGATCACCATTCCTTGGTGCTGGGCCTGGTGTCCTCAGTTTACCTGAAAATGGCATGGTCATGTTTTTCTGGGCCATAAAATACTTCTTTACCTCAGCAAAATTTTAAGGAGAGGAGAGGAAGTAAGTAATATCACCACTCTGACCCTCATTCAAACTGGCAAGGATCCAGAGTAGAAGTGCACTGAGCCCCGCACACAGTAGGCATTTCAATGTTTGTTTGTGTCACACTTTGACAGCTGAAAAGCCAACTGTAGGAGTCCAGCTAATACTTACCTCACCGAAGTCTGAGGCTACATTCAGCAAAACCATTCAGAATGACCGGGAGAGATACTAAACAAACAACCTACTCCCTTAGAAGAAAAAAATATGACAGTAATATCAGAGGCTTTGATTTCTAGATACATGTGTGCTCTGCCTTTTTGGTGTTTTCCTTTTTCCCTCTGAAAATGGGAATAATGCCCTTGTCACTGAGTCACTGGAATGTTGAAGAGACAATAAGTTAGAATTTGAAAAGGATTTAGGGTGAAAGGTGTTATGTGAGTTCAAGGTATTTGTCAATGTTATTACTCAATCTCTTCTGGCCCAACGTGGAAACAAAAGCAACATCTACTACACATAACACAAGTTGATGAAATAACCTTAAGAAAGAAAGAATAAATGCACCTACAATGACAAAGAGCTATCAGCTGGATTACCACTACTTCAGGCTGAGGCTGGAAGCTTATTGCACTCCGCCCAATGTTGTTTTAATTTTCAAGGAACAAACATCTGGTGAAGAAAAGTACACAACTGATCAGTATCTGTCTGTAAAAGAGTGACATTTCTAGGTACATATTAACAAATACATTAAAAAAGACAGTCCCTATTGAAAGACTGCACTAAACAGAAATCTTCTTTGGCAGATTTTTTCAGAAAAGGACATGTAATGAAAGGTGCGTGTGTAAACTCAGGCAATAAGCAGGACTTAACTTTAGATTCATTTAGGATCTTAGACACAAACTTCAGAAAGATTACATATCATATTCAATTTATTGAATATTTTATTAAAATTTGTGATTATTAAACCTGAAATATACATGCAAAGTCTGTCCAGAAAAAAATCGAGTGATTATTAATATAACAAGAACAGTTTGCACAACATGGAGGTAACCTGGCAGCCAAGGAGAGTGGACTGAAATGCACATGCATGAACAAAGATGACTTCATAGTACTAGTCAGTAGGGGCAGTAGACACTGTTGAGTAAGCATGTGTACTGTGTGGCCGTTGCATTCACAATGACTGAGAAAGTACAGCAACAACTCTGCACTAAGCAGAGCAAAGTACAGCAAATTTTGCATTAAGCTTGAACATTCCTCTACAGAAACTATTCAGATCATTCAGAAGGCATTCAGGGACAATGCAATGAGTGTGGCATAAATAAATGTGTGGCATGAATGCTTCAAAGATGGCCGAGAATGTGTTGAAAGGGATCCCCATTCTGGAAGGCCTGTGATAAGCAGAACACCTGAGAATGCTGAATGTGTACCAGCTGCAATCCACCAAGATTGGCTACTGACAGTGGGAGAACTAGAAGCTGATCTGGGGATTCCAAAAACTACTGTGGCTGAGATTTTGGTGCAGGATCTTGGCATGAAATTTCTTGTGGCAAAATTTGTTCTGTGGCTTCTGTTAGTAGACCAGAAGGAACATTGTGCTGCAGTTGCTAATGACTTGATTCAAACTGCTACCAATGAACCAGATTTTCTCAAGAAGGTCATAACTCTGAATGAGACTGAGGTATCATTGTTCCATGTACAATTTTTCTTGTATCTTGTACCTTCTTTGATAAATGTGTCTATTTTTCATATGACATGGCTGGACACTCTCTGAACTGAGAACATCTGTGACATTATCATCTGCCTTTAAGAGGTCTTCAGTCAGCTTCCAAAAGCAGAATGCTACGTTTCCAGCCCATAGATAGTTAATTATCTTGGGTTGGGGCCATCAGAAATGTCTCCTCCCCACTCCTAGTATTTCCTACCATGTAGAGGTTTCTCACTAGCATAGCAGTCCTGACATTTCTGTCCTCAGTGGAAGAAGGAGTCATTTAATTTTATTGAGCCCCTTTATCTCTCAATTCTCCTGGGAGCTAAGTGCCTATAGAAAGCATACATTCCACTTACCTATTTCAGACACCAAGTTTTGGAAGAGGACTATGTTCTCGAATGCTCAGAAGATAGCAGGTAAGCCTCCCTAAATCTGAAGCTCATTATTAGAAAACCCATTTGCAAAGTCAGCTTTATCAGTGGAAAAACTGATCCTTTGTTCTTTGTCTACTGTACTTCTCTTATTTTTCAGTGGTTCAAACTCAGCTGGGGAAGGGCAGTGCCTTGTGCCTTGAGTCCCCTAAAGGTCCCAACATCCCCAAATGCAATGGAAGGTATGCCTGGCTCTTCTAGGCCAAAGGAAAGGAAGACACACCTAGGTCTCTAAAGGCTTGGGATAAAGTATCACAGATATAAACTCTCAAAGTTAAACTTAGGCATTAGAAAATGTACTTGAGTGTTTTCCTGCACCTGCTCTAACAGATCACCATAAACTCAGTGACTTAGAACTATGAAAATTTATTCTCTCATACTTGTAGAAGACAGAAGTCCAAAATCAGTTTCACTGGGCCTAAACAGAGACTGGGCAGGGTCATTCTCCCTCTGAAGGCTCACAGGGAGAATCTGGTCCTTGCTTCTAGTGAATCAGCTTTTCTTGGCTTGTGGCTGCATCTCTCCAATTTGCCCCCCTGATCACATCTCTGCTCTTCTTTTTGTGTCAGATCTCCCCCTGCCTCTCTCTTAAAAGGATCTTTGTGACTGCATTTAGGGCCCACTCTGAGAGTCCCAGGTAATCGTACCTCAAAATCCTTAACTTAATCACATCTACAAAGACCATTTCTCTATTTAAAGTAACATCTACAGTTTCTAAGCATTAGGACTTAATATCTTTGGGAGCAATTTTCCAGCCTACCACACAAATTTAGTAGTCACAAATAAGTATCATTTATTTCTTTTGCTCCTTCCTCTATATGCTGGAATTCTACTATCTAAGATACCAAAATATGTGGTCTAATAACACAGTCTTAGAGAATTGAGAAGATAAATTAATCCTAAACTTGAAACAACCAAATTATATTGAGAAGGAATATATCAAAAGTGACCACCTTTCTATACACATGTGTGACTTAATAAATTTTCAAGTACATATAAAACATTTACCTGATCTGTGGCAAAGTATACATTTAAATACGTAAATGATCCTTACACTATCTTGAAAATCCTGGTTGAAGCATTTACTGAAACAGTTCAAGAATTGAGAATGTAATGTTTGGCCCTGGCTGGGTGTCTCAGTGGGTTGGAGCATCTACCTGTACACCCAGGTGTTGTGTACAGGTTCAATCCCCCCATCTCGGCACGTACGGCAGGCAACTCATAGATATTTCTCTCACATCAGTGTCTCACTCTCTCTCCCCATCTTCCTCTCCCTCTGGGATCAATGAGCATATCCTTGGATGAGAATTAAAAAAATAATTGAATCTTTTGTTCTTCATGTACATAGAGCATATGATGGTATTATTCACAGACTGCTATGAAAATTGCATTTTACTATTAAATTATAGAAAAAATTCACCTTTTAGCTAAGAACCATTGCCTTCTTACGCACATTCAATTTCCTTTTACTTTTCCCACCAACATTTAGCGGTTTACTTCGCGTTGTCACGTTCCATGAATATTCAAAGATTTGCCACTCAGCAAGACTCATTGCTTACACTGGACGTGTAGGAGACAGCAAGTCATGGTGAAGGGCAAGCACTTCACTTCCACAAAGCATTCTCGCTAGCCAAGACACATATCCTCAAGACCACACACACATCATTTCAGTGAGTACAGGCTATGCCATGATAATGAACAGACCTCCAAATTGAGCATCTCAGGGAACAGGACATTAACTTCTTCCCTCTCACATAACAAGCCAGGGTGGAAGTTCTAGGTCAGCAGTGCTGAGTTCTATGCAGTCACTCAGAGCACCAGTATGAGAAGGGCTCTATGGTCCTTTCAAGATAGCTGTGGTTGGCTCCCAATCAGAAAGCCAGAATGTAGACGGGCACGTAAGAGCACCCAAGTACACAGTAGCACCTGGCCACACCCAAACTGCAGGGGAGACTGGGAAATACAGTGCAGCTGTGTACTCAGGAAGAAGAGAAGGGACTTTGGTGAACAGCTGGCAGTCTTTGCCGCATGCACTATCCAAAGTTCTGTGTCAGAAAAATTAAACATGACCACATAAGTGATGATCATGGGACTTTAGCTTTGTCACAAGCATTCACACAAATGAACAGTAAGGACTCATTCTACACAAGCATCTGTTTATGCCTAATTCAGTAAGGAAGAAGAAATAGAAATAAACTATATCTCTTATTATAATTATCCTATATATTAGCTTATATAAATTGCCTCAAATGATGGCAATGCAGATGTTTTATTAAGAAAATTTTAAGCCCTGGCTGGTGTAGCTCAGTGGATTGAGCATAGGCCTGTGAAGCAAAGGGTCACCAGTTTGATCCCCAGTCAGGGCACATGCCTGGGTTGCAGGCCAGGTCCCCAGTAGGGGACACATGAGAGGCAACCACACATGGATGCTTCTCTCCCTCTCTTTCTTCTTCCCCTCCCCTCGTTCTAAAAATAAATAAATACATATTTTTTAAAATAAAAAAGAGAAAATTTCAGAATTGCATGGTATACCAAGTGTGGCAAAAGTAGATTTACAGTTGTGAGTATACAAAACAGAGTTTTTTCTTGTATTATTATTAATTATTGTATTATTTCCATATGAACCACAGTAAGCCTACTTTTATTCCGCCCTGGATATTGAGAAGCTTTTCTCTATTCAGTTCTTCAATCTCTTGAGGAAGGAAACAGGTTGAGGGAGTTAAACTTTTCTCAAGGGTTCTAACTGTTGGCCCAGCTGGGTTCCAAGAGCTGAACCAAGGGGTGATAACTGGCAGGACTGTCCTTTTGCTGAATGAAGAGCAGAATAGAAGAATTCCAATTCTTTTCCAGGCGCAGGAAGAACCAGGAAGCAAGGAAATACCCAATTTTCAAGTCCACTGTGTAGAAGTCCACTGTTCTTGTGAACAGGGTCCAAAACAAAAACTTCCCATGGAGAACTGGGCAAGAAGGAGCAATCAAATCCTGTAGGCAGGCTGATCCTGGAAAGAAACCCCAAGGTCATGACCTGCTTGGGAGGGAGGTGCTCTGGACCCTGCGGCAGCTGAGGCTTTGACATTCCAACACCACATTTAGCCTGAGGTCTGTCCACGCCCTCCGTCTGGAGGAGGGTCATCTGAAGGTAAGTCATTCACAGTGGGAGAATGCTGATCTGTGGCAAGTCATGACAGGGACACAAAACTCACAAATAAAATCAGTGGAACCACCTATGTGGAAAGGGAACAGCTTCATGGAGCAGAGATGTGAAGGCGTGGCCTGGGAATTAGGTACCTTGAATTGGGTTTAAAAACAGTGTGATTAAATTCCTACCCCAGGGACAAAGTAGCCTGCGAACTGGGCAAATGATGCTCTTTACATCTCAGTTTCCTATTCTGTAAAATGGGAGATAAAAATAATACCTAAGGGATAGGCTTTAGTTTTTAAATGTAAATGAAAGAATGTTGAACTGTTTTAATAAGGTGTAGGAATTCAACATATAACTAGCTTCAAATATTTCAAAGAATGGAATTTTTTCTTTCTTCCTGAATATAAATCTCTTTTATACCTAAAAATGAACCAGTCTTTCAACCACATCTTGCTCCCGTAACTCTTTGGCTATAATGAGTGTAAGGTGGGGGTTTAGTTGTGACAACTGATATATGTAGCAAAATAATGTGTTAATTTAAGGACATTTCCTTTCAGACAGGATTGCTCCCCTGCAAACCTAGGTATATTTTTAAGAGCTCGAAAAAAGAACTACTGTAAAAAATATTATAGTTCAAGTAATGGTGAAGAAAATGTCTACAGGAATGTCTCTCAGCATGCTTTCATATGAGATGTATTGTGTGCAAAGAATTCATGATTGTCTGAAAGTTTTCAAAATTTCTATTACAAACCATCTTCTTTTTTTTTTTTTTGAACCATCCCTTTCCAGATCAGTATAAATGTCATTTTGAGGACTCTTAGCTCTTTCTTAGGAACTCGTCATCACTGGGCATGCCCATACATCTTCTGGGGAACTGTGAGAACAGGGTTAGTTGGCAATTGTGAGAACAAAAGGAGGTTTTTCTGAAGGTGAGGAGGTAAAAAGGGAAAGCAGATGCCCCTGAGGAACAGGAACAAATGTCAAGGAAATCGATTTCTCATCTTAGCACCCTCAGGCCTGCAGATGAAGAGGACATGCCAGGACGTTGTCTCCTGAGAAGCCAAGGGGGAAAGATCCAGCTGATTGCTCACCAAAGGTGATTTGGAAAAGGAACTCTGTAGGCTTAGGAAAGAGGAGTTGCAACATCAATGAAAAGGAAGATAAACTTCACTGGTGTGATAAAATTAAAGAGACTTCTCAAACACATTGGGTGTTTGAGAATGCTCAAATTACTAGGATCTTTAGATTTCAAAATCATTTTATAATATTTTTTACTAACAAATGCTTATTAAGTGTTTGGTATGTATCCAGTACTATGCTACGCACGTGTTCCTTCAGTTCCTATTGTACCCCTAAGAAGGAGGCACCAATAGCGTCTTCAGTAAACAGTTTGAGAAGTTGACCTTTACAGAAGTCCCTAGTCTTCAGAAACGCTATGGAATACAAAGCACAGAGCAAAAATCACTTACTGGGAACTGAGCTAAGGAAAGAGATCCGTTCACAGATGACTTTTTCAGTGATACTTCAATGTAAAGAAATTGTTGCTCACATCCTCTTGGATGAACTGATAACAAGTTTTGCGTCTGGAAAGGCATGTTTCCCTGAGGTCACACTGCAGCCCTTTCTAAAGGATTTTTCCCTCAGAGGTGTTTCAGCCATTAGTATCAGCGAAAGGATCTCAGAGAATGACTAATTTTTTAGTAATTATGACCTGCAAGCCTATGCTGAGTCATTCTCTTCAGAAATAACAACCTGATTCATCAGCTCTGTTTTTAACATTAATTATATTTAACATCTGACACTTTATTTACCCCTTCTCCACTTAATACTAGGGAGAAACTAAGACAAGCCATACCCAGGTTATGGGTAAAGTAATAATTGATTATTAGTGATTTCAAGTGAAAATTGAGTAATGTCAACATCCCATGAAGTAAAAAAAAAATCTTATATTTTATAAGGTTAAAAAAAAAAGAACACTAAGTACTTTTTCTTAATGTTTGATGTTTATTTTGTCCATAAATTTTATGATACCAATTGTATACTTTTTTGATTAAATAAAAAAGATTTTCATGTGATCATTCTAGGAAGTGAAATGATCAGCAAGAAAGCCTTTACTTAAAATTAGCTGCCTTTCTAAACCCTCACGGCACTGCCAAACACCTTACAATGAACAGCTAAGGCTTCTAAAATTGTCACTAACGTTTGTGTAATAAAATGTGCTCTGGCCTTTAATTAAAAATGGTTGTCAGTATTTGAACCCCTGATGTAGGTGTGCAGAAAGATGTCAGCAGTGCTGAATGAGATAAACTAACTTAGAAAGAGCCCCATTCTTTTCCCGTAATGAAAACAAAAGTGCCTGTAGTGAACAGCTGTTGTTTTTGTCAGTCCAACCTCTATCTCTTCCCCTTGATAACACCCCTCTGATTTCCTGGGAATCTGCCCATTCCCATCATGTACCAGCCAGGTGGGACCACCGAACTATGGATCAAAGGGCTGAGGGGTGGGTTGGCACTTCTCCCTTGTCCCTACTCTTACTTGCCAAGACCAGTCAGATAAAAATCCCAGAAACTTGGCCCAAGGACAGAACTTGGTTGGAGCTAAGTTGATTACAACTCCTCAAAGAAAGTGTCCCTATTTCTTCGCCCAGATCTCTGCCCCTCCTGCTTCTGTTTCTCTGGAGCTGTCTTTGTGCTCCCATTTTTTAGCTACCTCACATTCTTCCACTAAATTCCACTTTTCAGTTGGTCCTTTTCTGTTGCTTGCATTACAATGCAGGGAGATGCTGTTAGTAATCTCATTTTACCAAGATTTAGGAAGATTAAATAAGTCCCTCAAGGCCATACAGCAAGTAGGTGTGATGGATACAATAGGTAAATCCAAGGCAGTCTGAAATCCAAGTCGGAGCTCTTAAATAATTAACCTCCAGGGACTAGGACTGAATCTTCCTCTCTGATGTGTTATTTCTGAAGCAGGTGGCACAGTGTTGGTATATTTTAGACATTCAAAAGTGTTGTAGTAGAGTGTCTTTTAACTAAATCAGGACGGAATGGCTCTGATCTAGTAAGTTGTAACACTGAAATTCAAGTTAATACCCTGTTCCCATTATACCTACCTGAAATAATTTACCTCGTACACACAGGCACGGTCGTACTCCATCAGCCCTTCTTTAGTGTAGCTCAACACTGAGCCACGGCACCAAAACCCACAGTGAGACGAACACGTGCCTGTTGAGTGTGCACGTGAGTTGTTTACTGCAAATTCCTACTAATCATCCAGATTCTTCTTGGCTTCCACTTATTTTTGGAATTACAGTATCTATATATTTTTATTATGATGTTCTGAGTATTTTAATATGAGCCTATGCTGAAATTTTGCCTCATTTTTTATTTTTTCACATATGATTTCAACTTTGTATCTTACAATATTTTCTTTCTACAAATGGTATGGAGAGATACCTATCCAATATCTTTTTTAAAACAAATCTTATTAATTGATTTTAGGGAGAGTAAGAGAGAGAGAGAGAGAAACATCAATTTGTTCTGCTTATTTATGCATTTCATCAGTTGCTTCTCACCTGTGCTGTGGCCAAAAACCGAATGTACAAACTTGGCATATTGGGTTGATGCTCTAGCCAACTAAGCTCCCAGTCTCTGCCCAGTATCTTGATAGAAAACCACAGCTCTTGATTTGAGAAGGTTTGCCACCTGGCTTCCCTGGAATTTCTATCACCATGTTAACTTTTCCAGGAAAAAAAAAACAGTTCAAAGGTTCTGGTTGAATTACCAAAATCCCTTGACCTCTTCCCAGCAAGCTTTTACCTAGGCCAGTGCAACTAATATTAGCATTGTATAAATAAGTGTATAGAATGTACATAGAACTTCTCAGAGTTCAAGTTTTAAAATGCCATCTCTTTTAATATTAGCAACATGGTGTTCACATCATCCCCAACAAACTCATGATGCTTACCTCAAATGACATTGTCTGGATGAACATTGATTTCCTCTTCATTTTTGTTCTATGGTTTTAAAAATTTCCAGAACAACAATTAGGAGGCAATATGCATGGAACAATTCAAAAACAACTTCAGAATGTCGTGGACCCTTTTTTCCAGGCCAGGCCTTCTTTCTTCAGAGGCTAGGAAGTATTTCCTCAATGGCTCCTTGATTCAAGCAACATTAATTAAACAACGATGATCCCCACTCAAGGCAAGTCCTCACAGCATCATCTTCTCCACTTGGGAAGGCAGAACTCAGCTCCACCCTGCACCTGCTGAATCAGAATCTGTGTTTTAACCAGATCCCTGGGGTGATTTTAAAAGGTTGTATCTAAAGTGCCCACTACAAATGATTAGTGGTGTGTGTTTGGAGATATAGTATTGATATGAAATACTCATTCCAATTTGGGCTCAGTGGAAGGAGTGACAAAACTGACCAATGAGAGTTTGATTAACTTCAGAGGGAGGCATGCCCCTTGCATTGCTGATCAAACCCTTCTGGTTAACTCTTCTTCATCCTCTATCGGATCAACTTGATCAGGAGTGTTTCCACACACACACTTTCTACTCCCTAATGTGATCAAGCCAAACTTTTCATTGTCCTTTTGAATGCAATTGGCTCATGTAATTATGGAGGCTGGCTTGCCTCCTAAGATCTGCAGGGTGGGTCGGCCACTGGAGACCCATTCGTTTAGCTCCAGTCTGAGTCTGCAGGCCCAGAAACCAGGAGAACTGATGGTGTAAACTCCAGTCCAGGTCGGAGGGCTCAAGACTCAGAAAGATGTTTCAGCTTGAGTTATAGGAAGAACAAATATTATGTCGCAGTTTGACGGCAGGCAGGCAGGAAGAATTCTCTCTTTCTCAGGAGGTCAGCCTTTTTTGTGCTTGTTAGGCCTTTAACTGACTGGATGGGGCCCACCTACACTAGGGAGGGCAAATTTCCTTCTTCAACATATTGACTTCAATGTTAGTCTTATCTAGAAACACCCAGAAGGATGTTTGCCCAAAAATCTGGGCACCCCTTGGCCCAGTGACATTGAGACATACAATGAACTCCCACACTGACCTTGTTCCCATTTCCTAGAACTCTCCCCCTTCCACCACACATCTTCAAAGCTCAGATCAAGGCCTGCGTTTTCCAAGAAGCTTTTCCTAACTTCTCTTCGTGGATTTCCTCTTTATCTCAACTGCCTATCTGGAGCCAATACCACATGTTAGTCTAAGAATATTTACTGTCGCTCCTTTTCTACTCTTGGTTGTGGTTGCATCATAAACACAGGCGCATTTTCATAGTTCACTGCAAACCTCACGGTACTCAGATACTCCTCCAAATCCTGGATAATTGACTTGATTTTTTAACTTATGTTCCCAGTTAAATTCATAATTTTTTTAACCTTGGCACTATTGCTAGTTGGAAAATGCTAGAATATCCCTCCTACAAGGAGCACTCGTCACTGAAGAGCATTATTGTCTCGTATGCACTAACCAACAGCTTCTTCACGAGAGCCATGATGTTGAATTCTCGTAGCACCATTTTTTGAGTGTGTAAAATGACACCGATTTAGAGTTCATTTTAATTTGGATTCTCACCCTTACATAGGTTTTGCTGAAAAGGCCTCAGGAAATAGTGTGTTCATATATGTAACCTACATGATGCTGAATGGGGAGCAATTATATTGAAATGTCCTAGCGCCACTACAGCTGGGCAGTTGGGAGAAGGAGGGTGGTGACCTGAGACGGGAAGGACCATGGTGTTGCACAGTCAAAACGACTCAGCCCAGAGCCCATGCAGAATATGACTCTTCCCACCCAAAGGAGTTAAAAATGCTCATGGCTGGTTCACTTCAGCTAATCACAGGCTGCCCATGGTAAAAAGATGAGAGTAGGGGGACCCGAAAGTCCACAGCACTGAGGCATCTGTAACACCTCCCCCAGGATAGTCACCAGTGTTAGCTTTTTATTCTTGATAAGTTAATGCCCATGCCTCTTTCCCTGGTACATTTTCCCCTTTATAAACCTCCACCTTTCTGACCTAAATTGTCTATACATTAAAGAAAAAAAGGGAACACTTTTTAACCAGTTATTTGGGGACACTTGCCCTAATATTCATTGGGTCTGGATCAAAGGTACAGTGAAGGTCCATATACTATATGTCTAAATACTTAAAAGTTTATACCAACACACATTTAATGAAATAGGTTCCAACCTACGTGCGTGCCTAAAAAGCCAGGTTCAAATTTAGGAGTCATCATAGCTCTTAGGTATACTTCTGTCCGAAAGCAACACAACACAAAACAAACAAACTCACAAAACCCCAGCTATCTCAGCTATCAAACCACAAAGCCTGAAACCAACATTTTATAGGTCCCTACTTATATCCTCTGCCCCACATACAAAGAAACCTAGCTACCCACCCTTAACCAAAACCTTGGGTGACAGAACGGTCTCCTCTTGGGACGGCGGACAAGACAAAATTGGCTGATGCAGGCCCAGGAGGCTCGGTGTCTCTGGCATCCACACGGTGGTCTCAGAGTGGGTCATAAACTCAGTGGGCAGGGACATAGGCACCAGGTAACTAGAGTCACACAGGAAGGAACTGTCTTCCCCAGGTCTGAGGGCAGGCAGCACGGGGACTGAAGTGGGAGGCGGACCGGGGCTCCTGCACATTTGTAGAAGAATTTGCCACAGCACAGCAGAGGACATGCAGAAAATACAGCCCAGTGGAAAATTCGCATGCACACTACCCAGGTCACAGAGTTAAAAGCTGCAGTCTTGGGAAATTTCAGCTGATATTAGAAGGAACTCAAGTCCTTCGCACAGAGTGACTGGGAAAAACTCCATATATAAAAAGTGTATTGAGTGTCAAATGTATAAAAAAAGAATTCAGGCAGGCCTTCCCTTGATTTTCTTTTTTTTTTACTAAGACCCCTGAAACAAGGTGCAGACTCAGAATGTCCAGGATAGAACATGGGATAAAGGACTGCCAGGATTTAGAAAAAGAAAAATCCAGACCATCCAAAGTCAGAAATTATGTTCTTGGTTACAGACACTGTCACCCATCCTTGCGGTTTACTGAAGGGAAAAGTCATTCATAGTTCCCTTTTCAGAGTCAGGATTCAATCATGCTGAATGTTTCCCTCTGTGATCTCTGCGGGTCTTCTAAGTTGTACTAGCTGTAGGTACTTACAGCAGCTCAGGAGAGCCCGTTGTGCCCTTCTCTTCTCATCCCTGATGCCAGCGACTTCAGATGGTTACTTCAAACTGGCCTTGGAACTGGAGTGGGAGTGACTTTTCACGCAGTTGCAAGGGATGAACATGGCACATCAGGGCTTTTTTTCCCTGGGACATCTTTTTAAAATGACTTTACCAGCACACAAGTGCACCAGGACCGAAAGGGGGAACAAGTATCAGATCTCTCTCTTAATGATGCTCATTTCTGAGTGGACTACATACTCATTACACATGCAAGCATAATTTATATACTTGCACCTCAATTTTCAAACACTGATATTTCTTGCTCATAACCTTTGAAAGCAAAATTTAAAGTCTAAGTGAGAAATATCAGTATTTAAAAGTTATCAGTGTTTGCTCCCAGATTATTTTCTCTAAATATGATTTTAAAACAATCACTTATTGCTTAGGAATGTGATAAAAATTAGTCCTTTGTTTAAGAAAAAGGGGGAAAAACTATACTTCTGCACCTGGTCAGAAAGTGCTATGTAGCTTATGAGAATAACTTTTGACCGGCACAAAGCCATTCTTACGTTGATGCTTTTACTCTGGGGGTTTGTTTTCAGAAAATGTCTAAAGCACCCAATCCAAAAAAAACAGGTGTGTGTGCACTTCCCATGGGAGTCTGTCATTCCTTCAGTTCCCTTCTTCTGTGAGAAATAAAAAAAAAAGCAAGTTTCCTCCCTCGAGTCATGCTTCAACACGCCGAGGGCAGACACCGTGTAGCCGCCCCACCTTTGTCAATGGGAAGGAAAGGCACTGAGTGGGGCAGGGATGGTCACCAGGCACAGCCTGGGCTGTTCGAGAAGTGTGAGGGCAGAGAATTACAAAACTTGGAAAAGCCAGAACGGCGGGGCAAACGCAGTACGTCACTGCTTTCCTGGGAACAAGGACAGAAGACAGGTTTTACAGTTTGTCAGCTCTCGGCCCACTTTGGAGAATACTGAACACACGTGCCATGGCTCCTCTGAGTTCTGATTTATCTGCAACATCTGTGCAGAAAAACCACAGACTAGAAGGAAATTACATTGACAGCTTCTTCTACCCAGAGTGCTGTTGTATTTTCTCGGCATTCTAGTCTATACTTGCTCCAAAAACACTTTTGTGAAGGTGGATTGGAAAGTTTCTCATTCGAATGTCCTGTTAAATGTGTCTAATAAAAAGTAAACATTTAGATGTCTAATGAAGTTTTAAAAAATAAACATCTTATTTAAAGGAAGCATTACATGGTAGATGCCTTTTAAATTACTGTGGTAGGCTTCATAATGACCCATCAAACTGTCCACCACATCCAGATCTCCAGAATGATGTGGTGTTATGTGACTGCAGGGGTTTTGGGGAGATGACTAAATGAAGGCTCTTAAAATGGGGAGTGCTCTGGATTAGCCAGGTGGGCCCAATGCAATCACAAGTGTTCTTAAGTAGGAGAGAGGCAGGTTGGAGAGTTTGAAATACTGTGATGCTGTCTGTGCACATAGACCAGGGCCTGGAGCCACAGAGGACAGGCAGCCTCTGCAAAGGGCAGAAGGCAAGGAAGTGTGTCCTCCTGCAGAGCCCCTTGGAAGAAGGCAGCCCTGCCAACACCTTGCTTTCAGCCCAGAGAGAGCCCTTGCGAAGTTCAGATTTCTAGAACTGTAGGAGAATAAATCTGGATGGTTTTCAACAACTATTCATTACAGCAACAGGAGGAAATGAATATATTTACAAAGCAAAAGTTAAAAATCTGTTCAATTTATATGGAAGTAACTGTATCTGAAGTTCATGAAATCAGAGATCATGTTTCATCATACATTATCGCTGTCACAATTATATGCAAATGACTACCCAGGGTTTTGTGTTTCAGCAACACCTTTTTTTACTTGAATACTGAAGGATGATTTTGAGAGTTAAGGGAAAATATATTGACAGCACCAGTAGACATAGATACATTTAAAACACGAACACAGAGTCAGCACTGCCAATGGAGGTAAGTCGCCAGTTAATCATAATAACTTGACTCTGTGATGAGTAAAATCTCACCTTCTGTGGAAATGGAGTTTGTTTGTGGGTGAGTGCATTTAGCTGGAAGGATTGTGGGAAGCAAAAGTTCCCGTTTTAAAAATGATATTAAGACTACAAGATAAGTCAAAGTTTGATTGATGCCCACCCCCCCCTCCAAAAAAAGGGGTGGTGGGAAGGTGCATAGGGAGGGAACAGCCCAGCAATCTCTGGTTTGTAAGCTGGGACGAGTGAAAATGACCAGACACTGGCAGAGCAGGGTCCCCGTGAAACAATGCAAATGAGGCACAATCTCACAAACAAGCCAGAAACCCAAAGAACAATATAGGTTTTAACTAACTTTTCCCTGACTCAAGAAATCATAAGACAAGGAAAACACACACACACACACACACACACACACACACACATGTAGAGTTCAGTGAGGAAGAGGCCTACCTCAGAGAGGAAGGAGCCAGAGCCAGCCTCCCGGAGCAAAGCTCGTCGTTCTTGCGTTCACGTGGTGGATGAACGTGGACCCACCTGGGGGAATGAGGACTACTCAAACGTGGCAAACGAGCTTACAGACAGGCATCTCTAACACTCGCTTGCTGTGAAATAAGCAGGAATGAGGTGAGATCTTAGATGTTACAAGGCCATTTCTGAAGTCTGCTACCTTGTCGAGATTTGGGGAAACTATCCAGATTTAGGGATGGGGCAACACATCTCCTGATCTCTTTGTTTCTCTTTGTTTAACAGACAGAGACATGTGTCGGGGGTCTCTGCATATGGGTCTCAGGACTGTGATGAACCAAGCATGAGAACAAATAGGAACCCCTCTGCACCTGAGGTGGGGTTGGTGTGGGAGATCCTCCGAAGAGCAGAAATGGCTGTCAGCTTTTCGGGGAGTACCAAGAACTAGAAACTCCTGGCTAGGAGAGTCGACGAGGGCCTCCAGATGCCCACTCTTGGAAGGGCTCCGTGAATTTTCTCTGACTCCGCTCAGTTGCTCCCAACATACTATTCTCACTTTGCAGCAGTGACCAGAGTTCTCCTTCTCTTCCTTCCACGTCTACCTAGCTGGCTCTGCTTTTAAAAATTGTGTACATTAGGAGCATACACCACGCCGCTGCCCTCCCCCTTTTCTCCACCCACATTATGAAAGCAGCTCAATGGAGGCCCCAAAGTCGTAGTTTATAAACTGTATCATTTCATGGGCTCATTGAAAAATTTAATAAAAGATGTACGACCCTCCCCACACCACCCAAACAGAACACTGTATGCATTCACGTGGTTGTACAGCAAGCACCATATATTTACAGGAGTTCACGACCCCCTCAAAGGCCATTTACAGAAGCCCATGTGAAAAAGTCCTTGCCCTAAAGGATTGTTTCACCTTGTTTTAGGGTTGCCAAGAGCTTTAGAAAGAGAGAGAGAGAGAATGCAATGATGCATGTGCCTTTTCTTTTTAGATAGCTCGGATTGCTCCATGAGCTGTTGAAGGCTTGAAGAGCAAATACACGTCAACAGTTCTGAATCCCAACATTGTTTAATGACAACCTTCCCATGTTTGCCAACTTGCTGCTTAACAACAATTCTGTTGACACTGCGTAAAGAGCTTCCCAGGTCCTCCCAGGTAAATAGCCCACTCCTACCGATCACCTGTCTCCGCAGCCAAATTCTGTAAGACACACAGAACTCACGAAGATGAGTCATTCTCCTTGCCAAATGGACCTTGACATCGTATAGACTGTACTTCTTCATGAGGTCTTTTCATATACAAATCAGACAGTTATGAGAAAACATCAATTTTAAGTGAACCCCTAGGACTAAAATGAAATAAATTGTTTCCACATTTGTGACAATCGTAAACGTCTAATTTTTCTGAACCATCCCATCTGTGTTATTCTAATATGTTTACCACATGACTCTTTAGGCAGGTGAAACATTTATTTTTTTTTAAATTTTCATTCACTGCTGAAATCTTACAGAACTAAATTATAATGATATGGTCATCAATTAATGATAAACAAATGGGAGAAGTGGTAGGTTTCCTGAGGAAGAAAAAGAGCCACCAGGAGTCAAAGGAAGCAGAACTGTCGATGTAGAGAATACAATCATGGAGTGGATGGCCGATAAACAGCATTGTGCCCTTGCTGGCTAAGAGGCAAAGGTAATTTAATCGTTTAATTTGATCCTCTCAGCTCAACCTGGCAAGAAGCCTGAGGCAGGAGCAGAGAGCTAACCCGGGAGCAGGGGGTGGGGTGTGGAATTTGTTGGGTTGGCTAACCAGGCCCTTCCCTAACAGCCAAGAAGGAAGCGGATTACCTGTGGCTGTGACTAAGAGACCTGGGGCCAAAGGACCAGTTGCCTGCATAGAAGTCTGCCAGGAAGCGTAAGAATAGTTCCAGCTTTCACGGTGGTTTTACTCAAGTTTGCAAACAGGTGGAGATGTCTGAAAAGTCAGGTGACGCTTTTGACTATCCCTGGCAAAAGAAAATAGAAAAGTTTTCCCAAAGTCCAAAGTGATTAAGTTGCTAGAAACCACCTTAAATGCCAGAGCTCAAAGAAGGTAGACAGATCATTGCAGGCAGGTTCCTGGTATAAGGTGAGAGGAGCCTGAACTGGAATATCGTATGAAGAAATTTTGAGGAAGAGGCATGTGCAATATCATTTAGTCCACCCTGACTCTCACATTTTACATATGAGGGGCTTCATGGAGCCCCATGCAGGTGTATGACTTCCCTAAGGTCCTGTGTTTAGTGGCTAAGCTGATAGGCTCGAGAGGTAGGATGATGGAAAACCAGCTGCTGATTAACAACTGAAGCTACAGATTAGTGAGAAGACAGCAACTGTAGCCAGGTGTCAGTATAATTTAAAATAAAATATAGTGGTTTTTTTCATAGTTCTTTGAAACTTTGGGGGGATTAGGAAACTTATTTTTGCAAAACTGCATTCTAACTACCTCTTCTGTAGCCATGCCTAGAGAAAATTTAAAAAACAATCATTATAGTGAAGGAGTTTTATCACCATAAATATCAAGAACACGACATGATCTCTATTGTCTCTCTTATTTAAATAGAAAATTCTTAGAAACATTATTCAATGATTTCTCCATATCGTGAATGATTTAAAATGAAGACTTCTAATGATTTCTATGTATGAACTTAGAACACATTTTAAGCTTGGTAGCATTATTAGATTCTAATATCCCTGTGAAATTTAAGGAGCTGAAGGTCTAAAAACGTGGGGAAAAAAAAGAAGGATGCCTTGACTGTATTGTTAATAGTTTATAAAAACTACTAGAACCATTTCCAAAGCTTTCTAATATATCACACAATAGCAGGGAAAGGATTTTTAGGTAGTTTTCTGTGGTTTATAAAGAAACTTTATCACTTGAAATTTTTTATTATTATTACTATAGTATTGACTCAGGAAAAATTGACCAAAAGTCTCTGTTGTATACATGCCAAATTTACCTTAAAACACTATCTCAGAAGTAATTTTCTTGAAATTACTTTGTAGTAATAAAACCTCATCACTCTAACTATTGTTTTTGGTGCTCTGGATATAGAAAGAGTGACTAAGATGTAGTTTTAAAAAATATGGATCCTAACTCACGAGAAAGCTAAAGAACCATAAAATTAGTTCTAAAACACGCTTAAAATGTGGTGCTTTTTTTTGTTAATCTGTAGTTTCAAATGTTCTTTATCTACAAGTCATTTTTCTTGGCCTTGGATTAAAACACAGTGTACATTTGCCCCTCCAATGTGATAGTGTAGGGCCCTGGTAGGATTTGCTGGAGCCCAAAATACAGCACTCTCCTAGGTGACTCCAAAAAGAATACACGAAAGAAGTGAACCCTGTCTTTTTCATGTTCATAATGTTCTTTTTATAAGGGAAATTTAATTTTACACGGCTATTTAAGTATTCAATAATAAAAACAAACTAGTTGAAAATAAGCCAATGTTAGTACCCAAAAAGCATTTTGACACAAAGAAAAATGTCTAAAGTATTTTCAATTCCTCTGATGAGGAATATGATAAATAGCAAGTGTTATACCAGCATCATTTGTGTGATTATTAATCACCCAAGCCCATAGGATATAACCTTATCCAAACACTGTCTTTACAAGGAATTGAATGTAAAAAGTATCAATGAAATCTTTATAAGCTATAAGCTCAAAGCTTTAGGAGTATTTTCAGAGAACAGCATAACATACTATATCACCTTTTTTAAAAGAAATATTGTGAGTAAAACATTCGGAATTTGACATGGGGAGCATATAAAAAGAAGAACGTGTATGGTGGAGTTACTGAGGGCAAGAGGGGCTATTTAAGGACCAGGCCTGGTGTCTCAAGTGTGGAGAGGCAGCAGCAGTGACCAGGCAAGTGTAGGATTTGCTCTGCCAGAATTTAGGAATAAGCGGATGAAGTTCCAAGCAGAATGACTCTGCAGATCACTCCCATTCCCAAGAAACTGCCCCAGCAACGTTTCTCAACCATGTCTCCAGTTGAATGAGCTGAAAATACGTGTTAATCAGACCACTAACTTACCCTCCAGAGAACTTCCATATTACTCATGGTATTTAGTCAATGTTTTAATTCCCCAAACTGTGAAGAAGCCAGGAACAAATCAGAGTTCACCCTCAGTTGCCAGTCCTTGGAACTTGCTCAATCCGACCTGCAAATGCCAACACCTTTTCTTTTGTCATCCTTTAAAAAAATACATTAATCTGCACCAATACTTTGAACAGAGATTGATCCTCTTTAAATAAATGCAAGTATTTAGGATTTTTGTTTAATTTGGTTACTGAATTCTAGCCTATATTTCTTGTAAAGAGGGTCCAGCCGAAGTAATGCCTATTTCAGTGTGGTTGGTAGGATAACGCTATGGGTGTAATAATGGGTGTATATTTATAGTTTCAATTTGAGTATTTCACCCAAAATGGTGTGCTTCAGGGTGGTATTGTGATGTTACAGAATTACATGCTTATGATTTTGTAATAAAAGGTTTTGTAATAAATGGGGAGCGCCAGACCCTGTACGTCAGAGTCCTCCACATCACAGCGTGAGTGTTACGTACCTGCTGTTACGTACCTGTTCTTGTTGACGGCAAATGGTCTCATTGTGTCTATTTCCATGGTATCAAGAAAAGGCCAAACCGACTTAGGGTTTAAAGTACAAACTTTAATAGAAATCTCAGTAATCTCTAGGTATTAATAACCTTAACATTTCATTGAGGTAATATAATAAATAATAACCATTATAGTTCCTTCAGTGTTATGAGTAATACCTTTTTCTAACTGAAAAAATGAAGAAACATTACACATTTACAATACAATAGGAGTTCAAAATTTAGATAGGGTGCTGTAATTATTTAATCACAAATACACAGGTTCATAAGGGAAATAGTTTGCTGAGAGAAAGGAAGGAATGAGGGAGAGAAAAGAGAACTCCCATTTGGTTTCCAATAAAGTTGCATAAACATAATCTTGAACATCACTTTTGTGAGTAAACGGTAATGATAAAAAGAATGTGCCATTAAAAATCAATCTCAATTTTATACTCATTTACATAATTCCTTTCAGATAGTCAAGAGAGCTCAGTGGCCTGAGCTGAGCATTTATTCATTCATTCATTCATCAATAAATAACTATTCACTAAATAGGGGAAGGCACTTGAACAGGAAAAGTTTCCTTTCCCTTTCTTAGACCTCAACCTTTAGTTCTAAGACTAGATCTCTAATGTGTAAGTACCCATGTCCCTAGGTAAACATTCATGTAAACACATAGCTGCCTGCATACATGTCTGTGTGTGCAGGTGCATTGCTCTTGCTGACACAACTTGAGTGGAACTGTTACCTGTACAGTATTATTAGCTGGAAGCATTTGACCAATTCCTTTGAAACATGGCCAACTCTCAATATGTTTTCTAGTTCATTCACTGATGGATTCAATGTGTATTTCCTTCGAAGTATTTCCTGTTAACCTACCGTATTTCAAGCAGTGCCTCTGGCACAACTATTCTCCTTCAAAAAGCTACCATAATGGAAAATGAGTTACTGTAAGTCTATAGAGGAAATAACTCAGATACACCTGAGTTTACTAATAGCAAAATGATAAGTTATAGAAATAAATCAGAAGGGAATAAAACCCTCAGTGCTGAAACAAAAATATTATCAAAATTAGATATCTACCTAGGGGTCTATTAGTCTTAAATTAACAGTTAGTGATGAAATTGTAGCACAGGAAACAGCTTCTAGGCAGTAAAAAGGAAAATAATTGTGAAGGAAAACATAGTGAATAAGGGTAATTTACCTATTTTTACATTGGAACTACACCTAAAAGCAAGCCTGTGTGTTTGCATACCTCTTCTCTGTCTCCAAGAAGTAAGATGGGGTCTCTAATGAAGTTATGAATTTCTATGCCTATCCAAACTGCGAGCTCAGGCCTCAAATACCCATCTTGGCAACTGACAAATACTTTGAGAGGAAATGTTGATGAATTTTCTCTTTTAAAACCAGTTCCCTTTAAAAAACTGGAATTATGTTTTATGTGTAAGTATATAACAAAAACTCAATAGAAAAAATAAATAACTCTCTTCCCAGAGATGACTTGATGTTTCCTGTGCAAGAAGAGGGCTGTAGCGTGATCTCTACCCCTGCTTTGCCATCCCCGAGCTGTGCTCCAGCAAATACAATGGTGCCTGAGCTCGCCTGGGCACCCTTCCTACCTCCAGCCCAGCCCATTACTACTAGAGTAACCAAAGCATCCGTTGAGCTGTGCTGTCCTTTGGAATTCAAATAAAATGGACTTGAACTTTGTCCCATAGATGATGGGAATTCAATATCCCTCATCATTTTTCCAGAATTTTGGAAGAGGAAATAAGGAGAGAATAGGGATGGTGTGTGCTTTTTGCTGGTCGATTCTGGCTCTGAATTGCTAAAATTTGTTATGAATTATACTGGCCTCTCCAGGAGCTATGTCTGAATTCCACCCTGTCACCTCTGAGACAGAATATAGAAGTTCCTCCTTGATTTCCCCCAAAACATCATTCACATAAGTCCTGTGAATGTTTAGAACTTCTTAATTAAAGTTTTAGAGATAACAAGGAAATTTGCATAGTTAGCCTCATGATGCCTCTTCTTCAAAGCTCCTCCAAATGTTTCTGTTGCCCTCACTTTGTCCAGAACAGTTATGCTCTCCACCCTTGCAGAGCAAAAGACACCTCAATAAGGCAGCCTAAACAAGGGGCTGTATGCACCAGCTCATTCCTTGTAGCAGTAGCACCCAGAGGCACTGATGTTCCAGACTTTGCTCTACTCTGGCTATCCCCCCAGCCCTGGGCCATCAGATTCTTTAGGGGCAGGAACATAACTGATTGATTTGTACTGCTGTGTTTTATTATTCCCCATATGAGCCGAGTTAGTTATACATTTGGGTTTTTAATAACTGTTTGCTTTTTTTCCCGTTATAATAGACAGTCCTCAGCATTTCTTTTATTTTTTTCTGCCACAGGATCACAGGCAAAGCCCTCTCCACACAGGCTGGCTTCTGGACCACCTATGGGTTGCCCATACTTACGATCTCAAAGTGCAAACTCCTATTAATGATGGCAAGATATTGTAATGAAGGGAAAGAAATTTAGAATTTCTTGAGTATCTGCTCTGAGTCCAGCATGGTAGGTCTATGTTCACAACAGTGAGAAAGATAAGTGTTAGTGTTTCCAGTGTTACAGATTAGTGGGCTGTGATCCTTCCTAATCTATATTCTAAGAGAAATAACTTAGAATATAGGTTAATAACTTGCATATAATCACGAGGTTATTGGGGGCTGGGCCGGGAACTATACCCAGATCTTCAAGATTATGTGCCTTTCATACAACCCAGCACTAGAAGAAAAAGACATGAAACTGTACTGTAGTCCCCCTTATTCATGGGGCATATGTTCTCCGAACCTCTGTGGATGCCTGAAACTGTGGACAGTACTGAGCCCTATATGCACTGTTTTTTCTTATACATACATAACTATGAGCAAGCTTCATTTGTAAATTAAGCACAGTAAGAAATTAGCAACAACAATAATAAAATAAAACAATTATAACAATGTCCTGTAATGAAAGTTATGTGCATGTGGGCCTGTCTTTCAGGGTGACCCTCGCTGACATCTTCCTGTAGACTCAGTGCTTTCTGACTCCATGCACTGCCATTGATTTGAACAAACTTTTTTGTTGATGTTTTCCCACCACAAATGTAATGCCTTCCCATCTTAACTAAGTCCTTACCACACACCGTGGCTGTCACTTCTGCTGTTGGAGGTACAGCAGCAAACTGCCATAAATGTCTCTATACTTATGTACAATTCCATGGAGGATTTTACTACTAATTTTAGCAACCTTGGCATACACATTTTTTTATTAAGTTGAGAATTTTACCTTTTCACTTAAAGGTAGTACTCTATGGCTTCTCTTTGGCATACCTAAATTTCCATCGTCATTAGTTGTGTTTTTTTAATTGATTGTAGAGAGAGAGAGAAAAGGTGAAAGAAAAGAAGGGAGAGAGAAAGAGAGAGAGACATTCATTTTGTTGTTCTACTTATTCATGCATTCATTGGCTAATTCCTGTCTATGCCCTGACTGGAGATCGAACCCCCAACCCTGGCATCCTGGGACAACATTCTAACCAACTGAGCTACCGAGCCAGGACCCAGCATCATTAGTCTTGTGCTTTGAGACCATTATTAAATAAAATAAGGATTGCTTGAATACAAGCACTGTGACCCTGTGACATTTGAGCTGATCACTGAATCAGCTACTAAGTGGGTAGCATACATAGTGTAGATAGGCGGGTCGGAGGGAGGATGCGCATGCTGGGCGGGACAGAGCAAGATTTCATCATGCTACTCAGAAAGGCACACACTTTCAAACTTACGAATTATTTATCGAATCGTTTCTTTCTGGAATTTTCCATTTCATATTTCCAGATCTCAGTGGACCGTGGGTAACTCAAAGTACGGCAAACAAAACCACGGATGGCAGAGAGCTACTACATTTTCCAGTATTTAACCCTCAACCCTGGGGAACTTTGTTTCTGTGGCTGTCAAACAGCCTCTCACATTCTCCCAGCAGGTGTTTAGGTCTCATGGTGAACCGCCCAGGAGGAAAGAGCCTGATGAGTCCCAAGGAGCCCTCCCTTGTCCCAGGCTGGAGCAAGTTCAGGCCTTCATTTCAGGGGTCAATAAGCAGGTCCGGAGTTAAGAGAGAAGCCTAAACTGGACTGGCAAATTGCATATTGAAATACCTGGAACACTAAATTTCCAGATTGATGACAGGTTTGGAGGAGGTGAGAGCATCATTTGCTTGGAGACAAGAGGTGCAATGTGGCGGTGAATGAGGGCACACGTGCACCTGTCTGTAAGTGATACAGACCTTCCCATTCTGGGGGCCCTGCTTTTAGAAAACCAGTTAAGCAAGAACGGAGAAATTTAGCATTGTCTCTGGCCTACTGTTTGTGTAAGTGTGTGTCTGTGTTTGTTGGATAAATAGATATAACATGAAAATGATGTAAAAGGTCTGTTTTAAATGTACAATTCTGTAGCCTTATGTATATTCACACTGTTGTACAGCCATCACCGCTGTCTATCCAGGACTTCCTCATCATCCCAAACTGGAACTCCATTAAACAGTGAGTCACTTCTCCTCCCACCTTTCAGCCCTGGTAACAACCACTATGCCACTATGCTACTTGCTTTATTATTGTTATTTTTTAAACATTTCTTGAGAGACAGAGACATTAATTTGCTGTTCCACTCATTAATGTATTCATTGGTACTTGTATGTGCCCTGACTCAGGGTTGAACCTGCAGCCTTAGTATATTGGGATGATATTCTAACCCACTGAGCTACTTGGCCAGGGTGTTTCCTCTATGCTACTTTCTGTCTCTATGAATTAGACTATTCCAGATAACTCATGTATGTGGAATCACACAATATTTGTCTCTTGATGTTAGGCTTGTTTCACTTAGCATAATGGCTCCAATGTCTGCCCTGGTCTAATGCCTGCCCTGCTTTCTCTTTTGTTTGTTTGTTTGTTTTTATCCTCACCTGAGGACATTTTTTTGTTGCTTTTTAGAGAGAGAAGCATCATTTTGTCATGCCCTGTACATGTCCAGACCAGGGATTATATGCACTGGGACAGGTGATGGAACCTACAACCTCACTATGTTAGCTATGACCAGGATTCAAACCAGCAATCTTTTGGTAATGAGGGAACACTCCACCCCACTGAGCCATACAGCCATACAGGCCAGGGCTGCCCTACTGTTTTGTTTAAGCTACTAAATGTAGCTTCTCTTTGCTGTGGCTGGACAGTGGCAACAACTTCTTTAGCATGAAAAGCCCGGTGTGGACTGAGATGGAGAAACTTCATAAATGCACAGATTCACCAAGTAAACATTTGCTTTCACAAGCAGATCAACAAAATTCAAAGTGACAAAAGGAAAGCTTTATATATGCACTTTGGTTATGTACATGGTAACATTTTAACACTAGGAATGAGTATTAAAGTTAAATTTCTATTCTAGTGAAGATTTACCAAGCCCCTACTATACTAGAGATATCAAGAGAATGAGCTAAAGATCCTGTCCTCGATAAACACAGTGTGGAAATTGTATTTCTTAGGCCCATTCTCCGCTATTACTATGAAAACCACTCTGAAATGTACTATATATGATAACTAAAAGGTTAAAAATAAAGGTTTTACTGGTGTCTTCAATGAATATTATTCCTAGGGAAGGAAGTTATGCCTATTAAAGGGGAAGAGCTGTGATTTAATATAATGGAAAGTAGATTAAGACCAGTGCATTTCTGGAAAAATAATGCTAAGAACTGAGTCAACAGAAGAAGCCAGATTGCCATAAAAAGTTAAAACACCACATTTCACTAATTCTAAGACACACACTTTTTCCTCCTTTTAGATCTCTAAAATTGGAATGCATCTTACACTCTAAAGCTGGGTAAATAAAATAACATATAAAGTATCATTATTTCTTCCTTGGAGTTGTTGGTCTCTTTTCAGAGAAGGTTTTTTGTGTCTATGTGTGTCCAACTTTGTGTTTAAGAACCTGTGTAGCAGTCTCCCATGTCCCAGAGTTAATGATTGTACGAACCTAGAATTTAAATGATGCAAAACTCTGACCTTTGTTTTTGTTCCTTGTTTGGACCATCCCTGAAGAGTGTAGGCACCGAAGCAGAAACAGTGTCTGAGAACGGGGATGTGTAACTCAAGCTTTCTCTGTAGAAGCCTGAAACACCCACCTGTGCCTGCCGCTTGCCTAGCTGTGTGAGCTGGGACAGACTGCTTGCACCACCTCATGGCTCAGTTTCTTCAAGGGGTGGATAATGGTGTCTACCTCACAGAATTATGGGAACTGGGTGATTTTGATACAGTAGAGCCCCTACAGTAATGCCAGGCCTCTGTTACCACTGTGCCTCACTTCCTTAGTGATCTCTCTAGGCCCATGTGCTTAACCATGTCCCTTATTTGGGACAACTCCCCAAACCATATCTTCAGCATGGGCCTTTCCCCTGAACTTTAGATGTTTATACTCAATTATTTTCTCCACCAGAAAAATCTCATGTTAGCTCAAAATGAACAGGACTACAGAACAACTCTCAATCTCTTGACCATCAAATTATTTCTCGACCATCAAATTATTTCTCCTCCAATTCTCCTGATCTCCTTAGATGGCCCCTGATCATCCTTAGATCACCCTGCTGGTCTCTCACACCCCATATCCAAGCTATTTTCAAAATAGCTGTCAGTTCTACTTTCAAAATACATCCAAATTTGACCATTTTTCATTACCTCCCCTGCACTTACAAGCATTCAAACTATCAACTCTTTCTTGAACTGGAGTAGCTTCCTACCAATTTCTTAGCCTCCTTCCATTTTGCTTCCTAAATTATTTTATCCAGAGCAGTCTCTTGAAACTGTGACCCATTGACATGTTACTCCTGTGCTCAAGACCCTGCAATCATTCTCCATCTCCTTCAGAGTACAGCTTAAGACCTAGCCCAACCCACTTTGTGGGGCCTGACCTGGCCCCACACTACCCCTTACATCGCCTCTTCCCTTCACTCTTCCCCAGCCACTCTGATGTCTTCAAAAGGCTCATGTACCACCTTGCTTTTGCTAGTGTGTCTTTCCACAAACACCAGGGGGGCTGGCCTCTTCCTTTTCTTCAGGTCTCTTATCAATTCAACCTTCCTTCCCTGACCATGATGAGGAAACAGCATCCATTTCCCTCCTAACAGTACACTGTGTTTCTTACCTCACTTTACTTTTCTTCCTTGCACTTATCACCACTTAATATATCTATTTATTTGTCTTCCTCCTTGAGATGAGGGACATCTTGTTCAGGATGTATCCCTAGGGCCTAGAACAAGTATCCTGGTACACAAGAGGGGCTTGATAAATATTGAATAAATAAATAAAAGAACCAATGTGTCACTTTCTAAGGATGACTTTGTTGGAATCCTCATTTGAGTGACTGGCTTTCCCACCACAAATGCATTTGCATTTATTTTATGGGTCTGAAACATTTAAAGATTGGGCTAAGAGAGGCTTGCTTTTTCCCCCCCTATCATATTTTCCTCCTGAGATTTGGATACTCTTTCTCTTACTCACTAGTTCAGAGCCAATCAATGTCACCCTTTAGTCTGCCGAAGTGGTTGCTGAGTGATGATGAAGCATTTCATCCCTCCGGGAGCTTAAAATGCTGCCTCTGTAGCATGTACAGTTGCTGCTGGCTATGAGTGAAAATCAGAAAATCTCCTACTAGGGAGTGTAGACAAGGAACACTCAGACTCTGGGTCAGCTCAGAGGGCCTTTCAAGTCTCCCCTTCAATACTCATGCTGATTTTTAGTGCTCATGAAAGCAAGGTACCCCAGAGAGTTAGCTGCAGTCTAATGCACTAAAGGATCTCCACAGAGCTTCAACCTCAACCCTGCAGAGAGAGATCTAGGTCTCTCTGGTGACGAAGCTCATCATACACTCTTATAACTTAATTTCTAATAAAATGTCATTTGAACCAAGAGAAAAATCCCTGGTGGGTTTTATTGTTAGAGCTGGAGCAATGAAGAAATCAACCTTTTCTCATTAAGGTGACTTTTCATTCAGGGGAATCAACATAATTACTGCCTAGCAATGTGGTGGCCTTGGTCTGCTTGGGCTGTAATGACACAATCCTACTACAGCCTGGTGGTATACACAAGAGAAATGCAGTTCTCACCGTTCTGGAGGCTGGGTAGTCCAAGGTCAAGGAACTCACAGATTAGGTTTTGGAGAAAATCTGATTCCTGGCAGGTAGACAGATAGCCGCCTTCACTTGTGTGCTGATAGGGCGTTTCCTCAGTGCATGCACAGGAAGAGAGAGACAAGGGGGCTGTCTTCTTGCTATAAAGCCGCTAATCTCATCATGAGGGTCCCACATTCATGAATAAATCTCAAACTAAATTTTTATTTCCCAAAGTCCCTACTTCCGAATACATCACATGAGGCATCAGGGCTTTAATATATTAATTTTTTGGAAGCAGGGGACACAGGAACATTCAGTCCTTAACCATGGTTAAGAGCTTTGAAGTCAGAGTGATGCAGATTCACACTTGGTTAAGTTCATTACTGAGTATAGTTAGGCAAGTTACTCAACTTTTCTAAGCCTCTGTTTTTTAAAAACTAGAAAATGGACTGTCAGCTACCTCACTGAAGTCTTATTGGTAAAGTACCTAGCAAATCATCTCTGTAGAGCAAATTTTTTAGATGGTAGCTGTCATTTTTGTCTTCTAGATGCCTCCCTTTACCTTATGTAATCACTAAAAATGTTCTGGAAGGAATGCTACTTAAAATGAAATATGGCATCATTTTATTTCTGATGTATAATATATTAAAATATAAAATGGATTACCCCCCAAATGGAAAATGGCTCTGTAGGTTCCTAAGCTGTTATTGTAAGATGCCAATTTTCACATTATTTAGAAAATTTATCAAATATTATTCTATACATAAAAAAGACATAAAGTATTAGATTGTAAAAATCCTACTGTAAACTTACACACAAATACTATAGCTTATTTTTAATCTAATATGAAAGTCGAAAGAGAACATTTTCTGACAGATACAAATGACTGTATTTTGCCATGTGTAGTGTGCACTTTGTTGCCCACATTTTTGAGGGAGAAATAAGGATGCACATTATACATGGGCATCATGATTACACACCATGGGTATATTGAGGGGCATAACAGTCCTGTGGATAATGCTCACAAAAATGTGGGTGTGCATTATACACAGCAAAATATGGGGTATTTTTACTTATATGAAAATACGGCTTAGTGTTAGGCACAGAAAATATGTTTAATAAATGGTAACTTCCTCTCACCCTAATATCTAGGTAAACTTCAGCATAATCTAAATTGTTATATAGAAGTTCATGACAAAAACTTTAACATTTTAATTTTTAGATATTAGTTTAGGTTTTTAAGATGATCATTTTGTTCTACTGCCTGACCTCTCCAATTTCTAGTGCAGACAGTAAGGGGTGGGTCCCTATATTGTACTATCCGGGTGGCCCTTGAAGCTGTTGATCATTCTTCTGTCACTCTTCTGCTGTAATGTTCACTGTCTGCAGAGATTCGGTTACTTATTAATTGAGCCAGTATTTATTAAGTGTCTGCTGTGTACCAGGCACTGGTCCTAGGTGGTGGGGGGGGCTACAGACGTGAACAAGACAGATAAGGTCGATCCCTTGAAGAAGGTTAAATTCCAGTGCAGAATGACAGAAAATAAACAAGCAAACAAACAATCAAAACAATTTCAGATTTTCAAAAGTGCTAGAAAATGCCAACAAATAATCCTTGCAGGGTGGTATCTATTCCTTTCCATTGCTGGTCCAGGGTGGGGGGCCTCTAAAGGGGGTTCCCTCTGAGCAAAAGCCTGAAATTTGTAGCCAGGTAAAAGAACCAGGAGAGGACGTTGAGAGGGAAGAGCAAACCCGATACCAGAGACAGATAAGAGTTTAGCATGTTCAGAGAGCCCCAAGCAGACTAGCAGGGCTGGGAGCATGCTGAATAAACCAGTCTGGAAGGGGACGGGGGAGGTGGGCAGGCACTGGGTAGTCTCGTGTTATGTAGTCCAAAGGAGAATGTTTACATTTTATTTGAAATTCAATCAGTAACCAAAGAAGAGTTTAAGGAGGAGAATGACATAATTTTACTACATATTCAAACAATAAACTTGGCAACTGTGCGCTTAATCTGCCGCAGAGGGGGACAAAAATTTAGAAGTCTAGGTTGGTGGCTATTTTCATAATCCAGGCTAGAGAGAACAGGGTTTAGATGAAGGTGGTGGTAGTAGAGATGAAGAGAAGGAGAGGAAACATAAACCCTTAGATAGTCAACTTGAACAAGTAAAAACAAATTGGTGAAGGGGGGGAAGCTTAGTATAGGTTTTGACAAGATGAAGCCTTATCAAGAGTACTATATTCGATATGTTAAACTTGATATGTCTATGCTATACAAGTAGAAATGTCAAATACATTGTTGGCTATAGGTCAAAGATACTGCCATTTAGGGGCTAATGGCATCGAGGTGAAATATAAATTCTCTAGGTTAGGAGAAAGCACAGCCTCCAACATTGAGAGGTCTTATGTATAAGAAGGAACCAGCAGATTGTGAGAAGTAGGAGAAAAACCAAAGAAGGTGTCATTGAGTAATAACCATGATTCCTGGCAAGTCCTGCCCAAGTGCTGCTTTAATTGCCTTCAACTACTTTATTTTTTAAAATTTCAAGAGCTAGGTGTCATAATTACAGAATTTTACAGATAGAAATTGAGGAACGGCGCATTAACCATTTTGCCCAAGTTCACCCAGCTCATAAGGGGCAAATCTCGGACTCAATGTAATTCCAAAGGACATATTCTTAACTAGAATGCAACACTACTCTCTGATTTGCAAAGGAAAAGTAGCTTTTTCATCCCCTTCAAAAAATGTGTCAAATTTCACTGAGAGACAAAATCAGATGACAAGATAGCATTCATTGTACTTGTCACATGAAGATAGGCTGTTTCAGTGGAGATAGCTTTTTCAGGGTAATGATGGTAACAGAAGACAGAGGGATGGGGGTTATCAAGTGTGCAGGAAGAAGGAAGGGGAAACCACAGCCTTAGATGACTCTTGTGCACAGATTACAGAGCAGAACAAAGAAATGGTGTTAGAGCAAGAGAGGGATTGATTTGGGACTCAAGAGGAGTGTGTTAGATAGGTCGTCTGGGAAGCAGACCTTAAAGTGAAGATAGAAGTACAAGATATGTATTGGTATGATGCCTTTGAAATATAATGGAGCAGGAGCAGGAGTAGGCAGGTGATCTAGTAATCCCTCTTCTGGGTAGTTACCTTAAATAATTGAAAGAAGGGTCTCCATGGGATAGTGGCAGTTCTATGTTCATTGCATCATTTTTACAGTATCCAAGATGTGGTAACAACCTGAGTGTCCATCTAGAGATGAGTGGACAAAGGAAATGTGGTATATCCATAAAATAGAATATTATTCAGCCTTAAAGAAAGTAATCCTGCCATATGGGAGAACACAGATAAGCTTTAAGGACATTACGCTAAGCAAAATAAGCCAGTCACAGAAGGACAAATGCTTCATGACAAATATTGCACTTATATGAATATTATAAAATAATCAGACTCATAGAAGCAGGGAGTAGAGTGCTGGTTACCAGAGTCTGGAGGAAGGAGAGATAACGAGTTGTTAGTCAAAGGGGATAAAGTGTCAGTAATACAAGTTCTGGAGATCTGTACAGCATAATAGCTAAGTCAACAATGCTGTATTGTACAGTTAAAACTTTGTTAACAGAGTAGATCTCGTGTTACCACAGGTTTTAAAAATTTGTTTAAAAAATCTGGGTTCTCTTGAGCAAAAAAAGTGAAGGCTTCTAAATCAGGATTTCTCAGTTCAAGACCACCTGAGTTTACATGGCCTAGCATATATGCTATAAGAAACAGAATCTGAATCACAGCTCTCCCACCAACTTAACTCTGCCCCACGTCAAAAGTTAGGCCTACTTACATAATCAAATACTCATTTGATGATCTTTGTGAATATTTAATTTTATCTAAGGAATTCAAAATACTTGGTAAGTAAGTAAATGCCATTAACCTTTGCTGGTTGCTTACTGTGTCTGTGAAATGGTGATATAAAGACACACATGAAAGTCTCCAGTTGGAAGACACCAAAGCAAACTGCATAAGAGTTCACTGAGCTAAGCTATATTTTAAGAAATCTAGAAACCCTTTATGGTACTGAAATGATGATAAAGCACTGAGCAAACACGAGTCAACAGTTTTGAGAAATTAACTGTGCAAAACACTGGTCTTCTTGCCTGTTCGGTCGGTCACAGGGTTAGTTGCATAGGTTGCAAAAAACATTTTGGGGGATTTGTGCTGTGTCTGTTTTTACTGGGCTGAAAGACTAAGTTCTTTGAATTGACTGATGTTATGAAACATACACACACACATAAATTTAAAAACCCACACAGATTATCAATACAAGATTTTTCTATGCTATATCAAAGTATATATATATATGTGTATATATATATATGTGTGTGTGTGTATGTATATATATATTTAAGTCAACATAGCACCTGTGAAACAATAATATATTCTTCCTCAGAGCTAGTGGGCTTCTCATTAGGAGAATAATTCCTGAGACATCAATTGTTTGAGGATTCTTAGTGAAAATTATTCTAGCAATCTGAGGCAGCATTAAGGCAATAATATAGCAAGCATACAAAAATATTCACAGCTACTTTCTGTTCCCTGGGAATTTAGATGGGTAATCCCATATGGTTAAAGTACTTGTTATGCATGATAGAAAATGATTCCAAAACAATACAAATCACCAAGGAATAGTGAGAGGGAGTTAAAAAGGAAGGGAACCTTGCTTTTCTGGCAAAAAGAGAGCTGCCCACAGTTTTGGCCAGTGGTTACCAGAACTATATCCTCTTCAAACAATCTGAGATGCTATTTTTGTTCAAGAACCTGACTATGGAAAATTTTAGTTTATTCAACCACTTGTTTCATCACAATAATGATCTCAGTACAGGCCACTGACTTCTTACTCTCTGGTGCTACAGATTGTTCAGCTGCTGCAAGATGATCTGTAAGGGAATTATGCGGAGTCGTTCTAGTGGGAAAAGAGCAAGGATGACAACTCCTGAGTGTCATGGTTGCAGGAGCAAAGTTGCTGCTCCACCCCCTTAGAGAAAAAGGACATTGCACGTAGCAGGAAGAGCAGCACGCTCCTCTTACCACCTTGTGTTTGTGAAGGAATTTCCTTGTGGGGAGTGAGGGGGCTGGGCATCATGTCGGTCTCTAAGCAGCGATGCGACTGCTTCGTTTTCATGAGGACCCCAAAAAGGAAGGTGAAAGAGGTCGCAGACTCATAAACCAAAAACTATCCCTTTGAGAGCAAAACTGATTTTGTGTGCTCAGGAAATGGGATGAAATGCATGCCACAAACTCTTCTCTTTGTGAAAGGTAAACTTCTCCTGACTGAAGAGAACAGCAATAATTATTCAAAATTCCTGAAGTAGGCCAACCATTTGTCCAGAGGGCAAAGAAATCCTGCTTGACTGGCTTCCACTCGAAACCAGTGTCAAGTTCCCGACCTTATGAACTCCCCAGAACAATATTAGATGGAAACGCAGGAGCTGTTCCCCTTAACTCGCTCTCTCTCTCTTTCTCAAATTAGAGCAGAGCAGGCAATGTGGTTATGTTTATATTGGCACTCACAGAGTATCTCTTGGTTGGAATTGTTATATTTTATTATGGACATTAATCCCTTATAGACTGGATTTTTTTTTGTTTCCCTTTTTAAAAATGGTAGTGTTCCTTACAGGAAATCTTTTTTTCCTTACAGGGGTGGTGCTGATAGATGAACACATCCATTACTGCAGATGCACTCTGATAGTTTACTTTTAAGAGGACCCCATTGTGTTCTTGGTGGTCCACTCCCTTGTTTCTCTAAGTGTTTTCTGAGTGGAGAAAAGTGAGGGATAAGACGTTAGAGTCTCAAGCAGTGGCTCTTAAAATGTGGGATTCTTTTTTTAATAGGAGAAAATTCAAGTTGAATACATGTGCATAGCAATTTACATAGGCATGATAATTCTATGAAAAGTGCAAAGACAGTGAGGCAGCACTGGGTATATAAGGCATTTGGGGACAGTGGAGAAAGGGGAGGGGGTGGGGCACTAGATGTCAGAAGTCAGAATGGGCTGATTTATAGGTAGTTGCGAACACAGAACACTCACTCACGGCAGGGAAATCCTGGCTAGGCCACTCAGAAACAATGAGACACAGTGCACCTTGTCAGGGGCATCTGCTTGAAGCCCTCTTATTATCACACTTAATTCGAATTAGGCTAAGGTGGCATCTTTAGTTCTTCCTGAAGTAGGTTTCTCTGTTTAAATCTGTTGGGCAGGAAAGGGGAGGAGAGTTGAAGGTTGTGAGATGTCACAGATTTCCTCAAAAATTTGATAATAACTAGGAAGGCACACTGGACCAAAAAAAAAAAAAACGTTTATATGCTCACAAAAAATATTACATAGGATCTCAGGAATTTCAGAACCCCTGACATGTGCAATGCTCCCTCCTCTGAAAGTTACTGAATATTAGATAAGTCCTGTGTCATGAAAGGCAGAGATGTTTACCTCTACCAAGATTTGGAAGACTTTGCATGCCTCACTATCCCTCAGCCTGCAGCTGAAGTCTAGGCTTTCCTAGTCAGCCCTATTGCTCTGAGCGCTGCCATCAAGAAATACAAGCTGGTCCTCAGTAGCAACAACTGGATTCTTCATAAGTGTTGATTATGAAGTGAATGCTCTACCCTATCCTCCTAAAAGTTGAGTTCTGAAAACTTTAACCACAAACAATTCATCGCAACTCATGTGCAGCACTCAGGAATCCACTTATGAGAAAGACGCACGTGATTTCAAAACTGGCTCTAGCTCGGCGGTTTTGCAGTTGCCTATATGAAATGATTAGTCAATTTTAGCTTTGATCTTAGGAAACACAGAGCCACATCTTGATACATTCTTCATAATAAGCAGCTTGGATAATACTCCTACTCCTGAATTCAAAGATTAAAAGTATCTGGAGAAAGAACTAACCTCTGTCTTCTTGAGACATTTCCTCCAGGGCAGGCCAAAGGTATACTGGGAAAAAGGAAGAGAAAAAGCTTATCATTTTTCTATCCGTAGTATTCTGAGCTGTCAATTCAGCAGCTTGCACAAGAACTAAACCTACTTTAAAGAGAGAGAGAGAAAGAGCTTGAAAGTGTTGTACTATTAGCTATTCTGATTCTAGTCCATGCCAGGAAGCAAAGGCTCTTATTATACCATGTTCTATTTTTGATCTAATCCATATCAACAGCCTGAAGTCTCAGCATGGTAATGCTGGGGAAATTCTTTGATGATAATTGGAAACTTCACTGTCATGCCCCTTAACTTATACAATCTGACTGTCACTGGGGTGTCATTCGGGCTACGAAGAGCCGGGGATAAGAAGAGTGGGCATCTGAAGTCAACGTGGAGACTACAGTAGCAAGTAGAGCCTCTTGTGAAAGTCCTCCCATTGGTTAGGTCGCAGGTGTGCTTCCCTACCCGGATATTTTAGAGACTCAGTTTACCACCAGGCAGACACCCAGACAGCACCCACGTTTCCCCTGGAGGAGACAACACAATATGGGAGGAAAAGTCACACTCCACGGCAGTCATTGAAAACAGTTAACCATAACGCTGGGCGTTAAAACCTGGCACCTTCTTGTCGTGATAAAGATTGTAGCAAGAACAGGAAATGGCACAGCACAAATCCGTTTTCGTGATAATGATCTCGTGAATGTAAAGGGCATAGGAAATGGAACAAATGTAACCCATTCCATTACCACCTTCAAACGGTAACCTCCTTGTCCTAGTCACATGCCCTACTTATGGTCCAAGTGCAAAGGAAATCGAAAGGCTGACTGTGACACCGGGGAACAAACAGCCCCCACTCTTGTGTGTGTGGATGGGTGCTTGCACGCATGTGTCTTCCCTCCTCTGACCTCTGTTGCACCAGAGAATCCCTTCCAGCTGATTCCCCGAGTCTGACCTGAATTAAGCAGGTCAGACACGGGAGGAACAAAGAAACCTAAAAACCGAGAAGTCTCCTGGGAATACGCACTCTCTCCTTGCCACCCTTTCTCAGGACGAGGAAACCCTGACCTTACCCTAAATAGAAGCAGTGAACAAAGAAGATGACTGAATGTCTTTCTTCCTTCTAAGCCTCAAAGCTTCTCAGCTTCTTGGGGAAAATGAAACTTCTGTCTCCTGGTGTGTTCTCCCTCCCCTGTCTAAAGAGGCTGCAACTTGATTAGGGCTCATGTGAAAATACAAAGGTCCCAGGAACACAAGGAAGCCAGGACGGAGGTCAGTCAGGCCAAGCCGGAGTGGGGCTGCCATCCATTCCTCTTGGACCTGGTGGTGTTTTACAGACTGATCTGCTTCCCCTGGAAAGCTCTGGAAGCAATGCTATGTGAAATTCCTAACACGTCATCTCCCCCCAGGAGGACTACTTCAGATATGGGGAGTCGTGAGGAGCAATGGCTGGGTTTGCCAAATAAATACGAGAGAAAAAGCCAGATTGCCTGGCGTCATGTGCCCACACCCCACGGCAACCAAATGTCACCCACGAGGCTCAGCTGGCTAGTGACTCTTCAGAAGGCATCTAAGTAGCTGTACTATATACTTCCTTCCCCTGGGGGTTCGTCCGGGCCTCAACACACTTTACAATTCAGGCGTCCTGGGTGCTTGTCCCTTCCAGATGATATTCCGATTACAAAAGGGTCCCGGCTGCTTCATGAGAAATGCAGCGACGTTCCTTGCCCTGGTTATATGTCTCTTGTTAAGTGATGTTGGGAGACTCCCAGGCGATTTCACATCTGAAGATAGCAATTGGTGGCCCCCTTACCAGATGCCATGCCAAAGGTTTTCTGTGGGGCGTGCTGGTTCCCCAAGTATCCTAGCTTGATTCTCAAGACAAATGACATTGAAATGTTATTTCCAAAGAAAAGAATGAAGCCATAAAATTAAAGTAGGCAATGAGCACTGAAAAATAATCATTGGAGAGCAATTCAACGTGAGCAAAAGAACCTTCTGGAAAACTGGTTAAGTAGTTTCTAACCCCTAGTACCTTCCTGGGAGGTGTTCACTGATTGTGTATGATTGTGTGTGATGAATCCCAATACGGGCTTGTTCTATTGCTTTTAAAACAGACTTTAAAAAAAAGCAATATGATTGGGATAACTACAATCTTGGTTTAATTATTAAATATATCTTCATCTGCCTCTTTTTTTTAACAGTTTTTATTCTGTCTTTTTCATTTCCCAATGAGTGCTTAGGCATATACCTGCCTTTATGGCACAACCATTTCTTTTCATTCTCTCACTCTTCTATCAGAGACACTGTGGTTGGTTAAAAAGAGAAATACAATGAGAGAGAGACAAATGGGGAGGTGCTCTCCCCAGCTGCGGGGCCTGGTGGTGAACCCCTGTCCTCTGCACCTCAGTTCTCTCCTCTGTAAAGGGAAAAAGTTCGTCTATGTGATACAGGCCAACCTTTTGTTCTAAAACCTAAGTTCTAGTTCCCTCTAGTTCTAAAAATCTAAGAGATATTGGGTTTCTATAAAATCCAAACCCGTGACACAGATATCACCTGTATTTGTTGCTGATGTTTTTCTCTGCGTTCTTGATGGACGTATAGAAAGGATTTCTTTCAGGAGGGCATTATCTTCTCTGTTTATGAGCGTTAAAGCTCCAGGTCTCCTGTTTCTTGCCCGTAGCCCTTTATCTCTATAGATGAGAGGTACAATTGCTGTCTTAAGATGTTTTCAGTGTCAATTTGTTTGCTCAGTGTCTATTTCTAAGGAATAAACACATAAGTATAGGGAATGAATTTACGGAGTGAGTTTCGCGGAAAGTCTGCCAAGCACACAACAGACCCATGTGAAGGAAGGAGGAGGAGGGGATCTGAGTTAGGACACTGCGTGTAAAAATCTCCAACGTAAAGGAATTCTATTTTTAGTAATTCCAACTGACTAAAGGAGGAAATAAGTTTGTACACCTGAAGTTCAGGGCTGTATTTGTGAAGGAGACTTTAAACTGCTGTTAAGCAATGGTATATCAGTTTTGTTTTTTAAAAATAAACCCATCTCTGGACATAAACTTAGGAATAAAATGTTAGAAATAGTTTTCCAGTGCAGAAGCATGAGCCAGAAACAACTTTTCCACTATGTATAATGCCGTCTGTAGATAATCCTGAAATTCTCCCAAGCAGAGCTTGGGCCGCGGTGCCCGCCATCTCTTCTGCCCTAGCACTCTCTTGGGTAACCCAGGTCGACTTCAAAGGCTTTCACACTGTGGACTCAGAGATAAGAGCTGTCTCAGGCTTGCGCAGACAGTGAGTACTGACCACAGCGAGATGCCATTTCCCATCCCAGAAGTGGTGTCAACCAAAAAGGGAACTTTCTTTGATCTTATCCAGGGACTTCATGCCGTTTTAAATGACTCCACTTCGCAACCTGTTTCCCAATTCCACAGTCATCTTGGTTGGCTGTTTACATGAACACTTGAGGTTACTTACTTGATATTATTTCCTATCTGGATAAACTAACCAGGGATTCAAAACACTCATGTTGTGGTGTGCAAAGGGTATTGAGGCTGTTTCTTGTGCAAAGACAAAAGGGTAACGAGATGTTTGCATTAGCAGCTTGTGACCAGCATGCCTCTCTGTGAATCAAGTGATATCTTCCAATAAGACTTGAGACTTGTGGATGTAGCCTAAGTTGGGCTTTAGGGCCTGTATGCCTTTGGCTAAGCTAATAAACTGGTGATCAAGCAGATGTGACTTAGCTATCAAAGGTTAGGAAGAGTATGGAAAAAATGTCAATCGGACACTGCAACCTGTAACATTACTACTGAGAACATTTTGACCCTTACAAAAGAACATGGAAAAATAGTTGACCCAAAGATTGTATTTCCACTGCCCCACCTGCCAATACGATGAATCCTATTGCCAAGCACCTGAGAATCCTGTCTATTCTTTAGAAAGGAGACAGAATCGATGTGAAGTGCAGTGGCGATTAGGGAACTACAGACAAATGGGGGAAGGTTAATGTTTGCCATCCTAACTTTGGATCTATGCACCTGATCACAGGTCAACATAGGTTTTACTTATAAGCCAAGAAAAATATGTTTAAGGGCAAGCTTGATGCTTCTGTCAATGCATCTGAGCTGTGGTGAGAAAGCCTAACATGTTTACTACAGGGCAGTCTCTACATTTGGGATAATCTGATAAAGAAAAGTCAGTTAAACACACGTGACTGTACGTAACCTATCTCTGAACTCATGAGAGAGCAGTGGTCAAGTTGGAAATCTCTGAAAACAGCCTAAGGGCTCCATTTGCCTTTTCAAAAACTGAGAAAGGCTGTATGAATAAAGTGGATTTTGAGCTGAGTGTTGAGAAAATGTTAGAAATGAATATAGATAAGAGTGTGCCTAGCCCTGGGTGGTGTGGCTCAGTGGATTTAGTGCTGGCCTGTGAACAAAAGGATCACCAGTTCAATGCCCAGTCAAGGCAGATGAGTGGGTTGCGGGCCAGGTCCCCAGTAGGCGGTGTGCGAGAGGCAACCACACACTGATGTTTCACTCCCTCTCTCCCCCCTCCTCCTCTCTCTAAAAATAATTAAATAAAATCATTTTCCCCCCAAAGGTGTACCTAAAGTCCAGGTCATGGAAAAACAGGTAGGAAAATAGAGCAATAGCCAGGCAGGTATAACAATGGGAATGTTGCTAGATGACCTCAAAACCCAATTCAGGCACTTAAGGGATTTTCAAGAAAGAATTATGTGATCCCAGCGATGGGAACCAGTTAGCATTTAGATGAATATATCTGTAGCAAAAAGGGTCTTAAATATAAATGGTGAACCAAGAAACAGTAGCTTATACGAAAGATAATCAAAACCCAGGTGAGAAATACGACTATAACAATATAAAATAGCAAAATATAACATGTGTGATAAACTCAGACATTGTTAGGGATGGAATTCACTGGGGCCTGCCATGGCCGAATAATCCGGGAACAGAAAAGACCACCGTTGTGGGTCAAAGGCTGACTCTACCCATAGTTAATGAAACAAAGTGTTCTTCCCCTTTTCTTCCCCTTCTCCCTATGCCTTTGATAGTGGATTTCATTCTAATTTAAATAAGCAAAGTATGACATACAAAACTGAATTATATGTTATCTAATCCTATAGTTCTCTGACTCAAGAGGAACTTCCATTTCTTATAATGCTTATATTTATTATTTAAACTATTGAGAGGGATATATAGGGAGAGTGCCAAATAATAATGTTTAACAATTATTAGATATCTTCAAAGTTGAGTACTATGCAAGGGGCTTTCCATGTTTTTCTATATATTGAATTATTGTTCTTTATAGATATTCTAGTTCACATCTTTCTGTTTTAAATTTTAAAAAGCTTTACTGCACATTATATTTGATATTGTTCATCAATGTAACTGTTTGAAAGTATGAATGATTGGAGACAAAAACTAGTGTGAAATGGCAGCCACATGAGAAGGAAAACAAATATGGAATTGGAGGATTTGCTAGACAAATTTGACCTTAAACTACATTGGCAATTATCTAGATAGCAATTTTATTTCAAAAAGAAAAGAAAAGGATTCAGAAAAGAAAGAGTCTCATGATGTTAGAACTAGGAAGTTATATAAACATGCATGGTTGGATTTTAGAAATACTAGGGCTGACAAGTTAGTATTTTGAATCATTTTCTGTAGTTCTTAGGCATTATTGAAATAATTTTAATATACCTGTTTCCATGGAGGTGATGAGTAAATTTTTGTATGATGGAAATTTTGAGCAGTATTAGCATAGATGCAAGATAATCTTGTTACACTCATATTTCTGTATATCACTGGAAAAGCCTTTATCTTAAGACATCTGGGTTAGAAGATTCATGAGTTCTAAAGGAATCATATTTTGAGTCCACAAACACATATAGAATACACAGATATGTAGGTCATGGTGCACATTCCCCAAAAGCATCAAGTTCAAAGCTCTGAAGATGCATTTTTTCCCATAATGCTTCCCATTAACTAGTCTTCTGAAAGTACTAGTTACTCCAGAAGAGATATGCCAAAGTGTCAATTACTCCATGTTCTCTAGCTCTTTTTGAGGGTCATGGCTCTTTCAGTGTAATACATGGGATTAGAAAAAATAGAAACTCCAAGCACATTAAACAAGTAAGAAATGTTTGTTGTCTTTCAATTAAATAATAGAATCACAGTTGCCAAGCACTGTCAGGTATTGCAGGTAAAATATATATATACTAAATATATCCATTTCTACCTAGTATTACATTTTGATCTGTCTTTTCAGTCATAGAGCGAACTAAATCGGAGTTTCTAAAATTGCTAAGTGTAATCATACAAAAAATAGCAAAAGAAAAAAATCATCTATCTAAGGTGTGTGATACCCTGCTATTGTATTACTATTTGTATAGCGGGTTTTCTATGCTGCCCATTGAACAGAATATATAAAATGGTAATAGGTGTATAAGCAGGAAATTCCCCTCAGGAAAGACTGCAGAGGGTCAGGTGTTTAACAAAGTACGCCCCACAGTGTATTAGAATCAACAGAACAAACAACAAGGGGACTTCGTCATTATTTCTGATAACATCAAATCATATATTGTGTTGAAAGTTATGGGGCATATTTATAACATTCAATATAATTCGGTTACAAATAAAAATATGAAAACCAATATAACTCAGTCAAACGCTGAACTCAGGATACTCCGAACTCTGAATGGCATCTGAAACAGCAATGCCCTTCGAGAAAACCACTGAAAAGCCACTCAAACATCACTAAAGGTTAGCAGTCAGGTGTAAAGTCCTTTCCTCAAGTTTTTCTTTCTGTAATGCATCCCACTACCGTTTCAATGATATTTCCCACAGTGCTTTCAAGTTTAATTGAGCTTAAATATACCATATGGAAGCGCAGAACCCATGACTTAAAAATGTAGAGAAGCAGAAGTTCACAAACTGTAGACAGAATAGAATATCACTTGGCATTTGGATAAAAGTGTTTTTCCTCAGTGTACTTTCAAACCTATTACCCTGTTTTATTTTAACAACATTCTTATGATATGGGTAAATTTGGCCTTTAGAATTATTCAAGTTTCACTGTGGAAAATGAGCCTGCTACCTGCCCAGGGAGGTAAATAGGGGGTTTGTATTCAGACCACAACTCTACCACCTTGATGCTCTCTCTATAAAAGCTGATCATCAGCCTTTTAAAAGGAGAAGCAGGATGAACATCATTACAAAGTTGGAAATGACCCTGTACAGAAGAAATTATTTTAAAGAGACAGACAGGTGGCTTGCCAGTTGAAGAATCATGCAGTTTTATGATTCTTTGGGTTGGTCTGGTCAGCATTTGTAATCCAACCTCTTAATGCTGTGGAGAAATAGCAGTTTCTCTTATGGTATTTTTTACATATGTTACATCCTTGAAGAGTATTCTTTATCACTTCAAGCTTCTCAAAAGGAAGCTTAAAATATCTGAATTTTAATGGATTGTGAGAGAAATTCCTCCTGGCCATGATCCTCACTCTTTTTCCCTTAAATCGACATTGTTACCATTTCCAACCTGTTGATGTATAACACTTGACAAAATGAAGTGATTATTTATAATATCTATGCCCTTCTTAGAAATCTGTCTACATATATCATGTGCTCTGTGTGGCCGTGTTCTGTGAATTCACATCATCTTAAAAAGCGATGGTGTGTATGCCCATTAAGACAGATACTGTTGAGAAAGAGTGGTTTACTAAGAAACATTGCTAATTTCAGCTTTTATTTCTCTAGAGAAGTAAAAAAATTTTCACCAAAAAATTTATTCAATCCAAATAAATTAATGAGGCAGTGGTGTATACACCAATTTTAAGAGATGTGCTATATTTTTGTATGGGCCTGTAAGCTTCTCTAGTGAGAACTGTACTAAAATTTCAACTTGCAACACTTTTTATTGTTTGCATCTAAAATGTCAATAAGTTGTTTGAAATTCTAAAAATCATTGCTATTTTCATTGTGAAAACACACACACATAAAACAAAAATAGAACTCCTTCACTGGTTACTGGCGTTTTCTAAATTATGAAAGTAATCAGCGAAGTTAAAACTAAGCTAAGCACGAAGACTGTGAACTTCAGAGTCCAGGTTCTAAACCTTTCAAAATTGCTTCACACAGCAAGATTTTAAGTACTATGGGGGTTAGGAGGGATGACATTTTAGATTTCTGTCACCCCTCCAACCTCATCTATTACAATCTGGACAAATACTAGATGGCCTACAAACGTCTGACTGTGTTAAACAAATGCTTCTATCATCTACCTCTTCCTTGCCCTCTTAGTGCTTTATTTGTATCAAAGCACAGTGATGGGACGTTATTTAAATGTTTGTCAATGAACACATTTGGCAATTACACACCGAGTTTAATAGGGGAGGAGGGCGCTAGAACTGGCTGATAGGAATAAGTGATTAACTCGGAAATAATGAAAGGCTGCAGCATTAGCAGCAGTCGTCAGTTTTATGCTTGCAAGGAAATGATGAGTGGGAAATTGGTGACACCTGACGAAAAATCAATGCTCCTGGAAGGTGATATAATAGCTTTAAGTTGGAAAAAAATAAGTACAGGGGAAATCAAAGCTGACACGGTAAAACTGCACAGAGAGAAGTAGGTAGAATAATGACAATGTCAAGCACCTAATGGAGCTAACGAGGCATAATGGGATGGCAGTGAGGAGCCCACGTCTTCTGAAACAACTAGTTAATTTAGTCGACTGATTTGCCCACTCACCTGTTCTACTCTATCTCTTAGGGCCATCCTGCCAGTCCCCTTATATTAGAACTTGCATCATTTCTCAGAAAATTCTCAAAATAATACTTAATATAAGAAGGATGCCCTTGCAAAGGGGAAAGGAATGTTCAAATGAAGGCCTTTAACTTATTTATTAAAGTCAGGATTAGCTAACTCCAAAACACATCCCAGAGTTGTTTCTCTGTGTATGAAAATGTGAAGGAAAGAGACATGAAAATAAAATGCACAGCTCTATTTTTTTCTGGCTCCAAGAGCAAAACACACTAAAATGCAACAATTGGTGCTTTGTGAAGAGAAGAGAACTTAACATTTGATGTAAGAAGTCTGCACTTGTGCTCTATTTTCGTGTGCGAGATCACTCCTGCACTCCTTTTTGGTTGCAAGGAGACTGGCCACTTCTTTTACTTCAGTAGGAGGGGATGGGGATAGAGGTGCTAAAAGAATATAGGAATTGAAAGGGGTTGTTTGGACCCTGTTCAGCAAACTCCTTAAAATTGCAGTACTTATTGTTTTCAAGGTAGCAGTGAGCAGGCTGATTTAACTTGGCTAAACAATAGGCATCTCTTCTGGTGAGTTAAAGGGTCTCAAACAATAAGAGGTGTTTTATCTTGGTTAAGCCGATAATTTGTCCTACTTAAGCAAGTAATGCAAATTTCCTTGCTCATTAGCTCATAATTAGGGTAATAAACCTGGAATCACCAAACAGATCAGTGAAAATATCATATGCTGTATGTGAAAGGAAGTTCAGCCTACCCTGCAGGAACCATTAGACAGTCTGAAGGAATTTATTCAAATTCTGAAGGCAACCCTACAGGTACTTATCATAAATTTACCTCCAAGGAAGAAGAGGAGGCACCCAAGGCTGGGGGGGTTATGGAGACACTTTAATAGTCCATGTGAAAACCGAAACTTTTACATGTATTTCTTAGTACAAAGAATCCTTATAATTCTAAAACATGCTTATGAATTATCTCTAAGTGGTTGTTTCACACAAATTTTTGTGCGTGGACATTTTTGCAAGCAAGCACTTACTATGCTGCTGGGGAAAACCAGGGCCTAGAGGTGCTGAGCAATTCGCCAGGACTCATACGGAGTCAGAGTATCATGTCCAGAAGACAGCTTCTCAGAATACTCTACAAAGCACAAAGTCTACACTCCACCCTAGTGTACGGAATTCCCAGATAGATGGATAACTTGACTTCCAGAGATAATGAAGAACTTCAAGGGCACGAGAAATCAAGCAATTCTGCTTTCTATTTCTTTTAAAATGAAAATGTTAATTCCACACAACTGATTTGTAGACTTACAGTACACTATTTATTCTGCTTTGTTTGCAAAATGTTTACAAATAGGTCCCCTCCTCCCTCAAAGCTGATACCAGTCTAAATCACGCCTGTACATGTGAAGTATTTTCTGTTTATTTCTGAGCTCCACCCAACTTGTTCATTTTCCTCATTACTCAAGGTTTAGAAAAAGGTGATTCACGTCAGTACAGCACCACATAGATTCACTGAAACTAACTTCGAGATTATAGGGCGGGCATCTCTTCTCTCTCTGTGAAAGAACGTGGAATTGTTCTGAGTCCTCACGTTTGTCCTAATTTGTATAACACTGAAATTTACATCTGAGTTTCTTTGGTCTTTACATTACCACTGAGAATATGTTTCTCTTTGCTTGGCAAGTGGTATATCGAGACCCTCATATTTTCCTGTCTTAGCAGAGGAGACAAGATAAACTCTTCAGTGATCTATTCACTCTGAAACAGAAACCCATATTCAATGATCTGTTTGAGCCTTGTTAGCACTTTCAGCTAAGATGAAACTATTAGAAATTTAGATAATTATAGATATGTGTCCTCTATTTCAAAATACAGTGAAAAGCTAAATAAAGCCAATATGACATCTATTCATCTTTTATGTTCATAAGGTAAGCTTCTGAAGACTAGACTCCTGTGGAATATTCCTGAATGCTAACAGGTGAACAGAAAGAGATTGATGATGTAACATATTAGCCAAAAGACCAAATATGCAGGTGGGCTCCTATGTATTTTTATTTTGTTTTTAATTCCTCAAAGTTCTGTAGTAGTCTAGCTGCAAGTAATATATTTAGAATGATGTATGGAGGTACGACAACTAAATCCAGCCATTGTTCATGAATCATGTTGAAACTTGAATTCTCCTCCAACAGTTACATTTTTCAAGACTAATTTAAGTGTGTCTTTGCTTCTCTCCCTTTTATTGAATTATCAGTGCCATGTATAACCATTATCCTATCTCTATATGTGGTATTTAGCATGAATTTATGTTTTACCAATATTTTCACTTTGTTGCTTAGCTTTTGACTGAAGTCAAAAACTACTGTGAAATGTGGTATGTTCATCCATGGCCTAGAAATCTCCCAGATCCAAACTCTCTCTATTTAATTTAATAACCATCAGTGTTTCAGACTAACAGAAAGACCCTGCCATTCAGATAAAGAGAGAGAGAAAAAAAGAGAGAAAGAAGCAAAAAACAACTGCAAGCAGAATGTCTCCCCTAGCACGCCCGGAGGAACCATTCAGGGGTAAGGGAAGGAGAGTTGGGAGGGCAAAAAAATGTTTTCCAGAGCTAATATAATGGAAGGAAGGAACTACCTTTAAATATCTTTAAATATTAAAGGCTAACATACACAGAACAGAAAAAAAAAGAAGTGTCAAGGTGATGGAAATGCATTAGACTTTGTGTAGGTTACTAAGGCAAAATAAATAAAAAGGAAACTAGGAAGAAAGACAAGGCCTAATGTAGAAAACACCAAGACACTGTGAAGCTTCTAACTTCGGGACTTCATCCACACTCCATTTTACCTGCCTCCAGGGGAGACCGTCCTGTGCCTTGGCTCCTGCTTCTCACACTCAGCAACATGTCCCTGAATTCCAAGGCCATAGTTCTGAGCGTTCTCCTCTTATTCCTCTGTTGCCAAAACAAAATCAGGGGCTAAATCCTGAAAGTAGACCCCCTATCCCCAAACACCAAACCCCACCTCCAGTGTTCTTCCCTATAGACGGTTTCCCTGTGATTCATGTGTGCTGTAAAAAGGGGGAACATACTGTGTTCTTTTTTTCTAAATGTAGATGTTTCCTACTTATTGTGGGAACTTGGACAATGAAGTGAAGACTCAATCTAGACTTATTTACAGATCCAATCAGTGACTCCTTTGGCTGCCTCTTTATTGTTATTCAAGAAAGAAAATAACTAAATACATGGAATCTTTTTAGTTTAGGAAACCAAAAGAGTTATGTACACAACATTTGTCTTTAGACCTCTGCCCCAATTCTGTCCTCTTTCCTCCTTTTGGGATCTCAGCTAGAAAACTCTCTGCCCTCTCCTCTCTCATTTACGTTTTCCTCAAGTCCTAGCAGTGTACCACCTCCTTCAGGGGACTCTGCCTTTTAACCCTTGCATCCAGTTCCGCATTGGTCCCTAAGATATTTCAGTTATTGCATCATGTTGACTTAACAAAAGGGCTCTGAGAGTGAACCTCCTTCACTGAGTTTCAAATAGAGGAAGTGGTAGTGGAGGGTGATTTGTGCTCTCATCCCCACGTTCTCTTTTGCACTGGAGGCAGTGCAAGAGGCTGCTCCCCAGACAGCTGCTGTGCACCCATTTGCAGGAGACAGAAATCACAATGGAACTTGAGGCTCCTTTGAAATTCTTCTGAGCAGAACTGAGACAGGGAAATCCTGAGAAACAAGTAGGGTTTCATTCTGCTTCTAAAACCAGGCCTTATCTCTCTTCCTTTAACTTGTTAATTAAAAACATTTTTTATCTTCCAGGGAGATTTTTTCATTGCTTTTAGAGAGAGAGGAAGGGGGAGAAAGAGAGAGACACACACACACACACATCAACGTGAGACACACATCGATTGGCAGCCTCCCCTATGTTCCCTCACCAGGGATTGAATCAGCAGTTGGGGTATGTGCCCTGTGTAGGTATCAAAACTGTGATGCTTTTGGTCCTTGGGATGATGTTCCAACCAACTGAGCCAAACTGGCCAGGGCTACCTCTCTTTCTTTTTAAAAATTGTATTGAATTTACTGGGGTGAGATTGGTTACCAAAATTATACAGGCTTCACGTGTACAGTTCTATAACACATCGTCTGTACACTGTATTGTGTATTCACCACTTAAAGTCAAGTCTCCTGTCAACCATTTATTTACCTTTACCTTCTTTAAGCTCCCCCACCCCAGGCCTCTTTGCTTCCTGTTCTGGTGCCCAGGGTCACTCAGATTCTGAAGTAGCTGGAAACATACTACATGTATCCTACAAGGCTTGTAACACATAGGTCATGAACTAGTGCAAAGGACAGAAAGTATCTTTTTCCTCTGGACCTATTCAGAAAAAAACCGTGTATAGGCCACTTAAAAAATTCAATGTGAGAACAGTTAATTTGGTCTTCATGGCAGCTGGTATATTCACTCAACTCAGATTCTTTGGTTTCTAACATGTTAACCTTTGCAATCATGCAAAGCGATTTTCTCCTTGTACACTGAAAATGGGTGCTCTATTCCATGGGAAACTCGGGAAGATTGAAAATCCAAGTCAGGAGTTGCTCATCACTGACCTGCAATCTGATCCTCTTGAAGTCATTCAAAAGCCCCGAACAATCCATATCAGTGCTTCTTTGAAGGGAGAGCGAATCCCTTTAGAAGTGAGCGCAGAGGGCTGCAAACTTGAGTCCTGTACGAAAAGTAGAAATTGAGGCTGTGAACCCAACATTTAATTTGTAACAGGAGGGCAGATGTCAAGATTATCTAAGTCAACCTCTCAGATTTTACAGACAAGGAACCAAATCAATTATATCACTTCTCAAGGAATTTTATGGTGAAAGGCTGGGAGTCAGATGACCTTGATTTGATTACTGGCTTCAGCACTTTCCACTGGTGGGGCATTGAGCATGTTTACCTCTCTTTGCCATAGTCTTCTGTCTACAGAATTGAGATGATTTGCTGCAAGGAATAAATGAAAATATACTGTTGATCAATATATATACTTATATATAAATGAATGTATATATGAATATATAATAAGTGGATATATAAGTGAATTATATATATATTCATTTATTTGGATTGCTATATTCATTTATTTGAATATAATATTATACATAATGAATGAATATACATGTATATCACTCCAATCAGTACTGCTAACTGATCTGCACTTAGTAAATGCAAGCTTCTTTCTGCAACTCTTCTTTGTTGTAATGCATTTTAATTTTTCCTCATGACTTTTAGAGCAATTTAAAGAATATACAGATATCTTCCACCGATACAACATTCCTGAAAGAGATAGCATTCCTATGAATTTTAGAATTAAAATGTAAAATAAAGTTAATGATAGCTCCTGTTTGCAACTTAAGTGGGTCTTTACCATGAACTTAGGCCAGGCTTGGACACATGAAGTAACTCCGCATGCTGGACAAGCATTTCATATCTGGCTAAGCCTTGAGGAATGGGGAAAAGGAAGTGAAATAGCTTCCCCCGTTCAGAGATAACACCTCTTCACCCCGCTTGTAACTCTGACAGCTCTGCACTTTGAAGACAAGAGGACAAGGGATAAAATGAAAGATAAGAAAAATAAGACATTTTTTTGCAACCCTGCCTTTCTTGGAATTCGTCTTTTCATGAATGTCTTTCTTTCTCTTTCTAGCTCTCTGCCTATAATTCAGCACCAAGCTCTCCATGGAAATTTCCCAATGTACCCAGCCCACAGCTGCCTCTTAGTCTCATGAAATCCTGGCATTAGTTGCCATTCCATTCATTTGGATATTAATCTCAAGTCACATTATGATAACTCCTCTTCTGCTTTAATAGTTTGCTATGACTTTCCCCGTGTCAGTATTTTGTTTCCCAACTAGACTGTAAGTCATTTCAAGTTTTTCTTGTTGAATTAGTTAACCAAAGAAAGAAGAGGAAAGGTAATGCAGAAAAACAAAGTAAACACTGTCACTCAGAAGAATTTGCCAGAACAACTCAAATACCAGCCTTGCTCCACAAGCCCCACCCCAAAACTAAGCAGGACCGAAACAGCAGAAGCTTGGCCATAACAAAGCTCGGTAAATATTTAGCTTGTCTTGGAATATTGCAGTAGATTCCTAATCTCTTTACCTCCACTCTGCCCTATCCAATTCATTCTCCACATGACTGTTCAAATGATTTTACCTGTGCTAGGCACTTAGTAACTGGCTGTTTCACTGAATTTACTAAGCACATATTTTCGCAAAAGAAGACAGGTACCTTGGTGACTCCAATGATTCTATCAATGTTATGCTATAAGTGAGAAGGTCAAGCTTGACAATTTAAAGTTTAAGAAACATAATTTGGAAAACAAGGTTTTAGTATGAGTTATGCAGGTTGTTGCTAAATTCATGAGTATGACTGCAAACTAGAGCGTGCTTTTTTATTCAACTCTCTCAACAACCATGGCAAAATAATCATTCTTTGTCTTTGCTACTCTCTACACAACATACAGTTTGATCATGAATTGCCTTACTGGAATTATACTGATGTTAGAAACTGTAATTCAGGAAATATTATACTACCTAGCAATCAATCAACAAGTAGACACTCAGTACCTACCACATTCCACACACCAAGGCAGATAAAATGCAGCAGAAGCAAAACAAATAGTGGAATATAATGCGAACTTGGTTTTTTGTTAACCAGGACAAACTAAATGCTTATAGGTAAAAAAACAGATTTTTGCATTAGTCAGGGTCCAAGCATGAAGCTGGGGGCATATTCGAATTAGGAGAGTTTGAGAAGAGTGTCACGTCTCATTTATGAGCTGAGAAGGAGGAGACTGCAGGGCCAGCGCCGTGAGCCAGGCTCTGCACAGCCACAGGGCATGCTGGGGAAGAGGACAGAGGGCAGTTTGAAACCTGGAGACAAACAGGGTGTTGTGGAGAGGCAGCAGGAGGGAGCTGAAACCTCAGAAACCCTGGGGTGCTGGGCCCTGAGACCTGGAGTGTGCCCTCACTGTCAACATTCCCTCATCCAAGAGTCTAGAAGTCAGAGATGAGGGTGGGGCAGTGCACTGCAGCCCCCCAGGTCACAGACAGCATTGAGAATGGAGCAGAGACCCCGAGGTTATTCAGCACTTAACTTGAAAAAACTAGGAAGTACAGACTGGTAGTTACAGAACAGTCACGTGTATTCCCCATGCTGTACATAGGGAATACAGTCAATAGTACTGTAATAACTCTGCATGGTGCCAGGTACGCACTAGAAATGTCAGAGGGATCCCTTGGTAAAGTGTGACCATATCATTGTCTAACCACTGTGCTACCTGAAACTAATACCAGTAATATTGAATACTAACTGTGGTTGAAAATAACATTTACATTAAAGAATGCTTTATCATTAAGTATCTATGCAGCTTGTATGGGTTGGTGAGCGGTGTAAACCCCTGAACAAGGGATGTGAGGACATTTTAAAAACAGCACAATAGTATTCTACTGAGATTCCAAAGGCAAGGTGTCAGAGAAGCTGTCAATGCTGATGCTATTCATAAAAAAATGGGGAATTAATGAAGCAAGAAGAAAAAGATCAATTGGAACTTGGTCTGGCTGTGTAAAACTTCTAATTTCAGCCATATATATTAATTGCTTACCACTTATGCCTAATTACCACGTAGCACAATAATGCGTATCATTAAGCATGTGTCCCATTAACTTTACAATACTCATTTTACAAGATTTACACAATTAGCTCAGTTCAAGTTTGGACAGTTTTTGCTAGGTTTTGACTCATGTAAGATATTTTCCTCCCTTTTAACTCAAAGAAAATATTTGCTTCAATGATATTCTGCCCAATAGTCTCTAGACTATACATAGTCTCTAGAATTCTAGAAAATAAATACATTTTTTTGTGGCAGACCCTCAAGCAGTAATATACTTAATTTATTAGCGCCCGGAGCCAAACCAAAGCCCAGGATTGGGCTATCAACTAACTCTAGCCATGATATAGAGCAGGGAAAGGTTCATGCCAGACCCTTTATAGCTCTGAAGTCATAGGACTCAGTATGCAGTGAACTGCCATCAGGAGGATCAGATGGGCAAGGGGTGTACTATCTTTAGCAAATGTATCCTGATCACTAAGACCACGTTCCCTTTTGTGCTTGAACTAATTCTTGACGGTCGCGTAAAACTGGAGACGAGCTGATCTACCCTCACACACCAATGATTAAGGTTATCATGATGTGTTATTTGCATTTCCAGGAATGATTCAGAGATCTTATTACTGAGTTTGTGCATTTACTCTAAGGATTTATCATAAACATTATTCTTTTACCTTGATAAACTGAGAAGAGATACAGTCCACAAATTCTAGGTCCTTTAAATTGCCAGACAAGGAATGCCTGAAATACACTTCAAGTCGTTCTAAAAAGGCACAGTTCAATTACATCAAAAAAACCATTAATTCAGCAGTGGGCCTAATACTATAATTAAAGTAGGCTCAAGGTACTATGTGATATGCATTTAAAGGATAATTTACTTTAAAGAGAGGTTCCCAGTGAATAGTTGAGTTCCGAACCCTCACTTCTGGATAAGAATCTATACTGACAAATTTAAAAGTGTGAGCATACGCTGGTACATGAACCATATTTCACAGCCTTACAAAATATCAAGAACTTGAGGGATTCCACTCCTCCTGAGGGATTCAACTTCCGGTGACACAGAACCCCCTCCCAGTTGCTGTTGTCTCCTTCCAGGGGTTCACTTGTAATAACGAGGGAGATGGTTGTGCTGAGTGTTAGTATGCACTGAGAAAGGAAGCACCGTGGTGACCCAGAGAAAGGGCAATTGTTTGCATTTGCACTTCATCCTTGCATGCCGACGTGTTGTCTAAACTTTAGACAGTGTGCCACTCTTTCACAAGGAGGATGGCTAAATAATCACTTGAACGTCAACAGGCAGCAATTAACCTTCCATGGAGACAAACGATGGACATAAAGCAGCTTGGGGTAATTTTTATGGGTTAAGAACACTTACTATGTGATAGTATAAGAAATATGGCTACCTTGTATTGCTTGCCTATATTCTACTAAATACTTAAATCCAGCAAGTTATTTAATTCTTTGAATAACTGTGTAAGATAGACAGTATACACACTACATAGATGTGACAACAAGATTAACGGAAGCAAAAAAATGTCCCCGTGGTCATAGCATATCTAGGAGGCAGAGCCTAGATTCAAGACTAAGTCTGCCTGGTTCTGAAGTTCATGTCCTTCCCACTATTCTGTAAGCCTTAGCAATGCCTTGCAGACATCCAGTAGTGGTTGTGTTTTTCCTCCACGGAGGTTTTCCCATTTACTTTGCACACATAAACACAGTCTATCCCAGACTGTTCTCCTGCCCTCTGTCCCTTCTAAAACACCTAACTCAGAGTAATCTTCCTGAAGCGGCACGACACTGAGATGAATAAAGTAGAAGTATATTATGTCACTTGGGACAGTGACCTAAGGCTTGTGGTCAGTAGATTACAGCCTGAAAAGGTCACATTTTTGGGGTCAGAGTTGATGATTAATATAATGGCTTCTTTTATCAAGATGATCAGTTTTAAGAAATGTCAAAATGTCCAGTCATTCATGTTTTCTAAGAAATCTGCCAGCAAAGGAACTTTTTTTTCCCTCGGAGTTTGGAATCATCCACTTAGGTGCTCTGTAGCCCAGCACTTTAGGAGGACTGTCAGGAGTTAACAATGACAGGCTTGTTTCCAAGGTTCCCTCTGGCACCTGCGCCTCGGATCCCATCACTTCCAAATTCCTCTAGGAACTTGTTTCGACACGTTCTGCCTTCATCTCCAGGATCTTCAGTGTTCTTCTTCATCCCCCTATTATTGTTTTCTGCCTTCAAACTGCACCCAACAGTAAGTCTAATTTGTTTTGCTGTCCCCTCTGGCTACCATCTTATTTTTCTCCTTTGCATTTGCCAGCTTTTAAAACAAATGGTTTCAATATGCCAGTCAGTCATCTTTGGTTCAGGCAGCCTCCCTTCACCCTCTGACTTTCTGGCTCCCACCCCACTGCCCTCGGTGGATGTTAGTGGTTTTCTCTCTGCCGAACATGCTGTATGACCATCATTCCTATTCTAGCTGTGTCATGTTATTTTAACCGCTCACTCCTCTCTGAAACACTGGCCTTTCTTGGTTTCCTCATCTCCTATTACTTCCAGTAGCTCTCTGTATTCTTTTCTTTTTTTTTTTTAATTATGTTCATCTATTCCAGAGATTCTATGTAGTGGTTAATGAGTTTATTAATCTTTTTCGTGGCTTTATTGAGATAAAATTGATGTACAGTAAACTGAACATATATAAAGTGTTCAAATTGATGTTTTGATATATTTATACACCCATGACACTACCATTGCAATAAAGAGAGTAAACATATCCATCACCCCCCAAAGATCGCTCATGACCTTCTGTGATTGCTCTCTCCTCAGCTGCTACCCATTTCATCCCTAAGCAACCACCAAGCTGGTCTCTGCCACTACACATGTGTTTTCGTCTTCCAGACTTTTCATACCCAGAATGAAACAGCTTTCCCGCTCTTTATTTGGTCTGGCTTTTTTCACTGAGCACAAAGGTTTTGAATTCCTGTTGTATGTATTACTAGTTGGTTCTTTATTGTTAAGTTTGAATTTATTGTAAAAATATACTGGAATTTGTCTACTAATTCCGGTTTTATCTACTCTTTGATGAATTTTTTTGATTATTTCCAGTTTGGGGTTACTACACACAAAGCTTCTATGAATGTTTGTGTGCAGAGTTCCTGTTGAACATATGCTTTCATTTCTATTGGATAAACACATAACTGAGAGTGAAATGAATAAATCACATGGCAGTAGATTTGCCTTTTAAAAAACTAGTGAACTGAGCTCCCAAGGGCTGCACATTCCCATTCCCAGCAGCAGTGTCTGCATTTCAGCTCCTCCAAATCCTCCCTGAACTTGTAAGGTCGACATTTTAATGCGAACTATTATATATGCATTAGTATCTCATTGTAGTTTTCATTGGTATTTTTCTAATGACTAACTGATGCTGAACATTTTCTCATGTGTTTGCTATCTGGATATCTATCTACTTTGGTGCTATGACTTTTTCAACTTTTTACCAGTTTATTTTTAATTGTTCTGTTTTCTTATGTTGAGTTTCAGAATTCTTTATTTATTCTGGGTACAAATCCTTTATTAGATATATAATTTTAAAATAATTTTCTTCCAGTTTGTGACTTTCTTCTTAACTGTATATTTCAAAAACATTTTAATTTTAATGATATTCGCTTTATCAATTTTTTTCTTTGATGTGTCATGTTTTGGTCTTATATCTAAGAAATCTTTGCCTAACCCCAAATCAATATAAAATGTGTGCTTTGCTTTAGAAATTTTAATTATTGTGTTCCATTTAGGTCTTTGTTCTAATTTTTAGTTATTATTTTTATGTACCATGTGGGGTATAAATTTTTGGTCATCTCATGGCATATGGATGTCCAACGGTTCAGGTATCATTTGTCAAAAACACTATCCTTTCATCATGACATTGGCCTCACAACTATGCCAAAAATCAGTTCCCTGTATGTGTACAGATTTCTTTCCATTTAATGACACTGGTTTGTCTATTACTGTACCAATGTCACATCTTCACTACTGAATCTTTACAATAGATCTTGATTAGGTATCATTAGCCTCCAACTTTCCTCTTCTTCCTCTTCCTTTTTAAACCCTGCAACTGTGGCTATTCCTGTTGTACTATTGTTGACTTGAACTTTTCTCTCTAAATGTGACTGGCATTAGTGAATTCTGGAAACTTTCTCACAATGTCCATAAACCCTAGCAGAACTGCTAGGCCTATAGCTCTTCCAATACACAAAAACCTATAGTGGAAATTTGATTTTTTCAAGCTTCAAAAGTTCCTGGAATTCTCATCTGACACTCCCCATGAGTTCTCTCTCCTGGTTGCCCCACCTGGTTGTCTCTGTCACTCAGACTTGAAACTTCATCTTTGACGTAGCTATTTCCTACTTCCCCTAATCCAATAAGTCACCCAATGCTGGCCATTTTTTTATTCAAAATATATTCCATGAATCACAACAAGCATTTTCTCAGACCACAATGGTGCAAAACTAAAAATCAAGGACAAGAAAGAACCTAAAAAACACACAAATACATGGAGGCTAAATAGCATATTACTAAACAATACATGGCTTAACAGTGAGATCAAGGGAAAGAATCAAAAGATAACTTAAGACAGATGAAAACATAAATACAACAACACAAAATCTATGAGACACAGTGAAAGCAGCCCTAAGAGGGAAATTCATAGCCTGCCACAAGAAACAAGAAAGATCTCATATAAACAATCTAAACTTACACTTGAATGAACTAGAAAAAGAACAACAACAACAAAAAAGCCCAGACTAAGTAGAAGGAAAAAGATAATAAAGATCAGAGTACAAAAAAAAAATAGAGTCTAAAAAAATCAACAAAAAAGATCAATGAAACCAAGAACTGGTTCTCTGAAAACATAAACAAAATTGATAAACTTTTAAGACCCATCAAGAAAAAAGGAGAGAGGGCCCAAATAAATAAAATCTGAAATGAAGGAGAAGTAACAACTGACACCACAGAAAAGCAAAGGGTTTAAGAAAATATTATGAGCAACTGTATGTGAACAAACTGGGTAATCTGGAAGAAATAGATAAATTCCTAGAAACATACAATCTTTCAAAACTGAATCGAAAAGGAACAGGAAACTCAGCAGCAGATTATAACTAATGAAATAGAAGCAAGAATTAAAACAAAAACCAAAAAAACTCCCAACTCCCAACAAAGTCCTGAACCGCATAGCTTCACAGGTGAATTTTACCAAACATTCAAAAAGGAATGAACACCTATCCTTCTCAAACTATTCCAAAAACTCAAGAGAAGCAAAAACTCCCATGCATATTTTACAAGGCCAGTATTATCCTAATTCCAAAACCAGAGAAAGACACTACAAAGAAAGTAAATTAGAGACCAATATCCCTGATGAACCAGATGGAATAATCCTCAATAAAATATTGGCAGGCCAAATATAGTAATACATTAAAAAGATCATACACCATGATCAAATAAAATTTGTTCCTGGGATGCAAGGTTGGAACAATATGCACAAATCAATTTACGTCATACGCCACATAAGCCAAGTGAAGTATAAAAATTATATGATCATATCGATAGATGCAAAAAAGGATTTGATAAACTCCAGCAGAGTGGGAATAGAGGAAACAGACCTTAGTATAATGAAGGCCATATATGACAAGTCCACAGCTAACAATATACTCAACTCAACAGGGAAAAAGGAAAATGTTTCCTTTAAGATCAGAAACAAGACAGAGACGTCCGCATTCACCATACTTACTCAACACAGTATTGGAAGTCCTAGTCGCAGAAACCAGACAAGAAGAAGAAATAAAAAGCATCCAAATTTGAAAGGAAGATGTAAAGTTCTTATTATTTGCAGATGACATGTTACCGTCTATACAGAGCCCTAAAGATTCCACCAAAAACAAAACAAGACAAAAACTGCTAGGGACAATACACAAATTTAGTAAAGTAGCAGGCTATAAAAGAAATATTCAGAAATTAGTTGCATTTTTATACAACAATAATGAACTCTCAGAAAGGAAAACTAATAAAACAACACCATTTACAGTTACATAAAAAACAGAAATAAATTTAATGAAGAAGGTAAAAGAATTTATACTCAGAAAATTATAGGACATTTAAGAAAAAATGCAAATAAATGGAAGCATATATTGTGCTCATCAATAGGAAGAATTAACATCATTGAAATGTCCATACTACCCAAAGCAATCTATAGACTTAATACAATTCCTATTAAAATACCAATGGCACATTTCACAGAACTAAAATAAATATTTCAAAAATTTATATGGAACTGCAAAAGATCTGAAATAAACATAGCCATCTTGCGAAAGAAGAACAAAGTTGGAGAAATCACACTACCTGATATCAAATTATATTAAAGGCCTACAGGAATTAAACAACATGGTATTGGCATAAAAATAGACATATAGATTAAAGGAACAGAACAGAGAGCCCAGAAATAAACACATTCCTATATGATCAGTGAACATAAACAAAGGGGGCAAGAACATACAATAGGGTAAAAACAGTCTATTCAATAAATAGTCTTAAGAAAACTGGACAGATATATGTAAAAAAAAATGAAACTAGATCACCTTCTTATACCCCATATAAGAATAAACTCAAAATGGATTAAAGACTTAACCATTAGGCTTGAAAGCATAAATATCTTAGAAGAAAACATAAGCAGTAAAATCTCTGCCATTTCTCTTAGCGACATTTTTTTCTGATGCGTCTCCTCACTCAGAGGAAACAAAGTGGTGGAGCCACGGAACCAGCTGGTACCACATCTATGTGCAGCAGGTAAAAATCAGGGGGGACATCTCAGGAGCAAGGGGTCCCAGCCCCAGACTGGGCTCCCCAGCCCAGGGTTCCAGTGCCAGGAAGATAAGTCCCCAAAAGAGGAAAAAACTAGGACAACAGTAACAGCATAAATAATAAAATATAATAAAAATACATTATAACAAGATTAAAAAAATAAACAAATGGGAATACATCAAACTAAAAACTTTTTCACAGCAAAGGAAATCATCAGCAATATAAAAAGACTGCCTATTGAATGAACGAAGACATTTGCCATGATACATCCAAAAAGGGGTTAATATCCAAAATTTATAAAGAAATCATACCCAATCAATACCAACCCCCCAAATAATCCAATTAAAAAATGGGCAGATGACCTGATTAGACACTTCTCCAAAGAGGTTGTACATATGACAAATAGATAAGAAAGACTACTCCATTTTACTAGCCATTAGAGAAATGCAAATTAAATTCATGTAAGATATCTCCTCACATCTGTCAGAATGGCTATTATCAACGAATCAACAGATGAGTGCTGGCGAAGATGCGGAGAGAAGGGGAGCCTCTTGCGCTGTGGGTGGGAGTGCAGACTGGTGCAGCCACTGTGGAAAACAGTATGGGGTTTCCCCAACAAATTAAAAATGAAACTGCCTCATGACCCAGTGGCTTCACTTCTGGACACGTATGCGAAGAAACCCAAAACAGTCGATCCAAAGAATACAGCCCCCTTGTGTTCACGGCAGCATTAGTTACAGTAGCCAGGCTGCAGGGGCAACCTAAGTGTCCATCTATTGATGAGTGGATAGAAAAGTAGGGGTACATACTCATAAATATAGTGGAATAATACTTGGCCATAAAACAGAATGAAATCTTACCATTTGCTACAGCATGGATGGATCTAGAGGATATTATGCTAGATGAAATAAATCAGAGAAAGAAAAATACCATAAGATTTCACTTATATGTAGAACCAAAAGAGCAAAATAAATGGACAAGCAAAACAGAAACAGACTCATAGGTACAGGGATCAGACTGAGGGTCATAACAGGGAAGGGGGTTGGGGGCTAGGTGGGAGAGGGGAAGGGATTAAGAAGTACAAATTGGTAATTATAAAACAGTGGTGGTGATGTAAATATAGCATTGGGAAAACAGTCAGTAATATTATAATAATTATGCATGGCTCCAGGTGGGTACTTGAAATATTGAGGGGACCCCATTGTAAAGTATACGGCTGTTTAACTACCATGTTGTATACCTAAAGATAATGCAAAATAATATTGAATATGCACTGCATTGAAAAATAAAGTAAAAAAATAGAATATTTTAAAGACTCAATTTATAAACATAAAATGTCATATATATATATATAGTTGATGATTTCCTTATATATATATATAATTTCATGTATGGCTTCTCTTCTCCATTCTCACAGTCAATTCACAGTCCCATTTTCTCATACCTGAATGACTGAGGGAAAGCTGACCATCCCACTTCCAGACTCCTCCTGCCCCGAGCCATTCTCTCAGATTTATCTTCCTAAAGCAAATGCGTTTTCAAGTCACACCCCTGCCCAGAAGTTTGCCTTTCCAGCTTTCTTCCCCTTTAACTTTCCACTTCTAACTTGCTCCTGTCTGGTTGTTTCTTTTTTTCTTTTTTTACTCTGGTTTACACATGAAACTGGCTAGTTTTTTTAAGAAAGTATTTTCTAAGTAGAGGGGACTTTAAGTTATGTTCATTTAAAGACTTTATAGAAATTCTGTGAAATCCAGGAGCTATCACAGAATTTGGTGCCTAGTCCTGCTACTCTATTTAAACTGTATTTTTACAGTTTTCTTTAGATCGAAAGACATTTGATCATTTGACAATGGATAAAATTTTTTAACTTGCCCCTTGCCCTCTAGTTATATGAGAATGTCCTATAGGTTACAAAAATAACCGAAAAGGTCTAGTAAAAATGATCTTGTGTCTCTTAAGACAGAAGTAGACCACGGGTGACTCATTCTGTAGTAAAGAGGACACCTCTCCCACCCAGTCCCCAAACCCTTTCCCTGTTATGGCCATCAGTCTGATCTCTGTACCTATGAGTCTGTTTCTGTTTTGTTTGTTCATTTATTTTGCTCTTTCGAGTCTACGTACAAGTGAAATTCTACGTATAAGTTGCTCACAGGCAACTGAAGGAGGTTTTGCAGAAGGAACAGGTTGCTAAAGACCCCCTTGCTTCCAGGAAAAGTTCAACAAATGTAGTTAAGCCTAACTTAGGTGAATGCCCAATTACTCTTCTTTTTAATTTTATTTTTCATTTATTGTTTTTCAGTTGCAGTTTTTCCATCTTGTTCCCCATTGCTCACCCCTAACCCACCCTCCCCACATTCAATCCCCCACACTGTCCACGTCCATGAGTCCTTTATTCATGTTCCTTTGCTTGCTCCTGCCCCTTCTTCCCCTCCCCCATTATCCCCCCTCCCTCCCCTCTGGTCACTGTCAGCTGTTCTTTATTTCCAAGTCTCCAGTTCTACTTTGCTCATTTGTTTGTTTTGTTGATTAGGTTACACTTATAGGTGAGATCATATGGTATTTACAATTAAAAGTTCAATAAATGAACTTCGACAAAAGTTCAGGTTAAGCTTGACTTAGGTAAGTGCCCAATTACTCTTTTGACTTCCCAGCCCTAGCTGAAACTCATGGGAAAGGAACATTTATCATAATGGAAACAAGGTTTAAAAGTTTACTTCCTTATGAGATTTTGCAGAAGAGATGAGGAATAAAATATTTACTAGTAAGTATGAGACTTCTTTAAGAAAAGTGATGTTTGATATCAATTATTTTGAGAATAAAAGAAGAATCAGAACCTTGTTTGTGGACACAAAGGGACATGAACTAAGAAATATATCTTTTTCTGGTTTTTAAGAATATGTATCCTGACCATGGAATCATTAATGTTATCAAAATGCCATATCAGAAAAAAATATCAGAGTTGGTTATTCTGGCATTAATTAATGGTTGGTTACTATTTTAATTAATAATTAAAATTATTAATTCTTTAAAGGCAGGTATTTATGTCTTCCCATTAGCACCTAACAAAATACCTTATATATGGGAAGCATGTAATATATAATTTAAAAATTGAATTCAATGATACTTTCCCCACAATATTAATAATACTGATGTGGTTTTAAAAAAACTGGCTTCAAAGGATCAATGAGTTTCCTAAATTGGTTGAAGAAAATGAAAAGAGGCAGAGTATTTCCAGGTTCAATCTTTTCTAAGCTAAGAAAATAGAATGAAAGACGTACAGCAGAGCAGACACCTGTGAGATAATTTTCTGATATCTAATGTAGATTTATTTATAAATACTAGAAGGTAAAAATTAAGGGACAAAAACCTCATCAGCATGTTGTAATACAATGATTTTCCCCCAAGGAGTGCAAGTTCTTTTGGAAAGACTCCCATATTTTCAAGGACAGGCAGGTTCAGGTACAGAAGTTTGTGTGGGATAAAGGTGTCATAACCAGAACATGATGTTTACAACACCACTGGAGTCCTGTGCAATCTCACGCAGTACAACTTCACAGTTGTTTCAAATTACAGAAGAATTGACTTTCCTAGAATTCTCCTGCATAGGAGACTAACTTAGTGGTTCTTCCCACTTCAGGTATGGGAAATGAGGGTTGAGGAGGGGCAGTGCCACAGTTAACCTCGAGAAGCAGGGTAGCAAGCACTCTGCCTGACTACTCAAGATCTACAGTGCATTAACTTTCACCTGCTCAGGAAAGAGAAGTGCAATGCTTTGTTTGGCTGAAAACACAGGAATTCAGGCAAGCCAAACCAAACAGCTTAGCCAAGATGATTCAGCTTATTAGGACTTGGGCAGGCAAATGGGGGGAAAAAAAGGAAAGTAGAGAAAAAAACCAAAAACACATTTGCTATTCCTCTGACAACCCAATTCCTCTCCCCCCCAAAAAAGTCAACCAGAAATTTTAACTAAAAATATATGCGTGATGATGTAGAATAGGAAGAGTAAAAGTTGATAAAGAGAGACTTAGCAATAAATCAAATTACATGCTGTATGTGCAATGAGACTTCTGATAATTTTAGAAAGAGAATTGGAAGATGAAAAGGTTTGAACAGAATGCAAAAGGAATGGAGAAGGACAGAAGAGAGGGAACTCGTCCATTTAAGCATGTTTCCCCCTAGTCCCTGGTGCTCATCTGGAAACAAGAAGTAGAGCAGGTCAGGAAAGGGGTTATGGTTAACTCTGCAAGATGAAAGATAAGCAGCCGGGCGGTTAGAAGCCAAAGCATTTTATCTAGAAGAGCAGGTCTGGCCCTGTTTCCATCTTGATAAGAATCCGATTGGAGAGCTTGTTTGTCTATAGACTAGGATGGGGAGGCCAGGCTGAAGAAAGGGGACGGGAGCGTACTTAGGGAGTTGTGGCAAACCACGAATGTCGTGAGAAGTCCTTCGTTTGTGTGTATGCCTCTACCTGAACTTTGAAATTGTGAGACTTGTCTGTTTAGATAGCCTGGCTGTGTTTCTCTCTGATATGGAGACTTAAATATCTAAAGCATTTAGGTGACTTGGAAAGGCTTGTTATCCTAGTCTAAAATTTTAAGACAGTGGCTAACTGGTTGGGCCACTGATTCAAAACTTGAAGGAAATGACAGGTGAACTTAACTCCTCTTTAAATGGTATGTTTATCTTTACTCCGAAGCACAGTATATTCTGAGTTTCTTTTTAAAGTCATTTTCAGTTCATTTCAACTCCTTTGCTTTAACAGATTACAATTACAGGAGCTTCCATTTTCATACTGCTCTAATTTGGTGATACAACTGGTTCAGACGTGGTTTCTAAAATATAATTACTAAAACGGACAAAGTTCTAAGGTCACCAAGTTTCGTTCTTGGTTTTCCCGGATGACAGCCCCAGCCACGGGTTTTGTTGAGATCCTGTCATTACTTTTAGTGTCTCAGTCCATCATAGAACCAAGAAGACAGAAATTCAAAATTACAGGACATCTTTTAAAGTAGGCCCTTAAAATTATTTCAGGGGCTAATTGAAATTATTTTAATTATGGTTCTGTTTATTCTGCTCATGCCATTAATTGCTTAAGACGAGTTTTCTGAATATGTAAAAGATTGGCATGGGAGGATGCGCTATAGGATGGATAACATTTATAGACCTGTTGGGGTTCATAATCTGTCTGAGAGATAAAGCAGTACATTTGTAGCCTAAATGGTTAGGTACAGAAACCAGTTTGTATAAATGGTAGGTGGGAAGAAAGATCTTAAAGCAATTTATTCTTTCTTATCTTAGCTACTTTCCAGATGGTCTGGCAACCTGAGTCTTATCTCCTCTGGTCCTGAGGCTCTTCCTATGGATAATTAGTTCCTGGACACTGCTCTGACCAGCAGGAACAGTGTCCAGAATGTTCTAAGTGATCTTTTTTCCTAGAATGCTCCCTACTTAATTTTTTTCTTTTAGTTCTTGCCCTTGGCTACACAGTAGTTCAGCTGGTAGTGAAAGTCTGAGTGAGGCCTGAAAAAACTTTGATGACGATAAAAATAATAGTAGTAGAAATAATAACAGCCCTCATTTATAGGAAGCCTCCGAGATGGCAGGACTCTGTTAAGCATTTTATATATGCTGCGTCTCTACTGGTTACAAATCTCCTCTAGCTACCAACCCCCTGCTCTGCTTACTTTCACAGATGAGTTTTGCCAAAGAATAATCATCAGTTGCTATTCTATCCTGACCTCCAGGATGGTTTTAATGTTTTTTTTTATCTTAAAAATCATTCTCTCTCTGTACATACACATTTATATAAATGAATTATATAAGTAATTTAGAAATATGTAAAAATTAAAAAAGCACAATAAAATAAATTGATAATCCAACCATCCAAACATGAGCACTTGGATATATGGTTTTCTAACAATATTCATCATACACAATGCATTTGCACATTGTTTATTCACTAATGAGGTCATTCCATCCAGTTGGCTCATGACTTTCTTCTAATGACAACCTGTTAGTACCTCTCCATAATGCTAGATAGTTAAGTATATCATTTTTCTTAGTTGCATGCCATTGCAAGTCATAGATAAGATTTCAAACTCAATCTCCCCATGGAATATTGGGATTTTTTGGATTTATTTAACAAATACTCAACATAAATACCTTATAGCATTTGCTCACTTAATTCCTATGACACAAAATTAGGCTGTAATAACATGATTGAATACAGTCGTCTTTTTGCTATTTTACAGATAGAGAACGTAAGGCACAGAACGTTGAAGTAACTTGCCCGCAGTCACAGAGCTGGTGACCGGCCGCTGGCAGCTGAACCGCCTGGCTCTGGAGTGAGGGCTCTTCACGACAGTGACACGGTGGCCCTCAGGAGCAGTGCTGCTGTGAATGCCCCCATTCCTTATGTTTACTTCAAAATAGTCCTAGAATGAGAATGCTGGCTTTTCAAAGGCATTGGCATTTGGCCTTCCAAGGGTTGATACTCTTCTTTCCCACAATCTGTGTATTTCCAGACCATAGACAATACTGGGTGTTACCATTCAAAATTAACATTTACGAATCTCATGCTGTTTTAACTCGTTTCTCATTCACGACCTTCTTAGTCTAGTGGACTTTTTCAGCTATCTTTCTTGAGTACTCCATAGCATGTGATACTATTTGATCGCTTCCTTCCGCTTCCCGGCTCTCCGCTGTGTCAGCGGAATTCACCCTTCGCCACTCCTGTCTAACTCGTGTTAACCTTTCTTCTCTGTCTCCTTCCCTGAAACTTCTCTCCGACCTCCTTTTTAGTTTTAGTATTTCTTAGCTCTCCACTTGATTTCCGTCTCACCTTCCAGTCTCGTCTGTTCCCATGACTTTAATGATTTAAGTGCTAATACCTAAAATTTTATTTCCTCCCAGACATCTCCCCTAAATTCTAGACATATATGTAAGTATTAGATGCCCTCACCAGGGATATTCTCCAGGCTTTTAAAAAATTATCTTTATTGTATTTTTCCCATCCCCATTTGTCCTCCTTATTCCCCACCCCCACAATTACCACGCTGTTGTCCATGACCATGAGTCCCTTTTCCTTTTTGCTCCCTCTCTCCCGCCCATTACCCACTCCCAGAAATATTAGACATCACCAGGAATTTTCCCCAGGTTTTTTAAAACAGAACATGTTTAAAATTGAACTCACTATTTCCCTCTAAACTTGCTCACTTGTATTTACCATCATAATCTGATGTTACCATTGTATACAGCCCAGCAACTAACATGACAAGCATCCTAGACTTGGGGCACAGTAGAAGGTGACGATGATGAATGGGAGTGATTCTGAATCAGGTAAATATTGGTTTGAACCTTGTCTAGGCACCTTCAAATCTGGATGACTTTGGGAAAGCTGCTTGAATGCTCTAAACTCCAGTTTTATTATTTATAAAATGAGCACAGAAATACCTGCTTTGTAAGGTTGTTGAGAAGATGAAGTGCGATGATGTACAGTTCCTACTGGAGTTCCTGATATGCTAAAGGCATGTAATAAAGCACATTGCGATTCGGGGGGATAATGTCTCCCATCCAATCAGCTTCTGAACCCTGTTGCTTCCCTCTGTGCAACTCTGCTCCGACAGTCCTTTCTCTCTTCACCATCCCTACCGACGATGCCTAATTAGGATCGAGTCCTCTCTGCTCCAATGGTTGCAATTTTCTGGAACTTAATGATCCTTAACTTTTTTCCTGACATCAACACAAAGGATGGATGAGGCTCACTTGTGAGTCACTCCCTCAGGCACAGTTAATGTTAAGTATAATTCTAGAAGTTTAGTAACTCCACCCCTTTCTTTCCCATGCTGCTAGAAAACCTACTGGAATAAAAGTAAGAATGACATCATTAAAGAGGTTAACTTGGGTACCATATTTTTAGTAACAAACTGCTTGGAGCACATCTGGGTGTCCCTGCCTCAAGGTGGAAAGCTTTGTGCTAACCGGCTTCCTTTACCCATTCTCTCACCCCACGTTAGTCTCCTCCTTATCGAAGGGAGCTGGTTTCTATTAGTTTGCAGATTTTACTAGGTCCCCAACATTTATTATGGGATAAAAAGTCCAACCCTCTTTAGTTTGGTATCCAAGCCCTTCCAGTCCTGGCCCCTTTCAGCTTCTTCGGGCTTTTTTCTTTCTATTCTTCACCTTAAAACAGCACATGACTCTCAGAACAGCAGAACAATGCATAGACCGCTCCTCACTCTTCACCCCACTCGGTTTCCTTTTAGGCTTCAGGTGCTCCTTGAATGTTCCCTTCCCCCATCAGAGCCCCCGTGACCTATAAAGTGCTAAAGCTATTGTGTGTTCTTCACTCAGCAGCCTTGGATACCTCCAACACTGCCCTTCCTCCTAATTCCTCAGCTGCATCTTCATTAATCATGCTTTTGGCTTCTTGTTTCCTACCTGTACTTCGATGTTCTTCTGCCAGTACTCTGCTATGCAGTTTTCTTTTCTTCTCTGTTCTTATTTTTTCATATTATACTGTCTTTGGGAGATTATCGCTACTCTTCATGGTTTCAATTACAGTTTGTTTACGCAAATCCCAGCAAATCCTCTATGTCTAAGCCTTACCCTTTTCCTGCGCCCTTTATAGCCAATGGCCCACAGGACTTTCCCACCACATGGCTTGTGAGAGAAGCACAGTGCTCCCAGAAGGGGCTTCATCGACCCCCACACTCCCCAAACAACTTTCTCTTATTAAAGTTGCTATAAATGGCACCGCCCACCTGATTCCTTAAGCCAAAAATCTAGGAGTATCTGTATTTCACTCCTTCCACTGGGTTTTGAGCCCTAAATTCCAACCAGTTAGCATACCTGGTTTATGACACCTCACAAACAGGTCTAAAATCTGCCGCCTGTCTCCAAATCTAGGACTACTGTCTGAACCCACGTTGCCACTATCTTAGAATAATTCATCTCCTTCCTCTCACTTTGCTCCTCATAACTCATTGTGCACACTCAACTAGTTATTTTACTTGAATCCAATCTGTTAATATAGCCCCTAGTTTAAAACCTTTCACAAGGTAGTTTAGACTGAACATGATGTATAAGGCTTTCCAGGACCCGGGTTTGGCCCCACCTACCAGTCCAAACTCTTTGCCATGTACATTCTCACCACCGTATGGTCCGGCGACACTGAACTTATTCAGGTCTTCACGTCTCTGTTTGTTCCTGTTTTCCCTGCCTGGGATGCTCTCCTCTCCCCACTCCCTTCCCTTTCCCCACTTACTCCTACTTCTGAGTTCCTATTCTCTAGGACTGATTTTGCTTCCCTACTGAGATCCCAGTGCTGTCCATATCATTGTATCATGTTTCCTTATTGGAAGCTCTCACCAATATGATCACTAATAATTAAAGTAGGTTCAAATAGGAGAAGTATGAAAATGTTATCTACACCCCTCAAATATGTAACCCAATATGTTTAAATGTACAACCATTCTTTTTTTTTTTAAAATGTAGGGCTATGGCCTTAAATTTGGAGAGGGGTACACTGAAAATGTGTTTAGTCTTTCTTTACCACAGTGCACCGTGTCTAAGTTCTATTTTCACTTTATTTAGAGTGGAGTGAAAACTTAAAGACATTTGCAAATCAATCTGAAAAGAGACTTGTTTAAATCATTAAAAATTTTTTCGGAGTCTTTTATGGTTGTATCTCCTATATCTAATTTTCATAGAAATGTTTTTAAAGAATCTACTTAGTCTTTCTAAAATATTCAATTTAATTTTCAAAGAAACAAGTCTCTCATTTTACACTTTGTTTTATTAAATTATGTAAGCAATGTTTAATTATTACATTAAGTCAACTGTCATAAATAGTTTGGGCACAAATACAACTAATTCTTGGCAAACTTGCAATTCAATCAATGAGAGAAGGGTGTAAGCTACTGAAGTGTATTCCATTGGCTGTGAGGTTTCCCTGAGCTTTGAATATTAGTCAGTGTGTTTCACAGAGGCATGTGGAAGTATTGGTGAATTTGCCGGGTCAGTCAAGTGAGGCCTGTTTATACTGTTCTCTCTCTTCCACACTCACAGGAAGCACTGTGAGGACCGGAGAAGCACATGCATCTTAGAAAAGGGCCATCTCCCTTTTTATTAATGGCCACGTCCTCCACCACGTGCTGGGCACACAATCAATCTTTCCTGAAGAATCAAATGTATTACTGAACAGTTAGACCACCTACCCCTCCTACTCTATCCCTCCTCCATGACAGCTTAAGTCAACTACTTTAAACACCTGACTTTCCTGACTGATCTCTTCATTCTCCAAAGTAACTTCCCTTTTTCTGCCCTAGGGCATCCTACACCTGCTCCCGGCCTGCCGCTTTGGAGTACTCCTACTGGCATTGGTTTCTATTTCTCTCTGATCCATTGCGTGTGAATTAACAAAGGCAGGACATTGTTTTTATTTTTAGTATCTGGTGTTTAATATGTGAATGGTACATGCTATTTGTCCAAGGAAATACATGAATAAATAAAATAGCTCTGCCATGTATTCTCATCACAACTTTAGATGAGAAAACTGAGACCAGTAAGTTTAAATATCTTAAATAATATCACAAAGCAGTAAGTCTGGGGGTCTCCTGGGTGTTTGGACACTAATGCTTCTGCTGTCTTTCAACTCTGTTACGTGCCCGTCCACCACCTAGTTAAGGCAAAACCTCTTTTATTAATCGAACTAAAGCATTTCCTGACCCCAATCAATTGTTACTTGACAGCCATTTGCAAATATTAATATTTTCTTTGTTTGATGTTTTATAGACTCTCTGGTAACAGCGAGGAGGAAGGGCAGATGAAGAATGCTTAGTGAAAAGAGTACAGACCTGAGCAATAAGGAAGAGTATCTGGTTTGAATTAGGGGAATGAGGAGGTTGAGGCAGGACAGAAATTAGATAAAGCATATTGGACACAAGAATACAGATTTACCCTACGGCAATATTCGCTCATAGAATGAGAACATGTGTATGAATCATCCATGCCATTGCTCCCTTCCACGAGGGTACATTAGTTCCCATCTGTGGTTTGGAAATGCTTCCTGGAGTAGACTGTTTCCAAGTGGTATCTTGAATTATGGAGAAAAATACAGCTTAGCATTTGGAAAAAGGAATTTAATATGCAGGCTGAAAGGCCAGTGATATTCAAGGAACTGACACAAATTTTTAAAAAAAGATAAATTGTGATGATAAACAGAGTGAAGAAATAGCCATCGAAATGTTACAGTGATCAGTGGAGAATCTCCATAGGGTCAAGAGAAGGAAAACGGAATATTTTTTTATTAATGATTTTCCTTTACCTCCAACACCATACCATTGACCTGTGCATTTGTCTTTGAGTTTATCCAAATTAGACTTGCTTAACACTCATATTTAATTCTTCAAATGCCATATCCCATGCAAATCCCTTTGAACTCAGATGAGTAACTTTATATTTTAGAAAATTTAGACCTAAAATCAATTTTCCAATTTTCTTAACACTTCCATAACTGTTTTTTTCATATGCTTAATAATGTAGACATTCATCTTTTTGGGTTTCACCACAAATTAGTTCTGTTTGGTATCATCTGATTAAAGCATATCCAGGATATACTACTATCCTTCTTAGGTCTACTCATTTTTAGTTTTTAAAAAAATGATTTTATTTATTTATTTATTTGTTTCTTTATTTATTTATTTTCAGAGAGAAAGAAAGGGAGGGAGAAAGAGAGGGAGAGAAACATCAATGTGTGGTTGCCTCTCCTGTGCCCCCCAGCTGGGGACCTGGCCTGCAACCCAGACATGTGTCCTGACTGGGAACCAAACTGGCGACCCTTTGGTTTGCAGGTTTACACTTAATCCACTGAGCTACACTAGCCAGGGCTCATTTTTAGTTTTATTTAGCATAGATATATGTCCCTGTTGTCACTTTGTTCAATGTCATCTGTAACATCCTCTCTTTTATTTTTCTTTACTACTGATAAATTCCCTTAACAAGCAAGGTAGGTCAGTGGTCTCTCACTTCACCAACTATCAATTCATTGAAATCACTTTACCACAAATTTACTTCCCCTAAAATCAAATTGGCTATCTTCACTTAAAAATCAAAATATAAGATCATCGAAAAGCATACAATATAAATAGTATTTCAATATACTTTTAAAATTTTCATATTTGAATCCCTGGCCTGTCACTTGTTAATGCTGTAGATTTAGGCAAAGCCATTATGTTCTTCTGAGTCTCTTGTTGCTCATTTTAGTAACTGAGTTTGACAATGGCATCTACATCATATGACTATTTAGAGAATGAATACAAAAAACATGGAAATCACCACAGTGACTATCACATGATAAGGACTTAAATGGCAGCAGGGGTCATTATTTTTACACAGAAGCATTTAGATAGTTGACTTCAATTACTAGGATAGGTCACAGATCTGCTACTAAACTCTCGAAATGTGAACTAGTCCAAACTGAGATGTACTATAAATGTAAAATACAGGCTGGATTTCAAAAAGTTGATGAAAATCTAAGACGGGAAACTATTTCATAAATTGTATATGCTTATATTTTGAAATGATATTTTGGATATACTGGACTAAATAAAATACATTAAAATTAATTTGACCAATTTTTTAAGGAGATTACCAGAAAAAATTAATTGCATTATGTGGCTTGTATTTGTAGCACATATGACATTTCTATTATATGGACTGCTATCCATAGTGACAATCACAAACTCATGAGTGGGTTTAATTTTACTCAAAAGTCCTGTCATAGCCTTTCCATCTCAGAAATGTTACTCACAACAAACTTGCATTATTCTTATATGCACATATAAAACATTTTGAAGCCTTTTGTTATAAGATATATAGAAGGTTATCTCTTATGATGATAGATTTGAAATAACTGATCAATATATTATAATTTAAAATTCTTTTGATATCACTTATCAAATACTCTCATTATAATAAGTTTCCTTCATAAAAATATTCTCCTTATATAGCCTATGAAAATAATATTTAAGATTTACTTGAATATTTAGGGACTCATCATATATTTAGGTACTCAATTAATTGTGGATGAGCACATGATAATAAATGGGAAAACAGTCGATTTTGTTACATGGCATGTAGGTTACCAGGAGATCAGTAATAACTTGTGGTTAAAATGTGGTCCCAGAGAAGTTTAGGAAAGTAAAAAAGATATGTACCCATAGAGGGCCTTTCTATGACTGTACATCCTGCCTCTTAGTATGACCTTGAGCATCATCTGACTATGAGGAAACCCCAGCCCCCAGTTGTATGATTAACTAGTTGTGAAAAAAAATACTTGAATAAATAAATACACAAAAAGACTTGTAATAAGGGCCTCAATTTCTGTCTCTGTGAATTGAGATGATCTCCAATAACCTCTAGCTCAAAGTAAGATGATTCTACTTGGCATATTTAAATGGGTGTAAACAGATACCTACTTTGTATATTTATATATGCTGGAATGTTTAAAGAATAATCCTAAATATTAACTAGACCTGCCATCTCCCAGGTCAGCGGTGGGTACATGGGGCCTCCCTCCCTGGCCAAGCAGTGCTCTACATTCATGCAGGTTTGGGTTCCCTGGTTCTTCTCTTTCTCTTTCTTAGACACATTCAAATTGAGAGGAACTGAAAATTGAAGTGCATTTCTCTTGAAGTTCCTGTCACACAATTTCAACCTAACTTTGTAGTTGCCTTTTGAAAACTTCCCAAAAACATTTCCAAAAACTCTCATAAATACCTTTACTATGAGGCCATTCTCAGTGCGTAAACCTTCTCCCACTATGAGCTCCTGGGTTTTCTGTGCCATTGTTTTGACCCTTGGTGACAGCTTTTCTTTATTGTCATTTCTACACAGTTGTATTCTTTCTAATGTTTTGTGCTTTTCTCAGTAGAGTGCTTTTCATACTTTATACTTTAATCCCCTATGTTTGAATGTGTATGCATATATATGTGTGTATATATACATATATATATCCATACTTTTTTAAATAAAAAAATTAAGCTCAGATGCCTCTCCTGATGTCCTACCAGACGTCTCCACTCAAACGTCACACTGGTATTTCAGACTCAGCATGTTCAAATACTCCTCACCTCTGTACCTCTCAAATCTGTTTCTCCCCGAGGTAAATGGCACCATCGTGCATCTACTTTTCCAGCTCGGAAACTAGGGTATCATCTTTATATATCTCTCTTCCTCACTGCCTACCTGCAATCCATCAATGGTCCAGTATATCCTACCTTTTAAAGGTAGCCTTTGGGGATTCAACCACATCTCCCCACATCAGACCCACGCCACAGCACAACTCGCCATTATTTTCCCTGGGATTCACCACAGCAGTTTCAACTCCCAGTCTGGCATCCCTCCAAACTAACCTCGTATTCAAGTCCAAACAATTCTGCAAATCTAATCACGTCACACCTAGTACAACTGGTATGGGTCTTTGTTTCCCATGCTATGATTTCAAATTCCTTGAGTTAGGAAAATGGAGCCCTAAAAACTGACTCTACCCATCACTCCAGTTTTATTTCTTGCTATGGCTTGTTCTCGTTCCACTTCTTCGTTCCAGCCACACCGAACATGCAACCCCCTGCAGGGAACTGTTGGTACTTGTTCTCTCTCTCTTCCGTTTTCTTATCTTTCAGCCTCTTGTCTGTCCTCTCCCCCATGTCTGTCTGTCTGTCTGTCTCTCTCTCTCTCTCTCTCCACTGTCCCCTCCAGGACTTTGTAGATGTGTTTCCTCTGCTCAGAACAAACTTTCTCTCTTCCTCTTTCACCTTTCCATTGTCATCAAATGCACTTACATTTATTGCTTTAGACTCTGCTTAGATGTCACTTCTATCACGATCCATTTCCTCACTCCAAGGCTAAGTTAGGGTCACCTGCCATTGTTTCCGTAGCATTTTATTTTTACACTTATAATGAGAACTATAATATTTTATTCCTATTTTTTTGTTTGCTCCTCAGTGTAAGGTCATTTCCTGGGAACAGGGACTGTGTCTTATTCAATATTATGTTCTAAGCACCCAGTCTGGCACACTGGAAGTACTAAATTAATGAATGAACTCACTATAGTACTTAGCAAAGTGGTTGCATGTACTAGGCATTGTAATCACTTAAATTTTAGGCTATTTTACCAGTGAACGAAGAAATACTGCAGAAAGAGCATAGAAAGAAAAGGGGAAAAGCTTATGTTTTCCTTGGACTTTCCAAATGAACTTAATTTTAATTTTGGAAACTAAATAAGCTGTACATTCTATCCTCCCAAAGTCTCATCCTATAGGCTCATTCTGTAGACATTTGCTTAAGCTCTCCAAGGATACAAAGTGATATGGAAGAGGAAGAAGTGACATAGAAGAAGCCCAGAATAAACTGTTCACTGGGCCAAAATGGTAATGAAAACTTGATGTTGCTTCATACTTATTTTTTGTTCTTCTAGTACTACTTACCAAGTAATGTTTTCAGGGTTCTTAAAAAAAAACACACACCCTTCTATCTTCAAATGATAATGATTTAATGATTGACTCCATGTACCTTGACAGAATCAGATTTAAATTTAGGTTTTAAAATGTGTATGTTCTTCCATAACCATATCTCCTAAATACTCTGTTTAATATTATTCAATAAAAGGATAGAGGATATTTTTCATGCTTAGACTCATTTGTCAGCTTACTTTAGTTACAGTAAAACATCAGAAGGCCTTGCGGTGTCATAAGTTAGGGGTTACTTACGTATAAATCAGACCTGCTTCCTACACTGTGATAGATGGGGTGGGGCAAGTCATTCCCTGTCCCTGTCATTCAGAGGGCCGCTGATGTAGCTGTCCTGGTTTCTCCCCATGAGGTTCATTATGGAGTCCTGCCATAATAGCTGGACAAATGGGATGCATTCACATCTCGTAGGCCAAAGCAAAGTTAGGAGCTAAAGCTCTTTTCTCTTCTCAGACTATTGCATTGGTCATTTACACAGTTTCGAATAATGAAAATAAGTCCTAGTTAAAAATAAGAAAAGTAGGAAAAGTCTTTGTGTGTGAGAAATACGAGCGTTATTTATAACTCATCCACCAGAGAACTACAGAACAGATAGCAGATAAGCAGAAGCTGCAGTCTACAGATTTAAGAGGTCACACGAGAATAAATTCTATGAGTTGTACTTGAACCTCATGCTGGTGTAGGTGACACTCACTGTCCAATAGCAGGCTGACGGACTGCCATGAGATGGCTCCGATGTGCTGGGTTTCCATGGGCCATCAGCACCACACACAGCTGCTCGTGTGTGAACATCTATGTGACTAATGACTGTAGTTGGGTTGTGCACACATTGGAAATGGGACTGGCGAGGCCTACTGATGTTAACAAGCAATGGGCTCGGGGAAAGGAAAAGACATACGCTGCATTATCTTGGTCACTTTTGCAGGCTATTTTTGTTGAACTGCGCTCATCTGCCATGTTTTCTGAGTCCGACACAGGAGACTAACATAAGTAACCCAAACATATTGTAACATAGGTCATCTTTCAAAAACACATCATTATAATAGTTTATATTGATGGAATGACATGTTAGTAAACTTATATATACCCCAAAGTCGCAGACCATAATGAGGTCTACAGTGTTAAATTTTCTGTAGATCAGAAACTTAGAACCACGATGGATCACTCTAAGGCTTGACCTTCGACCTTTTTCATCTCATGGAACTCAGAAACTAATTACTAAAATTCTGTGGCACACCAAAGAATGTATTTTGCCAATCTGACCAAAAAAATAGTATAATTTGATTCATTCACACCAGATAGCTACTGTATTGGCAGTTGTCAGTTTTTTATTTGACAATCTAAGGGAAAGAGGTCAGTGCCCCTAATCTTAAATAGTCAGGTATTGCATATTTTAAACATTCTTGTGGCACCCTGGGTGAAAATCGTTGCTCTAAGAAAAATTCAAAGTACATGAGCACAAATCAGCACTTTATTAAAGCAGAGATATGATACTGAATATGGTGGCTGGTCTCTCAAGATAATGATTAGTGATAATTTTTTAAAAAGCCAAACACATTGTTATAATTAAGGCAGAAAATGTTCTTAAGCATACTATAATTTAAATAGATAATACTATATGTCCATATTAGAATTTCTATTATGAGATATTATACCCTAGAACTCATCTTTATTTCAAAACAATAAAGCAATGACCCACTTCGTATCTCAAAGACCCAAGAAAGCTACTAGAACTTTTCTTGCGAATAAAGTGATTTTGTTCCTTTAAGTCATGCCCAAAGCAGAGTTGTCTACGTGCTCTTTATGTGATCAAGTAATCATAGATCTTAGCTGTAATCAGACTTGTCAAAACTCTGAAGAGAAAGCACAAGACTCTGGTAGCCTGGGAAATGTATCAGTGTTACGATACTGTCAAACTACCATTCCTTAGGATGACTACAAAGCAATTTGGCTAAGAGTTTGGAAAAACATGAGTCATTTGCTGTCCCAGTTTTATTTTTCCCCTTGACTGTTATCAAATGATGGTAATACATATGCATGTTACAATCTGATGCAAATAAATAAATAAATAAACAAAACAGTGAAGGGAGGCAGGGTGGAAAGACAAAGAACAGACTGTCTGAAGGCCAAAATATCAGGTTACTTACATTGTCCAAATAAGACAAGGAGTATATGATGGCAGGCGTAACTACAGCAACCATCCCTGAAGACTGGGGAAACTTGTCAGGTCAAGGCCAAAAATTCCAAGTAGTTGTACATGTCTCATTCCTAAGGGTAGACAACATGAGATTGGATTTTATTGTAAGTGTATCACTTCACAATGGATACAGTGGGAACTCTGGGAGGATCTTGGAAATGCCCTTATGCCATAGAATTAACAGTAAAGGGCTAAGTTAGTACTGGGTTTAGCATCCAAGAAAAATAAGCATAATGCCCAGGCTGCTCACTGAATTTCGGAGATATAATAAAATGACAAATATTTGGAAATGGTGCCCAGAGCTTCCAGTACTGATGACTCCTTATGACTTATGATGGGCCAGCTCAAGGTTTTTCAGTGACAAGGAGTCAGAAAACAAACTATAAAGATTGGAAATCACATTTTACAATAAGAAAAGAAATGTGTACGGAGATACAGATAGAGTATTTTAGAAATGGGCAAAGAATTTCATCAATTATGTAGGAAATTTAGTGAATAATTTAAATTCCACACTTATTTAAATCAAGTATAAAAAGTAGTCTTTAAAAGACCTACTTGCAATAATTTATCCATTTCTTAAAGTTTCTGTAGAACAACTTTAATTACAGGTTGTTTTCACCCTACTACATAAGGCTATATTTCTCATCCTTCCTGATTGTGTAAAGCAGTTAATTCAGTTGGGAATATTCTGTTTGAAAATTAGAATAAGCAAAACATTACTCATCAGATATGTGTCTGAGATGTAATTTTTTCCCAGTACATAATACAGGATCCAGCAGAAGTAACACCTGCTTGAGTGTAGTTTGTAGGGTAATAATATAATAATTTATAGTTTTAATTTGAACATTTCACCTAAAATGGCATATGGTGTGCTTAAGTGTGATATTCTTATATTACATAATTACATGCTTGTGATTTTGTAATAAAAGATTTTATAATAAAAAGGGGAGTTATTTGTGCTGGACCCTGTATTTTGCTGTCTTAGTCTGTTTGGGTTACTATAACAAAATGCCAGGTAGCTTATATAAAACAGAAATTTATTTCTCACAGTTCTAGAGGCTGGAAGTCCAAGATCAAGATGCCAGCATGCTCATGCTCTGGTGAAGGCCCTCTTCCTGGTCCACAGCTGGAGTCCTCTTGATGTCGCAAGGTAGAAGGGATTGGGGAACTCTGTAGGTTCTGTTTAGGAAGGGCATTAATTCGATTCATGAGGGCTCCACCCTTATGATCTAGTTGGCCCCAAAGCCCCCACCTTCTAAAGTTATCAAATTGGCATTAATATATCAACACAGGAACCTAAACAACAAAACAAACAAACAAGCCAAATACAACCAAAGACATGAAATAGAGAACAAGCTGACAGACAGGGACCAGAGGGGAGAGGGGAGGGAATTTCAAGGGAAAAGGGGAAGGATTCACAGGAACAAGTATAAAGGACACATGGATAAAAACTAACAGGGGTGGAAATGGGAGGGAGGTGGGGAGCACTGGGTGGGTGGGGTGGGATAGGAGTGAAAGACAGAAAACTGTACCTGAACAATAATTAAATTAAAAAAAGATATCAACACATGAATTTGGGGGTGGGATTCAGATAATAATAGGTTTGCTATTCTCTGTATTAATGGAGCTCATCAATCAAATGCTGAATCAACATCTTTAGAAAATAAAACACCAGACTAAGTATATTCAGAATTAGATACCAGTTCTAGCTTTTTCACTTATTTGTGGTGTTTATGAAGAAAATCATAACCAACTTGAACCTGTTTCCTTATCAGTAAAATAGATGATCAGATACCTCACACATACATGAGAATTTTGCAAGTGAATCAGATAAAGCCAATAACAATTGTGCTGATTTGTAAAGTACTTGTAAAAAAGGGCATACTATGCAATACCACACAGCAGAAAGAAAGGAGGTCCTACCTTTTGCAACAGCATGGATGGAACTGGAGAGCATTCATTCACATGCTAAGTGAAGTAAGCCAGGCAGTGAAAGACAAATAGGATTTCACCTGTAAGTGGAATCTAATCAACAAAACAAACAAGCAAGCAAAATATAACAAGTTAAGAACAAACCGACAGTAAACAGAGGGGAGGTGAGAGGGGATAGTTGGAGGGGGAAGGGTCATAAGGAACAAGAATAAAAAGGACACACACGGACACAGCCAAATGGGGTAGAATTGAGGGTGGGAGGTAGGGATGGCTGGGGTGTGGGTTAGGGTTAGGGTGGGGGGAAATAGAGACAACTGTGCTTGATCAATAAAAATAACTCATATATATATTTTGGTTGCATTAAGTTACTTATATTGAAAGAGACTGTATTTCAAGTTAGTTCATCGAAGTTGTGACAAGGCAAAGAATAGAGAGCAGGAACAGGTTGTGTACAGAAGAGATGGAGGAGAATAAAAAGGTTGATGTAGACAGATCAGGAGGGGGTGAGAAAGGGCCAGGAAATAAATGTGGATGACTTACATGACATGATGAGAAAAAGACAAGAAAAAAATAGGGAAGAAAAGAAGGCCTAGATGGGCATATTTCACTTCCAAAATACGCACTCACTTTTCCTGCTCTGTTAACTGCCTTAGGTTCTGAGTCCCTACTTTTGAATGTGGACTGTCAGAGTTGGGAACTCCTCCATCATTTAGAAAAGCTGTGTTGGCCATCATCTTTTTAAGTTTTTAAATTCACCAACTAGAACCAATACATGGACCCAGGGCATTGACATACTATTGAATTAATTCCCATTTTATCTTAAATTCTCCTACTTCGCCATCACGGTATTTTATAAAGCACACCCAGTGGAGACAGCTTCTGGTCCCAGTGGCCATCAGCTGAGGCAAAATGACAACACTGAATGACTCAGGTCATAAGCTTACCTAAGGCCAGTAGAGCCCGACACACACCCCCTTACCTTCCTTCTTTTGTGTCTTTAGTTCTTCCTGGAGCACTGAAAATCTTGCTTCTTTGCATATGTTCCGGTTGGTCAGATGGTGAGGTTCATACAGCTCTTTTAAGGGTTTCTAGAACAAACAACTCAACACCAATCTGGGCAGTATCTGTTTTTACTGTTTTGAGGGATCTGTCCCATGCCTGACAAAATTTCAAGTTAGAGGCAGTTGGTCTGATCCAAAAATATTCTAGGATTATGAAAAAGTAATGAGGATGAAAAGAAAAAGGCGGATGTTTCTTTTTCTCAGACTGGGCATATTTATGTTCCAGGATCTCCCCCTACTTTTGCCCATTTTGTATGGGATTACAGACACTTAATCTTCTTGCCCAGTTCGTCTACATCTGCCTGTCAGGCTTTTTAAAGGAAGAACCTCCTTCCATTTTTGTGTCCAGTCAGAGAAAAGCAGCAAAATTCAGTTTCAACAGTTGTATCCTAATTGGTGCCTCTAGTGAGACGTTAAAAAAATCACCACACCGGGAACAGTTGGTAGGGCTATTAACAAAACATGAGGGTTTGTTGGGAGTTTACTGGGTCCACCTTAGAAACCCTTACAGTAAGGGGGGAGAGTTGCTAAAATTCTAAGTGAACTGCCTTCACCAGGTGGCTCACACCCCAAGGTTTTTCATTTTGCTCCTATCAACACCATAAACCAAGACAATTTGGTAAATATCCCATGCAGATCTTGAAGGGATCCGTCATACACTTACTACTAGAAAGTAATTGATTAACCTCATCTTTTTTCATCCTGTTAGTCTCTTTGTTTGTACTTCCCCCCCACATTAGAATTTGAATTAAACTTGGTCAAGGAAATAAAATCTCATTTGAATTTGTAGTATTTTTATTTCGTGTGGCTTGTGGGAGTAAAATTGGAAATGTGATAAAGATCCATGAGACTCTGTGAGTACTTATTATTGATGAAGAAAAACTCTAACGGCTTCCCAGATGTGATGGTGGACTTGAGGTTGGCACGGACGTGGGGGATTGACTGCAGGAGTGAGGTGTCAGGGTAGGACTGAGCAACGGGGAAATAGGAGGGACAACTGCCACTGAACAGCAATAAATAAATCTCAAAAAAAAGAAAAAAGGTAAAACAAGTCTGCAAATCATAGTGCCTTTTGGCAATCCGGTCAGAAAGGTATTTGTAACAGAGAAAACTTCTAGTGTTAAAACAAACTTCCTCTGTAAAATCTGAGGGAACGTTGACTCACACAGTTGTAGTATAACCTGAAGCAGAACAGACCACCACATTTTTGCTGTTGTGATCGAACAATCTCTACGCCTTACACCTTAATTTAATCTTGGTCTGACTCCTAAGAAAAGCTGGTTTCTAATGCGGCTAGTGAACGCTACTTGGACCTGTGGGGCAAGTCTCAACTCTTCTTCCCCCAGGTCTCACTTTTTTCTTCTGTAAATAGGGGCTAGGCTCTTAAATACAGGCCTCTTAGTTTTATTTCAGGGGTAGATTAAGATGTAATGTTTCTGAAGAGAAAAGAGATGCCATGCTTAACAAGCCGTGGAGGGCTTGGCAATCTGCTCTGGTGGGCCACGCAGTCGGGATGGGGATTGCTGAGACTGCCCGCGCCCCCGTCTGCAGGTCAGGAGTGTGGCACACACGCACGGCCACGACTAAGTTTCATCTTCTGCTTCGCAAGATGTTCGTGTACAGAATGTGCACCAGAAAGTTTTTATAGCAAACTTTTATGTCAGAAGTTTATTTTATTGGTAAAATATTAAATAATATACAGAATTAAAAACTGCACTTACACTTCTGAGAAGAAATAAACCTTGGACAAATTATATGCTTGTTCCTGAGATTCCCTAAATTTATTCCAGTAGCTGTGCACTCAGACAGTACAAACCTTTATAATATAATCCTTTCACAAAGTATTACAAAGTTTCTGCAGCTTTTTAGTGGTACACACACACAGACGCACACTCACACATGCATATACAACACTCACACACGTATACACAGTACCCACATACATGCACAGAACATGTATGTGTGTGCATTAAAAACAGAGAAAATACAAGTCCCGTAATTTAGTCTGCAGTGATATTGGAGGTCTCCAAATTGGTACATAGCAGAGTGACTTGTCACGCAGCTGCAAAGACGGTTTCAGTATTTCCATAGTAAACCTCATTTTCTGAGGTATGGTATTTGAGCCTTAAAAAAAAAACTACGTTACACTGAGCAAACCTGACATACAAGGTCTGGAATTTCAATTTTACATATATATTTATATATATATTTCTTTTTAAAACAATAGTTTTTATTTTCCCAAATTATTAGTTTGAAAAAAAATATGAGGTTTACTGGTTTGACCTATTTATTTTTATTTTTATTTTTTGCTTCTAAAACTCAAAATATCCTAGACACTGTCAAGCAATTAGTTTTTAAAGTAGTCTAATTACCTTTGGTATTGTTAAAGGAAAAAAAAAATCTAAAATGGCCAAGACATATACTGTACAAATGCAGTAACTGCCTTTAAGAGAAATGCCAAAGAAATGTTATCTTTTAACAAAATATGTATTTACATTACAGCAGTTTTACTACAGGGACACGGGTATAAAAAAAGAAAACCAACAAACTGCATATAAATATGCATGATACGAAAAATACTTCTTACTTAAATCTGTACGAAGACAGGAGTGCTCCAAATATTTCTTAAACATTTTCTCCAATAAGTGATAGGTGTTTAAAATTGAGCTAAGTGCTTTGCTTTCATTTTAAAAGTTCATTTTCAAAAGAAAAAAACTGAAATAAAAATACCTGTTCTTGATTTAAAACATTGGGCAAGAACCTAAGAAAAAAATTCCGTCTTTAAGAATTTCAACTTCTGGACACACTTCTCAGGCAAAAGATTTACTAATTTTAATGAAAATTCAGCCTAATTAAAGGTACCACCAGACGGGATCAACGGTTTCCACATTCTCTGGTTCTTTGTGGACTGTTTTTCTCTTTGCTTGCTTCGTCCTTTAATTAACATACCGTGATTTTCAGGGGTTTCTTTTTTCATTAACTACAGAAGGAACAGGTCAAAAAACAAAAACAAAATAACCATAGTTTTTAAGACTTCAAGGAAAGTATTGCACTTGTACAGAGAATAAAGAAAAAGATCTTTTTAACTAAATAGAAGCAATTGTTCTGGAACTGCAAATAACACATGGTCTAAAAGGTCCAACTAGTAAGAGCAAATGTGGAGCCTCAAGAGACCCCTCTAAACCTGGAATAATATTAGAGTCCTGTTAAAGCATGTTCTCCCAACTGGGAGTCAGTTAAGACTTTTCGCTTTACACTTTTAACATCTCCCTAAACACTTGCAAAAATTGTTTAATCTCTCATTATATACACTTGAGGAGGCAAACCAAATTAGAACACAAAATTCAATGAAAAAAGGAAGGCAAACATACCATATTATGATGACATAATCTCTGAGGTCATATTTTAGGTGCCCAGGATTTGAAAGTGAAAGTAATACAAAGGTTACATACCTTACCATTTTTAATCCAACTACTTTTTTTTAAATATAAAACTACACTTGAATATAAAAATATGTCAGCAGATTATACAGCCAACAAAAATCACACACACAAAATTAAGACTTAAGGGACCCATGAATCAGAAATAAGAGTTGACCTAATAATGTTCAAACTAGTAGGGGGAAAAGAGTGGCAGACGGACCCAAAGACAATGATGGAAGAGATATGGACAGAGAAGAGGAAGAAGTGGAAGAGGGTAGACCAAGTTTGAGAGATAACAAGGAGAACTTTTTTTGCCACACAGAAGGGGAAATGATTTCTGTTGATAATCTGAGCGTGCTTGACAGTCAATTTTTTTTAATCACAGTTTCAGTAATTGAACTAGTTAACAAATAAACATAAAAGCATAAAACAACAACGAAGACAAAACCCAGAGTCCTTCCCTTATTACAGTGTATTCGATTTTTTAAATTCATTTCCAGTAAATTAAATTAAGTAGAATCCTGGTAAGTGCATAGTAGGGGATTCAGCGACCTCCGCCCACCCAAGAAGCTCTCCTTCCTACCTGTCTCTTGAGGTAATTTGAGGGCCCAGTTAACTGCAAACTGGCTTTATCTGTACCTGTACGAAGTTATATGCTATACTTTATGTGGTTTAGCAGAGGGCCTCTAAATTTTATGTTTTATTCACAATAAAAGGACATCTTAGAAAACTAGCCATTCACATACCATTCTCTATATGGGATAAAGGTTAATCCACAAAAAATGTATACAGAAAATATACAAATGCAATATTATGGGAAGAAAACCCCATAAACAGAATTAAGAACTTACTTCTAAGAGTGCATTTGAAAAATATTCACAAACTTACAGTACAGCAAGAGAAAACTAAAAAGCTCAAAATAGAATGTTACATAAAAATTTTATGGAAATTTCAAAATTTTAGGTTTCTGCAGTAAATGTAAAAATTTTAAGGTGCCATTATTTGGCCTAGCAATACACTATGATATAAAGAAACAATAGCATATCACAGCTTCTTGGTCATATGACATTTGCTTCATATAACAAGCAGCTTATTATTATTACTTTTTTTTAAAAAGCTGTCATATCCTAACACATTCATTGCAAGTAATACACAACCACGGCAGGCAACATCTGAATTACGCTTTGGAGAATAGCAATGTGATATGACTGTTCAGTTTTGTTTTGTTCAAGGAGAATTAATTACCTGCTTCTTTACATTACTATAAAACATTAACCAATTAGGGGACAGAAGTTCTAAGACTAGTACAATGCTAGTCATTTAAGGAAGTTCCAAAACAATACTTTGTTTTATTGAGCAAAGACCTCACTCATAAAGCCTCGCACGATATTAGAACGTATTTTTCCTTAGAAACAAAATAAAACGCATACCATAATGCAACCCACAGCTAAAATTTCCATCTACCTTCTATTTCACCTGCATACCCTTGTAACAGTGCTCAGAAATGCTACCTAACTAGAAAGATATTAAAATGGTTTCAAAATTTCCTTTTGCTTTACACAGGTGAGCTCTATGTCTCTGTACTGAAAATTCTTCTAACAGTGTTGCCCTAAAAACATGAAGATAAATTATATAGCACTAGATTTTAAGTGATTTTTTAAAAAATACACAATAACAGTGTGGTAGTGTTGCAACAGCTAAGCAACACTCACTGCATTTTAAAAAGGCACTGAGAGAAGGAAATTTTCTAAGTATTTAATACATTAAGTTCGGGGTCTTAAGAGACCAGTTACTGTGTATTTTAACTAATTTGCAGAAACTGGAGGTTTCAGAACATTTCTAGGATTACTTTCATATATACAAACTACAATTTCACCACTACTCTTCTTTTCCTGTGCCTTTGGAGAATTTCTGTTGTACAACAGTCTTCATAAGATAGTATTTTCTAAAACAATACATAAGACACAACGAAAGAGGATCACAAAGGTAACATTCATTCCTGCAAAGTGAACAATTTAAAGTTTCAAAATAACATCGCCGGTATCTCATAATCTAAGTTGTGTCTTGAAACTAAGGGCATGCGTTTTTTGTTGTTGTTGTTGTTTGTATTTTTGCAGCCTTTTCTTTTTCTAACGTTAGGGAATCATTCTGGAGAGCCAATAAATGAACATGGGAAAACAGACCAATTTTCATCAAAATGCCTCCACTGATGTGAATTTTGTCAAACATTTATATAAACTACCATAAAGACTTTGCGGTGGTTTTGTGAGGTATATAGCTGAGACACAAAACAATATCAAGCTTACTAAAATATTCTTGTCTTCCTCCATTTGTCAATAAATAACATTGACAATTTTTTCTGTAGCTTCCTATGGAAGGGTAATTTGTTTCTTTCACTTTGGAGGTTATATCAAATCAGGTTAAAATCTCTGCTTTTTTCACTGTTGCAAATGGTCCTAACGACACACTAGTGACTTCCTTTTCTTAATACAATCTGGTAAAAAGTAAGCCTACTAAATTGCTCTGGTGTTAACAGTTGTTAACTCGATGTTTTTGCAACACATCTGATCACTGTAATTGCTTCTTTTCATGAATTTTCTATAAAAGAATGTATGTGCTTGTATGTATATAGAAAAGATACTCCCTACTTTGTAGCCAATTCTGAATCCTGGTCTCTCCTCCTTCCATTTCATCCCTCCAGAAAATCCTCCACGGAATGTTTCAACAACTTGAAATTTCTTCCAGCCTGCTTATTGGTCACTTCCACTGTTTTCAAAGCCAGATGAGAATGGGTTTTAAGTGATGGACCACTGTTAGAGAAAGGCCACACACTTCTCCAAGAGCTGGAGATACACTCCTGGACAAAATCCGGGCAAAGCAGCCAAAGTGGAGAACACAGAGACTAACCCATTTTTATGCCCCTCAAATACTCTGCATTGTGAAATCTCACCTGAATAAACTGGGCATAGAACTGTTCTATAAAACTTGATTTATTTGGTGTCCAAAGCTCATACTTATTTTTAGGTGCTACCACGTTTCTTCTTTCCTCTTGTGAAGGAGAGGCGTGCAAAAACGGCCATCCAGACTTTCCCAGAAAGCACTGTGTCCACAAAAATTCTCCCTACACGTTGGGATTGACCTTGTCCTCATTTGTCCCTGTCACACCCTGAGCCATCCTTAGCTCTTTCTGTCCCTTATATCATAAGGCTAAGCTAGTACAAGCACACACTCGTGGCAAATGCACTCATAAATACAAAGTCCCTTCAGTAAAACAGACTCCTAAAAAGATGAACCCAGAGAAGGAGCATGCCTGGGTACTGTCCTCATGGGGTACTGCACAACTCCCTAGACCCACCTAAATTCAGTTTATCCCAGGGCAGGTACATACTTGTTCACATACTGAGAAAATCATAAGCAGAAAGAAAATTCATAGATAATGCCAGCAGAAATTCACACACAGCCAAAGTTATGAACATATTGACTGCCATCCAAATGTTTCTTTAAATTACAGTAAAACACAAAATCACTAACTTAAATTATTTAGCTACCACCAAAAGGAAAATAAAATAAAATTTCAATTACTTATGAGTGGTCAGGGTGAGTGGGGCGAGGAAGTCTCACAGACATGCTTTATCTCTGAATAAATTATATGTTCATAATGTACCAAAGGACCAAAGCACGCAGGGGTGGGGAAAAGACAGTTGACATTCTAATTAAAACATTTCACATCTCTCTTTTGGTGCTGCTCTTAGATTTAAGGAGACAGTTTGGATATTTCTCCAAGAATAATGACGACAGGGGCTAGTGGAAGAGAGCTGGGCTGCGCCCATCTTTGCTGAGCTCGGGCTGGGCCAGAGCTTAGGCATCACTTACATGAGCAGATGGGAAACCAGTAAACGAGGGAAGAGCAGTGCTGAGGCCAGAGTTGCTGATCTGTCCATAGTTCTCCAGTCTGGCTAATTCTTGCATTATTCTGCCTTAAGAAACACAGTTTCTGCATCCTATTTAGTAATTCTTTAGAGCAGCTATCAGTCCCTGCTAAGAGAATTGCAGTGTTCATACTCGGGTATCAGATCATCCAGTCATGGTCAGTGTTGCCCTCTCTACACACAAACAGTGGGTTCTGCTTCCAGGTTTGTGCCCCTCCCCCAACAACCTGAATCAAATGCCCTGGGTTGCTTCCCTCTAATGCTGTAGGACTGCAAAGAACAGATAGAGCACCCATATAAATGACATTCAAATGTGCACATGAACTATGATAACATGTATGGATTAAGAGAAGAGAAATTCTGTGCTATGGATTTGAGATTCATTTCTGACAAGGACTTACAAATAGTTCAGTGTTTCTGAGACGGAAAAATTTGCAGGCACAGTCGCTTTCACTTGGAGGTTCGGTCCCATTCTATACTCCAGATTGGTGAAAATAAGCCTTTGTTTGTTTGTTTTATCTGCAGTACACATAAAGATAACCAAGAATTCTCCTTTCCTTGCACCGAAAGTGGCAGATGTTATTACTGAAGAAATGCTAGAATAAATAGCCCAAGTTCCATAACCTTACATGGTTCAGGTTACACATTCAGATCAAATTAGCAATTGCTTGGAGGAGAGTTGGAAAGAAATAGCCTATAGTAAGGTATGTAGGGCCTTCTGCTGGAAGGGTAGAAGATGAATGGACTATGGACAGAACACTGGGTGGTCACAGCTTGAAAAACACAAGAGAAAAGAGAAATATACCAGGAAAGAGATTTCTGAGTGGGTTTTTTCCCCCTACTGTTAGCCTAATTATATTTTTCTGCTGACTGGTTAACACTGATTCAATGCTGATAAAGTGACAATCGTAAGCATACTTTTAGAAACAAACACGTATACTATGCGGCCATCACATTACATTGTTAAAAGAAAACGTCCCAAACAAATTTATGAAAAGTAGAGGTCCCTTCTGGAAACTACCGACTGCCTGTTAGCCTCTGTTAGACCATATGTTATTCTGAAAGTCAGTTAAAAATACTCTTCATTAACGGTGTTAAAAGTAAGGCTGCCGGGGTGTCTATAAAATGCCAGTCATCAAAACTATGGAAAAACAGTGCTGAAGTCTAGAAAAATAAGACCGCAGGACCTCAGCTGCATTGTAGGTGTCCTTAACTACCTGTAGTTTAAAAGTTCTGCTCTATGGTACAGTGTGTGACATACCGTATCACAAACTCCAGAGGGGAAGTAAACAGAGAACCCACAACAACCACCCATCCAAGGAGTTATCGCTGAAAAGAACAATGTGTTTCTGCTCCATGTCCTCTGGAGGGGGAAAAAAACACAACGGTTGACATTTTGAAATAAATTTTTTGAAGCATTAAATTACTTATCCCATTTTAAACAGAAAGTCCTACCCAGAAAATGAAACTTTCCTGCCTTTAGTCATAATTCTGAGCATCAGTGGCAAATCAGGATCTTTTAGGGGAACCTGCATGAATCAAGTGACTTGTTTTTCAGAGTATGATACGCCTTACATCTATGTACGGCAGAAATGAACTGCTCTCAAGATTCCCACAACATAAAGAAGCCAAGTTATCAAGAAACAACATCCCCTGTCCCTGTCCTTTCTCTCTTCTGTTTCTTCCTAACTGTAATTAGGCAGAGCGAGGACACCGTGTCCACAAAATAAGAATTCATGACAGTGATAATATTTTTTTTAAAAAGGTATGTCAACATTGTAGGGAAGGTGGGATTGTAAGTGCAGTATTTCTTCATGTGCAGTTCGTTACTTCATAGGGGTCCCCTTTGGAATGAAAAGGCCTAGTGGAATGTGTGCTCCCCTCGAACAATGTGTGATGAAAACTCATAACGGTCCTGGCTTCTGTAGCCACAGATGTTGCATTCCAGTGGGTCCCGGTAGCCATGGCAACCCATGTGAATGGTGTACATGACATGGTCTAGGAAAAGGACTCGGCAGTGCTCACACTTAAAGGCCCTAATCTGTTCTCCTTCTCCATTGAAGACTTTGTAGATGTCCTTCAGAGAGCCCTTAGGAGCCTTGGCGGTATCCAAAGCCTTGACATCCTCCTTCATATAAGCTGGGCTTTGTTTCCTCTTGGGATTTAAGGCAGGGTTTCCTTGGTAGGACTGGTGGTCATCATGGCTGCTTTCTGAGTCAGTAGAATCCAGGCAGCTATTGCTGGGAGAGGCCTCTCTTTCCTGGGGTCGACTCTTTGGTCTGATGAGAGAGATAGGGCCATCCATGTTGTTTTCATGACTATCGGAGGTTTCCCTGCTAATGGGTCTTTCTATCCGATTTGGATGATAGACCTGAGAATAAGCTGAGCTTATCACTGGGGCCACCTCAGCGATTGTGCTTGGCGGGTGCTGCATCAGAGGGTGAAGGGCCTCAGCTCCAAGGTAGGTGATTGCATTGTTGATGGCTTGGTCCATCATGTGAGACTGCATCAGCTCAGCCTCCTTCTCGTACGTTAAGTTCATATCAAAGTGAATGTCTGGGTAGCTGAATCTCATGAGCTTTTCCCCTGAAAGGGAGAGGGGGAGAAAAGAAAAAAAGGAAACAAAAAAAGATACAACAAAGTTAGTGGTTGGATTAAAAATACAAAAGTACAAAGACACCTAATCAAATCCATTTTCCATAATATGGTATATCTTATTCTTCAGATCACATATTTAGGCTCTTTAATTCTGCTGAGGCTCACAAACATTCTAAACCTGCAAAGGGGATTAGTAGTAAAAATTTCACAAGCCATTTGCACTTGTTCTAATACCATTGGGAAAATACACCCAGCCTGAAAAGTATGATTGACTGTGTTTATCTTATCTTTATTCACTATTAAAATTTCCACTTGTCTAGAGCTCAGGAACTATATGAGAAAGAAAAATACCAGGTGAAAATAGTCAGAGACTATGAAACTAAGTCAGCAACTATAGGAGAAAGAACAGATGCCACGTGAAAATAAGTCAGGGACTATGCTTGCTTTTGTACATTTTAAATAGCAGTGACCAAGCCACATAAAAAGAATTTGTGATCTGGTTAGAAAATTAGTCACCTCACTTTTGTGTAGGGTTAATTTGGTTGATTTAGCTGCTCTGTTAAGAAAACAATTACAGAATACACATATGTCATTCTGGAGAGTTCAAAAGTCCCAATTAAAATACTTATAAAGTTGTACTGTCTGATAAACACAATTTGGGGCTCTTTAAAATACGAGTTAACTTCCAAAAGTACTTATTAACTTGGAAAATCGTTTGTTTTGTTGCTTTGCATCTCAAAAAAATAATTACTTATTTTTATATTACCCCTTTCTTCGGGCATGTATGAAAAGGGTTCTGCTATGATCGTTGTCCATTTTCTATACTTTTTCCTGGCTGAAGTGTGTTTGTAGTTCTCCCTTTAATATTAACTGCCATCGATTTAATTTTATTTCAATATAATAGCTAAGCATTAACTATAAAGAGTCTGGTGCACAGAATATGAGAAGTAACTTTAATTTTTCTCCTTTAAACATTACCAAATTTGGATAGAATATTTTATCTTTTTTAAATTTCTGACACTAAAATAATGTGGTCTTCTACTAATTACCTAATTACTCTGATAGGTAAATCTTACAGATAATTGTTTCTTAAAAATATCTGTGAACTCTTATAAATGTTGAGTGTGTTGTAGATGGACCTTTAACTTGTAATGTTGATAGAACATATCAATCCACAGAACTGCATTCTGGAAAATCACTTCCTAGTAGCTAGTATTATCTCAGGTTCGAAGAAAGGTCCCCAAAGTATGGTCAGGGTAATGATCAGAGCGATGAAAATAGAAGGATAAAATGAGAAATTATCTCATGGTATCCAATTTAAGAGACTGCAATGTCAAAGTTCTAAAAGTTAAGCCACACAAACTTTATATTCTCAAAGAGTCTACAGTTTAGAGTCAGTGATAGTAATTTAGGGATCATTTATAACACAGTGTTATGCAATCATATAAGAGGAATTTATATCTTATACTGGGGGAGTAAAAGAAGACTTCTCGAAAGAAGTGGTATCAGAGATATGAACATGATGGCAAATATTAGCCAGGTAAAGGAATGTGTGGGTGGAGCTGAAGTTAGGAAGGCTCAGGGACAAATAGATGGGAAAGACGGAGTTATACAATTTAAGGCTCATTCAACAGCTAAGAAATTTGAATTTTATCCTGAAGGCAATAAGCATTGAAAGGCTTAAACAGGGAAATGATTTGACTGGACAGCCATTTAACAAGATGGTTTAGGAAGTTGCTATAGAGACCATGGTGGCCTGAGCCAGTGGAGTAGCATTGGAAATGGAGAAAAGTCGATGAAATGGAGAAAAACTTAGAAAACACAGTTGCTAGGGCTTGGAAATCATCTAGACATCTAGACATAGAGATTACGAAGAAAGTTAATCATGACGCCTACATTTCTGACCTAGGAAACTTAGTGGATGTCAACAAGATAGAAAACATGATGAATTCAGGTCAGGGTACACTATGAATAACAGTCATGTCCAGTAGGTACAGAGATACAATCTCAGACTCATGTGAGAGACGTCTGGTTTTGAGATGTAGAAATGAGAGTCACAGGTTTATGGAAAGTAGCTTCTAAAGCCATGGGAATAACAATATCACCCACGGCATGGAAAGTATAAAGAAGGGAAATTCATCGATAGAAACTGACACACCAAGATTTCAATGTCTGCCCACAGACCCATGCAAATGGGATTCCTGTGCTGAGTCCCATATTTAAAGTGACCACACTGTGCTCCTCAAGGAATGAGGAGTATGCAGGGCCAAGGAAACATGACCACCTCAAGCTTACTCCATACACCATACTCTGACCCCAGAATTCCTCACCCAAATGGCTCTGCAGTTGCTCCCGGGGTGAGCAGTGGGTTAGAAGTCCTCTCCATACCGTGTGCTGCTGGAATGCATGCTTTTCAGCTTGAGGAATGGCCCACCCTCCACTCCTCATGTGCTACATGTGGGTACAATGTGAAAAGAACTTGGATGTGCAGGCTGAGCTTTGTACACACGTGTGCCCAAGGCTCCTTTTGAAATTGAACAGAACTGAGAGACCAAGGACGTGTCTAAGACAGGGGCTTGGCTCCAGGCAAGGAGGGGGCTCAGCTCATGCAGCCAAGGTCTGGGATGGAACTCCAAGGTACCTGAGAATTCCACATTTAGAACTCAGTCTTCTAAGTTGGAATGGAAAACCATAACAGTTTTTCACTTTGATTTATATTAAAATATTTAGGCATATGAATGGAGGCCTCCATTAGTACTTTTGGCCCCATTTGTATCACTATTAGGGGTAAATCCATAAAGGATGCTGAGTGGAGTAGTCCCAAAGGTGGAAGAAATGCAAAAAATGGTCAATGTCATTGAAACCAGGGAAAGAGGTACTTCAAATGGAATTAATCAATAGTGGCAGATGTTCTGTAGGAGTTGTGTGAGATGGCCTAATAAAGATCCACTGAACTTGGCACAATGGAAGCTAGTGGTGATGTCAATGAGAATAATTTCAGTGGAGCATAGGGAAGCAAGCCAGGGTGTGAGTAGAAAGAAAGAAATTACAGAAAACAAGCAAAGAGAACTCTTTCAAGAACTCTGTCTTTGAAGAGAAGGAGAACATAGATAGGACCTGGAAGGAGACTGGGTCTGAGGAAAGATTTTTTTTTAAATTATGAGAGTTTATCACATCAAATGCTAAAATACAAATGCCAGTGGATGTGAGAAGTTGAAATACAAGTGAAGAAAAGGAAAAATAATAGTGTAAGTTAGTTGGGGGGCTGGGATAGGAGAATTCCAGAGCACAGTTAGAGGAATTAAGCTTAATCAGAAAGAGAGATACTCATCCTTTGAAACAAGAAGAAAGTATTCAGATTGATGCACATCATCCTATGAGATTAGTGATACTATACTGAAATCACTTCAACTGATTTCATTCCCTGTGAATCTGGATATAATGCCATCAAGGCCTGAGGTACCATATTTACTGAGAGAAAAGTTGAAATGGCCACAGTGGTGAGTAGGAGAGAGGCTATTCAGGAATAAACCACAGGCGGGCTGCTACATAGCATGGGTGGAACAACGGGTGTTTGAGATCAGTTCTTCATTTATTTATAGTGACACCAAATTGTGAGGCAGTGAGATTTCCTCCAGAAGTACTGGCCGCTGTGTCGATATGGATAAGAGGCTCAGATGCCTTCACTAAGGAGTGAGGTTTCCCCAGGAGAAGGTGATGGACAACAAATCAGGAGAGTCAAAAATATTGGCAAAAGAATAGAAAAAGTGGTCACAGGATCACAGCTAGCCAAGAAAAGAAGAGACAAATAGGAAGGAAGCTCAGGGGTCACTGGCTGAGAGACCTTAATAAGGTCAGAGAATAGTATTTAACTGAGAGACGCAGAAGAAAGGAATTTATAGTAACTGTGAAATAATACAATGTTTTTCATTTCCGACACAGAAGGAGTTACTATGCAATTGTTATATAATATATTACTGCTAGGGCAGAATCCAAATTAAAAAAAAAACCCTTCAAATTCCTAGTGAAAATGCAATGTCATTACGTTAGAATCAAAATGTAAATTTAAAAATCTGTCCCTCTTTTCTAAGAAATGTAATAAAATCAAATTGAGAGTAGCATCCCTAACTCATACAAAAAAGTGAAAATGTTTCAGAAGCAGAACTAAATAAATTCAGAAGACAGAAAAAAACAGACATAAACTTCGTATTTTCCTAACTATACTAGTGTCTAGTTGAGATATAGGCATTTAATGGACATCCATCCAATTAACCAATTTTAAAAACAGATGAACTGGCACTTTTTAAAAGTTATTTGTACAAAGAGAGAGAGGGAAGTTCCTGAGGGCTCCTGGCCAGCCTTTGAGTGCACTCTCCGGGGCTCACACTGAACTACGGCAAACCGGGGGCCCTGGGGCTGCAACCAGCTTTCCTTCAATTAGCTCTGTCCATTCACCTCTCCAGCTTCTCTTCAAGTGATATTTTGGTAGTTTGTTAGTTCTTCAATTTTAGATTGAGAGGAAACCTTCTCTAAGTGTTCACTGGAGTACTAGAATTTTATTACCTGTTCCTCCCTGAAATAACTAAACATCTTCCCCCAGGTAGATGTTCCACAATGATTTTTACAATATAATGTAAGAATCTATTTTAATATTTTTATTTCTTATAATTTCTACCCTTCACAAGGTCTATAAAAATAGATATTACAGATGCAATTAATGACAATTGTCTATATGGAATCTCTATTATTCACAGTCTTTTTAGAACTTGGATGCATTTTGTATCCTCAGATACTTTATGACTTAACAGTATGCAGCATGATGCCAACTGTGAGCACATCAAAGATATCCAAGGGCTTGCAAGTGAAAAAGGAAAGTCTAGTACATCACATTTAATCTTTTCAGTTTGAAATAATAGACTGGATGAAAACAAAGATTAAAATATGAAATACAGAGCCAATATGAAATGTCTTGAATGTAGGTTGCTGCATTATTTTTCTAATGTAGAATTTTAAAGAGATCAAATACTAAAAACATTAATGTCATGTAAAGAAAACAGTTTAGAAACCAAGTGCCAATGCAAATATAAAAACACAACCCCAAACTGGCTAACAGACTACAGTCTTTCCCTTAAGGGTTATTATTTTTTTAATAAATCAACATTTTGCTTTTATATACTTTTTTACTTTACATGTCATTTCATTTTGAGACAGCAACTTACTACTATCGGTCTTTCCTGTATTTCTTTTTTTAAGCCCATAGACTTAAGTGTCTGTATGTGTATTTAGGGATGATATACATGGAGTGGCATAAAGTAGAAAATAATACTGAAGAAAACAGACTGACATTTATTTCATGAACTGAAATACACTGTATATATTTCTAATACATGGGAACATGTCTTTGCCTATTAAAAATCACCTTTTTAAAGAAATAAAAGCATTTGCAATGCTTACCCACAAACTTTTGTGGAGTGGAGCTTTTACGTTTTCCCATATTCCCCGTGAGCTTCTCTATGACAGCAGGTCTCTCAAAAGGCACCAGAGAAATATTGTTGTCCATAATAGGCTCTTGTTCCTTACAATCTTCTATAGGAGGTACTATATAAAACCATACAAAAAATGCAATCTGATAATTTCTTCAACATTGTAAAAATACAAAGCTGGATTTGCCCTCTCAATATGTGTTAGACAAACATAAGCTAGTATGCTTAAATAAAAGCAAGTAGAAAGATAACCTCTAGTGTTCAAGTACCCGGTAATTTTACTCCAACACACAGAGGATTTGTTTTTATCTGAGCCTCTCTCAGATCAATGACATAAACTGTTGCCACTATTGGTGGCAAACATGTTCATCTTGTTTCTCATCTTATTCCTCTGAAAGTGTTTTTGACATTGACTAAAATCAATACTACTTTAAGACTGCACTATTCTCAAGGCTCTTGGAGTTTATTTTTGTAAAACAATTTAAGTAAGTCAACTAGTTTGGAGGAAAGCTTCAACAGACACACAGAATAACAATACAGTATTTAACTAGGTTTTTTTTTCCCCAGCCATGTATTTTCTTGTAACAGATTTTCTATGTGATGAGCTGAGTGAGCTGGTGGCCCTGCAGGCAGACGCTAAACACCTGCACAAGGCAGCCTTGGTGAAGGAGATCCCGTTCTGAACAGGGGTGGCAAAGTGTGGCAGCTCTCTAGTTGTCATTTACTTTAAGAAGAGCTCTTCAGCAAGAGAAAAGAGTCTATTTCCAAATAGGCATATTTTCCTCACTGAACTGCTCTGATTCACTGACGTACACTTTCCATGATGCTCCCTCTTCATCCCATTTCAGTTGCTACAGGCTGATATACTAGGTCATAGGTTAGATACTGGCATTCGTAGTGTAGACAAAGAACTTACAAAATTTCTCTTTGAATGCAAATACTGTCACAGAACATTTAACTAAGGACAGAGTAACATCTGAGACAGAGTGAGGTCAGCAGATTAAAACCAGTGCTCACAGGAAAGACCATAACACATTGCTTCTCGATTGCTGTTGCTTTCTCCAGGGGGTCCTGTGTCATCACTGCTCGAAAACATAAAGGTTTCATATCGTAGGATGTCTTTACTTGTTCAACATGCACTGTAAAATGATTTATTCTCCTCTTTGAATTTATAAAGGATAGTTGCATCGCAAAACACAATGCATTCTCATTTATGAGTAGATGCTAAAATAAAGTGAAAAAGCAAGAAATGAAAGTTAAGAAAATCCAGTGCACAATTCAGATGGCCTATTTAATAAACAATACAGGTTTAAAATTAAAAAAATTAAAAACATTAACAGGAAATTGTTTTCTTAAATTGGACATGTTTAATCAGATTGATATTCAATTTGAGTTTTGGGTTAACCAAAACTTTCTGGTGTAGTAGATATACCAGAAAAATTTAATCTTAAATCCCTGTTTTATAACAGGTTCTCTGGATATGAATGGCAAGAGATTCTGTAATTACTGGGTGTCAATTTGGCAAAAAAATTCCAAGAATGAGATTCAGAAACAAGGAAACACAACTCATTTTCTGTATTGATATACAATAATATTTGTCAAGTAGAAAAAGTCTGACCACCTACATTACATAAAACATTATGTCTTATCTTACAAACTAAAATTTAAAAAAACTAAGAAAGTAAAGCAAAAAAAGGAAAACCCTAAAATCAAATAAAGAGAGTACAGGAGGATGAAATAGCAGTGACATGGTGGGGAACGATGTAATTACATAGATTATTATCAAAATCTTAATTTTTGTTTTGGGTGGTGGATTACAGGCATTTATTAAGTTATTAAAAAAGTAATTATAGACCAAATAACTATAGACAAAGATGAAAAATATGTCACGGACCAAGATCCAAAATGAAAGAAGGAAAGAAAAAAAAGTTTGTTGTTGTAAATTTTGCTAAAAAACAGCAAAACTGGTTAACAGGGTTTGCCCCCAAATTGAATATACTAATTAGTTTTGAAATGAGTAGTCTTAAACCTTAGCAGTTTTGCTCTAAGTCTCACCTTGAATTTTCATATTTGCACACATTTAACATTCAGAACGAAACCTGGGTGTGGGAACTGGCCTACACCACATCCACCTCAATTCAGATGACTTGTCCCAAGTTCAATGAAGCTTATGTGAACAGAAAATATGACTTCGGCAGAGCTCGGGTCTGAATTCTTCTTTACCATCGTCCTTTACATATCAAGTGGAGATCTTGTGTCTACCACACCGACAATGATCAATAATAACCAACAACAACAACAACAACAACAGCGGACACACATGTTAAAGTGCTGTTCTAACGACTTGCATTTAATAATTCATTTAGTGCTTCACTCTCCCTGGGCCCCTGAGATAAGTACCATTACCATCTCCATGTTACAGACGGGAACACAAAGACCCAGAGATGCTGTTTCCTCAGGGTTCTCACCTAGCTAAAAATGGATACATGGATGAACCCAGGTGGCTGGGCTCTGGGCCACTACGTTATGGTATTATTTGTAGAATTCATTTGAATTTTGATTTTATATAAACAAGTTTGATATATTTTTAAGGTCTGCCATTGGGAAAATATTTGATATAGTTCCCAATTACATAACTAATCTAAATGTCTTACTTTCATGAATCTGGGTGCAACTCATCAAAATGTTTCTGGATATACAGAGGATGGGCAAAAGCAGGCTTACAGTTGTTTGCATGGAAAATAATGACAATAAATAGTAAAACAAGAATAAACTCTGTGCTTTGCCCACTCACAACTGTGAACCTACTTGTGCCCACTGCTGTACGTCACCAGAAACATAAAACAAGCTCTCTAGTTCACTCAGGGAGGTTTGCTCCCACAGTGAGGCATTCATCTGGCCTAAGAACATACCAGCTTGCTAACTTCACTTGCTGGAGCAAGTTCCATAACCAGATACCTTCCTTGAAGTTATATTTGAAGTTATAACCAGGAAAAATGGATTTATACTTGCATTATTTCATTATCTCATCACACTGATAAATCATACAGACAGAACCATAGGGTTCCCAACACAGAGAGACCCAGATTAGGTCATATGGCCATTCCGCGGCCAGAGGGGCAGCCACATAGGCCGACAGACCCGCCATGGCTCACGCAACGGGAGACAGTTCTCTAAAGGGAAGTGAAAGTCTTGTTACCGAAAGGAGAAGGAAGGTATGTGAGGCAGGCAAAAACAACAGATGTCTTCTATATTGTCACACATTTTCTCCATGTTGCTGAATCTAAAAGAAACTTTTCAGTTATCTTAGTTATTTCCTTGAGAACATTCAACAGTGCTGATACTCGCTTTGGCTTCTGTAAAATCACTCTTTCCACTTTCAAGCCTTCTGCTCTTACTCATCTGCATGGCTCTTTTTTTGTTGTTTATTTGTTTTTCCCTTCCTGGTATATTCTTGGACTTCTAGATAGCTCAGTCTATATTTACCCATATAACTTTATAAAGCCTGTTACCTCCAGCTACTGTCTATATAATGGTGTCTCCCCAAAGTTTATCTCCTACACATCTCTCTTGAGAGCTTGATTTTATATATATATTCAACTTCTTTTTAGTTTCACTTGGCTAACTTGGCTAACTCTCACAGGTGCTTAAAAGATAGTATGTTCAAAACCTGCAATCTCCATTTCCCTAGCCCAGACTTTCTATTTCTCTGATTTCCATCTCAGTGAAAGGCGCTATGACCTACCTGCTCATCCATGCTAGGTGGCAGCTCCTAGATTTCTTCCTTTCACCCAGTCTGAGGCCCCTCCTCTTCCTTACCACCTCTCCTTAAGTATACATGGAGTTCCCAAGTGTTTTAGATTCTACACCTACAGGTGTTCCCAATTAACTAACTTTTCTGCATACTGCAGGCCACTAGGCCCGACTCAATCAATCAGTAGATTGTTGCAATGGTCTACCTGCCTCTAATCTTGACTCTTCTGATATATCTCCCACATTTCTAGCAATAAAATGACAATGTAATAATGTTTGGGAGCATAAATGACAAATTCTTCACTTAGCACAATAAGCCCTTGATCCTCTGTTACAGCCTATACCTCTAGCCTTACCACCACCAATTTTTCTTCCCATTACAAACTGGGCTCTAATTATACAGAGCTGCTACTAGACTCTGAACCCATAATGCTTTTAGACCTCTGTTTCTTCACACATGCTGTTCTCTCTGCATGAAACACCCTTTTCCACTTACTTAGCTAGCCATCTTGCCTTTCAAAACTCCACTAAAACATAACCTTCCCTAGAAATTTCTCTTGGATATCCAGTGTGATCTCTCCTCTGTGTCCCCGGAATGCTTATCATACAAGACACCGTGTTCTAACTGTTGGTTTACTGGTCCATTTCTTCCAAATGTTGGTAAATAACCTTAGGGTAGAGACTGCATCTTATTTGACTTTGTATCTGTAGTATCTTTTAGGATGTGAGATGAATATACTATCCAGGGGATGTTTTCTAAATGACTTAATGAAAGAAATGTCACCCAATGGATATAGGTGGAGAAAGCTTACTAGAAAGTTTATACATTCCCAGTTATGTCTCCATACTTGCAATAAAGAAATCCCCTTTACCAAATAATCAAAACATAAATCTAAAAATACACAGTTTTCTTTAAAAGTGTGCTCTCTTTCCAGTTCACACTTCCATTTTTGTCTTTAGGGAAGGAGGGAGATGTTAATTATGTACTTTGATTTTTAAAGCTTTTTCAAGTTGAATATACTTGAAAATAAGCATAAAATAATTTCAAATAAAGTAATCTGCCATAAAAACCAAATGCATTATTATCTTTATTTGCAAAAGTACAAGTTGTTATTTTCCCCTTCCCATCCAACTGAAGACCCTTTTACGCCACCTGCTGAGTCTGTGTTCAGCATTTCCCCGTTTTCTCCTCCTCCTCCTCCTCCTCCTCCTTGGCATTCTCACTCCCCATCTCCCTGGGCATGCCTGTCAGCCATCGACTTTGCATTCTAGGTTGGTGACATTTTTCTTTAGGTGATACAAGTTTGATTACCCCAATGAAATCCAAACGCTGGATTAGCACAAAAGGCTTTATCTTTACTTCACAATTTACTATTTCAATCTCATTTCCTACCACTCCTTGAGTTCCAACTATGTTCGACCTCCAGGAATTTGCTAATGTTCTTTTTATACCTCTGAGTGTTAGCCTGTGGCAACTGCCTGCCCGGACAGTACATTTTCCGTGAATCTGTCCAAACTGTACGGTTTGTCTCACCCTCACCCATGGGTAAAATACTGAACTAGGAAGCTTTTCTTGCCTTCTCCAGACAGAGTGAGGTCGTTCCGCATCTGTGCCCCTGGAGGAGCATATATACCCCTTCATGACTGCATTTGCTTCATTTCATTTTATTTTTTAAGTATGTGTTTCCTACTGGACTATAAATGTAAGAAAGACATTGCATCTATTCCATTTACCTTTCTATCCCCAGAATGCTCCGCAGAATTTAGCACGTAAGCCCTTGATTAATGTCTCCCGAGTGAGTAAAAGAATGCCACTTCAGACCCTGTCTCACTCTAAGAGCTAACGTGGGGAATAACGTGTTTTGGGAAAGAGAGGCTATGAAATATAACTATGTCAGATATAAAAATAAAAGAACAGTAGTTAATTTCAAGCAGCCAAATTATCATTTGGCCACCGAAATGATAGCACCCCCCACACATACCAGTAGAAGACCAAAAAAATAGACTGCATGGAACATAATAGTAAGAGAGGGGAGGGGATAAAAATGATTTCACTGTGGCTCTGTTTAAAAGGAGACACACGCCAAGTAACGTATATGACATAAGGTTAAAATGAACTCTGGCAACACTTACCTATATTTTTCTTTCTTATGGTATTTCTTATCAATCCCTACCCCAGACATTCATCCCCACTAAGTATGTTAAAAAAGGGAAAAGGAAAGCAAGGATAATTTCAAATTGCTATTACAAAATACCTAGAAAAATTACAGTATTAAATGGCATTAACATAACCTTAGGTGGTTAAATCAATATCCCATACTGAGGGACAAATATTTGGGTCCCTAAATGATATGGAAACTCACCCTCCACCCCCCGCCTCCTTGGCTTCACCCATGCTCTCCCCAGGAGCTGAGTGTCTCTCCCACTTTCCTCACTCCCTCTTCACTAGTCCAAGTTCATAGCCACCTGTAAAGGGCCTTTGCTGGGAAGAACTAAGCAAGCTGAAAATGGGGTTGATGCTGAGGCTGCAGCACTTCAGAAGAAAGTATTTTTCTCTCCCAAAATATACCTGTTTAAATTGCTTGTCAGCACTTCATCTATAACTAGTTAATCTGCCAACAGATAGTTAAACATTGACTATAATTATTTATGTACACCTATTTCCCTATATGAATAGAAAAATGAATGCATAGAATAATCCAATCAAATGTAAAACTGCAATAAGAGATCATTATATGGAAAAAGTAGCAGTGCCATGAGTTGTGTTTGGAAATCTTGGGCATGTCCCTAGGCCTCTATGTCCCTACTCTCCTCAAGCCACCTCTAAAACCAACTATTTAAACAAAAATAGTGTGCCTCATAGGCAAATGAAACCTCCAATGCCTAAATTAATGCCAGGAAGTAATACAACTGTAAAGGGGATGGAACATTTACAACTTCTTAATATTTAATGCCCAGAAATGTAACACTACAAAGAACCATTTACTGGGTGTTTATTGCACACCTAATAACATTTAATTATCATGCCAAGCCTATGAGTAACATACTCAGACGCTGCACAGCTAGACCAGGTTTGCTGAACTCCCAGGCTCACCACTTTGACCTCTATGCTATGAAACCTGTGCTACCCGCATAAGCCCAGGTAATACAAACTTACAATATCAAATTTACTAAGACTTAAAACAGAAAGGTTTGTATCATTTTTTAGTTCATAATAATATAAACAAATAGACTCGCAATGATAAATGGAATTAAATCTGATTGTATACCCTCAATACAAAGAAATGCTTCAATTATTCACAATAATAAAATATTTTAATTAAAAGGAATTTCCAACAACATATAATCATTAGCTGCTAATAAACACAGTTCCACAGTGGACACTATATAAAACAAATAAAAGCCCCACAAAGAATCTTAGATCTGCCTATAAATCACTCAATAGATATTTATACTTTAAAAGTCAGTATAGAATTCTCCAATTACACTATTTAATATTGCCAAATCTTTTTTATGTAACAGATAAAAATACCAATAAGTTGAGATTTTTATATGTATTTGTATGAATAAAATAAAAAACATATAATTTGTAGGATAAGACAAGTGAAGATGGCTCCAAACATAAATAACTGAAATTAGTAATTTTCCATGTGAGGCTGATTACTAACATTAATTTATCACTAATAGAGAATAGAGAATTATTAACTGATAGAGAATAATAGAGAATTATTAACTGATAAATCTTACAGATTGTCTTTCTACCTGCTACTGTGTGTTGTGGAGATCAGGATGTTTTGCTTGGTTTTTGATTTTTGTGGAGGGAAGTGGTGCCTAATTTTGACCTAGTTTGTGTCCTACCCTTATAGAAAGCAAAATGAGTAATTTCCAAGATAAATCACAAGACAGACTGGAGAAAATTCCAATTACATCACTGATCACTTACCTAAGAGAAAAGCAAAGGCACAAATAACCAGTCAAATCTGTTAGGAAACCTGGAGGCTTACGTGGAACTGCCTCTAATTGTTAGAAGAATACACAGTACCTTTGTTCGGTGTACTCAAGGGTGCCTGCTACTATTATGTTTATGCCACTACATCTTAGGAGAAATAATCTGTGATTATCACAAAAACTCAGCACAGTTTTTTTGCAAAGTGTCCCAAAGCTCAACTCATTTCAAATGCTCAAGGTAATCCCAGGCGAAGTTAATGTGGCTTAAAACTGCTTTAAACAAAGTAAGACTCTATCTCCATGATGAAGGGTAGACAGAACTATTTACCCCCATTAAAAATGACAAGAGCAGTGGAGAGGAGGAGGAAGACCGTGAAGGCGGTTTCTACCCACCGTGGTGACTCATGACCTGGCCCGCGGCCTCCATGCTGACGTTCTGGAGATAGTTGTGGCAGCGCTCCTTGTGCTCCTCCAGGGAACTGCGCTGCTTGTAGCTTCGTCCACAGTAGTTGCACTTGTGAGGTTTACCCACTGAGAAGAGAATTCAGGATTAGTGTGCGGCCAATCTCACCCAGAGCAAAATTAACAGTAACTTCTGATGGTCTGGAGGAAGCTTTTACATGCTTTTCAGACTTAAATCTCTTCCTCCTCCACACTCCGATTTAGACAATAAATCTCTACCGAGGCTGAAAGACAGAAAGAATGATAAGGCAGACGGTACCTTTGGTGACAGGGGAAACACTGAATCCCATTCATGCTCTGACTGTATCCTAGATGATCAGTCTTCAGATTATCTGACTCTTAACACTAACAGTTACTCTCAGCATGGTTCTCTCAGTAGATACATGACGAGAATTATTTTTTACTTATTTTTTCGGGGGTGGTGGTGGTAAGGACAGAGAATCACACTGAAGGAAACCAAAATGCGACAGCTTGAAATGTCATTGTTTAATGAAAAAATTATTCATGGGTACCAAGAAGACTAAAAGGAATTCAAGTGATGAGAAAAAGTACAGATAAAAGCAGAGTTTCTCTTTTTTTTCCACCTTGGTAATAACTATTCACACATGCAAAACTTCGCAGCAAAGTGTGTTCTCCCACATGAGCCCTGTTCTTACATTACCAAGAATTAAGCTCCTGGGTGGTTTGAGTCAGGATTATTAACAATAACCACTGAAGCCCTAGTATATTTAGTTATACAATGATCATGGCATTTCCCAACGTATTTCACACTCAGAAAATAAATTCGTTCCTAATAGCCAGAGAGACATATCTAAGTATACCTGGTACAATACTGTCATGATCACATTAAAAAGAAAAAAAAACTTTACAAAATTGATTAAGAAGGAAAAAACAGTTATGGAAAGAAGCCTGTTTCAGTGTGCAACTATTCACAAGAGCGCTCTGACTCCTGGTTTTGAATGGGAGGAGGAGAAACACAGGACACCAGGGGGTCTGGGCCAAAGCGCTCGGTGGTGAAGCACAGAGCGAACCCGGGGAGTGGCTCTCACTCCACTCCCAGAGGCATCGCTGTGCTTCGCCCAGAGGACAAGTGGCCGACTCCTTTTCCCGGCTAAACGTGGCGTTCCTGACCAGTCACCTTCCATGCTACGACACTGGGGACAAATGGGACTGAAATACTGTAACAAGGCAAGGTCTTCACAGCTACATAAACATTTCCCACGCTGGTTTTTGTTTTAAAACAAAACCTTGCGTTTATGTTTGAGGTTCACATGAACTAAAATAAGTTGTTTCATTATTATAGTTTTTTTGGTAAATTATCTTAAACAAAAGCTTCTAAGGCATGATTACTCATTTCCAAAAATACTAGGCAAAGTTACTTCTATTATTCAGAACCAAGGATTTCTGAGAAGTCAAAACCAGGCAGCTGTGTATATTGTGAAGAATGTGTATCACTCTATAAGAGCATTGAAAAATACAAGCAAATACTTTTAGTCAGAAACGTTTAGTGCAAACAATATATTTACGTATAGTTATATGCCATGATAAGAGGCTACACAGAAGAAAAAGCCAGTATTCCCTATAACCACCACCCCATTTTGGGTTCTTTAGTGCTGGTTCTCTAGTAATAAGTAAGGAATTTGCACTGAACAAGTCTATTAAACAATCAATACTTATAAAGCACATGCACTGACATTAATTGCCCACTATAAACTAGTTTCATCATCTTCCTCTATTATTCCTGTCACATTGTGTCCTATGAAACCTGTTTTACTGTAAACATAACCTCCTACACTTTCTTCCCCTAATTTATATAAGCAAACTTGATACCTTCTCAACTTATTTAAATGTAGTTCTCTTTTATTCCCCTTGGCTCACAATCCTTTATAAACTCTCAATTCACTTGACAAGGAGAAAAGGACAGTATATGTTTTATTGCTTTCAAGACTCATTGTTTTTACTCCCTTCATTTTTGAAATCTACCCATTTGCTACATTCACTTCCCCTTCTCCCACTTTGTCATCTGCTTCAAAACATCACTCTTTCCTCTTCATCTCATCCTTGTTCCCAGTGAGTCCAAGGAATTAGAGTAGCATTTTCTAAAAGTGTAACCCCAAGTTTCCTAATTGTTCATCTGCACCCACTTCAGCAATCCACGTACTGGTGACATGTTGGACTTTGGCATCACATAACTACCTCCAAGAAGTTTGCTCTGGAAATGCTCCACCTATTCCTTCTCACTTAATACAGACTGATAAAGAGCCTACTACATACCAACACTGTGATGAAGCTGGATTGTCAAATGGAGAACAAATCTCACGGTGCCTATTCTCATGAAACTGACAGTCGGCCGAGGAAGGCAGGCAATGAACAAATATTTGTTTCACAAAGTGTGTTAGCTTCTGCAAAGCCAATGAATGCTGTGCTGGGATAATGTGGGGAACCTAATTTAGCTGGAGAAGGCTGAAGAACAGGAAGGTCTTTCTGAGGGAGGAACGTTTAGGCTGATAACCGAAGGAAAAGTAGAAGTTAGTCAGATCTTGGGACTCGGGGGGTGGAGTGGAGGAGAGGCAGTGTGTCAGAGGTTCTGGGAACTGCCATCAACTCTGTCTGTTTGCTCTCACGTCCTTAGCTCCTTCAAAGTCTAGATCATGCCCTTACTAGTCTGTAGAAAATCATTTTTGCACATCATTAACAACCTCTGCCAAATCTAGTGGCTCTACTGTCTCCGTAAGACTATTTCCTGCCATTTCTTTGACATTTCTTCAAAATCATGTACATAAAAACGTGGTTTACATTTACTCTCTCTATATGAGTTTATCTGTATAATACTTATAAACTTACAAGTTAAAATGTATCACATATATATTCATAAAGAGGACACATATTTTGCTAATTTCACTTTTTATTGATTATTATACCTCCTCACTATTTGAAACAACTTCATTCTGATATTACTGAAACATTTTAAAAGTCATCTATAGTCTCTGAACCACTGTACACAGTGGACTTTAATCAATCCTGAATCTTCCTTATTTCTTGGTTATTACCAAGCTCTCATGGGTCTTGAATCCCTGATTTAGTGTCTGGAATCAGGTGCTATGTCCTCCCCACTGTCTTCTCTACCTCTCGCTTTGTGGCGAATACACAGGTACATCCAGATTGTGTTCTCAGTACAGTAGTCTCTCTTTTCCCCCTAGATTAAGCCCTCGTTTCTATGAAACATCCAAATTATGCCTGGAAAATTGCCCATATGTGTAAGCTCTGACTTGTCACTTAAACCTTTTTATAAATGATCTTGGTGAGCACAGGGCTTTCTCCTCTGTGCTTTCACAGTGCTCTGCCCACATGCGTGATACACATGACAACTGCATTGTAGTTATCCGTTTGGTGTTAATTTATTGCCCTAATCCAAACAACGAGCCCTGTGCTAGGGACAGAGGTCACGTTTTACCCAGTTTTGAATTGACAGTGCATACAGAAGTCATTAAACACACGAGATGCTCGATAGATAGTTGCTGAATGACTGCACTTGAATTTCATACTTCCAAATACTTTCTAAGTACTGCCTCATGCATATTCCTCCGAAATCTAAAATTCAACATAACCATTTCAAAATTGGCTTTATTGAGGTATAATTTACATAAAATAAAATCCACCCACTTTGAGTTTATTTTCAAGGAGTTTAAAAGTGTCTAGTTTGTAACCACCACCACAACGAAAATATAGAACATCTCCACCCCTAAAAAATTCTCTCTTGCTCTTTTGCAACAACTCTCTTCCCCACAGTCACTCCATGGCAACCACTGATCTGCTTCTGTAATGACAGTTTTGCCTTTTTAAGGATTTTATATGCACTGAATCATGCACTGTGTAGTCTTTTGCATCTAGCTTCTTTCACTCAGCATAGTGATTCTGATATTCATCCATGTTGGTACATGTATTGGTAGTTGATTGCATTTTACTGCTCAGCTCCATTTCGTTACGTGAATATACCACCATGTGTTCATTCATTTGGGATGTTTCTAGGTTATGGCTATTAGAAACACAGCTTCTACAAACATTTGCAAGCAAGCCTTTGTTTTCATTTCTCTTAGGTAAATACCTAGAAGTGGAATTGCTGGTTCATGTGGTAGGGATCTGAGAATAGCTTTATAAGAAACTTCCTGTTTTCCAAAATGGATCACTGTGCATTTCCACGGCACTGAATATATTAAAGTTAACAGCTGTTCCACATCTGTGTGAACATGGTATTGTCAGTCCTTTTATCAGTTTACTCATTCAGGTAGGTATGCAGTGGTATTTCACTGTGTCTTGTGTTTTTCTAATGTGTCAGGAGACTAATCTTTTGCCATTCACATTATTTTCTTTGGTGAATTAGCTGTTCAACCTCTTGCTATTTTTTGAATGTGTTATCTCTAATTTTATTATTGAGATGAAAGAATTTTTGTTATTCTGGATGAAGTCTTTCATGAGGTATATGGTTTGCAAATATTTTCTATAGATGTGTCTTGCTTTTTTATTTTTGAATTTCTGTTGAAGAAATAAGTTTTCAATTTTGAATAACTCCAATTTATCAATAGTTTCATCTGTGCTTTGTGTTTTGTGTATGTGTGTGTCTTCTATACAAGAAATCTTTGACTAAACAAATGTCAGAATCATTATCTCCTTTGTTTTCTTCTAGAAGTTGTATGTATTAGCTCTTATATTTAGGTCTCTGATTAATTTCAACTTAGTTTTTGTATGTGGTGTAAGATAAAGCCTGTACCATTCTTTTAAAAAAACGTGGATATTGGATTGTTTTAGCTCCTTTTATAGAAAGTATTCTTGTTTCCTCAATTATTTCAGTATCTTTGTTGAAAAGCATTGATCATGTATTTTTGCATATATTTCTGGACTCTCTATTCCATTCCATTAATCTCTATGTGTGTCCTTAAACCCAAAGAGTAGGTCTTACTAATAGAGTTAGTCTTTGTAAGTAGTGTAAGTTATCCAACTTTTCTCGTTTTCAAAATTATTTTTGCTATTTTAGGTCTTTTGTATTTCCAAAGAAAAAATCTGGAATCACTTTATCAATTTCTACAAAAAAAATCTGCTAGAATTTTGATCTGGATTGCATTGAACTGATAGGCTAAAATTTACAAGGACGCCCTGGCTGGTGTGGCTCCATGGACTGAGAGCTGGCCTGTAAACCAAAAATAAAATTTACAAGGACATCTTAACAGTATTGTTTGTACCATGGTCATGTTATTGTCCTACCATTTATTTAGATCTTTAATTTCTCTCAGTAATATTTTATAATTTTTCTTGAACATAATAATTTCAATTTATCTCTAAGTGATGTATATAGTATTGGATGCATCTCAATGTATTTCATATCTTTTTGTATGTAATATTAATGCTATTGCCTTCTAAATTCCAGTTTTCAACTGTCCATTGCTATCATACAGAAATACACTTGCTTTCTTAATATTCACCTTGAATCTTGCAATCTTAATAAAGTCACTCATTAAGTTTTATTTTTTCGGCTGATTCCTTGGTATTTTCTAAATAGAGAACCATATGAACTAAAATTAAATACAATCTTACTTTTACTTTTCCAATTTGTCTTTTATTTCTTTCTGTTTCCTTGCTCCATTGACAAGACTCCTGGTATGACACTGAATATAAGTGGAGAAAGCCATCTTGTCTTGTTTCTGCTCTTAAGGGTACACTTTCATTCATTTATTATTAGTATTACTTTTCCAAGGATGGCCATCACCATGTCATAGAAGTTCTTTTTTATTGCTGCAAATTTTTATCATGAATAAATACCAAATTATATCAAATGCTTTTTTAGCATTTATGAAAAGGATTATATGGTTTTCCTATTTTAGTCTGTTAATCTACAGAATTACACTGATTGATTTTTTCCAGTATTTAATCAACTGAATTCTTGAGATAACCCTCTTGGCCATGATGCATTATTCTTTTTTCATATTATTTCTGGATTCTACTTGCTAAAATTTTGTTAAGAATTTTTGCACCTATGTTCATGAAGGACATTGCTATGTAGTTTTATTATAATGTTTTTGTTCTAGTGTCATGGTAATGCTGAACTCATAGTTCATTAGGACACATTTCTTCCCACTTCCATTTTCTAGAAGAACTTGCTACTTAAATGTTTCCTTAAATTCTTTCTTTCTGGGAAGGTATTTTTACTATCATTTCAATTCCTTTGATAAATATAAGGCTATTCAGAATATTTCTTTTTAGTGAGCTTCAATGATTTCCATGTTTTAGTGAATTTATTAATTTTATCTGATTAAATCTATTGACATAAACTTGTTCATAATATTTCTGTGTTGTATTTGCAGCGGTTATAGTTTTAGTGATGTCCTGTTTTCATCTCTGATGTTGGTAAATTGAGCACTCTCTCTTAGTACTGATTGATCTTGGCTAGAAGTTTATCCATTTTATTGATCCTTTCACAGAATCAGCCTTTGATTTTATTGGGTTTTCTCTATTATTTTTCTGTCTTCTCTTTCATTGATCTCTGCCTTTATTATATTATTTCCTTTACATGCTCTAGACTTAATTTGCTCTCCTTTTGTAATTTCTTAAGAAAGAAGCTTTGTTAATTAGGCTGAGACCATTTTATTTTTCTAATATAAGCACTTAATGCTACACATTTCCATCCAAGTACAACTTCTTATGTTCATGTTTTCCTCTATAGTTTTAAACATATGGAGTATATTAAAACAGTTGTTTTATCATTCATGTCTCCTATTTCTATCACTTGGTTATTTCTGGGTCTGTTTCTACAGATTGATTTTTCTACTGATTATGGGTAATATTTTCTATCTTCTTTGCATATTTATTAATTTTTTAGTGGGATGTTGGATATTGTAAATTTTGTATTAATGGGTTCTAAATTTCTTTAAAATGTATTTTTGGGTTCTGCCGTTACATTTCTTGCAATCGATTTATCCTTTTGATATGGCTTTTCTGCTTTAAGGTAGATACAGATCATGCTTTGATAGAAAGGCTAATTTAGCCCAGCACTATAACCTTCTGAAGACTTCACTCAATGCCCTGCATGTTCCAAAATCTTTCCACAGTTTCCTCAGACCATAAGTACAAACTATTTTGGGAAAGATTTAAGGGGCGCCCTCCAGAACCCTAGAGCCTTTTCAGCACAGCTTCTTCCTGTCTGATCCTTTGCCTTTCACCCTCTAGGCATGTAGGTCTCCCTGGACTCCTCAGTTCACCAAGACTGTCTGCTCCGTTTGGGTTTGCTGGTCCTCGGCGGCAGCCTGGAAACTGCCTCCCAGAAGTAAGCCAGGGTAATGGTAGAACTCACTGCCTTTGTTTTCTTCTCTCAGGGGTCACAGTCCTGCAGTGGCTATTGTTAAACATCTAAATGTCATTTAACGTACATTGTCTGATATTCTAGTTGTTCAAGGCAGCAAGGTTATCTGATCCCAAATATTTCATCATGATTGGATGCAAAAGCTTATTTTTCAATGGACTGAACACTAACTTGACACGCTTAAATATCAATGCAATTCATGTAAGTGAAATAAAGTTTCTTAAAAATATAATTCTAAGAATATATAATCTAAGGATTCTAAGACACAGAACATGACAGAGCCCAACTCTCTCAAAAGTTAACGTACAGTCTCTTCCTTGACATACGGTACCTCATAGAAATCCTACCCTTGTACCTCACAGTAAAGGACATTCAGTATAAATCTGTCAGAGCTATAGATACAGATTACTGACCTGGGCAATTCATTGTATTTGAAGATTCAGTAAAGAAAATTTGACAATCTTGAAAACTATTCAATTAAAAAAACTGATAGCACTTACTGAGATTATCTCCATCTATCACTACAAGGAGTTAAAAATAAAAAAGGCCTGTCCCTTTCTACACTCCTAAGAATCCCATATATGTACCCGAAAGGACAATCAAATAACCATAAAGAATGTTAAAGTAGTGATGTTCACCATAAATTCATTGGGAGTTATAAAGACAAATAGTACAACCAAGTTTTGTTCACTTATAGTTTCTTGGAATATGTTACTTCAAGAGTTGTCTTAGTGAAACCTATGGAACAAATTACAATAGAACTAACATACATGGTATATGTATCATTCTTTATAGAGATGTATATGTTTACACATGGAGAACCATGCAAACACATCTATGTACAGAAAATATAATGATCATTTGTCATCACGTAAAATCAGCAACAGTATTATGCATATATCACATTCTTTTTCCTTTAACAAATTAAATGCAGTCACTTTATATACTTATAATGAAAAAAGTGGGAACTTGATGTCTGATTTTATTTGGTGGTTGCTTACAGAGTTATAAATTAATCTGAAGAAAGATGAACCCTGAAATGTACAAATGACAATTATTTCCTGTTTTTAGTACCCATAAGTTATACTTTGTCTGAATTAGTGGTCTCTTTTATTGTATGAACCGCCTATACAAGAAATTCTAATGTTCTTGATCACTATTGTTATACTGCTGCCTCAGAAAAGGATTTGCCAATTCATATTCACACTGCTGGGGTATGAGAGAGCCATTGCACCATACTGTGAACAAGTATTGTTATTAAAATAATAAATTCTCTACTACCTTGCTAAGCCAGCGATCCTCAAATTGTAGCAAGGTGCTTTGGGGTCACTGAAGCAAACTCTTAGGACAGATATTTTAAAGTAAAAGAAGCACAGGATATTTCAAATGTTTGAAGGAAATCATTTTTAACACCCCTCAGACACCATGTGGACTGCTCGCTCACAATTTCAACCTTACATCACATTTCTTTTAAAAAAATATTGAAAAAGTAGCCAGCTACCCCTGTCTCTCTGGTAATAACCATACTATTGTCTGTGTTTATGAGTTTTCCTTTTTCTTTGCTTAATCCCTTCATCTTTTTTGCCTAACCCCATATCGCCCTCCCCTCTAACAGCTGTCAGTCTATTCTCTGTATCTGGTCTATTTCTATTTTGTTACTTTACTCTGTTCATTAGATTCCACATATAGGTGAAATCATGTAGTAGTTGTCTTTCTCAGATTGCCTTATTCCACTTAGCATACTCTCCAGGTCCAGTCATGCATTACTTGACCATTCAAATATGTCCATTTATTTTATAATGTAATAACATTAATTCTCAAATTCGTTTGATTGATTAGTGAATGTAAGAAAAGGAACCACAGAAATTGTAAGCATATAAAGAGTTATAATGCAGCAAAGAGATGATAAAATGGAAATCTAAGACATAGGACAGATATATTTGAAACTGTCTTGTTATTACAAAGGTAAAAAAACATCTATCATGAGGAATAGAAAGTAAATAGAAAGCCAAGTAAGAACTTCTGAGGCATATAGAATAAAGTAATAACGAAATCACATGAAATTTTTTAGATATGATTTCTGTTCTTTCTCTAAACAGTTTTTATTATCTGATTTTCCCATGTAATTCAGGTAAGTAGCAAGGCTTTCAAATATTATACTAACCCAAGTAAGCAAGAAATTTGGATATTAAATAGGTCCAATCAATTTTGAAGCGGACAATTTGTTTTAATTAATGAATTAATTTAATTTAAATAATGTGGGTGCATGTATATCCATCATGTGGATTTACTTGGTTTCCAACTTGTAGCCCTAACACTTACTAGCTGTGTGTGAACCCTGGGTTAAGTTAAATGAGTAAAAAATTGTGCCTAACTCACAGCACTTTTGTGAAAAATACAAAAATATGCATATGGAAAACGTACGAGGTCCTTGGCACACAGTAAGTGTTCAATAAATGGCATCTCTTCCCCACCCCTGAGCATTCATCACCTTCTAACATGCTATCCAATGAACTCATTTATTGTGTTCACTGTTCATGCCCATCTCCTTTCATTAGAATGTAAGTTCCACACAGTCAGATCTTTTTTCCTTCCCTTTCGTATCTCAAGTGCCTAGGAAAATGTCTGACATAAAGATACTCAAGAAAACGTGTTGAATAAATAAGTATCATTTCATTAGTGGAGCTTTCTTAGGCTTTTTCACCTGGTACCAAGAATTTTCAACTGGAGGATGCCCTGCGTGTCTATTATCCAGGAATGAGTGAGAAGAGCACTCTTGAGTTACATCTAATTTCACAAGACAAAATTATCTAAATGTATGATTTATATTTGTGATTCACAAACTTACATTTGCTGACCTTCTGGAAATTAGAACAGCTTAGTGTTTTTCTTCCTTTTCCCTTACGGAATTTCTTCTTAGATTAAGTATATACCATAAGACTCTCCTTATTCAACGAATCAACAATTTTTTTATTACCTATTGTATGCCAAGCACCATTCAAAGAGTTGGGTAATACGTCAGTAAGGCAGAGGAGGTCCATAACCTCTCAGAGGTTACATTAGAATGGCAGGGGGAGGGGCACAGACAGGAAACAGACCCATGAATAAAAGGCCAAGATAACCAAAGATCCTGATGGAAGAAGCTTTACTGGACTTTAAGATAGAGCTGGGAAGATAGTAACTAGGAGGATGCGTTAGGTAGGGTGCTTATAGAAGCCAACTGTCTGAAAGCATGATGAGGCAATCATGCCAAGAACTGAGGAAAGAGCTGAAGGTAAAGACTTCTAGGATCACCAGTGCAATATCCCACAGGTAGCAAAGAATAAAGGAACCTGGGTTGGCAAAAAAAGCAGAGTGAGAGTGGAGTGGGCAGAGCTTCTCTGGGCCATGATAAGCAGTCTGATTTTATCCTGAGAACAATGGAAAGTCATTATCTTAAGCAGAGGGATGACCTGATTTAAAATGGGTTTTAAAACAACACTGTGGCTGCTGTACGGAGAATAGGTTGGTCAGTAAGAGTGTGGTGACTGGCAGCATGGGCTCCAGAATCAGGCAAAGAAGAGTTTATATCACACTTTCCCCTGAGTATATTGGAAGTAGCATACAATATGCACATATGGTAATGATAGAAACATTTTTACTATAGAATAGCATAACTTTTATTTATTTTTAGTATTATTTACATTTATTTTTTTCTTTTCTTTTTAAAAATTTTTATTAGTTATTTTTCAAGTACAGTTTTTTGTCTATTTCTCCCATCCCAGCCCCCCCTGCCCTGTCTCCCCACCTCCCTCCCACTTCCTCCCCCCCAGTCCTCATCCCTGTGTCTTTCACACTTGCTCCTCAAAATCCCTCCCCTTTTTCCCCCTTAAATTCCCTTCCCTCTCCCCTCTGGTCACTGCCCACTTGTTCTCTATTTCAGTGTCTTTGTTTTTATTCTGTTTGTTTGTTTGTTTTGTTGTTTAGCTTCCTGTTAAAGGTGAGATCATATGGTATTTGTCTTCAATGCCTGGCCTATTTCACTCAGCATAATGCTTTCCAGTTCCATCCATGTTGTTGCAAAGGGTAATAGCTCCTTCTTTCTCTGCTGCATAGAATTCCATTGTGTATATGTACCACAATTTTTTGATCCATTCATTTACTGACGAGCACCTAGGTTGCTTCCAGCTCTTGGCTATTGTAAATTGTGCTGCTATGAATAGCATAACTTTTAAAAACTACTCTCACAAGGGTAATCCATACTACTCTTAGATTTTTAATTTTATTCTAAATTTCTCTATGTCATCAAGCATTATGGAGCATGTTTTGTTTATTTGAGCATGATATGATCTTTAGTTTTATTATGCTCAGCACTTGTGTGTGTGTATGTAAAATCTAATCCAAATAATACACTGTTGGAAAAATATAAACAAAAATAAGGTAAAATTGTAATAACCTTAATAAAATAAAGCTTTACATATGGGACCATACATTGTGGGGATATTAGGTAGCATCTCTCTCTTAAAATTTGACTTTCCTTATATTAAGGAAATTAAGGGCTTTAAAATAGTGCTTGTCACAATATAAGAGACTACTAAATATTAGCCATTAACTTTTGTTTTTATAATGAGTTGAGATTTATCATCTACTAAAAAATAGATATAACCACCACAGACCTCCACTAGTATTAAAAAATGAACTTTCTACTTAATGTGAGAATGTTGAACTGAAAGCGTCCATAGATTCATTCATTCATCCAATCCGATACAGTATAAGGGATGCAGATGTGAAACAGAATATGACAAGATCTCTTGTTTCAAGTTGCTGAAGTGCGGGTCTTTCATTCTGATCCACAGGCTTACATCATCATATTTCTGTACAGTGTAAGGGGGTAACACTCTGACAGATGACATGTGATCCCTTAAATACAAATTTAGTTTTTTCACTTATATTTTGTATTCTTATGATGAATGACATTGGTTTTTATTTACCTCATTTGCATGATTTTCTACCATTTGGGAGTTTACTTACAAGATCTGGCAAGATAGTACAGGCTGTGTATAAACAGGTTTCTTTGACTCGCATACAGGGATCAAGTAGGAAAATAAAAGGAGAGGGTGGAGGTTAGCTCACTCCCCTCCTCTCCAGAAAAAGTATGATGCGCCCTTTTGGACACTGAGGGAGCAATGAAGTTAGCATGCAGCTTTCCCACTTCTGCCCTGGAGTTCCAAAGATGCTGGCCTGCAGGCTCAGGGACGTCAAAGAGAAAGTATGTACTGGCCCCAAGTTCAGATTGTCCACACCAACACCTATGTAGGGCATAAAACGCTGATGGTATACTTGGGAATGAGGACTATGTCTGTAGAAGAGTAAGAAGAATAAGAAATAGGACCTTGATTTTTGCCTATTTCTTTAGAATTTCTGACAATAGAAAAAGGTAAGGAGGAAGGTTTTTAGCAATAAACTGACCTAATTGTTGTTTTTGCGCCAAAGTGGAGGGCAACATCAGACAAGTATGTGCTGCAGAAGAATGACTTCTCTTCTCTTCACTAACTCTTTAGTGAACTAAGTGACTGAAATTTAAAGAAGATTGATTACTGCTAAGCACCTGAAAAAATTTCACTTAAAATATACTATCATATGTTATTTAAACTTTTTTTTTCATTAAGGAACATAGGGTAAACTATAAAAGGATTATTTGTTTGGTGGAAAAATAATAAAAAAGGTGTTCTACTTTGTAAAAATCACATGGATTATTTCTGAAACTGACCTAAGTGAAAATGGCTTTTCCCTTCTGATCAAATTTCAATAGGCAAGGCCTTAAGTGTATGTTTTAAGATTCAGGAATGAAGATACTAATCCCATCCCTTCTTTTCTGTATTTATTGCCAAGTATACAGAGAAGGCACCAAGGGCATCAGTATGGGACTTGGTGGACAAAATCAGTACAGCACAGTTATGTAGATTATGTGTGCAACTGACACAGCTTGTGTAATTGTCAGTGCGATCCACCTCTACCAACCACCTCCAGGAAGCAAAGGAGGGGGTGGAGGGTGGGGAAAGTTCACACTTGGGAGATCATCCAGAAAGTGGGCCAGGTGCCCAGTCTACCTACAATCAGGTGAGAACAGATCCTTCTCATGGGAAACCTGCAGGACAAATTATACTACACTTAATGCACCATCATTATTATGAATAAGTTGCACTAGATTCCATTTCTGAACCTGCATGGTTTTATTCAGTATGTCTATTATTATATATTGGCCCATGGACTGGTATTTTTGAAGTGGTTCTCTTTGGCAATTCTGGTAGAGAAGTCATGGTGATCAGGTTTTAAAATAGTATCAATATGAATATAACTGATGATGATAATCTTTTGGCCAAGTACTTAATTTTTAGATATTTTCTACTCTCCAGTCACTTCACAAAATAATCAGTATTATTAATACCTGAAAGTTTATAACCTGTAGTAACTCCATGTTATACAAATCATTTTGGTGTAATATAAACTAAAGGTACTTACTTAGGCACTTTTCCTGGCAGTCTCCTCAACAAACAAAGTAAAGTAATATTAAAGAAAACACTGAGGGATTGGGGGAAAATCTATGAGAAAAGCAAAAGAAAGAGTAGAAGGCAAAAGCAGAGACAAGAGAGGAAGAGAATTTAAACAAAATAAGATGGAAAGAGAATGTACTGGAAAAGAGAGTGAGTGACTGCAGTGCTACAAGTACTTGAGAATACCTTTCAGTCTAATAGAATTCCTGACCAATAGCAGTCAGCAGTTTAAGGAAATGATGTGGCTGAGGGGGTGGACCTTTTAGTAGGAAGTGACAATACATTTGAGGGCGTAGCATTTTCATGACGAATGAACAGATCGCCCATATGAGACATATCACTAGAACATTTGACATTAAGTTGTTTCTTTAACAATATGGTCAAAGGTTACCCCTATCTCAATCCAAGCCAGATGCTACTTTTGTATTTTATTTTTAAGAGATTTGAATATGAGGAGAAAGCTATCTCTTCTTACTGGCTTCCTTGAGGCTGTGTAGTTTACACCTTTAAAATTACTGTTGGTGGGTTGAACATTCTACTAAAGGTGAACATCCAAATATATTCCAGAGCAGGTGAATCATAATGTTTTATTTTATAGTTAAGGGCATAACTGAACATGACAAACTAGAGTTTAAAATAAAAGGCAAACTTTTAAGTGAGTTTGCAGCAATGTAGTACTATTCAAGTGATACAGTTTAAAAAATCAATACTAGGAATGAATACAAGCACAGTTCTGAGGTACTTAATGGATAAAACAAACTCCTTGGAATTAACAGAGTCATGCAAAATAAAAAGAGTCCTTATAAAAAATAACTAAAAATGTGCAATGAGGAGGCAGTTATTGCTGTTTTAACAGGTAGATATTTAGGTGGTACATTTGGTCCAGCTCCTTTTTATAAGACCAAATAGCTTTAAACTGACAATTAGACACAAAGAACAAACTTCTTAAGCTGAAAACTGTCAACCATCGAAAAAGTTATAAAGTATTGTTGTAAAATTCAACATTCCTTGGTGGCATTTGGAAATAATACTTTTTCACAAATGTAGACTTACTGATCCTAAGTCAGAAGAGGACTTTCGCACTGGAAATTTCCTCAAAGAGCTATTACTCCGGGGCCACCTGATACAGCTACGTGGCCACACACCACATGATGGCACTTCAGCAAAGATGTACGACGTGGTCCCGTACGACTACATGGAGCTGAAGAACTCCTACCACTAGGAGAGTTTGTACCATCGGATATGATGTTGTAGCCATCGGAATTTTTCAGTGCAATGCATTTCTCACGTGTCTGTGATGATGCTGGTAATGAATGTGTGCCTTAAAAGGACTGCACCAAAAATTACGGAGGTTGGCTACACCTTCTAGGTTTATGAAAGTATACTCTATGCTGTCCTCATAATAACAGAATTGCCTCATGACACATTTCTCAGAATATATCCCCCACTGTTAAGTGGCACAAGACTGTATAAGGTAACCTATTTTTACTAAGTATTTATTTTCAGGGGCTATATTCAAATAAAATGTTATATCATATACTAAATACTGGGTTAATTGAAAGCAAAGGTTTTACTTAAAACTTTATAACAGGTCTTATGTAAAAAACAAAGTAATTCTCATTTTCTTGTAACGAGATGAGTAAAAAATCTGTAAAATTTCTGCACTGATCCATTTATTCAAGGATATTTTATTTACATATCTTGGCACAATATGTTAGTGTTAAAATAAGTATCTTAAAAATATGCTAGTGTTAAGGAACATTTGACTTTTGTGGAATACAAGAGATGAGTAAATTTCCTTGAAATATTAGGAGTTTTCATTTTCAAATGTTTCCCCAAAATTCCATTTTTATGCAACACAGAATTTTTATGATAATCTGAGTCCAGTACAATCTAATTACCAAAACTGAATTTTGGATATGGAATGAAAACTTTGCAGATTGTGTGAGAAGCATACTTACTGTCTCTCTTTATAATTTATACAAATGAATTTATAACACATGTATAATATGTTTCCATATATCAAAATACATACTCTTCTATCCTGTTTTAAATATTTAACTTGGGCACAGCATTAGAGTATGTGAGAAATATACCTGAAATGCTAATTAGAAAAAATATGCAATTCTAGTTCCTCCTAGACTTAAAAGAGAACAAGTATGTTAAATATTACTTTGATTAACAGGGGGCCCAGGATTTCATTGAAACACAATTTCCCCAGTGTATCGGGTATAATAAAGACAAAAGGAGTGATACATGTAATGTATGAGGCAAACTAATCAAATTTCTAGGAATGAAATAACTATAATCACTTGTCAAACTAAAAAAATCTAAGAACCAAAACTAATTTAAAAATCATTTGACTTTTTTAGCATCCGCACTGATTTGTCATTAAAATCTCAAAAATACTATGGTATGTTATAAATTTATGTAAAGCAAATTAGATGACTTGTGTGGTAAATCTTATGATTAAAGAATAGAGAGTTTGAAATAGAAGCCAGTATCTTTTACTTTCTCACAACTACATGCCTAAGGTTGGGATCTGTTTATAAAAGTGTATTTTATTTTCTCACTGGGCTAAGAATTTTCAGCTGATATACTGTTGAAGACACATTCCAATTTTTTATTTCTCTCTCCTTCTCTTTCCATTCTCTTAAAATATCATTTAATTTTCACATGTAAAAAGATCTTTATTACCCCCTTTTCAGCCATTCATTTTGTTCTGATTATTTCAAAGGAGCAAAAGTAGAAAAAGGGCTGCACTTTCTAGTAATACATAAATTTAGCCAAAATAATGCATTAAGATAAAGGAATTCTGATAATGTGCCCAGTATCACTGTAAATAGAATAAATCTAAATAACCCATTAAGTGAAAATAATTTTTAAAAAAGCAAACACTGGTGATCACTGTACAAATAAAACTTAGATTGTATCATTTCATTTTTTTAGTTCCTAAATGGAAAACATTCCAAAATTAAGGTACAGCACCTTTGTAACCAAAGTTGGAAAGGTTATGATTTCTTTCGTCATTATCCTATGAAGTAGGGAATAAAGTACAGGAGTTGTTGACGAAAATTATCTGCCACTGAAAAAAAATCATCTGCTCTTGGTTTGATATATTTCCAGAAATAATAAAATTATACTCAAAAAAATTATTGCTGCCCTGGCCAGAGTGGCTCAGTTGGTTGGAGCGTTGCCCCATAAACCGAAAGACTGGGTTTCATTATTGGTCAGGGCACTTGCCTGGGTTGCAGGTTGAGTCCCAGTCAGGGCGTGTGGGAGAGACAACCAAATGATGTTTCTTTCACATGATGATTCTTCCCCCTCTTTGTCTCCCTCCCTTTCTCTCTAAGCATATCATCAGATGAGGATAAAAAATATTATTGCTGGAAAACAAACTTTTCCATGGCAAATACTGGTAAATACTACGGAAGTATTTTTGCTCTTTAAAGGGATCTGATTTATTTTTGGTAAAACCAAACAACCTTTCAAAATTTAAAAATGTTATCAATGACTATAATGAAAATTTAAAACATGCAAGCAAATCTACTAGTCAGAATTTGTACACTGAATCCCATTTTCTACTACAGTGGGAAGGAGGGGGAATTCAACATTTTTTATACTTCTGGTTTTCAGAAGACAAAGGGAGCTTTTCCAAACATTTATTAAAAGTGCATGTATTTTGAGTGAACCAACTATGACTGGAACCACAAATGGAAAACCAGTAACTATATTGAGGATACTGCTTAGACTTAAGTTAGCAGCCAGTAACAGAGAAGTAATATCGGCCCTGTGAAGATCATTTGAAAACCCCCAACTTAAAATCTATTCCATGTTCTGCAAATCTATTTTAACAGTTAAAACAGTAAAAATAACTGGGGAGTGGGGACTACTCTTTAAAGTCTGGTCACAGAAACTGCTCAGCAAAGTAATGGTAGGAAAGATAACACTGTAGTTAGCATCGTACAGTATTAGTAGGGTCGGAAGACTTGAAGATTAAATTGACTTGTCATTATTACATAGCTAATTTGCAGTGAGCCCATTCTAGAACCTTAACGTTAACATCTTAACTTCCAGATAGTATACTCTTTTCTTTATCATGAGTTGATTTCGTCAGGTTAAAGTTTTGTAGAATAAGCTGTCATCCTTTATATGCAGCATAAAATACAGAATTTGGAATGTGAATCCAGGTTCTGCCCATATGACCCCTCTGTGTCTCTGTATCCTTGCCTGTGCAAAAGGCAGAGTCATAGCAAGAATCTTTCTTGACTGTCTCTGCATTCCCTTTGAAAAACACACCAACGGGTGACCTGAAATGCTCAATTCCTGACACACATAGGCCTCTCTTAGGTATGCCCACATAAATATCAATAATTCCAGCAGCTGAACTGGGTATTCACTAAGATTCAGTTATGATTCTAGCCACATCTGTTAATGCCAGCTGTATGTTATTGTAATCATGTAAATTATTAAAACATCCATTTTCCAATAAAGTAAGTATGAAAGAAAGTTCTTTCTATCAAAACTAATTCATCACTTTAGAAAGATTTGATAAAGGTGGGCTGATAAAAACAAATGTGACAGAATTGGACGTGGGCAAAGATAATCAAAGAATGTATATTATATGCTGTATATTTTCCTAAATGTCTTTTTCATTTTTTAAACATATATATGAAGGGGGACCCCAAAAACAGAATTTATTTATGAAAAATTGTATATTTAGTCTTACATGTTTAAACTTGAGCCCCCTTCAAAGTATTCTCCATTTGACGCACTATACCTACCAAGACTTTTTCCCACTGCTCAAAACAGTTTTTGAACTCATTGATTGTGATGCCTTTTAGTGCTTTTGCTCTTTTTCGCTTCACCTCTTCCACATTGGCAAAATGTTTCCCTTTGAGGACTTTTTTCATGCAGTGAAACAGAAAAAAAGTTTTCTCAGGGCAAGATCTGGTAAGCAGAACAGGTGAGCCACAGGGGCCATGCTGGTTTTGGTCAAAAACTGCTGAACACTTAGTGCAGTGTGGGCAGGTGCGCTCCTAAATCACCCATCATGCAATGGACAGACATGCTGAAAGAGTCTTCAAAAGAAATTCACTGAAGCCAAACACTGCTTCTCAAAGTATCATCAGCTGGTACACTGGTACAGATGGGTTCCTAGAACTTGCACCTAGTGGGAGAAGCCTGTATTTCAAGCGGCCTACCCTCCAAAAGATAATTCCATTTGAAATGGTGTCTTTCATATATGTATAATCTCACAGAAACATCAGTGCACATCAGCTCTGGGCTCATTGTTATCAACCTACTAGATGGAAAATTTTTTAAATCTAAAATACAGGACATAGAGATGCAATACTACTACTATAGAACACAGTAACTAAAACAAAACAATGAACAGACATTACCCAAAGAGTGGCGTGGGAGCAGAATACTTTCTAATAATAATATTAATAATCATAAAAATTAAAATCATTACAGTACATTTAATACCTTATACTGTTATTTTAAGCACTAGTTCTTAAATTTTGGTCAGTCTGCGGCACATTCTCTGTTTGCCTCCATAGCCATTTTCACTCTTTTCCTAAAAAAAGCTAATTCTTATTGGAGTCCTCAACAGGCTTCTCTGAGGGTCAGTTAAAGTGAGGCATCAGCCAGAGACTGGAGGGTGGAAAGAGCGCAGTCAAGGTGTTTACTCTTCAGTCACATGTCTAACAGGTGTGCGTTCTCCAGAAAGTCAGTCTCCTACCTCTCTTAATTCCAGGGGCCTCTCCATCCTCTGGCCCCTTAGACCTGGGGCTAATTCAGAGCGTTTCAACCACCCTTCATTGGTTTCCTTTATACCTAATCATTCTTTTGCAAATATTAGTCCTTTCACAGGGCATCTCCAAATATTCCCCATTTCAGGGTCTCAGTGCCTTCCTGTCAAGACCCTGATTGATAGTTATGAGTAGCAGTAGTGGCCCAAGGCCAAAGTCCATCAGAATGACATTCTGCCATTGGGTTGCTCATATTTAAAGAGAACAGGGTGGCCACCTTACCAGGGAGTTAATAAAATACTGGTAATTCTAGGCATGTGTTGGCAACATGATTACTCAAATTACCCCTGGAGGTAGCATGGAGTAAAGTGCACATGCACAGCCAGGTTTTAGGTGCTGCGGCCTTTACTTGCTAAAGCCAAAGTGGTGGTGGTGAGGGATAGCTAAGATGGCCTTAAGACAAATACCAAGGAGAAAAAACAAATTGAAGGCTTTGAATGGCCAAATTAGAACAGAGGTAAGGGATCAGGTTTCTCAGGCAGCTTTAAAAGAGTCCTTATTTACTTAAGCCTCAGGGCAGGTAAGGCTAAAGACAACTCCTGAATCTGGTTTGAAGACTTAGAGCATTGCTGTGCTAAATAAAACGGCAGTGCCCGTACTGCTGGTCTTGGTAATGGGGTCCTGACCAGGGAAGAGTTAAACAGGGGCCGGTACTATCTGATCAAACACTGGGAAGGCTCAGAATTTTGAATCCCCAAACCTTCCTGAGCCATCCTTACTAGAAGACACAGTCATCCTCACCCCGACCTCTTCCATCTAAGGAAATCAACATCATTTCCATGTAATAAGAAGACTCCCAATTGTTTCAGTTAAGGCAGAAACCACACAGACATGGCAGTTCTTTTCAGGACTTACTCCTATTACTTCTCATTGACCTCAGGCTCATAATAAGTTACATCTTAACGGAGTCAAAAACCAAGGCCTGATCTAGGAAATGATATCCTAGTCACTGAAAGATTTACAAAACTTTGTCAGTTTGTACCAGCAGGAGTCTAGCTAGCACGTAGGGGAATATAATAGATTGTTTCTAAGGTTTTTAGACTAAAAAATTAACTAAAATGCTAGATCGGGCCACATGTATCAATATATGTGCATTCATCTGGGATTTGAGATTTAGCATATTGCCTAGAGTGAGTGGGGGTGACTGATTAATTGCATCCTTGATTCAGTGAGAAGTTGAAAGGCCAAAAATTTCCTGGCAGATGGAAGTGTAGTAAGTCCAAAAGCTCAAGTAAGTAAGGATATTGGAAAGTATATATTATGAATCATCCTGTTCAACCTATCCCTTACTGTACCCCTGGAAGGGCCTGTGGGATACACCCTTAACCAAATAATTACATGGTGAGGAAAGGACCAGAGTGCTAGAAAGATCTTTATGGTAACTGTCCTCGCTAGGCTGGAGAGAACAATGATAGACGTGCAAACAGATCCGGGCCCCCTGATTTAAATGGACAGGGGTGGGCAACAGTGGGTTTACAGTTATTCATATGGAGAAAGGCATGCAGGTTCTGGTTATTACAACAGCTTAATTAGCTGTTTCCCATACTCCCAACTGTAAACCTACTTTTGGCCCCCCTGTATTTTATTTCATCCAAAATATTGCAACATGTGCACTAGCGTATTTAGGTGATTAACAGCCATACGTGGCTAGTGGCTGCCACACTGGTGAGCACAGCCCTCGGACTATCAGCTCTCCCAAGACAGTAACTAAAACTGAAAGGTGCTGAAGTGACGATTCCTAAAACATACCCGTTTAAACTGTTTTATTTGGCTGGGTGGGGGCTAATGTAAGACCTAGACAGTTCTGTGGATGAGTGCCGACCTAACAACCTCATAATGCCAACTGCAAATGCATGTCTCACTCCAGCATCTTCACTGGATCACATTAAAATAGCCCCTGACACCAGGTATGAAGGTATTAACCATTTCTTTTTAAAACAGTGCCTTATCAACAAAGATAATCAGAAGCAGTTTGCTTTCACATTGCAGGGACAGCATACTTTCACTATCTTACCTTAGGGTTAGGTCAACTCTCCTCTCTTTGTCATAATATAGCCCAAAGAAATCTTGTTCATCTTGACATCTCACAGAACATCTAGCTGGAACATGGTATACTGATTGGACTTGATGAGCAGGAAGTGGTAAATACCTAAGATACCTCAGGAAGATATGGGCTGGAGGACAGGAGATAATCTCCCTGGAAAGTTCAGAGACTTGCAGCACTGGTGCAATGTTATGGGCCCAGTGGCCCGGGCATGTTGAAATTGATCCTCTGTAGCAAATGGCATGCTGTTGTCCTTTGCACATCTCGTGAAGAAGGCACAGATGCGGTGCATTCTTTGGACTTTGGAAAAAGACACTGCACCCTGGGTACGCTGCTCTGATGCACGTACCAGGTATTCCACAGGCTGTCAGTGCTGAGAGAGGGCTGGGGAGAGGAAAGGATCTGCAGCACATACCTCTGCTATGATGAAAGCTGCCCTATGCCTTCGGCTCTAAGATCCAGCAATGCAGTGACCTTTGGAAATGTTTGTGGCTGTACAACATCTCTGTCAACAGAGGCATCGGAGTGCAGGACTGTTGTTTTTTTTTTTAAGAAAACACATGAGATCTTGTGCCAATAGCTATTCTCCCCCGCTTTTTCAATCCCCACCCGAGGACATGCTTATTTATTTTAGAGAGAGAAGAAGGGAGGGAAAGAGAGAGAGGAGAAGAGAAACATCAATGTGAGAAACATCAATCAGTTGCCTCTTGCATGGGCCCGGATTGGAGACCAAATCCACAACCTAGGTACGTGCCCTCACTGGGAATTGCACCCCATGACCTTTCGGTTTACGGGACAACACTTCAACCGACTGAACCATATCGGCCAGGGCTAACTATTCTCCCTTTTAAAAGTCTGTCCTAATTCATATTGGACTCTGTTTAACACTGAGAGTACTTTGCCACTAAACTCCCATGACTATGTGGCCCAAATGACACAAAATGAAGTTGGTGTTTTCTGACTCAGTATAATATGGGGTAAGATGTGCACAAGAGCATTTCATTGTAAATGAAACTGGGACTGTGCAGGTTTTGGAAGCCCACGCTAACTTCATGAACAAGTAGCTCAGGTGTCCCTGATACCTACTACCACTGCTCTACAATCCCTCCTCCAACCACGTGCATGGCCCTATGGGGTGTTCTCAGTGACTAATACATGGAGAATGAGGCTGTGTGGACCTAGCTGCAAACAGAGGGCATGGTATTTGGTATGAGCTGTAACCACTGTGTTTCAGGCCCACAGAGGGGCGCCGGCCCCGAAATACAGCAGTGAAAGGACATCCCCAGCAGAATTCCAGACTCTACACCCTACAGGGAAGGAGAGCTATCTAAGGTAATGACACATGGCATGGCCATATGGTGAAGGACTTGGAAGAACAAGACTAGAAAATTGGTGCTGAAGGTCTAAATGAGAGTTATGGAAGGGGCCTCACAGAATTGGGACAGAGCGTGATGACATGTCCCATGTGAACGCCCCCTAGAAGGTATCCACATGGAGAGGGCTCTCAGTAGCCTGGACAAGAGCATCTGTGGTGTGACCCAAACCAATCAGACCATCTATTTTACAAATGTCAGTCAGAGCCTTCACTTAGCTACCATTGTGCCTGCTCAAGGAAGTGGCCCACGTACAAAGTGAGAAGGGGGAAGCTATGTTACGGATTCAACAACACAGAGTTTTCCCTGCTCTATGACTCATTTACTACCACCAGTGCTGGCTTCCAGCTTTCTAAAGTAGAGACCCCAACTAACCCAGGAAGATTAACCCATCAGTTGGTAGCACGCAGGTTACATTGGGCAGCTTGTAATATGAGGGAGGGAGAAATTTATCCTCGTAGGATGTAACAGATATTCCAGATATAGATGTATGTTCTTTTCCTTTAATACTTCTGCAAGCTCCCCTGCACCTGGATTTCACAGAATGTCTTAATTAAGTACCGTGGTATTTCTTAGAATATTCCTTTCAACCAGGAACAGGTTTTATGGGAAAGGAAATACAGCAATGGGCTCAAACCTACATATTCCACTGTTCACGCCTTATGTTCTGTGATCCAGAATCACCTGGCTAAACAGAGGGGTAAGACCGCCAGTGGAGCAGTCCATGTATGGCTTCCTGCTGGGAGAAGTTTGGGTGTGTTCTATGGGATATGGTCTATGCCTGACGGTGTCTCCTCCACAGCCACAGTGGAGTCTGATGACAAAGAGGTTAAGGTAGGAGTGGCTACGACATAAATATATCCAGTAACTCATTTACAGGATTTTTCTCCCTGTGCTGAAATCTCAGGATTGGCGGTTTTGGAGACCTCAGTGCCCATGGGAAGAATGTTTTCACCATGGAGTAGAGTTCAGGTACTGTTGTTTTGGAAGCAGAGACTACTTCCCAGCTGTCTGGGGCATCTCGAGCTGCCAAACTATAGGGAGAGAAGTGGGCTATTGGTTGTTTTTTCCAGATACTACGGGATTTGGGGTGGTTTCTGTACAATAGGGGCAAGGACAACTGTGTTTAGAATTCGGGAGATTCACTGGGGCACTTATTTAAAATAAATTTGCTCAATAATCCTGGTTATTGTAAAACAAAGGCAGGACCACAGTACTTGTAGGAATTAAGGTTTGGGTTACCCATCAGATAAAGAAACCTGTCCAGCCCAGGTGCTGAAAAAGGGGTTAAGGGCAAGCTAGGATGGGGAGTGGAAGAAGAATGCTGTGACGATCAGTTTGACTTTCCTGACCAATTACAGAAGTGCAGACTTTAGCAGTTTTGTTTCATGTTTCATCTATTATGAAAAGCACTGGTGATGGCTAATATTTTAGATTCCAGTTGGAAGGATGACTGAATTCATATCATCCCTTGATGATGCAGTAGCAGAATGACAACCTTCTCTCCCTCTTACTCCATTAAACTCTCTTCAATTAGCCAGTTTGAGTTTGCTGTTTATATTAGCAAAAATCATGCCCTGATATACCAAATTGCAAAATCAGCATGACTGTATTTAGAGGGGCCATGATTCTTTTTGGAACCTTAAAGTAGCAATATATTTATTTATAAAATATAACATTCCACAGAAGCAGCTTCAATTTATACACACAAACATTACAATTACACAGAACCATGTAAACAGTGTTAAGGGTCTGGCCTGGCCAAAGCTAATGAGAGTGACCTACTTTTGGAGGGACATCTTTCCCTCCCCTCACTTTATCACCCACCAATCAGGTGCCTCCAATGGGCCACACCTAATTTGCATACAGAAGCTAATTGAAGCTGCCCAGCTCAATCTAACACAAAAACCAAGGTGTCTTCACTTGTGAGACACCACCCACAGGGAAAAATCTGTGAAGAGAACAAAAAGGAAATGAAAGGAAAGAGAAATCAAGATGAATATCAAATGCCTTCCTGAGGTGTCACCAGGCATCGAACCTTCTAGGAAGATGGCGATGACCAGGTAAAGAAACATGTGTACACTAGACCATATTATTAACAGCAGCACAATTTTGAAAAAATATATAATAGATATTTAAAGTTATTTTTGCCTCAACTTCATGTAATAGGTATGTTCATGAAAAGCTATGTTTTGTATAATTCTTGGGCAATTTGACAACATGTTAATAAGCCAGTGTACATGGCTAGCCCCCCAAAAATTGTCATGTCTTAAAAATCTTAAAATAATGATTTTATAACAAAACACCACTTTCAGATATAGTTTTCATAGCCTAATTTCAACATATAATATAAAATGTCATAGTTGGAAATAAGTGAATTATTTTGAGCCAGAAAGGAAAGTAAAATATATAAAGTATTTTGTTTTAATGCCAGCATTAATTTCATTTTTCTGTAACTGCCCCAAATTTGAGTTAATATCTAAATAGTTTTACATATTTCACATTCATGTTAAAAGACAAGGTAAAACTTTAAGATTTAATAAGAAAAATATAAAGAAAGATAATGCAAGCATCACCTCCACAGGACTCTCTAAAACATTTGTCAGTGTAGGTGAACACATAACTTTATAACAAAATTAAATGTTAATGTCACTAGAAATAGAAGAAGCATATAAAACTAGATTGAGAGCATTCTATATTAATTTCCCCCCTTAAGTTCTTGGTTATGGCAATTCATGCTAAAAGTCAAATGAGAATCATTCAAATTTCTTATCATTCCTTCTCTTTTAGGTACTATATCCTGGCATTTAAAAAATCAGACCTATTCCAGATTTTTAATGATGATTTATGATATGGAGAATAACTGCAGAAAGCATCCAGTGACTACTGTTTGAGAGTTAAAAAAAGAACAAGAGGTAAAGGGGAAAATAGTATATTCCAATAGCCAATTTGCAAATGAGCATAATATTTTCAAGTTTAAAAATAGTAATATTTGACTGCCCACTGAAGTCCCAGCCTGGGTGCTGTAATCAGTCAAAAAACAATAATAAAAATGATGATAGCTTTCATCTCAATGAAAGGTAACATCAGTATGTAAAGATATTTCCCATTATCCTGAATTAATCACAATTATTGGGTTAATAATTATAAAATTAACAAATCAGAGAAAACTTGTATAACGGCTGTTTGCTTACTTCAATGGCTTGAAATAAGAGACTTCAGTTGACAGTGCTCCTTCTGCCGAATCCATAAGGCCCACATGCACCTCACAACGTTTTTCGGTTTTTCAAAGTACACAAATAAAAACACTGTCCAGGTCATGCCTAGCCATGTACCAAAGCTGTAAGTGACTCTGTCTTATCTACATCACTCTCCGAGACTCTCACATTTTAGCCTTCCTCTGGAAGCGTTGCTGACACTTACCAGAGTGGGTCCTGAGGTGTCCTGTGAGGGCATCCCTTCTTCTACACGCATAGCTACAGAAAGGACATTTGAACGGCTTCTCTCCAGAGTGTAATTTTATGTGTCGCAGAAGATTGCCCTTCTGAGTAAAAGAAGCTCCACACTGGTTACAGTGGAAGGGACGTTCACCTGAGGAAAGGAAAAGAGATGAGAAAGGCCAAGTAGGTCATACGCAAGGGACCAAGTCGCCCTTCACTGCTAACTAGAGCCAGTCCTTGGTGCTAAGAATATTCACCTTCCTTCTAGGTCTTCTAAACTTTTACCTTCCTAGAATTTGCTTTTCAAATCTAAAGTCTCAAGCTTTAGGTCAAGTGTTGTTTTCTGCCTTTATATAAATTTTACAGAATTCCTGTCACTGACTCAAAAGAATAACAGTAATAGAATTGACAATTGATTGAATTAGGTGCCATCGCTTTATTGATGTTATCAGTTGCTTTACATATAATATTTCAGTCCTCATAATGATATATCTAATCAGGTATCTATAGTTTTAATTTATAAATGAAAGAACTGAAGTTCAAGTATTAAAGTATCTGATGGTAGTCACGGAATTAAGAAGTACCCAAGCAAATAATTAATTCTTGGTCAGATTGACTACATATTGCTCTCCTTAACTGAATCATGCTCTCCTAATAATCATATAAATTTTGAGTTGAAAGGCACCTTTTATCTAATTCTCTCTTTTAGCTGATAATTTTCTTGTCAGGTGGACAAGAGGTTCAGTGAACGAACCAGGTTGCAAAGCCCGTTACCACAACACCTCCATACAGCTCAGGCCTCAGTTCTCCTAGTCTCAGTGAGGGCTTCAGCAAAACGTCCTTATATAAGCAGGGCATACCCAAGAAAATGATTCATTCAGGCATTTCTCTTGGTTGTGAAAATCATTTGCTTGATAGGCATTTCCCCTCCTATTACTGATATTGCTTCAAAACTGTTTAGCCATAATTATCAATAATGTTCACGAAGCAGTAAAATGGGCATGTGGACCCAACTCAGCTAATCAAACCATGAAGAAAACGCTATTACTTAAGTTTGTCTATTTCTAAAGACAGACATGCAACATATTGTAAATTAATAAATAGTATAAATATATCATATTAAAGCTCAAAGTTGAGAATCAAAATAAAATTTTAAGAACAATTCAATTTTGACTGAACTGGACTATTTTTGTACTTGAAGTTAAATAATTATTACACTTTTAATAGTTTAAACATTTTTTTAACTGAATTGTCATGTTTTATATATCTAACTGAAACATTCACAATAATAGTGAGTAATAAAACCACTGTATTTTGGTGGGACTTTTTAAAATATAGTTTGTTGATTATGCTATTACAGTTGTCCCATTTGAATGCAAACTCATTTAAAAAAAGAAATCTGAAATTCATAAAGAAAATAAACTGGCCCCTTTCTAACAGCTGCCACTGCATATTCTATCATACAGATTTGATATAAGTGCTAAAGAAATTAAAAATTGATAAATCAGGTGTATCTCAAATTTTGCCACACTTGCTCATTTTGAAATTTAATAAGATACACACCAAAAAATTGTGATCTCTCTGCATGTAGCAGAAGTTAAGGTTTTTTCTTAAGAAATCTGGAGAGCTCATGAACTAAGTTTACAAAATGTTCTACAATGATGTATTAGGTTGAAAAAATTATTTGTCACGTTAAAGTTGCCTTATATTTAATCTTAATTAACTTTTTTGATTCATTTGCTAAAACTGACAAATTAAAAATCAACACTAAGTTTAAAAAAATACAAAAACTGACAAATTAAATCAACACTAAGTAAGTTTTAAAAAGATACTTGACCTAAAACCGCTCATAAAGTCTTAAAAATAGTCAACAATTTAAAATAAATCTAATTTGGTAAACTTTTTAAATTTTACACATACATATGCACACACACATGAACACACATGTGACACACATATAAACTTAAGTCTTTGACTTTTTCCCCAATGGAATAGCATTCTGCAACTTTAAAATCTGGGTTTTCCACTACCCACACTTGCCATAGAAAAAGTAATAAAAAGGAAGAAGGAGGAACTTTCTTCATGGAATTAACTTTTTAAATAGTAGAAAAATAGCAAATTTAAATTAGAATTTTCACTCCAAATATTTTATTTTTTACTTTTATTTTACTTCTAAAATTTGTCTATGCAGGATTTCCGAGACAAGTAAGAAATCAGTGTGCAAGAACTTTAAAATGAATTAAATTAGGGTAGTGAACAAAAACATTTTAAATCATGTTTGCTTTTGGAAAACACTCCCCTAGCATGTCAATAATCAGATTTTCTTTTATCAACTCCTACAACTGAAATATTTTAAGATCCCCGAGTTAGAGAACTGATTTTATTATTCAATATAATGCTAAAATAAAAAAGAATAAGAATGATCTTTTAAAATAATCTTTAAATTTGTCTAATTGAATTTATGGGACTAATGACAGGGTGATTTACTTTTTTACATTTGCAAAATATTCCAGATACCTTCAAATACTATTAAAATAAGAATTGCTTTTGAATTTATATAACCATCCTGAAAGGAATGGGAGAAACAAAAAGGGGTCTAGGTGTGTCAGGAAGTCTTGACTGAGTGCACAGAGTTAGTGTGGAGGCATTTCCTATGCTCCCCTGGCCTTGGAAGGACAGAAAGAAGCATGCTGAGGGTGAAGAGGCGTGCTCCCATTTGGGATACAGGGGAGAGGCGATGTTAATAACGCACTTTGATTTCAATCAGATGGATCTTTGAGGAATACAGACCCACTTTACGTGAATTGTCTAGATTTTTTAAAATACTTGGATAATAATTCTATAGCTTTACTCATTCTGGGCTGAAATATGCTTAACTACTCTTAATTTCTTGATTATGTAAATGACAATTTTTTCCCACAATCCTCTATTTTTTGCATCTGTTCCATACTAAATCTAGTTGGAGTTACACTGAAAACCCTCAGTGAGACTACTACCAGAGACAAAGGTGAAAGTGGAGTTTAACTTATAAGATTTCTTTTTAGTATATGTCATTATACTCTAGGAATAATCCAAATACAGGAGTCATATCCAAATCTGTTCAATAGCAAATCAAAAATAAGTAGATTGACTAATTTTTTTCTAAAAAGCCATTCCTATAAAATGTGAGTAATCCATTTATTAAATGATTTGGAGTTTCTCTGTCCGAGGCATTACAGATGTATGTAAAATTATTTGAAAATTAAGTACAAAGTTCAGTTAGCTATCCGTATTGTCTATGTAACTTGAAATAACACACCTCAATGATTTCTTTTTTAATAATATGTTTTTCTTTAGTAAACAGACTGAGTCAATGGGTCCTTTTTAAGTCAGTTTAGACATTGTCTGAGAAACCTAATAATGTTCTTCAGATGAAAATAAAAGCCAATTTCAGGAAAATCTCACAAATTTATGAAACACATTATTGACACTATGGAGTAATTAAATTTAAAAAATCAAAGAAGGCTATTGCATCTGTGACTAATCCTCCTGTAAGTGGGTACAAAAGTCTGGATTAACCACTCCGAATCCATTCTCATCCTGTTTCTTTAAATAAATTTATCTATTAATATCCTCAAAGACCCTTTTTAGTTATTCACTGGATGAAGTTATCCATTATGCTTATAATGGAATAAATAAATTATATTTCAGTATTTTAGGTACTTTCATAAACACTGGAATGCAGGCATACATGCATCAATTTGCTCTGCTGAATCACAACAGAGGGTGCCCCTGTGTGGAAGGGAACAATAGCCTGCGAATGTGAAAAATCCTGAGCACCTGGGAGGGCCTGGGAGCAAGAGAATGGCTCCACAAAGCTGAAATGTACAAAATACAGTGCTGAAAACTTGAGTTATGAAGAGGAGAGGACTCTCCCCATACAGGGACAAAATTAAGAATACTCCATATTTATCATGTTTACATCAGTCTGTGTTTAGGTATGCATGAGCTAATTTATTGCCCCTACTTCCTTTCTTCTCCCTGTAGTCCCAGCAAAGAGTGCCCGGAGTACCCGATGACAATATTACCTGATTACCTACTAAAGTAACAACACCAAAGAATAACACCAACCCATTCATAAGGTACTGGAATTGGCACTTTAGTGTAGTGAAAAAGAAGAAGTGAATTTGATCTGATACTTCATGTCATTAAATGAATTGCGTGGTTGTCCATCTTTTTTCACTATGAATTTTATATTAGATAGTTTTTGAGCTAAAAACACAGAAACATATGGGTTCCCCAAAGGCTTGATAAACATTTAAGACAGTGCCTTCTATACCAGCTCTAAATCATTGGTAAGAGGTGGAAGTTCTAAAGTGAACCCAGTAGTTCATGGTATTAAGGAGAAAACATCTGGTGACTGGGATTCTGACTACATATTTTCCATTTAGTTTAAATTAAAGAAGTATAAGTAGATATTCTATCTTGGTACTAAAATGGAGTAGAAAATATGACCCACTCAGGTGCATAAACAGGGTCAGCAGAAATATGTATAAAAACACCTAATTTAAAAATATGTCACAATTTCAAGGTCAACAATGTACAGGTAGATATTCCAAGCCCCTCTAGGAATGACTATAACTTTAACAAAAACCTTGCGTATTTGAGGATTGTGTAAGAATTTTTATAATACTCTGGTAAATATTCATTAACAGTAAAAAGTTCATACAGTTGCAAGAGTACTTTGGTATATTTAGTCCATTCTCCTTGCTTTTACTAGCTGAGTGAATCTCCTAGGACTTATGGAAATCTTGGTAACTATTTAGAAATATTTTCCATGTTAATTAAAAGATTTCAGAATCAAAATAATTCAATTCTACTACAGTAGTAAATACCAAATGACAGCGGAGTAGGTAATTATTACTGTTTACAAGCCAATAATCCTCATGAAAATCACTGCAGACAGTGAAACATTGATTAACCTAAATTTTCAAAAGAGCATCCTCCAGTTCTTTGAATTTTCTTAACTTAGACCACAAAAGGTTTATTAAAGTTTTACAAAAATTGTTTTTAGTATACTTGTCAGCCTCAAAATGAATACTATAGACAACTCAACTGGAAAGTCATTAGATTGATTCTGTTTAGTTTCTGTGTTTTAGATGGGAGAAGTTAGACATCTGAATGGGTAACATCTTCCTCAGTGTAATCAGCCGGAGATAATGAATACATTATAACTTCGTGCAATTCTTCTTTTAGAACTGTGGTTAGAATGATTTCACAGGCATAGACATTATTTTACAGTCTTTCCTTTTTTATCTTACCAAATATGGTAACTAATCTTTGATCTTTTCATTCTTCCATGAGACATTTTAAAAAATTAAACAAACATTTTTTACTAGAGTATAACTATTACTATGAAATTTTTAATATAAATATTTAAAAATTCAAAACAAAAAGTAAAAATGTTACTGCTTATATGGTTGGAATAATCTTTAATCCTTATAAAGTTGATGATTTTGATTAAAATAACACTGATTTTAACATGTAACTTCTCACTATAATTTTTAAGGTATTATTAGCCTTATAGTACTACCTCATCATAAAATGTGGGTTACCAAGCACAGCATATTTGAAGAAACCCAGGCTGGGTCTCATGAAATCAGCTCCAGCCTCACATCACCCTCCACAAGGGACAATGGATGACTCACTTGACCCTTTTGGGCTTCAGTTTCTTCCAGAGTAAATGTGAGGAAGTTTAGACTGGAAACTTCAATGTGCCTTGTATCTCTCATGTTGTAAGTACCTACTTATCAAATCGATTATTTACAAATCAATATTTTAAATCAATGTCTTTATTATAGTTTATTTCTCTTCCAGAAGAGTCTTATAATTTTAAAGCTCTCAGTATGTTAGTTATTAGTATTTTGCTAAATAATACTACTTTGTATTATAGTTAAAACTGGCATTATTTTTAAAGCAATTTTCATATGAACTTGAAAAAAATTTTTGAGCCCTGGCTGGCGCAGCTCAGTGGATTGAGCGTGGGCCTGCGGGTGCCTGGGGCGGCCGTTCCCAGGGGGACACTGGAGGCAACCATACATTGATGTTTCTCTCCTTCTCTTTCTCCTTCCCTTCCTCTCTCTCTGAAAATAAATAAAATATTAAAAAAAAAAAGAAAAAAATTTTGAGAGTTCTCTGTCTGACACAATCAAATTGCTGATTTTTTAAAAATTTTAAAATTTTTTGCCAAAGGATGTATACAGACTTAAATAAGGCCTTCTTATTTGGCTGGTTTCACACATGTCTGAAGTCTTTTAGACTTTTCATATACTTTTAGTATGCATTAAATTAATCAGAGGTCTTTTTCCTCCCCCTATTTCATGATTACAGGTTCTACCTGCATACCAACCACCCTTGGATGAACCTGCCCTACCTATCTCCTTGCAGGATTTATGATAAAAAATACAGGAAGTTGGAAAAACCCTCCAACTAGGGAAAATAAGTATCTGCCTAGTACAGAGACCCATGGTAGCAAAGATTGATTGGAAATTGTATTCCAGGAAATTAACTAGAAAAGGTGAAAATGATCCACCCCTATATAAATGCATGAGTAACATTTCAGAGTATAAACTCTTAGCCTGAAAACTGTATGACCTGCCCATGGGTATGATAAAATAAGTATAGTAATACGAAAAGATTAAGTTGCACAATGCAATTCTCCTCTACCTTTTTGAACCCTTATCCTATTATTGCTATATTAAGAACTGTGGAAACTGAATCCTAAACTTCTTTCCTGATATGCTATTCAGATTTGAAGGCTGGGAGTCAAGACCCAGGCCACGCTCTGCTTTTCAGCAATCCAACACTAGCAGAATTCTGAAAAGGTAATTTCACCATTGCCACCCCTGAATAAAAAGGAAAGAGAATAGATGTCAGGTAATATCAACATCAGATGTCACAGGCAGTCATCAGGTTATTCTTTCAGCTGCTTACCAGTGTGACTCCTTTTATGTACCATAAGCACATTGGGCCCAATGCAAACCATGCCACAGACGTCACATTTCAGTTTACCATTCGGAAGCCGGATTCCTCCCTCGCCTTGAAGCTCCTGGACTTTCCTGTTGTCGGCCACCTCGCTGCTTTCAATTAGGGGTTCTTCTAGGCTGCTGCCCTCATCATGTCCCCTGATATCATCTTCGCGGCTCAGGGGCTTCCTGTCACACTCTTCATCACTCTGCATTTCTAGCTTTACTGAATTTGCTGTAATTTAAAAAGAAGCAAGGAGACGTGTTAATGCATGCTATGTTGTCACCTACACCTCTCTTCCACCTGCTGCCGTTCTATGAACATGGTTGGAAATGCTGTATGAAGTAAAACACGGTCCATCACCAATGCAATGTTAACACACACTGTACTCTGAGATTTTAGAAAAGCGTTGGCCTGAAGGTGAAGATGGATTAGGAAAGCTCTGTGTGAACAGAACCACCTTTATTTCTACACACATTTCTCTTTCTTTTTCCTTATTTTTACATTAAATGCATTGGGGTGACACTGATAAGTAAGACTGTCTAGGTTTCAAGTGTACGATTCTGTGATGCATCATGTATATTGCACTGTGTGCTCACCACCCAAGTCAAATCTTCTTCCGTCACGACATATGTGACCCCCTTGGCCCTCACTATCCACGCCTCAGCCCCCTTCCCTCTCACAGCCACCATACTGTCGTCTGTGTCTATGAGTTTTCATTGGTTTGTTTTTATTATTTGTTCATTTGTTTGGTTCGGTTTTAAATCCCATAAATGAGTGAAATCAGTTATATACTTTAAAGCAAGTCTCCAAATATTGGGTTGGCTGAAAAGTTGGTTGTTTTTTTTCCATATGATGCCTCTACCAGAGCTTAGTTGTCTTGAAGTTCATTAGAAACAATTTTGTTGCATTTACTGTGACAGCTGTCATATCAGTGTGCATTTTAAAAGAAACATCGAAATGGGTGAATTGAAAACCAGTGTGCATTAAAAAAATCAGCCATTTAATTTAAATACTGAAGCTGGAAGATGATATGCAACATTATTGGTGTATTATGTTCTATTATTTCAAGAAAGGTAAAAATGCAATTGAAACACAAAAATCGATTTCTGTTTATAAAAAAAGTGCTGTGACTTATCAAATGTGTCAAAAGTGGTTTACAAAGTTTTGTGATACTATTGACATTTTGGCCAAGTAATTTTTTCCCGTGGGGCTGTCTTATGCATTGGGAGATGTTTAGCAACACCCCTGGCCTCTACCCGCTAGAAGCCAATAGTGGGAGATAGCTGACATACTCAAAATATCCAAATCAATAAAGTTACTGGTGAAAATGAAAAATGTGTTTTTTACTTTATGGAAAAAACATGATGGACTTTTTGGCCAACCCAATAATTCTGGTGTTGGCTTTTGAGTTTGTTGTTAAGGCTACTGAGACTGAGATAGGACTGTGGAATAGAGAAGATTAGATATTTCTTAATCTTAATATAACAATCATTTTACACATATATACACACACACTTCTTAGTTTGTGTTTTACATCAGAGTACATGTGTAAACCTGTCTCTGAAAGAAGCAAAAGAAACAACTTGGGATTTTAATCCAGCAAATGTCTTAGACAAATGAAAGCACACCACCAAGGCAAATATCCTAAAATCATACTAAAAACATATATTCAGTTAAGATCTGTGTAAATGTAGGGTAGAGTACATGAATCTCACATGCTCTTAAACTACCCTGCTTTTTTACCCTATATGTAGAAAGTTCTCCATGGAACATATTAGCCTGCAAATCAAAGGACTTCAACTTCAAAATGTGCACACCAAAAAGCAATGAATGACAAGAATGGCGTGGCATGCATGCATGCACTTGTGACTGTTAAGAAATGTAACACCTTCTGTTTGCTGTTTTTGGATCATCCCACAGAAAAGTTGGAATTTGGTTAGCACGGCTCTCGTTCTGGATTGCTGACAAAGTCTTTTCACAAAGCAGAAGCAAGTTTTAAATGAATACCAGCTATTTATCCAGTAATCCTGATCACTTCTTAAGAAATCATATCAAAGTTACTGAGCAAAATAAATTATTTGATATTGCTTGACTAAAGGAAACATTTTCACAAAAAGGAAGTTCTTTTCATTGCCATTGTTTTCTTAGAGAAACCACACATTCCGTGATTTGTTATTGGTACTAATGATGGGTACCCAAATGGCGCTTCCTCTGTCCCCTCCTTGGACCGCCCCTACCAACTGGAGGCAGTGTGTATAATGAGGAGATCCCAGGATTAGCCAGGAGAACGTGGCTCTAGTACTGGCTTTGACATTTACTAGCCATATGCTCTTAGACTAATTCTTTAACCTCTGAATCTTAGATCTTTCATTTGCAAAGTGGAGATGAATTCAGACTACAGAATAAAGTTTGAACAGAATAGTTTAGCTATTAAGATTGAGGGTCCTGTCACCTGGATTTGAATACTAGCAATGGCACTTAGTACAAGCAGTGTCACCTTCTGCATGTTACAAATGGGGATGATAGTGGTCCTCTCTTCCTAGAGTTGTGAGCATTCAATGAGTAAATATAAAAAACGGGCTTGGCTGTTATTTTCTCTGGACCGATAGTGCTCTATTCCATAAGGTTTTTATTCAAATTGATTAATTTACAGGATGTAAATGACTCTGAGGTTTAAAAGGGATATATAGGCTTTCTGGCCCCATTTGAAATGAATATTCAAAATAGTACATATTTGCTAGAACTGAAATAGAAGAAATGGTAAACTTTAGTAATTGTCTCTCACTCTAAAGAACTATTATGCACTTATAAGGCTAATGTAACATAGGCATCATTTACACAGGCAAACATATATAGATCACTGCAAAAAAAAGAGGGGAATGTAGAAAAACAAATGGAGAAAACGTTTTTTTGTGAAGCTGTTAATAATAAATTATCCTAATTTAGTCTATATCTTAATGAACATTTTCTTTGCCACTATTACATTTTGAAAATTTAAAAAATAATTAAAAACCCTAATATACACCATTCAAAAACAAAATGTACAATGGTGTTTCATATACTCATAGGCCTCACACTTGTAAAATCATCCACTCAACTGATAAGAAAAAAGCGCCAAAACTGAATTTGCTTAATAAATATTGGTTGACTCAATGATTTTTAAAGTACATGGTATTTGCCTAATACTCTGCTATTATTATGAAGGTTTAAAACAAAAAGCTGAAAAATATTATCTTAAATAAGAAATTCACATTAGTAGGATATTATATACACAGATACAGGTCATTACCACAGTTCATGAATAAGAAGAGTCCAGGAAATATTTCGCTAATGTAGATGATTTGGTTATGTAATAGATTTGTTGACCTGAACAGTACCTAAATGTGAAGAGGCTTTTCCTTAGGAACTGGGCATTTACCCCTCTTACTCCATACCTTCACCAAGTTCTCACCTGTGTAAGATGGCAAAGATTTGCAATGTCTAGCAAATGATGCCTTCAAATAATGAAATTCTTTATTTTTAAGATTTTGGAGGAAAGGTCATTTTTTATATGCGTAATGAAATATAGTCAATTGATCATCGATTCTGAGTTACAAAATTGAACGGATAAATTCTAGCCTCATCCATAGCATTTGGTTTTCACAGATAACCCTATCATTTTTAAATGTTAAGTTTTGAAAAGATCATAATAGTAACCTGATCCTAAAATATCATTTAAAAAATATTTTAATATCTAAATTAAACATTTTACAATTTAAAACTTGATGTTTAGTATAACCTGATTCTATTAACCCTTAAACAAATTATTTCATTTCCTAGCCAGAAAAATAATGCAAAGGTATTATGATTTATTTGCACTATTTGAAAGAATGTAATATTGATTGAGTTTATGAAATGTAAAAATGCTTTCTAGATTAATTACTATCAAATTAGGGTTTTATTTCTGTTTAGTTTCCAAAATATATTTTTCATTTTTTTATTTTTAAAGGAAGCAAATACTAGGAAATCAATGAAATATTTGTTTCATATTGCTGAATAAAAGCTAGCTAAAATATCATTCTTTACTTAAAAATTGGGGGGAAAGTCATTCGGGTATGATGTTTAAATGGGTTTTTATATGCTTGGCTTCTGTTGTATAAGAATATAAGGGGACACTAAGGATCATTATTACTCACAGCACCAATTTCTCCCTGTCTATGCCATGATACTGGAATGGTGTTATATACACTAACTGAATCGATATGTCTACCGACTGAAGTTCCTTCCGAGCACATATATCTTTCTCTCTCTTAGAAGTTTGAAACAGAAACAATAAATATGATTAGATCCATGTTAACAGCCCAGCAGCTGTTTAAATAATGTGTTAGAAAAACAAACTGCCTTCAAAACACTTTTGTAAAGCACGATTATTTACTGAGAATTTCCAGACAGTCTAAATAATTCAAGTAAAAGCATCCCAACAAATATAATCTCAGGTATGTTCAGTTTTTTCAAATTTCCTCAACAAAATTTCACACAATATAAAACTTTATTTAACTGTGAATAAGTAAATGGGCAGATCATGAAAAGGGTCTGCCCAGAACACCCTCAAAGTGTCCGTCTGTAAGTGGGCGGCGGACGAGCCCAGACACTGGCGACTGCCGAACACAGCAGGGCCATGCGGACAGCTTCCTACACCAGTGCACCACGTGACCTCCCTCATTCTTTCCGTCTCCACTCTCTTCTCTTTCCAATATGGTTAGCTTACGTATTTTAAAAACCCAGTAGGAAAACTAGATGAAGATGGTGCTGATTTCTGTAATACTGTTATTCTGAGAATAGTGTGGTAGAAAGTTACCCTGCACCCAAAGGAAGGAAACCAGGGTGTTTACCTGTCCTTCTACGACTTAACTCATTGTCGGACCTTGGGAAATTCATTTCAACTTAGTCAACTGCATTATCTGAAATATGCAAAGTAACACTTAGTATTCCTAAAAATGTTAGGTTGGACAAAACGGTCTCTTTAGACTAAGGATTTAGGGCCCTAGTAATGATAATAGTAATAGTAATAATGCTTATAATAATACTCAAAAAAGGAACTTATTACAATTTTTGTAATTTTAAAAAGACAGCTTCTGTCTCATGCGACACTCAAACAACAGTGAATTGGAGGTAGGGCAGCACAGATGAACGAATAGAGCCATGGCTGTGAAGAGACTTTCCCAAGGACACAAAGTAAGTACATGTGAGGCTGGTATCAACTCAAGATCTGCCTCTTCGCCCAGCCATCTTTCTATGACATGATACTGGCTCTCCAATTAAACAAGTAACTAATATTAGTGTTAAAGGAAGGACAAATACCACTTCTGGGTGCACAGATCTCTCAGATGCTATACAACCATGTCCATTAGTTGACGAGGATACCAGAAATTCAAGTCCACACTGGTTAGATAGAATAAAGATTCTTTAAGTTCCCATAAACTCACCCACTTAATGAACCCTTTCTATTAAGTCTGGGATGCATATACCCACTCAAAACAACTACCTCTTAATTTGAAAATTTGCTTTGGTCTAGGGATAGGTCCATATAGTACAACTCGTTCCTGAAGAATCTGTATCTGATAGGCAACCTGTCCCCACTTTTTCCATGTTCCTTTGTCACACTATGACTTACCAGTGGTAGGTAAAGACAGCTCTTTGAGAAATAAGTCAGTATTATCAACTTTAATCTCTAAACCAACAGTTTATAGAGGAAGGCATTTTAGGACTTCCACTGTGGTCATTTGATGTTCTTGTATCAATTACTTTTATAAAAATAAATCATACCTATGATCAGCTCATAAAGCATTTCATTTGCACTGAAAGAGATCTTCACAACAAAATAAATACAAAAAAAAATTGTCCTTTCTACCACCTTGAATAAAAGTAAAACAAAGGAGGGAAAGACACCTGACTCTCTGATGGTCTCCTACAGAATATGAAACCTTATATACCACGCTCATCAGCAAAATGGCACAGGTTTACTGGCCTTCACAGTGGCACCACTGTAGACCAAGGATGAAGCTTCTATTTTTTTTGGCAGACTACTATTTCCTGAGAAATGTACAATGTGGAGAAAATAAGCCTGGTTTAAATAGAAGTGCCACAGACAAACAATAGTCTATCCCCTTTTCCATCCTTTAAATGAATGCTTTTATTTGCCAAGTCCTAAAGATTCAGTATCTGCCATGTCTTGCATGTCCAATTCCTTTCCCGCACCTTCACAAGCAACACAGACCATTAAGATTCCCCGTGACCTTTTACCTGGAACAACTGCAACAGCTTTCTCACCGGTCCTTTGGTCTTTTGCCACACTACTCCCCCAACTCATCCTGAAAAGTTGTTAGATTAATCTTTCTAAAGAAAAGCTCCTATTACTTTTTAAAAATATCTTAAGTGACCGCCCATTATCTACAAATTAAACACAAAGGTCTTGGTGTAGAATTTCAGGTCATGCCCAGCACAGCTCCCTCAAATCCCCCGGCCATCTGTCCTATCAGTCCCTCAGTTATTCATGCCTTTCCCAGCCACTTTCCAGCCATTCTTCCTGGAATTCATCCCTTACGGCTCTACTTATGTTCTCCCCTGGCTCCTGGTATTATTTACTGGAACCCTTCCTCCATTCTATCACCATTAGCCCCTATTCAAGGTTCACTTACCTGCTACCTTGTTTCATGAAGAGTTTCCCGAGCACAGACACATTACAGACACGTTAGCAGAGTATTTGCCTTAACTCTAGACTCCCGACAGTAGAAGGTCCTCCCTCCCTAGAGTGTACGATCCTTGAAAGGGAGCGTCTTTATTCACAGTTTTAAAGCCATCTCATCTTTACATACTCCAGGTGCTCAATCTGTGTTTGTTGAGCTGCTGTTGCTGCTTTTTTTAAACCCTCACCTGGGCATAGAGTCATTGATTTTAGAGAAAAAGGAAGGAAGAGAGGGAAAGACAGAGAGAAACATCAAGGAGAGAAACATCAACGTGGAAGAGGAAGACCAACAGGTTGCCTCCCCTGTGTGCCCCGACCAGGGATCAAACCCACAACCTTTCTGGTGTATGGGACAATGCCCCAACCAACTGAGCCACGTGGCCAGGGCTGATTTTCTATTATCCTTCTCTTTTTTTAAGTTACAGAGATCATGAATAAATTAACCACAGGTAATAAATGAATACAGCAATAAAGAGTTAGGTTTCAAACACAAAATGTCATCAACACAACATTAAGTACAGGACTACTGTATGACAGAAAGACCAGGCAAATTGTATGTTCTTCCTGACATAATCATGACAGCCACTGTGTAAGGCAAATATTATCTTCATTTTACAGATGAGAACACTAACGCTCAGAATGAGTGACATCACTTATATGTCCATGTCACACACCTATTGGGAACCAGATCTGAGATGGAACCCAGAACTAACTGACGGACAAATCCCTGCTACTCTCCCTTTGTCAACAAAAACAAAGCAGTTACTAGTTACTGATAAAGAAAAAATGTCAGCATGCTAAAGAAAAATAACTTAGAGCCAGCGTGTGTCATCTGACATGTCTTTCCCACGTGTCTAATACAGGTGCAGTAGTTTGCCAGCTTCGAGTAAAGAGAAATCTGTCTGAGAGTCTGCTTTGGAAGAAGACCAGCTTATACTGCCAGGTTTTCCCGAGTACGGATTTTATTTCATATAAGAGCAATCTACTTGAACTGACGTTCAGCAACCATCTCCTTAATATAACTGTGGGGGGTTTGTGATGCAAATTACACTGTGAAATTATCTGTTTACTAAGGGGAGTATAAACATTTTAACCAACCTTCTGAAAAGTAAAATCATTGCTATACAATTCAGCTAAGCAGGCATATTCCCGAAGGGACCCACACATTGTATCGCCAGAGGTCACTAAGGACGCTTAAACCAGGTCAGAAGGCAGTGCTGCTGGCGTGGTAAAGAGACAGAGATAAGAATGGAGCAGGGTTTCTGTTACGGGGTGGCAGCAACCGAGAGAAGAACTGAAGCCCTGAGAAGCATTTCGGCAGCTTTGCAGAGCCTCTGAGCTGAAGTGGCAGGGGAACTCAATAGCTTCCATACCATGGTGGGTTCGAGAATGTCAATGCTGGTTGCCAACATGTGGAACATGCTCTCTGAAAACCAAGGCTACATACAGACTTTCTTTCCCTGCTGTTCTCCATGAACATGTCACCAATTGTGCAAAATAAACAGTCAACACCTGGCCCCAGGCTGCAGGACTGGTCAGTTAAAAGTGTAAAACCGGTAAAATGTATGAAGTAGTAACAAAGAAGAAAAAAACTGTAGCGATGATTAAGGAAAATAAATCTGGACAACCACTCAGCAAATTTTAAAGATCGGTTGCATACTTTTTATTGCCAACAATGTAACAGCTGTTTTTTTCAATGCTCATACCTATTTTCCTACATGGAATGAATAAGACACTTTAGATAGCCATATAAAATACATGTTAAAAGGTAAAAAATAATTATAGAGCAACTAGGTAAATAATGGAAATGGTGGATTACAATACCTGTGTTTAAATTCTTTACGAGTGTGAATATTAAGAAGTCACTTAATATCTCCCTGTCTCTCACTACGTAGAGTGAGGGTAATAGCCTTTATATAAAAATCCTAAGACTGAGAAAGCATGAAGTCACATAAAACAGGGAGTACAGCTCACGGTTAAGAGTAAGCGATCTGGATTCATGCCCTGATGTTCTAGACCAGCTTCTTTTATTTATAAGTCACATGACCTTATAAAAACCTCTCTTAGTCTCATTTTTCTCATCTATGAATATCAAGATAATGATCATACTTCCATCCCAGGGCTGTTCTGAGTATTGAGTATAATGGAATATATAACTCTCTTAGAGCTCTTTTACTTCTTATAGATCTGCTATGTGAAGCATATCGTGAGGTGTAGAATACCAGTGTGGGTGCACGTTCACTACAGAGAAGTACCAGGATGATCCAGAAGGCTTCCCAAAGACAATGGCATCTGAGACAGCACTTACAGGTTGGATGTGCTTTATGTAATAGGGAAGATAGATGGCACTTAAGATTGGGGAAAGCATGAAGTGAGGAGAAGGCATGTTTTCTAAAGCTCATAACTAAAGTAGACAATATAATCTTAAATGATGGCATAGTTCTACATATTATAGAAAGCATATTAAACAAACATGTCCAATATAGTTTAAGGGCACACAAAGAGCTTTTTAAAAAAAGCTTGTAAAGGTAAATGATTATATTTATCAGATGTGAGAGAATTCCTTAGTCATTTTAAACACACTTTAAAAAAATACTTGATGCTTGCTGGTTGTAACATGAGTAGACTAAATGTATACAAACTGAGTTTTATTTCTCCTTCTATTAACTTAATGTTTTGTGCTGATTATTGCATTTTTTCACCTATAAAGGGGCAAGTTACTTCTAAGAGACTTAGCTTCCTTATCTGTGAAATGGAGATCATTTTACTTATTTATGCAGGCAAAATAATGAAAAGCCCACCTGCCTGAAGCCAAGATTCTTGAGGTCCCTTTAGTTTGTAGTATATCTCATTCTGAGATGTAACTTGCTATGCTTGAGATTTTATGTAAAATATATTTTGTGTAACAGGTAATAATTACTAGCTACTCAGTGTCACAATATCAATTTCTTTAAATAAAAAAATCATTGGCATGGCTGATGTCAAGGAGCTTCCTCCACCCCAACCCCCACGTTTTATTCTAGGGGTTTTACGATTTCAGAGAGTAGAAAAATATGTTGTCAAAGGCTGGAGGATGGGAAACATAGAGAGAGGAGGGTAGAAGGGTAAAACTTTCAGCCATAAAATGCATGAAGACTGAGGATCTAATGTATAATATGGTGGTTACAGTTGGTAATGGTGTATTGAATAATTAAATTTTGCTGAGAGTGTAGAACTTAAATGGTCCCACCAGAAAAGATGAAGATGAAGATGAAGATGAAGAAGAGGAAGTGGAGGAGAAGGAGGAGAGGAAAGAGAAGAAGAAATAATACTACATGGGAGGTGATGGATGTGCTACTTAACTAAGCATTCCTAAATCTACGTCTCAATGTATTTCTGAAGGTTATAAATAAAAGCATGTTTAATGAATGTACATTTATACACTGTACATACACAGTAACCTGGGTGGTATGTGCATATAATATTCTTTATTAAGCAGAAGATAGTACCATATGATTAATATGCTGTCCCCATGTGCTTTGTTCAGTAAATATTGGTCAGTATCCAGGAGGGGGAAACAAGGCAAAGCAAACACAACATCCTCAAGACTTAAACAAATGAACAAAACAAGTGCTACAACGACCATCACAAAAGCATAAGGTCCTTAACTCAAACAATGTTATGAAGACTCCTGAATTTTTCCTTTTTTCTGCTTTGTCCCTGAGAGCATGTGAACCCTGCCATTATGGATGGTTTGTGGCTGCTTGCCAGTGTCCTCCTCATCTTGGACAAAGAGGCAAATTGCAGGTTTCCAGGGAGGGAGGATGCCGTGATGCTGCTATAGTAGGAATGGCTTCAGCCCTTCACATGGACTGTTCCAGGCCCAGGGATACCAGCTACCTTGCTGCTGTGACAACTGGCTGCCCAGTTGTGTGCTTTAAGTTACTGAAATTATATGAGTTATAAGTTTTGGAGGCCTAGAATCTTCCTTTGCTTGAGGACAGTGAACACATGAACTGATAAAAGTCGTTGTACTTCTTTTCTACTTTCAAAATTAATTTAATTACTTTAAGGACACAAGATGCCCAAATCTACATTTTTGTCACGTTCATCTTTTTGAAGCTCACTGTGGTCGTCCACATTCCTAAGAGGCTGCCTTTCTTCAAGACACCACGTGCTTCCTCAAGGCACCTCATTCTGTGGAAGCTGTCAGCAATTACTGCAATGAACTTCAAATCTCTCTTCTCTAACCACTGTGCTACTCTAGAAATAATGACACAACTTCTCCCTTTTAAAAATGTCAAGCTGACCACTTGGAAATTCAAGTGAGGTTTCTCCAGGAAGGCCCGAGTGATAAGACATTTTCATGAGCCTTCCATTTAATCTCCGGTTCCATCAGTGCCCTGCCTAACACCTTCACAGGCAGCGGTGCCGTCTGGGACGAGCTGGAACTAAAACCGGCCACAAAGGCTGCCACTTGAAAACACTGAACAATATGTGCCTGGCAACAGTTAGCCATATACATACATATATTTCTTTTTATCTGAAACTCTCATTTAGATTAATTTTATTTTCTTCCTCGTAGTGCTATTTGCAGGTAGTTTAAACCTGTTGTGTGATTAATACACCTAACAGCCAGAAAGCCTTCCTTTAATTGGGCAATAACATTTTAAAAATTATATGCCCAGTACTTCTATTCTTTTTGTGCATTTCAGGATTAAAATTATTTTCAAATGTGTGGTTCAAATTTTACATTCTGAAGGAAAAATAAAATACCTCTCCAAAATCTTAACTACCTTAAACTCATAAAGTTGTCAGTACCTTAAACTCATTAAGTTGTAAGGTCCTAGCTGACACTGCAATTACAGATTTATAAGGCTAATAAGAATACAATAAAATCTTCATACAGTTTTTCAGACAATATAGAGAGCATATGACTGACAATTCTAACTACCCCCAATTCTGGCAAAGAGATACATTGTTTAAAAAAGAGATGTATACAGATCAAGTAAGGTTTAAACTGCGTATCTTCAACCATACAAAGCAAAACAAATCAGGGTATAGGATTCCAATGAGTACATTTTAAAGACAGGAAACTTAGCTTCTTTAATCAGATATTAACGTTCTTGTCACTGCTTATGTCCTACAGTGTGCGCTCAGGATCACACTGGGCTGCACTCCAAGATCAGGGACTTCAGTGGCTTTCAGGATGCCACCTTCACACCGTCCTTTCCCATAAATACAGGTAGATAAGTAAGCAAGTCTATTTGCTGATTCGATACGGGTTTGTAGTGTACAAGTCTATACACTGGACAGTGCTGAGTGGTGGTGATACAGAGGGTAACAAGACCAGCCTGGCTTATAGTCTGTTCTGAGATGGAGAGGATCCCAGTAATGTTAGTAGTTCTTAGGAATATAATGGCAGGGGAACACAGGTCTCAATGACAAAATATACAGAGTTTGAGAGGAAGAAAAAGACAGGAGAGCCAATGATTGTGTCCAGGTCTCTCAAGATAGTAACACTGAAAAGAAAAGGTTGTTAAGGATCTTAAAGGTTAAATCCAGCACCAATGGGGCCATAGCGTTTCATTCATTATATGGGCTGGTTTAAAATGTCTAGCAATGGAGGGAGTAGGTAAAAAGACAGAGAAGTACTAACATTTAGTGAAGGCTCATTTTGTGGAATGTCCTTCAATACGAGCCATTTAATTTCAAACCAAGTCTTTTCTTCATTGTAATGCTGAGTAATACTGTGTTTCTGAACCAGCCGAAGACCCTCATAATGTGTATCATTGAATACAAAGGCCACCAAATGGAGGCAAGGACCCAGCTCCCACAAACAGGGGAATTCAGTGTCCATCTTCCTTTGATGGCACCATCTCATGACATTCATATTTTATGAGGCACCAAAAAATTTTATCAGTAACTGACCTCAGAATAATACAGAATACAGATATGCTACATTAAGCAAAACATAAGCTAATTTACTGAGTAATATGCAAAAAAATGAAATGCAACATAATAAACATAAGAATGCCAAAAATTTGCAGAGAAAAGGAACTGAATAAAATAAATGGGTCCCAAAACTGAAATTTTCTGCCTACTTTTAAAAGGTAAAAAGTGTGAGTGCTTATTAATACTGCAAATACACATGGGGTACCCTTTCTGTATCACATACTCTGCTAAGTACCTAAGCTATGGTGGCATTCAAATCATATAGTCTTTGCTTTCATATCTTGCTCATGTAGGTGAATATATATATGGGGAGACAGCAATCCTGCAAGAGTCTCTGTGGAGGGAGGAGGAATCTGGAACAAGAAAGGCTCAGAGCCAATTCACTAAAATTCCTGGAACTAAGGACTGGTAGCTCTGCCATAAATCTCTTTATCAGTCATAACTTTGTTTCATTACTGTTTTAGTGATGTGAATTTTTGTTTTAGTATGTAAAAAAGTAAACAAAGCAGTACTTACTGTTGAAAATATACATGTAAGTATCAGCTGGCATTTTTTTTACTAATGCCTACATTGTCTCCATCATAGATAAAATTATCTAATTGCCTTTTTTTCACCATGAAGGTATTAAGCCCCACAAAGTGAGCGAACTCTTCCAAACTAAAATAAAACACACACACACACACACACACACACACACACACACACACACACAATTTTAAAGAAAACCTAAAATGAAAGCTCTTCAACCCATTCTCTTCGCCACCATTGCATATAAGATCACTCTGACAAATAATGGAATATTTGGTCAAAAAGTAATAGCTTGTTTAAAATTTCTACCTGCTGATAATAGTAGCAAGCTCTCACTGTGCTGCCATATTATTAGTCTTAGTGAAATTCATTTGTCAGTTCCATTTTGAAACAATGAATTCCTGCTAGGTATGACAAAGATAAAATTAAAACCTCTTTTTCTAATCAAATCAACTAATGATGAAAAATAAAGGAAAGAAGGGGTAACTCAGAAACTTCTGTCATTAATCGGTCAAAAAAGATTAGTTTTAGATTCCTTTCCTTTGCTTTTTTTCCCTATTACCACAGGTGGTCTCTTCAAATATTATAAGAAGGCAAAAGGTTTAAAGAGTTGCATTTACATAATTTCCTTAAAAAGCTTAAAACCTCCTTAAATGATAATATGTCATAAGTCCATACTCTTCATGATTGGAGGAAAGAGAGAAATGTAACCTATTTTTTCCATTCCTTGAGTAACATCATGAAGGTTAATAAAGGAAATGAATGTAGTTATGTAATACTAGGAAATGATATACAATAAACCAACCACAGAAATAGAAGTAAGATGTCTAGATTTTACTGCTGGTTAGTAATGGATTTCAATGAGTAAAAATGAAGGTAAACATTATGTATCTTAGTTTTCCAATGAGTAAATGGAAATAAACTAACTCCATATTTACCATAGAAGAACTTCACACAAGTCACGCAGAAAACACTTCTAGGGAAGTATTATACAAATGTTTCCTTATAATCGTAAGAGTGCTTTTTAGTTATGACACAAAATTATTCAACGCTTGATGGGCAACTGATAGAGAGCATGTTACACCCTTGAAGAATGTACCTTTTTATACCACAATAAAAGCAGCAGAAAATCAATGTACACTTTTATCTTTCCAAAATGCAAAGCTCATATTAAATATATAAAATTCAAATCAGGGAAGTGAAAACCACATGAGCTTCTAAAGAACCAGAGGTCTGTAAAAACTTACAAATAAGGTAAATTAAGGAAATTCAGAATGACAAGAACTATATCTAAAACAAACAAAACCTAGAGGCTGAGAAAAAGCGAATTTCTGTTTCACTTATTAATCTCTGGGGTTCTGAAATTTACACGTATTCAACCCAATTTCTGTAACCATATTCCTCCAGCCCCTTCAATGTATGTATTTTAACATCCTCTCAAACTTAATACAGTAATAATTTTTATTACTGTGCTGCAAATGTCCAGAGCATTGATCAGACCAATAAAGGTATAATAAAATAGCAAAAAGTAGGGAAAAAAGAATTTCAATGAGACAGATCCACCTCCAACTGAAAATGGGAATACAGTAGTATTTGTTCTTCATGCTTCTTCACGTGACCCAATATAAAACTGAATAGAAAGAAATACATTTATCCTGACATGTTTGTAAGTATAAACAACTATTTATGTAAAAGATTAAAACTCAAGACTAAACATTATTTAGAATTGACAAAAGCACAAAAAAAACTTGTGTTTTTTTTAAAAAGACTGTTGTAGCATTAATCACGGCATAGAAGCTAACGTTACATTTCATTTGGAAACTAGCTTATGTTCTATATTTCAATATCTATTAAGTTTGGCTAGGCAAATAGAACAAATTTTGTGGAACTATTCCAATTAGAAAAAAATCCCATTATACAGTTTGTAAAAATTTTACTCATCAAAAGTTTGAACTTTTTACTACAGTGACACGGAAAATTATTATGACAAATGTATTTAAAGGTTCACTAAATTTAAGCCTAATTTACTCAGTCCAGAGTGACAGGCACTGAGTACTGATCACCCAACGCAGCTTGTTTTCTTAAAACTAAGTTTCAGTGACTAAAGCACTCAACTGACCTGAGTAAAATCATAACAAGTTGGTTGAAGAGCCGGGCTTTGATTTTATTGGCTTGTTTTTGTTTTTAATCCAAATGCTGTACTTGTTCTTCTCTTTGAAATGTAAGGCCAGAAAAGGAATTTTACAATTCCGTGAAATAAAGTTGAGTGGCTACCTAATTTTGACCATTAAATTCTCAATTACCTGCCTCATTAGCATGGGACAGATGAATGATGCACCAAACAGAGTGGAATCTGTTGTCGTTTCCTGACACACCTAGTTCATTCTTCTCTCTTACTCATATGTCAACCTCAGAGCCAAACAATCTTCCCTAAGAGTTTTCTGTTTCCAGATCTATGAAAGACAACAGCTGCATGATGGGTACTGACTTCTGAAAAATCAGGATGATATGAAAGGACTAGCTCATCATCATGAGGTTAACTCTACTGAAAAACTGCAAATACTGCATTTGCTATTGGTTGTTTTTTTGCTTTGATTTTCCTTAGTTTTAGGATTGAAGTGAAAGTGTTTATCACCACTAGGCTTCATCCATAAACCACCATCATAAATTTCTTGCACATAACCCACAGAGGAAGCTTATACAGCCTCACCACTGTTGGGCAGGATATGTTTGCCAGTCCAAGTAAAACCGTATAAAGTGTGAATACAACAGGCAAAGTATGTCATTTCCTTCATTTTTATCTTTTGCAGCCACTTCCATTTTACCCAAAGTGCTAACACCCTTAAGGCACCCAACCACTACCCATTTGTTTTCCACTCTCTAACCTGTGTCTTCCACGGCATTTCGTAAAGGAACACTGCATATGTTTCCCTATCACCTGCAAATTCACCTATCATTTTCCCTCATCTTTGGAACCCCTCCAAAAGCTCTTAGGAAACCAATTACCTACTTTGAAAAACTGATGAGCTATTTCTAGCATAAAACTCGATTAACACCTCAAAATCATGTGTACCCCAATTCTACATCCTATACTTACAAATAAAAAGTTCAGAGAAACAAAAAGAGATAAACATATTCTTTAAAAAATTGTCTTTATAGATTTATTTTAGAGAGAGGGGGAAAAAGGGAGAAAAAGGGATAGAGAAACATCATTGTGAGAGAAAAACACTGAGTGATTGCCTCTCACATGCACTTCCACTGGGGTCTAAACCCGCTACCCAGGCATGTGCCTTGTCTAGGAATTGAAAGGGTGACCTTTTGCTTTGCAGGACAACTGAGCCACACTGGTCAGGGCATAAAAATACTCTTCAGAGAAAGAGTAATAAACACCAAGCTTAAGCCAGTATATATGCTCAATGTGTGTGTGAGCACATGTGTGTATATATACATATATATATATATATATATGTATGTATGTATGTTATGTTCAGTTCTGATGTGGAGTAGAAAGTCTTTTGCTCATGTAGTAACTGACAAACATTGTGTTAGTGAATTCTAAAAAAGATGGAGCTCTGCTTTAAAATAATCTGTGAGGGAAAGTGGCTTGGGGTATATAGTTAAAAGAAGACTAGCAAGAATTAATAACTATTAAATCTGAGTGATGAATATATGAGAGTTCTTTAAACATCTACTTCTCTATATATTTAAATTGTTTTGTATTGAAAGTTAAGGAAAAGGGAAGAGAAACTCAATCAATTGATTAATCAGCACAGGGACAAGTTACAAAAATGCAGCAAGTACAATTTGGAAAAAACCTTTAAAATTGTTGAAATAGGAAATGAGTGATTAAGAAGCAAAAAAAAATCTTATGGGGTAAAACTCAAGGGATTAAAACTATATGTAAAATCTAGGAGAACTAAATGTTTATAAAATGCCTTCAAAGAATTTCTTAAATCTAGTAAGTTTTCATAGATCCAATGAACACTTTTTTTAAAAGCATTAATTTTCAAAACAGTGACACATTTAAGATGAAATGTATGCACTAGCCATGGAAAGAAATTGTCTGAAACTACATGACAGCCAGCATATCAGTGACTCAAAACCTAACAACTTTAACAACAGCCTTAATAACTTCAACACACATGGGGAAAAAGGCCACTCACTAAGTTCTCTCCAGAATGCATTTAAAGAGGAGACGGAATGTTAGCACAGTCTGGAATCTTTCTTAAATTAGTTCCAATCATTAAAAATCTTTTTTATAAAGCTTGCTTTTAGTATTAGGCTGGAATATTTTTCAGTATAAATCTATTAAAGCTAATAAGAAGCAATTAAGAGTTTTTGTGGATTTGTCCAACATTCATGAAGTTAGACAGAGTCATAAGCCCATAAGTTAGAAAAATGAATAAAGTGGAACCACTGCCCATGAAACTCAAGAGGAAACATATTCAGGAAGACTCCCAACACAGGGAGCTAGCTGTCCAGTGATTATCCAAGCAATCAACAACTTGGAGCATGGCCCAAAGGTTCATAGTATTATCCAGAATAGAAGAGAAAATGTACAGGTAATGAGTATGTCATTACCAGATTCAATTCAACTAGTATCCACACTACCCTCAAAGCAGATGCAAGACAGGTAACCTGCAAAGATTCAAAATGAAATAGCAGAACTCATTCATTCTTTTCAAATATTCGTAAAAACTACAAAGTCCAGTAGAGACAGAAAGTCAACAAATACTGGGGCTTGGGTGTGATGTGTGCATTAATAGAGGTATGGACTTTTACAGAGAAAGAGGTATAAAGGAGGGAATTACCAAAGACATTTGAGTGGTGTAAGGAAGCTTCTCAAAGCAGATGACTGAACTCCATCCTGCAACAGAAGGAGTTTGCCAGTCAAACTGGGTGGGAGGACATCTAACCAGAGGGAATAATACCTACAAATGCAGTCGAGTATGAAAAAGGGAAGTGCAAGCAGTGGTGGTCAGAAACTAGTCATAGGGAAAGTGGGATTCAAGGGCAACAAGCTCAAAACCCTCGGAGCAGACCACAGACTCAGGCCCTGACCACACAGCTCCTGAATTCTCTCAGCTGAGGATCCAGAATCTGAGTCCCTGAAGGGTATTCAGCTTGTTGAGGTAGAGGTCAGGCTACAGAGTCAGGCAGATTGGTAAATACATTGTAAAAAGAACTAGAGTGAAACTAAACTATAGATGTAATAAAGGTTTATAAAGAACCAGTGATTCAATACATGATCAGGATAAAGGTAAATAAAGCTGACTACAAGTTACCCAGTAATTATGACAAAACTAGGATTTTCTGGCAACATGCCAAATGGGAAAACTAATTTTCCCTAGTTGTATTCTATTGTTGTGCACTGTGTGTTGAAACGATTTACCATGAGCTCCAGCAGCAATAACTACAGACTGAAGGCTTGCTGTATAAAAATTAATGTGCCAAGTTTGGAGAATAAAAGAAATGATGAAGAATGATCCTTACACTCAAGAAATTTACGGCCCAATTAAAGAACTAAAACAGCTGCCTGAATATATGAATACATATATATGCAGGACAAGCGTGAGATAAGCACTGACTTTCATTCACCAGTGGACTTTTTCACTAGCTTATCCTGTCATGTTGTATTCATGCCACAAGTCTTAAGGTTTGTGACAAGAATAATGCTGAGAGCCCTGGCTGGTGCAGCTCCGTGGACTGAGCACGGGCTGAGAACTAAAGGGTCGCAGGTTCGATTCCTAGTCAGGGCACATGCCTGGGTTGCAGGCCAGATCCCTGGTGTAGGGCACACAAGAGGCAACCACACATTGATGATTCTCTCCCTTTCATTCTCCTCTTCACGTCTCTCTAAAAATGAATAAATAAAATATTTAAATATATATAAAAAAGAATGCTGAGAAAAGGAGTAAAAGCCCTAGAATCACTGTTCATGATAGCAATGAAGCAAATTCTCTGGCCAGTCAATTCTAAAACTCTAAGACTTTAGAGCTAGATCTTATATAAACAATCAATATCCCAGTGTCACTCAAATGACTCAAAGCTCTCAGTATATGAGAAGTGAAGAAATATTCAGATCAGCTGAATATACCTACTATGAAGAGTTAAAAATGTCCGTCAAAGTTGGATGAGTATGTGAATAAAAAACATCTGCTGTAAACTCTGCACAAATACTGAAAGGACTCACAAATTTTAGTGAAAATTGTTTTGAATGGAATTTTAGGCAGATTAAGTTAATATATCCGTAAAAGCTGGGGACATTTCCATTACCTTTGATTATTCAAGTTTTCCATCTTCATTCTAAAATACGATTGCAAAATACAATTTGAAAGGATAGATTAGTTTTGTTTTTGCAAGGTTTTTAGTAATTCATTTAAGTCCCAGAAAAGCATTTTATGTTTTTCTTCATGTGTCTGCTTATATAATAGTAATTTTATGCCTTTGATACAAGAAAAGAAATTTTCTACTTCAGTTAAAATGAACCATATAGGTAAAAACTATTAAACACTATAACATGGAAGGCAAAAAAAATAGTAAATTAAGTAATAAAAACATTCTGCTTTTATAATATTTGAAGTTTAAATAACTTGCATAAAGTCTAGTGGAAACACTAAAATAAATTTTGAAGCTTATCAGGTCTTGGTTTGAATATACAAACTGACATTTATTATTTGCTAGTACCCCTTATTCAGGCACCCCTGTCTAAGCCATAATAAAGTGAGAAAAAGCTTTGGAACCCAACCATCTTGACTGCAAATCCAAATGCCACTTATCTGTTATGTATCATAGAACAAATTAGTTGGCCTCAGTTTCCCTCTTCTAGAATGTTTTCTTGGTTTAAAAAATCAAGATACTAACAGCTGTTTCTCAGAGGAACTTTAAGCATTAAATGATACAAACTTTATGAAATTTTCTCACATAGGGTCTAGTACACAGTGGTACTCAAAAAATGTTAATTCCACCCCTCACTCTCCCTCCAAAGGTTTCTCCTGAACTACAGTCTGCTTACACAATATTACATTAGTTCCTACAGTCAGTGTTAGAAAAGTGCTTAGTAATTAATATTATTATGCTTGGGAAGAGGAAATGAACATATATGAGATCTTACAGAAGTAACAAAATATGTGGAAAATATTTTCTGAAACAATCATAAAATGATAAAATATATGAATAAAAAATCATTTCAGTCACTCTAAAACAGGAATATACTTGGACAGAGAAAAATCATGATTTTTCCCGAACTTCAAAGTTCAAGGAGGGCAGGCAATATGTTTTTCTCTCTCAGTCACCTGATGTCTTCCTAACAGCTTGTTAGGCTTGTAGAAGATGGTCCATTAATACTGTCTTTTGAACAAAGAAATTATGAAGTGAATGTGCATTTGACATTATAATTCAGTTTCCCATCAACAATTAAGGGGCTTCAGTCTCAGGACATCCTCTTTGTTATTCATTCGCAACCTTGGCCATTTAACTATTTTAAAGTAAACAGGCTCCCTCAAACAACTCTTTATTTTCTAAGGTGCTACAAACTCCCAAGATCACACTGAGATGAGCATTATTAGAAGGCATTTCATTCCTGAAAAATATCGTTATGACTTCTCTAATTTAAAACAATGTTAAGCTTTGCTCAGCCGTATTCTGCAGCCTTTGCAGCTCTTCCCAGTCTCCCCGCCAAGCAGTGGTATCCCACTCTGCTCATGCAGTACTGCTTTTCCTTGAATATCCATGTTTGTCCTCATTTCGTTGCCTTCATCATTCCAGGTCCAAACCTATCATTACATCCTGAAAGAATACCCCTTTCTGACCAGTTTTGGCAAAATCAGCTGCTATCAGATTAGTAAATCTACACCCTGCCTCTTCTATTAAACTGTGCGCTGTGACCTGACAATTCTCTCTCATGTCTGCATCCCAAACATGGCACACAGTCACGGGCATATAGTAATACTCAGAAAATGTCCACTGAGTCACATGGCATGCTTTCCAACATCACCTTTCAAGTTTGTTATAAAATATTTAGAAGCAGTGATATTAAAAGCAATGTTTAGTAAACACTTAAAAAATAAAAATATGAGCTCCTCCTTTATTAAAAGGCACTGAAGAGCAACTAAATAGTTTCCATATTATGTGTTATCAAAAAGCGAGGCTTTTGCACGCATGCTCATGTTACCAGCCCAATTTGCCAGTAAGGTTGGTGACACCTTAGAGGATGAATGGCATGCATAGGAGCACATTAACACATTTCAATGGAATATCATTTAAATGGGGCTTTGTGTTTTGGTTTTTTTTTTTAAGTCTGGTTTAGGAATTTTTTTCATTTGTTGATTCCAGAAACTCTTTTTAAAACTTATTTACAAAAGCCTGTAGAACTGGAGTTTATTCATCAACCCATGGGAGTCAGCGTGCTGGTTTCACTGTGGTGTAATAAAAGAATGAGAGAGTGGATATCTACTCGGCAAAGGTGTTGCAGCATTAATGATAGGGAAACTGACCTGAGAAAAACATCTGAAACCCTCACCACAACCTGTAGAATGAAGGAGGTGACATGATGTTGGGTCAACGTGCCAGTCAATACGATGTGCCCTATTTAAGAATTACCCTGATGTAGAACTTTATGTTTGGCTAAATATACAGAAGAGCAGGTCTCTATTCTTGATATCCTTAAGGAGGGTGCAGTCTTGTTAATGATCGGTATCAAGATCTCCAGAAGAGATGGACTTCACTCACTGGAAAATGTTGAGACTTTCCGGGATCTCGCTGGCCAAGTTCTTAAACTTGAGAAGGTGGTGATTAAAAGTTAGCAAGAGGTTCTGTAGTGGTGATATGTGAAGTACAGAATAATTGCTAACCCAAACTGCAGGGAACACCAGATACTAACTTCACCGAATTACAGAACTCGAGGCTGCTTTGTGCAGGAATCATCACCCCGCTAAGAACAGAATTATCTGGACTTAAAAAAACTTTTGAATTTTTACTTAAACACTACTCTAATGAATTGTATGTGCTTCAGTATTCAGAAATACTTCTCAGTGCTTAAATATAACTCTGAAACGTAAGCATGTTGAATCCAGGGAAAGAATCTCTGGAATGCTGTAACTGTTTGAATAGTTCCTATCCTGCAAATACCTGCATCCAGAAAAAAAAAAAGAAAAAGGCTGGAAGAAAGCTGCAAATGTTACTAACTTACCACTACTGTGCTCCTCAAATATATATAGTTTTAACAATGCAACAGAATATGTGACATGAGTGTGATTCACAAAAAAACAGATGGAAATAGCTCTAAATTTCCATAGACAAAAATGGCACCTGTGACTGCAGGGAAGCAGAAATGATCTTGATGTGGTATTAAGTTAGACCAGGTGACTGACAGGCGTCCAGTTATTTTTCACACATAAACACTAGCCACAGCAGGGGCGGCTCACCTTTCGTCCATATCCCTACAGATGTTCGGAGATTTCTGGACTCCCTCAGCAGAAACCAGAGACTGACGACTTTGGGAGAGACACCCCCACCTCTTATACAATAAGGCCCCAGTCCAGCAGCCCATGGCTGTGCTCGAGCAAGGAATTTTAGGAATGGGGAAAGGAATGGCATATTCCCTAGAGAGGTTAGGCTGGAATGGGGCTGGAGGGGGGAGGAAAAGAGGGCACCCTTCATATCCCTGTCAGTCAACTATTATTAACTATTATGCTGATGGAATGGAATCTTAACCTTATACTGGCCACGTCTGGCTTTCTTCCAGGTTCAACGCGATCGGCGAAAGAGACTCGTTTTATTAAGTGATCAGGCCTTTGCTCCTTAAAGATGAGTCTATTAATGAAATAGGAAGATTCTCGACATAACATTCCCTGGCATACATTTACTCCGTTCTAAAAACAATTTTTTCATAATACCTGTACACTTAAAGTAGTAATCTTGGGTTTTAAAAGAAAGGGTAGGGTAAGTAAAATCAACAGAAAACCTGAGCAAATAAAAAGTCTTGGAACACAACACATGGTGAGATTAAGCTCAATAGAGCAGAGAGAAAATGTGATCAAAATACTGCCTGTTGCTGCATTTCTGATTCATTATTTCTGTGTGAATTTTGATTTGCATAAGATTATGGCAGATCTTATGAGGTACCAAATACTAATTTACATCACTAATCATATTTACAATTCAGGAAATCCCCATATGTGCTTATAAAATTCAAGATACTGATTTTAATATTTTGTAGTTCTCTGAGGTGAAAAAATACAACTCATTTAGATAAGGAAAAATCACTATATATTGAATATGTATGTGTGTGTAAGATGTTGATCCATTAATATTTGTTCATTTATACCTTATTTCATTCCAAAATATTTAAAATTGGCTTTAAGAATAGTATTCATTTCACAAAAATAATAACAATAACTGAAGATATTTAATAGGTTATAACTACATGCCAGATGCTGTTCTAGGAGTTTCCCAAATATTATCTAATGTAATCAGCAAACAATGCAGTGAAATAAGTAACATTATTGCCATTGATAGAGAAAGACACCAAGTCTTAAGTAACTTAGCCAATCTCACAATTATTAAGTAGCAAACTCTTGCAGAGGACAGATTTGGGGAGAAGAAAAACATGAAGATGGGGGAAAGGGTGTAGCACACATGAAAGATCGGCCATGCATGTCAGGAGGGAAGCTCATACATGGTGTTCAAATATTTGGCAGTTTGGACCTTGATTATACTGTAAGGAGTTTCAAAACTGCACCACTTTTAAGGGCATTCTGGCTCTCCAATCCTTTTAAGAGTCAAGGTATCTATTTGGATGTTGTCAAAAACAATCTCAAACTTCACCTGTTCAAAATGGAACTCTCAACTTCTATCCTCAAGTCCATCTTCCCCATAAGCCTCCCCACGGGAGTAAATGACATGACTACTCATTGTGTTGCTTAGGTCAAAAAGCAGCATTCATTCCTGACATCTCTTTTTCCCTCACGTGCCACTTCCAATCCATTGGCGAATCCAACAGGTTCTACCTACGCAATACATTTGAGGACTTCTTGCCAACTCCACTGCTCCTGCTTTTGCTTGGATCCACGAACACCTTTCATGTAGATCACTTCTGCACACACCTCCTTAACCTCACTGCGATCACCCTACTGCTCCCTTCAGTACCCTCTGGAGTATTCAGAGTGGATTCTCTGGATTATAACTCTCCCTCCACTATTCTTCTCATTCACATCACTATAACCAGACTGGTCTTGCTGTTCCTCAAATACAACGGATACGCAAAGTTGTACAATTCTCAAGAATGATCCTAATCCACCTTCATTTAGTAAATCTAGTACTTTATTATAGCAGGCTTTTTATGGCTAACCGATCTGGGGCCCAAAAAGTAACTTCCACTCCCTACCCTAAATCTGTTTGTAACTATTCATGGGCATGAGAACCTTTATTCTGGAAAGGGGAGAAGTAGGAAATTGAACTAAAGTAACAGGTAAGTACGGAGGTGGAAGGACAACCTAGTGTCTGTTCCCCATGGGACTCCTTGCCTGAGATTAAATGCTTATAACAGAGGAACAAGGGCCAAAATATCATGAAACTGTGTTTCATAAGAAATGAAATTCTGGAAAAGAGATTATGGCCAGGAACTGATCAAGAGGCACTTCCTATTGTTCTGGCAATATCAGGGTCTGATTAAGACAGAGATGACATGGCATGGCACAGAGCTGCAGGGAGGCTCCCACAAAAAAACTCAGAAGCCCCACATGGCATCCTTGATATGAGCGTTGGCTTCCTCCTTATAGGTAATGACAACAGAGGGTCTTTGTCAATGAACTTCGTGAGCTGTAGATGTGGGAATTTGGAAGAGGGAGAAGGAATGGCAGGCAGTCTGTGATAGTGGTAGCTGAGAGAATGAAGTCAAGACATGCATGAAGTAAGAGCAGACTTCCAGAGGCAGCTAGGAAGTGGGAAGCTGTGAAGAGGGATAATTTCCATATGCCAGGCTAGTAGGGCTGCTATCGGGGAGCTGCTCACACCTCAGAATGCATGTGCCTTTAGGCGGAAGTCCCAGGCTGGTGAGGACTAACGCACATGGATTCGCATAGAGTCATTTAGGTTCTGCCTACAGGTGAAGTCCGATTATTTTTCTTTCATTCTAAGCTTCCTAATGGAGGCTAAACAAACATGATCTTTTGTGTCACCAGCTGCAGGCTCATTTACTTTGGCAGTCACACTTTTATTTGATGCCTTGGCCATACATAATGAGAATCATAAAATAAAAATGGTTTTGTATCATACTTCATTTACACCAAGAAATAAACTAATTAAAAAATTAAAGGTAATTTTCTTAATTACAGATATAATTAGTTAAGGCATGACTGGTATCCTTACAAAGATGGGAAATTTGAGCACAGTTATGCATCAGGGAGAAAGACACGTGAATACGAAGGCAAAGAATCAGGGTGGTGAATCTACAAGTCAATGAATGCCAAAGATGACAGGCAAACCACCAGCAGGTAGCAAAGATGCATGGAAGATCCCCCTGCACAACCCTCAGAAGAACCCACCCCTGCTGAGCTGTGGTCTTAGACTTCCAGCCTCCAGACCTGTGAGGAAATAAACTTTTATGGTTCAATCTCAAGTGACATATATTCCATGGATCTCAGAGGACATGCAGAGGTGATCAAAAAACTACTGCTAAAACTTTCAAAATACTTCTGAGACTAGGAAAGGTGCCAGAGCACTACACGTGGGCTAATTTTACTATTCTTAAAGATAAAGAATGTGAATTCTGCAAATGTCAGATAAGTAAGCTTAAAATGAACTCAATTAAATTAGTAGGCAAATGTTTGTGTGACAACTTTTAAAAAGGTCCTAAATATGAGTTCGCTGAGAATATGTTTATTATTGATTCAACTGTTAGATTGGGGTAATAAAGAAAATGTGGACTTTGTTCATCCTGAACCTAATTACACATTTGAAGAAATGTCTCATGATATTCCTGAGCTCTAAATGGCAAAATATGCAGGAAATAATATGAGTTAGGTACATTCATAACAAGTTGAACAACCACTCCCCAAAGTGTTGATTCATGAAAGATGTTAACTTAAAGAGAGGGCTCAAGTTGGACGCCACAGGGCTCCTTAAACCAGATTGGAAAAAAACACGCAGGGCATGTTCATCAAATCTGCAGATGACACACAGCTGATAAGGGAACCTGATCCTCTACATGGCTGAGTCTGGATTCCACAAATCATCTGAGGAATCACTGGAGTCAGAAATGTTTAACCAGGAGAAAAAGAACAGGGAAAGCAGGTATGGAAGCTCAAGGCAAGATCTGTGGAAGGTATAGAATCAACAAAGTTCTTGCAGGAAAATCTGAGATCTTGATAAATGAAACTATATTTCCCTTATTTCTACCACTATCACTCCAGCTTTAATCAATATATTTTATTTAACTACCACTGATTTCCTTATGTCCACTAGCTTCCCCATTCTTCCCCGTGCATTTCCCAATCTATTATCTGAAAAAAAAAACAAGTTGAGCCATGTTTTATAAACTATAACCCTAATGACATGCTCCATCATTTTGAGGTGCAACTATGGTCATATCTAGATGTTTACTTTAAATATAATTGTTTGGGGCTCTATGTGGCCTAGAAGAGCACTCTGTATACCATACTTTAAGGAGGAGTGGGAAGCACTAATTTGCTCCCCACTCCCAAGGCTGCTGGCCTTTTACCACCCACCAATGCTGTCCCATCTGGCTCCCTGCTAAGCCATACAACCTTGATGATCCGGTTTCACTTGGTGCCTACCTCAGTCCTGGGTGCTGTGATTCTACTGTTTGCACTTACCCTTACCAGCTGCTCTTCCTCCGAGTACAAACTACCCTGATGACATCTGTATAACTTTGCAGCATCAGCCCCATGAGCTCAAAGCTCTTCTGAGTGGTGGTTCTGCTGGCCCTGAGTTCCCCTTTTCTGCCCTCAAGTAAATCTTTCCTTAAGGTAATTTTATTTATTTTACTACTCTCATTTTTCCCCAAGACTGGGTTTTTTGTTTGTTTCTTGTTTTTTGGGACAGGGCCACACAGCTCCATCCTCCAAAAGACCAGTTATTATATTAGCTCTTTCTCTCCCAGAAGGCCCTGAGCATCTTATGTAAAGTGGCCTTCTCCTCCCCAGGAACCAGCTTTGCAAAGAACAGAACACACCTGCATTCTCAGGGAGTGGCAGCCTTTTATTAATGAAGGCAGAAAACTTTCTACTGCAAGACAATGGCTGTGGACTTGCTCAACATTTCTGTAACTAAGGAAGTCATTTCAGAAATACAGAAAATCAGCCTTTCTGAATTTAAAACCCTACACTCCCCGCCACCGCAAAAAAAAAACCTGGTCAAGTCAGTGTTCAAAATTTCCCAATAGCTGCTCAATGCATTAGAATGAAAATTCAAACTTCATTCTCTGATCTATAAGAAAGTATACATCACATGGCTCTTTCCTACCTCTCCAGCCACATGTCCCAATGTTCATCTTTTCCTAAATACTAGGCCCACCTGCCTCCTTTTATTTCTATATTGAACAAAGACAGCTTTCTTCCACCTTAGGGCCTTTGCACACATACATACAATAGTCAATCATACACCATGGCTCTGCGAGTTTCCCTTCCTTCCTTACTCTTTACCTTTTCTACATATTCAATATAAACTAAAGCCCTTACTGTTCTTTTTCACTGCCCCCTATTCCTTTCCTTCATAGCACCTACCATAAATCATCATTATACACTCCTGTGTGTGCTTACATTTTAAATGTCTTCCCCACACTGGACTATAAGCTCTACAAGGACTGTTAGCTACTTACAGAGCTCATAGTCAGCATCTGCTTTGATTATTATTGGAAAGTAAGTTCAGTGCCTGCCACACAGTAAACATCAAGAAATATTTCATTAAATAATTGGATAATAATTAGAAGTGCACGACAACAGAACCACCAGCTTTACAGGATTGGATAAAGTCTTCACTGCATGCCTGAGGTTTTGCAGAAAGGATTCCTGAATTAGAAACATCAACTACCTAAACTCTAACTTTCTCTTTCTAGAACTAATACTTTATAAGAGATAGGCTGCTATTTGGATTCTAAGAAGGGAAGATCATTCTAGTCTGTGAAGTTAGTAAACACTTCATGAGGAACTATTTGAGATAGAACTGACGTAGAACTTAAATGTTTGACTTGGAATGGCACGAGATAGAGCAGGAAGAGAACATCTCGTGTGAGATCAGTCTGACTTCATCTGAGGGAGGCATGGAATAGCAACAGTTAAGCAGCAAAGGTAAGGTCAGTAGATAAAGGGTCTGCACGGACGCCCATCTCTTGGTCAGAGGATAAATGACATTAGGAAGAGTCATCTAGATATGATGGTTACGTTAGAGGAAAAAGTAGCTAGAGGTAAAGGGTCAGTAAGGGATGACTACACTAAGCTACCATAATAATTATGAACCCTGAAGTACAGACAGGAGACATTCAATGTGGTTAACAAGCTACAGAGAGGCTCCAGCTCCCACGAGCAACAGCAGGCGAGAGGTGGCAAGGGAAGCCCACGGCTTCAGAAGCCCACCTGGGTCCTCGGCATATGCTGGGGAGGAAGAGTTACTCAAGGGACTTGGGGAAAAGGCTATTTCTCAAAGCTGTACCAAGCAAAAAAGCATTTTAAATATTTAGCAACCAGTACAGCTATACCTCTGAGTGCTGAAAATCAACCCCAGGTGAAGGAAGCCTAGACAAGGAGCCTGAGGATGAAAGAGGACAGGGTCCTACCGAGAGAAATGTTGAGGGGGCAAATAAGAAACCAGAGAACTGACCACATGTGAGAAACAAAAAAATATTAAGTAATCAACGATGTCAAGATTTCCAGCCTGAAGAGCCATAGGGGTAGAGAGTTATATTAATAACAAAGATATTTTGGAAAGAAAATAAGTTTGAGTGAAGTGTCATGTGAGAATTCTATCTGTTGAGCTTAAAATGTGTATTTATAGTTATTTCCAAACATTCTAAAGGCAGCTACAAACATAAATCTTAAATTCAGAACAGAACTCAAAGTTGCAGACTTTGGAAAAAATCAGAATAAATATGATTACTATAATAAGCTCTTTAAGTAAGTGAACATTATAATGAATGATTGGTAGAGTGAGCTTTTAAGATCAAGTAAATTACAATGGACCAAAATATACCATTCAATTAAAAAACAAAGTAGGATGTTATAGAATATTGTAATGTACAAATTATTCAATAAACCCAAGATTCACTTAAAATAGTGATCCTCAATCCAAGATGCATAGCAGATTCATTTAGGTATTTCTTTATAAAATACAGAAATTGTGTCCCCCCAAATTATTTTGTTGAAGCCCCAACTCCCGACATGACGGCCTTTGGAGAAGGCGCCTGTAGTGGAAGATCATTATGATTAGATGAGATCATGAAGCAGGGTCCTCATAAGAGGAATAAGGACCCGTTGCAGCAGGTGCATCGGAGGAGAGCTTGCACACACCGCCAGCAGGTGTCTGTGCCCAGGTTCGTTCCCCCTCCCTCCATCCCCCCATTGTGAGGACACAGTGAGAAGGTGGCTGTGTGCAGCCTGAAGACCGCTCACCAGACCTCGCCATGCTGGCACCCAGACTTCCCATCTCCAGAGTTTTGAGGAAATAAATGTCTGTTGTTAAAGTGACCCAGGCTAAGGTATGTTGTTATGGAGACTGAACAGACTAATATACGGAGGTTTGGGCAATTAAATGAGAACCAGTGGCCCAAAACATATACTAAGATTGCAAAAATAACTATATCCAGTTCTGTCACCCAACTAATTTAAATGAAATATTCTACTAGGAAGATTTGTGACCTGGGGAGAAAAGTGTCCCTCACACAGAAAACACCCTATAAATGTTTGATGTGTGAACAAACATGAACGAGTGAGAAACTGAGTAAAATCTTGACAGAGAACATATAAAATCAAATATAACAAGATGAGAAAATAAAAAACATATTCTTCAATGAAGATTTATCTAGATAGTAAAAATACTTTAAACATTAAAAAGTCAGAAGGTTAAACCATGCATATATTATTTATTTTAATTATACAATGAATGTTTAATTGTTAGGTGTAAGTAAATATTTCAAATATTATATCTTTAAAATATTTTTATAAAAAGTAATACAACATTGAAATTGCTCTCTATCTAGTTTCACCAAAGTGTCTTATAATGAAAATACCTGTTTATGAAAAGGTGAAGAACAAACTGACATTTCAAGTTATGCTAAGAAGTATATTTTGCTATTTCACTAAATCTAAAGAATAATAAGCTATTGCATGTATTTCAGTAGAAGCAAAATTCAGGAAAAATCCTTAATTTGGTATGTCTAGCTCATCTAAGGATATTGTTTCCATTAACTAAATAGAGAATAGTAGATATTTAACATAAAATGTAAATATTATGATGGGTTAAAAGAATCCTATTTACAGTTTTCATAGCACTAGTTGATATTCATAAGGAACTCATCTCTGGGGTGCAATGACTACTAAATACCAGACATTCTGTGGAGACGATAACCTGGAAAATAGTCCCAGAAGAGCCTAGAAGAAGTACTGAAGAAGAATATATAGCTGAAATCTCAAAAATAAAAACTAAAACAAAACCCATAACCCATTCTCTGAAGGTAAGTTGCTTGGTTAAGAGAGCATCAGATTCTAATCTTGACACAAATTTCACAAACAATAGTTAAAAGATCGACTCTAGAAAGGTCTAACAATAACAAATCAAGCTTGCCCTGTCCCCAATAAAACATCTGAAAATTATATGTAAACCTTAATAGTTTTTCTCTGATTATCAAGAATAAGTTCTTGTTAAATAAAATTGGTATACAACTATGGAATTATTTCAGATATTCAAGTTAACTATGGAGGTTCTAAAAATATGTTGTAGTTCTAAATAGTCAGATTTATAAATTGATACACAATATTTTAAACCATCCTTATAATGAATATTCATATCTAAGGAATTAAAGTAAAATTTCATCTCTGCTCTAACTACCAAATAGATTTTAAAATAACTTTACACAGTTAAGCAAATAGTCGCACTGTATAATCTGTATAGTACCGATTCTCTTTCTCAGGACTTTTTTTTTTTAACTATGTTTACTTTTGCTGACAGACAATACTTTAAATCCCAAGGTTCATTCCTAATTTAATGTTTAAAGTACCCCAAAACCTATACCTTCAGCCTTACGTGCAGTAGATAACCTACTTAGATGACTTTTAAGATCAATCATATCCATGAGATTCTATGACTTAATGAAATACAATGAAATTTAATCATCAACCTCATAAGCCCTGATTTCTTTATGTATAAGGGGGAACAGTGATTCCTGTATCAGAGGTTATTGTATTATAGAACCTGGCAAGAGCACACAGAGATGCTCAATAAATGCTGTTCCCTCTCTCTTCACGCATTGCATTCCCACCCTTCTGCCCATCAGTACATAGTTATTGGCAAATCAAGTATTTAATGGTAATTAAGCATATGATAAAATATGATATAATTATACATTTATGATATACATCACCAAACACCTTTACACCTTGTTTAAGGTTAAATGTAATCTGTCCAAGTACAAGTTCATATCAGAGGACCATTTTCCAATTCAATATTGAAAAATAAAAGACACTATAAATCACATAGTACTTTTTGCAAGAGTACACTTAGTATGTATTAATTAACTTCAGAAAATCCCAGAAGTTAGGTCAGTTATATATCATTCTATGAACGTAGTTCTAGACCTTCACTGTGTTCTAGATTCCACTGTAGCAAAATTATCTGGGGGAATTAAAGAATCATTATAGATGCTTGAGCTCCACCCCTGAAGATTGTGATTAAATTGGTCTGCGGCAGAAGCCAGTGACAAGGCTGAGACTACAATCCAAGTCTCCATATTTAGAAAGTATAAGAAACTCTCACTCCAGAGTCAAAAGAGGTTTGAGTGTATGATAGTACATGACCAGGAAATATTTAAACACAATATTGAGGCAAAAAGTACATTTAATCTGCAATGAACCTTACGCCGAATGCTGATAATCAACAAAAGGTCGCCCCTGCCATTGCCACAAGCAGTCTTTCCATCATAACACCTAATTACAGAATCAGGCTCTCCTTTGCTTCTCGCTCTGAAGAAAATAAAAAGACCTCAAAGTCTAACATAAAAATGAGTAGTTACTTTTGCTACATAAAGACAAATAAGTCTTTATAAAAGATCTATTAGATACATAAATGAACAGAAACAGGAAATGGTGTGAACAGAACCACTGCCTCAGGTGATGTGCGAAGTCTCCAAAGCAGAGCTCTCTCTCTCTCCTTCTCTCTCTCTCCCCCTCTCCCTCCCTCTCCCTCTCGCTTTCTCTGTTACTCTGTCCTGGTTAAAACCTGTTTGTCTGGGGATTGGCTCAGCTGCTCCAGTTCCAGCTTCCCAGCCTTCCAAGGTGTTGACATGACCTCAGTTGTCTCTTTGCTGGAGCTGGATCCAATTAACAAAATCCAACACATGCAGGCACTTGTTTCTCCATTATCCAGTGCCTCCAAGGGCAGCAGAGAATCACAGTCACCTCGTCTAGTTTTCCCCTGGATAGTTTTTATCCTTCATCTTTAAACACTGTCTAAAGGCTATCAGGCAGATGAACACATCAAAGACAAGTGGTAGAACTGACCAAATGAAGACAAACAAAATACAAATCTGACGAAGTATTAGCTAGTTGAATTATAGAATTTTAGAGAAGAAAAAATAAACTAGCAAACCAACCACCTTTGTCCAATAACCAGTGAAGATCTGAAGGCTTATTTGGTTGTGGACCCCACATGCGGAAAGTCACCCTTCCTTCATCTCCCTCCCATCCCTCCCTCCCTTCTTCCTCCCTCCCTTCCACTTCCTCACTCCCTTCCTTCCTTTTTTCCATTTTCTCACTTGCAAAGGTAAGTGGAAAATAGATACAAATATTACATATATGTTTCTTGAGAGTCAAGTAACTATGATGACATAAAGAGACCGGATGTCATTAAAATATCCCATCTCACCATCTTTTTGAAAAGAAGGATTCCACCTTACAAACAGAATCTACTATAAAGTTTGCATTTGTCAATAACCGGTAGTAACAGACTCTGTGGTCAAAACCAACATGTGCAATGAAGCCTCATCTTGAACATATGTACCAACTCACCACTGAAGGAAAATCTGAGAAGACCTGATTTTTCCTCTTCTTCCCCCAAGTAGCTCCTGATTTTAGAACACACACATATAAAACTATTAAAATCTACTAAAATACAATGTAAACTTTCCCTCCTACTACTAAAAAAGGAAGTCCTAAAAAGTCTAGAATGGAAATTAGAAAACATCATCTCCTATCCTAACATTAAAAAATGTACACATGTAACAACCCCTCTCCATCCTCATTTTTAAAATGAGGCTAATAGCACCCTGGCTAGTATAGCTCAGTTGGTCAGGCATTGGTCCTGCAAACCAAAGGTTGCAGATTGATCCCCAATCAGGACACACACCTGGGTTGAAGTACAGTCCCCCTGTGCAAGCACATGCAAGAGACAACCAATCAATGTTTCTCTTTCACATAAATGTTTCCCTCCCTCTCTCCCATCTCCTCTCTCTAGATTCAGTAAAAGAAAAATAAATAAATAAATAAGATGAAGCTAAGATGGAACCCCCCATGCACTTTTATAGCAGTGAGATAAAACAAACCCACTGTACCTGGCACACTGTAAGCACTTCATAAATGATGCTTATTAGGCATATAAGGAAAAGTCCACTGCTTTAGAGGCAATAAAGAGTTGGCTTTCATTTTCACTTTAGTTTCCTGTATAAAATTATATGGTTATCTATATAAACAGGTTAGTAATATAAGTTGCTTTAGGAAATGTTTATATCATAATGTTTAGCCTTTAAGGGAATTAATGGACACAGATGACTCTCCTTAGGTCTTCTAATGCAGTGCTTGTCAAACAATCTGTGAAAAATATATTTATTTAACTTCCAATTTGTGATAAATACTTTTTTTGTATGATACAAGTGACATTTGAAAAATAGAAAGTACAAGATCCCGATTTTATTGCTGTCCCGTTGTTATGAGTTTTAAATACTTGATTCGATTTCTATACTTGTCTGAAGGCAGGCAGGGAATGAAGCACTGCCCAGACTCCATGCGTTTTTCAGACTGTTAGGAAGACAACAGAGCGTTCTGTGTAATGAGCTACACTGAACTTGAAAACTAGAAATCCTTCTCTTACTAATAATGTTCCTCTTACATTGATTTCAGCACAATTTACATGTTAATTAAAAAATACACAGAAAAATAGTCAGTATAGCCTGTTGACTCTCATAAAAACCACATATTTCATACACTATCTTAAAAGGTTACTGAATTGGATTTCAACTTAAAACTGATTTAGTATAGAACAATGTAGAATAACTTCTATACTGTAGAATAGTCCCTAAGTAAACTATGTAAAACAGACAGTAAGTGTAACCTCACAGGTTTACATTTAAATTATCAACGAAATTCCTCACACTAATAAACAATTTATTTTGGAACACTTGGCAACTTTAACAAAACTATTTTCTACTTTGGGTAGTACTGAAGAAAAAGGTTCTGTGTACCTACGTAGAGTTATTAAAGAGAAATACCAATAGTATAAAGTCAACAAAGCAAATAATGTATTAATAAGTTTGATTTCATTATAGAATAAAAATGCTTATTATGTATTTTCTTTTATGGTTTCAACACAGCCTCTTATCAGTTTTGGCATTAATGCAAATTATTAAACATTACAGATGCTACCTACACGGTTGAAATTTATTAGGAAGATGTATATAATCTTCTTACTGGTGAAACAAATCTCCTACATCCCCATCCCTAAGAAGAGTGGAATACAATAAAATAAAGCGAGATGGAGCGAAAACATTCTTCTGCCTATAATGATAAAGTTTGGTTTATCAGTAAATCACTTCATACCTTTCAAGCCTGCCTTAAAAGAAATCTCAGAAACCATGAAATGTTTTTGTTGCTTATTTATAATACCATATAGTGACTGAATTGGAGAGGAAGATAAAAGATAGTCTCTAACACAGCATTACTCATTATTTCTCCAATCCAAAAGAGTTTTTCTTCTTTCAGATGTCAAACTACAAGTATCCTTACCCAAGGTAGCCCAGGAAAGAAACTAGGAAAAGGGGCCCTGATATAAAAGACAGGGTCTCCTCACATTGAGGTTTTTCTGGTTACTGACACTATCTGCTGTGGAGATGATTCTGAGATGACAAATCTGTGTCAAATGAAGAAAAGCCCTTCCTAGGCCCAAATTAAATTTGTATTTCACTTCAAAAAGCAACAATTAAAAGTGTTAAATGGCCACAAATAAAAATAACGTTAAGCCCCCTAAGTATAAGGCACACAACCAGCTATCAAATGAATAATCCAGTGCCTTTCCCAGTGCCTTTAAACAGTCTCTGTATTCCATCACACACGAAATACATACAGTACAGCTTGTCCCATGTTTGGTCCAAGATGCTAATGACGGTAGCTGTTGCCATCGAATCTGTAGCACAAATGATAGTACATTCACACCTAAAGTGCAGAGGAACATTCTTACCACTTTATTCTCACTTTAGCTTTGTGTAAAGGACAGGAAATAATGTCTTTCCTCCTTTAACAAATAAACCTGCCATTTCATATAACTGATCCATGACCAGTTACTAGTATTAAAACTGGCACCGAGAAGAACAGGCCACCACACAAGCCAACAGGAAGTGATTTCCAAGCTGTAGACCTCAATCTACCACGCACATTTTTTGTTTTACTTTTTTTTGGTATACAACTGGGAAAGAAGCATATACAATACGTATCTATTTTTAAAGTTCTGACAGCTTCATTTTTTCAGTTATGAGATATTATTTTATTGGAATTTGTGACTGGCATCTTTCAAACAGGACAGCTGTTTAACCATGGAAATAAGTGACTACTCTCTGTCCCCAGGAAAGCCAAAGTGTGGTACTGTTAGCAGTTGTCAAAGTATCTGTTTGCTCAACTTTTATCCAGCTGGAGCAAAGGTATTAAGCTCTTGAAGCATAAAAAGAAAGTGGGATAGGACAAAAATTCAAGACTGAATTTTATATGGTGAATTAAAATGTAAAGTGTAGTACAGTACTTGAACATTAAATATAGTCAAATAAACCAGAGCAGTTTGCAATTCACCAACACAAGTTTTGAAGCTGTTTTTGCACCTTCTCTTTGTTTCCAACATGGAAACCATACGGAATTTTAAAAAGAAACAAGATGTCAGTCTCTTAAGATTTCAATAACTCATCATCCGAAATTCATTAACGAGAATGTATAAGAACCCACAGCAAACTACAAAATGATTTTAATAAGACTATATATAATATTTAATGGGAGGGGTCCCAGTTATATTAAATATATAGAAAAATACACTGTTGCTTAACTACTAATGAAATATTTCACTCTTTCTGCCACATTCCCAACTACACAGGAAGGGGGGGAAAAGGCAGTGCTTCCTTAGCATCGCTCTGCCCTGTGCAGAGTGTGCATGAGGCTTCAGGAAGGAATCACGTGTGACAAGTGGGGAAGCTGACACTTTTTAACTCCAGGACACAGCACGGTAGGCAGTAGTGGAAACACAGAGAGGGAAAACGGCAGGGAGGCCAGGAATAGTCGAAGGCTTTCATCCATACAGTGGTCACAAGAGCGAGAATATAAATACTAAGTAACTGAGCACTTCTAATATTTAAAAACTAAACACCTATACATTCCAAATAGATAGGGGGCTTAAATATACATCTATTTATAACAATCTTAACAAATATGAGAATTGTCCCTCCTTTTTGTATATTATGACAACTGAGGTTCAGAGATGTTAATTTATTCACACAAGGTCACTCAGTCAGTATCTAGTTATTTTTGGGGGGAGGTAACAGTAGATTGTAATAAATGATGATAGCTAGAGTTATATACGTGTTTATCATAGCTAGCCAAGCAGTCAGATTTTAATCTACATCTGTCTCCAAAGTCTGGAATAATAATTTTTCCAAAGTATTAAAGGCTAATCAAAAAGTATTTTATTAATGATTACAAAAGATAATCTTACCATTTATCGAATCGACAGACTAAAAAGTAAACACTATAAGTTTAATGGGCACTTACTATCTGTACTATAATTGAGTTTAAAAAATGAATGAATGAATGACTGAATACAAGGTAATACAGGATATATTGGCTTTTTTTTAAGGAAAGAATGGGAAATCTCTTTAACCTTTATTATTCATGTCTCCATTCTGTGAAAGGAAATGTGTTCTAACATTAAAATTACATCTCAATCTTCAATAAAGGTTTGTTTTGTAAACTTTGGATAATTAGGGAAAATAAATATATAAAACAATATTTTAAGGTCTATATATTTGCTACAGATTTAATTGTTATAGTATAACAATTATTATAGAAATACATTCAGATTGAAAATACTATAAAATTATTTATTAATCACAAATAGTTTTATAAAGAAAAGTTAAACTTTCTTTGAATTTTCTGAAAGGAATACAGTATTTTTGAAATGTACTAAATAGAAGAAATGCTTATCATGTCATATAAATGGCACTTTCAGAAGACGTATGTATTTTCTGCATAAAATCTATTGTTTCCTTTAATGCTCACACACCTTGGATTCTATTTATAAAATAGAATGGAAAGAAAAAAGAGTTAACTATTCCATAGGTACTGCAAACTGTCAGAAAGATATTATTAGTACAGTGAACACAGAACCTGTTAGTCTCTTAGGCTACCACACAAGTGTTTTAAGAAGTTTTGTTTTGCTGTGGTTTTAAAGCTTAGTGTAATCTCTCTTACCACTGCTTCCAACGGACAAAAACCCCAAAGAGTTAAAACTCAAATACAACAGTAAACCACAGAGCAGAGACGAGCCCATTCGCTCTCAGCCCATTCCTTAACAAACTTGTTGCCAGTCCTGTCTGCACCATCCTAACTCCTATGCTTCTCTGGCCTCAAGCCAAAAGTATCATTTTACTCTGAGTGAAGAAAAATAGTTTCTTTCTTCCAATCTTGTACTACTTTCACCCCGACCTTGTAATCTTGTTTTTCCACATTTCTAACTGCTCAAACAAAAGCCTTCCCCCTAAAATATTCATAAAGGATAGAGAAAAGAAGAGAAGGAGAAGGAGATGTTCTCTTTATAGATAGTACTCTTAGTACTGGGCACTATTTTAAACGCTGATAAAGGCAAGCGTGAAAGCTGGGACTCTGCTTGCATCCAGTGAATTCGGGTAATGTATCCATTGTTCCACATTGCCATGGTCTGGTGACAGGAACCCCAACTAGAACGAGCTTGCCCTGCATTTTCCTTTGCATTTAGATGCCAACTTTGATAAGGCCACGCCTCAAAAAGATCCACAGAGCATAAAGCACACAGATAGCAATAAAGCCTTCAGCCATTCCCATACTCAGATAAGGCAGTGCAAAAGAGAGGAAGTCAGAACAGCACTTACACACACAAACAGAGATGCACAGCCAACTCATTTGTAACTACAGCTTTCTGGACCCTTCCTTACACCAGGGACCTAAGTGGATCCAACAACAAAAGTAGCGGCGCGAGCCCATCCCTCCAAGATCCCTGCTTCAAAACCAGAATTCTCTGGGAGAAGCTCGGTGCTTTCTAGTCTCCTTTAAGGAGTGTCCAAGTGAATTCCTTCATTACTCTTTCTCTTTCAATTCTAATGACTCCCTGAAATGTCCAATTCTTGACCCTTTATTCCCCTAAACCTCCCAAAAGGTTTGACTCCTCTCCTATGGCAGCGCTCTCTCCCATGAGCCACCCATAGAAACCAATTCCCCCACTGCCTTCCCTCCCAATCATTCCCTGAAGATCCAACCCTCTTCTCTCCTGCTGTTTTCCTTTCCAGCTGTTCCCAAAAGAACCTGACATCACTATTAGTGAACAGACACGAGGTTTGGGAAGGAGGGGAGCAAAAACCACTGTAGCAAAGGAACACATGCATGCACGCACACACACACATGATGAAGGAATGATATTTAATTCCTGATGAAGGAATGGTATTTAACTTCTGAATTGGTTTTTTTTGTGTTATCTGAAAAGTTTTTTATACACATTACATCATATCACTGCAGAGAGACTCAAAGTTTCCCAAATGCCTTGATGAAATAATTTTATCTAAAGCAAAACAACATAACTTACAGAAAGCTTACCAACTTATAAAATTGTAACCAAAGTCAAAAGACTGGAGTGTAAAGATCCTTTCCCCCCCCAAACACTGGAAATTCTGGGTGGGGGGAAACTTTGGCCAAACTGTTGATCAAATGGCACCACGCTCAAAACCTCTGTTGTGAGAATGCCAAGCTCTCAATGAAACCAAACTCTATTTCACTGCAATGTTTGCACTAAGATTTAAGAGTTTTGAAACTCCTTTTACATTATTTAATTTTGTCCTTCTTTAGATAATAAAACACCTCTGGGGCAAAATATATATTTGTGATCTTTTTGATAATATTTTTTCAGTCCATGTATTTTTATAACCAGTGATAAAATTATTCCAGTTTTTAAGATATGAAGTTCCTAAACTTTATTTAAATTGTCAAACTTCAGAATTGGCTACTCCTCTGGGGAAAAAGACATTATTCTAATAACCAAAAATAATAAATCAAATTCTTAGTATTTAAATATTTTTGACATCAATGCTATTTTTTTTTAAGTTTTTTTTGTGGCTTCTAAACAAGTAAGTTACAAAAGAGGGGACCAAATTCTTCCTGTTTAACTTAGGCCATCCCTGTCATTGTAGATGAAAAGATGGTCTAACTACTTTTAAGAAAATAAATTTTTTTATAGGTTTTACATTCTGATACCAAATATGTAACAGCCCCTGCCACTTAGAAAGATCTAAAAATATCTCAAATCTCACTTTCATGTTTCTTGTTCATATATAACATTAAATAATGCATATATTTAAGATGTAATTAATATTGGGACAATGGTACTAAAATCATCTCACCAAAAGATTTTTTTACATTTTTATTCAAAGTATCTATTATTGCACCTGTCAAGTCCCAATATGGGAGAGAACAGATATATCCTGGCCCTTTCTCAACATTTTAGAAAATTACAAAAATAATAACTGGAACATAGTAAAGCATAATGCACACTGAATTGAAAGTGAAAAGACTTGAATTTTATGTATTTACTACCTGTGTAGCCTTGGACAATTCCCTAACTTTTCTGTGTCTGTTTCACACCTCTAAAACGAAAGGGGTTGAAAAATCCCTCAAAAGCTCTGGTAAAATCAAATGGAAAAAATGAGGGGCTTGATCCTAAATTAGACAAAAGGTAACATAAAGACAATAGGGGCACTGACTTTTCAGGATGATGGAGTCACTACAAATCAAGGAGAAATGACTGAAACCACTGCATACAAGAAACCTACAAGACATCGTTTTCAGTGTTTAGTTCACGGACTATTCTCCAAAGTATTCGAAATGGGTGTTATGTCTAATGTCAACCAGAATAACACCAGCTGCTCAGAAATGGAATCATGAAGATTCTAGGATGTACGCTTACTTCTTTCACTGGAAACTAGAGGATTTCTAAATAGTGAACAGAAGGGCAGAAGAAATTTACACATTTCTTTTACATTTACTTCCTTATATTAGCTACTTGACCAGCCCTGATGATCTGTGATCTGTATTTGTTCTCGATAAGCACAAGTACATGCATGGTCAAAGACACAGGGATCACCTTCTAAAAACCATGAGTGTTTTGACTTGGGGTGGTGAATGCGCAGTTCAACTTACAGATGATGTATTATAGAACTGTTCACGTAAAACCTACATAATTTTATTAACCAATGTCAGCCCAATTAATTAAAAAAAAACTTTTTAAAGCCCTGAGTGTGGCCCACAATTTCAGAGAGCGGAGCCACATGCTGAGCTAATGAACTGACGTGACCTGAGATCTGATCCCACTGCAGTGGACACCAGGCCGTGGTGGTAGTGTTACTTTACCAAAATAAACCCCTCCTCAATGCGCAGAAGGGCCAGGAGTCCCTCTAGGTGCCAACTGCTACTCTTCTAGAATAAGATTCCACTAACAAAGTCAGTGCAGCTTGGAACTGCTTTTCTTGAATCGGTACATATATTTAGATTCTGTTACCCATTTTCAAAGTATAAACACACTGCTTCTTCACATACGGTTACACAAAAGTAATAACATTATTTTATTGCAATCAACAGAAAACTTGCAAATCTAGAAAATAATACAGAAGAAGCAAATCTAATTCCAACACTCAAAGATGAACACTAATAAAATTTGACATATATTCCTCCTATTTTTTCTATGAAATTCAAATACATGAGTGGGTTTTTATTTACCAATTTGAAATCCTAGTAAATAAACTTTTGCAGCACTTTAAATTACTTTATTTTGAAAAATTCCTATGCCATTATAATCATTATGCATCTAATTTTTAATAACTATATCTTATTCCATCCAGTGGCATAACATTTTTAAACAATCAACTGTAATCTAAACTATTTCAAACAATTTCAATATAACAGTTAATTTTCCATATCAAATATTCAACTTGAGATTATTTTAAAATAGATTTGAACAGTTCATCCTATCAGATTCTTAGTAAATAAAAAAATGTAAGTAGACACAAACTCATTCCATAACAAACTCCCACTTTATTCTATTCAAATAAATCAAATATTATAAGTAGGGCAAACTGTGCATTTTTCCTTGTTAACATTCACCTTAGAATTTTAAGGCTGCATATCATAATTAACATGATCACAGGCATAATAAATAATTGCATTCAGTATTTATTAGGTTGTTTTATAAAGACATTCACTCTAATCTTGGCCTCAATTCTAAAAGGTAAGTACTGCTGTCTTTCTTACAAATTAACTTTCTGAAAGGTTATTAAATAATTCACAGAATAAATCAATCCCACCAAAACTTAAGATGTAGCTCTTGAATCCTATATCAAACAGATGTTCAATGCTCTCATTTATATTTATGTACTATATATTTATGTGTATTAAGTGAATTTTAACAGCAACAAGAACAAACTCCTAACACTATCATTATTCCCATCATGTTATAGCATGGCAATTTGACAGTCTTATGTCTCAAGGAGATAAGCATAAGCAAATCATAATACAGACATTTTAATAAATGTAATTTTCAGAGTTGCATGTTGCATAATGACGTCCAGTAATTTTTCAGATGAATCCAGTCCTAATTTTTGTTCAATTGTTTATTGAGTGGTATGGTTCATTTATTATTTTTAGTGTTTATCTTTTCTCTTTTTTTGTTGTTACTGTTGAATAGATATATCCATGTATTTGAATGGTTAAATGTTTAAGTATATAGTGAAAAGTCCTGACTCTCTCCTAATCCCCTATCTGCTCAGCTATGGATCCTCTATGTACCCCCCAAATAAATAACCAGCTTATTGCTTTCTTGTATGTTTTCTCATATTTTTAATATAACTACCAGTAATTTCTCTTCTTTGCACAAATGTAACTTATTTTATTCTGCCCTTGATTTTTTAATTTAGCAATATATTTTGGAAATCCATCCATATTCATAAGATTTCTCATTATTTTGTATACCTACATATATTCCATTATTGATGTACCTAGTTTATTTCGTCAGCCCTCCACTGATGGACATTAACTGTAAAATGTTTCACGTCTTTTGTTATTAAAAACAAAGCAGCCACGGATAAATCTGTACACTTAACATTTTACAAATACACTGTAAGATAAATTTGTAGAAACAGGAATACTAAATCAAAGCTCATATGCATTTGTTCCAATTTACATTTATATCAACTGATCCTCTAGTCAACAATGTATGAAGATCCTAGTTTTCCTTGTAGCCTTGCCAACAGAGTGTGCTGTTATACATTTGGATTTTTGCTAATGTACTGCATTTTGTTAAAAATGCTGTCAGTGTAGTCATAGATTTCTTTTATTTTGAAAGAAGTTGAGAAACTCTTCATATGTGTAAAAGCCAGTGGTATTTTTCTGAGAGCTATGTGTTAATATAACCAGATTTGCCTTAGGTCTAGTCAATTAATACTAGTTGTTATGTACTAGGGAGATAAGATCTTACTCGTAATGAGTTGTAATTTTTATTTCCAACTTATTTATCTTTTGCTTTTGCTCATATTTGTTTGCCATGTAGAAGTTTTAAAGTTTTATAAACCTAACTACATTAATCTTTTTAAACTAAATTTTGAATTTTATTAAAATGGCCTTCTCCATTCTCAGATCAGAAGAAATTCATATTTTCTCCTACTACTTTTAAAAACTTTTATTTATTGATTTTTAGAGAGGAGAGAGAGAGACAGAGAAAGGTATTTGTGCAAATAAGTTCTACCTATTTACGCATTCATTGGTTGCTACTTGCATGTGCCCTGACCAGAGATCAAACCCGAAACCCTGGCATATGGGGATGAGGCTCTAACCAACTGAGCTATCTAGCCAGGGTGTAACTCTACTACTTTTATGGCTTCATCTTTCCCATTTAAATCTTTGTTCTAATTCCTGATGTTCAGTATCAGACATGAATGATGAGTCTACCTATCGAAGAATACATTATCTCTTCCCATTTTAAGTGTTCTTCTGTATATTCTTTAATATGACTATTATACAATTATATAAAAACATACATTAATTTTGAAATTTCCTATTATTGAATTAATATGTTGTTTGCAATCACCTTTCAACTGATTCTCTGAGGGTTGTAGATATAAAATCTTATCTTCTGTGAATAACAATTATCTCACTGCTTCCTTTCTCCTTTGAATACCCTACTTTCTTCCTTTCATCTAATAACATTGGCAATTTCCTCCAGCACAATTGTAAATAACAGTGAAGGAACTGAGCCAAATTTCTTTTTCTTCCTGATGCTAGTGAGTATACTTCATGTGTTTTCCCATCAATCATAAGAGCTTTGTGGGATGATGTAAATATATATTTATCCCATTGAAGAAGTCTTCTTTAAATCCTATTAAATGTGAAAGATGGTTAGTTTTTATCCTATGTCTTTTCAGTGTCCATAGAAATAATACTATGATTTTTATATTTAACTTAATATGATAAATATTTGCACATTTCCTACCACTGAACCATCTTTGCATTGCTGAAATAAACATCACTTGTTGATAATGTATCATTACTTCAATGGAATTCAGATTAACTAATTTTTTAGGAATTGCGTCTTCTTTTGGACTATGATTATTATTTGATGGTCTTAAAGTAATAAAAAATTACCAACCAGAAAGTTTTGGGAAGACAACTTGAATTAAGCTTGGGAACTGGATATAAACTAATTGATTATATCAGAGTGTTATCGTTCTATTGGTTAAGAACTTGGGACTAACATTTTCAGTCCTATTCCACAGGGAAAGTATATGGTCAGCAGAAGCCTTTTAGCCTAACACTATGTGAGGTTTTTTTTTTTAATTTAATAATACATTTATTCAACTTAATACTTACTGAACACCTATTTTCAAGGCACTGAATGGCTCTATAGTGTTGCTCAGGGGCTTGCAAATGTTTTTTGACCTAAGTACACAATCAGAACACATTTTCTACTGCAACTCAATATACAGCTACATCTATATGGTCTAAATATAGAGGCATGTGATTAGAAAAGATGGTTTCATAAAACAATACTTATTACACATAATATATACACACAATGATTTATTTTTACTAAAATGCCAGTTGAAGCACACCATATTGATTTCCAGCTCATAATAAATTATAATCTGTAGTCTGAGAAATATTGTCATCCTAGCTAAGAACAAGGGTTCTGGAGCCAATAGAACCTAGGTTTCAATCACAGCTGTACCTCTTAATGGCTTTTAATTGTACATCCATGACTGATCTATAAGATGAGGGCAACAGTATCCACCTCATAGGTTTTATGAAGATTAAATGAGTCAATACTTGTAAATGCATGTTTCAATAATAAATTTCACTGCTTTAATACAGTATTTCCTTGACCCTAAAGCTGCCAAAAGAAAACCAGCATCCCTAAAATATAGGAACAGAGAAAAAAGCATTAAAAATATAAACTTTCTATCATATATTAGAAATAATTATGAACACTCCAATATGATCTAAACATCTGATCTGGACCATGTGTTTCCTTCCAAGGCCTTGGAGATAATCAATAAATATGCATCAAAGCCTCTGTTTTATTTTTCCTTTATATAAGGAAATGATGCAAGTAAGTACTTTTAAGGACTTTATGAAACCAATAAGCATGTTACAAAATTGTGATTTACCAGTATATTAAAAGAAGTCACCATGTGTATGACTCTGAGTTACACACTTTTGAACTACTCCACAGTAACATGAAAATAGCTCTGGCAGATGTAGTCTTATGCTCCAGATTTTCAAATCTGTAAATTGGATAAGAAGTATGTTCATATCACCTTTCTTAAAGATAATTGTGAAACTTTCTGTCTTATTGCCTGCCCTCTACTCTTATTGCTTCTGACTGACTAGTGCAAGAGGTAACAGTTCACCAACCATAACTACAGGTTTGTCATTACGAACTCAGTGACCACATTCTGGAATCCAGGGGTTCAATGTCTTCTACCCACAATTACTGGAGAAGCTAGAGACATGGAGAGACCTGGTGTGAACAAACATCCTCCTAAGGAATAGAGAGAGCTTTCCTTCTTCAGATCTATGTGCAAATTCTTCATTTTATTTTCTTTTTCAAGTACAGTTTACATTCAATATTATTTTGTATTAGCTTCAGGTGTGCACCATAGTGGTGAGACAATCATATACTTTACATATGGTCCCCCTGATATTTCCAGTACCTCCCTGACATCATATGTAATTATCACAATATTACTGATTATTTTCCCTCTGCTGTACTTTACATGCCGGGAGTAGTTCGTAACTGCCAATTTGTAGTTCTTAATCCCCTCTGGCAACCATCAGTCTGTTCACTGTATCTTCAGTCTGCTTCTATTTCTTTTGTTTATTTTATATGCAAATTCTTAGGGCATTTAAAATGAAGTGGAGATAGGCATGTGATAAAGATTCATACAAATCTTTCATACAAAAGGGTATTGGTTTCCAGTGATCATTCCCACAACAATAAGAACTGAGTCTATTTTATCCACCAAGACTAATCTACACCCACGCTGGCTCCTGACGCAGCTGTAGCAAGGGACAGTCCAGGAGACAGATGATGGCACTACTCTAAATGTGTCTGAAACGGTGGACAGAGAGCACCTCATCTTTATGATACTTAGATATATCATCTTAAACCCACCCTAGAGGAAAGAGTAATGTCATTCCTCCTTAACTCCCAGTATCCCAGCTTGGGCCTCTCCAACTTTGGAGCTAATAAAGAACAAGTATTTATCAGACATTAATTTCACCGTTCCATCAACTTTTGGAATCTATCCACTATGCGTATCGAATGACATTAACACTTTGGCTCCCTCTAGTAAACATACTACAACAATTTTTAAGTATAATCTCAAGAAACCCCGGGAAGATACAAGAGTCTGTTTCTCAAAAAAAAAAGTCATGATTGAAAGTTTGTTTACTATTATATACAATATTTTACTTTTTCTCTCTCTCTCTGTCCAATTTCACCTATTGACATGTGGCACATTTTTTCCTAATTATAGTGGAGAGATGGAGAAAGGCATGTGTTTTGTTTAGTTTTTGCATGTTCCTAAATCTGATTAGGACTATACTCTTAAATTTGGCATCTTATTCAGCAAGGAGGAGCAGGGTACACAAGTTTGATAGAAATAAAGCTAAATGGATAATTTTATGCTAATCACATGGATGGCAGGTGATAGCAGGCTAACAGAACACCTGTCTCCCAGAAACTACACCACCACCCTCTTCCTCACACCCCAGAGCAATCAGTTCTCCTTAATGCATTAATGGGGCCTTGTTCTCTGCCCTTAAATGACTTCCTGAATTCCTTTGACACTGATAACCGAGTCGAAAGTTTAGGTTCAAGTAACAGCTGACTGGAATTTTTAAATATATTTTCAGTGCCTGTTGTTGCTAATGATGACAATAAGGTTTCCTGCAAAAATACGCTATCAATAGCTTCTTCAGAGAAATCTAAAATCTGATCTTCCTCTAAAACAATAAGGGATGAGTGTGTGTCTCCATGTGTGAAGCAGGGACAAAGGTGTTTTTTACTCTGACCAAGTTCTCTGACAGTTTTACTTTGATAGATCCGAAATATAATTGCTATGGAAAAATCTAAAAGAGTATTTTCATAAAATAAAATATAAGTGAGAAAGGCTAAGTTTTTTTCTTTCATGTTCTACCCACTGATTGATTCATTGCTGGGTGGAACTGAGAAATATAATTATCAATGGTCAGATTATTTGACTATGTGATATACATCATTGTACAAACTGAATGGACTCAGTATATAAACTATATGGAAGAGTGTGTGAAAATCAGGTAAAAAATTCCTCATAAAAATAAAAAATCCTTCATAAAGTCCTCCCAAAGTGTGAAAATCTGATCCTCCAAGGCATCTAATTTAGTGACTCTGATCAAAGCATAAGCCTGTTAAGAAATAGAAACATAAACCTATTCAAGGAAAGCTTTCTAGAATTAAAGCCAATGCCTATTAACTCTTTTTTTTTAATTCTTTTTTTTAAAGATTTTATTTATTTATCTTTAGAGGGGAAGGGAAGGAGAGAGGGAGAGAAACATCAATGTTTGGTTGCCTTTCATGCATCCCCTGCTGGGAACTGGCCTGCAGGGAACCGGCCTGCAACCCGGGCATGTGCCCTGACTGGGAATCGAACCGCGATTGGCTGCTTCATAGGCCCGTGCTCAATTCACTGAGCTACACCAGCCAGGGCTTCCTATTAACTCTTAAAAACTGTAAAAAATCTGTTTCAATCATGATCTAAGAAGGCAAAAAAGCACAGCCAAATTAGACAATACTGTACTCAGCAGCTGTGAAAAGGCTGTACAATACATATATACAATCATACACATGATGATAAATCATATTTCATGTTGTTGTTTATATTAGTTCTTAATCTAATTTTGTCCACTCAATATTCAATAAGTGTACTGGACTTTTAGTTTTTGCAAGACACTCACTAGAAAAATTAAATTACTTATTTTTATGCCTCCATTCTGAACTGGCCCCAATTTGAGGTAGGAGGAAGGGAAATAAATGGTGGCTGGAGAGGAAAATAAGACTTCCCCTTTCCTCCTGAATAAACATGCTGTCCCTGTTAGATGCTGGTAAATAAAATTCTATAGGCGTGAAACGATGGTAAGCCGCAGATGGAATATTATCTTTTATGTCTCAGCCGCCCTGGGAAAATATCTGTGCTCATAGTGAGGTCTCTCAATGATAGCAGACTAATCGGTACAGGTTCTTGAGATAATGGAAGCTCACCTGGCTAACCAGGCAGCCTGCCCGTCAACTTCAGATCCACATATCTCCCGAATTACAATCAGAGACTGTGTTCACACCCTGAAACCAATCCATCACTCTCATCTCCTGCCTTAAAAATAAATTAAAGGGATAGGTGAAGGCACTGCATGACTCAAACCATGTAGATCTCAACAAATATGTCCCAATTACTATCAGGAAATACTCATAATTGGCATTAGACCGAGTTTTTCCCATCAAAACTAAAAGAGAATTTTCTTTACATGCCAACTGTCAGTAAACCAAGAGTGTCTGATCATTTACACAGCATAATAAATACTTAGATCTTATTTTACTTTAAAACATTTTCCAGCAGAAAGAGCTATCTCAGAATCATGTTGTTTGGGTCTATGATGAAAACACAGCTGTGTAACATCAGAACTTTCTGACTTGGTAGAGCAAGTACACAGAAGCAGGGTAGAACTCTAGAATTAGAGCAAAGTGCTGCCCGAACCTCTCCCAATAAGAAATAATCATAGATGATACTTTGTTGACTTTCTGGTTTTAAAAGCACTATTTGTAGGAAAAACAAAGGCATGTTACCAACATCTTAAGAGCCAAACTTTCCCTCGGTTACAGGAGCACAAAAAGATGTGCCAGTAGGTTCATTAGCAGAGAAAGCAATATTCTGCAGCTGCTAAAAACATAACATGTACCTATGTATGCACTTAGTGACATTAAATAGTGTATAGAATGTAAACTATTGTGACAAAATAATCACATAAAAACAATTTTTATAATAAGATCCTAGTTGTTCTCGTGTTTACTTGGGTATAGAAATCCTTTGAGCTGTTAAATAAATTACAGTACATGCAAATCACTTAGAATAATGCCTAATACACAGTAAATGCTATAGAAGAATTTCTGCTATTATTTCTTTGCACCGTAATTGGCTCTAATTGTGAGATTGAGTACTCCTTTTTACTTACGCATTTTTTATTTTCGGCTTAATTAACCTGCATTCATTCCATTAAAAACACTTAAAATAAAATATATATAATTAAAATATATTTTATTAAAATCATTATTTTTATATCCAATCATCACAGTTCAGGAAAATTAACTCATGTTAGTATAAGTGTTTCGAATAACTGGTATACCAAATAATTTTTACTCTATGGCACTTAAGGTAAAATTGATTATGCGAAAAGCTGAGAATTAAAGGTATATAGGAATGGAGAGAAACATTAAAAGTTTAGACATTTGAGTTTTCTGGGTTTTTTTTATGAGAAAAAAATAATTTCACAAGGGCTCCTGACCCCAACAAAGAAACCAGTGTGCAAACATGCCATCATTATTTGCACTGTCTCCCTAATCCTGAAAGCAGCAGGAGTCACTGCCGTTCACAAAGCAGTTACTTAATAATAGTATTTCACATTTAGAAGGTCACTTACTAGGTGCCTCAAACTCTGCTAAGAGCTTCATGCTTCATCTCATTTAATCTTCCCAACAGCCTATAAGAGAGGTGTTCTTCCCAATCTTCAAGGCGGAGGGAGATGAAACAGAGAGGGTAAGTAAGTTATCCAAGGTCACAGAGCTGGTGAGTGGAGCCAGGATTTGAACCTAGGCAAATTCTTGGCCCCAGCTTCCAGGCACCAGTCATTGAGCGTCCACTACCGGCAAAATGCTACTACGTACATCAAGGAACTGATGACTGCTCTACAGTGAAGACCCCCACTGTGCGAAGGCCAGGGTCTCTCAGCAACCACTCCCGGTCAATCCTCTTCCAACTTTCAATCTGAGCCCCTCCCTCGAGAACCACAGTTGCTGCAACTAAACTTACCACAACCACCACCAGGACTCTAACTGCCAAAGCTCTGCTCCCACTCCTGACTGTACAGAGAAAAATGCCTTCTTCACATTCTCACTTGTGATTTAAAAATGTATTTCCTCAAAGATAAATAAATAAACAAACAAATAAATAAAAAATGTATTTCCTCATTAAAGGTTAGTGTGCATAACACTGTTAATACTATCGATCAGGTAAGTGTTATATTTACTGAGCCTTTTCACTGGTTATTCTGGAAATTTCACCACCATTTTACCATGGTTTCTAATAAAAAGTGCATCCATTTATTGTACCACTTTATCTTTAATATTGTCACACAAAAAATTTGAGTTTTACCCACCCTTTATGTCCAGTTCCACAACACACATGGATTCATATAACCATCACCACAATCAGGATACAGAACAAAAATATACTCTTAAGAAAAAAAAAAGAGAAGAGGCTTAAAAACGAAGGCAAGCCCTGGTATAAATAGTTCTTGCTCTGTGTCTTCCAACTGATCAGGTTTTCCCTCCTTCTTAGGACAAATGCATTGAATACCAAAATAGGAAGGCTTGGTATATTTTTACAAAACATATTTTTATAGCTGTGGCATTTTATACTTTAGAGATATTTAGAAGCTGAGGTTTAATAGGGGCTTTATCAAAGCAGTTGCAATTCTTTCCGTGGCAGGGTTTCCACAAGTGTGGACATTCTGACATGAGACACCTTTCCCACACCCCACTGCCCAGGCACCGTGAGCACACGCGTGGGCTGGCTGGAGGGCTCCGGGCGAGGGTTTCAAGTCCGTATTTATACGGTATTCAAAAACATCGGGAAATGTGTCCTGTGTTTATACAGCTAAACCAGAAGTTCCTCATATTAAAATAAAACAAAAATAAACAATACGAACTCCAACAAACTAAAAAAGGTTTCAAATCTTATTAGCTCAAGCTTTGTACACACTATAGATGCCACCTGAGGCTCCCTCCTCAAAAAGAAAAATGTGGCCCAGGGTCAAAGAATGTCCAGCAAGTCATTTCCCGGTCCTAAAATTCTCTAACACTTTTCTAATCACAAAGGCAGTGCCGATACTCTGTACTCATGAAACAAAATGTCTCAGCTCCAATTTGGTACCACCTGTGGGCTGAGAGAAGTTACTTCAGTGTTATTAATCTGATAGAAAATGAAGGGTTCACGGTCCCAAATTTCCCCTCCATACCCTCCAGTGTGATGTGGTGCCTGAAAATCTCATTATTAGACAATTATCAAAAGGACTTGAGACTTTTCCATTTCTAGACAAACCTCTACTAAAGCATATATGTGATCTATGCTACTGTAAGACAACAGTAATCTATTAAACTACATCACTCTTTAAATTCTCAGCTTTAAATGAGTTTACTCGAATTGTTCTATGATGGGACAGAATGTAAAAAAGGTCCTAGAGCCATAGACAGGTATTGCTTTGGATGAAGAGGGATTGTGGAGACATATCAGAACCCTGAAAGGAAGCCAGGACTGAGCGGGACAGCGAAGCAGCAAAAAAACCTACCACAAAGGAAGTGGGTTTCTAAAGGGGAGTGTTAAGAAAGAAGGAAGAATAGCAAGAGGGGCCCCAAGACAATTCATGTACTCCACTAAAGCTAGCCTTATCTACATAACCTTTGCCGGGGCACCGGTGGCATGCCCCTTCCTGCGTTCTAAGTACTCTTCCCACCACAACCTCATTTTTTTTAATGAAATAGGTCAACTTGACAAAGGCAAATGACTGAGCTGAAACAAATCTCCCTAGGTTTGGCCAGAGGAAGTTTCATTAGAAGTCTAAATCCATGAGCCAGCACGAACAGGAATGAAGACAGTGTGGGAGAGAAGAAATATGAGAAGGACAAAGGAGAAAGGGTGTACCACTGTTATTATTCTGTTCCAGATGACACATATAAGGAAGTCCATAGGAATTTTGCTTATTAATAGTCTAGCCTACTATGGGGCCCAGCTAGAGACATTCTATCTTGGCTGATTCCAAATCACAAGAATAACCACGAAGTGAGACCTGAAAAGGCCTGAGAACTGGGTGTAGGACTATCTCTACAGATCTGGATTCACAGGACGCCATCCTATATGGAGCTCCACTGTATTCTGTTCACATAAGGGCAAGTGAAATCAGATCAAAACTGACCTTTACTGCTTGATCTCTCTCTCTCTCTCTCTCTCTCTATCTCTCCCCCGCCCCCACCCCCATTAAAAGAGACCTCCACTTCCCTTTCTTCCCAGGCAGCCCCCTACTCCTACCCACTTCACCCAAGCCCATTTACTCTCCCTTGTTCATTTGGTCATAAAACACGGGGGAGGGGTATACCTACTCTGCGACAGGTACGGTGGCAAGATTACAGGTACAGAGATGAACAAGACAGTCTCCACCCTGGAGGATTTTGAAGTATAATAAGGGAGACAGACATAGAACAGTCAAGACAGAAATGTGGTAAGGACTATAATAGAGTTATGTATACAACCAGTGCTCCTAGAAAACAGAGGAGCAGCTACAGTTTTAAAGAAGCAGTCATATTTGGTCTTTGAGAAGGAAGGGAGCTTGCCTGGTCAAGAAAAAGGGATAGGAATTCAAGGAAAAGGGTTATGCAAAGATAAAGCAGCATCAAAGAATGTATGTTCAAGACATGACAAGTGACTGTGGTTGAAACATGATATATGTGAAAGGCAATTTCAGGAGATGAAAATAAAAAGATAGACTGTGTGGTTTAATAAAGGGTGTAGCATAAAATGTTAAAGAGCATGTTAGTTCTTTATAGAACTAACGAATACAACTCTTTGTCGCTCCCCCGAGGGAAGGGGAGTCACGAAGGTTTTCAGGAAGAGGAGTGACAGAGCCACATTATAGAAACACACGGCCCAATTACAGAAAAGAAATGATTAATTCTATGAATATAAGTAGAAGGTAGGTGACCTCCAGTTCTTCCTAAGAAATCAGGGTACCCTCTGCCTTCATCACATGGATATAACTGGAAAACTCTGTTATATTTGCCTAAATGTATCAACCTCACATTTAAAATATCCAACTGCCATTTGATTTTTAATTTATTTGACTTCTTTATGGTAAACTTCATTCTCTTCACAGGAAGAACATTCTTCTTCATCCTACACACAGTATTTCCCATAAAGTATTCAATAAATATACACTAATTGACTTAGATAACTATCCTATAGTGTCTAGTCCATAAATCAGATTTATGCTTTCTGATTCTATTTCTACCTATTCTGTTTTTTCTATCGATCCTATTGTGTTCTCTAATTCTATTTCTAGTCTATTTCCACAGACTATTGGAGAAATAGAAGGTCAACCAGGTAAATGTTTGCACAAGCACATTTAAAACGTGCATCTCTTCTTTCCTTTTGGCTCCAGCTCATGGGGATACGGCTTCCTATCTTATAGGCAAATCAGTACTTGGGTGCCACACTGACACCATTAGCTATATTTCTTACATTCAGTAGTAATTCAATGTGGAAGTTAGAGTCCCTGTAAAATTGTTTAGCAGATCACATAGAATAGTCCTAGAATTCCACCAATACTTTTTCCCTAACATTCAAGGTTGCTTTAAGTCAGTGATGTCAAACTCATTTTCCCCAGGGGCCACATCAGCCTCTCAGTTGCCTTCAAAGGGCCGAACATAATTTTAGGACTGTGTAAATGTAAACTACTCCTTAACCAGGGGCAAGGAGCTCTACATTCAACCCTCTGAAGGCAACCGTGAGGCTGATGTGGCCCCCTGGGGAAAATGAGTTTGACACCCCTGCTATAAGTGAAAGGAGCCCAATGAATTTTTTGTGATTACTCTTGGAATAACTACTTTTGGTAGACTGGTCACTAAATGTTTTTTAATAAAGTACAATAAGGAAAAACATAACTATAGCAAAAGCCTTTTATAACCACAAGGCTGCTGAACTATGACCATTATTACATTTTTCTACAGACAGCTAAGTTGAATAATATGTTATCATTCTTAAGAGTTCCTTCTCAGTTTGGTTAGAATGGAGCACTAATCAGCTGCTGAAATCTAAACTGATTATTTCTGAAGTGTCACAGATGCACGAGCTCCCTGGCTGAAACAGGAACGCGTGTCTATTTTTTGTACACAGACTGAGGAACACAACTGAGGAAGACGTGGAGAGAAAATATTCAGTCCCATTAAACGCAGTGTGAAAATGCTGCACATGGTTTTCTAAAATATCCCAAAGGAATAACCTGGAAGGCCCAGAAAAAGAAAAATGACCAGATATGGGTAGAGGAAAATAAGAAGAAAGAAGAAGAGTAAAGACCAATTGACTAGTGCAATTAAAAAAACATAACATACGTTTACAGAGTAGTTGTTTTGGTTTAGGCTTTTTTGGTTTTGTTTTGCTTTGTCTTTTAAGAGAAACACCCACTTTCCCTCCATCCCCTGCAAACTCGTCAGACACAGTTCGGTCATTTGCACATGCCATCACTGAGAAGAAAGGGGCATTTCACTGTTTGATGGGACGTGGTGTAATGCCCTAGCACCTGGGAGCAGCCACCACCTTCTCTCCCAGTGCAGTCCTTTCCAATTCCCTGCATATATACCACAGGCACACGTCAGAGATGTTGGGGGTTTGGGTCCAGACCACAGCAGTAAAGTGAGTCTCCTATTAGGGACAGTCACAGTCTTTTCGCTGGTGGAGTGCTTCCCTTCAATTTGTAAAAAATGCCACATCTGTGAAGCGCACTAAAACGAAACCCAATAAAACGAGCTATGCCTGTATTTCAGTCAAGATCAGAGACTTCCTTGTAGACTTCGATTCTGCACAGCTTGGGTGAGGGGTGGGACTCTGTTTTTATAATCATCCCAGAATAATTCCTATAAACAAGCAAGTTCGGGAAACAAGGCTCTATGACACAACTATTTTTTTAAATACTTAGGTTGTAAAGATGATTCTTTTCTAAGAATTTTATAATGTCCCTTGCCACGATGGTACGTGCACTTGCTGAAGCACCCTCACAAGTCTGCAGTGACGTAAATGAATGGGCTAACAGACATATCCAACCATTTACTAGCCAGCAAATCCCCTTATCAGACAGTCCTCCAACACGGAGCACAGACCTGTCTGATAAAACCTAGCCTGGCTAAATCCAGAGAAATCCCCACCCTCCACACGGCTAGGTTTTGCCACAGGTGATCTGGAACACTACTGGCATATCTCTGCAGCTAGCATGTGTCAGCTCCTCCCCAAATGTTCACACAAAGAAAAAGTCTGCTAATTTCCCTGTTAAATGTGAGTGAGTCACCGTCCTAATGATTTAGATTGCTTAGGTGCACATATTGAAATGTATGCTTCCCGGCACAATTCCATATCCAATTACAATACTAAATCCAATAAAGGCACAGTTAAACTACCACTCAGGCAAGGGAGAAACACAAAGTCATAAGCCAAGTCAAATTTTCTCAGAGGAACAAATGTGGATGTCTAGAACCCTTGCCTGGGGACTTCTTATTATCTTTTTCACCTATGAATCTTTCATAAGAAATATCAGCTGGAAAATTGTGGTAAATTTCCACATCCTAAGCTAAATGAATCCCTGAAAGATGATTCCATTTCCTTCATTTAAATTTCAACACCTCTCACTTATAAATCCCACTTTTATCTCAAGTTTTGGAGTAACATAGTAACTGCTCAAAATTCTATGCACAATGCCAAAAGTTTGCATTGCGTTTGAAATGGAACTTAATCAATGGATTTCTGCCTTTAAAACATGCATAGTTTCCAGGCCAATTAGTATTTTAGCTATAATTAATAAACCTGAACTGTTAAAGAAAAGGTAAAGTTATTTGAGGGTAAAATAACTAAAAATAACCTTAATGAGATGTAAATTACTGGAGAAAAGTCAGAATGTTTTGTTATGGTTTGTTTTTGTTTGTTATGTAGCCATACTTAGATGGTTTACTTGTTGCTGTTTGGGTGAAGATGTAAAGAGATGGGATATGTATGCTAAGCAGCATAACACCTGGGTATTATTCTGGGAAAGAATCATGATAATATTTTATCCCCTGTTGGGGTTGTCAGAAACATGTACAAATGACACATGGACAAAGCGAAAGGCGGGCAGGATGGAGGGTGGGAGGTGGGGATGTCTGGGGTAGGGGGAGTGATGTGGTACAAATGTAGGCAAAATTTTACTTAAGACAACATTGTACTTGAACAACAATTTTTTTAAAAAGATGGAAAAAAATTTAGAAAAGGATAAAACTATTCTTAAGGGAAAAGAAAAGAAACGATGATAATCTTTTAAACACAAGGGCCAACACAAAACTCTAGAAACCTACATGAAATCCTAAACTCTAAGCACTAATATAGAACAAAGAATGTAAAGCTCCCCTTAGACATTTAGTTTGTGTCTCAGCAAAAAGCAGTGACATTCCAGAGGGGCAGATGAGGGCTCAGCATAAAGAACACTCTCAGCATAAGAATTAGAGCTGATCAACAATGCACCAATGAGCTACCTTCCTGTAGCACTGAAGTGGTCAAGGAAAATCCCAGAGACCACCTGTCACACATGCTGTCAGAAACACGCTGCCTTTGTTTAGGAAGTCGTTCTAAGTGACCCCTGGGGTCACTTCCAAGGCAGTGTTTTGATTCATCAGTGTTACCCTCAGTGGTGAAATGATTGACATGAACACACACACACACACACACACACACACACACACACACACACACACACACTTGTAGCCCCAAAGAGAGATTGGAAGCTTGAAAAACTTTAAGTACGATTTTATAGGCAAAATGCAAAGGATGGATCAGCTACCTACTCAAACTGACATTTTAGAGGAGCCAGAAAGAAAAAGAGATGCACTTTCGTTCCACCCCAGAATTCTTTTCGAGTGGAAGAACAATCCCAGGTCCTCGGTGACAGCAAGTGTTCTCTTTAACAGGGGCCAACAGTCTAGATCTTGGGACAGACTGGAAGCTGTGAAGCTATAGAACGTATCTAGATGCATAATTTCTCCTGGAAAACATGTTTGTCATACAAAGAACCTCCTCTGCTCTCAAGCCATTTTCAGTTTCCCATGTAAGTAAAACACAGGGCAAGTCTGTACCTAGTACTTTCCTGAAAAAGTATACAAGAAAACAAACAAAATGAGTACGAGACGTCAGCTTCTCTCAGGAACGAGCAGGCTTGGCCTGGGAGTTTCCAGGTAATTCAACTTGCTTATTGATTGACAGGCTCAGAGATCTTGAAATAGGAAAGACAGAGACCTTGGGTCCGACACAGGCAGCTCCTTATACCTGAGAAAAGTTATCCCTTGTATCTCACATCTGGAACTTAAATGTCATCAAGTAATTGCTTAAAGTAAAGCCTTATTTTTATTTCTGTATCCTTTGCTTGTTACCTCTACTCTTTCAATACATTCTTTTCTCCTTCCTAAAAGGATCGCTGGTACATGGGTAGCAGGGTTTCATAATATAAAAATAAATTAAGATTCCATTGACCTTTGAACTTTATTGAAGTGCTATGCTGAATACCTTGGGAGGTTTGTTAGGGGATTTATCAAAATGAATCAGGAAAATAACAGCAGAGACAGGCATAAAAGCTACATCTTGTGCTGTCCAGTGTGTAACATTTGGAAGTTTTTACTTAACATCAAATGATCAGTATCCTCCCATTTAATATTCTCAAAAGACAGGCACCAAGTAAAACTTTTTTCTTCCTTTTCCTAGCTATTAGTACAGTTTTTAATGATAATTTCTTCTGAATTATGAAGCAAAAATGTGCTTCAGGAACAGAAATTAAACACAGACATTTCTGCCAATAAACGTATGAAATAATGTTGAAGTAACCATAATTAAGAAAATGTCAAATATTCCTAGATCCTAGTTTTCCTTTCTCAGATTAATCAAAATTGATACAAGTCAGTGTTGTCAAAAGCTAGAGAACAGGAACTTCCAAACTACTGGTAGTAGAAATCAGTAGAATCAGCTTTTCAAAGAGCAATACTTTACCCACCAGAATGGTCACTGCACAGATTTATTGACATAGTAAACCTACAGCCGGGTTATCTTGCGGATATATGCTAAAATAAATGGATGGACAAGAACATTCACGCTAAACACTGTTTATGTAATAGCAGAAACCTAGAAAGTAAATGCTTATCGGTGAGGCACTAGCTAAGTAAAGCATGATATATCCTCAATATATAATGGAATTATAAGTACTGACATGAAAAAAGAAATACCAATGGAAAAATCAAGCCATAAGTCCGTGCGCACAGTGTAATCCTACTTGTATTAAAAGAAAAAATATGTATATAGATACGGTAATCGATATGCCAGCTGGGCTAGCACTATACTGAACCTGCTTGTGAACACTGAGTATGGGAAGGTAATTCAGAAATTCGTAACAGGCGAAGTTGAGAACTGGGATTACTTGGGCAGTGGTGCATTCAACATCCATTTTATATTTTCTCTAGTGCTTTAACTTTAACTGCGCTCCTACGCCATTTTTATTTCTCATCTTCACGTAGAGTGCCCTTCAGCCCCAAACCATGGCAGAGTTTTGTAACACCAGCCACATCCCCTGTGGGACGAAGCTCACTGCCCACAGCCCATCACCTCCAGCACTACCAGGATGCAACACCCAAGTTCCAGCTCGGAACTTACATAAGGGACGGTTTCGGAGCCGACGGTTCCCCCACCACTTTTCTTCTTTCTTCACATCCTTGTGTTACTTGTGCTAATTTCTGTCTTTTCTGCCTCTCTGCCTCTAACATGTACGCTCATCTGAGAGCTGGGTTAATATTGCCGTAATCTCTGCTTCCACCAATGGCATCTAGCACAGTGCTTAGTAGGTTCCAGGAATAAATAAATGGTAGATTTGTTTTTTATGAGGAGATTATGGCTTAAGGTTAAAATTTTATTTTAAAAGGAAGAACCTAGCACTCTAATCTGATCGTGTAGATTTAGGGGGGAAAATCACCTCCCTATTACAGGAAAAAAGATAGACGTACTTTAAACTTATAAGTAATTTGCCATTAAACAACTAATTAACAGAAAGAAGAGGAGATGAAGACATTAAAAGGGGTCTAAATAATTTTTTTAATTATTAAGAAAATACACAGCCTTTTATCAGCTATGCCATATGGAGCAGAACACAGGCAAAGAAAAAGAATCTGATTGAAGAAAAAATGTTATAAATCCCTTCATTTCCAATAGTGTCAACTGCAATTTTTTTTAAAAGGCATTGGTTTCAGCTCTGGGTACACATTTATAACAGTGAATAGGAACTACACATCAGAATGGAATGATTATTGATTTCTTAATGGATTACTGCTGCACAAATTTACACTCACCAAGAAACCATCAATCTTTGGGTAATAATTATAAACCTATCACAGTACATACAGCATTCTGACTGAATTGAAACTTACTGCTATCTGCCGGGAAATGACCAATTTTCTATTCCTCCAGCTCCAACCACAATACAGAATGGTGTGCAGCTACTTACATCAAATGCTATTATAGGCCATGGTTTGTAACAGCCACAGCATGCACCATCTGTAAATTGCTGTTAGAGAGGTAAACAATCATGTCCTGGTGGACCTTTTTCTTATTATTCATTAGCTATGGAAACTGTAAATAAAATGGGCATAAGGCAGTTACACTGGTCAGAGATGCATCCTTACTGGCAGGTTGTGGAGAAGGGGTCAAGGACAAACAGCACATTCCCTGAAGTCATGCTGTTTTGACTTTATAGTCTAATTTCAAACCACTCCCCAAATGTGCATCAGAAGTGCCAAACCACTAAGCTACAGAGGTTAGGTCTCTTTTTAAACCCCATGTATGTTCTCAGTGAAATGCAGTTTTACTAAAAGCCACGTGGAACATAATTACAATTAAGATATTATTTTCCAAAAATGAAAATCGTGCGATATCAGTTCCACTGAGCAATCTTTAATCACTGGATAATAATGTGATCCAATATTAACCAATTCACTTTCTAATTCTTATACTTTCCAGCTGTAGGGTTTAGATGATACCATTTCCTTCCAGACAGTTAACCCCATTCTGAACATCTTATAGGTTTACATTATGCCCACACAGTCATGGAATGAAGACAGTTAGTCCACCCAAATAAAGATAATTTGGAAACGATAGCATACTTCTTTCCCTTTTCTCTGTAGATTCAATTCTATCGTCAGAATTTTGGGTTAGACACATCAGTTTTCTTTTCTAAAAAGTTGTAAATTACAACTTTTCCACACAATTAACTAACTTAAAAATACGTATTTCCAAAACACCCTAGGAACTAAAGAAATGAGATTTGATGGCTTTTAGAGAGCATTCCCTTTCCTAAGTACTAAAAGACTATTAAATTAATCATAATCATTACTATACTATTAAGTATACTATAAAGTTAAATAGAAAGCCAAAAGAAAGTTACAATTATAAAATAAAATAGAGTTGTGAAACACTGTAATGATTTTGTAAAAAACAGTAAAATTTGCAGATGGCAAACTTTTTTTGTTTGTCTGTTTAATGGAAAAGAATATTCTAAATGTATGGCACTCACAGAAAGAGAAACATTCTCTAGAAGGCAAGAGATGACTTTAGACTGAGTTGACTTTATTTATATTTGAAGTGGGAACCATATCTAATAGTTATAAAAAATACACGTGAATATTTACAATGTACAAACAATAACATTTAATTGTGCCAGACAATGAGCTCAGTATTTTGTCAGTTACTGCATTTATTTCTTAAAACATTATCATAGGCGTTATTACTTATAGCTGAAGGAACTTTGGATTTTTTACATTCCCAAGGACACATAGTTGAAAAATAATTCCCTAAAATTTAACCTTAAAGTAAAAGAACAGACCCAGGACTGTACCCCCAGGTCTACGTAACTTGGAAGTCAGTACTCCTCACCACTTTTATTGGACCTCACCCCAGAATATGAGAGCAACTGTACTCACAGGTATGCCCCAGTACAGACAAAGATACCCAATATTTTTTGTTAAGTGAAGTAAATAAACAAATGAATTAAAAGCAGGAATGAGCATATTATGTAAGGAAAGTTACACCAGGCCAAGAGCCAGAAGACAAGGTTTTAATTCATTGTTCTACTACATTCTAGGTGTCCTTGAAACTCAATATACAGATTTCTAAAGTACAGGCTTTCGAATGGATATTACAGCATAAACTATTGTGTTTACTATACAGGGACATACACACACAGAATTCTATTAGTAGAAGGGAAAGGATAGGGATTTAGTAGGTCCTTGAGTCCGCATTCATTATCTACTATGTTCCTGGCCCTATTCTGGGTGTTGGGGCTATATCAGTGACCAAGACAAATGTTCTTCAAGTGTGCATTGGGAGAAGAGAGGAATAAATATGTGAGAATTTCAGATACTGTTAAGCATAACAAAGAAAATAAAGTAGGGTAATTTAATAGAATGCCTAAGAGGGGCTTAGTTCCATGGAGTGCTTAGGATAAACCTATCTGAGGGGCTACAATTGAGTTTAAGAAAAGGAGGCTTTCATGCAATTTTCTGAAGGAAGGGTGCTCCTATTGGAAGGAACAGAAAGTACAAGAACCATCAAATGGAAATGAACTTGCCATATCCAAGGAGAAGAGAGATAGAAGCTACTTTTAGAGTTTAGTGAACACGAAGAATGTTGGAAGAGGTCAGACATGGAGGCAGTAGTCACATTCTCTAGAATCTTACAGACTTTAAAAAGAATCTTAAATTTATTCTAGTTTTAATACTAACCTTTTGTGTTTAAGGCAATGGATTGTCACAATCTGACATGGATTTTAGAAACGTCTAGCTCTGTCTAGTGGGTAGATTATAGGGAATGGAGGAAGAAGAATAAAGGCAGAGAGACCAGGTGTAAGTCTGTATGGTAGTTTAGGCTTAGGAGACAAGAAAACCATAGTCGCTCTGACTAAAGCTGTAGAAATGAACATGGTGAAAATGTTGTACATTTGAGAGGTATATTGGAAGTGGAGCCAAGGGTATCTTATGGACTGGATGTGGAGTTTGAGGAAAGACACCAAAGAGTACTTTCAAACAGATTTAAAACAGTATCTAAACAGATTTCACAGAGTATCTAAAGAAATAAACTGAGTAAGAGAGGGAAAGAACCTATACATCGTGATTTCCTTCATCTCAATAGCGAGCAATCTAGAAATTCAAAACGTGGTAAAGAGAGACACGTAAAATAAATAATAATTACCAAGCCCAGGGTCTCTCATAGGCAACAAAGAAGTAAAAACAACAAATTCAAAGCATGAGAAAATCTTAAAGCAATAAAATACTTTATTATAAAGTGATAAGTATGATTAATAGGCTTCAATCAGCAGAGCTATATCATCCAGACACATGATCCTGAAGTTGCAGTCATATCCAAAATACCCATGAACTCTACACTTGAAATGCAGCCTCAGGGGGAGTGTGGAAGACCCCTACGAACACAATGAACCAGCAGAATAGGGAACGATGCACTTTAATTGATTAAAAACACCTTATTATTAGCTAAAAGTGTTTTACAGGAATTCAGTACCAACCACTCACACAATAGTGAAAAAAATGGAAAGCAGAAAATTACAGATTACCACAAAGGGTTCTTTTCTGCTTAAAAACGCAGATGATCTTTTATCATTCAATTGCTACTCTACAGATACATGCACTTTCAGTTCAGTTAACATTGAAGTACACTGCTTTCCTATACACGCCAGTTAAATACTACGAGTTTAATTTATAGAAACTTACACTAAGCGAACTAGATTTCATAACCTTCTAAATAACACACAATTTTGTTGTAACGTTTAAAAAACAAAGGAAAAACAATGTGAAGAAGCAATGAAAGGACTACTTCTTCAGAAGATGATCTGTCACAACATAAACGATGAGAAGATTTGGTCTTCTCAATGCTATTAAGTACACTGCCTTATTTCCTGCAGCCAAAGGAATGACTGCAAAAAATACTTGTAAACTAGATAATGACTGCTGATCAAAAACTGCTTGGACCCATTTAAACACTATTTCAGGAAAGGACTCAGATAAAAATTGGAAAAAAAAAAACCTTTTGTAAGGGTTGTGTATCTGATCCCCGGTAATGTTACAATAGTCATATCATGAACAAATGTGATAATTATCACAATCGCTCTAAGAAAATTGAGGTGCGGTCTCCAAATGTAGCATAAACAGAAATGTGTGCAGTTTCGAGGAGCAGCCATGTGATTCACAGGTTTTCGGATGACCTTTGGGGTGGCGAGCAACTCGAGGAGACGACTAACACGACAGCCGTGTTATGCCCTATTTTCACGGGTGTCTGCCGACTGGCCAGGGTATGACCTGAGAGATCTTCAATCATGGATATTAGAAACCTTCACTATTCAATAATAATGACACCAGTGGTAATGACTTTAAAACTTTAAATATGCTTGACAATGCCTTTTACCTCATACTTCTTACCAACAAATAACCAAAATGATCAAAGTGCATTTTAATTAAATGTACACATATAGTCAAGATTCTCTACAATCTTTTGAAGCTTTTTTTTTTTGTAAAATCTCTCTATTCTAGAGTAACATTGGCCTGAAAAGGTCCAATTTTATGAAGCCATGTGAAGTTTCTAAGTACTTGAAGCTTTTGGTCCAACAAAGTATTCTGCGTGAATGAATGTCATGAACAGTTAAGAGTCGAAGCTAGAGCTAACTTCAGAGCATTTATTTTGTAACTGCTTTGTGGGTAAAAAGACTGGCTGCTGATTTGGACCCTGGTGTCCTCAGCACGCAGAGTGCTGAGATAATCAAATCTGTGGGGTTAATCTGACTAATAACATACTATCCATAGAATCATGAGATGTAGCTCTCTTGTGCCCAGTCAGATAACCAACGCACGGTAACTCAGAGTATATTTAAGAATAATAGACAACCTTCTTAACTGCAAGAAAAGTGTGTTTAAGGCATACTTCTAGCTAGCTTATGTGGAAGAGAGGAGCCAACATTTCTTAAACTATTTCTTGAAATGTATTAGGCACTATGATAGAAACTTTACTGAAGTTATTTCATTAATCCTCACAACAACCCTAAGAGACAACACCAACTTCCCCTACTTTACAAATGAAGAAAAGCAGACTCATACTCAGCACAGACAAGATACAAATCAGAATCTGTTCAATTCTCCAGTCTGCTACCCCCAGGCTGCAGACTACAGTCGATTTCCCTGCCCTCAAGGCAATTCCAGTCACGCAGGGGAGATAAGTCAAGAAGCAAAGGTAAAACAGTATAGAAAGAGATCAAAGTTTCCTAGATTGTACAGAAGAAACCAGTAATACATAAAAGGGATCATTGACTTTTAAAGACTCACTGCCCTGTCTCTAGGCTAATAGTAACCCTGACCCAAGAAAAGTTAAATTTCCCATGTGTAAAGCGAAATGTGTATCTCTAGATGATCTCATTGAGATTTACAAAGATTTTTGCCCCTTTGAACCCAATGACCTATGGGTAGTCTGTTTATAGCTAGGCTGCTAGGAAAATCTTTTAAAATAAATATCCACGTTTCTCCTTGATTGTTCATGGGACAAGAGGGAAAATAATGGGTATTACTTGGGTATGATACATAGTCCTCAGAATTCCAGACAATTGAGCACAGGGACACGTTATGATGTAGGACACACAGCACCACGAGTATGGAGATTCATGACATTTCAGAACCTTAGTAGGAATTCCCTCACCAACACATCTAGTGAACAAGCCCCTGCTCGAAGGTCACTCTGGGCCAGGTCAGGAGGAGGGCATGACTCACAGTCTAGTCCTGCCACCAAACACACCTTCGGAACTGCCATATTGAAGTGAAATGCATTACTACTACAGGACTACTGTTTCAACTATATCTATCACAGAGCAGATTTATTCGTGATTAGCTTTAATTAGGTAATCTTGGTTTTGTTTCTTTAGTAATTGATTTGAACACAACAGAATTAATAACTGTCTCCTCCCTGCACACACATTTCTTTTCAAACAAAGCTATCTGACAGCACACAGGCAGAGGGGGAGCAGAAATATCCAGGCAGTGATGTAGATATCTTGTGTTTTATCGGCAATGCTTTGGCCCTTTTCTATTCTCGTTGATAAAAAGCAGGCTAAAAGCATGCCCTTCCGAGAAGAAAGACTATTTAATATAACATGTTGGTGGATGATTCTTAGTTATGTCATTCAAGGTTTTTCTTATATTCTTTTTATCTACTAAAATAACAATGAGTAATAATAATAATAATAATAATAATAGCTACCATTCTGATCAACTCACCATGTACCTGTCACCATTCTGGAGACTTTACGTATATTATTTGTAATGTTTGCCATTCTTCTGAAAAGGCAGATATTAATGTCTCTGTTTTACAAACTGAGACTCCAAGAAAAGTATGTAAGTGTCACACTTTTAATATTTACCAAGGCTCACTTTTTTATACCACAGAAAGAAGAGGAAATTCATTCAATTCTGTTTGTTTTTTTTAAATGTTTATTATTTTCTAGTAACAAATAAAATGCTATGTCATGCCAAAAAAGTAGATTCCTGTGAGGCCATTTAAATAAATGTTAAGGTTAAGTTTTAATGAGCACATTGTATGTTAGATGTGAAAGTATTTCAAATAATATAAAGTATCTTACAAGTAAACTGTTACTTTTAATAGGCTTATAAAAAGTGTGTTTTCTTAAGCAAGTTAAACACATACTGTGATCTTGTTTTTATTACTTATGGGCTTAGCAAACCTCTCCTTTAACAAATAATACATGTGTAAGTTTTACACGATACATTTTTACTGCAGTATTATCACGAGGTTAATTTTGAAGAGTGTTCTGGTGAGGAAAAGCCAACCTGGGAATTCTAAATCTCTGATAGAGTAGGATCTCAAGAAAGCCTTTTGAAACACTCAGGGCTCCTGCCTTAGATACTTCGGAAGGAAAATGGAAAACAACAGATCAGAGAACAAAAACTGGGTGCAAAACCCCATCTCATCTGCTCGATATCAAGTTCCTTCTTCACTGCCACCTCCCAAGAGGAAAAAAAAGAAAAAAGAAAGGAGAGAAAGTTCTTACTGTTTTTGGCAGGCTTATGGTCTCCCAAACTCCCCAACACTCTTTCCCACTGACCTGAAGTAAAAAGGCAGATGAAGACAAGACCAAAGTCTACTGCATCAGTGATAATTTACGAACACAACCAGTTAGGATATCTCTCACAGAGTGTATATATTATGCAGTCACCTTCACAAAATGTAACAGCAATAGATTAGTCCAATGAGGCAGTCAGTTAACACCACTGTTTTATAACAGAAAACAATGCACACTTGGTGCAACAAGTTTTTTCAATTTTTTTTATTGTTGTTCAATTACACTTGTCCCCATTTTCCCCATTGCTCTCCCTTGCCCTACCTGCCCCCACCTCCATTGTCTTTGTCCTCGGGTCCTTTATACATGGTCCTTGACTTGACTCTTCCTCTTTTTCTCCCTTAACCCCCACTCCCCTTCCCTCTGGTCTCTGTCAGTTTGTTCTCTATTCTACGGCTCTGGTTTGATTTTGCTCACTTGTTTGTTTTGGTACAACCACCTTTTTACATGGCTTCAATCTTCCAGGCTCCCCACTCTGGAAATCTCTGGACTCCAGTTTTCCTCACCACCCACCAGCATCTTCCACTCCCTGGCCTTCAGATCCTGAAGAAATTCACTTCTTTCTATAGACTCTCTCCCAGTATGTATCACATCTTCTACCAGAAACCGTTCTTATCCTCCAGCCACACCCCTCATCATTCAAGCAGGTAACTTCTTTAATTAACTTATAAGTTCAGAGTTTTTTTTTTAATTTATGCTTTCTAGAAGAAGAAAAAGGAGGAGGGAAAGATCTTGTATTTCATTTGCCCTCCCCCAACAGTCCAAGGGTGTCCAACCTGCAGCCCAATGGCCACAGGATGGCCATGAATGCGGTCCAATACAAAAATCATAAGTTTACTTAAAACCTTATGTGATTTGTTCTGTGATTACATGTCATAGTATATTTAATGTGTGGCCCAAGACAACACTTCTTCTTCCAGTGTGGCCCAGAGACACCAAAAAGTTGGATGCCCCTGCACACCTCCTAACTCTAGTGGATTCTATGACTTGTCCCTCACTTTTGGATTCATCCTTTTTACTCTTTTTTTCTTTTTGAGCTAGGTCTCCTCTATGTTCTCTATACTTCACACCTCTACACTTTTCTTTCATTAAGTTATTTTCACCGGTCCTATTCCCACTAGCAACATATCACAGTTGTCTCGCTAAAAACAATGCATCTTTACAAGTCTCAATGTAAAAAATTAGCAATACTCAAGAAAGTTTTAAGTTGATAACCATGAAAAGGCAACTGTATCTCTTTTTAAAAAGTAAACATGATTATAATATACAACGTGGAACAAAGTAAGTATAAGTTCTAACTTGCTTTACTCAGGTCTCTTCTGGCATCCTAACTTTGTAGTGCCTCCTTACCATTGCAGAAGTACACGTACATGCACATCACTTACACCTCATGCTATGAATCACTAAAAAAATACAGAGTATATAACTTTATTTGCACATTCCACTGTATTATCTCTGTAATGAAAATACCTTACATTCAGACTAAATCTGAAATAATATTTAGTAAGTCTGTAGACAGTAATGGTATATACATGACAGTACTCCTGACCGGAAGTGATCACCAATGGCAGCAGTCCATTCTGTGAGTCTGTAATATCACTGAAATTTCAAGGTTAGACCTATATTATCAGAGATGTCATTATCTCTCTTACTGAATAACTCCATACTTTATTGCTTTGAGAAGATGGTTGACTGTTTTAGTTTTTTTCAATTACACAAATAAAAGATCTTTTGAAAATAATCCAAACAATGCAGATCTTTTTAGAATAAACAATTAAACACCCCGTTTACCTTCATATACCCCAAACTGAACTCTATCAAAAGTTCAGTGTTTCCTCCTTATACCTATTTATTCTTTGCATTTACACATGTACACACACACACACACACACACAAATGCTTTTGAAACATAAATGGCACTTTCTCTATACATCCAGTTATAACAAAGCACTTACTTAGCTCACTATAGTTTCTTTGATTTGCTAGAGAAATAACATCTCTTCTAATTTGTTACCACATATTGGGCTCAAAGGATGAGACCAACTAAGACTACTCAACTTCATCAAAAACTCTTTATGCAAACAGCCTTACTGTAATAACACTTTATGTATAATAAGTTGTTTTAAATTGTGTTTGTTGGGGTACAGGGTTGTGTTTCCTTTTTGCTTGTTTTTGTTTTCAAGAAACTGAATCCCAAAACTGCCATTAGGTCATTAATCTGTCATAGTTCAGACAGATGGCAATGCGTAATTCATATTTTGAGAGTTTAAAAACAGCAGACTCACAAAAATATCTCGTATTTCTTTTTCTAGCTCTCTGTTATTTCCAAACAAAATCTATTACTCCATTCAAATATTGTGCAAACATAATTAAATTTATATTCCAACATATTATATTAGCATTAGTGTTAACATGTTTATAATTTTCAAGCAGTGCCTAAAATGTTTATATACTATTTCCTACTTTTAATACCTAAAAATACTTACAATTTCTAATGATCTAATTATTTCTAATAGAAATAATGGACATATTTTAATCAATAATTAAACATATATGTTCAGGCCTAAAAGTGATAGATAAAAATGATCCTTTTTTTAGTCAAAAGATAACATATATTGAAAATAAGGTAATCTATGTCTATGTAGATCATAAAGATACTAACCTGTCTGATTAAAAGACTTGTAAAATATCTTATGAAAGAAATAAATTTCATATGTAAATAGTACTCATTAATGTTTGTTTTAGACAACAAAAACAAGTCAATAATGATCTTCATGAAAATGACCATAACAGAAAATGCTTTATAGAGCTGTAGAGAAAAGATGCCTCCTTAGAACTAAACCAGAAACTCGTAAAAAGTTAATTCAAGGAAACAAAGCAATATGGTAGCCTGGCTCTTCAAAATATGACCAAGCCCTGCATACTGATTTCTTAGAAGCAGGTAGAATTGACATAATCGGGTGTAAGAAGAGTTACAGCTTCCATGATTATATGAGAGCAGTGACAAAAATGTCAAAGGTGCAGACACCCAGAATGTTAATTTATTAGAACGTGACTTTATACTGATTAATTATGTGCTCCTCAAAATATCTACACTGAGTAAGTTAATTGAAGCATCACATTTTGTACATGCTACTAAAAGAAGTTTAAAATACGTGATAGAGAACTGATTTTAAAATTATAAGCATGTGGACTATATACTCTAAATCTGCTATATAAAGATATTAGTAATTTAGATGATGATGATAACCATAAAATATTCACGGCAGCATTTACATTAACTTGTGTTCTACTGCACATGATTGTATATAATTGGAAAACTAAAGAGCTGTTTAGAATCTTAGAGATCCTTTTTTAAAAAATAAAGAGCCCACAAACAGACCCACACATTTATTATAGTGTCTTGATTCATGAAAAAGCTAAGAGATCATAAAGTATAAATAGTTTTTTCAACAAATAATAACTGAACATCCATATTGAAAAAATAATTTGATTCTTACTGATTGCAAAAACAGAAAACAAAGAGCCTCAAGCCTAGGTAACTAGTAAATCTGAATATGAAAGGTAAAAAATACAGTTTCTATACATTAACATGCAAGACAGTCCTTGTGACCTTGAGGTAGGCACATATTTCTTAAACAAACCACACAAAAATGTTAATTCTTTGTTATTCTATTTTAAATTGAAAACTTCTGTTGATCAAAAACACTATTTAAGGGACTGACAATACACACTGTAAAAAACGGAAATACAGCCCTGGCTGGTGTGGGTAAGTGGATTGAGTGCAGGACTGGGAAGCAAATGATGGCAGGCTAGATTCGCAGTCAGGGCATAGCCTAGGTTGCAGGCCAGGTCCCCAGTAGGGGGCGTGTGAGAGGCAACTAACTGCACATTGATGTTTCTCTCCCTTTCTTTCTCCTTCCCTTCTCCTCTTTCTAAAAATAAATTAATTAAATCTTAAAGCAAAAAGAAAGCTGCTCTAAGCTTTCCTTAAGAAACTGAAATACATATATTGTGAAAATGACTCACATCCAGAATATTTTGGAAATTCCAACATTTAAAAAAAAAACCAGGTGACCTAACAGAAAAGTGGCCTAAAGACTTGAATGGGGACTTCAAAAATGAAAAAATCACAATGAGATACCACACACTTCATAATGGCTAAAATTAGCAGACTGTCATTACCAAAAAAACCTATAAATCATACATTCTTTGTGAGAACGTAAGTGGTTATAATAATTTGGAAATCTTAAATCTGTTTGGTAGTAATTTCCAAAGCTGAACAAACACATAACCTATGCCCAGCCAACCTACTGTTACATATATAAGTTATGAAATACAAATACGAGTGTGACAAAAATATGCACAAGAATGTGCATAAAAGCACTATGTATAATAACCCCAAATTGGAAACAATGTCCCTGAACAGCATACTAAATTAACTGGGAAAGAAACACATAATAAAATATTATTCAATCAGTAAAATAAAGAAACTACAGCTTCAAATTTCAAAAACATAATGCTCAGTCAAAGAAGCTAGAAAGAAAAGAATACATTCTATTTTCATTCACATAAGCTTTTTAAAAGTTTAATCTTCATTGCATTTTACCCCTTTCCAGTTAGTCCCCTTATACCCTCCTATCCCCAGGAATCACCACATTGTGGTCCATGTCCATGAGTCCTTTTTTCTTTTTGCTCAATTCCTCCACTTCCTAATCTCCAACACCCCCCACTAGCTGTCGTCCTGCTATGCATCTGTGAGTCTGTCTCCATTTTCCTTGTCATTTTGTTCATTAGATTCCATATATGAATGAAATCATATGGTATTTGTCTTTCTCTGAATGGCTTATTTCACTTAGCATAATGTTCTCCAGGTCCACCCATACTGTTGCAAAGGGTAAAAATTTCTTCTTTTTTATGGCTGAGTAGAATTCCATTTTGTAATGTCCCATAGTTGTTTTATTTACTCATCTACTGATGGACACTTGGGCTGCTTCCATATCTTGGCAACTGTAAATAATGCTGCAATGAACCTAGAAATGCTTTATGTTCTTTTGAATTAGTGTTTTGGGTTCCTTCGGATATACTCCTAGCAGTGGCATCACTGGGTCAAAAGGCAGACCCATTTTTAATTTTTTGATGCATCTCCACACTGCTTTCTACAGTGGCTGCACCAGCAGGCATTCCCTGCAATGGTGCGAAAGGGTTCCCCCTTGTCCACATCCTCACCAGCACACTTGTTGTTTGTTGCTTAATTGATGACAGCCATTCTGACAGGTGTGAGATGGTGTCTCATTGTGGCTGAAATTTGTATTTCTCTGATAATTAGTGACATTGAGCATCTTTTTGTGTATCAGTTGGCCATCTGTATGTCCTCTTTGGTGAAGTGTCTATCCAGGTCCTTTGCCCATTTTTGAATTGAGTTGTTTGGTTTGGGGGTTTTTTTGGCATTGAGTTTTATAAGTGCTTTATAAATTTTGGATATTAACTCCTTATCAGGTGTATCAATGAATATGTTCTCCCATTCTGTGTGTTGTCCTTCCTTTTATTTTGTTGATGTTTTCCTTTGCTGTATAAAACCTTTTTGGTTTGATGTAGTCCCATTTGCTTATTTTTCCTTTTGTTTCCCTTGCCTGGAGAGTATAGCTGATAAAAAATTCTATGAGCAATATCCAAGATTTTGCTGCCTGTGTTTTCTTCTAGAATTATTATGGCTTCGGGTCTAACATTTAAGTTTTTGATCCATTTTGAATTTATTCTTGTGTGCTGTGTATGAAGGTGCCGATCAGAAGATCACAAAATCCTTTTTAGAATGAGACATGATTAAAATACGCAGACCCAAACAGAGAAAATAAGTAAATTAGGATTTAAGAGTTATTTCAACATCTAAGAAGTTTCCAAAGTTCCTCAAATAGGCCAGAAGTCCATTATTTAAACACAAGTGCACAATATGCTAATCATAAGTAGCATTAATTTAATAACTAATGCTTGGGTTTCTACAATGCCCCAGTATGGCACCATTTACCAGGGGTGAAGAAAGAGATGAGACATGGTAACTTTCCTCAAAGATTCACGTACGCAAAATCTCCAATGCACTTCTTTGTAATCAATGTGTGACCCCAAAATAAAGCTGTATGCTTTGAAAAATATTCTTAAATTCACCTCAGTAATTTAAGATAGCCTTCCTTATTTACTAAAATAAAATACTGTAATTTTCTATAAAATCTCTTTGCTGTAGTCAGAGTACTTGGTTTCCTGAAACTGGTGTGATGTTTGCTCCTGCTGACCTATAAACTAGAAGCCCTTCTAAATCCCCAGCTAAGTGAAGGTGCCTTTCTCAAGTGGCAGTGCTATTTTCTATCTTCTTCTACAATCGATATTAATACCTCTTAAACCACATCACCCATCAACACTTCTGTGAATGGAAGTTTGAAGTTATGGTGATAGTTGGGGTATTCTTTATAGGCATTAGAAGATTGTATTCATAGAATTAAGCTATAAAATCAACATTTAATAAATGTAAAATTACATTAAAGAAAATAAATGAATCTTAGGCCAGAACAAGAATTGGTTATAACCTGATTATATATAGTAATATAAGTTAAAGACTGAATCTTGGGGATTTGCCAAGGAAGCTGAAAAAAAAAAGAAAAAGAAGAAGAATTTTGGCTGAGTATCTATATCTAGGGAATCTAAATCCATATCCCTCTAGGGAAGAAGGAATACAACCAAGGACTTCAACCATAATGATCCAAATGGCAAAGTATCTCTAATGCGATGGTGAACACAACACGTTAGGCTCTCTTAGTCTGATGCCATTAAATATGTGAATTACATAACTAACTTCCTTTGTAATGATTCCTTCCTAACCAAGTGATGTTCACTGACTACTCACAGTAACAACATGATCTGGTCAAGCCAACTGGAATGATCCAGATCCTATGTTAGTGGTTGCAGGGTTTTCTTTTGTTTTATTTTTTAGTCGAAGTATAGGCACACATTGGCATTATGATTTTAAAGATCAATTTCAGAGTTTTTTAATGTGAGCCAACCCTGAGACGTGGGTCTACTTAAATGTGACGCCCGTCAAGTTTGGAACTTGCAAGGCAGAGAGCCAAATCTTGCATTATAAAAAATTTCTTAGGGATGTGTTATCCTGTGGAAACCTATCTTAAAAGCTGGTTTTATTTTCGTCTGTTTCACTGCACATTTTCAAATTTATACAATTTTGAAGAACTCTCGATGGTAAAAGGTGAGAAGCACTCCATTCGTCTATAATGGATGTAAATCATGATGAGCATGTCACACTTACTTGCTTCTAACTGCAACAGGATTGCCTCAAATAAGTCTTTCAAAAAACAGCTGAAAAAATCTCAAATAAAACATGAATTCATTTGAACCCTGAAAGGTAACTTCCTTCTTCATCCAAAACACACAGATCTCTCAGGCCCCAGTATTAGCAGTGCAGCACACAAAGTAAGTGCTTAATAAATGTTGGCTGGGTCAATGCTGAAAAGATGAAAGATACCGCTCTAGAGAATTCCCCATCTCCACATACAGGAACTCACAGATGAAGTATTTCCATCATTAACATGCATTTGGAATTCCATGATGCCTTGGGTACATCATGGAAATTACATTTCTATGAACTTATGTTTTTAAGATGAAGTTCCATGATAGATATTTTTGAGGCAATATATATGTTAGTGAAGATGTTTCTTTATATTACTTTTTTTCCTCTAGGTAATTTTACCCCAGGTAGCATGATATTATAAACTTTTAAAAAATTTAAGTATATACCACATCGTTTTCAAATAATACATATCACATATGTATATTTATCTTAAAGTTTTCAAAAAAGTTCTAGACAAAATTATTAAATCCCTTGATATTAATGCGGCAGAACTGGTCGGTATTTAATTAACAAATTATATGTATATGTGAAATTATGTATTTACTTATCTCTATAGGTTATAGAATAAAGACTGATCATTACAGTAGAGACACTGGAGCACATGGCACACATTAGTCTTATGACTTTTTAAAACATGGAACCGCAGAAGTGGTGATATTAAGTATATCACACAATTTTAAGAAGGGCTGGCATATTTTGCTTAAAACTTAGTGAGTCAATCACATCAACTAATCCAACTTCTGAGACTAGCATAAAAGGACTCCATTAAGCAAAGAGAGTTCATTAAAACCTATGCTCATACATTTCAATATAGAATTTTGATTTAATAAGGAAGTCATGAAAAGTAAGGTCACTGGTCAAATACTGAGAATTACTTGGGAAGTTTTTTAGAAATACTAAACTATTGTTAAGGCAATACAGGAGGGAAAGAAACCAAACCACAAGATACATATTAGATTTCTCTTAATTTGGAAAATTCACAGTTGAGTCTAACCTATCCACCTGCCTGACTGCTATTCTTTCCCAAATTCTACAGGTACTGCAAGCCCTCTGTATCCAGAATAAAACTAAACTAAATATTTTCCTCGAAACCTGCTCCAGTATTTCCTGTCTCCCTGATGGAACCTATTGCCATCTATCCAATAACTTAGGGGTCATCGTGAACTACTCTCCTTTATCCTACTGTTCAAGTCCTGTCCACTTGAAGCTATTACGTATTTCCCAAGTCCTTCTCTTGCTTATTATCCCCATTACCACTAGCTTTCATGACTTCTCACTCAATCATTTCAACAGCCTATTAAAGAAGCCCCTGCCTCTAGACCGGTCCCTATCCAAATCTTTGTTCCCACATTGCAGCCAGTGTAATCCATGTCGATCAAAAGACAAGTCACCTGCTTTGGCTCCCTTAAAAATGAAATCTAAGATTCCTCTTATACAAGATATGCCATCATCTTGTTCTGATTAATTCTTTAGAGTCATTGGCCTTAGGTTCCTAGACTCAAACTTTTCAAATCTAGAAATCCCAATCTGCGTGGATTTCCAAGAACATACCTGTTACTTCTCAGCTACCACAGTAGGTGAGTTCACTGAAAAAGTCTCCTACTTCTCTGCTAAGTCCTATTTATTTAATAAGTCTCAGCTCTAGGACATTTTCAGAACTAGTACCCACCCTGCCCCATTCCTCACGATAATTAGAACACTGAGCTTACCACAGCATCATGCCCTGTTTAGAGGTCTGTCTTTCAAACTAGAGTGTGTAGGCTCCTGAGGACAAGGCTCGTGTACTATTCACCTTTGGATTCACCTTACCATGCCCGACACATGAAAGGTAGTCTATTGGTATTTGTTGAATCAATCAACTGGAACAATTCAGCAGTATGTGAAATGCCTATAAGTGAAAATTAAGCTTACTTTAAATTCAAAGCACCTAAACTATTAGCAACAAGCAGGCCCATAATCTGATTTGCAGCATCAAATCGAGAATTTATGGTACTATCAGCAGCTTCAGCAAAGTCAAGTTTTAGATATAGACGTTTTAAGAAACAATTGGTTCTAGATATGGATAGGTTACTCTGTTAAGAGGACTCTTTCATTTTCCATTCTTAATGACAGGTATCTTTGGAACACCAATAGTAAGTAATGATTTTTCTTTACATATAACCAAAAATGTAAAATTCAGGAACACTGAAACTAATAGAAAGAATTTCTAATGTATAGACAAACTCTACTCCTTTCTTAACCCAAATCTTCATAGATGCTTTAAATAATAGAGGGGTTTTCTTCAACTTTTACCCTAAATCATTGGCATTGCCTGCCTCTATTCCATAGACCTATGTAGTAAAAAAGAAAGGAAAAAAAAAGACCTGCATTTCAGACATCTGGATTTGACAATAAACTCTTTTCCTTATGAGTCATGGGACCACGAAAAAGTCATCTGGCTGCTCTGACAGCAGCAGTGATTGTTTATTGGATGAGCCAGAAACTGTGCTAAGCATTTTGAATACATTGCCTCATTCCAACCTCACAAAAGTCCACTGAGGTAGGGACTGCTTATCCCCGCTCTACAGATAAACTGAGACATATGAAGTAACATGCCTAAGGTCACATAGTATGTTAGTGGCCAATTAAGAATTCTAATAGAGGCCTGTAGAACTCCAAATCCCATACTTTAACCACTGAGCATCAGCTTTCTCTATTATAAAACAGAGTAACTACTAACCTCACAGAGCTATTGTGGAAACTAAGTGGAATAATATGGATACATAGAGCATAGTGCTAGGGGCATCCTATGGACACTCAGAAATTACGCCCCCTTCCCATCTCTCATTCAAGTAGTGATTAAACATTTATAATAAAGAAAATAGTTCCTAAATACTCCTTACCTACTTCAAAGCACAAATATTTTCACTATTGATTAATCCACAAAAGGAAAAGACTACCAGATCAATAAGTATATTTGATATCAACAGATAAAAGCAAAAAACAACATATTCTATTCATTTCAGGATTGTGACCTTGCTATTGATCTTTTAAAATATCAGGAGATCAAAATAGATCAATATTCAAAGCTAGGGGAGAAGACCATGAAACCCATAGATCTCAATCCACTAGGAAGTAAGACTCCCTATAGAACCAAATTAACCTGGTTACATTTGTTTTCAATGTATTTCCAGTGGGGAAGACAGATTTGGAAAAAGATAGAGCCAATAAGAATAACACTTCTATAATAAATTTGTTTTGTTTTTTGAAGACTGACATTTATTCTTACTCTGAATAAGCCTAAAAATAGGAAGAGGGAGAAATAAAATACAAGAAAAAATACAGCATTTTTGCTGTTAATTTTCTGCACATTCATACTTCCTTTGATTCCCTCTTCTTTCTTTTTTTTCTTTTGGTGCATAGCCATGACACTTACATCTGATAAAGCATAAGAAATCAAATCAAACTTTAAAAAAACAACTTCCTAACAAGCAAAAACTAAGCTATGTCGAGTATCTACACAAACCTCAATACTACAATTCAAAACAGTGAGCTTTTACATCAAGCCCACCTGACGTTAGATGAGGGTGTATCCTCTGGAAATCCAACCAAGGGTGACGGCCAAACTGAGCTACAGAAGACAACTCAGAGAGCTGGTGAGTGCCATTATATGTTATTTTTATAAGTGCACTGGAGCAAGATTAGCTGATATCACTGCACCCTCATAATAACCCTCTTCTACTTCTGTAATGCTGCTTTTGTCACTAAAACATGGGTCAGTAGTGGACATGGTGGGCATCCTGACATAATGACATTACAAAGAAATATCAGTTAAGTAATCCAACTAACTCACAAGGTAATATCACAGCTTTATGTCCCAATCCTGACAACTTCTTCCTTCCGCTAAGGGACCTAAAAGGCCAACTGATTTCTTTTAAACTTCCATTTCCACATATGAAAAATGGAAATCAGAACATATTTCTGCTTCGCTAGGTTCTAAAAATGGAAACTAAGCTAAAAAAATTAATGTGAAGCACTCTGAAAAGGATAAACTAGATTCCCTGACCTGATTATTGGTCAGAGTCTTGTGAAACTAGAATTACTACTTCTTTCAATTCTATACATGCCATCTGGCCATCAAACTGACAAACAGTGTTGACTGCGAACTTGAGCCATGTAAAGATTTTAAAGTAACAGAAACAAAGTTTGTCTCAGGATGTACTCTCATACTATTTAACTATCTCCAGACAAAATTCACTCATTGGCATTATAAAGGTAGATAAGAAAAATGAAATTAATTAAAAGTTTTTGAACCTTAAAATTCTTTTCACAATAGTCAGCAGCAGGAATAGACCAGTTTGATCCCAATACTGATGCCACTGCAAGAATTGGAAATGAACTAGCCCAGAGACAGAAGGAATCACAAAGCAAGCCTCATCTGATGGGCCGAAATACAATATGGATTATTTTTATATTGTTCTGTCTGAGTTGTCTGTTTCAGATTCTTAACTTCCAGGAGCTATTTTTAAAATAACTTAACACTGTGTATTTCCAGTAGCCATCAAGGCGTGTACTGCCATCCCTGACACCGAAGACTGTCAGCAGACTCAATGTGAGCACTAATGATCTCAGGCAACAATGCTCATCTTCTTATCAAAGGCATCTTTATCTCAGAAGAAAAAGTCTAAAGTCCTCTAAGAAAATTCATTCTAAAACATAGGAAGTAGTCATTATAAAAGGTTAAGATCACGAATACCTCTTACTTCTTTTTAAGGTTATCTTACATGCTGAATTTTGAAACCAAAAACTGTCAGGCATGATAACATTTTTAGTTCTCTCCCCTGTTGCCGATGCTCTCTTCTAGCCTTGTCAAACAGTGATAGCTGCTGTCATTATTTATTATACAATCGCTGGCAGCACATCGTACAGATACTCTTCATCTTAGAATAGCCATCAAATAACCTAAACAAATGACTAAGATTGTAGAGTAAAACTGACCACTTTCTGAAAGCCAAAATAAGTGGGCTATCACATCTTATCAATACTTTCCTGCCAGAATGTTAGTTATTTTATAAAAATCAAAGGTTGTAATTCTTTTATTTTCTTCCTAAATTGTTTTAAAATAACTTTTTCCCTCTTACACAGAGACTCCTGTCCTCTCCTAGCTGCTACTGGAAGCCATCTATCAGAAAGATTTTCACGGTTACTTTTGGCTTTAATACTTTCAATCAAAACTGCAATTCTGTTTTTGGAAGCAATGGCCTTTTGGGAAGTATATATGATATTATAAAAAATGCAGAAAATAGATTAAGGTCTTTGCTTTTAGTGAAGTCAAGAATGCATGCAAAGGGATTTACAAAAACCAGTGATCTCAGACACAGGTGATTTGACAGGTCACACACACACAAAAATTATTTCAAGTTTCAGGAAAATGCAAGTGACAGATTCTCGGTGTCCTGTTCAAATTAACAGACAAGAGTCTCCTGCTACTACTTTTTTGCTTTGGCAATATCAAATGCTGATATTCTCCTAGATCTAACAGAAAGGAAAAATGGGTATCTTCTGCATCTAACACCTAAGTGGGTAACCTAGATACTGTAAATAGAGGCTACATAAAGGATGCAAGACAGCTCTGAAGTAAGAGCCAAAATATTTAACCTGCAACTCTTTGGAGAACATGAAAATGTGTGCAGCTCAGCCAAAAACCATACTAACATGAAACTGCCACAGGCTAGTAAGTTTAAAAAGAAGAAAGAAAAAAACAAAACGAAAACCTCTTTACCAAACACAATGCTAACGTTATTGGGTGTGAAAAGCCCAAATGTCAGAAGCACAGCTCTTATTTGTCCAAACGGATCAAGCCTATATCTACACTACATATTTAAAGTAAATGGGTGAACTACCTTTCTGAAGCCGGTACTTGCTAAACCAGAATCAAATTCGCATATAAAGGAGGCAATTAACCAATTAGAAAGCATTTTCCTGCTGATATTCTAGGAGTGGCTAGGGGGTAACAGTCAAAAAGTCTATGATCAACATTAATATCTACCCTGTATAGTCCATGTTTCTAAAGCCAATAGTTAAACAGTTGGCTAACAGAAATTGCATATTCAGCTATCTTTCCTCTTAGGAAATTATGCAAAAATTATCTGAGAAATAAAAATCTATTCTACCAAAGAACTAGTGACATTGTTGAAACGTTAAAATGTAAAACTTGTACTACCTATATTATAGTAATAATATAACTTTTACCAAATCTACAACCAACTAGCAAAAAATGAGTTAATGCTACAAAATCCACTACAAGTGACTAGTACTATAATTTAATATACATTCATTCACTCACTATTAATTTTTCCTTCTATGTGATAAAAGAATTTCAATGACTGCTTCTAGAATGAAATCTTCCTAGAAAGTGTTTCCCATTATTAAAAAGAAAGAAAACTATTAAATAAGTAAATTCACATAGTTCAATCAAATTTCAAGTCAATAGACAGAATCATTTAAAGTTAATAAATTTCAAAATATATTCAATAGTACTCTATATACTTTTGCTTATCCTTCAGTAATCTTTATTACTTACAAAAAGCCAGTAGCTTTTAAATAAACTTAAGTTTTGAGAACTATAAAAGGGAATTGGAAAGGAAAATTTTTTCTCTCTAGAAAATGAAAATTAGGGATATGCTTGTAATTCAGTAGATGATTCAGTTTCCTTTAATTATTAAATCTTCATTTAAAAAAGGAAAGAAAATGCCTTTCTTATATATATCACTCAAACAGAAAACTTCTAAGTTAATATAAGTCAGACATCCTCTCTATACAAGTATATAACATATACTAAAACTATAAGGGAAACACAAGATTTCAAATTTCGTTTGAATAGGAATAGAGCATTTGTACTTGATAACTAAACTAATGAAAACATTACAAGAGAAGAGAAACTAGGGGTTAAATTATGTTGTCTTCTGTCACTGACAACATGTAAGCTGCTCTTTTATTACACAAAAAAGTTTACTACACCAATGAATGACTCTTGATCAAAAATAGTAGCCAAAACTGTCTACTCCTGAAAGTTCAAAACATCCTTCCAAATTTTCTCAGTTCTTTTCTGGACAGTTCTAAACAAGATGCATTCACTTTGTTAGAGAAATGTATGTAAGTGACTTCTATGAATTTTCAATTACACTTAACTTCCGACACTTTGGAGGAAAAACTTTCACACGTTTAAAAAAAAAAGCAAGTAACACTGCAATTCTGCCACTAACGGATTAGCTTTGTACCAATGCAATATAAAATTATTTTATTTTTTTAGTGTGAAGAGTCTTTTGGAAGTGACGTTTCCATCCTTTTTAAAAAAATCCAACAACAATAATAAATCTAGTCATAAACCTGGCAAGTCAAAACAATAACCAGCAAAGCCTAACATTTCTTACCTGAGACAGGTAAGCACCAGCTCCCAAATGCCACCTTGGGATAGTTCAGACTAGTAAGCAGACTCATGTTTTATGATACTAGAAGGAACAGGAATAAATCTCTGTTGTTCTTTCTTTAGCAAAACCTATAGCAGCAGCTACAACAATGTGAGAGGACCCCACAGACCTAACAAATTCAAGTCTGTCGCCAGAGAAACAGAAAAAAAATCATAAAAAGAAGACTTACTGCTTGTCATGTGACTCGGTGAGGCATGCTGTCCATTGGGTGTGCTTGAGGTGAGGTCAATTGCCATATTGGAGTGCTCCCTTTCAGGGGAAAGCTCATTGTCACCTGCTTTCACAAAATAAAATGTTTAGTCTCTGTTCATGGTCATATAACATCTAATTACCAACTCGGTTTCATGCATGCAGTGGCAGGAGTAGCCTTAAAATTTTAATGTAATACATTTTTCCGTAAAAGAAACTATAAAGAAATATCATTTAGAAATATACAGTGAATGAATGAAATGAAGAAAAACCACAGCCAGCCCACAATAAAAAAATACAAAATTTCATTATCACGATCATCTTAACTGTAAAATTAGAGGAATTAGGAGTAGCTGATTTCCAAAGTATCCTGTAGTTGGAAAACATAAGTTTCTTTTAACATCCAATTTAATCATTGAACATACAGTATTTATAATGAGCATTTTCCAAAATGCTGGCTGAGAGTTGGATGTTTGAAAGGAGAGCTGGCAAAAAACATGTCAACTTAAGGAAACTAACTCTCTCTCCTAGTATGTGTCTGAAAAATTAGGCTACTGAGTAATAAATATTTAGTACCCTCCAGATTAGCAGACATATATTTAACCTGACCTATTCTAAACTTAGTAATCAAGTTGGAAAGTGTGGAAATTCTAACATACCACTGATTTACATGCTATCCTTAATATAGTAAGTATATTTCTAAATTTTCTTCTATTTCACTGACTGCTATTATTTTCTCAAACTCATTAAAAGTTGAAATTGTGAACAGATAGAAAATAAGAGTATAGAATCTGTGATAAAAACTTATAACTGACAAGTTATAAAATACAGGTAATACAAAAGCATAATTTTATTACCAATGAAAAATTCACAAAAATGAATACTTACACGTTATATAGCCATCGATAGCCTCTGTTTCCATAGTCAAAGTGCAGTGCTGAAACACAGAAGATTATACCCTTAACACAATGATTCCTTTCAGTTCTGCCATTAAATGCTTAACTTATTTGAAGCTCCAAGCAGTTAGCCCATGTTGCTGCTGCTGCAACCTGTGCCCAAGAAACATACTACAGTGTACTGTATGTGCTCATTTGCAAGTCACTGAACTCTTTCTGCAAATGATCTGATTCCTGCTGGAGATAGGATAGGAAAGATAAGTGTGCTGTGAGATGGGCTGTAGCAAGAAAGGAATGACTCTGTTCATCAGAATATACTTGATTCAAAAAAAAATAGGAGGGGGTCCCATCTCACACGTGCCAATTGAAATGGGATTTAAGTATTTTACCATCGTTACTTCCCACAATCACACTGCAGTTTGAGGACTTCCCTAGTATACAGATAGCTCTATTCACAATTGTTGCAAGTTGGTTCATCATGTTCTAAAAGGGAGGGGGGAGAACAAACAAACATAAGCAAACAAAAAAAAAAACAAAAACAAAAAACTTAGTGCCCAAGCGTGTCTACAAGATTTCTGCAGTAGTTGCCCAGCTCCCGAACTGTATTGACATTTTAGCCTTCCCCAAGTTCTGTGTAAGCACCTGTTCAATGTAACCTCAATTTCCTGCCAGAATATGGTTGGATACAAACGCCAAGTTTACTTAATACATTCTGATTTTGAAAATTTCATAAACTTTTTGCTGTTGGGAGGGGAATCACTTTTTCAAAGTTTGGGGAATTATTCTCATGTACGAATGACGCAAAACAAGAACTTAATTCTCAGAAACAAAAGTAAATTGTATGAGATGACACCCCCTAGCTTTGATTTTACATAATGAAAAGATCGATAAGCTAACTGTATTCTTTGAAGGAAAAAGTTTAAAGAATTGACATGTCCTGAGGAGATTTTTACTTATTTTTTTTCCTTTGGCCCAGGTCCTTTTTGCCTTCAGTTTCAAAACTCTCACTGCACCAGCAGCTAAATTATTCACAATGAGCCATTTCTGTATTGATCGCCAAGTATATTTAGCCCTGGCTCCTGGAATTTCTCCATTACTTACTGGAAAACAGGCAGCTTCACTTCTTGTCTCCAAAACCACTTCCCTTCTCCCTCCCCTCCCCTTCTTCACCACCACCCTCCCTACCCCCCAAAAAACTTTTCTTTCTTTCTTTATGGAATAATCAGATCAAATTCCCAACTCGGCCACTACATAGCACTTAAATTTCAACCTGCTGTACTGTTATCAAATTCTTTCAAATTATGATTACATAAGGCTTTAAAGAAAGGCATCCGTAAAGTTTAAAAGGGGCACAGTTTCTTCGGATATTTTACAAATGAGTTTATCTCTTTAAAAATGTACACATTTAACACACACATATTAAAAAGAAAAACGTCAGGAAGAAGCGAAAGAAGTCTGCCCCATCAATGAAATGGTTATTAACCCTCAGAGAAGGAAAGAAAGGAAAAGAAAAGGAGAAAGAGAAACGAAATGTACATACAAAAGAAATTGTCCTTTGATTAAAAAAGATTCATCACCATTTCCAGCTCTGTCGGGAGATCTCAGCTTCTTCTAACCCCTCAAAGAAGAGGTGACAATGTCGGGCTGAAGATAAACGGAGAGAGAAAGAAAGAAGTTTTTTGTGTTTCCCCCTTCTCTCCTTCCCTCCCTTGCCCCCTCCAAGCCAAGCCCCCTGCAGAGTTCAAGGCTAGGAGGAAGGAAAAGCACTTTACAGGTGGGTCATTCCGAGCCCAAATCCAGCAAACAGATCCGCTGATAAACAAAACCAAGAAATGAGAGAGAAGGAACACCCCCCCTTCTCCTCCTCCTCCACCTCCTCCTCCTCCTTCCACCCCTCCCCCTCGTCCCTTTGGGATGGTCTAGTAGGAAAAGTCACTCAGGAATGGCACCACGTACTTTCAGGAAAGAGGAAAAAAAGAGAGAGAGAGAGAGAGGTCAGTCAGTGCTACAGCAATGCGATTAACAAGAAGAGAAAAAACTTGATCCACCGGTTCTTTAAGAATCGACCAAAAGCTAAGACAAGAAAACTGAAAGAAAAGGGGGGGGCGGTTAGAGGGGAGACACAGTCAGGCAGAACCCAGCAAGGAACATAGGCCAACTTCATAAGACTGTTTTTCGCCCTTGGCAAAATAAAGAAAGAAAGAAAGAAAGAAAGAAACCTCAATTCCATCTCTTTCGCCCATACTAGAATCTGTCAAAGTGATTTAACTGCTGCCTTTTCACATGTGTCATACCTGTGTTTTTCTTTTTTAATTCCAACATGATCTGGATATTACCTTCTATCTGGACAGCTACAATCCATGCCAAGCTACCCAATCTTTCTTGGAATTCAAGTTAAAACAAAGCAAAACAAGTCCAAATCCATGACAGCTATAGACATGAGAACTGATTAATCGATTAACATCCCAGAAACAGATTACAGGGCGAGGGGGGGGTGATAAATTAAGGCAGAGGACATCATCCTCATCCCGATTCCCTGAGCGTCCTTTACAGAAATTATTACCCTAATCATAACCACAAGCCATCCCTCCCGGAGAAAAATATCTACATTATTGTTATTACTGGTTAACAGCAACAAGTCATTTGATCACATCACAGTGCAAAACGAGATGCTATATAATTACACTTAACTTTGAAAACACTCCCCCCCCTTTGCAAATCAGACACATATATTTATATATAATCTATGAATAAGAAGACAAAACAAGAGCTGTTCTTCACCACGCAAAAGCCAAACGGAGATTTACCTCAGCAGGGCATGCAGTAAAATAATCCCATCACCCTTTTGTTTGTGTTTACTGTTAGTGTGTCCTCTCTCTTTCTTTCTTTTCTGTGCCTAACGTGTGTTTGTGCACTGCAGTTGGTGGTGGAAACTAAGGCAGTGGATCTGTAGCTAAGGGTAATCCTGTTTTTACTTCCTCCATCTTCAGCGAGGAGCAGGGTTAGCCCGGGACAGCTGGTCAAACCCCGAGAAACCGATCCGCCGCAGCCGGAGCACATCTCCCCCGCCGGCCGGGCTCGCGCAGAAGCCCGCGGGCGGAGGGCGGGCTGGCGAAGGCGGCGGCGGTGGCGGGAGGCAGGCGGCGGGGCCCCGGACTCGGGCGGGCATGCGCGCGCGCGTGTGCGGGGCCTAGGAGCCTGTGCGTGTGTGAGTGTGTGAGGGTGCACGCGCGCGCGGGCGGGCAAGGGAGCGTGTGCGCGTGTCAGCGCGCTGGGCCGCTCGGCGCGCTCGGCAATCGATTACAGGACAAGTGCTGCCCGGGTGGCGAGCGCGCACTCCCTGGCGCCCACCCGCGCGCCCGGCTGCATCGCCCCCTGCCCGGCAGACCCCGGACACCGAATCCCGCCCCCAGAGGGGGCCCAGGTAACCCGCTTGCGAGAGTGTCGCCGCCACCCCAACCCGCTCCCCGCGAGTCATAATAAATCTCACGTTTTCTGCCGGCCGGGAAAGAAGGGTTGCAGCGGTGAGGGGAGGCTCATTTCGGACTCGAAGTTTTCTTTCCAACTGGGATTTGTGGCGAGGCCCGGTGACGGGAGCTGACGGCGATCCGAGCGCCCGACTTGGAGCTCCGGGCTGGGCGTCCTGGCCCGAGTCGGGGTGTGCGCGTGGACCCACCCACTCAGGCTTCGCAATAAACTGTGCGATGCAAATCCAGTGAATGGCACCCTATAGACCAGGACGCGAATCAGCACACGAGGATCCCTGGGAATGGATTGAGAAGGAAATTCACGACTGAGATGAAGCTCAACTCTTACTGTTTTGGAAGTGCTTTCCAGTGCGAGTTTGCAATTAGAGTATTTGTTTGCGTTTTTTTCCCCCCAGGCAACTGCCACATCCATCAAAGTCGAAGGAACGCGCGTGGGTCCAAAGTTGTTTGGAGTAAAGTGTTGCCCATCAATATCATCGATTAGTTATCGCGCAGCATTTTTATTTGGGAAGAACTTAAATAGATCGTCAGCTAAATGGGTGCTCTTGCTACAAATAGCATTTAGCCTTTTTCCCCCCCACGTTTACAAAAAGAGGGAATAGAGACTTCGGTAATTAAAGGGAAAAGGAAAATGAAAGGAACTGAAAATACTGAACTGTGGAGTCTGTGTGGCTTAAGTACGAAGAAACATAAAAAATTATTAGGACTGACAAAAAGCATTTCTGAGAAACCATGTCACAGATTGTGGAGAAAATCAATGCTGGAAGTAGGCACTGAACACCTCCTTTCAAGAATCCCAGAAATAGTTACTGAGGTTTTTTTCTTTTCTTTTTCTTTTTTCCCATGCTGAGGATAGAAAATGATCATTGACAATAAAATCATCAACTATATCCCAAGTACCACTCTATGTCTGGGAAATTTTGGATAATGTCTTTCCTTTAGATGTTGGGATGGGATAGGAATTCATTCACGTTAATGCACTTGTAACTTGTATAATACTGTATTTACATTTTATAATGAATTACTTTTTAAGTTTACTTTGTACATCGTATTCATTAGACAATTGTAACCAATAGGTTGTTATCAAGTTATGAAAAAATGATAGTTGGTGCCATACTGCAAACAAGGTAATCCATTATTCATTGGAAAGCAGATCATTTGGGCTCAGGCTGGCAATGACTTCACCTCAATTTTAAGAAAAATTGCACTTTTTGTGAGTCATGTTGGTAACACTTTTCTTTAAGCTGTCAATTAGCTAAATAAAAGTCATATTTGGGAAAGGCAACATAGAATTACAGAAATCACATTAATCATCCCAATAGATAGCAAATATTTTAATCTTAAATTAGAAAAATGGAATGTTGATTCCTAGTATATAAAGGGTAACATCACTTCTCGAAATTGTTATAAATCCCTCCTAAAAACTAAGCCTAAGTGTTTAAGTCTCTACAGTTATGGAGGTCCTTAGAAAAGAAATTAAGTTGAAATTTAAGATGAAATGTCTGTATAGTGTAAGCAGTTTAATGCTTTGATAGAAGAAGAATCATTGTGAAGTCTTAAGGAATCATCCTAAAGTTCCTCAAAACTACCCCAGTGGGTAAAATCCTCCTCCCCCGACTGACTAGAGCTTAATTTAGCTGTTTTGAAAGACTATCCTTTTCATGAGTTACTTTCCTTGGCTTCCTAATCACCAGAGGCACACTCTCTCCCTCTAGTGGCTAAGCATTCGGATAGTACTTTACTTTTGGTGACTGTCTCCCCAAGAATGTGGAATCTGGGCTGGGGGTAATGGCTCTCAGATTTTAGAAGGACAAATTAACCACATGTGAGAATCAGACCATGTAGGGAAACTTGTCCCCCTTTTTAACATCCTATGTTCCTTTCTCATTTGCTGATCACAGTATATCTACTTACCCCAAAGAAGTCAAGATTATATTTATGGTACAGACTAAAAGTAGGGGTCCTGTCTGTTTTATCCCCTGCTGTTGAGTCCTGACTCCGAGACTCACGGTTCCACTTGCCACTTACAGGGAGGATCCTTTGTATAAACTGTCATAATTCACTTTGTTCACAGTTTTTCTCAACAGCGTTATTACAGTGGTTAGAGAACATTTTCCATCTTTTACCATAAACTACACCACACACATTTTAACAGTACATGTATAGTTAGGCTATACATAAAAATGTGCTATCAGGGAAGTAGAGTACCATCCTTTTTGCCTACTGTATTCAGTTGGATTAAATGTTCACTTTGGGGAGGGGTTCAGGAGGAGGGGAAAACATATGCATGACCCCCCCCATTTTTTGCATAGCTGGTTCTTCCTGATCCTTTCTGTCCTGTCCTACTGAAACTATGCCTTCCCAGCACCAACCCCTATATTAGCACCTTGCATGTTTCCTATACAATTTGCAAGTAGTTTATTCATTTATTGAGTTTTTTTTCTTTTTGATTAAATTTGTTGGAGTGACATTGGAGCTCGGTCACACGGGTTTCAAGTGCACATTACTATGGTGCATGATCTGCATATTGCGTTGTGTGCCCACCACCCAAAGTCAGATCATCTTCCGTCACCATCTATTTGACCTGACCCTTTACCCTCTACCATCTCCCCCATCCTTTCCCCTCGGTAACCACCATACTGTTGTCTGTCAGTGTCTCTGAATTTCAATTTCATATCCCACATAGGAGTAAAATCATATTGTTCTTGGCTTTTTCTGACTGGCTTAATTTCACGTAGTGTAATATCCTCAAGGTCCAGCCATGTTGTCATAAATGACAGCGTTTCATCTTTTCTTATGGTTATCTCTATTCCTAATGAGAATTACACAATTTGTAAGTATTTTATTCACTTGTTGAGTTTTTAAAGACAAACACTCACCCGCTAGAATATCATCTTTTTTAAGGGCCAGAATTATGTGTGTCCTGCTAAGAACTGTTTTCCTAGAACTAGCAAAATGTTTGGTATGAGTTGTTACTCAATAAACATGTACTGGAGGGATGAATGTGGAGCTAATCACATACCTACTTTCCGTGTGTTAAACTGTTTTCAAGGGACAAAATTGATAAAGTATCAAAGATACATTCCCATTCCATAAAGAATTTGGTCAAATCTTGGATCATAAGTTATGTTACAAATATACTTAGCTCTGGCTTATGGTTCATGAGAAGAATGTGATATGATATAAATTGGTGGCTATAATATGAATTTTACCACTATAAATAGTAAAGGTGATTAAAATTGTATATCAAATATAAATTTGAATAAAATACATTATGTGCTTTCTGTTTCATAAACAGATTTTTTTGTTAATTCCTGACAATTCATGAAACAGGTGGATTATCAAGGAATGAAACTAATTTAATTCTATAACCACTAAGTGCAATTAGAAAAAGAAAAATTTCAAACGGCATTGTAACTAAGAAGTAAATTATGAAGTATTAATTGTGTTTTCTTTGGATGTTTATTTATCTGCTTTAGATTTAAAAGCCCTATTATCCTTTATAGGAATTTGGATCAGAGTGCATTTTTGTTTGTTCAAGGAATTAACTCTATGTTTTTAAGTTTGGGTTTTATTTTCAGCACAGGTACCAAGAGGACAATTTGAAACATTGCAGTGCTTTCCTAATATTAAGAGAAAGTTTGGGGATTATTTTATATTAATTTTTTATTTAGATGACTTTATTGTTCTACTATAGAACATAACCATCTAGAGTAGGTGCTCTGAAATACCTGGATCTCTGAAAAGTTGAGATTAACAAGCACACATGGGCACAGTGTTTTAAAATGGACTATTTGTTTTATTTTGGTCAGGTGGTGGTGTTCTCTTTGAAGTGGTGTTCTCTTTTTAAGTGGGATGTGGAACAATGGCCTCACTTTTTCTCCCGTCGACCTAGATTGGCACTGTGAAGAAGCAAGGGAGCCAGAACTGGAACCATAGTCTCAAAATAAAACATTCTAAGATCATAAACCAGGCATATTAATACCTGACGACTTTGCTTCCCTGACAGCATGGATAGTCTGGGGTCTGTCTGGGTGGCATGTGAGTCGTACGTGGCAAGGGTCTGCTCATTCTCTCTGCCTTGAACAATAGTTTCTTTTAACAATTCTGAAGAGTGTCACTTTGCAATTTAGAGATAAGGCTCTTGTACCTAGGAAAGGTAACATTATGACTTACCTTCACACTTTGATAGAATAATATCAGATTTCTTCTAGAGAGCATGTTTTGATATAGAGCAGATGATAAGCTATCCCAAATGAGAATTACAAGTTTGGGGATTTAAACTTAGACCCAAGAGGGTGAAGACTGGAGAGGTTTCTGAAGGAAAATGAAAGCATGCATTTTTAAAAATGTCACTAAAAACTAGCATGGTTGCTTTAAAATGTAGATGTGTTCAGCATTTGAAGAAATGTGTTCCATTAATCCAAAAAGGAAGGAACTTTGAGCTGAGTCAAATGTAGAGAGCTATGCTCAAGAAAACAACTCTAAAAGGCATTGGGAATAACATTCTTATAAGACACCCTCAAAATATTGAACAAAAGGTATAATGAGGTTATTGGAACCTCCAATAAAGTACTAGTACAAGGAAAGAAAATGATTAAACTTTCTGAAGACACAGCTCGGACATAGAAAGAGGTTAACAGGAAAAGAACATATTGTCCAGTGCATATTAATTTAGATACAGGATAATCACCACTGCTAGGGGAAAAAAAGGAAAACCAAAAATGCTCGACTTTGGAACTGGGAGGTGAAACCAGGACAGACTAGCCTAAAGATCTGTAATACCATCAGTTGCATTCTGCTGGAGATAACCACCGTCTAATGCAGGGTGATGACAGGCTGCATCTCCAGGGGAATATTTAGCGTGTAAACCAGTGCCAGAAAGAGTATGATTCTATGTTTTTAATCCTGTGAAAAACTCATGAATTACGTGCTCGGTGTTTGTGAAAACTCTCAACTCTTTATAAACTAAAATCCTTTCACAGTAAAGTCTAATCACATATTTAAACAATCCTGTATAGACCGAAAAAATACAAGAACGCATTACAAACAGAGTGGAAACCTAGGGAACTAAAAGCTACACAGGGATAGAAATGGAGAGCCATTTCCCGCTTGATAACCCTGAAAGAGCCTGTGGTGTGGCAGAGGGAAATGAATCAGAGAAAGGTCATTTACAGGTAGTAAAGTCAAATGTCACCTCCCCCAATTCTCATGACTTGTGGTTTAGAGAAAGGTTAGCTTAATATAGAGGTTAGTGTGGCATTCTGAACTGTCTTCAGACAAGCTCTGTGAATATGAGAATAACACCATCGGTGTCTCTCCCCATAGCAGTTATGTTCAAAAAGGTGCTTCGAACTTGACGTCATGGTGAGGTGCTAGACATCTGGGAAAGTCCCACTCGGTAGACTAAGGATATCATCAAAAGTCCCATAAACTAGATTCCAGAAACAGCTTCATTGGAAGACTGTATTTGAAATATACCATTACTGAGAAATAAATCCTGTGAAGTATCTGTAGCAGTTTAAATGGGTGATTTAACAGATTTTAAGGAAGGTAGAGTATCATGGGGACTGGGAAAGCCGTATATGTCGTCATTGTAGGCATTCTACGCTAGGCACCATGGTAAGCACATTGCATGAATTATCTCATTTAGCCCTCTTGGTCACTTTTACAAGAGGCAATGGCCCCATTTTCACATGAAGAAATTGAAGCTTAGAGGTATTATTATCTTGTCCAGGGTCTCACGGTGTCAGAGCTGGACTCAAAGGCATGTATTAACTTCTAGAAAGCACATTTAGTAGCCACCATGTTACACTGTCTCCTAAATAGTCAAATATGTTTATTAATCGTACAGACCTGTTGCTGTAGTTTAATTCTGCTCTTTGGGTAACAAACTGTTGGGTAACACGCCCATGTTCAATCACTTGAAAGGAAAACTGAATGTCCACGGCCTTCTTAGAAGGTTAAGTGAGTGTGTTATCAACATAGAACTCTACTAAATCCAGTGCCTTTCTGTGTGTGGAACATGACCAATTTGGCATCTAATACTTTAACATCAGATACTCATCGTTACCTACCTTTACCTCACCATCAAGTGAGGGAAATGAGAGAACCACTGAGAAAGAATTCAATTATAACCACCCTTGAAGAATTGAGTAATAACGAATGGTGACAAAGAGCTTAAAATTCTGGATGCCCAAATATATTTGTACACTTTGTTCAAAGGGAATCATCTCTGATTCATTGCTCTCAAAACATATGCATCATCCATCTCCCTTTTATAAACATACTTCACCTGTATGCGCAAAGAATGAATTACTGATTTTCTGTGAACGTTGAGACTTAACGGTTATGGTACTCTTAAATGACATTTTGAATTTCAAGAAACAGCTTTTTTTTCTAGTGGAAAGTAGCTCTCAGTGTGTAGTAAAGGTCAATTTGTACACTTTCTTCGGATCCCCTTAAGTGAAGCCTGGGAGATGAGGACCTTTCTGTCAGTTACAAATAGAGTGATTACTGGAGTAGGAAAGTAAAACTGTACTATTTTAATTGTTTTTTTTCAGTCCCAGTTTGCATAGATATTGAATTTTTGTTTTTAAGTAAAACTTCAGCATGTCACAATGCTGATGAGGAGGTGTCAATAGCAATTAAGACATTGAGACCAGAGGAAAATTGTTGAGATGAGGCCCCTGAGGGGCCAAGGGGAAAAGGATCTAGAACACAAGTAAAATAATTAGCTTCAACTAGGAGAGGGGATACCTCTTGTACTAAGCAAGAAAAGATGGGTACAAATGCAAGGAAATTAGTTGACATGAGAAGTTGAGGAGGGTTTGAAGAAGGGGTCAGTGTTACTGACAGTAAAGGGAAAAATGATGGTTGAACACTTAGGAGTGAACAATCTTGAAATAGTTGTTATAAAGAATGTGAAAGAAACTAAAAATATGGAAAATTGATGGGGAGAATAAAAGTACCAGTTGAGGCCAGTGACCACAAATAAGCCACCTACATTCTCAATGCTATAACCAAACTCACAGTCCAGCTATAAGCTCAGAAACTATGAAAGGTTGGATCCAATGTAGAAAGGTCACCAGCTGGGGAGCTGGGAGATATGGATCAAAGAAGTTTAGTTCAATTGAAAATAAAATGCAGTAGTGGACCACTGAGTAAGCAGATTGAGAAGGATACTAACTGTACCAACTAATGGACAGGAAAAGGTAGAGGGATATAGAGACCTTGGATCTCAGTGAGGCTGAGGAACTTGTATAGGAGAGAATACTGAGTAGAAGATGGGAATATACAGAGGACTGTGAACAAGAACTTGGTGTTTCTCATGGAGTATAAGATGCCAGGATCCAGACTTTCGGCCAAGATGGAGGTGTAGGTGGAAACACTGTGCTTCCTCACACAACCAAGTTTAAAGACAATAAAGTTTTAGTAACAAAAACACAGCCAAAACACAGAAAATTTAACTGCACGAAAGTCCAACAACAACGAATCGTTCATCCAGACCAGTATGAGGGGCAGAGTCAGTGGCAGAGCTGATCGGGCAGGAAAGATCGGTGGACTGACCCAGGTGTGCAGGCAGTGGTTGGCAGATCCCAGGCATGGGGTGGCAATGGGCAGACCCAGTGGGGGCTGGAGGCGCAAGTAAATTGGGCCCTTCTGGTGCTGGTTTCCAGGTGTGTGGGCTTGTACACCCTCCAGGACCCTGTGGGTCTCTCCAACGAACTCTCTGTGAGCCGTAAGGCGGCTGGCTGACCGCAGTCACACATTCCTGCACAGATAAACCAAGTGAAGGAGCGAGCAGTGAGACAGACTACTCAGGCTAGGGCCTCAGCGAAGGGAATTAGAGCCTGAAAGCACCAATGGGAAAGACCCTCAGGGTGGAGGTGCTAGGAGAAGTTCCCAGGCTCACAGAGAGTTCGTTGGAGAGACCCACAGGGTCCTGGAGGGTATACAAGCCCACACACCTGGAAACCAGCACCAGAAGGGCCCAATTTACTTCTGGGAAGCAGCAGAGGGGATCGAAATCTGAGAAAGAGCATGGAACAAACGCCATTGCCCCTCTCTGACCCCACCTCCACATACAGCCTCATAACCCAGAGACCTGGATTGCCCCACCCTGGTGAACACCTAAGGCTCTGCCCCTCATATGTAACAGGTGCGAGCAGACCAAAACATTATGGCTCAAGAACAGCTCAAAAGCCCCAGAGCCAATAAATCTAAGTGACCAAGAGATAGCTAACTTTTCAGATGCACAGTTTAAAACACTGGTGATCAGGATGCTCACGTAATTGGTTTAGTCACAAATTAGAGGAACAAATGAAGGCTAAACTAATTGAAATGAAGGGAAATGCACAGGAAACCAATAGTAATGGAAAGGAAACTGGGACTCAAATCAAGGGAGTGGACCAGAAGAAAGAAAACAATGACTAAACAGAAAAGAATGAAGAAACAAGAGTTCAAAAAAATGAGGAGAGGCTTAGGAACCTTCAGGATATCTTTAAATGTTCCAACATCCTAATTATAGGGGTATATACCAGAAGGGGGAGAGGAACAGCCATGAGTGGAAAACTTATTTGAACAAATAATAAAGGAGAACTTCCCAAATCTGGCAAAGAAAATATACTTCCAGGAAATCCAGGAAGCTCAGAGAGTCCCAAAGAAGTTGGACCCAAGAAGGAACACACCAAGGTACATCATAATTACATTAGCCAAGATTAAAATGAAGGAGAGAATTCTAGAAGCAGCAAGAGATAAGGGGACAGTCACCTACAAAGGAGTTCCCATCAGGCTGTCAGCAGATTTCTCAAAAGAGACCTTACAGGCAAGAAGGGGCTGGAAAAAACTATTCCAAGTCATGAAATCCAAAGACCTACAACCAAGATTGCTCTATCCAGCAAAGCTTTCATTTAGAATGGAAGGACAGATAAAGTGCTTCTCAGATAAGGTCAAATTCAAGGAGTTCATCATCACCAAGCCCTTATTATATGAAATGTTAAAGGGACTTACCTAAGAAAAAGAGGATAAAAAATATGAACAGTGAAAGGACAGCAAACTCACAGTTATTAACAACCACACCTTAAAAAAAAGCAAACTAAGAGGAGCTAGAGGACAAAAGCAGCTAGAGAAGTGGAACCATAGAAATGGAGATCACAAGGAGGGTTAGCAATAGGGGAGTGGGAGGAGGAGAAGGGGGGAGAAGGTGCAGAGAATAAGTAGCATAGACGGTAGGTAGAAAATAGACAGGGGGAGGGCAAGAATAGTATGGGAAATATAGAATCTAAAGAACTTGTGACACATGGACATAAACAAAAGGGGAGGGAATGGTGGGGGAGGGGTGTGCAGGGTGGAAGGGAATGAAGAGGGGGGAATAGGACAACTGTAATGGCATAATCAATAAAATATATTTTTAAAAAAAGATGCCAGGTTCCAGAATAGAGGGTGGGATATTATGGTCTTTAGGAGGTAGATTATCAGAAAAGTGATAGGTAGATGGTCTTGGGTCTTGGAGAATAAAGAAAAATACTAAACCAGTTGCTGAAGCTTTGAAGAATGAGTCCCTGATAAACTGAAAAGTAACAGCAAGAAGAAAGTGTAGGAAACAAGGAACATCAGAGGAACTGGAGTTGCTATACGGAAGTACAAATATTGTGAAAAGTGGTTTGTTTGGGGTTGTATGGGGGATGCTGACCCCATTTTCTAATCCTAAACTAGATGAATCATAGGAAAATGAGTGTCCTCCACTTGAGAGGACTATAAATAGGGTGACCATATCATCTGGCTTGCCAATAACACTTCTGACATAATTATTAATAGTTCCCCCGTTTGCTCTTACAAGTGACCTGATTTATTTAGGTTGTATGTTCATTCCACTTTAAAGAGGAGTGGTGGCCTAAAGAAAGAGCTTTCTTTTAGGAAGTACATGTTTTGGGGGTTGTTTTAATAAGTGAGAGGGTATAGAATGGATTTGCTTGCTCTTTTTTTTTTTTTAGCTTGAGAGAGGAGTTTCCAGGACTATAGTAGGACCAGTTTGGCGCAGGGTGATACTGAGTCAGACAGCAAGTAATGTTTGAACCGAAAGGGTGTAAGAGATGAGTTGACTTCACCTGGAGCTCCAGTCTGCTGTTTCCGTCTTCCTGTCTGTCCGCTTGCTGCCTGTCTCCTTTAATCTGGAATCAGATGGGTAGCCACACCTTCAGGGTCAAATAAAGGTTTCAGAGTCCAGTTCCTGCAGATCAGTGCCATCAAATGACCCCTAATTGGGATGATACCTCCTAATACTTACTCCCCTGTGTACTTATGTGTTGAGTGGTTTTCTCCGGGGCTTTGGCAGATTCGGTTTTCTCTGCCAACTCAGCTCTATTAGTTCCTTCCAAATCAGGGTAAGAAAACAAGGCAGCCTAAGGCCTGTGGATCGTAGGAAGACTGATTTATTCATCGAAGTCACTAGATATTGCCAAGGTATTGTACATCAAGAGCTGATGATGAAAGAAATGGTTAAGTCAGCTGATGACAATGCCAAAAAGAAAACAGAAGAACCGATCTTGCCAAAAGCAAAATGTTATGTCTCTAGTCACAACCGTGGGCTAAAATGCACCTTCAAAGGCCAATATAACTTGTAACCATATCGGAATTGAAGCTTCTTTTTAGAAAAAAAAGGTCCCACTTCTGCTAAACACAGAAATTCCCATTACAGTGTCTTCATAGGAGACCTTTACATCAGTGAAGTCATTTGTATTTCAGTCTGCAAATATATACTGCAATACAACCAAGGCATAAAGTTTATTGATATACTTCATAGAAATAGAGATAAAGCAGTTTTCTTCAGCGATGAACATTCGTCAATCTCCTTGACAAATAAATATATAGCTTACAATAAGTGGTTTTCATTCATGCTCTAATATAGTCATTCTTACTTACAAATAGACTGTTTTTAGGGGTCTTGAAAGCAGTAAGTTTGTAACATCAATTAAATATGAGTCATTTATTCAAAAATCTATACACAATTTTTCAGAACTACCTCGTGGTAAGAAATCATCCTCACTGCTGAAAATCATGATTCACAAACCTGTTTTCTGCTATTCGCATGTTTAATATATTCCTATTTAGTTATACATTTCATTGCCTAGAAAAATTCTAAGCTGTACTCACTTCCTGCCCCTAGATTCCCATTCCATCTTAGGGAAGTATCAGAGTATAGTATAGGAAGTGTTGTAGCAGCTTGGAATTATTCCCTAGAGCAGGGTTTTTCAAATGGCAGGTTGCAACCCACCCATGGGCTTTATATTTAGGGTGTCATAACCACTATTTTAAGAAATGAAATAGAATGGAATAGAGTGTATCACATATAAAGGGGGTGAATAAAAAGGTAATCTTTGATTTCTCAGATATACATATCCACTGGGGTCTTCACATGAAATGTATTTTTATCCCTTATAAATTGCATAGTCAAAAAATGGCTGAAGCCATTGTTCAAGAAAATAGATAAACAAATTGAGGTACATCACTTTATTGAAATATTATACAGCAGTTATATATTACTGTATAAATCAACATGGATGAAATCTGAAATGTGTATCTTGGGTGAAATAACCAATTATAAAAGTGTCCTTACATTAATTGTAAAAAACATTGAAAACAATACTGTGTGTTGTTTACTTACATACGTATATATAGTAAATGTATAGTTGAATGGAATAGAAAGATGCCAACTTCAGAATAGTCGTAACCTCTGGGTTGAGAGGGAGATGGATGGGGTGTACCTGCGATGTGTCATTTCTTAATAATCAAGATTCTAGACATCAGGAAACTGTAGTTCTGTTTTACTCTGATGGATTCACTTCATTTCTCTGGCCCTTATTTCTTCATACATGAAATAAAGGGATAATATCAGAGAGGGGTCAAAGTGTCCAACTAAAAGGAGAGGTGGAATTTTGTACTGAAGATGTGTTTTAACCGTGTAATATTCAACCCACAGAATGTAAGTAATTTCTCAATGGTAACCAGCTAGTTAGTGGAGAAGTCAGGCTAGACAGCAGCAAGTCATCTGGAATTGCAGTCTTTTGTTCTCTACCATTTAACTCTGCCTTCGATGAAAGGTAAAAGGACATGACATTTTATCTCGAATGAAGGAAAGAATGAATGTGTTAGAAAAGCCAAATTTAATTAAATGTGTATGTATTTTTATTGTTAAACATTACAAAAAGTTAATACAACTGATTTCGGGTGACCTTCCAGTCTAGTTTAGCTTTGCTTGTCTCAAAAGATTGATAGCAGCCATGTCTGGTTTCTTGTAGATCTTTTATTTATAAATTGGAAAACAGGCTGGTATCCTATTCAAAACTGATTTGTAGTTACTGTTAGAAGTTGATTATTGATTGGTCCCCCCAATACTGCCTAAAGGAATTTGCAATCCCAGTAAATTCAAAAGAACGATATATAACCTGAAAAAACCATCAATAAATTCTGGTTATGAAAAAGCCACAATTGAACACAAAGTTTAGTTCTGAACTCATAGCAACCAGGCAAACAACACACTAATTCATTCAATTGCCTGGGAAGCCCAAACACAGACACAGAATCTCCCAGCTCGTGGTCCAAGAGGAATTTGAACCAGGTGAGACCGACAGAAGTGTCATCGGTGCCCCAGTGCTGAAAAGCCTTCAACCCAGAAGGCATTGGGGTCATTTCCCAGCTGTACCAGTTGTTACTTCACAGTCAGGCAGATTCTAAATCTCTCTGTTTCCTCATCTATTAAAAGTGTACAGTAATAATAGAATTTACATTACAAGTTTTTTAAATTAAATAAGGATTAAATGAGCCAATATTTTAACTGATCAAATCAAGGCTGAGAAGAGCCTTGTACCCTAGTTCGGGCTATATGGTGTTTCTTTAATAAATTAAGCAACCTGATATTCTGAAAAGCAGTTTTGCAGAAGACATTCTTAAATCAGTGTGATTGCAGTTGAACAGATGATGGTTGTAGTGTCATAAAAAAACATATTCTCTCCCACGTGGATTGGAATATCCATTTCTCATGCATGGTCTCCAAAATGTAATCCCCCTATTACACTAAGTCAGATTCAGATTTTTTTCATACAGATCTCAGCCAACTGTAAACTGGCGTATCAGTGTCATTGCCCAGAAAGCCCCCCATGGCGACCAATCTCGACTTCACCCACCCTCACCCAGGGGCTCGAGGCTTACAGTAGTCTGCAAATGAAGATGCGACTCCCAAAGACTAAAAACTGCCCAGTTGTTTGTTCATCTTCATTGAAAGTCTTTAAAATGAAGTCAAAGATACAAAAAAACCTGTTTATAGACAACAACCTTTGTGTATGAAAAGACAACATATTCTATCACCGTTATAAGCAGTTTTAGTTCTGCTGAATCATTAAACCACATTTTATAATATTGGTGCCCCTGAACTATATTGCTACCATATGTTGTAAATACATGCTTTGTAATTCGATTTAGGTTAGCTTGCTTAGTGTCTACTATCTACGTCAATACTGTTTTCATTTAGCTCACAGTAAGATATGTTTCTATGCATATGTATCTTATGTGCCTTACCACCTTAGAGCAGTTTTAGAGAAAGACTGGGGCCTCATCTTTTATGATAGTCTCATTCCTTAACACAGTGATTTACACAGATTTAGTACTATCTTTGTTAATAAAAATTATCATGGAGATGGAATCCTTCATCAATAAAGTGGCACAAAATATCCCAATTCTCTTTAGTCATTCGTTCATTAGAAAGCCATTTATTTAATGCTTTTTCCTTTCTTTTTTTTTTGTTTTCTAGTATCTATGTTATTTTTTTAGTTTAGACCTTCACACTTTTTTTAATAATAAATTTTATTTAGTTACTTTTCAAGTACATTTTTTTATCTATTTCTCCCATCCCACCCCCCGCCCTGTCTCCCCCCTCCCTCCAATTCCCCCCCCAGTCCTCATCTCTGTGTCTTTCATACTTGTTCCTCAAAATCCCTCCCCCTTTTTCCCCCTTAAATTCCCTTCCCTCTCCCCTCTGGTCGCTGCCCACTTGTTCTCTATTTCAGTGTCTTTGTTTTTATTCTGTTTGCTTGTTTGTTTTATTCTTTAGCTTCCTGTCAAAGGTGAGATCATATGGTATTTGTCCTTCAATGCCTGGCCTATTTCACTCAGCATAATGCTTTCCAGTTCCATCCATGTTGTTGCAAAGGGTAGTAGCTCCTTCTTTCTCTCTGCTGCATAGAATTCCATTGTGTATATGTACCACAATATTTTGATCCATTTGTTTACTGATGGGCACCTAGGTTGCTTCCAGCTCTTGGCTATTGTAAATTGTGCTGCTATGAACATTGTGGTGCATAGGTTCTATGAAATTGATGTTTTAGGATGCTTGGGGTATAATCCTAGCAGTGGAATTGCTGGGTCAAAAGGCAGGTCCATTTTTATTTTTCTGAGAAAATTCCATACTGTTTTCCATAATGGTTGTACCAGTCTGCAATCCCACCAACAGTGAACTAATAGACCTTCACGCTTTGTCTAAATCAACTAAGCTATTATTGTCTTTTGCATTTACTAAACAAACATTTCTTTGGTTTCTCCTAAATCTTTGTAGTGTTTATAAAAACCCTGTCTTTTAAGTGTATTCATTTCTCTTTTTTAGAAAGCATATTATCATAGCACTTCAGTTCTCACTATGTACTTCAAACATTGGTGTTCATTCATAGTACTCTATTTACATTGTGTACTTTAAAAAGTGAGCTTATGTCTTAAAATAGTATTGACTTCCATATGATCACAGAACTAAAACTAGAATTAAAGTCTATCTCAGAAATACCTGTTACTTACTCTCATTTTTTTAAACTCAGGCTAGAGAACTTAATGAACTTTTAATTTTTACTCTTCTATTTTTATTTGTTTGCATTTCTCAATGAAACTGACAATTCAATTTTCATTTGAATGAAAACCAATAATTGGGTTGGACATTAAATTGAAAGTAAAATTAAATATAAATACTACCAGTCAATAGTAATGTAGAACTCTAGCCTGATGTATCCTAGTCTCATCTTTTATATTTTCATTTAAAAGAGCGTTCAACAGTAGATTTCTTTAGAAGCAATACATTTTAGGGATTGTCAGAGTTGTTATTTTACCTCTTTTCCACTCAGTTCATATATTTCATTTAGCTATATAAAAATCCTAAATTTTTATTGTCAAACCTGTTTTGCAAGTTGGATTTTTTTACCTCAGGGATTGAGAACTTTATTATAATTAATTTCATTGTCATTTAAACTTTGATAAATTCTAAGAAATATTTTAGCTTTTAGCGAATCATATTTGAGAATCAGAAGAATTATCTTAGGAAGGTATCGACAAATGATCATCAAGGTATAGGAATAAATGTAAAGTGATGTAATGAAAGCATTGTAATATATCATATTTTGACACAACCCATTCATTTGATATATTGTTTATCCTATCCATGCATTTCAGGAGGTCATAGTCATAAACTTTGAATATCCTTATAAAAAATCTCTTATAATTGAAGTAGAATTAATTGCAATGTGAAGTAATAAAATTGTAAAAAATATTATAGCTTGAAGATTATTGTTACTGAGCTTTGATTCTTTACTACAAATTGATGGGTTGCTACCCAAGTCCAAGGAAAGAATAATGTGTGTTTTATAAAAACTCTCCAATGTATCCAGTAATAAAAGCCAAAAGATCTTTTCCATAGAATTAATAAATTATTGCTTAGATTTATTTTTAACAAAGCAAATTTATCAAACCTTATCTAGCTAAGTACAATCCTAACAATAGGGGAAAATCAGAATCTCTCTCGTTACCTGCTTCTATAATTGTGCATGCATAAAGTATGCTTGGAGCCTTTGAAAAGGGGGCTCGTACAACCTGAATACTAATTTTGTGAATATTGTAATTTCACGTCTGCTATCCATGTGCAAGCTGGTTGTGCTTTGAGCAGCAGCTGAGACTTTATGGAAAACTTTGTAAAACATTCTATTTAGAAGCAATTCTTTTTCTTTGCATTATGTGCTCTGGGTATTTTTTTTCCTTTGTGTTTTATTTTGAGAACATTTGTATGAAAACAAGATCTTTGTTTCTTACAAGCACATCTGCTCTTGCTTCTTGTAGATTATGAAAGTCTTACAAGCACATCTGCTCTTGCTTCTTATAGATTATAAGAAGTCACCATCCTCTGTGACATCATAATCATTTCCATGGCAACCAACTGAAAATATAATGAAAAAGTTACAGTATGTAGAGAGGAAATTGGAGACAACTGTAATAGAACAATTTTTTTTAATCCTGAAAAAAAAGTTGCAGAATCTAAGTAGCAGCAAAGTGTTTATCTCAAAACAGATACCTAATAACTTCCCAGTCTTTTGCACCTACTGCATAGGGTACGTTCCTGTGAAAGCACCGAATCTCTAGCCCCATGCCTTTAATTCCCTTGAAGTCAATAAGCCCATCAGTTCCAATTATCCGCAATTTAGGGAAAGACCAGAATTCTTGAGGAAACAAATTCCGAGTGACCAACCTTATGGTCCCTCCATGCTCTGTCACATAGCTTGTCTAGTGTAAGTTCAATGAGAGAAGAAATGTTTGAGACCTTGGTGTTTTACGTTTTACAGTAAATAATGATACAGATTTGACTAACAGCTGAAAGGACCCCGAATCCCTCCACTTGAAACGATTTCCTGAGCGGGCATACGTTCACTCGGCCAAGTCACTGCTGTCAAAACCGTGGTGAAATGTGGCGGTAAGAGACCTCAGAACATAATCATGTGGGGAACGAGCCAAGGCTGCTAAAGAGAACTGGAATTAGGAACAGACTTTGTGGCATGTTCTACTACATCAGTAGTTGTCAAAATTATGAAGGCTTAGTCACAGTAACTGAACAACCCATAGGGAAATATTTATTGAGCACTTGTCATGCATAGCACGGTGTTGGGGACTGGGTGTGATATCGGGAATACACACACAATTCCTAGCCTCCCCAAGCCCTTCTCTGAGGTTAGTGGCTAATTATTGGCATCACTTTTTCTTTCAGCACTAAAATATTTTTTAAATCATTTCTCCTTGTTTTTAAAGAGTTTTATTTTTATTTCATAAAGGGTGCGTGTTTGATATGAGCCATACTAGCTTAGGAGCTGAGCCTGAATACTAAGGAAATTTGGAGCGAGAAGGCTCAGAGACAGCGCCCTCTGGGCACACTTGGATTCACATTCACTGCTAAGATATGTGATCTTGGACCTGGGTATGAAACAAGGGTCAGTTATATGGGTTGCCAACACACTAGATGGTGAATTGAAGATAGATGAGGAATGAAAAGAGGGGCGCAAGTACTAAGAACAAAGCATCTAAATTAAGGGGAGAAAGGCAACGGTATCTGTCTCAGCAGAGACGGGGAAGCTGTTGAGCAAAGGTCGGAATGGCAGGCAAGTCTCTGCAGGGGGGAGCATGATAGGGTGGGGATCTCACTGTGTAAATCAGGGACCCAGTCACACAACTCAGATATGGGACAGCCACTCGTGCAGTATCAGGGGACGAGGCAGGAAGCAACAGGGGAGGGTCCAAAGTGTTAAACGTCCCATGGTTGAGCACAGTTCGTGCATCTGTGCATGTGTGTATTCATGTATTCCCTCACTCAGTGCTAAACACTCTGTTAGACACAAGGATTAAGAAAACTAAAAAGTTGACCTTATGAGGCACATTACACTGGGTAAACCAATGAAGAATTAATTCAGCTAGTAGACGTATAATTCAAATGTGTACAAGTGTGATAATGGAAATAAACAAGGTGTCCTGATAAGGACAAAAGGAGTGGGAGGGTGGAGAGGTGCTCCGTAGGTATCACTGAAGACATAACATTGATTTACCTTTTAATCTTTTTCACTCCACCCTTCACCCCCAACCAACTACTGTGGCCCACAAACTTTAAAACTATAGCTGTTTAACATACACAACCCTGGTCAGCCTTATGCCCAGGTTCTATAATCAACCAGTGTGCTCACTGCACCCAGTGGTTTCTACCAACAAAATCTCCTTTACATCCTTGAATTATCCTGTATATCCGTCCAGTCTCCAAGATCAGCTGACGTCCTTAGCTTGATTTGTCTCATCACGTAAGCCTTCATGATGATTGGGTCTGAGTTAGAAGTAGCTTATTTTGAGGGTAGAAGTTTCTTCTATTTGGAAGAGGCTAACATTTGTAATAAAGAAGCCCACACATCACATGGGGAGTGTGTCTGTTGTTTAAAATATTTGGTGAGGTTCAAGACCTCTCTGAACTTGCTCAGTCATCACTTTGGGAGACTGGAGTCCGCTGCTGGCTTCTCCAAATCCGCCTGCAGACAAGGGAAGGAAGAGAGAGAGCATGATGGGGGAAGTTTTTATTGGCCAGGAGCAGAACTGCTGGACATCCCTTCTGCCCACATTCCACTGGACAGACCTCAGTCACATGGCATACCAAACTAAGAGGAAGTGTGGGGGATACCGTCTAACATATTTCCCCCCTGGTTTTGGTGAGCAAAATAACATATCTTTTATTTACCCCAAACTCCATTTCACTCTTTTGCCCCCACAAAGAACTTATCCTTTCCCCACGGGAGATCACCCAAGGCCCCATCCCCATCACAGAATCTAGCTAAAAAAGTCCAGGGTCCCCAGGCCCATGTCCACTGTGGCCCTCTCAGGTCCAGTCAGGACCAGCTTCGGGGGTGTGGAACTTGTGCAGTTGCACAGGTTCCCACACTCAGATAGCCCCCTACAAATGTTTTAATGCTGTGATCTCTCTGTTATGAAATTACTAATCACTTCATCTTCAAGTTTGTGCTTTGTCAGTGAAGTCCAATGGGATAATGGAGCACTCGCCCGAGCAGAGCAGGTCTGCTCAACACCTGTGTCTGCCATTTCTTGCTACCCTGTTTGCATAAGCACAGATTCCAGTGGATTTCTGATGCTTGGGAGTTTAGTGATACTCAGTGTGTGTGCAAGGTAAGTATGCTGTATGTAGGATTGAGTAAGCAGGGCACCAACGGCCTGGAAAAGTCAGGCTTTCCATTTGAACCAAAAACTGCTTCAAACACAGAAAGAAGATAATGGTGTTCTAAGAAACACAAAAGACCAAGCAACTGTATTATACCCTTTTTTCTTGTGCTCTCTTTCCCTGGATTAGCCAACCATTTACACTGAAATGATGTCATACAAGGAAGAGGAGAGATAGAGCAAGTACGGGTCCTTCCTTCATTCCATCCTGTACTCATCTGTCAACCAAAGGTAGAGAGGACTGAAGAATGCACACACACTGAGAAGCAAAATAAAAACAGTCAAATTAGTTCTATGCCACATTTCCACTGTTCTGGGAGAACAGGTGCATGTTCAAGTGACGGAATAAGAATGGTATAATTTCAGTAGTTCCACATCTGACTTAACTGTTGTTGTATTCCCATTTAAAACTGGCAATGCACAACAGAAACATAAATAATAAAAATAAATATTTACTTAGGATGATATTAAGTAGCAAACATAAAGTACAATGGTAAGTCAAACATACTGTAAAAAAAGCTACTGCTTTATATTTTAGTGCTTTAATGGGAAGTTTTTCCTACTTATTGAACAAAGGGCCCCACATTTTCATTTTGCACTGGCTCCCACAAATTAAGCTCCCAGCTTTCCCTGGGTCTGGTACTCTATGTTCTTTCTTCAAGATTACCACAATAAAAGCTTCCAATTAGAAGAGGAAATAATAAAATACACATAGCAGTCAATGACCCATAGATATTATTAAATCCTTCTGGGTAGATACTGTGAAGGGTAACCAGTGAAGATGTAGACAATTTCTTGCTCTGTCTCCGATTCTTCTTTCCGTGGTTCTTGGCTCCTCTCCCTGGACTTCTTAACCATCATCCCCCGAGGAAATACAGAATGATTGTTGAGAAGTGTTCTCTCCTTGTGGATTCTGCTGCATCCTTATCTCCCTGTCCACGGGGAGTCACAGCCCTCACCCCCTTTTCTTAGCCCTGGTTTAAGGTTCCTTTGGCACTACTATTTCTTTCATAACAATGTTTAAGTTCCTGATCTATTTACTTTCTGTTAGTTCCAGGTGCCAAGGCTTTAAAATGGTTATTAAATTTGCCTTATTTTTTGTGTCCTCATCCCCATGGTTTCCCTCCAAGTGAACCACAGCAACCTTGAGGCGATATGGAACAATATAAGGTGGAAAAATACCTCTCTTGACCTGGTGTTTACTGAAGGACTGAGCTGTTCCAGAAATCTCACTGGCCCTTTTGTCATTCTGAGCGATTTTTCATTTCAGGTCCCACAGCTGTCAACTTTTCAACCAGGGAAAGCCCTTGACCCCTGAACTTTCTATTGTTGCCAGTTTCTGCTTGAAAATCTGCCCCAACTCACCTGAGTGTATGTCTTTCTTCCTGAAGCAGTGGCCGGTGCACGACTGCTCTCACAGTTGCCCCTACTTCCCCAGCCCTCCAGGCTCAGGGGATACGTGCTCTGCCTCCCAGGTTCCCCCAGGACAGCGTGGTGAACATCTGCTGCAGTACACGGACATCCCCCAACGTCCAGCCCGCTCTGTTGTATTTGCCCCTCTGCTGGCCAGTCACTGAGCCAATGCCACTGGTTTCTGGATTTTGTTACAAAAGCAGGTCATGTCTAAATACCTATTATTCTACTTATCGAGAAGGACAGCTGCTGTAACCAAACACTAAAACCTCAGTGCCTTCATGTACTAAGACGTGCCTTTATTTACATAATACATTACTGTGGGTTTACGTTGAGAGGCATACCACCCAGTGGTTAAGAGAGCCAGCCAGGTTCCTTTCATCTTAATTATGTTATTTTGTACTGCCAAAACTTATATTTTTGAAAATCTTGGTTTAAAATTTTTTGTTGAAGCAATTAAAAGGTCTGTTTAGAAGTGTTTGGTTTATTTGAATACTCATATTTGGTAGCTGCCATAGTTGAAAAAGGCCCCTCCCAACTACAGGTGGAATCAAATGGAAGAAACATGTATTTGCCTGTAGTAAATAAAAATATATTCAATTTTCAATCCTGTCATAAATCTACATGGAAATGTAGTTTGAATTTTATTCATAAATTTAAATTTTCCCTGATGTCATGTAGTAGTTTTTCAAAGTAATCAAAAGATTGACCATTTCATTTCTGACAAATGCACTTCAAACTCACTAAAATATTTTTAAGCATGTCAGAAAATTATGTTTTTAAATGTTCTAGATATCATCATATGTGAGGTGTTTTTTAAGATTACAGTTACTTACACTGTCTCAGTTATAAAATAGGTATGCAATAGAAATCTTCCTTTTCAAACTGTGGCTTCCATACCATGAGGTTCTTTCTAAAAGCAACTATTATTTCTCTCATTGCTAAAAAATTACCTCTACCCTAAAGAGATTGATTATTTACAGTTTTGCTGTCATCCATTAGGCAGGACAGCCACTAGTTATCACAGAAAAATATGACCAACCAGAAGCTGACCTTCAGCGGTGCCCTTGGGTGCAGCACATTGAGATCAGCTGACCAGGGGGCAGGGGACAGTTACAAGGGTTGAAAACCAGATCTGGAGGAGCCAGGGGAAGATACTTGACGCACCCATAAAACCACTTACTCACCCACACACGGAAAGTGAATGAATGAATGAGAGGACATTGCCAAGCCCTCTAGTCGTCAGCTCCTATATGTCTCTCAGAAAATTTCCTATAATCGTGTGGGATAAAAGTCTGTTAGAGTCTCTGATAGGGCCTCTTTTCTAAACAAAGAAATAAAATTAAATGTGACACAAGAAGACAAATTATTATTTTTATTACAGAAATTTAGTTCAGAGGATGCCATTTAATCTGAGAGCAAAATGGACCTGCCAATGGGCCCCAGAATTAGCAGACTCGCCCAGTGTGGGCTTTACTAGACTGGACAGACTGACAGCGTTGGCTGAGAGGGGTGGAGAGACCAAAAGTCTGGCTAAGAAAGTCCTTTCTAATAGAAGCGAAGTATGAGAAAACAATGTCCCCTTCTACGGAAATGATGTTTGACAAACAGATCTGATGAGGATGCCGGCATTGACCTATATATTAAATGTCAGTATATTTTAATGTATTTCTTTTTATTTTAAAAAAATATTTTATGTATTTTTATTTTTAGAGAGGAGGAAGGGAGTGTTAAAGAGACGGGAGAAGCACCACTGTGTGACAGATACATTGATTGGTTGCCTCTTGCAGGCCCCAGCTGGGGGCGGGGGGCCTGGCTCACAACACAGGTGTGTGCCCTGGCTGGGAATTGAACCAACAACCTTTCAATCCACAGACTGGCGCTCAATCCACGGAGCCACACCAGCCAGGTGACATACTTCTTTTTAGATCAAAATGCATATGAATACAAGTTCTAATGTTTCCTTACTTTCAACCCAAGAGATTTTTCTGTAGACCCCTTAGGGTACATATACTATACCACTTTTGACACCATTGGGCTAAAAAGTACACTGGTGGACCACTATTAAACTATTGGACTATAGGAGACCATTCTGCGTGGTATGGGCCCAGACAGGACCCAGACCCACGGATAGATTTTCCTGTGGGGAATCAGGCCTGCATTGTACCTAGGCTGCTTTGAGACTTGCTTTTTGCTAAAACTCCCTCACCCTGAATTGAGGCAGCAAATATTTACTGCATATCTTTAAAGTAACTTCCTAAAATCTATGCTAAACCTTCCAAGGATGAGTGTAACCAGTTCAACCATTTTTCCCTTTGCATTTGCAAATATCCTTCTTCTCTGATGTGATGAGCGGCACCCTCTCCTTTGTTTTCTATAAAAGGTAACCACCTAAAGTGAACCTCTGCACAGTCAATGAAGACCATCATGTAATGTGTCCTGAAAAAGCAATAAAAGTTTGTTAAGGCCAGAGTTGGGTACTCTCCTCTTGAGAAGGTGGTGAAGTGCTCCGAGGCTTTTTCTCCTCTTGCGAGAGAAGCCACATGGTCCCTTTTCCTCCACAGGACTTGGTAGTGAATTTCTCGTGCCTCATCCACAATGTGGCAGACCCCATCAGCTGGGGTCCATGTCATTGGACCTAGATAGCAAGGTTAGTCTTAGCTTGGTTCCTGCTAAATAACCTGGCTGAAGGCAGGAAGAATTTCATAGCTCGTGTTTAGTTTTCCTTAAAACTATGTTGACTCTCTCCAAAGTGTACCAGATCAGCTTGGCCCATTCCCCTCCCAGTCAAACTGTGCTTTCATCTTCCACTGAACATGCTCTCTGGGTCTTTGTGGGTAGCTCATCATCCACCTGTCATCAGCGCTAAGCTGAGTGGTATTGACAGTCTGTCAGCCTCAGAGTCATTTGCGAAGGCCAACACGTTATGTCCAGGTACTTAGGTCTTTTCTTGATATAGTGTGAAGGTTAGAAAGGTTTTTGTTTTTTTATCTGCTTAATCCTCAGCAAATCAGGCAAGAGATTTTAGAAAGAAATGGAAGGAACATTGTATGGTGTCATTTATATGATAAACAGGATTTCATGTTTGTATCCAAAGGCTTCATAGTACAGAGAGGACCTCAAGCAATAGAAAGTCTAGACTGAGAAGCTAAATAATATCCACAGGCTCTTCTATCTTTTTTTCCCCAGAAATCATTTTCAAAATAAACTTTTTGATTTTGGAATAGTTTTAGGTTTATGGAAACATAGTTGTAAAGATAGTGTAAATGGATGTAGAATTTGCACTCAGTTTCAAACATATTTTTAAAATATTTTGTTTGTTTGTTTATCTGGTTGTATTAATTTGCTTTTAAATTTTTTTAGATTATGTGCATTTAATGTTACTTTAACAGCTCTTGAAAACTATTCCAAGATTTGTGTAAAAAGATACCACTTTCATATTCCAGGACTTTTAGTTAGAATAAGAATTCCACTTAATTGTAATAATTCAGATGTCTATTAGGCCTTTGGCCTTCTTAACTAGATTTAGGAGCGTTTAAAACTTCCCCTCTGGGCAAATATTTTAGGAGTTGATGAGCATTCAGCTTCATTTAATGTACAGCTTGTCACTGATATCCCTCAGAGGCTGACAATTTCTATTTATTGCTAAATGAGAGTGAACCTGGGGTCCACTGGAGTTCCTTTTCAGCCCCAGAAGAAGAAAGGAGATACATCTTGAGGAATAGACCAATCTCTGAAAGGCTAAGAAAGTCAGCAGTTTTGGGGATGAGTTTGCAATAGCTTAAAAGCTTGCTGCCCAATAACCCAAAGAAGAGAATGAATGAACTCAAAGTGAAGACCTGAGACCACTCCTTTGCACTCAATGTCATACCTTTAGGACAATAGCTCCTTCGGGGCAGAGGTCCTAATTCCCACATAGAAATTGTGACTGGCATGTGGTTGGCACTCAATAAAGGAAACTTGGTGATTCCTACTCATCGTAAAGATTAGGAAGAGACAGCTGAACTGTCAACAGAAAAGAGATGCCTCAGGAGAGGGAACTTCATAATTTAGCTTCCTATTTTTAAACTTGTGGATTTTGCAGGAAAAAAAACATATGCAGTTCACAAACCAAAGTGAACAGTCCCTGCATAGAACAGGCAAACCATCTCTTATTAAAATCTAGAATGTCCATATGATGCAGCATGTTGTATAGTTGAAGAAGGACACTGGCTAAGGGGGGGATTCAACTAAAACGTCTTGTCAGTAGAGGTCAATAGTGAGATCACACGTGGGCATAAGAGTGAGCAATCATCCCACAAAGGATTCTCATTACCTAGGATGCCTTTGAAGCTACCTATATGAAGGGACAGAATTTGGTGTAAAAATGTTGTTCATTAGAGAATTCTCATTGTTTGTACATTATGAGACTTTAGGTTTTGGGAAGCTACTTCTTGAAAAACATGTAGATATTTCATGTAATAATTTATTGACATGCTTGGGGTCAGAGTGCAGTATTTTGCAGTTTCTAAGTAGCCACCTTGTCACATAAGAATTCCTTACAGTAATAGGTTCACTTTATGTTATAGATATCTGATAATAGTAATATTTAATATTTCTTGAGCAATGAATAAGTGCTCAGCAGAGTACTAAATACTTTGCTCTAGTTTTAAAATAGCTCCATAGGGTTAGTAGCATTACAATTTTCATTTTAATGATGAGGAACTGAGTCCTAGAGATAAGTTAAGAATCTTGCTCACCCTTACACATCTAACAAGCCAGATTCAAATCAGATTTTGTTGACTCCAGAGCCTGCAAGCTCGATCACTATGTTACATTCATTAAAAAACTGGATAAAATGACCCTGTGTGCTTTCTTCTCCCATTGCTTCCATATTCTGTCACTAAACAATGCAGTTTAAATAAAAGGTATATAGCCATACAATAGGAGCTCTGTACTGGGGTCTGCTGCCGTGGAACCAAGTTTTTCTTCATTTACTTCATGCAACAGTTCTATGTCCCACTTATATTATCAGCACTGTGTAGTGGATTCACATCAACAAACATAAGAGACATGAGGGCCCTGCCCTTAGGGGCCTTTTATACTTGAGAACAAGAGGCTACACATACATATGACAAATTAAATAATCATAAACTATATGATAACATTCCAACTGAGTGGTCAGAAAAATGCCATAAAGTCCAGAAGAAAGAGGGACCACTTTGCTCAAATGGGCAAGGAAAGTCTTGCAGAGGCAGAAGTCAAGTGATTCTTTAGAGTGAGGAAATCTGGGAGAACCCAGAAGTAGGAGTGACCTGCTTCTACACCTACTTCTTCCAACAGGAAAGAGAGCAAGCAAGAGTACAAGGCAACGATAATCACTGATGTGTCTGTGGGGTAGTAATTAAAGCAGTTTAATTAGAATGTATAATTTGTACTGGAGAACAGTGAAAGAAACTGGAAGTTAGAAACACGTAAGGAACATCTTGAAGGGCCAACCCAAAGCTTTACCCTGACGCAGCTGGGAAAGGGAGCTGAGACTTACTGATAGAAGGTTGTATCAAGAAGAGTCAATGGGACTAGAAGTGGAAGGAATCAAATGATTCCTTCCTCTGGATGGAGAGGAAGAGAAGGCACAGTGGGAAGGGAGCAGATGGCCGGAGAGTTTATGGCAAAAGAGGAACAGGATCAAGAAAGAGATCTTGGTGAGTCCGAAACCTGGGAAAATGCCATCTACGAAGAGCCAGTCTTCTTATCGGAGAGCTTTTATAGAGACAACACATAACTTAATGGGTTTGAAAAAAGCAAGGAATAATAAATTTATTATATAATGCGAGCATTCAGCAAAGAGTTTTAAATTGTTGATGATGACACCAGTTTTAAAAACCAAGAATAAATGTGAGCCAGATTCTGAAATTCTGAAACTCACAAGGGAGGATCTGTGTTTCCTGGGGTGGGAGGGAGGTCGATGCAGAAAAGAAAGTAGGAAACACAGAGAGGTTAGAAAGTGGTATTGGATGTTCTAAACATCAAAGGAAGAAAAATGGAATGATAACGATGAGTTGAGGATGTGAAGGCCCATGAATCAGTCCATTTCTTTTTTCCCCATTCAGTGAAAATGTGTAATCTTTAGACTAAATACATGCTGTGATACTTTCTGAGAAAAAGTCACTCAAGAAGAGTGGGCAATGAAATAAAATTAGAAAGTGATAACTTCATTTTATTTAATATTCAAGTTGATGACTATTATAAATACAGAATATGTAAGGAAAGTTTATATCAGTGAAAGTTTTATAACACATACTAGAAAAAATGGACTCACTGTAGGAAATGGAAGCAGAGAAGATAGAATCAAATCTGAGAGTTGGGAGGCGGTGGTGGGGCGTTTTGGACCTCAGATGGTGAGTGTGAGTGTAATTGAACAAAAACAGAAGTTTGGCTGCCTGACACCACGAAAGCCAAACTCCTGAGGCAGAAGCTGGTGCAAAAGAAAAGAGGTTTTATTGAAGCGCCACTTGAGCTGGGTGGATGGTGGACTTCCATTGCAAAGACTGTCTCATCTTCCTGCCCAAGCCTGCAGTTCTTCCTGGGATAGGGAGGGCAGGGCTTTTTTTCCCACCTAATTACCTTTCTATCCTTTGGTGCACCTGAGCCCTAACCATGGCTATTTCCAGCTTCCCACTCTCAGTGTGAGAACCTCCCCTGGCACCATCTTGCCCAATGGGAAATACCCCCTAGCACTCTGACTGACTGGTAACATCACTAAGAGGAACCAGGGGCAGAAGTTAGTTCAGAGATCTCAGAAGACCATCACAGACATTACCAGGCACAGGCTACTAGGAGAGGCAAGCCTCTTCACCCATATGGCTCCATGTGGGTTAGTTTCCATATCTAGAATTAAATGTCTCATAGCACATTAAGCATCCACTTTGACTGGCCAGGTTTCAGCTTTGAAAACCTTGACTTTGGGAGGTTACTTGGGGAAGTAGGGAGAGGAAAGAAAGATCCTGGAGATATAGAAGTCAAGACAACTCCACCCCTGGGTACAGCCTTCACTGCCTGAATCTGAACAACTCTCCAGGAAACTCAAAAACCTGACAGTTTCTTGTGTCTTCACTCCAGTAAATGGAAGCCAATGGTGATCTTAACTTACTGAAAGAGTTTGAAGTGCCCCCACCGAAAGCATCAGGAAAAGAATGAATTGTTGTGTGTTTATTTCTTGCTCTTCAGGAGTCACCTTCAATGTGACTTCTTGTATTGAGAGGGCATTGTATACGGCTGCGTGGAGTGCACAGTAGAGGTCGTACTTGGTTTCTGCCTTGTATTCTTTTCACGCTGCCCTAATTTATCTAGAAACCACCCATTTTGCATGAAATTAGGCCAGTCCAGCTCTTCTAAAATTGGACTCTTGTGAGCAAATGCCAGTCTGAGTGATACAGCTGGATCAAGCTTTACCTGCAACTTTCACTACTAGTACAATTTTGTGGTTTTGAGTCAATAAATTACCTTACTGTGAAGGCTAGTTAAGTGCCATAACTGAGACACCTTTCTGAATTACATTTATACCCATCTACTAAAATATTTTATTTTGCCTGTTTATTTGCCTCTCAACACAGGCTGTCTCGCCATGAATTTATCTGCCTACATTTCTTATCTTTCTGCACAGACACTGAGCTCCTGGAGGGCAAGGATTGCAATTTTCATATTTCCCTGTTTCTCCTGGTTTTCAGAATATGGCTTTGCAGTTAGTAGTGCTTAATAAATATCTGTAAAATGAATAAGTGAAACTTTTGCATTGGCTCTTATTAGTACCATACTATGTTAACATACATTAATAATTCTAAAACGGTTGAATCAACAGTATAAAAACATCATTGTCTATTGTTTGATATTTTGTTCATTTGTTTGTTTCTCTTTCTGGTTATAGGAAATGCTATCTATAACAATGACTTGGTTTTTTACTTTCTTCCCCATGGACCACAAAAATTCCTAAGATGCCAAGACAGTTCATTTAAAGTTCTAAAGATTAGCAAGAAATAATCATTGTTATCTGTTCTACTGATGTAACTCTAGCTCAGAGCTGAGTATGTTGACACAGCTAAAGCAGCCTTATCTTGGATAAAGAGGAAATTTACATTGAGATTTGGGCACACTGAAGATAGCCCAAAGTTAAATAAAATCCGCCTTGCTTTCAAATTCAGTCTTGACTCGTACTAGATATTTGACCTTGGCAGAATTATTTTGTTACTCTTGGTCTCAGTTTTCTCATCTAGAAAATGGAGGTCATTATACTGTCAATCTTATAAGATTGTGATAAGGATTAAATGAGCTAGTAAAAAAGCAAGGCACATAGATTCATGTTAGTTATAATAAATAATAAGTACTATTTTTCTCCATCCCCCCCTTCCTTTTTATTGTTCTAAAACATTGTTCTGATATTATTATTACCATACAATTTGGGAAACAACCACAGTTTTTTTTTCATATGGAAACCAGTATTTCTACCTTCAGATGCTATAAAACATTGTATTCGCTGCCTCTCAATAATAAAATAATCTTCCCATGTATGCTGTACATAAAACCTGGCTGGACTCTTTTTTAGTCCTATGTCAATATAACAAATAAGTCTATATACTAAAAAATTAACAAGACATGCCCTAGAAGAGAATACCAAAGTTACAAAAAATCAAATAATTACATTAACATTAGGTGATTTTTAAATAAGGTAACACACAATGACCTTTAAAAGGAATTTAACAATAAAATGTTTTTAATTCATAAAAGTAGATTTTTGAAAAATTATTCTGATTTTCATTTTACTTCCCTTATATAATTACCTTTTATTTAAATATTCGCTGAGATAATTATATATGCTCCTGGAGTTGTAAAAATTAATTTAGAGAGATCCCTTACACAGTTTGTTCGGTTTCTCCCAATGGTACCATTTTACTAAAGTATTATATCATATTACAACCAGGATGTTGACATTGATTCACCCAGCAATTTTAGATTCCCAGTGTTCCTTGTCCTCATCTGTGAGTGCGTGTATTTCATAGTCAAGATACTGAAGAGTTTGACAGTACATTCCACTGCAGTCCTTTCTATAACTTATACTATGAACTAAAAATAATTTAGTGATGATTTCTTACAATGAATGAATGTGCAAATTAACCTTGTGCATCAAGTACCCCAATGATGCTACTACTAGGTTACAAGGAACCAGATTTATTTGCAAATGGTCATGAATTTTGTTTCTGATGGAAATTTCTTTAAGCAACACTCATTAACAGACATTTGGCTCTGTATACTTATGAATGTACATATATTTCTCTAGCATTTGCACATTCTTATTTTTCCACATGGACTATAATTGAGAATACAAGGACTCATTCATTTATTTACTCCACAGTCAATTGTCTTTTATCTGAACTACAGAGATCTACTCAATATTACAAACATCAAACCAGCGACTCTGCTATCTGGCTCAATCAACTCAGATTCTTATTTCACTTTTGTTTACACAGCATTTTATCCATGTTTATCAGACATACATGACATGCAAGTCCATTTATGTAAACTATTATACTACAAATTCATACTATAGTTTATTTGCATTTTAAATAAAAAGATATTTAATGTGTTTTTAATATAAAATACTCAAGATAAAAATGTATAACTAGATGATCAATATAATTTAAGAATAAAATTACCTAGTCAAAGATACCTACAGGCCAATAAATGCATTGATCAGGTGTGAGAAATTACAGAGCCCTTGACATTTATGGCAGCCTGAGGGAACCATAGGAGGATGGGCTTAGACAGTGGGCTGCAAACTCATGAAGGATGTCAGTGCAAAGCATTCAGGAGCGACTTTAGAGAACACTTGCCTGGCTCTGCTCCCTTCCCAGTCATCAGTTCTCTCAGCTGAGACAATCTCTCCAGATTTTTTTCACCAGGAAATGGAAATAAACCCATTATTTCTAAGAGATGAAATATTGATCATAATTTTATATTCATTTCATACTAAAATCTATATGTAAGTGCTTCATTAGAGAGTTCAGTTTCTGTAGGATTGTTCAGTTCAGAAGAAGTTGCTGCTGGTGCCATCATAAACAATATTTATACCACATCCTATGAAATGATGGCGGTAACATTCTGGGTCATTTGGGGAGAGGCAGAGGATGACATTTAGCTCTCACCTGAAAATAACTGTTGATAAGTGAATGGTCCTCATGATGAACTACTGCAGGCAGAGTAACTGAAAGGGACACACACATGGGTGCCCCAGTCAGGGTGCAAGAGCTCCCAGCTCTGTCCTGGGACCAGCAAAGCCCTCCCCCTCTCAGTGCCTCAGCTTCCTCATTTGTAAAATGGCAGTCATCATCCTCATCATCCTCATCATCTACTTTATAGAGTTGCCGTGCAGGTTCAATTAGCTTTGCCTGGATAGCACTTAAAACACATATTATAACCCATGGACACAGACAGCAGTGTGGTGATGGCCAGAGAGAAGTAGAAATGGAGGCTGGGAGGATAGGGACAAAGCGGGGGTGGGGGAAATGAGCACATCTTAAAGATTATCAACAATAAAAATAATAAAAAAGATTCCCGAATATATATTAATTGCTCAGTAAATGAGCTGTGACTTAACAAGACGTATTTTTTAAAGCAATCTCAACTTTTACCCTGAGTTTCCGAATTATGTGAAACAATACTGAAAAATGGTGTTTATACGTGTTAAGAAAGCAGTCTCAGAGATCTTGCCATAATACTCAGAAATAATCATTGAGAATGAGCTGATTTTGCTATTAGAGTGACTATTTTATTGTCAGAATGAACCATGAGCAGCATGGCTCTGTATACAACAGAATTACATGAAACCCAAACAAGAATTTGCTCCCTCTTCTCCATGTGCTGATAAGGAGCCATCTTCTGAGATTTGGAAGCATTGCAAAATTTTACAGCAATGAATGTCATGGAAAGATTGAGGGAGAATGGGTGCATAGGCTATTAGCCTTGGTACGATATTTCATTTCCTCTGTCGTTTCTCTACTAGACATTTCCCAGCACCTTCCTAAATGTTCTTGCTTATTTATCATATACCTTATGTAACACCAAACATGGCATTGCATTGATCAACCCATTGTGTTTTTCCAGCTTGTCTATCTACTCTGTTTGGATGGTTTTACCCACTAGCTCTTTTGAATAATAATTTGATTTGATTCAGAGTCTCCTGGTGCACACTATTTCTTGAGAACATGTTAGGCACTTCAGGAAACTCTTTGGCCCAGCAAGTTCCCTCTGGGTGAACAGCAGCAGGTTTTTCTTTTACCTGCTGACAACTTATTCTCTTTTGCAAGCTGTTCTCCCTCTGCCTGACTTTTACACATTTTCTTCATATTTCTGTTCCAGATTCTCTTCAAATCCTACTCTTTATGGTCTACTTGGGTGATTTCATCTTCAATAGCTCCAGTTATAATCTATTGCACAGGTGGCAAACACAAGGCCCATAGGCCGACTCCAGCCCTCCACCTGTTTTTATCTGGCTCGGCACCTTGTTTCCAACTGACGGCAGCACCTAGCTTCTTACCCTAGTTAAAGAGTAGTTACATTTATACAGTCCTAAAATTACATTCTGCCCTTTGAAGGCAACTGCGAGGCTGATGTGGCACCCAGTGAAAATGAGTTTGACATCCCTGATCTATAGGATAAATGACTACAAAGTCTAAACCACTAGACTAGTCCTTTCTATTACTGGCCTTATGATAATTCCATATGGATGTCCCATAGATATTTAAACTTATCATGGTCAAACTGAACTAATAATTCCACAAGCCAACCTATTGCAGAAAATGGCATAAACATGTAAATTATTTCTAGCTCCTCACCTCACTGAACTCCAATGGCCAATCAGTCACCAGGCTGTGATGAATTCATCTTATAAAAACTGTCTAATTAGTTCTTTCCTCTCCATTTCTATTGCCACTACCCTATTCCAGGCCATCAGCCTCCCTTGCTTAGATTATTACAATCTGCCCAAATGGTTTTCCTCTACCCAAAACATTCTCCAGGGATACTGTCAAAGTAATCTACTTAAGTGTGAATCTAATGATGTCCTTATTTGATTTTAAACCTTTCAATAACTTTTTGCTCCCCAAATAGAATTAAAATTCTTTAACTCCTAAGGCCTTTCATGACCTGGCATATCCAAAAGTCAAGATATTTGATGATAAAAGCATAAGTTTTGAAATTATGTACCTGGATTTGGATCCTACCATCCATCCATCCATCCATCCATTATTGAGTAACCGCCATGTGCCTCTGTGAATATAGCAGTGAAGAAAGACAATAAAGCCTGCCCTTCTAGAGAACAAGTGTAATCTGTCAGGTAATGTTGAAATGCTGGAGAGCAGTGGGTGTGATGAGATTGATATACACATTTAGTGGCATTCAAAGATAGAAAAAAGAAAGCTAATCTCCAAGGTAGAGGAGTATCAAATATAGTTATACACTTCTTAGTAACAGCAATATATTTTGAGAAATGCTTCATTCGGTGATCTAGATGGCATAGCCTCCCGCACACCGTGGCTACATGGTATAGCCCATTGCTTGGGTATAGCCCAAGTCTTTGCTGCATGTTACTATGGAAAACAACATGAGATTAAGTCAAGCACAAGGGAAAGTGATGTAGGCAAGGGGGGGTGGTCAACATGAGATGCATGAGGCTGCTAACACTGGAAATGACTGTTTGACAGCAAACATGCTGTAAAACATGCATGTTTTTACTCATAAAAACATGGGTAAAAAGAGTACAGTAAAAAAGAAAAAAGTCAATACAGTAAATAACCTAGTAACATAGTTGTTTATTATCATTATCAAGTATTATATACTAGATATAACTGTATGTGCTATACTTATTATACTTTTATATGACTGGGGCATCACAGGTTATTTCATGCCAACATCAGAACAAACAGATGAGTAATACATTTCTCTGTGACTTTATGGTGGCTGCGATGTCACTTGGTGATAGGAATTTTTCCCTCCATGGCAATATTATGTGACCACTGACATACATGAAGTTTGTCGTTGACGGAATGTTATATGATGCCTGACTGTAGACATTTTTGTATTTCCAGATAAGATTATCTTGAGACTAAATGTCTCTGTGGCACTTTAAATTTTACTCATTTTAGTAACTAAGAGAATCTGTAGCTGCCGTTTGGAGAAGAGACAATGAGGAGGAACTGAGAGTGGAAGCAGGGAAATGGTTAAGAGATTATTATTTGGAATCGTCCAGGACACAGACATTTTGGGTGGTAACAGTGATTGTGAGGAGCAGCCTGACTCATACGTTTCTAAGGTAAAACCCCCAGGACTTGATGGATTGGATTTAAAGGAGCGGAGAGGAGAGCAAAACATCATGGATTACTTGAAGCTTTTGACTTCAAAAACCAAAGTAGTAGAGCCACTCACTGAGATGGAAAAGAACAAGAAAGATCTTATTTCGGGTGGGGAAAATCAAGGATCAAGAATTTGTTAATTTGCCTGGCACATGTCCGAGTTAAGATGTCGGGTAGGCAGCTGGACATGGCGCTATGGAGTTCAGGCAAATAGTTTTGGCTGGAATATAACATTGGCTATCATTTGCATATGTGTTTTTTAAACACTTGTTTATTTACTTTTTAGAGGGGAAGAGAGATAGAAAGAGAGGGAGAGAAACCTCACTGTGAGAGAGACAGCGATCGACAGGGTTGCCCATCCCACTGAGCCATGCTGCTCAGGGCCATATTTGGTTTTAAAGCCACGGGACTGAACGAAGACTAGGTCAGTGCCTGTTTATCAGGATTGTGCTAATAAGTGTTTAAGGAATGACTGTATGAAAAGATATGCTATCAGCAGATTGATCTACTCCTTTCGACAGGACCTGCTCTCTCTCAATTCGCCACAGTCCCCACTGTCCACTGGGCTGTACACGTGGACTCACAGGGGCTCTATTCACTCTCTATATTCTTCGCCTGGCCCTTTTGACATTGGAGTTTGTGAAACAGGAGTAGTCCTTCTTTATGAGTCCTTTTTCATTTTGTTTATTTACTCCATGCTATATTACATGGTATTTGTCTCAAATGTCACATTGCTGGTGAAATCATGTCATTAGCCTCAGCTTGCTGAGTGAGGTCCCAACAAGTGTCTGCTGTGACAGCAAAAGGACAAGCTAGAGATACTCTACTTTCTAAATATGTTTTTCAATGCATGTAAAGTTTGTTTTCATTACCTTGAAATTATTTAGTTTCTTGGTGTTGAACTTGAGGTTGGTACCCTGTATGTAGCTGTAGGAGGAGGAGTGGTTCAGAAAGTGTGTTTTCAAAAGAAATTACTGTATTGTCTTGAATAATAATATACATGTTTCAGGTTATCTTTTTCAAGAGGACAATATTGGTATATAAGAAATATTGATACATTAGTTTTGATAAGTTCTCAAAGTCAACACCAAAAGTTTGGAAGTGATATCTAGCCATGACCAGTATAGCTCAGTTGGTTGTGTGTCATCCCACAAAGCAAAAGGTCACTGCTTCGATTCCCTCTCAGGGCACATGCCCAGGTGGCAGGTTCAATCCTGGGGCAAGACTTGTAAGGTAACCGATGGATGTTTTTCTCCCTCTCTTTCTCCCTCCCTTCCCTTCTCTCTAAAAATAAATAAATAAAATCTTTTTTAAAAAAATAAAGGGATACCTAAAAGTTCTTTTCAAAATATGGGTAAAGAAGACTCATTTTATCTTAATTTTTTAAGTAAAGCAATAATTTAAGATACAATAAAAAGAGCCACAAAAATTAATTTATTATGGAAGTAATTCCGTGTAGAAAAATTACATTCCAAATTGTCTGTCATGAACCAGAGTTGTCAGCAGGTGAATGAATGGGTCACAGGGTTACAATTGGATATGAAATGTTGCCTGAATTAAATGCTCTCTCAGAGGACACAAGGTCAGCTTTCAGCCATATGCTGTAATTTTTTACATTGATTTTTCCTCATCTGGAGGATGTATGAAGTATAACTAAAAAGCAAAGGAAAATATTTCCCACTAAACCCCCAATTATTACTTTATAGTCAAATACAGGCTATAATTTTCCCTTTCCCCCTTGTTTTATATCTCTATCGGTCTCTTGTTCTCTCTGCCCCACCTGCCTTTCCTTTCCTGGGTTCACCTGTATTATGATATTTTCCTTTGTCCTGCCGAGCACAGACATAATTTCCTGTGTGGCACTCAATATCTCCAAGACCTTCGATGCTCCTTGAGTGGTATGGTATTATTTGGAGGTACGTGATAGCACAAAACTGCATTATCTGCCTCATTTGTAAAAATCATCCAGTTCCCAGATATGTGGTGAGCAGTTGCTGGTAAAGCACAATCCTAATGGTCTTCATAATTGTTGTTTTCAAAACCAGAAATAATTCTGGCCACGTTGCATCCCCCTTTTAAGACGTTAGTGGTAAGAAAGAACTCCATGTTTTGGGAGTTTTATAGGATTATATTTATTATAGTTAAACATTTTTACTGCTGTGTTTTTATAGTAGAACAACTTAAAGAAGTCCATTTTCTTATACTTGTTTGGGAAACACTAAGGGAACCATATGCACATTTGTGTGCCTCTTCGTGTGTATTTCTGCTTTTATTGGTAAAATACTGGAACGTATTTTTGTTGCAGATGAGTCCACCGGAGTGTGAGAATTTATCAGCTAGGACTTTACAATGCCTTTAAAAGGAGACCCCATTGTACCACTTTGTTTATATCTTCCAATAAAACGTAAAGTTCAGCCCTGGTTGGTGCAGCTCAGTGGATTGGGCATGGGCCTGTGAAGCAGAAGGTCACTGGTTTGGTTCCCAGTCAGGGCATGTGCCTGGGTTGCGAGCTGGGTCCCTGGTAGAAGATACATGACAGGCAACCACACATTGATTTTCTCTCCCACTCTTTCTCCTTCCCATCCCCTCTCTCTAAAAATAAATAAAATATTTAAAAAAAACATAAGGTTCAGAAAGAGCTCTCCCAGTTAATTTTTAAATTATTCTTGTCCTACTTGAGAATAACCTTTGGAATTAAACTTTCTGCAGTGATTACTGGTCTACACATTAATTATAAACGGCTTGACCTTAATCAATTTCTGTTCTATCTATCAGTCCAAATTCATACTTTGTTTTTAAGTAACTTAAGGAACCCGATCTGATTCATGCAAAACTTCCATTGACTTTTACCGCAGTCAGTGAAATTTTGTCAGACATCCAGAATCTAATTCTTTGCTACATCCCAGAATACAAACTACGAACGAGAAACTGGTGAACTTTGTGCCATATAGCAGGTTAATGATCTTTTAATGTTTTCCTGGTCTGGATGGGGTTTTTTGATAAATACATAGCATTTATAATGACATTTAGATTCCTGGTAGATATGCATTAATTTATAATATATACATATACTTAATGATTGTATTATATAAAATATTAACATTAGCATTTGTTATCATTATTGTGATTTTTTTAACATTAGTTTCTAGGCACCCTAGTTAAATGGAGTCTGGGTACAGAAGCAATACATTCTTGCTGATTGTTCATTTCTAAAATATTTAAACATAATTTTAATGGTGATATTGGGTAGCTGAAAAATATTCCTCATGTGGATGGAAACAAATTAAAGGTTAACTCAAGGTGGATGAATCAAAATGAAGTTAACAATTCCAGGATAACGGTGACATAGGAGCACATAATTCTACCCCAATCATAAAAGTGCCCTATGATCAAAGTAAAGAAACCACAGGGGGTGGAGTGGGATGGGGTAGGGATTACTTATTTTGGAAATGATACCAAAAACAGATCACAAACAGTCAAATAATTTCTTCCAAATCGAGCAGAGTTTAGAAGCCAATGAAAGGAAGATGCCATTTCTTTAGAGAGTATAACAATCTTATGAAAAGGGAAGGAAATTCTCTCAAGTGCTGCTAATATCTGAGGGACCCAGACCACAGCTGCAGGTCGACTCTGAGAAAGGATGGGGACTCTGAGTCTCTTTCCGAGCACAGTTCAACCACATTCCTAGGCCCCTCGGCATCCCTGGAATGTAAAGTCCGCATCCAGCCCCCCCTCACTCCGTTGCTCTGATCCGTCCTCTGGGTTAGCTTCCTTGAGGTCCCTCCACTGAAGGAGGGAATGGCCCTCCTGTAAAGGAAGAGGGGCAGGAATCAGGAGACCAGAGGAAATGGAGAAAAAAGTATGAATCACAGGGCAAAACATTAAAAAGTTTTTTTAAAAAAGAGGAAGCAGCATAAACCACAGAAAACGGAAACTAAGATGATGGAGAAAAGCTCACTGTGTAGTCAGTTGCCTCAGGTTCCAATCCTGAATCGCCAGTTTCCGGAGCAAGTTTCTTAACCAGTCTGTGCCTCAGTTTCTTTATCTCATATAAGAGGATAATGAATACCTTACATGTAAGGATTAAATGATAATATACCACTCATATATACAAAGGGTCTATGACAATACCTCGTACATACAAAATTCCATAAATACTGATTGGGTGTATTAAGTTAAATGATTTGATACATTTAGTTTAAAGTATTAAATTAAATATTGTTATTATTAAATGTAAATTAAAATGGGCTTAACTAATTTCTTTAAAGGAAGAACCCTCAAATTAGGTTGAAAACAGTGTCTGGGACATTTAAAAGAGAAATAACTGAAGCAAAGTGGCTCAAAGTTGGAACTAAGAGGACAGTTCGACTCCGCCAGGGGATACAGGCCCTACCCTTCACCCCCTAACTCTGGCCTGCCACCCCGGCTACAGGTTTTCGGCTGAGGGGTGGATGGCTAACCAAGGATGATGATGCTGTGATCCAGTGAGAGGCCTGTGCTTTGCGTCCAGGATGAAAAGGCTAAGGAGAGGATCAGGTTACTTTTTTCAGTTTGAGGAATTAAATGAGCTAAGTGGAAGGGTACTGTTGGAGCCCATTGGTAAATCTTTGTGGCCTTAAATGAAGTACAGTGGGGAAAGGGACAGAGGGAAGGAAGGGGGAACATACAGGGACATGCAGGGGTAGTGTAATCCTGTAGCAGGAACTGGCTTCTGCCCCTGGCTCTGGCTCTAAGACCCCTGAGAGACAGCAGCAGGGGCCTCTAAGACACTGGGTCTCTTTGGCTACAGCTGGGCTCCTGATGGGGAACATTGTTACCCTGGAGAATGAGGGGAGCTGGGAATTTGGGGCACCTGGCCTCCCCGAGGTACAGTACTTTCCCCTGAAGTCCTCTCCCAGGTGTGATGAGACTTCCTGTTATACATCTATCTTGTGACCGAAGCTTGGAAAGCAGGATGGGCTTTTGGAAGTAAGTGGAGGCAGATTAAGGAAGAAAGGCCCTTCACTGTGACTTCTAACTGATGTTTCCCTTCAGGGCCCTAGGGCTTAAGCCTTTATTTCTAGAAGAATAGGGAAAGGAGGAGCTAGTCCCATTTGTTGCTAAGCAACCAAAGCTTTGCAGGCCACGTTCTCAGGTCGCATTTGCAGCTATTGAGAATCAGTGACAAGGTGATGTAGCAAGGCCGGGAGAAGCCTCTCATTTCTAAATTTCTGGCTCTGTATTTTGTTCTCAAGAACAGAATGGATTGAAAGCCTATCAGAGTTCTTCCTAATGGTATTTTTAGAAATAAGCCAGTCCCCAGGAGGCGGAACACACTTCAGAGTCAAACCAACACAGCAGGGCATCTTATCTTCCCATGCAAAGTTCAGGCCCTGGACAAAGAACGCTAAGAATAAACTTAACAAGAAATATATACAACCTGCATGAAGAAAAAACAGAAACCAATCACCCAAATTAAAGACCTGAAGGGATATCTGAATGAATGGGGAGATATTATTTATTCTTATTGGTATGACAGGCATTATAAAGGTGTGAATTTTCTACAAACGTATTTGTAAATATACCACAGATCCTCTCTCTCTCGAGCTCTCTTATGATATGACAATATAATCCTCATTTATTTGGAAAACTACAGGGAGGGGGATGCTTAGAAACATTCTGAGAAAGAAGAGTAATGAATAGGAATGTCCTGACCACTGACCATGTATTGTTAAGGTGTGGTACTGTGGTACTACATATTAAAACAGTGTGCTACTGTGTGATAGGGGCACGGAAATAAACAGGCAGGTGAAGGGAAGAGATTAAAGAGACCAGAAACGGACACAAGTGGGAATTGAGCAAACACTATAGGTGACATTTTTAAAGTGACAGGAAATGAAAGTAGATAAAAGACTCTTGCTTGCGGAGGCTCAGAAAATCAGGTCTGTGGGTTTAAACATTTAGGGACATGGACTCAGGGCTCTCCCGTGAAAGTTTTATGCTGCCTGTAGATGGGATGTGGCAACTGAGAGGGGTCCCTGCACTCGTGAGAAAGACTCGGAGAGGCACCCTGCCACCAGCCAAGTTTGTCCCCAAAGTGCATGTCTTAAAGTGGACGTTTATCTGCATGTGGAGACGTGTGCATCAGATTTTTTAAATTGTCAAAGCTAGTTCTTCTTTTTAAATTTTATTTATTTTAGTTTTTTAGACAGGGGAAAGGAGAGAGAAAAACATCAATGTGTGGTTGCTTCTCTCCCTACTGGGGACCTGGCCCAAAACCTAGGTATGTGCCATTGTTATAGGAAAATGAAGCAACCAGACACTGAGGGATTCTGGAGTACGAGGTTTATTAATGTGCATGGGCCCAGAGAATTCAGTCTCCAAATTCTGAGCCCCGAACAAAGGATTCTTGGGGTTTATATAGTCTACGGGGTCTTCCTGTCTACATAGCAAAGCGGGATACAGAAGTGGAATGCAGAAATTAGTTCTAGCTACTGGGCAGAAGCAGAGTACAAAGGCTAAATGTGAAAATTAGTTCTATCTGTGGGGGTGCTAGCCCCAGTCCTTGTGACTATCCTGCTGTTTGCTTTTCCCAGACGGCCTTATCGCTCTCCCAGGGCGCCTGGGGTTTTGGGTGAACAAAGGTCTTTCAAAGCTTCCCACTTCACCATGACTGGGAATCGAACTGGTGACTCTTTGGTTTGCAGGCCAGTGCTCAGTCCACTGAGCCACACCAGCCAGGGCAGAACCAGTTCTTAAGATTAAAGAAACTTATTTTTTTCTCGTTCTTACTATACAAAGTATTGTTTGCTTGCTACATGAAGTATTGGTCATGTAGCAAGCTTTAGAGTTGTTTAGTTTTATTTTTAGGGGGTGTATTTAACTTTAAAAGATCTAACATGTCCATATTATATATGGTATAGAAGGGCCCTGGTGGGGGCCAGGGTTTGGTGGATGGGGGAACACAGAGGACATGGAGAACACCTGTAATAGTGTCAACAATAAAAAATCTTTAATAAATATTGAGACTTCCTCTTTTTTTAAAGAAAGTACTTTTTGGCAATCAATGTCATACCTATATTATATGACTTTTGCCATATAATATAGGCAACTGTTTTCTTTCCTAATAAGTAAAAAATATATATTTAAAACTACGCCAAGGTAACTTTTTATGGGCCAAATACTCATTCTGTTGTGTTGATCCCATAACATGCCTACTGTGCTAAAATTTCCATGCTGGCATTTCAGATGGCAGTGAAACAGCAGACTGAATAATTTTCAGCAAGCCCGGTGCCAAATGCTGAACAATATTTTTATTTACCATGAGTCCTTTTATGTACCAACATGTATGACTTTTGCATTTAGTATTGAAGAGAATATCAAAAAGAAAGGAATGATGATTAGGTTTTGATTACACATCACACTCTCCACTCCCTCCATTTTTGTTTCTGCTTTTCTTTTCTATTTTTAATAAAAAGGCATGTGCAGATCTGCAGCCACAGCTCCAAGTGTGCTTTCCTATGTGGTTGATGAAGTGTCCGAAGGAAGGAAGCTGCAGGAAAGGGCTGAGAACTCTGTGAGAGAGGGAAGGTGTTCCAGGGAATGAAGCGTAAGGAAATACAGACCCTGTGGAAGGCGGAATCTAAACCCTGGAAGCCAGAAAGAGAAATGCAGACAAATAAAAAATGTTGGAGGATGAGACCTGTTAAGTGCCAGGGAAGGTTAGTATTTGGAAGTTCTATAATCCCTGCCTCTCCTTTCCCCTAATACATCTCCAACAGAAGTGTTTTTCCTTTTCCTGATGGATGTGTTATTTTAATTCATGACATTCTGAAGCCAGTGCTGCACTGAAACTTTCCATTATACATGTATTACATGTTAGAAAGATAAAAATTGTTCCTTCAAATATATTATATTTAGATCTAACATCAGCAAAGATTTCAAAAGAGAGATCAAAGCAATGTTCTTAAGATATCAAGATAGTTAAAAAGAAGCAAAAATATAAGAGTAATTTAAGCCATTCAAAAAGTAAAATTTAGTCCTGGCTAGCGTAGCTCAATGGATTGAACTCAGGCCTGCGAACCAAAGATTCACAGTTCGATTCCCAGTCAGGGCACATGCCTGGGTTAGAAGCCAGTTCCCAGCAGGGGACACACAAGAGGCAACCATACATTGATATTTCTCTCCCTCTCTCCTTCCCTTCCCCTCTAAAGATAAATTTTTTAAAAAATTTTAGAGATGTTAATAAACCTTTTAAAAAGGTATAATTTGATATGGGAAGAAGTACACATTTTTGAAAGATTATAACAGAAAAAAATCAAGTGAGCTCTTATGAAAAATTTCTGAATGTCTTAGTTATTTTAGTCAATAAATATGTTAAATGTGCATAGGATTCAGATAACTCTTCCTGTTTCTTAAGTTATATATTTGTGCTTTAAGAAATCTTGCCCCCAACAAATTTATCATAAATATGTTGTACTAAAATAACTTAAAGAATTAAAAAAATTATATTAAAATGAGCATATGTACATATTATTACTGAAGAAATATTTAAAAGCATTCACCAAATAATGTTTATAAATCAACTTGGTAAATTTTTTAACATGAAACCTTGTCTCTAATTTTTTTTAAGTTTTAGGAGATCACATCTTCTCAATCCATTTATAAACCGCTTTTTAACAGGTAGCTTAAAAAACTTTCCACTTTATGCTCTTTTTTTAATGTGGTAAGGACGTTAGCAACTTCATACATTTATGATCAGCTTTTTTATTTTACTATATTTATTTAATATATATAACTTGTTATTTACAATACATACTTGACCTTTGAAAGCATTTCCAAATGATAGCCACAGTTTCCAGATTGTAAAAATATAGTTTCTTCTTTTGGGGTAATTAACAAAACCATTTTGTAAAAAAAAAAAAAAAAAACAATGTAAAATACAAGCTTTATACAAGGGAAAGTTTCTAAACTGGAGAATGTCACAAAAGGTAAAGGTTAGATGGAAATAATGGTGATTATGTATCATAAACACATTGTGAGTACTAATGAAAACATGCCATATGAAATGTTTATGAACTCAAAATCATTCCCGAGAATCAATGGGTTTTAAACAAAATTCAGTTTGTAAATGGTTACATTTTTTTCTTTTTTAAATTTTTTAAAATATATATTTTATTAATTATGCCATCACAGTTGTTCTATTTCCCTCCTTCATTCCCCTCCACCCTGCACACCCCCTCCGCCACCAACGCCCTTTAGTTTATGACCACGTGTCTCAAGTTCTTTATATTCTATATTTCTCCTACTATTCTTGCCCTCCCCCCCATCTATTTTCTACCTACCATCTATGATACTTATTTTCTATACCTTCTCCCCCCTTCTCCTTCTCCCACTCCCCTGTTGTTAACCCTCCATGTGATCTTTATTTCTATGGTTCTGCTCCTGATCTAGCTGTCCTCTTAGTTTGCTTTTGTATTAGGTGTGGTTCTTAATAACTGTGTTTGCTGCCCTTTCACTGTTTATCTTTTTTATCTTCTTTTTCTTAGATAAGTCCCTTTAACATTTCATATAATAAGGGCTTGGTGATGATGAACTCCTTGAATTTGATCTTATCTGAGAAGCACCTTATCTGCCCTTCCATTCTAAATGAAAGCTTTGCTGGATAGATCAATCTTGGGTGTAGGTCTTTGGATTTCATGACTTGGAATACTTCTTTTCAGCCCCTTCTTGCCTATAAGGTCTCTTTTGAGAAATCCTCTGACAGTCTGATGGGAACTCCTTTGTAGGTGACTGTCCCCTTACCTCTTGCTGCTTCTAGGATTCTCTCCTTCATTTTAATCTTGGCTAATATAATTATGGTGTGCCTTGGTGTGTTTCTTCTTGGGTCCAACTTCTTTGGGACTCTCCGAGCTTCCTGGATTTCCTGGAAGTCTATTTCCTTTGCCAGATTGGGGAAGTTCTCCTTTATTATTTATTCAAATAAGTTTTCCACTTGTGGCTGTTCCTCTTCCCCTTCTGGTATCCCTATTATTCGGATGTTGGAATGTTTAAAGATGTCCTGAAGTTCCTAAGACTCTCCTCATTTTTTTGAATTCTTGTTTCTTCATCCTTTTCTGTTTGGTCATTTTTTTCCTACTTCTGGTTCACTCCTTTGATTTGAGTCCCAATTTCCTTTCCATTACTATTGGTTTCCTGTGCATTTCCCTTCATTTCAATTAGTTTAGCTTCCATATGTTCCTCTAATTTGTGACTAAAATCAACCAGTTCTGTGAGCATCTTGATCACCAGTGTTTTGAACTGTGCATCTGAAAGTTTTGCTATTTCTTCCTTGCTTAGATTTATCGGCTCTGGGGCTCTGAGTTGTTCTTGAGCCATATTTTGATCTGTTCATGCCTGTTACATATGAGGAGCAGAACCTTAGTTGTTCACCAGGGCGGGGCCACCCAGGTCACTGGTTTGTGACTCTGTATGTGGGGGCAGGGTCAGAGAGGAATAATGGCAGTTCTCTCTGCCACTTTCTGCCGCTGGGGCCTGCTCTGTCTGTCTCACCACAGCTAGCTCCTTCACCGGTTTATCTGTACGCAAATGTGTGACCACGGTCCGCCCTCAGTGGGTCCACTGCCTTGCCCCTCAGTGGGTCTGCCTGCTTCTCTACACCTGAGATCCACCCACGGCTGCTGGCACACCTGGGTCGAGCGCCCAGGTCAGTCCAGTGGATCTTTCCTGCCCAACCCTGCTCTGCTGCTGGCTCTGCCCTTCTTACCAGTTTGGCTGAAGTGTTCGTTGTTGTCAGACTTCCATGTAGTTCAATTTTCTGTGGTTTGGCTGCATTTTTGTTGCTAAAACTTTATTGTTTTTAAACTTGATTGTGTGAGAAGGCGAAGTGCTTCCACCTACACCTCCATCTAAAAAGTAATAGTACTCTCAGTCTGAGCATTTGAGAATATGACTTTGTATCCTTGACTCTTGCCTTATATTTGCATACCAATGGACAGTGTTCAAAGCCCTCTCATGTATTTATCTAATTTTTCTATTATATAATGTTGTTCAGTTGAAATATCCTCCTCACCATTCAGGAGTGGAAACTAAGTGTTATTTATTTTATCAAACATCATATATTAACTGACTCTAATACCCTAGATACTTGCTAGACTTTGGGGTTATGAAAGACACTGAACATCATCCTTGACCCCAAAGATGTAGCAACAATGACCATGGAGTATAAGCATTGAAAAGATGGCAGCATGTGTGGGATGTGCTGAGAATGCATAGGAGAGAAAACAAATGCAAGACTGGATCAAGAAAGGCATCTTAGAGAAAATGAGGACTCAGCCAAGTATCATGGATAGTCATTAAACAGGCAAAGATGAGCAGTGAAAGAACGAGACTCCCCCCCTCCCCTTTTTAAAGAAACAGCAGTCTGGGCAGAGGCACCACAATGTGCCCATTTTGAGAACAACTAAAGAACCCCAGAGGCCCATTTGTGTTGGGATGGGAGAGAGGAGAGGCAGTGGTGAGGAATGGCATAGGAGAGATATCCAAAGGCTAGATTATGCTATGTTAAATGCACTCCATACTGAAGAATGTGGAGGACCAATGAAACCCACCAGATTTGATTCTTTGAAGAGATCTCATAGTTTGGGGAGGGGGCAGTAGTGTAGGATGGTGAGTCTTTTGGGGAGGCAATTGGGATAAGCCAGATACAAAAATGATAAGGGTTCAAACTAAAGGAGCAGTAATGGGGATAGAGAGAAATAGACCATGTTAAGTTTATTAAAGACATTCAACCAGTGATTTTCAACCTGAGTGCCACGAGAGGCACACTGGTGTACCACAGGGCATTTTAAAACAGGCAGTACTGGACTATTTAGTCAGGGGCTCTGGCCTCTTTTCTCTTAGATTGTCAAATAAAAAAAAAATGTCATCAGCCAACACAACAATAGCTGCTTGGTGTAAATGTATCAAAATTATATCTATTTATTTTTTTAGATTGGCAAGAAGTACATTTTTGGTGTGCTGCAGAATTTTAGTAATTAGCAATAGTTTATATGTGCCATGCAGTGAAAAAGGTTGAAAATCACTGCATTAAACAATTGCTGAATTTGGAAATATGTCTCTATAATTCACAATATGAATAAGTTGGATTGAAAAAGACATGCAAACACCTGGTTCAGATGTCCAGAGTTACTTGTTAAGTGCAGTGCAGCAATGAAATTTTAGAAAGAATCACTGTAAGAATAGCTAAGAACATTTTGAAAAACTGATAAAGAAAACAGGAGACTTATAAGGTATCAAAACACAATAACACAGCCGTAATAAAACAATGTGGTTCTGATACAGAAAGTGCCACATCAGTGGGACAAATCTCCAAGACAATAACAACAAAACTGTGGATGTCCAAAAGCATCATAAGCAAGATTAAAATGTGAACAAACTAGTGAAATGCATTTGCTATATAATATAATGGGTTTATTCATCCCTTTAATGAATAAAGATGTCTTGCAATTCTACCCATAAAAAATGGATAGAATACTGAGACAGAAGATAAAAACTTCTCCAAATATAAATAAGTGGGCAATAAGCAGATGCTTATGTAATAAAGTCCCAATTTATTCTCATGTTAAGAATGAAGCCCAAATTTTTAAAATTATACCAAAGATATGCCATTTTTACATATTGAATGACCAAATAGTAAAGAAAATGACCTCAACCCTTAATGAGTGTGTGGGGAATTGGCCTCTTTCCCATGTTCCTCATGCAAGTGAACACATGAGCATAAACTGCAAAGTCATTCTGGAGAGAAATTTTGGCAACATGCTTGAAAACCTTAAACATATGCTTTGACACAGTGATTCCACATGTAAGAAGTTATCCTAAGGAAACATAAATATGTGAAGAAATGTCATGTCTTTTTGCCTGTGTTCCCCCATAGCAGACCCTGAAACAAAGTCGTGCAAATGAGTATGGGAGTGATCTCATGGAGCGGTGGGGAGGGCCGGGGAGGAAGGGGAGGAAGGAGAGAGAGCAGCCCGAGGAACCTGAGCAATTTGGTCACCATTATGGGCAAGAGGGTGCTTGCTGCGTCCAGGCTTTCCTTCTGTGGGGCAAGAGGCAGCGCTTCAGCACCCACTCCCATCTCCCACTGGGCAAGAGTCCACCCCCGAGGGAGTTAGCGCAACCACAATTCCAGATTGCACAGAAACAGCTCCCCTCACCCTCCCAGGGTCCCAAATCCAGCTGGAATGCCTTTCTACCTGGGCCTGAGGTGAGGGACTGTCAGGCTGCACCTGTTTGAACTGATCAATGCCCTCGAATTGCCTAGAATAGGAGGTGGGGAGGACTTACAGGCAATACCCAACAAAGCCCATCCCCAGCAACACTGAAATCTGCTTGTGTCCCGCATTGTGCAGACCACCCCACCAGGTTCTGGGGCCTTCATTTTTTGGTGAGAATAAGTTGCCCTCTCTTCCCCCTTGAAAAAGGAGAAGTACAAGTCAAATTTTCCAGAGAACCCTTCAAGGTGGAGGATGGTCTCAGTCACTGTAAAGACAATATTGGAAGATGAGTAAAAAACAAGCAGACAAAAGGAAGATCAAGCAAAATAAAAGGCCTTTCCAGTTGCATTGACATTGTTTGTCCTGAGATTGTAAGTGCTCTTTGCTGTTCTCGTTCTTCACCAGTTGAAGATTTCCCTCAACAATGGCCAGCGCTTGGCTCTCAGGGTGGAAAGGGATCCAGTATAACCAGTCTGCCCCAACCTGGCTGGCTGATCGCCTCTGGAGCGACGCTGTATCATCTGTGGCTCTCTGCTGACAGCAGTTTGGTCCTTGAGCAGTGGCAGCTGGTAGGTCATTCCTGGTGAGAGGAAGGCAACACTGTTCAGTTCATGCATGGTCTCTGTCACTGCCACTGTACCCAGGGCGTCCCTGGCACTGGTCCTACTTAGGAGAGGGTTGAGCGGTGATCTCAGGATAAGCCGTTCTATTGTTTGTGGTGGATGTGTTCTGGTGGGCACTGAAGTTGGATACAGATCCTCATGTTCTACGCCCAGTAACACATCTCTGTTATACTTTCATTTATTTTCTTGTCACACTTGTCACACTTGCTCTTTTTAGATCACTGAAAAACCAACCTAACCATTTGCCACTGTGTAGGGCTCACTAAATATTCTTACCCAAGGCCACTTTTCCTTCCATAGGAATTAAACAACCAAGTGTACTCTCACCATCTTCCCACTGCAAGCATTTCCCTTCACCTGTGTCATTAGATTATCCCCAGTGGTGCCATAATGTAGCAGTGAGCCATTTATAATAAACATCAAAATATTGTATTGACCCATCTGTGAACCAGACCCAATTACTTTCCTCCTCCATCAACTGGGCTGTAGGAAAGACCCTCCACCACCATAAAGTCATAGGTTTGAGATGATTGAGAGGTATCAGTGCAACAGAGTGGTTGACATGGAGTATCTGGGCCACGTGCTCCTACTTAGAGAGGATACTGTAGCCTGCTCCAGATCATCGGGACCCTAAAAACTGTGCAGATGTAGCAGGCTCTTGAATTTTTGTGGCTTTTATCATCTAAACTTTGATGGTCATGGGTCTTTCTAGGGAATCAGCTGCTCACCAGGTCCAATAGTGTGATGTCATGTACATAGTAGATGAGTTAGTAACCTAACCTCAGAAATCTTGTGGCTTCACTTCTGCTGCGTTGTGTTCAAGGAAGCAGTCACAAGCCTCCCCAGATCTAAACTCCCACCTCTTGATAAGAGATGGGCAAGTTTGTAGAATAACATGTGGGATAAAAAGTAATGTGTTCACCTTTGGAAAATACACTCTGTCACATGCGTTCTCTGGACTTGCATAATCCCAAGTTTTAAGGAAACATCCCAGGAGAGTATTGGAACAAGCTTTAGATATTTTTACACTGACGACACTTTTATTCCAACACCTTAGTTGTACATGCATACAAGCCATTCCTATGTGTCTCCTGAAACTCGTGCATGTATAAATTCCATGTCTACCATCCTTTGGTGTTTAAGCTAATTCTCTCAAGAGCAGGGACTGTACCTGATAGTTAATCAGAGAGTTGACTCTGATTATTGGCCTGGAGGCAATGACACATTTCAAGAGTGGATCTTACACATCTTGCAAAACAACAGCTTCAGGTGATGTCCTTGTACTTTATCTATGCAGGAGTGGCCTCCTTCCTTCCGGCAAAGGGATTGCTTCAACCAAATGGCAGGTTCAGGAGAATGTGAGGGTTTGAGATTCTCAAGCTTTTCCATCTAAATGTTCTTATTTCAGTTCTTGGGTCCCAACATTTACCTGTATGGGCCCGGACTCTGATATGGAAGATCTGCCCAGATGTTGCCTCATAATCTTCTTTAAGCTCTGCCACCCTTACTATTGTATCTTGAGTTTGATATTCAGCTGAATGGGCCCTGCAGCTGGAGGAGATGAGCTTCTCCACCAAAGACACCACAGAGACTGAATATCATAGTTTGCTAGCGTTGACAACTGATTTATGAGGCTTCATTTTAACTTTCAAGGTTTCCAACACACTTAACAATAGGTAGATTATACTGCAATCCTTATAATTATAATAATTATAATTGCCCTCACCCCATTCAGATGTCTTACCTTCCACTTTCACCTCATCTCAATCAGCCAAAGGAGGGAGGCTTAGTAATTGTGATGCTATTGCTAATGGGGGTTTACCCTCTCTGTGTGTGTATGGGGTTGGGAAGTCCTCATCAATGTCTGACCATTGAGTGACCCAGCTCCAAGACCCTATTTTGAGGATATGATTTCTAAGGTTATTCTTGATATCATGTTTCTTGATTTGTTCCCCAAAGAGCATAACTTAAAACAAAGGCTAATATATATGTGTCTTATTTGAAGAAGCTTGGTCAAGGAAAGCAAAGATTAAAAAAAAAAAAAAAAAGGAAACTCACTATGAGCAGCTTGTTGCTAAATCCTGTAGTGCCATCTGAAAAACCTTGTGACATGTTTATCAGGTCTGTGCATCAGAGGAGAGAAAGGTGATAAGCATATATCCCCCAATTCTCATTCCTACTGGTCATCATTTCATCCCATGAAGAGTGAGCCCCAAGGGGCTCCTTGGAATCTCATGCCTTAGAGCCAGTGAAGAATTCCTGGGACTAGAAGTGAGACTCATCACAGGTACCTGAGGCAAAATGCTGTCTGGTTGCATCTGGGGGAAGTTGGCCAGAGCCTGTGCAGTACTGGTAGCCACATGGGTGTCTGAAATAAAGGCAGTCAAGAATGATAGGATCTAAAGGATTTCTTAAGAGGTGTCCAGTACTATAGTCAGAAGAACATTCATCATATCGTGAAAGAAGCAAAAGCACTGTAAATTCCCATCATTTCAAACTTTGTTAAATAAATGGCAGTATGTCCAACTAATGAAACACTGTGAGTCTTAACAAAAAAACACAATAATAGAAGTGTATGTGATAATATGAAAATACTCACAACAAACTTTAAATCAGAAGAATCTGGTTACTTTAACAATATGTGACATGATTTAATAAAACTCATTGTTTTATCTAATTTCCTCATTTGTGGAAATGACTAAAGTATATATATTTTGTCATTTCTTGTTTTCTGTTTACCTTGCTATCTACCCCCTGGGGCTCTCTACTCAGGCTACTCCAGATCTTATTTCCTCTCCAGAAATTATTTCTAACTTCCAACCAATAAAGAATTTTAATAATAATAATAATAATAATTTTCCTCCTGATCTTTCTGCTTCTCCTCATTCTTCTTGCTCTTCTTCATAGATATTGCAACTTCAGGATAAAAGATAATGAATTAATATTTCTTTTGGATGAAAGCTCTCTCCTCTGAAATTGCTTATCGGTAACTTAACCCATTGCAGTAGTCAGCTTGGGCTGCCATAACAAAATATCATAGTCTGGGTAATTTAAACAATAGGAATTTATTTCTCACAGTTCGGGAGACTGGAGGCCCAAACTTAAGATGTGTTCAGTTAGTTTCCATGGAGAGGGCTCTTTTCCTGGCTTGCGGGTAGGCATTTTCTTGCTCCGTTCTCCAACGGTGGAAAAAGACTGAGGAAGCAAGCTTTCTGGCGCCTCCTTATGAGGACACCAATCCTGAATCTAATTACCTCTCAAAGACCCATCTCCAAATACCATCACATCAACAGATAAATTTTGTGATGGAAAGACACAGTTCAGTTCATAGCACCCATTATAAATGATTTTACAGAATCATAGACTTTTAGACTGGACTAGAATTTACAGGAAATTTGATTCAAACTTTTCCTCAAAAGGAAGGATCCCGGCTATAAAATTTCTAAAAAATGATGGTGGTTTCATATATTTAACTTATTAGTCCTTAGGCATAGAAAGTTTAATAGCCTAGAATATACTTTCCAAATGGCATATTTTTCTCTTAGGATGAGAACAATCTTGAGGAAAAATTAATTTTTTAATCTTAATATTAAAAATAATAATGAGCACTTATATTGTTTACAATGTGCCATGCATGGTTCCAGGCACTTTTTAAATGCTAACACGTTTAATCCTCACTCTAACCTCATAACATGAATGCTATTAGGATCCTCATCTTCCAGATGAGGAAACTGAGGCGCATGAAGTTTAAAGAACTTGTCCCAGGTCACGTGGTTAATAAGTGGTAGAACTGGTACTTGAAATCTAGCCATCTGGCTCCCAAGTCGGTACTCTCAAATGTTACATAAAGAAAATAATTTCCAGAGCTCCCACTTTTATTTCCCTCCATCGCATTTACCATCTCTCCTTTATTTTTCATAAGGTTTCTATGATCTCTAGGCCAAATGAGATTCCAAAAATAACAATTTTAATTTTCAAATCGAGGGCATGATTTCTAAATGGACCAAGTTATTTTTGTGAACCCTACATACAATTCAGGAACAGAACTTTGGGAAGGAACTTCCAGATGGCAATACATCTTCCCAGTTCAGTAATTAAGCCTTTTGAGAATGTTACTGTGTTGTGGAGCCGCTGCCTGATTCACTGTACAACATCAATGACATGAAGTGGCACTGCTTTAATTCTGTCAAAATTTAGGGAAATCTGACATGCTGACACCAGGCTCTGTGAAGTGTGGTAATGAGCTGCCAAGTGTCACAAAGTGCCATGAGTGGGGGGGCACCCTCACTTTCAGAGTAAAGATGTTTTTTTCTTTATTCATTTTAGAGTATGCTTTATTAAACACCATGGACATCCGGTTACATACACTTCTGTTTGAAATGAACAACCTAATGGGTTTTTAAAAAATTTTTATGAATGAAGTTCAAGTATTATAAACAAAACAGAGAAGAAAATAAGTATCGCTTTTTTGGGGGGTGAGGAATAATTATCTATCTCAGAAATTAGAGCCTTATACCTTTGTTTCCTGATTCCTGTGAAGAACAGTTCTCAGAAAGTTAACTTTAACTTTCCAAAAGTTAAAAGTTTGACTTGCCTAATTTTATAGTGGCAGACACTTGTCTGGTCATTAAGGACAAATCCAGGCTGTTTAAATAGCAAAGCTGGAGTTGTTAAGTGACAGGATCTTTCAATAAAGTTTGGCTCTCTTTAAAAGAAAGGCATGCTCTTTTCATAAAAAAAATAATAGGAGAGACTTTATTAGAAATACAATATCATCAAATGTAAGAGCTTAAGATTTCATCAATAAAGTAATAATAGTTAAAAGGCACAGGCCACCCAGTTTTGATTTTTTCCATCATTACTTTAATGCAGTTGAAATATTTAAATTTTTCTTGACACCAGGAGCTCTTCATTATGACTTCGAGAGATGTCCTTAATGAGCACTCTACTATGGAAAATTTATTCCTTTCATGTAGAAGGTGATCATCACTTTCTGGACATCCACCCTCTATGCACTTCTTGACCTCCTTTCTTACTTTCTTTCATGCATTTCCAGTTAATTTCTGGACATTTCTATTCAGAAGTCCCAACACCCCAATTGTTTAAATGCAACTCAAATGTCTGAAACTCACCCCATCAGCCGTTCTGGTCCCCCCCCAACTGGTGTCCCCTCTCTTTCCTTTTGTCAAGACACCCATCATTTTCCAAGTTATCCAAAGTTAAAACCTCACAGTCTTCTTAATTTCTTTTTGCCTTACTCTACTCTTAGTACCCTACAGATTTATAACTTGTTCATTGAAACTTTGTAAAGTAATAGGATACAAATCCCGCCCCCCAAAAGGTTAATTTTTTTCTTCAATCAACGGTCAAAACTTTGCCGACCCTTAATGACATTTGGAGATTCCAGTCTTCTGGAGTTTCCTGTACCATCATGGACCAGATTTCTCCTCTTCCAGAGCTCTTCCTCTCCTGTGGTTATCCTCCCTGTTACTTTCTGCTGATCATCTCCCCACCTGGCACAAGACAGATTAAACTTTTCAGTTGTGTTTCTTGGCTCCCAGAAAATATAGGCGGTCCTGCGATGATAAATGGTAGAGTACCTGGCTGATACATTACTTTCTTGTCTTTATCCTGTTATCATTTTCCAAGTATATATTTTTCTTGGCTCAGGTGGATTTTGGTTAAAACAAAAAAAAGTCCATTAGCTGAGCTGGGTGATGTCACTCTCCACTTTAGGCAAGCCCTTTCAATATTTTTTTATGAGTTATTTTCTTGAAGTTCCTCTCTTGTTAGTCTTTGGTAAGGAAAGGACCCCTCCCATTCTATTCTCTTCTTCCACCAATGGTGAGCCAGAGGGTATGGAGCAAGGGTAAACAAAAATCACAGCACTTCACATCTGTGCATTCTGTTTATATAGTCAGTAAGTCACGGTACAGCTGAGATAATAGCTGTCTACTAGGTAATTGCACCTACTTAGCTTTAGCAAGATCCCATTATATTCTTTGAAATCAGGATGTGCATTTCAGCAATGGCATTTCTTACCAACTTGTCTGGCTGGTGTGGGTAAGATTTTATAGTGCTATTCAAGCCTGTGAGTGGCCTCTTCTCATGCAATTCTCAATATCTTAAAGAAAGGTGCATACTCTGAGCCCACCTCACAGACATGCTAGAAAGAGCATATATGGTAGCTACAATTCGACACTTCTGTGTTCCTAAGCATAGAGGGGTTAAAATAAAAAATAGAAGGATTATTTTCTCTACATTATGCAAGAAAAATTCTGGAATCTTACCTTCATTAGCCATAATGCATTGCTGAATCCGTACTTCAGTTAAGCAAATGAACTTCGATTCAGCTATTAGAGCTTATAGATTGAACTCAAAATTTTTAATGAGCACATCATATTGACAACTTTGGTCTGACCCAAAGTCTATTCCATCCACTGATCTCACATTGCTAGAATTCACATTCTTCCAAAATTTGTTAAAAAAATTAACCCAAATCCCACAGTTCATTAGGTACGTTCCTTGAGCAGGGTGGATATGCTTGGATATGTCTCTGGTTATAGGTCTGGAATCAGTGAAAAGTTTGGGAGGATGTTGAGAAGAATAAGCTTTACTTTGCACGGTCATTGGGTTAGTGAGGTTGGTTTTCACAGGGTTCTCATGCGAGGAAATGTTTGCCTCCTCAGGTAGTAGTGAAATAACAACTTCTGCAGGTGAGGGCGATTCAGGGAGATGCCAACAGCTCCAAGTTCCTATATTTGCCTGAGTACACTCCAACGTGCTCATTCTGGGTTTTGAGGGTCATTTATTCCAAATCGAATTCCAACTTTCAGACAAAAGTTTTGGCAGGGCTGCGAATTCAAGTTATATTTTAATACTATAACATACTTGATTGTTGAATCTAAATTCCAGCCATTTCTGCTCTATAACAATCTAAGACACTTTTAAACAAAGACAGTGGAAATTTACTAGCAAGGGCCTTGCTGAGAGAACTATGTAACTTGATAGTGTAAAAGAATGAAATGCAAAGAGCAATGTTGGCCAAAGAAATTGTTGAAGACTTAGCAAATCAAACTGAAAACCAAGTCTTAACAAGAGACTTATGTAGGGGACTTTCAAAGCAAAGAAGAGCTAAAATGCTAGATGTACTTGATTCGATGATTAATCAACTTACTATTCTCATCCTTCACATGCATGGGAGGAATATATTTCTCCACCAAATTTATGTTGGGTTTGGACTTGGAGCTTTCTTTGATCAATGAAATGTTAAACAATTGTAATGATGGAGAAAAAGCTTGAAATGTGCATTCCTGGTACCCTTGCTGTCCTGCTTTTTGCAATGAGAAGAGTGTGCATCTAGGCAGCCACGGGTTCCAGGAAGAAGAGAGCTGCTTGGAGCAGATATGGATCCAGTGCACAGTGTGAACCCAGTGATCAGCCCAGCCTCGCTCAGCCACACCCGCATGATCTAGGCGCATGAGCGAGAAGTGATTTCTTACTGTTAAGTGTTCCTGGGATTTTGTAGTTGTCGGTTACAACTACAAAAGTCGGTTACAACTAAGCAGCATTAGATTCTAACTGATATGTTAGGTGTAAAAGCAGGGAAAATCAGATTTTAAACATTCTAAGTTTCTTGTGTTATTTAGGAGAAGAGGTATCAGTTAACAATAAGTTACTATTGTTTTTTGAAAATGTTATATATGGGTATACAAAATTTAAAATGTACAAAGGGTAGTCAGAGAAAAGTAGTTTCATTCCCACACTTATTTCATACATGCCTATTTCAGCTCTCCAGAGTCAACCACTGTTACGAGTTTCTTAGATATACCAAAGATATTTTGTTCATTTATTTGCCTAAGTGTGTGTGCAAAAACAGTAACATATAAACGCACATAACCATTCCTTGTATTTTCTTATTAGACCACATAATTAGTGATTGTTCTGTATCTGCACACATAGGAATGCCTGTTAAAAATACTTATTCGGAAAAATCCAAAAGAAGAAATACTTATTATAACCTATTGTTTGAGGTAAATCAATTGTTTAATTAGTTCTCTCTGTAGAGTAATTATGTTTAAATTTTGTTAATCAAGCAATGCATTACATTATAACAACAATCACTAAAAGTATAAAAATAGAATATATAAACTTCTAAATTATTTAAGGAAAAATGAAGAAAGAAAAATAATCCGCCTGTTAGAAGGCAGGAAGAATGAAAAATATCAAAGAAAATGCAAAGTTCAAATAATATGGTAGAAACAAATCCAAATACTCTTGGTAACATCATCATCATGTATATTATTAGTAAAACTAGTTAGAAGACCAAGATTTCAAACAAATTTTATTGCACAAAATATACACAAAACATTCATTTAAGCCATGATTGAATGCATAGAGATAGAAAAAGTAATATCACAAAATAATTACCAAAAGTAACTGGGCATAAGAATTAATACAAGAAAAAATAGACCTTAAGAAAGTATTAGTGTTAATAGGGTATGTATTTAATCATAAAGCTTCAATTCACCAGAAAGATAAAACATTTCTGAGACTGTGGCATAAAACAGCATTGTCTCAAATATATCGGGCAAAATAGAATTATAAGAAGAAATGTCCAAATTTGCCATATTTGAGTAATTAAACAACTTCCTCAAATGTTAATAAATTCAAGCTAAACAAAAAGTGGTAACAGTGAAGGAAATTTTAATAACACATTTAAATACTCAATCTACTGGTCACTATAGATCTTCAAAACAAACAAAATGCGCATTCTTTTCAATAACATATGGATTATTTATAGAAAAATTAAACCATCTATTGAGCTCAAAGGAAACCTTTTAAATTATATAAATTTTATAAATTAATTGCATTTTAGTCTGAATATACTATGTACATGTGTATAAGGAAAGAAAGATCCTAGTCCTATCTTATCAAATCAGGAAACTAAATTTTAAAAAATTATGGGTCACAAATAAATAATAATACAAATTATGAATCTAAAATTGTGTATCTGTAAATGCAATTTATTACAAACTTGTGGGACACAGTTACAGAAGTTTTTAGAGAGATGTTTTTAACTTTTCATATTGAATGTATATCTAAGGGAAAACAAGAAAGATAAAAAATAATGAGGTAAGCACTGAACTTAGGGAGTTAGAGTAAGAACAACAGAATAAAAGCAAGAAAGAAAATAATAAGCAAACACACCGATTAGTGAAATAAAATAAAGTATAAGCAAAGAAGCTCAATAAAATTTAAAAAAAGCTAGTCAAGGCTGGAAAAATTCATTAAGAATAAAAAGAGAAGGTACAAATAGTCCATCTTAGGAAGGAAAATGGGGACATAACTAAAGTGAATTAATCATGTATATTTGTTGGTCTATATAAATGGGCAGTTGGAAATAATCTTATACCTTATACTAGATTCTTCCATGCTACTCCTTTGATTCATGCTGCTTCTGGAGCTTGTTAAAACAGTACTGCATCAGTGCCCTGACAAACAGTCACAGAGAGGTTTTTGGACACACACGTTAGTGCTATCTTTTGGAATGCCTTCACGTACAACTTTAATGGGGTGTAGCTGGGTGGGGTTCTGTAATGGCTTAGGGACAATTTCGAGGGGATTGATTTTCCTGTGTGCGTGCAGGAGATCCTAATTCTCCTCCTGGGCCCTATATAATCTTTCATGATTCCATTTTTCTAGTGTTCTAAGACTAGTTACTGGCAGCCATTCTCAGAAAAGTTTTTTTTTTTTTGGCTTTCAGTCTCTTCCTCTATTTACCAAAGACTTATCTCAAAGAATTGCACAGTTGGAAAGAAAACAATAAACTAAGTTGTTCATGACCAGATAAATTCTACTTTAATGGAATTATAGGCATCAAAAATATAGGCATCAATTATAGGGCAAAGTATTTTTAAATGCCTATGGTTTTAAGTACTCAGAAACATCCTGAAAGTTCTTTCCACTTGAGGCTGGCCTTGCAAAAAGGATGTCGTGAAGGTCAAAGGTAGTGTCTCTAACCCACCGCAGTCTGGGTTTTATGACTTACAAATGCATAGAATTTGTTCTTGGAAGAAATTATAGATGAATGAGTACAGCTGTATCTACGGAACTGAAAAAAGTAACAGGTTTAGTCCACGTTAGAAATCAAAACCAGCTTACTTCGGATAATCTTTTGGCTTGGTACTGCAGAAAAAGAGCAGTCATAACCAGTCTGAGCAGGTCCAACTGTGCAGTGAGTCACCAGAAGACCCAGTGCTAATCTTCCTTCAAAATAGCTGGTTGTTGTTCTTTCAGGTTTCCTCCAGGGTCAAAGAGAGTTTCAGCATTCCAAGAAGAAAGATGGAACTACCTCTGGGTTGTAGAACATTTTGTCTTCATGTCACAAGTAGTGAGGCATTCATTCAACTAACTGCTATTTCCTGGCTAGAGTGTTTCAAGGTGATCTCTATTTACATTTCACATGAAGGAAAGAGTCCTATTCCTTAAGAAAGTTATTTTTTTCATTAGGACAGGTTCCATATCTGGCCATTTTGCAAAATCCAAAGGTAAAGAAAAAGGCTACATGTGAAGCAAGTTTTGTGTGGTAAACTGTCAAAAATTTCATTAGTTCCCTGGCTGGTGTAGCTCAGTGGATTGAGTGTGGGCCTGAGAACCACACAATCGTGGCTCGATTCCCAGTCAGGGCACATGCCTGGGTTGCAGGCCAGTTCCCAGCAGGGGACTCATAAGAGGCAACCATACATTGATATTTCTCTCTTTCTCTCCTTCCCTTCACCTCTAAAGATAAATAAATAAAATCTTTTAAAAAAAATTTGTCATTAGGAGTCCATGACCAAACTGAACTTAAAACTTGGGTATCTGCACTATGAAATATTCCATAAAATGAGACTCAGACCCCCTATTTTTCTAATCTACAACACATTGCTCCTTCTTCTGTGTTAGCTAAGAAATCTTACCATCATATAAGTGTTTAAAATGGAAGACTATAACTGCCTATTTTTCTAGTTACAGGTAACTTTTTTGTGAGTATTTAGTATCTCCCAACCCAAGAAAACACATCATCTCCTTGTGCAACCATCATCATCATCTCCACGTTACAGATGAGGTGAAAGAGGCTTAGGGAGGTGAGAGAGTAGGACTTTCAGAATGATAAAAACTCTCTCTGGCGAAACAATTAACTGGTGAAAATGCTTACATGAAAAGCATTCATGTAAGCCTCAGAAAATTACCCTCCAGGCATACAGCAAGTGGGGAAGTGTTCACTGAAGAAAATCTACTCACTCTTAGTGCTAACAATGAGAGTCTGTAACATTTGAACCATAACTCACTGCATTATTCCCATGGTATTGTGTAAACTGAGTCCCAGTGTGTGTATCTAGGGGGGAGAGCCGTCACTCTCCAGCTCCCTGTCTGGGACCCCAATATCTTGCTGCATGCAGTAGGCTTCCAGAAGTTTTATTACTCCCAGATCCATGGTGTAGAAGTAGGCTTGACCAAGAGGACTTCCCTGTCCCCTCAGCTACCATTTATAAAGTAGAGGCTTTGCCCCCATCACAACACACCAAGAATATTGAGGCCCTGCTTGTAACCCTCTGCTCTCCTCGTCCATCTCACTCGTAGAGCTGAAATTCCACACTGAGAAGGAAAAGCCAAGAAGGCTGGGCAGCCACCACTTGCCCCATGATAACCTGTGCTATGGAAGCACTGCTTCTGGAAAAGCAGACCCCCAACCCCCAGCTCTGGTGCAGTGGCCCAGGGGCCTCTCCCAGGGCATAAAGCAGGTCACTGCTTTGCTCTTTTACCTGAGAGAATTGGCCTTGTCTGGAACAGAGAGTGGAGAATCCATACCTACTGGTGTTGTCATGAATGACAGAAATCTTGGTGGCGATCAGTCAAGAGGGGTTGGTAGCTCTAATATGAACAAAATTGTAGAGTCGTCAGAAATTTAAGAGAACAGGGAAAGAGACATCCAAGGAAAGCTTTCCTGGGATACTCATCAACCTTAGGAGTCAGGAAGTTTGAGCTCATCATCTAGGGGGCATGTGCCCAGGAACAATTGATCTCAGTTGCTTGGAAATGGTGACCCTGTTCTTCCTTCTTGGTAACTCCTTTCTTTTTTCCATTTTCTCCATTTCTGAATGAAAATGTTCACAACTGTTATCTTGTACCTGCTCCACCATGTATTATAGGAGTTGATCAGTGTTTTTTAGGTCCACAGGTCCAGAGATAGAGAAGAATTTTGCTTCCAAATTGACCATACCCGGCATCTTAATCATACCTGGTTTAGACGATGAGATTTGGGACTTTTTGAGAAGGTGATACTTAGGTGATATTTTGACTTTGAGTTGATGCTGTCATGAGTTGAGCCTTTTGGGGATTTTGAAGTGGAGTGAAAATATTTTGCATATGGAAGGTACATAAATCTTTGTGGTCCACATGGCAGATTGTAGTGGGCTGAACCATGGCTCCCACAATGCTGTCCACTTCCTAATCCCTAATCTCTGGTGGTCACGTTACCTTTTGTGGCCATAAGGACTTTGCAAATATGAATGAATTAAAAATATTCTAATGGGGAGGTTATCCTGGATTATCCAGGTGGACCCAGGATCACCCTAAGGGTCTTCTAAGAAGGATGCGAGAAGGTCAGATAGGTGGATTGGCAGAGGGGACTACCAATTGTACCAAGTGTGGACTAGTAGAAATGCATGGGGAGGAGGGGGCAGGAGAGTTTAATAGCTCTATTTTTTATGAGAAAATTCTTGAACTAAAGAGTAAGCTACTAAAAGCTCTTTAACTAACATTATCTAACCCCATGAACACACAGAACAGGAGTGCCTTTTCTTATTGAAGGTTGCTATGCAACTGTAACTAATGTGCCTTTTTAATGTTGCTCCTTCATGTAGGGGATGTTTGCATACATGTGAACAATTATGTACTGAATATCATGTCCCTTGTTTTACTTAATCCGTTCTTTGCTCATGGGTAAGTATACAGTTTTTGAGAATGTGAACAAACTTTTACAGAGTCTGAGGGGAAGAGGTGTGGTTTAAAATCGGGTCTGTCTGTCAACAGAGCCCTAGCTTTCTTCAGTGTAGCGCATGGCTTCTCGTAGCTTCACAAAATGGATAATTTAATATGCTGTTGTTTCCCTACCACAAAGAAGTATGTGACTGTTGATTACTGAATGAGCTTTCTTTATGCTGTTCTTCATGTACCATCATGTGCAATGTGTTCTGAGCTATTTTGGCACCTGTAATTAGTTATTCCCCAGCCTTTTCATGTGAGCACCCATTTGTGTTTGAAACCATCTAACTAGAATTTGGGCACCCATGAGGCAGAGGCTTAGCTCCGTAAGATCCAAGCAGATAGTGTAGTGGATATAGTAGGTCAGGTGTGGAACAGAGTTAGTAAGGCTGGGTGGAGAGAGCCAATCACAACATCCATTCTTCCTTTCATGCTTAACAATAGACTTTACATTTTAATCTGAGTGCATGTCCTTGAAATAATGCCTTCATTTCATGGCCTTCCTTGTAGCTAAGGATTGGCTCTGCATTAATGTCCTTGACAGTGGTGTGCAGGAGCTGGCTGGACTTGGGGAGTCTACTGTGCTCATCTCTCCCCACCTCTGCTCAGTGACGTCAAGTTGGTAAATTACTCATGGCCAGAGTATTTACGTTTGAAAATTGAAGGGCCATTTATCAAGCATATACAAACATACTTCTGTTTGGGGACAATGAGCTATCCCTGTGTTGCTCTCCTTAGAAAACATCCTGCAGAAGGCCCTGGCAACTTTTTTTCTTGCTTCTTCCTCAATCCTGCTGCTTGGCAAAAGGATGTGATGGGTGCTGCTAGGGCAGCCTCTTGTGCTGTGAAGGTGGAAGGGGACTGGGGCCTTGACCACAAGGACAAGTAAGGACCGTGTTATTTGTCAACTGCCAGGTGATGCTGATGCAGCTGGTCTGAGCACCATCCTTTGAGAACCACTATTACTTTGTTGTTGTTGTTGTTGTTATATGCAGCTGCGTCAAATTGTAACTGATGTCAGGAGATTCTGGTGGGCTAGAGAAAACATATCTCACCTGAGGGCACATTCGTATTTGAGTTGTTAAGACATAGAGCCCATGGATAACACCCTTCCACTGGCCCCAGGTGAAGCTGTGGAACAGAGTGGGAAGTGCTGCAACCATGGCCCATATAAAGCACTCTACTGCCAGCAATAAAAACCTCTTGCCCCAGAAAAGAAATAAAGGGAAGACAATATAAGCATAAATATGGTCAATTAAGAAAGAATACTCTTTTTTTAATTTTTAATTAATTTTATTTAGTTATTTTTCAAGTACAGTTTTTTGTCTATTTCTCCCATCCCAGCCTCCCCCGCCCCTTGCTCCCACCTCCCTCCCATTTCCACCCCCTTTAGTTCTCGTCCCTGTGTCCTTCCTATTTGTTCCTCCAAATCCCTCCCCCTTTTTCCCCTTAACTTCTCTTCCTTCTCCCCTCTGGTCACTGTCCCCTTGTTCTCTATTTCAGTGTCTTTGTTTTTTTTTAAGAAAGAATACTCTTATGCCCTGGCTGGTGTACCTCAGTGGATTGAGCGTGGGCCTGTGAAGCAGGGGGTCGCCGGTTTGATTCTCAGTGGGGGCACATGCCTGGGTTGCAGGCCAGGTCCCCAGTAGGGGATACATGAGAGGCAACCACACATTGATGTTTCTCTGCCTCTCTTTCTTCTTTCCTTCCCCTCTCTCTAAAAATAAATAAATGAAATATTTTTAAAAAGAAAGAATGAAGATAGGTACCAGGAAAATATTTTCAGGCAGTCACCCTTGTGGAGATTGGAGCAGAGTCAGTCTGCCCACCCCCAAAATTTGCTCGGATCTTTTTACAGCCCCATGCAGGTTGGCTCCCTGATATGTTTCGCTGATACGTTTCACTCTTCAATCGTCAGCACTGGGTCTCTTTGTTGGAGGGTTTGCCTCAGGCTGCACGACCTCACTTTGCTCCTTGTTAGAAGTACTTGGGATTTTACATCTCCCCAGGCACAGTTCTTAGCCAGTGATTATCAGATGCAGGGGTATGTAAATTCCAGCTACCTCCCCTTAGTCAGGATGAATTGGAAGCATGACCTCTGCTATCTTCAGACTTCCTTTGTGGGACAAACCTTGTTATCCTCCATAATCTGCTTGGTAACACAGGCATGCTTATTCTCCTTCCCTTACTCGTTCCATTTTCTTATTCCTCTTATCAGTATTTTTTCTGGGAAAACTTAGTATTAATCATATTCACAGGAATCCGTTTGTGGGGAATCCCACTTAACACAGAGATAATAAGAATTTTAATCTTCTTCCCAGAAATCAGTGAAAGAATAAAGGAAAGCTCAGTCATCCTGTTCTATCTTCTTGAATTTGAGCTATCTCCAGTGACGCGTCTCAGATATCTAGATGTGCTTGGGAAGAAAGTCAACTCATTTTGCCCATCCAGATTCATTTAGGAACCTGGAAACACATGCCCGGACTTTAGAAGAGAGGTCAGGCCCAGAGATGAATTAAAACACTGGCTTGTCAACTCATAATGTACGTACAAGACTGATTTACTTTTCTATGAACTGCTTGTCTGTCCTCTCCTAATTTTAAAATTCAGCACAGCTGTGAGTTTCATTAAATGTTTATGATCTTATTATAGGATATATTTTTAGCCTTAATAAAAGGAAGTTGATAAAACTTCATTGTCTGTCTGTTCAGAGGAAGAGTAAAAAAATCTAACATCTACTAAGTGAGTCCATAATATGTCACCGTAAATCTATTTCCCAAGCCTTTGTCTCTCTCTGACATTGAAGATAAATCACTATTACTAGAATTAATATCTCTTAAATGTATCATGGTGCTTCAACATCATTAACCAAAAGACTGTTATAAAAACTTCACTAAAATAGAGTTTGATTTTCTTCCTATGAACTATAAGGGGGACTGTTATTTTTTAGCACAATACCTGCAGTGGAAATGTCTTTGGTATTAACTCAGCAGATTTTTTGAGAGAAATACTTGTTTTTCACATGCGAAAAGGAAAATTACCAGATATAGTGGCAACGTTATTCTGTTTTTTTTTTAATCTTTTGAACATCATAGCCATTTATATCACTTAGCTAGAAGAGGTCAGTATCACCGAGTCTTGCTTTAAAGTGGCATGAGCTAGGCAGCAAAACAATACAATGTGATTGACCCAGGGAGAGCTCTTAACAAACACCCTCGAAATATTTGAAGCACTCCTACACTTCTACCAGAAGCAAAAGATCATTTTAGTGTAAGTTTCTTTGTACTATTGTGAGTTACAAACATAATTTCTCTAGAAATGTGTGTCCATGTAAAGAAGAGCTTCTATAACAGTTGCTATGGAACGAGTTGGTAATACTAACATTATTAAGATTCGTTTTGGATCGGATGGAAATGCCTCTGTCGGACACTGAAAACTGCTTCTGTAATTTGGGGCCAAGAAAGAAAAAAAAGGAGAGTGGCAGAAAATGAAGGAAAGTATTAGTTATACTTGAAATTTGTTTTTCTATAAAAATTTTCTCTGATGTTTTAATGGTGGTAGTGTCTAAAAAGTAAGTGCTTTATGGTATTATTTTCTACCTCTGCACCAATAAAACTATTTTAATTCTTGGAATTATGAGATATTTTTATTTAAAAAATTATGTGATAACTTGGATGCAAGGGCAGAGTATTATAATACTGGCCCACATTAAGTTTTAGAAATTTGCTTCTTTCTTTTCAAGGTATTTATTAAAGGAAACAAAAGAGGAAAGCAATTAAGGAATGCTTTTCTCATCTATATCCCGTTGGGATTTAGGAATTCTTACGTTTCCTTCCCTGTTCCCCACTGTGAAAGCTGGTCCCGAGGGTGGAGGTGTTGCTGCAGAGAAGTTTGCCCCCAGACAGAATGCCATGCTGACCATCTGTCTACCTGCCCTTCCCCAATTTCAGTATATTTTTCCTGTTCTTTACCTTTTTCTGTGTACTTTGGAAACTTCCTCAAACTTATTTTGACATGAAATTGAGATACAAACACAGAAATAAAACTGATATGGATGATAAATGAGGGCTGTACGATAATTAAGATAATTTTATTTTTATAGAGGAGGAAATTTTTAGAACAGAGAGGCAAGTGAGTTGCCTCAATTTACTAGCAATTTTTTTTTGGTGCAAATTTGGCCTGAAACACAAGCCCTTCAGATTCTTGACCCAATGTCCCTTTCAGAGAGATCCCCAGCTTTTCTGAGGGTGTGGAGTCAGGTCGTTGGTAATGGCCATGACACGGAGTTTCTTAATTTTTATTTTAAAAACTATTTTTATTAAAAATTTGCATTCTGCATCTTATTTCTTTCTAGGTTTGAAGCCACAGATCTGAAGAAAATCTGTATAGTTCTAGTCAGCTGCCAGTCTGTTCCTGACTAAAGATAAGCCCTCCACAAAGCACTAGAATAGGTGTGAGTCCCACCATCTAGGTGGCTAAAAGGAGGAGACGCTTGTTAAAGTGGTTAAGTACCGTTAAAAAAAAGATTGGAAAATACTGAAAACAAACTGCTTTATGTCAATATAGTTACTTTCCCATTATCTCATCCCTCAAGCTTCTGTTTGCAAGCTTTTATTCTCATAAATGAAGCTTGTAATAGGCAATGAAATTTCGTTTCCACATTATATTTGAGTTTTATTTTTAATATGAGGATCAGATGCATGAAGGATATGAGTTCAGTTATAATTAGAACTATATTATTTTTGAAACTTCAGAGTTTTTTTCACAATTTTTAATTTTCTCAGACTTCCTGGGTTTTCAGCTCTACCTGCACATGCAGATTTTTATCATTAAGTTGTAGGTTTTGAAAATGTTTCTTCACAGTGTCTTGTTTCTTTTCTAAGTCAGTGCTCACATTTAAAACCAGAATATTTTTAATAAAGTCTGTCAGTAAATAACACTTCTGTCGAAATAATGAATTTAACAACCATGATAACAAATACAGTGTGACTTGAATGAAAGGAGAAATCAGTTATAAATCCAGGGAGGAAAAAGAAAATCTAATAGAGAATAAGGTGGATGAAATGATTTTTCATTCGGTAGCTATTTTCCTGTTGTTGTGATTGCTTTTAGAGCGAGCGTCCTATTTTTATTATTTTCCTTTTGCCAACGTTTGACATTTTAAAAAGTTTTCTGCATGAGATATGCTACACATTTTTTGTGTGCACTTTTTTGCATATATTTTTCAGAATCTATGCTGCCTAATTAAAATAGAAGGTTCGTGTCATAAACCCTTTATGAATTCAGAGTCCTCATCTATGGATATAATTGAATAACTATACCTTTAGAAACTCAAATGCAAAATGATAAAAGGGTATATTTTAAATTTACCACCTATTCCATGGGGAGGGTGATGGGGAATTATAGTTAATATAAATAAATTTAAAGCTAAATATTATTTAATTATTGACCACTTACTGAAAGCATTGCTTTGAAAAAACATTTAAGGAACTAGCTGTTTAACTAGAGGCAGGTCACTTGACATTTCCAAGTGTCATTTTTTTCCCCAAAGGTAATACGAGGTATTGAATTAGATGAATTCCAAAACCTCTTTTGACTTCAACCTAACAGATGACTTTTTTTTTCAACACTTGCACTTAAAAATATTTAAGGTAAGCAATAGGAGTATAGGAATCTGCTCTTCTCTATATGTTTCCAAACCTAATAGACTTTTAAAGGAGGTGCATTTAATTAATCTGGTCAGGCTATCTGTTTTTTTTTCCTGTGTGGAATATAGATCCAAGAGGAGTTGAAAAGCATGATTAGTAAACAAAATGAAACAGAGGTCGTAACATAAGGAAGTGAATGACCTATGATCTGAGAGGCTGGGAAGAAATAAGTTCAGTATTAAACTACACAGTGAAAGGATATAATATTTGCTTCAAAAGAAATGACTGTTAAAAGAGAGGTAGGGAAGAGCGAAGTGCCGTATACTAAACACATAGATTCCTTCACAAAAGTCTATGGAGTTATGAAGAGTATTTGTGTGAGGCTAAAAGGAGATTAGAAACAAGATTAGGCAGTACCACAGTGGTACCAGGCTGAACTTGAAGTTGGGTCCCCGGAACTCCTGTCCTGCCTCTGTCACGGAGAGCTGGGGGACCCCAGGCACTCCATTTAATTTCTCTGTGCTTCAAATTCCTCACCTGTACAATGCAGATGATGACGTCGTCTACCTCATAAGGTTCCTGTGAGGATTAAATGAGATTAAACATTTATTTCCTGGCATAAAGCAGGTGCTTAATAAATATGAACTACTATTATCAGTATAGAGTGTCCTAGAGAGAACCTGACAAAGAAAGGGAATAGATTGGCTTCACCTTGTGCAGATGACAAAGGTAGACTTCAAGTACACATTCAATTGAAAAATCTCATTTCTCGAGGGCAGAGCACTTGATATATTTTTGTCTTAGCTCACTGATAGTTTCAGCCAGTAAAAGGTGAAGGAAGTTATTAGGGAAATTGGTACTAGTGACCTGACCTATCATTTCCATATCGGAGGCATAAAAAAAGAAAGAACATGGCATTGAAAAGAACCAAGAGTAACCTCCCAGGAAATTACTGACAGGATCAGATTTTAAATTGGCCAAACACGAGAAGAAAGGCCACACACCTAAATATTATGGTGATACTGACTGTCAGGATAATGTCAGAGGTGCAAAATCTAAAAGGAACTGCGGTATATAAAAAATGTTAAGGTTAACAGAAAATTAAAAATATGTAAGGGAGTTTCCAGGTAAGCAGAATTACTATGAGAAATATACACGGTAGGGCAAAAGCAGGTTTATAGCGGTGAGTATGCAAACACACAGTTTATTCTTGTATCTATTTATTAATTATTGTTATTTTCCATAGGAACAACTATAAACCTACTTTTGCCCAACCCCGTCTACTCGTTGGCAAAAGGCTATTAGTGAGCAAAGCTTGAAGCTTGCTGGTGAAGGAGGTGATCGAGCCCAGTTGTTATTTGATAAGAAAGGGATCAAGACCACGCACCCTTCCACTTGACATTCGAAGTTGCTGCGATTTGTTGGGATGAGCTGAGGTAGCCCTGACACAGGTTTTTACAGCATAGAAGGGCAGTTGCTCCCTAAGAGTAAGTCAGCCTAAGGGACAGGAAGAAATGGGGCTGTGAGGTTGCCCCCTATGCCAGGTCAGGTGGGCGAGTTAGAACAAAGATGCTGAATCCATAAAGGATGATGCCCTACTGTTCCTGTGAATCGGGAAAAGGCTATGCGAGGCAGTCCAACCAGCCTCAACATCGGCAGCCCAGCCTGAAGGTAACAATCAAAAAGGGTTTTGACAGTTGAGGTTTCAGAAGTGATAATGTGCAGAAAGATAGCATTTAATGTTGTCAGCCCTGGTAAGGTTTCAGCCGGCAAGTGGAAAATGCTCTCCCACCAGCCACGTGGAAGCAAATGCAAGCGCCACTTCTACTTGCCAGACTTCACAGGAAACACCAGGCCTCAGTTTGAGGACCCTCCAGTATAGCGGCCCCATGTTCTAGTGCTGTCACCGTCCAGAAGAGACTATGATTCCTTCAGCTCCAGGGGGCAAGTGAGATCTCTGGCTTGAGTGTTGAGAGAATAAAATCAAGCTGGCACTTTGAACATAAATAAGCATGGGGAGATTCTATCAGGAGAGGAGAACACAGGGTCAACGTTCTCTTCATTGGGTAGATGTAGCCTAGAGCAGTCCTTCTCAAACTGTGTTGAAAGAACATTGCCACCCAACCCCATTTGGACAGACACCTTTGTAACATAATAAGAGTGACGTATTTGAAAATTAACTATTTTGCATCTAACAATAAAAAATAAACTATATTGTGAGATGCAAAAACCAAATTAAAATTTAATAAATATAACTATAAGACATAGAGCCTTGGGAAAATCATTACAAATTGCACAGCTTGTTCATTGGGTAGGTGTGCACAGGTGGTGAATATACTTACACACTTTTTAGAGCTCCAAACAATGTTTTAGCCAGTACTTCCCCATCCTTGCCACAGATGGTACGCGTTGAGAATGCCTGTGCACTTGCAGTGCTGTGGAGCACCTAGGGGAGATCACTTAGGCCACGGCAGGCCCATCCAGACCTCCCAGAACTGAGTGAGACACACCTCTAAGCCTGGGGGGGAAATGAGGCTAAACTCACGCAGTCACATATGGAATGTATGGCAAGGAAGCATCTCCTGCTCTCTTTCTGTGTGTGTGCACACGTTATGAGAAACACCACTTACTTGCCATCCTTATTCACAAATAGTCTTGCTTTCTGTGAGCAACTAATTGCAGACAACACGGAAGCCTTGAAACAAACCTGGCTGACATAGCATAAGCACCTGGAAACTTGGACTCTTACAGAAAACTCTTTCACGAAGAACCTGTGCTGTGATAACACGTTGGCTGCATACAGCCCACCATTTTTAATGTTGAAATTTTTTTATTGTATTAAAATGCACCATTCTTAAAATGTCACCTTTCACATTAAAAAGAATTAACACTTAATTTTATTTATGCAAGACTTTCATTTCACATTTAGTTTAACGAGCAGTATCAAGTTTTATGGTCACGGTTTTCCCATTTTTAATACTCAGGGGACACTGGTACTTTGCTGACTTGACGTAAAGAGCGCTGAGCAGCAAACGGCGTGATGGGTGGATCTCTGCAACGCCATCGGCCCAAAGTAAAGGTCCTGTCAGGCAGTGAAATCAAGATCCTCCTTTATTCTCTTCCATGACTCAGGCTGGATGGGGCCTGTCCACATGACAAGAGAAGCCAAGGCTTTAAAACGCCCGGGAAGGGGGGTCATAAAGCAAGTTGAAAGATGCCGTCTGTGAAGCAGAGTGAGGGGGTTGGCATCCCACCGCCCAGAGGGGAGCAGCCATGGGGAACACGTGAGCGTGTGCCCTCCATGGCCAGAATGCCGGGATCTGAGTCCTGGCCTCCACACTGACTGTTACTTACGAAATGGTGAGTTATCTGCAACCATGGCATGTTTCTTCACGTCCGTCTGAGAATTAAGTATATTAATACACTTAAAGCCTGGATGATCATAATCCGCCGTAAGTGTTAGGCAATTCAAACAACTGCAAACCAATGCAGGCCTAAAGAAAATGAGCACAAAAATATTTATTATACCACATTAAGTATCAATATGTTTGAGGACAAGCGACTAACCAAGGGTATTTTGTCATTCGCTCTCTGCCGATATTTTTGAGTAAGAAAAAACACATTTTATTTCTCCATTAATACCAAGTCACATTATTTCAAAATGTGTTTCAAATTCCCTCGCCACATTGCCTGCCGTTATTGGTGACAGAGGAGGTCATCGGCCCCAGCCACGTAGGTGCTGGGGTTAGTCTTGCCGGAGGAGCAGAGCTGGGATTTACTGAGCACTGGTTACGTGCCCTCAGAAGAGCTTCTCCTCACCCCCGGGCATGTGCCTAGACAACCTGAGTTTTCCTTTGGCAAATAATGGACCCTCAGTTTCTTTGGTTAGAAACTGGGCATAATACCTATCTCGTAGGGCTGCTGTGACTGTTAAATTGAGAAAACCATGCTACCTGCTTAAAAGAGAGGACTTCAAACAGGCGTGTGCTGTGCCATGCCAATTTTTATTCACTTCTAGGGCTACTCAGATTCTCTTTCCTGCTCCTTTTAAAGTGTATGGGTAAGTATCATATTGTGTGTGAAAATCAGAGGCACTAGCCTAAAAATACGTAACCTGGATTCTATTCCTGGCCTAGCTACAGACTCCTGTTAACTTATTAATATGTGTATGCCTCAATTTCTTATACATATATATATATATAGAGAGAGAATTGACTCCTTTTTCCCCTCTTACAGGAATTTTGGAGTGATGGGCTGAGCACCCATAAACCCTGCGTTCTCTTGAGGAAGGCCACGCGCATATGCCAGGCTGACACTATTAGGTCGCGTATGTGTCCGTTAACAGTGTTTTGGTGACAGAGAAGGGGCTTTATCTACACACTTATAAACAGGAAACTGTGTTTATCTCATTGGAGTTTACTTCTTTGATAACATTTGGAGTTTTTATAGAAAAAGTTTCTGATATTTAACTGTTACAAGATGAAAAATGGTTGTACTAACAAAAAGAAACTTAGCAAACGCCCACTTGACCACCGTGACCAGAGGTGAGGGCAGACGTGATCTGAGCCACACTATCTCAGGGCACAGGTTCCGTTGACTGTTGCACTCGGTTTATTAATTGCAGGTAAATGATCTTAATTCTCAATGCTGGTGTTGGAAGAATGGAGTATATGCTTTAAAAATGATTTATCCGTCACATACTTTTGCTTTCTTTTTATGCTCTTAGACTTCTCTGCATGATAGTTACCCATGGAGGCAAATATAAACACATATTTAATATGCACTTGCATGTTTGGATTTCACCTCCAGAAATTGTGATGCACGCTGGCCTGCCCTGAGATCTCTGAACTTAAAATGGACTATGAGTTCGTCTGAGATGTGTCCTTAACTAAGCTGCAATGGGGCCTTTCACACATCTTTCCTACCTGAGGGGACTTTATTGCTGCCCCAGCCTCAGCAGCTTTATCTATAGAGAATAGTCTATTGATGTCCCAGATATTTTGTTTTCCAATGTTCTGTGTGTTTGGCTACAGCAAAAACGTAAGGATGTGGAGGAGAATGAATAGAACATATTGATTTATGGGTCCAGCCACAGGTTCACCTGCATGCCAATTAGATCTGCTTTTCTGTTCTTTTGGCTTCCAAAATTTTCCCAAGTGAGCCAATCACTGATGCTGCGGAGGCACCAGAATTTGGGGTTCTCTGCTAGAGTTTGGGAGCATTCCATGAAAGCTCAGTGTCACATAACAAAAAAATGGTCATTGTTCTTGGTGTTTTCTTGAACTTCCACGTTCAAGATTTGCTATGATTATACTACTCCTTAAATTTAGTGTAGTAATCACTTCAGAGGGCTGCTGTATAAAGTACAGACATGAATTATCTGGAAATAATTTATAATCTAACTAAAGACCACCTTCCTGAATAATGATGCATAGGGTACTAACCTTGAGGATATTTTATTACGTGTATTTACTTAAACCTCACCTTTTAGAAAAAGTTGAGGTCGTTTTCTTAGAGAACTAGTTCATCTTCATTGGAAGAAATTGTTCAAGGTAACTGTAAAAAAAAGAGGGTTTACTAATAATTACCAAAATTCTATATGTTGATTGTAACAAAGGAGAGTAATGCAGTAATTAAAAAAGTAAAAGAGAATCATTCCTATGCTGCCCTGCACCCCACATGCCAGAGGTAATATCAATTAATATATTTGTATGCATTATTCTGGGGTTTTATTTACACATATAATCAATATCTTCCCCCCTTGACCAGAAGCTTATTTTTAATTTAGCAGAAATAACTTTTTGCCTATGAAAAATGTTATCAGCAAATTCTCAAGTCACTTCTAAGTTATACGCTTAAAGCTCCAGTAGCAACACGCTTGTGCTATATTTTGACTTCAGGGATATCAAGAGTGAAAAGCGGTTCCTACCCAATATTTTTAAGAGTCAGGGAAATGTACACCTGTTTTCATGTCTCTGATTCTCTGTGTCTCCCCAGGGGATAAAGCTTTTGCTCAGGGGATTTCTGGTGGGGGGAAGAGGGTCCGCACCACAGTCTCACTCTAAGTGATTATTATCACACCGGTAAGTTTCCACTGTGGCTGCTGCTGCCGGCTGTGAGCACATTTGAAGTCAGCAGGGGACCGTTAGAAACCTCCCCTTCACTGTGAGGAGCTGTGGAAGCCTCTGCTTCTCTGAGGCAGCCTTGCAACCTGCGGTCAGTCGCCTCTTTTTTCATGCAGGGCTGTTTTAAACTGTCTCCTACCCCACAGAGCAAAAAACATACCCAACAAAAAACAGCACAGACAATCCCCCTGAGGGTTTTTGAATTTTCCTCCGCTGATCTCATTGTTAATGGTATGAGGTCTTGCCAGGAGCCATTTGTGGTTTACGCACACTAAAGAACATAACATTCACACACTTAAAAACAATTAATATCAAGCATGGAATCAAAGTCTATTTGATGCAAGACCTAGACGGCTTGGCTTTTCTACCTGTCTTGTGGAAAAAGTATTTCATCTTCTTTAGAAGTTGCTGATTGTTATAAAAGGAGGTATATTTAGTAATCTGTAAAAGATACAGGATGCTATACTTAATAATGACACAATTGCATACATTGTATGCTGTGAAGTTTGCATATTAGATTATCAGCAAAAGATTATCCCTTTTAACATAAAAATGCTCTCCAGTAGTCAGTGGAAAATGATTCATATCTCCATCCCCTTTTCTGTGTTTGTCCTTAGCTGGCAGTGAACTTAGCAGCACTTACATTCCTATGTGGTTTGAATTGAAGTCATATTGTCCTTGATTGAGAGCATTGGCTTTTCTACCAAATGGAACTTAGGTGGAATTATCCTTTATAGCAGGAATTTCAGGAGAAATTAAAAGAAAGTTGCATAAACAAAAAGGTTCCCACAACCATCATCTGCAAGCCACCCAAAAGTTTTAATCCTCAATTAAGAAACATGGTATTAAATCTACATTGTAGCAGGTCTCATTCCTCTTCACAAATAGTTCAAAAACTAATGGTGGAGATAAACTAAATTCCACCCTTGATGTCTGCTAAACAACAGTGTATCATGGTGATGAGGTATGTCTGGAGGCTACTTGTTTATATATTTCTCCTCCTACTAATGGATGATAATATATTTATAAAACGTAAACCTTGAAAAATTATTGAGATAAAAAATAGTAGGGATAGTTTTATCACTTGCATGGGCTTGAGAGAACCAGACCACTAGTTAAGTAAAAAAAAAAACAACATTCATTAGAAAACAAAATTACGTAAAAACATAATTTTTTCTATTGATTGGTCATTGGTGCTCTCATTTAATTTTATCTTTGGCATTTGTACTTAAAAGCATTGACTTCATTATTTGGAACACGAAGATTGATTATGGGGGGGGTCAGAAATTCATTATGACTTTAATGTGTTTCGGAGCCAAGTATTTAGCTTTCTGAGGTTTGTTGCCTTCCTCTGAAGTTGATATGATTATTTCTATATCAGTGTTTTGCCTCAAGAATAAGGAAGACTACCCGGCAGGAGAGGAAAACGTGGGGCTCTCTTCCCCTCCCAAGGGAGAGCAGTCTCTGCCTCCACACTTGCCTCTGGCCCCCAGGGGTGCAGACAGTGCTCTGACCTGTGCGGACTCTCCTTTAAACTCATTCTTGATACTCTCGGGGCTTATGCTCCAAGTGCTGTTTCTCCTTCTTCCCTCCTTAGACGGCTGTAACTCCAGGGCCTGGAGTAACCCTTTGGGTTACTGCGAGCTCAGCCTTCCAGATAGTCACAAAACGAGAAGAAGACCTGATGCAACAACAGGAGACCACTGTGCCAGTGTCAGGAGGCGATTTGTGAATGAAATGGCAGTCAGGGGTCTGAGGGCCCCCATGTCTGGGGTGGGGGCTGCTTGGAGGCTGGAGGTGGTGGGTGGGGAGAGACATCTGTCTCCCCGAGAGTTGGCTGCTCCCCACCATTTCTCTGTTTCTTTCCTTCCTACTGTAGTTAGGAGGACTTCCTTCAGGGAGTGTTCAGTTAGCTGCTGGAGCTTCTGAATTGTCTGTGTGTTGAGAAATTATATTGTTTGTTGTGTTTCCATGGCTATTTCATTGGGAAATATTTTGTTGGAAAGGATGGGAAAATTGAATCACATATGGTTAATTAACTGCCAGAATGAACCCAAAGTCTCTTGAATTGAATTAAAAATATTTTCTACCTAAATTATAACATGTTTATGGTAAAAAAATTAGAGGGCAGGAGATGACGAAAAGCTATGAAAAGCTACATTTTCACCATTTTATATGACTATTGTTAAAATGTTATTGTATGTTCTTCTAGAATATGTGATTTATAGGCCAATAGATAATGGATCTATATTAATATTATTTATTACTATTATATAATATAATATATTATTTATCATATATTATATAATAAAATACAGACTATAAAAACTGTTTTATCACTTGCTTTTTAATTTAACATATTATATACATCTTCCCATGTCAATAGGCTTATTTTTATAATATTTTAAATTATAAGATATTCCAATTTCCCACTGTTTTTGTTTTCTCTGCCTTACCATATATTTTGTCAATGCATTTGTTATTAATGCTGTCATTTGATTCATCAACTATAATTAAAAATGCAAAGCATAGAGGTATTCCTTTTTAATATCTAAATTCTGTCTAATAAATGCATCTCATTTTCAGCATCACTATTAATACTTTGTTTAGTGTCTTTTTTTTGGTGGTATGAATAGTTGTATGTTCAATTCACATAAGGATAGGGTTCAGGCATTTTTTTCACCATAGATTTGCTGTTTCTATCTCTTCTCATGAGCAGCTAACTCACTCTGCCCTAGAGATTTCTGATATGAGGGTCTCAAGTAATGTTTGTTTTGTGTTCACCAGGAAGAGACATCAAAATGAGTATATGAATCCTTCAATATACAACAGAATGAAAAGAAAACATGAAATTTATTAGAGTATTTTTGCATAGATAGTCGCTAATGTATTTATAAATAATCAGATTGGAAGGTTTGTATTTTACTGGCTCATGCAATAATGAATATATATATATATATATATATATATATATATATATATATTTCTGTCTCAAATCTCTTGTTTACAGTTTTTACTTACTTTTTAAAGTGAAACTAAGTAGATTTATCACACACTGAGTGATATTAAAGCAGTGCTTCTTGTAGCAATTTGAGAAACCCAAAGAAAGGGGTTCATACCCATGAAATGTCCGATCTTTCTTCTCATTCTGTTTAGTTCTCCTCCTTCATGACCATGGCTCAGGGGACCACAGACGAATGAATTTCCTGAAATGGTAACTTTGGCTTTCAAGAAATCACTTTGTGCCAAACTGTTCATTGTTCTGAGACAACCTGTGGTCTTACTCTGCTGTTTCCCAATCCGATCGAATGATCTGAACACCAGGCTTATATTACTAGGGTCAATTCTGAGTAACTAACCACAAAATTGATAGAGTAAGTGGGTCTCCTCTTTGGAATAAGCAAATGTTTTCAGAACCTATATTCATACTCAACAGGGAAATGTTAACTTGAAGAAAATATAGCAACTGTCATTTTTTGTGGGTCATCAATTAGATTTCTTTTTCACATGAGGAAGACAGAATCATTTTCTGTCCTCCCCCCCCCCCCATTTTTAAGAGAGGCCAGAGGGAATCCTTTGGACACATTTGATATTAGATTTAGGTCCTTCCAACTCTGTGTTTATGCCTCAAAGTGTGGAAATAGACCAATAAACATACAAATGCCCTCTGTTTCTTTAATTTAATCTGATTTGACCGGTGAAGAAAACTTCAAACGTGTTGTAATTCCTTTCACGTGCTGATTAGTACACGGTACTAGTTTAGCATTCTCTTTTTTAGTGGGGAGAAATAGTGCCTCATTTAAACCTGCCCCACAAGAGGTGCTGACATCAGCTAGACAGCCATGGAGATACCTCTGCGCCTCCTTGATGAAGAAGCCATACAGACTGATGGATGTCTTTATTTCTGTCTGAATCACAGCATACAGCATTAGCAGTACAGGTGTTTCACTTCAGTTAATTCCTCAGAACACATGCACAGTACAGGGTTTTACTTCAATTAATTACTTTGCATTTCAATGTTTTAAGAAGAGACCACACCCAAAGTATCTGTTACAGTTCTTAGATTAACCTAATGACTGTTAGAGAAACTTCATGTAACAGCCTCCTCCGGGTCTAGATTTCCTGCCATCATAGTGAAAAATCAGAAAATATAAACATGTAGCACACAAAACAATGAATAATTGGATGATCTGATATCTTGTCTTTAGTTATAGTCATCACCTGAGGGTTCAAAGAATGTTGAAAAACTATTAGATTAGCTCTGCCGTGGCTCTAGGAAAAAAAGAAAATGCATGTATTCTTACTCACACATTGATCTACCATTTATGACCCTAAACATAAATTTTATTAGGGACCATTCTGTTTTGCTGTTTTTGGAAAAGTTTATAGATTTACGATAAGGTTACTTTCTCATTTGTATTGTATGTGCTAAAATGCCACTTTCTAAACAATGCCTAATTACAAATTATTTGTACATTACAAATAAACAATTAGTGCTCTTTTATAGTTAGAAACTAGAAACAATCCTTTGACTCTGGCATATAAGAAAAGCTTAAAAATGGAGAAATAATAATAATAGAATGTGAACTCAACAATAGGCTAAAAGTAATATAAAAGGCAGTATAAGCCTCAGTTTCATCTACCAATGACCAAGGCTTACCAGCCCCAGCTGGTATGACTCAATTGGTTGAGCATTGTCTCATACATTAAAAGGTCGCTGGTTTGATTCCTGGTCAGGGCACATGCCTAGGTTACAGTTGGGGAGCCCAGTCAGGGTGCCTGTGGAAGGAACGCAACCAGTCAATGTTTCACGGTAGCATCAGTGTTTCTCTCCCTCGCTTCCGGTCCTCTCTTCCTCTCTCTCTAAAATTAAAAGAAAAGAAGAAGAAAGGTACCTTGTAGAAACATGCAACATAATCATGTGAACATCAAAATTCATTAGAAATAGCAGTTGACAGGCAAAGGAAAAAGGTGATAGGAAAGGCACTAGAAAGGGTATGAAAAAGTAGGTGAAGAAATGTATTAAACATTTAAAAAGTAATGACAGAAGAAATAATTTTGTGTCTGGGACACTGCTAATGTACTATAACAATTAAAATGGAAGATTTTGTGTGTATATATGTATATATATATATATATATATTCATGAGCCAGTTATATATATTAGTATAAATATATATATATACTAAAAATGTGTCCCTATCAGCTTGACAGCTTTCCATGTGTAGCATGATAGACGTCTCTATGGAAGAACAAAGAGCATATTTTTATCTATCTTATGTTAAAGTTTATTTCTATTTTTAGAAGTGCCAGATCAGCTGAACTGGAAAGAACCCACCAACAGAAGCTACAGAGAAGCTAATACCAACTTACACCCGTCTAAGCACTGGGAATTTCGCATGTACAGGTATGATTTTTAACCACACATGTGTGGATATATACATGTATATACACACATATATGCATTTATGTGTGTGTATGCATACACACATATACACACATATTGTCCCAGCACCAGACCTCAAAGGACTTAGCTTAATTTCTGCACTCTGATAGAAGATGTGTGTTAATTCCATTTACATCCTGCCTTAAGGGCAAAGTCATTTATACAGTAGGGTAACCGTCATAGGAATTTTAAGTGAGGAAAACATTGTTAAAGAATTGCCTTCCTAGTTCCACTTTGACTTCTTTATTAAATGAGTATTTAGAAGTTATTTAAAAACAAAGTAAAGAAAATAAAACAAGCAAAAAAAATCTAGAAGCCCCAACAACCTTTCAAAACTCTATGCAAAAAAAATTCTATTGACAATAAACAGGGAAAACACAAATTTGTTTCACAAGTTAAGTTTATAATATAACACACGTTCACGAGCCAGTTCTAAAAAAAATTGAGCGGCGGATGAAAATACTTAATGAATTACTGGCGTTTTCCTGAGAAAGAATGGTACCGTTGAATGAACAGTTGCTTTCTGACTTTCACTGGAAAATCTAAATTCCAACATAGTTGTTAGATGAAACTACACAATCCAAATCTCCTCTCGTTGACAATGGAATTTGGCTTTGGGTAGTGACTACATTACTCATCTGTTAGTTATTCTTTGAACAAAAGCAGTTCTGTTGTTCAACCTAGAATCTGAACAGATACATGCCTAGCACCCTGTGCACTGAGGCATGGGGGCAGGGGGTGCCGAAGCCATCTCCAGAGTTCAAGAGTAAGTGCCACAACAGACAAGTGTCTGCATATACGATTCATCCACATTCCATATTGAAGGGCTGTGAAATATACAAATCATTACTTCTCCTGAGACAATTTGTAACTTCTCCACAGTTACCAAACGGGAAAGTTCAATTTTTCCAAAACCAAGATGTCATGAGCCCTACTGACACAAGAAAGATTGAAATAACTCGCATTATAAAAATGGTGATCATTCCGGAATATTGTGGAATGAGGCAAAATGTAATGGGCCATTCTCATCTCCAGATTCTAATGGACCATCCAGATAACAAAAAAGAGAGGCAGTTTGTTTTTAGTGTTTCTGGTTCATGAGTGAAAAAAAAACAGCTGTAAAAACCAAGTCCTCGTGAAGGTACAAAAACAAGGTGAATTTCCCATGCTGTGGGTTTGGAAACCAGATACAAGTTGAATACTTGTTCTCATTTCAGAACAGTGATAGTGGCTGCTGCAGTCTTTGGTTTTGATTGAATAATACGTATGTAAAAAAAGTGGAATAAAAGAGACAAAGATTAATGTTGAGATGTTGGTTCCACTTTTATATGACTTAATACCCAACTTTTAATAAGTATTGAGCCTGCAAAATAAGTAAATATTCAAAATAGAGCTATCTCTCCTTTGAGAGAGCATTGCTCAACTCACTGCCTATTTTGTTTTTGGACATTTCTGCTTTAAAACATAGTTATTTTTGTTATTTCCTGCTCATATACAAGGTCCATCCAAAAAAAGTCCAGCCATTGTTAATATTCCGAGAATGGTTCGTGTGACATCGATGTAACCTGGCAGCCAAGGAGAGTGGACTGGAATGCACATGTGTGAACAATGATGACCTCACTGTACTAGTCAGTGGGGCTGGTAGACACCACTGAGTGAGCATGTGCAGTGTGTGTGTGGCCATCACATTCAAAATGACTAAGTAGAGCAATGAATCTGCATCAAGTTTTGGGTTCAGCTTGAACCCATTTTTCAGTTAAAGCTCTACGGAAACTGTCTGAATGATTCAGAAGGCCTTCGGGGGTGATCAAGGAGTGCAGTGCAAATAAAAGTGTGGCACAAACGCTTCAAAGGTGGTCGAGAATCTGTTGAAAGTGATCTATGTTCTGGGAGGCCTGCAACAAGCAGAATGCCTGAGAATGTTGAATGTGTACAGGCTGCAATCAGCAAAGATTGGCAACCAACAGTGTGAGAACTAGAAGTTGATCTGGGGATTTCAGAAACGACTGTGTCTGAGATTCTGACACAGGGTCTCCGCATGAAAACATGTGGCAAAGTTTGTTCTGTGGCTTCTGCTACCAGAGCAAAAGGAACATCATGCTGTAGTTGCTAATGACGTTGGGCAAACTGTGTGAGGTCCCAAGGTGCCTACTTTGAAGGAGACTGAGGTGTCATTGTCCTATATAAAATGTTTCTTATATCTCATATCTTCTTCAATAAATGTCTCTAGTTTTCATAGTACATAGCTTGATACTCTCTGGACAGACTTCTATACTGTCTATAATATGAAGATATGCTTCAAGACACCATAAAGTAATTATAATCAGAGAAATTTTTGTTAGGTGAAAATCAATAAGCATTTAAAAGTTAAATACCTATCAATCTATATGTGTATATACATATACACACGGATATATAATATATATTTATATATAAGCCCCCACTAATCTACAGATTATAAACAATACTTATTTTTAATTTGAATCTGTTTTTACCCTATTTTCGTCTAAAAGAATTTTATTGAATAATATATATAAAATAAATATTTATTGAATTTGTAGAATTATTTTTTCACATACTTAAAATATAGCTCAGTATTCAATAGTGACTTCATTGTTTTCTTGTTTTTCAGGTGTTGTTCAAGTACAGTTTTCTGCCTTTTACTCCCATCCCAGCCCATTTCCCCAGCCCTCCCCACCTCCCTCCCATTTCCACCCCCCCCCTAGTTTTTGTCCATGTGTCCTTTATACTTGTTCCTGTGAATCCTTCCCCTTTTCCCCTGTGATTCTCTCCCCTTTCCCCTCTGGTCCCTGTCCACCTGTTCTCTATTTTAGTGTCTTTGGTTATATTTTGCTTGCTTGTTTGTTTTCTTGTTTAGGCTCCTGTTAAAGGTGAGATCATATGGTATTTGTCTTTCACTGCCTGGCTTATTTCATTCAGCATAATGCTTTCCAGTTCCATCCATGCTGTTGCAAAGAATAGGAGCTCCTTCTTTCTTTCTGCTGCATAGAATTCCACAGTTTTTATGACAGATTAATTTTGGAAAGTATGTTGCCTTTTTTTTAAAACGATTGTGCTCAAGTAGTTCAGTCTACCCATCATTGGGGGAAAAAATTAAATGGAAAGGTGATCCTTATTTTTAGATTTAAATAAAAATAGCTATTGAACATCCAAGTTAGGAATATCTGCAGAACGAAAAGGAAAGAAATTTTAGTTAAAACAAAGTAATGTAAACTGACACCATAAGTTGTCTTCCTTATTTTTTAAATTATTTCCTTATTTTAATTACCTCTCTGCTACTAGTAATGATATTTTCCTGGGATAACTTAGATCAAATGTAACAAGTTCAAATTCCTAGGGGTCAGACTTGGCAGTCCCTTCTAGGGCTGCTGGGTTGGTATTAGATTTGACATGAGACATTGGCATTGCCTCAGCCTTCCCTTTTTAAAAGCTCTATGCTCATTATGCAAAAGCATTTGCCTCCCTAATCTTTTAGTGGAACAACTGAATTAAAATGAATACACAACACTGGTTTTCTAGTGGTCTCTCAAAAGGCAACGCCAGAATGACCTGATTAGCTAGTCAGTGCAAATTCTAGTTCACAACTGGAAATTCTAATTCTGTGGACCCAGGGAACCATATTTTTACACTCAGACAAGCGGATATTTCTAAGAATTTATTGTTACAACTATATAAATAATAAAAAAATAATCAAGTCATCAGAAATGATAGTGACTGACTGAACTAGTGTTTGCTGAAATGAGGGGTACCGGATGCGAGGCAGTCCTACTGTAGTTACCTTGGCTTGTTATACACATTCCTATCTATTACATTGGTTGTACTGGAGCTTTTGCTTTTGTAAAATACAGGCACAACACGGGATAGAGATGCAAGAAAGGGGGTAATTTCAGCAGACAGGTTAACACAAATGAACTCTCAGTGGTCAGTGCTGGGATTAGTTTCTGTTCTTCCTTTCAGTGTATTCCCATCTTTCTAAATGAAGCTTCCTCGAAGAGAGGATATTTATAAATATTGACACGTAGCCAAAAAGCAGAAGTCAGCTTAACTGTGGGCACATAAACCTCACGGTGCTGCGATTTCAGGCCCGGTATCCACAAGCAGTTGTCTAAACTGCATTTGTTGCCTTAATTTGCTACTTTTCATGACAATTATATACGGTAAAGAAAAAATTCTACTGAAGTGACAAAACAGATTCATCTCCCTCACTTCCTTTTCCTGCTGACCTGTTTGCCTCGCTGCAGTAGTGCCCTTGGTCTGTCCCCCCCAGATGGCGGGAGGTGCTGTGTGGGTACCAGCCCTGCAGTCACAGGCTGGTTGCTGAGCGGGTCCCCACACACCTGAGTAAGACTGGCTGGGTGATGCGGAGCCTGACAGCAGACAGAGTCCAGGGAGAGGAAGCGATCTCCAAATCAAGAGGCTTTTGGCAAGAATCCTTTACCAAAAGTCGAGGCAGCCTCGGAGTGAAAGTGAAGAAGATGATGAAGGACATGGGGACCCAGAACAAAGTCTTAAGTATTAGGAAAGTGTTGGGGGAAAAGTTTGCATTTCAGTCCTAGAGTAACAGCAGCACCACCAGCAAGAGACAAACAAGAATCTGCTCCCAGGGTTGGGGAATAAAGAGGTCTCGTCTTGAATTCTAAGGTTCTTAGTTTCTTAAGGCCAGAAACTACTGTTTCGGAGTTGGGTTTGAGATCAGAATGAGGTTTGACTCCAAGCTGACTCATTGGATTCTTAAACTCTTCCTGCCTGGAATCAGAGATTTGCTTCAACATCGGACACCAGAAGTCAGAACATAGTTGGTCTGTTCAAGATCAAAAGCTAAATAGTGCCAGGGCCAATATTAGATCCCAGGAGTTCGATTCACAAACCGAAGCTCTTTCTGCCATTCCAGAAATGCAGATACGATTCTTCAATCATTCTTGACTTCTTCACTTGTCACTGTTGTTTCATTAATATAAAGAGTATTAGTTAGATTCCTGGAGACACAAAATGAAGCAATTCACAGACATATCTAGTAAAAATATATACAAATTTGTCTTGGATTTTTAGAAAGCTAGAGAATTGGTTTTTCTGATTATCATTCATTCATTTCTCTGAGTTGGTTATAGATGAATTTATTATAGATTGTTAACAATCAAAATTTTCAGATTGAAAATTTCATTATAAACAAATTACTGGATAATACATAATATATCAATGTACTGATAATTTTTTTCTTTATTTTTATTCTCCAAACTTGACATTAAAGAAATTTCTTGAGGCCCTGGCTGGTGTGGCTCAGTGGATTGAGTGCTGGCCTGTGAACCAAAAGAATGCTAGTTCGATTCCCAGTCAGGGCACATGCCTGGGTCGTGGGCCAGGTCCCCAGTAGGGGGCCTTTGAGAGAGGCAACCACACTTTGATGTTTCTCTCCCTCTTTTTCTCCCTCCCTTCCTCTCTCTCTAAAAATAAATAAATAAAAATCTTTTAAAAAATTTCTTGAGGTTTTATTTTACCATAGTTTGAGCTTTCCTGTGCTATTATTGTCCTAATTACAAAGTTTTGAATTAAAAGTTTATACAGAATAGATTTCTGTATTACTTACAAATTCAACCATTTAATTCAAAGCTATTAATATTCTATCCAGTCATAATTGAATTTATAATTTTATATCCTGTTTTTGCCTTGTAACCCTTGAAGTTAGCAAAGTCCTCTTTTCATACATACTCATTCCACCTCAAGCTTGCAAAATTGATATAATAGGAATGAATATTTTTTATATTAACCAAAACATGAAAACAAGGATTACTTGAAAATTTAGCAGATAGTGGTGCTTTGGAGAGGAACTGCTCTAGTATTAGCACGCAGCAGCCTTCGCTGTCTCAGGGTTTTGTTTGTTTTAAACAGAATTGATTTTTTTTAACAGCAGAATCATTCAACTTTCTGACCTTCATGTGCCCAGGACTTTGATGTTACTGTTTCATTTTACTACACAGAATCACACTGAGAATTTGGGTGGGCATCGAACTGACCCAGAGACTGAGCTCTGACACCTGAGGAAGCTGCAGGTTTGGGGAAGGAGAGTGGGCCAAGGCGGGAGAGGTTTTTGAGAGCATTTCTGTCACTGAAAATATAAATTCAGTCAAGCCACAGTATCAGGAGATTTTTCTATATTCATTTTTACCCCCCAGAGAAGAAATAGAAAGTGAAAAATGAATGGCATGTCTGGAGACTGGAAACCGTGTTTGGAAGAGCTGGAAGGGCGAGGAGAAAACACTGTGTGAGAATATTGACAACAGGAGGAATCTCCACTGCCACTGAGATCAGGAGGCAAGAAACAGCAGTAGGAGCCCCAAGACCGAACTAATGCAGACTCCTGCACCCGGACTTGCATTTTATCAGTATCCCCAGGTCGGTGGTATGCACAGTAATGTTCGAGGTTTAAGTCAGGGGAGCCTCTTTTATTGACTTTAAAAGGAAGAAAAATATACATTCAAACGTTATCAAAAAATGCCTAGAAAAGTGTTCTTTAAACTTTGAATTTTGCATTTTAAAAATATGGGAAATTGTTAGGGATCTTACCAAACTTTGTTTCTTACTTCTTGTTCTCTCTCAATTTTCTTCTCATGAAGTCTTTAACCATCCAGGTATTCATAGAGTATCCATGGTCAAAGGATCCTGTTAAGTGTTCTATTGTAATATTAAAATATTTTATTTTGAATGCATCAACATGAATTAGGACTTTGCTTTTTAAATTACAGTTGAATTCCTTCCCAGTTTTTTTTTGGCGTGGTATATTTTTCTTGTACACTATTTTTCATTAATGTGTGAATATAAAACATCAAGATTGCTATCTGTGTACTGGATATAGTGCTATGTACCTTGTTTGGTTTTGTTTGGAGTTGCTCGTCACCCAGCCTCACTGAATCACTTACCAGTCTTGACTTCAAATGCCTTTTAATGCTGCCCAAAAATCTGAAATCAAGAAATGACCCACCACCCCAAGCAAAGTTTTGACATAGAAACTGATGTTTAAAAAATGAGCTACCAGCATACTAAGCAGTTCCCAAAGTCAAGTTCCAAAAAATATTTCTAAGTCAGGGCAGTGTCAGGTGGAGTGAAGGTCAGCTTCCCCAGGTGTTTGCTCTCAAGGAGTTTACATCAGACGTACATATAATTCTGATACATTTGCTAAGATATTCATTCCATTACCTTGCAAATATGCCAAATAGCTGGAGAAAGGGGGGGATAAATTGAAATTGTACTTTTTACCCTTAACCATAATTGAAAGCTTGAGACACGGGTAGAGACAGGGTAAAGCAGTTCACTATAAACATGATAGAAGGGTCAAAGTCAAGTTGGCTGATGAAAATAAGGTCCCCATCATGTTTCATCAAGTGTTAGGATTCAGTGCCAAGAGTTTTCATTATACACAGAGTACAAAATACTTTATAAATCACTATATCTGCTGACATTCAATTATATTCAGTCTTTTTAGTATTAACTGTAGTGTTTTGAAGTGTCTACTCGCAGTAAAACCAGCCTTTTCATTAAAAAAGCATAGCATTTAAAAATGGCCCCAAAACTCACAAAACACCTTTAAATACCTAAGATATAAATGCCAATCATTTTGAAATGTTTCAAACTACAGACTAAATGCCTAAGAACTTTAAAAATAAACACCTGTCCATATTCGAGGGCCTGATTAAAAGAGAAGGGTAGAACTGGTGCAAATCCAGCGGTGATTTTCCCAGGAAAGAGTAGCTCGTCCATGCCTATTTCTATATGATCTCTGTTTATTTCACACAGTAATACATTTTTATGAATGGATCTCGTGCGTTTCTAAACCAATCTGTCAGTCTCCAGAAGAGGAGACACCTGTGCTCGTTTTTGTGATTCCAGATTAAAAGCCCCTGTGCGGAACAGCTTGTGCTGAAGGATGAGACACAGCATTTACCATGCACACACTACCAGGTAGTGGGGACTGACCTCTCCTCTCCCTTTTCCACATTCTCTTCCAACTGAAGAACCCTTACGCATGCCTTTTAGATCAGAGGTTTATCATAGGGGCTATATTTGAGTCACTTATAAAACTATGAATTCCTGGGCTCATACCCAGGTATTCTGGTTTAATGTTCTGTGGGATGCCCAGAGAGGGTGTTTGTATTTGTTTATTATTATGGTCGTTATTATTATTCCCTAGTAACTCTAATATGGAATAAGGATTGGGAAACACTCTTAGGTCATGGCTGTTGGGGGCTGAAAGCCTCTGTATAGTTTTGCAAGTAGTGGAAAAGTGAACAGGTTTTCTTGGAAGATGTTCTTAAGGCTACAGGAAATTTTATGGACTTTAAAGTTAATTTTTAAAAAAAGTATTTATTTATCTTTAGAGAGGAAGAGAAGGAGAGATGGAGAGAAATATCCATGTATGGTTGCCTCTCATGCATCCCCTGCCGGACACTGGCCTGCAACCCAGGCATGTGCCCTGACTGGGAATCAAACTGCAATCCTCTGGTTTGCAGACCTGCGCTCAATCCACTGAACTACACCAGCCAGGGCAATTTTATGGGCTTTATATGCACTGCACAATAGTTTGAGATTTATCTCCCTGTGTATATTGTACTATGTATATAGTACATATATGCATGTAAATGTATATATATATATTTGGGTGCATGTTATACTCCATATTTACATAGAAATGAACATTTTATTTGAATTCCATTTTAAATCAGTTGTTCTAAGCAAAGCACTTCAAACCTCAAAAGTATTCTTTCAGGAAGGAAAGCACATTGATGAGAAATGTTTACCTATGACCACAAGGGGGTGGTAATGATCTGTGAATATAAAAGGTGTCATTCTAATTTGATTAGTATTTATACATACAGGTGAAAATCATTTGCTATTAGCAAATTTTTTACTTAGAAATAAATGTAATGATTTATAGTAATAGTAACATAAACCAATCTTTAGGCTGTATATAAAATTTCTGCCTGCCCACAATGTAGTAAGAGATTCTCTGCCTTTGGAAAATAATGTCCAGAAGAGATGTTACTTAAGTTTTCTGATTAAAATGTTTAGGCATAGTAACAGTAAAGAGCTGTTAAATATATTTTAGAGGACAGATAAGCATGCATCCAACATCTGACTTTAAAGATATATCTAACGCCTAATTTATTTTTTATGAAAATATAGTTTTATCAGAATGAAAAGTAACACTTATTTTTTCTTATGAATATGAAAGACTCTCAGCAGATTTAATTCATTTATTTCCTAATATATAAAACTCAGAGTTAAAAACGTGCTTAAAATTTACAAATGTTAAAATGATTTTTTTGGTTATTTTAAGAATTTGAGGAGATAAACATTTTACTTGGCTTGTACTTTAGTTAATAATTTTGCAAAAACTGTTTTAATAAATGAGCATTCTAAAATATAAAGAGTAAATCATTTATGGAACTTATTTCAATATACATTATGAATGCCTTTTTTTGAAGCAGAATGTGCTGGGATTTCATGAATAAAGAAATGTGCAGTCCTGTGAATTTAATAGTTTTACTACAGTGGAGATTCAGAGATTTATAATTCCCTCCCCTTCCACCCCTCGTCCCAGTACCATTTTGTTAGGCCTCAGGATTACACATCCCCCCCCCCCCCCGCCCGCAGGAGACTCAGAGCATCCACCTTTTTGAAGGACAGAATTTCATGTAGCCTAGGGAGCTTGTAAGGCACGCATGAGTTCTGTATTCCACACAGAAGGTATTTGACTCCTTTGTAAACTATGGCTACCAGTGAAGCAGAGAAGAGATTTGAACCAAACCACAGAAACGTGTTTTTCAGTATTCCGAGAACAGCTGCTTACCCTGGAATCCCTTCCTAGCGCCCCTGCCGTCCAGTGGTCTGGGGCCTGGGACCCGCCAGGTCCTCACTGCTTCCACGTTGAAGGCCTTCAGAGGCTTTCTCTCAGAGCCCTGCCCAACACAGGTCCTTTCTGGTAACCTTCTCTCCACGTGGCCCTTTCCATTTCTGTCCTGTGCAAATGGCAGTGCGTTGGTATTCGAGAATACCGAGGCCGTATTGCGTCTGAGGCTAGTGTCTGCTTCCAAACATCAAAAATTGTTGAAAGCCCTCAGAGATGAGGCCGAATGTTGTTATAGCCATTGTCATTGAAATCGGGATTTTCCTGCTGCTGGGGAGCTACGACTACTGCAGAAATAGCTGCCTGCATTCAGGTCACTGCATGGGACCGTGAAGGGGCCGGGGCGCGGCGGGGTGGGGGCCTCCAGGTTCCTGCCGTCTGCCCTCCCACCAGCCTCCCGATGTTAGAGAGGACTTGCCTCAGTGCCTTTCTCCCTCCTGCTGAGACCCCTGGTGATGTTCTGGCTTCCCTAACCTGTTTTGCCATATCGTGGGATCCTATGAATTCTGATACTTGCTTCAGTTTGGGGACTTGAATCAATCACTTGGATGTAGATACGTCCCAGACCACTTCGGTACCTGACCTTGATTGCCCAATCTTGAACCGATGTGACTTCCCCTGTGTCCTTGTGACACTGACACCTGACTCATTAACTGGTTGTTCTTTTTCTTGCAATTGTGGCTTCTCTGTCTGTCTCAGGCCTGGCTCCCCTATGTCACAAATGCAAGGGGGTCATCCTCCCATCTGAGTTCCTAGTTCCTACAACAACATTTCCTTTTTTTAGTTCACCATCTACTGAAACCTAAATTTAAAGTCACCGTCTGTCTCCACCTCCAGAAAACCTTTTGTTTCCCTAGGATCTTTCTCCTGCAAACAGAATTTTCTTGTGTCTTATTAGAGAAGTCTCCCTTCTCTAAAGAAAGGCAGATCTTTCTCCTTTCGTTGCTTTCTGGAGCTGACAGGCTTACCTTAGCATCACTCTTGGGGAAAAACATTAACAGGAGTCAGGATCCGTTATTTGAGGTAAGCCTGCTCCCTGCATCTGATTTCATTAAAATGGGATTTGTTTTAAACATGTTGATAGTGATGCACATGCTCACAATTAGTAAAGGCGCCAACATTTTAAGTTATACTTAAGTTTATAGTGGATTAAAAATTGGACAACAAAGAAAAAAATTGGGGACATCTAGTTTTTTTGGGGGGTGTGCTTCAGGACAGATCCATGCCACCACAGAAGAGAATATGAAGGAGCAGAACTGTAAACAGAAAAGTAAGATGGGAGAGAAATGAACCTGTTAACCCAACACACTAATTCCAGGGCACTTCTGTGACTGGTGGGCCAGGGGAGTACTGAGAGAACCCAAAGAGATGAGTTTTAGTCTTTAATATACCAGCATCCCTGAGTAACACTTTGGCGTAGGGTTAGGAAGTCAGAATGAAATAAAGAAAAAAGAATGGACTTCAGGGACCTCTGAGCAGGGTAAAAATTGTCCTGAATGCGTGGAAGTGAATGGAAAGATTTTCTAACTCCTAGAGTACCCAAGTGAGACAGAACTTCAGGAAGCAAAAGCAGGGCTTTCTGCTGTATATCGTGGGCAACATTCCCATGTAGCTGCATATCACCTTTCCCATTCACCTCTGGGTTTTCTACACCATACTAGGGGAGTGTCTGAGCTTTACTAAGGGGCACTTCTGGTGTTTATATTAGCTCATGACTGCCAAAGCACTTGTGTAACGAAGTAGCGTAGCGCTGTTCTTGAACTAGGAGGTCAGAATGTGGCAGTTCATGGGAAGATGTCTCATTCTATACCCCAGCCCAATACAAACCTTGCAAATAGCCTGTGTTAAAAAATGGCAGGATGTTCTTGATTCTAAAATTTTAAAATGGATTTAAAGACAACCAACTAATTTTCTTACTACTTGGCCAAATGTAGCACTTACGATATTGATAGGTTTCACAAGTACATGTTTTCTTCCAGGCCTAGTGAATTCTGCCACCATCTAGGTAACTTTTAGTGACTAATGTTAACAAATGCAATTATTCTATATGACTTTTAATTAAAATTCCATGAGTGTGGTTTATTTATTCAGGGACTTCAAAACTTATCTCTTCTACAGCATAATTAATATATAAAGCCACTAAAGAATTTACAATGACCATTTAAAACTCATTATTGGCAATGTTTAGCAGCAATACAGCAAAGTTATAAGCCCGTTTACTTCCTTTACTATCTTGCTTTGTACAGTCTTCTCCAAAATCAAGTTCTCCAAGTTTAACAAGGAAACTTTTGTTGCTAATTAGATCTAGAAAATAGTCTGGAAACTACTGGAAAAAAATCAAATTTAAGAAGCTAGGGCCATTTGTCCAAGAGTATCCCTGAAATCTTTACTGTAATCTTATCAAGTATATTTTCAATTTATTTTTCTACAGTGTTTGTAGAAACTTACTTTAAATAATACATGCGTACGTGCAAAAATAACTGGTGAAAAAACATAGAATGAACTTATTATCTGTGTAAAAAAAGTGTCCTTATATTCCTGTCTATTTTACAGAATGTATACTTATTGTTATACAATTTAAAGATTTCCACCCAAATTGTGTTAAAATCTACCAGTCATTTTAAATGATACTGTACTTTGTCAGCAGATGGCGCTATTGTCATTTCCTAACAATGTGCTCTGTTGGTTGGCAGAGGCCCACGTGTGCACGAGTTCTTTAAGAGGAAAAAAAAAACCAACTATCCAAGAATCAGTCTCGAAAGTCATTATTAATTTGAACTGATATCAAAGTTTCATGCTTTCTGTTTTAAAAGCACAGAATTTCCCTCACACCTCTGGTATTAACTAATTGCTGCGTGGGGTTTAGTTATTCTTTTATGTGTAATTTTTTTTTAATGATTCCAATGCTTTTGATGGCATAGCAGAACAAAGTCTTACAGAAACGATGCTAAGGAAAAGTCTCTTTCTGCGTGTGAAGGTTAATAATAGTCCTTATTCATCTTTGATACTTACTATCCCTTTTCCATTGTGTTTCAACAGCATTACGTTATCCAGAGCAGCGATCAGAAAGGTTAGTGTCAACTCAGTTTTCATTAAGAGCTTTCCCTGTTCTTGCATGTTCTCACAACTGCCGAAATGACCTCCTATCAGTTTTCTGGTCAATGCGAAATCCACCACTGCTCCTCTCGTCCTAAACAAAGAAAACTCTAACAGTAACAACAACAGAACTTAGTTTGCTACTTTTCCCTGCCATGGTGGTTCTGTGCGTGGCGTCCAGCTGAACCGAGTAGGCCCTTCGTCAAAAGAATGGATCAGTAGACTGAAAAGGCCCGCGTCAGTGAGAGGCACACGCCGGCTGGTTTCCAAGTATTTCTGGAGAAGTCCTCGCTGATGTTCCTGCCACCGGTTTAGTTAAGCGTGTCTGTCTCTTCTCGCAAAGTTCTGGTTCCGCTGCAATCAGAAAGCGCCGTTCGCCATCCTAGGGTTTCATTTTACTTCAATCGTAGACACCTAGTTTGCCTTTCTGGGATTTTCATGGTTGATGGATGGTGTGAAACAATGTATCAATAAAACAATAATTTAGAGAAAACTCCACTGAGATTATCCTTTTTGTTTTAGGTGGTGTTGTGCTTCCCTCTCAGAAAATGTATGTTTGGGCCTGTGTACACGTATATGATTTTCTTCTGCATACATGGAGTATCTTTCATCTGCTACAAAGACATATTTTATTCCAAATAATTTGGTTATAAACAGGGCACCCTGGGAGACCCCTATTCATTACATCTCATCTACCATGACAGCCAAGAAAGAAAGCTAACTGTTAAGGGTCTGATTTGACAATCTCATATTTAAGGAGAAATGGTATATATAAAAGTGTAACATTTTCTAGGAATATTCAAGGACAGGGAGATAGCATTTTGCTTAGATGCCTAGCATCGTTCAACTGTACTCTCCCATAGGTGCGACCACATCAGGACCAAATTACTGTTGTTCTTTATATTTAGAACTGAAATTAGATACCAAATGGCCTGCTGCTGGTACTGAATGCTGCAGGCTTATTAATAAGTGGAGCTATTTGAGACCGAACCATCTCTAATTTCTATTTCAATTTGGTTCAATTCAATCAGGCTTAAGGCTTTGACCTCTTTGTTTTCCTCAAAATCCATTAAGACACAGCTTTTCTCTCTTCAGATAAAGTAGGTGCCATAGTACATGCAAAATAAGAAAAGTCTTTATGTGGCCTTTGGAGTCAAGAAGATTCTTATTTCTCAATGTGCCTTGTGATTAGTATAGAGTTTTATATAGGCTAGTATATTGCTTTGCAAATGTTTGTTAAATCTTTTAACAGGGCAGATGGCTCTCTGATAAACCTGACAATTTTCTCTTCAAAGTTGAAGGTATCAGTGGTGCCTCACCTCAGCCTGTCCTCTAAGCTGTGCATTGGTTGTATTGTATCCTCTCTGGGGACCAGGAAGGTCTAGAAATACAGTGGATTCTGTTCCACTTAACTGACGTGCCCATCTTTAAAAAAACACCTGGATATTTTGGTTATAGGGTTCCATTTGTTTTGAAATTTGAGACTTCATCAAGACAAGACAAAAATTCATTGAGAAGTATCAAAGCCAGAAATGTGCATAGTGTTTGGTCCTTCGCAAGCTCCGAAGCCCCTTGTGCGGTCCTACCACTAAACTCAGAAAATGTGATCCTGTTATGTCCAGCCATTTCAGTTACTTCTCAGATTTCTCTTAGGCATTTGAGGTTTCAACTCAGTTAGATACAGGATTATACCTCTTTCCGTTGGAATTTGACTTTAAATCACATGAGAGAACACAGGCTTGGGAGAGGAGGTGGTCATCAGTTCTCTGTGGGCCTGTGCAGAGGCACCTGGTACGACTTCACAGGTCTCTTTTGCTACTGAGGGTCGGGCTCAAGCCTCTTGTCACTGCAGCATCCCTTCCTCACATCTGACGTGCTAAATCTCTTTCTCTTTCTCTGTCTGGTAACTTTTGCCCTTTCTTCACTGACAATGGGAAGGGGCAGCCCCTCTCATGTGCTTCTTTGGGGTGTTGGGAAGTCGCTGGAGTTGCCTTGGGTGGTCCAACTGTCCCCTGCAGCTCTCTCTGTTCTCCTGCTCTGTACCACAGAGGCATGCGTGAGCCTCCTGCTTGCAGGAGCTTTCCATGGACGGTGAGCTGTTCTTCCCTCTTGGAGGTTCCACCTTCTTCAGAGGGTTCCTCTCTACCCGTTCCTGCTCCATCGTCTCCCACTCCCTCTAAAGGAGAACAAGAGACACAGAACTTCCCACACCAGGGGGCCAGTGTCACTTCGCCTCCTTCAGTTCTCCAGAAGTTCGTATCTCATTGACGTGGCAGACAAAAAGCAAAGCAAAACAAACACCATCCTCAGTGGGCTGCCTTCTAAATACTTTACACCTACGCTGGCTTTTTAAAGCTGCAGGTAAGACTCTGCGCTAGGTTTTCTGGTGTTGCCGTTGCCATCCCTCCCTCTGCCAGTGCTGGCGTCAGGGTTACGGATGTGTGTGTGTGGGAGTGTGAAATCGGAAGGAGACCTGGCTCGTACCTTCATCATTCTTTAACACAGTGTAATAAACTCTACAAGAAAAGGGTGCCAGGGACTTTAAACATCTGTATAACACCTCTTGAATCATTTTACAGGCGAGAAATGAAATTTAGCAAGATCAGGATGTCATGACAACAAATTATGGAGAGGCAAGACTGCCGTGTGTAGTCAGTGTTACCTATCCATCTTCTCTCACTGAGGTATTAGTGGAAATTTTAGGCACAAACGTCAGGGGAACAGATTTTCCACTTCTGGCGTGGGCTTCTCCTGCCATCACCCCAGCTGCCCATCATCTGCTTTAGCCCACTAGGGATGTCCACGGCCTCACTTTGATTCACACTGGGCCATGTCAGAATGGCCATTTATTGGTATCAGCACTGACAAAATGATTACAAGTTCCTCTTCTCTCTGGCATTCTTAGGACAGGCCAGGGCTTCTCAACTTTGTCACTATGGACAGTCTGGACCAGAATATACTTGGATGAATGAATTCAGGTGATGTGAACAGTGGAGCAGGACTATCCTGGGTACCACGGGGGCAGCCTGACCTTTGCCTGCTGGATGCCATGAGCCCTCCCTCCGGACATGACAGTCAAACACATCTCCAGACTTTGCCACATACCCCTGTGGTGGCCAAGTTACCTGCCCCCATTGGACACTCCTGTATAGGTTTTTTATAGATCTCTAACTCTACATACAGTGCTCTTCCAGAATTATCTGTATTATTTATTCAAGGCTCCAAAACTCTGTGAAGACTTACAATATGTCTGAGGGAAGATTCCGGTTTTGTAGAGCTTGAAATTTGTATCAATTGGGCTTCTTCTTTAAGATAAAGAATACAGAATTTTATAAAACTACAAATAAGCATAAAGCTAGTAATTACTGTAAATGAGAAAATTGCAAGAAATTATACATTTTTAAAAGACAAAAATACAAAAAATCACAAAACCCAGGAAAATATTATATTTAATAATTAGCAACTTATAACACTGATTTTGGACTGCATTCTTTGATTTTTAGGTCCCCCCATTTTTTGGTGATTAGGTTTCGTACATTAGCGTTTTTCTGTTTTTGCGTTTTGGCCCTATAAAATTCTGATAAATCTTATTTCAGTGATTGGCATCAGAAAAAAAATAAAATGTGAGGAGTGTTTAGTGATGATTAATAGTACTAATACATGTGACATCATTGAGTTTATTCAGAATAGGACGTTTCCGTTTTGAATCGCCAACCATGAGAAGTGAACTCTTTGCCCACAACATTACAGGGTGGATTATTGCAGAATCTCCCACAGACTGGCTTCCAGATCCACTCATTTCAATAGTTTTCCTTCTTCTACTCCACATGTCCTTGAAGTCCTGGTGTCCTAGGACGCACGCCTATAGGCATACAACCTCTGTCCCTACGCGTGACTGCCCCAGTCCTGTGTAAGTCCACAAGGGACGCCCTGGGTAAGGGACACCTAGCAAACACTTCATTAGACCCAGAAAGAGACTGGGGACCACAGAAACATTGCCCACATTTCCCAAGCTAATACACCTCACCTCACCTTGACCTCAGCCAGCATCCCCAAAACGCCAGCGGCCACCACAATATCCCCTCAAACAAAGTGGACATGTCACAGGAGAACGTGAAAGTGGAAGGAGACAGAGGTCTTCATTGATGGTGGTTAAAACATCTTATTTTTTGTAAATTTGACAAAAAGTCACTTCAGTGAAAATACATTCCTGTGGCCTTGCTCGGAGCCTTGGGAGTGACAGGCAGATATGAGGGGCCCTGAGACATTGCAAGCAAACACGTTGTCACTGCAGCTGCTGTCGCAGGAAGGTGGTGGGGAGCTGGAGCGGCGGGAGGAGTGAGGCAGGAGATTTATCCTGGGTCACGGGGAGCGGGGAGTGAGGAGCTCAATTTTCTAATATTGCAATACTTCTTCCCTCCAACACATATAGAAAAAAGAGGACTGTAACATTTATGATACACCGTGCATTCTCACTGGACTGAGATCCCTCTTGATTTTATCTGTTCTAGAATTTCTTGCAAATGGAATCGAACGGTATATATGTTTTTGTACCTGGCTTTTCAGCTCAGCAGAATGTTTTTGAGATTCATCCATGTTGGTGCAGGCCTATCAGTTATTTATTTCTGTCATAGCTAAGTCGTATTTCACTGAGTGTGGGGCCATGATTTGCTTATGCATTCATCTGTTCATGGACATTTGGGTCATTTCCAGTTTGGGGGCAGTGTAAGTAAAACTGCTATGCACATTATACATATGTAAGTCCTTATGTGGCTGTGAGTTCTAAAATCACTGGGTAACTACCTAAATTGGACCACGTGACAATCCTATGTTTAAGGAAATATCATGGGCGAGTTATGTGATTTTTCTATACCTCAGCTCCCTCATTTTCTGTAAATGGAGATCATACTATTTGATATAGGTTATGATAAGTCTAATCCATACAGACACTTTAGCACCATGTCTGGCACACAGTAAGCATTCAATACATGAAATGATGACAGTTGGTTTATTAGGTAAGAATGTTTTCTAAGACCGAGTGCAATTGAGGCTCCAGTTTTCGGGGCTGGAGGTGTGTCCCGGATGGAAAGGAAAACTGAGTTGTTCGGAGCCGCTGCCTGCGTTCTGACCCTACAGCATCGCTGGGTTGCTTGGCTTCCTCAGGGAAGTTCTGAACCTCTCTGTGCATGGTTCTCTCATTTGTAAAACTAGACAAAAATCTGTGTGACTAGTCATATTGGTACTATTATTATTATCTCCATATTATATTCAGATTTCCAAGGAAAGACCTTATATTGGGAAAACATATTGCTTAGATTTTTTGTAGCTTGATGTTTAAACAAAAGAGGGTAAACTGCATTTGGTAATTGACTTGCATAGTAAAGGATTTTTTGTTGTTGTTTGTTTTTTAAATAACCGTAATTGACTGTGTTTGTTTTTCCTTGTTAATGCCCTGACGTTGGATAATACTTTTGCCCATAACCCACGGCTTTCATGATACCACTCAATCAAAGCCGTCCCTGAAAAAGATTTTCCTTTTTTTACAACCTAGATGGTATTTATGGGAATAAGTTGATAGAGATCTGTTTTTCCTTCGGTGCTCTGTGAGATATATGTAATTTAGGATTTTTTTGAGAGCTTCCTGACAGGCGGGAGAGGACATGGGATTCTAATGGCCCTCGCAGATATGAAGCCGTCTGGAGCTGTGAGGCATCTAGAGATTTTATGGTCTAATTTCTATAGCACATAAAATACCAGAAGCCCAGGTTCTGCCTTCACTGGTAATGGTGCTGCCTGAATACAGGTGGCTACGGTATTGGAAGGAGCTGGATCAACAGAGAAACTAAGGAGCTGCTACGATGTGGAAAAGGGGGACTTGCCTTGATAAACTTTCATGGAAAATTACCGTGTCAGTGAGAACAGAGACATTATATAAACGGATCCCAGGAGGCTGTTGGGGGTCATAAGGTCAGTAAAACATCCTTCACTTTTGCAACTAACTCACAGTGTCTCTGTCTTCGTTTTGCATCCTGATGCTACAAAGTTCCCTTTTCTATTCTGCAAATGACATAAAATAAAAATATTTCCAACTGATTTTAGTGAAAAAGAATTAGTAATAATCTTATAATTACTTAACTATGAACACACAATAATAAATGTAGTATCTTCAGTTTGCCCTTCAAATTATGCAAATCTTCTCATTTTGATCAGTGCCTATGGTTTAAAGATTCAAGAGAAAAGTTTTCCATGAATGTTATTGAGAAACTTACTGTCTGGCTTAGGGGTTTTTAGAGGCTAGAGAATAAAGGCCATCAATTCGTTCATCCATTTATCCATTTGTTCATTCATTCATTCACCAAATACTTACTGAAGGTCTAGCCACTATTCTGGGCATTGGGAGGGCAGAGCTGAAAAAAATAAGGTCCTTTCTTGGCCTTGAAAATAGGCACTAAGCCAAACAGAAAACAAATATATGCAACTTGCAAGTAGAAATAGAAAATATAAAGAAAGTGTTATGTAAAACGTGGGGTAATAGGTCCTGGGGGGAGGGCATAGCAGCATGAAGGTTTTAGGCTAGAATGAGGGGTTTTGTCCAAGGAGCGGGAAGATGAGCATTGTGGCTGCACAGAATGAATGATGGGGTGAGTGGACACCTTCTCTGACACCACCCCGGCCACCAAAGAAACGGCTCTCTCACTTGGGAGTGTATGGAAGAGGTGAGGGAGGAGGCTGAAAAGGGTCAGATTGTGGGAGTGGCGGGAATATACCAAGTACTACCTTGTGTGTCTAATACAATTGTTATAACTACTTTTTAATTCTTCCTTTCTGCTATGATCGGGACGTTTACATCCGGAAAGTTCCTGTGTTGAAATCCTAATTTCCAGAGGTAATGATATCAGAAGGCAGGACCTTGGGGGAATGCTTAAATCATGAAGACAGAATCCTCTTGAGTGGGATTCGTGCCTTCATAAAGAGACCCAGGAGGTTCTCTTCCCCTTCTACCCCGTGAGTGCGCAGCGAGAAGCTGCTGCCTACGAACCAGGAACGGGGCCTCATCGGAACATGGCCAGGCTGACTCCTTGATCTCGGACTGCCCAGCCCCGGGAACTGTGAGAAATACATTTCTGTTGTTCGTCAACCACCTGCTCCATGGTAGTTTGTTATAGCAGCCCGAATGGACGAAGACTCTCTCTATTAATCCAACATTTCAACCAAATGATTTACTATTCTTTGACAATATTTCTTTTTTCCCTGTTGCCTTTCTGCACCAACAATGGTTTCTTCCCTTTCCCATGTCCACCCCCAAACTTCATATGTTTTAAAGAAAGTTCAAAAGTAGATCTTTCATGAAGAATGGTTGGTTCATCCTGTGAATTCTCCATAATTTTTGGCATGTCTCATTTTTATGCACCTATTTTTTTGCTGTGTATTCTATCATTGCTATTCTTCCAATGGTTGCTAGAGGGCAGTATTCATGTCTTTTTGCTTATCATGAGAGTGCTCATCATGAGAGTTTGCTCATCATGAGAGTTTGCAGGGTTTAGCGGAGTGTTGGTTTAGCTGGGGCACTCACACAATAGCTGAACAAAAGAAATATACCTGTTCACTTTTTCAGTAAAACTCCTAATACTTCCAAAATCTATTTTCTGCTACTTGGTATCTCTGACACATTGTACTTCACCAGGGGTATAGGAGGAACTCAGGGCGATCTTAAATAAGTAAAACACTTATAGGACTATATTATCATAACTTACCAGAAATATTATGTAAGGTTTTAAACAAATAATAGTTAATATGGAGAGGGTGAAAAGTAGTAGTAATGTGTTCTTCCTCTGTGTTTTCACACTTACTGTAAGTAATTTTTAGAAGTGCATGATAGGAGATTCTTGTAAAATATAGAAATACTGATTTATTATTTTACAGGGCTAATGGCTTCTGCTGGACTTTTTAGAGTTAAAGTTTAGCTTGAGAATATTATTTTCTTAATATAAGATTGCATCTCAGCAATACTGCTTGGTCTCCCATCTATTCTTATCATGTAGTCATTAAGTAGGGTGATAAATGACCGCCATTGTCATGAAGTCAAAAAAGTGCTTCGTCACCAGGCCATTAATTCTATTAGTACTTTATCTCGGCTACAAGTAGACTGTGGCCACAATCATCTGACTCCCTCATTCTTTGTGGGCTAGCATTTGGACTTATGGCCAAAACCACTTCTGAAGTTTCTTCTTTAAAATGAAAACAACCATGACTATGCATGAATAGCTTTAACTTGATTAATGTCTTTAATGTGAATCTTAAATAATTATTTTGTAGTCTGTAAATCACCGTGTACTCAATAGCTTTCTTATTTTTATACCAATAATGTCGTGTATACAGATGGGAGTGAAAGGCCAAAGCAGGTTTAGGAATAGTGACTGAGAGCTTGGAAAGCAAGCAGGAAGGCTATCCCCTGAACAGCGCTAGCTCTCTGGGGGATTTGTGAATATTCAAGGGCACTGCAGCTGTCTGCTCATTGACGGTGTTACCTAGCTCTAAGATTCACACATCTCCATTGTACGCTGGTAGACATATTGGGTACATTTAAATATTGAACATAGAAATGAACTCACGTCGAATCAGTGTTTCCACATTTTCTGTTTTCCTTGATTGGTCGAATGCCAACAATTTCATCAGATTCTACCAGGCTAGAAACTGATCTTTGGAAATGTTATGACAAACGATGTAGGGGAGAAACTATCTATGTTAATCACACTTTAGTGCGTTTTTATGACTTCACAGAGGCTTTCTGATTTGCCAAGCCATCACCAACGGAGGCTGAGTGGAAGACTAAATTTAAGAGTGTTTCTTTCAATAGTCCTAATTTTTCAGTCCCTATTATGACCTCATGGCAGATGCTTTGTTGACTGGATGTTCGGGATTTGGGTAAATTTTTGGATTGGCTATGAGACTCACTTTAGTCAACAGGGATTCTAGCAGAGGGGACACTGTTGTGAGCCATTATATGTGTGTTGTGTATCTCTATTGTGAGACATATTCCAGCCTATGAATTACCATTGTTACGTCTGGGCTGCTCCTTATGCTTCTTATTATGGCTACAAGATGCTGACCACAATGACCACTGGGAAACTTTGAAATGAAAAACTAATTACTTACAAGTCCTAAAAATTATATGATACAGTGCGGGGCCACACAGCAAAGGTTTGAAAGGGGTGGGGAAGGACAGAGAGAAAGAGTGAGAGACAAAGGACTGGGGATTGGGCTTGGGGTTTTGCCTTTATTGGGGTTGAAGGTGGGGACCTAAATTATTTTGAACTCGTTTATTGGTGAATTGAAAACATAAGAGCAGAAAGTCAAAGCACAGGAAGAGAAAAAACAAGCCACCTAAATGGTCAGTTATCTAAGCTAACCAAAATCTCTGAAAACACAGGAGATCAGCTGGGCAGAGTGTCCTGATTCCTTGTCTAGTCTTCTGTTGGGCAATGTGTTTTTAGAGGTAGCTGTCTTTGAAGTGAGGGCCTTTTTGGAAGTGGATGCTTTTACCAATCAAAGCTTAAGTCAGACACTTGCCTTACAAAAAAAGAGAAAACCTAACTGTCGGGACTTACACTACCGACTTGCACAGAGTTCTGAAACGTACTTGAGTGGTTGATTTTGCTTATCTTTTCTTTGGCTTTTCACCAAGAAAAGAACATGCTGAGTGTAGCCTCTTCTGGAGGAGGATGAAAGACACATGTAAATACTTGGATTCAACCCAAACTTTGGTGAGAAGCCCACCTGAGCATAGCCTGTTCTAAGATCAGCTGAACCACAGGTGAGTCACAAGTACATGAACAAGAAAGACTTACTGATTGTCCCTGAGTTCTGGAGTGGCTGTAAGGCCACACCTTTGTGGCAAGAGCTGAATGACCAGGGTCAAAGACATTCTAATTGATGAGTAGAGCTTGAGTTTCATTTTGCTCTTGAGGAAAAAAATGAAACATTAACTGATTAAGTGATTTTCCTAAGATGAGATCAAACTTTAGTAAGTAGTCTGACACTACCTTTTCCTTTTGTTACTTTACAGTGAGCCAGGAAATTTTAAACCAGACTCTATCAATAAACATTTTTGCTATTTGCTTCAAGAGATTCCTGCCAAGCGATCCTGTAAGGCACATGGCTACCTCATCAGAATGCCAGCTCACCCACCTGCACACACAACTCAACTGTTAGGACACCAGTTCGTTTATTGAAACTTACTTTTAGACTTTCACCCCAGACCCTAAAATATTAGGGCTTCAACTTTGTCCAATTCTAACTAGATTCCCCCTTGGAAGACCCACCTTAAACCATATAAGAAGGACCCACCACTCTCAATATTCTTCCCTGTGCTCTGCCTGAAGTATTACTAGGAATCTCAAAATGATCATCTTCCTTGCTGAAGTTAATACAAGGCCCTTAGCTTTGTTTGATTAACAGGTTTTTGTTTTTAGTGGTGGTGGTGGTCACTGGTAAAAATAAAAGTTAACTTATTTTAGGATTATGGTGTTGTATATTAGTTAAAACATATGTGAATAAAAACTGCAAAAACCTAGATATGAGTTTATTGATTTGCAGGTTTTTTTTTTTTCGCTCCACCATTAACTTACACATCAGGGTGACATCTGCAAAATGAAGGAAGAGAATCACCTTTAACTATGTCTGAAGTTCTGAGATTAAACACACGCGAGAATTACTGGAACGATTCTTTTTATGTGTTCATTCTTGATCTCTCTTATGAGGAAGTGCACAAATTGTAACCTAATTTCAACATAATTAATCTATGGTTGTTATGTGTAATAAGCATCTTTTAAAACACTAGTATAATTTATCCTTTAAGTTAGAGGGGGGTTTGTTATAGATATAAAAATTCTTTTGGCAGTGCACTGCTGTGCCACTAGAATTTTTAAAACAGGCAATACCAAACTATTTAGTCAGGGTACTGACTTGTTTTCCTTTAGATTGTCAAATTAAAAAAAAATGACAACAGCCAACACAATAGCTGTTCACTGTATGTGAATCAAAATTATACCTACTTTTTAAAAATCAGATTTGCAATACATTTATTTTTAGCGTGCCACAGAATTTTAGTAATTAGTTTATATGTGCCATGAGATAAAAAAGGTTGAAAATCATTGCTTTACATATTAGGGGGGAAAAACCAACCCAAAACAAACTCTAGGGTGTTGCTATATATAGGCATATTAACAACAGGTAGAAGTAAGAGAGAGGATTTTATCTGCAAAGGAAGAAACCACATAATTATTCAAAGCAGCTACATGACTACAAAGTACAAAATCTAGAGTCATTTAAAATGGGTCAAACAGTTTTGCATACCTTTGATTTATGGATAGTGAAAGAGCAGATGTTCATGATAATGGTGCTCCATCATCTGGAAGCCAGCTTGGAGTTTCAGCAAAATTATTTAAGGATTCAGAGAGATGCATAATACCTTTTAGAAACATACACACACTCAAATTCTGCTTTTTAACCTTTAAAGAAAATATTATGTGCCTGTAAAATCTGACCAATCAAATTGACAACTTAGAGCTGGGACTGTACAATACTTTGCTTTTACAGACGTTATTTCCTGGTTTTCTTCCTCTAAGTCTTATACCAATTTCATTGATTCAAAATTTTATTTATAGTATATATTCCTTTAAAGCTCATCATTTCAAATATATCAGGAGGATCTTATGTAATTTACTGAGCAAAGGTCACCTCTAAACAGGAAAACGTTACACTTTTGATTTAATCTGTTTTTGCTGTGGAGGTAAATTCAATTGATAGAGATTTTTTCTTCTAAATCAAAAACTTTCATTTCCTATGAGTGAGGTACAGGTTAATTATACTTTATGCTTCAGTTGTAATGATTTCATAACTTCGGCAGCACATGGTCTGGTCTCTGGAGAGGAGGTCACTTTAGAAAGACACTTTCAAGTCAGGTGTCGTCTGCAGGCCGTGTTTTTGTCAGTTTAACTGCAGTCTTGTTCATTTGTGAAGCAATTAGGGTGTTTATACAGCTCACCAGAGGCACTTAAAGGGTGAGCATTGACAATTTTTACTGCTTAACTTGGCACCAAGAAGATGGATATAGAAATGAATGAAAGAATAAGTAAGGGAAAACTGATACTTTCAAACAGATGACAGTTGAGATGAATAAGAAAAAAAAGTTACACTTCAAAATTTACAAATGGAAATGTCCTACCATAGTAATGATAGCTATGTCAAAAGGAAAAACCCATCAATCAAAAAAGCACTGATCTATCATGACCTAATGCTGATTAATTTTTTGACTTATTTCAGTTGACAATGGTTTGGGCAATTGATTTAGTTTTTGAATTCCCTACAATCCAATTTTGGACAGGTTGAATAATAACCTTGTAAGCCCCAGTTCTGTAGCCCTACAGGTATATTGTTAAATTAGTGAGAGCAAATGGATTTTAGAATATGTAAAACAGTATACTAACTCCTACAAAATTGACTACTAATGCCCACTTCTGGATGCTGCCATACTATGTCTTTTTCTTATATAAATATATTTTGTCCTTTTTGTACAAGATATTGTTTGAGCGTACATGTTTATTTACATGTCAGATTGAATTGAAGTTAAACCAATTCTGTTTTTAGAATTTGACCGTCAGAAAAAAAATGGATGCTCCCTGTGGTCTTAGAAAATAAAGACTATGCCTTTATTTTAACCACAACATTCTAATTCACATTTCTAATTTAGTGGGGAGATAATCAAGTGTTTTCACACATGAATATAATGAAAACCATGTTAAACTCAGTGTATTTGCTATTTCACTACCCGTTTCACTAAATTTTGAGATGTTCATCTGAGAAGTCCTAGGACTCTGGCTTCCCTGGATGACTTATTGTTAGAATATGTCTGACTTCCGCCAAGATGGAGGTGTAGGTGGAAACATTGTGCCTCCTCGCACAACCAAGTTTAAAAACAACAAAGTTTTAGCGACAAAAACGCAGCCAAACAATAGAAAATTGAACTATATGGAAGTCTGACAACAACAAACCCTTCAGCCAAACCAGTAAGAGGGGCAGAGCCAGCAGCAGAGTGGGATTGGGCAGGAAAGATCCACCGGACTGACCTGGGCGTGTGACCCAGGCACGCAGTCAGCTATGGGTGGATCCCAGGTGTGGAGTAGTGGGCGGACCCACTGAGGGCACAATGAGGTGGACTCACTGAGAGCTGACCACAGTCACACATTCGCGCACAGATAAACTGGTGAAGGAGCGAGCAGTGCCGCGCAGGCCCCAACGGCAGGAAGCAGCAGAGGGGACCACTATTGCTCCCTCTCTGACCCCGCCCCCACATACAGCATCACAAACCAGCGACCTGGGTAGCCCTACCCTGGTGAATAACTAAGGCTCTGCTCCTCATACATAACAGGCACAAACAGATCAAAACATGGCTCAAGAACAACTCAGAGCCCCAGAACCGATAAATCTAAGTGAGGAAGAAATTGCCAAACTTTCACATGCATAGTTCAAAACACTGGTGATCAGGATGCTCACAGAACTGGTTGATTTTAGTCGCAAATTAGAGGAACATATGAAGGCTAAACTAGTTGAAGTGAATGGAAATGCACAGGAAACCAATAGTGATGGAAAGGAAACTGGGACTCAAATCAAGGGAGTGGACCAGAAGGAGGAAAAAAAATGACCAAACAGAAAAATATGAAGAAACAAGAATTCAAAAAAATGAGGAGAGGCTTAGGAACTTCAGGACATCTTTAAACACTCTAACGTCCTAATTATAGGGGTACCAGAAGGGGAAGAGGAACAGCTATGAGTGGAAAACTTATTTGAACAAATAATAAAGGAGAATTTCCCCAATCTAGTAAAGGAAATAGACTTCCAGGAAATCCAGGAAACTCAGAGAGTCCCAAAGATGTTGGACCCAAGAAGGAACACACCAAGGCACATCATCATTACATTAGCCAAGATTAAAATGAAGGAGAGAATCCTAGAAGCAGCAAGAGATAAGGGGACAGTCACCTACAAAAGAGTTCCCATCAGACTGTCAGTGGATTTCTCAAAAGAGACCTTACAGGCAAGAAGGGGCTGGAAAGAACTATTCCAAGTCATGAAATCTAAAGATCTACATCCAAGATTGCTCTATCCAGCAAAGCTTTCATTTAGAATGGAAGGGCAGATAAAGTGCTTCTCAGATAAGATCAAATTCAAGGAGTTCATCATCACAAGCCCTTATTATATGAAATGTTAAAGAGACTTACTTAAGAAAAAGAAGATAAAAAATATGAGCAGTGAAAGGACAGCAAACTCACAGTTATTGAGAACCACACCTAAAACGAAAGCAAACTAAGAGGACAGCTAGATCAGGAGTGAACCATAGAAGTGAAGATCATGTGGAGGGTTAGCAACAGGGGAGTGGGAGAAGGAGAAGGGGGGAGAAGGTACAGAAAATAAGTAGCATAGACAGTAGGTAGAAAAGAGATGGGGGAGGGCAAGATTAATATGGGAAATATAGAATCTAAAGAACTTGAGACACGAGGTCATAAACTAAAGGGGAGAATGGTGCGGGAGGGGGTGTGCAGGGTGGAGGGGAATGAAGGGGGTAAATAGAACAACTGTAATGGCATCATCAATAAAATATATTAAAAAAGAATATGTTCGCACCAGATTTTAGCTCTACTGGGGAGAAATCTCTTTTATTTTAAAATAGATATGAGTAGAAATTAAAAATCATTTCAGCAAAATTAATGTATTGGTGGCTGAAACACGCTTTGAGAATCAGTGCTCTTGGTTCCTGTTCTTGCTTGCTCATTACCGGAAAGGGGTGGAAGAGAGACACCTGCCAGCAGGAATCCAGCGAGAGGCAGGCGTCCAGGAGGGCTGCGGCGGAAACTGTGGCCAGCCTTATTGTCACACCAGCAGTCGGAATGCAGTTCTGCTGAGCCCCAGTAGGCATCCCGCTCTTGGCTTAGCAGTGAAGATTGATTACAACTCTTACAATGTCTCAGAAACTTTGCTACCACTACCTACATGTTATTTGATGACTCCATGCTGTGAATGAGTCACTGAGGCCCACAGGGTTAAGTAACTTTTAATATCACCCTGTTGGTAAATGGTTTTTCCAGACTTGCACTATTTATGACTATGCTGTATTGCCTCTAGTCACTAATATTCTCCTTACTCTTGAATGTTTTCCTCAATTTCTTGTGCATCATGATTCCGACAGGCATTAAATGCTGGTTCAAAAGTTTTTCCTATGATTCTGTTATACATCATCTATGTATTGTGTTGTGTGTTCACCACCCCAGGTCAAGTCTCTTTCCATCACCTTTCATTCTCCCTTTACCTCATTGACCTCCCCCAGCCCCCTTTCCTCCTGGTAATCACCATACTGCTGTCTCTACACCTGAAAACGATATAATTTTATTAACCAATGTCATTCTAAAAAATGTGATAGAAACTTTAAAAAAGTTGCTTCTAGCTCTTCATCTGCTTTTGCCCCACTTCATGTCACCTGACAGGTGATGACGATGAGGCTCTAGCACAGACGATGAAGCTGTGGTTGGGTTAAGAGGCATATTGTGGCCCTGGGCAGAGCAGCTCAGTTGGCTGGGCATCACCCCACAAACTGAAAGGCCACAGGTTTAATTCCAGGTCAGGGCATGTGTCTGGGCTGTGGGTTCAGTCCCTGTCAGGGTGCAGGCAGGAGGCAACGGAGCAGTGTTCCTCTCCCACGTTGATGTTTCTCTTCCTCTTTTTCTCCCTCCCTTCTGCTCTTTCTGGAATCAATAAAAAATATTAAAAAGGAGGCATATTGTGACCATCATATTTTATTAAAAATCAGTAAAACTGCATATAAGATTTATCATTCATTTATTTATTGGCCTAAAGGTTGAATCATTTTACTTAATATATCTGCAAATGTCACCTGGATGAAATCCATTCAAATAACTTACTATGCACTCGTGTATGTCCTTCCTTCAGTGGCAAAAGCATGGTTTGGATTTCTTTAGTTCTCTTATTGGTCTTGCTGTGGTTCCCTGCTATTTAGGATGTGTGATATGAGGCTATTGAAATGCATTTCATATGTCTAATTTTTTTCTGTGTATGTTTCTTTGAGACTACTCATTCTAATTTGTCTCTTTTACAGATACACCCCCAGGTGTATCTGTAAATAATAACCATTTTGGGAGGTGGAATTAATGTCATTGTCTCACTTGCAGGCATTATCATCTGACCCTTTTTGAGTGGTAATTAGAGTAACAATGGGCATAATTATGTACTGCAAAAAGCTTTTGTGATTAGGAAATAAAGATGGGGTGGATTATCCAGAGATCAAATCTAACTAAGGAGCAGTCTGGCACATGCTGGTGACTCCACCAATTATTTAATGAGTGGCCAGAGACAACACTGAAGCACACTACCAAACACCTGCTTGGGGGGGCTCTTTTTGTACGTTTACAGGGGTGTACTGGAGACACCTGTTGGAGACTAGTAAGGAAGATGTGTTCAGGCAATGGTTCTTAAACTTGTGTGCATCAGAATCACCAGGACAGCTCATTAAAGTACAGATTACCGGGTCTTGTGCTAGAGACTCTGACTTAATGGGTCTAAGTTGAACATTGAGACACATTTCTAACAAGTGTCCAACTGCTACAGCTGCTGCTGGATTGAGCACTACTACACTTTGAGAACGACTTGGGAGAAAGGCGTTCGTTTTGTCCCTGGAAATGATAAGCTCAGTTCACAGTTTTAAATAGAAAGTTAATGATGCTATTAAAAGATTTAAACTTACTCTCAAAATGTATTTTACGTGGTTACACATCATCATATATTATGGAATCCTTTTTGCCTCTATTGATTTTTTTGAATGTTTTTTCTTCTAGGTAGAAAAACCCAAGCTGTGTGTTTTCCTCTTATTCATTGTTTTGGGTAAGATTTTCAAATTTTACACTAATATATATTGCTGGACAGCTATTATTTCTTGAATAATTTTTGAAATTAGAATTATCTATTAGATTATCAGCTTCTTGGAACAAGAAACCATGTGCTATTTATTTTGGAATATCTATTTCCTTCCTAGTACTGAGCATTGTACATAGAAATCAATAAATATATATTGAATATTAATGGATTGGCCAAAAAGTTCATTTTTTGGAAGATAGCTCTAGTAGCACTTAGTCATCCTTGAAACAAGTTTGTTAGATTGTATTGTGATGGCTGTCATATCAGCATATATTAAAAAACTTATCAAAACTGGTGAATTTTGTATAGCTATTTTAAAATTGAGGGTGGAAGAAAATGCACATTTTTTGGCATATTACAATGTATTATTTCAAGAAAGGTAAAAATAGAACTGCAACATAAAAAATGATTTGTGTAGTATATGCTGTTACTGATTGAACATGTTAAAAGCAGTTTGTGAAGTTCTGTGTTGGAGATTTCTCACTCAATTATGCTCCACAGTTGGACAGATCATTCGAGGTTGATAGCGCTCAAATCAAGACATTAGTTGAGAACGATCAATGTTATATGACCCAGGAGATAGCCAACATACTCAAAATATCCAAATCAATAAAGGTATTAGTGAGAATGAAAATTGGTCTTTTATTTAATGCAAAAAAATTAATGGATTTTTTGGCCAACCCAATACAGTGTTTTATTCTTCTTTCTCCTGAAGACCAAAAAAAGCCATGTGTAAAGTTTTTGATATTCTGAAATTTGCATGTGAATGAGGCTAAAAAAAGGAGAAGGGAAGACTATAAAAGGCCAGTAGTGTTAGCATAGCTAGCTAGTTATCACTAAAAGAAGGGAACACGCGGAATCACACATGAAGCCTAATAAACTAGGGAGCTGAGTTGGACTTTAAGCTAGATTTTATTAGGGAGCTATGACATTCCCAGACACCCCAGGGGACTGCCTGATCCTCCTGCCAAAGGAACCTAGTCTCTGACCAAGCCCCAAGTGGGCAGGGAGAATCTCCCTAGGGAGCAACCAGCCAGGAAGCCAGATTACATGGGAAAGAGCAGGAAAAATTCCTTTCCTAGGGGCATGCAAAGTAGAAACAAAGATGGTGCCATGGGAGGTGAGGGTATGTGCTCTAGAAATGAGATGATAGAACAGAACTTTGGAGCATGCTCAGTAAGAGTCAAAATGGCAACATAAAGGATGGAACCTAGCCTGGGAAAAGAATTGGACTGGATAAGATTCAGAATCCTGAATTTCAGGACATAGATTGGTTACCACCGGAGGGGCCTAGCACAAGCCCCTGAAAAACCCAGAAGTAGGTTGGATAGTTCAACAGAAAACCTGCTGGTTCTGAAAACCAGGAAAATGTATGGAGGGTTATCAGAATCTCTGAGCAGTTGGTGCTAGAGCCTGCCCATCCACTTCCCCAAGGGTGTATTATTTCCTTCATCCCAATAAATGTTTCCACTACTTTTAAACTTCTCCCCCATGTGTGCCATTTGAAATTTTTCTTACAGCAGCACAAAACCCCATTTTTACCAGTAACAATAGAAGTCTGTAGGAAGAGAAAGTGGTATGCAATAATTAAACCTGAATCAATTCAGATCTTAACTTATTACATCTTTTATTTGAATGCACCATGTTTCTTTATTATTTACTTGGTGTTTTATAGTGCAATATACCAAGAGGAAGCAATCAATGCAGATCTATTGATCAAAAATGAGTTATAGTAGAACACAAAACTAAATAGTATTTCACCTGAAAATAGTTTTTAGAGGACACTGATTAAATCCAATAACTATTAAATAAGTCAAATGAAATGCAATCATAGAGAATACTTCACAAGACAAAATGAAGGGATTTAAATCAAGGAAGTCATCGCAATGGGGAATTGTTATATGTAAAATATTTTCTCAAGTGCAAGAATCTAATCTCTGTAAAAGGTACAGAGTAAATGACTTGCCATACTTGTATGTACATTTAAAATATTTCATGATATAAAAAATAAAATGTAATTGAAAGACATAAAACAAAATTGAACAAGTGGAAATGCCTACTATGTCCTTGGACAGGAAAACTTATTAGGAAGTTGATTCTTCTAATGTGTGTGTGTGTGTGTGTGTGTGTGTGTGTGTGTGTGTGTATTTAACCCAATGCTAGCTAGAATTCCAATGTTAATTTTTGGGAGGAGAGGACTTACTTAAAGTAATATTGATATTTATCGCCTAAAATAATTTAGAAATAAAAGAGGAAAAGGAAAAGGGTCTTGATGTTTCAGATATCAGGACATCAAACTGAAAATCCAATCAGTGCAAATCAATATTGTATTGGTATAGAGGTAGACAAAAAAGTTATAGGAATATGGTATTTCATAATGCTATTTGGCAAAACATTCTTAATAAACACTGTAAACCCAGAAAACATAAAAGAAAATGTAGCCATAATTTACTGTAGAAAAATGGAATTTAAACAATTTAAAAATACAGTATAAATAATGCAAATAATACAGTAATAAATGTAAACAAATATTTGTGACACAATTGATATGCTAAGGCCTAATATCAGTTATATACAGACAACCTCACAAATTGGCAAAAAAGAATGTTAAAAGAGGAAAAAGATAATGGACACTATAATATTGCAAATTGAAATGGCAACAAACATAAAAAGACACTATAGCTCACTAGTTGTTAGGGAATAAAAGTTAATGTGACACTGAGATGCCCTATTACCCCCAGCAGAGGGTCTGAATTTAAAGAGAAAGCTATACATGTATGTGTTACAGATATAAATGTGAGGTTTTCCAGTTCCTTGGAGAATGCAATCTGGTAACACCTGTTGAAATTAAAAACAAATATATCTTTTGATTCAGCTCTTCTGAATCTACAGAATCTTCTTGTGCTACAGAATCTACAGACATCAAAGCCCCATTAACTACATTTAAATGTACATGGATTTATTCTATTATTGCTTATGGTAAAAGGGTAAGTAAATAGCACTATATGTACATTAAAGAATAAAATGCAGACACTAAAAAAATACTTTCTTTATACAAATAAGCTAGTCTCCCTCCCACTAGTGAGCAAATTATTACCAGGTAGGTAGTTCAGTTTTAGGAGGTAGTTAAGTTGTAGTCTTCTTAACCTTCTTCCTTGAGCTCCTTAGCTACATATGTGACCAGAGTCTGCTCAGTATCAGGAGAATGATAAACCATGTAATCTGGCACATTCAACAAGAACACAAAGTGATGCTTAGAGGCTATGATGAGCTATAAATGAGCATGAAGGAAATCTAGAAGGACATTACGTTTTAAACATGGATAACATTGCCAGGAGTGAGCTGATGTGGAAGAAAGTGTTAGGAGAAAGGAGAGAGTGAGGCAAACAGAAATGAGAGCTTTTAATAAACACACAGATGATCGTGTGTATATATATATGTGTGTGTGTGTGTGTACATATATACATTTATTTATAATTATATCTGTAACTAAAGTGTAAGTTACAAATAGTTTCTTAAAAAGTTAAGAGCCTAACAATTTGGCAATTTTGCTCTCTTATTTAAGTCCTTCAGTGGCCTCTGATGAATTTTAGGGTGAGGTCCAAATACCATCCGATGGCCTATAGTTACTTCCGTGTCTAATTCCTGCTTGATTCTTCATCCCTATCTTTGGTTGCCTCCATTGATCGATTCCAGACATTTTGCATATTGTGTCTGTTATAAGGATCATGAAGCAAGAAAAGTCACATGTCTATTTATTGATTTGCTAACCTTTAGTGATATCATGGTTGATTTAAGGGGCAGGGGAGGCTGGGATGGGAAAAATAGACAAAAAACTGTACTTGAAAAATAACTAAATAAAATTTTTTTTTTTTTTGTGTGTGTAAGAGTTTTATGGTTTTAGGTCTTTTTTTTTTTAATTTTATTTAGTTATTTTTCAAGTACAGTTTTTTGTCTATTTTTCCCATCCCAGCCTCCCCTGCCCCTTGCTCCCCACCTCCCTCCCATTTCCTCCCCCCCCTTAGTTCTCGTCCCTGTGTCCTTCCCTTTTTGTTCCTCCAAATCCCTCCCCCCTTTTTCCCCTTAACTTCCCTTCCTTCTCCCCTCTGGTCACTATCCCCTTGTTCTCTATTTCAGTGTCTTTGTTTTTTGGTGTTGGGAGAACTGGACAGCTACATGCAAAAAAATGAAACTTGAGCACAGACTTACACCATACACCAAAATAAATTCAAGGTGGATAAAAGACTTAAATGTAAGTCATAACACCATTAAAGTCCTAGAGGAGAACATTGGCAAGAAAATCTCAGATATTTCACGCAGCAACTTCTTTACTGATATGTCCCCTAGAGCAAGGAATGAAAAATAACTAAATAAAATTTAAAAAAAAAGGAAAAAAAAATAATAAACATATTTACTTGTTTAAAAAAAAAAAAAGAAATGTGATTTTGAGAAGATATATATCTTCCCTTATTATACTTTTGGAGTTTCATATTGTTCTAAAGAATGGTACAAATAGAGCTCTGCTTAATATGCAAATATTTTAGCACTTCTCTTTATTAAAATTGACTAATAACCATAACCTAAACATTAGCTTCAAAAAGGTAATGGTTCTTTGTTACTTTGAGGAAGTAGATCTGTGACTATGAGTACGAAAGCTGCCCAGAAAGTATCTGCCATGTAATACGAAATTATAGAGATATTTCCTGAAGAAGATACAAGACACAACTGGGCCCTCATTTCTGAATCACAGCCATAGCCCCACAGTTAATTTCTTGTTAGACCTTCTTAAGGAAATCTGGGTCATTGGTAGTGTTTTTTTTAATATTTTATTTCTTTTTTTTATTTTTAGAGAGAGGAGAAAGGAAGGAGAAAAAGAGGGAGAGAAACATCAATGTATGGTTGCCTCTCACATGGCCCCTACTGGGGACCAGGCCTACAACCCAGGTATATACCCTGACTGGACATTGAACCATGACCCTTTGGTTCCTAGCCTGCGCTCAATCCAGTTAGCTACACCAGCCAGGGCTCATTGGTGGTGGTTTGAATCAAGTAATTAGCAACTGCGGCACGATGTTCCTTTGGATCTGGTGGCAGAAGCTGTGGAACAAATTTTTCAGGGTACATTTCACGACAAGACCCTGCATCAAAATCTCAGACACAGTAGTTTTCGGAATCCTCAGATCAGCTTCTAGTTCTCACACTGTCAGTGTCCAATCTTTGTTGAGTGCAGACTGTACACTGAGGCTGTGTTCAACATTCTCAGGTGTTCTGCTTGTTACAGGCCTTCCAGAATGTGGATCACTTTCAACAGATTCTTGACCACCTCTGAAGGGTTTGCACCACACTTTTATTTGTGCTGCACTCTCTGCATTATCCCCAAAGCCTTCTGAATCATCTGAATAGTTTCTGTGCAGGAATGTTCAAGCTTAATGCCAAATTTCATGCAGAGTTGTTGCTCTCTTCACTCAGTCATTTTGCATAAACTGCTACACAACACACATGCTCACTTAATGGTGTCTACCACTCCCACTGATTAGCACAGTGAAGTTGTCACTGTTCACACATGCGCATTCCAGTCCACTTTTCTTGGCTACCAGGTTGCGTCGATGTTGTACAAACCATCCTTGTTATGTTAACAATGGCTGGACTTTTTCCAGACAGACCTCATACTATCTACCAGTAAGAAAACCATTGGGAAGTTTTGCCAGAGTGATTTTAGAATTCTTTCCAAGCCTTTAATTGGTTACATTTATTTAAAAAATTTTTAATACATAAACTAATTACGAAAACTTTAAATGTTATGTGTTTTATTATATGTAGAAAAAACGTCCATACCATACTTGAAGAATGAATTGGCTAAGGGAATTTCAGAGATAGAAATGAGAGGAGAAACATTTCCCAAAGAGTATATGGTATGTTCCTGAGCCTTCTTCCACTGTGCTCAGATCTGCTTAGAAAGAAGGGAAGATAATTGTTTTTATTCCTGGTTTGGTAAAGTGCCAAGACTCGATATACGACCAGAACACTGGTTTGAAGTCTGCTTAGACAAATTATGACGTAGTAACATAGAGGATTACTAGACAGCCACCAAAAAGAATGTGCCATATCTCCACAAACTGACATGGACCCATGTCCGAAGTACACTGCTCAGGAAATCTACATTATTTGTTCAGAATTTAGTAAAATGTGCTGTGTATCCTGACTCTGAATGAGCATGTTAACTCCCTGGGAAGGGTTTTCATTACTGCTGCTTTGAGTTGGAAAGGGGGGACCCGGGTGAGCCTCACCTGCAGGCTGATCCTCCCCTATCAGGGACAATGGTACGTCTCAGGGGTGAAGCTTTCATTCAGCTAGCACGCCTAGATGAGAGAGTTTGTGCAAATTGCTGATTGTTTCTGCATCACAGTTCCCTCATCCCAGCCTCAGTAGCTGTTTGAAAGGATTGTTTGGGGGTTGAGTGAAGTATTCTAGATAGAGAGCATTTAGCCACTCCAGAAGTGTTTTCTATCACCACTCTCATTGTTATCACTGCAAAGCCAGCAATAATCATGAAACGGCTCTTGCTTTAAGGCTCTGTATTGGACTAGCTCTCTACTTCAAGAAGTAGACACTGTTATGTGGGTGGTGTCAGGTGGCCTCAGAGGTAAGGGTGTGGTGGCTGAGAGGGCTTGGGTGGTGGTGGGCAGTCAGCTCATTGGTTTTCACAGTCCTAACGCCATGTAGAAAGACATATTTTTAGAAGTATTTTTTAGATTACTTCTTACCCCCGGAAGCCCAAACCGTGAGTCATCTTATTGAAAAGAGTCTGTTTTTCATGACTGAAGCTCTCTTAGACCAAGACATATTTCTTTCTTCCTAAGTGAAAGTGTACAGTCCAGTAGCCGTGGACATTCCGGCATGTTATTTAAACATTCTTGGTCACCCAGCAATAATTCTCCCCTTTCTCATTCTCTGAAAACGATGGTCTCTATTCAAATGTTTTCTGGCTGCTAAGTTCACTCACATGAATATTTTATGTTCTGTTTTTTAATATATCAAATGTTTCTATGTGAAACAAATTATTCAAAGCATTGGCTGTTTAAAGTATGTAAATATAAAAATAGCAAAGAAAGAGTACATTTACATAAGTCAACTTTGTCTGGATTTGGGGGTTATTAAAAATTTAAAAATAATATTCTGCCAGAAATGCAAGGCTCGTGTTAGAGAGCATTGGCGAGATGTCAGTTTTCCTAGATTTCTGCTAAAGTAGGAAACGTTGGAGCCTTTGATGTTGTCGGTTTGGTGTGCCGTCCTGGCCCCTGGTCCCCTTTCTTCTGCTCTAGTTTGTCATCGCCAAAGTCCCTCTGAAACTCTCATAAATCACAGATTATTTTTCTCCCAGAACGTTTTATCAAAGCTTTAGAAGCACCTGCTTTTGTCCAATCAATGTATAAAGTATCAATAAATGCAAAATGTGTAAGTCCTCAAAATCAGGGTGTGTCTACGTCAGGTTGGAAGAAGATGTCTTGAGTACTTACATCAATTTATTAATATCAAAATATCTAATCAAAGGAAGTGATAAAGCAAGTATGGATATTGAACTGAAGGATTTGCTTATAACAAATACAAGGCTTTTTTAATGACAAGAGTTGAAATATGACTAACTTTTTAAAGTCACATGTCTCTTGGGTTTTCCCCCCATTACTATTTAATCCATTAACCTCATTTTCCCTGAATTTGTGGTATGCGTGGCCCTGTGCTTCGTCTCTGGACACTCAGTTTACACTCAGCCCTCTTTTTGGGATCTCAACATAAATTCCAACATTACCAGCAAGTGAGCATTCTAGATACAATGTGCTAACTGACCTATCTCCTGCCTATTTTCTCACTGAAGGAACAAAAGAAAAAAGAGTTGCCTTTAAAAAAAAAAAGGAAAAATTTGAACTTGGCTTTCTGACATCTCCAAAGGGTTGAGCATTGCAGATGTTTATCTTAGAGCAAGGGTGTTAAACTCATTTTTACTGGGGGCCACATCAGCCTCACGCACGCCCTCAAAGGGCCGGATGCAATTTTAGGACTCCATCAGTGTAACTACTCCTAATAGTTAAGCAAGAGCCTGGTGCTACACCAGGTAGAAACAAGATGCTGGGTGGGATAAAACAAGGTGGAGGCTGGATTTGGCCTGTGGGCCTTGTGTTTAGCACCTGTGTCTTACAGGAAATGAGGGACTGTATTATTTTCTCCTTTTTTTTCTTTATTTTATTATTATTTTTTTAGATTTTATTTATTTATCTTTAGAGGGGAAGGGAAGGAGAGAGGGAGAGAAACATCAATGTGTGGTTGCCTCTCATGTGTCCCCTGCTGGGAACTGGCCTGCGACCCAGGCATGTGCCCTGACTGGGAATCAAACCTCAATCCTCTAGTTCACAGGCTCGTGCTCAATCCACTGAGCTACATCAGCCAGGCTCTTTTCTTTCTTTTTTTTTTTCTTTCCTCTCTCTTTTCTTTTCTTTTCTTTTCTTTTCTTTTCTTTTCTTTTCTTTTCTTTTCTTTTCTTTTCTTTTCTTTTCTTTTCTTTTCTTTTCTTTTTTCTTTTCTTTTCTCTTCTCTTCTCTTCTCTTCTCTTCTCTTCTCTTCTCTTCTCTTCTCTTCTCTTCTCTTCTCTCTCCTCTCCTTTCCTTTTCTTCCCTTCCCTTCTTCTTCCTCTTTTATTTCTAGTGGTATAAGTAATTGCAGACATGCTAAGAAACATTATAGTGAACCAGGGATTATAAAATGCTTTACATAAATCTGGTCTGTTGCTTTTAGTTATGGGAATGGAGCAATTGAACCTGCAATCCTGGAAGAAAGCTCCATCTAAAAATGGCTAAAAGGCCGTGCTGGAAATTGCTGTACATGCCACTGAACATGGACAGTTGAATTTCCAAAGCAAGCCTCCACTGCTTGAGGTGATCATTAGATGTGCATTGGATGTTCATTGCCAGGAACCGTGGTGACAGTCTACCAAGTTGGGTTGCCTTTTCTACTTACCCCAACCCCAAACCCCACCTGTAGTCTGCCACTGGTCTCTGCACAATTGCTCTCTCCTTCCAATTGCTGCCTTGGTTGTACCATCACCAATTTTTATTTTTCTCTTTCTAAGTTTAATGGGCCAATGTCGACTTGTTATTATTAGCTAAAGTCCCTAATTTTTAGATATCCTCAGTTTTTACCTAATGTCCATTTTTTCTGTTCCAGGATCTGATATTACATTTTGGCATCATGTCTCCTTAGCTGCCTCTTGACTGTGATGATGTTCACTGTTTTGAGGCGTACCAGTAAGGTATGCTGTAGAAGGTCCCTCGCTTAAGATTTGTCTCATGTTTTACTCATGATCACTCCGAGGTTATGGGTTTTCAAGGTAGTGTTTGTCAAGTTTCTCTACTGCACAGTTACTCTCCACCCCACCCCAGCCCGCTGCTTTCCATGCTGTACTCTGGAAGGAAGTCATCATGTACCGTCCACACTTAAGGAGTGGAGCATAAGGCTTTACTCCTGCATTGTAGAGCATCTGCATACAGGCTCATTTGCCATCAGGGGTGCCAAGACTCTTATCAAGAGACCCAGAAGGGTGGAGTACACCACTCTCAAGGCATAACTGAGGCAGGTTCCAGACCACTGCTGAGAGAGCTGAGCTCCACACACCAGAGTGCTACTCCACACCATGCTGCTCTCCCTTGGCATTGCCACCAGAGGCTCTGTCCTGCTGGATCGAGGACTTCATCTGTCTGGCTGCCCACCTGGCTCCAGAGATTGTTCCTTGCAAGACACGGATGGCTCCTTTGCTCACTGTGCTGTCTCCTGGACCTGCAGACTGAGACTCTGGGACTTGGGTTCATTAGCTCCCAGTGCATTCATGTGATGTTATTACTGATTGTTTCTAAGCAATTAGTATTGTTATTAGGTTAGTATGGATTTAGATTAAGTCTGCATTAATAAAGCCTGAGTGAACCTGCATTAATAGAATCCAAGTGAATAGCATAGTCACCTGCATTGGCTCCCTGTTATTTCTCAGTGCCGGTGTCACCTGTAGGACTGATGGTCATATGGGTGGCTTGGTGCTTTCAGTTCTTAAGGCCTGGATCAGATGACCTGAGCAGGGACCAACTGCTAGTCTATCGGGAAGACTATTTCATGATTCAAGTTCATAACACCTCTTTTTCAGAATTCCTAACAAATTCCCATCAAGTCTCATTGGTTTCTTTTACATGCTGGCTTAGGAACTGATCACTGTAGCCAAGCAAAATGAGATATTTATGTTAGCTCATGGAATACTCATGGGCAGAGTAATGAGAGAGCGTGAAGTCCATGGGCTAAAAACACAGCAGATGTGGGTTTTCAAGTTGGTTAGTACTAAAAAAAAAGGGAAAATACAGCTGTATGTTCGAAAATGATCATTTCCACCACCGTCAGTTACCACTACTTATGTGAATTCTGAAATTCTAAAACTGGCTACCACGTACTGTGAGGTTTTGAAAGAAAATAAGGTAGTTGCTTTTTAAAAAATAATGTATCAGTAAATGGCTTGGGCTTTTTGAAAGCAAATGAACACTCTTAACTTCTAAAAAGTGAATAGTACTTTACTATATTTTTACGTATGAGTATTCCCTGCTTCGCTTCGAAACTAGAAATGTGAAGAATAAATCTATTGTCACTTTACTTTGTGGTTTTGCATTAAAAAATAATTTAATTTTTACAAAAGTGGAACATTTAGGTTTGGAGAAAATAAAAATCTGTTGTCCTTTGTTATTATTGCTTGATTTTGTCTGTCTCCATCAGTTTTCTTTATTTACCTTTTTTCAGGAATATATTCAAAGGTAAATAGATAGCTTGCTTTTCATTCATCAAAACGTTAAAATTCTTTTATCCACTTCAAGGATGCTTGTAAAATATTTTTATTTTTATTTCTAAAGTTTTTATTTATTTATTTTTAGAGAGAGGTGAAGGGAAGGAGAAAGAGAGGGAGAAAAACATCAATATGTGGTTGCCTCTCACATGCCCCCTACTGGCGACCAGGCCCACAACCCAAGAATGTACCTTGACTGGGAATTGAACTGGTGACCCTTCCGTTTTCAGGCAGGTGCTCAATCCACTGAGCCACACCAGCCAGGGCATGTAAAATACTTTTAAAAAGGAAAAACTATAGGACTGAAGTACTATAAGAGAGCAATAAAATACAAACCACTACTATGAGTTGGAATTTCTGATTTTTCTTAGTGCGGCTTTCAATATTTAATTAAATCAGCAATTAACAAAACAGTGGAAAAGGATTATTAGAAAAAAAATTTTAGATTTTTATGTTCGGAGAGTGAGGGAGGGAAGGAGAAAGAGAGGGAGAGACACATCAATGTGTGGTTGCCTCTCATGCACCCCCTGCTGGGGACTGGACCCACAACCCAGGCATGTGCCCTGACTGGGAATAGAACCAGTGACCCTTTGGTTTGCAGGCCTGCACTCAGTCTACTGACCTACACCAACCAGGGAAGCAATGGGAAAGGATAATTTTTAGATCCATCTCTTGCAAAGGTTTACTAGATTTAAGATACTAGCAGTCACCACACAAGATTGCATCTTGGTTTTTCTTTATGTGAAGGCAATTTATTGGTTCTGCTTATCTTTAAGATTACTTTTATTTTTATTTTATTGTTTTTAAAAATATTACCCATCCTTTGTAGTGACCTAAAGGTTTATAAAATATAATAATAAAGATGCTTTTAATTTGAATTTTTAAAAGCACTGCTGCTTAGGTTTCTGTGATGTGTTCAAACTGTAGTTGAGCCACATATGTCTTAGGTGACTTCTAAATTTAAAATCCATGAAATGATGTTAAATTGAAAACTGTGAATTTAAACTTTGGTTATTTGAAGCCTTTAGAGAAAAAAAATTTCCAGAATCAAGAAAAAAAAATTTTTGAGGCGAGCAGTAATGATACATATTAGAGTTAGCAAACTCTTTATTTTATCTTATTTTTTAAGACAAGAATCTTTTTCAGCTCTTCTTCACTTTAAGTGGTAGATACTTGCCATAATTTGTATTTTCTTATGGCTCTATTAAAATCTTTTCCTTTTTTTAATGCTGGATATGTCTAAAAATATTTTTATATAGGTAAGTTCCTGAGAAGTATAATATCCAATTTTGAACCAGCATATCACTTAATATTTAAGTCAATTTTATTAACACTTCTTATTGAAAATATTTTAGATACCAAACATGATGATAATAAGTGCTTTTTACATATTTTATTTACTCTTTATAGGTCAGTAAGGTAGGTATTAAAATCTCAGATTTAGAGAAGAGGAAACCAAGGCTCAGAGAACTTCAGTTAATTGAGGTCACACAGAACAGCCACGATTGACACCTATCAGTAGAACATTACATACTACTGGGTTGACTAAAGTTTGTTTGGTTCTTTCCATATGATGGCTCTAGTAGTACTTAGATGTCTTTATCTTCATTTGAAACAATTTTGTTAGATTGTATTGTGATGGCTGTCATATCAGCATGCATTAAAAAATCAAAATTGGTAAATTTTTATCCAGCAATTTTAATATTGAAATGGAAAAAAGCAACATTTTTGGCATATTATGCTTTATTATTTTAAGAAAGGTAAAAATGCAACTGAAATGCAAAAAAAATTGTGTGGGTCATGGAGAAGGTGTTGTGACTGGTTGAACATATCGAAAGCGGTTTGTGAAGTTTTGTGCTGGACATTTCTCACTGGACTATGCTCCACAGTAGAGTAGACCAGTTGAAACTGATAGTGATCAAATTGAGACATTAAATGATAACAATCAATGTTATACCACCCAGAAGGTACCCAACACACTCAAAACATCCAAATCAATAAAGTTATTGGTGAAAATGAAAAATGTCTTATTTTATGGGAAAAAAAACCACAGGAACTTTTTGGCCAACCCAATACATCTGAAAATTGAGTCATTGAAACATACAAAAGAAAAAAAATCGAAGTAAACATTAACTGTTCAGAGAGACTTTCCTCCATGGTTTCTTACACTCCTCCATTTTTTTACTTTGCATGCAAGGCCCTGACCAGTCCTTGCCCAGGCCATTTCTCAGGCTTGTGGTCACAGAAAACAATCTTGAAGGTTTGGTTATGCAACCTTTGGAACAAAGAGAAGGCTTTCTATGAAAGCAGTGGATCCCCCAATTTCAGAGTTCCTTTCCTGCATTTGCAGCTTCTTATAATTGTTCCTTGCATTTAACGCACAGTCAGGATGCATTTGATGTAAGGAATAAAGGACAAAGAGCAGATGATTAGAAAAATAACTACCAGGAATGAATTCTCCAAATCTTATATCTGTGACCCTTGATTATTAAAAAACAGTTAACTTTCATAGAAATAACATTCATTTTCTCAGTGTCTACTATGTGCCTGGTGAATTCTTTATTCCTTATGTTGTTTTACCACTGGCAACAACACTTTAAGATATGCAATCATTTTTCATCAAGAAATGTAGAATAGAAAAGAATCTTCAGAGAAAAGGGCCCAGCAGATGCTTGCTTCTGATATATACACAATATAAATCTCAGGAAGATTCTGTCATAGCAAAAGGACTGCAAAGGATTGAGCAAATATCATTTATTATATACATTATGCTAGTACCTCATAATTCTTGTGAAAGTGGCTTTACCTTGGCAAGAACCAACGCTGCAAATACTATTCCAAGTCCCAGTGTATGAAATCAAAGTCAAGACAGATGTCCAGATAAAAATTTTAAGCATGGATTTGACTAAGCACAAGTGCCCTATTTCTTTATAGCTAAGCATCTGCAGATGGTAGTTCTCCAGTGTCGGTCTCTCAATCACGACTTCTAGGACTTTTTCCCCTCCAGGCATCTAGAAACTTCCTCTTTTGCAGTTTTTCCTGGGGATTTACTGGGACACTACACACATCTGAAATCTGAGGACTGCTGATCGGCCTGAAAGAACCAAGAAAGGAAGGCGATGTAGGGAAGACAATGAAGTGAGCAAAAATCCTAGGGTCAAAACTAAGAGAACCAAGCTGCCTCGGTAAGAAAATGCGTGTAATCGAAAGCCACTGTTTTCTTGCATTTTACCTCGTCCACTCCAGGAGCTGCGTCCCAACTAACTCCCAGGGTAACTAGGCAACGGCGTTGCCGTGGTAACCCAGGAAGTTCAGAGGGCACCAACAGTCGTCCTGGGGCAGCCTTTCCGTGTCCGGAGCTGGCCTGGAGGGTGGGGGTGAGGGAGTGTCAGGTTCTCGCGAGAGCTGCGTGGGGTGGGGGTCCTTGGCTGGCGTCTTCGACGTTGCCACTGAGGACGCTTTGAACCCTGCCCGGGGCGGGGGCCCAGTGCGCGTCCATGGCTGCCCACCAAGGGGGGACCACCCCTCCCCTGCGGGTTCTGGAAGAAGCACTGGGCTTGACGGCTGCCGGGGACGTCGAGGACGCGGTGGCCGCAGAGGGTACCTACTACCTGGAGCGTATCCTTCCCGTGTGCACCGGAGGCGCGCCCCCGCGTCTGCCGCGGTTACGGGTGTTAGGGGCGGGGGCCGCGGCTTCCCACCGGGGGGCGCCTTCTGAGGCTGGGGCCTGCCAAGCAGCTGAGATTCCTGATGGGCCGCAGGGTGGCGTCTCTGCCATCGAAGCCTCCCAGTTTTCGACCGACTGGTAGATGGTGTTAGGCTGCCGCGTGGCTGTTGGAAGTGACGTTGGAAGACCTTCAGGAGTTTTGTGCTTAGTAAAACAATCAGTAAACTTTGCCTAAAAGTTCATATGAGACCTTCATATGCGCCCTTGAGCGACCTGCTCAAGTGGATCCATCCCTCCTTTCGACTTAGTGGTTTTCCTGAATAAGCCCCCAAACTTTCTGAAAAAGTGCAGTCAAGAAAGTTAGCAAATTAGGGAAGGACCTCTGCCTTCGGGCTTTTAAAGAGCTGAGGCTCAGAATATCCAACCCGTGTCCAATGCTTCAGTGATTAATTTTGGTAGCATTGACTTCCTGGGTAGTATCACTTTTGGCTATTTAATAGTAATAATTACTTTTTTCCCCCTTTAGCAACTAAATGATAGTTTGGTGAGTGGACAGGGCTCAGACAGACGTGTGTGGGGGGAAAAGCCAGAAAGGGATGAGCAATTATCAGTGGAAACAGCGGAAAAGAATAGCCATATGTGGATAATTAAGTTCACTGTTGTGTATAACTTTGGAGCTCCCTTTGTCTAGGCAGAGGGGGACGGTTCATGAGAAAAAGAGACCTATTCCTTTCTTCAGGCAGGAAGGAAGGAGAGATGGTTTCTGTGTTTTATTCTTAAAGTAACAAGGAAACTCCAACTCTACCTTAATATTTATTAATCTATTTATTTAGTCCCACTGTAGTCACTCCAGCTCTAATTCATGAATTCAGGACCCAGTGACGTCCATTTGGTGACCTTTGGCAGACTGATCAACCTGTCTTGACTCACTTTAGGTGCACATCTCTGCCACAGGGCACTTTGAGGAACTAAGTTGAAGAGATCAAAGGAAATACGTAGTGTTCCACTCCAGGTGAACAGGGTTTTTCCAGGTATATAAGTTGGAATAGTTAGAAATTGATTTGAGTGGAATATATGGGCGCTTTAGTGTCTTAAATGAAGTTTTATACTCTGTTTTTATAGCTCTAACAAGTTTTTTTTAGTAATAGTCCTTTTAAATTAAATAAAAGCCAACATTTCTTTCAGAGTTATCTATATCAAGTATAAAGTTACCCAGTGTCCTTGATAGTGAATGATAACCAGACATCTTAACATTTTTGTCTGTATTAACATGATTTCTATAACACATAGTATAATTGGTAACACGAGACAAACAGTGTTAGCTTTTTGCAAACATTTTTGTGAAATAAATGGTGGCAGTTCGATATAGCACAACTGTCAGCAATGACAATCACGTTCACTTAACTGGCAGGGAGATCGCTGGGTCCCAACTGCCAACACCTGGCATTTTGCACAGAACCTTTCTTATGAAGACTTCTCTTGAAAACCACGTTTACAAATATAAGCAACTCCCACTTTTCACAATTTTGTTATCGAGTTTGTGAATTATTTAGGCCCTTTGCTTTTTGTTCATCCCTCTTTGCCTGACTGACTGGTGTTTTGGGTTTCAACCAGAATAGTCAGGGAATAACAAAGCTAAACATTTAACCAGTCAATTTTCCTGTATTCAATGCAAGTAAGAGCTGTAGTCATGGGAGAGACTTTAACTCTTAGTTAAAATGAGGTTGGAGGATTACTACTGAATGCCAATTATCCCTGTATCCCTGGGCTCTCTTAACATGTGTAATTAAGAGTTGACTGTATAATGTTATTTGACATTGTTTCCTAAGGCAATTATGATAGTTGCTGAAGTGAGACTTTCTTGGGTTTAAAGTCCTTAGCTCTCAGGTAGTTTAATTGAGCTATTGCAGCGGATAAAGAAAAGTTATAATGTGCACAAATGAATTAGAAATCTGATGTTCTCTACTTTGCATATATACCTTATCACTTCCAATCTCCTGCCTTTGGTGTTGGACTTCCATATTTATGACTGAACAGGTGCTCCTGCAACACTAGACAACAAGCTATCAATACTGAGCAAGGCTTTGAAAGATGTTGACTAATTCATTCCCCAGGAACTCACCCTTTTCTTTGCTTTTAAACATTTAGACATAAAGAACATGTATGCACTAATGTGGCCCAAACCAGAAACACAGGCAGGATCCATCACAAGGGAAATGGCTTCATTGAAGTCCCCACATCCTTCTTTACATCAGTGTAGAGAATGTGTTCACAGAAAAGATTTCTTGCCCCTGCAACACCACTCCCTTTCAACCTCGTAGGTGTGATAGGGCCACTTTCTTCTGACACACTTCACAATACCATTGCTTTTATGTTTTAAACTTCCAAAAGGTGAGATACAAACTTACATGAAGTAGTCCTTATTTCATTACCACCAGAGCCTTAAGAAATCTCGTTATGGAGTGCACAAATCCTCTGCAGAGCTCTTCGTAAGAAAGATACTGGCATCTTGTGGAATGTAAGGCTAGATTTTAACTAAGCAATCTGCAAGGGGCCAAATAGGTGTCTCTAGAGTTTATAAAGAAGGTGGTTGTCTTTTGTGAATGAATGAGTCCTCTGTTAGGGATCAGTACAGTCTGGGTGGTGGTTTCAATTGTAGTTGTGACCATGGACTTCTATTAATGCCTGGCTGTCGACATCTGGGAGTACCCACTGCCATTGGGAGACGGCTGCAGTGCATGTACTAAGAAAGCTAATGCTTCACTGATTTTGTTGCTTCCCATCTACAGAAAGACCTTGGTCAAGGAAGAGCCATGAGCACGTGACTCTAGGACGAAGTGGGGCCCTGAGTGTTGTTTTTGTTCTCTCTTCCCTTCTCTCTGATCTCTGCTCCCCTAACTAGATTTTGATGATTGTATCATCTTTCATGATATAATAATAGAGGCATTCTACCTCTAAAAATTTGGCTCTTTAGATTATGGACATATGCTTTCTGGCCCCTGAAGAGGTGTCCTCTGGCCCCAACAGCAATCTCTGAACAGCAGTTGCGGAGAATTGAGTGTGTTAACCCAGTCCTTTGAGGCAGCTCCAAAATTAGCTTTTTCTAAAAATTCAAAATTAAGGTTTTCAGACCCTGAAACATGGTGATCATGTTAAACTGATACCCATCTAAGAGCCATGGTTGTTTTTTTAAGTGACATCCTATCCAGTTTTTCTTTGCATTAGTATAACATTCACCAATAACTTTGTTTAATTAAAATTGAACTTTTGTCATTTAAAAATATTTTATTCCTTTTAACAAAAACAGTATTTCCTCTGTTATGTTATTTCCCTGGAATGTTTACAGTAGTAAGTGAGAAGATAATCATAAAATCCTTAATAATTATATGTACTCAAGCTATGCATTTCTTATTATCATGGAAAACTGAATTTGCCTGTGGGGTCTTAGGTGCACCCTGCATATAGTTAAATGAAAATGATATAGAAAATCTGAATGTAGAATCTACTCCAAGAGGCATGTTACTAAACTCACATGCTGAATTTTACATGTAGGAAAGTCATAGGCTATTTGGAGAGAACAAGTATGTTTGTTCTGTGTCCTCTAGTTAGGCAAACTTTAATGTGCATGTGAATCAAAGATACAGATTTTTATTGTTTTTATGGGGGTGGCATTGGTTAATAAAATTATACATTTCAGGTACACAGTTCTTTAGAACCTTGTCTGCACTCTGTGTTGTGTTCACCACTCTAAGTCTCTGTCCTTCACTGTTTATCTCCTCTGTACCCTCTTCCTCCTCCTCCTACCTCCCCTCTCCCCGGGAATCACCACACTGTTGTTCATGTCTGTGAGTTCTCTCTCTCTCTCTCTCTCTCTCTCTCTCTCTCATTTTTCTTTTTGCAACAGAATGGATGGACCTAAAGATACAATCTTTAAATGAAGGTTCTAATTCAATAGGTCTTGGTCAGGGCTGAGATTCTGCATTGCTGATGAGCTCCCAGGTGCTGCAGGTGAGAACTGCAATAGGAACAGCAAGCCTCCATAGAAATATCTTAACCTTTAACCTTCATGTTTTCAGATAGAGGTTACAGTATGTGGAGTTGATATCTTTGGCTCTCCTGGATTACAAGTTGGAAAGTGTACACCACTACCTACTGTGAGAACTGTGAGTCTTTAAGTCGAAAGAAACTTGTTTTCCAGTTTCGGAGGCAGAAGACGTGCAGGAGCTGTCTAGGGCAAGGGTGGCCACTACATTTCCATTCTTGGCAGTGCTATTAAGATGGTAGTGGCTTCTTGATATGTGGCGTTAATAAGAATTCTGAGACCTAATAAAGTCGTGGTGAGAAAGACTGCAGGAAGCCAACAAGGGGAAAATTGGCGGCAGACGTGCCAGTTATTTCCGGTCTTTGGTTTATATTTGGTTAGCTTACTCTGTTTAAACTGGAATTCTTAAGAAAGGGCACATGACTGTGGTGTTTGTTATTTACAGTACTTTTTTACAAATTTCAATTCAGTAAGTGAAGTGTTGGTTATAGAGGACCCAGCCTGGATTTTAGATTGCCTCCGTATATATTGGCTCTGCAGTGATGGCAGAGATTACAAAGCAATTTCTGGCCGTGGCAGCTTTGGGAAATCATGTAAAATATAATTAGCTGTATGTTTCACTCCAGTTCTTTATAAAGATGCTGCTGCCGGCAGGGATCACTACCTGTAAATGCAGTAGTAGAAGAGGCTAGTGTGTGAGGAACTTTGTATGCTGCTTATATCTGAAAATTGTTTGTTGCTTTCTGGCCGTGGTCCATTTCCTGAACGTTGTGACAACCTCATACCAACTGGCACCTCAAGCCTTGCTCCATTAGACCAGCTGAAATGCTTCTCTGAGACTTCTTGCACTTGTGCCTCCTGCAATATTGTGATGGATTTAGGGCTCCCTGGCAGTTTCTGTGGAGGGTGTATACTGGCCTGCTTTCTGATAGGATCTAGGAAGTCAGGAGCTGGTGAAGATTCAGCAAGTACAAAAGGTCCCAATCAGTTCACCCATGGCAACTGAGTACCGGGATGCTGATTCATACTGTGCAAACTCACGAATACAATTAAATTCCTTTCAGGGCAAGTGGAGATGTGGTGGAGTGGGACCCTTGGTCTGAGTCTGGATGGTGACTCTAAGGCATGGAACCTGCCTAGGAAGGTGGCGGCCTTTTGGATTGTGGCTACAGACCCAGGAGGGAAGGGGAGCCCCGGCAGTGCTCTGGAGGAAGCAGAATATGGAACCAGGCACGGTATTAAATGTCAAGTTCAGGTCAAATAGGCAGAAAGGGAAGAACCAGATCTGAGGAGAACACAGTGGGAAAAAATGAATTTCTGAACTGGAGTTCTCTGATGTTCTCTGAAGGAATATTAGGTAGATAAAGGGAAGGGAGTTTTGTAAGGGCTCAGAGTCAGTTTGGCATTAAGAAACTGATTTTAAGCCAGATGCCAGCTGCTTATTCTGCAGTGGAAAAAGAACTGTGCTGGATTTGTGGCCAGCTTTAATGTACGGACATTTCCTGGAGAGTAGGATCGCCTAAGAGATTTGATTACAGATGAGAACATATCCAAGTAAAAGTATTATAGAACCACAGTAAAGGTTTCGGGTTTCAAATAATTCTGATGAATTATCTATTTCCACTTGGGCAATTCTGCTTCTAAAGTAGTGCTTTTGACACATGGTATTCTGTCAGACTCTGCTTCCTACTGTCGTTCTGGCTGTCCCAAGGGCCAAGGGGATCAGTATCTGCACAATCCACAATGTTCTCTTCATGAAAAACTGGAGATGTAATTTATTCATGCTTTGAAACCAGAAATTTCTATATATCTGCTGAGAAACTTACCTGTTTTCATTGGATGGATATTATATTGGTGTCTGATTACATCTTCCTTTTCACCCTGGCTGCTAGGAAGCTTAGAGTCAAATCTGTGGCTTTGGTTTAACACAATTTATGAAACCTATGGCATGTTCTGCATCTTTACCTTTATCCTTTTTCTACTATTTCCCTTTCTCTTCTAATTTGCATATTCATTTATTTTTATATTTTGTAGTGTATGCATATTTGCGAACTACCAGAGAATCATTTTGGGATTCGTTCATGCACTCATCCATGCATTGCTGACCATCTAGCCAGATAGGCAGATGCATACCAACATGCAAAGTACTTTTATTTCTTCAGTTACACTGCAACATCACATTTCAGCTGAGTCGCTGCTGGGAAGATTTTCAGTGCATGTCCTCCTGTGAATACTAAAAATATCCATCAGGAGGATACCGGTTCCTATTTTGGGTATTTGTACTTTTCCTGATCTTTTGTGTCATTAATTAATCTCTTGCCCTTTGGTTAATTTAAGTTTTGAGTCTGCAGCCCTTTTATACTTCTCCTTCCTTTAAGGTCTTCACATGGATCTACTTAAGTGATTTGATTTAGCTCTTGTTATAATGCTTAAGAGTTTGGAAAACAAGTAGGTGAGAGTTTATATTAGGATATTGGCAAAAATTGCATATTTCTGTTGTTTCACTGTAGAAATAGTATGGTGTACTAGGAAAATTCTCGGAGTTTATATTGAAGAAACTTGTCTTTGTTACTCAGAGCTGTGTGATTTTAGGCTAATCTTTTTTATTCTATTTTTTTTCATTTTAGAGATGACTGTATCTATACCATTCAGTCTCACAAGGTTGTCGTGAGAATAAATATGGCTGTGTTCCACATGACAATACTTTTTAAGCTTTACAAAATGGTAGTTATTTTTTCTTGGTCTCCTTTGATTTTGTGGAAACAGAATATTTTACCAGTGGTAGAATCCTTTGCTTACAATATTTTCTGGGTAGAGAATACAGGTGGTGGTACACATTTCCAGAGCTTTTAGAATGGGTCACTTTTCCCCTCCACATATCACTGTGTTTAATAACCTGCACTTTTGCATTCCTTCCTCACAATCTAGTCAGCGGTTGGTTAGTTTACAGTTACAAAGTCTATCCAGATCATTGCAGAATACTTACTTTTTTATGGTATGAAGAGTGGTGAAGGATGACCTTGTTCTTCTGGAGATCTAATGACAGATAATTGCTTACAAAATCAGTCTCTGGTGGTTGTCTTTCAGAAGGAAATGTACTTTTCCATACAGAAAGAGGCTGACTTCCTGTATCTGATAGTCAGGAACTTTTATCTCATTAAGGGAAAATGTGTCAGATAAATATAAACGTAGAAAAGGAGGAAAATGGAGACTATCTTTTATCCATTCAGCTTAACATACAGGGGAACCGAGCCGTGGGAGACTTACGAGACTTTTTTACAAGTACTCCTCTCTTTCCAGAACATGGGAAATAGAACAAACACTGCATAGCCTTTGCTGTAAGCCATGCACTTTTCTAAATAATTTACATATGTTAACTCTTTTACTACTCTTGAAACGCTATAAGGTAGTGTAGTAACCAGCCTGCAAATACCGCCCAGGGATCCCCACCTCCTGGTGTAGATGCCCTTGTAATGTGCCCTCATAGACTGAGTAGTGTTGACCTGTGTGACCAGTGAGTGGTGGTTTGTGACTTCTGAGGCTGCTGATAAAATAAATTGTAGCTTCCTCTTCATTTTCCTGGGTTGCTTATTCTGCAGGTGGCTAGCCACTAGGTCTTGAGGAGGTTTTAGAGGCCCGTGGGGAGGACCACGTGAGGAGGGTCTGAGCCTTCAGGAAGTAGATCCTGTTGTCTCAGTTAAGCGTTCGGGTGACTGCAGCTCTGGCTGTCATCTCTATGAAACCTCATGAGTGACCACATCAAAATTTGCCCCTTAAGCTACTACTGAAGTCTTGATCGCAGAAGCTGTGAGATAATGGGTGCTTATTTATTTATTTATTTATTTATTTATTTATTTATTTATTTTAAGCCCAAAGATTTGGGGAGTTTGTTATGCAGCAATAAGTAAACAACATACTGATTTTGGTACCTAGAGAAGTTCCAACATAAAAAGTACCTTAAAGTATCAGAGTGGCTTTGCAATAGTGCATTGGGTAGACTTGGAAGGACTTTAAGTAGGATGTCAGTAAAAGGTAGGTTCCTCCATAAGGGTGAGTTTACGGTTATGGGATGTACTGTAGGCATGCAACTGTTTTTGTGGTGGTTTAGTTTACTTCTATAGCCTAAATTACTTTTCACTGTATTTTTGGGAGAGACACTCATGTGTGACAACATAATACTGGCCATTTGACAGATAGATGGTTCCTGAGAGTTGGTCATAATTGAACTAGGCCTAAGTGTCTCCTTAAATAATAAGGCAAACACTAAAGAGTTATTGGTTATGATGAGGCTTGGTAACAAGAATGTATTACCTATCTTTACAGGTATAGAACTATGTGGAAAATAATCGGCAAACACCTCAAGTATTTACAGGCACAGAAAACCCGTAGAGCACAGTAAGAGAGGTGGTGTAGTGGAGTGAAGCCTGAACGTCTGGGGTGTATTTATAGCTTTGTTAAGTCCTAGCTGTGCAGTCTTGTGCCTTTGAGTCCCGTTCTGTGAATTGGAGATAATGGTGGTTCCAGCCTCACAGACAGGATGAGGATGAAATGAGTTAGTACACGTATATTACAACCCTTAGGACAGCATCGGGCTTCTATTAAATACTATGTGTTATCAGTTCATATTACAAACACCATAAGTTGTTAAATATACTTTCAGCTAACTCTTGGAAGGCAGAATCACAGAGACAATTTCTTATAACCAGCAGCAAAATGCAAACTAGGCTAATCTCATCTTTGATTTTCATAACCATTACTGTGCATTAAAGTGTTTAATTTCATGCTTTTTAAACTCACCACAACCAAGTCGGTACATTTGAAGAAAAAAGTAAACCTACCAACCAACAAAATAACTGTTGAAGTTTTCACTGATAATTAGAACAACTTTTATAATTTTAGAAGTTTTATAGTAATACTGTTAGAATTCTTATTAGAATCATTTCTGATACTTAAATGCTGATTTCTTGATAATTTGTGAACTACTGAATTATGATTACCATATAGTTTATATTTACTTAAAAATTTGGCTGCCTTTCCTGAGGAGAATGAAAATTGAGAAATACATATAAGAAAAAAGTGGAGATTTAAATAACTTGCATTGATGAAAACTTTGAAATGTATTAGCCCACCAAGTTGGCAAGATAATGGGAGCTAATACTGTATTTTGACATCAAATTGATTTTAAATAGAATCATTTTATTGCATGTATTTTGAGATTAAGACTTGACAAGATGTTCAGAGGTCACCATAACCGAAGCATCTGAAGATGATGATTTTGAATATGAAGAGGTAATTTGTTCATTTTGGGTATTCTGAAAATTTATTATGGCTGTTCCTAAGAAATATTTCTTTATTCCTTAAGAATTGCTAGATTTTCAACTGATTTTAGCTAATCTCAGCTGGTTAAGAGTGAGGTGTGAAAATTCTATTCAATATTTTAAAATTTAGCTTGGTTAATATATCTGGCCTTTGGGGGTTTCCTGTTAATTGTCCTTGGGAGTCAGCCCCTTATCCCTGGCTTTGAGGAGCCTCACTGCTGCCTGTCATTACTGGCTAACAGGGGTTGACCGTCACCCAGTCTGCTCTGGGCTACGTCTCCCAAAACTGCCACTGCACAGCTGGAGCGCAGGTCCTGTGCTTCCTGCCAGCTTAACTGCACTTTCTGAGAGTGTGGTTGCTGTCCCAAACCTTCCATTTAATGGACCATTCCAGTGGAACTTATCATTACTTCTGAGACTTGGAGGATAGAGACACTTCTAGGAGGCAGGGGCTGTGAATGACATTGTGTGGATGCAAACCTGTCAGTTCCTGGTGTGGGCAAGCAAGGGACAGGAGAAGCACAGAACATGGGCTTTTTATTACTGCTAGAACAGCAGAGATGGTATGGATACACACTGCATGAAATTACTGAATGAGATAAATTGATTGCAAAGGACCTAAAACTGTGATCAGCATGTAAAAGCATGCAATAAGTGTTAACTATTATTAACACTTATAATTGAACTTGATTACATTCTTCCAAGAGTGTAACACTCAGGCAGGGAGTTTTATTTATTTATTTTTTAATAATCCAGAGATTTGTAGTTGCTAGTAGTCGTTATGAAAAAGTAATGGGTGAGGAAAATCTGGGATGAGGAGGGAATGGTGGCGTTTAGATCACCTGACATTTTTTTTCAGCACAGTTGTTGGTCTGCATTTGTCACTGTAGATCAAAGTAGTTACCCATAAACCAATACTGAGTTTATTAAAAGGGACACTGAATGATGTTTACAAGAAAGTCAGAAAGCTTCCTGCTTCTTATTTATTCATTTTCATAGATCTTCAAAATGATATGGTGTCTGACATAAAATATATTTCTCTGGCCCTTTGTTTTGTGGGAAAAAAATGAAGTGAAGTAATGTATATTTATATTCTCCCTAACTCTTTCTGTCCTTCTCTTCCTCTGTGATTTAGATACCAGATGACAATTTTAGCATTCCAGAAGGTGAAGAAGATCTGACAAAAGCAATGCAGATGTTTCAAGAACAGGTTACAGATAGTCAAATTTTGGTGAGAATTTTGAACACAACGTTTAGCAGTGATAGCTTTTTACATGAAGTTTTGAAAGTTGTTTATATTTCAAGCACTTCGCTTACTTACTAAATGCAGCCCTATCATGTTAGGTGTTTTTCATTTCTATTTCTCTATCATCAAACCTCTACCTTAAGTAAGGAGTCGTATTTACTCTTTTTTGTTTTTTTGTCATTTTCCACATGGGGGTCACTTAGGCGTGACTTTGCAGTAAATGACACTTGCCATTAGAACTCTGCCTATTCAGTATCAATGGAGATTAAACCAAGGATCCGCAACACTCATGTACAGAGTTTGATATTTTATAAACACTCTATAATCTGTTCTCTAAGCTTCTCTGGTTTTTTTTATGGAAGTATTTGGCTCACAGGGAATGTTTAATGTATGATGATTTTTTTCTAATGAGGTTTACGTACTAATTTTACTACTGGAATATGGTGGGGGATGCTTTCTGATGATAATACCACCCACTAAAATACTATCTGTAAAATACTATGTGGCATTCCTGTAATGCTGAAAACTCATTTAGAAGTTGAGAATATTTTAATGATGATAGCAAAAATGTTTTTAAAGTGCCTAATATTTCATATCAACACTAATTGGGTAAGATGTTTTTAAAAAATGATCTAACCTTTTTCTACTGAGGAATGTGGAAGAAATCATGATACTATTATTTAGTTGCAGATTTGACTTCTTTAGTGCAGAATAGTATGTACAGACTTCTCTCCATATGCTGACTTATGTCAGTCTTTTCATATTTTGTAGACTTTCTCTGTCTAGAAACCCAGTAACTCCTTTCCAAAGTATCTGTCCACTCAAAAAAACAAACAAAACAAAACAAAAAACACCTCAAGAAGAGGAGTTCTTGAATCTGGAATTGATTGTATTCTGTTACAAATGGAGGGTTCTAGCTCACAGTAAACTGCATTCTCTAATGTGTCTTACAGACATAGTCCCTACTAGGTAGACTTAAAGTGAAGTCTACTATATAGACTTGTTAGTCTTTTAGATATCTCAATGCAGTAAATTACGGGGATAGTTTTAAATACGGCATTTTAAATGATATGCAACTATGTAAACATGTCAGTTGCATGATGTGTTTATTTGCTGCTCATCATCTTCCCTCTTGCTTTACATCATTAGGTAAAGGAGGATTTTAGAAAACACTGTACCACTCACTTGTCCTGGTTAGACATAAAGTAAATATGCCTAACACAGTGCTTGGTACACAGGAGGTACTAGATGAACAGCAGCCGAGTAAGTGAATACATAAGTGAATCACCGAATGAAATTATTATGACCCAAATGTAACTGCTTTTTAGTGTTTGATATCATGGTGGAATGTGTTTGCCATCCCAAGGCCAAGTCCAAGGAGCACAGCTAAGGAAGAAATACAGTGGAGTAGCCATCATATCTATTGAACAAAATATCAATTAATTCTTTTGTCAGTTTCTCAGAAGCTTTTTTAAATCAAAACCTTGCAAGAGTTAACTTGCTAAATTTCTGACACATTTATAGCTAGTTGACTTTAAGTTCTATGGTTTTTGAGTTCTTCAGAGGAACAGTGCTATGCAGAAATTTACAAAAATTACCCTTCAGCTTTTAAAATTAAATACAGATTTATTTTATGATAGCACATCAATTAATATATTTCTGATTTGTTTGTTATTTCTATAGTATTTTATCTTCAAAAACTAACTTTGAGCTGTGCCATGGGCTTTCTATTTCAAAGAATATCCATTGCCTATGAAACCAACTTCCTTTTGTTGTGATCTAGTTACATCTGTTTATAAATATGGTATATTGTCTTCTACATTAGAGGATGCACTTTCAGTGGTCCTTATTCAATGAGCACTTTCAACATTTTCATTCAAGATTGAAAGAGAAAGCTCATTTTGTTAGGAAAGTTTAAATATAGTTAAAATAGTGAAAAATAATTAAAGTCATTATAATAATTGAAAGTTGGAAATAATGTAAATAGTCTTTTGTTAAATAAACTAATACAAGTGTTTATTGAATCGTTGATATTTAAATAAAGTGTTATGATTATCCGTATACATTGTTAATGTAGATGAACATTTGAGAATTGATTGCATGTTTTATTTCATGAAGTTTAAATTGTGTGCGATGCAAAGCAGTTTCCTTAATAGGCGCAAGGTTTCTGACTCTGAGATGAAATATATTTAAGGGGATTATTGAAAAAAATTAAGAAGGGTAGGAAATGTTATTAATTTGTAACAGATGTGTGGTTTTGTTATACTGCCAGGTATTTCTTGAAACTAAAGTCTTTTTTCTAAATATGAATATAAGTGGAGATAGGATACACACATTTATATTCCTTAGAGATATTTTATGTATTTGTGAAAAAAGTCCAGTTACGTTCACATGGGGTTTCCCCCCTCTAAACTGTGAGCCTTCTTACTAATAGTATTATTGCCATTTTGGGGGGTATAATTCTTTAATCCCTTTGGTTCTTGGCTTTTTGTTTGGGGAATTTTGGTGGTGCACTCTCCAAGGTACTTTGTATTGCTATACTTCTCTAATAACTTAGTTTTTATAAAATTCTAACTTTGATCTGTAGAGATCACAGTAGCAAGGCACACAGATAATACACTTCTTAGGTTTCCTGGCATCTCCTCTCCTCCTCCTCGTCTTCCTCTGTGGATAGAAGGCGTTTCTTTGAAATGCCAAGTGTTTTTATAGAAGACAGGTTGGTGACGGAACAAAACTGTTATGTCATTTAACATATTTATCAGTAGTTCCGAAAGTATAGTTGGCATCCGCTGGGGGTTTGTGCCGTCCTCCATTTTCTGACTGCGTATGTCTGGGTTGAATTTTCTTCACATGGCTCAACCAAGGTAACTTATCACAGCAGGTTGATGCAGAAGCAAACACTGGGGTCCAGCCACCTTCTCTGCATGTTACAGAGATTTGCAAAACTTTTAACAGTGCTACTCTTCGTACTAATTTATTTTTGTCTTCGCAAAATATAGTTCTGTTTTATAAAACTATGCCAATTTATGTTACTGGGTAAAAGTGTTCTTATAGTTACTTAAAAATAAATACTTAAAAATTTAATTTCTAATATGGTAACTATTGATAGATACAATCCATTGAAGCAAAAGCCCTATGTAGTTTTTGAGTATGAACATGTACTGAGAACATAGATTTTTGAGAAGTTTTATAGAATTTTATGATAAAATTTTTCTGGTATAGTTATTCAGATTTTTCTGAATTTCAGTTATTCAGATTCAAATATTTTTGCCAAGAATTATGTTGTTATAACAAAATAATCTGGGATTAGTAAATTTGTATTTCTTTTATTTAGACCTTCTTCAGTCCACTGGACTTCCTATTTATTTATTTGTTTGTTTATTGTTGTTTCTGAAAGCTTATTTTTTTCCTTTACCATTTAGTTCCCTTGACTCGCTCTAAACTTCAACCTAAGAGTTTGCCTAACAAAGCCTTTATTTGCCTACTGCTTTATCATTTTTCAAAGCAGCTCTCTCCTGTTGCCCTCATTACACTATCTAGAAACCTCTCTACTTAGGAAAATTCAAATTTATAACTTCAATGTATAAAACTGAACTATATGCTAGAGTCACCTTTGTCACCAGCAGACTATTGGGTCACATGTGAGTGGGACATATTTTTATAATTGAGCAGTCTTCAAAGAGAGGCATATTTGCTAGTTAGTAAAGTACTTGCTCTTTTTGTACTTATTCTGAGGTACTTTATTAACATCATCATTAAATTTATAAAGCCGTAGGAGAATTGTATAAAATGTGTAATAGAGATCAAAGTGCAGCAGAAGATTATATAGAATTGTTAGTATGCGTATCAGAAGTATTCAGGAAGAGGGAGAAAGAAAACACCTTTTGGAGACTGCAGGAACCTTCCAGCGGTGTCGCAGCCGTACATACCAACATGCGCACACACAGCCGCCCACAGGCGTGGGAAGAGCCTAAAGGAGGTGCATTCTCCCGTTTTAACCTCCCGTGTTCCCGATTCCTTCAACTGCCATTCATCTAATCCTATGAAATACCATATTCAAGTTGATGGACCCCAGATTTCAAGGTAGTGTTTACTATTGTATAACAAATGTTTGCATCTGACTGTATTAGGCCCTCACCGGACAATTCCGTATAATTGTCCACTGGAATGCAAGACTCGAGGTGAGCACAAGAAACTGTATTTTGCCATGTATAATGTGCACCTGTGTTTTTTGGTCCCAACTTTCAGGAAAAAAAGCTTTTGTTTTAATTCAATTTTTTAAACTTATTTATATTTAGAAACAAAACCAATGATCATATTTCAGGTTATTATTTTACATACAGATATCATTATTGTTTTCTAGAGTTACACTTTTAATGCATCAGCATAAATAAAAGAATTAAAGGCATTGATATAGATATGGAATTAGTACTACCCATGTATAATGTGCATCCTTGTTTTTTCCTCAAATATTTGGGCAGAAAATGGTGCACTATACGAGGCCAACTGTGGTACCTACCACTGTGGCACCTCTCGTGGTGTTTTGTACAGGGTCCTGAGTATGTTAACATTGTTATATAATACCTTTAACAGCAATTTTAGAAACGGGAGTCTAAGTTACTCTGCTCAAGTTTTCTAAAAGAAATATTTAAAACTCGTAGTCATTTTAGGAATTTTCTGTAACCCCCAAATTTGCTTCAACTCTCCACCATTTTGAATGGTATAGCACCTACAAGTAATTCACATCAGTGTCAAATTGTGTATAGTACTTTTTTTCAAATGTTTATTTATTTATCTATTTTTAGAGAGAGGGGAAGGGAAGGAGAAAGAGAGGGAGAGAAACATCAGTGTTTGGTTACTTCTTGAGCACCCCTTCCTGGGAATCTGGCCTGCAACCCAGGCATGTGCCCTAGACTGGGAATTGAACCGGTGACCATTTGGTTCACAGGCTGGCTCTTAATCCACTGAACTACAGCAGCTGAGGCTGAATATAGTACTTGTGAGAAGAACTTCTTATGGCAACAGAGATTCTTTTTCCTCACTGTGTTTCTATGTAGTCATGCTGTGTGTTCTGTGTAACCTGGTCTGTAGCTACTAGCAGTGTGAGGAGGAGAAATGGGAAGGAAAAGTCCACTGCTGAGTTTCTGCGTGTGTGAGAAACTAGGTCTGTCTATCCAAATGATTGACAGTTAAATTAAGAAGTTTCTCCTAATGAAAAGAAAATGAATGCAGGCTAACAAGGATGATGCCTGCAGACAAGAATTGGATGTCTTCAGACAATCCAATTACACTCTCGCCTCAGGGCCTTTGTACTTGCTAATGTTTTGTCTGGAACCTCTTCTGCAGATTTCTGCTCAGATGCTGCTTTTTCGGGGAAATCATTCTTCATTCGGTTACATGCTTAGCAGCCAGATTCCACACACAGTTCTGCCCTACTCTCAGCTCCCTCTAGTTTTCATCCTCGGCTTTTTTAATGTGGACATTTAGTACCATCTACCATACTATATTTTTAAAGTGGTCACTCACTTTCTGTCTCCATCCACTTGGTTAATAGTTGTGAGGACTGAGTCTTGCCGTTTTTATCACTGCTTTATCCCTAGTGATTACCCTTTGATTATTGTCCATCTCAAAAAACATAGTTGAAAAATGAACAAGTAAGTGAATAAATCAATGCCATTAATAAAAAATTTGATGATTCCAAAATAATTAATTGTGCATTTAAATTTCAGGAGCAGAAAACAGTCCTTCCTTCAAAGCGTGAAGTCCCTGAAGTAATAGAAGACTTTCTCTGCAACTTTCTGATCAAGATGGGAATGACCAGAACTCTTGATTGCTTTCAGTCTGAATGGTAAGTAATTATGTAGATAAAGAGTTCTCTGGAAATGCTAACAGTGTTTCATGTGTACACTTGTAACCCTCTTAGACACTGAAGTCACCCAGTTTATGCAAAGTGGATGAAATGGGTGGAAACCTGTCCCATGCCCACGACTGAAACCATGGCACACCTCCCCCAGACCCGTCTGTGGAAACACACAAATGCACATCCTCGGGTACCAGTTTCCAATACATTTATATCAACACCATTGTCAGATATTCAAAATGAGGTGATTTTCAAAAGTCAAGTAACTGGAATGCATTCTGGAGTTATATGATATAATACAAAGTGACTTTATGAAATGTTTTTCCTAATATTTTCTGCAGAATTGGTCAGGGCATTATTTCCTGCATTAAGAAATCCTACTAACAATACCACTTTGCTTGTTTTTCATGTAATGTAATGGTCCGCCTTTTTCTACTCACACAAATGATTGATTCTCTTTTTCTATAAATTTTTCTTCACGTTAAGGAACATGTATAAAGGTCCCGTGGATGAAGCCAAAGGAGGGGGTAGGGTGGGGGAGAAATGGAGACAACTGTACTGGAACAACAATAAAAAATACATAAATATATAAGTTAAAATTTTTCTTCATGTAGAAGTAGAAGTGGAAACATTTCAAATGATAACTAAAGACAAGATTTTTTTGTTACAATTGAAATATTTAAGTCATATGTTATAAACTTTAGCAGATATGCTGTGTTTATTCCTTTGCTATAGCAGTAATGTCACCAGGCATGTTTTCAGAGTCCTGGCATTCTTCAATAAAATGTTATTACATAATCGGATATGAAAATATGTTTGGTCTTTAAAAACCATTGCATATTATAGAAAGGGGAATTATATGGTATATGAAGATGTTTATAATGTTTTTTAGATAATCCTAATTTTAAATGTAGGGGCAAGCTTTCATTTTTACTAATACATTTATGGTGTAGTTTTTATCTTTTGCTTTTCTTTGGGTCTCATCTACTTGGAACATACACATAGAAGAGATATGTTTTAATACTTTAAATTGCATATTTAATGTTAATACATTAAAGGAAGAAAAACTTTTATTATAGTTTCGGAAAAAGGTCAAGTTTAATGGCAGTAAAATAATATTGTTCCAACTAAATGTGGAAATTGTGTAAATGATTTTTATGAAAATGCCCCTAAAACATTTACAAATGCATTATAAGTACATTTTTGTAAAAGTAGATGATTAACTTGTAGTACTAATGAGATGAAAGATTAATGAGGTTCAGTTACCTTTTCTTCTTCGGAGGATGTGTGTTAGCACATACAGCGCTCACAGGATTGGTCAGCCTAAAGTGTTAAATGATCCCCATGGAGAAATGTGGAACCAGCATACTCTGCACAAATAGATACTTGTCATATTATCTTTTCACATTTAGCAATTGAGAGGAAATTTTAGGAAACTACAATTGTGGTAGGAATTTTAGAACACTAAGTAAGCATGCCACTTAGCATAATATTACAATCATTAAGTAAAATTTGTGTGAAATATCTTAATATATGGGTTTAATAATACAGTGGTTCAAATAATTTTATCCTTATCCCTGGCAGCCAGTTTGTAATGAGATCGCAAGTTGCCTGCACTGTGATTACACTGTACTGGCTGCTTTTACTCAGGAAGAGCATCTCTGACTTTGGTCAGAGAGAGACCTTTATGTATTCAGCAGAGTGGGATTATATGAATATTAAATATATTACTTATATCATTTTTACTATGGAGAAAAACATACAATTGCTATGAATTCTTTAAAACAAGGTTTTTCCATTGTTTGATTGTAAAACAAAGGAACAAAAAAACCCCAGACCAAAAAACCTGAAATTTGACTTATGTCCTTTCAGTCGTCAAACAGTAATTGAAGTAAATCCTTTAAATCTGGGGTCAACAAACTAAGACCCCTGGGCCAACTCTAGCCTGCCTTTTGTTTTGTAAATAAAATTTTCTTGGAACAGAACCATGACTTTTAAGTTATTGTTCGTGGCTGCTTTCAGGCGATAACAGCAAAGTTAATTAGTCACAGCAGAAACCGTATGGTCAAGAAACCTTTTTTTATTTCTTGCTGTTTACAAAAAAAAAGATTTTATACATATATATGTGTGCATATGTAATATATATCTCTTTAGAAGAACTCTGTGGACAGTGATGATTTCCATGGAGGCAAAAATGAAGAGGGGTTAAAGCGGACAAAACATTCAGTGCGCTTTAAGCACCCTCCCTGAGCACGTGTTACTCAGCGCTGGACTCCACTGGGCCATCGTGCTGCTGTGAACGCAGTCAGAACTCATCCACCAGGAACAGACGTTCTTGCTCTTCTTTACCTTTCCCTCTGTGGTTCCTCCCATCCTCTCTAACTCTTTTTCCCTGTATAGCTAAATTTTTTGAAAATAAGTTTTTTTTCTTTCTTTTTTCACTCCTTCACTTCCTACTCAAATTCTTGCTTATCTCCAGTTTGGCCTGTGCTGAAGATTGGGTGGTAATAAAAATATCATAGGTAATAGTAAAGTTATTTATGATATTTTACTGCTAATTTAAATTTTTAATTGTAGAAGAAATTATAAATTTTGTAATAGTATAGTCCTGTAATTTTCAAAAGAGATAAATATTGCTGCTTTTAGCCAATAAAATTTGGCATAATTTATAGAATTACTCCAACGTGGGCAGTGTAGTTAAGACTTTCTGGTAATGGGTAGGTTTAGAGCCAGAGCCTAGAACTAACATGACACCTTCTGTTGCACGGTGTGTGTGGGGAGTATATGTGGTGCTGTGTGTACGTTACTGTCTCTCCCTGAAAACCACACAACTACTTTTTGTTCCTTCGTCATTGAAACCTATCGTTGTTTTGTCAGTTGATTAGGATTTGACTTCTGATTATGGGTCATGTCGTAATAATTGTTTTCTCCAGCCCGGATTCAGTTAAACACAGGAATATTGTGACTGTTCTGTCCTGCTAACTTTTACTCTGCTACAATATGTTAAATTTGAGTTCTGTAAATATATATACATAGATTTTATGTACTATGTTTTCAAGAAGGCAGGCTTGAAAGTGAATACTTAACATGTGCTTTATAACCAAAACTAATGTAGTCTTCATTAAATATGAAGCATTTAAAAATATTTAAGAAGATAAGCTTAAGAAGCTTATCATTCAGGAAGGCACTTTGTTGTCATTTTTTTAGTTTAGTATGTATTCATGACATTTAAAAAATTGTTTTGCCTTACGTTTTGTTTCTTAGGTACAGTTGTCTCGATTTTTCATGCTTTTTCTTCTTCTCCCAACAACTGTATAGAGCAGGGCGCTGCTATCGTACCTCCATTGTGTGGGTGGGCTGGGAGAGGTTAGGAGGCCACCGTGTGTGGCAGCCAGTCAGTGGCGGTCAGCACCTCTCCTCCCCGCCATGCTGAATTGTGGAATTGTACAGGGGATCTTGGAAAAATGTCAGTAAAGGAATATTTTGATTTGTACCCGTTTTCCATATTGGCTTGAAGAATCAAGGGGCCAGTACTAGACTTGTTCAACTGTCCTCTATCTTTCTTGTGAAGCAGTTATGTCGTGACAGTGCTGGGGATTCCAACATCCTCAGTTTGGGCAATAGTTAAAGCAGTTTTGTCTTCACTTGTGAAATATTTCTATAATTCTCTTTGTAAATATGGAGGAAAGATTCTCATTTGATGCTTATTACCTAGATGATTGTTTTTCGGGCTTTTATATGCTGTGCCTTAAGTGCCATCTTGAAGGAAAAGTAATGCCTACTCTTACTGCACCAGTTAGATGTTCACCGAAATTCTGTCATAGTAGTTAGTCATCATTTGTGGGAGTGCGTGTTAAACTCTTTAGGTATATACACATGTCTTGTGAAAGCTTATGCATATTCTCCATGAAATATATGTATTTCTCTCTGTATCACTGTCATTGGTTTATGGACCTTGTGGTGAGTATGAAGAACATTAATGTAAATTCACTGGCAGTAGTTCAAGGCAGTTCTATTGGTAGTGTTTTATTTTCAGTTCCTAATACTTACATGACCATCTTTTCCCCCATATGAACAGTTTCATTTTTATTTTAAGGGTAAGTGACTAAGGAGGAAGAAGTAGAGACCAGGATATTTCTTTAAAATTCACACACAGATACACCTGAGACAAAACCAAAAAATCTTATGTAGGAGAATGTAGATTTGACTGAGAATATATTTCCAGATTTTGTATATTAAAATTTCTAATTTACCTATAGAATCGTAAGTTTTAGTGAGTTTAAAGTCATGTTGGGTATTTTTACATGTGTGGCATAATTTTTGCTTGGTAAGTGACTTCTGAATATTCTAAGATAAATGTGTTGTAATGTGTTATTTGTGTTATGTCTTATTTTAATTTATTTCATTACATATTTATTTGCAGAGCATTTAAATTAGAGAATGACTCTATATCACTGTTTTTCTTATTGAAATAATTTCTGTAGTGATTTTTTGTGCATTAAATAAAGCGAGTTGCTGAAAACCAATTTTATGCTCAGAAAAACTTTATGGTCCAGTTCTTCTGTCAATCCATATGTCTTTTCTTCTGAGATAAGTATAAATCACATTTCAAATTGGATAAAATAGTGAATTTATGATTAAATGGTTATCTGTTTGCTATTTTAGAAATTGTGGCAAGTATTACTTAATATTGATTCAATTATCTTATCCTTGTGGATATTATGCAGGGCTTCTCTTGACTTTTTCTTAATTTCAGATAACATGTGTAACATCAAAACATATGACTCAATGTGCAATAAAAATAAAAATGTATAATGTGAAAATATTGATAATTATACATTTTAAAACTAATGTTTAGTCCATCCATAGCAGATTTGTTTATTTTTAACAAAGTAGAGATTTGTTTATTAATAACTTTATTACTTGAAATGTTTTTATGCTTCTGTTTTATATTCAGCTTGGTTAATTTCTACATATAATGATTCTAATTGTAACTATTTACAAATGTGAATGATCCTCTGATGTTCCTTCTTATTTCACTGACACAATAGAAGTGCCACGACTCCTGCCTGCCTCTCTACCAGCCTGCTGCCTCTGTCCTCAGTTACCCTTTGACCTGTCGCAGGGCCTGTGCATACACCTAGTCATCTAAGGCCACTCCTGCTCTTCCCTGCTGGACCCCAGCTCCTCTGGCTACTCAAGGACATTGTCCCCTTTCTGTCCTGCACTGTACACTTTCCCCCTTTCCGCTAGATCATTCTCATAAACATACAGATGTGCAATAATACATCATATATTAAAAGAAAGAAGAAATCAAAAAATATCCCGAACTCTGTATCCTTTTCTAAGTTCATCTTGTTTTCTTGGCTCTGCATAAATCATACCTCCTTGGAAAAGTTGGTTACCACGAGTCCTTTTCAACTCTCTGATACCTCTAGGTTGGCTTTCTTTCCCGTGACTTCCTGAAACTTACTCCAGTGACTGCACCTTGCCCACGCTCCGTGCAGCGTTTGTCACTGTCATTCATTTCCTCCTTCTCACCACACTTCTTCACTTGGTCCCTTAGGCACTGTGCTCATATTCGCCCAGTACCTCACTGATTCCTCTCCGTTTTCAGTCTCTGTTTAGCAGTATTCCTCTTCTCCTCATGCTTCCGACAGTCCCTGGACTCTTCACTTCTCTCTTTCCATATTGCAATGAACACAAATAGGAAAAGTTCCTTGATTTCTTTAACCACCCAGTGTCTACTGTGTTTGTCCTCATCTCAGTAGATGCCTCTCTGTTGCTCACCCCAAAATCTCAGAGTTATTCTTGACTTCTCTTTTTAATCAACATCTGACAGCTGATATGTAATAAAAGCCTGTTGGCTCCACCTTTATAAGTATATCCAGAAAAGACCCATTTTTCATAATCTCTACTGCTACCTGTTTTGTTCACGCCACCATTCTCTCTCTCCTGGACTATCACAGCACTCTCCAAATTAGTCTGATTCTGTTCTTGCTACTCTGGAGTTAGCTTATTTCAACTGATGCCAGATAAGTCTTTTAAAAGCGTAAATCAGATCAGTGTCACTTATCTCTCACAGCCTGCCTGCGACTTCAGTCCAGTTCAGAGTCAAACCGCACCCCTCCCTCTGCCTCCCTCCGGTTGTCCTGACCCACCTCTCACACTCTCCCTCTTGCTCAGTCAGTTGGCTCCACCTCCGGACACTCTAGATACACTGGCTTTTAGCTTTCTACTTTACATGCCAAGCACTCCTTGTCTCAGGCCCTTACATTTGCTTTTCTGTCTGCCGAGAATGCTCCTCTCACACACATCCACATGGCTTATTCCTTTATTTCCTTTAGTTCTCTGCTCAAATGTCACTTTTTCAGTCATGCTTTCTCTGGACACCCTGTACAAAGCGGTGCCAACAACCTCACCCCTCTCCACTCCAGTCTCTCTTACCCTGCTTTATTTTATTCATACAGAACATGTCACTATCCACACCAGAGTCAAAACTCCATAAACTGCATGAGGTACAGCCTTGAACCATTTGGTTAATTTCTCCAGTGTCTAGATTAGTGCATGAAACCTAGCAGATGTTCAGTTACATTTTATACACCTGATGATATTAGTACCTAACAATTCATCAATCCTTAGAAAGAATTTATGAATGTTAACATTTTAATTTATACAAATAATACAGCAAACTAATTTCTGTAAACATTCCCGAAGACTTAAGTTTTTGAGTTGTACATAAGCAAATTAAGAAGAAACAACATAAAGCTTTTTGTTTCATTTTATTCTAGGTACGAATTAATACAGAAGGGTGTAACTGAAGTTAGCGGTGGTGAGAAAGTCCCAGATGTGTACACCCAGAATATGCTTTTAGAAAATGAAAACAAAAATTTGAAGAAAGACTTGAAGCACTACAAACAGGCAGCTGAGTATGTCAGTTTTTAATTGACTTTTTTCTTTATTTTGGACTAAGTAAAAATAAAGAGTTAAATGAGGCTAATATGTGGGTGGTGGTTAATGTACCAGAACTTTAATTCTGAAGAACTGAATTACATTTAAGTTCTAGTTGGAAAGAATGTGAAAGGCTTCACTAGCAAACTAATTGGACAGATGACCAGAACATTCCCAACTGTAACTCATCAGCTAGGGTGGAATGCAGGGCCTGTGTAGGAGATGATTAATTTGTTGTATAACTTTCACCTCTGTATGTATTTTGATAATCTTTTCATGGTTTGTCAAATCTTCCCCTGTGAAGATAAGTTAACTCCTGAAATAATAATAAAATTACAGAAATCAGAGAGGAATGAAGAAGCTGGTGTATTTCTGGTAGAAGAATTTCAGTATTTGAAAATTTCCTGAAGGAAACTTATTTAGGAATTTTCTAGAGTAAATTTATACATACAGGAGAAACTTAACAGAAGTTAAATCTCTCTGCATCTTTCTTTTTTCTAAAATTAATGGAAGACATGCAGTTTTGGGTGAATAGATTTCAATGAACAGTGTTATACTGGCAAAGACAAACCTGTGAGTGTGTCGACCTGTGTAAATCTGTTCCTGTGAGACAGTGTTAGATGGAAAGTCAGTGCTTGCATATTGAGTAAAGACAGTTCAAGGTTTGTTCATTAATTTTTATTAAACTATTTAAAGAAGAGCTTTCTTTGTTAAAGAATCAGATTAAAACAAAAAATAGATTAAAATGCCATATAGGAACGTAATATTTTTAAGATCTTTGTAAGAAAAGTTTACCTTGATGAAATAAGACTCATTGCATACTGACAGAAACATTTGACATAAGCTCCTACTTTTAAAAGGAGGTGGTAAATTGTTATTTATTCAGTCACATAGACACTCATACAACTGTTTTTTCAAGTTATATGAATTTTATATTATCTGTGGATGTGCCGTTTGGCCTTCCACATTTTAGGTAGAAGTGTATGATGATTCACAGAATAATATGCTGTGAGGACCAGCGATCTGTCTATTCTAGGTTCCAGTTCTCAGAAGCAATTCACGCCGTTGGCCCGATGCCCACTGGGGTCTTGTGCAGATGCCTAATGGGAGCAGCGGGCATTTGACGAGCAGGTGTTTCAGAGTGCTGCCTGGCATCCCGCGTCTGCTCCTGCACCGTCGCATTGTTGCTTTGTTAGCTCGTTTTCTTTGGAATAGTGCCTCTTTGTGAAATGAGTTTTTCCCCAGTGGTATTGAATAATCCTGTTGATTGCTGGTTGTTTATATTTAATAATTATAATCGATACCATATAAACTATTAGCAAATGAAATTATTAATGTAACGTTAGAAGAAACCATGATTAAAACAGATATCACTCAGATCTGTCCCTTGTTTTTTTTTAAAAATAATCTTTAAAAAGTTTTTTTTAAGATTTTATTCATTTATTTTTAGAGGGGAAGGGAAGGAGAGAGGGAGAGAAATATCAATATATGGTTGCCTCTTGTGTGTCCCCTGCTGGGAACTGGCCTGCAACCTAGGCATGTGCCCTGACTGGGAATCGAACCTTGATCCTTTGATTCACAGGCCCGTGCTCAACCCGCAGAGCTACACCAGCCAGGGCCTGTCCCTTGTTTATGTTTGCTAAAATATTAGATTACTAAATGTTTATAAAATATACTGTATTTGCTAAAATGTAGTGTTAATTTCACTGGTTTACGGTAATCTCTGAAATCTATCTTATTTGATATAATTATTTTTTAAATATATTTTTTTATTTTATTGATTATGCCATTATATTTGTTCTATTTCCCCCCCCTTCATTCCCCTCCACCCTGAACACCCCTCCCCCACCATTCCCCCCCTTTAGTTTATGACCACATGTCTCAAGTTCTTTAGATTCTATATTTCCCATTCTATTCTTGCCCTCCCCCTATCTATTTTCTACCTACCATTTATGCTACTTATTTTCTGTACCTTCCCGCCCTTCTTCTTCTCCCACTCCCCTGTTGCTAACCCTCCACATGATCTTCATTTCTATGGTTCACTCCTGATCTAGCTGTCCTCTTAGTTTGCTTTTGTTTTAGGTGTGGTTGTTAATAACTGTGAGTTTGCTGTCCTTTCACTGTTCATCTTTTTTATCTTCTTTTTCTTAAGTAAGTCCCTTTAACATTTCATATAATAAGGGCTTGGTGATGGTGAACTCCTTGAATTTGATCTTATCTGAGAAGCACTTTATCTGCCTTTCCATCCTAAATGAAAGCTTTGCTGGATAGAGCAATCTTGGTTGTAGGTCTTTGGATTTCATGACTTTATTTGATATAATTAAACTCTAACAAATTAGAAAAGGAAGATATTTATTTGCTTTAATCTACCTGACACAGACAATTTGAAGGAAAGATAATTGGCCCTTGGTAGAAGCCTAATATTTATATCACTGAGTGGATATTAAGCTCATCATCTTTTCACAGTGCACTTTGGTGAAGTGCGTCCCTGCAGCCTGATTCTGCTGGAGACATTCTCAGAAAATGGAGAGTTTTTCCATTTTTAACAAAATGGAAATTTTGTTAAAAGAACCCATAAACTATATCTGTTATGTCACAAGTTTGCCCAAGTAGTAATATTTCATCAGACAGATTTTTAAATTTGACTTGTAAGGCTATTTTCCAGTAGGAATCAGTAATAAACATGGGGTTCCCATGATGGAATTTGACCTGAAGTTTTTCTTTTTAGGATTAAGGCCATTTCTTAAAGCAAGATTTGTTATCTATTGTCTTGATTATACTGGTACTATTTAATGATATAGCTAGAAAAATCAGGGAGATCATAAAGCTATATGCTTAATATTTATCTAGGGGAAAGTTGCCCTGGAAAGAGTATTGAACTTAAAGTTCAAATACCTAGCTTCTAATATTCTACTTATTAACTCAGCTGTCTTATTGTTAAGCTGGGAATAATTATACATAATATTATTTACTTCTGGGGAGTGTTGTGATAATTAAAAGAGACAGTCTATGTTAGATAGCTGTGCCGATCACAGAGTGCTTTGAAAATGGCAGCTCTTCCTGTGGATATCTGTGAGGGCTGTCATCCCCAGATCTTTTTAGTCCTCACATTGTTAACATTTAAAAAAATTCAGCCCCGATGAATCAATCATGAAGGAAGAAATGAAAAGGGAAAATCTTTCACTGTGAAATATCATTTGAATTGCTAAAATTAAAAGTGAAATTGTTTTTCTGTTGTAAGCAATGGTCATTTTAGAACAGAGGGTTTTCCTACACTTGCTCCAAATGTAGACTGTATTCTAAAATAAAAAAAATTGGGGTGTGGTATGTATGTATAATGGTGACAGATGTTGATTTAGACTTATGTGATATGTAAAAAATTATTATGTTTACATCTGAAATGAATACATTATTTTATGTCAGTTATGCCTTGATATAAAAAGTTTGGGAAATAACTTTCTGGAAGTTTTCCTCACAGCCGTTTTTAAGGGGAAAATGTATTATTAAAGAAGATTTATACTTACATTGAAGGTAAAAGTGTATAATGTACTAGTTACCGGAGAGGAACAATACATATAGTAGTTTAACATTCTTTTTTTGTAAAAGGAGAATACAGCTGTACTTTTATTTTGAAACATACATCAATTATTATTTTAAATGCAGAGATGTAGAATTTAAGTGTGACCTGCCACACTTTTGTGAAGAAGTGTCTCTTTAATGAAGACTGGAAGACATCACTGGAGTTACAAAGTCTCCCAACAGTTAAGACACCATTGTGCAAACCTTGTTGTATTTGGTAGTTGACAGGTCACAGTATTCACCTCAGTCTAAGGCCTATGAAAATGATTGCAAGTTTAATTAATTAGGAACCTGTTTGTTTGATGTTGTTTCTTATCTTGACTAGCATTTTCTGCCTCATTTTCATAATGTAGGTATTGTACATCATATTCTCAATTTGATGGCTTGCTCCTGAAAACACCATTGTACTCGTACTTTTACATCCTGTAGTCTGGCTTCCACGGCTCCTGTTCTCCTGGTTTTCATTGCTCCTCTCCCCTAGCTCTGCAACAGCATCCTCTCCTGCCTTTCCTTCTGCCTCGTCGGCAGCCTCTTTTTCTCCCCTCACCGTCATCCCATTTACACCCTGAGACACTACTGCCCTGTAACTGCACGTGGGTGTTGGCAGATACGGATGTGTCGGGTGGTGGTTAAGTACAGGGAGGAAACACAACATGGGTAGAGAAGACAGCGATAAAGGGTGTGTCGTTGTAGATAGGCGAGGGAGCGAAGTCCTTTCACTGTTTGAAGATACTGAGAAAGAAGGACTCGTGTGAATTTGGGAAAGGGAATTCCAGGCAGAGGGAAAAGGAAGTACATAGAGTTTATGGTGGGGACAGCGTGGCTTGTTTGGGGCTTAGTGAAGGAGACCATAGAGACTGGAATGAGGAGCTAAGTGGTAGAGTCCCTTTTCAGAATTTTTCTTTTTTCCTCTGGGTGGAATGTGAGGCTAATGGACAGTTTTGAGGAGTTGGCTCCTGTGTAGGAAATGACTGGATGGAGGGACATGATAGAAGTAGGGAGAACATTCTTATATTCTGCATAACCTTCTCATAGATTGACTTATGATACAGTGATAATGAAGTCAGGTGAGCTCCTTGTGGCACAATGAAGTCCCAGCATCTGCTGTTCTCAAACTCTTCATTACTAATCCCTCTCAAGCTTTGGTTCAGAACAGATCCAGTGTTAATGACAGCAACACAAATGCATGATGCTCTGCCATATAGTATATGTGAGAATATAACTTTCCCTCACTCCCCTTGTGTGTAAGTGGGGTAATATTACCTGTCCTTGATGGAATCACTTAGAAGTGTTTAGCACAGTATGCGGCACATGGTCAGTGCCAAATCAGTATTCTGTATTGCAAAACCTTTTAAAAACAAGTCACTGCAGTTTACACTTATATAACTTATATTCTATTTCCTTATTCATTTTTCTCTATGCTTCGGCAAAGTGATGGAGGCAAAGATTGTGTTTGTCTCATCCATGACAGCATAATTAGCATAGTATCTAATGTACAGTGTATGTTAAGTGGGTAGAATAGTACCATTATCGTCTTTATCAACCTTATTGTTAGCAGCAGCAGCCACACTCGAATAAACAACCAAAGTGGTATTTCTTCTAGAAGGCAGGTACATAGCAATTTATTTACATACGTTGCCTTTTTAATTCTTGAAAAGTAGTGATGGAACTGGAAAGCATTATGCTGAGTGAAACAAGCCAGGTGGTGAAAGAGAAACACCATATGATCTCACCTATAAGTGGAACCTAATCAACAAAACAAGTGAGCAAAATAGAACCAGAGACATGGAAATAAAGAACAATCTGGCAGTAACCAGAGAGGAGGAGCCAGAGGGATAATATGGGGGGCCATCAAGGAACGTGTGTAAGGGACACATGGACAAAGCCAAAGGGGGTGGGTTTGAGGGTGGGAGGTGGGGATGGGTAGGGCCGGGGGTGTGGTGGGGTGAAAATGGGGACAATTTTACCTGAACAACAATAAAAAAAGCATATAGAAAGTAAACAAAGTAGAATAATAATCCTCATGGGCCTTATTAGCACATCAGTTTACTGCCAGTATTTAATTCCTACCCCCAGATGCTCCACCCCACAAATAATGTGCTAACTTTTAGAGTTATTTTTACAGTTAATATATATGAGTTGAAATGTACAAGTTAGAGCTATATAATTTGGATGAAGAGATCATGTCTTGTGACTCATAACCATCTTGATACATAGAATATTTCTGTGTGTTCAGAAACTGTCCTGGTCTGCTTTCTTAGGCATTTCCTGCCCTAGCCGTCACTGCTTTGATTTTTTTTCACCTTAGATTAGTTTTGCCTCTTTGAGAACTTTATAAATAGAATCACAAAATGTTTAGTATTTGTGTTTGGCATCTTACGCTCAGCATCAAGTCTGTAAAATTTATGTATAATTTTTGTGTCTATCACAAATTTATTCCCCTTCAGTGCTGTGTACTGTTTTGTTGTAAGGTATATACCACAGTTCATTAACTCCTTTTCTATTGATTTGTTCCTAACCGTGGTTGTTATGAATAATACTGTTATGAACATTTGTGCACAAATATTTTTGTGGGAATATGTTTTCTTTATTCTGTATAAAAAGTTAGGAGTGGGATTTCTGGATCGAAGGGCAGATGTACGTTTAACTGGATAAGAAACTGCCAGTCTGTTTTCAGCGTAAAAGCTGGGCCATTCTCACTCTCGGGAGCAGGGTACGTGAGGGATCCTGTTGCTTCACATCGTCACCACAGTGCGTTGCTAGTCTTTTTTGCGTTACAGAGTGGCAGCTTGACCGGGTTTAGATATGCATTTTCCTGATAATTAATGGTATTTAATTTTGAGTGCTTATTTGCTGTCCATTTAACCTGCTTTTGTGTAAATCTTTTGCCCATTTTTATTTGGATTGTAGTTTTTGTTTTATTGTTGAGTTGTAAGAGTTCTTTATATATTCTGGATACATGTTTTTTCAGAATGTTATTTCCTCCCAGTTTATGAGTTGGCCCCTCAATTTTTTGGTTTGCAGGCCAGCGCTTAGTCCATGGAGCTGCACAAGCCAGGGCGAGCTCCTCAATTTTTTAATGATGTTTTTGGATAAGTAGAGGTTTTAAATTTTGATGACATCTTTCTTATGTTTTTGCAGTATTGCTTTTGACGTTTTGTCTAAGAGATCATTGCCTATTCCCAGGTCACAGAGGTGCTTTCTTATATTTTCTTCTGAAATCTTTAAAGATTTAGAATATTTACTTCAGTTGATCACTTATCTTTAATTTTTATGTGTGATAGCAGGTAGGACGTAGAGGTAAATTTCCTATGGGAATAACCAGTTGTTCCAGCACCATTCTTTTTTGTTTGTATTGTTGTCCCTGTTTCCCTCCATTACTCTCCCAGCATCGTCCTTAAAAAGAATTTTCATTTGTCATTGAATGCTTTTGGCATTTTGTTGAAAATCAAATTTATGCTGTAGTTGTGAGGGCATTTCTATTCTATTCTGTTCCATTCATCTGTTTGTTTACCTCATGCTAATACCATACTCTTGATTATTATACTTTAAGTTCCTTTTTTAAAAACTAGATTTATTGGAATGACATTGGTTAATGACAAATGAATCCCAAGTGCTTAATTCTAAAATACATCATCTGTCTATTGCATTATGTGCTCACTGCCCAAAGTCGACCCTCCCTCCCTCACCATAGAGTAGCCCTCATTACCTTCTTTATCCTTCCCCTACGCTTAAGTAAGTTCTTTTTAAAAATGTATTAATTAATTTAATTTTAGAGAGAAGGGAAGGGAGGGAGAAAGAGAGGGTGAGAAACATCACTGTGTGGTTACCTCTCATGCATCCGCACTGGAGACCTGGCCTGCAACCCAGTCATGTGTCCTAGACTGGGAATTGAACTCGTGACCCTTTGTTTTGCAGGCTGGCACTCAGTCCACTGAGCCACACCAGCCAGGGCATTTTTAAGTAAGTTCTTAAAGTCAGATGGTATTAGTCTTTCAGTTTTGTTCTTTTTAAAAGAAATTTTGGGGATTATGTCCTTTGTATTTGCATATAAATTTTAGAGTCACTTTGTCTATTTTTATAGGAAGGCAGGTGTGTGATTAGCATTGGAATTTACTTGAATTTATAACTTAATTAGGGAAGAGTGTGTGTGTATGTGTTTACATATACATTTTGAGGGAGAAAAAATTGATGTATTTATAAATTTTAGTATTCGTGTAGTATCCCCTGTTTTTTTCCTATGGAACACAGGTAGGGAACTCTGCTTTAATATTTTTTTTAATGGAAATGGAAAATACATAGACATGCATACACTGTAAGTATACAGCGGGACGAATTCTTGCAAAGTATGCAACCAGCACGCAGATCAAGAAGCAACCATTCCAGGCACCTGTTTGTAGTTCCTTCCACTCTCTGCTCCCCTGGAAGGATGGCTGTTCTTCAGACTGACATAGATTTGTTTTGTATTGTTGAGCTTTTTAGAAACAGCCTCTTTCTGTGTCTGTTTTCCTTTACTCAGCGTTATGCTTCTGAGGTTTCTATGTATTCAGCATGTACTTGTAGTTTTTATTGTCCTTGCCGTAATCCCTTCTATAGTGTTTCTAGTTTTTTATTATTAGGATCAGTTGTTAGTGATTGTAATTTTTCACCTACTGCTTTTTGTCTCTTTGCACAGCCAGCTCTTTACTGGAGTATTCCTTCCAACTCTAAATGGAAATCTGAGGTAGAATTTTTTTATTGTTCTTTATTCCTTTCTTTTGTTTACCTTCCCCCTCCCCAAAACCTTCTCGTTCTCTGGAAGGAGCAGTTCCACATCTGCTCTCTTTCTTCCACTCCAACTTGCAAGTCTAAAGCCGAAGAGACAGTTTCTTGAATCTCATGAGAAGCCTGGTGCAAAGATACTTTCCAAACTTTCCTGTGGCCCCTAAGGTTGTCCATAAATAATGATTTGAAATGCTACATGTGTGCTTTATATTTTCCCAAAGTTTCACTGGGATTTTACTTACCGCTTTTGAACATCTTAATTTCACTTGCTCTGTCACAGACAGATGAGGCCCAGCTTAGTTTGGTTTCGGAGCTGGTACTTAGCCCAAGGTCTCCTATACCCAGTAATACTGGTAAGTGGTGCGGCCTGTCTGCATATGAGCATCTGACTTTGTGTGAGTCCCCCACCCTTTCCCAGTGGCTCAGAAACTCACATCTTGTTTTCACTTGGCCTGTGTATACATTTGATTTTGCCCATCTCAATGTTTCTTCTGTCAGTCTCAAGCTCCCAGTTTTTGACCTCAGATACCTTTTTTATTTTGTATTTTTATTGACATTTTTTAAATTGTTGTTCAAGTAGAGCTGTCTCCATTTCCTCCCCACCACTTCTCCTCACCCCAGCCATCCCCACCTCCCACCCTCCATCCTACTCCCTTTTGACTTTGTCCCTGTGTCCTTTATACATGTTCCTTGACAACCCTTCCCCCTCATCCCCCAACATTCCTTCCACCCTTCCCTCTGGTTGTTAATTTCAATGTCTCTGGTTATATTTTGCTTGCTTGTTTGTTTTGTTGATTAGATTCCACTTATAGGTGAGATCATATGGTATTTGTCTTTACCACCTGGCTTATTTCACTTAGAATAATGCTCTGCAGATCCATCCAAGCTGTTGAAAGGGTAGGCGCTCCTTATCTTTAATGCTGCATTTTATAAAGGATCTTGAGATTTATGCCTTTTACATCAGATTATCTAGTGTATATATTTTGTTTTTACATTGTGAGCTCCATGCAATAGGGAATGTGTCTTGTGCTCAGCATATCCCCGGACCTTTCTGTAGCCAAGGTGGGGGCATAAATGACTGTGTGCTTTTGGCATTTTGGCTCTTTAGTTAAGCAGTTAAGCTTTTAATGATTTTTAGAGTACTTAATTGATGATTTTGTCCCCTTTCATGGAATTATTTTGGAATAGGAATTATTTCCCCTTCATGGTGGAAACTGGAACAACTTTTTATAAAGTTAAGTCTTGCCCCATTTATAGTACTATCTTCCTTTGCTAGATGATGTTAAGGAAGTACAATGCAGACCATAAAAAGTTATATTGAGAGGCCAGAAGATTAGGCAGAAAAATGATACTGATTGGGATTATTAATTAAAATATTAACATGTACCATTGAAATACTGAAATACTTTCTTTTACCTTCTCCCAGAAAATATAAAGAAGGTATAATTAAATTGCAATTAATTCTGAGGAAAAATTAAGTGCTTTACTATGGGGTCCTAATTGCACTTACAAAATTTACTTCTATAAAAGGTCAAGAAGTACCCAGCTTTTCCAAAGACCCATTTAATGAAATGACTTTCAAAAACAAACACTGTGGAAATAAAGATAATAATGAGGCCCATAAAATTTTATGCTCTAGTGTTTAGGTAATTGCTTGTTAAATTAAGATGGTATTTTTTTTCTGGACATGGGTATAGCCCTCTCTTTTTTGGTTAAGAATATAATGAAAGTTTTCTTATAGTATGGTTGAAGTCAATTTTGTCTATTTAAAAATTATTGCAATATTAATTTTACTGAGTTAAACTAATTTATAACCAATTTAAGACAATAAAATAATTGGTTATATAGTACTGTTATCACAAAATACATTGATTCAAGTTTGCACATGTGAAAAAATGAAGGTTTGCTTTGACTAATGCAGGTAAACAAGAACAGGTTTATATGCTTCCTTTTGCCAAATTATTTTAACAAAATAACTCAATAAACCTATTACTAAATGGTTACTGTAATATACTTAGAAAAAACTATTTAGCTAATAAATCATTTTACTGGGCATCTACTTAAAATAATTTTTTAGAGCACACTCTTAAATCACATTCATATTTGGAAACATGGAGTGTGGAGAGAGTGTTTTTATAGTATGGTAAAATGTGAGTATATAAATATTTTATACTTTAACTGTAGATGTTGATATGCTGGTTTCCTGAAATGGGATGTTATATAGTGATGTGATCCTGCCGTTTCCTTAAGGGCAGAAGCAAGTAAAAGTGTGTTCTTTATGATATACAAATGTAAATACAGTGTTTCACGGTGTAACTCTCACTTCATTATACTTGAAATAGAATCTCTCTGGTTCCTGTCTTAATACAAGTTTATTTTTAACACAACATGCTTTGCTAATATAATGAGAAAACACTACATAGTTTAAAATATTAATTGCTTATGAATATTTTAAACTTTATTTTTTAGTACTTCTTTTATGTTCCTTTTATTAAGCAGATGGGCAGCTGGAAGGTCATAATAGGAAAAGCATCACCATGAAATGAATTTAAATTGTTCTACTGAGCAGACTTCATTTGTGCAAACAGAAAGCAAGTCCCAGAAAACCAATTTAATGGTCAGAAAAACTTTAAGGTCTAATACTTCAATCAATTCTTATGCTTTCGTTTCTTGGATGAGTACAAATGGGCCTTTAACTGTGTGTTTAAAAAGTGAGTTGATGCAATGCTGCACGTTTGTGCTTCTGCTTAAAAACATTTTCCAGCATCGCTTTTCGGCATGAAGAGTGAGGCAAAAGTAGCTATGCAGTTGTGAGTACGTGAAACTCATATTTGTGTTATTATTTATTAGTTACTTTATTATTTTCCATATGAACAACTGTAAACCTAGTTTTGCCCAACCCTGTATTTTTTAAACCTATTTTGGCTTTAAATTGCAGATAAGATAAATGAAACATAAATTTATGTATATAATTCATCAAGTTGTTTAAAGTAAGTGCATTCTTACTAGATTAAAATAGATGTTCATAAAATTTTAAATTGTTTTTAAATATAGTTTCACTAATGATTATGAATTTTGATATTTTTGGTCTGTTACATGATATCTATCTATTCGCATGCCCCCTATTTTAGGTACATACATTTAGTTGTTAGAGAACTTAAATATATCTTTTCTACTATAGTAAATAGCAGTACTAATATGATGATGATGACGATGATTGTTTTAACATTTACTGAATATTTTCTATGTGTCAGACAGCATATATAACTGATTTACGTGCTTGCTTCTAAATGAATGAGAATTCAGGTGTTCTTTGTTTTCACAACTAAATGCCAACTCAGACATTTGCTTTTTCTAATCACTCTACTTAAATTCTCTCCTCCTCTTCATGTCCTACCATTGGCCACATGGTGGTGGCAGAGGGGTCTTTCTTTATTAGTCCTCTTCATTCACACACAGAGAGGGTTAGAAATGGAAAAAATGAATCATTTGTTCCTCTGGTGATTGGCACATTCATCACATGATTTTTCCACACAGTATTTAATGAGTATTTTACTGCACCTTCAATATGTTAGCATGGAAATGAAGTTGAGGGTTAGGTGGTGGGAGTAGACCATGAGTATTGCGGCATGTTGTTCATTTACATATAGTAAACACCACATCAGTGGTAGTAAAATAAAGAGTAATACAGGTCATCCTCACTAAAAAGGAAAGGGATGGGGAAAAAAGGGAACTTGTAAAAATAGACAGGCCCCTGTTACCATATGCCACATGTGACTTGATCTGGCAGCAGGAAATCTCACTGATCATAACGTGCTCCCTCAGGACCCTGGACACTTCACCTTGTCCCACTTTTTGGCCACATGCCAGTCACTGCTCCTCAGTGACTTCTCTGACACAGCTCCCAGAGCAGCAGTCTCTCTGCATACATTTGTTTTCTGTGAATCTGAATTTTGAAATATGTGATACGGAGAAGGAGATTTACTCCATCCCGATCATGATCATCTGGTGAGAGAGGTCAGCGCTCTGATTCAGTCTGTTTCCAGAACGTGAGTTTCAGGGCAGCAGTACTTTGTCAGTTAACTAAGACTGTTGGATAACTACTTTTTCATTTTAAATTGCACTTTACATTTTTATATTGAAACATATTATGGGGTGAGTGAAATATTTCCATTAATTTTTCACATACAGCCTGGGCTTATTAACATTAATATTCTTGCTTTACACCAGGAGTTTGTAGAAGATATATCTCCTTGAAGAATGCTTCAGTATTTCAGTACTGAATTTGAAAACCTTTCTCATCAAATTACCAACTATTTTAGTAATATGATCTGCTGGTGGTGTGTTTCTCATATGTATTACCAGAATAAAATCTTGGTTTTTCAGAACTTACATGCTTACTTTTTCACAATTATCAGAACTAAATAAGTCAGCACACTCTTTTAATTATGTATTCAAGCAAGTTCAGAATTAAATTTTATGAAGTCTTTTCCTTGTAATTGTTTTGAATTATCCTGTTTTATATGTATTTTAATTTTATAAACACATTCTTTTTGTAAGTAGATAGATTATGTTATTTTGGCAGCATATCTTCACTTTTACTTTACCTAAATAAAATGTGAATGAATGCTATTTTTGAAATTACAGGTAGGGTTTGGCCCACTCACCCCCCCCCCCATCCTAATATACATTATGTTGTTTGGGATCCTTCAATGAGAATTATAATGGAATCTTTGTTTTTTCATTTTCTTTTGAATTGCTCAATACTGGATTTTAACTGATGACTAGACAATTTTTTAAAAGGAACTAGCAGTGGTGTTTAAAGTTATTATTGTACTTTTCAGCAAGGCTAGAGAAGATCTGCTTAAAACTCAGAAAGAACGAGATTTTCATCGAATGCATCACAAGCGAATAGTCCAAGAAAGAAACAAACTAATTAATGATCTTAAAGGGTAAGCTGCTAATATTTGTTGGCATATCTGTTTGCTTATTCATTCATTTATTTATTTAATTTATTGTTCTGTCCCAGTTGTCCTGCCTTTTCCCCATTGCTCTTCTCTGCCTTGTATACCCCCAACTCCCACATTTATTAAAGAACTATTTAATTAGTGTTTTAGCAACCTGGTTATGGCAGAAGGTTTCAGGTAAATTTATTTAATATTTATTGAGTATATACCATGTGCCAAAGTCTATACTATGCATTTGTCATACAAAGATGAGTAAGTTTAGGCTCTTGCTGTCCTGTACTCTCCTGTCTTCCATGGGAGCTCGGCCATTTCCACCTCGCTGAGGGCTGACTGTCACTTTTCCTGTTTCTATGAGGTGCTCCAGGAGTGAGTTCCCCTCATTCACTGGAGTTCTTGCTCCAAGACATGTAAAATTCAGTGTTTTAAGGAAGCGGTTCAAGGTCAATTCATGATTGTTTATCCAGTCTTAGTGTACAGCCCTTTTTTTCAAGCACATCAAAGTTCACTCTTTGGGGTACCCTGCTGGTTCCTGTTAGTGTGCGCTGATTACTTCTTGGAGCAGTTTGGATATATAGTCTCTTTCTTCCCTTGTCAGACCATTAGCTTGGCGGTCAGGAGAAGAGGAAGTAGGAGGAGCTCCAGGGAGAGATCTTCCACTCCCTGGCGAAGAGGTGTCTAAGGCAGCATTTTCTAGGGAAGAAGGGCCAGCCCACAGGTCCTTAGAATAGGGGCTACGGAACTAATATCCTCAGGGGCATCCTGAGAACCACAGAAAAAGAGGTATTTTCATATAAATAATCAGAAAAGAGTCAGTTCATCAGGAAGACGAATGCATGAATCTAATAGCTGTATAAGAGTTTCAAAATATATGGAGCAAATCATGATAAAATGGAAAGGAAAAAATAAATATTTCCACATTTACAACTGGAGATTTTAACACTCCTTTTTTAGCAATTAGAAAAATAGGCAAACAATTCTCTAAGCCTATAGAACAAGACATGTTAATTGAGCGTAATTGACCTTCCTTGAATTCTATGTTGGACTTTGCAAGTGCACATGGAATGTTCACCAAAATAGGTCTGATGCTGAGCCATAAAATAAGGCTATTAATTTCAAAGAATTGATGTCATGTAAAATATATTCTCTGATTTAAAACAATTAAATTAAAATTTGATGATGTAAAGCTCTCTGGAAAGTTTCCAATCACCTGGAAATTTCTGAGTCACATTTCTGAGTAACCTATGAGTCAAAAGAAGGACATAAGAAAATATTTTGAACTGACTGATTGAAAATACAGAATTTAAAAATTTTTCAGATGAAGCCAAAACAGCACTTCAAGTGAAATTGATAACTTTAAATGCTAGTATTAGAAAAGAAGAAAATTTTAAACCAGCAATCTAATCTTGTACCTTATAAGCTCAAAAAAAACCCCAGAAAATAAATTAAATACAAAGAAAAAGACATGAAATAATAAAAATAAAAATTTGTAACAAATTAACAAAGGGACAAGCATAAGAGAAACAATCAACAAACTCATATATTGGTTGTTTTACAATATAATAAAACTGAAAAAATTGATAATGGAATTGAAAAACTTTCAATTGACTAACCATTGGCAAGTTGTAGTATAAATTACAACCCAGGAATTCATCTATGTATTTTGTTCTAAAAGAAATAAAGCTCTATAACCAAAACATATCTTATGTGACTGGTATAAGAATGTTCATATCAATTTTATTTATAATATCCTCAAACTGAAAACAATCTGTTCTTCATCAGCAGAATATTGCATTAATATATTTTGGATTATATATACAGGGAAATACTACTTAAAATAAAAATGAATGAATTAATGATAGGTACAGCAATGTGGAAGAATGTGAAAAACATTATACTGAATGAAAGAAGCCAGTTTCAAGAGAACATATTCTATGATTCCAACTATATGAAGTTCTAGAATCTCCACAGATACTAGAAATGCTCTGTATTTTAGTAACAATGTACACTATCTGGGCATGCTTATTTTACAAATGATTTTATTTATTTATTTTTAGAGAGCCTGAGCTGGAAAGGGCAAACTCCCTGGGTAATCAGGCCTGAGAAAGGATATGTAAAATCCTGTGAAGTCTGCTTTGCTAAGAATGCTCTTAGTTAAATAATAAAGGCCCAAGCAGGAAATGAGTTTGTTTCCCAAAGTTTTGTAGCCTTTTAGCTGATAGACCCTGACTCAGAAGAAGCCCTAATAGTTTTTTGTATGCGATCTACTGTTTGATCCTTACTGCCTGACAATGATTAATGAGCTGTACCTGTATTCCTAGACAAATTGAAACCCAATAAAAGCCTGTTTAGGCAAGGGTCAGCACTTTCTTCCCTTGACAGGGTGGCCAGGCCACTCTGAGGCCCTCCCCCCTTGAGGGAGTAGCCACACGGTCCCCTTTCCTCCACAGGACTCGGTAGTCTGTGTGAATTTGTCTCATGTCTCATCCATGACACTGCTCTGGGCATGCATATTTATGAGAACTCTAAACTGTGATGTTTAAGATCTGTACATTTTATTCCATGTAAGTTACACTTCAATAAAAAAGTAAAAAACTATTTTAAAAACATTTTTTTTTTTTTAAATTTTATTTAGTTATTTTCGATAAGTTTTTTCTTTCTCAGCACCCCTTGCCCATGCTCCTCCACCCCCTTGTTCTCCTTTCCTTCATTTGTTCTTTCCTTTTTATTTTTTTAGTTGTTGTTTTCATTTGAAATAAGACAGATTCTTAGAGGTGTTTATATCATAAGTTTAGTCACTTATTCTATGAGATGTCAAAATATTTTTATACCTTGTTTTCTTAATATGAGGTTTATCAAACTTGCATTCAAGAACATCCTTTAGCTTATTTTGATGTGAATGACACTTTCTGTTTAGTCATCTTTTGTTTGTAATCCTTGTCTACTTAAAAATTATTTCTTAATTCATTAAAGGAGTCATTTTTTCCTCTTTCAGTGATCTTTTGAGTGCATATTTAAATATAGAGAATTATGACTTTTTAACATGTACTTAGGTTGCAGGGAAGTTGTATACTGTATAATACTTTTTGCACTTCTTGGCTCTGTTGTGTTGACCTTTATATGGTTATTCATTTTTTATTCTGATGCAAAAAAAGCCAGAAGAAATAAAATGTTCAGATGTTAAATGGAAATCACTGATTTAACTGAATTACCCTTTAAGATGCCCTTTATTTTTCATAGGTTGAAGTTACATTATGCATCTTATGAACCAACTCTAAGGGTGTTACTTGAGAAGCATCAAACTTTACTGAAGCAGAAAATGATGGCCTCCTTGGAAAGAGACAAAGCGACCAAGAAGGTAAACAATCAGATACCTCAAAATTATTTTTAACCTTTTATTTTTTATAAGAAAAGTATAGATACTGGTTTTGTTTCTGAGATAAATTTTTAAAGTTTTCACTACTTTTCATGTTGTAAAAAAGATGTATTTGGAAATATTCAGAAAAATAATTTTATCAATTTTAAATATTTTATTTTATTAAGACATGCCTTAACCAAGTATATTTGGTCTTTTATTGAATGTAAAGTTTAGCCAACTGAAATGGAAAACATCATTCGTGAGTCTTTGTGTTTGAATTTTAATTTTGTTCTCTTGAATGTTAGAATTGTATTATTAGTACTGTTGCATAAAATGAGTTTAACAGTAATTTACATGTTTATGGCGTTTCAGGTCACACCTTCAGTGATTGATCTCCTCTCTCCTTTTTATCTAACCTGCTCCCCAGCCTCCTAGTAAGAGCCAGTACTCCACCTCTTGGTTTCCTGTGCTCTAGATTCAGTTTGTTCCTACTTCTTGTTGCCCTGTGGCCAGCTGAAGCTTTCGCTGCCCATCCTGTTCTCCTTCTCCTCCTGGTCTCATGCTTATGTTCCTGTTGTCCTTCTCCAAGAAGGAATTCACCAGTGACCTGGCCGTACATTCCCAAATGACCATGTATACTTTGGCATCTCCGGCAGACCACTTGGACTGCGTTTCACAATTCAAGAGTATCAGGGCCTTCCAGGCATCCGTGCTGGCCAGTGCCTGCACTCCCCTCCACATTGTTGATTTCCACATCTGCAACCTGTCCAGCACTGGGTCTGCCACTCAGTTCTCCTGTCTCTAACACGAGGGGAATTTCTGTGCTAGATCAAAGGCCATGTTGAGAACACATTTAGGGCACATACAGTCTTTGTGTTTCACATTGCCCCTCAGTGGTGTCTAGTTAAAGGGGCTACGGACCGGGGGTGGAAGGAGCCACGTGAACCTTCAGGTTATTTTACACATAAGTGTGTTTTCTCACCTATTAAACAGACGAATAACTTGCCTTATAGTTGACATTTATCTAAGATGAAAACGTTTAAAAAATTAATATCACTGTTTGTATGAGGCAGGGTTGAGTTTTATACACTGCCATTCAGATGTTCAAAGGATTTTGCTTTTATTATCTGCAACTTATTTTGTTCTTGAACCACTACCTCTATTGAAGGCAAAAGAAGACACAGCCTGTTATTAAAGATTGTTCAGATCTTTCTGGGTTACAACAGTCTCTGACTAACATAGCATGTTACAATAACTGACTGTTTAGTATCAGTGTTAATTTTCTATCTTCAGGTGGCATCCTTTTCTCCACATTCTTTCCAAGACGCACTTGTGCACTGATACAAGGGGCACTTTTGTATCCATATGACCTGAAGTCTACATGCTGTCCTTTCAGCCTTCACTTTCTTTCTAATGACGTGTAACTGGTTTGGCCATATTCCTAGTGTTAAGGTACATGGTTCTGGATAATTCTTTTGACTGTGAACTTAACGTGCCTTGTGGAATACAAGACCTCTCTGCTGTAGCACCTGTGAGATCCTTAACATCTGTGGCCTCACTGTCCTGACTCTCATTCTTGTTCTGGTTCATTGCTTCAGATGTTAACATTTTCACATACACTATTGAGACATTGTGTGGCTTCTGATTTCCCTACATTGCAAACACAATCATGGGCAGTTTAGAAACCACCTAACATATATCTACATTGATACACCTCCTGCAGTCAATTTTCAAATTCCACCTGGAGAATATGATGTTTATCCAACACAGTCTCTTTAACGGGGTGTCGATTTTCCTAGGCGATTCCATGAAAAGCTAAGAGCAAGTATAGTCTTCCTGAGCTATCTGGCTTTATGTGCCCTTTGCTTCTAGCTAGCCCCATTTAGATTTCTAGCTTGAGAGGTGAATCAGGTCATTCATATCTGACCTCATGCTTTTTCTCCTTCTCAGGGACAGAACCCTGTGTATTTCTTTGTTCTATTGGATTGGATATCTTTCTGTCCTCTTCTGCGTCACTGGGCATCTCTGGACAGCCTCAGTTGTCCTAGACCATTTTGATTTATACCTGTTATTGAAGGGCCATTATTAATATCTTCCATTTTTATCCTAAAACATCCATTTGGATAATCCTAATGAGGAAAATTTAAAAGTTTATTATCTAAAAAGGTGCTGTTAGGATTTATAAATATCTTTTCTCTCTTTATCGATTCTGCTGTTCAAGATGCTAGATTCGTTATAGTTCTGGAAAGTCAGATTGGAGTGGTGATGTCGTTTCTGCTACCTGGGTTTCACTGTGGCCAGTGCTAAGACTGGGCACTCAGGTGCTCCTTTAGCTCTGCTTTATGGCTGTTGGTGGAGACGGGATGTGGCCACTGCCATTCTCAGGGTGAATTCCGTATTGCGCATAGTTCCTCATATCACCAGAATTTTTGTTGACTATCCAAAATGGATACATGTTATTGATGGAGCCTCTAGAATATTCTTAGAATCCTAGTTATGAAAAAGGATTGTGGCATCTAACATACACAGTGAAAGATGGAAGACTCACAAGTCACTAAATCCAGGTTCTGAGTGGCCAGAGTGACTGTTAGATGTTCTCTACACTGGTCTAACCCTAGGATCAATTAGCACATTGTCTAAACTGGGACGGAGAATATAGCCTCAGGTGGATCAGGTCAGTCTTTGGAGAACACGCTGAGGCTACCATTTAATAAGCTGAACAAACCCTGTCCTGTTTATTTTCTGAGTAATTTTTACCAGGTATACCCTGGGTATGCAGCCATGGATTAGCCTTTTAACTTGAATCTATTAGTGCATCATAAATCTGTGGAATAAATTTACTCTGAAAATATATTGAAATGTAAAGTGAAAATATATTAAAGTATTTGAAAAGTTTCTCTATGGTCCAAAATGGAAGATACCAATTTTCATGCTTATTTTTATTATGTCTCAGTGTTTTGATATAGTTATGCTCTGAGGATTCATTCACTTCTAACACAACTTTTATGACATGGACTAGAATAATATGAAGTATATTGTGTTCTCTCTCTGGCTTCCTCAGCCTTGCTTCCTTAAAAACCTTATTTTAATGAACATTGAGTTTATTATGCTTTTCTGTAAACATATAGACCTCTCAAATATCTTGTATGAAAAAGGATTAGAATTTTAATATTTCAAATGCTATTTAGTTTATATATGAAAGACTGAAAGTATACTGTGAGATGTTTGTATATACTGTGAGATGAGAAAAATCTGTGTTTTCAGATTATTTTGATAGATAATAAACAGCATAGCAACTTTGAAATGTATTTAAATTTTTTAGAAAAATCTATAATTTAAGTTTGACAAATGTCCAACATTCTGATTTAGAGCACCATATTTGAAATAAAAAATTTTCATTTGTTAACATGTATGTTTAATAAATTGTATTTTATCATTATGGGGCCACAGGGCTCTAATTCAGGAGCTATTCTAAAATATGTATAAATATATATTCTTAGGTGTGTCTTCTGAGAAGATGTAGAAGTAATTACACTCCAACAACAATGAGTAAATCCTATGATCAGGTATTGGTTTCTAATAGCATTCTTTAATAAGATGAAATAGGGCTTCTTGCAGAAGCAGCTGATTGTAGGCTGGGCAGGAAAATATAGGGTAAATCTGAAGTGTTTAGAGCATCTAGTTATGGTAGGAAGTTGGGAAATGTTCGACTTGTGAGCAAAAGAGGAAAGAAGGGGAGGGGGTTGGGAGGAAAAGAGAAAAGAACAGAAAAACAAAAAACGAGGTATGTGAAGGATTTGTTTTGGGCAACTACAGAGTTAGATGGAGTACCAACCAGATTCGTTTTGAGTGTTGAGCCTGATGACGCAGACACACTAAGGAGGGTAAGAATGCAGTTTTTACTAGATACTTGGGTTCTCTAGGGAAGACAGCACAGGCCCGTCATGCAGGTTTGCAATGGCTGAGAGACCAGGAAAGGAGGCTCCTTGGGGGTTTTACTGTGGTTAGGATCTGAGGCCAGGGTGAGAGTTCTCCTGTGCAAAGAGGGGCTTGTGAGGTTTCAGTCTTCCACCAGTGCTGAAGGAGGGAGCTTGCCCAGACGTGGGACACAAAGGGAAATCGGAGTGTGAGCTCTAAAAGCCGTCAAACACAAACCAATGGAGTCAGGTAGGAATCAGCCTGAAAGAGCTTGCCTTGGTCAAATTTGGAACAGTTTGAGCAAGAAAATAAATAATACAGTATTGAATTGTAACTCGCAGTATAAAGTAAATGTTCATAATGATATAAATGAATGGGAGATAAAAGAATAAAAGGGAGATGAAAAATACCTCCTCAGAGAATTCCAGTGACATGTGTAGATAATCATTCCCTTGAGGAGGTGGAGCTTAATCCTTCAACTGTTAAATGTGGCCACACTTACTGACTTGCTTCCAAAGTACAGTGGAACTGGGGAAAAAAGTAACTATACACTGGTGAGACCCGGCAAATAGTACTGCAGGAAGGTGATCAAAGTTAGTGTCATGAGTGTTTAGTCCTGTCAATAGCACGTGCCCTTGATGTGATGTGCTAATGGCATCTCTCCTTGGGGGCATTCCTCTCCCAAACCCGTAACTATAGTCAAACCTTGATAAAACATCAGACAAACCCACGTTTATGGACATCCTGTGAAATGTTACCTGGCCAGTATTCATGGGATCCTGGAACAGAAAAAAGGATTTGGAAGATATTAATGAAATCAGAATGAAACATGGACTTATGTTAATAGTACTGTCCCAACATCATTTCACTACTGGTGACAAAAGCTCCACAGTAACACATGATGTGAGTGAGGGGAACAGGGTGCAAGGTGCGCAGGGAATCTGGACTCTGCTTTTGACTCTCATGTAAATTCTACACTACTTTAAATAAGAGGTGTATTTAAAAATTTTATAGTGCATTTGGCATCCAAGAATAGATATGAATTTTTCACTCTTTTTTAAACAGGCATTCATGAGCACCAGTCTATACATTCCAACTTATTATCTATTTTCTATTAATAAATAAATGTTGCTGCTCAGCAAAAGAAAAATTTTTGTATCTGCACATAATTAAACACATGGTATTTGTGTTGGCATAATCATATACAGTGAAGGATGAGATAACTTTTTAGGTTGAATTTTAAATTTAAGTCTATTGTTCAGAATATACAGGGAATGATATGCCACCAAACTAACAAGTGTTCTTAATTACAATATATGTTTAATAAAACAAGGAGCCTCTGTGGGTGGAAAATGAGCTAACAGTTTTGGGAGTAACAGTCAGTAGTCTCTTCATATTTTACTTCCTAACTAATAACTACCTCATCTTTTATGGACATAACGATGAATTAAGTTGTGAAGCAGTTTGAACAGAGGAGAAACCTCTCCCAAAGTAAAGATCTGAATGATCATCATTCAAAATGTGCAGTGAGTATTCTTGATTCAGGGAACAATGCTGTGAAATAAATGTTTCAAATGCTTACCCATAGCACGTGGTACTTGCCTGCAGAATTTAGTTTAAAGTTAATAATTATCTTTTTTTGCCATTTGTGTTTAAAATTTTTCAATACATAGGACTTAATTCAAGAGAGATTAATATATTTTTTAAATATTTTGCAACCAATACTTAATATACTACATTTTTAAACTTTCTGAGTCACTTAGTTTATAACTTTATGTCTTTGGATTTTATTTTTTAGAGTCCTGGACCTGAAACAAAATTAAAGCATATGGAACCAGGGCATAGTTACCAAGCTTCTAAAATTAGAGGTAAAAGTAAACTGTAATAAAACTATAATTTAATATTAGTTGGTGATTTCACAACCTTACCAGGGCTCAGAATTCTAGAGCTATTTAAAAGTGAATAAATGGTGTGGTAACTATTTTACAAATTAAAATGTTAATGAAAAGATCAAGAGGAAGTACAGATGTGATACTATATGGGTTAATTTTAGCAAAAAATCTAAGTAAACCATAACAGGAAGATTTCTGGCTGTGATAGAGTACCTGGTGTAAGACTAGTCTTCTCCTCATAAAAAAACCAAAACTCTGAAACTAGACTATATATATATGATGCAGTGGAATATATGTGTATATGGGTGTGGGTATAGTGTGTGTGTGTGTGTGTGTGTGTGTGTGTGTGTAATGTTGGACAGTGGAAAATAGCGCAAGTCACAGGAGGCGAGTGACAAGGAAGTTGAGCTTCATCATCACTATGACTTTGTGCCTTGGGAGTTTTCCAGTCTAAGCTTCACGGAAATGAAGATTAAGAAGATCGTGTCACTCCTACAAGAACTGAAAAGGCAAGCTGTGGAAGCAATTAGAATCTGTTGGAAAAGGACACCGGATAAGAGAGTCCTCAAAGAGTCCAGTTTGTGAAGAGAGAGAGTCTAGTTTGTGAAGGAGTTTACTTTGAGTCCTTAATTGATGGCTGGGCTACATATGCAAGACTACGTGAGACCTGTCAGAAAAGATGCTATAGGAGTAAGAGGACACCAGAGATGCTAGAGGTCAAGCAGTGATGGAAGACATTGGACTTGCAGCCACGCCTGGATGGAGAGACCTCTTTAATGCCCTGGTAACACCGTATTAACATTCAGCATCCTGTGTCCACCTTGTAAAACCAAAACAAAGCTTATACCAAATTCCTAGAAGAACTAGAGTTTAGAGTTTGAATCTTGGCAAGTGAGAGCCTTGGGAAATATTTAGAGATTTCCATGGATCCACCATAACAAAGCATAAAATTAAGCCTTGAAATTCAAGGTGATCAAAACCTTAAACTGTGTGACACAAAAAGGCAGGCTGCCATGTGGGATGGGGACAATGGGGGACACTGAGGGGCCATTAGAGAAGAAAAGGGATAAAAGGACTCTCGCCAGCCGGTCCTGAGGAGGTTCCATGCGGTTTGGGATTAAGAACTGGAGATCGTGGTGACACAGCTGATGGTGCTGGGAACTGGGGAGACTGGCCAGCCAAGCACAGATGACTGGGATGACTGGGAGGAGCCTGGAGAAGTGAGCTGCGGACTCCTCTTTTTTCCTTCTGGACGGCAGTGCTTCTGACCGACATGCTCTGAGGCTGGCCAGACCGGCACACTGGGGACAGCAGGACTGTGTGTTTGTGGGTGTGTCTTTGTTTCTAAAGGGAGTGAGATTTAATGATAGAATTCCATCATTTTTCTAAACATCTATAACTTTTAATTAAATAGCTCCTTTCTTTTTTTACAAAAAAATTAAACTGTGCTAGAACAAACATTAATACCCTTCAGATAGATAGTTGTCTGTTTGCTTTATAATCTCTCAACTATATTGTCTTGTATATAATTAAAATGTTTTAGATATGGTATAGAAATGTGAAAAATATAACCAAAAATTAAGACAAAAAGCAATAAATGGAGACCCACACTGATATGGCTCAGGTGTTAGATTTAGCAAATAAAAATACTAAGCAGGCTATTTTGAATATGATCAAGGACTTATAGGAAAAATGACGTCAATAAGTGAAGAAATAGGGAATCATGACAGACAAATGGCAACAAAAAGGAAATAGAAATTCTAGTACTGAAATATACAGTAACTACAATGAAAGTTTATACTTCTCAACAGATTGCATATGACCAAAGTATCGGTGAATTTTATGAGATTAATCAAAATAACCTGTTGTAAAAAAGAAATAGGAGGAAATGAAGTACCATATCTTTTGGACTATAAGACACACTTTCCCCCCCAAATTGGCAGCGGTGGAGCGGGGTCACAGGTTACTAAATATTTTACCACATATTTTGCTTCAAAATTTTTTTTCTATTTTCCTCCTCTAAAATCTAGGTGCATCTTATGGTCCAGTGCATCTTATAGTCTCAGAAATATAGAAACATATATGTGATTAGAGTCCCAAAGGAGAAAAGAATGAGAATAGGACATAAAAATACTTAAATAAAAGATGACCTAAAATTTTCCAAGATTGATGTAAAGCATCAATTTACATATCAGAAGAAAAAGCATCTGACTATAAACATCTAAAGAAAATCATGCCTAGCTGCATCATATTTAAACTGTTGAAAATTTAAATGAGAAAATCTTTTTTGTTGTTGTTTTGAATTCTATCTTTGTTTATATATTTATTGCTGTTCAGTTCCAGTCATCCTGCCTTTTTCCATTGCTCTCCCCTGAGAAAATCTTGAAAGCAGCAAGGGAGAAAAGAAGTTACATAGGAGAACAATACAAACCAAGGCTGATCTCACATGAGAAATAGTGAAAACTAGGAATAGTGAAATGATAGCTTTAAAATGTGGCAAAATTATAAATCAGATTTTATATACAATAAAATATTCTTCAAATATTAGGGTGAAATGCAAATATTAGGGCTGAGAGATTTTGTTGCAAGTAATTGTGAAGTGCAGCGAATACTAAAGGATTTTCTTTGCACTGAAAGAAAATGCCAGAAGGAAGCTCATATTTACAGAACAGAATACAGAGATTAGAAATGCTAAATTCTGGTTAATCTGAAGATTAAGTTTTTCTCTTCTTAATGTCTTTAAAAGAAAATGACTGAACTCTACACTTTAAAAGTATGCCTTTTGTTGTATGTAAATTATACCTTAATAAAATTGATTTTAAAAAAGAATGATGGAAAACTCTAAATAGTAGAAGGACTTTGAAATGGTAAATTTTCTTAATAAACATACTATTGTGTTATTTCCAGATGTCTATTCACTGTGTTCTCTAATTAATTAATTAAGGCTTAAAAGAAATATGTAGCATTGCTGTATTTAAAATGTTTTGCTTCGCTTTGGTTCAGTAGTTTCTTTCCCAACATTCTATGTTAAAGAAATATCAGTTATGCTCAGCGACTCCAACAGAGCCTGTGCACATGGACGTTTATTGCAGTTGTATCCATAGTAACAGAACAATGCAAGCAAGGTTAACCTCTGACCACAAGTGCATGTTTAAATGGAATTGATCATACGATGCTAGAAAGTCTTTAAAAGTCATGTGTAAGAAAATACTCATTATGTTAATATAATTTTAAGCAATTAAATTTTATGTACTATGAGGGTTGTCTGTTAAATATATGTAAAACACACATCACACACAGATTATTTTCTATATTTTCTTACACAAATATAGAAAATAACTATATTTTATACACAAATGTAGAAAATAACTTATCTTTTTTAAAAGATTTTTAAAGTTTATTTTTAGAGAGAGAGGAAAGGAGGGAGAAAGAGAGGGAGGGAGGGAAACATCAGTTGTGGTTGTCCTTTGCACTCCCCCTACTGGGGACCCAGCCCACAACTCAGGTGTGTGCCCAAGACAGGGAATTTAACTGGGAACCCTTTGGTTCACAGGCCGGCTCTCAATCCACTGAGCCATACCAGCCAGGGCTGGTCATCTTTTAAGTTTGTACCTGTTGACCAACATCTCCTCAATTTCCCCAACTCACACCCACATCTTTAATCAGAGACCCAAATGAAACACCTTAGCCTTGAAAAAGAAAAAGGTACCCAAAGGGTTAACAGTTATGGTTATTGTGGAGGAATTGTGACTTTTCTTTTGTATGGTCTATATTTATCATGCATCACTTTTACAAGTTAAAAAATAAGAATAAATGTTGCTCTTCTAATTAAAAAATATTTTCTACATTTTTTTGCTTACTGCATTTGCTTATCTGTCTGTTTACATCAACAATTATGTTTCATATGTAGGTAACCTTTATATAATTGGATATAAATATGAGAAGATAATATGAAATTGTCATACTCTTAGAAACTCTAGCTCCCAAAATAAATAAAGATTGTGAGTGAGAAATAATATAAAAAAAAAGGCTTAAAGCCTTTTGCAAAAGGATGTCAAACTTATTTACACCGGCTACATCAGCGTCACAGTCCCCTTCAAAGGGCTGAATGTAATTTTAGGACTGTATAAATGTAACTACTCCTTAACTAGGGGCAAGGAGCTCGGCGCTTTTGCCGGGTAGAAACAAGGTGCTGGGCTGGATACAACGAGGTGGGTGATTTGGCCTGTGGGCCTTGTATTAAAGGTTGAGGAACTTTGTGCATTTGGTTGATGCTGTATCAGTTATCTCTCATGCTACATTTTACTGTAATAGTGTATGACTATATATGTTTATTCTTGACATCACTATTAAAATAAACTAATGGTTTAGGTAACTCCTTTGTGAAATCATCTCCTGGTATTTAATATAATTGAAAAATGAACACATTACAAGTTTTTCTAAGATGACATTTATGTTACTTTGCATATCAAGTTTCTAATTATATTTTTTGATCGATGATATATTGAAATAGCTTTTGATCAGAGGGAATACATTCCTATCCAACATAAGAAATAGCTTCTTTTAGTTGAACAATTCTAATTATGTGAATGAAATTAATTTCTTAAATCCTGCACTGAATAGTTTTCGTGCTCCTTATAGAACGCACTCTAGTTTTAGACACAGGACTTGCAGTACCTTTCCTAAGCTTCTGGTGTCAGCATTTGACTGTGTGATCTCAGTATCTGTCGTCACTCTGCCTGCTGGATCAGCTTGGGTCCTTCCTTAGCTAGGGATAGCCAGGGATTGCGATTCGAGAAGTGGCTGTATTGGCTTAGTGGTTGTTGCTCATAAAGACTGGGGCCCTTCACAGTAATTTTCATATAGTTAACACCTTCCCTCTTCCTTTGCTCATTTTAGATTAATTTTGAAAATATCTACTTTCTGTTACTTATCTATCTATTTACTTCAGGCAGTAGAAATTTTTAAGATTAAAATTGTGTTCACTCTGTAGTTCAGGGAAAATGAATTGATTGTTGACTGAACTTTGTGCAAAGGAAAAGTTAATTGTCATTTAATTCAAATTTAGAATATTTAGACATATTGGACTTATTTGGAGCATAATTATTAAAGGAATTTAAACATGTCATATTTTTGGACAGTCAGAGTGAGGTACTAATTTTAAGATGGTAAAATATACTTAAAATGTTATCCATTTAATTGCTACCACCAGAAAGAACATTGTCAATACTTTAGCACATAACTATCTCACCTGAAATCATTTTTAATTTTATATTTATTTTCATGTGGCATATAGAATAATAGAAAAAATTCTAGGAGAAATAGTGAGTTATTTACTAGATATTTGAAGTCACAATTTTGTACTATTTTTTATTGTTATAAAAATAATATATATCAAATATTTACAAGAAACCACACAAAAAGCACTTGAGTATTACATATTATAAGATAAAACTTTTTTGTGCAGATTGCTTACTTTCAAAAAGTTTATGAACATGCCAGTTTCGATTGTTATGTTTGTGTTAGTTAATTTATATTACTTTGATTTCCTATAAGGTTGCAATTTGAATGCAAAAAAAGCAGGTTGTAAAGATATGTATCATTGTATTTTTTAATGTAACCTGTAATTTATGATAGGGAATTGTGAATTCAAAGCAAACAGCTAGCAACTGGAAATGTTTGGTGAGATTTAAAACTGGAAGATAACTTCCAGGGGCATTAACCGAGGAAATGGATGTTGTGCATAGTAAAGTATTCCTTAAGGTTTTTAGTTCAATTAATAGCTGCTTTTTCGAAGTTGGGTATCTTGTTGCTGCTCAAAATTGTATCACCAGATGCTAATTTTGAATAACTATATGGAGTTTATGGTCTAGTTTAGAAAGATTTACTAACATTTCAAATATAACCTCGTCTGCTTTACCTTTATTACATTCTCGATTTCCAGTTAGATTTCCTCATGTTAGCTTACATCTGTCCTCATGTTAGATATTTTCTAGTTATCTTTCCAGGCTAGTTAGGGCTAATTTCTTAAAAACCTTTTTTTCAGTAAAATAATTCTCCTTTCAGCTGTGTATAATCTATAAGAAAGTTAGGGAATGGTATATTGGAGATGCTGAAATATTTATTTGTTACATGAACGTATAAGGTCTGTCCAGAAGGTCTCCAGCCATGTAATATGTGAAATTGAGACACTTATTGAGAAGACACAAGAAACATTGCACATTGGACAGTGGTGCCTTAGTCACCTTCAGAGTAGGCACCTTGGGACCTCACAGAGTTTTTCTAGTCACATTCAGCTACCTTGTCTTATTTTTCAGAATCTCATCAATGATCTGAAATCTTTTCCCTTTCAAAGGTGATTTTGGTTCTGGGAAAAGCCAGAAGTCACAGGGCACCAAATCTGGGATGTGGGGGGGCCGAGTCACCTGGGTGACTTGATGTTTTGCCAAAAATTTCTGCATAGGAAGTCAAGCATGAGTGGGCTCACTCTGGTGGTGAAGCTGCCAATCACCAGGTGCCCAGAGTTGCAGCCTTATCTGAATTATCTGAAGAGTTTGTGCAGAGGAATGTTCAGACTTAACCCAAAATTTGATGCAGGTTCCTTGCTCTACTCATTCAGTCATTTTGAATTCGATGGCCACACAGGACACATGCTCATTCAGTGGGGTCTGTTGCCCCCCACTGGCTGGTACAGTGAAATAGTCACATGCAGCATTCCAGTCCACTCCCTTGGCTGCCTGGTTACATCGATGTCACTCAAACCTTTCTTGTTATATTAACAATGGCTGGTCTTTTCTCTGGACAGACTTTGTATTCATATATTTTTGAATATATGAACATGGGGACCTGAACATGTTCAGTTAATGTTGGTAGAATATGTATATCCATGAAGTTGCATAGGTAAAATTTAGCACTGGCATTACAATAAATAAAGTTTCTGGAAGCAAAAATGTGTATATTTGTTTGTTTAATATTTGCTTTATTTCTCTTAAGGATCATACCTTCCTTGAGATGCTGATTGTGCCCAAGTAACATTTAGGGAACTGTATAGCACCAGTTAACACTGTAGGCCTTGTGACTAATAAGCATTAGATGATTAATGTAAGGCTTTCATGATAGAGACATGAACTTTGCTAGTATATTACTAAACATGAAGAAGTGCTGTGTGGTCTATGAAATTTATATGCAGTTAACTATGAATGTGCCACAGACTTTAATGTCTGAGACTTTCATTTTTTCTACACACCTTTCTGTAAGTAAAAGTAATGTTTACCTGATGGAGAGTGCAAATTATGTTTATTCTTGCTACATTGATAAATAAGAAATGTTATTTGTCTGCCAATTTCATATACATTCTGCAGTTTATTTTTACTTTTTGTTTCCAAATGTTGATATTTACCCCTAAAGTATTATTAAAGTGTGAATTTTTGTAATTTGCCTGTGGAACAACTGCATATAATCATAAACCAAATTCTTTTTGGTTTTTGACTTTCATTTTTTTATCCTTACCATTTTTTGTTTGTTACTTTTTATTTTATTTTGCTTATGAAGTGGTGCTTAATAATATTTTGCTTATTACTACCTGAGATCTGCTTGTATTCCAAGAATTACCTGCTAAAATCTTTCATTTCTCCTTTCTTCCCTGTAGTTATTACTATACAGATTCTCCTGGTATATAAAAGAAATAAAAGGTAGTAAACATCACAGGATTATTGACAGGATTTCAAGAAATTTTAAGGCTGTATTCTGGTGGCTGTTATAAAGATCAGTTAGGCATACATGGTTATTATTATCATTATTAGGTTGTCACCCTTGGTCATTGAGGAGGAAAACAATTCTTTTTAACCTAAACAAGCTGTAATTGTTGCCTTTGCCCTGCACTTGGACTTCCCAGATGCTGAGGTGCTGTAACTAGGAGCACCATTGAGTGAGGACAGGCAATTTGGATAGTCTTTCAGGAACTTCCCTGTAAAACTAAGTTACACAACATTCTATTTGTATTTATTGTGGGGGCTATTTTGAGGATTTTCTCTTTTGTCTGGAACAGGTACTGAATAGGAAAGATTAACTGGGTAAAGGAAGAAACTAAATACCACCCGTATGTCCCCCTGCCCTTGTAACCTGGGCTCTTTGAGAACCTTCACAGTGAAACCGTCCTGATATTTGTGTGTTTGTTATCTTTTCTTTATTATAAATCTAGAGCTATAATTTAGAGCATTGAGTTATTTCTTTCATTTATGAAGGGTTATGACCTTATTTTTATTTGGAATCAACTTCCTGTTTAGAAATACAGGAGAAAATTATGTGTATTTAAACATGTATATGTACATGAAAGATGGAAAAAGGAAATATTTTCCTATCCTTTTTATTTTTCCCTCAGATGATTCCATTAGGACTGTTCTTTATGTCCAAGAGAGTGTGGAGACCAGTTTTACAACTGTATTGCAGTATTACCCTGTGTTTCTCTTCCTGTTTTCCTCAATGTTTAGAAGCATAGAGAATAATATTTTATTAATGCAATATTCTTTAAAAAAATTTCTTATTTCTTATCCAGTTCCACTTGGGAAATTTTGATATTGCTTACCATGCTCTGCTTTGACCTCTTCTACTTTGTTTATAAATACAAGTAACTTCATGATAATAGGAATTTGGATATAATGGAAGCCAATTTTCAATTGGCTTCTGTGCTTTCTGACTGGCTTGCCATGCTATTTCACTAACCTTGCAGTAATGCCACCTGCATTTTTGGGTAATGAATTTGAGACTTCACTCACAACGTTTTGGGATGGCTGTAATATTATTAGTTAAAAATAAATGTGTCATGACTTTGGCTCCCATAATAAGAATAAGTGTATTATCTTGTAGTTGTTTCTGGCTCTGAAAAGGACTGTGAACCAGAAGGTCCTACTCAGAAAGGTCTTCGTGAAGCCAGGGAACAAACCAAATGTAAGACAAAGATGAAGAATAATACAAAGGTATGATATTTGTTTTTGCTGCCATTAATTTATACTTAACTCTCAGATCTTCAGATCCATGGACCACATAGGGTATCATTATTTTACTATGAAAGTTGTTTAGAGTGTACATGCTACGAGCCGCTTGGTGTAGAGGTAGAAAGTGGATGTCTCAACTGTTACATAACTACTTGAGGGGTACACCTATTTAGTGGCGGAGACAGCTCAGTGAACCCCTCTGCCATGCAGCCCAACTTAAGCCTGGCCATGTCTGCTTGCTCTCTGCTTAAAATTACCTCTGTCCAAAAGAAACAAGTCCCAGATAATTTCTTACTTACTTATTTATTTATTTGTTATTTTTACTTTTTTTATTGTTGTTCAAGTGCAGTTGTCTGCATTTTCCCCCCAACCCCTCCCCAACCCCAGCCATCCCCTCCTCCCTCCCACGATCCCACCCCTTCTTGGTTTTGTCCATGTGTTTTTTATAGTTGTTCCCAAAAGCCCTTCTTATTTATTTTTTCTTGGTATAACTTCAAACATTTTTTAGTCTTCTTAAAATGGAGAGAATTAAGTCCCATTTAAGAATCTCCTTGTATCTGATCTGAGTGCCTTTGCTTCGCAATCAAGATGATAGTTAAAATTTTCTGTAATGATTAAAGAAAATTTTATATTAAAAATGACTGGTCAGGCCCTGGCTGTTATGGCTCAGTTGGTTAGAGTGTTGTTGGTATACCAAAAATAGAGGGAAGGGGGTGGGGTTGGGAAAAACGTTGATGTGAGAGAGAAGCATTCATCAATTGTCTCCTCTCTGGGGATTGATCTCGCAACTTTCTGGTGTACAGGATGACGCTCCAACTGACTGAGCTACCAGGCCAGGGCTGGTCATCTTTGTGTGTGTGTGTGTGTGTGTGTGTGTGTGTGTGTGTGTGTGTGGTATTCAGATTAATATTTTACTGTTCCTTCATTATCACTCAATTTATGGATTTATGGTATTTGTGGTAGACCCCTTTTCTTGTCAGACGGCTTCCAGCTTCCCCCCCATGCCCGCAATCTCCTATCAGGGCAGACCTGCTCCTTTTGCCACCATAACGCTTCCCCACTCCTTTACCTGCCTTCAGTCTGAGTCTCGGCCAAATAAGCCGTGGTGGTGGGTGACTGTCGCTGCCAGTAGGTAGTGCTTGTTCTGATTTGAGTAATGTTTGTTTATCCACACAGAGGTCTCCAGTTCAGGGAGCAAAGAAAGCATTCGGAACAGTAAAGGAAATAATAGAGTTAAGGATATACATGTGATGATGATAGTGATTGTCATCAGGGACATTTTTATCTTCTAATGGCATAAGCATTCTCTTTCAGGTGCAAAGTCATACTTAAAAATGATTTTTTGATTCATTCCCTAAGTGCTTATGTTTGTGAGACCTTACATTAGTGAGGCCATGTGATAAAAATCTACAAAAATATAGGACAAATATATATTTCTGCATAGTATATTATTTTGGGTGTTGCATTAAAATATGTAATAACTACAACATGACCAACAAATTCAGGTCTTACAATAGAACTAAAGTGAAAAAATAGGGAATTTTTCCTCTCTACACTGATTTATCATTTTTACTAATGCTTAAAAATTTTTTTTCTAGCAAGTTTGTACACTTTGACCAATGCCTCCCCAATTCTCCCACACCTGTGCCCCTACTAACAACCACTCTCCTCTCTGTTTCTAAGTTTGGTTTTTTTAAGGCTCCACATATAAGTGATATCATACCCTATGCTTTATTTTTCTGACTTAACTTCACTTAGCGTAATGCTGTAAAGGTCCATTTGTGTCATCTTAAACAGCGGCATGTCTTTTCTCATGGCTGAGTAATATTCCATTCCATTGTGTGTGTGCATTCCACGTCTTGTTTATGCGTGCATCCACTGACAGATTCCTAGGTTGTTTCCGTATCTTGGACACTGTGACTAATCCTGCAGTGAACTTAAAAGTGCAGATATTTCTTCAAGATCCTGTTTTTATGTCCTTTTGAAATGTATCTGGAAGTGGGATTGCTGGATCATATAGTGGCTTATGTGGAGCATTCTTTCATGCACCTGTGGGCCATTTGTATCTTATTTCTTTGGACAAATATTCAGTTTCTCTGCCTGTTTTTAATTAGATTGTTCATTTTTTGTTAGATTGTTCATTTTTTGTTATTGAGCTTATGAGGTTATGTATATATGTATATATATGTGTGCGTGTGTGTATATATCTATATATTCAGACATTTACCCGTTATCAAATATGTGGTTTGCAAATATTTTCTCCCATTCATTTTGTTGACTCTTTTGCTGTGCAGAAGATTTTTAGTTTAATGTCCCAATTGTCGATTTTTTTCTTTTGTTGCTTGTGATTTTGGTGTCATATTAAAAAAATCATTGATAGGACCAGAGATATGGGGATTTTCCCCTATTTTTTTAGAGGTCTTATATTTTCAGGTTTTACGTCTAAGACTTTAATCTATTTCTAGTTTATTTTTTGAAGATGGTATGAGGTAAGGACCCAATTTCGTTTTCCTGCATGTGGTTATCCAGTTTTTCCAATATCATATATTGACCCATAGTATTCTTGACTCTTGTCAAATATCTGTTGACTGTCTATGTGGAAGTTCATTTCTAGTTTGTCTATTCTGTTCTATTTGTCTGTGTGCCTATTTTTATGTTCTTATTGTTTTGGTTACTACAGCTCTGTAGTATTGTTTGAAACTAGCAAAGTGGTGCCTCTGCCTTCATTCTTTTTTCTCAGGATTGCTTGGGCTATTTAGAGTGTTTCGTGGTTCAGTACAGATTTTAGGATTTTTTTTCTTTTTCTGTGGAAAATGTCATTGGAATTTTGATAGGGATTGCACTGAATCTGTATATGTGCTATACGTTTCACTGGGCCAAGAGACTATAGCAAGGGTCTGACAACTCCACCATTGCATTAAGAGTGTATTAAGGGAACTTGTGAGGTGTGTCTCGGGCAGCAGCAAGATGACATGGATGTCCTCCTCCGTGCTTCATGGTAGGTGCAAAGGTGTTATACAGAACAGGGTGGGACGGATGGGCGCTGGGGCGTGGCCTGCCTCAGCGCAGGGGAGGATGCCTTTCGTGCTTCCCCAGGGCAGGGCCACAGCTTGTTCCAGGAACCAGCACAAACCTTGCTGTGGGGTGTAACGGAGGAGTGGAGCGGACGATCTCTGAGGGGCTTTCAGGGAAGCAGTCGCTGGTCTGGCCAGAGTCTAGCTGGCAAGTCTTGTGCACGTCAGGCAGTGGTCACATCCTGGCACAGTCCTCCACACGGCTTTTGGCAGTTTGGACATTAGAACAGAATCAGTTCCGATTCATGAGAATGGGAGTATTTTTCCATTTGTGTCTTCTTCATTGTGTTTTATCAATGTCTTGTCATTCTCATTATACAGATTTTTCACTTTTGTTTAAATTTATTTCTAAAGTAATTTTTTGATGCTCTTGTGAATAGGATCCCCTTCTTTATTTTTTCAGATATTTTGTTGTTAGTGCTTAGAAACAACTGATTTATGTTGATTTCATATCCTGCAATTTTACTGAATTAGTTAGATTAAGTTCCAGCAGGTTTTTCATTGAATCTTTAGCATTTTCTGTATGTATGATTAGAACATCTATAAATAAAGACAGTTGTACTTCTTCCTTTCTGATTGAGATGCCTTTTATTTCTTCGTCTTGCCTAAGTGCTCTAGCTGGGACCGCCAGTACCGTGCTGCATGGGTGCTAGTGGACAGGCGCCCTTGTCTCGTTCCTGAGCTTAGAGGAAAAGTTACCAACCTTTTACTGTTAGTATGCTGTTGTCTGTGGGTGTCTTGTATATGGCCTTTATGATATAAGATTTGTTTTTTAAATATGCAATTTGTGGAAGGTTTTTATCATGAAAGGATGTTGAACTTTGTTGAATCATTTCTTGCATTTATTGAGATGATCATATGACTTATGTTTCATTTTGTTACTGTGATACCACATTTACTGATTTGCTTATGTTGAACCATCCTTACAACTCAGGGATAAATCCCATTTGATCATGGTACATGATTTTAGTGTATTGTTGAATTCAGTTTGCTAATATTTTATGAGAATTTTGGAATTTATGTACATCAGGTATATTGGTTCATAGTTTTTTTGTAGTGCTCTATTATGACTTTTGTATTGGGATAATGCTGGGCTTGGAAAATTAATTTGGGAGTGTTCCATCCCCTTCAGTTGTTTAGAAGATTTTGAGAAGGATTGGCATTCTATAAATACAGGGTAGAATTCACCAGTGAAACCATCTAGTCCTGACCTTTTCTGTGTTGGGAAGATGTTGATTACTTGTTTATTCTGCTTATATTAGTCTGTTCAGATTTTCTGTTTCTTCATGATCCTTGGAATCAACTCATCATTTCCATATTATCCAATTTGTTGGCGTATAATTATTCATAGTAGTCTCTTATGACCTTGTGTATTTCTGTGCTGTAAGTTGTAATATGTATATCTTCTCTCTCATGTTAGATTACCCTATTTTTGCTGTGTATAGTGTGAACTTTCTTGCCCAAATTTTGGAGGGAACAGTAAGGATGTGCATTATACATGGGCAGTACTAATTCCATATCTATATAAATGTTTTAATTCTTTTATTTATGCTTATGCATTAAAAGTGTAACTCTAGAAAGGTATAGTGATATCTGTATGCAAAATAATAACCCAGAATATGATGATTGGTTTTCTTTCTAAATATAAGTAAATTAAAAATTGAATTAAATAATTAAAAAGATTTGTTTTCCTGAAAGTTTGGGCCAAAAGCATGGGTGAGCATTTTACATGGGACTTGGCAAAATACAATATATTTATTTGAGTCTTTTTTATTTAGTCTTGCTAAAGGTTTGTCAATTTTATTTATCTTTTAAAAGCATTGCTTAGTTTTGATCTCTAGTATTGCTTGCTTTTAAGGGTTACTAAGGCCATGATGAACTTGTCTTGAAGTTTCATTTGCAGAACATAATTACTTAATTTAAATATTGTTTTGGTTGTATTTAGGGAATCTGGTGGGGGTTATGGGGCTTTCTAAAACTCATTTCCATGGTCTACTTTAGGAGCATTCTGGATTGTCTTTAATAGTCTGCTCTGTATGGCACTGAATATTTCTTCCCAAAATGTGCCCCTGTAAACTGGTCTTCTTTAGACAACTGTATATATCTTTACTTCTCAAGTCTGTGAGCCATCTGGCCTTCTGATATGTAATAGTAATTCCTCTATGTATTTCTATAACATTGTAAATCCCTTCTATAAGGTTGAGTTAGTGTGAGACTATACTTTAAAGTTAATTCTTATGTTTTAAATTATTTTATCTTGAATTAAGGTAATTTTGTGTAAACTCTGGGAAAGCGGTTTTCTTTTGTTTTTAAGCTAATCAGTAGGTTACTAGTCAATGGGTTATGTAAAGATAACTCTATACTATAACACAATTTCCTCTACCTGTGAAATATATTTTACTCTAAGGGAACTAATTACACAATTAACTGAATCATTTTATAATCACATTAGTCACAGTTAGGAGAAAAAAATTACTGCTTTAGTGAGACACTGAATGGTGATTATACATATGAAACCTTCAATATGCCAGTATATTAAAGAGAAACAGAATGGAAGAATTCAATATATCGTGGATCTGAATTAGTTTTAAAAGGTACTATTTATGTGTAGGATTTATTATTCACTATAGAGGGGGAAAATCATTGGCATTAACTATAGTTCAAACTGTTGTTTAAATGACTCCTTGAAGACTTAAATTTGGAGCTTGCAACAATCATAATTCCTATACATTCCAACTTACATATATTAAAAATCTACCCCTCATCTTGTGTCCTGAACTACATACTCAGTAATTATGCAGGAAAAGTGAAAATGCACCACTATTGAAAGTAAGTCAAGAAAATGGGGAGAAAATTAAAAAAGATAAGGGATTTCTAACTTGTTCCTTCCATTCTTTTACTACTAAATTTAATTCTTAATAACTTTCTGGTTAGAGTATAGTCATGCTCTTCTAAATGAAAAGATCCTGTCTAGGTTATTATTCTTCTACATGTAAATGGATTTATGTTCTTATTACCCCTTTTACATTTCTGCTAGAAAACATTTTTAAAGTCTTGTAGAGATGTTATCAATAAGACACAGGTAATTCTTCTCTAGAAGAATGGTAACAGAGAACATGTGGAGAAGGCTATATAAACATTACAGTGTATACAATAAAGTTGTAAAAATAGCCCATAACTTAAATACTTAAATGTTGTTAAAGGATAAGAGAACAAATACCTGTTACATTTTGGGAAATATTTATATTTCATACTTAATAAACTTTTAAAATCTTCCTAAATGAACAATTACAAAGCTTACACGTACTAAAACTTTTAGATTACTTACCTAGGCAAAGGCTGATTTAGCAACAATTATTCAGAACGTATTTTAAGAAAAAAATGTAGCTGAAGTTGAAATGTTTTCCTTAAAGTAGCTTTTAAGTTCAATTAATAATTTAAGTTACATTATTTTTAGTGAATTAATTTTGTTTGTTAATCAATAACACATTATCTAAGAATGGCCTTTCAAAATTTATAGCTTATATTACCAATATACAATAGCTATTAAAATAACTGCTTTCTAATAAGCTATGAATGACTTTTCATAGATTTTCCCATCTATCTTAACTTCTTTTAGGTCTTTAGAAATTATATATATCTATGTGCATATATATATCTGTGTGTGTATATATATGTGTATATATATCTTTTGATAAGTGAGGAAAAGTATACTTTTTAGCTTTGATGTAGAGCTTTCATAATGTGCCTTTGCACAATTTAACTATCCTAACCCTTTAACTACTGTGCCATGTTCTTTGGTACAAGCTGTTTATTAGACTATGAATTACTTTGAAGCCTAGTCTGTATTTGAAACCCAAGTCTACCCCTTATTACTTGTACAAACCTGAGCAAATACTAAACTTCTGTGCCTCCAACACTATAAGGTAGGACGAATATTAGGTGCATGTAAGGCTTTTGTCACAATTTAATGAAATAATATATGTAATATATCTAGCATAGTGCCTATTTTGAGTTGATACTGATGAGATGATTGAGATGATGATGTTTTTATGGAAGGGATTATTTACCTGAATATAAATAATACTTAATTGTTAATATTATTTCTTTTTGTGTGTGTGAAATAGGATACAGGTGACACATGATAGAAATCTATTCAACCTTCTAGATCCATCCCTTTTAACCATTTTTGTCGTTTTATTGCTCATTCTATGATTTGAATAATGAGGCAGTGGCTTTCTGTGATTGTAGGCATGGTTTCCCTAATTCAGATGACGTGCAAACAGAGATGTGGAAATCAGAGCACAATGGAGGGCAGTTCCATGTTCTAACATGTGCATTTTTCTGTATTGTGTTAGAAAATGCTGTTAGGTTTATAAACATAGTATATACCTCTCAACTTCTTTAGGAGCTATTCTATATGTTGATTCACTTAATGAACAATTTACATCTTATTTAATATCTTTCTTATGACATCTGTCAGTGATTATATAAAACAGATTACCCTGGCTGGTGTAGCTCAGTGGATTGAGCGCGGGCCTGCGAACCAGACAGTCGCAGTTCGATTCCCAGTCAGGGCACATACCTGGGTTGCAGACCAGTTCCCTGCAGGCCAGTTCCCAGCAGGGGACGCACGAAAGGCAACCGTACATTGATGTTTCTCTCCCTCTCTCCTTCCCTTCCCCTCTAAAGATAAATAAAATATTTACAAAAAAAAATAAAACAGATTAGACTTTAAATATAATGGAAATATGAAGTGCAGAGAAGGGGTTTCTTCAGCTCTGATGTGACAATGTGCAACATTGTGACAGGTGTCTCACACATTGGTGACGGTAATGGTTACCCTTCAAGAGCAGCTACATTTTCTTACATGCTGATACTTCGTATTTATTAGAGGAAGTTTAGTTACATTTTCACATACTATTCTTGAATATTGCTATGTATTTATTTATTTGTTTGCCTAAACTATCACTGTGAGTTTCATATAAACTCAAGATCTGGCTGATATTTTGCCAGTAATTGTGAATATTACATTAGGATGTTAAGTCATTCTATTTATCAGATACAAAGTTGCTAAAATGGAGATTAGTTTGTATTTTCTTAGAGTTTAGAAATATGGGAGGCATTAAAAAGTCTATAATCATGTGCAGATGAGAATTTTAATGCCTATAATTTGATGATAATGTTGAATGTCTTCCACAGTTGAAATAATGCATTAAAAATCCCTGAGGTCTTTTTATTAATAAAATCCTGCCATGTTAAATACATAAGGATTAGCCAATGTGTTTATAAGTCTGTTTTGAGTAAAGTATAAAATATATAGAAATATGTTATTATACTAAATATATTCTGCTTAAATAAAGAACAAGTAAATGTGAATCAGAATAAATGTAATTAAGAAATACTAATTATTCTCAGGTTTATAACTACTGTTTATTTTGAATTATGTATAAGCTTCAATTATTTAGAAAATACAAAAATGAGATTATAATGAAAATGCTTAGGGTTTTGAAAATTTCAGTTAATGTTAATTTCTACATTATATTTCAGAATAACAAGTTTATGGTGCATTAAATAAATATATAATAATTTAAAAAGTAAATATTTTCAAGTAAATTTTAATTTAAATATATATGATTATAATATATATTAAATTAGATATGTATATTATATATAAATAACAAAGTAATATATAAAGTATGTAATCTTCTATGGCTTTTTTTCATTTTTTTCTATTGTTCACGTTACTATATATGGTTATATAATATATTTCAAAATATTTGCTCCCCTATTCTGTGTTAATACATGCTCAGGTTGTTTCCAAACTCTTGATCTAATAAACAGTGCTGGCATGAATAACCTTATATGTATGTAGGTGTACATATACCAGATTTTCTGTAGAACAGTAATCTGGGAGTGGAATGGCTGGATCGCTGGGGATGAGGATTTTACGAGATAGTGGCTTATGCTTTTCCAAATTAATTAAACATGTTTACAAATCCATTGTTTCTATTATTCTAAATCCAGCAGTTTGTATTACCAGGACTCTTGATTTTTGCCAAGCTAATAAGTAAAAAATGTTACCTATTGTTTCTTAATTTTTATTTTTCTGATTAATAATTAAGTTAAACACATTCTTTGTTTATAAACAATTCATATATTAGCTTCAATGAAATGTCAGTTCATAAATTTTGCCCATTTTTCTATTAGGTTGTTGATCTTTTATTTGCAGTGCATCTTAGATACTAATTTTTGATCAATTAAGTGAATGTAGATATCTTGTCCCCAGATGGTGACTTATATTTTCTGTTTTTACAGTCTTTTAATGAATAGTTCTTTATTTTGTCATGTTTTACTACCAAAATAAAGTTTTTATCTTTAAAAATGTAATTCAGAAAAATTTTTCATTTTAATGTAGACAAATTTGTGCATACCTTTTTAATATAGTAAATTTTACTGATACTTCCTTGAGATTCTGTCCTATCCCAGTGCCAGAATGCTTTGCTTGTATATATTCTTTTAGTGTTTTTGTTTATGATTTATTTTTTCCATCATCAAATATTTCAGTGTATAATTCCTAAAAGCACAGACATTCCCCTACATAATAACAATGCACATAATGATTTAAATAAATAAACATTTTTACAATACTATATTTAATCTACAGAATTTACTTAAATTTTGCTGTGTTCTGCTACTGTCTTGAGATTTTTTAAAAACCTTTGTATTTGTAGACTTCCAGTAAAGATGGATGTGTAGGTAGACACACTTTACCCTTTGGTGCAACCATAGAATTACAACCAGATCTCCAAACTAATAACGCCCAGAACTGTCAGAAAATTGAGCTGTATGGAAGTCTGACAATCAAGGATTTATAGAAGACACATTCATCTAGACCTGTAGGAGGGAAGTCATGGAGACAGGCAGAGAGGCAGTGTGCTAGAGAAGCAACAGCAGAACAATGGGAGGGTTACATTCCGTGCAAGTGATCCCAGCCTCAGGCCGCACAGCCCAGGGTGCCAGCACTGGGAAGATAGATCCCCATTACCTCTGACTGTAAAAACTAGTGCAGGTTGGGGTAGCAGAAGAAACTGCTGGATTTTCGCTACTGAAAGGACCAGCACTGTCTTAGGTATGCAAGCCCACCCACTTCAGGATTCCCCATTGTGCAGCAGCTGGAAGGGTACCAAGTTGCACATGGGAAGGGGGTGAAAAGACTGGAAACAGGATGAGCACCAGGCGAACTCCCAGAAGCCAGGTGGTAGCATTGCTCCCCTCTAAGTGTCCCCCTGCACAGGCATAAAGCAAGTGGAGAAGTGGGTGCCCCACCCAGGCAATTACCTATGGCTCCACCCCACACAATTTACAGGGTTTTTTTTTTTTTTTTTGTGACAGTCCATGCTACTAAGGCAGGGGGTAAAAGCAGCTCTACCTAATACTCAGAAACAAACAGGGAGGCTGCTAAAATGAGAAGACAAAGAAATATGGCTCACGTGAAAGAAGAGAACAGAACCCCGAAAACGAACTAAGAAATTGACTGATAGATAGTCAGTCTATCAGGTACAGAGTTCAAAGCACTGGTTGTCAGGATGCCCAGAGAACTCCTTGAGTATAGCAAAAAAATAAAGGAAAAAATGAAGGTCACATTAAGTGACGTAAAGAATAATCCTCAGGAAACCAACAGAGAAGGGAGGGAAGCTGGAATTCAAACCAATGATTTGGAACATGAAGAAGAGATAAAGATTCAACCAGAACAAAAAGAAGATACAAGAATTCAGAAAAAATGAGGTTAGGCTTAGGAATCTCTGTGACATCTCCATATGAGCCATATCTGAATCATAAGGATGCCAGAAGGAGAAGAGGAAGAGCAAGAAATTGAAAATTTATTTGAAAAAATAATGAAAGAAAACTTCCCTAATGTGGTGAAAGAAATAGACATACAAGTTCAGGAAGCACAGAGTCTCAAACAAATTGGATCCAAAGAGGGACATACCAAGACACATCATTATTAAAATGCCAAAGGTTAAAGATAAAGAAAGGATCTTAAAAGCAGCAAGAGAAAAGCAGAGAGTTACCTACGAAGGAGTGCCCATAATACTATCAGCAGATTTATCAAAAGAAACTTTGCAGGCAAGAAATAGTCAAAGTCATGAAAAGCAAGGACCTACAACCTAGATTACTCTATCCAGCAAAGCTATCAATTAGAATGGAAGGGCAGATGAAGTGCTTTCCAGATAAGGTCAAGCTAGAGGAGTTCATCATCACTAAGCCATTATTATAAAATATTAAAGGGAATTATTTAAGAAAAAGAAGACGATCAAAACCATGAACATTAAAAGGCAACAAATTCACAACTATCAACAACTAAATCTAAAACAAACAAAATGAACAAGCAGAACATGAACAGAATCATAGATATGGAGATCATTTGGAGGGTTATCAGCAGGGAGGGGGGAGTGAGAGAATGAGGAAATGGTGCAGGGATTAAGAAGCATAATTTTTAGGTACAAAAGAAACAGAAGGGTATTAAGAATAGTATAGGAAATGAAGAAGCCAAAGAACTTACACACACGACCCAGGCAAAGGAGGTCAAAGGAGAAAAAATTGGGGAAACCTTAATAGCATAATAAATAAAATACAATTAAGAAAACTTTATGTTTTGAGGTAGTTGCAGATTCACATGTGGTTTTAAGAAATAATACAGAGAGATGTTACGTACTTTTTATCCATTTTCCTTCCAATGGTAACATCTTGAAAAACTACAATACAGTATCACAATCCAGATATTGACATTGATACAATCAAGGTATGGATCAGTTTCATCACGAGGCCCCCAGCTCTAGCCCTTCTATACTCGTACCTACTTGCTTCCACCCCATGCTGCCAATTCCCAATTTTAGAAAATTACTAATCTGTTCTACATCTTCATAAGTTGTCATTTTAATATTGCTATATAAATGGGAATCATGGCATTGAACACTTGAAGGTTTACTTTCACACTCATCGTAGTGTGTTGAGGTTCATCTAAGCTATTGCCTGGATCAATAGTTTATTCTTTCTTTGTTGAGTAGTTGTTAATTCCTTTTAAAATATTTGGTTCAAAACCATCTGGGCCTGAATATTTTTAAGGGGGGAGCTCTTAATTACAAATTTAATTTCTCTAATGGTTTAGGCCTACTCTGATTATATCTTTCTAATTGAGTTTGAGCAGTTTGTGGCTTTTGGGGAACTGGTCTTTTCTAAATTGTTAAATTTATAAGCATGAAGTTGTTTATAATATTTCTTTATTATGCTTTTAATGACTACAGACTCTATAGTGATATTTTCTGTTCTATTCATGATATTTGTGTCTTCGTCCTTTTTCTTTCTGGCAGTATTTGTAGAGTTTTATCAATTTTCAGACTTTTTTTGAAGAACAGCATTTTGTTTCACGATTTTCTTAATTGCTTTTCTATTTCCAATTTTCTTGATTTCCATTTCTGTCTTTATTATTTCATTTTTTCTTTTTTTTTTAGCTTTGGGTTTCTTATCATTCTGCTTTGTTGAGGTAGAAACTTAGATCAGTGATTCAAAACATTTTCTCTTTTTTAATGTAATCAGAGAGTGCTATAAAATTTCCTCTCAATACTGCCTTAGCTGCACCTCACATTTTAATATGTTGCTTTTTCATTTTTCATTTATTTCTATGTTTTTAAACTTTTTTGAGAATCTCTCTTTGATCCATGGATTATTTAGAAGTGTGTTGTTTCATTTTCATATATTTAAGAAATTTTCCTGTTGTCTTTTTGTTTTCTCTAATTTGATTTGATTATGTTTAGAGAACATATTCCCTCTTTTACTAGATTAGGGGTCAGACCTGAATCACCTTCTTCCATTGGGTAGGGGCGGCAAAATATTTTGCTGCTCTTCTATTCATCAGTCCTGGCATCTCTAACTAGTTTGCCTTCCTATTTCTACTTTTCAGAGTTCTGCTTTGGTTGTGTCTTGCAATATTTCAAGGGTTTATAGTAGTACTTATCAAGCAAGAATAGGAAGAGTTATAATTCCTATCTTGTCTGGACTGGATACCTCTTCATAAAACTTGCTTTCTAATTTTAAATTTTAAATATTTAGTGACACTGGAACTTTTCTTTTTTAAATGTGGATTGTAGTAGGAATCCAACTTCACTTGCTTTCATTCAGATAATTGCTGTCTCATAATTTATTTTATGGTTCTTTTTTTTACCCCCCAAGTCCCGTAGTGCCAGCTCTGTCGTTTAGTAGCGAGTTTCCATGGCTTGCTTCTGGGCTTTTTAAATGTTTTTTTTCACTCCTGTGGCATTGTGATACTTTTGAATTATTATAGTTTTAAATAAAGTTTGTATGTATAATAGGACAATTTCCTCAACCTTATTCTTGTTCTTCAGAGGTATGTTAGCTATTCTGTAATTTTTCATATATTTTAAAATAGGATTGCCAAAATCTTAGAGAATTTATTCCTTGATACTTTTATTGGAATAGCTTTGGTTTAATGGATCATTGCCAAGACCAGCGGCATCTTTATGATAGTGCAGATTTCAATGCATGAGTGAACATACCTTCTCTTCCCATATATTTAGATTTTAAAAATATACTTCGATAACATTTTAATACTTCTTCATACAGATCTTGTACATGTTTTTTGTTAAATGTAATTCTGAGTACCTGATAAGTTTTGCTATTATAAATGATATTTACAAATAGTTAAAGTAAATACTTTGTCCTTTTGTCGGCTTTGAGGCCTCCAGCAGAAATCGAGAGGAAGCCCATGAGCTCAGTGCAAGACCGACCCTCTGTCCAACTCGATGCCTCCATCAGCAGTTCAGAGGGAACTCTCAAACGTGGAATAAGACCACGCCTCTGCAGGACTCCACTGGCAGTAGGCACCAGGGTGCCCGGACACTCAGAGAAAGGCTGCCCACATACAGCAGGAGCCAGACGGGACGTTCTGAACAACACATGTCCCCGGCCCGTCTTTCTCCAGTTCCCTCTTCAGCACCCATACCCTCTATCCATGTTCTTTTTACTCTTCGGAAGCAGTCTAGACCTGCCAGTTCATCATGTGCTGCAGAAATCTAATTCTCCCTAAGGCTCTTTATATATGTTTTTCTGGCTTCCCCGGAAGTTTCTCCTTCCCCTTTTCTGACTCTCAGAACATTTTCTCTGTCCTCTCTGGAACTCAAGATTTTTGATCAGAAAAAGCCTCTATATTTTCAACTTACATGAATGTTCCCTTCAGCCTCTGTGCTAATGGAAATCTAGCTTTTCCTTAGCTATAGTCTCTCCTGCAGCCAGTGGAATTCTGGTAAATGTTCAGCAATCAGCCCTTTGGGAAGAAAAGCCTTAATATTTTTTTTGTGCTTTCCAATTTCTGTGCAATGAATACTCATATCAGAGCTTTTGAGTTACCACCTTACTTCAAAAAATGTAGAGTTGAGAAGGACATCCACGGTCAGCTCTCCTAAGACGGCTCAGCTCATGATGCAGTACAGTACTGTTCAGGCTAATAGTTCTCTCTGCTCTCTATGCAGTCCAGCTTTGGACCTGGGGATGAGATCACTGTGCCTTTGGCTGCTCATTGCTGATTTCAGTTTCCTCTCCTGCTCTCTCTGCTCTGAACACATCCTGTCTTGAATCTCTTATCATCAGATTATTCCACTAAGTTTTTATTATAGGAACTTTTTTCAGGTTATTTTTCCTGGTAAATTGAAAAAAATCAAGGCCTATGACATTGTCACTTCCTTAAACACCAGTCCTTCATAATTCTTTGTTATTTAAGTATTCACGTGCATGATCCTGGTAACACGCTGGACTTCCAGTCCCTCAACAGCTTCTTTTTTTTCATGCCTGTTCTCCATCCACTCTCAACTGCTCACTTTCTGGTCATTTTCCAGGCCTTGTTATTGCCAATAAATGCCACAATTTTCTGTTTTCTTTACTGCTTGCTTCTCATCTCCCGACCTCAGCATGTTCGGATGTTGTGGAGCTCAGTTTAGGGACCTGCTGTTGCTGCCATGTCTGTGGGGGTTTCAACAAGCCCCATTGCTTTCAGTTACCTATATATTAATGACGCCTTTTGCATCTTCAACTGATGTCTCTTTCCTGAACTCTCATTTTATGTTTAACTGCATGCTTGCTCCTGCAGCTAGATGTCAGTTCCTCACTAAAGCTGTGTCTCCTGCAATTTTCTCCATCTTAATTAACGGAAACTCCATCCTTCCAGTTATGGAGCCAAAAAAGCTAGAGTTGTCCTTGAGTCATTCTCGACATTTTACATCAGATACAAAAAATAAATCTTTTGTCTATCTTTGAAAAAATATTCACACTTCTGTATTTTGTTACCTGTTTGTTTTTCCCATTATCTGTAGCTTGCATTATTGCAATAGCCTCCTCACTGGTCTCTTTGACTTTTCTTTGTTTTCCTTTGGCTCCTTTGAATACAGAACCGGAGTGATTCTCTTAAAACATCATCAATCCAAACATTTCTTTGTTTGGCTTCTTATCTTTCTCAGTTACAAGTAAAGTCGTTATAGCCTCTGAGACCTGATATGATCTTGCCCATTTTTACCTCTCTGACCTTCTCTCTGGTTAGTCTCCCATCTTTTATTCAGTTGCAGCCACAGTGGCCTCCGACCTGTTTGTAGAAGACTCTAGACGTGCTCCTGCCACAGGCTTTCACACTTGAGGTTTCCTCTGCCGGGTGTTCTTTCCTCATGTCTCCTAATGGCTCTTCCCCACACTTCCTTTAGATTTACTTAAATGTCCTCTTTTCAGTACAGCTTCCATAGCCACTCAGTCTTAATTTTACTGCTGCCCCTCATTCCCTGAGACTTCCTAGGCCGCCTTGCTGTCTTACTTTTTCTTCTTACCTGTCTACGTCGATTTCTCCTACACATCTCTGTTGTACTTAATAATTTGTTTGTTGTGTCTCTTCCGCAGTAGAGTGTAAGTTCCGGGAAAGGAAGAGATTTACCTGTTTTATCCACTGATACATTTTCCATGCCGAAAACATGACTGGAAAATTATAGTTATGCCATAAATATTTGTATTTGAATGAATGTGAAAATGAAAAAATATGTTTTGTTAGTTACGTAGATATGAATTTGATTACTCTAAGTTGATCTTAAATTCACTGACCTTGCTAAAATATTTCAGTAGTTTGTCTGTATTTTTTAAAATTTATATATTTTTGTGAATGCTGTCATCTATGAACAATGATAGTTGTGATTTTCCTTTTCCAGTTTTGGAAGATTTTGTGTATATTTCTTATCTGTGCACTGTCTGGGACCTCTAAAAAGTGATCGAAAGCAATTGGTTGGAGTAAGCATTCTTACTAGGAAATGCTTCTCATGCTTCAACATGGGAAATGATATTTATTGTTTTTGGTAGATATTCTTTTTTAAAGTAAAGAAAGTCTTTTATGCTTCCACATTTGCTTGGTTTATTTCTGTGCATTTTATCATGAGTTAGTGTTAACTTTTAAAATCACAATTGAATGGTTTGTTTTCTCATGAATGAATGCTGAACTTTTGCTTCTAAGATAATTTTCTCAATATTTTAGTATGGTAAATGACAAAATTAATTTTCTAATATAAACATTCTCTTCTCTTATTGGGCTAAATTTACCATGTTTATGTGTTACGTGATTTATATATCACTGGATCTAGTTTTTTTTTTCTTACACTGGTTACTTTTATGTAGAAAGTATTTCTACATACATAGTCTTTCTACTATTTATGAAGAAAATTGGCCTATAACTTTCTTTCTTAGTAACTATCTTTTTATAATTTTGGTATCATTGTCTCTTTGAAAGAGCTTTTATATTATGCAAGACTTATTCCATAAATATATGGTAGAAATCTTGAAACTAATAGGAGCTGATATATATTTATGGGAAGATTTTATTCTATGGATTCAGACTTTTTAATGCAGTAGAACTATAGAGGTTATTTCTTCTTGAATCAATTTTTGTAAGTTAAGTAATCATTACATGAATATAACCATTTTGTTTTAAGTTTCAACTGTAATAGCATAAAGGTATTTGTCATATTTTTATCTTTTCAATCTCTAATGGATCCATAATTATATTTTCTTTTTAATGTCCGTTTCTCTCCCTCTCTTTTTACAGTTTCCCCCCCCTTCCCATTCTTATCTGTCTTCCTGGAGACACATGAATTTATAGGTATTTTTGAAGACTCAAGAGTTTCATGATTCTCTATTATGTCTATTTTTTCTTGCATTACTTTTATGTAATACTTAAAATTTTATTCAGTTTTAAGTATTTTAAGATTTCTATTATGATTTCTTTTTTGTCCCATGGTTTATTTAGAAGGCATTTTTAATTTTAATGTGTGTCTGGGCTTGGGGGTATTTTAAATTGGTTATTGTATATTTCTACTTGAAATAAATCATGTAGTACCTGATCTGTATGAAATAAATTCTTGAAAAATGTTGGGAGTTACTGTGGCAGAGGTTGCTAGTTCTCTAGTAAAAACACATTTTTATTCCATAGTTTTCTTGATATAACTAGGCACATAGTTAGGTACTATATTTCTCAGCCTCCTTTATATTTAGATGTGACCATGATACTAAATTTTGCCAGTAGAATATGCACTTAGTTGGTGGTGCCTATGGAATTATTTTTCAGAAATGTTTACTCTTTCTTCTCATTTTCAAAGAAGGATACTACTCTGATCATTGACACAGGGCTTTGTCATGTGCTTGTTTTGGCCAGTGATAACTTAAGAAATCAGACACAACAGAGGATTGAGATGTGCCTGTACATTTGGGTTTGCTCTCTTGTACCTTTGCCACCGACATAAGAATATGTCTCCTAGCCTCTGGTCCAGGGAAAGCCATGAGCCTCAGCGCTGCATTGGGCCCACTCCACGTCAGTGACCTTTAGCTGATGCCCAGTGCGTGAGCCAAATAAATACTTCTGTTGTACGACACTGAGATATATGATTGCTTGTTACATAATAGTAACTGATACCGTGCTACTTCCATCATCTGGTCCTTAAAGGAGCATCAGGCTAGAACTCTTTTATACTCATTTTCCTTCACTTTGTATGGAACAATGATGTACCTGTAACCCACTTTAGAGCATCAGACCATGTACTACCTAAATATAATACTAAGGTAAATTATATCTATTATAAATTATGTCTTTGTAGTGTATTATGTAAGTAAAACACCAAATTTAATGTTAAGGTGACATCTGCTCAAAAGACAGAAAATTAAGTTATAAATTATCATATTAACTAAGAAAATGTGACATTTAGTGGTTCTAAGGTAGTTCTTCAACACTACATGTTTGTTTAAGACTTTGTAGAGCAGTTTTAGAGTCACAGCAAAATTGAGAGGAAGGTGCATAGATTTCCCACATAACCCCTGACACCAGTAATCATTGTTTTCCTCATTATAATCATCCCCTACCGGAGTGGTACATTTGTGACAATTAATGAATCTACATTGTCAGATCATAATCACCAAAGTCTATAGTTCCCATTACAGTTCACTCTTGGTCTTGTATTTTATATAGGTTGGACAGATGTATAATGACACATATCCATCAGTATAGTATCCTACCAAGTATTTTCACTGCCCTACAAATACTCTTGTGTTTCACCCATTCATCTCTTTCCCCCACCAACCCCTGGCAACCACTGATCTTTTATTGTCTCTACGTTTTGCCTTTTCAGAATGTAATCATATAATACATTGTAATCATATCATATGTAGCCTTTTCAGATTGGATTGTTTTACTTAATAATGTACATTTATGACTCCTCTATGTATTTTCATGGCTTGATAACTCATTTCTTTTTATTACTATATATTACTTTGTTATCTGTGTGTACTACAGTTTATTTATTCATTCACCTATTGAAGAACATCTTGGTTGCTTCCAAGTCTGGGCAATTATCAATAAAGTTGCTATAGATATTCATGTGCAGGTTTTGTGTGAGTACATTTGTTTACATAAATACCAAAGAGCATGAATACTGGATTACGCAGTAAGAGTACATTAAGTTAGTTAAGAAACTGCCAAAAAATCTTTCAAAGCAGCTATGCCAAATCGTGTCTCCACCAGCAATGATGAGGGTTTCTGTTGTGCCACATCCTTGCCAGCATTTGGTGTTGTCCTTGTACTGCGTTTGGGCCGTCCTCATTGGTATTATTTTGATAGCACATTGATGTTTTTGTTTGCATTTCCCTGATGACGTGATTGGAGCATCTTTTCATATGCGTGTTCGCCTTTTGTGAGGGGTTTGTTTATTCCTTTAGTTTCTTTGGTCCATTGTTAACTTTTTTGTTCCTTATTGCTTAGATTTAAGAATTTTTAAAAAATTATTTTTGGGAACAGTCTTTATCAGATGTCTGTTTTTCAAATGTTTTCCAGCCCATGACTCTCATGCTCTTCACGTTGTCTTTTGCAAAGCAGAATGTTTTTTCATTTTAATGAGCTCTAGCTTATCAATTATTTTTTCCGTGAATCATGTCTTTGATGTTGTATCTAAAGAGGTATTATGGCCCTGGCTGGCGTAGCTCAGTGGATTGAGCGCGGGCCTGCGGACCAGAGTATCGAGGTTTGATTCCCAGTCAGGGCACATGCCTGGGTTGCAGGCCAGTTCCCAGCAGGGGACTCAGGAGAGGCAACCACACATTGATGTTTCTCTCCCACTCTTTCTCCTTCCCTTCCGCTCTCTCGAAAAATAAATAAAAATATTAAAGAGGCATTACCATACCCAGGTTTTCTCCTGTGTTACCACTTAGGAGTTTTATAGTTGTGCATCTTACTTTGAAGCCTGTGATCCATTTTGGTATTAACTTTTGTATGGGATGTAACGTTTGTGTCTACATTCATTTTTTTTTTTGCATGTGGATATTTAGTTGTCCTAGCACCATTTATTGAAAAGACTATTTTTGCTCCATGGTATTGCTTTTGCAATGGGAACATAATATTAAGCCATATTTGCAAACTTACATTTTTTTACTTATGCATATTCATAAATATTGATTCATAATTTTAATCGAAGATTATTACCTCCTATTTTTCTTTTCTTTTAAAGATATTTTATTTATTTATTTTTAGAGAGTGGGAAAGGGGAGGAGAAAGAGAGGGAGAGAAACATCAGTGTGTGGTTGCACTCGTGTGGCCCCTGCTGGGAACCTGGCCTGCAACCCAGGCATGTGCCTGTGATCCTTTGGTTCACAGGCCAGCACTCAGTCCACTGAGCCACACCAGAGCCAGGGCCTATTTTTCTTTTTAACAAAGACAGAGCATTGTAATTGATTGTCTTTTAACTTTTAAGTAATTAGGAATTAGAGCAATATAAATGCAGTGAAAATTCCTTTTATTTTTTAAATTTTTAAATTGATTTTAGAGAGAGAGAAAGGAAGAAAGCTAGAGAGAGAGATCAATTAGTTATTCCACTTATTTGTGAATTCATTGGTTGATTCTTGTATTTCTGGATTAAACCCTCAACCTTGGCATATCGGAATGATGCCCTAACCAACTGAGCTACCTGGCCAGGGCCAAAATTTTTATTTATTAAAGAATGAAGAAAGTATTTTAATTCTGATATTTAGTTCTTGATTTGACTGTTTTGGAAAGAGGCATTGATAAATGAGGTGAGATATCATTCTTCAACTTAAGTTTTAATTTTTTGGATTTCCTATAGTGCTCATCTCTATCTTAAATTATTAAAATAATTGGAGGAAATAATTAATTTGAGTGGGAATTTAAATTTTTGTAGACATTGTGTTATGAAATTTGTGTTCAAATAACATTTTTTGGTAATAGTAACAGAGAAGGATATAGCATACTAACCTGCAGGTGGTACATTATGTTCTTTACTATAAAATAAAGCTGGTTGACAATGCAGGGCTACAAGCACAAATAAAAAGAAAGTAACTAAAATGTTGGTAGTGTGTGCTATGTTCCAGGAACTGAATCAGATGCTTAACTTATATTGTCTCATTTTCATTTTGCCAACAACAATTTATGCTTTAGAAACAAGTCCCTTTATAAGGAATATATACTTAGTTGAAAATATACACTTACATAAACAATAGCCCCATAAGTATGTGATTATTTTATCTCTCTCTATATAGATATTCTATAATATATATTAAAAGTGCATATTTAGTTGCCTTCATAGGTATATTAAATATACATTTTACATAATTCTACTGTAAAACATTTATGTATTTGTACATTGTAATACCCTATTAAACATGCACACACACATATTTACACGTGTAGTTTTTATCTGTAGATATATATTTTGTTTTCTCTGTATCTCTTCACACACACACACACTCTCTCTCTCTCTCTCTTTTATGGTAAGAGCATCCTACTTGGTTGCAGAAACGAGTCCCTACAGTCCCAGCTCACTCCAGGGGGTTTCCAGAGTCTGGCCTGAAGAGTTTTCAGAAAGGGGCCCAGTCAGTTTTTTTAAATTCCTTTATTATGCCTGTTATTTCATGTTTGCTGCTCTGATGGGCATAGCAATCATCAACCGTTAAATATTGTTAAATGGAATTTATTGGAGTGACATTGGTTCACAAAACCATATAGGTTTCAAGTGGACAACTCAATAAAAACATCAGCCAGCCCTGGCTGGTGTGGCTCAGTGGACTGAGTGCTGGTCTGTGAACCAAAGGGTCGCCAGTTCAATTCCCAGTCAGGGCACATGTCTAGATTGTGAGCCAGGTCCCCTGTGGGGTGTGTGTGAGAGGCAACCACATCGTGATGTTTCTCTTCCTCTCTTTCTCCCTGTCTTCCTCTCCCTAAAAATAAATAAATAAAATCTTTGAAAACAAAACCATCATCTTCACACTGTGTGCCCATTGCCACAAGCCAAGGCTCTTCCCATCCCTGTTACCCACCCACCTGTGCCTGCCTGCTGTTCAATATTTCTCAGTGTGCTTGCTCATGGATTAAAAAAACATCAAATCATACAGAGCAGCAGACAGCAGTCCTACACCACTCTTAGCTACCTCAACTTGTCCTCGAAGAGACGCCTATCTTTAACAGATTTGTATTTGTAGTAAACTTTTTGTAGTTAACTTCCATACTCTGTCTATAGGTTTTTCATAAAAATGGAATACTAGTAAACTCTTTTCATTACTACAATGGTGGAAATATTGTTTCCTGTAGAGCCATGTAGTGTTCTGTGAATATGTATACTTTTCTTAATGTGAAAGCTTTGGGGCTACTCAAAAGGAATCCACACGTAGTGTCCTGTTCTCACACCTCCACTGAGTCCCCAAAATTGGGCCAGATAATAGTTTTCGTTATTTGTACTATGTTTTGTGTGTACAGATTTTTCACTTACATGTGCAATTTCCAGTCGGAAGAAGAAATGTGTGTTTATTTCGGTACCTGGAGTAGTTATGAAGTCTGTTGTCTGGAGTCTACAACACTCTTCTTTTGAAGCCTACTGATTACCTGCTCCCGTGAAAGTTGGCTGCCAGTGCTGACTTTTCTATGCAGATTTCAGTTTTCTGCACCTTTCTCTCTGTGGTTGTATTTCCTCGAGTCTGTTCCTCTATCATGTCCTCAAGCTCTTTCACACCCTGAATCATATCATATTACCTATTTAATGAAACCTACCGGCTGCCCTGCTTCTGACCTCCACATTTTCCTGGAGATCAGCTTCCCTTTAGCTGCGTTAGGGAGTGGTTCATCTGGAGGTCTGCTCCCCGAATATCATCCTGACACTCCCAGTCGCCACCCTCCAGGTGGGTATTTTGTTTCCTTTTTTTTAGTGGGTTTCACTTTCATTTTGCTAATGTGTTTTCTTAAGTAACTTCCTAAGCAAAAGTGCCATCATACTAACTGTTGGTTCCTGATCGTTCTCTGCTGTAGGAGCAGTGTGGTGAATGAAGGAGGAATAGCGACCAGGAGCAGGAAAGGAGCCGAGGCAGCTGTGCTGTGAGATCGCTGAGCCCTCTCTTTTTAGCCAGTTTCTCATTGCTGTTCTGAACCTGTGGTTTTGAGTCCCTTCTCTCTGAATATGTAAATCAAATCTATCGTCTCTGACCTGTACCCCCTCTCTCAAAATTCTGGGTTATAGTTCCCTCTTCTTGCTTCCTCAGTATTTTTCAGTCACTTTTTCTCCCTTATTAATACCCCATTTTGGTATTTTTAACCTTGTGGGATTATATCTTTCTATTTTCCTTCTTATTAAAGGTGTTAGCCATTACCCTTTCCGCTTGCCTTCTCATTCTACCATCATTTTCTCCTTAGTGTGCTTATAGAGAAGATTCTTTTAGTAGCATTAATTGAGGTCAAATAAAAATTAGGGTGAGAAGGGAGATTATCTATAAGAAAAGAACATAGTCTAGCCTTTGTAATACTTGTATGGTACTATGACCCAGTAGGCCTTTAAGAAATAATGAAGTCCAATAACATTTAAAGGGTGCACATGTTAAAAAATGAATATTCTTTTACTCCTTAAAATAATGTGCATTCAAAACACACACTATTTTTTCCTCAAAAAGCACTATTAATATTACATATTAGCAATAGTTCACTTATATGAACTACATTGTGGTTTGGCACATTAGGTAATAGACTTTGAATTGAAAGCATGATTTAAAAGAACATGAATATGAACATGCAGATAGTTTAATAATATATCACTGTGAGTGAGTCATTGTTAGGACACATTCTATTGCAGTATTGCAGTAACTTGTTCTGTGCGTCGGACCTTTCCATGCAAACACCGGCAAAGGGAACTAGTTATATGTAATTTTCTTCCTGCTGTTAAAGCAGATGAACAAATGACAGGTTGCATTTATTGTAATTTCTGTGAATGATATGGTTTTCTCAGTTCAAAATAAAATGATATACATTTATTTTATCAAACATTAAACAACAGTAAGAGCAATATACATTGGTTTACAATTTTCATTCATACAGTCTTTCATTTGCATTGTTGTCTGCCATATGACATATCTGTCACTGATACTTGCAAGGCATGTCAAAGTGGCAGTGATGTTTATTGCTTTTTTTTTTTAACTTAACGGTCATGGAGAATAAACCCTGGATAAATGATACATTTGATCTGGTGAGGAAGGATAAGAACAGTGATATGTACTGTGTGGCAAATCTATCATAAGACACAGTTGGATAATCCCTAGAGTGCGTGCTCATGCTTTATAAGGCCTTATTTTTCTTCAGAGGCTGATATTACCCACTTTTGAGATGACAAAAAGAGAACAGAAGAGAATGGGTTGCTATACAAAGCAAAAATGAGTGCATTATCACTCACAAAATGTGTTCCTATAAACTGGAAGGCACAGCTACACATTTCTATTTTAGAAGATGAAGTCCAAGAAGGCATTTTACAGTTTACACAGCAATGAGGACGTGAATGTAAGAATCATGTTCATCACTGTGATACTTTTGATGAAGTTAAATGTCTCCCGAGGTGATTTTGTGCAACCCTACATTGGGTTTTTCTGTGTTACATAAGGTGCTTGCAGTTCTGTTATTAACCTAATATATTTACAGAGTTTCTAGAAACATTGCATATTAGGTATAGAATGGCTTCTGGGTTAATTTTTAAACCTGTTTGTTAGCTGAATAATTTTTTTAAAAAATTTATCATGTTTTTCCATAGACAATTAAAAAAATAAAACACTCCTAAGCATGTATGTTCACTCACATGTATACAGAACCACCAGGCTGTGCATTTGGTACGTGCATAGGAAAACCAGAAATGGTACCAGATATCATGGAGTCACTTTGCAGTTATGTCAATTTCCAATTTATGTCCCCAAAATAGAAGATTCCTGTAGGCAGTGCTTTTCACTCTTTGGTTGACATAACTTTAATGGTTCCTCTAGGTCAAAGCTTAGCCCTCTGGGTACCATCTTTTCCACCTTGGTCCGGGCCTCAGTCTCCAGAGGTAGACAGTAATACCAACAACAGAAGCCTGTCTTTGATGACAGCTCAAGCTTTCTGTGCCCTGTTCCTCCCGGACCCGGCTCTGATCTATTAGAGGAAGGCTGTCTTCTTACCAGTGCTTCCTCCCCATCGTGTTGCTTCAAGCACCAGAGGCTTGTGTTTGCCGACTTATTTCCTGAGGCAGAGGAATCACGGTTTGGCTGTTACTGGTTTAATATCTTTATCTCATCTAGGGGGATAGAGCCTTTCTCTCTCTGGGTTGTGTTGACTGGAACAAAAATTATTTCTTATTTTATTCTACATTTGAGCCAAAAAAAACCTCTTGCTACCTAAAATCTGAATGTTTAAACAATGGCCTTACTATTTTTTTCTCCAAGGGTAGAATCAAATATGCTGATTTGAAGTGTTTAAAACAGTTCCTGTCTCACCTATTGTCACTAGTGTTTTAATGACAATACGGCACTATTAAATACGTACGCTTTAAATACGTTATTTCATTTTTATTATTTCAACAATCCTGAAAGAGGAGTTGTTATTCCCATTTTGTAGGTAAGAATACTAAAGGCCAGGGAATTTTATTTATTCGTACCAGATTATACAATCAATATGGGGCAAAAATAAGCTTAAATTCAGACTCTGCTCTCTCCTTTGTTACACTCTTTTTTCATTTGCTTTGTTAAAATGAGGGTCCTTAATGAGGACAAATATTATCAAAGATGCTTTATTTTTGAGAGAATTTCAGCAGTGCACGTAGTCTATATTCAGAGCTGGCCTTAAACCTCATGGAACTCAGATATGATGTGGGAACCCATAGGGCACTTTCCATGGAAAACTGAATTCACCTCTTCCAGAGGGAGAGAACAGGGCTCAGAGCAAAGGATTCTTTTACAGGAAACTCAGTCCAGTCAGCAGGCTGTAGTGGATCCTTTGAGCCTTAAAGGGGCAGCTTGAGAAAGGGGTTTGGAAGAAGGAAACAGAGTTTCCTTATATATATATTCCTGTGGGCAGGAATATAACCAGGGGAGAGTTCTCATACTTCACTGCCTCATGATGTGGTTTAGGCCATAACCTTGTTATCAGCACGGACAGCAGAAGATGAAATGACTTTTGGAAATGAAATAATTTCTGTGCAAGAATATATTATTTTGCCCATCGCAGACCCAACAATTTCAATCTACATTTAATCATACTCATTTTTAAAACCTGACTTTATGACCTAATGTGAAAGATGGGCGCAGTTGTTCTTTGCATTACCAGAGTCATATTAAAATACATTGCTGAAAGTCTACTAGTAAGATGAGTGGTCTTTCATTGTAACTGATTTATTGAAGGAGTTATCTTTTTTAGATATTACTCTAAAGTGTACTCATTTATTCTTTACTTAAAATCCCATCTTCAATTTTGAAAATGTTGATTTCCTGATACCTAAATGGTGCCACTGACATGAGAAAACATGCCACATTTGTGTGCCAATATGAACTGGGTGATGTCTGTTTCCTACAGGTGGGGATCCACCCCAGAGTCACCATACTCCTCACACTCTTTCAAAGCTGTCCTTAGAGAACCTGGGTTGTTAAATCTCTTATTTAGGGGTTTATGCTGCCCCTTGGCTCTGGGCTTAGGAGGGAAACCTTTGGTAGGCTGAAAATTCTGTCTCTGAGTTTCATTTATTTCTTTGCCATGGGCTGGGGGAAACCTTTACAGTTTGGAGAGTTTTAGGAAACAAGAAAGATGCATGTCCCTAAATGTCAGTAATGTGTCTAGTGTTTTATTTTTGTCAAGATTAAGGGATTTACTCAAGCCTGAAGGAGAATTTGTGGTTGATATATAACCTGATTGCAGCAAAAGTTCTGCATCTCCACTTCTACTGTAGTAACAGCACTTTATATACTAATCTGTTAATATTCTATGTGCTCTTCTATTAACATTCTATACCATTTCTCAGAAATTAGTGAATTTTAAGTATCCAAAATCATCTTTTCTATGCTGATACAGTATTTTGCTGTGTTAAATATGGTGGTATTCATTCTCCAGTTGAAGGACACAGGGAAGCCCTGGAGAAATAGCTGATGGTAGGGCTGGAGCAGGGAACATATATGATGAGCCTGGAGTGTGTTGTAGTGTCAGCAAGCAAAGGACAAAAACATGTGAATACACCAAAGGGGCGTAGGACATAGGAGCTCACCTGAAGAAGCCGCCAATGACCAGAGTTCTAACAATGTGAACAAAATAACATGGCATTGTATTATAACTCTAAGTGTAAAATATATAGATACAAATTAGTACTGATAGAAATTTAAACAAATGATGAAATAACTAAAGGAGAAGGAACAAATCTTCATTATAGAAGGATTCCAAAACGTGAACATTTTCCATGTCATTCAGTGTTGTTCCACAATATCATTTTTTTGTATTGTCATGCACGCCATTATTTGGGTGTAGCACCATTTATTTAGAACATATATTTTGGCACTCATGCTTTCTTTTTCCTTAATGTAGGAAACGAGTCACTCAAACCCTTGTGTATATATCCTTAGTCAGTTACTGTTTTCTGTTTTCAGGTGTTGGTGAGTGTAGCAGCAGGAACTTTGGCAATTTTGAAAGTGTAACTATTTGTTGGAAGGAAATGAGAAAATTCACACAAAGAAAATGTTAAGCTCTAGTTCTTGGAAAGGACAGAAACCACACTGTTTTACTCTTGGGATGAGCAAGTTGTGTTGTTCCTTAGTATTTAGGTCAATTGGCTCAATGTTAAATTGTTGCTAGCTTATCTTGGGTTATCCCTTGGAGGTCAAGGTACCATGGATGACTCCAACCAAGACTGCATGTTAATACAGGAGTAATTCCTCCCAGCACAATATGACGACTGAAATCAGAATAAGGGGGAATGGACTTGAATTGCAAAAATGGAAGCCCTTGCTCCATTACCATAACATAACCTCCTCTAAGAGAAATTTTTATGTGCAGCAGAAAATACATGTAATATTTTTATATTCACTGCACATTTAACCGCAGGCAAAGATATAGCAATTTTACTTCCAACCATGATTTCATTCATATGTGGGATATAAAACTGAAAGCAACAAATGAACAAACAAGAAAAATGAAAAAAAGCCCACATAGACGTGGACAAAAGTATGGTGGTCACCAGAGGGAAGCCAGGTGGGGTAGGAAAGGGTAGTCAAGGTCAAATATATGGGGATGGAAGATTTGCCCTTGGGCGGTAGGCACACAATGCAGTGTACAGATGATGTATCATAGAATCGTACATTTGAAACCTATATAATCTTATTAGCCAATGTTAATTGATTAACCCAAAACTAATTTAAAGAAATAAAAATAAAATGAGGAGGTACACATTTTCTCGTATTCTGACCAATGTGTTTAGCATATTTGCCAATAGGACAAAAGAAAAACATTTATATTATTATTAATTAGCATTTTTGGTTATTAGTCAAACATTTTATGTATTTATTGGACATTTGCAGTTTTCATTGAATGGAATAAATGAACATGTCCTTTATTTATGTTCTACTTTTGTGATTTATAAATGTTTAAATAAGGATACTAACCACCTGTCTTACATTTACATTGCAAATTATTTTGGTACTTTTCTACTATTCTTTTACATTGGTTTATGATAATGTTCTCCAAAGAAATTTAAAAATTTTTCTTGTGTCAAAATCACCACTTTTCTTATTTTACTGGATCTTTTTTATTTTTCAATCAGTGTTTTATTGTCCCACTTATTTATGCATTCATTGGTTGCTTCATACATGTGCCCTGACCAGAAATCAAACCTGTAACCTTAGCGTAGCTGGACAATGCTCTAACCAACTGAGCTACCTGGGCAGGGCATGAATGAGACATTCAAAATTATATCACATAGTGGTTATGCATTATATAATTTATGAAGAAATCCCCCTGATAAGTCTAGTACCCACCTGGCACCATACATAGTTATTACAGTACTGTTGACTGTATTCCCTGTTCTGTATTTTGCATCTCCATGACTATTCTGTGACTACCAATTTGTCATTCTTAATCCCTCACCTTTTCCACCCAGCCCCCAGCCTACTTGCCCTGCTGGCAACCATCAGTGTATCGTCTATGAGTCAGTTTAAGTTGTGTGTGTTTATTTGCTTCTTTTGTTCTTCACATTCTACAGATATTTGTTTTTCCCTGACTTATTTTACTTAGCACGATATCCTTTAGGTCTATGTATACTGTCACACATGGTAAGATTTTATTCCTTTTCGTGGCCAAAAGATATTCCATTGTGTATATGTACTCTCTAGGTTCGTTATTGGGTGTCTTCCTTAATATTTAAAAAAAATTATTCTTCATCCAAATATTATTAAAAAACACAAAGTTTTCTTCTAGTACTTTTATATCTTCATATTTTGCATTTATATATAACTTATCCAGAATTTATTTGGTCATATCTGGTGTGAGGATATAATCCAGCTCTCATTTTCCTATAGCTAGCAAATGGTTAAATTTTCTTTAATCTGTACACACCAAAAATGTTCTCAAAATATGTATAATATATGTATAAAATATAAATACTGCTGACTAGTTTCTATAATTATTTTGTTTTTATCCATATTTTTACTTCTTCAGTGGCGAGGCAAATTATAACCTTCTCTTTTAATACCATCATCTCTATAAATTTTCTCCCTGAATTGTTTTTTGAAAGATTAGAACTAGTGTATATACATCCTACTTTAAAAGCACATTCATGCCCTGTCCAGGTAGCTCAGTTGGTTAGAGCGTTGTCCAGCCACGCTAAGGTTACAGGTTTGATTTCTGGTCAGGTCACATGTATGAAGCAACCAATGAATGCATAAATAAGTGGGACAATAAATCAATGTTCTCTCTCTCTCTCAAAAATCAGTTAAAACAATGATAAAGGCCACACTCATGGTGATCATTCTTTTGAGATTTTGCTCCTTGAATGAGTAGCCATTTTTCTAATGTAAATGGAGTTGAAGAATGAATTTCAAATAGTTCTTTTTGGATTTGTGTCCCTAATGCAGTAAAAGCAAAGACAATGTTGGTACTCTCCAGAAATAATGGCTGTATTAAATTATAGGGCTATAGTTCATGGTATCTCAACTCTAGTTGTTGTAACTGAACATCTTGTCTGCTTTATAATGATTGTTTAGGAAAGACAGCTCTGGCAAATGGCTGTCATTAAAATATACAGTGCAAATTTAATTTCCTTTACTGAATACAAAATTCACCTAAGAAACAATATGTCTTATTTTCTACTTAGTGATTTTAAGGGAGATAGTGTTGAATGGAGAATACAAGGTTTGTCTCTTATTATGTAGTTAAATCAAACAAATAATTAAATGCTGATGGGGAAAAGCAATAAGATGAAATGTATTGAAGGATAACATTTATTTCATTTAGCAATTTGGGCATTTTTCATTCATATGGAGCTCAATTATATCACGTTGCACCAATTGTTCAGGACAGAAAACAAATCTAAACTCACTTGACTGCATCAGATTATCTGTTTTAATGTGTTTCATCAAGTAACAAGGTCATACACTGTATCTTTAGGGCCAGAGCTGGCAGACTTTGATATGTGTATCCAGGCTCTCTTTACAGTTCTACTACCTGCTAGCTATGTAAACTTGGACACCTAATTTGACCTTTGTTTTCCTAAATCAGCTCATCTTTCACTTGGTTACCCTCTCTCCTTTGTGTAAAAGGCAGGTATGCCCTTTATCCCCTTTACCCTTTATATCTTTTAATTCACATGTGCTGATAAACTTAGATGTACGAGAACTAACTTAATCATTCTCAAATTTCTAGTCAGATGTAGCTAAAAGTGCATAGCATCATAAACCTTGAGTTTTAGCCCAAACCTTGCTATTTATCAGCTGTTTAGTATTAAGTACATTACTTAATCACGTTTGTTGCAGCTTTTTTTAAAAAAGATTTTATTTATTTATCTTTAGAGGGGAAGGAGAGAGGGAGAGAAACATCAATGTATGGTTGCCTCTAGTGTATCCCCTGCAGGGAACTGGCCTGCAGGGAACCTGCCTGCAACCCAGGCATGTGCCCTGACTGGGAATCGAACCACAATCCTCTGGTTCACAGGCCCATGCTCAATCCACTGAGCTACACCAGCCAGGTATTGCAGCTTTTTAAAAATCAGTAATACATAGGATGTGAATAGGACTAAATTGGACAAATGAAAACAATTTTAGAGTTTTTTCAAACTTGAGAGTATGAGAAGAAATGTCTGTGGCTAGTGGAAGCCTTGGGTGGGGAGGGAGATGGCACAAAAATCAACCTCACTTTCTTCTAAAAGTGTCCATAGTTACTTCAGACCCACATGTCCAGCAATATAGATGGCGGGCACTTAGAAAAGTGTGTAGTGCTGTAAGCTTCTGGTGCTATATGCTCAATCTGTAGGTAGCAAGTGAAATTGCTTTCGCTATAATTGTAACATTGGATTATTGTACTCTTATCATACCATTCAACTAGGCTTAAATGTCTTGTCCAGTCAGATAGCTTTTAAGTTATTTGGGGGCCAGAAAAACTGATTGTATTGAATTATGTATTGTATTTCTTCACGTTACCACAGCTAGCAAAGCTTTATCTAAAATGATATTTCTTTCCTAACACCATGTAATTCCTTTTCAAATACCATTCCGTTCCTTTCATTTTATGAGAACATCTGCATTACCCCTCACTAGTGGTTACCACCTGAACTAAATCCTTTCCATTCCTTAGTTTGTAGTCTTTCCATTCTCAGTATAGCGTGTAATACTGCACAGACATGAAAATCCTCTTTGTTTAAACATTATGATGAAAAGAATGAGGCTTAGAGTTACATAGCCCATGCCTTGTCTCCTACTAACTTTGAGGCCTTGGGAAAATTAATTTCTCTGACCTTCAATTTTATCACTTATAAAATCACAATTATAATATTCCCCCTTTAAAAAACTCTTGTCAGTGTTAAATAATAAAATGTTTGCCTAGCATTTAGTCCGGCGTCAGCACAGAGCAGGCCTTCATACTGTTAACTATTAATAAGAATCTTTCTATATTTTTAAATGTTTCTTATAAATATGGTTTAAGCTTTCTTTTCTTGCTGAAAGCCAATTTATTCCACACAAATTCTGACACAATAAGGGTGACTTCAGTGTCCCCATCAATGTCTCAGTATGACGGGTGTGGACTTGCTCTGCTTCATTGAGCTTTCCTTTTTGTACCCTGATCTCGCAATAATACCCCAGTGTTTTATTTTACATGTTCTGTGAAATTGGAGTGCTTCAGTTAGGGAAATGCTTGTTAAATCTTGATGTACTTTGGGTATCAACGTGCTGTCCTTGCCTATTACTTTCCCTTGTTCCTTATGATGCCCCTCTGTCCACTTTTTGACTAAGCATCGTGTGTAAGTAGCTTTCATTAGTTAATGCAGTAAAAAGCTTGGGCCCCTCTGTCACTTGTCAGTTGAGATTCTTTTGCTTGCTAGTGTCAGAAACCCAACTCAAAGTATATTAAGTCAAAAATCATCTCAAAGTAGCTTCCTTTTCCCTAAAAGAGGCGAATTCATTGGTTGGTGTCATGAAGAAGCCCAGGTGCCAGTCTGAATTTAGGACTGTCTCGGTTCTAAAGGTTCAAGTGGTTCGAAATGTGAACCTCGTGAAAGGTTCACATTTTCTCTGGTCTCTCTTTGGCTCTTCATGTTTCTCTCTTTGTGTCTTTCTACCTCTCTTTGCTTTTCAGTCTACCTCAGCCTTTTGGCTCTTTGACTCCATTAGGTTTTTTTGCCAATACACGCTAGGAACAAGTTCTGGCCTCTGCCATTGCTCACTAAATCTTGCATCAAATTCACATTGGCTTTCTGGGGCCTTCCTTTGGGTCTCTGGTGCATCATGATACCTCCTGTGATTGGGTCTTTGCCCTAAGCCAGGGGTGTCAAACGCATTTTCCCCAGGGACCACATCAGCCTTGCTATTGCCTTCGAAGGGCTGAATGTAATTTCAACTTCTTAACAGTTAAGGAGTAGTTACATTTACACAGTCCCGAAATTATTTCAGCCCTTTGAAAGCAACTTCAAGGCTGATGTGGTCCCCAGAGAAAATGAGTTTGACACCCTGCCCTAAGCCAACTTAAAATCACCTGCCTTTGAAATACAGGTACTGTATCAATTAGACTAATAGAAGTCATTCTTCAGTTAATGATTTTTTCTGTTATTATTAACAGAAGAAAAAAACAGAAGTCGTATGGGTTCTCCACTTACCAGGGGGATAGCTTTGTAAAGTATGTAAATATCTAATCACTGTGTTAGACACCTGAAACCATTATAATATTGTGTCATCTGTACTTGAAAAATAAATGTAAAAACATACACCGCAGAAGTTTCCAGGTCGGTGGACTAGAAGACATCCACGTGCCAGGCCTCAGACGCAGTGGGCGCCGAAGCGCCTGTGTTCGGGACCTTGCCCTGTGTATCTCTTCATCTGGCACTGCCTTCATATCCCTTACTATCCTTTGTAATAAACCAGTAATCTAGCTAGTAAAAAAAAAGAAGGAAAGAAGAGAGAAAAGGGAAAATACACCATATAGAATATCAGAGTTTTCCTTTCTTTTGGGGAAGTTTATGTGAATTTACAACTTCGAAGGCTCTATTTAATTCCTGTCTCCTTTGGACATAAGCATGAGCATTGTTTCCTCAGGAGCGTTTTCCAGGTTCTTTCTGATTCTCTACCGATAGTGTTTATACCCTTGTTTTTTTCTTCTGAGAACTTACCTCAGCTTATAATTCCCCATTTACTAGTACCGTTCTTGATTAACATCTCTTTTGTTGCCAGCTTTGAGAGAGCAGGGGCACTCTCTATGTACCTCCAACCTGTCCTGTCCTACTGATGTTTGAGCTCATGGTAACGACTGATGTTTGAGTGCATGGATAGGAAGAGCTATTAAGGAAGAGAGCTGGCATTTAAACATCAGATCTGACTCTAAAACCACTATTCTGCAAGGACAGTATATATTTAGCATATTATGATAATAAATTGCCATACTGGATGTTCAGCACTTGTCCTGGACATGCTCAAAAGCAATATATGAATCCTTAGCTTTTCTGGCTTCATCAGGCTAGTTATGGAAGTTATAATATGAATGAAAGGGGAGCCTTTGTGAGTGAGATGGTGGATGCACTTGAAGCATTTAGGAGGACAAGATCCTTACGGGCAAATGCAGTGGACATCTGCCTGTCAGGGCTGTCACTGGGAGGCTACGGGGCAGAAAAAAGGACCCTGACTCTGGTACCACTGTGAGGGACTCAGGTCCTAGGCAAGGCGTGTGGCACTGAGAACTCTCCTCACGCTTCTCTCCTGGCTAAGCCCCATAGTGGAGTGGGCAGTGAGCCAATAACGGTAAACTGGTTCCAGGGGAGGAGTAGAGCCTTTCAGAGAAAACATGTAAGTGGAGTGTATGTTGTTCAACGTTGTGTCCAAAAACATCTCTGATGGAAGCAGAGGAGATTCTATATTAGGAAGGGAGTCGATTGCAAACAGAATTTAAAAATTGTTCTCAATCTTTCTCTACCTGTTCCTCTTTCTTTTTTTTCTGTTTCTGTAACTTCATTCTTTCTTCTCATACTCTCCCTGTCACTATTGTGGCTTTTAACACTTTAGGATGATTTCTGGCTTTGTATACCTTTTCCTAATGGCATGGGGAGACTGTGTAACCACAACCCTCCAGTGAAATTGAGGTCATGGCTGTATTATCTGCTGCTTTTTTCTCTTTACCTTGTAGATAATTGTTTTAGGTAACAGTAAATATAGATGAGTTTTGCTTTATTAATTTCAGTGTTTTGTTTTTCATTTTAATGAAAATTTGATCTATTTTTTAAGAAAGCAGTGAATATTTCATTCTAAAAGTCTACCACTTAAACATTTTTTATTGTTTTTCAGTTACACTTGTCCCTCCTTTCCTCCCCATGGCCCTCCCTGCCGCCTGCTCCCACAGTGAATTCCCACCCCATTGTCCATGTCCATGAATCCTCTATTCATTTTCTTTGACTTGTCCCTTCCACTTCCTTCTCTTGTCATCGCCCTTCCCCCTCCCCTCTGCTCACTGCCAGTTTGTTCTTTGTTTCCAAGTCTTTGGTACTATTTTGCTCATTTGTTTGTTTAGTTGATGAGGATCCACTTATACTTGAGATCATATGGTATTTACCTTTCACTGCCTAGCTTATTTCACTTAGCATGCTCCCCAGTTCCATCTGTGCTGTTGTGAAGGATAGGAGCTCCTTCTTTCTTTCTGCTGTGTAGTATTCCATTGTGTAAATATACCACAGTTTTTTTTTATCCACTCATTTACTGATGGGCACTTAGGCTGTTTCCAGCGCTTGGCTATTATAAATAACGCTGCTCTACTTAAACATTATAATATTATTTATTTCCTTCAGTTATTACTATAGATATATATTTTAGTCTATAGAATAATATTAAGATTATATTTTCTCTATATTTATCTTGAATTTTATAACTGTTATTTTATGTGTTTAAAACATAGTTAATAGGATTGAAGTTGGCACTTTATTACTATTCTAGATGCAATGTCTCAGAATTGCTTTGGAAGTATGATCCCAAATTAATATTGTAGTTTAGATTTACTTCTTCATCTCTGGACCTACTCAAAATTTTCCCATAATTAAAAATATTTGCTTGCCAAGGTGGATAAGTATATTGCTTAGGAGTGACTTCCTGAGTAGCCTGAGGTTGATTATTAACTAGAGATAGGGGCTAGGCCAAAAGATCTTTTGCTGCCAACATATAAGGTAATTTTTTTCATATGCCTGAATATAGGGCTGAACTCCTTTTAGAGTTCACTTCGTAATGTACACACAAACCTAAAACTGGAGGGGTCAGATTCTGTGGGCCGCTGGGTTTAAATCAGGTATCTTTACTTTTTGCTTTCTTGTCTGATTAAGATGGATGAGATTTTATAACTAAGCGTGAGTTGCTACACAACATTTCATTCAACTAATCAAGTTATAGTTTATTCAATTTTGAAATCTACATATTTTTCCCATCTGTTAGGCATACCTCTTTTAGAGGTTTAATTATATTCAGTCTATCTCCAATGGTTTTGTCTTATTCTGTGCTGTGAATTTATAAAGTCAATTTCTAAAGACTTTGAAAACATCTAGATTAATTCTAATTTAGTGGGGAAAAACATCTTTTTAACATCTTTTTTGAAATCTAGATTTCAAAAACACCTATTTAGCAAATGCCAGATAATAAACTTTGTCCAAAATATAAACTCTTACTCATTTTTTTTATCTGATTAACTAGAGAGAGCCTAGGAGTTCTCTCATTAGTAATTACATTTATTAAAGAATGTGATAAAATTTATTATTGCAATCTACTAATTTCCTTGCTCCCTAAAGTATCCTCCCAACAAACACTAGTCATGTTTGCCTGTGTTTGATATGAACTGAAGTGTGCCCAGTGTGCATGCCTTGTGCCTGGCTCCTGGTGCTCGAAAATATGTTCATAAGTTTCCTCTATGTTGTATGCAATTAGTATGTTCGTTTCTACTGTTGTTTAGTATTTTAATATGTAAATATGGAATGGTTTATTTTTATTCCACTATTAATGGATATTTTAAAGTATTTTATTTTGGGGGCTGTAACATTGCTATAAGCATTAAATATGTCTTTTGACTCTGTCTCTTTGTATGTTCTATAGTTTTTCCAAATAAAAGTAGTTGCCATGTTAATTCATGCATCAATAGTAATCCTTGTTGTGAATTACAGGTTTTAGCATTAAAAAGTTCTTTTCTTTGTCACATATAATCCTTTTTGCTTAAATTTTACTTTGCTATCAGGGTCATTGGCCCTGTTCTGTTACTTTTCCACTTGCCTATTCATCTTTTATACATTTCTTTATTTTTAATTTTCCTAAAACATTTTGTGCTAGATGTGTTAATTGCATATAGCGTGTAGCACATCTTCATTGTGATCTAGAAAGAAAAAAAATTCTCAACATGGAAACATGGGATTTAAGCCCATTTATTTTTATTGAAATGTGTGTTGTGTTTGGTCTCAACCCTTTCATGATATGTTAAAATCATGCATGTTATGTTATATATACTATGCTTTCTTCTTTAGGAGATGTGTTTTTTCTTTCATGAAAAATATTCTACCCACCTCTCTCCAGCAATCTCCACACCGTTGTCTGTGTTCGTAAGTCCTTTTCCATTTTGCTCAGTCCCTGCATCCCCTAACCTTTCCCTGCCATAGCTGTCACCCTGCTCTCCGTCTGTGAGTCTGTCCCCGTTTTCCCTGTTAGCTCAGTTTGTTTGTTAGATTCCATGTATGAGTGAAATCATACGGTATTTGTCTTTCTCTGACTGGCTTATTTCACTTTGCATGATGTTCTCCAGGTCCAGCCATACTGTTGCAAAGGATACATTTTTCTTTTTTATGGATGAGTAGAATTCCACTGTGTAAATGTCCCACAGTTGTTTTATTCACCCATCTATTGATGGACACTTGGGCTGCTTCCATATCTTGGTGACTGTAAATAATGTTGCAATGAACATAAAGGTGCTTGTGTTCTTTTGAATTAGCATTTTGGGTTCCTTCAGATATATTCCCAGAAGTGGGATCACTGGGTCAAAAGGCAGATCCATCTTTAGTTTTTTGAGGAATTTCCATACTGCTTTCCACAATGGCTGCACCAATCTCTATTCCCACCAACAGTGCGGAAGGGTTCCCCTTTCTCCACATCATCACCAGCCCTTCTTGTTTGTTGATTTATTGATGATAGTCATTCTGACAGGTGTGAGATGGTATCTCATTGTGGTTTTAATTTGCAATTCTGTGATGATTAGTGACACTGAGCGTTTTTTCATAAGTCTATTGGTCATCTGTATGTCCTCTTTAGAGAAGTATCTGTTCAGATCCTTTGCCCATTTTTTAATTGGGTTGTTTGGTTTTTTTGGTGTTGAGTTGTGTAAGTACTTTATAAATTTTGTATATTAACCTCTTATTGGTGGTATCAGTGAATATGTTCTCCCATTCTGTGGTTGTCTTCTATTTTGTTGATGATTTTCTTTCCTGTGCAAAAGCTTTACAGTTTGATATAGTCCCGTTTGTTTATTTTCCTTTGTTTCCCTTGCCAGGGGAGATATGTCCAATAAAAATTTCTATGGACAGTATCTGAGATTTTGCTCTCTATGTTTTCTTTTAGGATTTTTATGGTTTGGGATCTAATCTGTAAGTCTTTTATCCATTTTGTATTTGCTCTTGTGTGTAGTGTGAAGAGGTGGTATAGTTTCATTTTTTTCATGTATCTGTCCAGTTTTTCCCAACACCATTTATTGACTAAACTAGGTTTAGCCCATTATAAGTGCTTATTTCCTCTGTAGAATATTAATTGACTATAAACTGCCACCAAAGAAATACAAAAGATTGTAAGAAAATATTATGAGCAATTATATGCCAACAAACTTGACAGTCTGGACAAAATAGATACATTTTTAGAAACATACAATCTTCCCAAAATAAATTAGGAAGAATCAGAGAATCTGAATAGACAGATTGATTAGACCTAATAAAATTGAAGCAGTAATTAAAAAAAACTCTCAACAAACAAAAGCCCTGGACCAGATGGCTTCACAGGTAAATTTTATCAAATATTCCTAGAAGAACTAACATCTCTCCTGCTCAAGTTATTTCATGAAATTCAAAAGGAGAAAAGGCTCCCAAACTCATTTTATGAGGCCAGCATTGTCCTAATTCTAAAACCAATAAAGAACTACAAAGAAAATTATACAAAAAAATTATACAAAAACTATAGGCCAATATTCCTAATGAACATAGATGCTAAAATCCTCAACAATGTATTAGCAAACCTAATATAGCAGTGCATCAAAAAGATGATACACCATGATCAAGTGGGATTTATTCTGAGAATGCAAGGTTGGTACAACATTCACAAATCAATAAATGTGATTCACCACATAAATGAAATGAAGGCTAAAAACCATATGATCATATCAATAGATGCAGAGAAAGCTTTTGATAAAATCCAGGACCTATTTATAATCCAAACTCTCAGCAAAGTGGGAATAGAAGGAACATACCTAAACATAATAAAGGGCATATATGACAAACCCCCTGCCAGTATCATACTCAATGGGCAAAAACTAAAAGTGTTCCCCTTAAGAATGGGAACAAGACAGGGATGTCCGCTTTCAACTCTTGTATTCAACATAGTGCTGGAAGTCCTAGCTACAGCAATCAGACAAGAAGAAGAAATAAAAGGCATCCAAATTGGAAAGAAAGACATAAAACTGCTATGAACATTGTGGCATAGGTTCTTTGAAATTGATGTTTTAGGGTTCTTAGGATATAATCCTAGCAGTGAAATTGCTGGGTCAAAGGGCAGGTTGATTTTTATTTTTCTGAGAAAATTTCATACTGTTTTCCATAATGGTTGTACCAGTCTGCAATCCCACCAACAGTGAACCAAGGACCCCTTTTCCCCCACAACCTCTCCAACATTTGTTGTTTGTTGCTTTGTTTATGATAGCCATCCTGACTGGTGTAAAGTGGTATCTCATTGTGGTTTTAATTTGCATCTCTCTGATAGCTAACGATATTGAGCATCTCTTCATATGTCTCTGAATCTTCTGTATGTCTTCCTCGGAGAAGTGTCTGTTCAAGTCCTTTTCCCATTTTTTAATTGGGTTAGTTGTCTTCTTAGAGTGGAGTTGTGTAAGTTCTTTGTATATTTTGGAGATTAAACCTTTGTCTGAGGTATCATTGGCAAATATGTTTTCCCATACAGTTGGTTGTCTTTTTAATTTAATACTGTCTTCTTTAGCCATGCAGAAGCTTTTTATTTTGATGAGATCCCATTTGTTTATTCTTTCCTTTATATTAATTGCTCTAGGGGACATATCAGTAAAAATGTTGCTGTGTGAAATATCTGAGATTTTCTTGCCAATGTTATCCTCTAGGACTTTAATGGTTTCAAAGCTTATATTTAAGTCTTTTATCCACCTTGAATTTATTTTGGTGTATGGTGTAAGTCTGTGCTCAAGTTTCATTTTTTTGCACGTAGCTGTCCAGTTCTCCCCACACCATTTGTTGAAGAGGCTATCTTTACTCCATTTTATGTTACTGCCCCCTTTGTTGAGTAATAATTTACCATAGAGAGTTGGGTTTATTTCTAGGTTCTCTGTTCTGTTCCATTGGTCTATGTGCCTGTTTTTATGCCAGTACCAGGCTGTTTTGATTACAGTGGCCTTGTAATACATTTTGATATCAGGTATTGTGATCCCTCCTACTTTGTTCTTTCTTAAAATTGCAGCTGCTATTCGGGGTCATTTATGGTTCCATATAAATTTTTGAAGTGTTTGTTCTATGTATGTAAAACAATTTACAATAGCCAAGAGTTGAAAGAAACCTAGGTGCCCGTCAGTAAATGAATGGATCAAAAAATTGTGGTACATATACACAATGGAATTCTATGCAGCAGAGAGAAAGAAGGAGCTACTACCCTTTGCAACAACATGGATGGAACTGGAAAGCAGTATGCTGAGTGAAATAAGCCAGGGGTTGAAAGACAAACACCGTATGATCTCACCTTTAACAGGAAGCTAAACAACAAAACAAACAAGCAAGCAAAATAAAAACAAAGACACTGAAATAGAGAACAGGGGGACAGCAACCAGAGGGGAGACAGGAGGGAATTTAAGGGGAAAAAAGGGGAGGGATTTAGAGGAACAAGTATAAAGGACACAGGGACAATAACTGAGGGGGGTGGAAATGGGAGGGAGGTGGGGAGCACAGGGCAGGGTGGGCTGGGATGGGAGAAATAGACAGAAAACTGTACTTGAAAAATAACCAAATAAAACTAAAAAAAACCCAGAAAGATGTAAAACTGTCTTTATTTGCAGATGACATGATACTGTACATAGAGAACCCCAAACATTCCACCAAGAAACTGCCAGAACTGATAAATGAATTCATAAAATTAGAAAAACACAAAATTAATATCCAGAAATCAGTTGCATTTTATATGCCAATAACAAATTAATAGAAAGAAAAATTGAGAAATCAATCCAATTCACAGTTGTTTCAAAAAGAATAAAATACCTAGAGATGAACCTAACCAAAGAAGTAGAAGACTTGTACTCGGAAAATTATAAGACACTGAAGAAAGAATTAGAAGAAGGTACAAATAAGTGGATGCACATACCATGTTCATGGATAGGAAGAATTATGTAACATCATTAAAATGTCCATACTGCCCAAATCAATCTATAGATTAGATGTTATTCCTATCAAGACTTTAATGACTTATTTCACAGAACTACAACAAATATTTCGAAAGTTTATATGCAACCACAAAAGGTCGTGCATAGCAACAGTGATCCTGAGAAAGAACAAAGTTGGAGGAATCACTCTATCTAATATCAAACTATATTATAAAGCCAGAGTAATCAAAACCATATCCTGGTATTATTATCCTGAAATAAATGAACTGTAACCTTTACAGTTCTCTATTTCTGTTTTCATGGTTTTCAAACTGAGTGCTATCCATGCTCTGGGGCATCACAATCATCTCAGGGGGACAATACAGGATATTTTATATTTTAGGAGAAATATAGCATCTTTTGGACACTACACAAATTTCTAGCATAAATTAGTTCATCCATGGATCATACTACATTGGCTTCAATGATGTCATATCTTTATTAAGATGGACTCTGATAAAAAGCAAGTACTGCATGAACATCAGTGGAACTGGGACTGAGAGCTGTAGGGGCCAATCTGATCAAAGGGTTGAGAAAGTGGTGCTTGGTTCAATGGGCTCATAAAGTAATTGGTAGTAATAATTGTTATTTAAGAATGAAAGAAAAATATTTTCTTTCAGTTTCTGTGTATTTTTTAAAATGTACTAGTATTTAGTTCATCCATAAATACTCATTAAGTTGTTTGGACCTAATTGCTTAATAAACAAACTGCAAGTTATTTCTCCTGGCCTAGGGCTGCCTGGAAAGAATATGGAGACACTGAGGGAGACGTGAACTGAGAAACTTAGGGAACCTCTGGCCTGCTCGACAACCAGGGTACTTACTCCATTATCCTCTTTCTTCCCTTTTCCTCCAATTTGTGGTGGTGGTTGTTTCTACTTTGTCATCACACGTTCTCTTTATACATTAATCATCTTTTCTTGACCCACTTTTATTTGTCTTAGATTTATAATTACAATCTACATATCAATGTGATCACCCTCAGTCCTTTTGCTGAAGCATTTCCAGTCATTGTTGGGTGAGTGACCGACCCTCAAATAGATTCCTCAGGAAGGGCATATGGGTGTAGACTTCCCTAAATCCTTCTCTGTGTTTAAAATTGTTTCTCTACAGCCATGATATTTGGGGGGCAGTTTAGCCATATCTTAAATTCTTGGTTTACGTTGAACTTTTATTGAATTTACCATTATATTTCAACATGCTGCTTCACTGATACCTTTCTTTAAATTATTTTTAAAGGGTAATACTATATAATTCTTTTCCTGGTAACTTATTTGATCTTTTTCCTAGAGATCTTAAAGATTTTATTTTATTTTTTAGAAGTCTAATAGTTTTACTGGGATATGTCTCGGAGTTGATGTTTCCCACTTTTCATGGTCTTCTTTTAATATATAAATCGAAGTGTTTTCACTGTTAAAGGACAGCAAACTCACAGTTACTAAGAACCACACCTAAAACAAAAGCAAACTAAGAGGACAGCTAGATCAGGAGCAGAACCATAGAAATGGAGATCACATGGAGGGTTAGCAACAGGTGAGTGGGAGGAGAATGGAGGAGAAGGTACGGAAAATAAGTAGCATAGAGGGTAGGTAGAAAATAGATGGGGGGAGGGCAAGAATAGTATGGGAAATATAGAATCTAAAGAACTTGAGACAAGTGGTCATAAACTAAAGGGGGGGAATGGTGGGGGAGGGGTGTGCAGGGTGGAGGGGAATGAAGGGAGGGAATAGAACAACTGTAATGGCATAATTAATAAAGTATATTAAAAATAAAAATAAAATAAATAAAAATAAATAAATTGAAGTCTTTTTGTTTTGTTAAGTATTTTATTTTTTAAATTATTTTATTGTTGTTCAATTACAGTTGTGTGCATTTACCCCCCCACCAGTGCCCCCAACCCCAGCCAAACCCACTTCCCTCCCCTGATTCCATCCTGCCTTGGTTTTACCCATGTGTCCTTTATAGTTATTCCTGAAAACCCTTCTCCCCTTCCCCCCTTTATCCCCCCCTCCACTTTGGTTACTGTCACTTTGTCCTTAATTTCTATGTCTCTGATTATATTTTGCTTGCTTGTTTGTTTTGTTGATTAGGTTCCACTTAAAAGTGAGATGGTTTAAGTCTTTTGTAAATTTATGGAAATTTGTCATGAATTTTAGTTATACGTATTATTTCTGTTCCATTGTTTCATTTTGTGTCTCTAGAGACTATTATGCAGATGCTATTTTTTTATTCTGTCTTCCATTTCTCTTACATTGTTTCAAAATTTGTGCTATAGATGACCCTTGAACATAGGTATGAACTGTGTGAGTCAATTTATATGAACATTTTAAAAATAGATACTGTGAATATATTTTGTTTCCCTCATGATTTTCATAACATTTTCTCCCATCCAAGTACTAACCAGGCCTGACCCTGCTTAGCTTCTGAGATCAGAGGAGATCAGGTGTGTTCAGGGTGGTATGGCCATAGACTAATAATAACATTTTCTTTTCTCTAGTTTACTTTATTGAAAGACTACAGCATATAATACATATAACATATGAAATGTATGTTAATCCCCTATTTATGTTATTGGTAAGTCAACAGCGAGCTATTAGTTACATTTTTACAGAGTCAAAAGTTATACTGGGATTTACAACTGGGCCAATGGTTGGCATTCTTATTCCCCTTGTAATTCAGGGGTCAACTGTACTCTCTCATTTTCATTACCTTGATTGTTTTTACCTTTCTTTAGTACTCCATAATATATTTTAATTTGAACTGTTTCCCTTAGGTATTTTGAAATTCATTTTTCATTATGAGACAGTTTTGTCTTTTCTTTCATTTCTGTCTTGAGTTCAGTCCACTCTTTCTGTTTCTCTTGTTTTTGTCCATTCTGTTTTTAATTTTTGAAGTTCGAATCCAAGAGTTTTTTCCTCGAATGCTTCTTTGAGTGTATTTAGTTTAGTTTTGACTTGTATTTTATAGTTTTCTTCTTGACTCCTTCTGTTGGGAAATTTTTATCGGTACAGATGAGACCAATTTCTTCTTTTCTCTTTTTTGTGATAGCCCTGATAGATTTTTTTCTTCTATTCATTTTTATTGATTTGTGGTTATTTCCAAGATTTTAATTCACAAATGTCCTTTTATGTCTATATATCCAATCTGGTTTCTTTAGAATAATTTTTTATTGTGGGTAGGGTTGTGTGTCATTTCATATTTTGGTTCCCTTCATTTGTAGAATCCTAAATTTTGCACCTTGCATTTTTCCCTTTACACTTCATCTGCCACAGGCCGCAGCTCCCTTTCTTGTTGGCTCTTTTTATCCCAACCCTCCCTGCCTCCCCTCAGAAACTATGCCTTTTGAAGACTACCACTTAAAGTTGCACACTTTTCTAATATCCTCCTCTGTAATCCCAATCCCCTTCCAGGAAACAGTTTTATTGTATAAGATGGACTTCTTACTCTTTCTGTAGATGGTTGGTCTTGCCTTACTAGCACTCCCCTCTCTGCTTTCTTCATCTTGCTCTTGCTCTCCATGAAGGCTTGCAGCAGAGGGGAAGCTTGAGCAATTGCTGGTTGGAATTTGGCATTTTTGATACTATTGTAAGTCTTGTTAAGCTTGGGCAGACTATGTTGAAAGTTTGATTTTTGTGGTTTTTGTGCCCTTCTCTGTTATTTTTGGAGGAAATATTGTGAGATGCTGTCATGAGCATCATTGTTCTTTAAACTTTTGAATTTAATATGTTGAAGCAATGTGCATAAATCTTAGAATTGTTATATTTCTGCAATGAGTTAAATTTATTAATACCATTGGTATTTCTTTAACAGGTCTTAGACTTTTTTTTATTAAAGCGTTCTTATATTATTGTCACCAGATCGGGTTTTTTTAGGTACTTGCTTGGTAAAATTTTGTTTTACTATCACCATTTTTGTTTCTGTGTTTTAGTTTTGTATCTTAAACAGCATATGCTTGACTTCTGCTTTTGCTTTCTGTCTGACAGTCTATTTGTTTTGAATATGGCATTTAGTCTATTGATAGTCAACACAATGAGAAAACATATTAAAATAAATTTTACTCTCTGATTTTATTTCTATTTTTTCTTCTTTATATTTCTTTTTTCTTCTTTATGTCCCCCCTTTTCTACTAATGTATCATTATTGTTCAAAGTTTTCCTCTCTGTTTGCTTAGTAATATTTAGTAGACATACTAGAGATTACTACCTGAATCCTTTGCTCATCAGATATCAGTACATATTAATACTTTCACCTTTTCCCATGATGTTACAATTTCATTTATTCCCTTTACATTTTTACTATTCTTCTGTTGGCAAATATCATCACTTGCACATATTTTAAACTATGTAAGACTTCATTATTATTGGTAATCAGGTCAATTTCTTTAGATATATTAAATATTTGCCTATTTCATTTCTAATCATTACTTCATATATCATTGAGTTTCCATCTGAAATCAATTGCATTCTAACTAAAGAAAGTTAAACATATTTTTTAAAATGTCGATTACATGTAAAAAATTCTCTCAGTTGATGTATTCAAAAATGCCTTTATTTACTCCCAGTTTTGAAATATTATTTCACTTGGCAGACAATTCCAGGGTGGTAAATATTTTTTCATCACTTTGAGATATTGTTTGGTCATCATCTACCTCCCCTTTTTTTTTTTGAAGTTGGCTGTAATTCTTACTCTTGTTTCTTTGAACATAATATGTCTTTATTTTCCTCTGGCTTCTTTAAAGATTGTCTTTTATTCTCTGATTTTCATCCACTGTATTTTGAAATGATTATGGTTTCAGTTTTATTTATGCTTCATGTGCGGTGTCCTGCCTTTTGAATTTGTGGCTCGATATCATTTATCAGTTTGGGAAATTCTCAGCCATTGTCTGCTGAAATATTGATCCTTCACTATTTCCTATTTCTATTTGGGCCTCCAATTTACATTTTTAATAGACTTTCCTCCTTTCATTATCTCTATCTTTATCTATCTATCTATCTGTCTATCTACCTATCTATCTATCATCTCTCTAATCTTCTTACTCTTCCTATGTCAGCCAGGTTATTAGCCAGGGTGTTGTTTCCTTTGGACCACCCTTCTGATTTCCTTTTGGATTAACTTCTGTGACTGATTTCTTCATCATGTCCATTCCATGTGGCTAAGTTTCTAATACTCATCATTTCTTTTGGGATGTGATGACATTGTCTTGAATGTCATATGCCTTATTTTTGTTTGTTTTGTTTTTTGAGTACTAATCTTTTAAATAGAAGTCTTATTTGAGGCCCAAGAATGATAAATATTATCTTCTTCCAAAGGGGGTTTATGTTGGCATTCTGCAGGTAGCTGTGGTAGAAGCAGTATCAATTGCACTTTTAGAGGCAATTTCAATTGCATATCATCTTATTCCAAGTAGTGATTAGATGATTTGAACTTTAGCTTTGTCTTTGGAAGGTCGAGCCTATTTCTGGTTCCCTCGTATTCTTCAGGTTTTCAATCCAAAGCCCGGCCTGTTTACCAGAACCCGTACGTTGGCCGGGCCCTGCACTCTAATTTAAGTCCTTCTTGCTTCAGTTTCTTTAGCCTCCTCCGTCAGAATTTTCTGACAGCTGCCAAAGCTTCGGGAGAAAACGAACTCCAGATCAGGCTGACCTCCGTGTGTGTCTCCTTTTGCTTGGACCTTGACCTGTTATTACCCACTACATTGTTAAATTCTGGGACACTTTCGAACACGCTTTAAACATATTTATCTTGACGACATTTTCCAGTTGTTTGCAGCTGAAGGCTTGTTTCACATGATCTCATTCATCATTACTGAAATTCTGTTTTCTTTTAGGAGAAATATATATAAGCTTATATTTTTATGTATATTTTGCATGTATCACTTATTGAATAATTTAAAATAGTATATTTGGTTGAAATGTGATGTATTATCTTAAATCCCATTTTGCCAGGAAACTTCGGTGCCTCTATTGTCCTGAAAAGTCCAGTTTCTTTGTTCCGTCTTCCTGCTCCGTTGCGGCCTTTTACTGTCCCCCTCCCAGCCTGTCCAGCCTCCTCTACGTATCCCCTCTGTTACCTGCGTTCACTTGCCTTTGGGTTTCTCGTTCACATACTCCGTTTGCCTCTAAAAATACCTGCAGTACCAGGTTTTGATTTTCCTAGAGTCCAAATTCTTTTTTTAGATTAATGCATGTTATTTATTTCTATCTTGTTCAAATATCCTTATCTGTCTACAAGACCATGGTTCCCTAGATTTTGAGATTAGTTGGTCTATATTCCTAGAACAAGCCTAATTAGTGTGTCACGACAGATCCGTACCAGGGAACCTGCTCCTTCCTGGTTGTCACACTCTGCCCCAAAGTATCTGGCTGTAGATAAAATGTACTTTACTCCTCCGTATGTGCCTGCTGATGTTGCAGGGACATTTGATCAGAAATGAAGCAGACTTAGGCAAAGTAATTAAGCTAATTTTGACCAGAAGACCAATGTTTGAACCTGAAACACAGATTATTTTGAATTATTGCTGCATAATCTTTGATTTTGTTATGAATGCGCAGTAAGTTTGGCATATGTGTATATAACTGCAAGTGAAAAGACAGAATTGGAATTAGAATCTCTGAAAGGTTTTTACTAAAATATAAATGTATAATGGCTTAAAATTCACATTTACATAGTGTTACTGTTAGTATTGTAAATCACTAGTTGCATTTTTAGAGTCACTAAATCTTTAACACTCATTATCATTCCATAGTGCAAAATAAATAGTGCTTCCTGCCAGTCTCATGTAGGATTTACCACCTAGTGATTGAATTAGGGAAATAAAATTCCTAGGTAAGTCCATGTACGACGATATAAATTATAGTTATTTTTACACCATTTCTACCTCAGAAGAATATATCAGCTCTGTTCCATGAATAAGATATGGACGATACATAGACTTTGGGGAAGGCTATTTGTTTACTAACTAGGCATTTATGGAGTGTCCATTATGTGTGAAACGCTATGCTAGAGAGACAAAAGTGATTAACGTCCTATACTTGTCTCCTCCTAGCTTATATAAGAATGGAAGGACTGTGCAATGACACTGTTGTGATATTCTGTAATATGTACAGTTCTTGTTGATAGCAAGGGTTGCTCAACAAAAGGGATAATGTGGCATGGCTTTGTATTTAGAGAAGCAGTGGAAGATGAAGTTAGAGAGGGAGGCTGGAGTCATCCCCATGAATGATATATTATCATAGGAGTTTGAACTTGACCTTGTGAAAAATAGGGAGTCATTTGACGACAATACATAGAGGAATGATAAGTGAATATAAATATATATCATCTATATCTATACTATACCTATATCTATGCAATGTCACAGTAATGTCATATTGTGTGTGAGATTCCTTAAGCAAGGAGACATGTTGGAGGCTACAGAAACCTTTATGGAAAATGATGGAAACCTGTATTAAGAAAGGAACAAGTAAATACACAGAGAAAATGAACTTTGTAAAACGTGGTTCAACAAATATTGGAATAGTGCCAGATTTCAGGCTTGCAAGTAAAGGTAGTGCCATTAAGATCATGAATTCAAAAAGTGACATTAACTTGGGTGAAAGATAAGAAAGAAATGTTTAGTGTTAGATAGTGAGGGATCTTAGAAATGGAACATCTAAGTAGAGTTAGGCAAAGCCAGCATATGAGACCAATCCAGAAAAAGTCCAGCTGTTGTTAATATAATGAGAACAGTTTGTGCTATCAATGTAACCTGGCAGCCAAGGAGAGTGGACTGGAATGCATATGTGCGAACAATGACAACTTCACTGTACTAGTCAGTGGGGGTGGTAGACGCCATTGAGTGAGCGTGTGTACTGTGTGGCCATCACATTCAAAATGACTGAGCAGGTAGAGCAGCGAATCCGCGACGAATTTTGTGTTAAGCTTGAACATTCCTTTGCAGAAACTTTTCAGATGATGCAGAAGGCTGCAGCTATGGGCAACTGATTGGCAGCTTCATCACAATTGTACCTGGTCATGCATCAAGTCTCTTGCATAGTTTTTTTGTGAAATATCAAATCACCTAGGTGACTCTGCCCCCATACAGCCCAGATTCAGCACCTTGTGACTTCTGACATTGGCCAAAACTAAAATCACCTTTGAAAGAGAAGAGATTTCATACTGTCAGTGAGATTCAGGAAAATACAGTGGAGCAGCTAATGGCGATTGGGAGAACTGTGTGAAGTCTCCAGGTGCCTAGTCTGAAGATGACTGAGGTGTCATTGTTTTATGTACAATACTTCTTGTATCTGGTATCTTCTTTTTTTTGATTGATTATGCCATTACATTTGCTCTATTCCCCCCTCCCTTCCCCTCCACCCTGCATACCCCTCCCCCACCATTTCCCCCTTTAGTTCATGAACATGTGTCTCAGATTCTTTAGATTCTGTATTTCCCCTACTATTCTTACCCTCCCCCTATGTATTTTCTATCTACTGTCTATGCTACTTATTTTCTGTACCTTCTCCCCCTTCCCCTCCTCCCACTCCCCTGTTGCTAACCCTCCCTGAGATCTTCATTTCTATGGTTCTGCTCCTGATCTAGCTATCCTCTTAGTTTGCTTTTGTTTTAGGTGTGGTTCTTAATAACTGTGAGTTTGCTGTCCTTTCACTGTTCATCTTTTTTATCTTCTTTTTCTTAGGTAAGTCCCTTTAACATTTCATATAATAAGGGCTTGGTGATGATGAACTCCTTGAATTTGGTCTTATCTGAGAAGCACTTTATCTGTCCTTCCATTCTAAATGAAAGTTTTGCTGGGTAGAGCAATCTTGGTTGTAGATCTTTGGTTTTCATGACTTGGAATACCTCTTTCCAGCCCCTTCTTGCCTGTAAGGTCTCTTTTGAGAAATCAGCTGACAGTCTGATGGGAACTCCTTTGTAGGTGACTGTCCCCTTAGCTCTTGCTGCTTCTAGGATTCTCTCCTTCATTTTAATCTTGGCTAATGTAATGATGATGTGCCTTGGTGTGTTCCTTCTTGAGTCCAACTTCTTTGGGACTCTCTGAGCTTCCTGGATTTCTCAGAAGTCTATTTCCTTTGCCAGATTGGGGAAATTCTCCTTTATTATTTGTTCAAATAATTTTTCAACTGGTGGTTGTGCCTTTCCCCCCTTCTGGTACCCCCTATAATTTGGATGTTGGAACGTTTAAAGATGTCCTGGAGGTTCCTAAGCTTCTCCTCATTTTTCTGAATTCTTATTTCTTCATTCCTTTCTGTTTGATCATTTTTTTTCTTCCTTCTGGTTCTCTCCCTTGATTTGAGTCCCAATTTTCTTTCCATTACTATTGGTATCTTTTGTATCCCCATTCATTTCAATTAATTTAGCTTCCATATGTTTCTCTAATTTGTGACTAAAGTCAACCAGTTCTGTAAGGATCCTTATAACCAGTGTTTTGAACTGTGCATCTGAAAGACTGGCTATTTCTTCATCACTTAGGTCTATCGGTTCTGGGGCTCTGAGTTGTCCTAGAGCCATTTTTGGTCTATTCGTGCTGTGAAGTGAGCGGAGCAAAGCCTTAGTTGTTTACCAGGACGGGGCGACCCAGGTCGCTGGTTTGTGACGCTGTGTGTGGGGGCGGGGTCAGAGAGGGAGCAATGGCGTTCCTCTCCGCTAGCCCAGCGCATCCAGTCCCTCACACGCCTCGGGCTTGTTTATCCGATCCTAATTGTGCGAGCCTGCTGCACCGCGCGGTTTTCCCTTCTCACTGGTTTCTCCGCACGTAAATGCGCGCGACCGACCGACCCACCGCGCCTCTTCCCTGTGCGCTCCGGCAGCCAGCTCGCTGGCGATCAGCGCCCTCGGTTGCCTGCGCGCACCGCCCCGGGAATTTTTTCTTGCTAACCTGCTCCGCTGCTGGCCTCGCTCCTCTCCTCGTATTGTCGATTTTCCGTGTGGCTTGGTTGTGACTGCTGTTAAAAATAGTTGTTCTTAGATTTGGTTGTGCACAGAGGCGAGGTGGATCCTCCATCTACGTCTCCATCTTGGCGGAAGTCTGGTATCTTCTTCAGGAAATGTCTTTATTCTTCATATTACATGGCTGGATACCTTCTCAAGGAACTTCATGTACTTGCAGGGGTATCCAACCTTTTGGCATCTCTGTGCCATATTGGGAGAAGAGTTGTCTTCGGCAACACATTCAATACATTGTAACATGTGATCATAAAAAAAAAATCTCATAATGTTTTAAGTAAATTTACGATTTTGTGTTAGGCCACATTCACAGTCATCTTGGGCCTGGGTTTTCAGGCCACAGGTTGGACAACACTTTAGGGTACACCTTAGACATGGACAAAAAATGCTACAGGCTTAGATGTGGAACATTGAAAAGAAGGGTGATTATGGACTCTGGATGAGTTTAATTTCTAAGGGGCAGGTCCATGTATGTAGACTTTTGATGACTAAATTCAACTGAGCGACATGCCCAGAAAGGCCAGAGAAATTGTGGGCTAACATCAGATCATCTTGTTATAAATTAAACTTTGGTAAATTCTGAAAAATATTAAAAATTTTGGATTCTTATTAATACATAAAGTTGATAGTGAAATCTATGACAAATGAATAAGAGGCAAAAGCATTCTGTTGTGCAGATTTAAAGATACTGATCTGTTATCTTACCCCGTGCTGCTCAAGGCCACTTTTAAAGAATCGATAGACTTTTGGCATGGGTTATGGCAATAGTTTACATTAAGCAGAGTGCATAGAACTGTGCAGGTAATGCACGATGTAAAATGTAGTTCAGCTGGACAGGTTGTATCCAGTCCTCCTAACTGACACCAACACTCACACCCACATGCACTGGAACTCGTCTTCACATGTCCTCTCTGGTTTTTCTTACAGTAGAGTTAAGGTAAAGGTTCATTATATATTGTACTCATGTCCTTACCAAAAGGGGAAACATGGAAAGAAGAGGAAGCAAAAAAGTTACATGTTTACTAAAAAAAAGAGATAAGCTTATTTCTATGTATCTTTGAAGTGATGAGCTTATCTATATATCAAATGTATAAATATATATACCCTTCAGTGCCACCTAATTAATTCATTTGGGTTATATTCTTGATACTTTGCTTTTGACTGTCTGAATGTCTATATATAGCAGGCTCTATATAGTCACAACTGCATCTTTCTTTAAAATTCCAAGATAAGGAGGATCACTGAAGCATGTATTAACAAAAAGAAAATAAATATCGCAGAAGATACTATTAATAGCAAATACCTTGAGTAACTCCAGATAGAAGGTAGTTATTTTATTGTGAATCTTCATGACACCATAAGTCACCAAGCCACTTGCAGATCATCCTCATGAATATCCAGACAGTGAACTTCAGTTAGCTAATATGTAATCACTTTAGGTACACGCTTGCATTTGTATCTGGAAATGCAAAGCAAGCAGATGCCAGTCGGAGGGGGCAGAAATATTAGGTCTGACCCCTTAGCCACTAATGCAGTGGCTACAACAAAGTTTTGTATTGTCATTGAGGAATGTATACAGATAAAACCAGTGAGGACAGATATTAATAATTAACCATCCTGTCAGCCCACAAAACTAATTAGAAAATCTCTGACATTTCCCGAGTAATGCCATAATTCCAGTTGATGAAAGTAGGTATTGCTGATTTAGTAAATCTGTGGAAAACAGGGCCATCAGTTAGAGAAGTTGCCCCATGATTGACTTGCACATAAAGCATCTTGAGCACTGCTTCACCTGCCGCTGACAGAAGTGGTCTCTTGTTTCATCATTATAGCACGATTTCCAGAACTTTCCTGTGCTTTCAGCTACCTGTCTCTTCATTTCATTCACCCTCTCTTTGAATATTTTTGAGTTTGCCACACTTTTATGTGATTATAATAGTGTTAAACAGAAGTTGTAGCTTATTATGGAGCATTATTTTACATGCAATATATAATTGATACTTTTTAGGTATTTGCATTATTGCATAACAAGCTTTATCAAAATGAGTAATTGGGTGACTTTTTATTAAATTGTACTTATTAATTTAACAGCATTAAACTTAGGATAAATAGCTGAGCTAAGTGTTGCAATTTCAATTACAAAAATGTGTGCTTATTCTTAATTTTGGAAGCTCACCAGCAAGAGAATATATTAGGCAGGGAGTGCAACCAGACGAGTTATCAATTCAGCAATTTCCAGCCAGTCAGATATATCTCCAGGCAAATTTAAACAATGTAAGACTTACTCTTGGTTTCTACTTCATAGTGTTTACACTATTGTCTATTTTAAGTAAAAGCCATTGTGTAGAGAGATATAATCCAAAAGTCATTGAAATTCTTATATCTATCAATTTTAGTATCTACATTGCTAAGTGAGATTAATTAATACAGATTATAAAGCAATCATTTTCAAATAAAACTGCTAGTGGAGATTGCCTTACTTTGCAAACCTAGATTGATTTTACTGGCAAATGTCCAGTTCATTGACTTTTGTCATATTTCAATTAATTGTTTATATTTTTGCATCCAATAGAATTAAAAAGATGTTATAACCATTTTCTGCCAATAGTGAGCTGGCCTGGTTTAATACTGTTACATTCCACTCTCACAAGCAAGAAGGGTCAGAGACGGTCTGGCAGTCAAAGATGTTTTATTGGCCAAAGTTTCAAAGTTTTACCTGCGCAGGGGCGAACTCTCAGGGTGCCTCCGGAGTCATGGCGCCAAAATGGCTGCAAATGAGAGTCGCGCCTAACGCTTACAGGCTAGGGTTTTTATAGAAGCGGGCAAGCAAGCGGGTTTCCAGAAGCAAAGGTGGCAGTTAGCGATAAACGAGCTCAGGTGTGAAGCACTTAACAACAACTCCTGACACATGGAAGCCCTCTATGCGTTTTGACCAATTCCTAACTCTCTGGAACACCTGCCTGGGGGTGGGTGCAGTTTCTACTCAGGCTTGAGCGAGCAGTCTTGGGTTGAGCAAACAGCTTAGCACAAACAACTTATTTCCTCCTCGACTCTAACAAATACCATTAGGGAAATAAACAGCTGTATTTTACCAGCTACACATGAACAATAGCTAGATACTGTGTGAGTGATCCCATGGCCTCCTTGAATCCTGCTTGGGTTTTGATTAGCATCTGTTCAGGGTGCTGATCAGATGGGGTGCTACGGGGGCCACCAGAAGATGGCTTCTGGGGAAACAGGAGGGTACGTGACCCAGCTGTGTTTGGAAATGCAGAAATGAACACAAAATAAAGAGCATACAGTTAGTTATTGTTAGTATTCTTGCACTTCCTTCTAGGTGCACATTTATATATATATGTGTGTGTTTAGATATATCACGTATAAGGACTCTATATTATATGTATATATTTTGTCTGTAAGTATTCTTTGTGAATATAATAATTATCAGCTAAGTAGTGTCTCATTGGATGCATGGTGTTCTAAAATTCAATTAATCCTTTTTTATTGATATTTAGGATTTTTAAGTACCTCACTATAATAAATAATGGTCCATAGATATACACACATCCTAACACATTGGTCTGAGTATTTTCTTAGAACACATTTTTAGAAATAGACTTGCTAATAGAAGGTATTCAATCATTTTTTAATATGTTTGGTATATAATACCAAATTTATTAAAGGAAGCTTATATCAATTCATATTATCACTCATGGTGTATGAGAATCTCTGTATCAATGCCCTTCACCAATTTCCTCATTGAAAAATGTAGTTTACCAATTTTCAAATAAATAACATGTGTTGGAGTCTAGGAGGAAATAAGTTGTTTGTGCTAAGCTGTTTGCTCAACCCAAGACTGCTTGCTCAAGCCTGAGTAGAAACCGCACCCACCCCCAGGCAGGCGTTCCAGAGAGTTAGGAATTGGTCAAAACGCATAGAGGGCTTCCATGTGTCAGGAGTTGTTGTTAAGTGCTTCACACCTGAGCTCGTTTATCGCTAACTGCCACCTTTGCTTCTGGAAACCCACTTGCTTGCCCGCTTCTATAAAAACCCTAGCCTGTAAGCGTTAGGCGCGACTCTCATTTGCAGCCATTTTGGCACCGTGTCTCCGGACACCCCGAGAGTTCGCCCCTGCGCAGGTAAAACTTTGAAACTTTGGCCAATAAAACATCTTTGACTGCCAGACCGTCTCCAACCCTTCTTGCTTGTGAGAGCAAAATGTAACACATGTCCTTTGTTATTTTTGTATTCATTAATTATTAGTGAGATTGAATGTTTTTACCTGTTTACTGACTACTTTATGGGTGAATTGTATATCTGTAACCTCTGGACCTTTTCTTCTACAGAGTTAATTTTTTATGATTTATTTTAAAATCTCTTTATATATAATTATATTACTATTTTAACATACCAACATTTTCCTTGAAGTTTTTATAAGTTTAAAAATATATGATCAAATATTACTTTCTTCACAATTTCTTCCTTAATATTATGATTAGAAAGGACTTTCATATTTCAAGATCATATAACTATTTACTTATATGTAATTTCTATTTCTTTTATGGTTTCCTTTTTTTGTTTAAATGCAGAACTCAACTCTGTCTGGAATTAATTTAGGATCAGGATAAGATGCAGTAATCTACCTTTTCCTCCCGAGTAGTTAAGCCATTTTCACAGCTTTCATTGGATAATCCACGTTGAGTCTTCTGGAGACTTCAGTCATCGAAAACGTAGATGCGAACCTCCAGTGGGGCTGGCGACTTGGGGTCACACCCGAGACGGAGATGTGCATTAGAAATCTGCTGAGAGACACTGTAAACCTGTTTGTCATTCCCTGTGTCTTTAGATCAAGCAGATTTTTATATCTGTTCTATTAGTTTGTGGAACAAATAAGCAGATTAGTCTAGAAATGTACTTAAAAAATATAATGAAGTGGAGGATATTCCAGGGATAGTTTATTGAGTGTACATTTTATTTTGTTAGTCTTTTTGCTTTAGCTTAATATGATGAGGGTCAAAGAATGACTCAGTGATGCCTTTAAAATGTATTAACACTACTTTGCTTGATATAATCATTTAGAATAGAAACTTTAAAGAATAATTAGATACTTAAGGTGTATTATATCAAAATTTTTCCTGTCTCTTTTTAACATTTAAAAAAATTTATTTTTATTGTATTTTTCAGTAAATACAAATGAAAATAACATTTTCAGGTATAATTCTTCTCGTGGCAATCTAAGGCCACAATAACGTAAACAAGCATAAAGGTTAAGAAATTGAACAAAAGCACAAGGAGGACTTTTTTTGACTCACCCTCATTTTCATACTTAGACTGTAAATGTCAGTTAGCTCAATCAAGTCTTGTTGATAATGTCAGCTGCCTGTCATGCCTAGGCAGTGATGCATGCCGTTTGTCAGTAGGCAGTGGACCACTGAGTGAGGGATGGAATAATGAGGGCACAGAGTCTCAACCAAAGTTTTCTGTTTCTGGTCATTTCCTTTTCACATGGGCACTTAAGACAAGGAGAGAACAACCACATTAAAATTTGTTTTAATGTAGTCATTTAATTCAGTGTCTATCTGAAAACATTTATCTTTAACCTTGTATTTTTTAAAGGAATGGCCAATGATTAATCATCATTTCCCAACAGTATTGTCAGTATAAACAGTATTAGCTGCTGCAAGAGATAAGCCCCCAAACCTCATGTGCTTTTGCAGCAAAGGTTCATTCTTAGCTTGGTGGTGGTGTGACTGGTCTGTGTGGCTGCCTTCTACTGAGCGACTCAGGAATGTGGGCAGCCACTTTGTAGCTACACCGTCCAGGACATAGCTCTTTAAAGTCAATGTGGTGGAGGAAGAGAAATGCTGAGCAATGTTGGGATGTTTAATGGTTAAGACTGGGGGTGGCTTACATTATTTCTATTCACATTGTGCTTTTAGAACCCAATCACTTTAACTTGGTTTAACTGCAAGGAAGGCTGGGAGATGTAGAAGAGGTCTTAATAGTCTCTGTTATACATACCAAACTTCTTTTATTTTGAATTGTCATTTAAATCTAGGCTTTTAACTACATCATATCTAATTAAACCATGGTTTGAAAATACTAGCTCTATACAAATTGACAACATTTAATATGTTCAGGGTTAGTTTCCTTACATATTTTACTTTACTTGAAAAGAAGTAAAAATAATGCATCCATATGGTAAAATATTCAAACGATAAAGGAAAGTATAACATAATATAAAAATAGTTAATTCTCTTTCCATTGGTCAGATCATTTATTACATCCATTGATGACCACTGTAAAGATTTTCTGTTTTCTAAAGGTGTATACACATATATAAACATTTACATATGTAGGTCCTTTTTATTTTATAAAAATGGAATAATTTTGTATCTAGGATATTCTGTATATTTCTCTTTAAAGTTGATAACATTTATAGAGATAATTCTCTATAAGTACATATATGTTCAGAGTGATAGTCACAATATTTAACAACCATTATAGCATGGGCACCGACCAATATGTTATGGATGTAATCAGTGTGTGTTCTGAGTGTATGGTGGGAGAAGGGTCCTAGAGGCCCAGGTCTGCCAGGAGCTCCCTGCATTATGACACAGTGGTGAGTAAGTCAGGGGCGGGGTGCATGCCCAAAGAAAGGACTGGGTGGTGGGAGTCAGAGGGACCCAGAGACTGTGCTCAGATTACAGGCTGTTTTCCGAGTAGTATGAGTGTCTTTTGCTATTTTAACAACCCCAAAGAGCATGCTTGTGCACTAGGGTTTTAGCAGCCCTGCATACATGTCATTCTATTTAATCTAGTATATAAGAATAGTACTATAATGTAAAAAATCAATATATGGATGCACCATTAGATTATTTTAATATCTAATGTTATAAAATGCTGCAGATTAGGAAATTATTGATACTTTTATCTACTCCATTTCAATAGTTTTGTTGCTCCTTTTTTAACCTTAATATCTTTTGCATAGTTCTACTCCAGCATTTATCAATGATGTGTTTTCTTACTTATGCTATTTCTTCACAAGGCTGAGTACTTGGAATGGAAGGGGTGTATTCTAATTATATTTGTGGTCTGTGGCCCAGTGCTAACATCATGGCTGACACAGAGTAGACATACAAGTGTTCAGTGAATGCTTCAGTGAATAATTTTGAACTTTCTAAATTGGTCTGGGTAGTTCCCATGAATGTTAGCTCAATGGAAAGCAAAGAACAAGATAGAGAACAGGCGTGAGTCCAATGGCATGGATAGAGGGTCTGGGAGAAACCCAGTTACCCAAGAAACTCAGGGGAAAGGAGGCTAAATTGATAGTTGGCTTCTCAATCAGGATAACACAGGAGATGTCTAAGTGGTGTATCACGGAGGTGGAGAGAAAGGTACCCCTCAGGCCTTTCATTTTTTTAATATAAACAGCAAGACTATATTTAATCCCAACTGGCCAGTGAAGCCAGAATTCCTTTTATTATTGATGCTGGGACAAATAGAGATAGCTATCAGTCAGCTAGATTTGGGACTTCTGACAGGTGAGATCATGTTTATGCCTGCTTTCACCCATATCCTAGGAGAATATTAAGTGTGGAATTTGATTAAAATAGAACATGTTATAATAAATAAATAAAGCATAAAATAACAATAAATTTACTAAGTGTTTGAAATTAATATGTGGCACTAATTGCAGCAATAATAAAAATATCCATAGAAATAGCTAATGTTTATTAAAGGTTTATTAAGTGCAAGCATGAGATGAGGGCTTTACCAAGACTATCTCACTTCATTCTCCACAACAACTTATGGGTCAGGTATGATATTGGTTGTAATTTACAGATAGGAAAATACAGCTCAGAAAGTTTGTTAAATGACTTGAATAAATTTACATACTGGGATGCAGTAGAGCTGAGTCACTAGGGAAAGCCACAATTTTCAATCTTGACTTTTATTTCACACGTGAAGCTTTAAAATAAATGTCAGTGCCTCACCCTCATAAATTATTACTTAATTGGTCTGATTGTAAGAACCCAGCGATATTGGTATTTTTTTAAAAGCTGCCTGGCGATTTCAGTGTGTAGTCAGAGTTGCAAAACAGTAACCTATCACAGCATATTATTGAGAGCTTAGCTTTGCCCTCCAATTGTGCCTTATCAGTACAAAGAAATGGTAATGATTCTGTAGTCTGGAAGAATTGTTTAAGACTTACTGTCCTCTCTCTATTCACTACGAATTTCCTTACCTGTGCACACCATACTCACCTTACTGATCCTGCCTGCCTCTTTATTGGTTTTTGTCTGCTGGACTGTTTCAGTCCATAGGCTGGGTGACGTAAGAGGCCTTCTGCTTTCCCTCCGCCAATACATTCATGTTTAGATAGGGTTACTATTAGTAGGCCTTTGCTGGTCTTGTATATCATCGTTTAAATAAAATGGGAATTATAAGGGAAACAAAAATACTGACTGTTAAATCAGGTATGGCATTTCTCATTTCTTGGAAGCAGAGTAAGTAATGTGAAAATTCAGTAGTACCATGCTATATGACACTGGAGGTTGCATAACAGCATGATCTCAATTTTGTTAAAATTGAGAAGGCAGATAAATTATTAAACCAAAATGTTATTAATAATTACATCTGGATGGTGAGAATAAGATCGCTTTTAATTTTTTCTTTGTAATGTTATGAAAAGCATGAAAATTATGTATGAATATCTATTACTTTGTTAATTAGAAAAAATTATTTATTTATACATTTTTCCAGCTCTGAGGACTTATTAAAGAATCTATTGCAATTCAGTCTCCATGAGGGCAAGACTTTTTATCTGCTGGGTTCATTGGTAGATTTCCCATGCCTAGAGACATGTTTGGATAAAGGACCATTATAAATAAATTTTTTTATTGTTCAATTACAGTTGTTCCAATTTTCCCCCATTGCTCTCCCCTGCCCAACCCTCCCCAATTTTTTGATATATGCCTCACTCTTTAAAAGTGATTTTAAAGCATTAAATGTTAGAGGATTGAGTACTTCCTTTTTTTGTAGAGTTGAGCAATTAAGTCATCCATCAGTCAGTGTTAATTAAGTACCCATTTATATCATGTCCTCTGAGGAGATTTCACGGAGGAGAAACTACTTTCTCATGGACTGAACATGATCTTTGTTCTCTATATTTAGAGTCTGCTTGGTGGTGAGGGAGTTGGCCAGCCCACGGCACAGATAGATTCTAATGAATGTGAGATTTAAGATGATTATGACCGAAATCTTTTACTTCCAAAAAGTGCCTTTAAGTAGCCCCGTGTCTTCAGATAAAATAAGAAAATCATAATTAATTAGCAATTCCTATTATCTGGTTAACCAACGGAAGTGGTTTTTGTTTGCCGTTTATAGAGTACAAGTGGAGTATGAGAATAATCGCAGATTTTGTTCACGTTACTGTTGGTATTAGAAACATACTGTAGAAGGACAGTTGCATAATGGGACAGCACTGTGGTGTGCTTCTTTGTAATTTACTGAGGAGATGTTTTCAAATAAGTTTTATCATGTATAGCATTCAGTTTGTACTTGTGCAAGTAAATATGTGCCTTGTTTAAAATTTTATATATTCTGCGCATTTTCTCAAAAATAAGCTAGAAAGTGAAGGACTTAAGGTAAGTCCTGAAGTAATATAATAATAATGTTTACGTTGTAATGTAATATTAAATAGGATAATATTAATGTATTCAGTGACGTGGCTATTTTACATGGAGCTCTTGCTTGCTTTATTTTTTTTACTCTAGGATACAGAATTTCCTACAGATATGCAACCAAATCCAAATCTTTATTCACGTAAAGAAAATAATTTTCCAGAAAAACTTGGCTACAGGCTGAAGACCATATTTAAACTTCATGAACTTCCAGTGAGCTGGTAGGATTCTTGATGTTTTATTAATGCCTTTGAGACTTCATTGCCATGTCTAAATTGCGGTGCTCCTACAGCCATTTATGGTTGAAGTGGTTTGCTCTTAGCTTGTTTCCAAATTGCTTATCAGAACAGTGAAAAAATTTGCTTATAGCTGTTGCAAAAATCTTAAGACTAATTGGTTCAGGCACTTGGTGACCGTACACACTTAAGGGCACTATTGTGCCTATTTATTGGTTGCAGTTCTGGCTGAAAGCACAAATCGTTTTTAGAGAGATTTGTAGGATTTACTTTAAAGATAAGATCCCAGCAACTATCAACTCATTTGTTTATTTTACTTACATTTTAACAATATTTGTATATTTTTATCATTAACAAATTATTAGTTTTATTCATTTTGAGGACCATAGTTTTGTGACCCATACATAATTGCATTGGTTTAAAGATAAAACTTATTACTTGGTATTTATTACAAAGAATTATTCTATGAATCTTCATATTTATGTTCATGGAAAACATTTTAAATTTTGTGAAATTTTTACTATTATCTGGAATTTTTGAGAAAATGTTTTTGTGGAGAATCTATAAATATAAATTCTATTATATAGGTCTGTGGTACATTAAAATATTAGTAAGTGGTCAGGTTTCTTAGATTATCAAGGATATATAATTTTGATTATGGTTTAGGTAATATGATTTTTTTACATGAGTTCATGTAACCCCAAGTTTATGCCATCCATTTTCATTAATGTAAGATTTGTACAAAAATACATGGCAAATGCTATACTTCTGTTATGCTTAATGAGGACAATGTCTCAGGGTAAGATGTTAACCAACTGTAAAACTTCACATATATTGATTTACCCATGGTACTTTTTTTATTTGCAAAGATTTCTCTGCTCTTGAGGACTATGTATAATCTACTTTCTGATTTGCTAAGTTTCATGTAGCAAGAATACTGTCTGTGATACCTTACTTTAGAGCGTGGCAGATATAATCTTAACTACCGTGATCAAAACTGGTAGGTTAATGAATGGAAAATTGTTAGTAAAGGGGAGCATAAACATGGATCCGTTCACACCTTCAGTATTCTATTGTGACTTAGGGCATTTGCATTCACATTCCGGGCTTTTGATATAAGGCCATGGCATTTTCTTTGATTAAGTAAGTGTTGATTGGAATTCTAAACCATATTACTTGCACAAACTATACCAGTAATGCATCACCTACAATTTCACTTTTGTGGATCTTTTAATCAGAAACAAGAACCCCATGTCACTTGGCAGATGATCTCCCTACCTTTCCATAGCATTCATTTTTATGGACAGTCATCTTCCTTGTCACACTAATATTACATCACCTTGATTAATCTTTGATTACTTAGAACAGCAAACACATTTGGCCTGTAAGGAGATTTAGGAACAAACTCCCTTTTTTAAATTTAGTAAGGATATTTTTACATTTTATTGTTTTTCATAATGTCAACAGCTGAGATGTACAACTCCCAGCAGTATCACTAGTTTCTATACTCTTTTTTTATTATTGTTTTCTTTTTTAAATTACTTTATTGTTGTTCAATTACAATCGTATGCATTCCCCCCCCCACTCCCCCACAACCCAGCCAAAACTACCTCCCTCCCTTGCTTCCACCCTCTCCTGTGGTTTTGTCCATGCGTCCTTTATGTAAAAAAAACTCCTTTGACTCTTTGTGATCCTGGACTCTGGCTGGATGAGGGGAGCAGCCTGCGCTGGTCTGCTTGGTGTCCACTGAGAACTCAGAGCAGTGAGCTCAGCTAGTGTGTCTCACAGACAGAACGAGAAACATTGGTGAGCCAACAGTTAAGCTACAGGAAAAGCTCATATTAAGTGAAAGTCTGGAGGAGAGAAGAAGGAACCATGTAATTCTTAGTTAAAAACAAAATCTGGGTTTTAGATTAATTTATTTATAGTCGTCGAAAAGACAGCTACCCTGTGGTAACTGGTACTGCAACCCAGGGAGGCATTTCTCTGCCCAAGTCTTCATTAGTGAGGCCATTAGGAGAGATGACTCTATTTTTGTGAATTAGGCAGAAAAAAATTACTACTAGAAAGAGTAAACACTAAATAATCTTCTAGAGTAATGTACCTTATAGGAAGATTAAGCTATGATTTTGGGACAAATCATTTACTTGGGACTTATTTTTTTTAACCTGTTTTTTATTTCCAGTTCTATGTTTCCACTTTCTTATACTGCTATTTTTTTTAGGGGGAAGGGTATTTTTGTTTTTCCTCAACCTATTTTATACTACTTCTTTTTCTTATCTCTTGTTCTATACTACCAACTATTAAGTAGCTATTATGTAAAATTTAATTGTAAATTTTCAGTGTTTTTCAAATAATTAAAAAAAAAACATTATTGTTCAGTTACAGCTATCCGGCCTTTTTCCCCATCTCTCACCCCTACTGCAACCCCCACTACCACAGTCAACCTCCCCCCATGGTTCCTCCCCACGAGTCCTTCGTTCATGTTCCTGTGCTTTCCCCTTTCCCTTCTCTCCCCTCCTTATATCCTTCAAACCTCCCCTCTGGTCACTGTCAGTTTGTTCTTTATTTTCAAGTCTCTGGTTCTATTTTGCTCGTTTGTTTCTTTTCTTGATTAGGTTCCACTTACAGGTAAGATCATATGGTATTTGTCTTCCACCACCTGACTTACTTCATTTAGCATAATGCTTTTCAGTTCCATCCATGCAGTTGCAAAGGGTAGGAGCTCCTTCTTTGTTTCTGCTGCATAGTATTCCATTTGTAAATGTACCACAGTTTTTTGATCCACTCATCTACTTATGGGCACTTAGGCTGTTTCCAGCACTTGGTTATTGTAAATTATGCTGCTGTGAAAATTAGGGTGTGTAGGTTCTTCTGAATTGGTGATTCAGTGTTCTTAGAGTATAGTCCCAGGAATGGGATCGCCGCATCAAAATGCAGTTCCATCTTTTGTTTTTTGAGGAAATTCCATACTGTTTTCCATAGTGGCTATACCAGTTTGCATTCCCACCAACATTGTATTAGGGTTCTCTTTTCTCCACAACCTCGTAGGCACTTGTTGTTTGTTGATTTATTAGCGATGGCCATTCTGACTGGTGTGAAGTGATATCTCATTGTGGTTTTAATTTGCATCTTTCTAATGGCTAGAGGCGTTGAGCATTTTTTCATGAGTCTATGGGCACTCTGTATGTCCTCCTTGGAAAAGTGTCTGTTCAGGTCCTTTGCCCATTTTTTAATTGGACTGCTTGGCTTCCTGGTATGGAGTTGTGTGAGTTCTTTATCTATTTTGGAGATCAAACCCTTGTTTGATCATTGGTATCATTGGCAAATATATTTTCCCATACGGTTGTTTCCCTTTCCATTTTGTTGATGTTTCCTTTAGCTTTTTAGCAGAAGCTTTTTATTTTGATGTAGTCCCATTTGTTTATTCTTTTTTTTATAGCCCTTACCCTAGATGGATGTATCAGTAAAAATATTGCTACATGGATATCTGAAATTTTCCTGCCTATGTTTTCCTCTAGGACTTTTATGGTGTCATTCTCTATTCTTTTCTTTTTTTTCTAAACCATTATTTGCCTTTACTACATTATATTTTTTCTTTTTCTCCATGAAAAAAATTTTGTTGTTCAAGTACAGTTGTCTGCCTTTTCCCCCCACCCCAGCCATCCCCACCTCTCTCCCCTCATTCCATGTGCCCCTTGGTTTTGTCCACGTGTCCTTTATGGTTGTTCCTGAAAATCCTTTACCCCTTTTCCCCTCATTCTCTATTTTTAATTAAAAAACCAAATCACTTACTTCCCCCATCCCACATACATGCACAAAAGCTTGGTAGTTTATAGGTCTTTAATATAATGTTTATTGACTCAATTATGCTTCTTTTTAAAAAATATATTTTATTGATTATGCCATTACAGTTGTTCCATTTCCCCCCTTCATTCCCTTCCACCCTGCACACCCCTGCCCCACCATTCCCCCCTTTAGTTTATGTCCATGTGTCACAAGTTCTTTAGATTCTATATTTCCCATACTATTCTTGCCCTCCCTCTATCTATTTTCTACCTACTGTCTATGCTACTTATTCTCTGTACCTTTTCCCCCTTTCTCCTCCTCCCCGTCCTCTGTTGCTAACCCTCCACGTGATCTCCATTTCTGTGGCTCTGTTCCTGTTCTAGCTGTCCTCTTAGTTGGCTTTTGTTTTAGTGTGGGTGTTAATAACTGTGAATTTGCTGTTTTTTTACTGTTCATATTTTTATATTCTTTTCTTAGATAAGTCTCTTTGACATTTCATGTAATAACAGCTTGGTGATGATGAACTCCTTGAACTTGATCTTATCTGAGAAGCACTTTATCTGCTCTTCCATTCTAAATGAAAACTTTGCTGAATAGAGCAATCTTGGATGTAGGTCCTTGCTTTTCATGACTTGGAATACTTCTTTCCAGCCCCTTTTTGCTTGTAAGGTCTCTTTTGAGAAATCATCTGGAAGTCTGATGGGGACTCCTTTGTAGGTGACTGTCCCCTTGTCTCTTGCTGCTTCTAGGATTCTCTCCTTCATTTGAATCTTGGCTAATGTAATTATGATGTGCCTTGGTGTGTTCCTTCTTGGGTACAACTTCTTTGGGACTCTCTGAGCTTCCCGGATTTCCTGGAAGTCTATTTCCTTTGCCAGATTGGGGAAGTTCTCCTTTATTATTTGTTAAAATAAGTGTTCCACTTGTTGCTTTTCCTCTTCCCCTTCTGGTACCCCTATAATTCAAATGTTGGAATGTTTAAAGATGTCCTGAAGATTTCTAAGCCTCTCCTCATTTTTCTGAATTCTTGTTTCTTCCTTCTTTTCTGTTTGGTTGTTTCATTCTTCCTTCGGTCCACTCCATTGATTTGAGTCCCAGTTTTATTCCCATCACTATTGGTTTCCTGTGCATTTTCCTTCATTTCACTGAGTGTAACCTTCATTTTTTCATCTAATTTGTGACCCAAATCAACCAATTCTGTGAGCATCCTGATCACCAGTACTTTGAACTGTGCATCTGATAGGTTGGCTATTTCTTGGTCACTTAAAAGTATTGGCTCTAGGGCTTTGATCTGTTCTTCTGTTTGAGCCATTCTTTTTGGGGGGGGTTTGATTGAGCCTGTTATATAGTGAGGGGCGGAGCCTTAGGTGTTCACCAGGGCGGGGCAACCCAGTTGCTGGGTTGTGACACTGTATGTGCGGGCAGGGTCAGAGGGGGAACAATGGCGATTGCTCCGCTCTCTCTCATATTTTGGTTTCTTCTGCTGCTTCCCACAAATTGGGCCCTTCTCATGCTGATTCCCAGGTGGGTGAACTCGTGTACATTCTAGGACCCTGTGAGTCTCTCCAACAAATGCTCCTGTGAGGCTGGAAGTCTCTCCTGGTGCCTCAGTCCCCACAGGTGTCTTCAATCAATGTTTTGGGGCTTTATTACCTGTGGCGAGGGTGCTGGGTTGCACAGTCTGTTTCCCTGCCCATTTTTGTGTGGTTATCGGTCTGGATGAATGGTTGTCGGACTTCTGTACAGTTCAATATCATGTCAGTTCTGGTTGTTTTTTTGTTTCTAAATTTTTGTTGTCCTTTTGGCAGTAAGGACAACCAAGAGTTGTCACAGTGTGTCTACCTATGCCTCCATCTTGGCTGGAAGTCCAATTATGCTTCTTTATGGATGTTTTTTTTTTAGTTTTTATTTTATAATGAATTGAATTTATTGACTTATTTTTGTTTCTCTTACTATCAGTAGACATGACCTATGTTATATAGGTTCATTAATTTCATCAATACAACAGTAATACTAATGACAATGATAATGAAAGAGTATCAGTAATAACAATGAACTATGTTTTACTAAGTGTCTATAAATTTTAGTATTTAGCTGCTTTGACACTATCTTTGACCTTTATATTTCTGTTAAGCAATTATTATTTTTCTCCATTCTCTCTCTTTCTCCTTCATACACACACACACACACACACACACACACACACACAGGTCCTCAAATATACGAATAAAGCTCAGGATTACAGAGAAAGAATTTAAATCAGGTCCAGTTAACTCAAAAGCAAACTATAAGACAATTAATAACTCACAGAATATTTAAAAATACCATATAGCCCTGGCTGTTGTAGCTCAGTGGATCGAGTATGGGCCTGTGAACCAGAGGATCATGGTTTGATTCCCAGTCAGGGCACATTCCTGGGTTACAGGCCAGTTCCCAGCAGGGGACACACGAGAGGCAACCATACATTGATATTTCTCTCCCTCTTTCCTTCTCTTCCCCTCTAAAGATAAATAAATCAAATCTTAAAAAAAAACAAATCTCTATTTTTACATTGAGTATATAATTTTGCCAGTAATGTATAACTATATGACCTATGCATTTGGCTAAATTACTTTTTTCCCCCTGATAAACATGACCTAGAAAAAATTGCTTTAAACTTAGACATTAAAGTGATTAGTTATATTTGTTTCAGTGCAGGATTAATGAATTATATGAACATAAATTTTCCCTAGAAAACCCAATTTATTAAAATTTATTTTTGCTATCTTTTTCTAACATGTTTATAACAAAATAGATGAATATTAAATATCGGATCATTTAAAAAATCCTAATGTTTACTAACTTACATTTTTATAATGTACAAGTTTATAGGTCAAAGAACCAGAAGATTTTTAAATAAAATTAGTTAAAGATAGGCTTAAGTCCTGCTTTCAGTAGATGGTCTCCTAATTTTACAGGATTGTTCTCCTCAGCCTAGAAAATGTTCTCCAGTAACTCCCATTACTTAAAAAAAAAAACAGTCTTCCTTAACCAGACAGCCCCCACCAAACCTATGTGGGTTCCTCAGAATTTGCTCTGCTCATTTTTGCTGAGAGGGTTTGCAGAAGCGCTGACCAAGTTAGCAGCTTCCACTCTTCCTTCCCACTCCCCCCTCCAGTGTGGAGTTACCTTTTCCTCTGCCCTGAAACTAGTCTTCTCCATCATTTTCCACTTATGTGCCTGACACATGTAGTCACTTATGTGCTGTCATTTTCTTTACCTCTCAGCTGCAGTCAGCACCGCCAGCCACCCTGGTTTCCTGTCCGACTCCCAGTGTTCATAGGGTCCTGGCCTTGCTGCTCACTCCCTGGCTGTCCTCCATGGAATCTGCAGGGGGCTGCTCCTCTTCTGTAGCAGGTCTGGTCCATGGATTGCTCCTGGGCTCCGCCTTCCAGCTTCATCTCTTACCCTCTATACTTTGTCTAGCAGCCTCTTCCAGTCTCAGGCTTTAAATATGTTCCATATGTTGCTAATTCCCATGGTGATAACACTACCATTGTCATCTCCCCTAAGCTTCAACATCTATCTAATAGGCTTCTCCAAATTAGGTCAGAAAGAGCTCTTCTTTCCTCCCAGAAAACCAGGTCTTCTAATCTTTCCCATTTTTGGAAAAAAAAAGTGAACTTAGGTGAATTTATTGGAGCTAAAAGTCTAGGAGTCATTTTGATTCCTTTTTTTCCTTACCCCACAATTCCCACAATTAGATCTGCCAGGAGGTTTGATAGGCTCTTCCTTCATAATATATTCACACTTTTTCACTTCCCTCTATATTACTATGGTCATCTTTCATACTGTAGCAAAAGCCTATTAATTCACTCTACCTTACCTCATAATAATTCAGTAATTTCACAGTAGCCAAATGAATTTTTTGGAAAATGTAAGTTAGATAAGATTTCCTGCTTTAAGCACATAATATCTTCCTCTTGTCTCAAAATGAAATTCAATTTCTTACTGTGGCCTACCAGGCTCTGTCGGTTGAGAATGCTGCCTACCTCTCTTTGCACTGGCCACATGCTCTTCTACCCTCCATTGCCCAGTTTCTCGCATGCTGCCTGGAAAGTAGTTAGTGCATGCCCATATTAGTCCATTCCCTTCCACAGAAGCAGACACTGGGATAAAGAAAAAGTGGCTAAGTAGATCTTATTTTTATTTTTAAAAAATATTTTATTTATTTATTTTTAAAGAGGGGAAGGCAGGGAGAAAGAAAGGGAGAGGACCATTAATGGGTGGTTGCCTCTCACATGTCCCCTAGTGGAGAACTGGCCCACAGTCCAGGTGTGTGCCCTGACTGAGAGAATCCAACTGGCAACCCTTTGGTTTGCAGGCTGGTGCTCAATCCACTGAGCCTCACCAGCCAGGGCCTAAGTAGATTTAAATGTAAAACAAATTAGACATCATCGAAATGTAATTCTTTTTTACGAGAGGTGAATGTAATGATAATTTTTTGGCTGTGAATGTTATATTTTCAAGAAACAGGTAGCTGTATTTTAAAATGTGAGTTTTTAAATTAAATACTTAATTCTTTCCATGTAATTTATAAAATTTAACTGGTATTTTACAATGAATATTTGTAGTCAGCTTAAATTATATTGCAATTTTATGATATTTGTGTCCCCCAAATGAATAAGCAACTATCAGCAAAGAGTACATTTAACTTTTGAATTATTGAAGGTAAAGAACTTATAGTGTCTTGAAAGTTTGGGAAAATTCTCCATAGGAGGATAATAATTACATGCAGATAAAAATATTTGTAATCATTACTTATTAGTGGTGAACAGAATAGTTTAAAACATTTTCTACAATATAAAGATATTAGCTTTACTTTGTAATTTACTATCTGCTTATTTGGTTGTTTACTATCAAGGTACTAATGTATACAGTTAGCTTCCATTAAATAATGATAATATTTATGCCATTAACTTTTAAAAAGAAAGATGTACATGAATTTACAGTAAATGTAGTCATACATATTAATGACCTATTTATCTTTTGAGGTGTACATCATGAATAAATAGATCATCTAATTAGGAGAGTATATCTTTATTATATTTCAGGTTGTCTTTAGTGCCCTTGCATGTATCTGTCTTCAGCTGTAAATTAAATTTGTTTAGACTTTGTGGGTTTGTTAAGCAGCTCTCATCTTCTAGGTGTTCTGATTTGTTTTTTTGGGTCAACTTACAGCTAAGGTTATGGAAAGGTCTCTTCATTGGTCACAGATAATGCAGAAAACGTTTTCAATTCCAGTATTTCATAGACCCAGAGAGAGACCTATAGTTGCCCTCCCAGGTTATAATGTTTTTTTCATTCTATTTTAATTATCTAGATCCATGGTAATAACTGCAGTGACCTACAAGAAGGCATGTTGGACATATTAAAATTATATATAGAAATTATGTGCAGTGCCAACAAAATGAAACTATACTTGTCTCTCTTAGGACACAGTTTCAATTTTTGAAAAAAAAGAGTCTTTCAGTTTTTACATAAAACTTTCCTGGAGTATATTATTATGATAAGGCAAGTCAAATTTCCATGGAATGACAATACAATAATAATATTCCAGAAAATACAGAAGGCATCTCTCACTCCACCTTGTTGCTTAGCTGTATATTATTTCCTATTACCTACTGTGTAATAGAAAAGGAGAATCAAGTTCAAGGCACAGGTTAAACTTTATAACGCAGAGTGTCAGTGAGGATGGGTGAGGACCATTACCAACATACCTGTTTTTTCTCTTTAACAATTTATTTAGTATTTCAGGCTACATTATATTCACACATGTACTTATAATTCATTTTAAATATGTAGAGACAGAAAGACTTGAAAGACTTGATGAGATACTAGTAATCGTGGTTCTAGCAATTTTTGCCATTACTTGGGGGGCTGGCCCATCTAATCTTGCCAAGACTTTGTCTTTAATCCACGGTAAAGTTGATTCATTTAGAATGGTATCTCAAAATTTGTTTTATCCCTGATGTTCACTATTATATAATGAATGGTACTTGTACTCATAGGTTGAGATCCTAAAACAATTTTGGCATTTTTTTCGTATGGCCATGACTAAGATGATGTTATCATGTTTATTTTATATTATTGCATTTTATATCAGTAGTGTTTTATAATCAAAGAGTAAGTAATAACATTTTTATTAGACTTACATACCCAACATACATAACAATATGCTTCAAATTAGACTTTAATTTAAAACTACTGACATTATCGCAAAGCAATGACTATAGACTCAGCATACCTCATAAAACAGGACATTTTAACATGCATGTTTCGTGAGCACCTCAAACTTAGCAGATGTTAAAGCCAATTAATTTCCTCTTTCCATCATCATCCCTTTTCTCTCCACTTGCACCTTTTTTTCCCAATTTTTTTAGTGTTCTCATGCATATAAGATGATCTGTGAATCGTAAGTCCTCCTTATGGCCACATTTAGCCAGTCATTTAAACCTGTGTCTTCTACATCCAAAATGAGTTGTACAGCCATTCATTTGGCCGAAGTTAATCATTTGCCATTGAGGCTTCCCCAACAACTCCCTAACTAGTCTCTGTGTCTCCAGGTTCTCCCACTCGAATGTACCTTCTACACTAACCCTACACTAACAGTAACTAGAGTTACCTCTTGCATACAGTCAAGGCCCAGTTCTCTCATATTTGGCAACAAGTATAAAATAAGCCACTTACATACCTGAATTTCTAGGTTCCTGACTCTTGCTTGTCTTCCATTCTATAGGGATTTTTCTCCCCCAGTTCCTCATCATGTGATTTTTTAAGAGCATTCCGAAGACTCACTGGATTCCCGATTTTTCTTTTTTCTCTCACCCATTTGGTCTCCTTGATTTGTTTTTGAGTTCTGACGGCTGAGTAATTTTTAACCCTGACCTTTGTGACCCGGATCCTGGGTTTTTGTGTAGTCGGCTCCCAGGTCCCTGCCTCTCCCTGTCCTATCCCATTTTCTTGGCAACTATGTTCCAGATTGTTCTTCACTTAAGGAGTAAGGATATACCTGACGAACCCGAGGAATGCTTTTATGGGGAAATTCAGCAACAAATATAAATTTAGAATATATTGCTTATTCTGTAATGAATCCATGAATTTAGGACTCTTCAACTGGTGAAGGTTATATGAGAAGGAAAGTTAGGCATCATAGATAATTTTGATAGGTAAATGTCCTGGATATGGGTCACAGATTGGTAAAATATTATAAAAATTTTCCCTTTTTCCAGCTAAATCAACATGGAAGAAGAAGGGCATTGATTTGGTCAAGACCAAGGACATGATTAGGTCATATTGCTAAAACTTGGAGGTAAATGTGAGAGGAGAATAAGTAGTTTAGAATTGGGACAAACACACCTTTCTGGTTGATTTTCTTTTTTTTACAAATATATTTTATCGATTATGATATTATAGTTGCCCCAATTTCCCCCCTTTGCCCCCCTCTACCTGGTACCCCCATTCCTTCCAGTAAATCCTGGAATCCCCAGCTAGTTCCTGTCCATGGGTCGTGCACATAAGTTCTTCGGCTTCTCCATTTCCTACACTATTTTTAACATCCCCCAGTCTATTTTGTACCTATCAATTTGTGCTTCTTAATCCCTGCATCTTTTCCCCTATTCTGTCCCTTCCCCTTCCCTGCTGATAACCCTCCAAATGATCTTATATCGATGATTCTGTTACTGTTCTGCTTGTTTGCTTAGTTTGCTTTTTTAGATTCAGTCATTGATAGTTGTGATTTTGTTGCAATTTTAATGTTCACAGTTTTGATCCTCTTCTTTTTCTTAAATAAGCCCCTTTAACACTTAATGTAATATTGTCTTGGTGATGATGAACTCCATAATTTTCTTAGTTCATTAGGTAATTGTATATTAAATTCCTACCATGTGTCAGACCCTGTTCGAAAGTGGTGAGAAAGAGAGAGAGAGGGCGAGGGAGAGCCTTTTGTGTTTATGTTTATCACTGCATCAGTAAGACCCAGAGACCCAATTACAGACCATGGGACTGAAAGAAATAGGTGGAGGAGGATTGGCCTTAGGTGGGGCTGCAGGAACAGAGCAAGAGGACTCCATTGGTCAAAACTAGGAATAGAGGTTAAAATGGTTGCATTTACTCACAGTGTTCTTTCTGAATATTTTCTTCTGAAGAGGTTATGGGCGTCTGAGTAAGGATGTGAGCCTGCTAGTTCCCAAATAGCTCCAGCTCCTAACCACATCAGGTGATCTAGGGGCAAAGTGTGTTTAAACTGTGTGTGTTGAGGGTATTGAGAAATATGATTTAAGGTATGTAATGTAGGCTTTCCCTACACAAACACGTGCTAATTCTGGGCAAGAGGAAGAGCACCATGTTCAAATCATGGTTCTGCTACCCCGTGACTTTGGTCAGGCTACTTAACCTGTTTATCCCCATTTCTTTGCATTATCCCATGAACATGGACAAGTTGTTTAACCTCAATTTACCTCTATTCTGAAAAAAAAGAGAATAATTTTTATACCTATACAACAGGGCTTTTACTATGTTTAAGTTAAATAATATTTGTAAATAAGTTAGCACACTGTATCTATTATATTTATTTAATAATAAATAACTTAAAGGTCTAAAAAGAATGGCTGAATTTTATCATTTCTATTAGGAGATTACTGCAGCTACAATAAATTTCATTTTGCTAATGGGTATTTTATATTTCCATATAACAGAATTTTATATTTAAAAGTTTTTAGAGTTTACTAAAGAATTTAACCATATGAAATTTAAAACTTAAAAAATGTTTTAGATGTTTTTTACCTCAGTAGTTTAAGAAATTAAGAAATGTCATGATCTTATTCAAAGAAAGAGAGAGAGAGACACCAACCGGGATTGAACTAGCAACCTGGGTATGTGCCCTGACCAGGAATGGAACCTGCGACACCTCGGTCTACAGGTTGATGCTCCAGTAGCTGGACTGCCTTCTAGCATGGTATCCGGCATCCAAATGTTAGTAAGCAGAAGTTGCTCCTTTTCTTAGGATGTGGGCCCTGGGCCTAGAAGTCCCAGAGTGGCAATTTTTGTTGCATTTTATTGATGAGTCACAGACCAGCCAAGATTCAAGGAAGGGGGAAATAGGTACCTTTTGATAAATGCAGTGGAATGTCCGCACAGTGAGAGAAGGAATTTTTGGACTATTTTTGGTTGTTATGTACCCTATCAGTGATGCTGATTTTAATTAGCTACCTTCATTTCTGAATATATCATCTTTTTCTTGCTTTCAAGTGCTCTATAGTCTTTTGCAACTGTTGAATCACTTGTATTCTTAATTATCATGTCCTTCAAGAAGCCTTTCTTGACTCAACAAATTTAAATTACCTTCTCTTCCCATGGGATCCCCAAAAGTGGTAGTCTTTTTTTTATTAAAGCATATACCACAGTTACCCACTTACATGTCTGAAAATCTGAATGTCCTACTGGTTATCAGCTTCTTTGAGGAAATGACCAGACCTTCCTTACCATTGAATCCTAATGCATAATATAGCTCGTGACATGTAGTGAGCATCCAAAATATGGTTGTTGGATAAAGGGATGAATTAATAAACAACTTTCTAGATAAAGGGCAGTCTGACTAAATCACATGAAGTAGAAATATGCCAAAAAGGGAGGATTTTTAAGGACTTTTCTGACAGAGGTATAAGTTACCTAATCGCTCAACCTTAGACATTTTTTCCCTAATCACACCCTGTGCCTCATAAAGTTTTAATAGCATGGATATACTGTATATCTGTTTGTATATTATGACGGTTTACAGGTCCACAAATCATTATAATATCAAAATTTTTTTGCCAATCAATATTTGCATCTTTGCAAGGGGCAATATTGCTCTCATTGAGAATGTGCATGTTAGGCAATGGAGAAAGACATTTCAGTGTTGATTCCTTCAAAATGGATAGGGTTTGGGTTTTGCTGTTTGGCTACCTCCTCTGTGTACATCACCATCTAATTTTTACAATTCTTCCTTTTAGTCCTCTCCATTCCAATATAAAAATGTTACCCTGGCTGATGTGGCTCAGTGGATTGAGTGCCGGCCTGTGAAGCAAAGGGTCGCCGGTTTGATTCGCAGTCAGGGCACATGCCTGGATTGCAGGCCGGGTTCCCAGTAGGGGGTGCACTAAAGGCAACCAGGCATTGATGTTTCTCTCCCTCTTTCAGCCTCCCTTCCCCTCTTTCTCGCTTGTCCTCTGTCTAAAAATAAAATAAATAAAATATTTTTTAAAATAAAGTTAAAAAATCTCATGTTAACACTACCTTAAAATGTTCTGAATGACACCAGGTGGCAGAATGTTTGACAATGAAGCAACCATTCCCATTGCTCCTTGTCATCCCTCATCCCCTTCAGGGGCGATTCAGGCCATAACGCTGCCTAATATTCTGAGATGAGATTGGATTTTTTATTTGGGAGAAGCCTCATGAAAAAGCTGAGAACTCCTTTGTGGAAGCCAGAGGGATGTTGTGGGGAAGCTGAGGGACAAAGGCTCCAACGTCCCTTGTTTAGAGGAGCTTGTCCAGTAGTGTCGTGCTGCTCAGGAACAAATATGAAGGACACAGGGACAATAACTAAGGGGGGGTGGAAATGGGAGGGAGGTGGGGAGCACAGGGCGGGGTGGGCTGGGATGGGAGAAATAGACAGAAAACTGTACTTGAAAATAACTAAATAAAATTTAAAAAAATAAATCATGAACTGAGAATACTTTTGTGACAAAAAATGAAAGGCAGATTTAAATGCAAGTGAATTAGTAATTTATTTAAATTTAAGAATAAAAAAATAAAATGTGGTAATAGAAACATAAAACATCTTTAAGTTCCAGTCAAGGAAAAATTTTAAGAAATAAAATTGAGAGGTATTAAATAAGTTTAATCAATAGATTAAATAGTTAAAAGAAGAAACTGGAGAATAGAAGAATTAATCTACAAGATTAAAATAAGAATGGATTTTAGTGTAAAAAATGATGACAGAGGTGTTTTCTTTCTGTACCTTATAAACAAAAATATTTGTTAGAAAAAAGATAGGGCAGGTTTGGAAACAGGGACACTAAAGATAAGAGATACAGTGAACCAGTTGAAGTTGGAAAAAAAGAGTAATTTAAAACAACCAGCTCAAATCAAAGCAATTGAAAATACCCTTTTGCCCCCTACAAAAGATAAGGTGCTGCTGGGCGATAAAACTGCACATTCTACAAAGGTGTAAGGAAACAAGTTAGAAAAATGGGCAGGGGCATGCAATGGAGAGTGTATAAACACTGCAAGGTATCGGCGCGGTGCAACCCTGGCTGAATGCCCCTACGGAGATGTCCAAGGTGCTCATAAAAGCCTCTGCGCAAACCACACTTTTCTTTCATCCTGACCTGTCACTGAGACGTAGACCTGCCCTTGTCGGCCCTCTGGACACGTCCATAGACAGGAATGTGCTCACTGTCACACAGTCTTTCCCTCCCAAGCTTGCTCCACCACAAACTAAATAACATATTTTCATGCAAGGAAGAGCATTCAAGCACTGGTATGCATTCAAAATATCATTTGTATCAGGGACATTTTAGAAATCCTTTCTATATATAGAAACAAATGTTCTGTATAATCATATCTTTCTATTTGACAACTGTAACCTCTAATTTTACCTGGATTGTACAGATTATATATAATGTCAATTTAGATTTAAAGAGTGATGTTATAGTAATAAATGGAAAGGCGGTATCAGTTTCAAATGTATAATGTTCCGACTACTAAGTGCAGTGGAAATGAGATTTACATGTCATCAACATACTATCTTTTTATAGTTATAGACTTGTATAGTTTTTAATTTTGGCAATTGTTTGGGGATATTGAGTAAGATTTTGCTATACTATGTTCTGATTATATCACTCTGCGAGACTTACTCTACCACACAGATATTTTATTAGCCTTTCTTGTATCTCGAAAGGTTATATAGTTAGAATGTTGGTATTGACAATATAGATTCATCAACATTATATCTGTTATGTAAAACATAATGTAGTGCTTGTTTGGATAGGGTGAAGGATTTCAGGATAATGAGGACAGTTTTGAATTGCAGGAGAAATAACTAAATATTACATAATCATGTACAACTTTTGGCAACTTTGTAAGTTTAGAGATGACTTTTAATTAGGCATATTATTATTGTTTTTCACTTTTTTATTTTGCTCAGGTGTGGTTATCTCCACTTTTTCCCCGCCACTCCCCACCACACCACCCATCCCCACCTCATACCCTTGACCCCTTTGGCTTTGTCCTCAGTCATTTACACATGACCTTGACGGCCTATCCCCCCTCCCCTCTGGTTACTGTCAATTTATTCTTTATTTCAGTGTCTCTGGTTATATTATTTTTTAAATATTTTTTAGAGATTTTATTTATTTATCTTTAGAGGGGAAGGGAAGGAGAGAGGGAAAGAAATATCAATGTATGGTTGCCTCTTTTACATCCCCTGCTGGGAACTGGCCTGCAACCCAGGTATGTGCCCTGACTGAGAATAGAACCACAATCCTTTTATTCTCAGGCCCACGCTCAATCCACTGAGCTACACCAGCCAGGGCTATATTATTTTTTTTAGTGGAAATACTTTTATTCTTTTGCTTTCATATTATAAGAAAGAAATGCTCCCTCTTGTTCCACCCTCAAATACCAAAACAGTTAAACACTATTACCACTTTAGGTAACGGTTTTCCTTTCAGAAAGTTTTTGAAAGTCCCATCCTCAACCAATTCTCCCGAAAACCTGTTTAGAATCAGTTTATAATAACTGTTTTACATTTGCTTTATGCAGCTAACATACTGTAGATATCTTTGTATGTTAACTATTCTGTCCTTTTTCAAGTATCTGACTAGTAGTAATATATATTCACTTTATCATTTTATAGATAGCACAGCTGTGGTTATATTTTACATAGTACTGTGTGTACTTATTTATTTAATTTGAATTCCTTTATTATTGCCATCTTGAATTTTCTCTGTATTAGATATTTATGAATTCAATTTATTTCTGAGGTTAAATTAACATATCAAAGCTAACTACAACCTATTTCTGTGAATTTTACTTTACTGCTCATGCTTTATTTAAGCCAATAAGAACACTAGACAAGAAATTATTTATTGATGTAATAATAAATGTTTTTTATCCCAAACCTATGAAAATTACATTTTATGATCTTAAAGTGAATATATATTACTTCCTACCTAATTTTCCCCCATATGCCTTTTTCACATGTGGCCCCCGTGGACCTCCCTGCAAGGTCACTCAAACTCAGGGTGACTGCAACTCTCCCCCGTGTTACATCCTGCCCTATGTTAGACCTCCCTGCACTCTGGCTTGTTTTGTAACTTCCTCGGTGGCCATTTTAAAAACGCTTTCTCACCTGGGCCATGCAGAGATCCCATCTGCTACCAGCATAAGATGGGGCACTTTATATTGAGAATGACTGAAAATACAACATAAGTTGGTTAAAAAGTGAAAGGGAACTATTGGATCAATTAACTGAAAAGATCAGAAGCAGAAGTTGTGTCAGGTCCAGCCAGACTTCACTATTTTTCTGTTACGTCATTTGCATAAGCTTGCTCCTCAGGCTCCAGGCTCTCCTTTCATAGAGCAAAGTGACGGAAATCGTTCTAGACCTCACAGTCTTTCCCAGAGCCATCCAGTGATGGAGAGAGGGTCTCGTCCATGGATCCTCAAAGGAAGAGAAAAGATGCTCTCTTGCCTGCAGGGTTAGGCAAATGCCTGCCTAGGTTTCACTGTCTGATTGTGTGAACTGCCATCCCCAAGGTGAAAACCGTGACCTTGGAGAATGATGCTGTCTGGACAGAAAACAATCAAGACTTACCCTTAAGGTGGGGATATGGTATCAGTCCACAGGGCTGATAACAGAAAGGGGTAGTTCCTTTAAAAAAAAGGCTTGGTTGTTTCCAGAGAGAAAAGGAATGGATACCAAACAAGTGTCACCCTTACTAGGCAGGTTCCTGTGTCTGTCAGGCTTCCCTGACAATCAGCACCAACCACTTCCGGTTCCCCAAGTTGTATGTTCCCACGTGTCCTAACTGGTGTCTCTGGGTGTTGGCTCTGTTATTTGTTTTAAAGGTTCTGTTTATATAAGTATATCATTGTGTAATAAAAAGAAAATTACCACAAGCTGTTGGCCATTTAGTTGGCAACATTTATCCAATGCACTCCAGATGTGCTATGTCCTGGACACATCAGCAAAGAAAACACTTTTCAGAATGGTTGTAAGAATTAAATGAAATGATCTACATAATAGTACATGACATGATTCCTGGAGCATATGTGTTGGGCAGATGCTAGTCTTTCATTTCTGCCTGTTTGCAGTCTTCATCCTCTCCCTCTGACAGGTCTTCCGCTCCTCTTGCCGGTCCTCCTCTCGTTGAAGTCGTTGACCTGCGATGGGGCTTTTCTTACCTGTGAGCATATCTTTAAGACATTTTGCCTACTAAGCTGCACCTGTATTACTACCTCTGTTGATACCTTTGATTTCTGGTGCATAAACTTTGCAGAACTATATGTGGACTAAGTGAGAAACATGTATGTCATGTAGAAAGTGTTTAATACAATATGCTTATGTCTAGCTATAGTTAATATGTAATGTTATTTATATTCCTAATAGTTCAATATATTTCTGATATAAAGAGCTCATGTTTTGTTCATTGTATTGAAGCTAACGATTAAATATTTGATGTATCATTTAGTGATGTTAAGTTGCCATGCAAATAATTCTGGTTTTTAAGAATTTCTCAGTGATGATAATAGAATTTTAACTTTAATTATGAAAGTTTTGAAAAACTTACTTTTGATTATTAAGTATAAAAAGTACTAAATGGTGTATTTGGGTGTAGGAGCATGTGAGTGTAAGGACTGATAGAAGAAGCTCAACTTTATTCCCAATTCCTACCCATCACTCAAGGTTAACGTTAAGTGTAACAACCTCAGAGAGGGCTTCCCAGATCCACAGGGAAATAATTCACATTATTCCCTTTATAGCACCATTTGTTTTCTTCATTGCTCAAACCTCAAAGCTCAAGTTACTTTTAACAATTTGTCTCGTTCACACAAAACAGTCCTATTTAGAATTCAGATGTTTACACATTGACTTACATTCAGAATGACAGGAGAGAACATTTTTAGATGATGTTATTAACTTTTTATATCAACTAAATAAAGGTAGACGGCTCAGGTGGAGGCTGGTTTTTTGACCAGGAATGAATTTCAAATGCTACCACTTTTGAAATACCAGTGGACAAGATAACATGGTTTGAAGGCTAGTGTGAGAGAAAATATCATTGTTTCCAGATCTGGAAAATATTTATAGTAAATCACATAGCATCTTCTTGAACTGTAATTCTGCGTTTCTGGTAGTATTGTTTTAAAGTAAATTAGTTATAAAATAAAATTTGATTAAAAATAAATGTATATTCTCCTACTACATAATTATTATTTACTTTATTTATTTTTTTTAACTCCAAAACACATTGGAAAGGATTGTTGCTACTTAGAAATGGTCTTTGTATCATGATTACTTTTCCTCTGGAAATTTTAATCTTGATATAACAAAGCCATTGTAGCATTATATTTTAAATTGAAAATTTTCACTATCAAGCTTAAATTATTCTGGTCATACTTTTTTTTACCTTTCAAAGAGTACAAAATTATATTTCCTTTAGGATCTCAGGTTCATTCCAGTCTCATGTTTAACAGACATAATGTAGGAGATCAGGGTTATATAAACCAGAGGGACTAATCTATAAATAATAAAATATAAAATTATTTATTTCCCAAATTCTTATTTTTAATTGAAGTATTTATAGTCATAATAATTTGATTCTAAGCTGTGTATCATTTATGAAACCCAGTGAAACATTATAGGTGTGTAATATTTCCCCTTTGGAAGAAAAGTGAAGTAAAATATCACATTATTGCTAGATATAAGTGCAGATTATATAAGCCTAATTAGGTCAAACAGCAAGAATCATGGTTATTAATATATCAACCTCATACTTAAGAGTCTGTTATTGCAACGATGATACAGTTTTCAATGGCACTGGAAAGCCAATGGTTGCAGACATGTATGTAAGAGGATGACAAATAACAAACTAAACTTTTGGACAACGTGGTATATAAATTTACTGATTCTACTCCAGATATGTAGTATGTCATATGATAAATAAAATTAGAGAGAGAGAGAGATGTAAAACAAGGTAAACCTCAGTTATTAAATCACATCGAAGAATAAGTTGTTCTCTGCACTCAAGCTTCAGAGCTCTAAAACTATCAGAGCATTGCTTTACATATAATTACTGAAGAAAAATAGATGGAAGATGGAGAGCTATTGAGTAACATCACCTGGCGTGAAGTTTATCTGTGTGCACTGACATTGAAATCTGTAGTCCAGCAGTTGGCAGGGGTTGGGTGGGGGAAGGAGGAGCTGCCCTTGGCTGTGAGTACAGGAAGGGTGGGGCCTGGATGTCCCAGCCCAGGGGAAACAGCCGGGTGTTGTGCAGGCCAGGTTGACCCCAACCTGCTATTCCTAGGGGTTCTACTAAACACTACGAAAATTATCTGAAAGTGAAGTGTCCTCCGTCATGTACCATTCCCTCATGCCGAACAAAACAAACATGGTTTATGGAGGAGTTCATGGTGGCTGAGAAATGTGCCCACGGTATCATTCATAATGTCGCCTTTGGTGCAGTTGGCTGTCTTCCTAAATCAATATTTTAGTGAAAGTGTAAGCTTGATACAATGAACACTGAACTATAAAGATAATATAAAAATATTGTGATACTTATAGTTTACTTCATTAAACAGCCAGTTCTATTTATATTTAGCCTAATGTCAGTACATTACTTATAGTTTTTAACTTTTTAAATTCTCATAGATCTAAAGTGAAATATGCAATTTATAAAATTGAAATTATTTATGATAGTGCAGATACAAGCCTATGCTAATTGCTCTAATAACCCAGATAATTAATTAGTATGCATTCCTAAAATGGAATGCCATTAAGTTATTTTACGATGATGGATATAATTATTTTGATAATGTAAATAATCTACTCATTTTTCTAGATTAATTACACATGCTGTTCTAAAGATGTTTTAATATGATGAATTATATTAGTTTACTTATCAGCATCAAGGGTCTCTAAATGCTCTTAATAATCATATTCAAATTTTATATCTTAGGAGTAAATTTAGTTTTTATTGAAAATAACATATCTAAGATGATTTATTTTCTACAGAACGGATAACTTGTATGTAATCATGAGATGAACTAAATACATATTCAAATTATTAAGTAAACAGTTTATATTTATAAAAACCCGTGCTATCTTTGTGCAGGTTGGGTCTTCTTGATTTCCCAAATTGGATTCATGGCCTCCTGCTAATTTCTCCTAATTCCAATTCATCTTCCAAAGTCACTAGATTTCTTTCAAAACTGGAAAATCTGCCATGAGACACCCCTGTTTTTAACATAACATTAATTTTTAATGGCTTCTTATTACCAAATGATGAAAATCAAATTCCTCTTTACTTTAACCCTGGCTTCATGGCCCACTATCCTCAAATGGAGTGATTCCTAGGCCTTGCTTGTGCATCTTCTCTGTCCCCTGAAACAACCAAAATGTGAATCAAAAGTATTCTTGAAATGCCCTGGTTGGTGTAGCTCAGTGGATTGAACATGGGCCTGTGAACCAGGGGATCTTGGTTTGATTCCCAGTCAGGCACATGCCTGGGTTGCAGGCCAGTTCCCAGCAGGGGATGCACTCTCTCTCTCTCCTTCCCTTCCCCTCTAAAGATAGATAAATAATATGTTTTAGAAAAACTATTCTTGAAATATTAACTGATTGTTTTTACCATGGCAATTCCTTTTTCCCGTTACCTTTGTCCGAGTTGAGGTAATGTGGTTCTGCACTTCTGCCGAGGGAAAAAATGTGACAGAAAAAATTACATAGAAATCGAAATAAGAGGATCTTTATTACTGAGGTGAGCTTGGGTTCTTCGGAGACAGGAAAGGCTCACGGCACAGTTAAAACAGACTAGAAATGTAGTGAGTTAAGAGCAGAGACCTGCCCTCTACCTGTGCACCCAGACAACTGTGCGGTGTCCAAGAACACAAGAGATCTGGCCCTGTTTCCTAGGGACAGCCCCAGGCTGGGGCTACAACAGACCACAGAAGAGAAATGGCAGCGGGGTGTGCCCAGACAGGCAGCAGTGCGGTTTGAGAGTTTCTGCACTGTCACGGTAGGGGAGGGGCCGGGGGAGGTGGCCCCACAACGAGTGGCCCTTGAAGGAAGGATGGGAGGTATGGCAGTTAGTGGTGAAGTTTGCCTGGCTGTGGTGCTGACTGCTGGTCTCCTTTGCTAGCATGAGTCAATCTGTGATGAAACTCCTGGGCACTTATGACGATGGAGTTCCTTTTGGAGAATCGGCCCATAGATGAGGGGAGTTCAGAGAAAGCCTCTCCATGCATTTGCTGTTGTTCAATTGCCAGCAGCTCAAAATAATCTTATGCCAAAGTGGTAGAGTCTAAGGTGACAAATATTGCCACTTTCCAACATTGGCTTTATGAGAATAGAGCCCAAGCAGAAGGTTTGGAAATGACTTTATTCTTTATATTCGATTGAACAAATTCCTAGATCAAAAATAACTTTTCCTCACAATGTTGAAGTATTGTTAGTACAATGTCTTGAAGCTTAGGAATGTGTAATGGATCTTGTCAAAAAGAGCTCATTTTAAGGGTGGGGAATGAACCTCAAAAGGTCAAAATCCACAGTTGTTTGCTCCAGGCCGATTGGTGTTTTCTAGAGAATTGTCCAGTGCCCTGCTTTAGCGAAGGGGAGACTAATTTATCTCATTATTCGAAATTTAATTTCAGTTAATCGGTCTGTTGTGAGAGTAGATTCTGCCCCTTCCTCGCTGTACCTGGTGTCCTGGAGGCCACGCCCACCACAGTTCACTGCCCTCTGAGGGCAAATGTTTGCCTTCTGCCAAGGAGGTGGCGTAGGCCGGCGGGTGGTCAGGGAGTCTGCTGGTGTAAAGTTTCAACAACTCTGCCAGTTGCCAGCTTTACCCACTGCCTCTTATTCCCCATGTTTTTGAAAGTCTGGGAGAAAAACTGGCTTGCTTCTTGTGTGTGCTACCCCAGCAAGCTGTTTGTTTGCTCTCGGCCTTCTCTGGACTGCTGGTTGTATTAACATTCATACGCTTTGCAGTTTCCAAAATTTCATCTTTTCTCCACTGCTATTGCTCTTTTATGTTTTCTATGACTTTGTGGGATTTTCAATCACTTTATTCCCTGTTGTCATTTTAGTTGAGGTTTATGGAGAGGAGTTAAACATGTACAGCCAATATGTCATTTAAATTTCAATTTCTGATCAGCTTCAGTGGTGTTTCTGCCTTTTTGTCTCTCTATTAAAATATTTCTCTTCTTGATATTGTGAATATCTATAATAGTACAAAAATTCTGATCACATTTGGTAGAGTGAATGTTTTGATTTCATTTTCTATTCTAAAAGCAGTTTTAAAAATTAGAAATGAGACACCCAAAAACCATGCACAGAGAAAATAAGAAACCAATTTGAGTGAAATTGAAATCAGCCCCAACCCCCAAAGAATACTGCAAAGGTGATCTCAGGAAAGAATGCAGGGAAAATGTAACAGATTGTGAAAGTAAGGGTGCTAAGAGCGTGACTTTACTGCAGTCTGCAGAATTTCTCAAAAGTAAGCTCACTATAGAGGAAAAGTCAAACTAGATGCAGCAAAATGTATCATAAACTCTGCTGAAATAAATTCATATATGGGTGAAAGGCTTGAAAAAATCAATAAAATGCAAAATAAAAGAAGCTGAACAGACAAATGAAAGAAGAGCCATGATATAAATAGCAGTGAAGGTGGGTATTGATAGACTGTAGACATTCAAAATACAATGAAAGGTGTGCAGCCTGTAGGACAGTTTGATTCTTAACAAACCTGAGCTTTTAATGAGCCGAACACCATTCTAATCTCCTCCACAGTCAGAGGGTATTCTACACTGTCAGTCAGTAATTTGCTGTTGGAGTGAAACTCCAATATTATCTGGGATATTTAGAGGAAAATAAGATTTGTTTTCTAAAATATTAATACCTAGAAAGCTCATTGTTTGGAGGGGAAGTTAAGGTTTGAGTCACATTTGATGTTTTAAATAAAACCATAAAGTATTTTAAAGTATCATATTTCAGAGTGGAAAAACTGTTTTAATTTTACAAGAGTAATAAGCATTAAATTTTTAATTTATATATTATATATAATTTATGCAATACGATAGGGTGTATGCTTAAATTGCATATATAACTACACTTGAGTTCATGCTTTTTCATTTAATTGCTTTCTCCATACAAAAAAAATTTCTGCTTTCATTTCTTCAGAAATGTTTGAAGTCTCTCATCCACCAAGATTCATTCTTGTGTTCTCATTTTTATGGATTTATTTCATTTTTTCCTGCAAATAATATGAATATGAATTGGAACTTAGAACGAAAACTTCATCATCACTGGGCCTATTGAACAACAAACCCATTTGGAGTCCTGGCATTGAAAAGCCATCTCAATACCTTCCTTGGGTGTTATTGGCATTGTATATATAGTATCGATACGTAGTTATAATGTTTTGATTTATTTATTTAAAGATTTTATTCACTTATTTTCAGAGAGAAGGGAAGGGAAGGAGACAGAGAGTGAGAGAAATATCAATATGTGGTTGCCTCTAACACCTCCTCCTGGAGACCTGGCCCGCAACCCAGGCATGTGCCTGACTGGGATTACAACCGGCAACCTTTTGTTTTGCAGTCTGCGCTCAATCCACTGACTTATATCAGCTAGGGCTAGTGTTTTGATTTTGAGCTGAGCTTTAGCTAAATAGTGAGCAATATCATTAGGTTTGGTTTTATTTTATTTAGGAAAATATCAATTTTAGAAAATTATTTTCCTCTAAAACTATATGTATTTGTAAAATCCTTGTTCCAAATTTTGCTTTTTAAAATTATAAGCATTATATTTAAAGTTTGGAATACATTTAGGAAGATCCCTCCAATTGGAAGAACAAAATAAAATCTTATAAATTATTAAAATGTTGTATTTATAGATCTCATTTTTATTTTTATCATTATCAGAATATAAATTTGTATTTCTTAATGCTTCCTTTGGTAAAATAGTTTTAGAAAACATTTGTAGTCCTTTGAGCCTTAACTATAAAAATTATTTTTTTATTTCCTAAGTTAATTACTATGTATTCTGATTTCAAAAAATAATTTGATTTGGGTAAAGGGTTGGAGACTCAAGAAAATCAACATTATGAAGATGGATTCAATTTATTGACTAAAAGTTTCACTTTATATGGACTCAACTGATTTTATAAAACTTGAATACTATTTCATACTGAGCTATAATTTTATTTTGTAAGTATTTTAAACCTGATAATGCAACTCTTACTCTACTATCTTCTAACAATCCATAGTTATTTAGTTGGAACATTATTTGAACATTAGCCCTATCTTTTAATATTAAGTAATTTATATATGAAATATGTGTTCATATTTTTCCCACAAATTATAGAACTAATACACCTGGACAAGAGTATAAATACCATTTGTCCCATTCATTTCCATGTATATAGCAATAAATGTAAGTAATTATTCTTAGAAATTTGATTTTCTGTGTCATATAATAAATACCCATATGTATGAATATAGCTTTAATATATGTGTACATAATACTAAATATGAAAATATATACACGAGTTTAAGTCCAATATAGTCACTCTGTTTCATATGTACACAAAACACAACCTGTATATATGTGTGGGTGTAGGTAATGTGTACACACTCTCTCTGCATGTATAAATGGACGTGTGTTTTCAAGGCTGGATTAAGTAGACTGCTTCAAGTCCTCGGCCCTTCCTCCCGTGCCTTGTTCTTCTGCAGAGCACATTCACAATTATTATTGAGTGGTTAGGCTGACACTTCTCAGGCTGAAAGGCAGAAGCATTTATTGTTACTGACAAACAATTTGGGAGTATTTTCCTTGGGTTTCAAGACACTTGCTCTAACACAATTCTCATTCTCTCCCAATATTAGGAAGCACCAGCAATATTTGGCATCTTCTTACTGGATTTGCATATAATAAACCAAAAGATACTTCGGGTTTATTGCAATATATATTTAAAAGTTCATGCAAAAAATTATTTTTGAAATTTAAAAATAAAGTGAGGATTATTTTACATACAGTTAAAAGGAAGAAATATAATTACATTTATTCTGAATATAAATATAATATGTACTTCTATTAGAAGCTATGAAAACATGAGAAAATACCAAGAAAAACATATGTAATATAATTCTTATTGGTATTTTACATACGTCCTTTAATCATAGTTATGCCTAACATGCATTGCATATATTTGGTGGTTATGTTTAGAATCATGTAGTTTATATTTGTAGGCTTCTTGCTTAATTATGAATGCCATTTTATGTCATTAAAATACACTACACGTCTTGTTAACTTGGTGTTAATAGATGCATGGTATTCTTTTCTATGTGCATTCTAACATGTCATCACCCTCTAGTGTTGGATACTTATGTTATTTTTATTTTTCTGTTATAAATTAAACCATTATTAACATCCATTCTCAGTCATACCCTGGCATGTGTTAGCTTCAGAATTTGTCAAAACCTGTACTTGTATCATTTTGCTGAGAAAAAATGCTTTAGCACTCAGCACTTCCTCGGGGTTCATTGCACCTGCTAGAACTTGTATGAGTCACGCCGCTGCCCTACAAGACAAAGTGCCATATCGTTTGGTACTCGTTGATTTTGACAGGGCTCATGGGTCCTGGAACCAACTGATGGTGAGTACGAAGGTACCACTAGATACATTCTCATGCACGTATACAATGGTTAGGGCTATGTTATTCTTGGTGTGTAATATAATTATGTCTTTAACAAACTTTTCATATCTCAATTTCTGTGTTTTCTTTTTACTGATTCAGAAGAGTAATTTTTTCTTTAGAAGAGTAAACTTTTCTCCTAGGAATTTACCCCCAATGATATAGAGTATATACCCAAAAATACTTGTGTAAAAGTGTCTATAACACTCAGCATTAAACAATTTACTGGAAGCAACTTAAATTTACATCAAAAATAGATGAAAAACAGCGAGTATTTATAACATAAATGTTCATAATGATGAACATTGTAAAGTGTCATCATTAAAGCAAATGACCTACAGACTTGCACCTAACACAGAAGAACCCTAAAACCATGCTCATTGCAGGAAGTAAGACGCTTGTATTATAACTGCATTCCATGTGTTCAGGAACCTAAAAGTTTAAGCATGTTAAGTAGACACAAAAAAAAAAACATAAAAAAGGCACAAATGCAACTTCCAGTGGTGACAATTACAATGCCCTAGATGAAAAATGTCAATTATGTCTATTTTTTCTTTGCATTTTTGCTAAATTCATGTCCCACTCTGAGATAAAATATTCACCCAACTTTCTTGTAATTTCTTTGAATTTTTAATTCTATATTGAAATATCACCTGAAATGTAGTTAGCATGGTGTAAAGTAGGATCTAATTTATTTTTCTGCATTATTAATAATATTCAGAACATTAATTATATTGTCCAACATTGTAGCATTATTTGAAATGTCAGTTTTTAACATTCATGAGTACAGGTATGTATTAGTGTCAGTTTTTTTCTGTATCTCGATTTCATTTTGGCTTAGTTTACAATCTGTATATTCACTGTGTTTATACCTGTTCTGCTTCTTGGTGTTATAATTTATTCCATCAGGGAGGAGACTCTCAGCATCACAACGTCTGAGGGTCTGCCGCCCTGACACTTGGTTCAGTTGTGTCCATGTGAGGATCTCATGAGGCTGTTTCATTGCCCAGTTCCCGTACACGGTAGCAGCTTTTCTTCAGCTCATTCTTTTACCCAGCCTTCCCTTCTTTATTGCAGGAAGTGTCAATGGGATTTATCTACTCATTCTTTTGTTCTTTCATTTATTCATGAATTAGTATTGAACTAATTAGTTCAGTACTGAACTAGGTACTGGTGATATCGAAGAGATACTATCTCTAAGATTTGTCTGTCAAATTAGGCTAATAATCACAAAGTAAACATTACAATTGATGAGGAGTGGAAAATGCTTTTCACAAATGGAATCCATCTTTCACAGAAACGGTTATCTCATAAGAAGTCCAAGTTCTCCTTCAGTATGGCCCCACTGCCCTTCATGTAGCATCAACTTCCCATAACACAGATGGATGATGCATTTTTGTGCTTACCAGAGGGTTTCAGAGTATCCATGTTTCAGATTTCTTTGGTCATTTCGATTAGGGATGGTAAGATGTAATGCATATCTTATATAAAATTTCTTATATGTATTCTTAAGAAGTTAGGGTACACTTTAATGAAAATCTTCCTGTTCCCCAGGAATGAGTGCATTTTATCACTTTCTATGAGTAGCTTTCTCTGGACCTTAAAAGAAGGTTCAGAGTTTGTTCATAATAAAACATTTCCTAATACAATAAAATTGACCAATTCGTAGATCACCTGGAGAATGTCACTCATTGCCTGTGGTTACTAAGGGAGTATATTAATAATCACTTTTTTAATGAAGAAAACTTCTGCGTCAAAAGATTCTACATAATATGCAGATGATGTATTAGAATGATGTATCTGAAACCTATATACCCTATTTTTGGACTATAAGAGGCACCCCCTCAAATTTGCAGGGAAGTGGGGGTGTGTCTTATAGTCTGAATGTAGCTTTACATTTACATTGGTGAAATATTATGTTATTTATGTTATTTAATGTTTTACCACATTTTTTGCTTCAAACTTTTTTTCCCTATTTTCCTCCTCTAAAACCCAGGTGTGCCTTATGGTCTGAAAATATGGTAATTTTATGAACCAGTGTCACCTCAATAAATTTAATAAAAATAAAAAATTAAAAATAATTTAAAAAGGATTTTACAGTAATTTTTTGCAGAATTTATAAGTTTTTCCATTCTGTCTTGTTTTTTTTCCCTTTTAACAAATAGTTTTAACATTGATTTCTTGAGTATAAGGCATTTTACATTTTTTGTGTTCAATTCCTTCACAAAGCCCACTCTTTACTCTTCACAGGGTCAGAAATGTTTTGTGATAGCAAACCTCTGTTTAACATCTATCTATCATCTCTCCACACACATGCAGGTACCCATGCACACTAATCATTAATGTTTAGGACAGACCATTTTCTTTTTGCAGCCTTCTTTAGTTAGCTCTACCCTCTAAACATCTTATCAACAGAAATATTTTGTACAAATGTGACAGCGATCCATAAAATCTGTTTACGTCATTCAGACTGAAAAGTATATGTATATACTGGGTATCTCCTCAGAGAGCTGATACACTTCTTTTGATGAGGCCTGACTTCTGGTACTTTCGGGCAGGGTTTGGACAATGAGAGTTCCCTGACTGAATTTGCAGTGAGAAGGCAGAAGTGCTCTTAAATGCTGAAATTTCACAAATGCATAGTTCAACACACTCTTTAGTGGTGGTAAAATCATCTCTTTAGAACTGTTGGTTTTAGTAATAGTTGTGAATATAAAATCTGTTAAGTGTTTTTTTCTTGTGGAGTTGGGATAAGATCCCTTATGGACACCTTCCAAATCCCCAGTATGCATTTTGTCTGAAATGATAGCATGTGACTACAATGTTAAAATGCTTATTTAACACACTGACTGAACATCACAAAGCTCAAAGTAAAATCTAGCTGGTTTAAAACATAGCACTTGAGTCACTTTTGAACTTGTACAGCTGTCATTAGACGTTTATGAAAAAGTCCAAATGAGTTTTTACTATAAAAATCATTGTTTCTCTGTACCTCCGAGGCCTATTTTGGTGTCTAGCAAACACAGCAAGCGATTGTAATTTCCTGACTTAAAAATGCATTAACAAATGACTTCCAACTATGAGAATAATTTAGTGCTTCACTGAATTGTAACCTAAGAAAAGTGTGAGCAAGCATAGTCACTCTTTAACTTATTTTGTTAAAAGCTTGATTAAACAAATAATAATAATATACACTGTTACTTAATCTTATTATTAGATCACTGCTGATTTTAAAAATTTAGAGATTGTAATTCTAAACAATTCATCAAAAGACAAAAGTTAAAATACTAAGTTTGGCATCATGCGTTTCTGACATTTTATCTTTGTCACCATTCTTTTAATGCTCTGACATGTTTTGCATGTTGTAATCACCATAACAACTCAGATGAATGAAGTGAAATAAACCGAACTTTCCCACTGGCACAGTGATATTGTAATGTTGAAAGCCACATGAAATAAGGTTATTAATGGAGTTAAAATCGCAAGCCAACAAGCAACTTTAGGCTATTTCTTTTGTTTATTTATTCTTTTAGTTTCTATTACTTAAAAAATAGCTATATTAAAAACTTGTTCTATTTTTTAACTGAATTCTTATATTGCACAAAGTCCACAGTGATCCAAAAGACACTATATTTTATTAGTTTGGGAATATGTGTGTATATATGTATATATACACACGTATGCACATAATATATATATATTTAGTTATGTATGGATACAAATTATATTTAATTATATATTAAAATATATTAATTTTCAGAAATGTGAGCACTAACCAACCTGAAATAGTTGAGTATATGAACTTTTTATAATTCAATGAATATTTCCCATTTTCATTTATTATATTTGTTGATTTTTAAGTCTTAAATTAGTGGAGTTTTCTTAGCCTTGAGTTAATTGCTTTGTTAATGATTTTTTAATAAAACAAAGACATTAGAGAACCCTAATAGTTAAGGAAATACTTACAAATGAAATATAATACTTTATGGCTTAAATTATTATATTTATAGCTTTTCACAATTTTGAAAAGTTGTAGAATTTCTGTCCAATGAACTAACATGTATTTTTGTATTGACTAGAGTATTTAATTCTGCAATTTAGAAAATGGAATATTATTTCTTTTAGTATTACACAATTAACTTTCCAAAACTGACTTCCCAAAATAAATATTCTCATTAAATATACTCATTATTTAAACTCAGAAATATTTTTCAAAATTTATATATGCATGTAATACAACATGAATTATCAACAACTTAACGTATTTTTATTTATTATTTTAATTAACAAAGACTGAAGTCATATTAATCTGAATCTGGCTGACCCAGTTAAAAACCAATCTAACATGTTAATTACCCAAAATTAATACTCAAATGGTTATGCGGAAAACCTTTTGATATTTTGAAGTTTGTGGTTGTTTGTACTGGGTGCTGGTGGCATTAAACATTATCTATCGATTCATTTTCATTTCTTAAAGATGCAGCATAAATTTTTAGGTGTCATGTTCCAGAACTTCCCCCAAAACTTCCAGCCTAGTATGAGCGAGGGCAATGGTCGTGTTTGTAGTGATGCTATCAGTGGAAGAGGAGTTTCTGCAGTATCACAAGAAAATGAATTTCCCAAGACCCGCACGGTGCAGAGGATCAGGGATCAGTGGTGAACTTTACTGATTATGCAAAATGCAGGGGGTTTCGTGCTTGACTTTCCAATGTCCCATCTTTGTTGGATCTGCCATGGAAAAAAGTCCAATCTTGTATTCAGTAGTTGCCAGTATAAGGGCCACTGCCCAGAGTTTCAGTTCCATATTAAAGTCCAGTCCAGTCAGGCATCTGGCTAGCTTAGTGTGCAGTCCATTGTACTGCAGTATTGAGGGTCCTTTCTGAAGAGTGCGTGTGGAGTCTACGTCATGGGCAACGTGGCTGCTAGGGCCACGTGGCCATAGAACAAGTCTGTGGAAGTGTGTACTCATCATTGGGTGAGAAAGAGAAAGAGCTTTTTGTTCCCCTGTTTTTGGGACAGACTGGGTGCTTTTTCAAATTGGCCAATCAACTTCCCAGGCTTTAGTGGGCTTTGGGTGGGTTCACAACCCCTAGTTGGTTGGGCACCTCCCCCTGTGCCTCCCATAGTCCAGTGCTGGAGGGTGGGTAAGGGAAGAGAGTTAATGTGCTCTCCAGATCTATGTTATAACTCCCTGGTGTGGCGTGTGAAGCTGCAGCTTCCTGGCTAAGCAAGCAGGCTTATGCTCCCCAGTTTATTAAGCTCCATGTCCAAATCCCTTTGCACCCCTTTAAAATTTATAATTAGTTAAATACTGATGTTAACAGAGATAATATTTGATTTTGGAGAGTCACTTTTATAATTTAGAATAAAAAATTATCAAGATAGCATAAGATTTATAGTGTGAGGACCTATAATCACTTACATTGTCTTTGTAGGACCAAAGTAATTGAAGTGTTTAAATCACAGTTGTTAATTTCTTACAGTCATCCTTTCTTTCACCTGAACTCAACAACTCTTTGTATTCTCTCATCTGCAAATGTCTTTTGGTGTGCTAAAAAAGGCACGAGTCTCCTGTCTGAATGCTGGTTTTCCCAGTGCTATGCATGAGTCAAGAGATTGAGTGAGACAGCAGTCCTAAAATGAAAATGAAATCATACTTCACCACTTATTAAGACCATTTGATGACCCAACATGCACACAAATGAATATAATGTTACCTATAATAATTGTCCTATTAAATACGGAAGTGTGAAGTAGAAGATTGGAAGACCAAAATTGAAGGGGTAGATTCTGGGGCTTTAATTTGAAATAGTGTGAATTGTATCAGCAAATAGCTTCCAGATCCCTTCCTAACTCTGTATACTCTCATTGTTTAGGGCCTGTGTTTTTTTTTTTTTTTTTTTTTAACAAGTTTACAGTTTACAGTCAAGACTAGAGATTCTTACCTCTGTTGAGCTAATCTTGTTACGTGCTGCTTCTGTACTGATTAGATTAGTGCTCTAGGTTCCACAGTCTTTCTCCTCTCCTGACATTTCTGTGGTGGTTCCATTTCCAGTGAAAAGACTAAAGGCCAGGATTGGGGGACACCAGAAGCAGCATCCTGAGTAATGACAGGCAGTGGTCTGTTTGAAATTGTTTCTCGGGAGACAGTTCCCAATCTTCAGAGAAAAAAAAATCTCTCAAAAAACTTACATGTAGTCAGGTGTAGAGAAAGCACAAGAACATATGAAAACATAAATAATAAAAAATATAGAATGCAAGGGTTTTCTTAGAAAATTGCACAGTTAATTGCCAGATTTGTGATACAGATCAACAATTTTCAACCTTTTTTCAACTTGTGGCATACCTAATGAATTACTAAAATTTTGTGGCATACCAAAAATATATATTTTTTCAATCTGACAAAAATGGTTAAAATTATTTTCAACAAGACTAGTAATTATCTACCCTTTTTTGTTCTTTGCTCCAAAGTGACTTTTTAAAAATTCAGGTGCCTGTAGTTGTTTAGAAGGATTTCTGGTACCAAAAATTAACCAATCAGATGCAACCTTACTATGTATCACTGATTAGAGAAATGCAAGTTAAAACCACAATGAGGTCACCTCAGGCCTGTCAGAATGGCAGTTACCAATAAATCAGCCAACAGTGTGGTTCAGTTGTTTGGAGTGCCATCCTGTAAACTGGAGGGTGGAGGGTTTGATTCCTGGTTAGGGCAAATGCCTAGCTTGTAGGTCCGGTCCCTGGTTGTGGCTCAGACAAGAGGCAATCGATTGATGTTTCTCTCTCTCTCTCTCCCTCCCTTCTCCACTCTCTAAAATCATAAGCATGTCCTTAGGTGAGGATAAAAAAATATAAATAAAAATAAACAAACAAGTGTTGGTGAGGATGTGGGGAAAGAGGAACACTTACTTGTGCACTGTTTGTGGAAAGGCAGATTGATGCCATCACTGCGGAAAGAAGTATGGATTGCCTCCAAAATATTAAAAATAGAACTACCTTATGGCTCAGCAATTCCACTTCTGGGAATCCATTTGAAGAAATCCGAAGTACTGATTCAAAAAATATATATTATATACCCCTATGTTCATTGCAGTGTTACTTATAATGGTCAAAATTTGGAAGCAGCCCAAGTGCCCTTCAGTAGATGGGTGGGTAAAAAGTGGTGGTGCATTTACACAATAGAATACTACTTGAACATAAAGAAGGAAGGAAATTTTACCTTTTGTGACAGCATGAATGGACCTGGAGAGTAGTATGCTAAGTGAAATAAGCCAGTCAGAGAAAGACAAGCACAATATTATCTCACTTGTACTTGGAATGTAGTGAACAAGATAAACTAACAAAGTGGAGACAGACTCATGGATAACAGGGAACAGACTGACCCGTATTGAAAGGGTGGGGGTCAGGGGGTGGGTGAGAAGAGAGAGGGTATTAGCAAAGGAAAAAAAGAAAGACTCATGGACACAGACCACGCAGTATGGTGATTGCTGGAGGGAAGCAGGATGGGGAGGTAAGGGGGTAATGGGAGGGTAAATGGGTGATGGAAGGAGACTTGACTTGAAAGTGATAAACATGCAGTGTACCCACGACATATTGTAGAACTGTATATCTGAACCCTGTATAATTTTATCAACTGATATTACCCCAATAAGTTCAAAAAATAAGAATGGGTATTAGTCAAATTTAAACCTATTGCATTGGCTTTCTGATTTTTTTCTCTCCTTTTTAATCTTTTGCCCCATATTTTTCCACTCAGTAATTTCTTTGACTTTCTTCTTCTGAGTTGCTTTTTATTTGTTCATTTGTTTTGGTCCCTGTTTTTCACATAGGATACTACCCTTCAATGTCTGATGGTGATCATTTATGTTTAAGGAAGAGGCACTTCATGGTGGGAAGCATTTAGTAGCCAACCGCCACCATTTTCACTGAGGCTTCCCAAATGTTAATATCTCTAGGTCTTTTATCTCTGCAGAGAGTGAGCTTCCTTACACAAATTTCCAGGAACATAAGCCTGATTTCTGTTGTCTCAGAGCTGATTTGAAGTAAATGGCTTGTGGAGCCCATGCTGTGTAATTTGCAGATATCACTCAATCCCTTCGTTTACAGTCCCTGGGTTCAGAGCCTTTACTGTGGAATTTCTTTAGGCAACATATTTTGCTGCTTTTCTATGCATGAACAGAGGGTGAGGCCAAGACTCTCAGAACTAACTGCTCCGTCAACAGTCTGAGTCAGCTCCTCTGCATATAGGCTCCTGCCTTTACTTGAATCTTTCTTCTTTTTGTTTTCCCTCTCTGTAATCACTAGGTTTGATCTCTTCTCTGCGAAGTCATTGCCATGCCTCCATGTTTCTTGTTTCTTACATTAGAGTTTAGAATTGCAGATGCTTCCTGCTTTGACCTGCTATGCTTATCAAGCATAGCATGTGTGTTATTGCTGTGCTTGTTTTTGCTCTATCGTCACCTTGCTGTGCTAAAACCAGAAGTCAGAAATATATATATATATATATATATATTTATTTGTTCATATTGGTCATAGTAGTCTCTGCATTTGAAAAGAATTCCACAAATGTGTATCTATGACAACATATATAAGCGTTTAGTAGAATATACTTTAACAAATATTTTACCAAGTATGCTAGGCAGTAGGGAACAACTTTCTTGTGGGTAAGAAATAATAAATAAAAATTGTACAACAACTGAAGTTAATGTTCAGTTCCGTGAAAAAAACAACACAGCAGATAAGCGCATAGTAACAGATTAGAAGGGTAAGTAAATTCAAGGAAGTCTCTTTCTATTACTTAACATTTCTCTTTTTGAATAAAATTTCTTAACACAAGGATCACATGAATCATTCAAAAATTCATTTAGAAATAAAAATGATACTTGTAGTTGTTAGTAGGGGTTATAATTACTTTACAAGAAGTATATCTCTTCTCTTTATTTTCCTTGTCTTTAGAGAATTGGAAAAATAAAGCTATTTAATGAATGTATGATTTAAATACCCTTTGGAAATCTAAGTTGCCATTGAAAAAGATGTATAATGGAGTTAGATTCCTTTGTTTATGGGGCTGGAGGGGAGAGAGAAAGAAACCTGAGGCTAATAGAAATAGATTGAATCTCACTTATGGGGCATAGATTAAAATAATGTATTTCATTGTGGGTCTCCCTTCAGAATTCAAACTAAATATCATTTACTTTTTCCATTTAAGTAATAGCTTCAGGGCTTTAAAAATCATTATCAGAAGATAACCTAATATATCACTGATACAGTTTCTTCCTATAGCAGTATCATTGATTGACAAAACACCATGTTAGCAATATCACCCTTTATAGTCTTGAAATGATAAAATAGAAAAAGGCTCTCCAAATGCAACTTTTGCAGTAAAATTATCCTGGAATATTCTCTATTGTCTTGCTTTGTTTTATTGAAAAAGAAATAATTTCTAATACTTTCTGTGCATTGCTTCAAAATAATGATTTATTTGGTTTATTTATAATTTATTATCTTTTGAATATTTTGCAGACATTTACTATATAATACTCATTTAATTTAAAAGGTGTTCAATACCAGTACTTTACTAAAAACCACTAAAGAAATATTGAGAATATTTTAACCTCGTGTGTAATACTTGTTATTTAAAAAATGTATTTTACATATAGGAGTGTTCTTAAAGTTTTAAAGCTTTTTTCCTAACTTTTACTACTAGAATCAATGACATATACTTTTGATGTTTTGCATATATAAATCTGTAGGAAATAGCCCCAGAAGTGGAATTACAGAACACAAAGGCCCAGCCTTTTGCAATGAAATCATGTGGTTTCATAATTGACTATGTAAAACTAAGTACCCAGGGGCATTATCCTTCCTACCCTGGCCCTGCCTCTCCGCCCAGTCTCCTGACCACATTTGGAAGTAAATCTTTACTGTGTCTTGTGTATCAAAGCAGTCTGTAGATGAATGCATTCCTTGCCTTTTCTTGGTGTCAGATGGTTCCCAGACTTACTGTTGATCATGTCACTGGATATGTAAGTGTTGAATAACCACACTCTACACCTGAAACAAATGTTATGTGGTACGTTAACTATATTTTAATAAAAATGTAAAACATATATCTTTATCCTCAAGTGGTTTAAAATCTATTTAAGAATATAAACAAGACAATATGGTTCTGCCATAAAAATATCTGTCATAGGCAGGTATAATACCATTAGTTCTTTGAGCTATTTGGAAATGTTCAGAATTTCTCTTCCAGTGAATTTGCTACATTTTTTATTATAGAAAATTTCAAACACCCATTAGAGTAAAATGGTGCAATGTACCTCCATGAACCATTACTTAGCTTTAAAAAACATCATCTTTGTATCACTTAAAATTTTTGTCTTTTCTCTTCTTTCCTGAAACCTTCAAAGAAAATCTTGACATTGTGTAACTTCATGTGTAAATACTCAGTATGTATCTCTAATAGATAAAAACTTTAAACACATAATTATAATAGCATTATTTTTTATTGTTGTTCAAGTACAGTTTTCTGTCCTTTACCCCCATCCCAGCCCTCCTCTCCTCCCTTCCATCTCCACTCCCCCCTTGTTATTGTCCATGTGTCTTTTATACTAGTTCCTGCAAACACTTCCCCCCTTCCCCTGAAATTCCCTCCTCTCTCCCCTCTGGTCACTGTCAGCCTATTCTCTATTTCAGTGTCTTTGGTTATATTTTGCTTGCTTGTTTGTTTTGCTGATTAGATTCCTGTTAAAGGTGAGATCATGTGGCATTTGTTTTTCACCGCCTGGCTTATTTCACTCAGCATAATGCTTTCCAGTTCCATCCATGCCGTTGCAAAGGGTAGGAGCTCCTTCTTTCTTTCTGCTGCATAGAATTTCATTGTGTAAATGTACCATAGTTTTTTGATCCTTGCATTTACTGATGGGCACCTAGGTTGCTTCCAGCACTTGGCTATTGTAAGTTGTGCTGCTATGAACATTGGGGTGCATAGGTTTTTTTGGATTGGTATTTCAGGGTTCTTAGGATATAATCCTGGCAGTGGAATTGCTATAATAGCATTATTAAATGAACAATATTGACAGTAATTCCTTAATAACATCTAAGAGGTAGTCCTCATTCAATTACCTTCAGTTTTATAGCATTCCTTTCAACCGTGTAAATAGTGAATGAAGTATTTAAGAAATAAGACTATTAATTTTAACTTTCATAAAAGTAATAACAAAATCACAGGAACTAGTTTACTATGCCTTTATTTTCTAAAGCAAAATAAATGTTGTCTTAAAGAGATCACCTCTAAATTGTCCACACACTATCCAGATGGAATGGCTCTGTTTATTCTGGTTTCAACTTAGAAGGTCAGCAAGTACATAAACTTCTTGATTTGTGATGGCGATGTGATGCCGCACGCATTTGCAGGGAAGGGATGGAATTAGTGTCAGGTGTGTTAAAGCACTGCAGGTAATTGCAATCATTTTTAAGGACAAACAACAGCATAGGGAAATCTCACAGATCAAAACAAATATTTAACAGGTATGTGACATACCTGGGCCTTGTTACTCAGCAACCAAATTACAGTGGAAAGAAAGATCAGGACGAACACAGATTACATTACAAATCTAAAAAAAACATATTTCAATTTTCAAAGAAACATTTGTTTGCCTGAATATGTACATATTTAAATGACAACTTACATGTTAGACTTTGAATGTTGGTATATTTTTTAAAGTTTTCTCAGTATATTTTTAAAGTTATAGTGCACATTTTAATTTTTACTATTGTCACAGTGAGAGACATGGAACATGCTGAAAAATACCCAAAACTTTGTAAAAATTGTAGTGGCTTTTTCTTACTTAAAAATATAATTTCTTAGTGGACTATAACATCAAAGATCCATTTTCTAATAACAGATGATCATTTTCTAATTATAGGTATACAAAACATATTTAGTTAATATGAGCACCAGAAACTGGCTAGCTACCAACAAGGGAACACTTAGAATTATTCTTATATTGCTTTATGAGTGATAATTAGTATTTTAAAGGCATTATTCTGCTAGATGCTTATAATTTATACAGGTATTTTCTTAAATTTTTATTATGCCATAAATCCTACATACATAAGCAGCAACTATAAAAAGTCAAGTGAGATGCAGAGGTGAAAATGCAAGCTGTCATTGTTCCACACAGCCTGAATGTGGACACATGCTGCTCATGTGTCTCTTGAATATTATAAATGTTGAATTGCGCATGCAGCATTCACACAAGAAACACAAATATGAGATATTATATTATCATGTCGCTCTAAGTACCCTCTTGTTTACCTTTCCTTATGAAACCTCCGTAGAATAAAAGGAATGCTTATCAGGTTTGCAGATCATAGAAAGGGAGTCTAGAACATGGAGACGTGTTAGGATATGGAGGGTCATAAACAATCGTGGCATGTTTATTATTTAAAACTAAAGCTAGAAACCACAGTTAGAAACTTTCTAACTGCCTAGTCTAACAAAATCAATTATGTATATATAGACTTTCCTTTACATGAAAAAAATACACAAATATTTCAAGCAATGTTAGCATGAGGAAGAGAATCTGCAGAGGTATACAAATAATGTTAGTGGAATAAATTTCAGCAACCTCAAAACCAGAATTTTATAATTTTAATATATGACATGGAAATAAAAATGTAAGCATCATTGGGCAAGAAAAATAATTGTAAAAGACTCCTTCTTCATCCATGTTCTCCATTCCTTTTATTAAATATATGGTTGTTATAATTCTCTTTACTCCTTGTACTTCCTATCACTTAAAAAATGTACATTTTACTCAATTGGATATCTTTATAAATTTAATTAATAAAAGTTAACCTTTATTTCTGTATTCATATATTTTAAAGTTATGTTTCACTTCACACAATAAATTATGAGTAATTTAGCATGTACTAACTTTCTTTCAATTTTCCTCACATCTCAAATTATGTCTGATATTCTAGTACTCTAATAATTTCAGACATTGAAATATATATCAACTATAATTGTCTTCAATGTTTTTATAGTAGGTTCATTCTGAAATGAATTTTAATAAACACAATATAGAGTATTGTGATTATGTAGTTACTATTAACTAGGTGATGTGTTGGGCTCCTGCAAAAAATAAATATAATTATTTTACCTTTAACAAAACTTTTCTGTCTGAGGAGTATATGCATACACATAGAACAATAGACTCTCTTTTATTTAAAATATTTTTCATATTTTTCAATTACAGTTGACATATAATATACTAGTTTCAGGTGTACAATCCAGTGATTAGACATTTATATAACTTGTGATCACCCTGACAAATTTGGTACCCATCAACACCAACATAGTTATTGCAGTATTGTTCACTATGTGTCCTCTGCTGTATTTTATGTCCCATGACTATTCTGTAACTACCAATTAGTGCTTCTCAATGTCTTTCTTTTTTTACCGAGTCCCCAAACCACTACCATCTGGCAACTGTCAAAACATTCTCTGTATCTACGAGTCTGTTTCTGTTCTCCTTCTTTGTTTATTTTGTTTTTTAGATTCCACATGAAGTGAAACCATTTGGCATTTGTCTTTCTCTGACTTATTTCACCCAGGACAGTACCCTCTAGGTCCACCCATGTTATTTTAGATGGCAAGATTTTTTTCTTTTTTATGGCTGAGTCATTTTGTTGTGTATATGCACCATTTCCTCTTTATTAGTTCATCTATTGGTGAACACTTAGGTTGCTTATCTTGGTTACTATAAATAATGCTGCAATAAAAATATGAATTGTCTTTTAATTTTTTGTTTTGGGTAACTTTGTATGAATACCCAGGACTGGAATTGTTGGGTGCTACTTTGTCTCTTGTTTACAGCTTTTGTTTTGTTTGTTGTAAGTATTGCTATCCTAGCTTTTGTTGTTTTATTATTTTGCCTCCATTTTTATGAAATATCCTTGTTCATCCCTTTACTTTCAATCTGTGTGTGTCCTTCAGTCTGAAGCAGTATCTTGTGAACAGCAGAGTAAGGGTCTTGTTTCTTGTTATCCATTCAGCCACTGTGTATATTTTCACTGGAGCAAGTAATCTGTTTGCATTTAAAGTAATTGTTGATAGACATGCATTTATTAACATTTTATTGTTCATATTTTAAATCAGTTTCTTCCTCTTAAAGAAGACCCTTTAATATTTGTTGTAATATTGCTTTGGTGGTGATGAACTCTATCTAGCATTTTCTTGTCTGGAATGCTCTTTATCAACTCTAAATTATAGTTTTGCAGGGTAGAGTAATCTTGGTTGTAGGCCCTTGCTTTTCATCACTTTGCAAATTTCACACCAATTTCTTACAGCCTGCAAAGTTTCTGTTGAGAAATCAGCTGTCAGTATTACTGGAACTGGAATCAGTTTTCATATGTATGTATGTGTGTGTGTATGCATGTATGTATATATATAGTTGTTCAAGTACAGTTGTCTCCATTTGCCTACCACCACTTCTCCCCATCCCACCCTCAGTCCTATCCACCTTTGGCTTTGTCCATAGGTCTTTTATACATATTTCTTGATGTGTAAAAGACCTGTCCCTGCCTTTTATGCATCCCTGTCCCTGTTCCTTCCCTGTCTTTCCTCCATTGCATCCCACCTACCTCCCTTTTGGTTACTATCACTTAAGTCTGTATGTCAATGTCTCTGATTATATTTTGCTCACTTGTTTGTTTGTTGATTAGGTTCCACATATAGGTGAGATCATATGATATTTATCTTTCACCACCTGGCTTATTTCACTTAGCATAATGCTCTCTAGTTCCGTCCATGCTTTCATGAAGGGTAGAAGTTCCTTCTTCCTTTCTGCTGTGTAATATTTCATTGTGTCAAAGTACCACAGTTTTTTGTTCTACTCATTTACTGATGGGAACTTAGGTTGCTTCCAGCACTTGGCTACTGCAAATTGTGCTGCTATGAGCATTGAGGTGCATAGGTTCTTTTAAATTGGTATTTCAGGTTTCTTAGAGTATAACCCCAGCAGTGCAATTGCTGGGTCAAAAGACAGTTCCATCTTTTGTTTTTTGAGGAAATTCCATACTGTTTTATACAGTGGCTATACCAGTTTGCATTTCCATCAACAATGTACTAGGGTTCTTTCTCCACAACCTCATAAGCACTTGTTCTTTGTTGATTTATTAATGATGGCCACTCTGACTGGTGTGAAGTGGTATCTCATTGTGTTTTTAGTTTGCATCTCTCTAATGGCTAGTGATGTTGAGCATTTTTCATGAGTCTATGGGCCATCTGTATGTCCTCCTTGGAGAAGTGTCTGTTCAGGTCCTTTGCACATTTTTTAATCAGATTGCTTGTCTTCCTGGTGTGGAGTTGTGTGAGTTCTTTATGTATTTTGGAGATCAAACCCTTGTCCAAGATATTGTTAGCAAATATATTTTCCCATATGTTTGGTTCCCTTTTCATTTCACTGATGTTTTCTTTAGCCTTTTAGAAGCTTTTTATTTTTATGAATTCCCATTTATTTATTCTTTCTGTTTCTAGAGCAAGGAAAGAATAGCTTATGTCTCTTGCTGTAGGGGATCATAGTTAGACCTCCTGATCTCTGTTTCATCCTTCCTGTATTTGCTTGTCTCCTGGATAAGGAAGGGGCTTCCTCTGCTTTATAGTAGAGTCTTTTCTCTGCAATAACTAAAACTCTTATGTAATAATGATCATCATAACAACTCTGAAACAAACTATAGAAATCATCCCTGAAAGTCTAGTCTTTGTAATACAATTCTGTACAGTCAGATATCCATCTCCACTCCAACTCTGACTTTAAAAAAAGAGGCAAAGCATAACAATTCAAACAGCCAACAAACAATTCATACATAAGAGGCTGCTTGTGAACAAGTTTCCCAAACATGGCCACTAATGTAACCTGCTGTTTTGATCTGTGTCTTAGTAGTGTAGTAGTTATTCACAAGTAAAGTTTTCTTTAATGAAGACTATAGGATCCTAAAGGTCCTGTGCAATTTCAGTGTTGATGATTTAAATTTTAGAAATAATAGCAATTATCAATAAAAGGCATTTAGCAGGAAATTATTAAAACTGTGAGGCAGCTACTCTGTAAGTTAATATCAAATGACAAAAGATAAGGTGTTGTTTTAGTTCAGGCTGCTATAACACAATGCCATAGACTGGGTAGCTTAAAATTAAATGACATTTATTTCTCACAGTTCTAGAGACTGGAAGTCTGAGATCAGGGTCTCAGTGTGGTCAAATCCTCTAAAGTCCCACTTGAGTTGCAGACTTGTCAGCTTCTCAATTTATCCTCAGATGACAGAGAACAGAGAGAGGAAGCAAGCTGTTTAGTCACGCTTATAAGGGCACTAATCTTATTCATGAAGGCTGTACCCTTAGCACCTCTTTAATCTGAGTTATGTCCCAAAGGTTCCACTTCCTGACATCATCGCATTGGCTAATAGGGTTCCAACATATCAATTTTTGGGGGACACAAACACTCAGTCTGTAATAGGTACTGAGCTATCTGTACTTAGCTGCTGAAATTTGTCAGCTCTGTGAAATATATTTTATATTACATTTTTCTTATATGTTACATATTCTTTATAAAGTTTAAAACATAAATTCTTAAGTTTTAAAATGACCCAGACACTTTATGAAAAATGTGTATATTAAACCCTTATTTTATGGTGCTACAAATAAAACCTACATTTTCATACACTATTTTATGTATGAAAAGGGGAAAATTGCCACTTCAATGAAATGAGAATAGCTCTTATGTCAAGAAAAAAACTAGTTTTAATTTTTAATATGGAGACAGAACAAAAAGACATTTTATCTGCTGATATTTTTATAGAGACTTTATTTTTTGGAAAAAAATTTATAATACTACTTATCAGCTTTTGTTTTCCTGGAAAATTTGTCCCTTTTTCATAGATGACCAGAGATCCATCCCATTTCTTTAATATGTACTATTAACATAGCTCAGGACAATCTAACAATAGTTGCCTAGGTGACTTGTGTGTTGTATTATAAAAATTGATTGAAATGTTCTTTAGTGTAAATGCAATATTAGGAACCTGCATTGTTTTACATGAAAAAAAACACTGCATCTGTTCTCTCTTGTGCACATTTTAGAGTATTGTCCTCAAAGAGTTTTCACTGTTTGTGTTGCATTCTCTATTTACTGTTGTAGTTCTTTCTTCTACAATACCTTCTCTAGATCATTTTCATCTGGGCAAAGTTTGGGTTTACTTTGTAGTACCAATTCATTTTTTACTATTATTGTTCCATAAGAAGAAATTCTTTGGTTCTATGAGAAACTCTTCCAGAGAAGGCAGGGCCAGGGCAGAACACAGGGTTCTATTTGAGAGCATGATGGAAGCCAAAGCTGCTTCCCCAGGTTAAGCCAGGTACCCAGAGACTTGTATGTGCATCTCTCAGGACTCAACATCTTGGTGGCATGATATTTTCCTATTCTGTCATATAACAATAATTATTTCTAATCTGTACTTTGATTTTGGCTTTATTAATTTTTTAAAAAGAAAAACTATTTAAATAGTGGTGATTCTCATTAATTTGAGTGTCATCAGGAATAAATGTACCCTTTTGTTATTTTATGCTGGAAAAGCAAAATAACTTACAGGTAAGAAGCTATTAAAATATTCTTTCTATATTGCTATCTAGATAAAGAAGGAGTAATTTTATTGTGCTTTCCTTTAGAAATGATTTCTCTTTACTGTTCTTTCTTATGATCAATTTCTATGTGCATTTAATTGATTTGACTATATTACACCGAATGCATTTAATTGATAAAGTCTATACTTTTATGTGTAACTTTTCAATAACATGTCTGTATTGTTAGTCAAAGTAATAAGATTAGTGATAAAGTCACTGCTTTTCATTCTTCTGACTCTCCTTATCAACAACTTTTTATCTGTGACCTAATATTAATTGACATTGGTCATGTGTGATATGAAGATAAAAAGCGTAGTTGTGCTGATGATGATTGTACATAAATATCAGAAGATTGATGTTGTATATCTGAATATCATTATCTATCTCATTAAATGATTCCATGGGAAAGTGTGTCTAATACCTAATTGCAATTTGTGTTGCTAGGTTATTTCCCAAAAGATTGGAGTGATTCACAAACCCACCAACAAGGCATAGAGTATCATTTTTTAACTCCTTGCCAACATCCATGCTATTGTTCTTTATAACCTTTTCTGCTTAAAATGAAAAAGTTGTTCATTGCTGTTTGACCTTGCTTTTCCTCTGACAGCAGTGACCTAGGCCATCTTTTGACAAGTGTATCAATGATGTACATTTCCTCTTCTGTGAAAGTCCTATTTGTATTCTTATTTTTTAATTAGTTTTCTGTTCTCATATAAATGTATAGGTACTTATTGTCAGTCCATTATTTATATGCAGAGGTTTTGCACCTGTATTTCCCAGCTTATCATTGTTCTGCTTTTGTTTTTTAAACAATAACCTTTATATAATAGTTTATCATTTCCTTTATGGATTTCTTCCTGTTCCGCTTAAGAAGATTCCTTCTAATTCAAGTTAACTTTTTTCTTGATTTTCTTTAAATTTAAATATAAGGGTATCATTCAGTTTTACAAATAAAGATGTAGAGATTTAAAAAGTTCAACATTTCTGTTGAGTAACTATAGCTCTTTTCAATTCCTAAACATCTTTATTATATTGTAACTATGTCATAATGTATGGCATCTGCCCTATTGAACATTTGTTATCAGGTGCCTGACAACCTATTTCTCTTCTTGCAATTTAAAGACCCTAAGTGTTGTTTTTAGGAAATGACTTTTCAAACATGTACTGTTTGATCTTGCTCCCAATTTCAAGTTGATCTTGATTGGATAAGCTGATCACATCTCATTCTAGTCCAATTAGAGCCAGTGATCTCTTTGTGATGTTGGGGTAGGAATGAGGGGAGAGGATAGCAAAAAAAACCAAACAAACAACAACCCTAAAACACAAAAACAACTTTCACTATTCCTCTTAATTTAGTGGTACTAATGTGTAAAACTTGGAATATTTGCAGTCATCTTGCTACAGTAATGAAAGCCAGCTAACGACAGAACTAATGCCTAAAAGGAGCAAAGTTCAAACATAGATACTGTTTGTTGTGTAGTGCCAACCAAGTCCCACCTGAAGCTAGGCCTGTCAATGGAACTTGCATTAAGAGAGCCAGAAAGTTCCTTTGTACATTAAGCCGTACTCAGATGGGTCCTCTCCCCTCCCGTGTACATCATGATGAGTCATCAAAGACATTCCCTAATAATGTGAACTATGGAGGGGAAGGGGAGAATCTCATACCTTTTGAGCTTTTTAAATCTAAATATTATATTTAATGTATAATATAAAGCTGTATCTTTTAGTCTTGAAATGTTCTTTTTATTTTCTTTTATAAAAATTGAGTACTTTTTACTGAAGTTTGGAATTCACAGCAAAATTAGGCAGAAGATACAGAGATTTCCTCTCCTTCCTGGCCCCCACACATGAACAGCCTCCCCCATCACCAACAGCTCACACCAGAGTGGTACATTTGTCATAGCTGCTCAACCCACACGGATACATCATTGTCACCCATAGTCCACAGTTTACACTAATGTTCACTCACACTTGGTTTCACACATCCACTGGGTGTAGACACATATCTCCATTGTAGCATCACACAGAGTCGTTTCATTGCCCTAAAATCCTTTGTGCACCTCCTGGTCCTCCCACCCTTTCTCATCTAACTCCTGCCAACCAACCACTCATCTTTTCACTGTTTCCATAATTTTGCCTTTCCCAGAATGTCATGTAGTGGACTCATAGAGCATGTAGCCTTTGCATATTGGCCTCTTGCACATAGCAATAGCATTTAAGTTTCCTCCACATCTCTTCATGGATAAATAGCTTACTTCTTTTTAGTGCTGAATAATATTCCACTGTCGGGACAGACCACAGTTTGTTTAGCCTTTCACCTGCTGAAACACGACTTGGTTAGGATGGCCTCTGATGTGTGGATGGTGCTGACTGTATAGCTAAGGCTCTACTACTACTGCTCTTTCTCTGGGAAGAGAGGTCATGGATATGAGAGTGACGGGGGCACATTCCTGTGTCAACTCACCAGCGTCTGAGTGTCAGAAGTGGGTGGTGCAGCCACAGCAGCAGCAGCGTCACTGTGGTGTCACGGTCACTGGGCTGGCTCCTCTGTAGGTCCATTGGGGGCCCTTGATGTGCACTGCACCAGTCTAACCAACAGCCTTCCAGGCCCTTAATTTTAGTCATTAAACCCCATCATGCTTAAAATATCTAAAGTGGTTTCTGTTCCCTATACTGAATTCTGAATGATGTAGTTTATTATTAAACCAGATAATTGCCCTGTTTTACTTTGGAGATGTTTTTCTCAGCTTCTTCATCTTCTTTCTTCATTGTTACTCTATTACAGTTGCCTCAGTTTTCCCCCTTTGCCCTCTCTGCTCAGCCTGCCCAGCCCTCACTCCCACAGTCAATCTCCACACCATTGTCCACATCCATGGGCTATTCATACGTTTTTTTTTACTAGTCCTTTCTTCTCCCTTGCACCATTATTCCTCTCCCCCATCTCCTCTGGACACTGCCATTCTATTTCATGTTTTGAAATACTTTAAGAGAAAGAATAGCTACTGTGTAGACCATGGTACCTTCTATACTATTCAGCACTTTCTCTAAGTGTTTCTCCTTTATAATTAGATGCATTTTCATTCTATATTGTATCCCACTTAAATTGTTTTTAACATTACCACAGATCAGCATAGCCTTTCACTTTTAACAGCCCAGTATGCTAGAGAGAAAACATAGTTATTTTTAACAATTGGCCCCCAATTTTTTATACAAGATCATTCTCTAATTGGGAGGTACCTGAGTGCACAACTTTAGTCATGAAACTTGAGACCCTGAGGTCATGGATGAAAGGGACAAAGAAACATGGTTGAAACTGTGCTATATCAGAAGTTACAAGGATTGGAGATTAGGGTAAAAACTAAGAGCAGAGTAGAAAATAGGGCTTTACCAAAACAGAAGTTTTTGATCTTCACTTTTAAGTTGTTTTCTGTGCTAGAGAAATTTGTTATAGGAAGGGCATTATGTACATGGGCTGGCATACTGCTTGATGTATTCAAGCAAATTGAGCTCCAAGAGGTTATAATTAATTTCTCATGATCACTAGATGTATTTTATTACTGTTGTTATTATTATTATTATTATTATTATTATTATTATTTAACTTGTGGAAGGGAAGAAACTTAGCTTACTCTTTTGGTTCAATCTGTCTGCATTTGGTATAAAGCAAATCACAAAAGAGTAGACGTTGGTGTTTTTTTGGTGGGGTAAATGACATTAAAAAACACTGCATCTTGTGTGAGGTTTCAGTAACTAAATATTAAAACACTTATTGCAGATATTTTTTGTAGTATTTTTTGACCAAGAGAGTATCAGAAACTAGACTGAGAGAGGGAGAGAGAGAAGGAAAGAAGCAGAAGGAAGGAAAGAGGGAAAGAGGAAGGAAGAAAGAAAGAAAAGAAGAGAAGAGAAAAAAGAAAGAGAAAGGAAGAAAGAAAACCAGATGTGTGTAGGGTAGACCTTTGAAGGGAGGATTGGAACAATCTAGGTAATATATTCTTGGAAGAAAGGAACTTAGCCATTTCAACAAGTCATTCTTCAGCATTGTTCACTGATGACTTCACATTAAGGATTTATTGGCAGCTAAGAAATAATATTTTAATAGTAATCGGTCCAATAAGCATGTGTTCTGGTGTGTTGGAGGAAGTATGGATAAAAGCTATTCTCTTTCTCTTTTTAAAATCAACAATAGCTTTTAAAGGGCTCTTAAAATAGCCTGACTTTTATTTGTGAATGATGAAAGATTTTTTAGAAGTATAAAGACTTGTTTGAAGACAACCAAATATTGTCATACACTTCTTGCTAAACATATTAATTTTATCCCTGCAACTTATAGCAACTTTTTCCCTTTAATTTAACTTTTTAAAATATAGAAATGTTTTTCCTTCTTGGAGGACTAAAATACAGGCTGTGTCACATTTAAAAAATTAATTTGTAAACATTTATATTTGCATAAGTTTAACCTTAACAAATAACTTTCGGAAGTGACAAAATTGTCAGCAACAGTTTAAGTTATGACTGTTGTTCGTGACAAAACAGTGGTATCAAAGAAGATTAAAAGGGACTGCTGTTGAAACATTTATTACCTGACCCCTCCCTTTTTTTCAAATGCAAGCATTTAACAATCATTTGCATAACATATTATGCTGTGTATAGCAATGAATGCACTGAAGTTTACCAGGCATTTAAGTTCCTCTTTTCAGGGTTTACTTAGAAAGACAGAGTACAGACAACTTAGGTGCTTCTTAGAGCAATCTGTTATTTCAAATCTTTTAAGATAATTTTAGTAGACATTTGGCTGATATTTGAAATAAAAGTTTATATTTTAAACAGCCAACATAGGATCACAGTCATGCAGCACACAGTAAAGTCAAAATGCAATTCGTTACCCACATGTCTGTGGCGATACCGATATAAACAAATCCATCCTACTGCCAGTTGTGGAAGAGTATAGCACATAAAATCGCAAAAGTGGTCCATACCATCTAGGTTTGTTTAAGTCCTCTGTAGCGTTCACACAATGACAGACTCACCTAACTACACATTTCTCAGAATGTCTCCTTGTCACATGACTTTAAATCTGTTTTTTTTCTGATGAAATTATTGAATAAACTCATATGCTTCTTAAAAACCTTTAAAGGGTTTTATGCAGGGATGGAAAGGTTAGAAAACTGACTAATGAAGAGGATCCTAGATTACAATAAGATAAACCCAAATTATTTCACTAACAATATTGTAAAATGTAATTCAGTTTTATTCATGACTTGTTGCTCAATCTCAAAAAGATCTTTTTAAAAATGTTGATATGTAAAATGAAATGTAGCATTCAGTTTGAGTCTTGTGTAACCTATAATCAAGAGCTATCTGAGAGTTTTTGTTTATGATTTAAAAATCCTCATCCACTCCAGGGTATAAGATCTGAATAATCTCCTTCTGTGTTTGAAGAAGTTGAGTCTTGCAGGTTATCTGCGTAGCCGGTATGAATGACTCTAGGTCACTCTAGTTCATGAAGTGTGCTCACACCAGTAACCTTCACAGTGGCATTCTGTTTGTGCAGAACTGCTCCAGCATGCATAAGTAGGATGACAAAGAGCAATTACACTTTGTAGAAAAATAAACAAAATATAGTAAATTGCTTATTTTGTGAACAACAGAAAAAAAGAATACCAAAGAATACTTATTCAATGATGGTCATGTATAAAGTCTCCTCTGTTCTGCTGGGCTAATGTAAGTTGTCTAAATTCAAGATAGCAGAAAATTAGATCACAATGTGGATAAGCAGACAGAAATATCTTTGCATTAGGACTTTATATGACCTTAATGTACACACATAAATATAGCCTCACATTTTAAATATTTTGTTTGCAACTTACTTTGCTGTATCTCAATATTTTTTTGATGAACAAATGGATCAAGCTAATTTTTCAAGTCAATTAAAAGATTTCTAAATCTTGAGGAACAATCAGAGTTGACTCCTAATTCTTCTCAATATTGCACGTTGGAAATTGTTCCAGATTTCATGACAGAAAGTGGAGCAGGTGAGACCCCAGCTACGACGGGTAAGTTGGGTTCCTTTAGCCACTTCCTGTGGCAGGGTAGGCCCCACTTTGCCTCTTAACTCCCCAAACCACCTAGGCTTCGCTTTCCTTGAGAATAATTTTCCTTTAATATTAGGGATTCTGGGTGCTCTATTGGGTTTAACATTTTGTCATCTATACCTCAGGAATGGTAGCATTCCCTGCCATTCTTTTTAAGATTTGCATAGTGATGAAACTTTGAAAGAAATAATATTTCTGTGCAACTTGATGTTCCTCAACCAACTTGATAGTCAAAAAAGACACATTAACCTGTAGAAGTCCTCAGTATTTGCTATGAAAAACACTCTAGAAAGTGGCTGTCCTACAAACACTATAATACCTAAATTTTAATAATTTTTACATATAACTATATTATATTTTTGTTCCACAGTCTTGTCACCTTTATCTTCCAGGCATAGGAGGCACTAAGATCTGTCACTTAAGCTGTGTTACATTCTGAAGCACGTGTTTTATTTATTTACTTCTTATTTTTTGTGTGTAGTTTTATTTAACTTTTTATTGTAGTACATGTTTTAGACAAGATTGGGCGCATTCAGGGTGGTATGGCCATAGCCTGGAGTACATGTTTTAAATTTAAGTCATTATTTGCTTTTGCTGAGGAAAGCTCATTTAATTCTGACCTTTAAAAATAATAATATTTTGAGAAATTTTAGTAATTTACACTCCTGGGAAGGTGTATGGAAAGCTCTAATGCTTGTATTCTTTGCCAATATCAGTTAATACTAATATAGCAATGTGTTTCCAGGGAAGACAATGCCTTATGTACAAAAGCCATGAGCCTCTAATATAGGGAAGATATCCATTGTACATTATAAAATTGAATAGTTATTCCATTATAGTAGTTTCACATCTATTATGACATTTCATAAGATCACCACATTTAAAATCCATTGACTTATGTATCTCCGTTACGTTTGAAGTTTTATTTATTTTAAAAAGTAATGCAAAGTAGAATCTTTTACCATTACAAAGTTAGGACTTTAGCATATTAAAATAATTTTAAACAGATCTGTACTTCCAACATATAAAAATAAAACTATGCTTTACTCTAGATAGTGACATATAACTATATAAAATCTATAAAGAATGACATTCACACACGCACATATACATCATCATAAAAATGGGTCTACCTGCTTTACCAATTTTGACGGTGGTTTCTGATTGAATTTATCTAGTGTTTTATCTGTTATTCAGCCTGTTATTTTAGCTTTCTATTTGAAAATTAAATTGAGGATTTATAATTACATATTCATATTTTTCTAAAGTATTTGCTTCAAAAGTTAAAACTTTATAATAGCAACAGAGTCAACAGGTCAAACTATTGGTTGAAAAATGCAAATGCATTTAACAAATTAAATATTTATATCCTATATCCCATTCCTGAGGTTCTATATTCTGTGAAAGACCTGTCAATCTTAACAATCAGGGTAATAGACTAGATGACTCCTTTAAAGTTCTATTGAGACCCAAGGAAAGACCTTCATAAGGCAGATCTTACTGTTGCAGATAGGAACTCTTATTCACGTCTGTTCTTCACTGAAGGGAGAAACATCAGCGTTTGAATGGTGCTAATGAAGCTTCTTGCTGTGCAACACAGAGCAAGCAATTTGAGGAGGTTGATGTGAATGAGTCTCTAAAGTGGAAGAACCACTTTGTGGAGCTGCATGTACTGTTCTTATAGAAGGTAGCACTCACCGAGGCCATTTCTGCCTTTTTTTCTGTTTGAAGGCAGCACTTCTAACAAATAAGCATAATATATGGTAATGTATTTTAGTAATTTTTACAATACATCAGTTTCCACTTGAACAGATATAACCCTCGCCCAATCACCACCACTGAGTTTCCTTTATTCCTGCTTTTATCTGATTAGGGTAAACAGCATAAATCCATTTTTTTCCCATCCTGGAGGAAAGCACCAAATTTATCTATTTCTCATTCAAAGATTAGCCGATGTCTTTTCCTAGAAGCTACCTTAGAAGTTAAAAACCAAAAACATAAACAAACAAACCAAAAAAAGAACAACTGACATAGTACATTGGTAGTTCTGCTTCATGGTATGTACACTTCTTCCTGTTTTCACAGGGACTTGTAATGTTCCCAGATACAACACTGAGTTTTCCCACGGGTCCATGCCCTGTCCTGCACCTGACCAGCTGCTGGTCAGTGCTGTACCGACCTTGGTCAGATTTGTAGAATGATAATCACAATTTTGACCATGTGGAAAATGCCTTTTTCCTTCCCCATTTACTTTCCATGTCATCATTTATGTCTTGTTCATGTTTCTGGGCTCTTAATATGACAATATACTTTTAAAGGTGTTTCTACCTACGAAATTTAAGATATTCTTACTTTTGACATTGAAATAATCTGAAGTTTGTACTGTTTATATTTGGATGTTTTGTGAATATTTGCTTCAATATTGTAAGCTATCTCATTTGCTAGTTTAATTGTTAATATTTTCTCTGGAATTCTTCCAAATGATTTCCCTCTTTCTAGATCAGCTTCTTATTTTATATCCCTACTAGTTAATGATTGTACCCCACTTGGAGAATCAAATTAGACTTTTCTGACTCCATGTCTTTCCCCATATCTTATCAAACATTAATTCTTGTAGCTTTGATTCACATATGTTTTTAATGTCTCTCAGTTTTTCATCTTTTCCGGCACTGCTGTAGGTCAGAACCACATCATATCTCACGCACATTATTCCAGGAGCCTTTTATCTCTCCAACTTCAACCCTTCTTCTTCCTCTTCAGGGTAATCTCTGCTTTCTACCCAGTGACATTGCTCTCAAAGATCTTTCTTCTAAATCTCTTGGAGCCCCTTATCATCTACAGGTTTCAGTCCAAATTGGTCAGGATCATACATGACACCTTCTGGGACCTGGAACTGGGCTAATACAAGATAGCTTCTCCCTATACTTCATGTCTCTTTACATATCTCATACTTTGTTACAAAAAAATTCCTTGGAGTTCTTTCCTATGACTGTATTATTTCATGCTTTTGTGCCTTTTTTCTTGCTTTCTTCTCTATGCCACTCTTTCCCCTTTTTTCTCTCTCCGAAAAGTGCATATCCATCTTGAATATCTCAGGTATCATTGATACCTAAAAATTTTTCCATTTCTTCTTTGGGTTCACTGAATGTTTCCTCTTCTTGGCTCCCAATACATATTATTGCAATGAATCATTTCACATTTGTTTCTAACTCCTTCTGATATGGGAAACTTTGAAAAACCTCTGTTTAACCTTTATTTGCCCAGGCCCCAGGCGCCCTAGAGAGAATGATGGGGCCGTCTGGGAGGGCTGGTGGCCGGATAGTGAGGACCGGAACTAGCACCCTCGCTGATAGAACAATTATCACATTCTGTTTCCGTATCCCACGTTTGTCACATAGACAGAAAGACCCCCTAATCTATATATTCCCCAAGAACCCTTTGTTCGGGGCTCAGAATTTGGAAATGACTCCTCTGGGCCCGTGCACGTTGCTTCATTTTCCTATAACACTTCAGTCAAAGAAGAGCCTTGGAATATGTATATCTGGGACCTGATAGGGGGCCAAATGCATAAGATACAATAAACAGATGGGTATTGAACTGAGCCAAACTAAACTTTTCCATTTATCTAAAACTTTCATCTTAAACATATACACTGTTTTAAAATATCTCCAGTGTTTTAATGTAGTTTTTAATAACTGAATAACATAAAGATTATAATAATTTTGAATTCACTTATTATTATAATATACCTATCCATGTCTATCTTCCTGTCTGTCTATCTATATCTAAATTAGCCCAAGGTTTAAGAAGACTTCTTTGACTTTCGAATGTCAATGTCTGATACATTACAAATGTAACTGTACTGCTAGAGAAGTATAATAGATTAATATTCTAGAGGGGAGAAATTATACTTACATTTTAGATTATAATCTAGAAGCATGATAGAATTTAATTTTTGAAGTATGTAAATTATAGGTTGCTATCCCATCAAAAATAAGAATAATGAACTCAAAAGAATTCACATCCTCACCTATAAATTTTTCTTACCTCCCACATAATGGTTATGCAATTAGTTACAACTCATTTGGATACTTTGGTGAAAAATTTAATGTCACATGTTTACTTTCACTAATAATGTCATTGATTTTGTCAAGCTACTAACAGTTGAATTTATCCAGCTGGAAAAAGTAAGACAAAGACAGATTGATGGTAACTTTTTATTGTCAAGGAGTTTAGGGAGAAATGCAATTTTTCTTTTACTATATATCAACCTTGACACATTTTACACTTTGTAGGATTACTTTAAAATGTTTTATGTAGTTAACTATCAGCAGTTTAGGTAATTTAAGTTTAAGATAGCTATAGAGCTAATAGTTTTAGAATTTTCTGTTATACCACATAAAGATTTGCGTACCACAAAAGACATACGAAGACATAGAACACTAGAGCAGAAATATGTATTTCCAGGCAGTGGAAAAACTATATTGCTATTTTAAGTAACATACTGAAATTTCAATTTCAACTTGGTCCCAAGCCAGCAAATATTAGAATTTAAACACTCTGAGACTTGTTTTACTATATCCCCTGAAAATATTAATCTTTGTATGTAAATGACAGAAATCTGTTGAATCAATTAGATGGCAATTTTTATTAAATTTGAATGTATTCTACAAGTTATTACATTAATTATCAATAATGTATTAAAATATGTTACAATCAACACTATGTACTACATCAATATGCTTTGTGCTCTATTAATTACTAACTGAAAGTTAATGTTCATCTGTGTCTCCTCCAGACAGATCATTCTGTTCTTCAGTGGCGAGTCACAAAAGCTAAATTACCAGCAGCATCTTTGTTTTACTTCTTATTTTAGCAAACTCAAAGATCCTACTGATAACATATCAGATAAATAGAATAACACATTTTCACTTAATAAGCAAAAGGCCAGACACATTTCTCTGTGGGGAATAATAAGTCCTTGAATGAAAGCAGAATGAGACTGTAAAGCTGTTGGGTAATGGTACAGAGCTTTTATATTCTGATTTGAACCCTGAAAAATTGTGTAGTATTCTTCTCTTAAAATATGATTTTAAAATTTTGGTTTCCTTAGGACACTTAACAGTTAACTCTTATTAAACCACCTTGGGTTGCTTGTAACCTTCACTTTAGGTCACACTAGCATCATTTCAGAACATACTTACTTTTGAGCATACAGCCTGACAGTATAAGACTGAAATCCTCTAAATCTGAGGACTTTCTCTCAATAATCATGTGTGGTATTGGAGGCTAAGGAAAAGAAGATTTATGAAAGTCAAAGGCACAGAGTGAGTGAACTGTCTGATTGTATATACCCATCATGAACACAATGCAGCTGGTTATCCTAGTTAGAATTTTGGAATTAAATACCCCTTTATAAATCTAACTCCACAGCACTATGCAGATCTCTGATTGTTTGATCTCCCCTCTTAGTTTCTTTCCTTTTAGAGATGATGTCCGGTCAGTTGAACCTCGGCCAGCCAATCACTCCCCTGTTTCTGACAGGGCTGGAGGTTACAAAGACATTTTGCTGAGACTTGTGAAAATAAAATGGCCAGAATGCAAATATAAAATATTCCATTTCCAGATACTAAAAACTGACACTTTAGAGCAGACACAAACTGAAATAAAACTGGTATGAGACTCGGCCTCAGTAAGTGAGGCCCAAGGTTTTCCAAGTTCAAGATAACAATTCAGGCCAGCCTTACTTGCTGTAGAAAATTTGGTGCTTATGCTCTGATTTATTGCGAAAGATATTCACTTATTTGTTCATTCATTTATATCTTTCTTTATTTGTTAATTCAGTACATAATTACTGCCCGCATTTTTTATCAAAGCACTTTGCTGGTCACTGGAGACATATCCCAGGTGTCTGCTCTCCTAGAGCTTAGAGTCTGCCTGCTGCATAAGTATCATATATGAGTGTCTATTTTTATTATTTTCTCTCCACTCTTGATTTATGTAGTAACCACAGTTCTATGAGTATCAAACTTTTTAAAGACCTTTTCACACAGTAATTAACGGTATACTGAATCACATGTATTAAAATCACACATGCAGGAATTTAGAAGTTTTAGACATTTGCTAGAAGTTAGCATTTCAATTAAAATTTTATTTTGATGATATTAGTTGATATAATTAATTTTTATAGCATTTCAATTAAAATTTCATTTTGATGATATTTGATAGAATTAATTTTTTTCTAAGGTTAATTTATTTCAGTGTTACTTTTGGCTAATTATATATAGTAACTAAAGTCCATGGGCTTTATTTTTTCAAAATCTTGCCAAATGCCACTATTGTATTTAATAAACAGAAAGCTATTACTACACATTATGCAAATTATTTTTCTCAAATAATGTCCACAATATAGAAGTAATAACAATATTTATGTGTATATTGAGTGATTTAAGTATGTTTTGAGGTAATTAAATTAATCTTTATTAATAATGTGCCAAGCAATATGGTATTGTTTACAGAGGCAAGACTGCCAGATGCCAGATGCGCTGAGATGCAGAATTCAGAATAGTACCCAGCACTGACAATCACTGGACTTTTGAGACTTAAATGAGGTGTTATAAGAACGATCTGAATTATTCTCATGAATTGCTTCTTCCATGTTCTGTATTGTAATTTCTGTTCAAAGGGAAATTTTCAGGCTGAAGCCAGTCAAGATCCCCCATGAAATAAGAAAATTAGAATCACAAATGGTATTTTTGTCGTGGGGGAACAGGCATGTTTCAGTAACGGGCTCTAAAGAGGAAACAGCTACATTTTAGGACAAGTCACCTTGTTCGCTGAACTTTGGTGGGAAACAAACTGTAGAAAACCTAGTTACTTTTTGCTTTTGCATATGAAAAATTTGACTCTGAAAATTGACCTTTAGAAAGTATTAGTTTTATGTCATCAAAATTGAGCAGATGTGTATTAGGAAGGTTATATCTCTTTAGTATCATTGTGTTATATTATCAAATGCTTTTCATCTACTTGTTTTTTAAGAAGAGTCATAGAGGTCTTTTTCTCAGGAGAAAGTTGGTAACTTCCTGCCTTTCATTTCAGGAAGTTATTTAAATAATTTTCTTTCCATGAAGGCTAATAAGCACCTTTCATATTTGTTCAGTTTTGTACTTTTTTATTTCAATCCACTTTGAATATTTTCTAAACTACTAAACTTAACTATGGCCCTGCATATATGTTTACACACATGCATAGTGTGTGTGTAGTGAAGTATAATACTTTTTCTTTTAATGAGAAGTTGTCTCTACTAATTCTTGAGACCACAGATCAAATCTATGCCCATCAACTCTAACTTTGTTTTCTCTGCCTGTGTGTGATGGGAGGTGAGCAAAGAAGTAGAGCGTGCAATTGTGGTAGATATTATACTTTCAGAAAGAAAACAAATCTACCAGTAAATAAAAAGCAGGCAAATTTTTGAAAGAGCTCCTTTTTAAAAACTTATATATTGTGACATTTTATAGAAGTGACTAAAAAACTGTTTGTTCATTGATCTCAGAGGCTTGACTTTACAGCAAAAAATCAAGTAAGAGCCTGAACATTATCCATGAATTTGACCATCTGAAAAGGAAAGTCAGAACCCCCAGACCCAGATCCTTTTTGCAGCTGTCAGCTCCATTTCCTACATTTGTTCTAAATTACTGCAACAGTAGTTTATATTGACCATTTGAGCACATTCCCTTACTTTTGACTATATTCACTTTACTTTAGAGAAATAGTAACTTGTTTCACTCCAAACTTACAAATTTTGTATGTGCCATTTCTTCCTTCCCACTGTGGCCGTCTTAGTTTTCTGGAGTTTGTTCTCTTCCCTGGATATTTTTAGTGCACCCCTCTCTGTTCTCCTGTGTGTGAACGTATCCAGTCGCTGGGTGAGTGTTCTCACACACTGTAGTGACTCAGTCCTCCTTTCGGGCTTGTCTCATCCGTGGCTATTTCCCTATCTTGCCAAACGTCTTTCCAAGTTCTGTTCCGCTCAAATTTGCTTACCTGGCCTCTTCTATTATTTTGGACCCTGTCTTCTCAGATTTTCCTTTCTCTTCTCCCATCATTTTCTTTTCAGTCCAACTGGCACTTACATGCTTCTCATTGTTAAAAGTGCCAATCAGTCCTATGTTCTCTCAGACTTTCTGGACTAAAAAAAAATCAACTTTTAATGATAGTAGTGATGATCATGTTCTGGTGGTGTGTGTGTATGTGGGTTTTTATTCATAGCCTTTACAGATTCCAGTCCTCTAAACAAAATTTAATGTTCCTATTCAAAGTACATTTCAGTGTAAGCACCAAAGTCTTAGGCAGGGTCCTGGTGGGCTGAGACTCCTGGCTGGAGTTCCTCCCAGCCCCTCTGCCACTGTTCCAGCGTTGTGTTTCAGGGAACTTTTATTGAAATACTCCTGCCTCTTTTATCTCTGAGTTTATGGGCTCACTTGTTTTGTCCTTATTTGCCTGGGTTAATCATAACATTCTTAAATATTTTACTATCAAGTATATTTTTATTGGAATAAAAAAGTTGAGGACTTTGCTCAATGAGTATATATTAATATCATGTCTTTTACTATTTGATGTTATAATTTGGAACCTGTACTAATGCTATACTACTGAAAAATAAATCTAGTGTTTAGCTTACTGAAGAATAAAAAAAATCTTAAATATTTTGAATAGCTTTTTAGATGCAGTGTAAAGGAATATTCAATCTATTCTTACTGGCTTTGTTTGGCTTAACTGGAGTGTTCAGTTTATATTATGAATTACACCTTCCATTTTATTTAATTCACATATACACCATGAACCATCCACTTTTTAGGAGATTTGTTATGTAAATTAGTAATAGAATTCCCACAAGAAATAGGATTTTTCACTAAGGAACATAATTTGTAATTCACAGATGTCTTGTTATTACATTTGATGGTGATATGTGATAACGTGTGCAAGCGTGTGCGTGGGGAAGCCCTAAGATTCATTTTAGAGATGGAGAGAGAGATTTTGTTTCATATTCTTAACATTTTGAAATTCAAACCAGGGATTTCTTTAATTACTTTTTTTAACATTTAAAAACAACACTTCCTACTTTGGTTCACAGAAAGCTGCCCATTTTTAATCCTGCTTTTCAGGATGTTTCCCACAAGCTATATTTTGTATGAATGGAACTCTGAAGGCAAAGAGGCAATAGCTTGATGATGTAATAATAATGACAGCAGTAATTAATGCTGCAGTACTATATATTAAGTATAGTGGAATATGTTTATTGACCTCAAAGTTTGTGTGTGTAGGTTATAATTTTGGCTGATTCATCCATATTGAATACTTATAGCAAAATAGAGTGAATATTTGAAGCAATTCATGAATATTTCTGAAATGTTATAAGCTCTCATCTTTAGTTTATGTATGGATAATTTGTTTTTATTTTATTATTTAACACACATATTAACTAAATAAGTAACAGGTATTTGAGTAATGTTCAGAAGGAGACTATCAAGATTATATATTTTGTACGTAAGACATAAACATGTAACATTTTAAATATCTTAAGATCAGTCATTGAAACCTTCCTTTTTTTCCTCTTAGAATTATATCTAGTCTTAATTTATTAATTTCCAGATACTTATCTTCAACCAGGACAGCTCCTCTGAACTCTAACTGCTACTTTCCATCATCCCTTGGATATTTAAAAGGCGTCCCAAACTCAGTATGACAGATATAACCCTCTGAACCTGCTTCTTTCTTATTAAGTTTACTAACTCCATTTTCTCATTTACTTCATTCAGAATCTTGGAATCATTCTTGAATGTCCTCTTTCTACTGTACCAAATATTTCTATTTCCCTATACCAAGGCAAAATCTGTTGGTTTCCTTCAGATTATATCCACTATCTGACCACTATTCTCCATCCCCATGTTAACAGCTTATAGTTCAAACTGCCATTTTATATCACCTAGAAAAAAATGTTTGCTACAGCCTACAAACTGGTGTTTCTGTTTTTGCCTTTGATTCCCCCTCAACCCCAGCCAGGTCCATTCTCAAAACAGTGCCCAGAGTGATTCCATTAAATGCTACCCTTCTGCTAACAAAACCCATTGGACCTTCATTTAACTTAAAACAAAAGTTAAAATCCTAATGACCAACAAGACCTTACTTGACTTACTCACCCTTACTTACTTATTCTCTGACCTCATCTCCTGAAACTCTACTCCTAGCTCACTCTACCCCAGCCATACAGGGCTCCTTGACTTGCTTTGACTAGAGCAGAGAATTCCTTTCTCGGGGACTTTGCACGTTGCTATTTCTGCTGCCTGGAACCATCTTCCCTCAATGTATTAATTTTCTATCAATTACTTTAGGCCCTCAGCATATGACATCTTCTCAATGAGGCCTTTTCTATATAAATACTATAAACATCCTCTGATGCTCTCTAGTTAACTTTTCCATTTTTGTTTTCTCAACAGGTATTTCAATTTAGGATTTTATTCTCTGCCTCTCCTCTAGAATACATCTCCTATGAAGGCAGTAGTTTTTACCTTTTTATTTTCACTGCTTTATCTCCAGTGTTTCATATATAACAGATGCTCGATAACATCTGCATAACCAGTTCTTCCTGTCCTTCCTCTTAAAGGGAGTAACGTTGGGATCGGGGAGATGGCATTGCTTAGTATAAACTAAGAATGGAAATATTCGGTTCAAAGTTTCCAAACAGAAACTCTGAAGTATAATGAGTCCCACTTCTCAATCTCTTTTCCAAATGGTCAGGGACTAAAAGCTCCTTGAGCTTTGTGAACAGGATAGAAACCACTGTACAATTCCATCCTCATGTTTCGTTGAAAGGATATTCTGAATTGAAGGTATGGGTCAATAATGTTTCCAAAACAACTTAGATATTGAAATCTTGTTTGCTGAGATATAGCTATGGGGTAGGAGAATGGGGGTTATGGAATAGTACAAAGCTGGGTATGTCTTGCTAATGGAAAATGACAGTTCTCAGCATTCATTAGAATTTTTAATGCCTTGCAAGAGGTTGATTAAATTAACCTCATGCATTTGCAATTTCATAACAAATTTCATTTAGAGCAATGGAAAATTCATAATAAGATACATGACGTCTGTCTTTCTTTCCCATCTTGCCCTGTACTTCTCAGTGCTAGCACCAGAAGACAGTCATTGATGGGAATCAATAGGCCTCAGTCAATCTGAAGCACAAAGAGTGGATGTGAGTTACTTTACATTCTTCTCAATTCACCCTTCGATGCCTGGCCTGTTGCAGATAGCTTGCCCTTTCTGTCCTCTGTCCTCTGAAAGTATCTGAGGGTGAAAAGCCATCACAACGGCCCTGTTATTTTCCCTAGAAACTGGACACCCATTGTTTGATCACAAAAGTTGGGAATAGTCCCAGGTAGGTCTTCATATAAATTTGTAATTTATGTTGTTAAAAGCTTAACTGTTCTTTCAGTTTGCCTATGACACTTCCTCCTTGTGCTTTCATAAGACATTGTAGGACATTAAAATATGAATATTTGTTAATACAGTTCTTTTGTTACTGAACAAGAGGTCCGAGAGAGGGGCAATACAATATTTGGCCCACCTAAGGATGCCAAAAACTGCTATACAACAGGGGCCCCTCTCAAGGACAAAATACTAATATTTACTGGGCTCTTCTGTCCGCCGCCAATTGGAAAGACATCTCTCAATGCCAGAGATTTGTGAAAAGGAAACAAAATGTTTATTTAATGCTATTTAGGCTTAATGCCTCCACTAAAATATCAAAGTCCTTTAGGGTATACTCCTAAACCCACACAGCTCCCTTCTCCCACTGTCCCAACTCCGTGTACCGTAAATCAGGAAAAGAGCACACGTCCCTTTTACAGGCTGTTGGCACCGTCAACTGTGTCACTGTGCAGGATCTCGAGTTAATCCAAAGTACTATGGTACCCTCTCACGGTCCACTGACAAGAGTCCTTTGTACCCAGTTCCAGTCAAAGTCTCTCCTGCTTTCCAGGACAGGCGGCCAAAGGAAGCATCCCAAAGCCACATGGACCTCTTCTACCAAAGCTGCAGGGGTTCTCACTCCACCAAAAGCATGTGGCCTGGCTGCAGGGATCTCCATTCTGGAAAAGCTGCGTGGTTTTCCTTTCACCTGGGCAGTTATCAACTCATGTCCTGGAGCCCATCTTTTCCAAGCTCTCACACAGGAACCTCTCACTCAGGGGCGCAGCCCCTAGTTACATCCTGGGTAGAAGCCACTCCCTTCTCCCCGGCTCAAAATTTGGCCACAGCTATTTAACCTATCTATGAAACCAGTTAAAGGTTATAGATATGTTAAATAGTCATTCCATAGGTTAGCTGCAAAACTGTTGCTATGCAAAACAGCTCTCAATGGCCTGGCTCCATTCGTTTCTTCCCCCTGTGGGGAGGGGAGAGGACATCTTATATGTCTCTCCAATATTCCTATACACTTTGAATTCTGGACACCATTCTAAATCTTTTTTGGGGGTGGCCCCCTTGGCTGCACCCTGTATCACTTTCAGTATGTAATTATGCTTATAGCAAAGAGAATTTATGATTGAAATTATGTGTTAAAACACCAATACAGAATTATTGGCAGTGAGTTTCATAACAATTTACCCTGTGGTGGAGTAGGTGTTAAGGCCTCAATCTTTCCTTTGAACATCTTGTTGCAAAGGACTATGCTAAATGCTTTTATAAATTTTCTTTAATTCTTAAAGTAATCCTTCAACATTGGTATAATGAGAACCATTTAGTGATGAATAACCTGAGTCTCAGAGTCATTAAGTGACTTCCCCAAGAACAAGTTGATAGACTCAATCTGAAAATGTGTACTGAACACTTACTATGGGCAGTTATTCCAGTGAGACAATACAGACAGTAAACATAGTTGCAATCCTTGTAAATGACCAGGTGAGGAAAACCCAACAATGAAAATACCAAAATTGTCTTAGGAGTAAATAGTGCATTTGGATTCTGCAGATTTTGCTTATTGGAGCTGTGTTTTAAAACAAACTTTAGTTTACAAGTATAGAGAGGATACTCCACTAAAACATAAAATAATCTTACAAATTTAGACAAGTGATCATTGTATTCTTATTTAACATTACAGAATATTTGTTTGGATTGTGTAAATAGCTATGGCTATGCACAAAAGGGTACACAATTAGAATAGAGCTATAGATAATAAACTGTATATTGTGTTATATGGTATACAAAATGATAGTTCCTGTGTGCAGTTATCATAGTAACTATGAACATCCAGTATTCCCCCTTATCCATGGTTTTATCTTCCACAGTTTGGATTGCCCTTGGTCAACCTTTGTCCATAAATAATAAATGGAAGATTCCAGAAATAAATAACTCCTATGATATACTGTGTGCTGTTCTAAGTAGTGTGATGAAATCTCACATCACCCTGCCCCGTTCCGCCAGGGATGTGAATCACGCCCTTGTCAGGGTACCCAGATATGTCCACTACCGGTAGCCATCTTGTTATCAGATCACCTGTGGCAGTATCATGGTGCTGTGTTCAACTGATCTTTAGTTTACAGTGGCCCCAAAGCACAAGAGTAGTGATGCTAGTAATTCACCTTTGCCAAAGAGAAGTCATAAAATGCTTCCTTTAAGTGAATATGTATGGGGGAAAATACATTGTTTGGTGCTATCCATGGTTTCAGGCATCTACTGGGGGTCTTGGACTGTATCCCTAACAGATACGGGCAGACTACTGCCGTTTCTTTTGCCTGTGAGGAAACCTGAGGACAACCTGGGTTAATGGATGCTCAGACACACAAGCAATAGTGGCAGAGGATTTCAGCCCACTTCTCTCGTGCCATTTTCAGAGCTCTTTCAAGACACCAGGAAAGTGTATAAACTCACTTCCTGCTTCTCTGTGTGTGGAAAGAAATATCCTTGAGCAAATTGTTCTGTCTAATTTAATTGCATAATGATGCAGATTATAGTATAAATTAATGTGTTGGCACAGTTAACTATTTCTTATTTACTTTTCTTTCCCTACTGAATCTGCTATCTGCAGGAGGCTTTTTAAATGGAAACATCCCATTAAGTTGCCTAATGCGGAGGTGGGAAAACAAACACAGCAGTGAATATAGCCTGAGGCACCCCCCGAAAAGATGTCACCTCAAATGTGGGAGAGCAGTAATCAGACAAGGAGTGTGACAGAAGGGGGGAAATAGAAGATAGTCTTGTTTACTTTTCCGCAAAATGCCATCGGCTTCAGAATTATTAAACGTGCAGATTAGTGGGTTTCAGCCCACATTACTAATCGGGAGTCAAATGTGCCACTTTTTGTGTGATTTTTTCATTCAGTCATATTAATATTAGGGCTCTGAGAATCCAGTTCATTCTGAGTTAATATCCTTTTGTTAGGGTACTTTGCCTGCACTAGCATACTCCTGGTAAATCAAACAAACTGGACTTCACTGCGAGCTCAGAAATTTTCTTTGAGGCAGAAAAAGCAGCATTGGGAACAGGAAGGGGCCCAATTGGTCCTCGGATTCTAGGAAGCCCAAACTACACGAACAATTTGCCCAGGACATTGTAGTTCAAACTGGACAGACATCAACCGTCTTTAGTGTCTTGGCTTCCCTAAGTGTAGCACAGGTCAAGACTGGCCTGTGCTCCAAAGGGTAGCTGGGCCTCTGTGGAGTGGAGTAGGTGGGTCCCATGGGGAAAAGATAATTCCAGCATGGAATCTGGATACCATTAGAAAAGGGAATTGATGCTGAGCAGTTCAAATGCAACTTTGCTGTCTGTGGTACATCAGAGTGTAGTTTCGTTATTGACAGAAGCATAATATTGCGTTCCGAGGGCAGCCCTGCTAAGATGTAGCCTGGAGGGGGCTCCACGTGCGGAAACAAACAACAAGCATTATAATGCCATCAAGTGACTGTGAGCACCAGAGTTTTGAAAGGCCTCACCTCAGTTTACCTGAGTCCTTTGTGGTATTTCGTGTCACCCAAGTTTCCCTTGTGTGCACCTGACTTTCCCTACCTCAACCACAAGAGAGCCTGCCAAGTGTTACGCCGTAGCCCTCTAGTTTGATTAATTCAGTAATGTTTTGTTGCAAAAAGATAGCAGAGAAAAATTACTTGTTTTATGGAATAGTGCCCCACTTTAGTTATTGATTGCTGTTTAATGATTCATATAGCTACTGTCTCTCTGCCATTAGCTTTCCATGGTCCGCCCTCTGCCTTTACATTCCTTCCACCTAGAACACCCCTCCAGACCATCACATTTTGGGCTCCTTATTGTCATTAATAGCTCAGTGCAGATGGAATTTTCTCAAAGAGCCATTTCCAACCATCAGATTGTCATAATCTTTCTCACCCTGACCCCTGCCTTTCACCTTATCCTCGCTGGGTGATCATTGTCCAGTTTATTACCATGTTGCCTTCAGAGCAGTCTTCATTGTCTGAGATCATTCACTGGTGCATGGGTTTCCTTGTCCAATATGTTAGCCTATTAATCTTCCAACCCCTCCATACACACCCAAATAAACTGGAATGGGTTTAAACTGGAATGGAATAAACTGACTTCTTCAACTTGTATGCCTAAGTCTCAGACCCTATTCAGAGGAGGACTTAAATAATTTATATTTTGTCTGAAATACATAGACCTCATAATACAATTCTCCTTGGCAGGGCCTTAGAAGATGCTTCTTATCCATTCTGTCTTTAATCACATCTCACCATTCACCCCATGTCTTAAAACACCCACGCTGGTATAGACTTTGCTGAATATGCTATGTATGCTCTTCTATTTTCTATGAGGATTTCTGTTTTCTTTGCCTCCGCAAAAAACTAAGAGCGAGAAGGATAGAGATAGAGATAGATGGAGATGGAGATAGAAAAAGTTCACAAGGTAGACTGGGTTATTTGATCTTTTTACATCCCATAATTTCTTTGTTTCTATTGTTAATTTTTATTTTATTTGTTGTTAAGTTTCTTCTTCAGATTTCTTTGCTTTTAACTGTGCCTTGTACAAATTGGTAATTTAAATACAATCGTTTTCGTAGTTCATGGTTCTAATAATGATAGTGGGCTCACATTAACAGTTCAGCATTTTATTTTAAAACAATCATTTTTTTCTGAATGTAACCACCTTAAAATAACTTAAATTTACCTTTAAACTATAAGTGGAAAATTATTACAACTTTAATCAAAGTGTAAGTTACTTTTACCACAATTAAAGAGTGTTTAAATTTTAGCAAATGATTAGGAAAGATGAGAGATGTCAGACCAGAAGCATTGTAAGTCATGTTGATTAGGGTATTACTTACGCTTTTATTGTCGAATATAATTACATAACTATATACATATATATGCAATATTAAATTTATATGTAAAAGTTATTCAAAAACTATTATATATTTAATTAAATTTTATTTTATTTCATTTTTGCCTACAGTAGTACCATTAGACCCTACAGATAAATTCCAGTGCCTACGAAATTCAAACATGACAGGGCTTATACATTCAAAGCCTGGGTCTCCTTTGAGAGACTCTGTAAGCCCATTCTAGCCATTTGCATGATTCAAAAATATCAGTCTCTGTTGATTTACATCAAGTTTGACTTGTCTTTTTTTAAATTAAAAGCTGGCTTAATTATTTACTTTTAGTTTTATAAGGGAAGCTACTGAGCTTATATGGCTAACATTACTGAACTATAATTTTATATATAGTTAGGATTTTGATAACAAAAATGTAGGAACTTAGATTTCATTACTTAATTTTAAAAATTAAATTATGATAAATATTTAAATTGGTTTTTATTTGTGAGTGTATGAATTCTCACCATGGGCAATCGTGGTTTTCCAGTGGAGATACTATGAAAATTTTAGTGTGTTTTTAAAAAAAATTATGCTATAATTCTCTTATCATTTATGCATTTATAGGATTTGGGAGAGAAATCAATGAAATCATAGTTTAAATAGGTTAAATTTAGATTTCTGGTTACTAACAGTATATTTAAACTCAATTTATCAAATTTGAAAGATAATCTCATCAAATGTTTAGTATAATTAGCGCTTTTCTAAAAGAATAATACAAAGTACATAGCATTTATCTTCTACATATATTAATGTGAAATTCTTAGAAATGAAACAATTAGTGCAGAAATTTCACACTTCAGTTCATGGATTTGAAATCCTATAGTGAAAATAAGTACTGTGATATATTCCACTATTTTAAACAATATGCACATTAAAATGAAGGTAATTACTATAATCAGGAAAAATAAGGTTGAGGACATTTTTGGCTAATTATGAGTCAGAAAATAACCAAACATGTTAACTTTATTATTTAAAATACAAGTTTTACTACTCAGGTATAATATGAGTGTGTATATTAGCATACTTGATTTATTATACTATATTAATTAGTACGCTAATATTTGAAGAAGAGCTTTATTTTCATGTTTAAGTCATTCAAGTTATAGAAGGACACTATGTGATCATAAGCCCTTAGAGCTGACGATCTGTTTGGGGAACTGCAACGCCCTCTTCAAAGATAAATAACAATGCAAGCAATGTCCTTCACTAGTAAGGCAAATATTGCACAATATATAAATACCAATTTAATTTTAGAAGGGAAAGGCTGTGTTATTAGAAGAGGCTACTGTTTGTTTGACTATTGTGAGAAACTTCATGACGGATGGAAGATTTTTAAGGGGCATAGAAAATTGTTCAATATCAGAAAGCAGAACATTGATAGAGGAGATAGAAGAGGAGATGGAAACAGTCCAGGAGACAGAGGGCTGTGAATATGACCAGAGGGAGCCACTTGCGTGTGGAGTAGTGAGATTTATTTGAAGGGCAGTTTAGAATATATCATAGGGAATCTGTTTGAAGTTATAACTATATAATTTAGCAACGGTAGGTCATTAAGGTATTTTGAATCTTTGGAAGACTTTTTTGGAGAGAAGACTGGATATGTTTATTTTCAAAGTGTGTCCACAGGTGGATCTCCTCATAAAATTGTCTGGGGAGTTACTAATAAAATGCACATTCAAGGTTGCTAAACCCCAGCCTTCTGACTGTGTCTTCCTCAGAAGGACCCAGGACTCTGCACTGCAGGAAGCTCTCCTGTTTCTTGTTGCACAATGAGGTCCCAGAGCCACCGGCAGAGAGACCAGCACCAGTGGAGCTTTCCTTTGGGGTTGCTGGAGCCCCAGGATCTCAGGCCCCACTCGAGGGCTTATCTTCAAATGTATGAAGATAAATGTGCCTCTCAGACATGTGATTTAGTGACATACCTGGACCATTGAAGACAATTTCATTTTTCTACACTAAATATGCAATCAGAAACTGTGATTCTCTCCTAACCTGTGTTCAGAGCCTGGGGCTTCAAAGAACATTATTGGCCACCTTCATTTAATTGTCATCATATTAATCAGGAATATTGGTTGCATGAAATATAATCCATGGAATATACAAAGTTAGCATTTCCATTTCTGTACTATAGAAGAAATTTTACATTTTTTGTGAACAAGTTAGGATATTCACCTGGTATTTTATTCTCAGGGTATTTTTTTCTTTTAATTTTCATTTTTTTTAAAGCATAGGTTCAAAACAACATTTAAGAAAGGAAATACAACCTCCATATTTTTCACTATTGATGCATCAGTTTGAATCACTTCTATAATGTCATGTGTTAATTAGACACATGTGGAATGCAGGTGACAAATAATGAAGGCCTTAATTTGTTGTTCAAGAATCTGTAAATGTTCCTTCTTTAATACTTGCCCTTTGTAAAATTTAATCAGTGATTCTTGGTCTTCATCCACAGGAGCTAAATACTTATGTCCACACAAAAACCAACACATGGATGTTTTCATAACTGCCAAAAAGTGGAAGAAAACAAGATATCCTCCTTTGGGTGAATGAGTTAATAAAAAGTGGTCCATCCAGACAACCGAATATTATTCAGCACTAAGTGAGCTATAGAGCCATGAAAAGTCATGGAAAACCTTAAATGTATATTGCTGTAAAGGCTACATATGATATGATTTCAATTTTATGGCATTCTAGAAAAAGCTTATCTATGGAGACAGTAAAAAGACCAGTGATTTCTAGGGCTTGCGTGAAGGATAGATAACCACAGAGGATGTTTAGGGCAATGAAAACACTCTGTATGATGCAATAATGATGGTATATGTCATTATACATTTATCTAAATCCATAGAATGTATACCACCAACAGTGCACCCTAATGGCAATTATGATGTGTCACTGTATGTTAATGGCGACAAAGGTACCACTCTGATGGGGGTGTTGGTCATGGGGAAGGCTATGCAAATGAGAGAGGGGCAGGGGACATATGGGAAATCTCTGCACTCCTCTTAATTTTAATGTGAACCCAAAGCTGGTCTAAACAATCTTAAAAAAACAAACAAATCATTCTATGTTTTTCATTAGCTCAGTGTTGATATTCAATATTCAGAGTCTGTATCATATGACTGTTGAGTATAAGGCTGTCACGAAGATGCCATGTAAAATTGCATGCTGAATTGGTTTTCTCCATGAATCCATTGTTCATGTAAAATACTTTCTAATGCTACTGATGTTTAAGATAGAAACCTATCTGAACTGTTTTTACTCACAATGCTTCTGACACCAAACACGTGAGATTTTTGTATTTGTTTTTGTTTTTTACACTACCCAGTTTTTAAACTCTCTGAATACCACTGGTTGACCTACAAATCAATTCAGTTCCGGGACTAAGTACCCCGAGTTAGCACAAGGGCTCAGTCTCAAGACAGCCCCCACTTCAGATGCCAGGCACAAGCCCCATGTTACCACCTACAGTTCAGACCAACAGGCTAAAAATTCAGAGGGTTCCTACGATTCCCTTCTCAGGTTTCATGATTTTCTGGAGCAACTCACAGAATTCATGAACGCACTTTACTTACTATTATTATTATTATTATGGTTTATTGTGAAGGATAATAAAAGAGGCACATAGGGCATGGACGGGGGAAGGGATGTGAGTTTCCAGGCCTTTTTCAGGCCTGCCACCCTCCCACGACCTTGATGGGTTATGAACCGAGAAGCTCTCTGGACCACATCATTTAGAGGTTTTTATGAAGGTTTCATCATGTGGGCATAACTGATTAAATCACTAGTCAGTGGTGACTAATTCACTCTCCAACCTCCCCCACCCCCGGCAGAGATCAGGTGTGGAGCTGTAAGCTCCAGTCCTCTAATCATGCCTTGGCCTTTCTGGTGACCAGCGCCTGCCTAGGGCACCCCAGACACCAGTCACCTCATCAGCGTGCACAGGACATGCCGCAGTCTGGAGGTGGCCAGGAGATTCAGGGGTGGCAAGCCAGCTAGCTGGGACAAAGACCAAATCTATATTTCTTATTGCATCACTACCTAGCACTCACTCTTCTGTTAAAAAATGGAACAATTACTGGTATATCCTGTATATAAAACCTTTTTCACTACGCTGTCACTAAATTGAAGGTAAAATTTTATGATTTTGCCTCAGCTATGAATTCTAGCTTTTGTTGTAATAGATAAAATATAGACAATAACATATTAGAGGACTACGGGAAATACCCATGGAGCACCCACTTTAGTGAGTGTGAAGCGGGCAAGGTTTTCTTATTAGTATTCTACTAATACCATGTGCCCGTTTTACATCCTGCTCTTGTGTTCCATTGTCTAAATCCAGAGAAACGGTAGCAATTAAACTAGTTTCTCTTTTTATGGGGAGTGTACATATTTCTTATCTATTTTGATGAATAATTTAAAGGGATATTAAGGCAGATTGCTCTGGTAATAAATTTTTAACCAGGTGTAGGTTAGTTACTTTGAAAACCTACAGTAATACATATGAGCCATATGGGTTAATATTTAAAAATTGACATATAAATCATACAAGATGTGTTCATCATAATCCAAGACATACCAGAGTAAACATCTACTTTCTTTCAACCTTAACTCTCTCTCAATATTCAAATTCTGCAACAATAAATATACTCTCAAGTGTGACTCTTAAACATGTACCAGCCTATTACCAGTAGATTATCTAGCTTCATTCTTTCATGGTACATATTGAGCAATGAAATAAAATTAAAAGGTATTTTATTAGCTTAATTACACGAGGTTTAATTAGTAATTATATAAACTATGATATAATGTATTTACACCAGTTTAAGGAAAATGCTTTTTCTGATCTTTGAATATTTTGTAATATCTGAAAACCTTGTAGAAGTTAAGATGGAGGAAAAATATTTGCATTCTGGGCTTTGATTACCAGTATTCTAAATTACAAATGCTTGTACTTGAACAAATTATATTATGGTAATTTTTTCCTTTAAAGGGAGAATATCAGTGGTGGAAGAATAATGCCAGCTATTTATCATCATCTTGGAAAAAGTAGAATAACAATAAAGCCCATTTAGGAGACACATTAATCTCCCATGTGACTCCAGAAGCAAGCTGAATTTTTAAAAGCATCTTCAAAAATTATTTGAAACATACCTCCTCTGTTCTCCAAGTATATATCTCTAACATTTCTTTAAAAAGTTAAGACGTTTTGGCTAAGGCGATGCTGGATGCTTATGTGTTAGGGAGGGAGGGACAAAGTAGAAAAGTTTGGAGGAAGTTTCCTTCCTGGGGCCTTGAAAAAAAAGGCTGAAAAATATCAGTAGGGGCGTAATTAGTTGCAATGGTAAAAACACCTCATTTTCCTTTTACACATTGTTATGTTAGAACACCGACTGCTAAGAGGCAGAGCTGGGATTTGAACCCAGGTGTGTCTGATTCAAGCCCCCACACACTGGACCACAATACCTTGATGGAATGTTTAAGGAGGTATTTTGTTGACTCAGATACCCAGAGTTTAAACCCCCTCTCTATAGTTACCAGCTGCATGATCCTGGACCAGTTACTTAGACCCTGGGTCTCTGGTTTTCAGCTCTAAATTGAGGTGATAACAGTAACAATAGTACTTGCCTCATAAGGTTGTCATGAGGATTAAATGGATTAGCACATTTAAAGCTCTCAGAATGATTGATGGGACATATTAAGTGTCCAAGTAATTTAGTCAGTAGACTAAAGTAGTTACCTAGGGCTATGTTTCTCATGAATCTTAAGAGTGTTTTATGGGAATTTATATTGTTGATGGTTACATATTCCTTTTTTTAATGAATTTATTGCTACTTGAGTATAGGTTCAAGTGTTTTGTGGGGATTTTTTTGTTTTTTTTTTCTGTCCTTGTTGCCACCTGAGAAACTAGTACATACAAATTATGTACTAGTACAAATAAGTATGTCTTTCTAGTTCTCAACAGAGGCCAAATTTGTTCCACCTTGAGCCTTGGCACTTGCTGCTGCTTTGCCAAGAATATTCTACCTGGATTTTCAGAGTCTTCTGTTCAGGTCTCACCTTCATGGCACCTCTTCTGCAGAAAGTGGCCTTTCCTGCCCGTCCAACCTAACATTTCCCACCACCACTGCCATGCATTGTTTTCTTCTATCATTTACCCTAGATGTCATTCTCATTCCTAATAAATGAGTGTCTACTGCTTGTTAATTTCCCTGCTTGAAAGTAAGCTACATGAGGGCAGAGAGAATGCCCTGAGTAGACCATTCATTGCTCGTCTTACCTCCAATTTAGCTAACTCTTGAGGCGTAGGATGGCGATTTTCATGGCCATCTAGGTACAAGTTAGAAACGTGTACTCCTCCGTTCCTTACTACTTACCTGAAACATAGTCATGGGGGAAAATAGTTATTGGAGGTCTCTGAATCATTTGTAGTTCTCTTTTTTCTTGTAGGTATTCTTTGTTTTATTCCAAAATTTTTTAACCAGCAATTATCAAGGTAGGTATCTGGCATGATCTTGCTTCTCAGAAAATTGTAGAGTTACTTCTATAGGTCTGTGTTTTCACAGTATGCCCTAGCCCTCACGGAGGAAAGTTATAAGAAACAGACTTGTAAAACTTATTATTATTACTTCAGAATCTGCATAATTGAGGATTTGACTTGGGCCTTCAGTAAAGGTAGTCTATGAAAACAGAAGCAACTTTAAGTAGTTAGAAGGGAAGGTACTTAATGCAGGGCAGTGGTTATATGGGTGATGAGAACACTGAGAAGACAAATGAGACAGTGAGGCAAAAGAGAAAATAATGGCAGACTGGCTACCATTGTCAGTCTTCAGGGACACGGTGAGTAGGTGACAGTCCGAAATCCAGAGGGTCAGTTCCCCTGGAAGGAGGAAACCGAATCTGAGCAGTGTCATCTAGAGCAGGGCCCTGAGGGCAGCACAGCAGCCTTTAGAGACTTGTTAGTAGTTGGGAAAGAAATATCCCAGCCACTCCCTTTCTGTCCCCCTGCAGTCTCCGGCCAGTGCTTGCCATCAGCTGAAGCCGACTGCAGTCAGCTGTTATGGAACCATGGGGGAAAGTGACTCTCACATCATGTAGCATTGGGCAGAGGAGGAGGAGAGTGCAGTATAGATGTAAAGGCAACCTGGCTCAGGACTGGCACAGCACTCCATGAGGCATCGTAGTTCAAACCGTCCTTAGTCCTCAGCATGAGAAATAGGAGTGGTCCTTCATGGTAATTGAGTTGTCGATATATAATAGGCACTAAAATATGCCACCCATCATGATTCTCTCCATGTGTTGGTTTCTAAAGAACATAAAGTCAAATTTATGGCTCTCTTTTGACATCATGCACAGGAGTCTTCTGGAATATATTTTGAGTCCCATACTTATTTCCAGATTTATTCCCTGAATGTTGTCAGTCACTTGGCTAGGTCCTGCAGCTACAACTGGGGGTTAGTAACACATACAGTCCTTGTTGGCAGTGGCTCTGAGAGAGAGGTGCTGTGGTTCTTGGCACTAACCATCCTGCCAGTCTGTCCATTGCCTTTATAGGTAAGGCTGATGAAAGGACAAGGTCAGCAATTATGAAATACTGAGTTTCTCCCAGAAGCCTGGGTCTCTGACTTCAAAACTTATGCTCTTTCAATTATGATGACATTTTAATATTCTTTTCTAACTAATTCTTCTCCAATCCTTAGCTTATGTATTACTCCCTCTGGGAAGGTTATTCCCTTATTACCTCTGTCACAGCACCTAGAAGGCTCTAAGGACATGCACCTTGCTCTTTCTCTTAGACTCTTTAAGGTTAAGGGCTTTGTTATGTTAAACAATTAACAGCACTTATTTCAGAGTTTAGGTACTAAGCAACCAGCTTTGAGAACACAGAGTCATGTTGGCTGATTTTAATTGAATCCCCTTTTGCTCCATTGCAACCACCTCCCCAGCCATGTGAAGAAGATGCATCAAGCATGATCTGGCATCACTTGCAATCCCATCAACAGTGCGGTTCTCATGTCTTGTGTTTTGATTACTTCCATACTGCTATGCTGTTGCACAGTGCCTGACACATGGCGGTTGGCTGAGTAAGAGAGTTGGGCTGTACCGTCATGGGAAGTGTGGAAGTATAGGAATTGGAAAACAGAAATTAGTGTAACGTTTGTGTCTTTGTCTATGGTACTTCAGTCTAAAAGGAAAAAAAATGAGTCTAATAATAATGTGTATTTGATACAATACACATATACTATAATAGTATTTGATACAATTTCATAGTTGTCAAAGCACATAGATTAACACAGCAATAATTGTATAGCAAGATTTTCTAAATTTAAATTTGTAAACATTTATTCATTTCAACTTGAACAGAAAGGAAAACTATATTTCCTTAGAAAATACAGAACTTGTATCGACATTCAAAGATACACACAATTTTTAATGCCTCTTTACTTATATACTTGTTTTAAAAAGACACTATTAGTTTGATGATATCAATTATGTATTATTTTGTAAGTAGATTAACCTGTTTCACCTTTGCAACATTTTATTGAGACAGGAAGAAATACAGATATTTATATTTTAATTTCTAGGATTATTATTTCTAGAATAGAGAATAGCTATGGTTTTTATTTTTGATACATCTATTTTCTGTGGAAGAATATCATAAAATAAGTGTTTTCTGTTAATTCTAGTAGCTATTCTAGTTGTAAAACTATATTAGGACAAAATATTTTATATTTGCTCAGAATTTCAATAATAAATAATAATGTTGATAGTTATCACCATAAACTTCCTGATTTTAATTGAAGTGATTTTAAATGTTGTTGTTTATGATATTTTGTTTATTATAATAAATAATTATTTATGATATTTAAGTAATTTTTGCCTATTTCTATTTTTATATTTATATGATGAATGCATCTATTAACTTGAGTGTTAATATTCTCTTGAGTGGCTAATTTTTGGTTTTTGCTTGATATTTCCTCTTCTGTGGAAAGCTTCTGAATTTTCCTTTATTTTAATTTTTGTTTTTGGTAACATTTGAACTTCAGGAATTTGGTAAGAATATACCTAATGTTAAATATTTTCTCATTCTTTATACCTCCACTGCTGATCATTTTGATCTAGAAACCCCATTTTTTAAAAACAAATGAGATGTTCTTTGTTGTTTAATAATTGCCTTTCCTAAAACAATTCTTCCTTTTCTTCTGCAAATACAGTTATTCACAGTTTATTCTTTCTGGGTTTAACCCTTGAGCTTCATAGTTTCTTCTCTCCTGGTCTCCATCTCTTAGTGTTTTAGTTTTATGCTTTCAGATATTCTTTCTATTTAGTCTACCAGATAACTAATGTGGTTCTTGATTATGGTCCATTTGCAATGCATCTTCTGAACCTTTTGGTTTCTGATTTTTTTTTTTAGTTCCACAAACAGTTCTCTTTTGTATGGGACACCGTCTCCCTAGTAGAGACTCAGACGTGGTTATCCACGTGGACAATGACAACAAAACATAAAACTTGACTTCTTCTTACTCCATTCATACAGACCAGCTCCAAGTAGTCTGCAGAATAAAATGTCAAATACAATTTTAAAAACTTTTATAGAGTTTTAAAGGCAAATTATCTTTTAAAACTTGAGAGGAGTGTAGGAATTTCTTAAATTAGACATAAAAACAACTATAAAAATAGAAGATTTGTAAATTTGATTATGTCGAGATTAGTAACTTTTGATTTACAAAAGACACTTTAAATAAATTAAAATATAAATTACAAACTGAGAGAAGGCATTTTGTTACACACAACTAACAAAGTATTAAATATCAGGTACATATAAATAAATCCTACAAATCAATTTAAAAATCAGAAATAATTAAAAATGAGCATAAATCATGAAGAGGCACTTTATGGAAGAGGAAATATATCTTACCAGTAAACATATGAAGATATTCTTGGACTCCATAGTGATCAAAGAATTATATACTCTACCATAATGAACTCTGTTTTACATCCATCTGATTGGGGGGAAATAAAAGGCTCAATTATACCAAGTGATTAAGAGGATGTGAGTCCTCGGGGTTCTTGTACATTGTTTCTCTGAATATAAATTGGTGCAAATGGTTTGGAAAGCAGTTTGGTATAGTTTTTTATTACCAAGTATAGTTTTTCTTACCTAATGATGAAGTAATTCAGGCTACAAATCCGGGAGGTCTTCCCTGTGTACACTGGCAACATAAGCAAGGGTGTTCGGAGCAGCTGTCTTCACGAGAGCAAATATGTGGACACAAGTCAAATGCTTCTACAGCAGGAGGGTTATGGAATATAGTGGAATAGACTGTTATAAAGCAGTAAAATGTGTAAACTACAATGGCTTGATGGTTAATTTAATGTATCAATTTGATGGAGCTAAAGGGTGCCCAGATAGCTAGTAAAACATTATTTCTAGATTGATTGTGAGGGTGTTTCAGGAAAAGATTAGCATTGAATCAGTAGAGTGAGTAAAGGAAAGTGCCTTAACCTATGCAGGTGGACGTCATCCAATTCACTGAGGGTCTGAATAGAACAAAAAGGTGAAAGAAGGGTGAATCCATCTCTCTACTTGAACTGGAACATCAGTCTCCTGCCTTCTGACATCAGTGATCCTAGTTCTTCAGCCTTCAGAATCAGACAAGGACTTACACCATCATCCCCCAGCCCATCATCCCTATTCTCAGGCTTTTGAACTTGGACTGGGACTTATGCCATCAGATATATCCCTTAGTCCTCAGGCATTCATACTCAGACTGAATTATACCCCTGGCTTTTCTGGCTCTCCAGCTTACAACAGACAACAGACAACAGACTGTTGGGACCCCATGGCCTCCCTAATTTCATGAGCCAATTCCTCTAATAAATCTCTACGTTTATTGGCTCTGGTCTCTGGAGGACCCTGGCTAATACAACTGGTATGGAACAGTGTGCACGAATTCTAGCAATATAAACCAGACAATTTCAACCTAATACAATTTAAATGAAAATAAAGTTTTATTAAGAAATGTAGATGAGGTAAAAACTATATGGAAAGAAATGAAAGAAAATGACAAACACAAGTCTCAAAAGGATTATTCTCTTGGGAAAGAGTTGAGAGGGAATGGGATGATGAGAGACCACACAATCAGCTATGAATGATTGATAACATCCTACATTTTGCATTGCATATGGTGGACTTTCAGCTGCATCTAACCCTACTCAAAAAACAAAAGAGGTCCATGCCTGAACCATTTGTCACACACTAAGACCTATGATTGATTGAATTCTGTATACCATGGTGTAGAACAAGAAGTTGCTATTTGTTTACTCCAGAATATTATTTTTCTAGAGATCATCTCTTTTTCCTTTGTTTTGAGCTCTTGTTAGGGGTATGCTATCACTTTGTCCATTTACTTGGGACTCAGGTAGAGATGCTGGTGTACCTTATATGCTGGTGATCCCTAGAGTGGCGAATGGTTTATTTGCTCTGCTTCTTTGTGTCTTTGATTTAGCAACAGGCAGATTGGGAGTTCCTTGTAGAGGCCCCAGAGAGAAAGCTTCCGAGCTCATCAGTCTCCTTGTGGTCTCCTAGCCTCAGTCATGCAGAGAACCTTTGATCTCGTCTTCAAGTTCTAAAGGTCAGCCAGACTAGACACACTGGTGGCACACTTGCCAAACTCCGAGAGGGTTGCTGTAGACAAAGCTCTTGCCAGGATTAGTCTTAGCCCATTCTAAACCAAGTGGCTCTGTCTGCCCTGAGGGGTCAAGTCATGCCCCAAGTATAGGACCAAGGGAGGCTCATTCAACTCCTCTAATTCATTCCTCCCTTCTGGCCATAGTAGCTTGGCTCATAGGAAGTAAACAAATTAGACTTGAGAGTAAAGGGGAACCAGGAAATTTTAAAAATTACTTTCCCAGAAATGTCTACTTTCTGACAAGATTTCTTTAGCTACAGTTTTCATTTTCATAGGATTACTAGCTCAAAATTGCAGAAATTTACTATTTTCCTGATCTATTGATTTGTCTACTCTTCACTCTTTTGTTAATAGTGTTTATTATCTTTCATTTGCCAGTCTTGAATATTTTTCAATTTAAACTTTGCAAAATAAAGGAAAGAAAAAGCTCCAGGAATAGCAAGCAATGTTTTAACATTTACAGCTGGGAGAGAAGACTTAAGAATAATCTGAGTTTGCGAATGACTACAAAAGGTGTTAATTAAGCAGCAGGTGTTTCATCACCTATATCTATTTGAAAAAATGCAGCTCAGATGTAGATATCTATAGTTTGTATAACAAAACTCTATATTCATTGGTTCCATCTGCCACAATAACCTCAAACCACATTTAGTACTAGCCAATTAACACCTTGATTAATTTATACACCACCTGCAGCTTCAGCAGTGTAATGAATTCACTAACTTGTATATAAAAATTCATTGTGATTCCTGGATTAACATAGTATAGTGAAATGGGAAAGGAATTTACCCATCAGCCTTAGCATGTTCACAAACACACACACATACACTTGTCTCATGTCTGCTTCTCTATTTCTTCATTATCTCATGTCTGAGATATTTAGCCAAAGGTCTTCCAGGCCCATAAAGTCACAGACTACAAGTGCAAAAGAACTTTATTTTAGTCCCTTAAATGAAACTTGAAAAATCCAAGGCAAGTATGTTGATTTGCTTAGCTCATGTCGCATGCTCTTGTGAACAGGATTGGGTACTTTGGTTTGCCCAGTTTAGATTAGCTATCTAATCCTCTTGCCACAGTAACAGGAGCCACTGGGGAGAATATAGTGACCAAAATATTTTTGGTTGGAAAAATGACCTACATGAACAAATGAACCCCATAGAACAATTGATGTGCATGTGTAATGTTAAATGTATAGTGTAAATTCTCTGTTTCACTTTTAAAATAAAACCTTCATCATTCACTTACAAATTTTGAAGTGGATTTTATTTTTATACTGGGGGAAAAAACAGTGATTTGCTATCACAGAAAACTGAAATATCAGTTAAACTATTTTTAAGCAGAGAAACAACATTTCAATTAGTGAATTTCATGGCACCTTACCTACTAGCAGTCTGCAGGTTTTATTGGGAGAGAGCTGGAAAAATAAGAGACTGTTATGATCATCAAGATGTAATGATGTAAAGGGAGGAGAGTTAGAGTTGAAAGATAGGTCTGTGTTTCCCAAGGGAAGTTCACGATGAGGGGGTAGGTTGGTGATCAGTGGGGGAATGAGTCCATTCATTCTGTCTCAATGATTGCAATAGCTGAGAATGAATTTTTTCTCAGTTGATCATGGAAATCATGTCCCATTATGATTTGAAAAATCAAGCAGAATACTGGAAGATAGGAAATGCAAGAATAGCAAAATAAACTAGAGTAAAAATAGATTTTATTTTGCACAACTCATTTTATTAAGAAGCTCATTGCAAAGTTCACTGTTCAGGACTACAAGAAGAGATTCATCTAGTTATTCAGGACTCACTGTCAGAATGCATTCCTAATAAAAAGCCCAGATACTGCTATGACCTTAACATTATCATTGCATACCGATCCTTCTGTAAGGAAGGAAAAAGAAGTCCCTGCATTTCACTGTATTCTACTTTCAAGGAGGAGGGAGGGAAGCAGTTTTTAGTTTAATTTATTTAATGTTTACTGAAACTTAATTTAAAAGACCTTTACTTATGCTGAAATTGGATGAGGATGAATGTAAAAGCCCAATAAACAGTCCCTGAAATGTAATGAAATAAAGGATTTGTAGCAGGGATTTGACCGTATGAGATTTGTAGAGCTGATTAAGTAATCTCTATGAGTCTGTTGTTGTCTTAGTATCTGATGCTGGAAAGTGAAGTTTTCAGAGAAGACATTTGAGAAGGGAGGAGGGATGTAAATTTAGAGGGAGCAATGACAAGGTGCAACCCATAGGCAGGAGCTGGAACCCATAAGGATGGACTGGGTATGTGTCAGTTCTCACTGCTCCCAGCCTTGAGGATGTGGATGTCCTGCACCAAAAGCTAGCACTCTTTGTGTCAGAGCTAAACACACACCCGATCCAGACACTGGAGCAGGATCCAAGGGAGGGTCCAGCCATAGTTTGCCTGCCTGCCACCTGCGACAAGGAGATGAGCAGCCAGGTTGATGGCTATGAGCATGACCTACAGAATCACCAGTTAGCCCTGCCTTGACATTCTGCGATTAACAATTACTATGACTGCTGCTTTACTTCTGTATTCAAAATTTAATGTGAAACTATACATCTTTTGGTCTACCTTGATGAAAATATACAGAGAAGGGAATTCTGGCAGGCAGTCCATCTGGGCCCAGCTGACACATTATATGACTGCCTCGGCCCGCGAGGCAGTCAACGGGGTCCGCCGATATACCTGTAACGGATGAAGGGGGATGGGACAGGAGGCACGAAGAATGGCAGCAAGACAAAGGATTCTGATCAAGCTGCAAATTTTATTTCAAAATGGAGGGAGTTATATAGAGGAGGGTAGTAGAGGAAACACAGTGGATAGGGGGCTTCAAGGCGTGCTCTAGCCCACGATTGGGCGGGGCGCATGGTGGGCGCATGATCAAGGCACTGATTGGTGTGCTACCTGCATGTCCAGGAGGGGAGGTTTTTATGGCTCCTGACTGCAACATCCTGCCATTCAAGGCGTATCTCTCAGGCCTGATTGTATCAGCCTGTGTCAGGCTTATCCCAGCCCCCAACATATGACCACTACGGTTTACGGAGTTTAGCCTATCAACTACTCTATCCACGGGTATTTTTAAGCCATACTTAATCTACAAGTAAACCAAGTCTTGCTGTTGTCTCATGTGAAAACACAAGTACCCTTCCTTTTAACTGAACATAAGCTCATTCTTTCTCCCTAAATGGTATAGAAAGCTTCATTAAAAAATGTATTCTTCTTTTAGCTGACTCACACTCTCCATTTGATAGCCTATAACTTAAATAGTGAGATATATTTTTAAATTAATAGTTACACATTGCATGTGATATACTTGGGGAATGGGAAGGAATAATATTTATTTTATATACACACATGCACACTTGCATGCACACACACATTCATTCATATCAAAATAGCAAAAACTCAATAATTATGGCCTTACAATTTTTTGCTGTTGGTCCTGTAGTTTTAGCAAAATATTTCTATCTATCTTCTTCCACCACCATCTCCATTTTCTCAGCTCTCCCTTATAAGGTTACTACCTTAGGTAAGACAATTGCAGGTTTTTCAGGCAAGGGGAGACCAGCTTCCTCTGGCAGGAGGGGAAAGGATGCCTCTTCTGAGCGAGCAGGCTTGAGAATGTTCCCTTGTCTGTAAAATGGGAGATACAGTACTGTCCACTTTATGGGGGCTAAATGAGGTAATGTATGTGAAATCTTAGCGCAGTGCTTGGTACATAATAAGTACTCATTGGGCATTAACTATATTCTTATTTCACAGAGATATTGTACATTTGACTCTGTATATGATAGCTTTTATAATACTTTTAATTAACAGAAAATTACAATAATTGCAGTGAGGTAAATTACAGTAGTTGTCCTGTTCAATTTTTATGACTTTATGGAAGTGTCGGGTATTTTTAGCAACTTCTGTAGTCCCCTCCACAGAATGTTTCTACAGGGTTACTGGTTTCAGGGTGTTGAAATCTCTTCCCTGGAAAAAGTCTTTACTGAAAGGAAGACAATGATCATAAAAAATTTGCAATCCTAACTCTAACTTTATTCTTAAAATCAAAGCTTCCTTTGTTACTAGTTTGCTATCATAATCCAGTCCTTGTAAAGAATCTTTGTAATCATACTAACTCCTCTTTAAATATTTTAGAAGGAGAAAGACAGAGGAGGAGTTATTAAAGTTTCAGTATTATATTGATGAAGATCAAGAGTGAGTCTTTTCACTTGGCATTTCTTCTGTGATTTTTAAGTAAACAATAATGTGATATACTGTGTGACTTAGCTACTCAAAATTCTTTCACAATTCTTTTATCCATTGTCTTCCTTGCTTAAAGTATTCATTTTCCAGATTGCTTACATTTGAGATTACTCATGCAGCAAGATTTCGGTCATGAGGAGGGTTTTCTCCCTGGTTAAAAAGGCCCCCATCCACTAGGAGAAAGTCTTTTGCCTTTTCTCCTTCCCCTGATATAAAATCTTACAAGACTACTTTTTTCCCATCCCATCTCAAGCCCTCTCCTCTCTCTGGCTGGCATGCTGCTATTTCCACTTTCTGAAAATACGGCCTGGGCCCAGAACACCCTTCTCAGTAATCACCTTTAGGTATCAATGTACTAGTACCTTCCTCACGAAGCACCCCCTCTCCCAAACTCCTCCAGACTAGGTTGGGCTCCTTCTTTCATATATTTCTTTGTAGCCCTCATCACACCTTTACGGATGTGATGAAATTATCTGACTACAAGCCACAAGCAGCAGGCACATCTGTCTTGTTGATCCATGTATCACAAAGAGCCAGACTTCACGGGGCAAGTACTGTTCTAACCACTGTACATTTACTAACACGTTATGTTCATTGCCGTATTCTATTTTACAGGTGGGGCAACTGCGGTGGGATAAAGTTAGTGGATGAGGTAGTGGATGAGTAGCAGAGCTGGACTGAATACAAGTAGCTGGCTCCAGAGCCTCTGGACTTAACCTTTCTAGAAATGTGCTAAAGAATGAGAGTGTTGCACCTCTTTGTATGAAAAGCAACACCAAGAGCCATTATGTTATGTAATTAGAATGCATTTTAAATGTTTAAAGTATTTTCTGTATTCTATTCAGTATAACTGTCTAAATACATATTGATTTAAATTTTTTCCTTTGCTTTGTTTTGAGCAATCTCTTTGTTATGTTTGAAATTAGTTCTCAAGTATTAAAGTGTATGAGGAATGCTACCTAAAACTTTAGAAAGTACACATTCTCAGGCCTGCCTCTCAGATATTCTGACATAGCAGTATTAATGTAGAAGCCCTATAGTTTTAAAAACAATATTCCTAGTGACTGACTAACTGTTAGAGTGGGCTCGCTGCTAAAAATTTAAATAAGAAATATTGCCTTAATGAATACGAAAAAGGTAAAACAGATTTCACACTAAAATTCTGTAATTAAGAAGTTATTGTAAGATATTCATGTGATAAAAATTTCAAAATATAGAGCCCTCTTTTAAAACATCCCAGTGGGTTGGGTTATTATTGTTACTGTTATATTCCCTCTGGACCATGTAACTAAAAATGATACTGCGAGTGTTAAAAACCGAAGTGGACTAATCAAGGCTCCAAGGGAGTGACTTTTGATTTACAAAACAGCCTGCTGGGCGTTTTACACACAGTTGAGCACAGCAAACAATGCCTTCACAAAATGAGTCTGATGGATGTTTTTCTATTTTAAGAATATGTTACAGTTGTTTTTATCCATTATGTATATTGCACTTATTTTTTTGAGGTACTGTAAATTACATTTAATTTTAAAGGAAAATGGAACAAAATTAATTTTTCTTGCTATTTATTTATGTGTTTGGGCACGCATTCCTGCGTGTACATAGAGATGGATGGATGTAGGTCAGCATGTGTGCACTTACATATGTGTGTATGTGTTTAAGTGGTCCTAGTCCGTGATGGTGCTGGGTCTCTGGTTGATGAGGCACCACTGTGTTTGTGTGCTATAAACCACTTTCTATTTTAAATACGCTTGGTGTTCATAGATGTTATTAAACATTTCCCTTGATTCTCAATGGTAGATTACTTTCTCAGTGAATAGAATTTTTTTTCAGAGTGGGTAAAAACCAAAAAGAAATATATATATATATATATATATATATATATATATATATATATATATATACATATACACACATACACACACCAACACATACATATTCTAATAATTATTGTAATGTACATATTTTAATTAAGACCAACATTTAATTTGATAATCAGATTGTATTCAGTATTTATCTTTCTTTAGAATAAATATAATTATAGAAATAAACTCATTAGGCTTCTCTATTGTATCTTAAGTTAGCCTCAATTTTAAATAGATGGATCAATATTTGTGTGCCTTCATATGTGAAAATAGGTATTTTGACTTGTTCCTTTGGATTAAAAAGAAGGGATTTTGAAGATCTAATGCTTAATATAGGCTGAAGTTCATACTCCCACTGTAATCCAAAAATATCCTTCATCACTCAACTTTGTCTTTTGTTTAAAAGGTCATTTTAAAAAGCAATGGCATGTTAATGACAATGTAATTACTTTTCCTTGAAAGATAATTCTGATTAATTGAAATCTTTAAAATAGTTTCTGTTATTTATGTTTAGTTGTCAGCGAACAAAATATATACAATAATTTCTGAATTAATCCACATTGCAATTATTCAGGAGAACTTGGTTTCCATACAAGGAATATATATAAAATTATTTTCCCCTAGCAGCTGTTTCAGCCTGTAACTTGCAATAACAATAAGCCTTATTTTAAAACTTTTTTCTAGTGGGAGACACTAGTCTAGGTGCTAAGATTCAAAGGTGAACCAAAGAGTCTGTTACTCATTGACCTCACAGAATTCACAGGGCAGGCTAAGAGGATAGACATCACTCATTAAAAGATTAAATATAGAACTGAGATCTGAAGCAGGAGTAGCAATTAGTAGTTTGGGGGAGGTGTGATGTTTCCCAAAGAAAAGGATTAGCTTGTGAAAGATCTGAAAGATCTTTGGAGCATGAGCAGAGATTATTCTGGGATCTGAAAGAGAGCTGGTATGAAAAGAGTCAAAGATCAAGAAGGAAAGGGGTGGGAGCTGAGGCTGGACTGGTTGGCAGAGGCCACACTGTGTGGTTGCAAGTACAATATATTGAGGATGGGAGTTGCTCTCTCAGCAGCAAAAAGAAGCCAGTAACGTTAGCAGTAAAACTAAAGTCTTTTCAGGATCAAATAGGAAGTTAATGCATATCAAATGCTAAATAAGGAGGCTTCATGTGAAGTATGAAGACAACACTTAGGGCAAATAATGAATAATTTCTCTCTTATTTTATGGCATAATATTCCTTTTATATTACCATAATATTCCTAATATATTACCATAATATTATGGTAATAATATTCCTTTTCTTAAGGGCCTTATAGTTTTATTAAGTTGGGTAAACAACATACAACTAAATCTAACTTAATTTCAGAATATTTTAAATGTTAAAAATTAGCATGAAGTAATTGTGACAGATTATGAGTTGCAGAGTTCTTTAAAAAGATGTTTGGAGATGAAGAATAAAGTAATATAATTGAATATTTCAAGAGGTTATATAATCTCCACTATTGATGTATTATTGGTTCAAGAATGAGTAAAGACAGGATGATTCTTGGAAGATGGTGGAATAGGAAGCCTCGGGAATCTGTCTCCCTATTCAGGCAACAATTACTCTGGCAGAAATTGTCTGATGTAAGTCTTTTGGCCCTCTAAAATCTACTGAAGACTTGTCATTTGGTGGGGAGGATTTGGAAGATAAGTGGTTGTTCATTTCAGCTCTTAACATCATAGAGGCTACCCATCCCTGATTCCCCAGCCCATGGCAGACAGGACTGCAGAAAGTATTTTTATAATGAATTTTTTAAAAAGAGGGTAGTTTATAGTGAGCTCTTAAACCCTCCTGAGTACTATGGCTCTGGCTCCTGTAATTTTTTTTAAAATAAACTGTGGTCTTAAATACATATGCATTGTCTCAATATAGCTATATAAAATATATAAAAATTTTGTTGATATGATAGCTTTCAGCAAAGTATGCTTTTCAAATGATTTAAACAGTAAGTGATCTTTAAAGAAACCAAATAAAGTCGATGAAATCGATGCATTTCATATATAAAATTAGCCAACATTTAAAAAATGAGAGCAAGGCTTTTTATCATTTGAAACCAGTGTGATGGTTGCTCTCAAACACTCAGGTGCACTGTGATTGCTAATGCTTTTCTGGAAAGCAATTTGGTAATGAATAGCAAGGATCATAAAAACATCCATTCCATTGACCCAATACTGTGCAAGTGTCACAATATTTCACAAGAAACAGTGAAACATTACCATAAGAATGTTTTAATGAAAACGTATTATGAATTATTTTTATTTCTCAAATTAAATCTAACAACAACCCAAGTGTCTAAAATTACAGAGTTGGGTAAGACTATAATGGTAGATACATTGATGGGCTGTTACTGAAGCCATAAAAACAGTGTGTACAAAGACTTTAGTGGCATTAAAAGAGGTTCATGATGTTATATTAATTGAAGAAAGGAAGACATTAAGCTCTATGGTATACAGAGTGTGTGTTTTCTATTGTCCTTCCAAGAAATTAACTCAAACGTAGCAGCTTCCAACAAAACAAATGTATAATTTTATATGTCTAGAAGTAAGCAGACTAAAGTCAATCTCAGTGGACGAATGAAACCAAGAAGCTGGCAGAGTCCGTGTCTTCTGGCGGCTCTAAATGAGAGTGTTTTCTTCCCTGGCAGTTGGTAGAGCCCGTCCTCACTTCTTCGCTCAGAGCCTCTCATCACAGCCTTACTCCCTTCGCTTCCACTTCACAACCTCTACTGCCGACTCTTCGCCTTGACCCTTGTGACTGCAGTTGGGCTCACCCAGCTAATTCGGGACTAAAGTATTCTTAATTTGATATCATTTGCAAATTGTTTTAGCCAGATAGGGTAATGTATTTCTAGGTTCTTGAAATTAGAATTAGGATATCTTTGAGGGGATTTAATTCTGCCCACCACAGATAGGATGACCATATTTATCACCGAAACTGGGATACCTCTGGAAGTGAGAGAAGACGCTATGACTTCAGGGCAACAGAGGTAAGACAGGAGCTGTTCTTGAAAAACCCAAGTAAGGGTTCAGCCAATTGGACAACTGGAGTGGGGAGAAATGACAGGCTGTCTGAGTTCAGTCAGATTTCCAGCTTTGAAAAGGACCCCTGCTTTTGTTATTTTGGGAAAGTTTCAGTTTCCCCCGCTTCCTTATAGCATAACCTGTCTAGACACAGACCTTTTTATTCATTATACTCAAGGATTTTTTTTTTAATTTTAATCTCAAATACGTTTTTTAGATACAGGAAAATTACCTTCTATAATTACTCTGATTTTTACCTTCAATATTTTTCTTTCCTCTTTATGGAACCATGTCTCTTAAGCTCTTTCATATTTCCCACTTCTGTCTTTTTGAAATTTCAATACTTATTTCATTTTCTCTTCTTATTTACTAACTTACGCAGGCCACCTCGGCTGCCCTCTCAATCTGTGGACTCCGGTTTCGCAGCGTCTCACCTGTTTTGAATAGTACTTCCTCTGCTCTGGCTTTCCTTTCAGTGTTTCCATGTTTCCTTTTCCACAGTTCAGCTTCCCAAAATTTATAAAGTGTTCTGGTCCTTAATGATACTATTTTCTATTTTTAATGCTGATATGAATTAATTTTTAAATCTTTCTGCTGTAATTTAAGTGGCATTTGAAGACCATATGTTATATTTCCATTAGCTTCTAATTTGAAGCTAAATTATGGCTGCTTGTTATTTTCACTATATGAAGAGATATGGTTAATTTACTCATGCACTATTTATAAGTTATCGCTACTTTCTTAGCTGTTATAAGTGTTCTATATTAGATGGATGGATATATATGTGTGTGTGTATATGTATATATATATATATATATATATATATATATATATATATATAACATCTGTGATTATGGCCTTTTATTAGGAGTCAAAGGTATATTGTCTTTAGTCCTTTCTTTTTCACAAAAAGGTTGTGCATTTTCAGTTTCTATTAGTTTGGTAGGAGAATGCCTATACAGTCAGTTCTCCTTGTTCCTGGTGGTCATGTTCTATAAAGTTGCTATGGATACTGAATTAGTGAATACTGAACCATTGTTTTTAGAGAAAATACAGGGTTATGTTCCTGAGAGCCTCTGGTCACTGCATTTTCATAAACTGATCAACACCTAACCTTCTTTATATGTATTACTGTGTAAAGGTATTTAATATATATGTTTATTCATTATCGAACTCAGCAGCAGCAGCACTATAACTCATGCCTGAACAAAATGTATTGAACACACATATTTTCTCCATAAGGCTCATCACAGACGTTCTTGCACTCAGGAGCACTAACCAGTACTTCATCACTATGCCAGGGGCTGAAACCAAACTATTTAAAACAGAGAAATCATCAACAAAAAACAAAACAATGCAAACTGTGCCACTAAAAAGACTATGGAAAGAACACTGTTCACAGTATTATAACTGAATGAAAAGGCAGACTGTTAACTTGTTAAACTTTACCTAGGAACGTGGGGGCTGGTGACTGTTTTTTCCTGCTCTGAGAATGTCCGTGATTAACCATGAATTCTAAGAGACTATTGATTTAGAGGTTACAAAAACATTTTAGAGAATAATCAAATTTGTAAATATAGAATCACTAATAATAATGGACTGTGCTTCATTTCTACATATTCCATAACTTGACAAAATAAATGAATCCCAAAATTTCTACCTTTTTGAGGATGTATGTTACTTTGTTTATTTCAGGGAGATCTTGAGTTACTTGTTAAATTCACCAAATATTGAATAGCTTTTTTTTTTGGTCAATCCCATAAAATGTGGGTTAATACAACATTATGTTCTTCCTATTTGTAATAAAATTTTGTAATAATTTTTCCAGAAAGCATATTTAGATATAAAATAATATTTTGTATATATTTTATCAGTAATTATAATGTTACTGTTTAATGAGTGCTTTCTACATTTCTCACGTGTATATCAGAAGAGAAAATTAATTCCTCTTTACAGATGTAGAAACTGAGGACTAGATGTACCAATCACTTACTCAAGTTCATCTAGGTGGTATATAGAAATGGAAATCTAATCCCAGTAGTTTGATTCCATACTACAATCTTCTTTAAGCACCACTATTGTCTCCCCATTGTGGATGCAATTGAATGACTATTTTTTGTTTAAAAGGTCTCTATGTTTTTGTCTTGCATTTCAGAGGAAAACTTTATTCTTTAAGTAATCAGGTTTCTTTGTTTTTCTTGCTGAATATTTAAAAACATATATGAAAAAAACATAAACACCTGCTTCATAGTCTCAATAAGACATCTACTTGTTTTTTTCTATTTACTATTTATTCTTATGGTAAAAGCAGCCTGGGTAATAAAAAGACAATGGGAAGAAAGGGGACTATGTAAACAAAATTATTCGAATTTTATTTTGCAGTAGATAACTGAGATAAGGACTTCTCCACATTATTTCATTTAATCCTCTTGATAAACTCTGAGATTGATGCCGGGGTTCCTAACTTCTGAAGTAAGACACTGTGGCTCTGGGAAACCCGATGAGACCTCACTTCACTCAGAGAAAAAGCACAGGCTCCCATTTGCGTTCACCTTCCTCTGGTTGAAGAACCCAGGAATTTACGTCCATACTCGTTGTTACTTGCCCAGGCCCCTCGGGATTCAGCCACTGTTAAGTAGAAAAGAAATATCAGAAAACGCTCATTTGTTTAGCAGCTGTTTGAAAGTCAGATTAACTTTTGAGCTGGAAGGGATTTTAGATATGAGTAGGTTTGATTCTTTTATTTTGCACGTGAATTGACAGCACCAGAGAGGTTAAGTGTTTTGCCCAAGTTCACACAACAGAGGAGTGTCGGAGGCAGGCCTAGAACTTTCAAGCTTCTTTTTTCTTTTACTCTTTCATGGCTCCTCTCTATACCTTATTGCCATATATACAAATTGGAGTACTTTAATCAGTAAAATCTTAAAAATCCGATCTAACGAAGGAGAGTAATTCATGAAAAAGTTATATAAAATGACCTACTCAGATTTTAATTCTTGCCTAACTTCCCAACTCCCCTCCCCTCCTTTTCCTTCCTCTCCACTTTCTTTCCCCCTCCTTTCCATGCTCTCTCTAATCGCACAAGGGGGCATCTGGGAGGTGAACTACAATTCTGTTTATTGACAGTGATAGGGAAAGAAAAAATTTTTGACACAGAGGATGAAAGAATAAGAGTATAGCATGGACAGTTTATGGGGTGGGAAAGCAATCTCTCAGACTGAGATGAAGAGAAGAATCAGAGACCCTTAGGTTATAATCCCAGCAGTGGAATTGCCGAGTCAAAAGGCAGTTTCATTTTTAGGTTTTTAAGAAAATTCCATACTGTTTTCCACAGTGACTGCACCAGTCCGCATTCCCACCAACAGTGCACTAGGGTTCTTTTTTCTCCACATCCTCTCTAACACTTGTTGTTTGTTGATTTGTTTATGATGGCCATTCTCACTGGTGTGAAGTGGTATCTCCTTGTGGTTTTAATTTGCATCTCTATGATGGCTAGTGATGTTGAACATCTTTTCAATATATCTCTGGGACCTCTGTATGTTCTCCTTGGAGAAATGTTTGTTCAAGTCTTTTGCCCATTTTTTAATTGGGTTGTTACAAAACAAACAAGCAAAATATAACCAGAGACACTGAAATTAAAAACAGTTTGACAGTAACCAATGGGAAGGTGGGAGGGGATAATGGGGAGAAGGGAGGAGGGTTTTCAGGAACAACTATAAAAGACAAATCGACAAAACCCAAGGGGGTTGGAAGCAAGGGAGGGAGGGGGGATGGCTGGGGTTGGGGAGGAGTTGGGGGGTGTAAATGCATACAACTGAAATTGAGCAACAATAAAATAATTTTAAAAAATCAGAGACCCTGAAAATTGAGATATTTATTTTGTAGGTGAAAAAGCAAGGCTTTCCATGCTCAAAGCACCAACAATTTACTTTCTGTGCATAACTGCTCTATAATTTATATTTATTCCCACACATATGATTTAATTTTATTAAAATAAAAAATAAAACTATTGTATTAAAAATAAGAATTTATGTTGGAAAAAGATAAGAATTTATTGATGTAATTGAATTTATCTGAACATGAAAATTTTGCCTTTGTATCATAGTTGGGTGATTGGGATTCTTCCACTAAGCACTTTTAGCTGTGGTTCCCAATATTAGCAACTTTTAGTACGATTACTCAAACTGATACCAAATTGGAGAATCTGATTGTTCTCAAAAAATAAAAAGACAGGGGCATATCATCACTGTGATTTTAAAAGCTTTTCAGAAGGAAAAATAAAAGCATTCTTGGAGAGTGCAGACACTGGCATTGGTTGCTTATTAGGAGACTGGGTGGCCTGTTGGGTGGGTCTTGGAGCTCAAGGGCAGGGAAGGGGGGGGGCGGGGTGCAGAACAAGTAGAAAGTGACTCCTCCAGGGAGGTGGCCAGAGGCAGGACAGACATGAGCCAAGGATCCAAGCATCTTACACATACTTTGTCCCATGAGACTTCACTACAAAATAAAAACTGAAAGATACCACTGTAGAGAATTTCAGAAGGCAATCATAGAGCATTAATCCCAGTATAAGGCTCTCCAGGCTGGGTGTGGACAGCTGGCCCATGTTAGGGAAATGTGATTCATTCAAAGTTAAATAGAAAGGTGAGTGTCACATTGTTTGATTTTCATTTTATGTTACTGGTCTGGATGCTGTGTATAGAGTAGATAAAAAGAAGCAAACGGGGGAAGCAGGAAGATGGATTACAAGCCTAAGGAAGGCCAGTGAGAGGTGCATGCACAGATTTGTTTTAAGAAGTAGAATTAAAGAGATTAATCAAATTTATCGATGCCTATTTTTTTCTGAAGGAGGGGGTTTCTAGCTTGCTCACCTTGGTGGGTGCCATTTACAGATATCATGATGAGCAGTTTCAGGGAAGGATGCAGAAAACCAGGGGGAAATTACCGTAGCCTTTGAGTTAGCTAGTATCAGCTCCACTCCCCTGCTTTCTGAAATTCTTTCCATCCTGACAAGCCCCCACCTCATCCCCATCCAGTGCAGACTGTGCTTTTCCTCCCTCAGAGTGCTCGTGCACATTCTTTTACCCCCAATTAATTGGGTGTTTTTTTTTTGAGTCTTGTGTTATACGGAGTTGCTTACATGACCTGGGTTAACCACGACAGAGAACTTTGAAAGTAGAAATACATTTTTATATGTCCCAAGGACTTGCATTGGCTTTGCAGATAGGAATTTTTATTGCTTTTATTTATTTATATTATTTATGGTTTTTAATTAATTAGATTTATTGTGGTGGCATTAGTTAATAAGATTATATAGACTTCAAGTATACATTTCGATGATACATGATCTTTGTATTGCATTCTGTGCCCACCACCCAAAGTCAAGCCGTCTTCTGTCACCATATATTTGGCCCCCTGTACCCATTACTACCCCCCACTCTGCTACCCTCTGGTAACCACCATACTGTTGTCTGTGCCTATGAGTTTCTGTTTTATATTCCACATATGAATGAACTCATACGGCTCTTAGCTTTTTCAGACTGACTTATTTAATACTCACAAGGTCCATCCATGTTGTCAATAATGGCAGTATTTGATCTTTTCTTATGTATAAATAGTATTCCATTGTATATATATGTACCACATCTTCTTTATCCAAACATCTATCAAGGGACACTTTGGTTGTTTCCATGTCTTGGCAACCATGAATATTCTACAATGAACATAAGGGTGCATGAATCTTTACAAATAAATGTTTTCAAAATTTTCAGGTAGCTACCAAGGAAAGGGATTGCTGGGTCATATGGTAACTCTATTCTTAATTTTTCAAGGAACCTCCATACCGTTTTCCATAGTGCTTGTACCAGTTTATATTCCCACCAGCAGTGAATGAGGGTTCCTTTCCCTCCACAACCTCTCCAACACTTGATTTTATGTATCTCCCTGATAATAGCCCTTCTGACAGGTACGTGGTGGTATCACATTGTAGTTTTGATTTGCATTTCCCTAATGGCTAGTGAAGGTGAGCATTTTTTCATATGTCTGTTGGCTATTTGTGTATCTTACTGTGGGAAGTGTCTCCTCAGGTCCTCTGTTCATTTTTATATTAGATTGTTTGTTGTTGAGTTGTGTGAGTTCTTTACATACTTTGTATATTGACCCCTCATGGGAGCTGTTGTTTGCAAATGTCTTTTCCTGTTTGGTTAGTTGCCCTTTTTTTTTTTCATTTTATTTTTTTATTTTTATTTTTTATATTTTATTTTTTCTTTTAATATATTTTATTAATTATGCCATTACAGTTGTTCTATTTTCCCCTTCATTCCCCTCCACCCTTTGTTGGAAGCTTCCTTCACTGTGAAGACGTTTTTCAGTTTGATATTGTCCTGTTTGTTTGTTTTTGCCTTTACTTCCCTTGCCTTTGGAGTCAACTTCATAAAATTTTCTTTACTACCAAGGCCCCATAAGTTTAGTAGCTATGTTTTCTTCTGTGTAATTTATTGTTTCAGATCTTATATTTAGGTCTTTGATCCATTTTGAATTAATTTTTGTAAATGGGGACAAACTGTAGCCTAGTTTCATTCTTTTGCATGTTGTTTTCCACTTTTCCCAGCACCATTTATTGAAAAGGCTTTCTTTTCTGCATTGTATGTCTTTGGCCTCTTTTTCCCCAAATCATATGCCCATATACATGTGGTTTTGATTCCAGGTTCTTAGTTCTGTTTTATTGATGTGTGTCTGTTATTCTGCCAATACCATGCTGTTTTGATTATGTAGTATAATTTGAAGTCAGGGAGTGTGATACCTCTGCCTTGTTCTTTTTTCTCAGGATTGCTTTGGCTATTCAGGGTCCTTTGTGGTTCCATACAAATCTGTTGATTTTTTGTTCTATTCTTTAAAAAGTGACATTGGAGTTTTGATGGGGATTGCATTAAATCTGTGTATTGCTTTGAGTAATATGGCCACTTTAACTATTTTGATTTTTTTTAATCCATGAATATGCAGTATCCATTTCACTGTGTCTTTTTTCAATCTCTTTTTATAATGCTTCATAGTTTTCAGTATGTAGATCCTTCACATCCTTTAAGTTTGTTCCTAGGTATTTTATTCTTTTTGTTGCAGTTGCAAAAGGAATTTTTGTATTTGTCTTTCTAAAACTTCATTGTTAGCATATAGGAATGCAGTAGATTTCTGTAGATTAATTTTGTATTCTGCAACTTCACTGTATTTGTTTATTGTTTCCAATAGTTTTTTTTGGTAAAAAGAATCTTTAGGGTTTTCTATATACAGAATTATGTTATCTGCCAAAAGTGATGCTTTTAACCTCTTTATTCCTAATTTGGATGCTCTTTACTTCTTTTGCATGATTGCTCTGCCTAGGATTTCCAGTACTATGTTGGACAAGAGCGGTAAAGAGTGGACATCCCTGTCTTGTTTTTTATTTTAGAGGAAAAGCTTTCAGTTTTTCTGTTGAGTATGATATTAGCTGAGGGTTTGCCATATATAGACTTTATTATGATAAGGCAGTTTCCTTCTATACGTGTTTTATTAAGTGTTTTAACCATAAATGGTCATTGTATTTATGAAATGCTTTTTCTGCATTTACTGATAAGATTATATTACTTTTATCTTTTGTTAAAGTGGGATATTATATTGTTCTACTACAAAGAACCCAGAATTGTTAATGTATGGTATTGCATATGTTCAGTCATCCTTGTCCCTCTGGAATAAACCATACTTGATTATAATGTGCTATTTCTTCATATATTACTGTATGCGATTTGCTAGTATTTTGTTTAGGATTTTTTTCATCTGTACTTATCAGAGATATGAATCTGTAGTTTTCTTTCTTGTGTACTATCCTTTCTAGGTTTTGGTATCAGTGTTTTGTTGGCCTCATAAAATATGTTAGGAAGTGTTGCCTCTTCTTCAGGGTTTTGGAAGAGTTTGGAAATGATGCTCTCAGATCTTTGAATGTTTGGTAGAATTCAATAATGAAGCAATCTGGTCCTGGACTTTTCTTTTTTTGGATGTTTTTAAAGGTTGTTTCAATTTTCTCCTTGCTGATTGATCTAGGAACTTATCCATTTCTCCTAGGTTGTTGGTGCCATCTACTTTTTCACAGTATTGTAGTATGATCCTTTGGATTTCTGTGATGTTTGTGGTAACTTATTTTTTCATTTCTAATTTTGTTTATATGAGTCTTTTTTCTCTTTTCCTTAGTGAGTCTAGCCAGGGATTTGTCAATTTTATTAATCCTTTCAAAGAATCAGTTATTTGTTGTATTAATTTTTTACATAATCTTTTTGTCCTATATTTTATTCAGTTCTCTTATTTTTATTATTTTCTTTCTTCTGCTGACTTTGGGATATTTTGTTTTTCTTTTTCCAGTTCTTTAGTTTGTCATGTTTTTTACTTGAGATTTTTCTTGTTTCTTGAGATAGGCCTGTAATAATACAAACTCCTTTCTCATTACTGATTTTGCTGTGTCCCAGAAGTTTTTATATGTCATATTGTCATTTTTATCTGTTTCTATATATCGTTGATCTTACCTTTTATTTCTTTCTTGACCTAGTCATTTTCTAATAGTATGTTGTTTAATTTCCACATATTTGTTGGCAGGTGGTTAATTCCTTTTTAAGTTGATTTCTAATTTCAACACATTATGGTCAGAGAATATATTTGGTATGATTTCAGTCTTCTTAAATTTGTTGAGGCTAGTTGTGATCCAACACATGGTCTATCTTTGAAACTGTTCCGTGATGCAGATACCAGCCCACTGTGTCCACATCATTATGGGTGAAATGAGACATTCACATGGACTACTGAGTCCGATGGAGGAAAAGGGACAGCATGGCTTTTCTCTCAAGGGGAGCAAAAGCTGTGGCCCTAGCCATGACTGGCCTTTATTGGGTTTCTCCTCACATTACCTGATGGTCCTCATTTACTATGCACAGGTTGCTTTAGGTGGTTACCTTTTACAGAGGACAAAGGAGCCAATGCCACTAATCATATCACAAAAGAAGGATATTTGCACATGAAAAGGCAAAAGTGGTTGGACCGGTTACACTCATCCTTGGAAGGTTTAGCATGGATTTTAGGAAGTTACTTTGCAGTAAATGTTTGCCACTGGGGGCTGGGTCCATGCCACGCAGAATGGTCTCCTACAGTTCCATATGTACTGGAGGAGAATGTATAATCTGACATTCTGGGAATGAAAGAAGGCTCTGTAAATGTCAGTTATGCCATTTGTTCTAATGTATCCTTTAAGGCTGATTATTTCTTTACTGATTTTCTGTTTGGGTGATCTATTTAGAGCTATCAATAGAGTGTTTAGGTTCCCTATTATGATTGCGTTTATGTCAGTTTCTCCCTTTAGTTCTGATAATAGTTATTTTGTATATTTCAGTGCTTCCTGACTGAGTGCATTTTTATTGAGAAGTGTTATGTCTACATGATGCAGTGTCCTATTATCATTACAAAATATTCATCTGTGTCTCTTGTTACCTGTGTAATCTTGAAATCTATTTTGTCAGACATAAGTATGGCTACACCTGCTTTTCTGTGGATGCCATTTGCTTGGAGAATCATTTTCCCCCCTTTCACTGTGAGTCTGTCTCTGTCTTTACAGCTCAGATTTGTCTTCTGAAGGTAGCATGTGGTTAGGTTTGTTTTTGTTTTTTGTTTTTGGTACAGTCCACTACTCTGTGCCTTTTTATTGGTGAAATCATTCCATTTACATTTAGGGTAATTATTGTTGTAGGAGGATTCATTATAGCCATTTTATCTTTTGTTTTCTGATAGTTCTCTGCCTCCATTGTTTTTTTTCTTTTTTGTTTCTGTCTGTTGTTTTCATTTGGTAGTGTTCCAAAAATTTTTCCTTTGTTTTCTCTTTTTTTTAAGTTATGTGTTTCAGTTTTGAGTTTTATATGTGTGGTTACCCTTAGGTTTATGAAAAAAAGTTTTTTATATACAGTAATCTTTTTTCTTTTGAATGCATTGGGTCTCTCTCTTTTTTTGCAAACTCAGACCTTTACCCTCTCCTCTTCTGTGTTTTTTCTGTCACAAATTATCCCTGTTAATCCTGTGTTCTTGGTGATCTTATCCACAGTTTTATGACCTTTTGTTCTTTGTTTCTGGTAGAATAACTCCCTCGAGTATTTCTTGCAATGGAGGTTTTCTGGTCATAAATTCCCTCAGCTCCTGGAAAAGTCTTTATTTCTCCTTCATATTTAAAGTAACTTTGCTGGACATATTATTCTTGGCTGGTTATTTTTCTCAGTAGTTTGAATATTTAGTCCCATTCTCTTCTTGCTCTTAGGGTTTCTGCTGAGAAGTTTGATGATAGCCTAATTGACTTTTCTTTATGGGCTACTTTCTTTTTTTCCCATACTTCCATGAGAACTCTTCCTTTGTTTCTAATTTTTCAATAGTTGTATTATAATGTGTCTTGGAGGACTGAGGTAACTAGGTGTTCTGTTTGCTTCTTGGATTTAAGGATCTAGCTCTTTCTATAGGTTTTTTGGAAGTTCTCATCAACTATTTGAATAGACTCTCTGTTACCTTCTCCTTCTCTTCTGCTAATATGCTTATTCTTATATTGCTCTCTCTGAGGGAATCAGATAGTTCTTATAGTATTTTTTCATTTTTATGCTCGTCTCCCTTTTCCCCACGCATTATTTATAGATTTTTATCTTCATTATCAATAATTCTTTCTTCCATCTGGCCTGCTCTATTTTCTAAGCTAGCTAGTTTATTCTTGATCTCTTTTACTGAATTCTTCATCTCCAGAACTTCTATTGTATTTTTTTAGAGTTTCAGTCTCTCTGTTGAAGTACTAATTTTGTTTGTTGATTTTGTTTCTGAGTTCATTATTTCTATCTGTGTTTTCTTGCATCTTGTTTTTTTTTCAGAGTTGTAATCTTGAATTCTCTGTCATTTAAATCATATGTTTTCATGTCTTTATTTTCTGGAAATTTTACTTTTTTCTTTCTTTTTAAAAATATATTTTATTAATTATGCCATTACAGTTCTATTTCCCCCCTTCATTCCCCTCCACCCTGCACACCCCGCCCACCATTCCCACCCCCTTTAGTTCATGAACACGTGTCTCGAGTTCTTTAGATTCTATATTTCCCATACTATTCTTGCCCTCCCCCCTATCGATTTTCTACCTACCATCTATGCTACTTATTTTCTGTACCTTCTCCCCCCTTCTCCTCCTCCCACTCCCCCTGTTGCTAACCCTCCATGTGATCTTCATTTCTATGGTTCTGCTCCTGATCTAGCTGTCCTCTTAGTTGGCTTTTGTTTTAGGTGTGGTTCTTAATAACTGTGAGTTTGCTGTCCTTTCACTGTTCATCTTTTTTATCTTCTTTTTCTTAGGTAAGTCCCTTTAATATTTCATATAATAAGGGCTTGGTGATGATGAACTCCTTGAATTTGATCTTATCTGAAGAAGCACTTTATCTGCCCTTCCATTCTAAATGAAAGCTTTCCTGGATAGATCAATCTTGGATGTAGGTCTTTAGATTTCATGACTTGGAATACTTCTTTCCAGCCCCTTCTTGCCTGTAAGGTCTCTTTTGAGAAATCCGCTGACAGTCTGATGGGAACTCCTTTGTAAGTGACTGTCCCCTTATCTCTTGCTGCTTCTAGGATTCTCTCCTTCATTTTAATCTTGGCTAATGTAATGATGATGTGCCTTGGTGTGTTCCTTCTTGGGTCTACTTTCTTTGGGACTCTCTGAGCTTCCTGGATTTCCTGGAAGTCTATTTCCTTTGGCAGATTGGGGAAGTTCTCCTTTATTATTGGTTCAAATAAGTTTTCCACTCATGGCTGTTCCTCTTCCCCTTCTGGTACCCCTATAATTCGGATGTTGGAACGTTTAAAGATGTCCTCAAGGTTCCTAAGCTTCTCCTCATTTTTTTGAATTCTTGTTTCTTCATCCTTTTCTGTTTGGTCATTTTTTTTCTCCTTCTGGTTCACTCCTTTGATTTGAGTCCCAGTTTCCTTTCCATTACTATTGGTTTCCTGTGTATTTCCATTCATTTCAATTAGTTTAGCCTTTATATGTTCCTCTAATTTGTGACTGAAATCAACCAGTTCTGTGAGCATTCTAATCACCAGTGTTTTGAACTGTGCATCTGAAAGTTCGGCTATTTCTTCATCACTTAGATTTATTGTCTCTGGGGCTCTGAGTTGTTCTTGCACCATGTTTTGATCTGTTTGTGCCTGTTAAGTATGAGGAGTGGAGCCTTAGATGTTCACCAGGGTAGGGCCACCCAGGTCACTGGTTTGTGATGCTGTATGTGGGGGCGGGGTCAGAGAGGGACAATGGTGGTTTCCTCTGCCGCTTCCTGCTACTGGGGCCTGTGTGGTCTGTCTCACTGCTAGCTCCTTCACTGGTTTATATGCGTGTGAAAGTGTGACCGCGATCACCCCTCAGTGGGTCCACCCGCTTCTCCACACCTGGGATCCGCCCACGGCTGCTGGCGCACCTGGGTTGTGCACCTGGGTTGGTCCAGTGGATCTTTCCTGCCCAACCCTGCTCTGCTGCTGGCTCTGCCCCTCTTACCGGTTTGGCTGAAGGGTTTGTGGTTGTCAGACTTCCGTGTAGTTCAATTTTCTGTGGTTTGGCTGCGTTTTTGTTGCTAAAACTTTGTTGTTTTTAAACTTAGTTTTGCAAGAAGGTGTAGTGCTTCCACCTATGCCTCCATCTTGGCTATATATTGCTACTTTTTCTTTCTTTTTTGCCTTATTACTTTGGTTATTAATGGTATTCGACAGTCTCCATTTTTGTCTAGGAATCTATGTATGAGTGGCACTTTTCTAGTAGATTGATAAGAAGCCTTTCTATGATTTTCCAGTAAATGGCACAAAATCACATGTTTTTAGCTCTCTTGCGTGCCTCTGGCTTTCCAGATCTCTGCAGGGTAGTAGAAAATGGCCTGTGTTCCCTAGGGAAGTGGGTGCCTATTCTGTGACCCTGCCATTCTGGTCCCAGGGGACCAACCCTGCAGGGGCATGTGGAAGGCAATGGGGCTCCAAATCCATGAAATCCCAGTGATATCCCCCACAGCCAGATACCACCAGCAGTGCAGGTGGGATATGTGGGGTGCAGTGAGTTAGGGGAACCCACCACCTTCTTTTTTGTCATGCCCTGCCAACAGTGGTGGCCTCAGGCCTTTGCAGAATGAAGACCCTGAATCTTCACAGGGCCCAGGGATTGGTTGCAAGTATTCTAGAAATGCATGGATTGTGTTTGGAAAGATATTTCAATCTTTGACTGACATCGGTATCCTGATTAGGAGTATGTTTTTATTTTTACTTTACTTAATCCTTATTAATGTCTTGTTGATTAGTTTATAGAGCTTCGTCCTCACCCACTTTGAACTGTACACTCAATTCAGAAGGGAGAAAACAAGGCCCACTGCCACTGGTTTCATGGAAATTCAAGTATTCTGTATTCATAAATATAACAGAGGTTTTGATGTAGTTAGTGGAATAGGAAGAAAGGACTTAAGGAGTCACAGTGAGGCTTGGCTACATGGATCTGTAGCTGGGGAAATAAAGTGAGGAAAAGTGAAGTACAGAAGTCTAGATATGAAAAGACACATCTATGGCCTAGAAGAGTTGGCTGTCCTGAGGGAGTAGAAAACTGGATATAGTGGGGGGAACCATAATCTTGTTGTCTCATGCATTTCTGTATAGAGTGAAAAGATGCTTTCATATACTTCAAGAGGCCTTGCCTGTCAGGATGAAGCTGGTGATTGAGAAAGGTGATGGAGAAAGAGTTTATTGCTCTATCATGGTCATACTCTTCTCATTCTTGAGCATCTAGTTTTAAAGTTCTTATAAAAACAATGTTTAAAAAAAACAGCCCTGACTGGTGTGGCTCAGTTGGTTGGAAATCATCCCACCAAGTGAAGGATTGCTGCTTCAATTCCAGGTCAGGGCACATGCTTGAGCAGCAGTCCAGGTCCCCAGCCGGGTTCGTGCAAGAAGCAACTGATAGATGTGTCTCTCTCACATTGAAGTTTTCCTCCTCCTCTCCCTCCCTCCCTTTCCTTCTCTCTGAGAATAAACAAATACAGTGCTCGCTTCGGCAGCACATATACTAAAATTCTAAGAATAAACAAATACAATCTTTTTTTAAAAAAAGAACAAAACATAGACATGAATCTGGATAGAGGGTCATATTTTTGCATCAGTGACAGAGAGGAACCATAGGGATCCATGATGTAAGCCAGAAGCTGGGGATAAACTTTTTTTTCCCCAGAGAGTGGTGAGATCATAGATCGAGTGGAATACTTAATTAATTTAATATACTTATAATTAATCATAATTAATTAAAAATTCTTTTCTGGAAAAGTACATCTTATCCATATTTAGATAATTTTTCATGTTTTAGTATTGATATGGGTCCTTTTAAAAAATCCATATACTATTAGCCTTAAAAACACAAGGACACACAATATATTCTATTACAATAATTCAGGGACTCATCCATGCATGCAATAATTATGATTGTGAGCAACCGAGGAAGATTAGTGTGTAATGTCTTAATTAAAGCTGGGCAACACAATTTTATTTACAGATTGAATTCCATTAAATTTTCAGAGTGGTATATTCTTATTTTACTTTTATGTAATTAATATTTATCATAACTCCTTGGGTAACACATTGCATTATTAATGTACATTTTGTGAGACATACAACTGTGTAAAAAAAGTCTTTTTGGAAAATAGCCCATAAATTTTGCTATTATATTAAAATGCAAATTTTGCCTCTGGCTTAACAATTTAAAATATTTATGAGTTTTATTTTTGCTTGTTTAGAGATATTAACTGAGAAAAAGTTGTTAAAATCTGTTTGATTTTTGCATGGGTGTCTGTTTTCACATTTTAAGCCTGTGTTGGTAATCTTTCCCAGCGGCATTCTTAACTCATAGATATTATATGACTATTGTTTTTGCTTTAATCCTGCTCTTGTTTTCTTCAGAAAAACTGTGACTTGTATCAGTAGCATATTACCAAAGTTACATCACTATTAAAGTTTAAGCCTTGGGACAAAAGAGTAAAAATTTCAAATTCCTATCATTGGTTTTGTCAAAGGACGTTGTTATTTTGGTTGTGGCACTCCCTCTAAAGCAGCCTCTAAGAAAAACACCATTTATCTCAGTTTAGCTATAAGAAGTCCACAGAAATCCTTTCTTAGTTTTTTAAAATAATCTTTCAAAATATCCCACAAGTAGAAAACTATAGTTAAGCACAAAACTGTAATGTTTGGTAACACCAAATAAATCTTCCGAACCTTTTGTATTGACAAAATTAATGAAGAAGGAATAAATAAAACTCCCCAAGCTTTTTATTCCTTGATGCTAAAATAGGGCGATATGAATCCCTTATTAGTCGTGGTGTATCTCAGATCAGAAATGGGAATCCTCTGAGTATAATAAGGGGTACTCTGTGGGTTTGAAAAGAAAGTGGGTTTTCTAACTCTAGGTTGTATCTTATTACCACACTATTGTTCCCCATGCAAATGCCATTGCTCCCATCTCTCATTTGCTTCCACTCATTCATTCTCTCCCTGCAATGGAGACTGTGCCTCTCAGTGACTCTGTGTTCCTTAGTGTAACCAGAGAAAACCAGCCTTTACTTAGCAACCCCTCACCTGTACTACTTCCCTCCTGGAGGATTAGATTCATAAATATGTGAAAATAGTACTCTACTATTTTTCATTTGGTAAACACATTATATCCAGTTCCTAAAACTCATCTGAAAATTATTGTTGAACAGGTAATCATGTGTTGCATAGCATAATTTCATTTATGTTTAGCATTTTTTAAAAACTGATGCTAGTAATTGCCTTCATATCACAAAATAAATGCTTTCATAAACTTGTGTTGTTACTCTTACAGAATTTGAGGAGAGGGTTATTTTATTCTGTTCTCAAAGGATAATTTTCTACTGAGTTTTAGCTCTTTCAAAGTTCTTCTCCTTGAGTCTAAATATTTAGTATGCTTTATTTGTCCTGGGAAAGAGGAGAGACTTTTTCCACATACTGATAATATACACATTAATATTCCAAAGCTAACTAACTACCACAGACCATTAATCTGTTCACCCCATGCATACAAATATTAAACTTCTCTCCTGTGTGTTACTTCTAGGTTTTAAATGTTTGTAATATTTTGGAATTTGAGGTTAATTTTGGAATGTCTCAAATCAGCAAACAAAATATAGTCATTAGAAAATTAAAAGAGCATTGGAATTTCAAGACAGAAAGATAGGTAATTCTCACATGATAAACTAAATAAAGTCAGAGTTATTTGTCCAATTATTTTTTACAGCCTCCTGTACAAACCAAGAACCACCATGTGTTTACTACGGAGTGTCTTTAGTTGTGGAAATAACTAAGAAAATAACTTGCTGCTGTCATTCATGATTAACTCCTAGATTATTTTCAAATTGAAAGAGGCCTAAAATTATATGGGTTCATTTCAAGGGGGTATATGGAATAGTCTTCATTTTTATTACTGTATTTTTAATACCAAAATATGACTGCTATATTAAAACAGAACCTCGACTAATATTGTTTAATATACACCTAAAACTGTTTATAAGTGAAAAGGTGAATCGCTGTAAAGAAAACTTTAAGGAAAATATAGGAAAGTTGGAGCTTGGCTACAGTAGCCATTCTGAAGGCAGAACCTGACTCTTGGAGGTTCAGGACATGGTGGCCCAATGCAGTCCCCTCACACCCATAGGTATTAATTGTTTGCAAAGAGGCAAGACTTCTCAAAGTCTTCTTGGATCCAGAGGCCTCGTGATGGGGAAGAAACACATTACTGGGATGTCCCTTTTAACAGTAGCCAAGACAGCTCTTTGGAGCTGCTGCTTCCCCTCCCTCCCTCCCGGAGACCTGGCCTCTCTCCCCACTGGTGCAGCTGCTGCCTCCGATTTCTTTTTGTCTCTTCCACAAGACTCGTTCTTTACCCACCTTCCATGTATGCGATGAGAGGTTGGATTCTGTGATTCTGGAGGCTGAGAGTCCCGTCACCTGCTGTCTGTAAGCTGGAGGCTCAGAAGCTGGGGGTGTCATCCAGTCCAAGTTTTGAGGCCTGCTACCAGGGATGCTGATGGCCGAAGTCTCAGTCTGAGGGTGAGAGACCGATGTCCCAGCCCAAGTACTCAGGCAAAAGAAGTGAATTCTCTCTTTCTGTGCTTTTTGATCTTTTCAGCCCTCAGTGGATTTAGACTGGGGACAGCGATCTGTTTCGTGGAGTCAGTGGATTCAAACGTTAATCTTGTCCATGACCACCTACATGCACACCCACCAAAATCATGTTTAGACTGATCTGGACACGCAGTGGGCCAGTCAAGTGGACACATACAAGTAGCCATCACAACCTCTAAGTTTGAGTGGCCTTGGCTTGGGCGCCCATTCTCGTTATACTCAGATATGGCCAGAGCGCTGCAGAGATGCCGGATCCAATAGGGCTATGAGCAGGGCACACTCATTCAGACAGCCTCTGAGCTGAAAATAAGCATTTGTTATCTTTAGGACATCCTTCGTGTCCGTGGTGGGGACATTGAAGCCTAAGAGGAACCACACGGCAAATGAGGACAGATTCAAAACCAGGGCCCAGTTTTCGTTAGACTAATTGCTAATCAAATACTATCACCATTTACCCAAAAATGTTTATTATAGACCAGTGGCACATAAGATATTATTATGTGACTAAAAATGATTTACACATATGAGGGTTTTTTTCTTTAGGAAACTAATATATAAAAAAGACCAAAGTAATGTGGAGGGGCACTTAAAGGACTGCAAGAAGGAGTGGCTTATTAGAAAGTTGTGAGATGTTCAATATCAATTTCTGAATCTGCTAAATCAATTCGACTATTTTTCATTTTTCTCTGTGGCTTTCCTTTCCATTTTAGGAGCCTATTAATACCATGCTCTGCTTTGGCCTAGAATCCGCTTCTTTTCCCACTCAGTCCTTATCAGAATTTAAATATATTTATTCCTAGTAGAACAAATACTTCTCTCATATCCATCCCCTTCTTTTTTGACATTTTTTAACATTACTATTTGGCACAATTCTTCCTAGGTTAGGATTTCTTTTTCTTAAACTCTCACAGGGGTGTCCAACCAGTGGCCCACGATGGCTATGAATGCAGCCCAACACAAAATCCTAAATTTACTTAAAACCTTTGTTTTGCTCACCAGTTTTTGTAAGTGTTTGTGTATTTAATCTGTGACCCAAGACAACTTTTCTTCTTCCACTGTGGCCCAGAGATGCCAAAAGGTTGGACACCCCTGCCTAGCCCTGTGTTTACTCTGATTATATTATCACTGTAGGGAGGGAGGCTGTTACTGTCAATTTTAATTTAAATTTTCTGGTTCATTTCTATATGTAGTTATTTTGATTTAGATATTATAATAGAATGGAAATCCAAGCATCCATTAAAAAAGTAACTGGAAAAATAAATTATGATACTTCCACGTAGTGAAACATTACACAGTTTTGAGGAGGAAAGAGGTACCTGTACTGACATATGTCTTGCAATACTGTTCAGTGGGCAAAAAAAGCACATAGCAGAAGAGAGTGTACAATTTAACAATTGTACAGCAAATCTGTACAATTCATACACAGATTAGCACACACATTTTATATATATATATGTATGTGTGTGTGTATATATATATATATATATATATATATATGTATGTATACAGTACACACCCAGACACACATTACATACACAGAGAAGGTCTTGAAAATCATGCAAAAAAAATTGTCAACAGTACTTCCTACCAGGGAGCACAATAATTACTTTATACACTTCATTACATTTTGAAATTTTGCAATCAGGCTGATTTTATATTATAATGAAATTAATTTATTACAAAACAATAAAATAAGAAAAGAACAGTTGAAAAATATCTATAATTTTAAAGGAAATACTCATTCCACCCCTAGTTTTTGAATTACTGTGATGAAAAAGATGTCTCATATGTTATAGTGCATTGCATATACAATGTCAACAATTTAATATGTAACAATTACAAGTGTCATTTGTAAATAGATATATATATTAATTATTTTATTATCTAGGCTTTGCGTTTTAATGTTTCTAAAGACTTTCATATTAATAGAGAATAATATATTGCATAACTTTACCTGGGAATTAACAACTTTAAACAAATTTAATTTACTATATGTATTTTAGTTGAATAGAGAACCCAAATAATAATAATAACTCTACCAGTAAAAATGACAAGCTATTATTACTTTGTAGTTATAATATTTTATAGTTTGAAATTTCATTCAGTTCTCTCATACAACATACTTAATTATTTTGTTGTTAGATTTTGGAGCAAATAAGATGTGATAATTAGCTAACTACTCTTTTTTTTTTTAGTCTATCAAATTTCTGAATTATTTTTATTTTTTTATTTGTCACTTTTTAAAAATTTATTTATTTAATTGTTGTTCAAGTACAGTTTTCTGTCTTTTACTCCCATCCCAGCCCACCCTCCCATGCTCCCCACCTCCCTCCCATTTCCACCCTCCTTAGTTTTTGTCCATGTGTCCTTTATACTTATTCCTATAAACCCTTCCCCTTTCCCCCTGAAATTCCCCCTCCTCTCCCCTCTGGTCCCTGTCAGCCTGTTGTCTATTTTAGTGTCTTTGGTTGTATTTTGCTAGCTTCTTTGTTTTGTTGTTTAGCTTCCTGTTAAAGGTGAGATCATATGGTATTTCACCGCCTGGCTTATTTCACTCAGCATAATGCTTTCCAGTTCCATCCATGCTGTTGCAAAAGGTAGGAGCTCCTTCTTTCTTTCTGCTGCATAGAATTCCATTGTGTAAATATACCATAGTTTTTTGACCCATTCCTGTACTGATGGGTACCTAGGTTGCTTCTGGCACTTGGCTATTGTAAATTGTGCTGCTATGAACATTGGGGTGCATAGGTTCTTTTGGACTGGTGTTTTAGGGTTCTTAGGGTATACTCCTAGCAGTGGAATTTCTGGGTCAAAAGGCATATTAATTTTTAGCTTTCTTAGAAAATTCCATACCGTTTTCCATAATGGCTGTACCAGTCTGCAATCCCACCAACAGTGACCAGGGTCCCCTTTTCCCCACAACCTCTCCAACACTTGTTTGTTGCTTTTCTTATGATGGCCATTCTGACCAGTGTAAAATGGTATCTCACTGTGGTTTTACTTTGCATCTCTCTGATAGCTAGTGATATTGAGCATCTTTTCATGTGTCTCTGGATCCTCTGTATGTCCTCCTTGGAGAAATATCTGTTCAAGTCCTTTACCCACTTTTTAATTGGGTTGCTTGTCTTCTTAGAGTGGAGTCGTGTAAGTTCTTTGTATATTTTGGAGATTAAACCCTTGTCTGAGGTTATCATTGTCAAATATGTTTTCCTATATGGTTGGTTCTCTGTTTATTTTAATACTGTTTTCTTTAGCCATGCAAAAGCTTTTTATTTTGATGAGATCCCATTTGTTTATTCTTTCCTTTATATTCCTTGCTCTAGGGGACATATCAGTAAAAATGAGTATCTGAGATTTTCCTGCCTATGTTCTCCCTAAGACTTTAATGGTGTCATGGCTTATATTTAAGTCTTTTATCTACCTTGAATTTATTTTGGTATATGGTGTAAGTTGGTGCTTGAGTTTCATTTTTTTGCACATAGCTGTCCAGTTCTCCCAACACCATTTGTTGAAGAGGCTGTTTTTACTCCATTTTATGTTGCTGCCCACTTTGTCAAATATTATTTGACTTTAGAGACTTGGGTTTATTTCTGAGCTCTCTGTTTTGTTCCATTGGTCTACCTGCTTGTTTTTATGCCAGTACCAGGCTGTTTTGATTACAGTGGCCTTGTAATACAGTTTGGTATCAGGTATTGCGATCTCTCCTACTTTATTCTTCTTTCTCAAAGTTGCAGCTGCTATTCAGGGTCATTTATGGTTCCATATAAATTTTTGAAGTGTTTGTTCTATGTCTGTGCAATATGCCATTGGTACTTTAATACGTATTGCATTGAATCTGTAAATTGCTTTGGGTAGTATGGACATTTTGATTATGTTAATTCTTCCAACCCATGAACAAGGTATATGTTTCCATTCGTTTGTGTCTTCCTTGATTTCTTTCTTCAGTGTTATGTAGTTTTCTGCATACAGGTCTTTTACCTCCTTGGTTAGGTTTATCCCTAGGTATTTTATTTTTCTTTTTGCTATATTGAATGGGATTTTTTCTTGATTTCTGCTTCCGCTGTTTCATTGTTGGTATAGTTACTCTTTTAAGACATTGTGATGTGAAATTGCCCAGGCCTTACTAATCTTGCTGCTCACAGCTTTTATCCGCATTCCTTCAGAGTGACATCTCTCTTGTTTCATGATGGAGACTCTTCCTTGTTTAAGGCTGAGGTCCCCTTTGTTGTCTCACCTTCGCCCATTATCAGTTGTTTTTGGCTTTTCTCTCCTTACCTCCAGCTGCCCAGTCACTGCTCCCAAAGCCACTCCGGGAGAATGCTCTTTCTGCCCAAGTTGCTCTTCTGAGTTTCCAAAGTTGCAAAACAGAAGGATTGTAAATGAGCAACATTTCCTTTCGGTTTTATCTCACTGGAGCCCTGCTGTTCCTAACACAGAAATGGGCTTAATTGAGCTCATTAAGTTTAATAGCAATAAACTTAACTCTGTAATCCAGATAGACTTGGAAGGGTAAGGAAAATACGGAACTCAGTGAGCTGCAGTGAGAGCATGAGGGTTATAGAGCATTCCAAGCAGATGAGGGTGAAGGAGTACTGTCCTGAGCTACAGAGGAAATGGTTTGCTGGTTAAGATAAAACACAAGTCTAATTTATGAGAACTGTCTGCAGTCAGCAGCGGTGATCTTCTTGCTGGTCTTGCCATTCCTGGACCCACAGTGCTCTGTGGCTGTCACAAAGTCCATGCCATCTTTCACCTGGCTGAAGACCACATGCTTGCCATCCAGCCACTCGGTCTTGGCAGTGCAGACAAAAATCTGGGAACTGTTTGTGTTGGGCCCAGCTTTGCCATGGACAAGATGCCAGGACCCTTTTGCTTCAGGATGAAATTCTCATCCTTAAATTTCTCCCTATGGATGGACTTGTATCTTGTGCCATTGCGTGTGAAGTTACCACCCTGCAATAAATCTTGGAATAATTCTGTGAGAGCAAGAATATTTGTAAGCACATCCTTTCTCCCTACTGCACAGAGCACGACAGTTTTCTCCCATCTTTGGAAATGTGTCTGCAAACAGCTCCAAAGAGATGCAACTCAAGGGCTCGCTGTCAACAGCAGTATTGAAGGCCACAGAGGGGTTGACCATGACTGGGCCCGGGGAGTTCTAGGGTGCTGGTGTCTGCAAGGCCTTTACTGCAAACTTTATTTTTTTTTCCTATTTGGAAAGTCTTTAATGAGTGTTTAAATAGAAATACCATTGGGGAAGTTATGGGCTTTGTCACTGGCACAGGTTTTAGTGTACCACCTGAAACTGGATTGTGATAGAAAACTTTGAAGAGAGAGCATGAGTCCACTGGGTACCTAGAGAGGTGAGGCCAGGTATGGCCAAGGAGGGACGGGGAGGTCTGCACACCCAGAGATTGCTGGCTCGCAGCTTCTCTAGAGAACAAATGTAAAACAAGAGTCAAGATCCTTTGACCTCCTGGTAATCCAGAGATCTATACGGGGACGTGGGCAAACATTTGTGACACCCATTGACTTGCAGCCTCTGCTCTGTCAGGAGAAATTTCTTTCACCCCCTCTCTTCTTCTTGCTCTGGAAGGCAAAGCCTCTCCCTCTTCTCAGTCTGGGACTTATAGTGGCCAGTTCCCATCATTCAGACTTCGCTAAACCACAGGAAGAGTCATTGCCTTGTGGAAGCCTCCTTGGATGAGAAAGTACCAACCTTGAGGGCACAAGCCGTGACCCAGGTGGTGAGGCGTAAAGAAGGAGGGTGCCCGAGTTCCTGGTGGCAGGGAGTTGCCATACCAGCCTCGTACTGCCTACCTCTGGATCTTTTCATCTTTTTACTTTTTAATTTTAATTGTTGTTCAAGTACAGTTTTCTGCCTTTTACTCCCATTCCAGCCCACCCCTATTGGAAACTTTCTGATTCAAATTTTAGATGAAACATTCTTTACTTACAGTTTTTCTTTTGTTTTCTCTCAAAATTCAAATAGCTATTTCCAAGAATCAGATAATTAAAAATTTCTATTCTTTTTCAGTCTTGCAAATCTGATACACCCAGAAAGTAGATCTAGCCTCATAAGTAGTGTAATTTGATTTAAAATTGCACCTCTTGTCCTGATACTGAGAACAGTTGTTCATTTCTTTAACTCCTTTTTTTATACTTACTAGACAGCATGGAAATGGTAAACACATTTACAAAGCATCTGTGGATTGCCTTTCTTTTTTCTCCTTCTAAATCATTCTCCTAACTGTATTTCACAATTCACTGTTCCAACTGTTGGAGCAGGCAGTTAGTTAATTGGCAAAAGAGTGGTGTGGGGGGGCGGGCACGAAAGGAGCAGAAACCCTGGAGAGTAACTGGTGTTGTTCAGCCAAGTGAAGCAAACCTTCCTGCTTACTCAACTAGGCAGAAGAGATAGATTTACAGGCACCTTCAGGGTAACACGCATCCTTCTGCCTGAATAACGGGGGAGGAAGAAAACACAAGGGGAATTCCTTTCACTGAGTGCGTTCTCATTAGAAGCCAAACATCGAAGCAGAACTAGGAAGCATGCGCAGTAGGAACCAAAATGGTAACTGTAAAAGGGGGAGGAGACTAGCGTGGGAAAGTCTGGGAAAAAAGACCAGATTAGCTGAAGGGCACAAGCCCCGAGAAAACCAGGAAAGAGGTTGGAAACTTTGAAAAAAAAGGTCGCACTTTCCCAAACCCAACGAAATATTTACAAAAACTGAAAACCTGACAAAGAACCCAGCGCATGGCCTCCTTGGAGAACGCCTGTGCCCTTCCTTCTCTTGGGCACGTAGGTTTTTGCCTTCTCTTCTCCCAAACTCCAAGGGTCCCCACGAGGTTTGCAACCAGGGCAGCAGGAGCAGAGGCAGAGGACTCCTGTGTTGCCTCTGTAACTCCCTTTTCTGAGTCCACACAGCCACTACCCCATAGTCTGGATGCTCTCTGCAGCTCCAAGAGTGTACCTTTTCTTTACACTTTAATAAATCTTGCCCCCATCTCTTAAAACTCATACATGAGTACCCCTGAAAATTCTTTTCCTGCGACCCCACTGAAGAACCTGATTCCTCTGATTTATGTGTTGACCATTTTATGATAAAAATATTGGTAAAGTTACATTGGATAGGGGTATCCATTAATTTTATGGTTGCGCGATATTTAGGACTGACATTTTAAAGTAAATGTGAAAAGGATATTATTTTAGAGACATACAGACTATTTTTTTAAAAAAATGTTTCATTTGGGCCCTGGCTGGTGTAGCTCAGTGGATTGAGCGCGGGCCTGCGAACCAGACAATTGCGGTTCAATTCCCAGTCAGGGCACATGCCTGGGTTGCAGGCTGGTTCCCTGCAGGCCAGTTCCCAGCAGGGGACGCACAAAAGGTAACCATACATTGATGTTTCTCTCCCTCTCTCCTTCCCTTCCCCTCTAAAGATAAATAAAATCTTTAAAAAATATATCTTAAGAAAATATTTCATTTGTCTTTACACCACCCAGTGAGATACTGAGGATGAGGTGTCTGGAACCGGAGTCTAGACCCTAGGTCACTCACAGAAAGCACCCATGGTCTTCTCATCCATGAATGAAAGGGGTTAATCACCTGCTGTTCACACTGCTGGAGAGGAAGGGATTTTTGTTAGGATTATAAGGATGACCAAATACGTGACACCCACCAGACACCGGAGAGGTGAGTTCCACAGATTCTCACATGAACCCCAGCCATGGTGGCAGGCAGGACACAGTTCACACTCTGCGCCACATGGGGCTTGAATTCAGGAACAGGGTGAACAAGGAGAGGCTGGGAAAGGCAGGCCTTGTAGTAGGGTCAGGTGACCCTTGACTCCCAAGAGATGATGCTGTTGGCTTCTTTCCTCAGTACCAGTGCTAGCAGGGGAATTAGACTTGCACTGCAAGAGTGAGCAGGAACTACACACAGTTTTTTTGATAAGGAGACCGGTTTGGCTAGAGGAACTTATCTGTGGGAGCGGCTTTGGGAGGGGAGCTTGCGAGGAGGCCATTCCAGGCTTTCCCAGGTCCACCAGGCGTTGAGGCAGCACACAATACCAGGCCTGCGTTTCAGGCCTTTCGGCACAGAATGACTTCCAGGTTGTCTTTGGTTTATGAGGAACAAATATCATTTCTGATAGTTTTTAAAATATGCTTAATTATAAAGGCAAAGCAAAGACTCTGATGGAAATTCCAAGCCCAGAATTATGACAAGACATCAGGAACCAAACCTGTGTTCTGTGTGGTTTTGAAGGACGGTCTCTCTTTCCCCCTTTCACGGGTGATCTGCTTAACTATGTGTTTCTGATCCTTGTTCTGTATTGACTCTGCTGCTACCAATAACCTCGGGTGCCTCTCATAAACACCACCCTCCTCAGCTGCAGCAGTACTTCATTTTTTAGCTCTGATGCCTGCCAGCAATTGGCAGCCATTCTATGCAGATAAGTTCAAATTCTCAAGACAAAATCTGGTTATCTTAGACTTTTGCATTCTCATGGAGGCAGCAATGCCAGGCCAAGTTATGTGCTTATGTGTGGGGGTGACTTCTTTTGCGAGGTCCCCCCAGTGCCACCGACACACGTGAATGAGTAACTATGGCCTAGACAAGATGACATCTGTTTGGGAATGGAGGAGTGGGCTGTGGCCAGTTTCTCTGGGGAGAAAGAGGCCACGAGTGCCTTTCTCCATAGCCTTTTATTGGGTTGTAATATACAGGAATACAGGGCGACAAGGATCAAACAGTAGATAACATTTCAAAGAAATCTGAGGGCTTCAGAGTCTGAGTCAGTGTCTGTCAGAAAGAGAGTTGCAGAAACTTTGGGAGACATACTCATTTCCTCTTGGATCCTTATCATATGAATGAAAGCACTCTTACCAGAGCAGATTTCACAAGTTTATCAGCAAGTCTTTGTGGTGCCAGATTTTTCCCAGGGCACGCTCTGGCCAGGCAAGGAGCTGCACCTCTCCCCATCAGGTATTCAGGCTTAAGGGGATTAGAGCCAGGAAGCGCTTCTCCCAGAGAACATGGGGATTCGAGTTTTGACAAAGCTGGGGGGCAAGAGCCCATTGCTCTTTGTTGCACCCTCCCCTCCAGTCCTTCCATGAAGGCCTCCCAGGTGATTGAGTCTGGCTTAGGTTACCCCGCGCTGTGAGGGGTCTTACCTGTCATTGACTTCCAACCAAGCTCTGGGGGCAGGGAGAGACACTGTGGCAGCGTTTGCTACTAGAGACAGGCTTTGTCTCCTGTGGCTGGCATTCCAGAGGTCGTCTCTCACCCTTAGCTACAAGGGGTAGAGATACAATTCCTGAAACTAGGCAGAGCTGTGTACAACACTTATGGCAAGCTTATGAATGAGCTACTACTGAGAAAGTCATCCACTCTTACATAGTGGACGTTAGCTGATGTGGGGGGTATGTCAAAACATGGCTAAACAATGGAGCAAATAATGGGGGACAAAGTCTTCCTCGGTGAGGAAAGGTGTGGGATGCAACTCCTTTTCTGAGAGGTCCATAGCAGAATACCTCAGAGCATCCAATCGGTCCCCCTCAGCAGTTTCTCCTTCAGAAATGAAAACCATAATTTCTCAGCTACCAAGTCAAATGAGGGGATTAGACATCTTCTTGTTCATTTTGCTGCCCACCTCCTCATCTTCTGTAATTATGATGCGCTAATATGTTGTTTGTTTCTTCCTTGTTTTTCTCTTACTTTGAAATATACAGCCATTACCTTGATCCAGGCGCCTTTTCCTTCTCCTTCAGTTTGGGGCTGTTAAAGCTTTTCCCTGACGCCTCCAGACTTTCTCTCTGCCAGCCCACCTTACACCCAGCCTGGCAGGTCCTAACCAAACAGTTGCAATAAGTTAATACTTGCAATAAGTTACTTTCCATGTCTCTTTGTCCTCCCGGAATTGTCTTCAAAGCATTACCTTGAATTCATTTCTGGGTTTTTATGTATATGATCTACTTCTTTTCAAAAGGAGACTGTTCTTGCAGGAAGTTTACATCTATATAAAAGACTGGAATTATTGGGAAGGAAATAAAGATTAAAAATTATTATAACCCTCTAGATTTCTATATGTTTTGTTTTATTTGTCTACTTCCCAAACCCTAGTAGACAGAAATTAAGTATCATGGTTCTTTCTGCCCTAGGACTCAGTTCATGATATATGCTTTCGATGATTGTGATACTGTCAATATCCTTATACTTTGAAAGAATTCATAGTGAGTTATTTGCTTTATGTATTGTTTATTTGATACAACTGCCTACAAGAAATTAAGTACGGCTATTGTTTCTTATTTCATGGGATCGCAGAGTGGGAAATAAACTGGCTTAAATGTAACATATAACATGTTAAAAGCCACAAACTGAATGGTGAATTCCAACAAGGAATTTGTGATCTTACAAAACACTCAGTGATATTACAGAAAACTTCCTTGTTGATTAAAAGATGGGCAAAACTTTTTATTATAGTGGAAACATAGCTTTTGGTCTTTTTTAAAAAATAGGTAAAATTCATAGAATTAAAACAATGAAGCACGAGTATTCCCTGAGTAGAAAATCACCCAATAATGAGATGAGATCTGCTATAAATACAAGTTTGAGTTAAATAAGAATTACTATTTCAAATGCAAAGTAGGCATTAAAAGATACATATATACCATTCACCATGTAATTTACTGAAATCCATGATTTATTATTGTTTACTTTTTACTTTGAAATGTATTTTGTACTTGTTTCACCTTATATTTGATTCAAGGGGAAAGGCCACACATGGAAATTAAATCTTAGCTGTAGGATCTGGTGTATTGTAGCATTCGTTTGCGATATTACTGATTCTCTGTGCCTATCTATATGTGATATGATAGATAGTCAGAAATGGTAAATCTTGAGAAACTAGGGCAATGCATTTGATCAGCTGTGGAAAAGTTTTCATTTAAATTTTTTCTTGAAATTTGAACAAAAGATCCTTAAATACTTTATTTGTCTTTTATTTACATAAAAATTAACATTTTGCTTATCATACTTTTGGAATATTATGATTTTTAAATCTAGAAAAGGACTCTCTTCTCCATTTTCTGGTTGTGTGAGTGCATACAAAGGCTTCATCCTGACTCCCCACTGAGAACATTGATTGACAGCTGATAAAAGTTATCTGAAGTGCCCTGGTATTGAAACTAAGTAATGCAAAAAGGCTCGGAAAAGCTTCAAGATAGCCTGTCAGTATCGGTATTTCATTAAGGATTAATTGGGCCAAATCTTCTTGTTAATAAATCTCAAAATATCAATCAGTCTTTCACTAACATGGGTAACTTGCCTGTTATATTGTATCTCTGCCTATTCATGGTAAAGAAATAAGGTATTTTGTCTTTTTTTGTTTTTAGTTTATACATATGGCATGCAAAGTCAAACATTTTTAATTAAGATCAGCTCAGAGCATACATACAGCCAAGATTAATTTTAATATTTTCCATAATCAGAAAAATAGGGAATAATATCTTTTTTCTTTGGAGACCGTTCCGGAATTGATTTTATACTTTTTCATAAATCAGAACAAAATTAATTTCATTTACAAAGTGAAAATAGATCACTTTGCACATTCAACTTACTATTATATAAGACAGTGAAAAGCTTGTTAAAGTTTTACCTAATTAATTAACCAGGCTCTCATGACTCCTTCCTGTCATACGGTAATAATAAAAATATCATTTATATAGTAAATATAAAAATAGCTGTTACTTGAAGTCATTAATAAGTGTCTTATTTAAATAAAAATAAGCTTATCCATTACATAACAACTATTTATTGATAATGTACTTTGTTTTCTGTATTCTGCAAGGTTATGGGGAAAAATGATAAGCAAAACAGATGCAGTGCTTATACCCATGGAGTTAATAGCTTATTGAAGAGAAATACAGGGTATATAATTAAAATTGTTTTACCATGCAAAATTATGGCTCTAGCAGTACTGTGAAGGAGAGGTTTACACACTGTGAGAGTCTGTGATGGGGAGATCTGACTTAATGAAGCAGCTCAAGAAAGTGTTAAAGATCTGCCATGAGTTTGGACCTGAAAACTGATAGGAATTGGTGATGGAAAGAGTCAGTGAAGGGTCTGCCCAGGCAAAACGGCGGCATAAAGGCCCATTGGCTAGATGGAGCTCAACAAACTCAGGAACCGTTGTGCATTAAATTGTGATACCCCAGCAAAGATATGCAAGTTCAGTCCCCAATCAGGACACATCCAAGAATCAACCAACAAATGCATAAATAGGCAGAACAACAAATTGGTGTTTCTCTCTTTCTCTAAAATCAGCATTTAAAAAAAATTAAAAACATCTTCCTCACTGCCAGGTTTTCCTTCTTAGTGTTTATATTTGCTTTTACTTTGTCGTTATTATTTACAGTAAGTGTGGGAAAGGAATGGTCGGGAGCAGGCCCGGAGGCCTCTGCTGACTGAGGGCCTTCCTGGAGAAGAAGTTTTCTTGAACTATGTTGGTGACAGCTGCGGGGCCGACAGGATGCTGTGTGCTAGTGGGAGAGCCGTTGTCCAGCACTGCGGTAGCGGGCTGCCTAGGGTGCTCATGGGAGACATGCCTCAAATCCGTGGGTTTATGTGCAATGGCCCCTGGGAGCATTGGGTACAGTGTGTCACACTCCTTGTACAAGATGGAAATGTCCCAGCTCCCTTTGTTAAACCAATATAACAGCTCTCTTTGTTTAAACCATGCAACTATACATGTACTTCACTTGTTAGCTGGGCCCAGTGTGTCCTGGCTGATAAGAAAGGCCTGGGAAGCTGTGTTAATGACTCTGGATATTTCTCTGCTCTGTATATATACCATCTGATTACATGAATTCTTAAATTCATTAGTAAAGCTCGACACTGGGTAAGTCGTATTTCGAGTCTCATTTGACAACTAAAACCTTTTTATCAATGGATGTGTTGGCATTCCAGATGACTGAAGTTGCTAGAAATCTCTCTAGATATGAGTCAGTACTAGACTATGGTCCCAACACAGTTATCTGGGATAATTACAGTTCCCTTTAAGGCAATGCGTTATCATATATAATGCAGGGAAGAAACATGTATATATGCATTAAATGCAACAGCACTGCTTTAGTATCTGCATCCCTGGGTTTGCATAATGGCATAAGGACAAACCAGTCTGACCACTGTTTTGCTGTTATAGAGCTTCTAGCATACTTAACAGTTAAAATAAATAATTTATTCATTTGGAATCAAACTGTTTTTAAAATTTTGGAAATGCATACCTTTCTTTACTGAATTCCATATGAACCAAATTTACAAATGGGAAATAATGTTAGCTCATTTTCTTTTTTTTTAATATTAAATTTTATTTAGTTACTTTTCAAGTACATTTTTTTTTATCTATTTCTCCCATCCCACCCCCCCGCCCGGTCTCCCCCCTCCCTCCCATTCCCCCCCCCAGTCCTCATCTCTGTGTCTTTCATTATACCCCAAGAATCCTAAAACATCAATTTCAAAGAACCTATGCACCACAATGTTCATAGCAGCACAATTTAGAATAGCCAAAAGTTGGAAGCAACCTAGGTGCCCATCAGTAAACGAGTGGATCAAAAAATGTTAGCTCATTTTCAAAACACTCCATCTTCTTTTGAAATTTGTAGCCTAGACAATTTAGATATTATTTATGAGAAGTAGAAATATAACATACTATATTTGTGTCTTCCTTTTGTTTTTGCTGCTATAATGAATATTACATATTTCTTGAGCTTGTTATTTTCCAGATAAATGTGTATTCCAGCATATTGTAATTAGGACCATAATGTTTCCTAGAATGTTGCTTACATTTTAATGAAAGAATAATCACGCTATAGAGCTTTATATTTTGGACCGTATAGTTACTGCTTAGTGTTTTTTCACTTTGAAGAAACAGTTTCCATTGCTTCGTATTTCTAATGCATCATGTACATGGAAAACAAAGATATTCTTAGAAAATGGGGATGAGGATTGCCTGATGGTAAGAACTCAAAACCTACCTGGATCCCCTTTTCTCCCTGCCTTTTACGGATTTTTAAAACCCTCTGTTCCCTCTTATTAAGGGCTCTTTGGATATTTCTTAACACTGCTTTTGTTTCTGCCTCTTTTCAAAGATCATTTATACATAGAGAGGATTCTGGTCTACAGGGACGTGGGAATCTAAAATGCCATCTAGATTCAAGAGAAATGGAGTCAATATCAATTACAGTGTAATAAAAATAATAGTCCCCCTTTGTGTAGTCCCTTTAACTTTTCTTAATTTTCATATCATATAATGATATTTCTAATATATAAATATTATCATCTGTAGCACACAGAAGTGTCTCACCTTGTTTTTGTTGACTAAATTATCATTGACAAACTTAAAGTCTCAAAGTGGATTTTCCTTTGACTTTCCCTTGGAAGGGGCTGTTTCTTTTGTTGATGTACATCAAGATGATTTAAGATTGACCCTAAATAAGCCGTCTTCTCATGGGCAGTGAAGCCCGACAGTGGTACTGGCACCCCAGACCCACAGGGGTGGGCTCCTCCCTGGGATTTGTTGTCTGTGTTCTTGTTCGCCTCGGTGCCCTGTCCTTCTCTGGAAGGAGAATAGCTGCTCACAAGGTTAACTCAGGTGTACACACAGGATGTGCTCTAGTCAGTGAAATGTGAACAGAAGTTAAAGAGGTTACTTCCTGGCAGAAACTTTTAAGAGCTGGCACACTCTTTGCCAATCTCTTTTTTTCCTCTCTTATGATGACAGATGTATCTGACATGAAAAACTGCACTCGACCAGAAACGGACATGTATGATAAATGAGAAATAAACCTTTGTGTTCTAAGTGACCGATATTTTGGAGTTGTTTGTTACTGAAGCCCAACCTAGACTGGCTTGCCTTATACAGGTTTGTTGAAATTATTATGGACTTTAAAATCCTGTTCTCTAATACTGCTACTTCATTTTTAATATTCTGACCTATATGTGGTCAAGACATTTCTCTCGATTTTCCATTGCTAAGAGAGCACCATTTAAAGGACTACCAAAACTGGGTGTCAGAAAACTGAAACAAACCCAGAATCTAGCCTGTGTTTACTGGTCCCCAGATTTCGTATGGAACCCAGCGTAAAACATCTTGATAGGAGTGCGGTCTTTTGTTTCTGCCCTTGGACAGCCATTGCGTGGCTCTTACCATTTGTGGTGGACACTGTAGAACTGCACAGATGAGCTCTCCCTTCAGTGAAGGACTCATGGCCCGGCTGTGAACACCATGTGTTAACTCCTTCAGGGACACTTCAGGTTAGTCAGTGACCGAGGCAGAATGTGGGGAAAACACCCAGCCCTTCCCTTTCCACGGGGACTTCTCTGGTGCGTGATATGCACTCCCAGGCTCTCCATAGGGCTGGCACGGTCTCTGTTACATCTGCACTGTCATCTGGCAGTTCCTCCTGCTCAATCCTCTTTCTTCAAAGATACTGCTTTCCAGGATATTTTATAATCTTGACTCCAGTTTGGTTGGCATCTGTTTCCCGGAGGAAGAAATCTACATAATATTTACCTTCTTTTTGGGAGCATCTTCCTAGATAAAGTAAAAAATGAATGAGTGGGTGAATTGAAGGCTTGCCCTGTTCTCGTCTTCCTATGGCTGTTTTCCTCAGTGCTTGTCTCCTGCCTGTGTTTATTCACTGGGCAGCTTTACCATCAGCAGGATAATTATACCTCATCCTAGAACAGTCATTTATAACAGCTTTATAACCATATATCCAAGTGTGTATTGTTGGTTCTGCTGAAATTTTGAAATAAAATATTTTCAATAATTTTCTCAAGTCTAAAGTTGAGATATTAAAAGTAACTTCCCCAGAAAGGTGTAGGAAGAATCAATAGCTAATGTTCTTTGAGGGCTCCCCTTTGCTCAGGTTTTGCACGAACTAAGTTGTTTCACTCCCTCAGCAGGTGAGGGTAGGTACCAGGAGGTACAGAAGGTAAGTAACTTATAGCTACTAGTAACAGGCCGCGCTGAGGCTGGAGCCCAGACAGAGTGACTCACAGCTCATCTACTTGACCCTCTGCTCCATTCCCTCTCTCAGTCAGCTCTGGAAACAACTTAGCAACATGCTTACCTTCGATTTAAACTCACAACTTGTTGGTGTAGGTGTTGAACAAGCATTAATCACTATGACTCTCTATTCATTTTCAAAGTTAAAGAAAAAAACTGAGTATTTTGAATATAATTTTTAAAGTCAATATAGTGACTTTGGGCTTTATTTTGCGTGCAGTGAGGATTATTGAAGAGTATTAAGAAGGGGCTGACATTCATACACATTAAAAATGAGGCTCTATTTGTAGTACAATCCGTGAGTTGAACTTTGCCATGAATGCAGGTAAGAAAATGGTGGGAAATATTCTGAATAAGATGAGGGCTGCCCGAACTACGGTAGTAGCAACAAGCATTAGAATAACAACATTTGAAAAAAAAATAGGAAATTCTAATTATAGACTTAGCCTTGCTGCTAATTTGTGTCACATTAGTCTGGGTATTTAATCCATCCGGACTTCAGTTTACTCACTGTGGAAAGGAGTTATTTGAATGAGGAAACTGCTAAAGGTTTTTCAAGTGCGTGGTGTCTATTCCGATACAGTGAGAAGAGGAAGAAAGGGGAGAGTGACAGAGGGCATAGGGTAGGTGGATTCGTAGGCACGGATATAATAGAAACGATTTGGAATGACTTAGAAGCTTTGTGCATTTACGACATTAGTAAGAAATGCTCCTTATTTTTTTCAGCCAAAATTATAAAGGAAGTGTATTTTGCTCTTGTTGTTGTGTGTCTGTTTGTTGGTTATTTTTTGCTTCATCCCTTCACCTTTTCTAGCCAGCCCTGCAACCCCCCTCCCCTCCGACAGCTGTCCATCTATTCTCTGTCTATTTTATTTTGTTCATTCCATTCCATAAATGAATGAAATCATATGGTACTTGTCTTTGTCTGACTGGCTTACCATCCTGCTTTCTGTTCTTCTAGCATCTCAATTTACTTTTAAACTCCCTTACCCCATAAACGTGGATTTATCTAGCCCCTTGGAAGAGAACTTGTGACATCTTAGAACTGTCCCTTAAATATGAATAGAGAGCATCAATCATAGTGGGGGTGTTTTGTAAGTTCGTGAAAAACATTAAGCAAGCCCCCAATAAAACCAATTTTTCTTTAAAAGAACTCGAGGATTTATGCAAATCCCATAAACTTTGGCAGTCGGGGAAAATAGATATTTGCCATAAAGTGCAGTGACTTGAATCTGTATCTCAAGCAATACAGATAATTGTAGGGAAAGTAAAGAAACATGCTCCACTTTATCCTCTTGTGCTTTGGCAAATTGTGTTGCATCTGCTACAGGCCTGGCAAAGTGAAGTGTATCATTTTGAAAATTGCTGCTGAGTGTGGTTATTGCGCAGGACCACAGTGGAGGTTCCCAAAGTCACTGCAGAGCTGAGCTGGCAGGGTCGCTGCATGTTAGCGCTTCCATGGCTCTTTGTCAGTCTGCTGAATAGCCGACATCAATTTCAGGAGACAGAAAAGTGCCAGACCATTTGCACTTGGCAAAGCTTCCAGAGATAATGGTTGAATGAATAAAACTTCCACTAACTTACTTGTACTTCAAGAACCCCATGGTGTTTCTTGAATTGTTGAATTAACTGGGAAGACTAAATGTTCACTAGCTATCATTCTAAAAATGTTTCTGAAAGGATCTATATTTTATTTTAAAATATCAATAAATATAAATTTATCAGTAGGGATTAATACCATGCTAAATATTTACCCTAGTTTGGAAGAATATGAAAGTCTTCATTTTGCCTATCTGAAGTCTTTCCACACATGTAGCCAAAGAGACTTTCTGAAATGAGAATCTTATTATGGTGCTCCCTGTTTAAATATCCGATTGTCTCACCTTCTATTTCAACAACTTTAGTAGGTTACTTCATTAACTATTGTTACATATGAAATTATACCAAACTTAGTTGCTTTAAACAACAAAAATTAATTTCTTTTCCTCAATTTCTGTGAGTCCGTGATTAGCAGTGCTTTGGATGGATGGTTCTGGCCTGAGGTCTCCCCAACTTTGTGCTGCCTTGTTCTCTAAAGCTGGTTCTACATAGGCTTGTCCTCACAAGTTGGTGGACAGTTTATCCCAGACTGTGTGATTCAAGGAAGCAAGGCAGAACTCCACTGATTTTTATGAGCTAATCTCAGAATTAATCTGATTGCCTCTGCCACATTCTATTGGTCACGTGGCCAACCAGCATTGATTTATTATGGGAATGGTCTACCCAAGATGTGAATAATAGAAGGCAGAGATGATTGGATGCCATCTTGGAGGCCGATGATCATAGTTGGTGTTAATTTGTTCACTTTGGAATAAAGTCCCAACTCTAAGACATTGCTTATAAAACCTTGAGTGGTATAACCATTTTTATATCTTTAATTCTATCCTGCCATTCCCTGGGTCATGCTTAAAGCATAAGAAAATTCTTATCACGTCTTCTAGTTCATCATACTGTACTCACTCTCCTCTGAGTTCTCATATTCCTCTTCATTTAGTTTATTCACACCTACTCATTTTAAAGTTGAGTTATTAGATACAACTCTTTCCTGACAGTTTCCTTTGACTTACTGATCATGGATTGGTGGCATGATTCTGTTCTCCATAGTATCTTGCCTTTTTAAAATAATAATACCTATCACCTATCATTTTGTATGATTACTTTTTAAAAAAATATTTTATTTATTTATTTTTAGAGAGAGGGGAAGGGAAGGAGAAAGAGTGGGAGAGAAACATCAATGTGTGGTTGCCTCTCATGTGTCCCCTACTGGGGACCTGGCCCACAACCCAAGCATGTGCCCTGACTGGGAATTGAACCAGTGACCCTTTGCTTCACAGGCCCGTGCTCAATCCACTGAGCTACACCAGCCAGGGCTGATTACTTTTTTTTTTTTAAAAAAGATTTTATTTATTTATCTTCAGAGGGGAAGGGAAGGAGAGAGAGAGAGAAATATCAATGTATGGTTGCCTCTCCTGTGTCCCCTGCCGGGAACTAGCCTGGAACCCAGGCATGAGCCCTGACTGGGAATCAAACCGTGATACTTTGGTTCGCAGGCCTGCACTCAATCCACTGAGCTACACTAGCCAGGGCTGTATGATTACTTTTTCATATTGTATATATATAGTAGACTTTGAGATTTATAAAGGAAGGGGTATTTCATATTTTGTTCGTCATTCTGCCTCATTGCCCTTCCTGTGCCTAAGATGTAGAAATATTTGCTAAGTGAATGAATGATTATACAAATGAGTGTAATAATGATTATACAAATGAATATATAAGAATATCTTGACTCTCAGTAAATGATGTTTAATTTTCTTTTGATATTCTAAGAAAATGGACATGATCTAATAGTTAAACTCATCTATTCATCATTTTTATTTAACTTGTCTCTTTTCAATGTTATAAACAGAAAAGAAAACTGTAGTATAATGTATCAAGACTGAGATTTAGTTTTCTATGGAATAACACTGGTAATTTGTTGGTTCCATAAATACACATTCTATATTTTTCTTTCAATCACCACTAATAGACTAATGAAAATTATTTTATCTGTCTAAGTTATACATCAATACTCTGATATCTGAGAATTAGTGAAAATCAATTAAGATTCTCTACCAAATAAAAAAAATATATTTTCACAGCTATGAAATTACAGTGCTGTGGTTAAAACAGACTGAGTCAAATGTTTCGTATCTTTAAATTTAGCGGCACCTTGTATAAATTATAAAAGTTTGGTTAGTATTGTTTTATTGTATTTTTTCCATTACTATCTGTTCCCCTTTGCTCTCCTCCCCCCTGCAATCACCACACTGTTGTCTATGTCCCTGGGTCCTTTCTCCTCAATCTCTTCACCCCCAGCCACCACACTTAGCTGTTATCCTGCTCACTATCTATGACTCTGTCTCCATTTCGCTTGTTAGTTCAGTTGGTTCATTATCATATGGTATTTTCTTTCTCTGCCTGGCTTATTTCACTTAACATAGTGTTCTCGAGGTCCATCCATACTGTCTCAAAGGGCAGATTTTTTTTTTTACAGTCAAGTAGCATTCCATTGTGTAAATGTCTCTTAGTTTTATCCACTCATCTACTGATGGACCCTTGGGCTGCTTTCATATACTGGCAATTGTAAATAATGCTGCAATGAACATAGGGGTGCTTATGTTCTTTTGAATTAGTGTTTTGGGGTTCTTTGGATAAATTCCCATAAGTGGAATCGCTGGATAACAAGGCAGTTCTATTTTTAATTTTTGAGGTATTGATTCATAAGCAATAATTTTAGTTTAGTTTTCTATACTTAAACCTAAGATCTCTTAGGTGTGTAGCACCAAATTATAAATACATGCATATATATTAAGGAATAATGGGACATTGTCATAAAAATTATAGTACATTACTCAAAAATGTGCTTTGGGAGATGAGTCCCCTTGTGTGGACATGGTCGTGTTGATGCTCAGTCGTGAGGACCCTGAGAAACTGCTGTTGCAGCCCTGGCTTGTATGGCTCCGTTGGTTCGATTCCCTGTCAGGCACATTGCTTTTCTCTCTTCTTTCCTTTCTCCATCCCTTCTCCTTTCTTTAAAATTAAATAAATAGATAAATATGGTTTTTTTAAGAAAAATTGCTATTGCAGTTTTTGTTATGAAATTTATGCATGTTTATGTAAATAAAAACTTAAAAGTAAACAGAAAATTGAAAACTCATTTCCAGTTAACCTAGCAAAACAATTATTAGCATTTAAATATATTTTTAATCACTTTCTATATTTATATATAGACATTTTTGCATATAATAGTATTTTTGTTTCATATTTTTCTATTTTGTTTTATTTTCTTCTGTAGATATCTAATACAATCTGTAACATCTAACATCATGCCTAATGCATGGTATATTTTTAATAAATGTAATAAGTTGACTATATGAAATATATCCAGATTCCAGAAGAATGCATACTTGTATATTCCTGTAAAAGTCCAAGGATTTCCACAATTTCAGGACTCACCATTCCCAGCATCCCCCATTTAAATAACATTCTCGAGAGTGTAACCCTGTGTATGTGGACTTCGATGTGAGACGTGTATCTCAGAGATGTACAACTCTGTGGCTATGTACCTATATTTAGGTGTAAAACATGCACTTACATGTAAGTAACACATAAGTATGCACATAGACAAATATAAAATGCTTATCAGCACTATGACAGCAGACAGCAGTGAGGAAGTATCCTTATATTCCAAACTGGGTCTGAGCTATCGATGCCAGAATTGTAAAATGTGACCAGGAAACTGGTTCTGCTGGTGTCTCACATCCCCCACATGTCATAAGAAAAGACCGAGAAGTCATTTGAATCTGAAGCTCAGAAGGGAGGACTTTTTTGAGAGAAGTCAGTTCTGTGCATGTTACCTCTTTCCCTCTACGTAAGGAGAAACCCCCCCCCCCCCTTCCTGCTATAGGTCCAGTGAGTGTTTCCAAGAAAACCACTCTGAAAATTGGCTTGAGTTCCCTGGAAGTGGAGGAATATCAAAGCTGGTTCATGATTTACTAAAAAAATTAAAATATAGGTATCTTAAGGTAAGAGACTAACTAGCTGCCTGTTTACCTGATGGTAAGGCAAGGAGATCCTGTCCTTGCCATACAGGACACTTATATGGGCAAGAGAAGCATCAGTGATCTCGCAGATTGGATGTAGGTGCCACACAGGAGAGATTACTGTGAGAAGCCTTGAAAAGTTTTGGCACAAGATGACCTTCTGAAGGTTATATAGTGACCACAACAGAAAGAGACGGAAGGCAGAGTGCTAAGGGACGTGATAAGTCACTTCCATGGGGAGGAATCAGGGTCTTAGGAATAATGAATGGTGGTCACCAGTGGAGGACTCTCTAAAGAAGGTACCAGTACCTGAAAGAAGAAGGGAAAAAAACCTAGGTTTCAGACCAGCCACTACAGAGGAGGTCAATGCATATGATTTTTTGTCATTCAGCTGTTCCAGTTGTTGAGCTCTCCCCTGCTCCTCACCACTCCTCCCCTGTACCTGAGGAGTGAGAGGCGGCCTGGAGCACAACCTCAAGGTGGAAACAAGCCAGAACTCCCTGCCCTGGCCACTGCAGTCCAAGCCGAAGAGAAAAGATTTAATGTGGTGGCGTATCATGGTTTTTATGCTGGATTATGTTCAACGAGGCATACTGTTTTTAATAGTTAATACCACCTAGTAACTTGAAAGGCAATGAAACTTGATTGAAATTTCATCCATTATAGGGAGAAATGCATTTAAAGTGGAACTTGTGAAAAAGTTGTCATGCTATTCTTGTACCTTATCCAACCTAGTTCATTCTAGTAAATGGTCACAAAAATCAGTGACAACAAAGTATCACAAGTTCAATAATATAGGAAATGAAGAATGTTATGGGAGGGCAGAAAGAGCGGTGCTTTATTTGAACTCCAGCTTGGAGTTCTTGAACTCCAGTACTAACAAGTGTCCGTGACGGTAGGTGTGGAGAGAGAGTGATCTTGGGTACACGGGAAAGCCTGCCTCAGACACTGACTGTAGAGGTCAGGTTCTCCACATGGCGGGTGGAAATGCAGAAAGCAGGGGTTGAGTGGAGTCAAAAAAACTAGAAGAAAATTTATTTCTTATACTTCGGGGTAGCTGTGGAATATTTTCAATGTGCTCAACTTTCTCTTGCATCCATAACTCACAAAAGCATCCCGTAAGGGGGAAGAAAGCTCTAAAAACCTGTCAGGTTCAAAAATCACTAAGCCATTTGACAATAATCCCAGTCAAGTAAGAACTTTGATGCTCTTCTCATGTTTCTATCCTCCGTTTGATCATGGGGGTGAGATAGAAATGGCAGCTAGCCAATGACAGGGAAGGGCAGTGAAAGATTTTACAGTTGGACAAAATCTGAAGCCTAGAGTACTCACATGGGGTAGGGCTTTCATAATTTTTAAATTGAGTTGTGTTTTTGACTTTAAAGTTGCATGGAGTTTCCTATCCCCTAGTAATAAGACTAATACATTTAGCACCTCTTTGTGCCAAGCATAGTTCTAAGACCTTTTACCTCTCTTTAATGTTTACTTTCCAGAACAACCCCAGGATGTGGGAATTGATAATATTCTGCATTTTATAGGGAATAAGACTGAAGCACTGTTCAATGACTACCAAAGTTACAATTTATAAGCGACAGTTAAGTTTGGGATTTAAACTGGGCATTCTGGTTCCAGAGCACATGGTCCTAACCACTATCTACTAAAAGTAAAGATGCATATCATGGATCTGCTCTACTTCTCATGAAGTACCAGATATAGGGAACCCTCCCTCCATTAAGCATGTTTGAATATGGAGGGAGACAAAATCAAAGTTATTTCTACAGTGGTCCCCCTTATCCACAGCTTTGCTTTTCACAGTTTCAGTTACCCAGAGTCAACTGTGGACAGAAAACGTTCAACAAAAAAATTCCATAAATAAACAATGTATAAGTTTTAACATGTGCACCTTCCTGAATAGTGTGGTGAAATCTTGCACCCTCCCGTGTCAGCTACTCAGGGTGCGAATCATCCCTTTGTCCAGCATCTCCATGCTGAATAAACTACCTGCCTGTTAGTCACTTAGTGGCCTTCTCTGTTATCAGATCGACTGTCACAGTACATAGCACTTGCGTCCAAGTAATCCTGGTGTTACCCAGTAATGTCTTACTCATCTCACTTCATTTCATCACAAAGGCATTTCTTCATCTCGCATGGTCACAAGGAGGGTGAGTCCTGTACAATAAGATCTTTTGGGAGAGAGAGAGAGCATATCCACATAACTTACTTAGTATACTACAGTGTTATCATTTTTCTACTTCATTATTAGGTGTGCCTAATCTGTAAATTAAACCGTATCACAGATACGTATGTGTAGGAAAAAACAATAGGTAGCATTCAGTCTTGGAAAATGTCCAGATAACGAAGAGCAGCTGTTGCACAACTTTAATCCCTTTTCCAATGTACTGATGGCTTATGTGTCCTTCAGCTGTTAATAGGTACAGAGGAGTTTTAAAATAATTTTTCCTGCAGTGGAATATGCTTTTTGGTGTGATCACTATGACTTCTCTGTAGATTGGCTTGAAGGGGCACAAGATTGGGAGAAACCATGTCGGTCAGAAAGACTTGCGAGCTGATGGTTGTCTGAACTAGGCAATGGAGATGGACAGGAGGGGAAAGATTCAAGATACATGTATGAGTTAGAATCTAAGGGTTGATTGGATGTGGAGGTAAGAAAGAACTATGTGCCACTTGTTTTTTGTGTGAAACTGAGAGAAGACATAATAAAGTTAGAGGAAGGATTAAGTTGGATAACTCATGACAAACACTTGATACCATGTGCCATAAATGGTTAATGTTTGCTGAAGTGGGGACAGCTTGGGTTGTAGCATCTGTGCATGTCCTGGGAAAAGCAGTGTAAACCCTCTGTGCCTCCACTACCTTGTCTAGGAAGCACCTCTTCCTTCCTTACGGAGTGTAGAGGGGATGCCTGAAAGTGTCCTTGGTAAGGAGATCGACACAGTCCCTGGCACACAGAAGTTCTCAGTTAACGCCACCTGCCTTTGACTCTTTCATTTTCTTCTCCTGCATGATATGGCTCTTTGATGTCACTAAAGACACATGGTTGCCCTCAGAAGAAGCTGATGTTTTGTAAGGACAGTTCATTGCTCTTGTGTAAATAATGAAAGTCCTTTTGACCTTGTTGCCTACTGATAAATCTCCTTTGTTTCAGCAGGATTCAAGTACAGAGGGGGTGAGATATGTCATCCACTCCACATACATAATCGATGACACAATTTGGTAGAAGGGAAAATAATTGCAGACAAACTACCAAGTGCCATATTTGGTCAAGTAGGAGGTGATAAAGCCTGCCAAGGGTTAAAATTCCCCTCATCTATCATCTGTTTTGGCCTTTGACAAAGCTGTCACGTTCTGGGTTGTTTTTGATGTTTTATTTTCTGTATTCCACATATGGTCTCTAATTCGATTCTCTTTCCTTTACATTTAATTGCACAATAAATCTGCTGAAGCCAGATCAACTATCTTGGTTCTATTTCATTTCCTGTCAAATGCATTACATTTTGGGGACATACTTATTATTGACAAAACTTTTCTTTTTGTAATTACATAAAGACATAAGATGCAATAAAATATTCACTTTATTGCAGATCTGCTATGTATGTCAAAATGGTGACAAAGATAAAGTGATTTATAATTGTACATGTAGCTATATTATATCATGGCTTGAAATGTTAATGAGCTAACATACAACATAATTTGGTGTATTAAATTATGTTGTATAATTTGTGAATTACAAATTTGTAATAATTTGTGTATATAGTGAATAATATACAGAAGTGTAGCCTATAATAAACAAATCAAACAATTCTAAGTTAAAATGTGTTTACATGTAAGTGAATCCAACACTTACAGCAGATGCAAGTGTTGGATTCAAGAAAAAATCATGAGGAGGAAGAGAGGCACAAAGATGTTTTCTTTCACCAAGATGGAGAATAAGAATCTTCCCCAACCAGGAAATCGATTCTTAAATTGCTATTGTTTGGGCATTATTTATAATAATTTACCAACTGGCTTTTGAGGGTAATCACTTTATCTTTTGTTTATAATGCTTTTGAGGGCAATTTAACTTCTTTTCTTTAATCCAGCACTTCTAATTATCTTCAACATTAAGTCTGCACAAGTTAAATCACATTTTGCTACACTTTAGAGATCCCAGGATTGCTTGTCACTACTTTATCATCAGTATAATTCTAAAAATTCTATTTGCAATCTGCAGAGCCTGGAGTGGCAAACTCAGCCAGAATCAAAGTATACTGCCAGGTGAAAATATTGAAGGCAAGTTCTTTGATCCCAGGGGTACAAAGAGAAATATAGTGACACAGCCTTGAATTCCACCACCTTGATATTCGAAGCCTTTAAAGTTTTTCTTTCCTTGGATGTACAACCTTTGGTTCATAGTTTGAGCTTTATTTTTTATTGGTAGTGTTAGTCAATAGGCCTGGAGTTGAAAGGGCAGGGGTGTTATTTAATAAATATAGAGTAATAGAGATAAATAAGTGTTTAATTGTTCTATTAGGCTGAACATAAAGGCCATGGAGAGCTCCATTTGTTCCACCCACTCCTACTGTATAGAGAAGCACCTTTCGAACTGTGTGCATAGCAACCACCTGACAGTCTTCAGAATATGCAGAATCTGACACCATAGGTCTGGACAGGCCTTCAGTTCTGTTCTTCTAACATGATTCCAGGGGGTGCTCTGCAGACCAAACTTTGAGCTATAAAGATAAATAGGATGAAGGGGATGGTCAGGATATCCTAAATATTTTACTTTAATACTTTCACTGTGTTAGACATCTTAACACCCATTCTTTGCTATTAACATCCCAAATAGCTCCAGAAAGTAATGTTATTCTTAAAATGTGGGAAAATAGACAGACACTGCCACAGCAAATCAGGGTAACAAACTGTTTTCTCCACTCAGTAAGCAAGATGTGCACTGTGAGATTACCTACCTTCTGAGGTCTTAGTTTCCAAGTTGTAAAAAGTAAAAGATCTGCCTCCCAGGGATGTTAGAAGGGTTTGAGAAGTAGGTAAAACATCAACACAGGGCCTGACCCAAGTATTCCCACAGCAAGTTATGTGTTGTTGTTATTATAACTCCAATTTTAGAGTATAATTTGCCAGTCAACCTAGAAGGAAACTGAAGTGCTGATATTTAGTGTTGGCCATTAAGAGAAGATATCATTTGAATGATTGATGTAATTGACAGATTTGTACTTCCATTGACCTTATTGGTTAAGGTACTTAATCATATAAGTATGATGTAAATAACTAATCTTGGTAATAACCATTCATTGCAAATTATGAATGTACTGAGCTTCTTATAGTTTTTATTAGTCAGCACTGAGGCATACCGAGTGTGTGTTTTTTTTCTCAGCATGGAAAAATAGAAGTCAAGTAGTGAACCCTAGTATGCCAATCATTTAGTAATTTCAACATTGCTAATTAGCATCATGTTGAAGTGTTAAGATTATCAGGGCATAATGCATTCATTAATGCTAATGACTACTTATTTTATCTTATACAAGAATCACACATTTCCCCTAGAAGGAAAAAGAATTAAAGAACCAACTGGAAGTTTTTAATCAAATGTTTATGCATTTAAATGTGTGATTAAATTATAATGATATCAAAATCTTTTATTTTAAAGGAAATGATACAATAAAGTGAAAAACCCATTATAATATAAAAGGAAATGGTTTTGTTTTTAAATGTAATTGATATTTCAGTAACTGAAAGGGGAATAACTATTAGAAATAGTATAGGAAATGTCCTTTGCCATTAAGGAGAAAAAGATGTCACACACAAATAATTAGAGACAAGCTATAGTCTAAATTCTGTGAAAATAGCTACATACAAAGTAAGAATTAAAAAACATGCTAAGGTAAGTAATTATAGATGTGATGAGTGAGACATGCTCAAGTTTGAATAACATACAGGTGGATGATGGAGAGAAATGAAAAAACTACAACTTAAGAGGTAGCATCTTTTCTTTTTTGGAAAAGCATGGGACTAAGTATCAGAAAACCTGAACTTAAAGCTGGTATTAGTTTGAGCAAGTGACTACATTTCTTGAACTACATTCTCTCATTTGTAAGAGATTTACTAAACATATTTTCCTAACTATAGTTCTTGAATTCTAAAATTCTATCCCTAGCTATCCAGGACTGGAAAGAGAAGGGAGTGTGCAGGCCACATGTGTTAGGAACTAGTAAGAAATGAGATTTTGCATAAAGCATGGGCCTACCTATGGCAGCCTTCAGCACCTAGTCCTGGAGACAGGATCACTACCAGCTGCTGAGATAGCAATGTGAGAAGACAGCCCAGAAAGGTCAGGATTAAGATGTAATTTTGAACAAGGGAGCCCATGAATATTGAAAGACAAAGAGGGAATTCAAGTACATGGCAATACTGAAAGAGCTGTGTGCGTAACATGCAGGCTGACTCAGGTCAAAATCATGTGTCATGAGCATTCAAACAGTAGAACTGGGCTCTGTGTAGAGGTGTCAGAAATTTACAGGAAAAATTAGATATCTAGGGTTCAGTCCACGAAACTGAGCACAAGTCAGTACTAATGAGGCAAGGGAGTATAAACGAAGGGCTTAAGTAAAAGCATGGGGTTGAGAAATGTAGGAACCCAGGCATCGGACCAATGACCAAAGTACTGAGCCAGTGTTAATCTACTAAAAAACTGGTGACAGGATCAGTGGTAAAACTAACCTCAACTTTGAACTAAATTCTTCTGTTTTAGCATGCCTTCTTTTTTTAATTACATTTTATTGATTATGGTATTACAGTTGTCCTAATTTGGTCCCATTTATCCCTTCCACTGAGCACCCCCCACTCTTCTATGGGCAAAGGAAGATGTGATCCCCACATCTTCGTTTGCCTATAGGTCATGCATATAAATTTTTTGGTTTCTCTGTTTCCTATACTGTACTTTACATCACCATAACTGTCCTGTAACTAACAATTTGTACTTCTTAATCACTTCACCTTTTCACCTGTTCCCCTCATCTCCCTTCTCATCTGGTTTCCATCAAACCATTCTCCATACCTATGATTCTGTTTTTGTTCTGCTTCTTTGCTTAGTTTGTTTTTTAGCTTCAATTGTATATAGGTATACATTTGTTGCCATTTTATTCTTTATAGTGTTGATTAAAAAATAAGTCCCTCTAATATTTCATACTGATGAACTCCTTTGGCTCCTTCTTATCCCAGAAGCTCTTTTTCTGCCCTTGGATTCTAAATGATAGCTTTGCTGGATAGAGTAATCCTGGTTGTTGGTCCTTATTCTTCATAACTTTAATATTCCTTGCCAAACCCTTCTAGCCAGCAAAGTTTATTTTAAGAAATCACCTGACAGTCTTATGGGAACTCCTTTGTAGGCAACTACATGTTTTTCTCTTGCTGCTTTTAAGGTTCTCTCTTAATCTTTAATCTTTGGCATTTTGATTATGACGTGTCTTGAAGTTGGTCTCTTTGTGTCCATCTTGTTTGGGATTCTCTGTGTTTGCTGGGCTTGCATGCCAATTTCCTTCACCAAATTAGGGAAGGTTTTTTTTCATTATTTTTTCAAACAGATTTCCTATTTCTTACTCTTTCTTTTCGCCTTTGGCACCCCTATGATTCAAATATTGTTATGCTTGAAGTTGTCCCAGAGTCTCCTTATACAATCAGTTCTCATTTCTTTGGGTTCCTTTGTCTTCTTGCTGTTCTGGTTGGGTGTTTTTTGCTTCCTTATATTCCAAATCATTGATTTGATTCTTGGCTTCATCCACTCTGCTGTTGCTTTCCTATAATCTGTTCTTTATTTCAATTACAGTATTCTTTTCTGACTGGATCTTTTCTGTGCTGTTGCAGTACTCACTAAGTTCCTTGAGCATCCTTATAACCAGTGTTTTGAACTCCACATCTGAAAGATTGTTTATCTCCATCTTGTTTAGTTCTTTTTTTGGAGTTTGGTTCTCTTTTTTTCATTTGGGCTATATTTCTTTTTTCCTTATTTTCACAGCCTCCCTATGTTTGTTTCTATGTATTAGGTAGAACTTTTATGATTCCTCATCTTGGTATCATGGCCTAATGTAGTAAATGTCCTGTGAGGTCTAGTAACACTGCCTCTCCTATCACTCAGTCTGGGTCCTCAAAGTGCACTGTCCCTATGGGCTAACTACACCCTCCTTTTGTAGTTGAGCCTTGATTGCCTTTGGCAGATCAGTGGGAGGGATTTACCCAGGCCTGTCAGCTGCAAGGATTGGCTGTGACCACTGACAACCAACCTCCACCCTCCATTAAAAATCAGTTCTGCAGGGCCCACTCCACAGACAGGGGCCTACTTCAGCAGGGCTCTGGCGCCCCCTTGTGTTCTATAGGAGGCCATTTGGCATAAGCTATGAAGCAAAAAGTAGCTGGCTGCTTTTTGTGCTGGGCTTGGAGGTACCCTAGTGAGGTCAGGCTGTGAACCAAGGCCAACTGCTACTAGTGCCGGGCCTGAGGCCACTTAGCAAGGTATGGGCGAGCTCACTGAAGCCAGCTATTGCTTATTTGAGAGACTTAGGTCAGAAGCATGTGCCAAGGCAAGTCGTTTGTATATAAAAGCCACTGTTAATTGCTTAGGAGGGCTGTTTGGGCGGGCTCCTAAGCTTGGTGGGGTGGAGTCTCAGGAAATCACCAGAGCAGGGTAAACAGTGTGAACCAGGTTGATGGAGTCTCAGGTATAATGTCCACAGTGCTCTGTGGTTCTGTGTGTGGTGGGGTGGGGGCGCCCAGAATAGGAGCAATGGCCTCTGCCAGAAGTTCTATCTTGGAGAAAGCTGTCCTCCAGCTCTTTCCCTGATGCCAGATACTTCAGCTCCTCCCTGTGTACCAAGGGTGCCTTTCAAGCTGTTGCCCCAGTGCTGGAGCTCAGCGGGAATGAGTCTGGTAAGTCCTTGTTGTTGGCCTGTTAAGAGGAACTGCCTAGGAATCCAGCATTTTCTTCCACCGACTCAATCTCCACTAGCCAGAAGCCCCTGGGGCTTATATTCCTGGTACTGAAACCCTGGGTTGGGGGTCTGGTGTGGGACCAGGACTCCTCACTCCTGAGATCTCTCTCCTGATTTTTATGTGCCACACTTGGGCGTGGGACCAGCCCATTCAGTGTCTCTGTGTCTCCTACCAGTCTGAATGGTTATGGTTTCTTCTTTAATTCCATGGTTGTAGGACTCCGGCCAGCAGAGTCCGCTTGTTGTGACTGAAGATGAGAATAAATGTACAGGAGACAGCAATCCTGCGGAGAAAAGGGGGACGGCACAGCTGCTCTCTTAAGGGGAGCGTGTTTCTGTGTGCCTCGACCACTCTCTCCTCCTAAGAGGAGGGGGGCCCAACCCTTACCTAGACAGGCTTTTATTGTTTTTCTTGGGTCTTACATTAAAGAAAGATGTATTATCTATTATATAGAATATTATTGTCTACATTTTAGGTACAATCAAGGAAATGAAAATAACATGCAGAGGGGAATGGCGGCAAGCTGATTAGCTCTGCCCTTGGGGAAATTCACACAGGTTTTGGAAATTACCTTGAAGATAAACAATACCCAGTTGTTGTTTTAAACCAGGTGGTGGAGTTTTAGCAAGAGCAAGCCATGACAGTCTGTATGCATTTTCTAGGCCTGATTCCCACGGGAAAACTTGATTTGAAGGTCTGGCTCCTGCCTACCACTTCCCATCTGTAGGTTTTCCATACAGAACAGAGTCACATTTGCCAGACCAACTCAAACCCGTCCGCTACACAGGACCTTCATTCAACTCAGTTTCTGCCAGTTCTGCGTGATGGTTGTTCTATATTTTAGTTGAAATTTTGATGTAGTTGTGCAAGGATGTGAGCTGTGTTCACCTAGACCACCATCTTGGAAGTCTCTTATGTCATTCTTTATTAACTTCAATTTGGAGAAATTTCACACTATGGCAGTAGTATCCAAGCTTCCATAGCTAGTAGATTGTGGCATTAAGATTTAAACCTCTGTCTTCAAGCTGGTTCCAGGGTACCAGCAGTTAAAAATGAGCAGAGAAAGGACAATGAGCCAGGTATAGAAGGTCACCAGGGTGGAAAGCCCCACGTGCCTAGCAACAGGCAAAACTGGGGAAACAAGGACCTCGCCCCTTGTATAACCTTTCCTCCCCATAGCAAATCCACTCAAGGTGCCTTCTGTAAGCTTTTCTCAGGTCTTGAACTTGGGGTGGGGAGTTTTCAAATTAACCAGTATAGCCAACTCTTTGGGGAAGGTGTCAGTCACCATTTGATGAGATTTTGAAAAGACTAAATTCCTGGTCTTTTTACTTTTTCTTATTTTATGGACTAAAAGTGACTTATCTGATTGGTAAGTTGAACTGCTTTCTTGCCTTTTGTTTTGTAATCAGATGAGCTTTCTGGACTAGTCTCCCTCATCCAGCAAGGAGCCTGCCTCTGCAGGATGGATGGCCTGTGGCTGTCCAGCTTAGCCTTGAGGTTTAGATACAGACTCCAAGGTGAAGTACCAGGAAGTCCTGCTTCTGTATATCAAAGTCACGTTCTATAACCCAGGCTTCTTTTTCTGTCATACTCTTCTGTCCATATCTCATTTGCTTCAAGAACCTGAGGGAAATGGGTGTTATTATTGTGCCTTAACTAGTACAAAGAATCAGATGGTCAAATTAGATCCGTAAAATCAGATGGCTACCTAGTGTCAAATTTTACCAACAATTTCAAGGATATAAGCAACAACATAGACAAAAAAGGGAGGAGTCTAGGACCTTCTATGTGGCTATGTAGGTCTTTCTTTGCCTTATCAGATACCCATTCCAACCAGAGTAATGGACCAGGTTTGTGGAAAGGTTTGCAAACCACCTCATCTAGCAGAAAGTTTTAGGTTACGAATCATCTGTATTTTATAGCCAGATTGTTATAGGGCTTATATACATTTTAATGGGGTCTGTGCTTCAAAATCCAAGACTTTTGGTTTGTCTACTATAAACAAACCAAACCAGGGTCATCCTGCTCAAATAATTCTATAGATAAGAACTCTGCTAAAGTCATTAGTTTATTTGCCAGGAAGTGCCTACCTTATTAGCATGTTTACTAGAAGGAAAATCCAGGTCTCATCCCTAAGCATGTCTTCTAATTTTAATTTTTTTATTTATTAATTTGAGCAAGAGAGAAAGAAGGGAGAAAGTGAGAGAGAAACATCAGTCTGTTGTTCCGCTTTTACACCTGGTGATTGCTTCTTGTATATGTGCTCTGACCGAGGATCAAACCCACAGCATCGGCATATTGGGGTAATGCTGGTACCGACTGAGCTACCTGGCCAGGGCTGGGTTGTGCATGACTCTAAATAATCAAGAGGGGCGGAGAGAGAGAGAGGAATGGATGGATAGAAAGAAAGAAAGGACACAAGCCATTACAACACCTTCTTCCTCAAAACCACTAAATTACTCAGATTGCAATAGGGAATAAAGGAGGGGAAATAGATATAAATGCACTGCTGGCATTAAGCCAAATAACTATTTCTGCTTGTCATTAGCAGACGTATTATTTTTTAAAATCCTCTTGTCATGGGTAGGACAGCCTAGCCAGACACTGTAGAAGAGTTTAGCAGTGAGTACACGGAAGTGGACTGAGCAGTCAGGAAACATGAGATAGTGAGTTTGAGCTTTACAATAGTAACAGCAACAATGAGGAGGAAGGAGTGAAGCCCAAAGGCTGTTAAAGAAAGAAATGGCAGAAAATGGTAACTTTAACATTAAGGATAGAATAACATAAGAGCAAAAGGTTTACACACAACTTCCGGTAAAGGAGGTAAAACTGAAAGTGGTAAAATTAAAATGAAGGGCTTGTTTGCAGAATAGTTCAAAGTCATGAAAGGAAAAGCAAATCTGAATGTAATTGACAAGTGAGAAGATATGATAGTCATTTAAAAGGAAGTAAGCCAGACATATTGGAAAAAGCAAGAGTAGAGAATATGTGAGAATTCGGGAATTAGAAAAATCTAATAGTCGATACACTCAGCAAATATGCATTGAATATAATACTGGGTTATTTCTAGGTGTGGCAGATATAGATGTACATAAAAGAATTACAAAACCAACACAAATCCCTGCCATTCATTATTCAACTCCTGTTGCCTCTCTGATCTAATCTTATCACCCTCATAGTACAACCTAAGTGGCACAACCATGTTCTAAATTTGATTATTCTTAGCGTGTACCTCCATCCTCATTCCTCACCAAGAGAAATCATGGCAGGTGATATTTCTCCTTGAACATTTTTACCCTCAGTAGTATGTGGGTCAGAGCTCTGCCCATATTCCCTGTCTCACCCAACCAGTGCATACCAGTCTGATATCCACTGCCAGTGTAATGGGCAAAGAAATCCCCAGGGGCTTCTCCTCACTGGGGAAGTTCATTTTGCCCACCCCGTGGCAGTGAAGAAGTGAGGGGGCAATAAGGCCGGCTGGGAGAAATCCTCAATCGGTGCTGGCAGTAGCCAGTGTGCAAATACTCCACTTTGCTTAGCCTTGATGTTAGATATCGCTGAGGAATGTCTCTTATCTTAAAGAAGTTCCCCAGCAGGGTTTAGCATCCAGCCTCCACAGTGGTGTATGGCTTTCTAAGTAACCGCAGTTAGCCACAGTTTCTTTCTTAGTTACAATTACTGTAGGCAAGGCTAACTGTATATACCCTTTCCTACCCAAAAGTTAAAAGTTGCCCGTTTTTGCTTGAAAAGAAAAAACTAAGACTTGAAGCTGCTAAAAAGCTATGGCCATCAATTATTGGGCAATATGAAAATAGGCTGAGAAATCTTGGCAGTTTCTACTAGAAATGTGCCCCTGTAGTCATGACACGAACCTGGTTACTAATTGGCATTTGGCTTTCACTTGGAAAGTTTCAGAGCTAGAACGGCAACAGCCGCGATGTCATGGGGGTCACGCAGACACGGTATGACACTACTCATGCCAAGATGAGTAGTGGAACTGCTTGGTTCCTGGAGTGTGATCACACTCATCTGGGTCGTGTTAAGACATCGAGGCTGCTGGAGGAGCTGCTGAATCTGACAGGGGTAGAGCTTTTTACGGGAAATTAGGTGTATGAATGTCAGAGGCAAATGTCAGGTTCTTTTGTTCTGATCCACTCTTTTTAATGTAAGGATTTTTAAAAGGTAGTTAACAATGTATACATGCTCTAGACATCTTGTTCTGCAAGTTTAATTTTGAGCATATAATCAAGATACAGTTTTATCTTTGGAAAAGTTTATGGGCATTTTTATGCATTCCATCTTGCTATGAATCATAGTCTTTATGGTTGTTTTGGTGCGACTTGAACATTATCAAATCACTATCAAAACTTTTGAGGACATAACAAACATACACTAAAATTGAAAATAAACTTGCTTGCTTGATATGCCTAGAGGAAATAAGTTATTAGATTTTATATTGTGTAGAAATATCAATTTTCTAGCCAGTTTTATTCACTGACTCATTTGATCAGTCACTTACAGTGGGCACTAGAAATTGAGCAGTGACTGAAATATACAGTACAAAAACACCTGCCTTCCCAGAGAATAATTCTAGAGGAGAAATTGGCAGTTAAAACAATGTTAAAGAAAACAATATACATGGTGATAAGTGCAGTGGAGAAAATATGTATAAATCAAGGGAATGTGATAGGACATGGTAAGTTAGGTTTGGCGGGGGGTGGGGTGGGGGGGGTGGGCGGGGCTTGAGTAGCATTTTAAATAAGGTGGTCAGGGAAGCACTCACCCAGAAGGTAATTGAGCCAAAGCAGGAAGCGGCGAGAGAGTGAGTCAAGCCAGTATTTTCTGCAAGATCATGTCAAGCAGATGTACTAAGAGGCAGTATATACAGTACTATTTTCAAAAGCCAGAACTCGATCATATGGCTGTACCAACAGCAAAGGGGGGCAGGAAATGCTATCTAAATCTGTGTGTGTGTGTGTGTGTGTGTGTGTGTGTGTGTGTGTGTGTGTGTAGGCGGGGGGGGGGGGATGATTTTTTTTTTAGAACAAATTATAATCTCTGCCAAAGGGAACAAAGGAGAAACAGAGACATGAGTTAGGAAGTTAGTTGTTGATTGTGCCTGGTACAGAGATGATGGGCCGAACCACACAGTTGGCCCTGCGGCGAGGACGGTGCATCAGAGAAAATCCCTGGCTCGTCTTTTTCTTGGCAGAGGGAGTCAGTACTAACAGACAGTACATGAAATTGACATTCATCCCCTTCCCCAAACTTGATGCTTGATGCATTTTTTTAAAATGAGCCACTAGTAAAAACATAGGTAGGATAAAGATAAATTGTGTAAAGATTAAATAGTTTCCTTCGAAAAATAAGGGAAACTAATATAAAATAGTATAAAATATGTCATTAAATGTGTACATTTTAAAAAAAAGTAATCATATGCTTGCAGTATAAATCTTTAGAGATTGTATAGTATCATAAATTTTCAGAGTTATAAGGGATCTTTAAGGTCAATTTCTTTTCTAAATTTAAACCATTGGCTTTATCTAAGTTGTAAAGAAGGGTTTTTTTTTTTTTAATAATCAGTGTTACTGATTCTTCTTTCTCACTCTTTCATTTTATGAGGATTTAGACATGCCTTTTTAGTGTTAATATGCATTTCTTCAGTTTTGAATATAATTATAAGCCAGACAATGTGCTATTGATTTGTTCAAGTGATTTTAAATCTCTGGAAAAGTAGCCTTTAATCCAATAAATTCTGTGGTAATTAAATTAGATCAGATAAAGCATTGACTTGTGTAACATATGATGTAAAAAATTGCAAATCTTGATTCTCTATTTCAGTGTGTCTCAACCTTTTTTTTCCATTACTCTCCCAGGTCACCACCCTCAAGACATTTTTTTTCCTTATACTACATATTCCATATCCTATTACAGGATATACTCTACACCTCTTTATGCATTGCAGCGCTTAGGAGATCAAAAACCATTGTAATGTCTAAGAGTTTTGCTCTCTTCCCATGACCCCATCTTTATCTCCTAGGGTGCACTCTTGACCCAGTTAGGGGTGCACGCATGCCCTCTTTAACTAATTGTGATAGTTTTTTGATCAAGCACCAAACAAAATGTATGAGTGCAGAATCTAGAATTGGGATCTTTGGGTCACTGTCCTAGCTCAATGATTTAACAGCTGAGTGATCATGACAGATTAACTCAATATTCCTCAGTTTTCTCAATTTAAAATAAAATTGATAACACCTAAATTTATTAAAGTAACACTGACTTCTGTAACAAAACCTCTGAATGCATAATGTTTCAAATATAAAAGAGTGTATTTATTACTAAAGTGAATCCCAAAGGGAGTTTTTCCTGGGCATCAAGTTAGCTTTCTGCCAGGTATTGAGTCCTTCCATCATGGCTCCACTAACTTTGAGCCCAGACATAGCTTTCAAGATTACATCGAGGTTGATTTCCAGCCATTCATTAAGACAAGATAATTTAGAACTGTCCCTGAGGTCTTTATGGGCCAATGTGGAAATGGTACCTGTTACTTCTGTCCACATACTGTGGATGAGAAATCAGTCTTATAACCACACCTAACTGCAAAGGAATGGGTGATATGTCCCTTCTCTGTTTTCAAGGAAGAGATGAAGTTGATTAACACTTTACCATGACAGCTGTTTTATAGCACTGTGGGAATTATTAAGCTATTTGAACAATGTACAGTTTTTAGAACAGTCTAACACTGCAACTAGATTTGTATAGGAATTTTAAGGGGGTATAGAAAATAAGTTTAAATGCTGTCTTATGCAGATGAAGGAATTGAAATTTATAGAAATTATGTAACTTGCTCATTGTTATTAAGGTAGAATTGGAAGGACGGTAAATCAAAATGTAAAATCTGTTTTTTTTTCTATTACGCTGTACTTTTTTCAGTGAGTTTAATTAGTCACTTTTTTTTTCTAAAAGACATTCTCATTTGTCACTGATAAGTCAAGAATTACTCAATAATGTGACATATTTAGACAATTTTCTGAAGTGCTTTGGATTATTATAATAAAGATAATGATGATGACTCTAATTCTTGAGTTTGTAATTGCTGTGGGTAGACTTTTTAATAATATGACAGTTGTAGAATGTTTCAGAGATGATAAATAAAAATCACTAATTTTTAAAATTGAAGATCTTAATACCAAAGTCAGAAATAAATTTCTCATTTTGCACTAATGCATTAGATTAAACATTATATAATATTTCTATATTAGAAATTCACTAATATATAAAATACTCTAACTGAATAAACAGATCTTTAAAAATTCTTTGATCTTTAAGTTGAAACTATATAGAACTCTATAAAAATAGCCAACATTTTATCATTTTCTAATTTATGCATTATGTTTTCAAGATGATGTCTTTGTATACATTTATTTTTATTCATTATTTTTCTATTGAAATTCTCTGAAGTGTAACAACAATTTCATAGCTGGTGACTTTTTAGAAAGGCTACGGTAAAAACAAAATTGTTAAAAAACAAATAAAAGTACCAAAAAATTTTATACCTCTACACCTAAAGCTAATCTATTCGTGTTTGCTTTTTCTTCTACTAGTCGTCTTCATGTGCATGTTTTTCATGTCAGTGATTACTAATAGCAGACATACCAGTTTATAATCTTTGTCATTTCTAATACAATTTTGTATTCTTGTGGATTCTTTAAAATGGTCATTTTAAAAATAATCATTTTGTTTAATAATAACTTTCAATTTTTTAAAGATTACTTATTTATTTTTTAAAGAAAAGGGAAAGGAGGGGGAAGGGAAGGAGAGAAATATTAATGTGTGGTTGCCTCTTGCACGCCCCCAACTGGGGACCTGGCCCACAACCCAAGTATGTATCCTGACTGGAAATCCAACCAGCAACCCTTTGGTTCTCAGGCCAGCACTCAATCCACTGAGCCACACCAGCCAGAGCTTAACAACTTTTAAAAAATATCACATTATTTAATATTTTTATTTAACTTTTAAAATAGATTTTTATTATATTTCTTCCATTACCATTTACCCCCCTTGTACTTCCCTCCCTCCCTCAATCACCACACTGTTGTCCAGGTCTATGAGTCCTTTCTGTTTTTGCTCCATCCCCCCACTCTGTAACCACTACACCCCCAGAGCTCTCAGCCTGCTCTCTACCTATGAGTCTGTCTCTATTTTGCTGTTAGTTCAGTTGGTTCATTAGATTCCACATAGGAGTGAAATCATATGGTATCTATCTTTCTTTTACTGGCTTATTTCACTTAGCATAGTGCTCTCCATTCCATCCATGCTTTTGCAAAGGGTAAAACTATCTTCTTTTTTTATAGTTAATGTTCCATTGTGTAAATGTCCCATAGTTGTTTTATCTACTCATCTATTGAAGGACACTTGGGCTGCTTCCATAGCTTGGTGATTTAAGTAATGCTGCAATTAACATAGGGGTGCTTATGTTCTTTTAAGTTAGTGTTTTGGGTTTCTTCAGATAAATTCCCAGAATTGGAATTACTGGGTCAAAAGGCAGGTCCCTTTTTAATTTTTGGAGATATCTCCATACTGCTTTCCACAGTGGCTATACTAATCTGCATTCCCACCAACAGTACAAAAATTTTCCCCTTTCTCCACATCCTGTCCAGGACTTGTTTGTTGATTTATTGATAATATTCATTCTTCCGGGTGTGAGGTGATAGTTCATTGTGATTTTAATGTGCATTTCTCTGATGATTAGTGACATCGAGCATTTTTTCATATGTCTATTGGCCTTCTGTATGTCTTTTTTGCAGAAGTGTCTATTCAGGTTCTTTGCCCATTTTTGAATTTGATTGTTTTTTTGGTGTTGAGTTTTATCAGAATATTCTCTTATGCTGTTGTATCATTGGTTATATTTTTTCTTCTCCTTACTAATTCTCAGATGTAGACTTTCTCTTTAGCATTATTGGTAAACATACGTTGAAAAGTTACTTTTTATTTGCATTAGCATGACATTTTTCCTATCTCTATACCTCCTCAACTTTCTTCCTATCTTTTTAAAATTTTAATTTCTGCTTCTGTTTCTAGCTATAGTTATCATTCATGCTCTTTCTTAAGTGATCTTCCTCATTGCAGTTTTAAGTAAGTCTGTATTCTTTCTAAACGTCCTCCATCAACTGTAGCATTCTGATAAAATCCTGTTTTTATCCTTATAGTACAAGATCATCTGGATTGCACTATTTATGATTTCTTTGCTTATAAATTGATTGTATTCTAGAATTTCATAATTCAATATTTTGTAGAGCTTTATTAGGTATAATCTTCTGGATAATTCATAAAAGTCATCCAGAACATAAATGATGAATGATGATAACTAATAGAACTGTAAAAAATTTTTCCCATTCCTTAAAATATAATGCATATAAAGAGATAAAATTAATTTACTTTACATTTAATTAGATTTAAAACAGTGTTGGAATTAATATTCCTGGGATGAGAAAATCTAATTTTAGGAATTACCATTATACAGTTTTTAAAATTAAAGGCATGGGACATATATCAGAACCTTAGTTCTTATTTTAACCTAAAGATCTCATACAACATTGATCTTAAAAGCTTTAAAAGTTTTATCATTGCTTTCTGCATTGGTTTGCTATTATTGTTGTTATTGTTAGTTTGGCACAGTTAAAAATTTACTCTATGAAAAATACAGTAGTTATAATGCCATTCACCAATTATACCCAAGTCTTCATTTTCTGGGCACATGAAAGGATTATGCTTTTGTCCTCCTTGTTGGCATGTTAGGACTATACAATTGAGTCAGCCAGTACATTTTGGGCAAAAGTAGCATATGCTGCTTCTGGTCAGATTTCACTGGCAGTGAAAGGTTCTCTGGAGTTCATTTCCTCTCTGATACCACACCTAGCCATGTTGACAGAGAGTGACTGCTCGGTCAACAACACTGGTCTCGATGCGCATACGGGATGAGTGAGAAGTAAACCGTTTTTATTTAAATCAGCACTGTGATTTTGGGATTGTTTGTTACTGCAGCATAACCAGTCATGTTCTATTCATTACAGGAAAGTCAGTTCTTGCTTGATTTGACTATATACCATTTGCTGATCTAATTAGTCCTAGCTGGAATTTATGCCAAACGATAAATGAAGAATTTTAATTTTGAATTATTTTTTTTCAGTTGTAATCTCAGTGGGAAAAGGTGGTTTGGTTAATTTACCCCTATGATTGATTCTCTGACAAGTTAATTTTATAGCTTCTTATTTTGTAATGTAGATTACATTGCTTTCATACATTTCAGAATTAATATGTATCTTCTGCATAGCAATATTTCATTTGCAGAATAAATGTTGGTTGGATAAATTAGTGACTGCACGCCTGTTGCTTTTATTTTTTAGTTTAATTGTATAGATATCCACACATTTATCAGGAATTCTCTATAAATAAATCTCTAATTGATTCCTCTGTGAGAATATCCCGGGCATGTACTATTTTAGGGAGTATATTCTGGCATATTATTCATAGGAAAACTTATTTTGACACCATGTTGCCGTGTGTACTCATTTGATATATCTACATATTCCTTAAAACATTAGACATAATTGGAATATATATTAATATATTTTTATTCCAAATGCATTGGGAAGATCTTTCTTTTTAAAAAATTACATTTATTTATTTTTAGAGAGAAGGGAAAGGAGAGAGAAGGAGGGGACAGGAAACATCAATATGTGGCTGCCTCTCAAGCACCCTCCACTGGGGATCTGGCCCACAACCCAGGCATGTGTCCTGACTGGGAATCAAACTGGCCATCCTTTGCTTCACAGACTGGCACTCAATCCACGTAGCCACATCAGCCAGGGCTAGATCTTTCTTTTTATGGCAACACTACTATGAATTCTTTGGGACAGTCAAGATTTATTTTATCCTTATTAATAGTTAAGATTTTATAAAATACTTAGAGCAAAAATTCAGCATCATATTTACACCAGAATTAAACTTATGATTGTATTGAATTTAATATATTGTTGAATCAGAGTTATAGCTCTAATATAATTTATCATTACAAAATATTTCCAAAAAATTTTTCCTGGATAAGTGTTCAGAGTGGTAAAATAATATAATCTTTATTTTGAGATTAAAACACTCGATTCCAGAAATATAAAACCTAAGGTAGAGGCTATATTAGTTGAGTGAAGGTTCTGTAACAAAGAACCTATAAGCAAAGATTAATATCTTGTGAAGTTTGAAGACTCTGTCTTGGAAAATAAATAACTGAAAGGAGTAGCCCACTGCCAAAAAAAAGAGGCAAGTCAAGGCTGTACCTATGAATGGGGCCAAGTGTCTTTTCAAGAAGTTCATGTTAAGTCTTTTGGAAAAGTTGGTATAAGAATAAGGCTTCAGAATTTGTGTCCCTCTCATCACACTGGCTGAAATGGTAAAATGAAAATTAATGAGGACAAGGGGAAAAAACCCATGTCAGCCTGAAATAATATGCCACAGACTTTTACTGTATACAGAACACATAGACTCTTTGAAATAAAGGAATACGCATAACATACTAACCTCCCTAATGAGAAAGCTCTCATTCAGTTATAAGCCAAAAGAAAGAATACTGTTGGCTGAATACCTAAGAGCATGGAATAAGAGGTGGGATCTAAAGGTAAGAATGGGCTGTGGTCTAAATGAGGACCAATCCTTTGACACCCATTCTATTATTATGTATTTCCAACACTTTAATCATAACCGTCATTTGCTGAGGGAATAAAAAAAAACATTTTCAAAAAAATTGAGACACAAGTACCTGCCCTTTTGTTTGCCTACAGAAAAGTTCCTCAAAAGTCTACCATGCTATAATATGAGATTAAAAAGATTGGAAAGGTTTACATGTAAAACAGCAAGGACTGAGTGTTAAGCCATTTAAAAATTCATTTAATACCCCATGACTTTAATATAGTCAAAAGAAGTGAAAATATAACACATTAAGGAAAAAGCTTATTAATGGTTATTAAAGATGAGGAAGTCATAAGAATACAGTAAAGATATGCACAAAATAGATATAAGTGCTTATCTACTGGTATTATTGTAAACATTTTATATGTATAAGCTTATTTAATGATCAGAATATTTCTATTTGTTATTTCCATTTCAAAAACCAAGAAAAATGTCTACCAGAAACCCACTTTAAATATAAAGATATGTGTATATTAAAAGTAAGTAGATGTATATAAAAAACATGCTATTCTAACACTAATGAGAAGAAAGCAGGAGTAGCTTTATTAATTTCAGGTAGAGCAGACTTCAAAGTATAGAAACTTATAAAGGATAAAATAGGATCTTGCATATGATAAAGGAGTCGATTCTTCAAGAAGATATACAATTCTTAACATGTATTTGCCTAATGATAAAGCATCAAAGTAGTGAGGAAAAATTTATAGAACTGCAAGGATAATTACATGAATTCACTATAACGGTGGGAGATATTGATACCCCTCTATCAAAAATGGACATATTCGACAGCAGTATATCCGTAAGGATGTGGTTGAACTCAACAACAGCATCAATCAACTGAATATAATTCACATCTACAGACTATTTTATCCAACAACAGCAGAATTCACATTTTTCTCCATCTCCCATGAAACATTTACTAAGATAGACCATTCTACATTATTAAACACATTTTAAATTTAAAAGACTAGAAATTATACAATGTCTGCTTTTAGACTGCAGTGGAATTAAACTGGAAATCAATAACAGAAAGACTGTTTGAAAATTCAAAAATATATGGATGGCTATTAAACAATTCACTTCTAAATAATTCATGAGTCAAAGAAGAAATCTCAAGAAAAATTTAAAAATAGTTTGAACTGCATTGGCTGGTGTGGCTCAGTGGATTAAGTGCTGGCCTGAAAATCAAAGTGTCACTGGTTCAATTCCCAGTCAGGGCACATGCCTGGGTTGCGGGCCAGGTCCCCAGTAGAGGGTGTGCAAGAAGGCAACCAGACACTGATGTTTCTCTTCCTCACTTTCTCCCTCCCTTCTGCTCTCTGTAAAAATAAATAAATAAAAAGCTTAAAAAATAGTTTGAACTAAATAAAAATAAAAATATTATACCAACTATTGTCACATCAAGTATATTTTGCTAAATTTAAAAAGCTAATGTGAAAAGACCGCATACTGCATGATTGTAACAATGTGATACTCCAAAAGGGCAAACTTATGGAGGCTAAAAAAAAATCAGTGGCTGAAATGAATCAGTCAACATTTAATTGACTCAGTTGCTCATAATATACGCTGCTTTGACCTGTGAATGTTGGACCTGAAGAGACAAAAGAAACAAATCTACTGAATTTCAGAGGTTGGTGATTTCCCTAATATACTTACAGGTATTACTTGAAACAAACTATGAATTTTTCATTGTACTGTCTCCATTAACTTACTGAAGTCTTCCTCAGTATTACCTCTGTTATGTAAATGCCATATATATTAATCCATCTCAAACTGAGGGTAATATTACCTCTAAGCTATCTAATTAATTTCATAATAAGGGTCTTTCATCTATAGTATTCAAATCATCTTATTTAATGTTCTAAATTCTTACCACAATAAAACACTATCATTCAGGAGTATACTATCCTTAAAATGGCTGTATTTTGAACTTGCTCTTTATATAAATCTCAAATTTATATAGCAGCTAACTTATGCAAGTTGGCAAATTATTGTTAGTAATTACCAATGAATGTTTTAGAAAGTTATTTTAATTTTTAGATCATTTTAAAATTTATCAAATGATTATATTTTCTTCCAGTACCCATCATAAATTTACAGCTTGGTGCATAACCATCAGGTTACCAAAAAAAGCCATACGAGGACTGCATGTTTTACGCAAATACATTTTATAAATATACATAAAAAAGAGAACATATTGCTAAATAAAAAATACTTTCTGTTGAATGTTTCAGAAGCACTTTTAGTCAAGTCTGCTTAATGAGTAAAACTTGAGTGAACATCTGCTTAAGACTGTTTCATTTAAAACACAAATGGGTTTTACTTTCCTTGGGAGCATAACCATGTCTTTAAAATAATCTAAATACAATTGCATTGTAATGAGTATATTTCTTTTCTTCTTAAACTATTTTTTATTTTTAAATCAAATTTGAAAAAATATGAGGTAATCATTAACATGCCCATTGGCTATTTTATATTTTTAAATATAACCAGGAGGTACAAAAAATAGTTTATGCCACCAAAAGTTATTTACTGTTTATTTTTTACCAGTATTCTCTATTAACACATAACAGATTAGAAATGTAATCTATAAGTAATTATAAATCTTGTTATACACAATTTTATTTTATTTCCCATATCCAGATAGCCACATAGAGGCTAAAATTATAGACTGATACACAGATCATTTACTTTCATATCTTTTCAGATGTATATGTGTAATATATACACACACACACACATATATATATATATATATAATCTCAGGGTTTAAGTAAGAAAACAGCAATCTAGTATCTTTTGTGTATAAAATTCATTTATTTGACTTACTTTGTGTTTGTTAAAAATCTATTCACAAAACCCTGAATTACAGCCACTTACTTTTGACTTTGTCTCTTTGTCTTTCCCTTACATGGTATTTGATATTTTCTGTACATTTTCCGTTAGTGTCCTCTGGCAGCATGAGTGGAGGTTGACGGTCTCCTTGCCACTTACACACATATTTTCCCACCCTCACCGTGTGAGTCTGTGACTGGCATGATAAAGGCTCTAGGACCCAGGTTAGACTTGGTTGATAAAGGCGGGTAAATGATAGCGCCCAGGTAAAAGCAGCATTAAAAAGAAGTTCTAGTTTTAATCTCTTTCTTAAATAAGAGAGCATTTCTTAAAGCAGAGAGCATTTTGATGATTGCCAGACAGGAGGGGCTGTGGGGGAATGGGTGAAGAGGTGAGGGGATTAAGAAGTACAAATAAGTAGTTGCAGAATAGCCATGGGGATGTAAAGTACAGCGTAGGAAATGGAGTAGCCAAAGAACCTATATGGACATGACCCATGGACATGAACAAATGTGGGGATTGCCTGAGGGAGTGGGGGGTGCTGTGTGGAGGGGGCACAGGAATAAAATCAGGACAACTGCAATAGCATAATCAATAAAATATAATTTTAAAAAGCTCTAGAATTATCACAGGGATCATTGTGTAATATTTGTCAAATCACTATGAAATATATCTGAAACTAAAATATTATATGTCAGTTAAAAAAGTGAAGTTCTTCCTATATGTCTAAGCTAGCGTCCAGTTATCACTTTGTGATTATTTTTCTTAAAATAAAAATAATTGTTTTACATTTTATTATTTAAATAGAACAATTTAGTTAGATTTAAGCTACTTAATTTTAACATCTTGGCTGTTAACTACCAGTTTGAAAATATCCTAGTTTATTAAATATTAAATGGATGTTGTTTTACAAATTCTATTTTATTTTGTTCTCCTTTCCTTTTTATATTTCTCTACTTAGCATACAAGGATTATTATTTTTTTCCATCAACCTGTTTTTTTTATTGCAGTTTACACTCAATATAATAGTAGCGACACTTTATATTAGCGTCAGGTGTACAGTGCAGTGGCTAGACAATCGTGTACTTTACAGAATGTCCCCCTGATATTCCCAGTGCCCACCTAGCACCATACATAATTGTTACAATGTTATTGACTCTATTTCCTATGTTGTACTTTACATCCTTGTGACTATTTTGTGACTACCAATCTGTCCTTCTTAATCCCTTCACATTTTCACCCAGTCCTCCAATGCTCCTCTCCTCCGGCAGCCATCAGTCTGTCCTCTGTGTCTGTGAGTCTGTTTCAGTTTACAAGGGTTATGTTAAGCCTAAGTTTTCTCTTGGCCAAGTCACATCCTGACTAATTTTACTGGCTTTTCTATATATTGAGATATGGAACCCTATGTAGATATTTGACGAAAGTGTTATTCTGCAGCATAATTCAGCACTTAGCATCAGTGGAACTCTGGGTGAGATACTTTTAGCTTTATTTAGTCATCACCCCTTCAGACCTGCTTGGATTGCATCCTGAGACCTGGCATTCTTCTACATTCTGTAGTGTTTACAGTGAGTCGGGGAGATACTCTATTGTATCCTAGAAATGGTAATTATATCAACTAACAGGGATCAAAAAGAATGATTAGTTTTTACTTTGCTGTGTATTGGCAGGAAAAGTACACCAACAAATCTGCGAACACACAGAAAATACTCTAAGCCAAAGATTTTATAAAGGCCAGCATTGCTACAGTTCTACAAGAACACTTTCCCTGACTTCAGTGATGCCGCTCTCTGAAGTCAAAGTGACATTTTAACTTCCGTTTCAATGTTATGTGAAACACTGTCTGAAACGGCAATCATTGTTAAGTAAAATTGAAGTATCAATCATAATTAAAAATGAAATTTAAGCACACTTTCATGGTATCTGCTGTGATTGATAGAAATGAACAAAATGGAATACTTGAATTTCTGGTTTGTAGAGTTACTTGAAAAAATTAAAATATACTTTACCATAATGTAAAGTTTTAAAAGATATTTTATGGTTATTTCAACCCATTTATGGTATTTTCTCTTGTTTGTAAATCCCAAGAGACTAAAAATTCATGTTTCCATGCTGAGGCGGTGGCTATAGTGGATTGATACCCACTCACCTCTCACTCGCCAAGCTTTCTGGGTACTGCGGAGGCTGGAAAGTTAAACAGCTACATTTCCCAGAACCTCCTGAAGCTTGAGTTCTGTGTGTAATTTGGGCTCTGCCAATTAGATCTGCTTAAGTGAATCTTGGAAGGTGGAAAGGATTCTTAGGCTATGTATCTGAGCTTTTTCTTATGATGAGTTACCTGGAGAAATTACCTACTATCTCCAGGGTAACATTCCAGAATCATGGTTTCCGTGGTCAGAGCTGTATCACGACACGCTCACCTCCCTAATCATGGCCATCTTTTAGATGACAGAAGACACATCGACTCCTTGGGTTGTCTGGTTCTGTGGCAAAGCCTTCATAATTTTTCTGTTAAATGCAGAAGGCAACAAATGAACAAACAAGAAAAACAAAAACTCATAGACACAGACAAGAGTATGGGGGAAGGGAGGAGGTTGGGAAAGAGAGAAAAGCAAAAAGGGGGTCATTTATAAGGTGATGACAGATTTCACTCTGGGGAGTGGGCACACAATGTGATATACAGATGATGGATTATAGGACTGTACACCTGACACCTATGTCATTTTATTAACCAATGTCACCCCAATACATTTAATTAAAAATACATAAGCACATGCAATCTGTCATTTGTTTTTTTTCAGACTTCTTATGATTCTGAAATTCATTTAAGGTTTCATAATGTATTTTTTCTACTTATATAGTAGCAGAGTATGTCCTCTGCACTTGAACCAATCAACATTTTTAATAATATTTTAAATTTTATTATTTCAATTGTTAAATATTTCATGATGGAAACATAAGCATATGGTAATGTAAACTGAAAATAGAGGTGATCCTATAGCAAACAGTAGACATTCCCTGGCCCCAGCACACCTACCACTAATCCTATAGCGGGAGACAGTGACTTGTAAATATTTTGAAGTATTATCCTTTGGCTGGTGGCTTCATTCTCTGAAAACTGTGAGAATTGTAACAATCTTGATTTGCTCGTACCCCACATGTTCTACTGATTTTCTCTCAGACTGTATTTATACTCCTTCCAATGGCTTCTCCCCATAACCAGCCAGTAATAGTTATATCACTGTTTTTATTCTGTTATTGATTATGTTTGTAACTTAAATATATCTATACTTTTATTCCCTGTCCATAAACTCTAGAGATGATATTTTGACTCTCCTGTTTATAAGATAAGCATACCATCTCTGCTCTCATCACTTCTCACCACCCCAGCCAGCTCTTCCCTGATTCCTTTCTGCTCTATTACTCCATTCTCCCATCTGTATTTTTTCTATAATAATAAGTGTAATGACTATAGTAAATAGCACATTTTATTTCTCTTAAAACTTTCTATTGAACTCCAAAGTGTTTTAAGCTTTCTTTAAACAGCTATTGATTTGATAATGATGGGTTTTTTCTTCCTATCAGATTGTTGCTGATTTTGTCAGCCACGCTCACAGTCATTTAGTGCCTGATCTTGCAAATCAGAAGTTCTATTTTAGTTCCATATTAGTTGATTCTCATGCTGAAGGTCCTCTTCTGCCTCAGTTTGTTATTTGCTGTTCTCTTCATCTTTTCCTCTGCTTTGTATTTTGTGCAGCACCGTGAACCACAAAGTACACTACAACATAACTAATTATACTTGGCAAAAAAAAGTAGGCAAAAGCTTTATTTTGGGTTTCTAAATCCTAGTCACCACTTTGTTAACTTTAAGTAACAAAGTCACCACTTTGTTAACTTTATAGTTTTCAGTAGGATAACTTCAGGGAAAAATAAACAGAGATGTCTTTTTTCCCTGTTCTGTTCAATAATTGAAAGTTTACAGGGCATAATTTTATGTTCACAGATTATTTCTTCAAAATATTTTACTGTGTACTTGTTTGTTTGAAGCTCATCAGCCAATCTTAATCTAACTTGCAAAGATATTTTTCCCATCTTATATCATTTAGCTTAGCATTCCCTTTCTCTTAAAGTGCTTAAGGTGATTTGACACTTAATGTTTCAATGGATTTTTTTCATCATGCCTCCAGATTATTTATAATCATACACAGTATTTCCCAGATAATATTTATATGTTTGTATGTGAATTATATACATATTAGTATGACAAATATTAGAGTATAAAATCAGATAAAGGGTATTAGTTTCTTACAGTATTAGCATTTGAGCATGCTGACATCCCAGTAATTTCAGGTACGGAGAGAACAGAAAACTGGGAACAGATGGATCCAGAGTCAGGCACTTCCCCTCACGCTGGAACTAATCCTATAGGAAGTGACAGCAATACAGATCACAGTGTTCAGTGAGGATGTAATGTGGCCGCAGCAGGTTTCTCTAGGGCAAGTGAGGATACTTGTAGATTTGCTGTCATTGTCATTGTAGATGGTGTGAGTGATTTGCACTTGACTAGAGACAGAAAGATGTGTGTGATCTTAAGGAGAAAGGGATGTCAAGCTATGGTCAGGCAATCAGGAACCAGGAAGATGTTTTACCTTTTAAGAGAAGGTAGACTACAGTCAAGAAACAAAGTACAATTCTAGTTACACATTCTAGCCATAGCATAGACAAGAAGAGGTGCGACACAGAGGTATCTTGGGAATTTATCTAACCTAGTATTTATCAGAATGTTACCTAGCATGTTTCCCTGGAGTTCTAACTAAAGATTCAGATCTTTATTTCTATTCCAGTTGCTAAGCCACAGATAGGATTCACTAATCTATATTGAACTACCTGGGAGATTCTTAGGATTCTTACAATTTGGGAACTTTCATCTCTGAGTAAACAAGATGCTGAGTTGAGGACAGGACAATGAATTCCCCTTGATGCAGGGATTCAGGCCAGCCTTCCTCATCCACTGTCAGCCTTTTAGGTCCCGGCAGGGAGTGCAGTGGTGGTGCCTGTGGTTTTATAGCATTTGTACTGTCTGTGGAGGGGAGCTGGAACAGGGCGGGGCTGAGAAGGGATTTACACGGTTGCTTCGTTTTCTGCACTAGTTGCAGATATAAACAAAATGTGAAAATACATTTTAGTTCCACCATATTCTAGTTTGTTTTCCATAACAAGTACTTACAATTATATTAGTAGATGTAGCTTCATAATCAATGTAAGACAATGCGTGTATGAGCATATGAAATGTATTACAGTTTATGAGGTCTAACTTCCCTTCGTAAACTATATGGACATAAAATCTATTTTTTCTTTAACAAACATCAGAGCTAGACTAGTTTTCAATTAATCAAAAATAAGGTTTAGATGGACTGTTGAAATAAAATAAGGTTTCACAGCTAAATGACTATCTGATAAATGAAAGCAAACATGCCAGTTGGATTAAATCACCTGGAGTGTGCTTAGCTGCATTAAACTGTAGGGGCCAAGGAGATGTTAAGAAATGGGATTTTGAGTTCACCTGCAGGCTTTTTGAAGGCAATTCATAAGACACAGTTGATAGTGATATCATGCTGGTGGCACTTGAATTTTCTTTTGGAGGTTGTAACCCAGTGTTTGCAAACCTGCAATTAGTATTCCAAAGTAGTTCCCGGTTTTCATTAGTGACTCTGGATATGTCTGAAAGGCATTGGGAAGTAATACACAAACCAGGCATAACAATGCAATGACAAAAGCAAGTTTTGTTTCAATAATAGTAAATTTTGATCTTTCTAATGATATCATGATGTGTTATAAGAACATTTACTATGATTGGCAGTTCATTTTTTTGATGTTTTTGTTTTTATAGTCATAATATCTGCTATGCTGTGAAATAGAAATTGTTTTATTCCATTATTATGAGTGTATATATCATAGCTTGATTAAGAAGTGAAAAATAGTGGAATTTTTAAATTAAAATGTAAATATTTGTATCTAGCTATTCAAGGTAAATATTTTAAAATAGTGTTCTATGAATAGCACTTTGAATAAAAAATGTAAGTGCCATAATATTTGTATAATGAAATGTCAAAATATAATTTTGATTGTTAATTTTGAAAATAAAGTCTGGTAGAGCCATCATTTCTACTCTAATATATGTAGATAACATACCGAAGTTCAGTTTTGCACATGAAAATATATTATATATAGTACTGTTTTTGGTAAAAGAAAATGAAACTTTTCCTTTTTTTAATTATTTCATTTTTTAAAAAGACTTTATTTATTTATTTTAGACAGAGGGGAAGGGAGAGAGAAGGAGAGGGAGAGAAACATCAGTGTGTGGTTGCTTCTCGTGCATCCCCTACTGGGGCCCTGACCTGGCCCTCAACCCACGTATGTGCCCTGACTGGGAATCGATCCTGAAACCCTTTGGTTTACAGGCCAGTGCTCAATCCACTGAGCCACACCAGCCAAGACCTAATCCTTTCATCTTAATGTATTTCAGGAATTGTCTTAGGCATAGGGAACAGAGTTGTGAAGAAGACAAAAGGTTTGCTCTGGTAGACGGGGTATTCAGATGGGGGAGATAGAATAAACAAGTCAATAACAGTTCCAGACTGATGTGATAATGATTCAGATAACAGTTGTCACAGTGGCGATAATGATGGTGGGCTTTCATAGATGTAAAGATACGTATGGTGTCATCGCATGTGATATGCAACTAATAGAGGATTTATAATAACTGAATCCAACTGTTAAGCGTGTGAATTCATTTCTCTTCAGAGTCTCAAGTGCAGCTCTATGATACCCTGAAAGACTTAGAGCTGTTGCTCTTAGGTGTCACAGAAATGTTAGTTAGGTAGCCTGTGAGTTAATGAAGTCAATCAGGAGGATGATATGTTTACAAAATGCTGACTTTATTAAATAAGGAAGCAGTAACAGATTTTCAGATAGTTACAAGGCTGTTTTCCTTCTCTTTACCTCATTTCTCTACCCCTTTGCCAATGAGGGATATTTTTTCTATTACAGTTTTTGAGACAGTACAGGTGATTGCTTGGAATGGTCTCTCTTTTTACTTTGTTCTGTAGCCTCACACTGCTTAGTAGTGCTTATATCAGTATGTGTAACATTGGGCACATTCTAGGAAAGAAAAAAACTATACATTCAAATTGTCAGTTACTGGATATGAGAATAATCTGCAAAGGACAATAAATTGATGATGAACTATAATGCAGCCTTACATTTATATTTTGTAACCTGGTAGGTTATATATTGTATTCCAAATATTGTTTTCAAACTCTCTGGAAAACAGAAAAACTCGGGTAGAAATAACTTCTAGGACTTCTTTTATTTAGGTAGCTAAATTGTTTTATTTTTAGGGTTGGCCTCTCTCTGAATTCCATTCTGCTGTTATAACTTTGAAAAAAAGCAAAATATTTGAAACTGTTGGGAGGAAATTGGATTACTCCCCAAAAGCCAGAATTTACCAAAAGAAAATAGACACAATTATAAAATTATAAAATATAGAATTACAAATGATATCATTTGAAATCATAAACATTATATAATAAAAGTAATATTTTAACAAATTTACTGCCATCTAAAACATTTCTTTATACCTTGTACACTTTAATGTTTCATTTCTAAAAGGATACTCATTCTGAGAAGAAGAAATATTTTCAGAATGGAAGTCTGGGCTGCCATCATGACAGTTATAAATGCTCACCTTGGGCAAAGGTCCCTGGTCCCTCGCTGTATTTGAAGTGTGCCTTTCTTACTTTCCCAGGCCTTTTCTTTTACTGCCGTTGAAGCAGATGGAAAGCAAACAACAAACAGCAAACCAACAAAATACAAAAATAAAAGAGCAAACCAGAACAGTCAGTGACTCTTTGATCAGGTTTAGAAGAATGGAGGTAGAAAAACTAAGCAGGTTTGCAGTTAGAGAATCCCTTCATATCCTCTAGAGATTTTATATATGTAGGTATTCTTTTTTTACTTGGCTGAGCCCTCTCAAATATCTCCAGTACACAGGCATACCTCATTTTATTGTGCTTCGCTTTATTGCATTTCATAGGTGTTGTGTTTTTCTTTAATAAGCTGAAGTTGAGACCTTCTTCCAAAAAAAAGATTATGACTCGCTGTATTGCTATTTTCGCTTCATTTCGGTGCTCTGGAACTGAGCTTGCAGTATCTCCAAGGTATGCCTGTACTCTCATTTTTTTCTTCCTGCAAAAGTTTTATCTCAAAAATGCAAGCCCCTTTGAAATTAAGACTTTAGCTTTGAAATTAAGACTAATGAAGCGAGTCATGGTAGCTTTCAGTTAATTCGGAAGGATTGGTTTGTTTCTGAAAGGGAAGCGCAGCAGAGCTCTATTCTGGTCGTGATGGAGGTCTGATGGTCTCAATGTTAACACTTTTGTGGTTGGAGCTGTTAATGGAGAAAGGAGAAACTTGAATAAGGAGCTATATAGATATAGCTTTAGGGCAGAGGGTTCAGGGGCAGAGAGATGTCAAGAAATTTGAAAGTGTTCAGAAAATGTGAACGACTCAAAGTCAAATGAGAGGTTATAATATGTGCCTGAAACGACCTTGAAATGAAGTTCTTCAGCCTTAACACTACATTTAAGCTCCCTTAGTGATCACATGTGTGGAATTCTGTGATCGGGACTCTGAAAAACAAAATGACTCCCACGTGGACTTTTATACTAGGCCGTGTATCGCATAATTCCATTTACATAAAATGTCCAGCATAGGCAAATTCGCAAATACGGAAAGTAGTCTGGTGGGTGGCAGTAGTAGTGGGTTGGGCGTGCTTGGGGGCGGGGGGTGGAGGGCATGGGGAATAGGGACTGACTGCTAACATCAAGGGTTTTTCTTCTTTTTTGGGTGATAAAAATGTTCTGTAATTAGATAATGATGACATCAACAACATTGTGAATCTACTAAAAACAACTGCATGCATTTTAAATGGTGGATTTAATTATATATCGATTAAAAACAATCGAATCATTGGTTAGAAACTGTACAGTTGTCTCTGCCAGTGGTTCAGCTGAGCTGTCAGGTTCAGGCAATTAAAGCAATAAACCAAATTGAAAGAGTTAAGCCTTTGATCTCTTACTATGATAGTATAAGCAAGAGCCCAAACCAGAGAAAGTATCTACTCCCCCTGTTCCATTTGCCTCATGGTTGAAGTCTAAGTGGATCGGGGCAGACTTGGGGTATCATCTCACCGTTGAAGGAGCCCCAGACAAAGGCTTCATCAATGTTATGAGCCTTGGGATGGGGTTGTGCAGGGCAAGGGGGAAGTACTAGGAGTGGAAAAGTTCAAGTACAGGGTACCAAGTCATTTGGGGAAGTGCGTCCTTAAGGTTTCCCTTCCTTATCTGCCCCCTCGCTTTTCACCCAATAAGGAGGCATCATTAGAGATGCTTAAAGAAGACCACAGACTAAGGACTCAGATGGAGACACCTAGGAATGAAGATACCTGGCTATTGCCCACCAGGCCAGGGGTCCCTGACTCCTACATTGCAGCTGTCTTCAGAGACAGCAGTGCACTGACCTTGAACCAAGTCCAGTGTATAGAGGGCAGCTTTTCTCTCTGAGAGCTCCCAGGTAGAGCCTTGGTAATTCTCTGAAAAGTCACACACAGGTTTTTAATTGGGAGCCAGACTTCTTAATCTTTGTATCACCAGTTGTTTTTGGACACAGGCAAACCTATTTCTATCATCCGTTACATTCTTTGCAATAGAATGCCAATTAGTAGGCTATTGTTCCATTTTACTTAAGAAGAAAAAAATGCTTTATTATCTTCTAGGTGTTGAACTAATTCAGGGCACATTGCCAGGCTTTGCTTTACCAATAATTCAAGTTGTTTGAGCATGCATCATATGTTCTGTAATCATATAATTAACAACTGATATTTAATCCAAACCCATATAGTGCACTAGGGCATTAGGTAATAAGTGGTCTCTTCTTTAGAGTGAGAAACAAAAATCGGTGGTGTAGATAGGTGTGTTATAAAGAAATTTAATAAAAAACTGTACAAAAATTCAGATTAGAGATAAAGATTTACGAATCTTTCAGATAAGGGAGAACTTTGTGAATATAGATATTTGCCTACATTTTTTCCCGTTGGAATAACTAAAATTACTGTAAATCAAGTTAATGCAATATGTTAATATATTGAGGGGTTTACTGTGATCATAGAGTAAGATGGCTAAGAGGTAAAATGCTAAAGAAGTAAACAAATCCTCTGCCATCTACAAGCTTATCCACTATTAGGGGCCGCATACACACAGAATTTACTATTGGGTTGGCCAAAAAGAATGTTTAGTTTTCTCCATAAAGTAAAAGACATTTTTCATTTTCACCAATAACTTCATTGATTTGGATATTTTGAGTATATCACTACTTCCCTTGTGGTATAATGTTGATCTCACCCTGGTCACTATCAACTTCAACTGTTCTACCCAACCATGGAGCATCATCCAGTGAGAAATGTCCATCACAAAACTTTGCAAACCACTTTTGATACATTTAATTGGTCACAGCACCTTCTCCATACAGTGCACGAATCTTTTTGGGGGGGGATTTAGTTGGTGTTTTTAAACTTTGTTGAAATAATAAAAAGCATCCTGACTGATGCAGCTCAGTGGACTGAGTGCCAGCCTGCAAACTAAAGGGTCACCAGTTTGATTCCTGGTTGGGGCACATGCACAGGTTTTGGGCCAGGTCCCCAGTGCAAGACATGTGAGAGGCAACCACACATTGATGTTTTTCTCCCTCCTTCCCTTTCCCTCTCTCTAAAAATAAGTAAATAAAATCTTTAATAAAAAAGAAATAAAAAGCATAATATGCCAAAAATGTTGCTTATTTTCTCCCATCTCCAATATTAAAATGGCTACCCCCAAACTCACCAATTTTGATAAGCTTTTAAATGCACACTGATATGACACCTGTCACAATACAATCTAATAACAAAATTGTTTCTAATGAAATTGAGGACAACTAAGAGCTACTAGAGCCATCTTATGAGGGAAAAAAACAAACAAACATGCTTTTTGGCCTACCCGATAATAGTGTAACAAACGCTCTGATAAGGGAAATTCAGTGTGCTCAAGGGCTGCATTGAAATAGCCCTTAACTCAATTTTGCAAGGGCAGGGGAGCTGAGCTGGCTTTTAAGGGATGAATGGCTACCTGGGTATAGTAAGATGTAATCCTAGGCTTAAATAATGAAAATTAAAAAGAAAGCAAGAAGAAGGAGAGAATAAGTGCCAATAGCCACAAATTAAGGTGCCGTTGGGGACCTGAGTGAAGTGCACCACGGCTGCAGCACGGAGTATCCGGTTCAACACTGAGAGCAGAAGCTGGAAAAAGAGGTGAGGACTGAATGAGGAAGACTGTCTAAAACAGATTACAGGGAACGGTTGAATGTCATTAAGCAAGGTGATGACATAATCAGATTTACGGAGTCTTCCCAATGTCCTTGCCAAGAATGGATTAGAAATGAACAAACTGCAGAGACAGAAAAGTTCTTCTGAAAGCTTTGGAATTAATCCAGGCAATATAATGATGTTCTAATTTAGGATAGTAGCCATCACAATAGAGAATAGTTTATGGTACAAAAAAATAATCTTTAGGATTTAAAATGCTTAGGTATTAGTGATTAGATATGAAAGCACAGGAAAGAATCTAAATTTCTACTTGTGGACAGAGTCACAATTCACTCAAAAGGGAACAAAGAAAGAGAAATAGGTCTGAGAAGATGACAATAAATTTTAGATACGTTGAATTTATATTATCTATGAGCAATCAAGTGGAAATATCCAGCAACCAATCATGTCTATGCCAGGTGTGTGGCTCATAAAAGAGATCTGAATTATGGATATGTGATATATTTAGAAATTGTCAAACTATTGCATATTAACGTTAATGGTAAGAGCTGTACAACGATGGATGTGGTTATTCAGGAAAAGTATGCATTGGAGAGGAATCCTGGAACAGCAACCAGATGAACAGGAGCATTAACAAAAGGCAAGAGAAGAGGAGGCAATAAAGTACAGAGTGAGTAAGAAAAGGCTGGAGAGTTAAGAAGAAAACCAGAAAATGGGTGTAATGAAATCCAGGAAAGAGGTTGTTACAGGAAGGAAGTAGTTAATGACATTATAATCAGGGTAGAGGAAAGGAGTGGGAAAGGAACCAATCTGCTTAGCGTCCAGGGTGTTGTAGCTTGGAAAGAGCACTTTGAGTGAAGTACTAGGACTCAATCCAAACCTCAGTGAATTGAAGGAGGAGTTAGAGTGAATAAAGTCAACTCTTAAGTTAAATAGGAAAAGGTTTGGGGCTACATTTATCAAGTTTGTATGGCCAATTCTGCCTAGAGAAATTTTGCCACCTTTTACATTTCAGTGGGATGTGCAGGTTTTTCCCACTGTGATGAAGATGCCTATAGAAGCTGAAAGTGTCCCGTTGTTTGATCATTTGCAATGTGAAATGACACAGACTCTAGTAGACTTTTCATTGATTGCTGCTGATAAAAGAAGCAAGACCAACAGAGTATCTTTTCTGGCAGTGACCTTGGCCTCAGTGTATCAGATTGGGGGTGTATGAGAGAGGACTGGAAGCTGAGGCAACCCTTCTCTGCACCCGTTGCAGAGACAGTGGCATTAGAACCTTCATATGAATTATGTCATGATTTTAAATACAGCTTTGAATTCATAACCTCTCTTGGTTTCTCCTGGTTTCCTTACCTGGCACTCCAGGCTTTTTAGAAATTACTAATCACCCAATATCTTTAAATGTATGTTTATCTGCTTTACTGAATCAGTTTCTGTTTCCTCCATATAAGAATTCTTACCGATAGGCAATTTTTATTGAGACATAGTTTATATAAAGTAAAATGCACAGTATTCTGTCTTTTTATTGGTGATTTTTATCTCAATATATGAATATAGCACAGTTTATTAATTCCTGAATACCTAATACCATATCCATATTTGATTGTTGTTTTAATTTTGAGAGACATGTCATCATTTCCATTGGCTACATATGGAATAGAAGTAGCATTTCTCATGTCAGGGTAGATGTATTTTAAACTTCTTAAGAAACTGAAAAGCATTTTTTAAAAATAAACCAACCAAAAGGATTTTTATCTCCATTATCATATTTTGTTTCTAATATTTCCTTTTAGCTTGTATAGTTGCTACTGCTCTATTTTTATAAAATCATCTACCTGTTCACTCTTATTCACTTTTTTTTTACTGACATACACTTTAAATAGCATAATATATTTTTATGGCTACTTTAATATCTTCTTCGGGGTTTCTTTTGGCCTCCTTCTCTGTATTTTCTGTTTGGTCATTGGTTACCCTGTTAGCTGCCTAAAGCTGCTGTAACAAACTGTGATAAACTAGGCAGCTTAAAACAATAGAAAGGAAGTGAGTGTTTTTGCAGCTCTAATGGCCAGAAGGCTGAAAATAAGGCGTCAGAAGGGTGATAACTTATCAAAACTTTGAAGCTGATAGAAGATTTCTCAGCTCCATACATCACTCCCACCCTCTGTCTTCACCTGGCACTTCCCATTTCCCTGTCTTCACGTGGCCATCTTCATATAAGGACACCAGTCGTACTGGATTAGGGGCCTGTCCTACTCCAGATGACCTCAGCTTAACCAATGACGGTTGCATTTTCTTGTTTCTTCTCCTGTACAATCATTTTAAAATCAAATACCAGGTACTTGTTTAAGAGAACAGTAGATACTGAAGTAGACAACATGGACGTCCAGGAGAGGACATGGCCCATCCTCCCTGAGTCCATCGAGTCCGTATTTAATGTGGGTCTGGTTTTGTTGAGACTTTACTTAAATTCTCTCCTCCTCAGACTTCAAATTATTTGAGAGCAGAATTACAGGGCCTTTGTCATGTCCCCTGCTCATCTCCCAATCCTGAGTGGGGTGCTTCTCAGTACTCCTGTTTTGTCTCCAAATTTTTGCATAAAGTCCTGTAGAAAAGAGTTTGTGGGTTCAGATTCTCTTTGTTCAACTCTTTTACTTTTGTCCACATTTATAACAGTTTCTTCTTTGTGCTGCTCTGCTAAAGTTGAAAACATCATGTCCCTTCTCTTCTAGATTGGGCTTCTTACATTTTACTCTTCAGATTCTTTTTTTCTTTCTTTGCATCTTCATTTCTCTGGCGAGTTTATAAATCAGAAAATGTACATCATCTTGTATTTTTTATGATCAGTAGGGTAGAATTGGAGTGTACTTGCAGCCTTCTACGATCTTAGATGTAGAAGTTACTGATATGCTTTGTAAAGACCCTTTGAAAATTTCTCTTTTGCCTGAGATTGTTAAGGAGAAACTACAATGTTTTGTTCATGTCCGGGTTATACTATCATAACTAAGAAACACCGACTACAAGCCCTCTTTCAAATTTCCGCAGCTGAAGGTTGTTAGTAAGCCTCCAATAAATTAGCCCCAAATATCTGTGATGTCTGCTATCTTCCCATGAACTGTATATATTTACCACTTTGGCATAAGTGTAAGCTAGATAAGCAAAGTATTATAAATAATTTGGGTTAAGTTACATGTAACACAAAGCCTGTTGTAGGTAGAAAAATTCCTTCCCTTATCACAAACATATACCTGCCCTAATTCCTAGAACCTATGAATATGTTACATAGCAATAGAATCTTCACTAATATGATAAAACTTCAGGTCCTTAAGTTGAAGAGATCAGTCTGATGGGCCGAGTCCAATCATAGGAGTCATTAAAAGTGAAGAAATTTTCATGGCTGTTGTTAGAGAAAACTGGTGCTAAATCAGAATGATGAGAGAGATGCAATAGTGCTGGTTTTGAACATGGAGGTCACTAGGCGAGGAACGGAGTGACTGATAGAAGCTGGAAAAGGCAAGAAAACGGATTCTGCTCTAGACCCTCCAGAAGGAAATGCACCTCTCCTGGGCCCCTTGACTTCAGTCCATGAGACTCACGTGAGACTTCCAACGTAGAGAAGTGTAAAGGAACTAACTTACATTGTTTTAAACTACTGGGTTTGTGGTAATATGCTATAGCAGCAATACAAAAACTGATATAAGGCCAAAACAAGAAAAATATATTTTTGCATATCTAGTTTTGAAAACTGTACAGGCAAAATGACAAAAAGATTTTTTTTCTCTCATTCTCATCAATCTTTGGTTTGCCAAGAGAGTACTATAAGAAGGAAATTAGAACACTGGAAGAAATATGAACATTTTTATAAACATAAAACTTGAAGACTAAGAAATATGTATGTTTTAAATCCAAAGACCCCCAAGGAAAGGAGATCTCATAGCAAATTCACTCTCTTTCCAACATTCCATAGCCCTCAGTATCCGAGCATTATTTTTCATATGATATTTACAAGTGTTCTCAATAACATCATTAACATACACTTAGTGAATCAAAAGCATTTCAGAATGAGATCTTTTTAATGAATCTATAATAGTGAAAACCAGATAAATTTGCAGTTGAGGATGATTGAGAGAAGGAGCAAAGCAAAAGCTAGTTTATTTATAGAAAGACATTGATTTCAATAAAATTGGGTAGGTTGGTTTGTTGCTTCACAATTGAGAACATCATACCGTATTTTTCTTTTTCATTGGTACTATTTGAAAAAGATTTCCTGAAGACAGTGCTACTGTTTCTCCTGAAACACAACTTTTCTAACCCTGGGCTAATGCCAAAAATTCCCATGGTTCTCTAGCAAGTGGCCAGTTTTGAAGCATGATTTAATTGCACTCCAATTTTCCTTATCCAGCTGCCCTCCAGGTTTTCTACGACCAGTCCCATTATACTCTGAAATGCCATCTTCCCCAAGGGCAAAGCATAAGAATCCTTGAAATCTGGCATTTTAGTTTTGCTCTTGAGAGTATTATGTATTTTTCTGGATAAGGGACTAGCTGTATTCTTTTGGGCTATATCTAAACACTCTGTCTGTGAACTCTATGATTCATTATAAATTAGTGCGAGAGTAAATCTAAATAAATAAGATGATTGTTATCCTCTTTGATATTAAAGTTTTGTACTCTTTTAAATACCCTTATAGTAAATGAGAATTACATAAATACATGTATTATTAACTTAATGAACACTGCCGTTTCCACAGAGGGTGTTTAATGTTTTGAGTCTGAGTCTCTTAGATTTTGTAGCTTATAGTATTGGTTTGGTCAAAAAGTTTGTTTATTTTTTTTTTCCTGCATGATGGTTCTAGTAGCACTTAGTTGTCTTTAACTTCACTTGAATCAGTTTTGTTAGATTGTACTGTGACAGCTGTCATATCAGTGTGCACTTAAAAACAACTTATAAAAATTGGTGAATTTTTGTGTAGCCATTTTAATGTTGAAGATGGAAGAAGGTATGTGACATTTTTGGCATATTATGCTTTATTATTTCAAGAAAAATAAAAACAGTTGAAATGGAAATAAAGATTTGTACCGTATAAGGAGAAGGTGCTATGATGGATCGAACATGTCAAAAGTGGTTTGCCAGGTTTCTTGGTACTACTGACATTTTGGCAAAATAATTCTTTGCTGTGGTGCTGTTTTATGCATTGGAAGATGTTTAGCAACACCCCTGGCCTCTACGCACTAGAAGCCAATAGTAGGAGATAGCTGACATGCTCAAAATAACCAAATCAATAACATTATTGGTGAAAATGGAAAATGCATCTTTTTATTTTATGAAAAAAAGCCATATGAAATAATTGGCTAATCCAATATGTAATCAGCTAGAGTTAGAATAAAAGAGTCATTGCTAGATTTTTTTTTGAGATTTACTATTTTGAGATGTGATGCATGGAATCCTGACAGTGAGAATAGATTAACAGAGAAATAACTCTTAAAATAAACTCAACATGGTCAAATGATCTTTGATTCTTTATGATAGAAGCAATCTCTATACCCTTCACTTCCCAAGGGCAGTATGCAGTATGCTTTGTCACCAGTTGCCCCAGCCTTAGTCCCTAGTCCTTACATCTATATCTTTATACAAGGACTGACTATACCCTTGGATTTGTCATACTCTTAATATCAGTCCTCTTCATAGACCAAGAGCTTTCTAACTCTGATTAGTATGCACTTTTCCTTCTCAATGTGTTTATCTTTCCCTACCTTTTCTTTGTCCCTGACCTGAATCCATGGCTCATCATTTCAAACACCCTCAGACTCTGTCCTTAGTGTCTGCCCCCATGGATCCAACTGCATTAATCTAGCTGTCTACCAAGTAACTTTCTTATGAAACTGGAAAGGTGAGAATTAATATTAATTAGTGGTCTCCAGTGTCATATCTACAGTGTTTCTCAGCAAGCCTTTTACGTCCTCTCAGTCACCTCCTTTCTTCCCTGTCCAGTAGCATTAAAGTTTGTCATCTCTTCAAAACTAATTACATAGTCACCATATGTCATTTTCTTCACATCCCATCAATTCACCTACTTCTTTCCAAATAACATAAAAATCACTGGCTAAATGTAATCAACTGTCCACCAGACCTGCAGTAAACGTCTTCATCTACTTCCACTGCTCCAACTTTCCTTATTTTTTTCAGAATAATGTTTTTCAAGGATCTTGCTCATCATTTTTTTAAAAGTGGTGTCTCTACTCTTTCTCTGTGAGGTCTTTTACTGAATTCCTAAATATGTTTGCATTTCTTCTATATTATTAGTCAATAATATACAAGTAAGCCAAAATTTTCCTCAACTCCACATTTCATGTGCAGGTCTATTGCATTTAGTATAGTTTAAGCTGCAGATTATAGTAACCCTGATGTAATAATATTGGCTAAACAATAAGAAAAGTTTAGCTAACATAAAACAATTCTAGGCAATAAAGATTTCATTCCATTCTTCTGGGATTTTTCTGCCTTTTTTATATGTTGGTTTTGTATTTCATGGTGAAAAGATGGTAGCCATTCATAAGTATGGCAACAAACTAAATAGCTCGTTGATATGCAAAGAGAGAAGAGGAAATGTCTCCTGCAACTAAGAAATAAAAATTATTCCCTGACCGGACCATCTGTCTTATGCCTGGATAAGTGAACTAGTCATTCAGTGTCAAAAGGAATGGGTTTTCTGTGATTGGCTTAGTCTAGTCTCATTCCTTGTCTGGAGCTTAAAGTAAGGTTAACATCTCTTGGGTCCTAAGACCTAAGGAAGCTTTATGTATTTTTTTCTCCCTAGCAAGGAAAGGATGGTACTGGATAAGCCATTAACAGTGTCTATTACACAAAGAAACAGAAAGAATATAGTAGATCCAAATGCAGAAAAGTGATAGCACAGAAAGGTGCAGACCCAGGATCCTATGAATATTCAATTGAAATTTCTAATTTAATGTTGGAAGCAGTATTCTAGAAATGCTGGCTCCGTTCTTGTCCTCACCCTGTCTCAGGAGATCTGCCTGCAGTGACTTTGGGTCCCTGATCCTGGGAGCTAATGCTGAACCTGCTGCCCTGAGAGCAGCATCTAGATTTGGACTTGTTTTGACTACTTTTCAGCCACCACAGGGGCCTGTCCGCACCCAGACCCTCCAAACACAAACTTGGATGAAGGTTCTTTTCTATTTCTCACATGATCTCCCTACAAAATGCAAATTATCCTACCCTTAGGGATATCCTTTCAACTCTCTTTGGTCTTTCTAATTCCCAAATCTGACTTTTATAACATATATATTTTTCTTTTGTTTTTAGTGTGTCCTCACAAGCAATTAGATCTTTTTCTATTACTAGCTAATTGATTATTTTCTAGATCTAATATTTATTCAACCATGTGAAGTCAGATGTCAGGTTCAAATACGACCTTCCCAAATCTGCTCCTTTGCCAAAGTTGACCCAAACTATTTTCTTGTTCTTTGGAAAATCCCAAATGTCTTGGGAAATTCCTATTGACTTTGGCTTTCAGAACTGGAAGAAATCATTTACTTTTTATATGTCTGCAAAGTAGAATAATTTCTTACTTCATTTCTTTTCTAACTTATATTCTCATGACTGAGAACTCTATATAGTTTCCTTAAAGATGAACATATTCTTTTTCTCTAAGAGAAAATGTCTTATAAATACCTAACCATTTATAGTTTGACAGTTGTGGAGCCTAAAACATAACAATTACACACATAAAAATAAAAGGTGGTTTGTTTATAACCAGTGCTTCCTAGTACACATTAGTAAAAGTCATACCTCATGGACAATAAGATACTTACTGTAAGCCACACAAAGGTAAGCCCTTTAGCTCTTGCTGGAAGAGCCACCTCAGGACATTGTCTTGCTACAAAGCCCCCCAAAATGATGTAGATTTCTACAGAATTGCTTCTTGAGGGGGTGGCAACAAGAGTGAAACCCTACATACTGCATAACACTAGGCAAAGCCTAAAGACCCCTTTTGGGTACAACTTCCCTTTGATTCCTTCATTCCTAAAAGCCCTTTATCTTCAGAGTTCGTATTTCTCTTCTTCAGTGACTACTTTTTTCTTATGGGAAGCAATTTACTAGTCTTTGTTTAAGACTTCTCTCTCCTGGGGTGAGAAGAGAACTAGTGAGGACTTACGTATTTTGTCTCTGTCACTCATTGAGAAATAAATTGCTTTGGATAAATGGGATTAATGCTTATAAAACACTGCTTTACTTTAAAAAAAAAAAAAGACAGCCAAAACTTCAATTCTACAAAGCCTTCAGCTCTCTTTTTCCCATTTCTATAATTTAGAGCTTTCATTCTCCTAGTTCTTCCCTTGTCCATTTACTTTGCTCCCAAGGGAGAAACCAGTCTCTTTATACCTTATAAATGACCGAAACATTTCAACATGACTTGTGTGTACAGAAGTATTTGAATCCAAACAGAAGCAATATTTGATACTCAGGGGAAGAATTCTTTAATTCTGCAGTTTCAGGCATCAGTCCTATAAGTGGGGAGGGCTTCTCTGAGCTGAAAAAACTTCCCAGAAGTTCTGAACTCATATCATGTGTTTAGCTTTCTATTCACAGTTTGCTCAAGAAGAAAATTATTCTAGAATTTATTTATTGAAGAGCTTTGCCCCCAGTGATTTTTCTCTTTTAGCATTAAAGTCAAAATATACCAAAACATAATAAAATTTAGTAAAAATTTATAGTTTAAAATGTCCAAAACCTTTTTGGTAAATAATTCCATAGTGAATTTTATAACTAGAGAAAAAGAGAGCTAACAGGAATGTTTTCTATAACCTCCTCCTCTGTTTCACCCCTTTGAAAGCTAATAAGACTGTCAAATTGATGGAAAGCTTCCTGCTTTACTAAATTATAGCACCTTGATTTGCATTAGTGTAACAGGTGCCAAAAATGAAATACTATCTCATTTCAAAGCTTGTGTTTATTTTCTTACTTGTAGTTGATATTCCTAGACTCTAAGCTATAATAGTCCTTTATAGGTCCTTATAGTTTTAACAAACAAAACGAGGAAGGAAGGAAGGAGAGGACCTAGAGAGGAAAGATGAAGGGCATGAGGAAGGGAAGAGAAGGCAGAGGGGAGGAGGTAGAGAGAGAAATCAAAGAGAAAAATAAAGAAACTGTGAGTATTAGTGTTTTCCCTCTCATTATGTTACAGGACGATAAAGGAGGATTTTTTTTTCTAACCTTGCCATAATTTAGTTTGAGTTATCCCCCTTCTTTTATTTTTGCTTTGACTGTGATGTTGTAGTGGTTATCTCGACAAAAACATTAGTGCTTATGTTAGCTCCTGTATAATCTCATTTCTTTGAGGGGGTCTGTTGTGTACTGTGATTTAATTTTTATAAGTAAGTATCTGAGTAATAAATAAAATTTACTGGGGATGCCAAAAGTAGAGAAGTGGAGAGACCTTATTCAAAAGAGAGGCTCTCATCTAAGGGGACAAATGTCCTCAAAGGAAACTGAGTGTTTCACATAGTGAATGAAGTATGATACCTAATGGCAGAGCATCTAAGAGAAATTGTTTAGATCCACATGTAACAACTCAAATGTGATTCCATCATTAGCTTTTACAAGAACTCTTTGTATTATGCTGATCTGTAATCCTTGTCTAAAAGAAATTGCAAACATTTCATCAATAAAAAGATAATGAAGTTAGGTAAAATTAAAGGTGGAAAATATGAATATTTGTACTGGTAATAGTACAGAACTTTTGAAAGCCTCACAACACTAAGAAATAAGTAGATTAGTCTATTTTACAGATGAGGAAACTAAACTTCTGGGTTGATTCAATGATAGAAGTAAGTTTTAGAGAATTGGCAGTGAGACATTGAAGCTAATATTCTAAATTTAGTGAAATTTTCACAACACCATACTAGTGTTGCATTTTTGCTAATGAATGCTCTTCTAGTAAGAATTAAATTCTTTTATGATCATGATCTTTCTTATAAAGGATCTTTTCATTTTGTCATTTAACCCTGCGGTGTCACTGTCATTAACAGAGTACTGGAGCACCGAGGAGCTCCACAATGGGATACAATATATGACTCCTGATACCAGAGAGATTCCAATTCGATGTAAAGGGAAAGGAAGCGCCCTGGCTGGTGTAGCTCAGTGGATTGAGCATGGGCCTGTGAACCAAAGCATCGCGGTTTAATTCCCAATAGGACATATGCCTGGGTTGCAGGCCAGTTCCCAGCAGGGGACTCTCGAGAGGCAACCATACATTGAAAATTCTCTCCTCTCCTTCCCTTCCCCTCTAAAGATAAATAAATAAAATCTTTTAAAAAAAGGGAGAGAAAGGAAGCAAATATCCTAAAGTTCTTACACTTCCTTTTTACTGGAAGCTTGGGCTGGTATTTTTCACATTTCTTTAATATTTAATATGTACGAGCTCATTTCCCTACCTCCATGCCCCCCCAAATTTTGTGTGTAATGCTATTCATGGTGTCTACATGTATTGTAATTATTTATAAATATATTGCACAATTATTTTTAATTATATCTTTGTCCTGTTGAGTATAAAGGTGAGGTGCTACTCATCCTAATTTTACAAGGTCAAGCCCAGTGCTTGGTATACAGTAAGTGCTCAGTAGATGCATGGGTTTATTATGTGTTTATTATGATAAAGATGCACACACCTTATATAAAATTCAAGCCATATAGAAGGGCATAATGTACAAGTATGTAAAATGCTAAAATATAATGTAAAAAGGGCTAAAATATATATAAACAGGTACTGAAACAGACGAGGATTATTTACAATTAAGATTGATTATCCTTTTTTGGCGAAAGATGTAAGTTTTCCATCCCTTTCACCACTTCTACCACCCTCAGCTCACCACTAAGATTTTTATTCGGAACCTTCTAGATATTTTTTACATGTACAAATGTAATGTGATTTTTAATAAATAGGTTAAATATACAAGATACTTCAATGATACAAAAATGACCCTTTAACATATAGAAACTTTACATGTGATTAGTAACAATACTATTTATATTAAACTATTTTCTCGCCTTTTGTAAAAAGGAAACAATTGGATTTGATGATGACCTTGAAACTTTGAGGTTGTTATAGACTCAATAATGTGTTACATGTCACACCAGCAACATTAATTTCAGATGAACGTTGTAATTTCTCAGAACAATAGGTTGAATATTTGCTTTTCTCATCAATCATTATTATATATTTATTTGCATTGTAGTATTATTGGTCAAACTCTTAGTCTAATAAAAGCTGATTTATTTCTATTTTTTAGGTTCTAAACCAGCAATTTAAAAGGTTCTCAATTTGCAGTTCTCATTTAGTAACAGAAATTATTTCTAATCCCTCGAGTAGATATCTGGACCGCACCTATTTAATGAATGAATATTAGAAGTTTCCACCATGTTTCCTACTGTTCAAAAATATTTTCCTTTACAGACATCAGTTTAAATATCTTTCCTAGTTTCTTTACTTTTGTTTTACTGATTCGTGACTATCGATTGTCTTGATTGCTGATGTGTATTTGTACTTTTCTGCTGACTTAAAGATGGAGCAGACGTATGCCCTTTAGATTGCATACTACCTATAATACAGCTTCTCAGTATTTTTTAGTTGAACTACTGCCCTGACATAAAGGCTGTGTGTGTGGAAATTATAAAATGTTCTAGTGAGAATTAAAATAAAAAATAGTACATTATAAAGAATAAACAATTTATGCTTAAACTAAAGAGATATTTAACTCACCATATAGAAATGGGTTGATTAAAAAATCATAATTTTCTGTTTTCTAAAACAAGTTCTAGTTAATTAGTTGATATTTTTATTTTGGAATATAAATAAGTAAATTATATAACAGATTACTATGTAATTGAATTATACTTGGTATGGAACAAACATATGTAACCTCAGATAAAGGAAAATTTACTAGGCAAAGAGTATATTGAAAATAAAATGTTGCAGAAAAGCTCTAAGAATCATAACACACTAAAAGCTTAATATGTGTCCAATAACATGGTTCAACATAGATTAATGGAAAATAAACAGCAGAGTAAATTATATCCTTAAAATTGGCTTGATTTAGGTCTTAATTATCTCAGTGTGCATTAATCTAATGGTGTATAAAAACTTGGAATAACAAATTTAAATTGTGAGAAGGATTTGAAATTTGAAATGGTTAAGATAGTTAAAATAATTCTGATTAATTTCATGTGGGAAGGGCTAGAATAAAAACTGGTATAAAACAGATAAGGCAGATTCATGAGTAAAATTGATTACTATCTTTTTTGGGTGAAACATCTAAGGAAAGTTATATAACCAATATTAAATGTGATATTTGTTGTATGTAAATTGACTATTACTAGATAAACTTGAAAGTTAAAAGATCTATTAGAAGTTTTCACATTCTTTGTAGGATAAAGGTGATAATGTGATGAATGATAATATTAGCACTTCTTATTTGCTATTGGGAATGTGAAATAGAAATTAATCAAGAGCTATTATTTCCTGAATTTTCATCTCATTCTAGGTCATTCTAGTATATTACTTTCTTTTGGGCCTTGAGTTGAAGAGTGTGTGAGGAATTGAATGAAATGCAATACACCTGTAACATAGGGTTCCAGGGAGACACGAGAAGACAACTTTGGAGATAGGAAAGCTGCTGTTTTTGGACAGCCAAGTAAGTGCCCTTTATTCTATGGGCAGTGGGAAAGCACTGAGAGTGATAAGCTGTCAAATACACTATAGGATACTATGTTTTATCCTATAGTTTACATGTAGGATACATGTGATTTTTCCATCACATTCCAAAATAAAATATAGGTTTATTTCATGCTTATATTGGAAAACATCTTAAAGTTTTTGCATAACCTCATGTTAGTGAAGTGGTAAAGAAGTACATACTCATTGTTTTTAGCAGTACAAGTTGATGTAGCCATTTTCGGGTTGTGATGCTAGGTTATGAAATGGAATTTAATAGCTACCCTTTGACTCAGAAACACAGCAGCTAGAATTTACACTGTAGATTGTCCTCACATAAATTCAGTGATACAGCCCTGCCTGGTATGGCTCAGATGGTACTAGTAACACCCTGTAACCTGAAGGGTCACTGGTTCAATTTCTGGGCCCATGCCTGGGCTGTAGGTTCAGTCCCAGTCAGAGCATGCGCCAGAGGCCACTGATCCATGTGTCTCTCTCACATCAATGATTCTCTCCATCTCTCTCTCCTTTCCTTCCCCTGTCTCTAAAATCAATGAGCACATCCTCTGGTGAGAATTAAAAAAAAAATTCAATGATGTGTATAAATTTGAGGATTTCCACATGTCCTAGGAGATCATGCCACTATTGGAGAAAGGCAGACCTGTCTTATGAACAAATAATGAGAAAGAATCGTAATGGCTAGTGTTGTTGATAGTTAGGAGAATCGGCATGGGTATGCACTGATGCATTTAATCATCATTGTATTCCTGCAGGGTAATGTGATGTTTCAGAGAGGCTTAAGACAGACTTCGAAATTAAACTTTTAGTTACCTACCCTAATGAATGTATTGGATTTATATTCAAAGATTTAAGTACAAATGTACCATTATAATATCATTTATAATACTTAGAATCTAAAAACCAAAATAAGACAGTTAAATGAATTATGATAGATTATACAGTTGGATTTTATGTAGTCATTAATAATAAATATTCATAGAAATGAAAAGAAAGTGAATACTTTGCAAAAGGGGAAAATGTTACAGAATCATGTCTATGCAAATCCCATATAAAATTCATATATATATATATATATATATGGTAAAACATTTATATAGTATACAGATATGGAAATATATATTGAAAAATATATTTATAGATATAATTAACACCTCTACCAAGTTCTTCATAGTGGTAAACACATGATGATGGAATTTTAGGTGGTGTTTATCTCTGCTTCCTCATTTTTCTACAAGAATTATCTGTTATCTATTGAATTAAAAACACACAAAATAATGTTTTGTGTGAATTCTAGATCTCATCACCAATGTCCACCAGGCCTTTTCCTGTCAGGGCTCTCTGCACCTGGGGGACTTACCTGGTGTGTCCTATTCCACAGGAGGGCCTCAGAACAGACTGGGTCGCTGGGCCCTTGGTGTCATCATTTCCATGCATTTGACTTAATCCCTCTGCTTAGAAATTGCTTCATACGTTACCTAGAATTTATTTGATTATCCATAAGTGCTGAAAGGATTAGAAAAATGTCTAAACCAATCTTCAGCTTGGGTTACTGGTTTGTGTCCTTGCTTTGTAGATGTGACAAACTGACCATTTACTTGTGTGGCTTCTTCGTGATGGGCTGTTGCATGTGACTCTGCCATGTGGCATAACTCTGTCCAGGGTGATGTCACTGTCAAACCTTACTTTGCTTTAATATTTTTAACAAATTGCATGTAAAATTTTAAACAAAATTTTAACAAATTTTAACATTAAAATTTATCAAAAATTCTAGCAATAATTTGAAGTGTGACAGACTTACCTTTACCAGTTCCATTGGCCATCAAAGTCTTTTGCTGCTTAATTGATATTCAGTTTGTTCTGGATTTTCATGTATGTAACCTGCATCTGTAAGCTTCCTAAAGGTTGTACAAAAAAGGTTGTCTTTATATTGCAAAATTACAACAAATCCTGATCACCATGCCAGGTATCAATATTATTGATTTTGTAGATGAATACTAACATAATAGCTCTCAAATCATTTCTCAATTTTCATAGGTAGAATCTTTTCATTTATACTAATTCTAAGTAATATAATTTCTTTTTAATATATTTTATTGATTATGCCATTATAGTTGTCCTATTCCCCCCCTTTATTCCCTCCCCTATTCCCTCCCTTTAGTTTATGTCCACATGTCTCAAGTTCTTTAGATTCTATATTTCTCATACTATTCTTGCCCTCCCCCATCTATTTTCTACCTACCGTCTACCCTACTTATTCTCTGTACCTTCTTCCCCCTTATCCTCTTCCCACTCCCCTGTTGCTAACCCTCCTTGAGATCTTCATTTCTATGGTTCACTCCTGATCTAGCTGTCCTCTTAGTTTGCTTTGTTTTAGTTGTGGTTGTTAATAACTGTGAGTTTGCTGTCCTTTCACTGTTCATCTTTTTTGTCTTCTTTTTCTTAGGTAAGTCCCTTTAATATTTCATATAATAAGGGTTTGGTGATGATGAACTCCTTGAACTTGACCTTATCTGAGAAGCACTTTATCTGCCCTTCCATTCTAAATGAAAGCTTTGCTGGATAGATCAATCTTGGGTGTAGGTCTTTGGATTTCATGGCTTGGAATACTTCTTTCCAGCCCCTTCTTGCCTGTAAGATCTCTTTTGAGAAATCAGCTGACAGTCTGATGGGAAGTCCTTTGTAGGTGACTGTCCCCTTATCTCTTCCTGCTTCTAGGATTCTCTCCTTCATTTTAATCTTGGCTAATGTAATGATGATGTGCCTTGGTGTGTTTCTTTTTGGGTCCAACTTCTTTGAGACTCTCTGAGCTTTCTGGATTTCCTGGAAGTCTATATTTCCTTTGCCAGATTGGGGAAATTCTCCTTTATTATTTGTTCAGATAAGTTTTCCACTTGTTGCTCTTCCTCTTCTCCTTCTGGTACCCCTATAATTTGGATGTTGGCACGTTTAAAGATGTCCTGAAGATTCCTAAGCCTCTCCTCATTTTTTTGAATTCTTGTTTCTTCATCCTTTTCTGTTTGGTCATTTTTTTCTTCCTTCTTGTTCACTCCTTTGATCTGAGTCCCAGTTTCCTTTCCATCACTATTGGTTTCCTGTGCATTTCCCTTCATTTCAATTAGTTTAGCCATCATTTGTTCTTCTAATTTGTGACTAAAATCAACCAGTTCTGTGAGCATCCTGATCACCAGTGTTTTGTTTTTAATTTTTATTTTATTGATTATGCCATTATAGTTGTTCTATTCCCCCCTTCATTCTCCTCCACCCTGAACCCCCCCACCCCTACCATTTCCCCCCTTTAGTTTATGACCATGTGTCTCAAGTTCTTTGGATTCTATATTTCCCATACTATTCTTGCCCTCCCCCTATTTTCTACCTACCATCTATGCTAAAAGGACAGCTAGATCAGGAGCAGAACCATAGAAATGAAGATCTCATGGAGGGTTAGCAACAGGGGAGTGGGAGGAGAAGGGGGGAGAAGGTACAGAAAATAAGTAGCTGATGACACCAGTGTTTTGAACTGTGCATCTGATAGGTTGGCTATTTCTTGGTCGCTTAGAGTTATAAGCTCTGGGGCTTTGAGTTCTTCTTGAGCCATAATGTTTTGGTCTGTCCTCGCCCATTACATATGAGGGGCAGAGCCCTAGGTGTTCACTTGGGCTGGGCAACTCAGTCTCTGGGTTGTGACACTGTATGTGGGGGTGGGGTAAAGAGGGGCAATAGGGGTCCCCTCTGCTACTTCCCACCACTGGGGCCTGCCCGGTCTGTGTCACTGCTCGCTCCTTCGCCTGGTTTATCTGCACGTGAATGTGTGACCATCATCAGTCTGCCGCCTTGTGCCCTCACTGGGTCTGCCTGTTGCAACCCCACGCCTGGTATCTGCTAACCGCTGCCTACCAGCCTGGGTCGGTCTGGCTGAATTTTCCTGCGCAACCCCACTTAGCCAGTCGCTGGCTCCACCCCTCTTACCAGTCTGGCCAAAAAGTTTGTTGTTGTCGGACTTCCGTATAGTTCAATTTTCTGTGTTTTGGTTGCATTTTTGTTACTAAAACTTTGTTGTCTTTAAACTTGAGGAGGCACAATGTTTCCACCTACGCCTCTATCTTGGCTGGAAGACCTAAGTAATATAATTTCTTCTCACTCCTCTTTTAGTATCACGTTTGTTTAGTAAAGATGGATGAAAAACATAGGTTTGAGTATTTGCCATGTTCTGTCACTAAAAGAAAAATATTGGTGTACTTAATGATAAGCAATTGAATGCTAATACTTTGGAAGGGCCATTTTAATCATTATGCTTGTAGTGAAGCACTTAAAAATGCATGTAATAGAATTTTAAAATAGATAAATAATTACTTCAAGAAATGCACTCACTCATTTGATTACTTTGTAGTTGGAAATAAAACCATTCTTTCTGTAGGCTATGGTATTTCATTTTAGGTTAATCGCTGAATAAGATGAATTCAGTTTTTTACATTTAGCATGAGTCTTAATGCTTTATCAAGCATTTTGATAAATTTGACTTCAGAGCTTTATATGATTTCTCATTGAGATTTTCCCATGGTCATATTCATCAATAAGAGTAACTAAGCAGCAGCTTTGCTTGTTCAATAAGGAAAACCACAACGCTAAGAACTATCATTGTGCTCTGGCTGGTGTAGCTCAGTGGATTGAGAGCCAGGCTGTGAATCAAAGGGTTGCCTGTTCAATTCCCTGTTAGGACACATGCCTGGGTTGTGGGCCAAGGCCCCCGTGAGGGGGTGCATGAGAGGCAACTTCCCATTGTTTCTTTCACTCTCTCTCTCCCTCTCTTCCCCTCTCTAAAACAAGTAAATAAAATCTTTTAAAAAAAGAACTATCATTGTTTCTATGTTAAGGTGTGTCTGAGACATTGTTCAGCAACTTTCCTGATTAAATATACATGAGATGCTATTGTTATTTTGTTTGAAACACTGTTTGCAGAACTTCAATTTGTTGCTCATTCTATCTTTTGTTTCACTAGCATCTTTAAAAAGGCATCCTGTTTTAGTAAACTGCATTCAACATCTGACAGTTCTGCTGGGTGCTGGCCTTATTTATTCACAGGGTGTACTGATTCCTGCTGTTTTTGCAGGACTTCCCTGGTCTTCTCATGTTACCACTGTATTACACCCACGTAGGCTCCATGGTGCTTGAAATTCCACTAGATTCATTTTTCTACACAACCAAACCTATCATAGCTACCTACCACTTTTAACCCCCAAATATACTAATCCATGTTCCTTTAAGTTAAAAATAATGCAAATCCTTTAATTTCTCAGTTTTTGAAAATGACGTTGTAACTATCCAGTCTGTTTTACATCAAAATCTTGCTCTTATCTTTGCTCTTTACTTTTCTAGATCTTTGTTATCCGTTCATATTACAATCTGCCCTCCACCAATGACCTTTACCGTTGCCTGGCTCATGTGTTCCACCCACTTATTGCTGCCTCTCAGTATCATGTAATTTGATTATTGCTATTGCACTGAACTTCTAATCCTGAGACACCATTCACTCCCTTGTTCTTTCTCAGTACAGTTCTCTTTTCTCATGGCCAAAATGGTGCTCAAAAATGGTATATTTAATTATGTTAATCTAATTCTTAAACACCACTGATGACACATTACTGCCTATAAAACAAGATACCTTTTTTTTTTCTTTTGGTATTCAAGACTCAAATATAATTCCCCAAGCTATAGTTCTATAGTTCTCCAAGCTATGAGCTCTATAGTTCACTTGTATTATGTATCAACTTGCCAAGTCTCAGTTCTCCGTATTTCATCTCGGGTTCAACCCCAGTGGATCATTCACTGTTCTCCAAATGTTTCCTTTTCAAAATCCTGTTGTCACCAGCTTAAATGCTCTCCCCAGTTCCGATCATTATAATCAACAGTATATATATTTTTCATTTTTATTCTATTTTTTCCATGAAGGTTTTGTAGGTTATTTTGGAAATGTTTGTTAATTTGTATCTCTTTTATACTTGTATTTTTATTAGTTGATTCAAAAATTAATATTCTTTAGTATGTAGTATTTGCCTAACTCTGTTTTAGGTTATGGATGAAAAAACACCTGACTGCATGCCATGCATATAGAACTAGGGGGTTGTGTGTGTGTGTGTATGTGCTAATGCCCCCATAAGCATGTGCATGTTTGGGTGTGGTCCCTGAGGTGGATGAATGAAGGTTCCCTACATCAGGAAAGGTAACCTTTGTCTGGGTCACATTTTCTCATGGTCCAATGCTGGTGAATCCTCATCATTTCAAGTTGCACATTAGGATATCTTAAATAACTTTCTTTTGGTGATTCTGACCTTTATTGTCTTACTTTAACACATCATCCAGCAGCTGCTTGAGTATTTTGCTTTAATCTATTTGCTACTCATCTAATTTAGAAATACTATTTTAGATGAAAATAGCGTGTAAGTATCCACTGAGAAATCCCTGGTGGTTTAATTATCACTGATTTTTTTAGAAGCAATTTAAAATGCTCTACCATTGTGGTTAATTTAGCAGTAAGTTTTCACTAGTGCGGACATGGCAGTAAGTGTTAGAATATTCAACAAGCCTCCTTGGGCTTTCCATGGTTTGGATTGTGAAGTTCCTTTCACAGCAAAGCTGCTATCGGAGTCCTTGCAGGTGAGGCTTCTTTACAAACCTATGCCTTCATTGGGTGTGTGTGTGTGTTTCTTTGTTTAAGCTCAGGATGGAAACATAAAAGTCTCTTTGGGGAAAACCAAAGTTTGAAAACAACTTAAATCCTTTCACTGTACCCTTCATTTCTGAATCATGAGACATGTTCAGTGAAAGTGCTTAGCAAATACTATCAGTGATCTTTAATGCAACTGCCGTTTGTTTAGACAAAGAAAGCAGATTTGTGGAATAAACTGACTGGTACATTGAGTTCCACTGCAGAGTAGATAATCATAATTTCTATGGAAGACTATTTGACAACAGCTTAAGGGATACACAGAGTAAGAGCATTAAACCATATAAAAAGATTAGGCGGGTGTTCTCTCTGTAATGGGGCGAGTTGCATAAATCTGGAACTTGAATGGGAAACAAAATGTGTATATTTTAATCCTAAACATGAAAACCATGTCCATTCTTTAGTATGCATTCAGTATTTTAAATACTACATGTTCTTATACATGTTCTTGTAATAGCCATGTAGATGTTCTAAACTCTATTCTTTTGAAATATAAGTCAAGCATGGTAACACAAGTCATTACCACTTAATGGAAGGGATAAGGCAAACATTTGTTTTATGGAAAAGAAGTCCTATGAGATGTTTAATGACAACTAAATGTGAACGAATGTTTTAAAAATCTTGCCCATGTTATGTCCTTCTGTACTGAAGCTAGGTCACTCGTTAGCATAATGAAGATTGTGAGCATTCTGCAACACATCGGAAGCCAACTTTCCTCAAAACTATTTCATACAAGATAGCTTCTTAAGCCACGCACATTTTTTTCTTAAACCACCATATTAGTACTCATCAAGACAAATGCTCTGGTGTACTGTTTGAAGATGTTATCCATTTAAAAACTGAAGTAAAAATTTCTTGCACTAGCTCGGTCCTTCACACATAAAATGGAACCATGGAGGCATCTCGTGGCTGGCCTTGGGCGGAAGCCAGGCGCACCTGTCACGGCACCGACCGTGGTGTTTTGCATGTGGCCTCACGGAATTTTCCTTTTATCATCTATAAAAGAGCATCACTTGAAACTCCCTCAGTGTTGTTGTGAGGACTGTATACAGAGATTTATTTTATCAGCCTTAAATTGCTACAAAAATCCCCATGCTTTCCAGCTTAATTGTGTCTCAGACTGTCGAGCAACCTCAATTTTTCAAGCCTGCTAGGTTTCACTTCCAACTGCAGCGACTGTTTTAAAAACGTTCTCCTCCCCTCCCCATCTCTGAGGACCCTCCTCCGGCTGTGGTGCTCATTAAATGAGTTTGCTTCTCACTCCTCAGTGAAAATGTAAATCTTAGGAGACATCCTCAGTGTCCTGCTGCATGTCCGTAAATGTACCTGCTTTTGTCTATGCTTCCCTTCCTATTAAGATAGTGGTGTGCTTCCCTCACTCACAGGACGTCCAACTCCAGCCTTCTTCAACGTTCTCAGAGCACTAAGTCAATGTTCCTTCTTTATCTCAAACTCTTGCTGAGTTTTTCTCCTTTAGATTTTCCTCAATATTGAGTCAGTTTTTTTTAAAAGAATTTTCTATACTTGGTCCCTTCTAGTCACTTTGAATAAATAAGCCATCAGTCTGGTTCCTGCACATATATGTTACTCTCAAATTTACTTTCAAATAACTAGCAGCTAGTCATGTCTGACAACTTTAATATTCTTTAAAAAATGCTTCAAGAGAAATGATTTAAAATTTCTAAGTCTCTGTGATTTACATAAGAGTTATACTTTACCCGCACATATACCATCACTATCTTATTGATAATGCAAGAAGGAATCCTCTAAAACATGTTAAACAGATAGAGCAAGATTTTATATCCAAGATCAGAAATAAAGAGATAAGATCATGTTTATGTTGCTTTTTTAAAATGCTAGTTTCTTCTCCCTCTGGTCCTGTTTGAATATCCCAGAAATCAGAAAGCATCACAACTTAACACCTTCAAGTATCTCTTCTATGCTTACATTATTTATTGATGGGCCATAAATAAATTAGGCATTGCTCAGCAGTTATGAATATGCATTACTTCTCAAATGGTTTAGGTTGATTTTGTCCTTAAATAACTTTAATACCTTTGCATTTAACTAAGTCTTTTGCTTGTAAACATCATTCATTAAATTCTTAACCCCTGTGGTCACATTCAAGTTTAAGAAATTCTTTAACCTTCTAACAAAGTATAATTAAGACTTCTCGGCATATCTGTGAGGTGTGCTTAAAAGGCCTGGATGTTTTGAAATACAGTTCAAACTTTGTTCTTACCTGTTCATTTTATTCCTATTCAGAACATTCTTAATATCAGGGAATTACTTTGATAATTTTCCTATTGTATGTTAAAATGGCTTACGAATTTGAAATGAAAATTATTTTAATTACAGTGACAGAAAAGTTAATATAACATTCTTTTCTGGTAGTTTGTTCCATATGAGTCCATTCAGAAAGTGAAAATGTATTGGATATAACTAATACACGCATTAAGTAGTTTTGGTATGTGAATGGTAGCTCAAATCATAATGGTAGCCCACTTTTATAAGCAGTATTTTAAAACAAAGTACCTAGGTTCTCTACTAATAGGCTACTAAAAATAGAATATTGGGTTTCTGCATGTTCTCTTTTCTATTCTTCTTGCTATTTTACTTTGTCTTTTTCCATTTCCTTATGCTAATTATACCATTTCCTTTCAAAGTTTTCTTTCCAAAATACTTATTTCTAAGAACAATTGTTGAGTTAGGGGCAAAACTATAATTTTAAGAATATACCTGATATCTCACAAGTTAAATGGGCAAATTTTATTTTGTACCGTTTTAAAAAAAATTATTGTTGTTCAGTTACAATTGTCCCTCTTTTTTCCTTATTGCTCACACCTACCCCACCCCACCCCCGCTCCCACAGTCAACCCTCCCTGGCCATTGTCCATGCCCATGAGTCCTCTATTGGAGCTCCAGTAGGCTCCTTAGCGTGTGCCTTCCCCCGCTTTTCCCATTATCCCCCTGCCCTGCCTCTGGTCACTGTCAGTTTGTTCTTTATTTCCAAGTCTTTGGTTCTGTTTTGCTCACTTGCTTCTTTTGTGGATTAGGTTCCACGTACAGGTGAGATCACACAGTATTTGTCTTTCACCACCTGGTTTATTTCACTGACTGGTTTATTTCACTTAGCATAATGTTCCTCAGTTCTATCCATGCTGTCACAAAGGCTAGGAGTTCCTTCTTTCTTTCTCCTGTGTAGTGTTACATTGTATAAATATATTATACCACAGTTTCTTGATCCATGCATTTACTGATGGGCAGTTAGGATGTTTCCAGTCCTTGACTATTGTAAACTGTGCTGCTATGAACCTTGGGGTACAGAGGTTCTTTTAAATTGGTGATTGAGGATTCTTAGGGCATAGTTTCAGCAGAGGGATCAGTGGATTGAAAGGCAGTTCCATCTTTTGTTTTTCTGAGGAAATTCCATACTGTTTTCCACAGTGGCTACAGCAGTCTCTATTCCCACCAACAGTGTACTAGGGTTCCCTTGTCTCCACACCCTCACCAGCACTTGTCGTTTATTGGTTTGTGTATGATGGCCATTCTAACTAGTGCAAAGTGGCATCTCATTGTGGTTTTAATTTTCATCTTTCTAATGGCTAGTGATGTTGAGCATTTTTTCATGTGTCTATGGGCTCTTTGTGTGTCCTCCTTAAAGGAATGTGTATTCAGGTACCTTGCCCATTTTTTAATTGATTGTTCATCTTCCTTGTGCTGAGTTGTATGTGTTCTTTATACATTTTGGAGATCAAGCCCTTGTTTCAGGTATCATTGACAAATATGTTTTCCCATATAGTTGGCTCCCTTTTCATTTTGCTGATGTTTTCTGTAGCAATGCAGGAGCTTTTTAGTTCGATGAAGCCCCATTTGTTTATTCTTTCCATTATATCCTTCACCCCAGGGGTTGTATCAGTGAAAATATTGCTGCATAGAATATCTGAAATTTTTCTGCCTATGTTTTCTTCTCGGACTTTTATGGTATTATTTTGTATCTTTTAAAGTATTTTTTATTTAATCCTAACAGCATCCCTTTGAAACACGTAATAAAATTATGTCATTAATTTGGTAAATGAATAAACTGGAAAGATCTTTCCAAAGTGCCTACCCACAATTTTCTGAGTGTTCTAATTTCTCCCATCATCACCATCATTTGTTATTTTCTGTCTTTTGATTCTGTCCTGGTGAATGTGAAATCGTATATTGTTGTAGTCTTCATTTACATTTCCCTAATGACTAATACTCTTGAGAAAAAAAGCTTTGTACTTATTGGCCTTTTTTTAATCTTCTTTGAAAAAAATGGCTACTCAATTTCTTTGCCCATTTTTTGAATTTATCCTTTATTATAGAGTCATATTTTTATAAATTATGGATATGAGCAGATATATGACTTGCAAATACTGTCACCCATTATATGGTATCTTCTGAAGCATAAAAGTTTTTAATTTTGATGATATGCAGTTTATCAATTTTTTTATCATTTGTTCTTTGGTACAATCTAAGAAATCACTAATTAACCCAAGAGTGTTATAGTTTTTCCTCTTACAATAAGTTGTGTAATGCAGTACTAGTTAAATTTTATGTATGATGTAGGGATCAGAATTCATATTTTTGCATTTAGATGTCTATGCCATTTGTTTATAAGACTGGTTTTCTCCATTTAATTTTACAGGCATCCTTGTTAAAAACCAAATGACTATAAATGTAAGGGTTTAATTCTGGGTTCTCAGTCATATTACCTTTAGACACATCACACAGCCCATGGTAGTTTCTTCACATGCAGGCACTTATACATACTCTGCTGTGCACTGTAGTAGAGACCTTCTCCATAGCTTTCATTTCTTCCACTAGACTAGAAGTCAGAAATCCCTTCCTTAAAGGGCCAGAAAAGAAAATATTTTAAACTTGTGGCCCCTCAGTCTCTGATGCAACTACCCCACTCTGATGCTGTAGCACAAAAGCATTCACTGACAATATGTGAAAGAATGAGTATGGCTGATCCAATAGAGCTGTCTTAGATCCGAGAGATCCAATAGATCCAATAGACCCAATAGAGCTGTCGTATTACTAAGGTAGCAAGGGAGCCCAGGACTCATGATTTTCTGAACCCTTTACTAGAGTCAATCTTTTAAGCAGCCATAGGGACTTAAACTTTTATGGAATTAATGACAAAATATTCTTTATACCCCACACCATTTATGTTATATCCTCTTTTTGAAACTCTTTGGTTCATCTATGTAGGAGACCATCCTGCATGGCATGGGACCAGCCTTCAGTGGAAAGCAAGGTCCGAAAGCAAGGTCTGGTGCACAGGACCCATGCCCATGTGTAGGTTCTCCCTTGGGGTATCAGGCCTGCATTGTACCTAGGCCACTTTGAGACTTGCTTTTGCTAAAACTCCCTCACCCTGAATTGAGGCAGAAAGTATTTACTACAAAGTAACTTCCTAAAATTCATGCTAAACCTTCCAAGGATGAGTGTAACTGATTCAACCACTTTTCCCTTTTCATTTGCAAATATCCTTCTTCTGTGATGTGATTAGAGGCATTAGCTCCTTTGTTTTCTGTAAAAAGTAACCACCTAAAGCAAACCTGTGCATAGTAAATGAGGACCATCATGTAATGTGCCCAGAAAAGAAATAAAGGCCTATCAGGGTAGAGGCTGAGGCTTTTTCTCCCCTTGAGAAAAAAGCCATGCTCTCCCTTTTCCTCCACGGGACTTGGTAGTCCATGTGAATTTCTTGCGCCTCATCCACAATGTGGTGGACCCCACCAGCCGAGGTCCGCATCACATCTATGGCTCTCTTAAATTATGATGTGGATGGAATGCTATGGCGTATCCAAAGTATGGTGAGCCTGTCGACCCCTTCCTTCTGGATTGTGATTACTTCCATTAATGCTAGCTTAGTTTTCATGCATCAATATTGCACTTTTGGCTTATACCAATGTGCAATCATTTAGTCTCCCAGTTCTTTCTGATCATTAAATTTTGTTGAATTATGCTTTTTTCATGTTTCCTATGTACATTCATTTATTCTTTCTATATGGCATCATATTGATTTTTATCCCCTAGTATTGCAGTTTTAAATCAGATCTTCTGACTTAATCTAGAACTAGAATTAAATTACAAAGTCTTTGTTTTTGTTTTTGAAACCAAGCCAGGCTTCCAGGTATATTCGATCCCTATAATTCCAAATTGCCCTGGCTGGTATGGCTCAGTGAATTAAATTACAGCCTGTGAACCAAAGGGTCTCTGGTTTGATTCCTAGTCAGTACACATGCCCGGGTTGTGGGCTAGGTCCCTAGTGAGGAGCGTGCTGGAGGCAACCACATATTCATGTTTCTATCTCTCTCATTAAGTTAAAAAAAGATTAAAAATTCCCGAACCTTATGTCAAATTTGCACTGGTGCTTTATATAAGCATAACACCCTAAACCTGCTTGAACTGACCTTACTCTACCACATAACACAGCAAGTGAGCTCTGCCAGTGTTTACCTATGATTTCAACCAAATAGAAGTTTTGCAACAGAAGAAGCAGGAAGCAGTGAACCCCAAGAATTTTATCATTGTACTTCTAATGCTAGTTTCCCACTGACTCTATATATTTAGAATTTTTATATCCCACCATTATTATCTGTAGCATAAAAGCAATAAAGCCAACTGTTGTGAATGCTAAATTAGGCACTTAAGATTTTCTGTGATTTGTGAGAAAAACTTCCTAAGCATAGAATAGCCCATTGAGGGGCTAAAGGGTCAAAGCTCCCCAGCTGGTAAATTGAATGCATATGGATTAAAGTAAGCAGGCAATACTTGTAAGCCCTTGTATATGTGTTTTCAGATCTGGTCTGGCATACTTTGGAAACAGTTATTGTCAAGACAACTATAAAAGAATATTGAACTATAAAATAGAGGAGTGAGGGAGAATTTGTGCTTGGTTTTCTTTTCTTTTTTGTAAGGTAATAACTTTCTATTGTTTCTAATTTATGATTCTAGGAATTAGCTGTCTTCAAGATGATAATGCATTTCTGGGCAACACAAATATGAAAGCTGTCAGTAAACTCTGTCATTTATTTCCATTGTTTTCATCATGCAGTAAGAGATAAGAAGTACAAAGCTGTATTTTAGCGGAATGACAGATTGCCCAACCATATGCCATAGTAGCTCCATAGTCAAATATATGTTTTGCAGAGCACAGTATTTTTCAAAGCTACCAATTGAGATGCAAATCTTTTCATACGATCCAAACAATCATTTTATAAGCCAGTAAGACAGAAAAACTAAGGATAGATCCCAAGAGAGTATAGGAAATGAGGCCATATGTGAAAATACCAGGAGAAAATGGGAATTGAGAGGTAGGGCGAGGTGGTAGGGACAGAGAGTCTGGAACAGAACCTTGAGAATGCTGAATTGCCAATCCGAGACTCATTTTCTTATGGTCACAGTCTCCAAATTTAGGAGGAAATTTGGGAGGGGATGAAACTATGCTAATCTTGGGAATAATTGAGGGGCTGAGAGTATTGCAGGAACCAGATATTTGATGTGAATAGTAATTAGTTGATTTGGAAGATTTGATTTGTCTTATTCATTCATTTACTTACTCCACTTCATCTATCAGAATGAAATATTTATAAATTACAAGTCACATTGCTATAAATTTCATGTAAAATATAGGCATTTACTTAGACATTGTGTCATGTGTAGTAAATTACCTCTAATCTTTTCAAGTTATCAACACGCAAATGATTATTGAAATAATGTGAGAAGAGGCCGTATATTTTGGTCTGCATCATTCTTATGGTGTAAGGGAAAGCTTGCAATATCTCCCCACTCCTTGTCTCACATACTTGCATTTATCTTGCAATGGTTTTGAGGAAATGGACTTGTTGATGAGACGTGATGAAGGTAGAATGATTTAGACCTGGACGTACCTCTGACTGGTTCCTCAGTGATGAGTAGACACAGATCAGAAGAGTGAGAGGTCACACAAGGGATGGTGCAAAGGCATTAGAGGCTCACCAGCCTTCATTACCATTTGCCTATGACCAGCCCTCATCTGAGTTACAGAATTTCTAAGAAACCAAAAGTTCCTATTAAAAATACTCCTAAATGATTGATGTCTTCTTAAGTATATGAGCTTAGACTTCAAGTTAGTATCATAATTTTATTGTATAATTCAGTAGCTTTCTGAGATAGCCAAATATTGTATTTTTTTCCAAGCACAGTGTGGAAAATAACAGTTTATCTTGAGAAAAGTTAAAACAAAACCTACCTTGATTTTGGAGACAAAGACAGTAGTGAATACTTTTAATGTTGGGTAAAAGAACCAACATCTGATACCTGATTCTCAAAGAAAAAAATCTTAAGAATACTAATGATTTATGAAAATAGCAAAGGTGTTAAGAGAAATAAATATGTAAACTGTCTGTGATTATTCAGAGTTTAATTTGTATGCTTCTTATTTGATGAGTTATTCAGCATCTCTCTCTCTCTTTTCCGTCTTTTTCACCTAACGCTTTCTTTTACCATTTATCATTTCCAGAAAAAAATGGACTAAATAGAAAGAAGTCCTCAAATCATAGCTATTTCCATTTTCTCTCTACTATTCAGAGTGTTTTTTTAGAATTGTAACTTTTTAAAAACTAGTACAATGGAAACTGAAACTGAAATTATTGTACAAGAAGATGAAAGTGTTCTGAGCAGCTATTTTAAAAGAATCGGTAGTCTTTTGTATCAAATGGATTATTCTTCAGTGTACTAATACATAGGAATATTTTTCTGTATTCAATATATGTCTATAAAGTAGTTATATCTGTGTAATATCTGTGTTAGTAGAAATAAGTAACAGAAAATTTGAGAAAGCCAGATAATTACAGAAAAGTAGATACCCTACAAGTAAGAAAATAGATCACAATTAATACTTACCTATAATAATAACTTCAGAGAAATAAGGTCTCCTAGAATATGACAAGATGATAGACTGGAAAAGAATGACAAATCCCAGGCAGTGTAGCTCCTCCCTCTCCTGAGAGTCAGTCATTTAAAATGATCCTACTGTACTGTGATGAGACAGTAACAAATGGACAAATGCAGCAAAGGGCTTATGAAAAAGACTTGATGGTCTTGTGTACTAAGGGGGAAGGTGCAGAGGTGAGAGAGGAGCAGAGAGGCAGATCTTACCTTTAAACTGTATTATAAGCCAGACTTTTCACTCTTTCATCTCCTCCAAGAGATGGCAAAGAGCTTCAAGAGGCGAAATCTCCAGAGAGACAGGAAAACCCCTAATTCCAGAGGATAGCCTTGGCGCTTACTAGGTTGCTATCTCCCATTCTTTCTCCCGGCACCACAAGACTTACTGAAAATTCCAGCCTGTTTTTCGGTGGCTCTCCAGAACTTCTAACTCATGGCATGTTAGAATCAGAAAACCCCTTAAGAGGAAAACCACTGCCAAATATTGAGCTCTCATCCCTTTGCCTTTTTCTTTCCAGAATCTCCACCTCTCAGTTTGTGGTTGCTTTGGCAGTCCTGAACTGCAGTTTACTCTATATAAATATTTATTGATTACCTATTATAGACCAAGTAGAGAGCTAAGAACTAAGGGAAAATTGAGTACAAAAACAGGTGTGGTCTTTGCCCTCATACAACTTAAAAGCTGTCATCTGACTTAGAAATAATCACATAACTGCATACACACAAGTAAAACTGAAAGTGAGATGAGTGGAAGAACAAAGTGCTGCAAAACCATGTGAGAGGTGAATTTACTGGGGACGTCAGGACAAGATGCTTATCTCTGATTAGGGGGCATAAGGGGCAATTAAGGGAGATGGAGAGTGAAGAGCATTCCTGAAACACGGAGCACAAAGGTGAAAGTCTGTGCAGCCTGGTGAGAATAAGAGATGTGAAGACTGATGTGTCTGAAAGAGACAGTGACTCATGAAAAGACCACACATGAGGCTGGAGGACAGTTCATGCAGTGTCTTTTCAGACAAGCCTTGTGTTTATTCTCAGAGCGGTGGTAGTTCGGTGAAAGATTTTAAGCAAGGGAATATCACAGTGGAAAGTGCTTATTGGAAGTGTTAGCTGGCTGCATTGTAGCTAATGGCCCATACTTAATTAAATATTACAGTAACAGTTTTACCGTTGAGGAGGCTAAAGTGCAAAGAGATCATCAGACATACTCATGGCCTTAGGGATAAGATGCAGTTGAGACTGAAGCTCAGAATTCTACTTCCTGGCCCACTGCTCCTCCCTCTAATCCAGGTTGCCTTACGTGAAAGGGCAGGAGCACGAGTAGACTTGATGGTAAACACACACCCACGGTTTGGTTTGGCTCCGACAGCACCTGGAGAGGAGACATCCTTCCTGGGCATGTTTTTCACTGCCGTAGCTGTGTCCCACAGATTTCAGCGCACAGTGCTTTCATTGCCTTTTAGTCCTAAATATGTTCTTACATCAATTAGGAATTATTTTTTGACTCCTGGGCAACTTAGAAGTGTTTTTTAAAGTTCTCAGCATGAAATTTAACAAGTAACTCTTCAACATTTAAAGTAAGTTGTGCTGTGGCTGAGTAATACACTTTATATAGAATGCTGACTCTTTGACCACATAGTCAGTGGTCAGTTTGCGCCGCTGTTTTGTGTGTGCTGGAGACTGTGTGTATTGTTTTCTCCGTTCATGCAAACTCGCCAACTCTCTCATTCAGACCTTCCACATCCACCTGACTTTGTCTGCCTGCTGCATCCACTCCTAAGAGATAACTAAGTACCTTGCTTTTTTGTTGTGAATTATTGATTTCTCCTTGCAGCTACGTCAGTTTTTGAAGCTATGTATGTCACTGGAATGCATGCTAGAACTGTTCAATCTTCTGGGTCAATGGAGCCCCTTTTCAATCTGTGGCGATCATCTCTATCGTTAGCAGTGCTTTTTATATTAAAGTCTACTTTGTCTAATAATACAGCTATATCAGCTTCCTTGTGGTTACAATTTCTGCCTTTTAACTGGAATTTACTCAAAATAATTTTTATTAATGCTTAATTAAAATACAACTCACATGCCATAAAATTCACCTGAGTTTTGTCAATTTGCATTCATTTTGATTGCCTATATTTTCAGGTTGGAGGAAAAAAAGAGAATTTCTTTCCAGGGTGGTAGAGAAATTGATGTTATGTGAGGGATAGCTGAAGTAACTAGGTATGTTTATCCTAAAGTAGATCAAAGGTGGAGAGTGGGAACATATTAACTGTCTTCAAATATTGCAGAATATGAATTTCTTCTGAAGGATTCCGGAGAGCTAACCAAGGCCAATGGGGTTACTATACACAGAAACACATTTGAGGTACTTAGAATTCTCTGGGCATGGGTCTTGTCCCAACTGCAGTGGAGTTTTCCTGTTGTTGAAAGTGTATAAGCGGAGCTGAATAACTACATGCTAATGATATTGTAGAAAACATTTTCGAGTAGATAGATGAACCTGGAGATGTCTGAGAGTTCTTCCCACTCTTTAAGTCTGTGATTATATGATAGAGAATTACATGTAACACTTCACATTTATTAAATCATGGGAGAATCCAAATATAAAACTAAAGTTTCATTACCTACAAACTAAAGTAAAAATACCTACAATGCAAAATAAACTTGCTCCTAGTTTCTATTTTTTAATTTAAAAAATATGCTTGTAGTACAAAGGTTGTAATGCCTAAGACGGTAGAAGCCAGGTTCTAGGTAGTGTGGCAAGTTAGAAATGCCCAGTTATGTAATAAAACATCAATCCCTTTAAAAGCTTTCTTGAGATGTATTCATCATTTATTTAAAAAATTTAGACAGGCTAGAAATTCCTGGATATGCAAAATAAATGGAGAATTATTATCAGGTTTTATATCTAACTTGATTGTTAGTGTAAAACTGATGGTCCCTTTGTTAGCAAGAGGTGTTATTAATGTGCTCAGCCTGCAGCTAGCAGTTCCCAACAGCCACGGAGAGCGTTTTCCTGTCACCAAACAAAAACAAAGGCACAGTGGCAAAGGTCGTAGTTTTTTCAAGTGAAGGATGATACCTGGACTCTGGGAGATGAACTTATGATTGCCCCGTGAGGCCTGCGTGATAGCCTTGCTACCGATCATGAATGTACCTCTTGCTTTTGCCACCAGATGGCAGAAGCAGGCATTGCTTAAACAAGGTTTACGCTGAGAGTGCTTTAACACTCTTTTTGTTTTCACCGAATTAGATTTAATCAGGACAGGCTATTTGAATATTTTTGATAGCTCTTATAACAAAGTCAGTCATGGTAAAGATGGGAAATATTAGCTATGATGAAATTTTTGACTTAAATCCACTACAATTTTTGAAGTATTTCCTTAGAATAATGTTTTTCATTATTTCAAAAAAGTCTCACAAGGAATTCCCACTGACATGTTTTAATACATGAGGTAAATATTTCCATTATTTATTTAGAGATTAATAATTGCCATATCATCCTAAAATTGGTCAGTGACTACAACATCAATAAGGGATGAAATACAAACCAAAAAAGAAATGTATGATATAGTTATTATGAAAGATAATTTTAAATAGCATTAGAAGTGTTACAAATAGAATATGAATGATCACATACACATTTATATAAAATAGTCTGGATGGCTTTAAAACGTTAAAAAATAATAGAAATTCATTCAGACAGATCATAGGCATTTTTAAAAAGTCATTCCAAAGGAATACATATGTTTCTTTACTAAATAGTAAATGCTAATGCTAAACCAAGAAACGTTTTAAATAACAAAGATTCATTAGCAGTTTTTCTTATGAATTAACATTTTTCTTCAGTCCTTTAAAAATTTCACTTTCTGGTATCCTATGGACTCTTTTCTTTTTGCCTGTGTAACTTTATTTGTTTTTTTTATTCCGTTGCTTTCTTTTTTTACTTTTTTTATTGATGTTTAGATACAGTCGTCTCCATTTTCCCACAACCGCTTTCTGCCCCCCACCCACACCCACCTCCCACTGACTCTTCAACCCTCTGTGTCCCACTTTGAGCACTGGGAGTATTTACGTTTGGTAAGGTTGTCTAGTAAGCATTTGAATGGACACCCTCTTTGCCAACCCGACAGACTATTTTGATGATAATCTCTCAGTAGCAGCTGGCAAAACTGCTCTCCTTCTTGAAACATGAGCCTCCCTTGACATCTCCCACGCCACACTCCTCCACGTTCCCCTTTGTGTTCCCCTTTAGTCTGCTTGGGGCTGGGGTTCTCGTCTTCTAACCCACCTGCAGATGTCAGAGGTCATAGGACCATTTGTTTTCTCCCTTGACAACATTTTCCCATGTGAGGTCATTCATTCTCTTACTTCAAATGTTATCCATAGGAGGAAGTCCCCCAGATGCCCATCCCAGCCCATTTCTGTTCGTTGGCCTCCAGACTCGTTTCTCCAACTCCACTGCCTTCTTGAACTAAACTTCTTTCATCCTAGTATATTTCTTTTCTTGGTGACACTGGCTTTATGAATGGGCTAAGTCAGTTTTCCTGCATAATGTTCCACCTTCCGGTGGTAAGAATGTCAAAACCATGCCCCAGTAAAACCACATGACCTACATTCCTAGCATAAGAAAGTCTCACTGTACAACAGAGGGTGGTAATAGGTATATAATACAGTATGATTTAATTTACAGAATATACATCTAAATATAAACTGAATATGAACTTGAGTGTGTGTATATTATTTCATACACTCATAAATTTGTTCGAGATGAGATTCTTGGTTTATATAGTTTGATATTGAAAGATCTGTGAACTTGAATATGCCTATGATGTATATTTTATAGTTACTATTTTTACCTGGCTTGGAGCGGGAAACTGCCTAAGAGCCAGTCTCCCACAAGGCTAGCCTACTGGCCTATGGCATACCTTGGTGCTAAATATTCTGTCCAAATGAAAACAAGCTATGGCACAGATTCGCTTTGCATTGGAATCAAGAAGCATGGGAAGAATGAAATATTAGGCACTGGAATCTGCTGTTGTAAAGTCATGAATGAATGGGCCATGCTGAATGGGCCATGACTGAGGCCAGGCATGAATGAGGTTGTCCTTATGAATAAGAATAGTGCTAAAATGAGCCCCCACTATGTGTTCAGCATTGTCCTGAGCCCTTGAATTAGAGCAGGAAACAAGACAGGCAAATGGAAGGAGGGTAGCATAGTGAGAAACCAGAGTGACTGAGAGATTTTTTTTTGAAGTGCCCAAATAGGGCAAAAAAGAGAGCTTAAAAGTAACTAGAGGAGATGACAGGGTCCAAGTAGTGCTGTTTTGCCTTTGGTTTTATATTTTTAGGGAATCTTATATATATACACATAGGCTTGAACAAGGGAGAATGAAGAGTAGGAGAGGTTAAGGAAACAGGTCAAGAAAAGTAACTAACGGTGTAAGTCCTAGCTGAGTTCAAAAGTCTAATTCAAAAAGAGTTGGTTCTTGTCCTGCCAGATGGATCCCATCAGAGCTCTTTCAAGTTGTGCAAGAAATCAGGAAAAATTTCAGAACACCAGGAGTTCATGGTAGAACCTTTATTGGAGAAAGCAAGATCTTACATGGCTAGAATTAGCAAGACTGAGATGTAAAAGTGCCCCAGCTCTCATATCACCCCCACAGAGAGGCACAGCAATAATGGAGCATCTGTCAGATGTGCAGTAATTTCATTTTAGTGGAAGAACTGCTCAATTCTGTGTGTCTCGCTATTAATACAGCAAGCACAAGAAATGGCCTTGTAGGCAGGAGCACACATTGGTTTGGAGTATCACGTAATCTGGATTGGGTGCCAGCCAATTATGAGGGATTCTCTGGGAAAGCCAGATGTCGGATACCTTGGGAAACAGGGATTTAGGGGCCTAAGAAATTCTCTAGTCCAGTCTGGCCCGAGGAGGAAGGCATCGGCCCTATTGGTTCATTGGCTCTATGAGAGCTGCACTTGGGTGTGTACCTTAAGCTGGAGAAAATATAGTCCATCCAGGTCCTAGCAAGCTCCCTGTCCCTGCAACCCAGAGTAAGCATTTGAGATCATTTGTGAATATTTCTGCTAGTAGTTTGACAACTTTGGTAAATAGAAGAGGTACTCCATCCAAAACTAGAGAGAAGAAGTGATTATACAAAGGTGGAGGTATTTGAGGTCAGAAGAGGACAAAGAAACAAGAATTTAAGCAAGGGATTCTTGCAATTTTCTCAGTGGAATACTTTAGGGAACTCGGGCATAACGAAAGTTTAAATATGGAAAGGAGAGAAGCTAAGAAAACGTGAAAAGATAGATGGCAATGCAAAGGGCCCAGGTGGTTTGTTTTTATTTGGGGAAGGGCTATGAATTTTAATGCTACTGACATGCATTGTGTTTGTGTGAGCATGTGCTGCCTTCTTTTATCAACATTTAGCCTCCATTTATAGAGACCAGGTAAGTGGCTATAGAATTGATCCACACTTGGGATTTTCTAGGTGTATGTGATAGAAGAGTGGTTATCGAAGAAGCTGGTGAGACATGAGTTCATAGGATGAACCATACATCAAGCCATGCACATGAGATGAAACACGGATTCAGGAATACACCAGTATTCTCTCTGTTTCAGAAGCCTCATGAGTATAAGAGTGAACATATGAGAGACTAGGATAATTGGAGGCTCTTGTCACTGTTCACTGTGGAGTGCTCTTGTTTACCTAGCTTCAGTAGAGCCATTTAAAGTGAGAGCTAGAATGTAGCATGAGGATTTTGGTGCCAGTGTACACGGAGAGCAGCATTGCAGTTAACAAGACCCACAGTTTTTGAGTTCAGGAGTATGAGATAGCTCATATACATGAATTCTGAAGCCTTTTAGTATTATGATGGGGATTCTTAGGAAAGAAAGAATGTGACAGCTCCCAATTTTTGGCAAATTGGAAGAATTTATTGGAAATCCACTTGATGTGAGTGACAAAGAAAAAGTACAACTTTGCTTAGTTTAGTGGTGAAGGATTGCTGGGATAGAGGCATAACTAACTATTTATTTTTTTATTTTTAGTTATTTTATTTGTTTACTTTTATTATTTTATTTTTGTTCAGTACAGTTGTCTCCATTTTCCCACCACCACTTTCCCCCACCCCACTCACCTCCACCTCCCACCCTCAATCCTCCCCCCCTTTGGCTCTGTCCAGGGGCCCTTTATATTTGATCCTTGACGGCCCTTCCCTCTCTTTCCCCTGTTATTGCCCTCCCCACCCTCTGGTTACTGCCAGTTTGTTCTTTATTTCCAAGTGTTTGGTTCCATTTTTCTTGATTGTTTGTTTTGTTGATTAGGTTCCACTTACAGGTGGGATCATGTGGTGTGTGTCTGTCACTGCCTGGCTTACTTTTCTCAGCAAAATGCTCTCCAGTTCCATCCCTACTGTCGTGAAGGGTAGGAGCTCCTTCTTTCTTTCTTCTGTGTAGTATTCCAGTGTGTAAATGTACCACAGTTTATTTATCCATACATTTACTGATGGGCACTTAGGTTGCTTCCAGCACTTGGCTATTGTAAATAATGCTGCTATGAACATTGGGGTGCATAAGTTCTTTTGAATTAGTGTTTCAGGATTCTTAGGGTATAGTCCCAGCAGTGGGATCATGGGATCTAAAGGCAGTTCCATCTTTCTTTTTCTGAGGAAATTCCATACTGTTGTGCATAGTGGCTGCACCAGTCTGCATTCCCACCAACAGTGCACTAGGGTTCCCTTTTCTTCACAACCTCATCAGCACTTGTTGTTTGTTGATTTGTTTATGATGGCCATTCTGACTGATGTGAAGTGGTATCTCACTGTGGTTTTAATATGCATCTCTCTGAGGGCATGCGATAGTGAACATCCTTTCATGTGTCTCTGGGCCCTCTGTATGTCCTCCTTGGAAAAGTGTCTGTTCATGTACTTTGTCCATTTTTTAGTTGGATTGTTTGTCTTTCTGGAGTGAAGTCATGTGTGTTCTTTGCATATTTTGGAGATCAAACCCTTGTCCGAGGTATTATTGGCAGATATGATTTTCCATATGGTTGGCTCCCTTTTCATTTTGCTGATGTTTTCTTTAGCCATGCAAAAGCTTTTTAATTTGATGGAGTCCATTCTTTATCCTTTCCTTTATGCCCCTTGCTCTAGGGACATATCCATGAAAACATTGCTGCTTGTAATATTCTGATATTAATTTTAGATGTTTGGGTTGCAGAACTGACTAAGGGTCCAAGATGATGGTAATATTTCAAAGTGGCAGACAGAGGATTGTTTTGCAGAGGGACAGTTTTGATCTGGAGCTGTGACCAGGGCCCTGGCGAAGCAGAGACCAGTGTGAGGATTGGGGAGTGATTGTTTGGTTCTCCTTGTGGGCCTGGCTAATGTTTAATGTGGACAACAAGGGAGAATTGGGGATGAAGCTAGGCCTTGCTGAAAATCTTTTTTCATATGTATTATATTAGCTGTGAAAGATAACCAATTGTTAATATATACAGTTTTAAGAATAAAGAAAATATGCATTAATATTCAATTTTTACAGTTCTGTTTGTTTTTAAACAAAGACTTCTTTCCTGGTTTAATACAGTAAATGTTAAAGCTTGTCACTCAGCATACCTCTTAGAAATGCAAAAATCTCTTTTATTTGTTAATGACTATTATTAAGGCACACATTTTCTTAAAGAACTGTAATTAGGTTCCTTAATAAACATACCATAGTAACCGTAAGTTTTGACAGATAAACCATGGCAAGACAAGGGTTTGCTTCCATTGTTCTTTCCCTCCAGTTTATACTCCCTCTTATAAACCCCTTAATGCTATTTGTGTGAGCATGTGTGTGTATGTGCGAGCAGGTGTGTGCACATGTGCTCTGCTCAGGACAGTGAGGAGCGGGGCCATAGTCTGTTCGACAACAAGCTGGTAGATTTCCAATTCCGATGTGGCTCTTCTCCTTTCTTTCCCATTCTTCTTCTCTGCCCCTGCAGGCGGGCAAGGGGATGAGAAGGAAAGTGTGAAAGAGAACAGCCAGAAAAAGAACAAGGGGCAGATGTCCCAGCGGTCTGCTGAGGAAGCAAGGCATCCTCCTCTGCTATGGCATTTAAGCAGGTGGGTAGTTGAGAGCGGAGATGGTTTTACACTGATCATTTGTACATTTTCTTTACTATCCTAACATAAAATCAGCTGCAAGTGTTAGCATGAGTACTGAGCCATAGCTTTCACACAGTAGGCCCTGGAGAAAATCAAGCAGTGAGGGGCCAATCTCAGAAACTGTAAGGTGGCTGGACATCATGAGTTGACTTGCCTGCAGGCTACTGGAAGAATTTCAGGCAAGCAGAGAGTATCGAAATCTAGCATACATGATCACGTTTGCAGGGTTAGGGGAAGGTCAACAAGAGCTATGAAGTGGGCATAACAGCAAGAGTCAGCAGCGCAGTGAAGGGGAGATGGGAACAGAGATGAGGAGATTTGGGGTAACAGTAAGAGGAACGAGGGTCCTTGGCACTTTGTCAAGGTCAGGCACAAGGAAGAGGGGAGGAACCAAGCAACTAGAAAAGGGTGCATAACTTGAGAGGGTGCCACTTGTGTAGAACTGCAAAGGTGTGAGGTCGGTGTTACACAGAATTGTCTGTTCCAGTGAAACCAGGGCTTGGCCAGGGACACTGTTTGTGTCTGACCTGATACAGAACCGAGTCTGCAGCTGGGAGCAAAGATACCCAGCTGTAGGTGATGGATCCAAATATGGACAGGCAGTGTACTAGGTTGTGATGGCCAGAGGATTTTTAAAAGGAATCGAGTATGAGAGAAAAAAGTGATTCTTTCAGCTATTGAATAATTACCTGGTAGCAGAAGGGTGGTTTGTTTGTTTACTTTTTGTTTTTTTTCAGGGAAGGGGTGCTGGGAAGTGCAGAGAATTATTTCTGGGAAGAGACTTGCATTTTTATCTCAGAACATATTAAGACATTTTTTGTCCCTGACATCTGTAATATCTAATGCTGCTTAACCTAGTGGAGAACTTTTGGTTTGTTCATTCATTCATTCACTCATTCACTCACTCATTCATTCACACAGCAGCTGTTTATTGTGTTGCCCTTAAATTATATAACCAGGCAAGTGCCATGTAATCTTAGGAAGCTGGGATGAGTATGTAAAAGGAAAACATGTTTTTTTCTCTTTGCCTTGATACATTATTTCTTATGCTGTCAATTTTTGTAAATTTCAAAATACATGAAAGAAGGTCATGAGATTTATTTAAGGACGAGATGAGGATTTTTTAAAGTTTGAAAAACTACCTTCAAATTATAGTTTCAAGTTTGGTAAGCAAAAAAAAAAATTAAATATAAAAATCGACTCCATTTCATGACCAAATTTATTTTGAGAAGTTCTGATTCACCTGAAAAATTACAGCTATAGGGGATGGTGTGAATTTGTCAAAATCATTAAACTGTACATATATAAAATATGAATTTTATTCCAGGTAAATTATACCTAAATAACCTGATTTTTAAAATATTCCCTTGAGTCAAAAATTTTCAATTTTGGAAATTTTATGCAGGCTGACTCCCGTGAGATTTTCAGAAAGGAGGAACAGCAATGGGTCATCTAGCACCTGGCTGGTGCCAAGGACCAGAAAGCATCTCTCTAGGCTCCTTTTTTTTTGAGAACCTTGTTCTTCTCTTCTTTATACAACTGCCTACATGCATAAGTGAGCACGTATGAATGAATGAGTGAGTGGATGTGTATATTTGTCCTTCTTTGAATTTATGTTTTTTAAAATACTGGTTATGTTTTATGTTCTAGTAAAGTTATTCTGTAGTGAATGTGGTAAATGTGTTAATAAAACTGAGTTCCAAGATGTACAGAGACATTAAATAACATTGTCTTTTACTCTCATGGTCTTTAGTAAAGCAGACCCTGTAGTGGAACAGTGTCTGAACTCTCCATAAGGTAGTTTTGCATTTCTTTCTATTTTTCTGAGGAAGTCTATTCAGTGCATATGAAAAAATGTTTGTTTGGAAGTTAGAAAAACTTCCCTGAAAACTGCCTTGACTGTAAAGCGTAATGTGGAACTACTTCCTAGCCAAAATTTTATTGTATATCTATTTGTTTATTGTCTGTTTTCCTTCTCAGAAGGTAAATGGAGACTATTCCCTGTGTACCTTTGTATTCTCAGTTACCAGCACAGGGGTTCAATTAATATTTCTAATATGAGCAAATAAAGGAATAAATGAGTAAGCCATTTTTTAAACTAATTTTGAAAATGAAAACTGACCCATTTAGGTTTCTATTTATCCTTTGTTGTTTTTGATATTTTAATTTCAACAAAGTTTACAAATTCCTTTGATGATAGACCAGGCATATCAATTAGCACCTGGGTGACTTTTTAGCAGCTTTCAATATCTCTTATCAATATTAAGCGACCTATGTTACCAATCTGATTTTCTTAATGTAATTGCTAATTATGTAAAATTAGTGCTATCAACTTTATTTTGTTCACTTTTCATATGTAAAATGTTTTTGTTAATATTTCATATGTAAATAATTATTAAATATGTCCTAAGTTTTGTCTGCTGTGCAAGAATCTGGGCGTAGAGCAATAATCAAATACAGGAATTTGTTTCTGAATTCTGATAAATATTTACCTGTGTTTTCTTCCTTAACATCTCTCTATTGAGTTGCTTATAAATAGAATATGCATAAATTTTGTTGTGTGACTGCTTTCTTTAGCCCAGTCTGTAAAGTCTTATTTCTGAATAAGCTGTTTAAATCCCTTAAGTTCATTCTTCTGTCATATTGGTTTCCCTTTTTACACAGTCAGACAAAGTATTGACTTCAGTTTCTAACTTCTGCTTTTTGAAGTGTTTTCTTGCCTGTTTTATTCTCCAGTAAATTGGGAAGCTTACAGCTTCTTTCTCATTCTACTGGGAGTTACCCTGACAGCTGTAAAACATTATTTAACCCGTTCTTTCCTCAAATAAAAATAATATACTTTATGCATTTAACCTTTCATTATAAAAGATATTGTACTTTATTATTAGTAAATTGCTTTTTATCAGTAAAATTCTTATTCATTGTAAAATATGCATCTTCATTTTTAAAAATTGTAATTTATTCTGTTTCACTACAAATTCACATTTACAGCAATTATTTGGCTTTATCTTATATTTAATTTTATTCAGTACTCAACTGCAATCTGTTTTATTTTTACCAAGCCTCACTGCCTTGAAATTCCCCAAATCTGCATTCTTAATTTTGATTTATATTTTGTTCAGATTGCCAAATATTTTTCAGTATATCTTTTCAAGGCATTTATTATGAGTGCTGAGTTTTCTGAGATGTTGAGTAGCTTAGCCTGTCTTTTTTCTGACCTTTACATGTGAATATTTGGCAGAATAAGGGTCTAATTTATAATTCTTTCCTCTCACAATTCTTTAGTTGATACTTCATTTTATTCAAATTTATTGTTGAAAGGGAAGCATGGCTTCCTGACTTTGATTACAACTGATATTTTCCCCTGCCAAAGTTTTTGTTTTTAGAATGTTGGTTTAGCTTAGCGCTATTTTGTTTGAAACTCATTTTCAGAGAATTCCTGTGGTACACATTTCTAATGAATTAGATACCTCCCTTTAGCCAGCTTGCAGTCCGTGTCATGTTTGTAGTTGTTTTTGTTGTGGTGATAATTTTTGTTGTATTTTATATTTGTTTATTTGCTTGTTTATTTTCAGTTCAGGAAAAAAATTCTTAATTTGTGTCTGTGATTTTTATTTTACTTCACCTATACATTTCTTCTACGAACTAATAACCTTTAAGTCTGATAACCCCCATGCCTCCCTTTTCTCGACCTTGCTCTGCACTCTGGGAGTACGCAAGTGTGCCACGGGCCACCCCGCCAGTCTGGCTTTACCGATCGCTGACATTTATTGGTCTAAAACTTTACAACTATTAATTATTGAATCCTCCTAATAATTCTATACTGAGAATATTGTTATTATTCCCCCATTGTATAGATGAGGAAAAAGACACTAAATGTCTTTTATAATCTGCCCAATACTGCACAACTATTAAGAGTTGAAATAAGTTCCCAAGTCCCTGTTCTTGAACTTGGGCTGTGTGACTTCTGAAGTGCAAGCCTGGCTTTTTACCATGTATGATACAAAGTTTAATTCTGCCCTGAATGTTGATTGTATAAGTTTTATATGATTCTTTCTTTGTCCAAGCCTCTCTAAATTTCAGTCTTTAAAAATTATTAGGCTGCCTTATTTTTTCCCTCATCCTGGTATATTCTTTCTCCATAGCATTTTAATTCTTCTTCCTGGAAATCAGATCTTTAACCTTCTTGTATCCTAAATATTACTTTAATTCCTATACCATATCCCCGCTCTCTGTCCCAGAGAGATGTCCTTTCTCACCTCGAATACTGTCTCCTTTCTGTTGTAGTATTTCTGAGCGATCTTAGGCTAGTGTTGCTCTTATTGCAATTGATGTTTCCTCTTTATTTTGTAAAGGTGAGAGAGCCACCAGATTACTTTCTAACATACAGAGTATGTGAATTGTATGAACTAAATTCTCTTGCTCCCTGTGCACTGGTATAATCTGATTTTCACACTTACTGTTGGAGGGCAGGGGTGGGAAGGAGGTGTGAACAGTTCTTGCACCTACTTCCTTCAGATGTCATTTCATGTGTCTGCTGGGTCAATATGGGTTCTTCCACTCACATGGTTTGTTTCTGAGAAATATAAATCAAATGGATGACAAGAAAAACTACAGATTTTTTTCTCATCTCCCAATCTAAATGCCCTGAAACACACACACACACACACACACACACACACACACACATATATATATATATATATATATATCTCCTGTGATAAACCTATCACAGGTATTTACTTTTTTTCCTTCTAGTATTTCAGACTTATTAGTTACAGAATCTGAACTAATATACAAAAGACATATTTATATAAAGAAGGCATCATATTCTATTTGCCTTCAGAAACTGCTTTTCAGAAAGGAGCCCAAGTAGGTTTTATGGTTTATTTATATTATTTTGTTTGTTTTTATTTTTTAATTCTTTTCTTTCTTTTTTAAAAAAATGTTTTTATTGATTATGCCATTACAGTTGTTCTATTCCCCCCCTTCATTCGCCTCCACCCTGCACACCCCCTCCCCACTGTCCCCCTCCTCTAGTTTATGACCATGTGTCTCAAGTTCTTTAGATTCTATATTTCCCATACTATTCTTGCCCTCCCCCATCTATTTTCTACCTACCATCTATGATACTTATTTTCTGTACCTTCTTCCCCCTTCTCCTTCTCCCACTCCCCTATTGTTAACCCTCCATGTGATCTTCATTTCTGTGGTTCACTCCTGATCTAGCTGTCCTCTTAGTTTGCTTTTGTTTTAGGTGTGGTTGTTAATAACTGTGAGTTTGCTGTCCTTTCACTGTTCATCTTTTTTGTCTTCTTTTTCTTAGGTAAGTCCCTTTAATATTTCATATAATAAGGGCTTGGTGATGATGAACTCCTTGAATTCGATCTTATCTGAGAAGTACTTTATCTGCCCTTCCATTCTAAATGAAAGCTTTGCTGGATAGAGCAATCTTGGGTGTAGGTCTTTGGATTTCATGACTTGGAATAGTTCTTTCCAGCCCCTTCTTGCCTGTAAGGTCTCTTTTGAGAAATCCGCTGATAGTCTGATGGGAACTCTTTTGTAGGTGACTGTCCCCTTATCTCTTGCTGCTTCTAGGATTCTCTCCTTCATTTTAATGTTAGCTAATGTAATGATGATGTGCCTTGGTGTGTTTCTTCTTGGGTCCAACTTCTTTGAGACTCTCTGAGCTTCTTGGACTTCCTGGAAGTCTATTTCCTTTGCCAGATTGGGGAAATTCTCCTTTATTATTTGTTCAAATAAGTTTTCCACTCGTGGCTGTTCCTCTTCCCCTTCTGGTACCCCTATAATTTGGATGTTGGCACGTTTAAAGATGTCCTGAAGGTTCCTAAGCCTCTCCTCATTTTGTTTGAATCCTTGTTTCTTCATCCTTTTCTGTTTGGTCATTGTTTTCTTCCTTCTGGTCCACTCCTTTGATCTGAGTCCCAGTTTTCTTCCCATTACTATTGGTTTCCTGTGCATGTCCCTTCATTTCAATTAGTTTAGCCTTCATATGTTCCTCTAATTTGTGACTAAAATCAACCAGTTCTGTGAGCATCCTGATCACCAGTGTTTTGAACTGTGCATCTGAAAGTTTGGCTATTTCTTCATTGCTTGGAGTTATGGGCTCTAAGACTTTGAGTTCTTCTTGAGCCATGTTTTGGTCTGTTCCTGCTTGTTAAGGATGAGGATCAGAGCCTTAGGTGTTCACCAGGGTGGGGATGCCCAGGTTGCTGGTTTGTGACTCTGTATGTGCGGGCAGGGTCAGAGAGGGACAGTAGCGTTCCCCTCTGCTGCTTCCCACCTCTGGGGCCTGCACGGTCTGTCTCACCGCTCGCTCCTTCACCAGTTTATCTGCGCACAAATGTGACTGCAGTCAGCCCTCAATGGGCCCACCAGCTGCTACTCCACACCTGTGATCTGCCCACAGCTGCCTGCACGCCTGAATTGTGCACCTTGGTCACCGCCCAGGTGGGTCCGGTGTATCTTTCCTGCCCGACCGCACTCCGCTGCTGGCTTCACCCCTCTTACCGGTTTGGCTGAAGGGTTCATTGTTGTCAGACTTCTGTTTAGTTCAATTTTCTGTGTTTTGGCTGAGTTTTTTATTACTAAACTTTGTTGTCTTTAAACTTGGTTGTGCAGGAAGGCACAGTGCTTCCACCTATGCCTCCATCTTGGCAGAAGTCCTATTTATATTCTTTTGTTTGATGCAGGGGGCAGATGGTTGGGTAGATTGCAATATATCCCCTGCTCCTTCCCATCCTGGGCTCTCTTCCTGGCCACTGTCTCCCATTGCAGAAGACATTTGACACCCCCAACTGCAACCAGACTTTCCAGTTCTAGGTTGTTTGATTTGTACTAGAACGTTTGGGGCAATTTCTATTTCTCTGATTCTGTAGACTCAAATTTAGTGGGAGCTTGAAAAACCAAGCTCAAAGAAATTTTATTTATACACAAAAACAAAGTTTAAGAGATATTAAATAAATTGTAGGTACTAGTGTTGAGCCAGGGTCAGAACCCAGAAATGGATGATTCCAGTGCCAGGTTGTGTTCATGTCTGTTTTTGCGTTTATAGTATGAATTTTTTTCTCTATGAAAGACAAAGATCCAAGTAATTCACACAAAATTCTATTTTATAATCCAATAATGTTAAATTACAGCCCCACACTGCCAGCTTGTCTCATAATTGGTTTTTAGTAGGATAGATCTTAGAGAACCCCATAAACTACTTAAACCATTGCTTTTCATTCTAAAGATTATTATAAAATTTACTTCTCAAATATATTTTCTAGAATCTATGCTAACATGTTATGGTGTCTACAAGTTGGGTATCCCAATCTCTATCTTATTTTTTCAAAGATTTTGTTGCACACTGAATATTTTTTTGAATTGTGGTTGCATAATGAGACTTTATAATGGGAGCTCTAGCCCCTAAAATTTTAACCTCTGAAGATTATAAAATGTACTAATTTGGCACGTCAATATTTTACATTCTAGTTGGAAGAACACTGACCAATTTGGAGTTTTTAGAATAGTAACTGCAACCAGGTGAATCCACCCATTTGCACTTTATTTTAATATCAGAAGGTTAGGGTTTCTCATTTGAAGCAGAGTGAAAATGGGTGGGTGGAAGTGTTCATTCTGGTAGATCCCATTTATTCTGTGGTTTAAATAAAGCAACATTGAACCTACAGACATTTTTACTACATGCTCTGAAAGTAATTGTGTATTTTGATAAATAGATTTTTCTATGGGGACCGAGTTCAGTGGAAATGGAATCACTAATGATAACATTATCTGTTAGTTATCTGAGACCAACAGCATCTAAAAGTTTAAGTGGATACGATGAATTAGTAGCATTCATTTTATCTCTAACAGCAAATACAAACTAAACACTTAATGTGGTTTTCCTTTTTCCATGTCTGAGACAATAAAAAACTGCTGTGAAGCCATTGGGTACTATAATCACTCCTTGCATTTTTTTCTTTTTAAAAGTATACCCAAGCAATATATTAGCCAAAGGGAAAACTAATTTTTCCAAAATTGTCTTAACTAAACATGAGATGTATGGGTTAGTGGGAATTCTTGGTCTGGCTAAATTAGAAAATTATTACTAAATTTTTAATTAATGTATTTTTATCTAACTTCACAATTATAATAGAGAATGTAATAGCTTGCTGTTATTACTTTGCATTTATATTAGGTATTGTGTTGTTTCAGAATTACATTTTATTAGTCCTTTGTGATGGCAAACAGCTATCCAATAGCTCTTTTTAAAATTTCTCCGTGTCTTCCAGCAACTCTAGTTTTAGTATAAGACTTTGTGTGAATATTAATATTTTTATCTTCTCAGTGGTGCTTTGTCTCTGTGAAATGAAGAAGTTGATATTAACTCCCCCTAAAATATATTTATTTTCTGTGAATCAGCCACAGGATCTCCCCGATCCTTTTATTTTCATCAGAGGGTCCTCATTTTCATTCGCCCTGCTCTTCTGCCATCATCAGTTCCTTTCTTTTGTCCTCTTAGAGATTCTTAGTGGCTCCCCTACTCTGTGAATACCATATGAAGGGAATGAACCATGAAATATATTTATGCGCTCATACAATGTTCTTTATTATCTACCCAGAGGATCACTGTTGTAGATAATAATTTAGTATTGTGCTAGGGAACTAAACTAGAGAAAATTTGAATGTATTTAATATATAAGCCTCAGATCAAGAATGAAGAGAGTTATTTTTTGTTATGTTCTAATACATGTAAAAATAAATTTCATTTATATAACCTGACAACTTCTGTGCTGTTCCTAAATGAAAATCACAACTGAATCCCCACTATGCCGAACTGCATCTGTTTTATTCAAGGGACAGTTTAAACATGCAAAAGTCACTTCTACCTCTTAGCATGTTTGATAGACTTTAAAATGTATTTTTTCTTACAGTGCCCATATAACGCCAGTACTTGCAGCTAAGAACATTGGGTTATGTTCACAGCAACATTTAAGTCACCAACATTCTCATCATTGTTTTTACTGTATGTAAAAAAGAGTATAGAGGTAACAGAATAATGTCCCCTCAAAGATGTTCCTGTGCTCCTTTCCTTGCTGTGGCTCAGTGGACTGAGTGCCAGCCTGTGAATCAAAAGGTCATCAGCTCGATTCCCAGTCAGGGCACAGGCCTGTGTTGCAGGCCAGGTCCCTGGTTGGGGGCATGCGAGTGGCAACCAATCTGTTTCTCTTGCACATCCGTGTTTTTCTCCCTTTCTTTCTCCCTTCCTCCCCCTCTCTCTATAAATCAATAAAATCTTAGGGAAAAAGAAAAGATGCCCATGTGCTAATCACTGGAACTTGGGAAGGTTACTTCATATGACAAAAGGGATTTTGCAGATGTGGTTAAGGGTCTTGAGATGGGGAGATTATTCTGGATTATCTGAGTGAGCCCAAGCGAGAAAGAGGGAGGCAGGGGGGTCTTGGGAGACGTGATGATGAAAAGCCTCGGAATCGGAGGTAAGTTTGAAGGTGCTGTGCTGCTGGCCCTGGACTTGGGGGAAGGGATTATGAACCAAGGAATACAGGGAGTCTCTAAAGCTGGAGAGGGCAAGGAAATAGAGTCCCCTGCACCCTCCAGAAGGAGCCAGTCCTGGAGATATTTTAATTTCAGCCCAGTGAAACCATTGTAAATTTCTGACCTCCAGAACCATGAGAATATTTGTTACGTCATGGAGTTTGTGGCAGTTTGTTACACCAGCAGTAGGAAATAGCACAGATGTCCACAACTCTGGAATAGTTTCTGTAGTCTGAGCCCCCATGAGTGATTGGCTGTGAGCAGTTTTTGCTTCTCTGAAAGGAGCTCTGTCCAAGGGCACTGAAGAAGCCACAGCTCCTGGAAGAAGGAAGAACACCAGGGACCCAAAGGCTAAGTCCATTTAATTGGATTCTGCCGGTTGGAGAATCTATGGCAACCTGGAAGTAGCATCTCCCATCCTCCTTACCTGGTAGTGCTAACTGTCTGTATAAAAGTGGTGGAATATGGATGTTGAGTATCCAACCATTCTGGACTTGAAAGTTAGTAAATTTTAAAAATACACCAAGGACACAAGTATGTACCCATGGATATGTTCTATTGACAAGTATGTGGTCTGCATATAGCATGTTTTTCAGATTGTACAAATGTTTCACCAACATATTCCCAAAGTTTAAAAATATCAGGTCATTCAATTGTGTCTTACTCACTAAGGCAGTTCCACAGTTTAGGTTTTGACTCTATAGCCAGGCAGTTTTCGGTGCCAAATGGAACATGTTCAGCTGACAGAAGGCACAATAACTACCATTCATTTGAAAACAGGACTTTGGGAGCCCCAGGGGCGCCATTGGTTAGTGTGTGGTACCTATAAAAACATAGGAGTTTCTTTACATCGTGCAGGGTAAGGTTAGCGGACTCTCTTAACCAAATCATCCTGCAGTCTGATTCCTTTTTCTTTTCTTTTCTTTCTCTTATCCTTTATGTGTTGTTGGGTTTTCAGGCATCATATCCATAACAGGTAGGAAAATAAAAAGGCAAGAGTCCAAAGGCAAAGGGCAAAAAGCTTGGTTCTCGTCCCTGCCTTTAGGGAAATTGCCATTCCCAACAACATCAGCCTATTTCTCAGTGAGCATCAGAGCTGTGCCACATGGTTGATGTTACTATCAAGATAGTACAGGCAAGTATTTTAGCTTTCTAGGATAAATAGTGAAAAAAGAAAGAGAAATGGCATTGTGAATGATTAGGGGAGCCAGTCCTCGGAAACTGAGAAGTACACATTTTAGTAAGTGATATCTATAAGATGGATTGGTTAAATCCCCTCGGGATAACACGATTCTTCAACTGCCATTCTATTTAAAACACCGAGCTGCTTAGTGCTTCTGTAGGAAGACTGGAGAATGGTTATCAGGCTTGTTATTAGTCTTCTGCTCTTATTTTTCATTTCAAAAAAGAAAATACTTATCATGTAGGATTTTAATGGTTATTAATGTATTCTTTTGCTTTCCATATATATGATGAAACATTTTTCATCATCTTTTTCTCACTTATAGTTCCTAAGGAAATGTCCACTATCTTAATAGAATTTCCTTACCAAGATCTTAGGCATAAAAATGGTCTGAAATAAAGGACCCTTAATGCTTACTGTTGCAAAATTCTAAAACATTTTGTGAGTTCTCTCACATGTAGTATCTAGCCAAAACCAACAATTCTAAAATGAGATTTTTTTTGTTATGTATTGCAAGTTTCCTTAAGAGAGAACATATTTGACGACCTAGAATGTAATGTTATTGTCGCTCAGCGGTAAAGGTGACATGTACGGCGTGCGTCCAACCATTATATCATCCATCCATCGCCAGATTTCCGGGTTGATTATACTACAGTACAAGCCTGCAGTAGAAAATTACCCACTTACTCATGAGCTACCACTTAAAACATCTTCTCTTTTTAAAATGAAATTTGTGACTTCTTGCTAAAAGCTACAGAAAGAAAAAGAAGAGGGGAGTATGGAGGGGGAGGCCCTTCCTATAATGAAAAGGAAGAGAAAGAGAAAATGTAAGGAAAAAACATTTAAATTGGCTATATCTCTAAAGAGAAATCCACATGCTCCACAAGCTTCCTATATTCCAGCTTTACAGTGGCTCTGGAGTTTCCTGAGAGCTGCTAAGAAAGCTGTTTATGAGAGACAACCCATTTTTCTTGTTCTGAATTTGGATAATCTTAACACTTAGAAATTATAAATGCAGATTAAAATATTGATAGGAAATTTAGTAGAGAAGGAATTTATATTTTTAATCACTAAGCTTTAATAACAACCGTATTAGGCAGGCATCTATTACTCAGTGAAGAAAAGAATCAAAGCAAGTACCTTGACCACTGAGACAAAACCATCCACGGGATGTTACCCAGTTTAGTTCAGCTGAATCCTGGACAAGAGGCCTGAACGTGAGGGTGCTTGTTTAAGAGGTACTGGGCTACTCAAATTGAAATTGAAATTTTTTTCCAGTCTGTGACAAACTCTTGGATTGTCTTTCTTTTGGGGAAGAAGTCATTTAAAAGGTAAATGAGAAATAAAACAGTGATTGTTTGACTTTGGAATATTATCTCAATTTTTAGAAAGTTTGGTCAGTGTTCAGTAATTTAGGAATGTAAACTAATCAATTTAAGGCAGAGTAAGATAAATTCCATGTATGTCTATAATAAACACTTTGGAGGGTCAAATATGGAAGAGAGAAACCAGTTAGAGGAAAGCAAGAAAGGCTTCTGGGAAGAGGCTACCTTTGGAACAGGGTGTCTAAGTCTCAGATAGAGCTAGGATTGGTCAGTGGGGGGTGGGATACACTTTTGTGTGTCTTAAGGCTTAGTGACAGCAGAAGCAAAACAATAAGAATGAAAGGGACACTGTATTACTGAGCATGTTCGTAGATCAGAGAATAATGTAGTTTCATAGAAAAACCCTGGAAACTAGGACCAGACACTGTAATAATAGTCATTACAGATAAATAAAGATGTGCTGAGGGCTAAGCACATAGTGGTCCACAAAAGTTTCTCAGTCTGCAAGCATATCCTTTGCTAAGGCCTCAAATAAAGTTTATGGCTCAGGTGAAGTTCATTTACTGCCAACTAATTTGCCTAGGTATGTAACATTTCTATTGATCCCTTCAGTGAAAAGAGAGTTTTCTCATTAATGGCCTGGATTTTTTTTTGATTGCCCTAAAAAAAGATGAGAGAGAGAAAGACAGACAGACAGAGAGACAAAGAGAGGGAGGGACTTTTTGTTTTGTTCCATCCGAACCTAAAAACTTGCTTGAGTACGACACTTGTGGATGAGAGGATAAGAGCAATGAGCAGGCAAAGGCAGGCTTAGGTTGGCAAGACTGGTTGTTCTCTGCTCTTAGTGGGATGCTGTAGGGGCGGGCACAAGATCATTCTAGATCTTTGGTCTGCTTAATTGCTTTCTATTGGCCTTATGGTTATATGAATGCCATTTTTTTCTGAAGAAATCTTTGGAATAAAATGAGTAAAATAATCACTTTAATGAAAATAGACTTACAATTTGAAAATCATTTCATTGTAATAATAATTTGTATGGTTTAACATTATTCTTCTCATGTCTGCAGCTTTGACTTAATTCTTGAGGTGTTTTTAAGGTTTCATTACTTCTTGATTGTAAAGTTACATTTTTAAGTTAATGAAATATAAGGAAGCTTATTTGATAATTGAAGACTACTTTTTTACATAAAGAGAATACTCTTTCTTGTGGACTGTAATAAGCTATGTTTGTTGTGTCAAATAAAGCAGGCATTATTAGTCCTTCAAGCCTCATAATAAATTCTGTACATTACTGTTTGGGGGCTTTTGCTTAGTGTCATGAATATTTATATAACCAAAATCTAAGGTATGAGAAAATCACTTCTCTCAGTCTCTACACTCTTTAAGATATATTTTTCATCACAAAAGAAACAAAGAATACTTAAATGGAAAAAATGGGAAGAGATATTTTTATTTTTTTTATTTTTTTTAAATATTAAATTGTATTTAGTTACTTTTCAAGTGCATTTTTTTTTAATCTATTTCTCCCATCCCACCCCACCCCCCCACCCGGTCTCCCCCCTCCCTCCCATTCCCCCCCCCCCCAGTCCTCATCTCCGTGTCTTTCATACTTGTTCCTCAAAATCCCTCCCCCTTTTTCCCCTTAAGTTCCCTTCCCTCTCCCCTCTGGTCACTGCCCACTTGTTCTCTATTTCAGTGTCTTTGTTTTTATTCTGTTTGCTTGTTTGTCTTATTCTTTAGCTTCCTGTCAAAGGTGAGATCATATGGTATTTGTCCTTCAATGCCTGGCCTATTTCACTCAGCATAATGCTTTCCAGTTCCATCCATGTTGTTGCAAAAGGTAGTAGCTCCTTCTTTCTCTCTGCTGCATAGAATTCCATTGTGTATATGTACCACAATTTTTTGATCCATTCGTTTACTGATGGGCACCTAGTTTGCTTCCAACTCTTGGCTATTGTAAATTGTGCTGCTATGAACATTGTGGTGCATAGGTTCTTTGAAATTGATGTTTTAGGATTCTTGGGGTATAATCCTAGCAGTGGAATTGCTGGGTCAAAAGGCAGGTCAATTTTTATTTTTCTGAGAAAATTCCATACTGTTTTCCATAATGGTTGTACCAGTCTGCAATCCCACCAACAGTGAACTAAGGTCCCCTTTTCCCCACAACCTCTTCAACATTTGTTGTTTGTTGCTTTGTCTATTATGGAAGAGATATTTTTAGTAATTGGTTTTTAAATTTGTAATGAAGCACTCTTGTTCATGTTTATAGTCCTGTAAAATAGGTCTGTATCATGTGATCTTTTTGTTAAGGCTAATGAAACATGAGAGCATCATAATACTCCATATAACACATGAATTAATAATTCCAGATTTTGAATAATTTTGTTCTGAAGAATATAAATGTATTTTTTCTGAGTTTATAAAGTTTTAGAATCTTATGAAATGTAATTCTTTCACATGGAGAAGCATCTGCTGGGTTTAGTAATACAGACAAGAGACTACAAACTTAATATTATTATTATTGTATGTGTATTTTGTATAATTTGAAAGTGATTTATTTTCTTGGCAGTAGTCTCACAACTTTTTGTATTTATTGGTCTTTTGTTTCGCTTTTTTTAATGACTCATTTAATAGTAAGAAACAAGATGTCTATATATTTTACCAAAAGAAATCATGTATACAATTTGTATGTAAGCATCCAATTTCATTTCATATATCTTGCCACTTGTGTAAGTTTGCTAAGAAGTAAATTCTTAAAAATAGGCATATATTAGGTGTATTGCATTGCTTACCAAAAGTTTATGTTGTTAATGTGTAAAATTAGATATTGTGGAACTTCAATGCATTAAAACATGAGTTGTTAATGTATTATGTTATCTCCTTTCATATATGAATTTTCATTGGATAAGTAGACATTTCCCTGATTTTAACATATACATTTTCTGTGTTTCTAGAATAAATTGAAAGGCAAAATTAATTTCCTGAAAAATAGTTTAAGCAACTCTAGTATTATTAGAAGTGTTTATATAGAAGAACATCACCAGTTTTGACCATTGTCCTGCTCAAATCAGTGATTCTCATGATGAGCTGTGACAGAGATAGATGGTATATTATTGTTGGGAGAAGGAGAGGAAAACCAGCAATTCTGGTACATGCAGAAAGAAAAGTGCTGATAAATTGTTGTGGATCTTTTATAGCCTTTGCCTATAACCCAACTTAGGAAATCTATAGAGATAGTTCTTTGGGTAGTTTAGTGTGAAGAAAGGGTCCATCAATCACTTCTCTCCATTAGAGTTTGTATTTCCAATGACATAAAGAGACTGAACACCAGGAGATGACTCTAGTCCTTGTTAAACAGTATATCTAGAATAACACTATTTAATAACTTTGAAGGATTTGGATATTAAAGAAATCAAAGAGATATTTAAAACCAATTAAGTGCTTTAAAAGTAGAAAAATAATTTTTTCTGAAATTTGAAATTTTCAAATCAATTTATAAGTATAGAAATAATGACAAAATAATAACCCACATTTAATTGAGCACCTAATATGTAACAGGTGCTCTCATAAGTGTTTGTTTTGTGATTTAATTTATATTAGATTTCATTTCCCGACATCCATTTTCTATAAATGAGGAAACAGTATAGTTTGGTAACCCAGGTGATTTGTTCAAAGTAGGGGAGATATTATTTTAAAGTCTGAAGAAAATTAGGAAAGGAAAAGCATTGTTTCTTATATATCTAAAGAAATCTTATTTTTATAAGCAATTTCTGGAAAAAAATATGATTTTAGAGTTTAATGTTGTATATTGTTTGAGAAATTGATTCATGAAGCTCATCACTTAGAACCCCACAATCTGGGCTTACCAACCCACACATTTGGCCCACATTAGAACGTCCACAGGTCTGCAAAACCACAGTAAACTAAAAGTTCAAAGAATATTAGGAGCTAACCAAAGCTGCTAGGACCAAGTTCAGAATGCCCCAATATTATGTAAGCCATGTTATTTTAGTCTTCCAAACACTACTGCTTGTCTCTTTCTCAAGATCTGGAATTTAGAGAGCTAATAAATAAACACTTTTTCCTTGATCAAGTCAAGTCTCCATTGGGAACTAAACATTGAACTTGGAAAGATGGAAATAAAATATTAGCTTTTACTGATTAACAGCTACATTAGCAGGGTATTTCAATGTGTTGCCACAGTGGGCTTTCCACTAGTCCACTCTTGCACACATTCTAACACCGTGGAGCACAGATACACTGAATAACTGTTGGCCTGTCATGCTGGAGTCTGTGACTGCAATACACAAAACAGAAAACCTGAAAATGTACTTACTGCAGGCAGGCTGAACCAGAGAAGAGACAGGAGGTAGAAGCAGCTGAGCACTTCAAGTCCCTGGCTTTACTCCAAAGATGAAGTGCGGCCATGCAGATAAGTTTTTTCCTGCATCTCAGGAGTGAGTGATGGGGTGGACGGAGGCCAGGGTTGCAACCTTTCAGGGAAATCCCTCAATAAAAAAACACAAGGTCTTGTGAGAGAGGCTTTCCTCGAACAGTCTTTTATCATTACAATCATTATAATGTATGAAAATATAATAATTTTAATTATTTTAGAGCCATTTGTTAAAGATGTGGAGTGTTCGTAGTTCAGAATACCAAGTTGTATGTGTGGCAGTGATATTGGAACTAAGAAAGCTAAAACCTAAAGGTCAAGGAGCTAGTTGCCTTCTAATTGCTGTCAGAGAACTGAGGACCAGAACAGGGAACACTCATTTTGTAAAGAGATTTCCTACTTCTCTTGACATTTCCAACAACTCAGTAGCATGACCGAATGAACCTGAATGAATGAATGGGAAAAGCTGGGTGAGAGGAATGTCTAATGCAAGAGACCTGTCTCTGCCTAATTAATCTTCAAAGAGCTGATGGAAAAGATGAAGTCAAAGAGAAAAAACAAAATTAGAGAGAAATTATTTTCATTGATAAAGAGGAACTATAATTAATAGAAGGAATAAAAATAGTGATTTTAGTCATCTTTCTAACGAGCCTATCTGGACTTACAGCAAAATGTTTTGAAATTTCTAACAGGTAAAATATTATTAAGTCAAAGAAAATAAATTTTTAAAATATATTATTTTATAAAATATTAATAGTATTCATCTGTTTTCATAAGACAAAATTAAATGCCTCTGCTTACAATTTCAATAACACAGAAAAGATATTTTATAATATCCTTGTTTTATTGATTAGTGAAATATTAAAATCAGAGTAAGTAGTCAAAAAACACTAAATGATTATGGATAAAATTGCGGTTCTAAGAAACATAGTTATTTAAAAAATTATTTTTAACCATTCAAAGCTATAGCAGGTTTTTTATTATCTTTACTAATTAAAGGAAGCAATGTCATAAGTAGTAAATGTTTTTGAAAATAATTTTTAGTTCACCTAGGTGAACTAAAAATTCCCAACTAAGGTTACCATAGGATAATAAAATAATTTCATCTATAGCAATGAAGCCCCAAAATATAAAGTAGCATTGAAAAGTGAATCTGGAAATAAAAGTTTTTTCACAATGCGCGTATAACATGGTACATATCCAAATGGACAGTCCCTCTGGTCATGTCCAGTGAGTGTGCCTCAAAATGTTGAGTTACACAGTAGCTTATAAAAATACTTTCTCTTGTGCAAACTGTCTTAAAAACAAGTGCATGTGGAAATTTTTTTAATTCTTAATATTTTATTTTGTTCTTGATACCTAATAGCTTCTAAACATGGGAGCATAAAATTTAATGACAATTTCAAAGTAATATGTAACAAGAGCATTTTATTTCAACAGCAGTAAATGGGGAAAATGAACAGAACATTTTCCTGATTCTGAAAAAGCAGTATCTCAAAGGATACAAAGTCTTATATAATAATGTGTATGTGTCAGTTAGCTTTTTAAAGATATTTATTATGTATAAAAATCCACAAACCCTCAGTGCTACGTAAAATGAGTATTTGATGCTCACACACCAGAGGCAGTTACTTAGGCAAGCCCGCTGTTTGAAGCTGGGCTGGATGGGGGTTCCTCTGGTCTTGACTAAACTCTCCCTGTGTGGGTGGGCTCATTTTGGTACGTGGTGAAACTCAGGACAACACTGGCACTGGTCCATGTGTCTCTTGTGAACCAGGGTAGGGAAGGTACATCCATCTCACCACAACAACAGAGGGCAAAAGAGAGGGAAAACCTACGCAAGAAAACTCTCTTCGAGCCTCTGAAATGTGCCGCATTTCCTAGCATCTCCTGGCCAATGCCATTCACAGAGCTGGGAAAACTGCTACCAAGTTACGTGCAGAGGCACTGAATACAGGAACTGGAGGTAGAGAAAAGGGCAGTTGTCTCTGAAGCTGACGATTTTCTGTAGTGTATAGAATTAAACAAATTTCAGGAGAGAAATAAAGGAAAAATGGGTGAAAGAGGTGAAGGATTGAGAAGTACAAATTGGTAAGTACAAAATACTAACAGGGCTAGTGCCAGAATGGCAATGGGGGACGTAAAGCACAGCATAAGGAATGCAGTCGGTCATGCCGCTGTAACTGTGCGTGGCGCCAGGTTAGTACTGGAGACTCGGGGATTATCTGCCGTATGGTTCTTTTCTCCCTGTTTGAACATTGCTTTAATGCACCAGCAAGGTTGCTAAAGATGTGGGTGAGGGCCCAGGAGGAGCGGTTGATCTGTTGAATAAGAGGATGGGAAAATACCAAGTAGGGTTTAAATGAAATAAATGAAGTTACTAAGTCAGGTGAAAGTGTACAGGTCATTGAAACCATATGTCGAGAAGAGATAAAACAGTGCAGAAGCTCAGAGAACGGGAGATTCCTGTGCGTTCTTATTCCTACACCAGTGAAGTGAAGGGAGGACAAGGGGGAGCAACAGGTGTTGACACAAACAAGGGTAGGGGTTGGTAAACGCTGCACGCCGCCTCTCCTGGTCGCCGTTGCAGGGATGCGCCCTCTCCGTTACATCATAAACCGCATGCGCACGCACCTAATGCGAAGAGTAACTGGAGGCAGAGCCACGTGGTATGGGGGACCCTTGAGTAATGTCCAGAGGGGTCTGCGCTGCAGATATTAAAGGCTGCAATACAGGAAAGTGATGCGAGTTATTTATAAGAGGAAGGTTGATTAAGCTCTGTACTTGGAAGTGTTGGGAATGGTGCATTTCTTTGCTTTCTCCCACTGAATTTCACAGAACTCAGGGTAGATAATAAAGCATCAAATTAAAGATATGTGCTCCTGTTGTGACTGTATTGTACAACTGGGGCGTGATGATGTGAACTCATTGTCTTAGCCCATTTTAATATGCAAATTGAGACTCAAGATGATTTTGATAACATGATTTCAATATGCTTCTCTTAAATTCTAAAACTTAGTTTTTAAGAAGGAAATCTTACCTTTTACGACAGCATGGAGAGAACATTAGGCCAAGTGAAATACGCCTGTCAGAGAAAGACAAGTAACATATGATTTCACTAATATATGGAATCTAATGAACAAAATGAACTAACAAACAAAATAGAGACAGACTCATAGATAAAGGATAGGCTGACAGCTCCCTGGTGGGGGAGGGGGGTGGGTGTGTGGAGGGATAGAGCAAAAAAATAAGAGAAAAAACTCAAGGACACAGACAACAGTGTGGGGGTGAAGGGAGGGGGAGGGAGGGTGTAATGGGGGGGGTAAATGGTGATGGAGGGAGACTGGACTAGAGGCTGTGAACCACTCAATAGATAGTATAGATGATGTGCTGTAGAACTGTGCACCCCTGTATAATTTGGTTAACCAGTATCACACCAATAAATTCAATAAAAAGGAAAAAGTTACTTTTTAGAAAATGTTGAACTAACACTTAATTTTGAGTATTTGATTCTCAGACAAAATTGATCTGTCAAATAGGTACCAAAAATAGTTGCCAGAAGTTAAACCTTATCACAGTCATCACATTGGCTTAGTGGTTTCCCTTAAATCTGGCCAACATTAGACAGAATTCTGTACTACAACATGCCAGTTGACCTCAATTCCACATCTCAATGTTAACACTTGCAGTTAGTCTGAGATTATATGTTGGTTATATTTCTAAATACCCTCCTGGAAAGAGGTTTTTATGACAGAGTTCTTACCAGGGAGTGGTTGAACTTAAGCCTAAAACAGCATCCACTCTGTGTCACTGGTACATGGAGGAGATGCAAAATGAAACGTTTTTATATTCATAACTACGTAGAATTCTTGTAAATTGCTGAAACATGAAATAACCAAATACACTTTTTTATTGAAATGGGTTTCTTAAGAATATAAATGTGTAATGTAACTTTCCAAACTTGTTAAACCGTAAAGAACTACAGCAATTTCCTAACATGAAGCTCAATGTGTGTAAAACTATGTAGCATAAAATGTTCAGCTGCTAAGGTAGCAGGAAAGTTCCAGGAGATATTTTCATAAATCTGAAAGTAGTTAACCTGTTTGGTTGATCTTCCTCACTCCATTCACCAAAAGAGCAGGGCCTGCCTTGTCTAGGCTTTGGAGTTGATAATTTTATTGAGCTGAATCTGTATCTCGAATAGTCTTTCACATGTTAGAAAGTTCAACAACCTCAGGAGAGATGATATTGTTCAGACTAGGAATGTCTTTTTCTAATTTTTTAAATGCAATAAATAACAGAAGAATGAAGCAAAGGATATAAAATCAGTGATATCACAATTTTTTTTAATGTGAGGAAGCAGAAATATAATAAAGTTAAGTGGTCTTTACTCAAGGCCACTTGTCCCCCATTGTTAAGAACTGTCATGTAAAGATAACTGGGACGTGACCTGGCTTGTGCATTCACAGAAGTGGAACTTTCCCCACCTCCTGAAACTGGTACCCTGCTGTGTAGCTGAGGCGATGCTGCATTTGGGAGATTGTTAGGTTGCATATTTGCATATGTGTTAACTTCTCATCACTGATATTTGAGTTGAGTGTTGGTAGACAATGTCTATGTTTGTATGTGAAGTTGAGAAAGTTTCTATATTAAAAATACAAATTTCAATGGGGCATTTCCACCAGTATATAGAAGAGGTAACAAAAAATGCCATTACCCTTATTTATAAATGCTTGATTTAGTTAACAATAGCTAAATTTTGACTTTATCCAACCTGAATATTTTTCCAAAAGAACTGATTATCTTTGGAATTAAGGTAAAGCTTTAGTTTAAAAGTATACATTTGTGCTACCTAATTTGAGAATAAATCATAAATTTTTGGAAAGTTGTGTGGATATGCTTCTTTACATGGTGCAGGAAAGACCAAGCAATTTATATCTTGTTAAGAAGGATTTGGGCTGAGTCTGTAAAATGATAATATGGATGATTGTGGCGATGTTACCTAGTGTGTGTGAATTTGCCCTTTTAATGAATAGTCTATTTTTCTTTCAAGATTTTATTTATCTTTAGAAGGGAAGAGAAGGAGAGAGGGAAAAATCAATGGATGGTTGCCTCTTGTGCACCCCCTGCTGGGAACTGACCTGCATCCCAGGCATGTGCCCTGACTGGGAATCGAACTGCGATCCTTTGGTTCACAGGCCCACACTCAATCCACTGAGCCACACCAGCCAAGGCAAATGAATAGTCTTTTTCGGTTCACAATACCTACTATCTAAGTTAACTGCATGAGGCCTCTCCCCACAGAAGAGCAAGAGCAGGGACCCAGTTTGGGCTGCTTCCTACCTTACTGGTCGCTGGGATTAGCACCACCAGGGAGGTAGAAAGACAGTGGGTGTGGGTAGTATCCGGGGGGAGGGGTGTTTATTCCAACATCCAAGGTTGGAAGAACATCAGTTTGGACCTGAAAAATAAGGAGAAATTAGCCTTTATGACTATATCCAGAGTATTATTAGTAAATACACCACAAAGGGATGAAAATATCCCACCTATTCAGTGAAGATGAAGGGAAGGTGCCAGTTTTCCAGATCTGGACAATACAAATCCTACTTAAAATCTACAGTATCACAGTTTTTTAACTGAAAGTACCGGAAAGTATTAAAATGTCATATTTTCACATTTTCTTAGCTGACTTCTGAAAACAAACGAAACCTGGTATCTTATTTTGACAATTTCTAATTATTTAATTTTGTGCACACATTTGCTTCTGACTTTTGTCCCAGTTGTCCGCTGCTATTTTTTTAAAGCACACTTAATTATTTAATATTCTTTATTAGTGAGAACAACTGTGAGTTGACTCTTCCTGAAAGTAATGGTGAAAATGCTAATGAGCTAAGATGATATCTGTCATACCTAATGAGGGGCTATATGTTAAATGGATCTGAAAGCCATTATTCTTAGCTTAATACTGTTTACTTCTAATTAATGTCCTTTTTTTCCCTCTTGCCTCCAATTTTCTCGTTTTCCACACAGCGGCTAGAGAGAACTTTAAAATAATTATCAATCGTATAGCCTTCTCCTACTTCCAACCATTCAGTGATCTTCGGATCAGGTCCAGTCTTCTTTTCTCAGCCTAGGAGGCCCTATGCGATGTTGTCTTCGGCTGGCTTCTGCTCCTCATTCATCCTAAAAACAGCCCTGCCTGCCTGGTCTCTGCAGGCACCCTGGCCTCTGCTGTCCCTCAAATACACCAACCCCTCTCAGCCTCAGTACTTTGGCATGTGCAGTCAGGTGCACTTGACCATCTGCCCCTAGATCGTCCGCAGGATGCTTCTTTCTTCTCACCATTCTGATCTCCTCTAGAATGCCACATCCTCCATGAGGCCCCCCAACTCTTCACTGAATATAACACTGTTGCCAAAGCACTGTCGCATCACTTTACGGTTTTCATACAGCTGGGTTATTTTGTTTATTTCAATGTTGCTGCTTGTTGCTGCCATTTATAAGAAGCTTCCTGAAAGGGATGCCTCTGACCGAATGTGTCCTAGGCTCTTGATCCGTCTGTGTTGAAACAAATCCTGATGCATTTCCAAATATAACATGAAATCATAAGCCAAGTGACAACATTCGTATATTTGTCCTGGCAGACTGGAGATGTCCCGTGTGAGGGTGGGCTGTCATTAAGAGTAGATAAGTGGTCACCAGATGTCCACAGGGTACACATTTTGATGTTGGTATATTTTCAGCTCACTGTGCATCTTCTGTGCTGGAAATAATGAGAGCCTGCGAAGCGAAGTGAAGGAAACATTCACAATGCTGAGAAACCTGAAGCGAAGACAGGAGTATCTAATTAGTCTTTCTTGTGACAATCTTTTTTTGGATTAATATTCTTCTCTTTGAAAAGTCTAACAGTAGTGCTTATGTCTTCGACTTTACTGATAATTAATAGTGTTCTCCACACACCTACACAGCTTCTCTCCAAAATATTCTCATGTAGTGCCGCTACCGGAAAGAACAATCTCAAGTGCAGAGGGGAGCTTTTGAAGTATAGATCAGGGGGTCTGGAACAGGGAAGGTGCCTAATTATAAAAGAGAGATCGTCTCAGCTAGGACATAATATTTTATGTAACACACCTGGTATATTGTTTAACACAACATTTTATGGGTACTTCATCAGGATACAACTTGATCAAAAAGCAGAACTAGCGTTCACCCACATTTTCTTCCTTCGAATCCTTAAGATGTTTTCTGTACTATTTTCACCCCAGTCACAAGCTTATTAACTTGGAAACGAGGTGACAGGGCCTTTGTCTCTGAACCTTGTAATTATAATTAATAGTAAGTTAAAGGGAAGCGGAAAGCTTATATTCAAAGTGTAAAGGAAAATGCCTCTGTGGCACTTAGGGCAGGTGCCAGGGAGATATTAAGTAAGAGCTCATTATTCTGATTAATTAAAACTTCAGGGAGACATCTCTGAGAGTGAAAGTCACTCTGTGGTTATGAGAGATGCAACCACGGAAAGTCGTTCTGTGCAAAGTCATCCTGTGGGCTGTTTGAGGACCAAGGTGAGGAGAGGCATCGTGCTGTCTTCATTTCAGTGGCCCTGGCCCGCTGGGCAGTGGCCTTCCTGGTGGCCCGTGGCTCCTTCAGAGCAGTTGTGGACGGGAAGGGAGGGGTAAGAGTCAGGGTGTGCTCACTGTCCACTGTCCCTCCGAATGCACTCCTGAACACTCTCTCATGGGAAAAACCCACACAAATTCTTTATGTTAGCTTTATGTGAAAGTATTATGTATGAGGGTAACAATTTAGTCAAAGGATTATTTAACATCAAATCAAGACTGGCAGAGTCCAGAATTTATCAAAACCACATGGGAACATAATTTATCTCTAAGTATCCACAGCTTTAAGTGCTGAACTTGCTGCTCACGATCTCTAAAAGAGGCATGTGTGGATTGCAGAGGTTAACTATTTGAAGGGCCAGTAACAATGAAGTACAATCCCGTTGATTAATGTTAATAGCTACTACCTTTTATGGAGAGCTAACCATGTTCAGATATTTTTCCAACCACTTCATGTAGATTAACTTATTTTATCCTTACCACACCCCAGTGGATCAGTTTTATTATTCCCTCCTTTTCATAAATAAGGGAACTGAGACTGAGAGGTTGTGCAATGTAATCAGCTAATAAGAATAAGTGGGAAGCCAGTTTCAAATCTCAGCAGGCTAGCATCGGAGGCCTTTTGTCTCTGTACTATGATGATGTGCATTGAGTTTTCACTATATGTACATCTCTGTTCTAAGTTCTTTTATGTATTAAGGTATTTAATTCTTGGGACAAACCTATGAGATCAAGACTATAGTCTCCCCATTTTTCAGATGAGGACCCACTGGCAAAGGATGCCCCGCAAGTAAACACTTGAGTCCACACTCTTAAAATACTAGTCTACTCCACACCTCACACAGGATTTAAAACAGACTGCAGGAAATAGTCGGGCCCAAAGGCCAAACCTGGCCCACCACCTGCTTTTATAAATGAAGTTGAACACAGCCTTGTGCATTTCTTTTCTAGTTTGTCTATTGCTGCTTTTAGGCTACAACGGCAGATTCAAGTAGTCACGACAGAGACCACAGGACCCACAATTTTACCATCCGGCCCTTTACAGAAAACGTTTGCCAACCTCTGCTTCAGAACATAAGCACTCCTTTCTCAATCATCTTTGAGCCATCCCTCCAGCACTCTGAAACTAGCCGGTGCCTACCCAGTAGAAACCAACAAGTGACAGTACTTATAACCTTTCACACATCATTAGAAAACAAGAGAAGAAAAAGTTTGGTTTTTTTAGAATCTTCAAGATGCATCTCAATAAATCTCCTAGACAGAAATAAGACGACATTTGGCTTAGCCCTTTCTCCTCATATCATCTTGAAAAGATAAGGCAGCCAAGGTTCTGAGCTCACTCTACAGAGAGACATGGACTCTGGGCTCAGTCCACTGGAATTTATGGCCTGGGTCCGCCACTTCCTCAGTTCACGACCTTGGGCTAATCACTTGACCTCTGTGTGCCCCAGTTCCACCATCTGTGCAGTGGGGATAATAGTAGACTTAACTCATAGGGTGTTAGGGCCATTAGATATGCAATTGATTTATGGTACTATGTATATAATTTTTGGAGTTAATGTATGTCATTTTAGGATAAAGACCTGACTCCTGTGGAGTGGCAGTTATTTCTCTTTTTCTTCAGGTTATTCAAAAGACTGATTCAGAGATAAATAAAATGGTAAGAGTTGAGAACTCAGTTTTCTAGGAAGATTATCAGTCCTTATTAAATATTCTCCACAACTATTACTTATAGCAGGCTTTGTAAAATAGATGGATAAAAAGGCAATGCTCTCTGACAACTTGAAGTACAAAGCAATGCTCATGATTTTATTTTACTTTATTTATTTTTAAAGTATTTTTATCAATCATGCTATTACATTTTTCCCAATTTCCCCCCTTTTATCCCCCCTCCACCCTGCCCCCCAGCCCTCCAGCATTCCCTGCCTTAGTTCATGTCTATGGCTTGTACATATAAGTTCTCTGAGTCCTCTGTTTTCTGTACCACTAACTCTCCCCATGTATTTTATGTCTACTAATTATGCTTCTTCACTGTGCATCCCCCCTATTCCTCCCTTCCCCCACCCCACTGAAATCCCTCTGCGTGATGTCCATTTCTCTGATTCTGTTCCTGTTCTAGTTGTTTGCTTAGTTTTTGTTTTCATTGCTTTTCTTTTCTTTTAGGTTCATTTGTTGATAGTTGTGAGTTTGCTGTCCTTTCACTGTTCATATTTTTTATCTTCTTTTTCTTAGATAAGTCCTTTTAACATTTCATATAATAAGGGCTTGGTGATGATTAACTTCTTGAACTTGACCTTATCTGAGAAGCACTTTATCTGCCCTTCCATTCTAAAAAAAAGCTTCACTGGACAGAGTAATCTTGGATGTAGGTCCTTGCCTTTCATGACAAGGCTCATAATTTTGGCACAGGAAAACAAATTAAACACCTTCTCAGGTACAGAATGTCGTACATCACACAGAATCCTGACGTAGACAGGAACATGATGGGGCGCAGTCCCCAGGGTTGTCCTGCGGCACCAGAGGACTTGTGCCTGTGAAGGGCAGGGTTCTCTCCTCCCCCTGAGACTGTCATGTCAGGTGGCGCACAGCTCCAGTCTGCACACTGACAGTTCCCAGGTGGTCTCTTTAACTCAGTGTTTAAGTTAAAGAGGAGTCCAACCCATGGCCCATGGGCCACATGTGGCCCAGGACGGCTATGAATGCAGCCCAACACAAAATCGTAAATTTACTTAAAATCTTTTGTTTGCTCACCAGTTTTTGTTAGTGTTTGTGTATTTAATGTGTGGCCCAAGGCAACTCTTCTTCTTCCAGTGGGACTCAGAGACGCCAAAAGGTTGGGCACCCCTAAATGACGTTAAGCAGTTACTTATTGGGAATGATAGTCATTATCTTGAAACTCTATAATATTTGTTGATGTTTATAACACACATATAAATAACAAACTGTGAAATATTGGTACTAAGTAGAGGTAACTAAAATCATGAGCCTCAAAATCGAACTGTCCTGATTCAGTCAGCTTCTATCCATTACCAGATGTGACTTACGCATGCAACTTACATGTCTCAACCTCTGTTCACTTTGTTGTAACATCACAAAACTAATAGTGCCAAAGTCAATCCCTCGATCAGATATTGGACAAGCATTTGTTGAGTAGCTGTGTGCCAGCCTTGCTGGGGGTGAGGGTACAGAAAGGATGCAGCAAACAAAACAGCCAGGAACCCTCCTCTTGTGAGCTTTCATTCACCTTGTGGATTAGAAGCACTTAACACAAGTCCTGGTGCATGTGAAGTTTTCAGACAATATTGGATATCATCACCAGGAATTGCCGAGGATGGAGGAGGAAGACTTCAGACACCAGTACCACATTATGAGCTTGATAATGATGTTGAACTTCTGTATCTGGGGAACCATTTCTGGCTCCGATGTTCTCCATCTTGATCATCTCCCACATGGAGTGACCTGACTTGGGAGTTTAATATTGATGGAGGGTCTTCATCACTGTGACCCAGCCTCTGCCAGGGCACTTACTTAGCGACCGAGTCAGTAACAAGGGTGTGTTGGTTGATCGTTGTGAAGTAGTAAGCACCTTCTGATACATGCTGGAAATATTTCTGTTCATTTAAAGACATTTTATGGGTGACGTAAAACACATTCTTTAAAAAATAGAATATCAGCATTTGGCTGAAATTTGTGCAGAATGATTAGGACAAAAACATTTATGAGAGAAGTGTAAGAAGTGAAGCCACATTAGAAAAGGAAGGTGTGGACACAGACAGAGAGTGTGACCAGTGTGTGGCGGGGATGTGGGCGGTGCGGTTGGGGTAGCGGAGGCTCCAGAGCAGAGAAGATGAGAGTCTGGGAAAACACTTCTAAAACTGATTAGCCACCAATGGGTTTGGGGTTATATTTTTTCCTTAACATCTACAAATAGCTCCCTTCCCAAGAGTCATTTAGGAAACTTATCTTTCAAAGTTCGTAAAGATGTCAATGATTTAGTTATCTTCACTTAAAGAGAGTAATTTATCATCTACTCAAGTGTGCATGTGTCTGCCAGGAAAGCTGTGAGCCCATATACATCATGTTCAGTAGCTTCAAGGATTTGGTCTGCCTTCTTCTGTGTATTTGAATGTAGAATTCATTTCAGCCTGACATTTTTTTTACCTCTCATCATATTTTTGTTCTAATTAAGATCTATAAATGCAACCTCTACCCGGTTTGAGCTGTAATAAATTCCTTCCCTGAATTGGCCTTCTGAAAGTCACAAACCAACAATATGATGAATTGCAAAATGAAAAATTTCCTTTCCACGGTGTTTATTTTGAGGAGAGAAGTGCTAGAGAAAAATGAAACATTGTTTCACTAGAAAGAAGGCCCTGCTCATCGTGGCACATGCCTGTGAGTTGAATGTTTGCAACACTGATTGACCTCAGATTTCCAAAATGGTACAGGTCTAACGCAAGGAAAGGAAGTTTCCGTTCCAGACATTGAGGTTAAATGGTATTAATGGGAGGGGCCCATGATGAGAAAAGTTTTAATCTCATGTAAACCCTGGAGCTACCCGTGTAGGGATGGACTGAGACCATTATTTCTTTGGGAATTGAATTTCCTAAAGTCTATATTGAGGAAGAAAGGAAGAAGGCCATTTGGAGAAAGTACTTTGAGAGAAATGAATATATAGTTTTTATTTTTAAGTCATTGTTTTGCTTCACTATTTGGGCAAGTAAAAACATTATGCCTTAGCTTTGAGATGGCTATGTTGAAATCACACATTTGTCGCTCATATTTAGACCGGTGTTTTGATAGGTACTTAACTTTGGGCACCTTTGTTCCATTACATTATAAGGCATAGCCGAAATTCTATATAAATAAGATTAAAGCATTGCCATAGATAAAATAACAGACATAAGCCTTCTAGACTCTTGATTTTGGAATGGGTTAGCTCCAATATTTAAATAACCCCAATGATCATAGCCCAGTTCAAATAATACTGCTTAATGTGTTAATCATTAATTTTGCATACTTCTCTCTTATTTCCCTCTATGCCTTTGTAGAGTGGGAATTGCCTTATGCATCCTGAATTCATTATCATAATTAGTGTACTGTGCATTGACTGAAGCCAATTTAAGTGGCATATTAGCACTGAATTTGAGCTCCTTTGTTTTGTGTAGATAGTAGGCCATGGAGTTAATCTTTCATTTATAGTGTTTGTTACAGGGCTATGCTAGTGGCTATGACTCATGATCTTTTAGATGATAATGCCTAATTTAAGAGATGCTGTAATCTGAAAAGAATTTTGATTTTCTTAATAATAAACATGGTTACTGGTCCAGCTATCCTAATATCAAATGATCACTGGCATCGCTTTTTCCTCCTAAAAAAAACCAAAATTATTGTTTTCAAATTAGAATTAAACACAAGCAATTACTTAAACCAAATGTTTCACTCGCCACGTAAGGAACCTGCGGTTCCTTTATCAGAAAGCAATGAGGGTTGGAGCCGTAGCCAGGACAAAAAATCTGGTTCTTCTGAGCTCCAGCACCCCAGGAATGGCCCCACCTTGCCAAAGTGGGATAGCCACTGCCATTTCATTGATCCACAGTGTGAAAGCATTCTCTGTTATTCCCGCATCACTGTCTCTCTTTTCTCTCCCTGTGCAGCATCATTATGCACCCCCAAAAAGACGTCCTAATCTCCTGTAGTGAGGACCGCCTCTGGAAGGCACTGGAGATCTCCAAAGCCAAAGTGCTCGTCACAGGAACTGGCCACACCGACTGGCTTTCCAACTGCTGCTTGCATCCCAGGTCAGTGCTCATGAACCCCTGATCCAGCCTGTTCTCTCTAAGGAATGCACTTGTAGATTCTGCTTCTTCACTAACTTGCTTTTTTAAAATTGAAATAGGAATAACAGACAAAAACTGTACCTACTTAATATATGCAACTTGATGAGTTGGGAGATAGGTATACATCTTTGAAAACATCAGCACCGTCTATGCTATAAATGTTTCTATCATCTCCAATAGTTTCCTACCATTCACTTGATTTATTATTATCACCATCGTTAAAATACTTAACGTAAGATCTACCCTATTAGCAAAATTTCAAACACACAACCCAATAGAGCTCTAATACTTACCTTGTATATGTTAAACTGTGTGCTTTGCTGGTTTTGATGACACTATTTTTGTCTCTGCAACGTCACGCCCTCACTGAATTTAGAAAAGTGGAGATAAATGCTCCTTTGGTTTTCATTATATTGACTTCAGATTGATTGCTTTTGATATTTGGGACCTGTAAAACTTAGTCCACGTGCTGATGCATTTAACAAGAGTGGAAAGCTTCCCAGAAGAAGTGTTATTAATGCTTCTTGTACTCACAGGCTCTGACAAGACACCCGGACTTCTAGTCTAATGTATGCTAGTGTTTACTTTGCCTCAGCTAATCTTGCAGGTTTCTCATTTAGAATTAAGTTATTTGGCAAAAAAAGGATCAGAAGGCAGTGATCAATTTTGTTACAGATTCAATGACACTCAAGATATTAAAGAGAACACAGTAGAACTGAAAGCATAGTTTTGTAATTTTTAAGAATTAATTGAATTTTTGTACCATAAAGGCCAAGGACACAAAAGGAAAAATATTACTAAATGCAGAGATGTGTTGAAAAGTTCTGCCCACAGCTGCTTGTAGTCAGCTTCGCCCAATCGAGTGCCTTCTCTTATCCATCATCACACCCAGCATTTGTAAACACGCTTGCATCTGGCTCTTTCCAACATTCTCTGCTCTTATTACTCCGGAGACTCAGTTCTGGTGCAATTTCTAAACCAGTCCATTAGGAAATTTTGTTCTGAGGAAGACTCTTATTGATTTATTTTCATGTTTCCACCAAACTCCTTTTTAAAAACTTTTTTTTTCTTGGTATGATGTCAATGAAATTAGATAGATACGAAGAAGCTGAGTTTTTCAGAAATTTGTGAGCGAAGTCATTTTTTGAAAATTTTCTCAAAGTGTTTCTGCTGATTCATTGTTTGTATACAAAAATGCCTTTGATTTCTGGATATTGACTTTGTATCCTGCTGTTTTGCCAAATTCATTAATTAGTTTGAGCAGTTTTTGGGTAGAGTCTATAGGATTTTCCATGTACACTATCATGTCATCTGCAAACAGTGACAATTTTGTTTCCTCCTTTCCTATTTGGATGCCTTTTATTTCCTTTTCCTGCCTGATCGCTGTGGCCAAAACTTCTAATACTATATTGAATAGAAGTGGTGAAAGTGGACATCCTTGTCTTGTTCCTGATCTTAGTGGAAAAGCTTTTAGTTTTTGTCCATTGAGTATGATATTGGCTGTAGGTCTCTCATAAATGGCCTTTATTATATTGAGGAATGTTCCCTCTATTCCCATTTTGCTGAGTGTTTTTATCATAAATGGGTGTTGTAATTTACCTTTAGTGCTAGATGTTTGAATTTAATTTTTGAACATGTAGTGCATCCCACATCAGGTACATAGAGAAACAGAACCACACCACCTCTCTCATCTTTTAGGAACACAGAACCCAAGTTGCAAGCAGAGACAACACAATTAGAAGTATAGCCTATCACTTATGTAGCTGCTGGGCATGCTAATCAGATTTCTATGATGCACGGTTACCATGGCAGCCAGTGACTCAGCTATTTCCTCATTAGTGCTTGACCAGGGTTCTTTTAACAGGTCTTCCTGTTTCCCATTCAATTACTGAAATTAAAATGAGGTGAAATATATCATTATTCACTCATAAAATAAATTTACTTTCAGCACTGTCTTTGGCAGAATTTTAGTAAAATGTAGTTACACTGTTTGCTCTTTTCTCATACATGAAAGAAAATACATTTAACTCTAAGTGGTTATTTATTTATTTGTTTGTTTATGCTGGTTTTGTGCTTGCCTTCGGGGAGAAGTTTAGTCCCTGAAAGTCTTTTTTTTAAAATATATTTTATTGGTTATGCTATTACAGTTGTCCCATTTCCCCCCTTCATTCCCCTCCACCCGGCACACCCCCTCCCACCCACATTCCTGCTCTTTAGATCATGCCCATGTGTCATAAGTGTTTTTAAATGAGTAATATTCAACAGCAAATGTTCTTTTGTAGAACTAATGAACAGGAATGATTATCAAAATAATAAAAAACGAAAAATTTTAGGTAGAGATCATCCTTTTAAAATTGTTTTTTAAATTATCATTTACATTCATTATTATTTTGTTTAGTTTCGGTTGTATAGCATAGTGTTTAGACAATCATATATGATTGTCTGTCCAGGAAGTATCTAGCCATGTAATATGAAAAACAGAGACATCTATTGAAAAAGATACCAGGTACAGGAAACACTGTACATAAGACAAGGACACCTCCATCTCCTTCAAAGTAGGTACCTTGGTACCTCACACAGTTCATTTACTGATATTCTCAGTAAATGTAGCCACATTTTTATTTTCCTTAATGATAATGTTATTTTTATTAAAATATTTTCAACACTTATATTTTAAACATATTTATACTCAAAATATAAAATACATGTGGAAAACTTCTAATTATGCAAATATACAGACTATACATACTAAAGGCATTTAAAAACCCTCATTACAAAGGCTATATTGCTCCAGAATAACATTATACACATGACTAATTATCGCCATGTATTGTTTACAATATAATTGGTTTTGTTTATACCTAACTTTGTAGGTTCCTTAGTAGGATTTGTGTATCAGGACTCTTCTTAGGAGTGACATGGGTAACCTAATCACTGTAGAACTGGCTGTTATTACATAGTTACCCATAGAGGGCAATCAGACATTGGTAAGGTAAAGCACTCTGCGTATTTACTTGGTAGACTGATGAACTAGCTGTTGAAAGTTATTCGTAGTCACTGACTGATGACTGAATGGAGTAATTCAGAGGATGTTCATTGGCACTGTCTTTGCACTGTTAGAAAACCAAACGTACAAGGCTAGAAAGAGCATGCTGCAGTGCAAGGGAGAGGTGCATGGGAACATGCCCAGTACAAGCTAGGTCTAAACATCTAGCACTTGGGGTCTGAGTTTCATGTTCCCTTGACAGACTCCTAGCTTTAAGTTTGCTAGTCCCATCCGTTTCATCACCTGTAAAATTGGTATAATATAGTCATCCCTAATTTATAGGTCAATTATGAAGGCTATAATATATGAAAAACAAAAATACTTTTATTGCCTGCAACATGTAGGCTCAATAAATGTCACCCATTATTATTTTTATTCATTCATAAGAATTTGAGAACTTAGAGAACTCATAGCTCAAAAGTTGCTATAAAACAGATAACCTTAAATACAATGGGCTAAGAAGGAAAAGAGGCTTTTGTGATGTCAGGGTTACACCAGGCTCCATTAAAAGAACATTACTCATGAAACGTTAATTGGGAACACCATGCCTCAGGGTCTGAGCAGATTAAACATGGAAAACTTATAAAGCAAAAAAAGAAATATAATTACTGTGAAAATATTTGCTGTCTATTGGTTTTTAGCCCTTAAAATATATATTTGAAAACTGTACCAATTAACTCTTTGTATTCTTTTTTTACAGAAGAGAATTCTGTACATAAATTTTATATATATATATATATATATATATATATATATATGATTTAAATTATGTTTTGGGAGAAAAACATTTTTGACCAAAAAACACAAATGCTTTTTAAAATAGGTTTTTTTTTCCATTTGGTTCAGTTTTTTGAATAATACAAAACATGTAGTGTTTAACCTCTATGACCACGGGCATGTTTGATTATATTGTTGGTCCATTTAGATGAGCTTTGAGCTACTGAAATAGAGTTGCATATCAGTCTACAGATCAATATTAATAGATCAATAAAATACATACTGCACTAACTTAATAATATATTATTTGATCTTTCCCTCTACCAAGTAAATGACAATAGTGTGGATTTGAATGTAAACACGATGTCCGTTTTTCTGATACTTAGGGCTGCCTTTTCTTGTGTAGGGACCGCAGCTGATTATGTGACACAGCATATATCTTCCCAGATATCTCTACAAAATAAAAGCAGTTGGGATTAGTGGTTTAAACAATTTCACGATGTTGCCTGTTTTCCTAAGTTCACTGCCTGAGGCAGAAAAAGAACTGATAGTATCCTGTTAAACATAACTTCTCCCTTGATAAGGTGTTTTGTGAATTATGAATAAACGACCCTTTCCAAAATCCCTCATACTTTCTCTTCCCTGTACAAGCTACCTGTTCATGTATTTATATTGTGACTAAAATCACAATGTGGAAGCTCCTTGACAAGGATGTCAAGTATGCCATAAAAGAACTGAAGCGTGGATGATCTTTTTGTTTGCTAGAAACAAAGTCAAGAGTTCAAATTTCAAAGCACAATGAAGAAATTGATGTACCATTTCCCTAAGACTGTGGTGTTCTGTGTCTTCCTGAGTTTCAGAGGTAGATGCTTCCATAATCAGAAACCTTATTAGATTTTTAACAAGATTGTTTTTGAAAATTTACTCATTTTTTGAGAGAGCAAGAGAGAGACACAGAGAGAGAGAGAGAGAGAGAGAGAGAGAGAAATACTAATTTTTTATTCTACTTATTCATGCACTCGTTGGTTGATTTTTGTAGATGCCCTGACTGGGAATCAAACCCACAACTTTGGCATATTGGAACAGTGCTCTAACCAACTGAGCTCCCTGGCCAGAGCTTTACCAAGATAGTTTTTAGACATACCTGTTAAATAAAAATATCCTACTTCATATTTTCTGAAGAGGTTGTGTTGTGCTTCTGTTCTTAGCATAGTTTGTCACTTTTACATGAAGGACAAGAAGAGGCTGATCATTGAAAGTAACGTCATACTTCTTTGAATGCATCTCTTGTCTAACTCTGAAAGTGATACATGATCATCACAGGGTGGGTATTTTAAGAATGTATTTTGCATAGTCTCCCAGCTCAGTGAAAACTTGAAGTGACTGTCCAAGGGCCCTCCGCAGACAAGCGGCAGGATCTCATTGTGTGTTAGAATCACCTGCCGAAGACAGAATTCTTTTCAAGTGTGGAAGCAGCAGCTCTGTCATTTTATGTAACCTGGAGAGCCTCAGTGGGTCATTTAAAAATGGGAATAACATACTTCATAAGGTTTTCATGACAAGTTGGGGCAATGGGCACACCATGCAACGTGCAGATGATGTTTCGTTGAGTTGTCCACTTGAAATATGATTCTTGTGAACCAATGCCACCCCAATAAATTCAATAAAAAATTATACCTGTCTGAGGCAGCAACTGACAGTTGAGTAAACAAGTGGTTGACCAAATTCTTAAGCAGAAGACCTGGAGAATTGTCTGTAGGGGGGTTTAAAACACTCTGCCATATGCGGATGAATAATCAATGCAGTTAGAGAATATCCAATAAAAAACTGAGAAGAGTCTAATCTCTTATCTCTTCGCTGACCTGGAGAGATTCTACAAGAAAAAAGTAAAAGCTGAGGCACAGTTATCAACTCCCAGAGTGTTGAAAATGTGCCCCGTTGTGCACACAGAGCCACTGGCCAGAGACTGGATGACTTATTTGTCCAAGGCATTTAATCTGTACGTGTTTGACTTTTAGTTGACCACTGAGCTAAACAAGCTGACTTCTGTGGCCACACACAGCAAAGGATACAGACTTTACTGAATTACTACAAGATACTAAAAAAAAATAAATAAAAAACTAACAGCAGCAACAAGAAACCCTGGAAAGAAGGAAATCTGATTTCCAGAGTTTCTACATAGTATTTTTTTAAATGTCAGGTTTTCAACAGTAGCAAACGTAGAAAACATGAAATTAGCAGGACAATGTATAGAACCTGTGAATATGTTGTGTTATACAATATAATAAGGTATATTAGCATTGCAAATGTTTAAGATTCTAATCAGATGACCTTAAAACAAGGTTATCCTGGACTGTCAAAGTGGTCCCAATGTAATCACAAAGCTCCTTTAAATGTGGGAGAAGACAGAGGGGTCAGAGTAAGAGCCTGGTGATGTGCAAAAGAGATTCTCCCTTGGAGACACCAGAGGGACCAGTACTTTTAACATCCTGCCTTCAGCCCGGGGACACTTACTTCAGACTTGTGGTCTCCAGAATTGGAAAAAAATAAATGTGCGTCATTTTAATCCTGCTAAATTAATAGTAATTCTTTACCACAGCAATATAAAACTAATATATGTCTTGCACTTCTATTGCTATATTTATCCTAAGCCTTCTATTCTTTTTGATGCTAATATAAATAAAATATTCTCAATTTAATTTTTACATTATTCAATATTAGGGTATAGAAAAGAACTGATGTTTGCATAATAATATGATATCAATATATAACCTCATCTATTAATTTTAATATTTATAGTAGGTTCTTTAGAAATTCTACATATAAGGTCATACTATCTGTGAACATAATTTTCCTTTTCTCAGATTAATGCCTTTCATTCATTCATTCACTCGTTCATCTTTTCCTCACCCAATTATTTGGCTAAAACCTCCAGAACAATGTTGAATGAATGTGGCAAGGGCAGACGTCCTTGGGGGAAAACATTCAGTCTTTCATTAGTAAGTATGGTGATAGCTGAGTATTTCTTGTAGATGGCTTTATCAGGTTGAGGTTTATCAGGTTCCCTTCTATTCCCAATTTAAGTGTGTGTTTATCCTGAGAAGGTATTGAAAACTGTTAAACGTTGTTTCTGCAACTATTAAAATGATTATGTCATTTTAATTCTTTATTCTATCAATATGGTGATTTTCTTTGTTACGTTACACAGCTTTGCATTTCTGGCATATGTGCTAGTTGATCGTGGTATAACCCTTTTTATTGAGGATGTTTGCATCTATATATATTAGAGAAATAGGTCTCTAGTCTCCTTGTGATGTCTGTCTGATCTGGGCATCAGAACAACATTGTCCCGACAGGGTGAATTGGGAAGTGTTCCCTCCTTTAGTAAGTTTGGGAGATTTTGTGAGGAATTAGTGTTAATTCTTCTATAAAGGTTTGACAAGATTCATCAGTGAAACAATAAATGTTTGAATACTATCTTCCCAAAATAGATATTCAATTTAATCTCTACAGTAAAAACTAAAAAGTAAGTTAAAAATATGTATAAAGTTCTACTTTAAGTTTGTGCCAATCCATGCTCCCTCTTATAACATATGAATGCCATTCTTGCCAACTCTGAATATCAGTATTTTTTGCCCAAAGTCTTGAATGTGTAGTGAGTATGTCATTGACATTTAAAACTGCAGTTATTAGTGAAACTAATCTTTTCTTATATGTTAGCTATTTGTATTTCTCCTTGGTGAATCAATTACTCAACATTTTTTCTATTTTTTAAAATTTATTTATTTGTAAGAATCCTTTATTTGTTAAATAAAACCATTTCATACTATGTTATGTATAAAGATCTTCAGGACTTATCTTCAAATAACTTTGCTTGATAAAGAGCTTTGATTATGATTTTTGTAGCTGTCATTTTGTAGTTTGATATTAAATTTTTCTAAAAGTTTACATAGTATTATCTAACATACAATTATTTTTATGGTTTTTTCTTTGCCCTAATACAAATAAAAGTTTTATCTAACCATTTATTTTTCTCTTTTATGGTTTGGTGTTTTAAAATTTTTATTAGTTAATCAATTTACTTTATTCTGAATATATTAAAGGAATATAACTATTTTTCTGTTAAATACAACATTAAATTTAGGTTTGAATTAAATTTTTATCATTTATATTTATTTTCAGTATTTATTTTTATATTAAATGTTTAAATAACTCTATGGTTAGCTGGTGATGTCATTCGCCACTGGTGTTTTTATAGCAATATTTTCCTTTTCTTTTTCTTTTTTTTTTAAGATTTAAAATTTTTTTTTTATCTTTAGAGGGGAAGGGAAGGAGAGAGGGAGAGAAATATCATTGTATGGTTGCCTCTCATGCATCCCCTGCTGGGAACTGGCCTGAAACCCAGGCATGTGCCCTGACTGGGAATCGAACCATGATCCTTCGGTTCACAGGCCCACGCTCAATCCACTGAGTGATACCAGCCAGGGAATATTTTCCTTTTCTTAAGCTCTTTCTTTGTTGTTTCCTTCAAGCATAGATCCATAATATTTCTTAATACAATGATTCTTGATAACGCAAATTTTCTCATTTTTGAATAAAAAACATTGAATCTAAACATTGTAGCTAATGAAAACCATTTTCATTCATATTTTAATATTAATCTTTTGATTCATCTTTTTGTTCTTTCTTCCTACATTATTCAACATGAATTTGATTTCCCAAGTCTATAGTCTATGTATATCAATCTCTTATTACGTCTAATTCATCTCTTTATCTTCTCCCAGAGGCCAAGTTAAAAAATTAAATTTTGTTTTACTAATTGCCATTTATAAAATAATGTATTTATGTTTATAGCTCCCTTGCAGATTTTACTTTGATAATTATGTCTTCGTCAATTAATTTGAGAGAGAAAGAAAAAGAGAGAGCATTGATTTTTCGTTCCACTTATTTGTGCAGTCATTGGTTGATTTTTGTCTGTGCCCTGACTAGGGATCAAACCCACAGCTTGGCATAGCAAGATGGTGCTCTAACCAACTAAGCTACCCGCCCAGGGTAATACTTATTATTTTTTCTTTTTTAAAATTTACTTTTTATTGTATTTTTTGAGTACCAGTTTGTCACCTTATATGTCCCTCCCTCATGCAATCAACACACTGTTATCCATGTTCACGGGTCCTTTTTTTTTTTGTTCAATCCCTCTGACTCCTACTCACTCCTACCCCCTTGGCTGTCATCCTGCTACCTGTGAGTCTGTCTCTAGTTCAGCTAGTTTTGCTTGTCTCTATGCTTGTTAGTTCATCTTCAACAGAGTCCACATAGGAGTGAAATCATATGGTATTTGTCTTTCTCTGACTGGCTTATTTCACTTAGCATAATGTTCTCCAGGTCCATCTATACTGTAACAAAGGATAAAATTTTCTTCTTTTTTACATCTTAGTAATATTCCATTGTGTAAACGTCCCATAGTTGTTTTATCCACTCATCTACTGATGGACACTTGGGCTGCTTCCATATTTTGACAGTTGTACACAATGCTGCAATGAATGTAGGGATGCTTATGTTCTCCAGAATTAGTGTTTTGGGATCCAGAATTGGGACCACTAGGTCAAAAGGAAGATTCATTTTTAACTTTTGGAGGTATTTCCATACTGCTTCAACAGTGGCTACAACCAATCTGCATTCCCACCAAAAGTGCAAAAGGGTTCCCCTTTCTCCACATCCGTGCCCACACTTGCTTGTTGATTTATTGATGGTAGCCATTCTAACAGGTATGAGATCATCTCTCATTGTAGTTTCATTTGAATTTTTCTGATTAGTGACATTGAGCATCTTTTCATGTCTGTTGGCTATCTGTATGTGCTTTTGGAGAAGTGTCAATTCAGGTCCTTTGCCCATTTTTAAATCATGTTGCTTTTTTTGATGTTGAATTTTGTAAGTTCTTTATAAATTTTGGATATTAACCCCTTATCAGATTTATCACCATTCTGTGGGTTGTATTTTTAGTTTTTTTCTTTGCTGGGCAAAAACTTTTTAGTTTGATATAGTCCCATTTGTTTATCTCTTCTTTTGTTTCCCTTGTCTGGGGAGATATATCTGAAAAAATACTGCTATGAGCAATATCTGAGATTTTGCTGCCTGTGTATTCTGCTATGATTTTTATGGTTTGTGTGTAAATTTGAGTCTTTAATCCATTTGAATCCATTCTTGTGTGTGATGTAGAAGGTGGTCGTTTCATTTTTCTATACATATCTCACCAATATTCCCCAAACCATTTATTGAATAGACTATATTTAGCCCATTGTATGTGCTTGCTTCCTCTGTTGAATATTAATTGACTATAAAAGTGTAGGTTTATTTCTGGGCTCTCTATTCTGTTCCATTGATCTATATGTCCGTTTTTATGCCAGTACTATGCTGTTTTGATTACTATGGCCTTATAGTGTAGTTTGGTATTAGGTAACATTATTCCTCCAACTTTTTTCTCCTTTCTTAGGATCACTGTCACTATATAGGGCCTATTGTGGTTCCATATGAATTTTTGAAATATTTGTTCTAGTTCTGTGCAGTACATTATTAAAAAGTTGATAGGAATTGCATTGAATCTATAGATTGCTTTGGGTAGTATGGATATTTTAATGATGTTAATTATTTCTACCCATGAATATGTTATGTGCTTCTACTTATTTGTATCTTCTTCACTTTCTTTTTATAATGTCTTATAATTTTCCAGATATAGGTCTTTTATATCCTTGATTAGGTATTCCTAAGTATTTTATTTTTTTGAAATAATTATGAGTGGGATTGTTTTCTTAATTTCCCTTTCTGTTAGTTCTTTATTGACATATAAAAATGCAATTGATTTCTGGATATTAATTTTATGTCCTACTACTCTGCTAAATTCATTTATTGGTTCTAGTAATTTCTTGATGGAATCTTTGGGGTTGTCTAGATAACAGTATCACGTCACCTGCAAATAAAGAGTTTTTCTTCTTCCTTTCCAATTTGGACCTTTTATTTCTTCATCTTATCTGATTTCTGAGGCTAGGACTTCTACTACTAGAGGTGAAAGTGAACATAAAGAGGTGAAAGTGGACATCCCTGTCTTGTTCCCAGTCTTAAGGGGAATGCTTGTAGTTTTTGCCCCTTAAGCATGATGCTGTCAGTGGGTTTGTAAAACATTTTGGGGAGAACTAACACCTCTCCTTCTCAAACTACTTAAAAAAACCCAAGAGGAGAGAGGGCTCTCAAGCTCATTTTATGATGTCAACATTATTCTAATTCCAAAACCAGATAAAAACACTACAACAAAAGAAAATTACAGGCCAATATCTCTGATGAACTTAGATGCTAAAATCCTCAACAAAATATTAGCAGACCAAATACAGCAATATATCAAATAAGATCATACACAGTGATCAAGTGTGGTTTATTCTGTCAATGTAAGGTCATTACAACATTCTCGAATTGATAAATGTGATTCACCACATAAACAAAATGAAGGGTAAAAACCACATGATCATATAAACAGATGCAGGAAAAGCATTTGATAAAATCCAGTACCTACTTATGATAAAAACTCTCAGCAAAGTGGGAGTAGAGGAAACATACCTAAACATAATAAAGGCCATCTTTGATAATTATCTTTTTTTATTGCTACATGAAAGAGACCTGTGCTTATGGTTCTTTTAATTGTCTATAAACAGTTAAGTAGCCACATGTGTTTCTGGGTTTGGCATTGCTCTTCCACTTCCCCTGGAAAGTTGGGAAGCAGTGTCCTTCCTTTTCTTCTTTCTTTGGTTCCCCAGTTCACACTCATGTCTGCCATCTGTCCCAGCCAGTGTTGGGGCCCACTCTCAGGAGCTCTAATGAGACCCATATAAAGTAGCTTATTTCACATCCTTAGGGCTGTTTTTGTATGCAGTCCTGTTGTTCTACCAAATAATCTAAATTTGATTTCAGTCTGAATTATTGACATGGCGGACAGATACTCAATTTCCACTTACATAATATATCTATGTCATGGATTCAGACTTGACAGACTTGACAGAATACAATAGTTCACATCACATTTTTCTTTCAACTTGGCATTCAAGAGTGACACAGCTTGGAAGGGATGCTCTTGGTGCAACCATCTGGAGCGTCCTGAGTCTTCAGCTATCTGCTGATGCCTGTTTAGGAACTGTGGCATTCTCCTTACCTGATCAACTAAGAAGCTCCCCACAGCCTTCTCTTTACAAAATACTTCTGCAAAGGTGAGCCACGTGTGGTACTTGTTGAATGAGCAGAAAACATCTGAACACAAACATACTTGGTACTTTCAACTTAACAAAATACATATTCAACATACGCAGAAATTATTTATAGTTTTTAATGCCTTTTCTGAGTGGGGTTTATCATCCAGTATTCCATCTGTACAATCACCCTCTGCAATATAACACATTGTCTTCATCTCATATTTTTTCTACCTCACAATTACTTACTGTAACTTCATACATGCTAAATTGTTTGATGCTGAGTTGTCGTGACCTTTTGGAAATATGATTCAGCAGTTTTCTAATTTTCTTCTCATTTCTTTGTTCATGAAGACTTCAAAGAAATATATTTTCTCGAATTCTTTGAAATTGCCCCCTTTTTCTGACCTTGAGTAGTATTTCAAAGATCTTATGGTTTAAGGGAAATTCAAGATGAAGAAGAAACAGTGCAGTTGGGGACTGGTTTAAGTATGCTGACTTCCCACTTATTATATATGCCCTTTCAGAATGAAGCCAGACTTTGTGCACATTCTGATTTTTTTTTTTGTCTTTTACCCAAAAGAAATATCTGCTTCTGAGGTTTTTGTGACCCATTTAAATCTAGAATGATCTTCCCCTGGGTATTCTGCCTATATCTTAGACACTTGTTTCAGAAATACACCCCTTGCTGCTATGCCCCCTTGTGTTTTATAAGGATTCATCTTGTAAATTTGCTCCCTTCTCTGAGAAGGAATTATTGGGGTTTCCAGGCTCTTTCCTAAAGAGTTCTTAGTGCTTTTATGAAAGGGAGACTACGAATAAGACCTTTGTGCTTCCTTACAACTGATTTGATGTGCACTATATTTAGCAGATATTCCTTGAAATCTTTGGCTTAGAGCATGTTGTTCCTTGTTTTCATCTTTTCCTGATCATTCTTATAAACTCTGGGTGGGGGCAGTTAGAAGTCTGGGTCCATGTTATCATCTTACTCAGAAGCCCATATTTATTTTTAATAGATGATTAAACTAACCTTTAAGGTCATTTTTATTCTTGAGTTTTCACATAAGCAAATTTTGCCCTGCGGCTATTTCTGTAGGCAAGAAGTTTCTCAGGTCAAATAGATGCTGTCAAAATAATGACTCCTGGAACTGTTAAATGTCATGAGGAACTAACATTTTGCCTCTAGTTCAACCCAAAATCACTCAACTGTATCTAAGCTCTAAAGAAATATTAGCTTGTATGACCTAACCTTGCTGATTGATGGTCTGATTAAATTACAGAGTTACTTGGCAAGTTACTGCAGTTTTTAGAAAATTTTATTGCTACACAAATAGTGGTAGAGCTCACAATTCTCATCTTGAAGTATTGTAATATATGCAAAGCATTGTAATTGAGAGGATGTCACACCTTGAAAGACAGCATCAAGCCCTCAGGTCAAGTGTTGTCATTCCGGACCCGCCATGTGCTTTGATATGAAAGTGCACCAGGGCCACAGCTATTGAGCCAGCCAGTTCATGGCATGGCTCTTCCATTTGATTTCAACTCTCTTCAAAGTTTTTATCAAATGCTCAGTACAGTCCATCAAAGAGAGGTGAAGGTAGTGACATAGCAGCAGCAAGCTTTCATACTTAGGGATCGTTACTGCTGCATAGCCAGGGAAGCAATGCAAAGGTATTAGTGATATATTGAATATACCATCGTTTAAATTTTGTTAGCACCCTTGTCAGAGAGGATCTTTTTTCTTGTATGCAGTTCACTCAGAGACGAGAAACAGTGGCAAGGGCTAGAGCACCTCAGAACCTACGGAGGAGCAATCAGAAGGGGAGGCTTTCTAAGTAGAACAGTCATGTAAACCATTGTAATGATGCCCTAACAAATGAGCAAAGCCTTCTTAAATCTGGGTTCTTCAAGGGAATTAAACTCTAGAGGAAATGATTTGAGTGAACACTTTTTCAGTTCTCTAGTTCTGGATGGATAGGAGATAAATAAATGTGTTACATTCATTAGAACATTAGGGATTCTCTTGTAAGAACCCTGATTGAGAAGGTTGAGTCAAGGCCTTCTCAAGGAAACAATGATTTATAAGTAAATATAAAAGGTAGACTCTGTAAGAATAGCTCTCCCATTGAAATTGGGAGTGATAATTTAATATGGCCCCAAATTTTTCACTTGGAATATTGAATTTTTGAGATTAAGGCATATAGGTAAAGGGATATATCTGTGGAAAATTCTATAACTCTATTTTCAGTTCCTTGAATTTGGACTGTCTGTGGGTGATTCAGTTACAGAATCATTAAGATATTTCTTATATGATTCTGTAACTCTGTAAGAGATTGGAGCTAGTGTATGGGTTATCTACTGCTGTACTATTATTGCATAATAAACCACCTCAAATATTTTTAGCTTAATATACAAATTCAATTCTGAAATTTGTGACATAGCAGTAAAAATCAGGCCTGTCTGGGAAGATCTGATCTCAGCTGGGCTCCTTCATATATCTATTTTCAGGTCAAGTAGTCTGGATAGCCTAGGTTCTGGTGGTATCAGCTGGCATGCTTTCAAAATCTCCCACAGGTCTGACACTCTGCATACTTCTTGCATCCCTCCCACAGGCTAGGCTGGTGTGTTCTCACAGGGGAGCTCGGTGGGGCAAAGACAAGCAAGCCCAACTGTGCAAGAGAACCAACAGAAGTATTCGCATTCTCTCGATGACTAGGCTTGAACTAGAATGACCTAATGTCCTTTTCATTCTATTGAGCAAAATCCAGAGTGAGAGAGGGTTGGGTAAACAAAAGCGACAGGGTCAGGGGCTTGCATAGAGGTAGAGATGGAGAATTAAAATTATTTTTGCACTTGATCATTTCATATGGATGGATGACCATACATCCAGGTTTATCCAGAAAAGTTTCAGCTTATTTCTGCTATCCTTATAGAACTGTTGATAGCATTCTTTTCTTACTGTAAAAATTGTTCTAATTTGAGTGTTAAATCATACAGAAGCCCTATATGCAGGAGGGTATGACTAGGAATTGATGAACTCATTGGAATAATATGTGAAGTGAGTCAGAGATTTAAAGATTAGAGTCCAAGAAGGCAGTGCCTCAGAGACGACCCAAGACAGAATGAGTATTAGAAAACCAGGAGGGGAGATATGCATAAAGGAGGAATAAATGACAAGGTTAACATCACCAACATGTAAAATAAAATATGGAATGAATAAGTCTAATACATTTAACAACAAGAAGTCTTTGATGAACCCAGTGAGAGGTTTCAGAAGAGTGGTGGCCGTGAATTAAAGAGTTGACCCTGGTTCTTGCTCTCACGCTGATTCAACATTGGAATTTTCATTGGACTATTCTTGGTTTTATATTTAAAACAAAAAAGATTGTGCTTTGAGGAATGAGGTCCTTCAAGTCTAATGACATTCTCAGGGTTTGAATACTAAATACCAACTCCAGACTAAAACCAAATGTACAAGAACCAAAGCCTGGAGCTTCCAGTTCTTCCCTTTTCATGATTGTTAGCACTAAAGGGAAATGGCCTGTTGTGTGTCCATTAGGATTTATTCTAACTTTATTCTATTATATCTGTAAATTCCTTTTTCTCTGTGTATGTGATGCCTTGGATTGACACAAAACTCAGGAAGATCTACTGCAGTTATATAAAATATTCATTAGGACATTGAAACATTTGGGAAGTTGTGATAGCTCAGTCTCAATTTGGAACCTTACTGAACATATTGAATATGACATTTTTTAAGGCTTGCTGAGATATTTTTGACACTTGTCCTAAGAGATGATGAAACAAATAAGATACCAACTACCCCATTGGAGAGTTTACTTTAAAAGCTTTCTAAATTTCACATATTGTAACAGTTTCCAATGACAAGCAGATACAGTTTTAATGGCAGTAAATGACATTAATTTTTTTAAATAACAAAACCTGCATTTGAATTAGGAACATAGCTTTTGGTAATTTGAAACTTCAAGGATAACTAAATGGGCTAATACATAAAAGGACAGAAAATGTGACTAGTATTGACTTTTCAACAAACAAGAAAAAAATGGAAAAGAAGAAACCCACAATCCTCATGTAGTTAAACCCTTTTCTTGGCTGCTACTTATGCTTTACAAACCTATTTTGTGTGAGTGGACATCAAATTCCCTTTGGGATTCTCAATTTTATTTATTTTATCAATAAAAAAGCATTCTTGTAGAGAAAGGAATAAATCACATGTAAGTGAAATATAAGAGATTACACCAGGAGCCGAGCTTTTACCTTGACTAATCCAATAGCTTTAGCCAAATATCTGAACGTCAAAAACATTATAAGTATGCTGGAAGGTATGTCTGGCAAAGAGAAATCAATAACAGAGTATTAGATTTGATTAAAATGTTTACTTCTTCCCTCCACCTTTCCACTTCCCAAGCTAATACAACTCTGTCCCTGGCTTACCTGATCTTTGTTATCATTATTGGCTGGTCTTGTTTCTTGTCATAATGCCATATGCTTTACGACTCATTTCTGAATCATATACTGTTCTGCTTCTCCATAATTTCAATATTGGAGTTTCTGCTCTGATGTTATGCTATGTACCTCTGAACTTGTTAATGCCTTCAAAGAAATAACAGAAACACATTTATACAAATTATTTTTATTCCAATGACTTTATAAATTCGAACAACTTCATAATTTGTACAGAAGAGAAAAGCTTGCTTAGCAAGGTAATTCTGCCCAAGTTTGCTCAGCTCAGCAATGAATCCTTTCAATTATTTTGCTCATCAGAGGCTCTTGAATATCATAGAAAAGTAAAAAAAAAAAGTGGTTATGATATTTACCTAGCACCTCAGTACCTTTACATATTCTTAGAATTATTTTCAAACTCTCCCCTCCCCTGTCCTTTGCATAGTCCCACTTAATCTGTCTTCAGGGCTGTGTTTTGGACAGTTTGGTTCTCTGTTTGGTTCTGCTATAACATAGATAGGTTATCATAGATCGGGTGGCTATTTTTACAGTTCTGAAGGCTGGAAGGCCCACATTAGGGTGCATGGGAGGGCTCTCTTCCTGGTTGGCAGGTAGCCATGTTTTCATTGCATCCTCATGGTGGAGAAAGGTCTCTGTGTCTCTTCTTACAAAGGCACTCCTCACAGCAAGGCGGCTCCACATTCATGAGCTAGTTACCTCTCAAAGGCAAAGGACTTGTCTGAGATATGTCCACACTATGGTTTCACTTATTTATTTTTGTACAGAAAGAGAAGGAGTGGGAGAGAAACATCAATGTGTGGTTGTACTCATGGGACCCCTGTTGGGAACCTGGCCCACACCCAAGCATGCTCCCTGACTGGGGATTGAACCAGCGATCCTTTGGTTCTTAGATCTGTGTCAGTCCACTGAGCCACACCGACCCAGGGCTAAAGCACTGACCTTTTAAAGTCACTTTTAAGGACATTTTCCTATGATCCTCTAAGAATAGAAAAGCACCGCAGATGTATTTTTACATCTTACCAGCATTTTTCACAAAAGAAATTAAAAAATTAAAATGAGAAAAAAAAGACTTTTCTCAACTGATTTGAGAACTCTAGGATAGCAGAACTGGGAACCACAATGTTTGCCTCTGTATTCCCAACATCTTGTGGCACTGAAAAATATTTTCCATCATACTAACAGTCTAATTGCCATTTTAAGATTTTGTGGTCTCATCGATGAATTATGGCACAAACTGCCTTCCTTTTCCACTTGCCTCTCTCAAGTCTGCATTGCCCAGCCCTGGTTGATTTGTTTTCCTAAAATGCTTTTTTATCATGTTACATTCCAGTGCAACCATTCTATTACCATGGTATTTATGGAGGGAAAAAAGTGTTCCTCAGAGTCACATTCAAGACCCTCTACAATTTTTCTGATTTTTTTTTTTAATTCTGGAGAGAGAAACTAGATCTACTACTGTTCTCATGGACTGAGAACCTGAAATCCCCAGATGGCGGCCAGTCTCCCAAGTGACAGGCTTCAGTTGCTTAGCAGATTGTTAGTTTCTTCCCTGTATTGTGATATTCTTGAGAGAAAGGGAAGTTAGTATCCTATTTATATTGAACTTCTGATGGCTAGCACAGTATAGGTATTATTAAATATTTATGGAATTGAACTGATAGCCTCTGATAAACTCTGTACTTTGAAGGACCCACCACAGCTTCATTTAAAGTCACACATAAATAATATCTTTTTCTTTTGGGAAATTTTAATATTCACATATAAAATTGAAGGCTTTAAAAAACCTCTTACTTCAGGACATCCCGTATTTGAGAATCGCTGTGAAATTTCTTGATATATAAACAAAATTATCTTGTTAAAAAACAACCACCACAAACTGGGCCAACACACATGATTTTAGACCCAAACTTGGGGCTTTTAACTTAAATAAATCAATTAGTTTGAATCTGCTGATAGAGATTTGAGAAAGGTTTGTCTGGAAAGTGATTGATGTAAAAAAGTGTCTGAAACAGCCATATCAAGTTCATTCTAACTTGTCTGGAGAGAGTATATGTTAGCAGGGGAAAAAATCATCTTAGTGGAAATAGTGGAACCAAAGGTGAGAGTTTGTCAGGGACCCTTGTGTAGTGAGGACAATTGCTTCCACATCATAGATGTTAAAACAGCCCGACACTTTTTGTCTACTTTCATGACCAGCAAATGATGGTTTAACTACAAATTGGCTTCCATTTCAGGCTCTTAAGGTTGGGTGAGAGAATATAAAGATTTGAGCATTCTACTATAGAACTAGTAGCTATACTTCTTACTAAGAATCACCATTATGCTTTACATTTATCTGTGTTTGGAGAATTTGTATAGGATGAATAAGATTTTTCTGCCTGTCCCGCCCTTGGTCCACCGCAGCCTTTTCCCTGTCCAGTCTCTAACCCCAAGAGTTGCTGGGTTGACAAGCTCTTGAGTAGCCTGTCAGGCTGGCTCTCACCTTACATATTTTCCTTTTTAGTAGGTAGAACAAATCTGTGCTTGTCAGAGTCAGCATGTGCCTGAGCTTTTTAACCTTTAGAGCAGGCTGACCGCTCCGGAGCGGGGTTGGGGGTTGGAGGGATTGAGGAAAAAGGAAAAACAACTTACGGACATGGACAGTGGGGTGGTGATTGTGGGGCGGTGGGGTGCATAATGGAGATTAAGAGCAATGGAAGAAATAAAAAGAAACCTTTAACCTATCACACAACCATTACCTCTTAATATCTAACTTTTCAAGCATCTATTTTTCTGTCTTATGTACAATTTTCTAGTTAATTGACACCAAAGCTGGAAGCAAGGTTCTTTCACTTAACCGAATAAAATGCAGGGATTCTCCAGTCATTTTCAGCTCCACGAAATGCAAACCACTTTGAGAACATCATGTTCTTCTTCAAGTCCTACCATTTTGTCCACAACATCTTCCCGTAGGGAAACAGCATAATCCATGACTTTATAAATTTTTTTCCATGGGAGCCATTCTAATAACACTTTTATTTTCTGTCAAAGCTCCTGTTGAGAACGTTGTTTTAAAATAAATTCTTTTCCATGTATTTAAATATCTTCAGAGTGCTTACATAAATTTTAGTGATTTAAGTAATTAAATACATACTGCAATCATGTATTTATTTAATTGTGAGATATTAATGATATTATTTTATTCTTTTACCTCAGCAATTATATTAGCTACTATACCGTTGATTTGTTTCCAGTTATATGTTAGAGCTTTCTGATGTTTAGTTAGGACCATCTCTGACTTAGCCATTTCTGTGTGCCTTTCAGAGCTGCTATATATGTGATTGTCACAATAGGAAAAATTAAATTAGATTTTCAGGGGCAAGGGGGACAATTATAATTGTACAACAATAGAAACTAAATTAGATTGCCCTGGCTGGTGTAGCTCAGTGGATTGAGCATGCCTGTGAACCAGAGGATTGCGGTTCCATTCCCAATCAGGGCACATGCCTGGGTTGCAGGCAGGTTCCAGGCAGGCCAGTTCCCTGCAGGGGATGCACTAGAGGCAACCATACATTGCTCTCCCTCTCTCCTTCTCCTCTAAAGATAAATAAATAAAATCTTTAAAAAAAACTAAATTAGATTAAAAAGTAGTTCTAAAATTGTACTCATTTGGGGCTATTTTTTGACAACTGGCTGTACAGGAGAATTGTCTTAATCTTAGTTGTTAGTTCTTTAGACAAATAAATTAGTAAATATTTAATGCCTATTATATATTATGCACAGTATGCATTTTATAATTTTTAAAAGATTTTATTTATTTATCTTTGGAGGGGAAGGGAAGGAGAGAGGGGGAGAAGCATCAATGTATGGTCGCCAATTGTGGGTCCCCTGCTGGGAACTAGCCTACAACCCAGGCATGTGCCCTGACTGGGAATCAAACCACGATCCTTTAGTTCTCAGGCCTGTACTCAACCCACTGAGCTACACCAGCCAGGTGCATTTTATAATTGTTACTCAGAGTTATTAGTTAACATATGTTCATAATAAATATCAAGTAAACAATAAATATATTGATGCATATATGTATATATAAATTATTAATGGTATTTATCCTAAGTTATATAAAGAGAAGGTTTACTCTGAATTCTATATTAGGGAAATAGTTAATGTAAACTACTTAAGATATCTTCAAATAATCTATAAACCATAAAAAATCTAAAAGTTAAATAAATTACTTTTAGAGGAAGTCATGATACATGATTAATAGGCAAGAGAGAAGATTGTGATGGCTGGGTCCAATTCCTTCTTTATTCTTTATTATAAATTTCTTTTCATTATGTTTTTTCCTTTACTAGTTACTCCTTTATACCTTGCACCCTCATCCCCACAATCTCCGCACTGTTGTCTGTGTCACGAGTCCTTTTTCCTTTTTGCTCGACCCCTCCACCCTCTCACCATCACAACCTACCAGAGCTGCCAGTCTGCTCTTCATCTATGAGCCTGTGTCTTTTGGGCTTGGTGGTTCAGTTTGTTCATTAGATTCCACATAGGAGTGAAATCATATGGTATTTGTCTTTCTCCTACTGGCTTATTTCACTTAGCATAATGTTCTCCAGCTCCATCCATGCTGTCACGAAGGGTAAAATTGTCTTCTTTTTTAAGGCTGAGTAATATTCCATTGTGTAAATATCCCATAGTTGTTGATGAACACTTGGACTGCTTCTGTATCTTGTCCATTGTAAATAATGCTGCAATGAACATAGGAGTGTTTATGTTCTTTAGCATTAGTGTTTCAGGTTTCCTTGGATAAATTCCCAAGGAATCGCTGGATCTTCACACAGTCCCATTTTTAACTTGTTGATGTACTCCATTCTGATTTCCAGAGTAGCTGCACCAGTCCTCATTCCCACCTACAATGCAAAAATGTTCCCCTTTCTTCACATCCTCACCAGTACTTATTGTTTGTTGACTTATTGATGATAGCCATTCCAACCAGTGTGTAAAACTCACAAAAAAATCCCGTTAAAAAATGGGCAAAGGACCTGAATAGACACTTCGCCAAAGATAATATACAGATGGCCAATAGACATATGAGAAGATGTTCAACATCACTAATAATCAGAGAAATGCTAATTAAAACCACAATGAAATATCACAAACTCATCCTTAAAAAAATATTTTATTTCTTTTTTTTTTAATATTTAGAGAGAGGGGGAGGGAAGGAGAAAGAGAGGGAGAGAAACATCAGTATGTGGTTGCCTCTCACATGGCCCCCACTGGGGACTGGGCCTGCAACCCAGGCTTGTGCTCTGACTGGGAATCAAACTGCAACCCTTTGGTTCACAGCCCGTGCTCAAACCACTGAGCTACACCAGCCAGGGCACTAACTCATTTTTAATGATTCTAGTGAGATGCTCACTAGATTATATTATGAAAAAAGATTTGAAGGAAAATGTTTTCTTCCTTCATTCTTACAAGGGGAAAACGTATTATTGAATACATAAAACAAAATTAAATCCACTTTATAGTATTGAAAGACTATTTACATGAATGACCTATGGTGATATACACTGTATTTCTACTTTAACATTTGTTCTTAACTAAAATTAAAGCACCATAAAATATATAGGACTATAAGGGATTTAAAGAAGACCAAACCTTAATGGTATTTATATCATAAATTTACCAAGCAATAGTTCCAATTCTCGAACAGTTTTTCAGTTTTATTACAATATCAGTGTATTGCAGTGTGCAAAGATAAACCATTTGCACCCAAAATATAAATTAAAATTACCTCTAAAAATAAACAAAACATTTTAACTTTATGTATAAAGCAACAACTTAAATCATCTCTATATAGAACGGATCATCTAAAAGATATCTAACCTCCCATGAAAACTATTTACTCTGCACATTTTATCACTCTGAGGAAACCTCAGAGTATTATTCAGACGCGTAGTTATTATATTAAGCTACCAAGGAAAACTTATATTTATGGTGATGGTATTTCCTTGAGCAGCGAAATAGATATTTTTCCAAAATAAGTATCTTTCAGGGCAGGCAAAAGAGTAGCGCTGAGAAAAAATGTTGTCTCCTGAAACATAACTTATTTTTTTTGAACATTTAACATTTACTTATGTAAAGTACTCCAGCAAATCTGAAAGTTGGAGAAAAAGTAGAAACTTTTTTCATGGCGAGCGTCTAATCTGTGAAATATCAGGCTTTGTATTAAATTACTTAAACTTTGTACCCAAATATAAAGCTTCATAATTGTAAATTATTTCATATTCTCTGAATATAAAAATCTCTATACTGTTATTTGAATAATGAAGTTGTCATGGAGTAATGTTATAGCATGATAGGTAGTATATGCAAATGAAATAATTGCAATATGAAAGCACTGAGATCAGTAGATAATTTTCTTTGTAATTATCTTCCTGAAATTAGTATAATCTGGTCTCGAGTTCAGTAGACCAACATCAGCTATAACTTGGCAACCTTCAAGCCACTTACACAGTTTTGAGCTTTATAAATATTGGCAATTTTAGTGAGAGGGATACATTTTAGAAAATTTCTAAGCTAATGACTTCAGTGGCGTTGTTAAAAATTCATAGGTTATGTGAAGGAAACCCTGAATACAGAAATGTGAAAATTAAATAGAAAAACTACCACATTAGATATGAAAGATCATATTAGTAAATGATAATCTCCTTTCAGTAATCTTGTATTTCTCAATGACCTCAATTATGTATTTGCACCAAGAAAGTGAGTAAATGTGTAGAAGCTAAAAAAAACCCACATATTTAATTATTAGAAAATAGTCTATTGTAAAACTGAGAAATCTCTAAAGTAGATAGTGAAAAAAATTTTTCATTATTTTCTTTCCAACTTTCAATATCTTCACAAAAATGTAACAGTTTAATCATGAATAATAATTTGAAATGACTTTCACTTGTTATTTTGGCAAACAGAAAAGATTGGTTTACTTTTATTTATATTTCTTTAATCACTTCCTTGACCATTATTTTGTATGTAGACAAGTTATATTTTCTCCTTTGCTAATTACCCATTTATTAATTTTCATGTGGAATTATTTTTAATTTGAATCAACCATTTATAATTCCAATATGTTTCACTTTTTATGAAGTTTTAGTAACTTTTGTTTTTTACTTATCTGTTTTTTTCCTTTTGGCTAAATTTTAGAATATTTAACTTTAGAGTTTCTAATGTTTGTTAACGTTTGGAGGGATTTTTTTTTTCTGTGAACATATAGCTCAAAATATCCTTCACAGTTGGTTAGTATGTGCTTGTGTTTCTTCTAGCTTCCTGGTAACTTTATTTCTCTATAGCAGCTTTCGGTTTACAATATTGAGAGGGATGTACTGAAATTTCCAATATGCCCTGTGCCCCTACACACATGTACCCTCTCCCATTACTACTTACCAGAATGTTACAATCCTTTTTATTAAGTATTAACCTACACTGGCCTATCATAACTTTCAAAGTCCAAGGCAGACAAAATGTAATGACTTATCCACCATTGCAATATCATACAGAGTATTGTCACTGCCCTGAACATGCTCTGCTCTGTCTATTCATATCTTTCCACCTCCCAACCCCTGGCAGCCTCTAAACAAAATTGTCTCCATATTTTCCTTTTTGCAGAATATAGTATAGTTGTGGTAATACAGTAAACAACTTTTTCATACTGGTTTATTTCAGTTAGCAATGCACATTTAAGGTCCTCCAAGTCTTTTCATGACAGATCATCTATTTTAACATTGAATAATATTTCACTGTCTAGATGCAGCAAGGTTGATTTCTCCATTCACTACTGAAGGCCATCTTGGTGGCTTCTATGTTTTGGCAAATATGAATAAAGCTGCTAGGAATATTCATGTGCAGGTTCTTGTGTGGGCAGGAGTTTTCAACTCCCTTGAGTAATTGATACCAAGGAGCTCACCTGCTGGATTGAATGGTAGCAGAATGTATAGCTTTGTAAGAATCCACTACACTGTCCTCCAAAGTGCCCGAACCATGTTGCCTTTCTGCTGTCAACGTGTGAAAGTCCCTGATGAGCACACATCTTGCCCAGGATTTATTGTCACTGTGTCCTGGATTTGGATCATTCTGACTAGATGTAGAGTGATACCTCATCGTTGTAATCTGCATTTACCTAGTGACATGATCTGGAACATTTTTTCATATGCTTATTTGACATCTTTATAAAGTCATTTTCTTGTTAAATTTTAAGAGTTTATTGTATATTTTAGATTACAGTCCTTTGTCAGATGCATCTTTTGCCAATATTTTTCCTACTCCATGTCTTCACTGAACATTATCTTTTGCAGGACAGAAGTGTTTCATTTTAATGACATATAATTTATCTATGATTTCTTTCATGGATCTATCTGGTGTTATTTCTACAAAGATCCAAGGTCATCTAGGTTTTCTTCTATATGATATCTTTTAGGAGTTGTATTGTTTTGCATTTGCATTTAGGTCTATAGTCCATTACGAGTTATTCATGAATGGTGTAGGATCTGTGTCAAGATCCATTTTTGGTATATGGATGTCTACTTGATGTAGCAGCATTCCTTGAAGAGACTGGGTTTTTAAAAAAAAATCTATCTACCTATCTACCTGTCTGTCTATCATCTATCTACCTACCTATCTATCTATTTATGTATTTAAAGCAGCATGCTTCATGTAAGTGACAACCCTTTAAAGACTATTACTATAAATATACACAAATTTCACTTCTATGGCCCACAGCTGCTTTGCGGATTCTATTTTGGCAAACATCCTTAGATTGATAACACTGAAGAGTCGCAGTAGAAAGCTATTTTTTCTTCTTCTTTTTTTTTTTATGCCTGAGAACACTAATCTCCAAAAAGACTGTTCCACAAGCCACAAAACTTTTAAATGGCCATGATGTTACTAGAATCTGAGTTCTACCTTCTGCTAATATTCTGGTTTACCTTATTTCCAGAGCAATTCAGAGCTATTGAGTACTAAATTTGGCACACATAAAAAGGATCCAATTTAGTTATACTTGCAAAGCTTTGAAGTGTAGAATTCACATTGTTAGAAATAAATGACTACCCACCTGGGCTTCTATTAATTCTTTGCTGAATGGTACAGACTAGTAAAGAATATCTAATCCAGGAAAACTTGGCAAATTAAGTGAAATCTATGTTGTTTTTCTAGAGTTTATTAGAAATGTGATGAGAATCGGCTGGGATTACATCTATTATTATCCTCTCCACTCTGCTGATTTTATGGTAAAACAGATGACACTCTCAGAAGGACCAGCAAGCATTTTAGTGATTATGAAATCTTTGACAGGAAATTAGAAGGCTTGGGGATACATGCACTGTTACCATTACTCCTCCCTCTTATCTACCCTTGGCAGGGGTGGAGGAAGAGGAAAGGTAAACCGCTGGCTTTATACATTATTTAAACTAATAGAGTTTGGATTTCTGCAGAGTGGCTTCACAAACTGAAATGCTCATTTGGGTTCCTGGGTGGAAATACAATGTACTTCAGAATATTAGAAACAGCTCTGTTCATCTAGAAACAAGCTGATCTTATCAAAAGAACTTCAACCTGCCTGTAAGTCTGGCCCTTGGAAAAATAGGTCTGTTTTGGAAAGGAAGCTAACAATTTGAAAATGAAACGCAAGAAGTAATTACTGAAAAAATAAGAAAGACTACTACCTCAGAGAATGGAAATGAAGCAAAGTGAATCTCATTTTAATATTAGGAGTACATGTGTTCTTATATTTATTACCAAGATTTGAAAATAATAGGGCACAAAATTGGAATATACTAATGGAAATATATTCCCTGTTCAATAGAAATAGACCAGTTATGAATCAAGGTGGAGTGGGTGTACAGATTCTTGGATCTTCGTGACTTCAAAAGCAGCAGTAGCGTGGAGAATACTTGGGTGATAAAGGAGTTGAAGAGATGGCATTCATTCTCTACTCTAAAGGACAAGAGGGATAATTTGAACTCTGAATGATGCCAAGGATTATAACAAACTTTAATGAGGGAAAGTTTTGTATATAAGTAAATCAACTCAATAAAAAGAAGGCTTTCTAACAGAGCTACTCGAAACCAGGTGAACTGGGCTTTCCGTTACTAGAAGTTTGAAATAAAAGAATGGGCAATGAAATAACAGAGTATCAGTAGAAATAATTAAAGTGAGGGATGTATGATTAGGTTAGATGAATTTAAGGGCTCTTCTATCCTATAGATTCTAGAATTCTGTGATACATGAATTTAATTTTACCAAGCTCGTTTCAAATGTATCCTTATTGTCATTATGATACTGCCAATTATTAAAAAAAAAAACTTCTTATTTTATACCAGAATCAGAAACACTGCCTGTTATGGAACCATAGAAATGTTCTGCTGTGCTCATTGTAAGGCTTCAAGACAGTCTTGGTTTAGTAGATGTGGATTATGAAAAAAATATGAGCCTAAGACTAAATATTTTTTTTCTAAACACACAGGGAGAAAAATTTCTAATTGCACTTTCCAGACTGAATGGAGAGAATAATTATTTGGAAAATATTGTCCCAAGTGCTCTTAGAAATTTCACAAATCTGTGAAAAGCTGTCCTCTTCATGACACTTCTTATCTTATTGAAACTTTGTGCAACAACTCTTAGTGCCAAAGAAACAGCTGCTAAAAAAGTGTCTCATTCTACAGTTGATCATTGGCTACAGGTGATGAAATATGCATCCTGCCTCTATTGATCTTGACTATTTTGTCAAACCAGTCCTGCTAGGACTTGAACTCTGCATCACACCTGTGTGTTTTGGTTACCATGTACTCCTGGAAGTCAGAATACAGTACACTGAAAAATTCTAAAATTCAGGATTTTTACCAAGTCACATCAAAGGTTGAAAGAAGGTAGAGAGGCAGCACGCCTGACAGCTGGGGGGTTGGATTTCTTCCAGAATAATGGCATTTCCCCACACTTTGTAATTTAGACTTGGAACGATTCTTTAGCTAAGTGAAAAAGATAAATGTTAGATTGAGATGTAGACTTGAGAGTCATTTACCAAAATCTGGGAATGACTGTGATTATACAAAGCATAGATGTCAAAATAATGAGGTTCAATTATTAAGCACAAGCCTATAACAGAAATCACTATCAATTATCTAATATACTGTCTGCTCTTTCTCTAACAGTCTGGTCTTTGTCATGTTTCCAGAGTTATCATCCTAAAATTAATAGGTGATTACTTTGCCAGCTCTTCCCCAGACTCCTTAATCTCTCCTCATAGCCTATAGATTGCAACTGTTTAGTACTGTAAGAACAGCCTTTTATTATTTGATGGATGTTTATCTGTGTAGACTAATATTCCATTATTTTCTCATTGTGAATGTAAAATGCTTAAATATCTCTGACTATGCCACAACTTGCACATGTTGAACACTCATCTTTTTCCATGTAGGTTTTGGTCAGATATCTCTGCCCTTGTGAAGCCTTCATAACTGCCTTCCTAGCTTAGAACATTGATTCCACCCTTCTCTGTTCTCTCACTATATCCTGTATTTCATCTAAAACACTTAGGAAAATATCAGTATTTGTTGGTTATATATTTGTGTAACCTGTTAGACAGTGGGATCCTTGAGGAAGTTTTTATCTCCAGCACACAGTACCTTTTGAGGGCTGTAAACTATGTTTTATATTATTTATTTTTCCAGAGGAATTTAGATAATTTAGATATAAGTGTATTTAGATATAAGAGGATAAATTTTTGAGAGGTAATTAAGGTGAAGGGTGACTTTCCTTATTATAGGAAAGTGGAACAATACCACAGGTAACTCAGTAAAAGCAATTCAAACGTCAAAGTAGGAGGAAATGGAAAAGTGACCTGAGAATATACAGACTTCTAAATCTCACAATGTAATCCAAAGAAAATGTAAAGAGATTGAGCAATATGCATACTTTATATCCTTTAGAGCCTCTGTATCCCTGGTAAATAGTGGATACACAGGAGGAATTGAATAAATAATTGGGCTTAAAAAACACAATAATCTAATTATAGCATAGAACCAAATGGAAGGCACCCAAAGCACTAGACAAGCTGGGCTGTAAAAATGTCTTCAGTATATAAACAGACTCGGGGATGTGTAAGACCAAGTTGAAACTGTACGTGAGAAAAATATCATTCTCAATAAAGAGTGGCTTCACCATCCAGTGGCCCATAGGGTCAGGAGTGAAAGTTTGGAAATGGAGAGGTCCTGTGTCTGGTGCAGGGAGAAGAGGCCTGGGTCCTGTCCTGAAGGAAAATGAGGAACTTTGTGAGAAAAAGGGTGAAAGCCAGGTCCTTACATTCCACACACACAGAGATGGTAATTTTAAATTTTGCAAGATGGTGGGATTGAGGCTGTTCATAAATAATATGTTTCTGTAAGAAGTAGATTACAGTAGGGTATGGAATTTAACTAAAAAGCATTCTTTATCTATATACCAAAGAATAAAGAACTGGGTAAAGCAGAGGCCCACAAACCTGTGAGAGCATGAGAATATAGTAAGCAAGAGAATTCAGTAATGTATATAGTAAGTTAATAGTGGTAAATGCTATGAAAAATATCATAGGATAGGAGCCTCCTGTGTCACCAGCGAGACTGCATGAGTGCATTCTAGGAAGGCCCCCTGATGTGTCTTCCTGTAAAGTCTGGAGGAAAGGGAGTGAGCCGGTCATTTGTTACTTTTCTGGGAAGAGCATTCTTTGGACAAAGAAGAGCAAGTTCAAAGGCTTTGTGTAGCTGGAGGAGAGAGGAAGCAGGGGAGTAGGAGCAGGAGGACAAGTCCAAGTAGTGATGAGACAGGTTGTTGGAAGACCATGAAGGGCCTCATTTCATCCTTAGGATTTTACTTTTTCCCCTAGGAAATGAGAAACCATTGGAGGGTTTGAGCAGAGGAACAGCATGAGCAGGAATCTTTGAGCTTCTGTACTGAAAAAGAGACTATAGCATGACTAGAATAGAAGCAGTTGGAAGGCTACTGGTATGATTCAGTGAGAACATTGTGACCAATAGGCCTTTTATAAATTCAGATAGTCCTGTTGAGCTCATAGGCACAGGTGGACGGGCCTACAATCTAATGGGAGTAATAATTCTATCCCACTATTTATAGAAATGTGGATATAATCAACTCCATATAAAAACTGAACTAGAAATCACAAGATAATATTTTTTAAAATAAACTTAAAATTGAGTAGTACCTAGACATAAAATGTGCTGGTGTATGAATCCTCATATTTGATCTTCAAAACAACACTTTAAGTTATACTGAGCATAGCTATTTTCAAATAAAGACAATGTATGTCAGAGATGTTAAATATAAATGTTAAATGGTCTGTCCAAGGTCACATGGACTGCCTAACACAGCAGAATAAGGCAAACAAGTCTCCTTGTGCTCACCCTTTGCACTTCCTATTTTGTGACACAGGTGGCTCTGAGCCTCCCTGTCCTACCCTCTGCCATGGAACAAGCTTAGCCTGTCTCTTTAAAAACAAGTAATTGGAGTCAGTCTGAAACCTGTAATGTATTTAGTTCTCAAAACTGAAGTCATTTCAAAAGGGACAAGCTCAAATCCTTCTGCAGTTATGTGGTAAAGTCTGAAAAAGGTCAATAATTTGCATAAAACATATTTACATATTTGCAAACAATTTTGCATATTTGTAAAATATGAAATAAAGCAATTACAGGGTATAAAGAAGTATTTCTAAATACAATGGGTACTTATTGTGTACTGTTTGCTAAGTATAGTCAACCCAAACAAATTTGCTATAATTTATTTGTAGATTGTTCATAATCTGCAAAAAACTCATGTTAACATAGACAACATTTTTATGAAAGTAAATGTAATTCTCAAATAAGCACTATAAAGAATGACATTATAATTTTGTAAAATTTCTTTAGAATCTGTCTTCATAGATTGCCATTTTAAAGAACCTTTTTATTTTTCTCATTTTTCCAGCCTTGTAAAGATTTATTTATTTTATAAATTTCTTCATAGACCTTTGGTCTTTTTTGATCTCCCATTATTATAGTATATGTTTTTAAACTAAAGTCTTGGGTTTAGCAAAAAAAATTAACAGCTGTCTTTTTTCATTATAAAGAGGTTAAAATGTAATTACCCTTCAAAATATTATTTTGAAATTATTTCATGGTTTTGAAGCATGTTTTTATTCAGTTCTAGTTATGTGAAGATATCTGGTAATACTTATTTTTTAACATATAGGTAATTTAAAACTGTTTTAAAGTTAACACAGGTTTTAAAAATACAGAATTTGGTTATTCATTCATGCCTATTGAATCATGATGAAGAACATACAATCTTTATAACAATTACGTTAAATTTGTTAAGACTTGTTTTGTGGCTTATTATATTATCTGTTTTTATAAATGTCCCATATATGTTTCAGTTAACTATGTAGTCACTAGTTATTTGGTGAAGGATTTTATAAGTGGCCTTTAAAATTTGTCATTTTAATTCCTTAAATATTCTATATCTTTATTTATATTTTGAATTGGAAAACTAAATTGAGAGAGGTATGTAAATCTTTCATTCTGTGAACAGATTGGTCATTTTTATTCTTCTGGCTCTAATTTTTACTTTTTATCAGCTTAAATACATTTAGTATTTTTTGAAATTTAGTATTTAAACATTTTTAGGGATGAAACATTTTATCATTACATACGAATTCTCTTTATCTCTAATAGCACACTTTTGCCCGTGGTTTATTTTGTCTGATATTAATATGTCTACTTCATCTTTATTTTCATTCCCTTTACCTAGGTATCTTTTTAAAAACCTTTTCTTCCAATCTTTGTTTATCTTTAAAAGTTTAGTGTGCTTCATGTAAACAAGATGTAGTTGAATTGTTTTCCATTTGGTCAAACTGAAAATTTGTCTTTTAGCTTCCGGTTTAGTCCATCTTTTTGTTTATTGGTATAATTGTGTTCAAATTTATTTCTACCGTGGTTTTTGTTTGTTTTCTGTTTGTACCATTCATCCTGGTGCTTCTCCCTCCCTTTTTTGCTTTATTTTGGACATATGTTTATAATTTGGATGGATGTTTATAGTCGTTGGCTTTCCTTACCCACTTCTTTTTGTCTTATACAAGGCTAGAAAATATATACTTTACTTCAGTTATTATAATAGTTACCCCTGACATTTTACTGTTCAGACATAACTTAAAAGTATGTCCAAAGAGTATCAGTGTATAACCGTCCCCTCTGAACAACATAGGACCATTATTGTCAATAATATTGTTGTTTTATTTTTTAGGGACTATTTGTGGGCACAAATATTTAGATGTACTGGCATGTTTACCAAATTCTCTGCTCACCATGCCTTCATCTCCGATCTTTCTTCTAGGTTTCAATCTTCCTTCCAGGATCTTTTTCTCCCCTGAACTATATACATCCTTACTATTAATAGTTCCTGCTAGGGAGGGCTGCTTTGTTTAGCCAAAGATACTATTATTGCATTTGTTCTAAGACAAAGTTTTGATAGTTTTATAGTAACATTATTTTCTCTTGGGTCTTTGCAGAAATCCTGGATCTGACACTAGCTCTATGATGTCGTTCAAGTGTTTTGAACATAATATTGGTGTCCAACCTGTATGCTTGTGAAGATCCAATATATAAATGTGCTAAGTAGGGTTCTATCACATACTATGCACTATAATATGCCTTTCCTATCTTTTTCTGTTCTGCCTATTCTCCTAATTATTATTGTTGCCTGTGGTGCTCTGAACTTGACTAAAATTTACCTGAGTGAACAGTTCTTTCTGTTTACACTGTTTATCCTGATTGGTACAATTGTTTCTTCCTGAATATATAATTCTATTCTGAAATTTTCTAGTTTTTGTAAATTCTCAACCTTTAATTCTTTGAGCATTTTACCTATCCTTTTACACCATTCTCTTTTGAGATTTTAACTAGGAAAAATATATTTTTTATTTCATCACCCCTACTCCTTAACTTATATACTGTTATCAACTGAATGTCTGCATCCTCCCCCAGTTCCATTGTTGAAGCCATAACCCCCAATGTGCTGGTATAAGGAGGTGGGAGCCTTGCCAGGTAATTATATTTCGATGAGGTCGTCGGGATAGTGCCCCTTAAGGAGATTGATGTCCCATAAAAGAGGAAGAGACACCAGAGCTTCCTCTCTCTCTGCCATGTGAAGACACGGAAAGAACACAGTTATCTGCAAGCCAGGAAGAGAGCCCTTACTATGAACTATGAACTAATTTATTCAACACCTCGATCTTTGACTCTCCAGCCTCCAGAACTGTAAAAAATAAATTACTGTTGTTTAAGACTTCTAGCCTGTGGTATTTTGTTATATCAGCCCAAGCCAACTAAGATACTTTCATTTCCTGGTCCATCTATACTCTAGTAGGGGTAATTTATTTTTCAGATTTATGTTCCAATTCATTTATTATGTCTCTTGCTATTTCTAATATGCTATTAACCTACCCACGAGTTTGTTAATTTTGATAATTTTATTTTTATTTCTAAATGCTTTTTCTTGTTTCATATCAGATCATTTTAAATAATATTTTGTTGCTTGATAACCTTTATTTCCCCTGTTTTTGCTTTACACATTTCATGTATATATTCTCTGCCCTGTAATTAAAACAACTGGGGTCCTTTAGGGTGTATGCCTTTGTTAGTTTTATCTCTTCACCCTCAGTCGTGGTTTTTTTTTCCTCATTGTTTGGTAATTGTTTTTGTAAGCTCATATTTGTTTGACTTTAATCGGTGCTATGCTGGGAGCCTACAATCAGAATAACTGAGTCTATATGCTAATAACCTGCATTAGCTTTTGCTCTTTATGAGGATTTCGCATCTCCTATTTGTGTGGAAAGGAAGGAAACCTTGACTCTTGCATGACTTAAAGCAACTTTTGAATTTTAGTTCACCGTTTTTTCCCTCTCTCAGCCCTCCAGTATGCCTTTGTTTTCTTATGAATCCAAAGCATACAGTTTTCCATATTTCAAATCATGCCTTTTGAAAATAATATTTTAGAAATTCATATTCTATATATTTTGCATTTGGTTGAGTTCATACACATAAATCATAGTCACAGTATATTGTGAGAATATTGTTTATATCTATTGTTGGCTAAAATCAATTTGTGGCACTTATATAAAGGTCATTGCAATGGCTATATTCCAGTTGTAATTATTTTTATTGTGATTATTGTTTTATACACAGGTTAAAGCTGGAGAGAAGTATATATAGCTTATCTGAAAGGATTTTCAGCCATAGGCAGAAATATAACAGCAATTTTTATTCTAGGGCAAGATTCATGTCCATAATAACTTTTTAGGCTACTAGAAAGATGTGAGAAAGAGGCATGGTTAAATTCCTTTTTATTTCTATATTTGTTTTGATATTTTGCAGAAATCTATGTTTAGTCTTTAATACTAAAACATAAAATTTTGAATAGGAAATACATGTACAAATAAAACAAAAAAGCTACAAAGCAAAGGACAGTTTTTATTTCTATCTATTAGTAAAAAAACTACCTGAAATACAGCACTTTTTCAATTCTACTAATTTGAAAAATAAAGTACTCTCTTCTAACTTTACTGAGAACTTCTTCAACTTTATAATTTGCCTTTTCCTGATACCTTTATTAAGCTCCTTCTCCAGCAGCTGTTTCTCTTCTGTACATAAACATTTAACTGCACCCATTCATTCATTCGTTCATTCAGACTTTTTTTTCCTGGAAACATTTACTTAGCACTTTGATTGGTCAGTCATAATGCTTGATACTCTAGAAACGGGGAGGAAACAGTTCTTCATCAAAAACACAAAGAAGGAGAGAAAATAAACATTATGTTCAGCGAGAGAGGTGTTACTAAGAGAACACATAGCATGATAATAAAATGCTGGACAAATGCTGGAGATAGTAGAATAGAAATTTTCTTGCATCTGATATTTTACCAAAAAATAGATATTTCCATTTATGTTATTGATACCCACTCACTTCTTAAATTAGCTTCTGTGCCCAGCACTTGAAAGGCACAGATTTTTTTTAACATCTGCTAATCATCTGATGGAAAATCCCATGACTCATCCCAACTACCCAGCCCTTCAAATCTTTTATCTCTCAAGATCTAGCTCAAATGACCCTCATTCCTGATTCACTTCCTTCCTCTTCATCATCTGAAACGTTCTCCTTGTGTCAATTAATAGAAACATAAGTGGCACTGACCTACTGTTTTGTATTATGTTTTTGAAATTGTCTTAACCTTTGTCTAAACTTTCATCATTCTGAGGCTTCATCATCCACAGAGTCTAACATATAACCCTGACCCTAACACATGCTAAAAAAGGCACTGAATTAGGAAATTAATCTAGAAAGTATAGAAGAACTAGAAAATGTGTAATGGCCATTTCATCAACTTGAATCACTTAGCAATACAAGCAAGCACCTAATTGTGTATAACTAATAAGATTTAGGCATTTAGACATGCCATTATAAGTAAAATCAACAAATACACCCCAAATAGAACCATTTATAAAAGTAAATTAATTGTAAATTTATTTTTTAACAAATCCCTTTTTAATGTTTCTGTACATAGTGGCAACAAGCTGGCTACATCCAGCGGCGACACTACAGTTAAACTGTGGGACCTGTCCAAAGGCAGATGCATTTTGACCTTCGAGGGGCACAAGCACGCAGTGTGGTCCTGCACGTGGCATTCCTGTGGTGACTTTGTGGCTTCTTCTTCCCTGGATACCACCAGTAAAATCTGGGATGTTAATAGGTAAGGAGTACTTAAACATGATTAAGCCTGTACTTTGAAAAACACACATTGGCAATGTTTTTTGTTTCCCCTCAATGCTACCATGGGGAAGCATTTTTTTTTTGGAAAGACTGTTAGCTGATAAAATTATAGAGAGCTACTTCAAATCTCTGTGAGATGCATTTTTAACTCCATTAGTCTTTATTGATAATGAGTCCTTTCCAAATGCAGGTATCTAGATCAAGCCTATGTAATAAGATTAGAATTGCTCCATTGGAAAGCTGTTTGTTTTAAGCAGGGTAGAAACAGATCCTTATTTTAAAGAGTTAGGTTGTTAGTTCTCCCATGGACAGGATTATTATCTCTGTATCATCAAACTAACAATTGAATAGACAGAAACATGACAGAAATAATTACTTGCTTTATGCCTAATTTTCATGTTTTTCCAAATTTAATGCTTGACAATTCACAGATTATAAGAACTTATGCAATTTGTTGTATACAAAGTCCTATACAATATCTCACGAAAAAAGAAGTTTTTCGTTTTGTTCATTATTCAAGACAGACAAATCTATTATGTTCCCATATCAGAACACACGTGATTGAGGTGTATTTGGATGATTATTACTGTCTGTTAGGTATACAAATAGGATATAAAGAGCTACTCCTAAATATCATGATTGCTTCAGCTAGCTAAGGTATTCTAACTGATCAGCCAGACTTTTGATCACTTTAATGAGTGAACAATACCCGGATTCTAAATATAACTCATAACAATGCTAAAAATTTAGGTAAACAGGTGTCACTGAGCCATTGTAATTTATTTTGGAAGAGGGAAAAGGGCTTATTTTATAGGTGGACACTGTTGCTTTGAAGGCGTGTGTACAACCTTGAACAAACTTTCTTTATTCTTCCTTGAACCATGGGCAACCTATTTAGAAGAGGGACAAGTAAGGTGGTTGCAAGAAGCCTGCAGATTGTCTGGGAGGATTCATAGAGAGTATGGGCTCTCTCCTATGTGTGAGTTGATTACCTCCTAATGTCAGGTGCAAGCATTATGCTAGTTCTTCACTCAGCACCAAACTCACCCTTCTACATCTGTTTTAGTGATGCTGGGAAGTGGATATTGGCAAACCACATTCTTGCTTTGCCTGCTGACTTTCTGTTAGGCTTTAGCAATAGGGGTTACTTGTAAGATGGCAAGGCTGGAGAAGGAAGAGAGGGCTTGCTTCAGTGAGCATCAGCCTAACACTACTTCACCTGAAGGACAGCAGGTCATTCTCATCACGGCAACTGAAACCAGTCGGCAGTCTTTTTAACACTTGTACAAACAAGTACATTGTGCCATCATTAAAGATGTTAAAGGGACTTCCCTAAGAAAAAGAAGATAAAAAAGATGAACAGTGAAAGGACAGAAAACTCACAGTTATTAACAACCACACCCAAAACAAAAGCAAACTAAGAGGACAGCTAGATCAGGAGCAGAACCATAGAAATGAAGATCACATGGAGGGCTAGCAACAGGGGAGTGGGAGAAGAAGAAGGGGGAGAAGGTACAGAAAATAAGTAGCATAGATGGTGAGTAGAAAATCGATAGGGGGGAGGGCAAGAATAGTATGGGAAATATAGAATCTAAAGAACTTGAGACACGTGGTCATAAACTAAAGGGGTGATGGTGGGGGAGGGGATGTGCAGGGTGGAGGGGAATGAAGGGGGAAATAGAACAACTGTAATGGCATAATTAATAAAATATATTTTAAAAAATAAAGTAAAAAAAGATATTATCCCCAGCAAATAGGTGCCCTCTTTTTTTATTGTTGTTCAGTTACAGTTGTCCCTATTCCCTCCCATTACTCTTCTCTGCCCTACCCACCCCCACCTCCCATATTCAATCCTCCTCTCTAAGTTGTCCTTGTCCATGGGTTCTTTATACATGTGCCTTGATGACCCTTCCCCTTCCTTCCTCCATTACCCCCCACCTCCCTCCCCTCTGGTTACTGTCAGTTTGTTCTTTATTTCAATGTCTCTGGTTCTACTTTGCTCATTTGTTTTCTTGATTAGGTTCCACTTATAGGTGAGATCATATGGTATTTGTCTTTTACCATCTGACTTACTTCACTTAGCATAATGCTTTCCGGTTCCATCCATGCTGTCACAAAGGCTACGAGTTCCTTCTTTCTTTCTGCTGTGTAGCATTCCATTGTGTAAATGCACCACGGTTTTTTGATCCACTCACTTACTGATGGGCACTTAGGCTGTTTCCAGCACTTGGCCATTGTAAATTGTGGTGCTAGGAACACTGGGATGCCTAGGTTCTTTTGAATTGGTGTTTCAGGATTCTTAGGGTATAATAGCAGCAGTGGAATTGCTAGGTCAAACAGCTTTTTTGAGGAAATTCCATGCTGTTTTCCACAGTGGCTGTACCAGTCCAGAGTCCCACCAACAGTGCACTAGGGTTCCCTTTTCTCTTCAACCTCACCAACACTTGTTTGTTGATTTGTTTATGGTGGCCATTCTGACTGGTGTGAGGATGCCCTCTTTACAGAAGTATGTGTTCCCAGCTCTGCGTGGCCCCTTCTCTGGGTTGCAGAACACCTACATGAGCACAAAAGTAAGTGCCCACACACAGAGGGCTGAGTTTCAGTTCTGCGGGCACCCCTTTTCAAGTTTCAAAGTTTTTAATTCCAATCTATCCCCTTTGTCCATTCAGTCCTACCTTGTAGGACTGCAGTTGATTTTCCACAATACCTTAATGTTTTATTTTTCTCTTTTTGGTTACCTAGTTAACAACTAGTTAATGATCCCATGTATAATATTAACTCCTTACTGTTAAACTAATAGAGGCAAATTCTGTATCCTAAGTAGATCTTGGCAGGTAAAGAGCATTAATTAATGAATAAATAATCCGCCTGAGTTATGAAGATACAATAGGTAATGTAATACACTGTGCGAGGAGACATGGCTATGAATAATCAATTTTAGACCTTTTGGTATTTAAAATAGTGGCAGTTTAAGATATGCTTTAATTTTCAAATGGGCACCATTTGATTATTTGGAATAATAGCTCATGTAATTCTTAATGATATGTTTTTAATTATGTGACCAGATTTCATAAATATTTCTTATAATAGTTTATTGGAATTTTTAAAAACCACATTATTGAGGTATGATTGACATATAAAAAATTGTATTACACATAGACAACCTGTAAGTATAAATCATGAAACCATCACTGATCTATGTTTTATATATATATATATATATATATATACACACACATATATATATCACCTACAAAAGTTTCCTCCTATTCTCTTTATTTATTATTATTTTTAAGATAAGAATACTTAGTATAAGATCTAGCCTCTTAGAAAAATTTTAGATATACAATCCAGTATTATTAACTATAGGTACTATGTTGTATGTATATTTAGGATTAAATCATCTTATATAACTGAAATTTAACACTAGTGTATAATTCTAATTTTTATTGCCTTTGGCTTAGATGAAGACCCTAATAGAATATTGTGGCCCATTCTAAAATGTAACATATCTTTAAGTGTCTTATACAGTCCTAGTGTTTAAACCAAACTATGGCTAAAAATGAATTCCCAATACACTCAGCCCTTCCTAATATGATTTCAGACACTTTAACTTGACAGCTTTTCTCCATGATCCTGATATCCAAATACTGTCTTTCAACCGATACTTAGTAGATGTTGATGTAACAGATTAAAATTTCTTCTGATGCCAAAAATTCTTTACATTTCAAAATTCCCATCACTGTCAAGATCCTACTTTCATCATCAAAGACCAAAAACTTATACTAATTTTGAAGCTGAGGGAATAGACAATTTTGACAGAAGAGGGAGACCTTATTTATATAGTAGTTATTGATATATCTTTCAGAATCATCATCAAAGCACTGAACTGTAAGTTAAGATTACTCATGAATCATGCTGTGCAGATATGTCTAAAACTAGTGTCTGACTTTCAAATGTCAAAGGTTATTGGAACCAGCTTAGTGATTTAAGGGGGGAGGTGGTTTGCCTTGGCCAGACTGTGGTGGTAGCAGCTGGATTGTGCTGGGCCATAGCTTCTTATCCTGATGCTACATCCTCCTTAATAAGAAAAATTATACTGACTCTGCTGTTCATGGGAAGAGTTTAGATGTGTTTTTCCCACTCACACTCTGCCCTTCCCTCGGAACCCGTGGCCCTTGCCCTTCAACTGTTCCTGAATTGGACTACCAAGACTTCCTAATTAGCTCCTCACCACAAAGTTGGGTAATTGGCAATTATAATTAATGTAAGAAATCCAGATCAAAAGTCACTTTTACTAAATGCTAATAAAAATATCTGTGGCACCCTCAGTCTGGATGCAGCAACACTCTACAAAGTTTCTATACATAATTAACAATAATATTGTTACTTCAATGATCTGCATAATTACTTATATAATGCAGAAATTTGTATGTGTTTCAATGTGTAGCAATTTATTTTACCTTAATTTCCAAATATACTTGTTAAAAATCCATCTTAAAACACACATGCATGCACTATAGTATCCTAAGCAGATACTGCTTGGCAAATGGTATTTTAGTTGCATTAATGATAAACAAACAAAAAAAATTAACATTTGCGTAAAAGGGGATATCCTCCTTGCTCCCATCAGCATTCAGACTATAATTTATTTGGTTTTCTTTTTCTTTTTTATTAAAGGTGTTGGAGTGACACTGGGTAATACAGTTATGTAGGAGTCAGGTGTACGATTCTGTAAGACATCACCTGTGTATCATGTTGTGTTTTGCCACCCAAGTCCAATCTACTTCCCATCACCACTTATCCCCCCTTCACCCTCTTCTACCTCTCACCATCCCCCTCTCCCTCTGGTCATCCCTGTGCCAGGGTCTGTGTCTCTGAGTTTTTCCCCCTTAACCCTCCACCTTTTCCACCGAGCCCCGCGAGCCCCCTCCCTTCTGACTGCTATAGGTCTGTTCTGTGAGTCTGCTTCTATTTGGTTACTTTATTTTGTTGCCTTATTCTACATGAATCTAAAAAGTGATGAAAATAAGCTAGGAAAATCAGAAAATTTCTCAGTTGGCTACGAAAATAATTTGTGTTTCTTTAACTCATAAGATTATCAATAAATATTCATGAAGTGAATGCCTAGTGTCTGGCTATATTATAGTTATTAGAAAATTCAAAGACGCTGTTATTTCCCTCAATGAGATTAAATGAATTTAATATGTAGCAATTTTGAAGCAGTCAGAGAATATGCATTGCATGTACAATTTATAATATCAGATAGGGTGTCCTGATTGACTTCTAGCTGCTTTTCTTTCAAGGTATCTGGATATTTAGCTGAGTAAGTATACTATGCTCTCACGGTTGTATTTGGAAGGCAGGCCACATGCCTGCTTTGTAACCTGAGTGGAAGGGATTGGAGCCAAAGTGACTGAGTACAGCTGCTCCCACTTCTCTTAAGGAGACACTGCACAGGCATAAGCTGCTTTGGTTGTCACAAGGATGGAGAAAAAGAGGGGTTTGTAAAATTCAACAGCTCAGACTCCCCACAGTGGGAAATAAATCTGTTGGTTGCCCTCATATCCAAATGTATATTTTCAGATGACTTCAAGATTAAGTTGAGAGTGAAAATGAAGCAGGTTTAAAAACTTTCTTTAGAAAAGTAATTTGTGATCATTGCTGTATTGCATTGACTGTAAAAAAATGCTATATCAGAAACCTACTAAGTCTTTGAGAGAATTATATTGGCAAAGAAACCATGAATCTATCCTTTGTATCCACATGACTCTTCAAAAAATCACCCTCAGGGCCCTTAACTTACATCCCAAAAAAGAAACTTCGGTGTTTTACGATCCCCATAGAAGGCCCAGACCACAGCGCCCTCCCCGACCTGGCCACCAGGTGTGGCTGTACAAGATAAAGGACATGGACACAGGTGACTGTGGAACAAAGCCAGAGGCCACAGGAACTTATGCACAAAGGATGTCCTCTTAGGGAGAGAAGCGTGATCCAATCAAAGAGTTCTCTTCAGTGCCATGGCCAAGTTCCTCACAATGCCTACCCAGGATTCTACCTGTTTGGACTAGTGACTCTCAGGTATTCCCCTTTTTCTATGTCCTGTACTGGAGCGTGCTTTGCAGTTACTCTGTCTTTGCTTCACTGCTCTACGTTGTGTTGGTGGCGGTGGGGGAGGCAGAAAACTTGGCTTCTATTTTGTGGGGCACCAGAGCCCAAGTGACACTTCTGAACTCAGCAGATTGCGCATCATGCAGGATCATGGACTGTGAAATTCATGCAGTAAATGAGTGGGACTTTGCGTCATCTCCTTTTGGGGGGATGGAGGGTTTCAGTGACTACTGTCCAAGTGGAAGGAAGGAAGGATAGCACAAATATTTGTGCCAACTGTGGCAGATACTATTAGCTGTGTGTCAGAATCCACTCTCCCCTTCATATTAGTTGGGCACCTGGCTGTCTATCTAAATTGTATTTCTCAGCCTCCCTTGCAGTTAAGTGTGGTTATGTCTCTGCATTACCTACAATAGAATATTGATTGAAATGATATATACCATTTGTATATTTTATGCCCCCCCTTATGGTGGGCTGAAATATCAATGGCAATGACCAGAGAAATCTTAGAAGCTGGTTATGGAAAATAACAGAGCAATTGTCAGCCTGTTTAAAATAAAGCCCCTTCACACCCCCCACTCCTTACCTCCAATTAGCCTGTAACATGCTCTAGTCTAGATTCTTTACCAATAAGAAAATAAAGTTTATTTTATTTAAGACATTATATTTCTAGTCTATTTGTTATAGCACTTGAGCCTGTCCAGTCCAATATAAGCACCTGGTAAATATTTTTAGGTGATGTTTTCCCCTCATGACATATTAATAAGGCAGTAAAGACAAGCCCTGCAGTGTTCTCATAATTATTTGGATAGGTAGTAATAGACATTCAGTGCTGATAATAGGTAGCTATACAACTCCCTCTAACTTTTTTCCCTTCCCCTTCTGATTTTCCTTGATGTTTGCTTGCAATGCTATCGACCTTCTGAAGTCCTAGTTACTAGTGATAAAGCCTTTAAGTTGAACAACTAACTTACATGCAAGTTAATGTCTATAAAAGTAGTTGTAAATTATAAGAAAATCTTCAACTATAATACATTAGTATCTCTATTCGTGGAAATCAGATTCAGTAATAATTATTTTATTTAAACAATAAAAAACTCTAAGAATATCAGTTTGATAGTAGCATTGACTGTATTTACTGATGAGAATCAGTTTTGCAGGTTGCAGTCAAGCTGATAGAAGACAAGTAGTGCCTTCCATGGGGCTGCCCTAACAAGTTTTAAAACATTTATTTATAGATCCAATAAATCCACACTTAGTACTTACTCTGTTATGTGCGTTGTTTCAGTCAATAACTTATAGCAGTGACCAAAATAGAAAAACAAACAAACAACTCCTGCCCTCAGGTAGACAGCATTCTATTGGGACTCAAAAAATAAGCCAAATGAAAAATGATAATTATATGTTCAATTTTTATGGGTGATAAGCTTTGTAGAGAAGAAAATATGGAAGGTTAGAAAGGAATGGTGAGCACTGTAAAGATTTCCAATTTTAAACAGGATAGCCAGGCATTGATTCATATTCATTCTCTCTCTTTCTCTTTCTCTCTCTCTCTCTCTCTCTCTCTCTCTCTCTCTCTCTCTCGCCTAAATGATGTTTCATCCCCCTTTTTGTCTCTCTCCTAGCTCCAAGGGCCCTTCTTTTGCTCTGTAACTCGTTTCCTGAGACCACACAGCCCAGCTGAGTCACTTCTTTCTACCTCTGGGACTTTCTAAATTAAAGAGAAATGAAATAAAGAGATAAAGGAAGGAACAAACAGACAGACAGGATGGTCAGGGAAATTCTCAGTATAAATTGACATTTGGGTAACTGGAAGTAGGTGTGACAACAGACAAGAACGTGTCCAGGAGAAGAACATTCCAGGCTCCTCTGGGCAGCGAATTCCCTCATGGTGCTAGCAGAACTCAAGTGACTTGGAAACAGTAAGGAGGCCAGTGAGACTGGAATAGAATGAGCAGAGGAGTGAATGGTACAGGTAAGGCAGTTAGTTACCTGGGTGTGTACATATAACACAGAGCCTCATAGCACATGTGAGTGACTTTGACCTTAATTCTCGATGAAATGGGAATTCACTGGAGGGATTTGAACAGTGGAGCCAGTTTATATTTTCTGGTTTAACAGACTGACTCCAGTTACTGAGATGAGCTTGGAATGTGGCAGAAGAAGGTGGGGGTACAAGGGTAAAGGCGGGAAGACCAGCTGGGAAGTATTGCAGTAAGCCAGGCAAAAGGACAATGAAGGCTTGAGGCATAATGGAAACAGAAAAAATAATAAGAATTTGTTTGCATTCTGGGTAGATTTGGTAGGTAAAGCCACTAGGAATTGCTGACGTATTGTGGGTTGTGAGAAAAAGAAAAAAAAAACAAAACAAATCACCCATTACATTTTGAGACACTTGAAAGGCAGAAGGTTGGTTCTCTTTATGCTGGAACACTAATGTAAACTTTATAGAACGCTATTCCAACCAGATTCATCAGTTGGAATGTCAGGAACAGCTGTAGAATGAGGAATGCTTTCAACACTGTTCATCCAATGTGTGATTTCCATTGAAGATATTTCAGTGTTCCCTCCTGCCCAACAGCACTGCTTTCTTTGTAATTTAATAATTCATTTTCAATTATAATTCCTGGGCTGAGATGAAGGAAACAGAAGTCTATAGATAATGGGAGCAGTTCAAATGTAGAAAAAAAGATTGTAAAATGTTAACATTCCCTTGTGCTGTTACCTTCTTTTAATAATATATTCTATAAATTTCTTCTGGGCAAATAGTGCGCCAAGGTGGACTCTAAAGTAGAAGTAATTTGTTTTTTATTATAAAATTAGTAATCGTAAGATAACACCAAATAAGCTAGAAAGATGGAGTTTAGTATTTATAAAATGAAGTGTTTCATCAATAATACATTTCATGCTCTTTCTGATTCATTTGCAAAGTTGGATATTTTAGAGATGAAGAACATATTGTACAATATTAATGGTCTTAAAACAATGTAAGAAGTATGAAGACTCAAGGGCATAGATTATTAGTACATTAATACCTGTCTTGTAAAGATACAGTTTCCCTTCTTATATTTAAAAAGGCACCTCAGGTATATATTAATGCACTGCTGAACAGTTCTTGAAACATAATTATGTCACATTAAAAAAATGGTAACATTCTGAAATTGATCTCTTGTGATTAATTTATCCTCTTCCAAGAATAATATATCAATTCTTACATCTTCTTGGATTTTTATTTATATTCATGTTAATAGTTTCCCCTGGAAATAGAGGCTTTAAGTTATATCTAAGTATTATTGAGTATAGATAGATAGATAGATAGATAGATAGATAGATAAGCACAAAAATTAATAAAAAGAAAATATGATATACCTTGTTACTGCCATATTTTCCCCCAAACTGTGCATAATTAATAAGCACTATTCAAGGAGTGCCTGTTTTGAGGATAAAATATGTACTAAACCTAAGTTTAGATTTTATTTAGCAATTATACTATGATTAAAAAATTGAGAAGCTCTTCCAAAACCAATATGACTTTGTGCGTTTGTCAAAAATGCTTTGAACAGTGTCCACCACAATAATTTGACATGAACATTCTTTTATATCAGTGTGCATGGATTAATCAATATAAGATACATGTCTTTAAGATTTTAAATTCAGCTCTGTACATTTTATTTTGTAGAAATGAGTTATATAATTTGTATCTCCCTTACATAAAATAAGTTACACTGTTATATCACAAAACAGTAAAGCTATATATTAGAAAGATATTGGATGAGTATTGGTGGAGCTAAAGATATTCTGATAAGACTTAATATAGCTATATTATAACATGTTATATCATTACTCTATTACCTTCAATTAAACAAGCACTTTAACATAAAAAATATGCAACACCTCCTTTCCACCCCAATGTAAAAATCTGCCCATAGATGTCTTAGTCTACCTCAGGGTGTCAAGTTCATTTTCACAGGGGCCACATCAGCCTCGCAGTTGCCTTCAAAGGGCTGAATATTTTAGGACTGTGTAGATGTAACTACTCCTTAACTAGGGGCAAGGAGCTTGGTGCTGCCACCAGGTAGAAACAAGGTGCCAGGTCAGATAAAACAAGGTGGCCTGTGGGCCTTGTGTTTGCCACCTGTGATCTAACTTATTGCTAATAACTAAAAGCGTTTAATGCATTTCTTCATTAATATATGTTAAAAATAGTATCTAGGCATAGTCCATATGAGGTAAACAACTAAAATATATAATGTATTTTTATATTTAAGGTTTAACCATATGTGTGTATGCACATGTGTACTTACTAACATGGTATTATATATATTAGTATTAATGCAAGGACTTTAAATATTCACCTCTAATTTTAGAGTGATGTAAATATTTGACTATTTTAAGTATGTTAAATATCATTTAATCAAAAGGATATTTTATTTATTTATTTATATTTATGTATGATGGCAAAACCCAACTTGTTTTAAACCATTCATGTGAAACAGCAAAAACCAAGTATTGGCATGCCCCTGAAACACTGAAATTACTGAAGTGCTTTTCATATAAAGAAAACTCTAAGATTTGACTTAATTGTTATTTAAATGTTTGAATGTCCAAGTGCATCAAACAAAATAAAAGATGTAAAGTAGTTGATATGAAAATGGCAAGTAATAAAGTTTTAGGTTGACTAAACTACTTTCTTATATAAAACCATGTTGTTAAATACAAAATACTTCTACTTAGATAGTAAAGGTGAACTTGTTCTGTTCAATAAACCGCTGCAGGGGTGTCCAACCTTTTGTTCTTTGGGCCACACTGGAAGAAGAGTTGTCTTGGGCCACACATTAAATACACAAACACTAACAAAAACTAATGAAAAAAAAGAGGTTTTAAGTAAATTTATGACTTTGTGTTCACAGCCATCCTGGGCCACATGTGACCATTGGCCACGGGTTGGACATGGCCCATGTCCAACAAGGGAATAAAATGTCCATAGAAATTTTAAATACTGTTTCATCTTGTCTGACATGGGTTCGTGCAGCAACCTGGTACATATTGATAAGAGCAGAACATGTTAACATGTGTCCCGGTTAGGAAGTTAAAGGGCCCACCTTCATCGAGGAATGTGGACTGATGAATCCGCGGGTCTGGTCTTCAGTCACTACATGACCTGGAACGCATCCCGCAGGGAGATATGCCTCCTGCAGGATTTCACCTTCTAGAGATGTCACGCCTTCTGGTTTGGCCTATAATTTCTTGAATCATTTACTAGATTTGACCACAAAATTACTAAAAATGGCTGTTTACTTAGAAATTGATTATTCATGTCTTCTGTACATACCAACTACATACCATGCCAGCTGCTGGTTACCCCCCTCTTAAGTTATATAAAATACAAATGTTATGAGTTATCCAGACCACTCAGTTGGGATATTTTAGTGTAGTTTTCACATGAAGAGTGAGCTTTCCTGTGATGCTTCTACTTCAGTTTGGTTTGGGGTTATGTCAGTTTCTTTTTGTTTTGAGTAAGAAAGAAAATGATGAGTTTATAATCATACACATTAGCAAAACATCTAAAATGCTATTCAATAGTTACAATTAGAAATAATTACACTAAGATGTGCTGTATCCACCCTGCTTATGTTTACACGTTCTACCACTGGCTAGTAAGAATGCATGCCTACATTATGTGTTTCCTAAATGTACAGACACATGCAGAGGGATCTAAAAATTGTTTTTTCTTTTTTTTTAAAATTTTTTATTGATTATGCTGTTACAGTTGTTCTATTCCCCCCTTCATTCCCCTCCACCCTACCCCCCGTCCCCACCATTACCCCCCCTTTAGTTTATGACCATGTGTCTCAAGTCCTTTAGATCCTATATTTCCCATGCTATTCTTGCCCCCCATCTATTTTCTATCTACTGTCTATGCTACTTATTTTCTGTACCTTCTCCCCCCTTCTCCTCCTCCTACTCCCCTGTTGCTAACCCTCCTTGAGATCTTCATTTCTATGTTTCCACTCCTGATCTAGCTGTCCTTTTAGCTTGCTTTTGTTTTAGGTGTGGTTGTTAATAACTGTGAGTTTGTTGTCCTTTCACTGTTCATGTTTTTTTAACTTCTTTTTCTTAGATAAGTCCCTTTAATATTTCATATAATAAGGGCTTGGTGATGATGAACTCCTTGAATTTGATCTTATCTGAGAAGTACTTTATCTGTCCTTCCATTCTAAATGAAAGTTTTTCTGGATAGAGCAATCTTGGTTGTAGGTCTTTGGATTTCATGACTTGGAATACCTCTTTCCAGCCCCTTCTTGCCTGTAATGTCTCTTTTGAGAAATCTGCTGACAGTCTGATGGGGACTCCTTTGTAGGTGACTGTCCCCTTAGCTCTTGCTGCTTCTAGAATCCTCTCCTTCATTTTAATCTTGGCTAATGTAATTATGATGTGCCTTGGTGTGTTCCTTCTTGGGTCCAACTTCTTCGGTACTCTCTGAGCTTCCTGGATTTCCTGGAAGTCTATTTCCTTTGCCAGATTGGGGAAGTTCTCCTGTATTATTTGTTCAAATAAGTTTTCCACTGGTGGCTGTGCCTTTCCCCCTTCTGGTACCCCTATAATTCGGATGTTGGAGCGTTTCAAGATGTCCTGGAGGTTCCTAAGACTTCTCCTCATTTCTTTGAATTCTTGCTTCTTGACTCTTTTCTGTTTGGCCATTATTTGCTTTCTTCTGGTCCACTCCATTGATTTGAGTCCCAGTTTCCTTTTCATTGCTATTGATTTCCTGTGCAATTCCATTCATTTCAATTAGTTTCACCTTCATATATTTGTCTAATTTGTGGCTATAATCAACCAGTTCTGTGAGGATCCTGATCACCAGTGTTTTAAACTGTGCATCTGAGAGTTTTGCTATTTCTTCATCGCTTAGATTTATAGGCTCTGGGGCTTTGAGATCTTCTTGAGCCATTTTTGGTCTGTTCACGCCCTTTAAGTGTGAGGAGCGGAGCCTTGGACTCCCAGGTCGCTGGGTTGTGACGCTGTATGTGGGGGCGTGGTCAGAGCGGTGAAATGGCGACCTCCTCTGCTGTTTCGCACCGCCAGGTGAGGAGCAGCGCCTTAGGTGGTTCACCAGGGCCGGGCCACTCAGAGTCACTGGGTTATAACGTGGTCAGGCTGAAGAATTTGTTGTTAACAGAATTCTGAAAAGTTCAATTTTCTGTGTTCTGGCTGTGTTTTCTATTGCTAATATTTAGTTGTCTCTAAACTTGATTGTGTGAGAAAGCACGGCATATCCACCTATGCCTCCATCTTGGCGGAAGGAAAAAAAATTGTTTTTTCTTACTTAAAATAAGTAATGCAGACATTTAAAAATTGCTCTTGAAGAATGTAGAATGAGTTAGTTATAGTGATTTTATGTATTATTGTATGAATACACGTTTAACTCCACCTTCTTAACCATGAATTTAAGATTCAAAGTTGCTGTTGGAAATTTGTGGTGATTGTAGCAATTGGCATTGTAAGAGGTAAAATGTTTTAGCCTAGAAACACAAAACAGCCTAGATAGTATTTAGCCTAGATATTATCTTTATATTTATATGAAAGCCATAACTACTGCAATGAGAAGTAAGCATTTAATATTTTTCTTGATTATCTTTGTCCAGATTTTTGACAAGTTTATAAAAGCTCCTTTTTAGAGAATATTAATGTTGCTCCAGAATAAGTGTAACTTTACTATTTTACACATAAATATTATTCTAGTATAGGTATATGCGAAACTGTAATAATAAATTATATGTCTGCACCCATAGGTATTACCTACTTGTTTAATATTCATTACAAATATAAATCTCTTATATAAATAACATTTACCATGTATTTGTTAAATATATGGCAATTATCTATGCAGTCACCTCTACTTCTTGCTCTCATTTCCTCCTACTAATTTCTAAGCAGGCCGTTTGTTCTTAGACTTGAGGCTTTTGATGATGGATCCAATGGTAAATTCACTCCTAATTATCTGAATTGTCATGGCTCTTATCTATGTTCATGTTCTACCTAAGAACTCGGTGCCCACATTAGGACTGATTGTCTACCATCCTTAATAGGTCATTGCTATTAATACCATACGACTGTCAGTTGTTGTGTTTATTTGGAGAACAACAGGGCAATCACTGCATTCTAGGTATTGTCTACAGTACCCGCCAATCAGAATCGTTCCCTCACTCTCTCTTCTGATATCCTTTCCATTGTATGCACTGGAATTCAGTGCCTGTCATCAGCTAAATATTCCATATCCTCAGTCTCTACAATGTACACTTTTATCTTCTTGCTTAAACTAGCTATCCCTTGAGGAAATAGAGTCCCTTTTCTAACGGAGCCGGAAGCTTCCTCCCCTTAATTCTTTCCAAAATATTAATAGCTCACCATGAATATTAAGCAAGTAGACCCTGTCCTGGAGGTGCACACGCAACATTTATTTTCAGTTTTTGTGCCCATCTGTCACTTATTAATTCGTACATGTGAAATGGAAAAGTTAAGCTTGTCTGGAGTCGCTGACATGAATTCCACCTGCCCCTGGAGGTGGTTTTCATTAATGTGTTCCCTTTGCCCAAAAGACCTTGAAACATACTCGGGGCGTAGTAAATATTTGTTTAGTTAATATATAAATGAATGACTTGTATTTCCTCTATGTTCTTTACAATCACTTCTAGACCACATTCCCTTCCTCCCAATTTCCTCCAAACCACAGCTTCTTAGAAGCAAATGTCTTGAAATTGTGCCGCTAGCCAGTCTTCAACAGTCAAATGCTAACCCTGGTTAGCAAACAAGATGGGTATATGTGAAAGTCCATCAGAATTGGATTTTTCCCCATGGACCCCACCTTAGATGCTATTCTTTTTACATATACTTTGGAATATACAATTATTTTTTAAATCCTTCCATTTTTTTCTTTTGACTGTTATCCTTCTCCCAGTTTGATGCAGCTGGTTTCCTGGTGCCCTAGGCACACGCTTCATCTTTCTGTTGGGCAACCCAGCACAGGCTTTTGTGAATTTGTTCTATGTCATAAAGCATGTTTCTGCTCTAGTTCTCTATGTCTTTGTTGACCTTGTGCCGCATGACAGTCTTCTGCTTTTGTTTACCTTTTAAAATACCCTGTGTGGCCCCCTAATAGTTAACTAATGTCATGTTATCTCATGTTCTGTCCTACACTTCACTTGGAATTCTTTCTTAAGTCTTTACCCTTTTAAAAAAGAAACTGACTTTTATCTTCTCGTATATGTATTTGTTAGAGTTGTTTTGTAGATTGCAAATAGTTCAGTTGCTCCCGCACAACTCCTTTCTCTTTAGGAAGATACGTATATCCTGCAGCGTCTGAGCTTGAATAAATAGCTGCACATAACCTTTCATTCGCTGTCTTTTGCACTAGGGCCTCTTTGGCATTATCTTCACATATCAATATTGGATGTGAACCAAGAAATCTGAACACCCGTTGAAACTTTCTTCAGATGAATTACTAACATTACAGGATAAAGTGATGAGAGAAAACAAATTAGATGAAAATGGTGCATATATGCCTGTATATATACATGTATGTGTGTGTGTATATATATATACATATATATAAACATACACACATATACATATATATATATTTCTCTGGAGGCTGCATCCCTACTCAACTATGATACTTCTTTTTAATCTTTACTTATCTGTGCAAACTCGATCACTAACTCTGCATGATGTTGCAGAAGTGAAGGGAACCAGATTTGCTAAAGTAATTGTGGTGATAGAAATGTATTGGCCTCAGAAGCTACTGAGGTGCTCCATTCTATCCTAGGACAGTGTAAAAAAAAAGAATCTTTACTCATCCAACACTGAAAAACTAAATTCTCTAGTGAATCAAAAACATTTTGCCAAAATGACTCACATTTTTTAACTTTTAAATATGTATTTATTTGCATTGTGTGGTCTTTGGTATTCAGTCTTTCTCATTAAAGTAAATCATTTTTAACTTTGGGTTTGAAAGAATCTTCTCACTGAATATTTAACTCCAAAAATTATTAACCTTGTCTACATGTGCCCATTATTTTGATTGCATAATCAAGCATGTGAAAAAAGGAAGTTTGAATCTGACAAAATTCAAGGCATACAAAAACTATGTACAGTTTATTTTCTAAAACTACTATTAATATTAATTAAAATGATTTTGTCCTTTCTTCCTCTTTCTTTTGCAAATCTGTGCTCTATAACTCTGCTTCCCGGAGTACAAGCCCTACATGTGTGAACAAAATGTAGCCCTTATGCAGACGACACAAAATATATAATGTGGCATCAGAAGTCACTGAAGCTTCTCTCACTGCGTATATCTGTGGTTAGGCGACTTGCACTGACACATATTTCTTATTCATGAGTTCCACTGCATGAGAAGGAGGATTCACCTGAATCTTAAAACTGTTATCAACCACGAATATACTCTAGCTGGGAATTAAATAAGCTGATCGAATTATATCAAAGAAGAGGTTCATGCAATGCTGCTTCACACATCAATGCTTCTCCTTTGAATTCCAGTTCCTGTGACCTGTGACAATCTTTGCAAAGGATCTTTATTTCCCTTTCCTCTTCTAAAAATTGAGATTAAGAAAATGAGATTTGGGAAAAAATTCCCACTCTCCAGTGACAGTTTTCTATTCTTATGGTCATAGTTTTTTGTTTTTTGTTTTTTGTCCTGGTGCTTATGTGGACAAAAGAGGGATGGGCACCCATGTGCATATCCACTCATCTCACTTTTAAGCTCTGCCCCTCATCTCTGGTCTGTGTAAGTTTAATGCAAACACAGGTCGCGCAGCCCTTTTGCAGTGGCTTCTCCTGTTCCCACGGTTCCCAGAGTCTCACAATAACACCTGTAGCTTCTAAAGTGCCTTTACGTATTTTCAAGGCCTTTAAAAACTTTTATTCTGGATGCATTTCTTTTGCTTGAGAAATAAATTGTTTCCATTTTTCCCTTTCACATAGTTTTCTTTATAACATGTCTGGCATAAGTTGATGAATATTTTTTCTCAGGAATACTTTAGTTTGATAACTAAAATCCTTAGAGTCCCCCTATTCAAACATACAAGGTATATAGCACAAATTCTGCTTGAAATTCAAGAATTCATAATTTGGGGATGACAAACTCCCACTAAGTATAAAATTTACTTTCCTTTACATGTACAGAAACCTGTAGTATTTAAATTTGGGTTATTATGATGACACAAAATAAACATTCAAGTAGAAATGTTAGTTTTAATAAACTAAATTTAAAAATTATTCTAAGTTAGCAGAAATATAGAGTGTGCGTGGGCTAAAGGTCACAATAGTAGCATGTTCCTTTAAGGCAGAGAAATGGTCAAAATCAAGATCGTGACATAGCAAGCCTGCCAGGATTTCTCTAGTTCTGAGTGTAAATAGTTATACAACATACAAAAGATATAAGTACATAAAACAGAAAAAAAATGAACATGAAGCAAAAGCATGCTTGGAGCCAGGTTTAATTTCCACACTTGATTTGATTTATTTATATTCTTACTTTTCCTGAAAATACTTAAACCACTGTATAAGGATAAAAAGAATATGACAGAAGAAGAGTACAAATCAAACTTGAAAGAAATGACAGGATAAACACTGAGGAGTGAGAATGGAACCAGGAATATGCCAAACGCATGTTGTAATAACTTCCTAACACTGAGTAACACTTCCGCTTTAAGCTTTCAGATAGCCATGCAAGGACATTTTATTTGTGTAATTGAAGATGTTTGAGATGCACTCAAACCCGGTAGTTAAGAAAAAAATTTGTATTCAGTGGCAGTAAGGGGAAGTTTTCATCAGGGAATGTAGGCAGCTGCAGGAAGTAATGATCTCAACGATATCTGGCACAGGCCACAACACCTTTGTAGGTGTGCATCCCAGGTTCAGATGTAACACAAAGAATCTGCTGTCACCCCTTATTCCCGGCAGTTTTAATTCCGTGAACTCTTTTTTTTAATGTTTTTTAAAGATTTTATTTATTTTTAGACAGAGGGGAAGGGAGGGAGAAAGTTAGAGAAACATCAATGTGTGGTTGTCTCTCATGTACCCCCCCACTGGGGACGTGGCCTACAACCCAGGCATGTACCCTGACTGGGAATTGAACTGGCAATCCTTTGGTCTGCAGCCAGCACTCAATCCACTGAGCTACACCAGCTAGGGTCCATGAATTCTTTTTATAATTTGGTGAAACTTACAAACAGTTATAACTTATTTTAACAATTATCAGACAAAATAAGACACAAGACAAATGATAAAAGAACTCCATCATGAAAAGTAATAGAGAAGAAACTGACACATTACACAGTCAATATACAATGTGCTAAGCATATAAAAATGTACCTAAAGCTATTATCATTAAAATAGGATCTTAGACAATTAGTGAATTTGGGGGGAAAACCCTCAAAGTTAAATCCTAATTTTCCTCCATAAACCAAAAATTTCAATGAATTAAATAGTTAAAATTGTAAAATATATATCACTTTCTCATATATATGAGGTCTGTCCAGAAAAAGTCCAGCTGTTGTTAATGTAACCTGGCAAGCAAAGAGAGTGGACCGGAATGCACATGTGTGAACAATGATGACTTCACTGTACTAGTCAGTGGGGGCAGTAGATGCTGTTGAGTGAGCATAGGTACTGTGTGGTTGTTACATTCAAAAGGACTGAGCAAGCCAAGCAGTGAATCTGCATCAAATTTTGCATTAAGCTTGAACATTCCCCTGGGGAAACTATTCAGCTGATTCCGAAGGCTGCAGCTATGGGCAACTGATGACTGGCAGCTTCATCACAACAGTGGGCCCAGCCCGCCATTGGATCAATGTCTCATGCAGAGTGTTTTGGAGAAACATCAATTCAAACAGGTGGCTCAAAACCTTAAAGCCAAGATTTTGTGCCCTGCGACTTCTGGCTTTTCCCAAAACTAAAATCACCTTTGAAGGGGAAGATGATTTCACACCATCGCTGAGATTCAGGAAAATATAATGGGGCAGCTAATGGCGATTGGGAGAACTGTGTGAGGACCCAGTGTTAAAGGGGACTGAGGCATCATTGTCCTGTGTACAGTGTTTCTTGTATCTTGTCTCTTCTTCAGTAACTGTCTCTATTTTTCACGTGACATGGCTGGATACTTTCTTGGACAGACCTCATATGTATAACAAAACTATTTTTAACAAGGAAAGTATCCCAATATTATATTATGTATAAAAGCAGAAGCACAACATTATATACCATGAGCCTTTCAAATATTAATATAAACATAGCTGAGAATAAAAGAAATAATTTTCTTAAATATACCAAAATGTTACAAAAATATTTTTCTGAGCTGTGTGATTGAGCTATTTTCTTTGATGCATCTTTACATATTTCCATTTCTTCTACAATACATTTATTTAGTTAATAACTGGAAAGAAATGCATTATTAAATGTAATAATGCCTTTCTTAGACCCTGCACAGTATTTGAATGGATTTTATTAAGTGCTTCTTGTTGCCTGCCTTCATCCTTTTTTCCGTCTTCTGACTACCTTTGTTTTCTCTGTCTGGACATTTTATCTTGACTGACATGGAGTGTGATTTATGGCCACCTCTGTCCCCGTACTCACTAAGGAAGCATGAGGTGAAGATGAAGTTGACACCCGAGCAGTCGTTTCCTTTGCTTTCCTCTGGCTCCAAGCTGCTCCTGTCACCTGCAGCTCCAGGAGGCTGCGAGAGCTCACCTCCCGAGCTGGAGGGTGAAGTGCACTCAGCAGGAGGCTCTCAGGCCGTTGCAACTTTGAACAGCTTAGTTCAATCCAGTTCTGTTTTTATAACCTAAAAATTCAAGCTGTCATCATTATTCTTGTGATTTTTTATTAGAACCTGTTATGTCATTCTAATGTAGCTATTCTCTTACACTCCAGCATCATTATTCTTGTGATTTTTAGATGAGAGCCTGCGATATCACTCAACATGCGTAATGTGGCTGTTCTCTGTTATAGTCCACTGTTAAGTACATAAATGCTGTACTAAATCCTACCACCTTTTTCTCTTTTTAACCTCAGACAGTATTCTGAGAAAGTCTCCCCCATCAGTGCCTTCTTTATGGGGAGCTCATAAAATATGGCAGTCATCAAATCTCTTTAGCTCACCCTTGGTTTTCATTAGGAAATTGGTTTTGTCTCACTTTGCATTTTACCCAATAAAACCCCTTAAGTCTGACAAACCCAAATCTCAAAGGTAAGTAAAGACATTAAAAGAAAGAGAGACATAGTAATATCATAGATGAAATAATTTATAATATTTTTAAATATTCAGATATTACCAGAGCTATTTGGGGGAGGAAATCATCTTTATTTGTGACCCTAAGGTCAATTTTAAGTGCATATTTTAATCCAGAAAAATGCAAATACACAATGAAATCCTTAAACTAAGCTCTTTTGAAAACAGGGAATATGTAAATTTACTCTAACCTCTGCTATGATTACTAAAAAGTAAAGTAAGATAATTATAAATTAAATTGTCATACTTTATGTTGATTATAGCTAGCATTTTAGTTTCAAGTTAAATATATATTGTAGGATTGTGCTGTTTTATGGGCTCTATGCACATTTTATTATACTCTGAAGACTGTATAATCTCTGTGTACACTACATTTAGGCCAATTTTATGGGACTTGAAGGACCATAGATTAAACGAAGAGAGGGACTTACAGTGGTTGTACTTCCCTTTATGGCATATCTGATTGGCTTACTTAATGGCCAATTATTAATGTATTTCTATATGGAAGGGTAGCCTACTTCTATAATGCCCAACATATTATACAAAGCTGTCTACATTGCTTCCTCAATCCATTGATTTATTTACAATTTCAAAATATCAGCTGCTTTCTTTTACTATAGTATCAGGCTTCTCCTGATAGATGGAAAATTTACTGGGCTTAGATTCAGAACTGAATTCAAATTCTGTATCCTTGGGCAATAATTTAACTCTCCTTTTTATTTCATTTCTCTTCTCTAAGTTATATAAAACTATCAATTTGAAATTGATGGTCTCTGCTTAAATCCTGGCTTCATCAAGTGTTACTAGATGTTTGACATTGGATGTATTTCTTGATTTCTGTGAACATTAGATCCGTTTTGTCAAACGGAAATCATCTATCACCTTAGGAGAAACAAATGAAACAATAAACATAAAAGTGCTTTGCAAATTGTGAGGCTTCATTCTAACTTTCGTATGTGGCACATGTATATTTAGTACCTATATTTAGGCTGAGTTCCCTTTCTCTGGAAGGGGGCAAATACAAGCACTGTTCATTCAGAGTCATCATAAGCAGATGTGCGGAGCCCCAGGAGGCTGGCAGAGGGGCACTCCACGCAAGCATGGGACGCTCCACCAAAGTGGTGGTGGTTGGGGCGTGACTTCAAAGGAGAAGCAAGAAAAGCTCCAGAAGGAGGTGAAAGCATGATTTTTGAACAGGTCCAGGAGCTACCTGTGTCGTGAGTGGTACAGTGTAGGCTAGAGAGCAGAATGTAGGACACAGGAGGAAATGTGGTGGGAACTGAGGTGTACAACACATTTTGATACAAGAGGGCAGAGTCACGGAGGCCAAGGTAGGAGTATGGACCTTCTTGTTGGTTCAGTGTGGAGCCATAGGAGCTTTTGAATGATTCTTCATGTGGGTTATGGCCAAGTGATTGCTATGCCCTACACATCTTTACCTTAAAATCTGCTGGCAGTAGGAGATGCCAGGCAGTTAATCCCTAAGACCTGAAACCCTGAGCTCAAGGGACATAGTTTAGTAATGTAATCAGTTTGCTTATGGTTATTTAACAGTAAAAGCAAGGGCGCAGCAGTAAACTGTTGACAGCTCAATGTGTATGAAAGCACACACTACTGATGGAAGTGCTGGGTAACCTCTGGTTAACAGGATCTGCATGCGGAGTGCCCTAGAAAAATGCATCCTGGCCTGTTGCATCAGAAATGCATCAGAAATATGTGACAGATGCCTTTCTTCCAGGTACATACCAAACCTAGACAGTTTATGTAGTGTGTGCATGCACATGTTTACCATAAACAGTAAATACTTAAAAAAATGTGTGGTGAATGAATATGTGGTAGCTATTGCATTTCCACATTAAGTTTACATAATTACCCCGTTTGCTCATAACACTGGCAGAACTGGCCTAATTTTCATTAAGCATGACTACAGTTTTCCTACACTAATCATATTAATGCCGTACTTGTTTTGATACCCAAGAAAGTAATTAGGTTGTTTTGATGAGGGTGAATATAATATGTATATTAACAAATTGATATATGTTTCATTTCATTTTTCATTTCAGTTAAATATAATCAACAGACAATAATCCCAGGCTGATAGTTAACAATGAAAATAAGCATTCTTTCCCCAAGACTTATTTAGTTTATTGTTTGAAAATGTGATTTTAGTAAATTTTCAAAAATTATGTTAAAAGTTCAAAGAAAAAAATTAGGTCATTGATATCATAAATCTAAGTGTATTAAGAAGTACCTTTTTCATCATAACTATTGCATCATTGCAAAACTTTTTATTACTAATTGAATTAAGTACTTTATTTATCTTCACATTGAGTAAATATGTTAAAACCCTTTTTTAAAATGCCGATGATTAGATCCAGTATGGCAGAGGAGTGAGTGGAAGCTACACAAACCTTCTCCCAGGACCAAACTGGAATGACATCTACATTGCAGAGAAATCATCCTGAAAAACTAACTGAACATTAGCTGGAGGGAAGCCTTAGAACCAGAGACAGAAGAAACCACCTCACCCCAGTGTGACTGGGAGGGAGTGCGGAGGAGGTGCGAGAGGGCTGGCTGGGCTCCCACGGGTGGCAGCTGAAGTGCAGGAGGGATATTCAGCAGCCGGGGGGGTCTGCCCTGAAATTTATGGGGTCTAAACCCCAAGCCGGGCTCCCCAGCCTACAGTACCAGCGCCAGGAAAGGAGCCCAGGCAACCCCCAGCTGTGTAAAGCCGCAGGGTTTCTGTCTGCCAGAGAGATACTCCTGGAGACGCACAGCCACCTAAAGGGCCTAACATGCAGAATTTCATTTGCAGCCACTTACCCTGGGCTCTGGCAGACGAGGGGAAGAGTGAAGTAGAGACACTGGGGCTGATGATTCTGGGGAGAGAACTGAAGAAACTGCCACCAGGATCCGTGAGCTAAGTCATTCCCCACACTGTGGAGGTCATCTTTCTGAGACAGAGCACTCCCCTTTAAGTAGCATCAGCCTGGGTGGGAGCAACAGCCCCACCTTCAGGAATTATATATGTCTATTTGTATATATGTATATATATTTATATGCATATATATATTTATATATATATATATAATGACATTGCCATGTTAATTATATTTAGGTACACAGTTTGCAGTGGTGTGTAAATTACTGTGATGTGCAACCGTCCTCACACCGTATTTCAAAGTTTGTCTTCATCCCAGACAGAAAATATACCTCAAACTGTCAGAATATAGATTTACTAGATGATCCGGCAAATCTACTTCTAGATACGTATCCAAAAGAATCAACAGCAGGAACTTCGAGAGATACTGGTACATGTACGTACGTTCGTACGTTTAACTTCTTGAGGCAGCACCACACTGTTTTCCATGAGGCCTGCACAGTGTGACGTCTCTGCCAGCAGGTGCCAGGGCTCCGTTTCTCACATCCTTTCTATCACCTGTAATTTTCCTGTTGTTTTGTTCACGGCCAATCTGGTAGGTGTGTCTCCCGGTTTTGATTTTTATTTTTCCTAATGACTACTAATGTTAGTCACTTTTTATGTGCTATTTGGCCATTTGTATCCTTTGAAGAGATATCTATTTAAGACCTATTCCCACTTATAAATTGGGTTGTTTGTCTTTTTGTTGTTGCATTGTGAAAGTTCTTAATTAGTATACTCAGTCCTTCAGGTCATTCCCGGGCAGGTTAGAACAAACACAGTTGTCTGGTCACAAGGCCTGCTCTGCTGGCTCCCTCTGAAACCAGGCACTGGCCCCACCCTGGGAATGCAGACTTCCGTCTGCAGCCAAGCCAGGGTGGAGCTGGATATCAGATTGCTACAGCTCATTCCTACCATTTTAAGTTGCCTTTTTCTTGATTCAGCATTTGCTTAGATGCTGTGTTCCTTTGATTATTTATTACAGCGTTCTGAAAAGTTGGATCTGACAGTTTCTGCTGGTTTTTCAGTGTTTTTTGTGAAGAGGCAGTTCTTTGAAGCTGCCTGTTCTACCATTTTGCTGATATCACACTCCTGTACTAAAGTTTTATATTCTAACTAGAGTCAGTGGAATTAATAAGTAACCTGAGAATTATAAGACAGGCATTGTGCTAAGTATTACAGGAGACGTACAGGTGAAAGACTGGCCCTCAAGGAATGTAGAGACTCCTGTCCTGCATATAAATTTCTGTAATGGAGGTCGTTTATGACCTGCTATAAACCAAAGAAGACGGGAAAGGATTCCTAATGGTAACTTTTAAGGTGGACTTGAGGGTTAAGTAGGATTTTTATAGTTGGCAATAATGGGGAGAAAAGGTTCAGCTGTGACAGCCCAAGTATAATACAAGGAATGAGAAATAAAACAGAAGAGTCATGTTTTATAGATAGGCTATCCGCAGGGTTTAGGTGGAAGATAGAGAGATGATAATTATTTCCAAATTCAGAAGGGGATGGAGATAAAAATGTTTAAGCAAAAAAAAAATGCTGTGATTAGAGCTGTTGCTTCAGAAGTTTAGTTTGTCAGTGATATATAGAATGAATTGAGAACACAAACGTATGCGTTGATTTGAGATGGGTGTGTTTTTCTTAATAGCTTAATTCTTATATTTTATGTATGAATAATCAACAATTACATCTAATTTTAAAAATTTAAATAAGTTAATAGCTTAAAAATCTACCATATTTTATAAAACAAATGAAAACCAGTGTTTATTATCAATTTATCAAAAATTTTTCACTTACATTTAACACAATCTAATATATAAAGACTATATTTTGCAATAAAATGTAGATTATCTGTTAATCAATAAAGATTGTCCATAAGAGCTGATATTTTTCATTATGAAGTCATCTTTCACCTAGTAAGTGTCCATTATATTGACTTAAAGGCCAACACTGAAGTTTGTACAGAATCTTCAGTGCCTTCTACTTGGAGTATTTTGGCTCCCTATTTAGAAATAGCTAGTATTTTCTATTTAAAATATGTTGCATATATTAACGCCATAACATAGGTCTATGTCATTAACAACATGATTTATCAAATGACTTCTAATTTTTTAATGCCCTGCCATGTTTAACCTACTTTAGATATTTAATAAATGTTTTCTGACAATAAAATATGAAGTCACTTTGTTACAAAAAAATTCCCCAAAGGTGCAGTAAAAAGATTTTATGTGCTTTGATTCTTCAATATTAATTAATCCAAACTGCTCCCTAAATCACCCCTGCCTCTGTCCTTCATGCACCAGAGTACAACCACAATGACAAAAATACTAAGTATCTCTTCCATGACTGGGTTTTTTTTTTGTGTCTGTATTCTGTGGCTGCCTCCCATCTGCAGTAGTTTGATGTAATACCTAATGAAGATTAAAATAGATTAATCTGTCCTAGAACCTATTGAAAGAAAAGATAATTCTCCAGCAGTAGAGGAAGTCAGCAAGGTTCACCTTAGACATTCAAAACTGGTGGGAGGCAGGCCTGCGGCTGTGCTCCCCCCAGTCCATATGACTGAAAGGCCTTCTGCAGGGGGGGGGGCACTCAGCCCCGACTGGAGACGACAGTTATCAGTGTGCGGTAACAAGGTGTCAGGATCTTATCTGGTAGAACCTCAGAAGTTACCGGTGAGTCACTTCCAGTCCCAGATAGTGATCAGGCTGCGAATTTTACTCTCTGCTTAAAACTTATCATTATAATATCAAAGGAAGAGGAATAGAGAAAATACATATGCCCAGCAAAAGCTAGGAAAATGCATCATCCAGATTCTAGAAACATTGAGGACTTCTGTAAAACATAGCTCATCTAAAACCAAAGTGGAAGAGAAACAACTAAATGAGGTCATACAACATTATATACATACATACACACACACATATACATGCACATACACATACATATATATACAATGAAAAGGAAAGAGATTGGGTCTCAGAAATTCCACACCCAGTCTGTCAGTGGCTAAAAGTTACCTATTCTTCCTACAAACATTTCTAAAAATATTTCAGCTACTTTAGTAATTAATTGAAATTAAGAATTCAAGTAACATCTGAGTGAAACAGTGAGTGAAGATAATATAGTATAGTAAGTTCATGTTAATTATTAATATGGATATTAACTTTTAAGAAATATTAAGTACTTTATAAGAAATTAAAATAATAATGTAGATAAATATCGAAGATTATTGCCATAAAAACCCAGAAGAGTTTAAGGGGCTTGGAGATAAAAATGTAAAACAGAAAGTTATCACATTCCATACAGAGAAATCAATATATACAACTTTATTCTTTATCACTAGTTAAAGAAAAATATAATTTAGAAATTTCAATTATTGAAGAAAAATAAACAAAATTAGAATCATTAGAGTAATAATGTTTTTAAAGAGATAAAGGATGATAGCAAAAGTAGACATATGAAGTGAAATGATAGCATTAGCTATTACAAGTAGTGTGGTTAATTAAGCCTTTTTAAAATTGAGAAACTCTCAGTTTATGTGAATAAATAACTAAATTTGCCTATGTAAAAACCCAACTAAACACCATGACACCTAGGATTCAAAATACTACTCATATGTGATTAAAAATCAGATTATGTTTACGTATCAGTATCACTATATATGTCAAAGAAATATAATAAATAGTATAAGAAAGATACTTCTATGAATACCATTTAAAATGTATGATACAGATGATACTACGATGAGCCAGTGTTTACTGAGTACATCCCATGTGCCCTGCATTATTCTAAATGCTCAAAGAACACAGAAGCCTATCCGTTAGGGCCCATTTTGCCATCACACTCACTTTATGAAGGACAGACCTGAGACAGGTAAGTGAAGACACTGGCCTGGCCGCATAGGCAGCATTTGGGAGAGATGGGATTTGAATCAATCCACTCAGGCTCTTAAGGCTTTGATGGCTTCCTGACATTGTCTTTGTTTGTAACAGACATCAGACATCAGGAGTCTGAGCAAGATTTATTAAAGCAGAAAAGCATCTGTACAAAGAGACATTGAGAAAACTATCATCATCATCATCATAATGATGTTCAGATAACAATGTTCTGTTTTCTAAATCCTCAGCAGATTGAAAAGATAAGTAAAAACCCAGACATTAAATATGATACAAAATAACAAATCTATGTGTGTATATATGAATATACACACATACATATATACAGATAGATAAATATAACCCTTTCTAAAATCAAATAGTTTCTATACAACAGTTACAAAGGTGATAAAGTGATAATGTCCTAAAACAAAAAGTTAATATCAAAATTTTTTTAGACATTAAAAATATGCATGCCACATTCTCAGGTCCTGCTGATACAAAATTTAAAATTAATATCAAAATATTAACTGAAATATTTAATCATATGTCAATTTAATAACATATTTCTAAAATGTGTCTAAGAGAATTTAAAATGTGATTATAGAATTATTGATTAATGCAGGGAAGTGACAGTATTCATATGAAATGATGATAAAAAAACCAGCTCAAAGAAAAACCTAAAGACATTTAGAATGAAGTAAGATAGACTATAAACAAACAACTAAAACTATCTTACTCAAAAATCTGGAGGAGAAAAACTGACAAAAGTTACCTATTAATTTTCTTCAAAGAAAAGAAAATTTGATAAATTCCAGAATGGAATTTTCCTGGGGAGAGGAAAAATCCCACCACAGTAGGCTAGGAAGAAACTGGAATGTCTAATGAAGAAAGAGACAGAGAGGGCTTACAGGTGAGATGGATGGGGGTTGGGGCAGAGGGCGGAGGCAGCAAGAACTAAAGATGACAACTTTAGTATCTTTTCTAAAAAATATTATTTTTCAATTATAGCTTTCATTCAATATTATGTTGTGTTTGTTTCAGGTGTTAACATAATGGTTAGACAATCATATACTTTGTAAAGTGTTTCCCTGATATTTTCAGTACCCACCTGATACCGTATGTAATTGTTACAATATTATTAACCATATTCCTTACACTGTACTTTATATCCCTATGACTATTTTGTAACTGCCAACTTGTACTTCTTAATTTCTTTACCTTTTTCGCTCAGTCCTCCAACTCCCCTCCCCTTGGACAGCCATCAGTCTGTTCCCTGCATGAGTTGTTTATAAATTAATCTCAGAAGTGGCATACCACCACTTTTCACATGTTCCGTTGGTCATATGTACCGACTGTGGTACAACGTGACAGGGGAACACCTGAAGATCATCGGGGGCTTCTTAGAGGTTGGCTACCAGAGCTCACCCTCTGGCACCCAATGACTCATGTCTCTTTTTAATTTTTATTTTTGTAAGGGATTATATTTTACAGTGTAGGAAAGTTTGTCTCAGAGAAGCTAAAAATCTCATCCAAGATAGTACTTTAAGGCAATTGAGATTTAACCCAGGTCTCTGACCTAAAACCCCTTGGATTTTCTCCATGCCCTCATGGTCTACTGGTGTATTTAACACTGCTTTCCAGTGTTCATTATGTTTCTGTATCACTGACTTTTTTAAAATCCCCATGGCTATCTTCTCCTTTATCCTCTTGCCTTCAGTTCACCCTCTGCCATAGCGCACCCGTAAAAATATTCCGGGCTGACAAAGTCTTTCTCTGCTTTCCCAGGTGTTATTGTTTGCAATAACCACATGCTATACGTGATCAAACAGACTTGCTAGAATTATGTAACCAGTTAAGTATAAATACATTTGAAGTGAATATAGGTGGATATTTCCATGCGAGTCTGCTGGGGCTGCCATAACAAAATACCATATCCTAGATGTAAACACCATAGTGTATCTCCCACAGACCTGTAGAGGGATGGTCCAAGGTACAGGTCCAACAGATTTGATCCTTGGTGATGCCTGTCCCATTTGCTTGCAAAAGGCTACCCCCTCTCTTTGTTCTCATAAGTGGAGAGAGCAACCAAGATCTGTCTTTCTTGTATCATATAAAAAACTAGTCCTCTTAATCACAGACCCATCCTTCCGACCTCATTTAACCTTTATCACTTCCTTACTCCAAAGAGTCACAGTGAGGTAGGTGTAGGGTTTCCGCATGTGGATTTTGAGGACACACAATTCATCAAGTCCTCAGCATTTCCTACAAGGAGAAAATGTTGTGCTTGGTTTTTGTGATATTATAGCTTTCAAGGGGCTTTTATCTGTCCCTAGAGGGACTTGTCTTTATTTACATTATCTTTCTCATTAGTGGTCCAGACAGTAAGCTTTTACTATGTCTGTGTTCCCAGTCAGTAAGTTGCTCACAATATATGGAGTTCCATTGTTACTGTTATTTTAGAAAAAATATCTCCTGAGTTTCAGGTCCAAAAAAAATTTCTTGTTGAAATTTAATATTGTACATGACAATTTAAAACACTTTTATTTTTTTAAAGATTTTATTTATTTATTTTTAGAGAGGGAAGGGAGGAGAAGAGGGAGAGAAACATCACTGTGTGGTTGCCTCTGGCACGTCCCCCACCAAGGACCTGGCCGCCAACCCAGGCATGTGCTCTAGACTAGGAATCAAACTGGTTACCCTTTGGCTCGCAGGCTGACACTCAGTCCTCTGAGCCACACCATCCAGGGCTAACACACTTTTCTAAAACAAGAAAAAAAATATGTCAAAATTTGCCTGCATAAGTAACTAGTAGTAAGAAAGTAAAATTTTAAAAAATGAAAATAGCATTAACTAAAGATGGACTTGAATTTATTTTGCTCACCTAAGTTTCTCCTTATTAGAGGGTCATACTGAACTTTTTTTAATATAAAGAGTACAACAACACCATCATATACAGTAACCTCATTTGTATACAAAGCCTGTGGTAACTGTAGTAGATTGTTTTAAGCTTTTCTCAGCATTCCCCTTCCAAACATGTATGCAAACATGTTCACAAAAATAAAGAGTGATTTGACAACCATTTTTAAGGAAATCAGTTTAATTTATGCAAGAATACATTTTTGAATTAATATTTGAGTTTCTGATTATACAACATTTAAAAAATACTTTATATTTTTAATATTTTAAGAAAAATGTGAAGCTTACAAGTGACACAAATGATTGAATACATTAAAATTAGTAACTCATATGTCATAGTTTAAGTGTAAGAAACAAATTCTTAATAAAATATAAAATGCTGTTATAGTGACATAAGAGCTCGAGTTAGTATTATATTCAGTTTCTACCAACTTATGTGAAATTTTATTTTATTTTTTATTGTTGTTTGAATACAGTCGTCTTCATTTTCCCACCACCACTTTCTGCCACCCCGCCCCCTCCCACCCTCAATTCTCCCCCCTTTGGCTTTGCCCATGAGCCCTTTGTACATGTTCCTTGATGACCCTTTCCCTTCTTTCCCCCATTATCCCCCTCCCCACTTCCCTCTGGTTACTGTCAGTTCTTTGCTTACCAACCTGTCTTTCTGAAGTCAGTAAAAGAAGAAATGACTTTAAATAGTGATTTTACAAATGAACAAACACTGACTTCAAATGCAAACGTGAAGTCCACCTTTGGCCAAGTTTTCATCCGTTAGTCCGCCCTTGTTTTTTATTACGATTAAAAACTGCATTACTCCTCTGTGTCAAAACAGCTCTGAGAAGTCAGGTAACTCTTCAAGTATCTTAATTACATTTTCAATTTTATCATTTTCATTAATGAGTTAAAATATCATGATACATTGTCTTAGCAATTGAAACAAGTTGGAAGATGCTTTTGTATTTCAGACTTATTTACAACTAAGTTTTTAAGCACTTTTTAGCCCTGGAAAAGAATTTGTAAAAGTGACTGTTTGGAAATAAAATAAAATATATCTTTAATTTAATAAAACAAACACAAATAAGCAAGTGAATCCTATCACCAAGGTATAGTTTCTGGAGTGTGTGTGTGTGTGTGTGTGTGTGTGAGAGAGAGAGAGAGAGAGAGAGAGAGAGAGAGGGAGGGTATGTACATGGTATGGTTCATTTGAGATTACAGAATAAAGCAGTTGATTCAACACTCATGACAATGTAAGAGGACAAGATGATTGAGTGAAATGGCAGTTAAAAGTTAACCTCCGTGAAGTTTGGGAGAATCACCAATGCTTTGTTTTGCTTTTAATTTGTTAATTAAAGCCAATAATTCTTCTTCTATAAAGAGTCAGTCATAGAAAATTTGCAAAAATATATTTCAATAGTATTATTATTTTAATACTTTTTATTTCTTACTATACTTTTAAATAGTTATCTGGAATCCTTACAGCCCAAAATACAACTCCTAACAAATTTGCTATCTTAAACATTTACTTTAAATTGTACTGTTCTCTATAAATTATTTCTGTGAGCAATGCTATAGAATATTTAATACATATTAGTTGTAATTGAAAATTTTGAACATATGAAAATAATTTTCAGTAAAGACTTAGCTTATAACTTTTGCCTATGATTTTAAAGTAAGAGCTGTAATATTCTGCTTTGTAGATTTAGGGTTGGCAAAATTAGTTGGAAATGTTAATATATCAATCATTTAAAGGTTACTTGAAGGTTTGACATTTTGCCTTGAAGATCAAGTATCAAGTTTAGAATAAGTCAGTTGAGGCTCCATTAAGGCAAAGTTCGAGGTAGGTTGTTTTCCCTTAATAACAATAATAATAGTAATAGTAACCTATTACAGTTTCAGGTGCTACTTTATGTTGAACTGTTGTTAGTTCTGCTTCGTTTCTAGGTAACATTTTAAGTATGACTTAGGTGGTCTGTTTCAAAAGACCTGCTTAGCATCCTAAAAATCTAATAACATCTCTTATGGACTATATCTTAGAATTAAATTTTAGTTGCAAAGATACTTTTAAAGGCCTGTCATATTCCACAACAGAAGAATCTGTGGGTGCCATTTATCCCACCATGTAGAAACAGAACGAGTTTTGAATCAATATTTTCAAACACTCCCCAAAGGAAACATGTTTTTCTTGAGTCCCAACAAAGCTTTATTATATCCTTCATTTAGCTTATTTGTCATTAGTAGACAGGAATTATTGTGTGTCAGGACAATAAGGCGGGTTGAGGAAGTCCTTGACAAATAGTACTTTCCTCTTATTTGTGGTTTTTCTTTCTATGGATTCCATTAAGATATTAAAATGGGAACTTACAGAAATCAAAACTCCTAAGTTTGAAATTGCACAGCATCTTGAGTAGTGTGATGAACATCTCACCATCCTGCCCCATCTTGGCCAGATGCCAATCAGCCTTTTGTCCAGGGTCTCCACGCGGTATGTGCTCCCTGCCCTTTGGTCACTCGGTAGCCCCTATTACAACAGGCAACAGTGATCACGTTGGAAAGTATGTTGTATCAAGATATAGGGTTTGTTATTTGGTGCAACTTTAGGCATCCACTGGGGACCTTGGAATGTTTCCCTCAGATAAGGGGGCACTTACCCTCCAGTGTTTAGAACATACTATAGAGTAAATGTGTATAAAGATATGACCTTACCTTCCTAAGCGTAAGAGTCAGTAATATCACTGTAGTGGCATTGGAACAAATATGAAACTTGTTATAAACTCCTGCCCATATTACATCAAAATATAAGTAAAGGAATAAGTGGGACTGAGGGAGACTGACCTCAGGATTGGGAGAATGTTGGGACTGGCACAGCACTCTCTTCCTCTTCCAGCCGGAATCCCCAGGGGTGAGGTGAATGGGGCTTATATCATTGTACACATGAATGAATGTGATTGACATAATGGATGTGTTATTCTATCAAATCCAATTACATGAATATTATCAACCGACTAAAACATCTAATTGCTGATTACATAACCGTTATTGAAATTCTTCTCATGTTTTGAATTGAAGTTATATACAGAACTATAGCTCAGTTATGATTTATGGGAACAAAATGTTTGGCTATATGTGTGTGTGTGTGTGTATGTATGTGTGTGTGTATATATATATATATACATGTGTATATTTATATATATTTATAATTTAGATATATAGAATTTTGCAAGACAGTTCATGTAAACCTAATCTTGATGTGAATCCCTTTCTCCCAATAAACACTGCCCCCCAGTCCCCATGAAGCTGTGCACAAAAGCACCAGAAGGAAGGAAGGGTACAGGTTCTAGAAGTTGGGAGGATGCAGGGTTCTGGCTGGCTAGCATCTGGAACAAGAATCAGCCCTCTCTCTGCTGTGTAAGCAAAGAGGGAGTGAATAAAAGGGCAGAGTACCCAAATGATACTCTCATTAGTAGAAAACCATTCTACCAATCAATTTTAACATTGTGAAGAAGAATAGAGAGCCAAACAGGGAAATGGCAGAGACTGCCGAGGCCCTATCTTCCTCTCTTGAAGAGCTTAGGACTTAGGGGAGGAGTAGAGGTACACACCACTGCAATCTCCAACACGCAGCGGCCTGCACACTTGATGGCTTCACTGTGCATGAGGTCACGAATGCTGAAAAATCAAATAGGTAACTTCTTCTGAAGTGAGGGAGAGGAATTGCCTTTCTTCGCTGAAAGAAATGAGGGAGCAATATGTTAATAAACCATAACAATACAAAGCAGGAAGTAATGAGCACTAAAAGAAAATAGTGAGGCTTTAGAGTTCTGTGGGAATACAGAGAAAAGGACCTTGCCTTTCCTGGAGTGATGAGAGAAGACTTCACAGAGAAGGTAGGGCTACAGGTGGGCCTGGAAGGTTGGGTGGAATTTGGATTGCCCAGAAGGTAGAAAGGCGTTCTAAGATGAGCAGATATTATGAGCTGGAGCAGAAATGTGCAAAGAGTTGGGGAGTAGATGAAGCCAGCTGGATGATAGTGTTATCACTATTTATTTTAGCTTTTTTTGACATGTTTTATATTAATTCACTTAAAAGTAAATGAGTCAACTCTATCTTGAATATTGTTGAAGGAAACACTTATTTAACAAACATTTAAATTAATGCTTTTAAAAAGCCATATTTTAAGTTTTAGTTGTATCTTAGTTTAGAAATAAACTTAAACCCATGGAAAAACAGCTATATTTTAGGTAAAGGTTGAAATTAAAATTTTATAAAGTGACCTATTTTTAGATCTATAAAACACTAGAGTGGTTACAAAAGAAACAACATGATTTGTTAGAATGCCTCATAGAAATAATTCACACAGCCGGAGAGAAACCTTACACCCAAACAGCTATTTTCACATTACTCTTAAATTAAAAAACGCTCAGGTTTTCATATTTCTTTAGGACATAGAACAGATTTTAAACCATGCCTTATTACAACTTGTGAAATTGGGAAAAAAGAAATTGGACCATGTATAAAACTATAGCAGTTTAATAAAACATAGTATAAGCTTTTTTCTTTTTTAATGCCAGTTAAATGAAAACAGTTTATAGTCAATTTTCTGCCCCTAGATTTTACCAAAAAATTCTAAGGAAGTCTCAAAAATATTTACATTTATTTTAAGATAAAAGGGTAAGAAAACAAAATGCCACAGTGTATGTTTTAAATTCATCCTTAGATCTGATCATATCTACCCTCGAGGGAAATTCCAGTGGGAGGAAATAGAACACCTAAAGTTCACTTGTTCAAGGTCATGATAATCTTGTTCAAGGTCATGCATTAGTAATCCTTCCTTCTTTCCTCTCTCCCTCTTCCTTCTTCCCTTCCCCCTCCCTTCTATCCTTCTTTCCTTCTTCTCCTACAATATGCTAGACATTATAGCTAGATATTGACTCTTTTCACCTGCTCTGGACCCCGACCTCTACATAGGCACTGAGACTTTCAAGCTTCTCTGCCAGGCCCACTGCCTGCCTGCTTCATTCTTAACTGACCAGGATCTGTAGTAGGACCACTGGGGCTCACCAACCTGCAGGAGAAGGAGAGGCTAAATTTTGGATCCAGTACTGTATTTAATGGTTTGTGCTGTTTTCAGACTTATCCTAATGTTTGGATAATCATGTTAATTTTAAAACAAATATGTTTAATAAGTCAAGTCAGGTTGTGACTTCCACTTCTGGATTGAGTTGTCTAAATACTCATTCATAGACTAATATATTGTATCTCCATATTTAGCTCTCTGGCTTCTGTCTGAGGCTACAACAGTAATTCAGGACAGTTGTAGTTACACCCACTTGGCTGATATTTAATTTGTTAATTAAGCCTATATATGACACTGTGAGAAAGCAAAAATATTGAGCCATGTGCATTCTTTAATAACAAACACCTTAGATTCTAATAAATTATGTTAACAGCAATACACAAGCAAGGAAGACTACACTTATGCTGTAAGAGAGGAGCTATCTCTACTTGGAGCAGATCATAAACAGTTTTCTAGAGTAAGAGGAGCACTTTTAAGTAAATACATTTTCACTGTCAAGAAATAGCCACCAAAATGGGAGAAGGAAGGGATTCTAAACCTAGGGGGTTGAGATGGTTATGTAAGATCCAAGTAGATAATTCATTTTCTAAGTGCCTAAACTTTTCCAAAAGTGTGTTCTAACCCATTTATATACGCCGAGGTCATCCATACAAATAGAGGCTAGGAGTACTTGATAGAACAAATGCACAGAAAATCAGTAAAGATAGAGAAAACTTGAACAACATCATCAACCATATTTTCCTAATTGAGATTTATAGGGCGCTCCACCCACCAAAGGCAAAACACACTCTTTTTTAGTGTACATGGAATATCACCAAGATAGACTGTATGTTGGGCCATAAAACAAGATCAATACATTTTAAATGATTTAAATCATACAGAGTGTTTCCTGTACAAAGCTGAATTAAATTAGAAATCAGTAACAGAAAGATATCTGGAATATCTCCAAACATTTTGAAATTTTAAAAAAAAACACATTTTAAGTAACTCAAAGGTCAAAGAAAAAAATCACAAGGAAATCAGAAACAGTCTGATCACATAAAAGCACAGCATATTAAAATTGGTGGGATAAAGTCTAGCAAGGTTGAAGAATACAAGGTCAATGAACAAAACAATCATTTCTTCTACACACTAAAATGTGCAATTGTACCAAAATTATATATATATATATATATATATATATATATATCTCCACAATAGTTCCAAAAATGGAAAAACTTAGACATGAGTAAAAAAGTATAAATCTGTATGCTAAAATGACAAAATACTATGGAAAGAAATCTGTGAAAACCTTGATAAGTGAGAAACATAATGGTTATGGTTTAAAGGACTTGATATAGTAAAGATGGCAATTCTCCATAAATTTATAAACAATTTAATGCAACTCCTATCAAAAACGCAGACATATTTTTTTGTAAATATAGACAAATTGTTCAGTTGTGTAAAATGTGTGGTCCTATCATTGCAGTTGAAACAGCCAGGACAAGGGTATGCAGGTTACATGATAGAAATTGCGGGAGTTTGAATACTGGATTCGAATTTGTTCTGGGTACAGGGATGAATCTTGATTCCATAATGGGCTGAAACTGCTAGGACAGTGAGAGTGATTCTCGTTAGCGCTTGTTTTGTGGATCCAACATTCTCTATAGATCGGGCCTGGGGAAACAAGTTACTCTGAGGACACAGTAACCCTCCATTTATCTTCTCATTTCCCAAGAGAGTTTCCTAATATTGACTTGCCTATCTTCACCTTTTCTTCTATATCCTTTCAGGCCACTGTACCAAAGATAAGACCTTTATCCAACCCAGTTTTCAGGAAGCAAGAGCACATGCCAATTGCATTATATCCATATTTGCTTTATCACATGGTGTGTTATCATGTGTTTTTTTTTCATTTAAAAAAATTAACTCCAATTTCCAAAGTTCCAATTAAATAAGCTTATATGAGCATTCCTTTAGTATAAGTATCTACTCCATATGACCCAATTCATTCTCCTGTCTTCACAGTTGACCACAGCCAAGAAGGGTCACACTTGGTTCCCTTTGACCAAGTGAGATATGACTTCTGGCAGAAATCCTTTCTGATGGAAATAATCCAAAGTCATATTATGTTAACAGCCTGATAAGGGGTGTTAATGATATTGCTTAATATTTAGCCAGCCTTTTAAAATTTTCAAATTTCTCTGGCATTTTTTTAGTTTATACTGATTATACATAAATATAGAGTATATGTTATTTGCCTACTGTCTTGCATGACAGAGTTAATTCATAATCCCAAATCCACAGTTTAGTAAATACTTTTTCTACAAAACCTCTAAGAAGTGGTGTTATTAAACAGTCCTGTAAGCATTATATTATGTCAGTAAATTTAAACAATACCTTGGGTTTTAGAAGAGCCATTTATTTTGCATGTTTCTTTATTGCAGTGGTTAATAAGTGATTTTTTGCCTTATTTCAAAAGTGATTTGACATAGTATGATCTTTATGTTTACCAGAAAAGTGTCAGATCTAAACTCAGTTTTTTCCCCATTTACATTTCTATATCTTCATCTCTTGCTTTGTCATAAGGGTAATTAGAAATAAATATCGCCCCAAATTAAAGATTATATAATCTTTAAAGATTAAATAATATACCTAGAAATGTGATTTATATTTGTATTTGAATATTACTATATCTGAATATATATGATAAATTGTAGTCAAAACACTAGAACTACACTCTGGGGAAAGGCCATATCAGAAGCAATGAGATTATTCATATTTTGTACTCTATCCATTAATAAATTGTCTGATAAGCTACTTAAAAAAGATACTGTATGGAATTTGAAAAGCAGCTGTGGGATTTTGTCAGATGACCCATTTTCTTCATGAGTTTGAATGATGGAAAGAACAAAAGTAGTACCTCAAGGTTGGCAGCAGGTGGGGAGTTTTCCCAGCTTCTTTCTTCTCTCAATCCTCCTGCTCCCACCTGTCTTTGGTTTGGCACCTTCACATTCCACTTCTTCTGACGCCACATGTTGCCAGCATCCTGGGCCTCCTGGTTCTCCGCACTTGTCTTATGTTACTTTACCCACTTCTTCTCTTGGCCCCTCCAGCTCCTGAGCCAGGATAGTCATGGGTCACACACCCAACTGCATTCAGTGTATATTTTAGATGGACTTAAAGAACAGCAGTAATAAATACAAAACTGGCTTTCCTGGAACCTTCAATGGATGAGTTTCAAGGTCTTTTTGGAGCAAGACATTGATTCTTAAGAATGAATAGCAAAGTCATGTAATCAATAAGTCAGTGGTTCCCCAGAACAGTGGGCAGTACCACTCCCAAAGGGAGGTTTGAATAATTCAGAAAGTGTTTTTTATTGTTTCAGTGACTCATGAGCCCCGCTGGCATGAAGTGGTGGGGGCTAGGCATGCTGTACATTTTGTTGGGTAGGGTGGTCCTGTATGAAGGAAACATTTTTTGTATACCACATGACTCCCAAAAGCCCCTCTGTATATTCGTGAAATCGAAAAAACAATCCTGTTGAGAATTCTTTTAAAAAATTTTTTATTGGCTAGAACTCCACTCTACCATAAAAATAAACAATGAAGTATGGTCTACTAAGTTTTAGTTATATACTATTTTTCAGGAAGGCAAATGCTTTTTAAGTTTTTCTCAGAAATTTACCAAGAATTGTTTACTGTTGCAGAAAACTACCTCGGTGGCAGGAAGACCACGTGAACTTGAGTCTCGGAGGCAGCATTGCCTTAGTGTGCGTTTATGGCATCACAGCCACGTCTGTCCCATGCATGTGGGCCTCTGGCTCTGGCACTGTGTCTCCTGGTGCAGGGCCTGAGCAGTTATATATTGAAAAATGCATTATTTTGTTACAAATTACTTTATTTCTATTTCTTTTTATAGTACAGCCAGGTCAATATATTGATTTTTCTAGATTATTATTTCCTACTACATTTTTATATAGTAGATAGAGCTACATATATATGTAAATATATATGTGTGTGTTTGTTCTTTTGGAGGGACCATTTGAGCTCATAGAATTAAGTTAGTGTCTGCAGCAATTAAGCAGACTGGTAACAACTAATTAGATGCAAAAGTTGCATAAGTTATTTAGGTGAACCTAAGAAATGCTAATTATATAAGCCTGAAAAAAATTGGTTGGAAATTATTGACATATGTATTGATTGATGTTTCCATTGCGTATAAGTGTTGCTATGCACAAATGATAAGACAAAGTCATATAAAAGTTGGCCTTACAATACAGATGTCTAATCGGCACATGAGTCATCCTCATCAACTTTTCGCCGTGCTGACCGGTCATGTAATGAAAATGGATGGCACCTGAATGAGAAAACAATTATGTGACTCTCTGAAGGAGGCTGGCCATACCCAAAGGATAAACGAAAGACTTCAAGCAAAACTAACAGCAACGTAATGAGCTACGAAGTGACAGGCACAAGCAGAAGCAGATCATGTCGGCCTGAAGCGGCCAGGGCTGGAGCTGCTTCACTGCCCCCTTTAAACAGAAGCGTCTGCTCAGCATGCGGCTGAGAGACAGCTGACGGCGAATGAGGCCCCACAGGTAGGAGCTGCTCCTCACACTCAAAGGACGGAATACGGAGACGGCATATTTATTTATTTTTGCAATTTGCGAGGAAGCAATTGCCTGAAATGAATCAGTCCTTTCAAACCCACTCCTCTGAACAAGAAACCTCAAGGTCAACAGCCCAATCACACAGTGCAGAAGATATTGCCATATTTACGTGATTCAGTGGAATGGCTGGAGTCATTTTCACAGGACTATTGAGAATGTGTCATTTGCATAAATATAAATAATGTGCTGATTATTGTTTCTTAAGAAAAATAGGCATTCAAACCTAAGCACCCTAAAGCGTAATTTAAAGGCACTGCCCTGGAGCCTTGTATTGTGTTCAGTTTCTCTTCTGGAAATCGCACTCACATCACATACAGTTCTGGGTCCAGGCCAGAAAGCAGAAGAAATCCAACTTTAAGTGGAAGAAATACTCCAGAAATACCTACTGCTCCTCAAGAAAGATATGCTTAATAGGAAAACAGTGTTTTCTCACATAAAAATCTCAGTTTTATTTAAGAAAATATCGAATCACAGTGACAATATAGTAAACAAAAGATGTCTTTCTATATTGAAATGCTGGTAGTTTTCTAGACATGAGTAATTGGGTATGTCTTATGAGCATCTACCAAGGAATAAAATAGAGGTCATAAAATGTCAAGACATGATAGGACGTATTTACAACCTCATAAAACAAACTGGCATTTTAATGTCTTAATCTGGTCACTTTACTATGTTTGTGTATGGGTGCTCACTGCAAAGTCCTGTCTGCGCTTTGAACACAGAACATGTGAAAGATAAAAAGCACATGGTAGGCGAGCGATACAAATGCCATTTTCTTTATGATCTTTATTTTTAGGTTGGCAACAATCTGCCAACAGGACCAAGGTAATAATATATCTTTATAATCACTTGTAAGATCCTGCATAACTTTTCTAACACTATATTCAGGCCCTAACAAATCAATTTGTGAAGCGAACACAGCAGGTGGAAGTTAAGAAAAGTTAGTGCAATATGATGTTATAAATATAAAGAAAAGCATGTGTGTCTTTCCCAAACTTGTTTTAATATATTTTTTTACAGATGGCAGTTTTCTTTAGAACATTAATTAGTTCAGTGTTTGTGTGATTTTTATGGGAAGGAGGTGTGAGTAGCTGGCACAATAGCAATAAAATGCAGTGAGCCCTAATACATAATTCATTGTAATAACAGTGAGGGACACACGCTAGGTGACAGATTTTAATGGACTGGTAAATGAATGACCAAGAAAATAGAGAACGTCAGTTTCCATACAAAAAGTAGAGGTCACTGGGTAAATAAAGTGGAGACATGAAAGCACATTCTTAAGCAAATGTGTCTTTAAAATGTGCAAGATCCAATTATTCCTTTCTGATCAACAGAATGATAAAAGTTTTATCGACTAGTTTCAGATAGAAAATGAGATTCTTTAAGAAGTCGTCTCTTACATTCCAGCTATGATTTAGATAGATAGTTCAAAGAGAGAAAATAATTTCCCTTAAGTTGTGTGGGGCAGCAGCCCCCAACCTTTTGGCACCAGGAGCTGTTTTTGCCATGATTAGGGGTCAGGGACTGGGGGTGGGGGAGCAGGGGTGGAGAGGCATGGGGTACCAGAGGGTGGAGACAGGAGGTGGAGCTCAGGGGAGCTTCCCTTGCAGCCCAGTTGCTAAGAGGCCCCAACCCATTCAAGTCCATGGCCTGGGGGTTGGAGACCTCTGGTTTAGAAAACTAAGATGCAGGTGGGAAATAATCACTATTATTATTACTAAACTGGCTGCTTCCATTCACTGAATCTGAGACAAATCTGACTGATTTGCATACACATTCATGGCTGCTTTTGTTAAGCAACCTCTATTTTAAGTTTTGTTCTTCACATTACAGTTACAATTTAAAGGAGATAAAATGGATATACTTTGTTTAAAGATATCAGTGGAGCAAAATTATTTCCATACTCAAGAACAGATCCAAACACAGACAATTGACTTATTCATACAATTTAAGGGTTATTACAAGGTCCTTTGTGACCAAAAATATCTATTTTCCTACCAGCTTACTATCTTATTTGTTTCTTTTCTTATATGAAGTAACATTACTGCAATTAGATGACTTTTCTTGGAAGAAGAATCAATAAATAGCCTTATTATGGTTTTTATATAGTATTTCTTATAATATTCAGAAGGTAGCTATTAAAAATATTCTCTGGTGGCACTGACCTGAGGGAAAAGGGAGGGTGGCCGCTAGATTAAAGCAAGCCTCCCATCACCCTTCTCATTTCATTAGCATTAGGATTAATTTATTAAATTAGCTAGAGCTCACCAAAGCCTGACCCGAGAATTATGAGGCGGGAAAGCTCTTAAGTGTAAATATGTGCTGGAAACAGCAACAAAAATCCTTGGGGAACTGGTGAGCGGCTGCAGGGTGTCCAGCCCATGGCCCGTGGGCCACTAGTGGCTCAGGACGGCTCTGAATGCGGCCCAACACAAAACCATAAATTTACTTAAAACATTTTGTTTGCTCATCAGTTTTCGTTAGTGTTCGTGTATGTACTGTGTGGCCCAAGCCAACTCTCCAGAGTGGCCCAGAGGTGCCAAGAGATTGGACACCCCCAGTAAACTTTAACACGGGGGAAGAGCGCAGGGTCCGAGAGGAATCCAGGGTTTGAGAGGGTCACGGCAGTGCTCAGATGGCAGCACAGAAAAGACTGGTTTTACCCCTCCCAACATTACTCACTCCCTACCACGAGTAACGAACATGGACCTGCTTTAATTGTGTGATGGATATATTTATAACCAATGAGTATGTGTCTCTGCCTACAAATCAGGTGTGGAAAAATATTTTATCTTGACTTATTTTCCAGAAGTCAAGATAATTTGGGCTTGAGTCTGTTTCTCATAAGTCTAGCTGGAAATTCTAACTTAGGCATTCTTAGTATGTCCATTCCCTAGACTTGTGCCAATTATCTAGGACTTTATTCACCATTAGTAACCAGGAACCTTTTCTAGTTATTTGTTTTCAACCTGCTGCTCAGTGCCCCGGTTTCACGGTGATGTCTGGTAGTTTGGTGTTGTTCGTGGAGTGTATTTGCAACAACAGTGAGCCCTGGGTCTGGGACTCCACCCCTCACAAGGACCACGTGGCCTTTCTCCCTGAGATCTGGCCTCTACTCTATGCACTGCAGTGAGTGATAACAAAATTCCTTCTCACAGAATCTGACAAGTATCCATTCCCTATTTGAAGAAATCCCTCCCACTCTTTCCCCTCCCCTGTTAAAAGTTCACAGCAGCTTTCCCTTCCTTCAGAGATAATTTGCTTTAGATTAGAGTTTCATAAAAGATAAGAAATATATTTGCCTCCACATAGTTTCTGCTATTTGTCCATCCAACATTCCAGAGGCAAACAATTATAAAGGCTCTCTCCCTGCCTCAGCTGAGGGATTGGGGGAAAACGCCAGGAAAATAATGCAGGTTAATGTTTCAATAGATTATATTGTCATAGAGGAATGGCCTCACACATTGATGTCACTAAGAAAACTTAGTGACTGTAAAGAAATTCATTACAAAATACAATTTTAAAACAAATACACAATGGGTAAATTATGACAAGGAGTTTAGTCTTGTGCATCATTCATGGAATATTTTGGAGACATAGAAATTAAATCATACTTAAGGAATATTTCATGTAACATACTCATTGAAAATAGTGAAACTATACAAAATTAAAACAGGAAAATCTGGAATGTATGGTTACTACACTCAATATAAAGAGATGTTGAATAAAAACAAATATAAAGTCACTGAATCTGTAAGTTAAAATGATTGAGAGTAAAGTAATGAGGAAGCTCTTCTACCAAAGCTATTAGAAAGTGCATTTGCCCTTACTGATTTTGTCTCTTTTTAAATGTTTTCATGTATTTTATATTCAGGTTCAGTGGGCAGAGAGCTCTGGGCTCTGTCCAGAGAAGGGGAGCATCCTCTGGGTAAAAGGAAAGTTGAACTTATTGGGAAAGATATGTGTCTAAATTATGTTTACCATTTCCAGTATTTTCATTTCCAGGGAGGACATTCATAGAGAAATGTATCCTGACTTAGGAAGTTCAAGCTGAGTTTAATTATATTTCATCTAGTTGCATGTAACCTCTGCCAATGATTCTCCTCTTTTATACTTGTTTTCAGGCGTTATAGGATTGATTAAAGAGTAAGAAGAGAAAGAAATAGCAAGACACACCAGGAACAGACAAATGAGAGGCTAAGAACAGTTCCATACAATTTGTCTTCAGATGCTAAAAATGACTCTATCTGAAGTACTTACTATAAGCCTTTTTTTCCTCAACTCAGAAGGGTATTAGATGTATATAGCAGAAAGAGAAAGAAAACAAGGAGCTAAAATTCCAAATAGAAATTTTTTATTTCACCATTTTCATTGAGTGACTGTGGCAGATGGTGGCAGCAACCGTGGGACAATTAGGTTGTGAGGAACGTCATGCACTAGACATGCTGGGTCAAAGGGCCCCTGAAAAGCTTAAAATGTTTTCTAACATTTTCCACACCATTATTTCTCTTTCCATTCTAATATTTTTAAAGTGTTCATTTTAATCTACATTTTAAAGTAGAAGTGGAAAAATGGGACTGCCTATTGGAACCATCAGTGATGATGACATAGGATTTATCAATTTAATACTTTTAGGAAGGTTTTAGTCCTAAAACTAAGCTGGTAAATTAAGATCAGAAGAAATTAGTTCTTGGATCATTTGTGTTAATCATACAATTCTGTTTTTTTTTTAAGCTAGTCAAAATCCACCTAAGACTCAGTTTATGTTTAAACAACATGTTCAGTATTTCAGTATAAAATCCAAAGGGATGGAGATCTGACTGAGGGTTAAGTATTGGGAATAATGGTCTCCTACCGGAGCCTCTAAGGTTAGGCAGGGCTGATGGGTGGGAGAGGTTACAAGGACAAAGATGATCAAGCTGATTTCACCAGGTGATTTGAAGGAAACAAACAGGGGGATGTGACAGATGGGTGCTGTGGGTCCATTCAGTTTCCTACCTCTTTAGGGTCAGAAAACGCCACACTGAGCTTTGAATGAAAACTCTGAGCTGAGGGAAGCCCAGACTGAAATCATTCTTTCCCAACAATCCAGTCCCTGAATAACTAAGGATTTTCCCCCTCATTTTAGTGCCCCTTCCTCTCCTTCCTGCTGTGCTTGCTGAGTCCCTACTGACCTAGAGCCTGGCTACTATGGCTAGATATCATGCCTCTTTTCATTAAACTTGGCCTCGATCCTGATATTTGGTTTCTCATTAAAACTCTGTTTCAAGGGGTTGATGTGGAAAGGAAAAGAGGTATAATATTCAAATGTATTAACTTGGCTATTTTGATCATATTATATTAAAATATTTTGTAGAAGAAAATTGAATAGAAGATTTTAGAAGTGTGTTTTGGATTTAAACTACTTGTTACATCTATTGATCAACTTACAGTTTACAATGAAGTTGATAGAATTATCGTTAAAGCTAATTTAGTCCATGTTTTGTTTAAAGCTTTATTTTTGAAAGATGTTGCAAAACAACCCTGTTGACCTGTTGTATATGTAAAAAAAAAAAAGACATCAAATGATTATCTGATAGTTTTAAATCATAGAATTTTTAGAATCAAAAGTTCTTTAAAAACTCATCTAGCTGCAGAACATAAAAAGCAGCAGTGTATGACTGAAGCATAAGAGCATTCACTCTTTCCTACTCAAGTCTGAGGTTCAGGCATATGAAGGATTGGCTTTCACGGTTCCACATCATAAGACACAGGTTCTAAAGCATAAGTAACCATTTTATTTAGTCTATTAACTTCAGACACCCAGACCATGAGTCAACTCAGCAATGTGACATTTCACTTCTAGCTCTTGCTGTCCTTTATAATAATATTCAGGGAAAATCATATTTTACAGTTGTTTAGTAGGTACAAAATTACCCAGAAGATATAAATGGGAGGTAATGAACCTATGCTCTGAAATTAAAGGACGGGTTAGGAAATTACTAAAGAAATATTTTGGTATTGCATTCTTAAGGACCAAGGCGCTTACATTTAGTCTCACCATATCAGATATGCTGAGTTAAAAAATAAAAAAAAATAAAGAAAATAAAAGAGATGTTACTTAATACATGCAAAGTATAATCAGACAATAAATGGTATTTTAAAAGAAAATTTTCATTAATTTAACCGAGGATGTGAAAGACCTGTACTTGGAAAATTATAAGACACTGAAGAAATTGAAGAAGGTACAAATAATGGAAGCATATACCATGTGTGTGTATAGGAATAATTAACATCATTGAAATGCCCATACTACCCAAAGCAATGTATAGATTCATTGCAATTCCTATCAAGATAACAATGATGTGTTTCGCAGAACTAGGATAAATATGCCAAAAAAAAACTATATGGGAACACGAAAGATCCCAAACAGCAACAGCAATCTTGAGAAAGCAGAGCAAAGTTGGAGGAATCATGCTACCTGATATCAAACTATACAACAAGGCCATAGTAATCAAAACAGCATGATACTGGCATAAAAACAGCTATATAGATCGATGGAACAGAATAGAGATCCCAGAAATAAACCCGCAGGTTTAAGACAATATTTGACAAAGGAGGCAAAAACATACAATGGGGTAAAGATAGTCTATTCAGTAAATGGTGTTGGGAATATTGGACAGATATATGCAAAAAAAATGAAACTAGACCATCTTCTTACACCATGCACAAGAGTACATTCAAAGTGGATTAAAGACTTAAATGTTGCCCTAATCAATGTGGCTCAGTTGGTTGGGCATTATATCCTGCAAAGCCAAAGGTCGCAGATTCCATTCTTGGTCAGGGCACATGCCTGGGTTACAGTTTTGGTTCCTGGTCAGGAGCAAAGGAGAAGCAATTGATCTGTGGTTCTTTCTCACATTGATGTTTCTCTCCCCCTCTTTGTCCCTTCCTTCCCCTCTCTCTAAAAATAAATAAATAAGTAAATTTTAAAAAGACTTAAATGTCAGTCTTGAAACCATAAAAGTCCTAGAAGAAAACATAGGCAGTAAAGTCCTGGACATTTCTCCTATCAGTATTTTTTCTGATATGCCTCTTCAGTCAAGGAAAAAAAAAGTAAACAAATGGGATTTCATCAAACTAAAAACTTTTTTCACAGCAAAGAAAACTAACAATATGAAAAGTCAACCCACTGAATGGGAGAACATATTTGCCAATCGTACAGCTGATAATGGCTTAATATCCAAAATTTATGAAGAACTTATATCTCAACACCAAAAACACAAACAATCCAATTGAAAATTGGCAAAGGACATGAATAGATAGATGTCATGTCTATCTATTGGCCAGATGGCCAATAGGTATAGGAAAAGATGGTCAACATCACCAATTACCAGAGAAATGCAAATCAAAACCACCTTGAGATATCATATCATACTCATCAGAAAGTCTATCATCAGTAAGTCAACAAACAACAAGTGTCAGTGAAGATGTGGAGAAAGGGGAACCCCTTTGCACTGTTGGTGGGAATGCAGACTAGTGCAGCCACTGTGGAAAGTAGTGTGAAGTTACCTCAAAAAATTAAAGATAGAACTGACTTATGACCCTGTAATGCCACTTCTGGGAATTTATCTGAAGAAATTCAAAAGAATGCATGCACCCCTATGTTCATTGCAGCATTATTTACAATAGTCAGGATTTGCAAGCAGCCCAAGTAAGTGTCCATCAGTGGGTGAGTGGATTAAAACAGCTGCAGTACACGTACACTACTCAGCCATAAAAAAGAAGGAAATGTTACCCTATGAGACATCGTGGATGGACTTGGAGAGCATTATGCTAAGTATGAAATGAGCCAGTCAGAGAAAGACAAGTACCATATGATTTCGATCATATGTAGAATCTAACAATTGAAATGAGCTAAAAACAAAATAGAGATAGACTCATAGATCGAGCAGTCATTTCTTCTCTTAAGCACTAGGAGGACCTATCTTTTTCTTTTCATTTGGGAGGCTCTGGGAGCTTTAATATAGCATTGAGAAATAGCTCCTTCTAACCCACGATTGGCTGACAGCTCTCAGCATTATGGGGTGGGAGCTGGGTGATGTGGTGGAGGGATTGTGCAAAAAAGAACTAAAAAGAGAACTCATGGGCACTGACAACAGTGTGGTGCTCGCTGGGGGTCATTGGTGGGGGAAGCTGGGGGAATAGAAGGTGAGTAAATAGTGATGGAAGGAGTCTTGACCTGGGCTGGCGAACATACAACACAGTGCAGAGATGATGCACTGTGGAATTGTGCAACTGAATCCCGTATAATCTTGTTAACCAGTGTCACCTCAATACATTTAATAAAAAGGAAAATAGGAAATCTTTAATTAAAATAACTTTGAAACATAAGTAAATTCTGGCTAAACCAAGGATATTAGAATCAGGCAGAGGTGTGCTTGTAAACCCTCTCTCAATAAAATAAACCCCTGTCCTGCAGTACCTGTCAGTTTCCATGGTATAAATATCCCCACCATGACAAATTTCACACTGCCCAGGTAAGTTTACCAAATGTGGAACTGGGGAGAGATGTGTCCCACTATCCTGTACACCAGCACAAATTGAGGACAGGGCACCACTATGTCAGGCCAGATGACAGTCACTTTACCTAAATTAAAAAGTGTTTCTAACTCATAAAAATTGATCTGTCTAGCATTGTGGAAGGATAGCCTAACAGAAATTAATATTCTAGATAATGAATATTTCATCTTGAGCACTGAAATATTTCAAATAGTGACTATTTCTTTTAAAAATATCTGCAAAATGTATGTTATATTGTTCTGCCTGCAGAGCTTAATTTTCTCAGCTGCCAATGACCCAAGGTTCACCGTTGACCTTATATTGTGCTGTGCAATGAGGAAGGCAGTGTAGATAGTGGTTAAAAGTACATGGTCTTAAGCCAACTGTTTGGGGGAAAAAGGTGCCTCTGTCACTAACCACCTGTGTAATACCAGTTACCTAGATTGTATATATTTTATCTTTCATATCTGTAAACTGGAAAACTTATCAGTACAATCAGTTTTTGTTATTTACGGTAGTTATGTTTTATAGCGTTACCACACACACTGAATTGGTGAATATAAAACCATTGCTCCTAAGAGAAACATAGGGTTTGTTTCCTGTGAGCTGGTTTATCAATCAATCAATATATAAACTTGTTTTATGAGTATTTCTGTTTAAAGACACCTTATTTAAAATATATTCTTGACTCATTTGCCTTGAACTCACAGCCAACAGCACTCTATAGCTCATGCATGAACAAAGCTGATCTAACACACATTTTCTCCCTAAGTCACACCATGGCCTCCTTGCTCTTAGGAACACAGGATAACAGTACACTTGAGGGTAATTTTTAAGCAGCAAAATCACCAAAACTGCCATAAAAAGCACAAAAAATGTGAAAATGGTGGCACTAAACAGACTGCAAAAGGACCTGGCTTATAGCATGAGACCTGAAACAAGAAGGTGGAGCTTCACCTAGTTTGAACTCAGCAGGGAATGCGTGCATCACTACTCTAATTTTTTGCCATTCTGTGCATGCCCACATCTGGGAATGCCTGCAAAAGCATCGCTTTGGGGGCTGAAATGACTGCTAGCGATTAGGCAGTTCACAAATACAGACTCTGCCAGTAATGATGGCCAACTGTACTATAGGGTGTTAATACATGTACATTGCAACAGTAGACAATCAATATATGGCAGCTTAAACTACAGTGTTAAATGTAGGAATTGTTATAGTATACAGTTATTCCCTTATGCCTTTACTAATTTTCCCAGGTTGACATTCCAATATTCTGTCTTTTTATTTTATTTTGTCTATTTCCCAGTTCACTGATGTTTACAGCTAAGCTCCCACTTTTTCTCACTGTCACTGGTGTGAATGGCTGCAGCCTTTGAACCCCCCCACACACACACACCCTTGGCAAAAACAGTTCAGCTGACTATTTAACGAGTCTGAGTGAGGACTTAGTACTTGAGTCTTCAGCTCCATTGCAGTTATTTTATTTATTCACCTTTTGCTTTTATTCTCAACATGCTGGCTGCATTCCAGGTGTTTGAGGTTACCATAAATCTCCCTTTTAAGTATGTGGAGTTTTAATATCATTTCAAAGAAATGTTCAGACTGTATGTTTATGAAGGGTTTTGGACAAGAGCCCTCCTTTGTCCAGGAGCTATGAACTGTTCATGAGCTTTCCTAGGGGAGACACTCAGAACACATCACAGATTAGTGTTTCAGGACTGATTATAGTGACCTTTAAGGTAGAGCTTGTGGCACACTCCCTGGTAGATTGTATTGAAATATCACTTCCTCTACTCAATGTTTAACTGAATTCCATGGTCACAGAAGAAGAAACTGTTGCATGATGAGGCATGTTATGTTTTTGTGATAACAGAAAACACACAAAAGGCTCCTATTGTTTACCTTTTATTAACTTCTGAAGTCAAAATGTGGATGTCACCTGAAGACTTCACCTTACTGAGATGAAAATTTTGGTGGGGTGTAAAACTAACATATATATATATATATATATATATATATATATATATATATATATATATATATACACACACACACACACACACACACACATATATATATATACACACACACATATATATATATATATACACACACACACATGTTAAAAAAATAGACTGGGGATAGAAGGAATCCCTCACTGAACTTGGACATTATGAATTGCAGTAGAAGGTTTTAAATAACTCTTATGTTTATTTTAGAGTCTTAGATTTAGGTGTTTTGTAAAGAATTTTTATTTCAGATAAACCCCATGGTAAATCTTATCATTTTATGGTGGCTCAATTATATACATACTATTTAAAATCCAGGTCTTACAAAGGGTTAATAAAAATGAATTCCAATTCACTTTTTCAAAAAAAGGTAAATATATTAGGCCCTTTTCTTCATGTTTACTAAAAATATATTCCTGCTGCCTTTTCATAAGTGCTCCATAATTCCATTAACCACATTTTGTTGATCTCTAAATTCATACAAGCCTGAAATTTAAAGGTACAATTTCATATTCAATATCAATAGTGTTAAAACAACCACACCAAAAAATAAAATAAAATAAAACACCTCACAAAGGAAAACTATGTGTTACAATTGGTGTCCTTTTATGAGTTAATGTGCGTATGGGAAATATATTGTAAATGAAAATGTAACTGCTCTAGAAGAATAGGTAGCTTTGCTTTTTCTTTGTTTTACAGTGAGTTGGAAGTTCAGAAAACTATCCATCATGCAGTTACTAGAAGGGTAAATTAAATCAGAGGGCAGGAAAGAGAATAGAGGAGGCAAAAGGAAATAAAGGAAAAGCAGGAGGTGAGTTAAGAATGAGCTATTGCTTGTGAACTACCTTCTGTCTACAGAAATGATAGGAAAACGGCAGACAGGGCAACAGACAGAAAATTGCATCAGGCTTCAGTGTTTATGTTTTTGATGGAAATGTACAAATGATTTCCATCCCTTACAGTGCTGTCATGCTCCATCACTTTAGTCCATTTTCACCTTGCAGAGGAAGTCGGAGCGGGACCTCCTTCTCTGACGGCTAATTAATCTCTCACAAGCCTGCCCTCACCTCAAGTTAGTGACCCCTGAGCAGATTTCTTTCCCCCTGGAGCAGTCATTTCTTCTCTTGAGCAGTAGGAGGACCCATCTTTTGTTCTCATTTGGGAAGCTCTGTGAGCTTTAGTATAGCACTGAGAAATAGCTCCTTCTAACCTACAACTGTAAATGAATATATATATATATATATATATATATATATATATATATATATACACACACACACACACACACACACACACACCCAAAGAATGGAATTGGGTTTTAATGACAACAGACAAAGCCTGAATGTAAATTTTTAATTTGCACCATTTTTTCCAATAATACAATAATAAATAAGGACACATGTAACTTAGATTATGCAGTTTCTGTGTATATATATGTGTGTTTCTTAGCTCTTTACTGTGATGAAACAAATACACTTGTAACACCGATGCATTTTTCTTGAAAATACTACCAAATTTTGCAAATAGGAGAGTGCTTTTAGTTTAACAGCTAACTACGTATGTAAAAAAATTAAAAGGAGAATTTCATATATGTTGAAATGCTCCATTAAAAATAATAAAACCTATTTAGTTTTATTTTATTTAGTAACTAAAGTCTTCCTAAGTTACCACAAATCAAACATTTACAAAGTGTATATCTTAATTTCATCACAGTTGGAAATTTTATTTCAATAATGGCTCATAGAAGGTTAGACATATGAACCATACTTTAATATTTTTCTGATGCTGTCCACATATATCTTTCTTTTTATTGTAATTATCTGTGTTGCTTTTATATTCTCTTGCTTGTTTTGTGAAATTTTTTTATTTCTTTACTTTTTATTTCCCTTTAATTAAACACAAATGCCTCAGGTCAGCCATATATTTTGTGCCTTTAGAAAGCAGAAGACATATATGTTAATAGAATAGCTATTTCAAATATTAAAGACTCTGTCCATCTGTGCAAATATAACTTGACCTATATATGTATGGAAAACATACTGGACAAGAAAATAGGATCATTATAAATATTCGATTATTTACAGAGATGTATATGGTTCACATTTTCAGCATCTTCACATGTGTAGTGTTAGCACAGAGCAGGGTCCACTGTGTGTCAAAGCCCCCAAAATGGGAATGGGAGACTTTGGCAAAGGAAGTAGAGGTTTATTAGTTGAGGAAATGGTGCCATGCCCGGAGTCAAAAAAGAGCTAATGCTCAAAGACTTGGCTTCCTCATAGTTCCTAGGAGATACGTTATACCGGGGGAAGATGATTAATCATGGAGACTTAGGGAGTGAGGCTTGTGGCCGAGGTTGTGATTTCTACTGATTGGTCAGCACTAGGATGGGGGGTAGCAGATCCGTTCATCTCTTCCTGATGTCAGCTGGGGTGTGTGTGGCTTTGTCTAGTGTTTTACAAGTATGTGGTCAGTGGGGTGGTTCTGAAGCTGAAAGACAACTGAAGCCTAAAAGTTATCTCTAGTTTTGCTAAAATTCTGTCTCTGTGGTCAACAGGCCCACAAGGTTCTGTCCCTCAGATTATTTGATGTTAATCAGAATCTCATTGTCCTGAGAGCTTAATAACTAAGGGAGTGGGTGTGCAAGTGAGAAGGAGGCAGTGGGGCAGGTGCTGGGTGAGACCAGTTTAATCACAAGGGAAGAAAGGCAAACAAGTCGTATGAAACAAATGAAGTTTCAGAGCGGTTACAGTAGTCATTATTTAAAAAGGCTATACTGGATGCTGTTAACCGCACATCGTAGGGACTCTGAATTAGGTAGTTTTTCTACAAAAGGTAGTGAGTTCTGTTTCAGCAACAGTTTAATTTGAGGTAAATTATTTTTGCCTTTTAGGCTTGGTTTTATTCTTTGGTAAGACAAATGTACTTTGGTTTCAAACTAAATTCATGAATTTGGCCCTTACTCCTATGGTGGAACCTTCTTCAGTCTCAGCCAAAAGTCTGACCTTGCTCAGTAAGTTCCCTCTTCTCTGCTTGGCGTCAAGGTCCGGCGTCTTGCAGCAGCGCCTGGTCTCTGCTATCACCGTCCAGTCTCAGTCAAAACTCGGGAAGTCTCTTCTAGGCCTTCTGGAATCTTACTCCGTAGAGATGCCACCTAGACCTCAGCCCACAGTCCATAATAAATCGTCGTACAGACTGCTGCCATCTCCAGTGTGGCTCCCTTTTCTCAGGGGCCCGGCACTGGAAATTCTGGCATGTTAGCAACCCAGACTGTTCTCCCCGCTCCTCGGCTCAGTGAGATTTTGGTTCTCCTGGGGTTATGCCATTGTCGTTGAGAGGAGGGTAATGCTTCCAAGCAGAAAGACACTGCAGTTACGAAGCTCATGTTGAGTTTTCCCCTTCATTCAGGGACTTCCAAACTGCGCTGTTTAGTTCAATGCCAGCAACAGTTGCCTGATACAATTTGTGTAATTGTATAGCTGTTTATGGTAAGAGGAGAAGTACAGTACTGGTTACTGTGTTATTCTTAGAAATAGAAACCCTAGCAAGACATTTTTATTGTTAGATAAAGGAGATAAAGAAGATTTCGATAAGGAAGGCCAGTGGAGGGTGATGTCGGGGTCAGGAGCATTCACAACTGATGTAGATAGAGCCCGTGACTCAGGGGCTTTGCAACAGCTATATGAACACTTCAAAATATACTTTGAAGTGGAGGAGAGATGAACTTCAGCGAACAAGTCGGTAACACACGTGGTGACATGTCTGTGGAAGACAATAAGTATGTTTAGAAATCAGTAGTAACCTAAGTTTAATTTCCCTTCTTCTGCCACTAATCTTTAGCAGATAGCTATCCTCATACAAAGATAAGTCATTATAAAAAGGAACCAGAACTTATGAAGAATTGCAAAAATTGAAGAATAAATAAGTGAATATAAACCAAAATGCCCCTGAAGGACATACATTGCATCAGAAATGATCTAATTAAAATGATCAATAATTCAAACAAAATCTACTGATCAGAACTTAACTGAGTGATTGTGATATAAAAAATATACTTGTCATCTGTTCACGGCATTATTAATTACCTTCCACTCTTTATTTTTCAAATAGATTTATAAATAAAGTTAATTAAAAGCAATCAGACATCACAAATGAAGAGTGATACTATTGTATGCGTAGGTCGTTTCATTAAGAAACAGCCCCTTCGTAAAATGGAACAAAGGCAAAACTGCGCTTGTCTTTTCAGTTATTTCTTATTGTTTGCATCAGTCATTCACACGCTATAGCCTAAATCAAAATCACCTGAGAGTTTTTTAAAACACAGGTTGCCAGGTCTCAACCCCAGAGGATGAGTCTCGAGAATTTGCATTTTAACCTGCTCCCTAGTGATGCTGATGCTGCTGGTCCGGGTAAAACTCTGAAAACCATTGGTTTAGATTCTCATCCCCAAAGGCAAATTATAATCACCATGAGGAGATGCTAATTCACACTAATACTCAGGCTCCATTTCAGACCAATTGAAATACAATGTCTGGGGCTTGAGGCTAAGTATCTCAGGTGATTTTAATATACAGCGAAGCTGAGAGAAAAAAAAAAGAAACAGAATGACTTAAAGTTTATCTGGTTTTAACCCTTTAGTGGAATTTTTTCTTTTCTCAGCACATTTCTTTACTAATTGGGAACAAATTTATGTAGCCATTCACAATAAGGAATGGGTGGGATAGTATTAAGATGGCTTTAGCAATGCCATAAAGGCATTGATAGGTGATTTAAGCCATCAATTTTTTGCTATTAATTTATATAGTGCTTAGAATATAAAGTAATTTTAGAATTTTTTACAACTGTTGTTCTTAAACATTTTGCCACTTATAAAACTATTTTATGCCTTAGCTATTTAAATTATCTGTATTAGCATTGTTCTGTACAGTTAGACAATGTAAGAAACACATAGGTGCTAACTCCTGAAACTTTAGCTCTTAACTTCTCTCTCTGCAGTGAAAGATGCAGGTGCACTCTTTATGGACACACGGACTCTGTGAACAGCATTGAGTTCTTCCTTTGCTCCAACACTCTCCTCACAGGCTCTGCAGATAAGTCCCTGTCTATCTGGGATGCGAGAACGGTAAGCAAATTGACAACAGTTTTTCCACATTTTCATAAGTGTGGTCACTCTTAGTCACTCTTTAGGCTATGGGTACCACTTCAATAGTAATTGTGCAAGAGCAGGTGAAGTGAAAGAATGGTAGTGTGTTTCCATTTAAAGGTCCTGTCAATGTAGTCTTACCTACCCTGCCTTGTAAACGTAAGGAGTATACAAATAAGGTAACGAGTTCATTAAACACTATTGCAGTCACTTATTGAAATTGAAACTCTGCTGGGTCAGCACATAAGAAAGAGAAATAGGTAGTGCCTCTCCTTAAGTGTAGGTAGGTAAGGAAGGAGGAAAAGGGAGATTATGATACATGTGTTAAAGTGGAAGAGTGTATACAGTACGGCAGAAAAGCAAGAAGAACCCTCATCTGCTCGGATGAGTGTGGATGGCTTCCAAGAGGAGGCTGTGTTGTCACGAGCTGAGATTTGGAGGGAAAAGACAATCATGTATTAGGTAGTACATTAGGTAGTACAGTAGGGTGCATTCTGGGAAAGGACAGTGCATGTACAAAGCCATGAAGGGTGAGGCGACAATGGCGTATTTGGGAACAATAATATGTTTCAGTAGAGCTGAAAGAAGAAAAAAGAAATGATAGACAAGAGTACACAGATGGCCAAGGACAGGATAATAACTATCTGATTGAAGTTTTATACTGCTTTGGAGGGTAACATAATTGGATTTGCCTTTTCGAAAGATTAATAGTAAGATGAAGGAATCAGTCTCATTGAGGAGGCTAATACATCAGGCTAGGGGCAGAAGAGAATTTGAACTAGGAGTTTGTGAAAATAGAAAGGATTGATGGATGAAAGACAGGAGGTTTAACTATCAGAACTTAAAGTGACTGTAGATGGAGATTGTAGGAGGAGGAGGGATTTAGGGCAGGGTGAACAACTGTCCAGTTTGTCTAAAGCTGCATATTTTCCTGGGTCATGGGATTTTCAGTCCAAAAACCGAACAGACCACAACTGTGGCTCCTAGAGTGATTTAGATGGGAAGAAATGGCGATAAAATGTTGGGACTGCATACAGGAACTGTTTAGCTGCGAAGATGAAGACGTGAAAAGGCTCTAGCTCTAGAGTCAGATAAAGGCTCCTCTTTTATTTAGATAGGAGAGAACAGGTTGTCAAGTACCATCATCTATATTAATGTGTTTTGCAGTTTTCACTATTACATCGAAGGAACTACAGCTATCCTGGTTACCCTTTGAATATCTCACAATGTTCAACTGTAAAAGTTAACTTATATTTAAGGACTTCATTGTTTATATAATAACTACATATTTTATAAACAACATATAACATGTACCTTTTTTAATCTGTGTATAAAATGAATTTTTTAAAATTTAGCTATTTCAAGGTTTTCTGTTTGTTGTTTTAAAAACATGAGCTATATCTAAGGTCAAATCACTAGCAGTGTATGATGCAATTTTAGTGAAATGAAGCTGTTTAATTCTACAGTTGTTTTTGTACATTATTTGTAGATTTGTAAATCAATATTTTAGTTATCACCTTTCATTGGCTAGTTATTAGTAACCTAAATAGAGTGATTTTTCCAATCAGTTTGTCTGATTATGGGTAAGAGCAGGGGGAAAAGGGAGGGGTTGAAGATGCAGGAAAGAGAAGAGATAATAGAGGGCTTACTGAACACTGATTTTAGCAATTTGAAGAAGGCCAAGATATGCAAAACAAGATCTCCATATTCATTCTTAGCAACATTTGATGAAAATAATGAAGAAAACTAAGACCCCAGGAGACCGAGGAAAAGGAATGAAATATCTATAGTATCTGGTTCCTGGGTCAGTAAAGAAATGCAACTATAATTTCTCCCATTTATCTTCCCTTATCTAACATATGATCAAAAGGGAATATGAAAATTACATGCAGATGGTGTGAACAGTGACTCAAGTTCAGTATGGTGGGCTCTATTTAGTCACTGAAGGCAAATTTATTTAGGATAAAGAACGGGATGTCCTCAGGTGCAGCTGAAAGTGCCTTAGAGACCAACTTTACACGTTTCAGAGAGTTTGCCTTCTGAGGAGGGGAAGTCAAGGGGCACGGTGGGAAAAGTGATTGAAGAATAAAATCTTAATGTATCGCTGTGGGGTACCAAGGTCCCACAACCTGTGCCTTGTTTTACAATAGCTTAGACCCTGATGCAGTGGAGTTCACTTTTGCTAACAGAACATCAGTGGAAAAGCAAGGTTTTCAATGAATTTAGTCCAAATACTTAGATGTGAAGTGTGTATGAAAGCAATCGCTAAAGGAAAACCCATAGAGAAAATATTCATTTAGCAGTGACCTAAATTTTATGTTCATTTTCTCTTGCTATCAGTTTTTTTTTCTTTTCTGTCTCTCAAAGTGCTTTAACTGAATGTTCTCAGAAATTGGGTCTCTTATTTACTTTCTCTCATGTGAGCAACTGAAGCACTAATGCCTGGAAGTACAACTGTTCTTATTATGAGAAGTCGCCTCTCATAAATCTGCCTTAATGCATGGAGTTGTTTGTTGATGGTGACCTTCCTACCTGATGTCGAGGGCCCCCTGTGCTGTTTCCATTCCCCACAGTAGCTCTGAAAGCAGGAGAGGGAGGGAGTCAGCTCTGCGCAGGGCAGCAAGCAGCAGCACCTGCACTGGATGTATGTGTGCAGAAAGGTGATGGATCCCAAGCACATTACTTCGATCAATATAAATAAATATATTTTTAGTTGGCTTAATCACTAATTAAAATGTATATTATTAACATTATTTTTAATTTTATTATTAATTTGCAAACTAGCCTTTTTATTTATTAACACTAGGAAAAGGGCTATTTGGTATAAATGAAGTGTTACAAATAATTGTAAATGCATCAATAATTAGAAATAAAATCCATTTACTGTGTATATTTTCTGAAAACATTTTCAAACCATGTAGTAAAAAATGCATATTTAAACTGGTATCTGTAATAGAGGCTTATCGTGTAAAACAAATAGAAAAATCACTCTATTTAGGTTACTAATAACTAGCCAATGAAAGGTGATAACTAAAATATTGATTTACAAATCTACAAATAATGTACAAAAACAACTGTAGAATTAAACAGCCTCATTTCACTAAAATTGCATCATACACTGCTAGTGATTTGATCTTAGATATAGCTCATGTTTTTAAAACAACAAACAGAAAACCTTGAAATAGCTAAATTTTAAAAAATTCATTTTATACACAGATTAAAAAAGGTACATGTTATATGTTGTTTATAAAATATGTAATTATTATATAAACAATGAAGTCCTTAAATATAAGTTAACTTTTACAGTTGAACATTGTGAGATATTCAAAGGGTAACCAGGATAGCTGTAGTTCCTTCGATGTAATAATGAAAACTGCAAAACACATTAATACAGATGATGGTATTTGACTTATAACTTCAACTGAATACATAGTATGCAAATCTTTTTGATAAATTTGCAATTATGTTAATTCTTTGATAGATGATAAACTCTCAGGTTATTCTAAAAGTCTGAACCTAAGAGGAGATGAATGACTTTCTTCTTGGTAAAGCAAAAGCAGTGCCTTCTGTCACCTTAGTGTGACCAGTTGGTGCTGAGATGTCCTCTGAAATATTTTTGATTAAACATGAAAATGACCAGTGGATTGTATTCCTATAAATTAGCTTTAAACCCCTTTCTCTCATTTCCAAATATATACTAGTCTTAAATCATTACCCTAATCTAACTGCTTATTGTCAAAGATGATGTATGCGCTGACCTCTAAGTCAGTCTCTGAGTCGGCTGGTCAGATCAGCTCTGAATTTCGTGGGAGCTGAGGAGAGGGATATAAATCTCTATCATTACCAAAGAGCAGCTATTAAATAGCTCACAGGTTGGAAACTCGTGAAATTGCTCAGTTTTACAGAACTACACACACAGTATTTTTCCTCAAAGTTAAGAAACAATAAAATTATTTTATTAAAATTGAAAAATAAGAATAAGATTTAATATGACCAGAATATGATGCATGATATAGTACATTTAATGAAAACTTATAATGTTTTCTCAAAAAGCAGCATGAAAAATCCCAACATACTTCAGTGATTTGGAAGCCATTTTAAAATAAATGCAATGAGATTATTAGCCATTCACACAATAAAAATATCAAGACTTTTGCCCTGGCTGGTATGGCTCAGTGGATTGAGCACTGGCCTGTGAACCAAGGGTCACCAGTTCGATTCCCAGTCAAGGCACATGCCTGGGGTGTGCAAGAGGCAACCACACATTGATGTTTCTCTCTGTTGGGAACTTCCCTGCCTGGTATCAGAAGCTGTAACCAGCCCCCCCCCCCTCGCATGGCTAAGGCTGAGTGAGTGACCTTCCGACCATAAGCCACTAATGAGACAAAACTTATCTCCATGGCAAAAGCATCACTCTGCTCCTTTTACTTCATCCATAAATGAATCCTAATGTTTGATTGCTTAGCCAATGATGGGTAAGTTTCCCCAGACAGGGACCTAAGACAGGCATGATCACGGGGAGGCCCCAGGGAAGGGCTTGGGGGGCTGTAGCAAAAGGGGGTGATGGACCCTTGCCCCTCTGCTTTGACATAGCCTGAGTCCTAATTCTGTCTGGGAGAAGTCTCCTAATCTCTTGGCTGCCTTACTTCCCCTGCCTGATTTAAGCCTGAAACAATGACAGGGGGCGGTGCAGCCCTGTGCTGGAAAGGGCAGGTTCCCTGGGTGATCAGGCCTAAGAGAGAATACATAAAGTTCTGTGAAGCCTGCTCTGCTAAGAATGCTCTCAATTAAATGATGAGGGTCCAAGCTGGAAGTGAGTTTGTTCCCCAAAGTTTTATGGCCATTTAGCTATCTGACCCTGACTCAGAATAGGCCCTCAGAATTCTTTGTATGTTATCTATTGTTTGATCCTTACTGCCTGATAATGATTAATGAGTTTTACCTGTATCCTTGTGCAAAATAAACCCAATAAAAGCCCACTGAGGAAAAGACTCTTGGCCCTTCTTTTTTGAGAGATTGGCTACCTTTCCTCCCCAAGCAGGTCATGTCTTGGTAGACTTATTCTCATCCGTGGGGAGGGAGGCTGCAGATGGAGCCCCCCAACATCTCTCTCTCTTTCTCCCTCCCTTCCCCTGTATCTAAAAATAAATAAATAGAATCTTTAAAAAAAAGAAAATATCAAGGCTATTGATATTTTTTAAAGGATGTTCTCATAATATAACAAAACATAGACTAGGATGAGTAATACATCTGCAAGCTGTTCAGAGCTGGTTTGGCAGTGGTCAGAGTTGCTGACATTCTGTCTCTTGTGATGAATTAGACACAGAGTTCATGTTCTGGACTGCCTTTGGTGGCCATGCCTTGCTCCCTGGACTAACTGCAGGTTCTTGTCCAATAGATGGTGTTGTTCGGACTTAATTTTAGCCAAAAGATCCAGTAACTGATCATTGTCAGTTTCTGTAAAGCAGAACTAAGAACTCCCCAGTGAAGTTAAACACTTGAGTCCTTGTCTGGTACCTCAATTGTCAATGCCATAGTTCAATCTGCACCCTACGTAGGCCTGCAGGTTTCCTGAGAGTGATCTGCCGGACTCTCAGAAAAGCCTGGCATTATTTGTAAGCTAGAATGTGGAAAACAAAGGCGAAGGTTGTACTTTCTCTCTCCAGGTTTTATTCCTAAGCCATGTTTAATTGAGTAATATTGATTGAAGATCTTTGTGGCAGGCAGCATTCTGGCTTCTGCATTGTTGACTCTGACAGAGTCCCTGCCCTCAACAAACACATAGTCTAGCAGTGAACAGACATAAAGATGAGTTATCTTAAAATAATGTAATGATTGTTATATACTCAACGTAACTATATCTTTGGCTTTTTGTGCCAAAGCTCACTGTTACAAAAGGTGATCTTATGATTAACACTTATTTAATGCCTACTATGTGCTGTCACTTTACTTATAACATCTATTTAATGCTTACTGGAATTACCATATCTGTGTTAGGAATTGGAAAAACAAAGGCTTAGAAGAATAGAGTAAGTTGCTCACCATCAGCCAGCAGGCAGATAGCAAAGGTAGGAAGCAGGATGACTCTCCAATCTCAATTTTATATTGTTATTCTTTGATGTCCAGCTTTTTGTTGGTCTTTCACTGAAAAACTCTAAGTATTAAAATGGAATTTCAGTGACAAAAGATGATATGCTTATATTTGCAAAAATAGTGTTTTAACACTGCAATTAAATGTTTCACAAGTCAGATCTCTGCTTGTCTGCAGCAACTATTAGAGTTACAGATGACTCCTGGCAGAGGCATAAAACTCTAAGGGGAAAAAGACCATCACGGTCTGTAGCTATCAGTTAGATACCAGATTGTCAGATTCATCCACCAATTATGCAAAGGCATTTTTGTTAAAATTTTCCTAGGCATTTTTCTTATTCTGAAGTCAATCAGTTGGTCTTATAAACCAATCAGAAGTTTTCAAATATTTTAAAACAAAGTAGAAAATTCTGTTCCTATAGTGCTAAAAGAGTTTGATTCAAAAGCTTTCAAAGGTGATTGCCCTTACATAGATTTGGCAGAGGAAACACTTTCAAACAACTGTTATCAAATGTTCTGCAGAGCAAGCTTCTTTTGAAAATGGTTCTTTTTTTGTTCGCTGTTAAAATGCTACCTTTACTTTGATTATTATTTTCAAAAATATCTGCTTATAGCACACGGTTGACAAATGTTTGTGATCACATAAAATGTGAACAAATTATGTATGTTTTGTGGAAAAAAGCATAACTCGTCTTTAAGGTCAAATTTTTTTCTAATGTTTTGCTGAAACATTACATGAAATTCTGTGGGAATATGAAACATTTTCTTGGTTATGCCCTGATTCATTACAAAAGATTGTGAAAGGTATAATCATCAAAAGACTAGTTCGCATAAAATTAAGCTGCTTAAAAATATTCAAAGTGCTCCGAATTGCTACAATGCAATATTTGGAGAGTGCCTCACTGTGTTGCTACCCATATATTGTGATGTGGCTTGCTTTGGAGATCTTGATTCAACAACCTTGACATTGTACAAATCTTAGGCAAAAGCTTACTCTTCCTGCACTAAATAAATGTCAGCTACCATCAGTTATTAAACACTTTGTACCGTATGTGAAATTAATCAATAGATACAAAAATCTTTTCTTAAAGGCTTTCCCTTTATTTTTTTCTTTTATCTAATGTATCCTTTTACCCTTCAACTGGTAAGTTTAGTTTACTTTTATTCTTAAAGTCTTACTTTGCCTTTTCGAAAAAGCTCTCCAAATTTGCCATTCTGGATTAGATGTCCCAAGAGGCCACAAACAAAATGTGTACCACATAGAATTTATTAATGTTTTAGTAAAATACTTAAAACATTGAACTTGACAAATGAGGCTTATTTTTCACAAAAAGGTAAGCCTTACCAATTTGCTTGCTTTTTGAGTAATAACTAATAGCTTCAATAATGAGGTACAGGCAGATATGTTGGAAAGATAAATGTGCTTAATTGTTTCTATAGAATCCTGGACTTACATCTTATATTATTTTGTATTTATGTCAGATTACAGCACAATAATAGTACACAGCCATTTTGTCTAAATTCAAACCCAAAATCTGGTGCATATTGAACAGGGTGACATTGGCATTCATTGTCTAAAATCTTTCTGTTTCAATTTCCTAATTTGTAAAATGTGGATAGTGGTATAGTACTTATTAATAGAGGTGCAATGGGGTTAAATGACTAACTGTGTAAAGTGCTATCAAGACTGATGGATAGATATAAGAACTTGATGTATGTTAGATATTCTATGGCAGCCGTCACATCATACTACCGTTGTTTGCCGACTAATGTTTGTCTATTATGAGACTCTGAGCTTTCTTTTCTGATTCCACAATGATTGGCATAATATGCATTCAATAGATGTAGAAAGAAAGGGAGAATTGGGAGAGACTATAAATCAGATTTTTGTTTTTTATAAATAAAAATCTTTTATCCAAGAAATTTGCTGTTTTTTAGAATTGAAAATGAGTATTTTTAATATATATTAAAATGATTGTGATTGAATGAATTTCATATAAAGGCTCAAACAATTGTTGTTGAACTCATAAAATGTATTTTCTATATCTCATATACTACATAAAATGTATGCTTAGTAGTCTAGCAAAATGGTTTATCATTTTATTAATCTTTTCAAAAAACAGATCTTTGTTGTATTAATTTATATAATCTTCTTATTCTCTGTTTCATGAGTTTTGCTCTAACTTTTATAATTTTCTTTCTTCTAATAAATTTGGGCTACTTTTGTTCTTATTTTTCTAGTTCTTTAAGATATAATGTTATATTGTTTACTTCAGATTTTTCTTGTTTCTTGAGATAGGCTTGTAAGAATATAAACTTCCTTTTTATTACTGCATATTGTTTCTTTTTTAAATTTTATTTATATATTATCAGAGAGAGGGGAAAGGAGGGAGAGACAGACAGAAAGAAACATCAATGTGCAAGAGAAACATCAGTTGGTTGCCTCTCACATGCCCTCAATCAGGGACCCAGCCATTTACTAAAGCATCTGCCTTGACCTGGAATTGAACTGGCAACCCTTTGAGTCAAAGGCCAACATTCAATCCACTGAGCCACATCAGCCAGGATGTACTGTGTGTTTGTAACTAAAACATGCTGATAGGTTAATTCTATTAGATTATTTCAACTTTTAAGAGTTAAAAATAATTTCTTTACACTTCATGCAATTCAATCAAATCTCACAAATAAAGATTTAAAATTGTGTTTTGTTTTAAAGATTTTATTTATTTACTTTTTAGAGAGGGAAAAGGAGGGAGAAAAAGGAGATAAACATCAATGTGTGTTGGTCTCTCATGCACCCCCTACTGGGGACCTGGCCCACAGCCCAGCCTTATGCCTTGGACTGGGAATTGAACTGGTGACCTTTTAGTTCACAGGCCAGCACTCCACCCACTGAGCCACACCAGCCAGGACAAGATGTGGTTTTAAGAGGGCATAATAATAAGTAAAATTTCTGACCAATTCTTTAAAATAACAAACATTTTTAATGTAATCTTTGTATTTTTCCATTACCATTTAGTCCCCTTACTCTGTCCCTGTGATCACCACACTGTTGTCCATGTCCATGAGTCCTTTTACATTTTTGTTCAGTCCTTCTACCCTCTAAACTCTCCCCACCAACTAGCTGTCATCTGTTCTTCATCTGTAAGTCGGTCTTGGTTTTGCTTGTTAGTTTAGTTTATCCAGTAGATTCCACATATGAATGAAATCATATCATATTTGTCTTTTTCTGGCTTATTTCACTTAGCATAATGTTCCCCAGGTCAAGCCACATGGTTGCGAAGGTTAAAATTTTCTTCTTGTTTAGTAGTATTCCATTGTGTAAATGTCCCATAGTTGTTTTATCTACTCAGGCTGCTTCCATATCTTGGCAATTGTAAATAACACTGAAATGATCATAGGGATGCTTATGTTCTTTCAAATTTTTGGTTCCTTGGATATAATCCCAGAAGTGGGATTGCTGGGTCAAAACACAGTTCCATTTTTAATGTTTTGAGGTATGTCAACACTGCTCTCCACAGTGGCTGCAACAGTCTGCATTCCCACCAATAGTGCAAAAGGGTTCCCCTTTCTCTACATTGTCACCGGCACTTGATATTTTTTAAATGTATTAATGATAGCCATGCTGACAGGTATGAGGGGATTATCTCATTGTGGTTTGTATTTGCATTTCTCTCATGATTAGTGGTGTTGAGCATCTTTTCCTATGTCTATTGACCATCTGTATGTCCTCTTTGAAGAAGTGTCTGTTCAGGTCCTTTGCCTGTTTTTAGTTGGTTTGTGTTTTTTGGTGTTGAGTTTTATAAGTACTTTATAAATTTTGGATATAAGCCCATTAGCAGATGTATTGGTGAATGCATTCTCCCATTCTGAGGGTTAGGATAACAAACATTTTTGACAACACTTTATTCTTGTCTTAAATAAGGAACTCCATTATACTTTTATATTGAATTGAATCTTATAGGATTGAAGCAACAATCCAAAAGAAAATAATAGGATTAAAACTTTATTTTTTGAATAAAGATAATATGGCCTAAATATCCTCAGAAACTTTCCCCATATACATACACAATTTTTATTTCCTTAGCAAAATGGCTTATTTGCATCATCTTGAGAGTATTTGTATTACTAGGAAATAAGTGATGATCTAAAAGGGTATTAAATTTAGCTGCAGTAGACATTTTCATTCTTACAGCTTATACTACTAGTTGTAATAAAAATAGCTAGTATTTATTCCGTCAAGCACTTTAGACACATGATTATATTTAATTATCACGAATAACATTTTAAGTTAGAGACTATTTTCACCATTTTCTAGAAAATGCTCTATATGTTCACCATAACATTTCTGAACAGATGATGAATAGCTGTCTCAAGGGTCTATAGCTACAGAAGGTGGTCTTGTGACCATCACCCTGTTCCTCCCCCCCCACAGTCCAAGTTCCTTTACTGCTCCATGCTATCTCTATTTTAACATGACATCAGATAAGTCCAGTTCTCAAAAGGCATTTGTAAGCATCTGTTTATGTCACTGGGTTTGATAGTATTTCAAATAAAATAAAAACCCTCTACGTATAGTTTGACTTCATCACCTTGCCTTTTTTGTCAGATGTTCTTAGGGAAAACTAAAGGTTATTATGTGGTTAAACATAATTATTAAGTTTAATATCTACAGATATTACCTTTGTAGATGTGGTTGGCGCCAGGTCTGGTCTCTTGGCAAAAATATATTTTGGGCCTATTTGAATTGAACATCGTATAAGATTATTGCATAAGAAAATTGAGGCTACTTTATCATAGAATGCTTTTGATCCAAAGGAAACCTTAGCACATTGCTTCCAGCCCTTTCTGCCTTGAATATAGTATAGATTATAGACTTTGAAATCAGATAGAATGGATTTCGAATACAGGTTTTGTGACTTCCTGGTTCTGCGTAATAAGGCATGATATTTAATACCTGTGAAGTTCAGCATTTTCTTTTAAAATGGAAATAATAATTAAATCACAGTGTTAACAATGGGGGTATGTATTTGGAAGTCAAAAAAGAAGTTATTTTCCCCTTAATTGGTAGCCGAGAATACTAGTGTCAAGTCTTTTAATGATGTGTAGTTCTCTGTCTTCGGTTGATGGGTTAAATATGTAATAAAATTGAACAATTCCATGGTAGATTGCTTCACCCAGTGTTTTGCCTGTTGCTGTCACTTTCAAGAACTCACTGACTATAAATCATTGCATCAGTTTGCAGTTCTACTGCCCATATAAGTGTTTATTTGACCTATTTTGCTTGCAGCCCCCTAATTTCAGTCCAACATATAGAAATTACTGTGGAATAATCTTGTCACTTGTTATTTATTCTTTTATGCATTCAATTCATTAATGCTTCAGTAGTGATTACTTGGCTATATGTCAAGATAGTCTTCACTTTGAGTACATTGTAGCACTATGTGTTAATTAGAATTTTTCGGTACCATTGTTGAAACTGGAAATTAATTGCAGCATTTTTGGCAAGGGTTTCTGGTATCCTACAGTGGTTTTTATCAGTGTAAGATAAAAGGCCACCTCTTTTTATGTAGATCCCCAGCACCAGAAAATTATTAACAATTAATCAAAGTGCATTTCTAACAGATAATCACAAATGCTCCATGGACTCATTTTTGAGGTTTTTCTGTTTGTTGGTTTGTTTGTTTGTTTACTTATTATACTCAAACCTTCCTTCAGTAAATGAAACCAGACAAGCTCCTTTGTCTGCACCCCTCTCCTCATGATGTAACAGATTCCCCGATTTTTAAGTAAACTGAGTAAGAGCAGACACATCTGTTTGTGGCAGTTTTGTGTTGTACATTCAAAGGCAAAAGTTTCTAATTCAGTCATACAACAAAATGAAATTATGAGCTGCTATAAAAGATATAAGGAAATGGCCATTTGTTGTTTAACTACCAAACATTTAAGAAATTTTCTCACTGTGGGGAAAGCCAACATGTACACATGAAACTCGGAGGGAGGCGGGGCTGCCAAGGTCCCAGGCTTTTCGTTTGCTTGTTTCTGTAAGTTTGTTTGTCTGTTTCTGTGGGTTCCGGGAAGATAGCACACAGGCCTGTCCACATAAAACTGTGCGTCTCTGGGGAGGGATGCAAACACGGAAGGTAAGGTAGTGAGATATCTGAAGTCAAAGTCTTATTGAACAGAATTGACCAAAGGCAATCTCCTGGCCAGACTCCTCCTAGTGGGAACGTGGCATTGTTTAGTTAGTTTGCTTCAGTTCTCACGTTTCCCCAAACCTTCTAAAATTTGTCTCTATCTTTTGAGGGGGTGGTAATTATCAAATTCATTATTAAATGAAGATTGTCATTTCATTATCAGGGCGTACATTATAATTAATTATATAAGTGAATCCCATTTGCTTGCATAGTCTCTTACCCCTGAATATTTGGATCACTGTGTGTGCAGTGCTCTAAACTGGGTTACACAAACATCCTGGCAGGAGCTTTTCCACACCCTGGTCAACTCGTTGCACTGAGTAGAAGTGGTTGTAATTGACATTTTAAAAAGCATTTTAATCCTACTGACAAAGGCTCTCTAAAATGTTGATGGTAGTCCGTAGTACTTATGTGCGACCCCGAGCAACACAGTCGTGGGCCCACTTTCCCACAGTCTTGTCACTTTAATTTTGGCATCACATTAAATTTATCCTAATGTTTTAATTTATAATTATGAAGATTTTCAGGATGTTTTATATATTCATTAAGCATATGTTTGATATGCAAGCTACAGTTAACAATTTCTATGTGACTTGTAATTGAGGTTTAAGTTATTTGATGTAGAGTTTTGGGCAAATTTTTAAAAATTTAGTTTGGTTAATGGTTTCTTTATTTTAAATTTAAACTAGTTGAATATTATACATTTTTCTCTCTGTCTCAGGAAATTAGTTTCTCTTGAGTTATATTGTGCTTCTCTTAATGGCACAATTCATGACTGTCCTCTTTTAGTTCAGTAACTGTGTGTGTGTGTGTGTGTGTGTGTGTGTGTGTGTGTGTGTAGAGAGAGAGAGAGAGAGAGAAGGCCCGAGTTTTTGTTATTTGATGTAATTTAATCCATCAACATGTAAGTATTGAATGCCTAATATGCAGAAGACACAATTCTAAATTCTATAGATTCAATCATATTTTTTTAAATAGACAAAAACCAAAACTCTCTGCCTCGGGGAGATTTTTGTGCAGAGAGGCAGATAAAGAAATAAGAATAGTATTTTAGATGGTGATACATGTTATAGAGAAAACAATTAGGGAAATAAGATAAAAAGGGTCCTTGAATGGTGGTAAAGAAGGATTATGGCAATTGTAATTAAGATACAATGTGAACAAAAAGGCTTAAAGAGGATTTGGGAGAGAATGCTGTGGATATTTCACGGGGAAGTATTACAGAGAATAAAAGACAACTGTGGAATTACTAGGGTGGGAGCGTGACTAGTGTGTGTTTGAGCAAGAAGCAACGAGTGACTAGCGAGTGAGGAGAAGCATAGTTGGAAAATATAAAAAGAGGTTAGACGTGTGTTGGTGGGAGAATGGGGGTGTTTTTCGTAGTCCTGTAAGTCATTTGATGACTTTGGTCTTTACCTGTGGTGATACTGGAAAATAATGGAGAGTTTTGAGCAAAATGGTGGCTTTACCTTTTACCATATAAACTGGGTCCGCCACCAAAACAAAGCTATGGGACTGTAGCCGATGCTGTAGATGTCTGGTCCCACGGCCTTGCATCTATGTGCAGCTGTGCCGGACAGGTCCTGGGGCCATTATCAACTTTCTACCTCAAGAGCTCACATCTGCCTCTCTCTGGGGGGTTCTTTACCCGAGGGCTTTTCTTAGATGCCACAGTTTACTAGGCTCAACTGGAGAAAGTTAATGCCCCTGCGGACAGATGAAAGTCAGTGGATAAGAAGCTCTGCCTCTCTGTGCCCCGGTGGAGCAGCTGTGAAACATGTACTGTATGGTCCCTTACAGGGTCCTTGGTGGGTCCTAGTCCTGGCTGCTCGTAGTGTGTCATGGCACACCCTTTGTCAGTATTCCGCCTTCTTTGTTTCTCCTCCAACTCCCTTGCATGGGCTTCCCAGGTGTATCTCCAGATAAATGCCCTTCAAAGGATTCATTTAGGTTATCTTTAGGGGTGTCTCATACCAAGCCAGGTGAAAACCCTTGAATCAAGTTGCTTGTTTCTAGTTCACAGAGCAAAACGTCCAGGAATGTTCCACAGGAATTAAGCAAAGATGATGAGTGGCCTTTTGGCTCTACTCCTCTGTGCCCTTATGGCCCCCGCTTTATACAGCATTACAGAAACAAAGGATCTTAGAAAGCTCTACAGTTTTTTATGTTGCCCTACCAAATGCACTGTTAGTGTAAGCATGGCAAATCTGATGCTACATCTGCAATTAATCATTTTTGTCAATAGTCACAAACACAGCCATGAAATGAGGAATGATTGATAGGGAGCTGAAAATTTATGAGCATCCTGAAGAGATATAATGATCACTGGTATCTGTAATGGAGAAGCAGGAATACAGCTGCTTGGATCTTGGGCCAGTTTAGAGGAAAAGGGGAGACTGTGCCAGAGGACTCTGTGTTCCTACCGTCTAGAGTCAGGCCAGGGAGAATTTAAGTGCCACAGTCACCTGGAAGGCACCACTAAATTCCCAGTTTGAATGAATTCTGGGGAAATTACATGCTGTAAGCCCTTGGTAAAGATGAGCTCCTGAGATGGTAAGAAAATGAAGAATTTAGAAATGTAAAAATAAAATAAATCCCCTAGCTCTATATTTGTTTTTTATGTTAATGTTCTTTGGGGGTATAACATGGTTTCTGGTTGGAAAAAATTGGATAGAAGGACTGAGTGTGAGTCAATAATCAACAGTCCTTTTCTTTACCTCTCTGGCTACAGTCAAAGCCTCAGTAACAGAAATGTCCAGGATGCGGGACAATTGTGTTGTTGTTGTTGTATGAAGAATCAGAAAGGCACCAGCTGTTTAGAGATCTGAGAAAGTCTTAACAGAGAGCACATTCTTGTGTCGCAAAAACATTTTCAGATAAACCAGGCAGCAGAGAAAGACAGGAAGTAGGAATTCAGGCCAGAGACCCTGTATCATTTTCCTACAATGATAGGAAAAGTGAAATGTTTTTAATCAAAGCAGCATGAGTCACATTAAGGTATTATTATGTAACAACTAGTGAACTTATGTAATAGGTGAAAATACAGGAAATGTACTATCTTGTGTTTTTCCCATGATTGCTGATAAACAGGTTAATTTCACAAAATGAACATTTATAGAACATCAGCACTCCGAAGAGTATATAGGTGTTGGCAAGAGGAAATGAGGCAAGATGCATAAATAAAGGGCAGTTGTTTTCCTCAAGGAATTTACAGGTCAGTGGTTGAAAGCATATGTAAAGAAGTCACCTTTACACAGTGTGGAAAAGGTGTGGGCCCTCCCTGGAGTTGGATGCAGCCATGTCATCTGATTTGCAGTTCCAAGGACTTAGCCTGGCTGTCCATCAAGAACAGACTGAGAGGAGGCAGGATGACACAGTCTAGGGAGAAGATTTCAGTGGGCTTTGAACAGGAGAGTAGCCTGGAGATTACAAAAACTTGATAAATGGTTTATTTGTTTACATATTCAGCCATTCATTTATTTAGGCATAGGTTCAGCCTTCCTAAAAAGTGATAAGAATAACACAATATATACTTTATCAAGGTTCTCAAAATGTTGCATTTTATTGTACTTGCTTTATCCTTTTCTTTTTCTGAATATATGCATGCTTTTGTGTTTTTGAAAAACATTTGAGACTATATTGTAGGCATGTCTTTTAACCCATATAGTTCACTGTGTAATATCTAAAAACAAGTACATGCTCTTAAACAACCACAGGAAAAATTACGTCAGTAAATTGACATTGATACAATTATCTAATCTACAGACCTTATTCAATTGTGTCCAACTGCCCCAATAATGCCTTTTAACAAAAGAAAATCGAGGATCATGTGTTATATTCAGTTGTTTCTTTTTTTTAATATTATTCTCCACTTAAGGTTTACATTCAACATTAGTTTGTATTACTTTCAGGTGTGCAGCATAGCTGAGAGACAGTCATATACTTTATAAAGCGACCCCCCACCTGGCACCATACAGAGTTATTACAATATTGTTGACAATATTTCTTAGACTGACTGTACTTTATATCCCCGTGACTACTTTGTAACTACCAATTAGTACTTCTTCATCCATCCTTTAGTTCCCTTTAATCTGGGAGAGTTCTTCAGTCTTTCTTTGTGTTTCATCCCATTGACATTTGGAAGAGTACAGGCCAGTTGTTTATAGAATGTTCCTCATTTTGGGTTTGTCTGATGTTTGCTTTTGATTGGCTTCAGCTTAGGCAACAGAATACCTCAGAAGTGATGATCATTTCTGGGAATTACACCAGGAGACACACGTTGATTTGTCTCATTACTGGTAATAACTTTGATCACTCTGTAGATTCTGCTAAGTGTTTCCACTGTAGAGCTGAATATTTCACTTGAATTAATAAATACCTTGTTACTTTGAGACTATTAAACATCCTGTCTCTTCTCAAAATGTCATCTACCTGTTTTAGCATCCACTGATCATTCACACCTGTATTATCATTGCTGTTGTCCATGACAATTTTCTAAGTCCATCATTTCTTTTTCATTTATTGGTTGGTTTTCTACTGAAAAGAAGAGCTTTCCCTTCTCTCTCATTTTTTGTTGTTATCAAAATAGATTAATGCATTTCTATTATATTCAGTCAGTTATAATGTATTATGTTATTATTTTAATACTCAAACTGTTCCTTTCTTGACCACAGTGTCCTTTTGACATGTCCCCATAGTTCTGAGCACTTTTCTTCTAACCCGAGATCTTTCAGACTCAGCCTACATTTTCCTTGACCTAACACTGACATCAGCCATTTTTCCAAGAAGCCCAGTGGAGAATGTTCTTAAAGGTCAAGATCTGGGTTCAGCATGTCCTCTTTTTTTTTTTGATTGATTATGCTGTTACAGTTGTTCTATTCCCCCCTTCATTCCCCTCAACCCTACACCCCCATCCCCACCATTACCCCCCCTTTAGTTTATGACCATGTGTCTCAAGTCCTTTAGATTCTATATTTCCCATGCTATTCTTGTCCCCCCATCTATTTTCTATCTACTGTCTATGCTACTTATTTTCTGTACCTTCTCCCCCTTCTCCTCCTCCCACTCCCCTGTTGCTAACCCTCCTTGAGATCTTCATTTCTATGTTTCCACTCCTGATCTAGCTGTCCTTTTAGTTTGCTTTTGTTTTAGGTGTGGTTGTTAATAACTGTGAGTTTGTTGTCCTTTCACTGTTCATGTTTCTTTAACTTCTTTTTCTTAGATAAGTCCCTTTAACATTTCATATAATAAGGGCTTGGTGATGATGAACTCCTTGAATTTGATCTTATCTGAGAAGCACCTTATCTGTCCTTCCATTCTAAATGAAAGTTTTGCTGGATAGAGCAATCTTGGTTGTAGGTCTTTGGATTTCATGACTTGGAATACCTCTTTTCAGCCCCTTCTTGCCTGTAAGGTCTCTTTTGAGAAATCTGCTGACAGTCTGATGGGGACTCCTTTGTAGGTGACTGTCCCCTTAGCTCTTGCTGCTTCTAGGATTCTCTCCTTCATTTTAATTTTGGCTAATGTAATGATGATGTGCCTTGGTGTGTTCCTTCTTGGGTCCAACTTCCTTGGGACTCTCTGAGCTTCCTGGATTTCCTGGAAGTCTATTTCCTTTGCCAGATTGGGGAAATTCTCCTTTATCAAATAAATTTTCCACTGGTGGCTGTGCCTTTCCCCCTTCTGGTACCCCTATAATTCAGATGTTGGAGCGTTTAAAGATGTCCTGGAGGTTCCTAAGACTCTCCTCATTTTTTTGAATTCTTGCTTTTTGACTCTTTTCTGTTTGGCCATTATTTGCCCTCTTCTGGTCCACTCCATTGATTTGAGTCCCAGTTTCCTTTTCATTGCTATTGGTGTCCTGTACAATTCCATTCATTTCAATTAGTTTCGCCTTCATATATTTGTCTAATTTGTGGCTATAATCAACCAGTTCTGTGAGGATCCTGATCACCAGTGTTTTAAACTGTGCGTCTGAGAGTTTTGCTATTTCTTCATCGCTTAGATCTATGGGCTCTGGGGCTTTGAGATCTTGAGACATTTTTGGTCTGTTCTGGCCCTTTAAGTGTGAGAAGCGGTGCCTTGGACTCCCAGGTCACTGGGTTGTGACGCTATATGTGGGGGCATGGTCAGAGCGGTGAAATGGTGACCCCCTCTGCTGTTTCTCACAGCTGGGTAAGGATCAGCGTCTTAGGTGGTTCACCTGGGCCGGGCCACTCAGAGTTGCTGGGTTATGATGCTGCATGTGGAGGTGGGGTCAGAGCAGGAAAATAGCAGCGCCCTCCACTGACGCTTGCCGCGGGGACCCACCGGGCCGGTCCAACCGCCCACTCCCTCGCCTGTCCGTCCGCGCACAAATGCGTGACCACAGTCAACACGCAGCACCGCTCCCCAGCTGTCTCCCCCGCGGTCGCTCGCCTGGTGGCTTGCTCGGTCACTCACCAGGTCCAACCCTGCGCCTGGATTCCGCGCGTCTGGATTCCGCGCCTGAGTCCGTCTGGCCGAGCCCTCCTGTGCAACCCCACTTCACCAGCTGCTGGTTTCGCCCCTTACCGGTCAGGCTGAAGAATTTGTTGTTAACGGACTTCCGAAAAGTTCAATTTTCTGTGTTATGGCTGTGTTTTCTGTTGCTAATATTTAGTTGTCTTTAAACTTGGTTGTGTGAGAAGGCACGGCACATCCACCTATGCCTCCATCTTGGCGGAAGTCCTCAGCATCTCCTCTTAAGCTGCAGGGAAGTCACTACTTCCAGATCTCTGTAAACACAGCTAGATTCACATATAAAGATGAATATGTTCACATATACTCACTTCTATGCCTATCTATACAGATAACTAGCTATAATAAAAACTATGGATTCACACTGATATTTCTAATTCTCATCCAGTAACAGAATTCATTCTATTTCCTTCCTTTCCATCCTTAAAACTTTCCTCTCTGCCCCTGGCAATTGTAGCTTCCATTACCTGCAATATATTTACTTACATGTTCAATCTTATAATGCACGGAAAATAGTTTCACTATTACTCACCTAGGTTTCTAAGAAAGTCTACAAATTAGCATTTAATATTTCTTTGGAGTTCTTGTTGTCTGTAGCCTGAAGGTATATGGACCAACAACTACTGTGTTCAACAGTTATTTGGGTAAGATCTCTTTTGTCTCCTTGTTAGTTAATGTTATTTATTTGAAATATCTTGGGTCTTTTGTTTCTGTGTGTTCAGTTCTAGGATGTGTCATCTTTCTTTTTTTGTTTCCATTTTTATTGAGGCTGTGAAACATTACCCTTCTAAAAATCAGAACTACGCTGAATTCCACTTACATCTATATTGTTTCCTTCCTTGTATTTTCTTTTGGTTTAGTTTCTTTTTTATAGTTCTAGATTTCTAAGTATATACTTTAATTCATTTAAATGCATTATTTATTTTGAATTTTAAAACTATAGAATTTCCTGCAATCACTGCTTTGTGTCCCAGAATTTCTGATATATATATATATATATATATAGAGAGAGAGAGAGAGAATTTTGATACATATATATGTTGTTTGTTTTCATTTTTATTCTTTTTAAATGCTCTCAAATTTTTTTGTGTTTCCATATTTATTCAAAAAGTAGTGAAGACTTTTTGATTTGTTATTTCCAGTCAAATGTCCTTTTTATCTACCTTCTTAATTTTTCATAATTTCTAAGTTTTTGTTATTAGAACTTTAATTGTAATATTTATAATTATGAAACATTTTTGTGACTTAACATGATTAAATTGTATGACTGTCCCATGAGTTCCTGAGAAAATATATTCATTATTATCAGGGAACATATTATATATATAAAATCTACTTCATTAATTAGGTTTTTAGGACTTCTATATCCTGCCCTCTGTCCACTTGATTTATCTCGTACTAATTCTAATGCATTAAAATTCCTTCTGGTTATTATCACTCTCTGTCTCTTTGCACACCTTGTAGCTTCTCATAAAGGTGTTCGCTGTATTATTTTGATGTATCAATATTCACACTTGTTATATCTTCATTGAGAATTGAAGTTTTTAGCATTAAAAAGAATAATGCTTTCCCTATTTAATGCATCTTAGTTTGAAGTTTATTTATTTTTATCTCTTTCTTTTTTAGAACAATAAATACCTTCAGTACATGAGCTAAGGTAGGTGGGAAGAGGGTTTATTTGCCTTCTGAGCCTTGAGTTTCCTCAGCCTGTGCTCCAGCTCCTTGCCTGTGGCACATCATCCTCCATCTGCTTGGCCACACTGGCCTGGTCTTGGGGTGGTGCATGGAGTATCTTGCCTGCTGAAACTGCTCCTCTAGAAGACTGCTGAGTTTGGTATTCTTTTTCCTATCCTCATATTTCTTCTGAGTTTTCTGTTGTTATTTTTTGTTTAAAAGCTCTTCCTCCTTAAGCGTCAGCTTGGTCTCATTCTTGCATCCCAGAGACAGTGCCCAGCGGGACTCCCACCACTGGCCCTGTGATGCCATGTCAATGGCGTGGTGCAGTTGTTTACTGGGCTCTTGGCGTGGAACAGTTTGGTGCTGGGTGCATTGTAGACAACATCAATAATCCTTGTTTTGCATGTACAACACTCAAAGCCCCAGGAGAAGTTGTTCATGTTGAACCTCAAGGCTCAGGGCTTCTTGCTGCCTCCCTGAGCACCTTCTCTGTGTGTGAGGCAGGACCAATCTTAATGTCAGCAGTAAGGCATCCCAGCCCCTAACTTTGTGTTTTGCGGTGGGCTTCCTCTTCCCCAAAGTCATGCAGCACTTCTTCCAGTTGTCCCATGAGACACTCATGGCTCAGCATCAACTGGAAAGATGTGAGGTTTACTTCATTTGATATCAGGGTTCCCGGCTATGTCTTCGTCTGTCCCTCCCTTTATATTGTCTGAACCATTTTCTGAGTCAATTTGTCAGTCAAATTAAAAATTATTTTCTTTTAACAGATGAGTTAAATCATTCATTCACATTTATTAATAACTGAAATGTTCAACTGCAACTCTGTCAGTATTTTATGTAATAATTGCCATATATTATGTTATATTGACTTTATTTTTCTATATGACATAAGTTTTGGCTCTTTTAAAAATTTTCCTTTTGGGGTTTAGGAAAGACTAGTTTTGTTCTATGTACTAACTTTCACTTATTTCTTTTTTAATCATCTTATTCTGCTGATTCCTTTTTTAACATATTACCACATTGTTTGCAGTTTTGAATTCTAACTTTTAATTCAAACCTCCTACCTACAAAACAATAGCTTCTCTTTTTCCTCTCCCTTCTCTAAATTTTAGTTGCAATGTTTCTACTTTGTAGAACATGTAACAAACACTATATAAAGAATACCATAAAACAGGTTCCACATTTAACCTCATCTTTGTTTTAGTCTTAAACCTACAATTAAATGTACTAAAATCTCGCCATCAGTCTTATTGGTGAAATTTTCCAATTCACCTCTTGGTTGGGTTCTATGAGCACTTCACCCTGTTTTCCAATAGCAGTGATCCCTGAATGACAGCGTCGCCAACCATGAAATCCTTCGTTAAGTGTTTTACCCTTGAATTATTTTAAAATGCTGTTTCACTGGTATGTTATTTCGTATGTTGGTTTTTAGAAGTCCGATGCCCATTAATTATCTCACCCTCATTATCTGTCTATTCACTGGAGACTACATAATCTCCTTTTCTGTGCAGTTTAGTAATTTTAGCCTGATATCACTTTAATTGATCATCACTGATGAGTTTTCTCTATTGGGCAGTAAGCCCTTTCCGTGTGTAGATTCAGAACTCCTTTTAGTGTTGGAAGGTTATCTTGGATTATCCTTTAAAAATTAGTTCTTTTTAATTGCCTTAATTATCTTTTTTAGGGACTCCAATTGTACTAAATCGAATCTCATTTGCCCATCTTCTATTTTAACCATTTCATGTCCGACCCTGTTTATATCTTTCATTATTTCATTTTCATTGTCTTAGTTGTTTTCCTAATACTTTTAAATGAACTTTATTATGTGTTCATTTGAATCCATTCTTCCTTGGGTATCTTATAATTCATTTTTGTATTTTTTTATGATTTTTGTCTTTAAAAAAACTTTCTGTTATCTTTCTCTTCTTAGTTTTTTAATTTAGGGCTCAAGCTTTTTTTTTCCCCTACACATCCCAAAGCTCCTCATCAGTCTTGCTTCATAGAAGATAATTTTGTTTAGTTTGTTATAGTTTTCTTCTTTTTCAGTTGGTTTTGGTTAGTTGTAAACCAGGAGGGTTGTATTCTTATTTTCTAATTTATTTTATAGTAGTTTTTAATAAATAAAAACTGTTTGTACTTCTATAATTTTGTTTGCTTGGACTGGTGATTAATTTTCTTTTTTTTTTAAGATTTTATTTATTTATCTCTAGAGGGGAAGGGAAGGAGAGAGGGAGAGAAACATCAATGTATGGTTGCCCCTTGTGAGTCCCCTGATGGGAACTGGCCTGCAACCCAGGCATGTGCCCTAACTGGGAATCGAACCATGGTTGCTTGGTTCCCAGGCCCGCGCTCAATCCACTGAGCTACACCAGCCAGGGGACTGGTGATTAATTTTCCATGTGAAAAAAAGAAATACAGTTTTGGCAAAGCTAGAGTGCTTTAAAGAGATTATTGATAGGAATATGGATGTTGAAGGTGAGGCTGATGAGGCCTCAGACAAAATGAAGAACAGGTTTTTGCAAACTGAAGGCAAGTTAATTCCTGCTCTGAAGTAGGAAATACCTTGACTGACCTGTTGTCTAGTGTTTTGTTAAAATTAATAAGTGAGTACTGGATATTCAGCCGAGGAGATATCTAAGCAGAGTGTTGAGGGTAGAGTCTGTGTTTCTCCACACTGCTTACAGTAAATTGTAAGAGGAGAAAGATGAATTGATGGAATTAAACCAAAATGTGAAGATTTAGAAAATTCTCAGCCTTTCCCTATTGCAAAAAAAAGTAAGAAAATACATGAGAGAACACAGAAGGTGGGGCTGGACTGTAGACAGAAGAAGATTGGGGTGTCACTCTCATGTCTGTCTCAGCCGTCACAGCAGAATCCTGGAGCAGAGACAGGGTTGTCCCAGCATAACACACTGCTGGCTTGGACTAAAGGGGGCAGAGATGGAACAAAATGAAAAAAGGCTGTTGGAAAGCTGGGATTCCACATGACGGGACAATAGAGCTGCCTGGCAGGCCTACTTCCTCCTCAGTTCCAGAGGGTAGGGCCAGCTCCTTAGTTATTACTGCGATAATGTCTTCATTAACTTATTCATACAGAGTCTAGTCAATACCCATCTTTTCTTTATGTGGTGGCCATAGCAATTTTCCAAACTCTACTCTGATCTGTGTATTCATACTTCCCTCCAGTCCCATCTCCTCCACTTTGAGAACAATAAATTGCTTTCTTTTGCTCCTCGGAAAAATCAAAACCTCTTAATAGGACCTTTACCACCTGAAATGACCTGGTGTCTACCTACCTCTCCAACCTATTACTCTCTTCCTCGCTCTCTGGCCCAATCCAACTGATTTTCCATTGTCCTTGTACTTACCATGTACATACCCTACAGGGCCTGTGTGTAAGTTGTTCTCTTTACTTATAATGGTCTCCCTACCGTTCTTTGCCTAATTAACACCTACCAATCCTTTAGATCTCAGCACTAATTTTCTTTTCTTAGAAGAGTCTATGTAAAATTTCACTGTTATGGTCACACATAGAACTGAAGATTTCCTTAGGAAAGCCTGATTATGCGCAATCTCACTGTTATGGCCACTCGTAGAACTGTAAATTCTTCTTCACATAATACTGTAAGCCACAGAAAGGGAGGGAACAAATTTGTGCTCACATTTGTATCTTTACTTATGGTTGCTTAACTCCAAGTAGGAACCTGAAAAATATCTTTGAACGTATAGAAGCATGTACGAATGCATGCATGCATGCATGAACGAATGAATGAAATGTAAATCTCAAAGAGAATTCCACTTCATTACTGTCTGCTTTAATTCTATCTAGCTTTGCTTAATAATAGTTACTGAAAACCCATACAAAAATTATGAGTGCATTGGTTAATTTTAACTGTTTTATAATCATGATAAATCTCTAAAAAATACACTTATATGTCTAGAATCAATCAATCAATATCAAAGTCACTTCCTAAAAATGTAAGAGGCCCTATCAGCCCTTGATATTCAAAGTGTGAGAGTCTGCACTACAGATGTCTTGTCCCCTCTCCTCCCATCAATTTTTTCTCTCTGCACACCACATTATTTCTTCTCCGAGTTATTCAACAAAATTCTTCCACCAGAAAAATTATTATGGGCTTTAAAAAAAATCTAACCTACAAAAGAGATTATAGGGTGTGAGCCAAACCGTGACAGTCACTGGTAGAACACTATTACTCATTTTTACTCTGAAACATTCTTGTTAAGCATGCAGAGTGCAGAAGGGTGAGCCATGCTGGAGAAGGGGGGGCGCTTGTTTTTCTGAGGGCTAGTTATGACTGTACTTTTTGAAACATATGATCACAGCACTGTCTTACCCTTTAATGTTGATGACACAATGGTTGGTGATGTTTTAATTTAGCTGTAAGCATAGCTCTGGCAAGGAGCATTACTCCCCCCGTGGCCTCCACCCAGAAGGGCCCCTTTCAAGGACAGTGTGCAGTACTGTTTTGCTAATGCTAGTGTTTTATATGCCAGTCTCTTAGCTCATTGTGTTTCTTTTCTCTCTAAAAATAGTTTATACCAAAGGAATAATATCTCAAAAAGAAAAGACATTTATCAAACTAAGGTTAAAAAAAACAAGGGTGACCAGGAAGAATTGCTGAGAAAGAAAAGCTCTTACTGATGCTCCTGGTAGGAGTAGTTGCAGGAGCACGTTCCCAGAATGATGAGATGGACAGACTCAGAGCACTCTGCACCCTTTAGAGGGTAAAGTTGGATCAAGTTCATTTGCTTTTTATGTGCTGTTTTCTTCCTCACTTCATTTCCTTTAAAGTTTGTATTTCCTCTTCCCTTACAGCTGCTACCTTTCCTTTTCCTTTCCTAAGTGATCACTATATCCATTGCAACATTTTAACTAGGCCTTTTCCAGTTGCCTATAAAATAGTATAAAATCTCAAGATAAATTATTCTTGCAACAAAAGAGTAGAGGACCCATGATGAGGAAGTTCAGATAGATGCAGTTTAGCAGAGCCAGCAAGAATACCCACATAGCCACTCCGAGGGCTCTGCCTTCCAGGGTCTGACAGACGACATTTCTGGGGACCATCAGCCTGCAGGGCTGATGCACATCACTACCACTTTTTTTGGTGATCTGTTCTCAGGCTCCAAGCAGCTGCATATCATAGGGTTTTTATCCTGTCATTAGCAGTATTTGATAAATACTGCCCAAGAGGCACACTTAGTTTTTTCATATTCATATTGAATGAATAATAGATTTCCTTTGTTTTCCTATTGATTTGTAATGTGTCATATTGGTATTGGATGGAACATGCTTGTATACTGTTTTCAAAAATGTGAATGTGGTACATATGCCCTATTCATGCCCATTGAAATAATAATTTTCAATTATTTTATTACTGTGAAATAATTTTATCGGTGGGGCCATTTTTACATGGAGTAGGAAGCCAATGTACGAAGCTCCTTCAAATGTAAACGTTAGCATCATTCCCTAGCTAGTACCTTCTGTAGTCCTTTATAAATATCTTCGTGACCAGTGTCAACCACCAGGTAACCTTCCTTGAAGCAGAAGTGGACCCTCCAGAAGGCTTGTAACCTTTATTGTTGTTACACTGCTTTCAACTTTTTCTGGTTTAACTCAGTGTGTGGCAGAGAATTATGAAGCTGAAGAGATACCTTGCCCCTGGGGCACAACCAATTCCTTTCCATCTAATTCATAGCTGGTAAACTCTGACCTGCCCACGTCAGCCACAGACTCCAGTGCGAATCGAGCTGCTGCTCACAATTACTCGGAGCTGAGGGCCAGTGTGTTTCCTCCAGACTTATTTTGGGAGAAGTTTTTCCTCTTTGCACTGTACATTATAATACCAAGTGTATGAATTCAATTCGGAAGAGTTGTAGCTTTTTTGAACAGTAAACTAAAAAAATCTTCTCTGCCAATTTTAGTTATACTTCCATGCAAGACTGACTTCTTTTTCTTGTACCTCCCCTCTCCTTACAGCAGAGCTCCACTAAAAAGGAAAACCAAAACCCCACACACATGCACACACAAAATACAAAATGAACTAAAAAAGGAATGGAAGGGGAAAATGTCACAACATAGCTGATTTTCTATAATTTGAGCATGGGCAGGTTTACTGCAGTAAATATGAAAGGCAGCTATACCATTTACACCAGGGATTCAAATTTCATTTGATCTGAACTAAAATTAAATTTCGTTTTAATTAATGCCAGGAAGAATTTGCAATTCATATTAAGTCCTCTTAATGGACCACAACAAAGCAAAGCGAAAAGTAAATATTCTTTAGTTGTAAGAACTGACCCAAACGATCTCAGATTAATGCTCCGTTAAAGCCAGGGTGTGTTGTGGGTGAGAGTGGGTATACTGTGTGGTCAGTACTTGCTGCATGGCAGACCCTGTGAAGCAAGAGAGGGTCTTCCAGAAGTTTGTGACCTCTGAGTAGTCACACTGTTTTTTGACTTTCTGGTTATGGGAGTCAGGGCATGGCAGAGAAGCACAAACCAGAAACCTTATCGCTGGGACGTAACCTGGCTTACTTCTAGATGACTCATTCCTAGAAAACTGACTTGGGGCACCAGCCGTAGACCACAGTGCTGACTGCAGTATCGCACACAAATGATCAGACATTGTGGTTCAATCTGACACAGATTTGCTTTTGTAATGATTACAATGGCACAAGTGATGGAACAGAAGCCCAAGGATGTAACTTAACCAGGCACACACAGTTAGGAAATGGCAAGTTTAGTGAGAATCTCAGTTTATCAGTGTCAAAAGTTACATTTTCCTCACCATTCTGCACTGTATACCTAGGTGAAATTTAAACAGCCTCTTTAAACTTTGGGTCGTATTAGTATATGTCACTAGAGATAAAGCTGAATCTTTTATTTTAAGGTATTAAGCGAAATTCAAAGGTTAATAATAAAACAATGAAAGAACTTCTCTTTCTTCCCACTTATTTGATTCTAAAACCCTTTATCTCTTTGTTGCAAAATACAAACTAGTAATTAGAAAATTCATAGGAAATTCTTAGCTCAAGGATTTATTTATATAATTGTCTCTGTCAGAAAATTTTAAGTGTTTCATAGAGGTTTAAAGAGCATAAGAGGGAAAAAAATAAAAATGTCAGATTTCCTTTGCAAAGCTTAATAGATGATGAGATCTGCCCATAAGGTATCCAGCCACATAATATGAAAAATAGAGGCATTTACTGAAGAAGATACAAGAAACATTGTGCACAGGACAGTCACACCTCAGTCCCCTTCAAAGTAGACACCTTGGGACCTCACACAGTTCTCCCAGTCACCATCAGCTGCCCCATCGTATTTTTCTGAATCTCACTGATGGTCTGAAATCTCTTCCCTTTCAAAGGTGGTTTAGTTTTGGAAATGCCAGAAGTCACCAGGCACCTAAACTGGGCTGTAGTGGGGCTGAGTCACTTGGGTGATTTGATGTTTCCCCAAAGAACTCTGCCTGAGACATGAGGCATGAGCTGGCACACTGTGGCGATGAAGCCGCCGATCACCAGTTGCCCATAGCTGTGGCCTTTTGAATCAGCTGAAAAGCCTCTCCAGAGGAATGTTTAAGCTTAATGCAAAATGAGATGCAGATTCATTGCTCTACTTGCTCAGTCATTTTGCATGTGACAAAACAGAGTATACGTGCTCAATCAATGTGTCTACTGCCCCCACTGACTGGTGCAGTGAAGTCGTCATTGTTCATGCATGGACCACCTCCCTGGCTGCCAGGTTACCTATATGTTGTGCAAACCATTCTCGTTATGTTCACAATGGCTGGACTTGTTCTGGACAGATCTCATTTTTAAAGTCTAATGGGTCCTATTATTAATTAATTACTTCATTAACCGTGAACTAAAACCATGGTTGTGAGAGCTGAAGAGTCTACTCCACTATTTCAATAACTTTTAGCTGGACGCAACCTGCTTTGACGAACAGTAGCCTTGGCCGCCTCACAAAGAATCCTTGTCTCCAAATCAGAATGGATCTGTGCTCCTCTCTGCTTATCTATAGCTATGCACATCATTTCAGGCCAAAAATATTTTTGTTGTTGTTGCAAATTTAAGGTGATTAAAGTGGTTTGTAACGGTAGTAATTTTGCAATTCTAATTACAGAGTTTATTGTCATGAAGAATTTAACATAAATATATGGTAATTAGCAGTATTCAATTGGGGAAGGCTGAAAATAATTTGTCCTAATCTAGAGACTTTTCTGAGTTCCATAATATGTGTGTGCAGTAACCCCTTTCCCCCGACAATACCACTGTATAAAATAGCTCTAGGGATTCATAAAGGTTAAGAAGGTATTCGCAGCAGGAGAGTGACAGAGCATAGACAGGAAACCTAAATTCTGCAGCCATTTTAGCAGGATTTCCCCCCATTAAATCACAGGAGCATAAAATTAGATATATAAAGTCACTTCATTACATTTATTTTTCCAGTACAGTTTATATATTTTCAAAGTGCCAGGGAAAACTCCCTAAATTTCTCTTCTTGTATTTCACAATACAAAGTCCTATAAGAATTTCCAATTACATTTTAGTTATTTCCATTTTGATGGGTACTTTAGGGCACAGAACTTTAAAAAACATCACTCCTATAAAGTAATTTCTACTGAATGAGCAGGGTTACTCTATCCATTAGCCATCCTGTATTACTAAATGGATTACTTTTCTTAATTAACTTGGCATTTCTCAGTATATAAAGAAGCAAACAATAATGATTTTTAAAAAATATTTCTGATTTTCAAGAGTTTATTTTACTCTCTCAATTTTAACCTGCCAAAAATGAAACAAATGCTTATGGAAGGTAATTACTTTTCTCCTTCTTTAACTTATTTTTAATTAACTTTTAATCTATGCTGTTACACAGTGAGCATCTCTTAATACAAATGTGTCTAAAGTGTAGGAGACAGATTTCAATGATTTAGATAAACATCTGCCTAGTACAGAGGCATAAAAATTACGCAATTAGGAGATGGGTGGCTAAGTGCCAATTATAGCTGCCAATGAAAGAAAGATATTGCTTTCATTTTTTAAATATTTTACTTATAAACAAACCAACTTAGTAAATGCCTTCTAGCCATGCATACTTATTGTAGGGCACATTTTTTGGTTTATCCTACATAAAATTCTAAAAGATCTTTTGAATGCAATATTGCAGAAAAACAATGATGCAATCATTTATGAAATACATGTTTTAATAGAGAGAAGTCAATAAATTGTAAAGTTTAACTATGAAGGGAAGCATTATATTGTTTAGTTGGAGTGCATTCTGTCAACAGTAATTTAAAATAATCAGTTCAATGATATGGTTCCTGGTTGGTATTCAGATAATTACTATACTTATGTCTAGCAATTTTCATCTATTAAATGGATCACAGAGTGTCAAGTAAAGACAGGAAGCTTTGACTCTGAACACCTCCTTTACTGTATGTGTATAATTTGTCTTCTAGTAACTAAAAGAAGATGACACTAAACCACCACTTATGCACAAAATAGAAACCATGCTACATTCTTTATGCATGACCAGTTAACCAAAATGCCTTGAATGTTTTTGCACAAGATAAACATGATAGAAACACACACACATGTGCACATATACATGTACAGCACAAGGGGGCTGGTGCAGGGGGGAGAGAAGTACAAACATTTGTCTTCCCTTTGTATACAAATCCCATTGAAGTAAAGAAAGAAAAATGAACACGTGAATACATTTACAGAAACACTGAGAAGAGTGGATGGGGACATCACAGATCAGAGATTTCTATGAACTTCTCATAGCTCTGGATCTAATCTCCACTATTTTTTCTTTTCCTTATGATTCTCATTTTCTTGTACTTCTCTCTGTTCTAAGTTATTTCTTGCACTTGATCTTATCATTACAAATATCATTTTGTGCTGTACATGGCCTTTGATTTCCTTCACTCCTTACCAATTTTACTTTGGGGAAATGTTTGCAGAATTTTCACTCACTTGCCAGAATAACCTTTAATTATTTTTCCTTCTCTTTGTGTGTGTGTCCTTGTACATGCTCTGGGCCTTCATACACATGGGGATATTATGGGGTTTTGAACAGTGGCATACTTTCAGTGGGGCGGGAGATGGAATAAAGTGAAAGGCACAGTCATTTTGTCTTCGAGTTAGGCTGTGTTATCTGCCTAGTGAGTTGTATTCTCACAAAGCATGAAGTACAGTTTCCTAATTCTCATTTTACCCAGAAACCTGTAACAAGGGGTTTTTTCCAAGTCTAAGAGAGTGACTTGGATCAGGCAGACCTTCAAACAATCACATGTAGCTGCCAATGTACACACATATCAAGGGAATTTGCAGGATTTGCAGCCTTGTTCAATTGATTCTTCTTAAGGGGAATTCCTTAACCACACCCACCCTCTCCTGTCTCCAGAAGATCAGATGCATCCTTCAGCATCACCCAGCTTGTACGCCCTGGCTTCTCAATTACTCCAGGCTAAATTGGGAGGGAGGCGATGCCAGGGACGAAAGATTAAGGTTCCATTCTCCATTTTGAAAAGAAGGAGGCAAAAATATTGTTAAATGTTAAAAAAATGTGATTGTATATGTCTAAAGCTCAAGTGAATAAACCGAATGCGTTTTGAAAGTAACAAGAAAATTGAATACAATGACAGGTTTCTGCATGTCCAAAAATCAAACAGAAAACAATCAGAAAAATATAACAAAAGAAAAGGACCCATTTATAATCATAACAAAACCATAAAACTCTTGGAATGGAATCATTAAGCAATGTTAATAAAACTGTAATATTGTCTTGATGTTCTTCAAAAAAAACTTGTGTTAAAAGATAGATCACCCTTTTTCTGGATTGAAATGTTTGTATTTCAAAAAGTTCAGATCTCCCCAAATCTATATGAAATCAGAAAACTGTTTAAAATCCCAATAAGATTTATTTTTGAGGGATGAGCATGGGACAGAGAGTTAGAATAGTATAATGCAAAATGTATCTCATGTATATCATAACTCCATATGAGAAGAGTCAGATCATTCCTTCCAAATATTAAATATACTGTAAAACCAGCAATTAAAATGTGTGACAAAAACAACGTTTTTCAAGTCACTGGACCTCATGCAGTGAAGTACCGTGATACCTGAGTGATGGGAAGCAAACGAGGGAGCCCCCTGAGGAGCAACTTAGCTTGTTTCCTTCGGAAAGTTTTCAGGCAGTGACAGGAGGCAAACATCCTGAACTGAAAAGGAGTTGAAAGACCAAAAAATGGAAAGCAAGGTGGCTGGAGTTTGCAGGACAAGGGCACTTGGAGAGACGAGCGTCTCACAGAAGACTCTGAAGATTTCAAAGGGACACCCTCACGCCTTGAGCAGAATACTAATGAGCCCCTCTGTGTGAGGAAAGTACCTCGGTTGGGGGAGCCACATAGGAATATTAGAGGAAGCAGGATCTAAAGCATGAGTGGTCCTAGAAATTGTGCCTCCTCCAACCAAAAAAATGGGGGAAATTCATAATTCATGGGGCACTGGGCTGAGTGGTGGGGAAGGTCTTACTATTTTATTCAGTACAGCAATCAGGATTCTCCAGAGGAATGGAACTAATACTGAGGAGAAATATGATTCAGTACAAAGGCATAAAGAGCATTAGAAATGATAACTACAAGGGTAAATATATGAGGAGGGGCAAAAGAGGATTTATAGTTGTGAGTATGCAGAACACAGTTTATTCTTGTATTATGATCTATTACTGTATCATTTTCCATATGAGCAACTGTAAACCTACTTTTGCGCACTCTGTATTTTTTGACTTACGAATATTTTTAAAAGGATAATTGTTTAAACAAAAACAAGGCGACATGTTGTGAGGTTTACGACATGAGTACTAATTAAGTGTATAACACCAACAGCAGAATGGTGGAGAGAGAAATGCGAGTACACTTCTATAAAGTGTTTAGGTACGTTGGGAGTGTATAATATCACTAGATGATCACCTGTAAAAAGATGTACACTATACACCCCTAGGCGAACATTAAAAAATAGTTATAGTTAATAGATCCAAAAAGAAGATCAAGTGGAATCATAAACCCTACTTAATCTAAACAAAGAGTAAAAGGGAGAGAAAAACTGAACAAAGCATGGATAGAATAAGTAGAAAACAAATAGCAAGATGACAGATATCAGATAACCCCCTCAATAATCCCATTTTATGCAAATAGTCTAAACTCTCTAATTAACAGGCAGGGATTTTCAGATTTGATAGAAATCAAGACCCAATTATATGCTATCTTCTTAAAACTCAATTTAAATATAAAGACACAAATGAATTAAAAATAAAAGAGTGAAAAAGGAAGTACTTGAAGACAAAACTAAAGAAATCTGGAGGCACTGTGTTCCTATCAAAGAACATTACTAAAGATAGTGTTCATAGTGATAAAAAGGTCAATTAAATAAGAGGACATAATCCCAAATATGCCGTCACCTAATAACAACGTTCAAATAAGTACCTACTATCTTCCTCTGAAAAGTAACCCAGGGTGCCAAAATCTATTTCTTTGGGGTCCCCAGTGCATGTTCCTACAGGTATTTCTCCAGAAATATTCTGGGACTTGGACGTGGTACAGATATGACATTGCCACCTTTTTGATGGCATATACAGAGCCGTCTGAGCTTTATTATTTAATTCATAGGAGTGGTTTGATAAGCCATTACTCAGATCATAGTCTTTGCAAAGGGATTGTAAGTCAACTGACTAACTGAATTACAATGATCAGATACAAACACATGAACACATTTCTGATGTCCATTTGCTATGATGATTTGAATTAGTTTAAATGGGCCCTGTGGCAATTTTCTAGCCTGTAACTTCTATTAAACAGGATTTAGTAAATCCACCAAAGATGTTTAAATACTCCATACAGTAATACAACCAATGTGTGTTTCGCACAAATAATATGGCTCAAATTAAAAGGAATAAATGCCCCAAAGAAAAGAGGGGCTATTTAATGCTATTTTTATTTTATTACTTTGGAAGGTACACATTTCAAATGTTCTTTAGAAAAAATATGAAAATATCATTAGTATTCTAGTAGTACCTCTACTTGCCACTCTGCTGAGTTTTAAATATTTCATATGAGGACCCATGTGGCTCAGTTAGTTGGGTGACCTCCCAAAAATAAATATTTCATATGATTCTTAACCATAAACCTGTAGAGTTTTTACCAATATTATTTATATTTTTATAGATGAGAAAGTTGAGGTTTAAAAAGTTGAGGTAATGTGCCCATGTCCATGCAGCCAGTAAGATTAGAATCAACATATAAATATCATATTTGATTTTATTCCGAAACCATGTTTTAAGTCCTATGTCAACTTCTGATTATCTGTAAATATAATAATTCTAAAATTACAAGGGTATTTTGATCTACAATATTATACATCAGTTACATGAAACTGAAGTATAATATTATAGCACTTAGAACAACAGCTAAGAGATGGTAGGTACTCAATCAATGATCCTGAGCTAATGAAAATCGGAGAATTTTGTCATTCTACATCTATATAATGATGAAAAATAACTTATAAAGAAGAAAAGACGGATTGGCATGGATAACTGTTAGCACTTAAGAAGAAAACTAATTAAAATTTACTGGACTGTGATGGGAGAGGAACAACTTGTGAAAAGGGAATGTAGACAGTGCCCAAATAATCCACGATATGCCTATTTGAGGTGTCACTACAGAGAGATATATTTTTAAATCCTTTACATACATAATAATACAGCTGCTTTTTAAAAATAGATTCCTGAAGTTCATTTAGCTGATAGAAAATCTTTATTTCCTCAGGTAATTTTATGCATCATGAAGTATTTGAGGGCCTAGTTCAAATATGAAATCCTCTCTGAAGACCATATATAATGAGTCACTGATTCTTCTCCATTAATTTAGGAGACTTTGTTTTAGACCTTGAACTGTCATCACTCTGGCCTAGTCAAGCAAGTTCGCTTTCTCTTTGACCTACTTCTCCCTCCAAACCTTGTCACCCACTCACAAAATATCATGTCATGTAGGATTCTATCTGTGTACATAGAATATACATAATTAAGAAAATGTTCATGGATTTGTCTAGTAAAGGCATTGGGTATTTTAAGTAGAATAAAGCAAGCACTGAATCTTGTTTAGTCCAAATTAAAAAAAATTAACCGTAAGGGGAAAAAATGACACAGTATTAACCTATAGTAGAGTATTAACTGATGTTAACCTTTTTATTCTTTCTACTTTCTACTTATTCTTGTAGTTCATCATCTGTTGAACTAACGAAATCTCCTTCCAAATACTCTCCCTGTACTAGAAGTCCATTTCACTGCTCCCCCTTTCCAGTGTCACCAGATTTATCTTCCTGGAGCTAGGATCTGTTCTTGTCTTGATAATTCCATGTCACTTGAGTTCAATGCTTCCTTGTAAAAATAAAAAACCCCAGAATCTTGCTGCAGCAACCTTTCCTGGCTCACCTTCTCCACAGCCCTATAATACGCCTGAACTACAATCATAAAAAACCAAACCAAAACAAAAAGACAACTTATGACTGCCTTAAATTACCAAGCACCGTCTGACACTAAACGCTATTTCTAAAATGTTGTAGCTCCTTGTCCTCAAAATCCTCAAGCATCAAGGCTCAGAAAACAATGCCATCTTCTTCACCATGCTTTCCCTAGTCTCCCCTTTCACTCTCCACTTATAATCAATCATTCCCCTCCATCTTTATTCATACCTCTGTGTGTGGCATATCAAATCCCCATTATTATTATACTGGGTCCCACATAAATAGCACCCCTTTTTATTCCATGAAAATCTCTTATTTAAAAATTATAAGCATGTAATTCTGTAACATAACAATATTGCACTCAAGCATACCATATGACATTTAAAATGACATGTTCAAATTGCTTGCTGTCCATCTCATGTGGGGACATTCACATGCCTTCCAACCACACTCGAAGGCATTACTTCTGCTGGACCTTGTAGTTTCTTTCCATCATGTATTTCCTTATTGAGCTTGAACTCTTTGTGGTCAAGTACAATGTATTACTTAAGTGCTTCTCCTTTAGCACCTATGATAAGACAGTATTTACTGAAGAAAATCCAATGCAAAATATATATATATGTTGTTTCCTGAAATATCAAATGAACTTAAAACCTACAATAAAATATTTCTAAATCTTTTAGAATAAAAATAGCCTAGGGGAGAAAACAATCTCTATATTATAGAAATGGAACTTGCATTGCTAACTGGGTACATTTAGATGGATGTCTTATTGGAAATGAGAAATAGAAAAGCTGAAAGGAAAATAAATCAAAATTATTCTTTGATTTCAAGTTTTCACAGAGAAATTATTTCCAGGTACTAAGCTTGTCTGCTTTGGGAAGGAGTGATTTTTGTCCTTTCCAGAGCTGTCATCCTTTGTCACAGTGTTGCCCTTCACCTACTATGCCCTCTGGGGGTTTTCAGCTGATCCTACACCAGAAGCTTTGGACACAATGGTGTGGAAGTCTTGCAGCAGAGCGAGGCTTGGTAATCAATGCCCCACTTCCAGGGGGTGCCGTTTGGCTCCATTCACATTAAGTTCCCAATGCTTTGTGTGAAGAAAGCCTCCAGAGAGTGCAGAGGGAGGAAGAGCGGTAAGACCAGTGATTACACATCAATCACTTGTATTGCTGCCTGAGCCAGTAGCAGAACACAGGTGATAGACAAAGCGATGGTTTTGTTCAATAATTGAGCTGTTTGTGAGGGGAGAAAAGGAAGTCTTTCAATATTCCACTCTTTTAGAAAATACGTGTATTGTTTTGAACATTAGGTGGTACAACAATGGAACTATAAGTTTTAATAGTGGGTCTTATTGTGAACACTGAATGCTGTGAGGCAGATTTGATTAGATTTGAGAGAGCAGCTCTGTCACAGGTATTCTGACAAAAAAATCTGTAACACCTGTACACGTGAAAAAAAGACACAAGTTTTCTAAATTCAGGGTGATTCAGGGAAAGATGATAATATTGGGTAAATTTAGAAAATGCACTCAAAGCTTGGGCAATGATAAGAAAATGGAATTTTGTGCACATAGGTCTGTGTGTATATTTATTTCTGTAAAAACACGAAAGTCATGACAGTACTGTCATAATAATATGAGTCATGTATCTATTTGGATTCAAATATAACAGAGTCTCTTCACGATGGACCTTGCCAGGACTTGGTTGAAATAACTTTTTATACTATCAGATGTTTTAATTAAGTGCCATGCTGGTGTTTTTGTTTCTTTTATGGGCTTCCTAGTTTCTTTCTCATTCTCTTACATCATTACCACCAAGTATAAACTGCATTAGCTGTAAGTGGGACTAAGAAAGAGTATAAAATGTTCCCCAGTGGCTGGACAGTGTTTAGTTGAAGAGGATGCATGCCTATAAAAATAATGTAATTTTTGTAAATAGAATTCAAATTACAGGTTACCTGTCATTTTTGGAGGGGGAGGTAATGAGAGAACATTTGATCTGTACAGAAGCCATGTGGTATAACAGAAAATGTCCTATAGCACAAGACTGGAGTTTACTCCCACCACCACCATGGGCTTCTACAATCTGACAATGAAGCCAGTCACTTAATTTCTGGGGTCTTCCCATCATATTATTAAAAGCAGAAACGATAACAGATTTTTAATAGGAGAACATGAAAATATTGGGATGACATGTGACTCTTTTTTAGTCACTCAATATGCCATTTTTGTTATTTTCCTGAAAAGATCCAGTCCCAAAAGGAAATTACAGAAAATGTGCACTATTGGTGTGCACTGTGCTCTTAGGTGTTTTCACACAAACCATTATGCTGAACTCTCAGAAAGAGCATATTTAACCAGATGTAGAGCCTTTATTTGTTCTAATAAAACCCTAATTTGTCCAAGTTCTATCAGTAACCATGGTTTCCACATAGAGCTCATGGAGGTGGCCTTAGTTTTTATTTCCTAATCAGACTCACTGTGACTCAAGGTCTGACTTAGAGCTTTTCCTAGGAATACAAAAAGAATCAATAAAAATATAAAAGAAAATTACTAAACTATCTCTTGATAACTAAATGGTTCATCATAAATTGGAGTGTCTATGCAAATGAAGTAAATAATTAAAAACTCCAAGAACAGTGTGGACTAGGTGGTTGATGACTGGCAATTATAAAAGCTGCATTTTTAATATGCATACATCTCAAGGAGCCAGTAAAAATTAGCTCCCAGACTAATGGACTTGCCTTTCTTCTGAGGCAGAATTTTAATGAGAGCATTATTTATAACAGAGAGCCCAAGAATCAGGGTATTCTTGCTCTATATCATTTTTTTTCACTCCTTGACACCTTATCCATTAAACTATGAATTTCTTTACAGAAGAATAATACTTTATGCTCTAGAAAGTAAAGGTCAAAATTACATCGGGATTTAGTCACACTATATATACTCTAAAGCAGTACCACTTAAGAGAAAGGTAATTACAAAGATTTTGTTTATAAATACCCAAGTAGTGTGTGTAGTGTGTATATATATATTACATTGATTAAATTACATTCCATGTAATTTTGTTGTTGATGCTATATAAATTGTTATTCTTCCACAAACTTTCTGTGTGATGAGATTATTTCCTCTATAGGAAGACTGGCAATTAAAAATCCTTGATACTAATATATCATTTAGCTATTGAATTCTTTAAGACCATTGAAAGTGTTACATTTTCCCTTTGACACACCATTTTATTACTGGCAGCCTTTATTATAAGCACCAAAGAATCATTCAGTGTTCTTTATAAGGTTAGATTACCCTTTCTTAGCCCTAGGATTTTAATCATCAATATCTCTGGTCTTGCTGATGTGACCCCTTCCCACATGGTTGTAACTAAGCAAGGAATGTTCGGCATGCAACTTTCTTGAGGATTTTATTGGCAGTGTGACATCCCACCCAAAACTAGGAGTCAGGCAAAAGCCAAGTCCAAACATGAGTCAGAAGAGTGATTTATTCAGAGCGAATTTAAACAGAAATTCACCAGTCTTCTTCCAACTCTCTCCCTTCACTCTCATGTGAGCACTAGTCTAAAATCACGTGACCCAGGGCCAGGGACAGAGGAAGCGCACAGGGGAAACATGAGAAATTGGCTCTCATGTGTCCAATGTTTCCCCTCCTATGTTCTTTTTTAAGCCCTTCAGCATTTTATAAACATTTGAATATTCTCATAAATACTGAAGAATTTGGTCTTCTAAAAAATCCCTCAGGTTTTATTAAAATTCTCAGGATTTATAGGTCCCTCTATAATGTTCAACATCAGTCAGCAGGCAAATGCTCGGGATAGCCTAGGTTTCTTATATCAACTAGAGCAACTAGAGGATGTTCTCACTGGGAATTTCTGTTTAATAAGCTGTATTGGTAGTATGGTTTAATATTATTGGATTGTGAGTACAGTTAAGTTCTCATATATGTTTTGGCAATTTTTTAAAAATTGTTTTTTCTTTGCACAATTCCCTACTGGGATTTTTTCACATTGATTTTAAGAATTCTTCATATATTAAGACTATTACTCTTTCCTTTCTGCAAATATTTTTCAGCTTATATTTGACTTTTAATTTTTTAATTCTTTTTTAAAATTTTTATTTTATTGATTATGCCATTACAATTGTTCTATTCCCCTCCTTCATTCCCCTCCACCCTGCACGCCCCACCCCTACCATTCCCCCCCTTTATTTTATGACCATGTGTCTCAAGTTCTTTGGATTCTATATTTCCCATACTATTCTTGCCCTCCCCCTATCTATTTTCTACCTACTGTCTATGCTACTTATTTTCTGTACCTTCTCCCCACTTCTCCCCCCACTCCCCATTGCTATCCCTCCATGAGATCTTCATTTCTATGGTTCTGCTCCTGATCTAGCTGTCCTTTTAGCTTGCTTTTGTTTTAGATGTGGTTCTTAATAACTGTGAGTTTTCTGTCCTTTCATTGTTCATCTTTTTTATCTTCTTTTTCTTAGATAAGTCCCTTTAACATTTCATATAATAAGGGCTTGGTGATGATGAACTCCTTGAACTTGATCTTATCTGAAAAGCACTTTATCTGTCCTTCCATTCTAAATGAAAGTTTTGCTGGATAGAATAATCTCGGTTGTAGGTCTTTGGATTTCATGACTTGGAATAGTTCTCTCCAGCCCCTTCTTGCCTGTAAGGTCTCTTTTGAGAAATCTGCTGACAGTCTGATGGGGAACTCCTTTGTAGGTGACTGTCCCCTTAGCTCTTGCTGCTTCTAGGATTCTCTCCTTCATTTTTATCTTGGCTAATATAATGATGATGTGCCTTGGTATGTTTCTTCTTGGGTCCACCTTCTTTGGGACTCTCTGAGCTTCCTGGATTTCCTGGAAGTCTATTGCCTTTGCCAAATTGGGGAAATTCTCCTTTATTATTTGTTCAAATAAGTTTTCCACTGGTGGCTGTTCCTTTCCCCCTTCTGATACCCTTATAATTCAGATGTTGGAGCGTTTAAAGATGTCTGGGAGGTTCCTAAGCCTCTCCTCATTTTTTTGAATTCTTGTTTCTTCAGTCTTTTCTGGTTGGTCATTTTTTTCCTCCTTCTGGTCCACTCCTTTGATTTGAGTCCCAGTTTCCTTTCCATTACTATTGGTTTCCTGTGCATTTCCATTCATTTCAATTAGTTTAGCCTTCATATGTTCCTCTAAATTTGTGACTAAAATCAGCCAGTTCTGTGAGCATCCTGATCACCAGTGTTTTGAACTGTGCATCTGAAAGTTTTGCTATTTCTTTGTCACTTAGACTTATGGGCTCTGGGGCTTTGAGTTCTTGAGCCATTTTTGATCTGTTCGTGTCCCTTAAGTATGAGGAGCAGAGCCTTAGGGGCGGGGTGGGGCTTCCAGGGTGGAGTCGGTGGGTTGTGACTCTGTATGTGGGGGCAGGGTCATAGTGGGGAAATGGCGTCCCCCTCTCCTGCTTCCAGGCACTGGGAGAGGAGTGAAGCCTTAGGTGTTCACCAGGGCAGGGTTGCTCAGGTCGCTGGGTTGTGATGCTGTATGTGGGGGTGGGGTCAGAGCCAGGAAATGGCGGCCCTCTCTGCTGGCTCCTGTGGCTCGGACCACTCAGTCCCGTCTCACTTCCCACTCCCTCGCTGGTCTATCTGTGCAGGAATGCGCCAGCACAGTCAACCCGCTGCCCTTCACCCTCGCCGGATCCGCAGGTCGCTCACTGGGTCACTCACTGGGTCACGATCACTAGGTGGCTCACTGGGTCCACCCTTTGCAACCCCACGCCTAGGATCTGCAGGCCTGAGTCCGTCTGACCAAGTTTTTCTGTGCAACCCTGCTCCACCAGCTGCTGGTTTTGCCCCTCTTACTGGTCAAGCTAAAGTATTCGTTGTTATCAGACTTCTGAAAAGTTCAATTTTCTGTGTTATGGCTGTTTTCTGTTGCTAATGTTTTGTTGTCTCTAAACTTGGTTGTGTGAGAAAGCACGGTGTCTCCACCTATACCTCCATCTTGGCGGAAGTGTTAATTTTTAAATTCTTAATGCATAGATGATTTGTTCTTCTGTATGATGAAATATGTCCATATTTTCCTTAATATTTTCTCCCTCATTTTTATATTTAGAAAGGCTATCACTACTCTAATGTCAAACAAATATTTACTTATTTTATCTGGTAGTTCTTGTTTGTTGTTTTTTGAAACAAAGCTAATTCATTCGGTATATTGTATGGAGATCTGTATTTCTTATTCATTGTTTGCTAGATACTTAACTGCATGTCCAAAGACCACTTACTAAATAAAATTAGTATTGTAATGCTTTGACAGTAATATATAATGTATTCATATATAATATTATGTACTATATTTATATATTATAAGTAAATATATCTTATCTATAACCTAGTAAAATAATTAGAATACACTATGTATGAATTTATTAATAGGCTTCTTAGTCTGTTGAGGTCATTTATTTTTAATCTAACATTAGGAAATGTTTTATGCTCAGAATACTATAGAATTTATCTGGCAATAAGTATTCTACTTTTTCAATCATCTTTTTAGCATCGATTGAGCTGATAACATTGTTTCTCTCTTTTAACATATTACTATAATGATGTGATTTCTATTAACAGGACTTCTAATATTTAACTCTTCTTGCTTTACTAAAATTAATTCTACCTGGTTATGGTGTTATTAGATTAACATACTACTAACATTCATTGGGCTTCTGCATATATAGTATAACTGAGAATAATCTATAGTTTTTAATCTGTCATTGCCCAGGGTTTTATAAGTTTTTTCTTCTTGATTTATGAAATAAATTGGAAAATAGAGTAGAAAAAACCTAAGAATATGGCTGAGTCACTGAAGGCATTTGGTGCTTCCCCTTTATCTTCCCTGCTCAGAATCTGCTGAAATAACCAAAGAATTATAAATATAGGGAAAAACTAAGAGCCTGCACCAGTACTGGAAACAAGAAAAGGAGCCTATCCACATAGCAAATAATGTTGAGTAATCCTTGCTATATGTGGTGCATATAGGAACACATGAAGGAATATCATGCTGGGTAACTCACAACTCTATGTCGGGACAAAAGTAGAGAAAATGTAGGCAGATCTCTAATAAACCCCCTAATTTCAATGGTTGTGGCCTGGAAGCAAGAACAGGACTGTAGATAGATGACATTTGAAATTCCAACCACCACTGCAAAAGTGTGGCTATGCCTCGCACATTAAATAGGAATGTAACCATATTAGACCAAAGCCTTCAGACAGCAGAACTTGCCCCAGGTGTGCCATTAAAAGCTATAAAGGATAAATCAGTACAGTAAGTGATATAAGGAATGTGGAGGAGAAGCTGTGAATGATTTTGGGGGATGCAGGGGAGGAAAGAAAATGTAATGAGAACGATCAAAGGAAAACCATATGTCTAGATAACTAACCATGGAAAGCTAAGACATTGATTTTTCTATAATGTCCAAATGAAACACCAACAGGAAGTGGGCAGATGTTAATGGGTGTCTCCATGTTTACTGCACTCATTACACAAGAGATGGAGCTGCCAGTCAGTTGTTCCTATTTCCCTTTAATTGCCAATATGGGTTGTAAAAGCTCCCTACAATTTTTGTAAGTGAATTGTACCTCTCCCTCATTGTCAGTTCCCCTTTTTATATGTAAGACGGAGATTGCTGCATTTTCACATCATATTCTGTTATTTATACCCTATAGTGTAAGGCAAGAACACTGCCATTTCATTAAAATTCAACTCATTAACTCAAAGAGAGATTATAATTAACATCACAATCTTTTAGAGTAGGTTTTAAAAATTAGTGAGATTTTTTCCCATTTGGTTTGACAATCAATTTATCCTACAATTGTATGAAAAAAATTTTGAGGAACAAATTCTTAACCATAGTTACAAATTGAGTTTTCAGAAAAGTAATATAAGCAAGATGCTACTTTTTACCCCTACTGTACTTTTCTACATAGAAATACATTATTTTTAACATTTCCATATTTCCAGTTGTCACACCTCCTCAAAATAGCAAGTGCGAAATGGGCAACTTTTCTATGAGAGAAGTAAATGTCCCTTGAAATACTTGACTGACAGATAATTATAACTAAGTGAAGGGCAAGAGTTCTCATCTTATATAAAAAGACAATAGAAATATCTAATGAAGGATATGAAGAAAGTTGCTGGCTATTTCTGATCTTTTAGAAATAATGTTCCATTGTCTCAAAGTCTCAAATTCTGTGAACCAAAACTCCTGGGAAATACGTCCTTGTGAACCATATCCCATCTCCCCACAGATGCACCCACAGCAGTCCCACTGCCCTCCCGTGCAAATCTGCCTCAGAATGTTCTTCATCAGGGTCTGTTCCTTCAGTTACATGTCATCAAAGACTGACATTACAGAGAGACCAGGGGATCTGTTTAGTGAAATCTGCTGTCCCGCAAAATCACCTCAATTTAATAACATTGGTAACTAAAGATAGAAAAGTGGGTGTTTGATAGAAATAGGTGACTGAAATAAAAGTATTTGAAGATAGACATTTAAGGTATTTAAAAATAGAATCCAAGATGATTTTGTAAAAATCATCATGCTCAGAAACAGTTTTTTGTAAGTATTTTAATTAGGAAAGCAAGGATTCTTTGTCATTTTTTTAAAAATTCAAAGATAATGCATTTCAACAATAAGAGAGAGGAAAACCAATTTTTAGTAATCAATACATTTGGATTTAGTGCCTATAGCATTTTAAAATTTATATTTCTAATACAGTCATATATATGCAACCTTTCAGCATATATGTAAATATGAACATGCACAAATATTGGATCATTCTTATTTTTATCACTAAGTTAAAAATTATCATGATAATTATTGCCCCTTATATATTTTATAAAAGTTACTGAATCTATAAGGTCAATATGCAAAATTAAATATTAGTCTATAAACTTGCAACAAATTATTTTAAAATTAAATTTAAAGTAAGCTGTCACTAAATTTAATGCTACTTGAAACTTAAAGTAGCATTAAAATATACCCAAGGACCTAACAGCTAGTTTAATGAGGGATGTAAATGGCCTATACAACAAAACCACAATATATTAGAAAACATTTTAAAAACAACTAAATATAGGTCAGAACATGCGATGTATATGTATTGGAAGAACTCAATATTATAAACATGTTAATTCTTCCCAAACTGATTTATAAATTCAGTGCAGTAGCAATAAAATAAATTCATCAGTTTCCTTTATGAAAAGAGAAGCTGATTCTAAAATTCATATGGAAATTCAAGGGGTCAAAGGGCACCAACTTTCAGTTATATGATGAGTAATTTGGGGAGGTCTAATGTGGCACATGGCGACTATAGTTAGCAGCACTGTGTTTATACTCAAAATTTGTTAAGAGATTGGATCTTAGTATTATCACCAAAAAAAAGTAACTGTGAGCTGATGGATGTGTTAATTATCTTATTTGTGATAATCATTTCACAGTGCATATGCATATCAAATCATCAAATTATACAATTTAAATATGTGCAGTTGTGTTTGTTGATTATACCTTAATGAACTGGGGAAATAAATGACACTGAAATACAGGGGGAGAAAGAGTGTTTTTGGAAGAGGTGCAGGGCCAAGTTTATATTTGCATAGGAAATAATGAATTATTGCTCCAAATTTATACAATATACAGAAATTAATTCCAGGCAAAGTATAGACCTCAAATAAAATGTAAGGCAATACATTTTCTAGATTTAAACAAAAGGATATTCTAATTATCTTTGACTTTTTGCTGAGTGAAGATTTAGTAAACAGACCACAAAACATATCACTACTAAAAGAAAAGATTGATAAATTGGATATTATAAGAATCAAGAAATTCTGTTCATTAAACTCACCACTATGAAGATCTATGAGAGAATATCTGAAAAAAAACCTAGCACATACAGAAAAATAAAGTACTATAGATCATAAGAAGAAAAACAATTTCCAATTTAAAGAGGACATTTACAAAAGAAGATATTTATAAATGTATGTTTAAAGGTATTTCACATCTTTAGTCATAAGGAAATGTGAATTAAAAGCGCAATGAGATACATACCACTGTGCAACCTCCACAATGCCTAAAACTAAAAAGATGGAAAATAACAACTGTTGGCAAGAATGTAGACTAAGTGGAAAAAATATTCATAGAGCATTATTTGTTTTAGCCATTACCTGAAAACACTTCTACTGTCTATACACAGTAGAATCTATAAATAAATGGGGTAGCTTCATACACTGGAATAACATAAAATCTTGAAAAATAATGAAATACTGCTATACACAAATTTAAAACCAGAAAAATAAACACACTAATTTGTATTGATAAAAAAATCAAAGTAGTAGTCACATTGTGGGGAGAAAGTGATGGGGAGGGGCAAGCAAAAAGCTCTGGGTGCCAGAAATAATCCATAAGTTTATCTACATGTTTTCACTTGGCATAAAGTTACCAGTTTAAACACTGATAATTCAATAATTTTATGTATGTATATTTTATACTTCAATAATAAAAATGTTTTCTTACAAAATAAAATAGAAATATTTTGTGTGCAGAAACTGTACATCCTCAACAGAAAAATAAAACATACCTCCTTAAGACAGAAGCAAAATTCAAATGCATCCCTACTCATTAAGTCCAAAACAAGAAAATACAAACACATAACTAAGTGAAACCGATTTATTTTTATCTCAATATACATCATCATAACTCTTTATTTCTTTATGTGCTGTGCTTAAGGAGAAATGTTTCTGATGTCTGCAGTAAGAAAGAACATATTGTAAATTCAAGATCTGTGCTTGAGTCAAGACTTTTCAAAAGTAATTGTTCATTTTCTCAAGTACAGATTTGTGCCTTGATTGCAACTGATTAGTCAAAGAAAATTTCTTTCCATTGTATTTCCTTATATGGAATCAAAACTTATTAAAATAAGTTAAGTATACCCTATATTTTTATATATTAAATATATACTTTATATAGAAGAGTATATGTTTAAATACCGAGTCACAGAAAAACATATATATTCAATCTTAACTGAATGGAAAAGAGTGGAATGAATAATCTAAGAATTATATTAATATTTAAATGTAGAATGTCTTACATGCTCTTAAGGCATAGTTATCATTTTGTTTAAAATTTGTTTAGCCCAATATTAAAATTAGCCTGCACTAATTGAAGACACAGCACCCAGTCTTGAAGAATTATATATACAGCATATTGGTTAACAGAAATAAGCTGCCTAGGGATTGAGTATTTTATACTAATATATATCCAAAAATACCAGCAACATACTGATAAATGAGAATTTGCTGTAAATTAAAATCTATCACTAAAATAAGGACATTTCTAAAGTTAAATGCAATTAAGAAGTTAGCCTAAAGTACAAATTAGGATATCTCAATTACTTTGAACCCTTCTTAGTTCTATTTGTGTGTGTGTGTGTGTGTGTGTGTGTGTGTGTGTGTGTGTGTGTATTGAGAAAGAGAACATGCTATTAAAAAATATCAAAGGCAGTGTGTTACTTTTAAGATGTGTTAGCAAGTGCCTAGGCACATGCCTTGGACTACCACTGTGGGAATTTAACCACAATGGCATATAAATTAATAGTTTGCTTTTGGTGGGACAAACTTAGTGAGTAGGCAGGGTTGGCAGCTCATGAGTTGGAAAAGGATGTGCTGGAAGGTGATGAATTCAGTGTGTGATGCAGTCAGAGTAATGGCACCATGTAATGGTACTATAATCAATAGCAAGTTGAATTTGGAGAGCTCTGGCCTGGAAATGTAAGATAAAGAGTTATTATACCTACCTGGTGAAGGAAGTTATGGGCCTGAGCCAAGGCCCCCAGGATGAGGGTGTATCGTGAGCATTTAAGGGAGGCCAAGACAAGAGTGCTTTGGGGTCTTATAATCTAATGGTATGGATTTCCCATCTCTACCATTCAGTTCCATGTGCAAAAAAAAAAATTGAACAAGTAGAGGAAAATTATGTAATAAAAATAACAAGGTATAAAAGTCCCTGGTATCTGTATTCTGGGTACCTAAAGGCAAGAATAGCACTGTACTCTGTCAGGAGCTGGAATAAGCTTTCAGGGATCATGAGAATACACACTCTCTTTTCTCTCCCTCTTCCTTTTCATTAAATTTAACTTTTCAAGTGCAGTTTACATTTCATATACTTTTGTATGAGCTTCAGGTATACAGTACAGTGGTTAGGCAATCATATCCTTTACAAAGCACCCCCCTGATGTTTCTGGTACCCACCTGGCTCCATTCACAGTTATTACAGTACTGTTGACTGTACCCCCTCTGCTGTTTTTGACATCCCCATGACTATTTCGTAACCACCAATTTGTGCTTCTTAATCCCATCACATTTTTCACCCATCCTTCTTAATGTCTGATTTATTCTTCTACACACAGACTTTATTTTTCCCTCTGAACATGTGTTGAAGAGAATTATACCACGAATTCTGGGTTTTATCTGTCACCCATCCAAGAAGCCAATTTAACATGGAAGTAGAATTTAAGTCCTTGTTGGGAGTTTTGTAAAAATAGTATTATTTCAGATATAAATCTTACGCAGTCTCCCTGATGGCTCCAGCCACACAGCACTCCTGTGCCAGAGCCATTTAATCCCTCATCCTGGCAGAGCAGGGCCCTCCCCTCTTCCTGGCCGCCCCACGCAGGCAGGCGGACCAGCACGTGCCAAGAAGTCTGGCTCCGCTGAGCGCTTTCAGTCTTCAATGAAAAACCACGCTGGAGGGCGTGGAATCCGGCCTGCGGCACAGCTCCCAAAGTACACAGATGATGTTCCCCTGAAGCGGAGACCGCTTTGATTTCCAAGAAGCAAACTTGAGCGGGATCCCACTCCTTCCTCCGTCCCATGAATTATTCGGAGTCCTAGTTTTGCCTGTATCCTGTCCACAGAAATCCTGAATGCCAGAGGGTACAACCGCTGAGCAGCCTGCTGTTTGCTTTCCTGTAGTCGCTGAGGCAGTAAATGCCTAATTTCTCTCTGTCCCCGCCTCACTTCTCTTTTCTCACCTTCGCTGCCTGGTGGTTGCGCCTTCCGAATAAAGCATGACCGCATTAATCCTTGCTCCAGGCTTCGGTTTCTGGCGAACTCAGACTGAGCGAGGCAGCTTATTGCTTAGATATGCTCCAGTAACCCCACGGCTCCATCTCTATGGGGAAGAAAGGCAAAGTACTCCCATCAGGTCTGCTAGGGACCCACGCGTGTGACTCTGGGGCTGAGACTGTACAGGCAGCTTGTTCCCAGAGGAGAAAGAGCCACTGCCATGTAGTCAGACACCCCAAAAGGTCTCTGACAGAGCATGAAAGTGTCATCATCGAAGATTATCCAGTTACTTCTCCCCAGTGGGTCTGATCATTGCAAATGCTTTCAGTTTCCCTTTTCCCCTTTTTAAACAGTTAAACGAATCTGATCAACAGAAGTGTTTCTTGAAATATGGTGTAACTCTGCCCTGGCTGGTGTAGCTCAGTGGATTGAGCATGGGCCTGTGAAGCAAAGGGTCACTGGTTGGATCCCCAGTCAGGGCACATGCCTGGGTTGCAGGCCAGTTCCTCAGCAGGGGACACATGAGAGGCAACCACACATTGATGTTTCTCTCCCACTCTTTCTCCTTCCCTTCCCCTCTCTCTAAAAATAAATAAATAAATTTTTTTTAAAAGAAAAGAAATATGTTGTAACTCTGTGAAAAAAAATATTGTAATTGGGAAGTGTATTATAACTGATATTTTTGTAGATTGAGGTAATGACATTATATATATATGGATATTTCTCTATAACATTCAAAAAAGTACAGTTTCAATGTACTTTTGATGTACACATAATTACTTTCAGATGTATTATATGCCCATATCAAATTTTTTTGCAAAGCTTCCCTCTTGGATTTCCAGAAACCATACGATCGCTGACTGATTCAGTTCAGTCTGCAGGGGTAAGGCCGGAAGACGCTGGTGTGATTGCTCTACTACCGCAGAGGAGAGCAGCAGCAACCAGTGCAAAACTGGGTCAGGGCTCCACGGTCCATCCCTGTGTGACCTGTGCTGTGGGTGTTTGGATGTGCTGGGCCCCTCCAGTCTTTGCCCTTACAGTGTTTCTTACAGCCAGTAAGACAGAGCTAAGCATTGTCAAGAGTAAAGATAGTCATTCGAGAGAAAGCAATATTAAATAATAAACATGGATGTACTTCAACATTAGATCTTTGACCACTGGAAAAAAATAAATAAATCACTGTCTAACTTTTCTTCACATGTCACCTCAACATCAGCAGGCACTATTAACTTTGTTCCTTTCCCTTCGATGTGCTCAATGAATTGTATGCAGCGTATGATAGGCAGAGCGCCATAGAAGGACATAAATATTAACCAAATTATATATCGCTGCCCTTGGCAACAATCGCCTCGCAGTCTGGTGGGGAAATCATTTTGTTTAAATAATCTCTTATGGTCTGTATTCATGGCATTAAAGATGCTAAATTTTACTGTGGTTATAATGTTCTCTTACTCACAGTGATGCCTAAATGAACAAGTTAAAAAGAATTCCAGAGAAAGCCTTAATGCAAAAAACTTAATCATTGTGTTTAAATATTAAATAAAATTCAAGCAATACCTAGAATCTGGCAATCCCTGTTGAAAAGGAATGCTTAGGGCAAATGGAGAAAATAGCTGCGGAGTTTCCAGCTTAATGAAATGAAAGACAATATGAGGTCTCAGGTAAATCACAGGCTTGTGTTACTTATTTTCTTAGCTGCAGTCTTTCCGCAGTCACACTTCAGACCAAAGGCTCCAGGAGCTGGAAACCAGAGGGAGGGTGCTGATTCTTTCGGCCCCAACCAGAGTCTGAACTTTTGTTTTGTTTTCGAATAGGAAAGAGAGTTTAGAAAAGCAAACTAATTCTTAGTTCAAGCAGTTATTTAGGTCTCTAAATTGAAGCAAAGTAGTGTAGTTGCAGGAAGATGGGCTTTGCAGGCAGTCAAATTGGATTTGAAATCTATTTTTTTGTCACTCCTTGCTGTGTAAATGTGGGCAATTTACTTAACCTCTTGGTGTCTCTGCTTTTTCATTCCTAAAAGGCTGATAATATATATCTAGGTTTGTTTTGTAACAAGTCAAATATATCACCTAATGTATGACACGGGTAGGACACCTGGCACATGCTAAACAAAAGAAGTGAGGCCAGGGATTTATTGGCAACAGAATTATCTGCAGACTTTGAGCATTAAAACCACCAGCAGGCTTGAATAAGAGATCCTCCTCCCAGAACTTTCTAAAGTAACTTCTATAGAACTAACATGACCTTTAAAAGAATGCTAACCACATAAATGATTTAAAATATTTATGAGTAACAGAGTAACATCATTTTGCTGATCCTGTTTATTAATCAAACTCTGCAAGACACAAGTTCTTCAGGCCAAGATACTGCAGCTGAAACTCATGCAACCCTAACCACCAGCAATGTTCCCTAATGGCAGGCAGGTTTCTTTAAGCAGAATCACCCAGTTCTAGAACCAGACTCTCCCAGGAAGGCTTGGAAAACCACGCATAACTGGGCACGCTCTCAGGAGTTGTAACGCAATGAGTTTGGAGGCTTCAAATACATTTCCAGGCAATGCTGCTGCATCTGGTCTGCGGAGCCACTTCGAGAACTGCTACATAAGGAAATCACCTCCTAGATGGTTTCAAGTGCAAGGCTATAAAGTAACAAAATAAATGGGAATGTATGTTTACATACATAAAAATGAAATAATAGGAGGAGATTACACACACACAAACACACACATAGTTCAGGTAACCAACTGTGTCCTTTATTAGTCCCCTCACTGAAAAACACAATGAACACGTCTCACTGAGACGTCACCTGAACTAGAGTCCTTCCAGAAGCAGGAGCAAACCGAGACGGCAGGTGACATTGTGCTTTAAATCCTTTCCTCAACTGAATTTTACCTAACAAAGCCTCTGTTGCTTGTGGAATTGCGTCCCCAGGAGAATATGTTCCGGCCCTAACCCCCGGTCCTTGGTCCTTGTGCATGATCCTGGACAATAGTCCTTGCATATGTAATTAGTTAAGATGAGGTCATCTAGGAGTAGGGTGGCCCTCACTCAGTAGGACTGGTGTCTTCATAAGAAGAGGAGACCGAGGCACAGAGGGAGAATTCCATGTGAAGATGGAGGAGGGATTGGAAAGCTGCGTCTACAAACTGGTATCAGTGGACATGGGGTCCTTGTGGTGTCGTGAGGAAACGAATGTCCTGAGACCCCCAAGGGAAGACAGGGTTTTGTGGTCAACTTCATTGAAAATGTAAAATTTAAGGGCTTCCTTTCCCGACTTCCCAATATCCCATCTCTGTCTGTCTCAGCGTGGAAAAAGCCCAATCTGGTCTTTAGAAGGGCCAGAGTAAAGGCCACTATGCAGAGTTTCTGCTCCATGTTAAAGTTCAGTCCAGCCTGGCATCCAACTCACTGAGTGTGTGTTTCCAGCTGTGGTGCATTGCCGTGCTGGGGTATTCAGACTCCCTCCCAGAGCTTGTGTGTGGAGTCTGTGTGGCCATGAACCAGACATTTGCTAGGACCACATGGCTATGGAGAGAAGACATGCAAGTGCACCGTGAGAATGTGGGTCACCAGAGAGAGAGAGAGAGAGAGAGAGAGAGAGAGAGAGAGAATACGCTTGTTTCCCTGGAATCAGGAAGTCAGCTTGAGTTTGGAAGAGACCAAAAGCTTTTTCAAAAGTACCAGTCGACTTCCCAAGCTTTCGTGAGTTTTGCGTGGGCTCATCTCCTCAGTCATCAGACAGGCCTCTTTGGTCAAGCACCTCCCCCTGTGCCTCTCTCCAACCCCAGCAATCTGGTACTGGAGGGGAGAAGGGGGGAGTGTTAATCCCCTTGGAGCAATGCCGTGATCCTCTGGGGTATGAAGCTGTGGCTTCCTCACTAAGCAAGCAGGCTCCTGCTCCCATTTTACTAAGCTCCATGTCTAAGTCCCATAGTTCTCCTTTCTTTTATTAATAACTAGGTAAGTACTGACGGTAACAAAACCAAGTAACATCAGTGATTGCCAGCCATCATCATAAGCTAAGAGTGTGACATAAAACAGATTCTCCCTCAAAGCTGTAGAAGACCACCAACACTGCCAACACCTCGATTTCAGACTTCTGGAGCCCAGCAGTGTGAGAGGGAATTTCTGTGGGTTGACGATGCCCAGTTTGTGGTCCTTTGTTAGTAGCAATGCTGAGTAAGTAATCCTCTTTCTCACCCCAGTACCTACAGGACTCTCAGCCTACCTCTCAAATTCACTTCACGTCTGAAACATTTAAGTGAATTTTCTCGCTTAAATGTTTAGTTTTCCACTAGTTTAGTTTCTCATCAGTATGAGAGCAGCGTTAAGTGGATGGGCAAGTGTGACCACCTCAGCCTGCAAAGACCAGAGATCAAGGAAGCTGTACCGCCATGGAAATGCTCTTCTGACCATTTTCCTTGGGCTCCACCTCAGGTTTCTCAAGCTCTGGGCCCTCTTTTATTTGTCCTTCACCCTTAACTTCAAAATCTAGGCTCCATTATTTAATTCTGGCACAGGTCCTTCTCATTCCTCCCTGCTTTTCTTGCCCCTTGCTCTTGACCATAACAACCCTGAAGTGTCCTGTAAATGGACTGGTAAAACTTTCCACTCGCCCTTCAGTTTTGGCTCTTGTTACTTGAATTTATTCAGTTCTTCCTTGTCTCTCCCTGAGGCTACTTGTAACAATATAACCTTCTCCTTATCTAAGAGGTCCACTTGACCTTTTTTCCCCTACATATAAATTTCTCTTCATCAGTCTTTCATGAAAGAAATGTGTCTGTCCCCTGAAGATACCAGACCTTTTATAGCCTTCTCCACTACTTTTTTCCTTCTCCACATCCCCTAACTTTGGGGACTCCGAAAGGGTGACTCTTCCCACTACTTCAGCTCTCCCATTTTCAGGCTGTTGCCCACTGTCCCCACTCTGTCATCACTCCTACTTTTATATCTGTTTTTGCCCTTTTCTTTTCCTTGTGCCCTTTGCTCTTTCTTGTCCTGTCGTCTGTCTTTAGAACACCACCCCACATTTATCACTGCCTTTAATACCTGATTTATCATGTTCTTCCTGTTCTTATTGTCTGATATAATGGTTCTCAGCCCTGATTTCACATTAAAATCACCTGAGAAGCTTTAGCAACCTGAGTCTCTACCAGAGACTTTTCCCCAGAGATTCTAATTTAATTGAAGCGTGCCCAAGCATTATATTTCTAAAATTTGCTCCCCAGGTATATTCAACTGTTCAGCCACAGTTGAAGAGCTCTGGCTCAGCAGTTTCAGCATCGACGATGAAGTTCTTTCTCACTTCCTAGCCTCACAGTTCCTCAGTTCCAAATCTAAGCGTTGTCACTTCATCTCACCCACCCCATCACTCAGACATGCCCTGCACTCATCATAACTTAAAATAACTCTACCACCTATCAGCATAGTCTCAAAACTCTTACAGGGAGCTAATTGCAACCTTTTTCTTAACCTTTTTTACTTCCAGTGAACAAACTTTAAATTCTTGTTATGACCCTGTATGATCCTTGACCTGTTCCAATTTATCCTACCTGATGACTTGACTTTCAAGTCTACACAACCAGAAATTCGGCCAGCCACTTTAATAGTGCTACCAACTATCAGGCAGAGATAATCTTCCCAGAGATGGGAGGGAACTTCTGTTCCCGAGGAGGAATGTATTGGAAGAATACTTGAGTATTTTCCTCTAGAGCCCTTCAGAGACACACCCACAAGGAAGATATGGTTCATAAGCATCTGTTTGGTAAACACAAAGAACCTGTGCATGTATAGCTCAGTCTATGCATCCCTCTGTTGAATTGAGGGTGCAATTTTTTCTTCTCTACAAAGCATTAAGTTTAGTTTTGCAGCTCCTTCCTACGACTCTCTCAGTAAAGTTTGATTCAGTGGAGGAAATACTTAGATGTGGGTTTCCAATCTGTATTCTTTAATTCAGCTATAACAGTAACAAGCCTTGTGTTCAGATAGCTATAAACAGACTAAACTAATTAAATCCCTTTCATTCTCCTTGTGTTGAGGAGCTGATCTGGGAACTCAAACAATAGGATTTGTGTTCCTTAAACCCTCTTGTTGCTGCTTATTTAGAGAAGCGCACAAAATAATGCTTATTGGATCCACTGTAATTACTTACTTCTCAGCCAGAACTCATTGGTGCATTATTTTTTAAAGTATTTTAAATTATAGTTTACATTCAATATTATTTTATATTAGTTTCAGGCACATAGCATAGTAGTTAGATAATCATGTCCTTTATAAAGTATTCCCCCTGATATTTCCAGTACCCACCTGACACCATATGTGCTTATTACAGTGTTATTGACTGTATTCCCTATGCTGTACTTTACATCCCTGTGACTGTTCTGTAACTACCAGTTTGTACTACTCAATCTCTTCCCCTACTTTAACCAGTCCCCTAGCCCCACCTCCCATCCAGCAACCTCCAGTCTGTTCTCTGTGTCTGTAAGTCTGTTTCAATTTTCTTTGTGCATTTATTTTGTTCTTTAGATTCTTCATATAAGTGAAATTATATGGTATTTGCTTTTCTCTAACTGACTGACTGACTTCACTGAGCATAATACCCTGTAGGTCCATCTATGCTGTCACAAATGATCACATTTCCTTCTTTTTTATGGCCAAGTAGTATTCCATGGTGTAAATGTATCGCCACGTTTTTATCCACTCAGCTCCTAACTGGACACTTGGGTTGCTGCCATATCTTGTCTACTGTAAATCATGCTGCAGTGAACACAGGGGTACATGTATTTTTTTGAATTAGTGTTTTGGGTGGTTTTTTTTCAGATATAACTCAGATGTAGAATTGCTAAGTCATAAGGCGGCCCCATTTTTTTAAATTTTTAAAATTTATTTAATTGTTGTTCAAGTACAGTTTTCTGTCTATTACTCCCATCCCAGCCCACCCCCTCAGTGCTCCCCATCTCCCTCCCATTTCCACCCCCCTTAGTTGTTATCCATGTGTCCTTTATACTAGTTCCTGTCCATTTTTAAAAATTTTAAGGAAACTCTTTACTGCTTCCCGCAGGGGCTGCGCCAGTCTGCATTCCCACCAACCGTGCACGATGGTTCCCTTATCTCCACATCCTAACCAGCACTTGTTGTTCATGGATTTATTGTTGGTAGTCATTCTGACAGGTGTGATGGAACATTATTTTTTAATTGCTTGTGTATGCTTCCTGTTCAACTCTTTCCCCACAGCCATTGCTATTTTTCTTATCCTACTGAAACTCCAATACTAAACTCATGCCCCCACCCCGAATTTTCAGTAAATAAACTCAGCATACAGTTTGAGACCATACAGCTGTTACAGACTTCCCTCTCTTCATCTTAACTTTAATTTTTTTTCAATCCATCTTTTATTTTTTTGTGCTTCTCAACAATCTCAAAATCTCCCATCTCTGAAATATTCCATAATATCAGCCCATTGGTGTACATCTTTAACTTCCCCTCCCTCCAAATGATTTCTCTGCCTGGCAACGTGGGCACCACCAACAAGGTGATTGAAAGCAAAGTCCTCAACCCTGTCACCCCTGGAAATGACTTTTTTGTTCTCCTCCCTCCAGCACAGAATTCTTGGAAGAATCACCTAGATTTGCTGATTCCACTCTTTCATTTCTTTTTCATACTTCACATTCCCCCCCTTAAATTAATAGAAGTGTCTCATTTATAATTCATTACTAAAATAATAAGCATCATATTGAAAATTTATGTTCAGTTCTTACATTGTCTCTCTCCTCTCTTCCCCTTTTTCCAATCCATGCAAGTCCTGGGCTCCCGCTCCTCGTGTGGGTAATCATATAAAGTGGATGTCACTGCCCTGGCTTCATATTCCTGTTTACACTTATTCCCTTGGGCCTAAACTGGACGGGATTTTATCCCAATTTCTCCAGTTACTGTCATTTCAATAAATTGCAACTTTATTTGCTAATGAGTCAGGTTCAAAATGTCAGTGTCATTGTATACATTTTCTTTATTCGTTTCTCCATTATTCACTTTGAACCTGCTCGTTGCCAAGGACTGTATCTGTGTCCTGAAGATTAAAAGGAGAGTAAAACGGTATCTCTTCCCAGTGATCTTATGCTGTTTGGAGGGAAAGACTGAGAAGGAAACAAAGTATGTGATTGGTGCTGTTGTAGAGGTGCCGCTAATTGTCTTAACACAGAGTCACTATTCACGTCGTGTGGAGGAGGCAGAAGGAATGCTTCCCATGAGCTGGGGAGTTCAGTTGAGTCTAATAAAAACTAGGCATTACGAAGAAAAGACACTTCCACAAGGATACTAGGGCAGCATTTATAAAGTCAGTGATGTGTAAAGCCATATGTAATTTGGTTGCACTAGAGTTTAGAATTTTTTTCAAAGGACAGGACAGAGGGGAGTGAGTTTGAAGAGTTATTGTAAAGGTCTGCATATGGTGGTCTACCGAACCTGCGACCCCATTTGTTTTTCAGGCAATTGTCCTTCCACTAGGAGGCGTGGGGGAAATAGTCACCTTTGCTTTTACTTCTTCAGGTTCCCAAGCATCCAATCGTTTGTTAAACCTGCAACTGTGCTCTTTATGTTGCCCTTCAGATCTTTCCCTACTGTTTTTCCCCAGCAGCTGCACCCCAGGGCAGAAGCTCAGTGCACGCCCCCTGGTGATCAGACTACTGATCCCTGCCCCAGTACCTCTAAAATGGGTCTTGGTGCTATCTTCAAAGAGAACAATTCTAAGCACATCATTCACACAATCAGACTTTTTAGGAAATCCCACTACCACCCATTGAAAGCAATTTTTTCATCCCAACATTTCAAACTCCCCTCAATGACCTCTCCACTTAATTATCTGCTGGTATGAAGTGGACATGTTCAATGCCACAACCAAGCGGTGCTGTTGCCTGACTTCTATACACAACAGAAGCTTTCTCTCCCTATGCCTTTGCTTTTCTGTTCCTTTTACACCTTTGCCTTTGAAATTCTCCCCATCTTTAAAAATTTATCTTAAAATTCGCCTTCTTCCAAGATCAAAGTTTTAAATTATTCTAAATGTACGATAGTATTTTTTTTTGCTTCTGTGATACATTCTACCTTTTTTTAAATGTGACTTAAAGGCGGAACTGATTCAGCCATTCTCCCTTCCATTGCCACAGAATGTAACCTTTTCAGAGTGACATTGGGTTACCGTTTTACATGTTCTTTCATTTCAACACATTGCTTTACACACAAAAAAAATGTGTGTTAGTTGGGGTAGTTACTTTCAATGTAATTTAAGAGGTCAAATTTTTTTCTTTCATTAACCTTCATAGTTCAAGATGGCTAGGGGTTCGATCATGATAATTTCTTGTATGCTAAATGCGAAGCAATTGTGTAAAAACTGTCTTGACTAACCTCTAGTTCTGGTGTGTCTTTTCTACTCTACTGGAGGGTAAAAGCCAACCAACAAACAAAAAACAGCAAGCAGGAAAGATGTTTGCATGTTTCAAACTGAATGGTCAGAAAATGCCTTCAAGCAATATAGTAGAAGAAAAAAGCAAAATTAAATTTTTGCAATGTCAAATCAACAATATTATAGAATAACAATATTGTTTCTTACTAGGAAATATGTTTTCTTTTTTTTTAATATTTTATTTATTTATCTTTAGAGGGGAAGGGAAGGAGAGAGGGAGAGAAACATCAATGTATGGTTGCCTTTCGTGCATCCCCTGCTAGGAACTGGCCTGCAGGGAACTAGTCTGCAACCCGGGTATGTGCCCTGACTGGGAATCGAACTGCGATTGTCTGGTTCGCAGGCCCGCGCTCAATCCACTGAGCTACACCAGCCAGGGGGAAATATGTTAATATGCCCCATTTCCTTTCTATTCCCATCTTCTCAAACACTTCAACTGTAAATTCCTTATGGCAGACTCGGGCAGGGCCACCTCTGTATCTCCATCCCAATACCTTGCCAAAATAATCGATAGATCTCTCCTAATATGTAGAAAATGGATTGGAGAGGTTGTTGGAAAGTGACAGGAGACATTAGCAATATGTACAAATAAAATTTGATGGCTAAAAAAATGAGCCCACTATTAACTGGGAGGAGGGAAAATAAGAAAATAAACCTAATTTTTATATATCATGCAGTGACCACTATGCACATAATCCTAATAATGTAACTGCAAAGTATTAATTTAACTATAACTGTTACATTAGGAGCATGTGGTGAGGGGAAATGGCATGCTATTTTAAGAGAGTTTAATAATTATCCCTTATAAATAGGAAATCAAAACACAGCATCTAATATGTATGCATCAGTTAATAGCAGTTTAACATTTCATTCCGGGATATGGAGGTGAATACTAAGATTATGCAAAATGAAACAACTAAAGGAGCTCCAGTTTGATTTTCTCTAGGAAATGAAATCACTGAAGACTGGTCAGGTAACTACTGGTTTCAGCATTGTCATCATACTTTGGCATTATAAGTACAATCCTAGATGCTTAAATGACTTTAAAATTTTAAACTTGATCATGTATTTGACAATATAAGAACTTATGAATAAATTAAATCTGGGTGTAATATCATCCTTTGAAAAATGATAACACCTATTTGGGACAGAGGTAGAAGACTGGCCTTCGTATAAACTTGCTGTGGACTTCAAACTGATAAATTTGATCAACAAGCCATTCTTACATTATCAATTACAAGCATTAGGAATCTATGATTTCTAACATAATATCTTTTATTCTTAGAATTTATTTTAAAGAAATAGCCAAGATTATACACAACCATTTTTATCATTTGCCTTCTTTGTGGTTTCTTTTGCCAATGAAAAGATTTTCTTTTTCAGTTTTGGTAATTAGCTTATTCACACTCTATACGTATGCCAATTACTAACATGTCACCTCTCAGCTCCAAACCCACCCTTCTCAGTTCCATCGCTTTTTGATCTTGGAGCCAAGGCCCACACACCACGTTTTTGTTTGCCTGCTGCCTGCATACTGAGCTCTGCCAGTGGTGGGAGCCAAGACTGTGAGGCCGGAGAGGCCAGTGGGAACTTGGTCCCTCCTGTATACTGCCTGAGGGATTCCTGTGGCCCTTGCGGTTTGCCTCTTCATCCCAGCGGCATCAGGCCCCTCCTGTAACAGCAGCAGCTGAATACAATTCTCAGTTTTTCCCGAACTGCTAGAATGAGCCTCACTGCACCATCTTCAGAGACACTAACCCCAGCCAAGCCACCACCTCTCAGAGGTCTGAGAGGAAACCCTTAAGATTTGATAATGCAAACCTTTTACATGGTCCCTTAGCCCTAGGGATTATAGCAACTTCCTATAGTTACTCTCTCTAGGATTCTTTAGGGGGTTTTTTTGTAACCAGTTCAGCTCCCTGGTTAGCAAATATATATTTATAACATTTTTCCTTGTAAATTCTTTTTAATGGAGTAAATGATATGCTTTCTCTCTCCTGGCTTTATCTTGATAAATATAATAAGGATAAATCCCAAATGTGTTTTTTCTCATATTTAAAGAATTTATTTGTATTTTCTTTAAAATATAAAATTTATTATTTATTTAAAATATATTATTTATTTAAAATATAAATAAATTCTTTATATAATTAAAATACATTTTATAGATATAGATATGGCTATGACTATAGATAGAGATATATAGACATCTCCTCTCAGAAACTTTGATAAAAGCACCTATTTTCCACTAGAAAAATTCTTTATTACAAATAAGAGCAAATCCTTAGCAGGAAAAAATCAATAATAAAGCAAAACAATTTTGTGAACTGGAAATTTGAATTGTGGGGCACAATGGTGAGACCAATAATACAAAGAAATTTATGAAAATTTAAAATCTATTGGCCCTCAAATGTGATTTCTTTTTCTGTTTTTGCTTATGAGGAAAAAGCCAGTTGGAGACTCTAAACTTTAATAACCGTGTTTCCCCCTGACCCTCACCCTAGATTTCCCTTGCACTGTTTCCAATAACTATGTTTTGTGTAAGTGCCTCACTTAATGTTTCCCACATGAATTCCATGAGAATTTAGGTATTTTGTCAAATCAGGGCATTTCTTTGGACGACTTTTTGGTTCATTCGGTGCTGCCTGCTCCGCCCAGTGTGTGCATCCAACTTAATTATGGTGCGGGATGTGCTGTGGCAAAGCGCATGCCTTCACCAAACCTCATTCTCAGTGGGGTTGCCACTTTGATGAAATTGAAGCAGTTTAATTAGATAAAATTGAAAGGAAGGTGGTTGAAAATATATATAATAACAATTTAGTGAGTTTTTATGCTCCCGGGAGCATTTATTCAAACCCTTCTTCCTAAATGACACCCAGATCCCATGTAAAAGTTTTTCTCCACCTGGAAAAAAAAAAAGCTTGTTTTTTTGGCACTTCAACCTTGAACAAAGAAATAAAAAAATCCACATGCTGAAAAAAAAGTCACAGCAGAAATTTTTTAAAGGCAAGACAAACTAACATTAATAAATGAAGCTAATTAGACTTGATTTGCATATTTAACTCATCTTAATTACATATGAATTCAGCAAACATTTTAAAAAGCTGCAATCAATCTTTCACAGACATGGTTAGTTATTTACATGAAATTTAAAAAAACAGGAGCCTTGTTAATGATTATGTTTTCAATTTATATGGTATTGGGATTATTTTGGTAGTAGTAGTTGAGTATATTTTTCTTTAACAATATGTAAATATGTTGGGTTAAAATTTTTGGTTTATCAAAGTTATTTTTTAGAAAAGAGATTTTCATCAACTATAAATGTTATGTAAATTATTATGTTAAATATTTGACCCTGGTCAATTAAAAAATTATCTTCATAAAATTCTTTGATATTAATATTTAAACTTGCTAACTAAGGTAATGTCAATAATGGAAATAAGCTACATACAGCTGGTAATATGTTACAGGAAAATGAAGCAATCAGACATCGAGGGATTCTGGAGTACAAGGTTTATTAACGTGTACAGATCCAGAGGAGCCAAACTCCAAATTCTGAGCCCCGAACAAAGGATTCTTGGGGTTTATATAGTCTACGGGGTTTTCCTGTCTAGGTAGCAAAGCCGGATACAGAAGCGGAATGCGGAAGTTAGTTCTAGCTATAAGGCTCCCTATACCTACCTGGCAGAGGCAGAGTACAAAGGCTAAATGCAGAAATTAGTTCTAACTGCGGGGGTGCTAGTCCTAGCCCTTGTGAATATCCTGCTGTTTGCTTTACCTATCGCTCTTTCTAGGGTGCTTGGGGTTTGGGTAAACAAAGGTTCTTCAAAGCTTCCCATATCAATAAGTAGGAGAATGTTTTTCTCAGAGCTGGAGTAAACTTTAATTCTGCTCACCCTTGGGCATGGTTTGCATTTTTTCTTTAAGAAAACAATTCTTTCCTTTTGATTTCTTTTCATCGTTCATGAAATTTGGGATAAAAATGCATAGGGCACAATTTCATAATATAATGCTCTCTAACTTTAATAAGCTTTATTTAGAGATACTTTAAGAAGTTTTTTAAATAAGCAATTATTCTGTTTTTACTATAAACAGTTATTTCCTGGAAAGTACACAGCAATAGTGCTCCATACTGCCATGTGAGCCGCGGGCAGGGTTACCGAGGCACAAAGTACAGGGGAGCTGGGCACAGGCCAAAACAGGGCAACTTTTTCTTCATTCTGTGCAACTGTCAAGTTGAAATTCAATTACTAGGGCTCCATTTCCTAGAGTTTATCTTCTTGAGGATTCTTTTATAAAGTAAAAATCCTGAAAGGTTAATGCATTTGCCTGAATTGCCTTGAAAAAGCAGAGGCCGCATGGTGAAAAAAAAAGTTGGTGAAGGATAAACTTATAAACCTTAATAACTTTACTAGGAAAGCCCTAGGAGAGAGAGAGAGAGAGAGAGAGAGAGAGAGAGAGAGAGAGAGAGTGTGTGTGTGTGTGTGTGTGTGTGTGTGTGTGTTCACTACTTCAAAACTATTTATGAAACACCTCTCATAAGCCAGCTCATCTCTGCTATTTTAATTATGAAGTGATGGAGATAATAGAAGTCATCCCTGCTGTCACAGAGCTTGTGATCCACATGTTGTTACTAATAATTAACCCTTCTCGGGCACTTACTGTGCTCCAGGCAGCATTCTAGGCACTTCAGGTGAATTGCTTCGATCCTCACAACGATGCCATCATGTAGATGCTCCTATTATTCCTGTTTTAGAGAGGATAAAACTGAGGCTCAGAGTGTTCCAAGGACAAGGCAAAGTCCAAATTCAAATGCAAGCAGTGTTACTCCAGACCCTGTGCTCTTAATTTGTCTACTTAAACATAGGCTCCAATATGACATGAAAATGATTTTTTTATGGGGTTGGCCAAAAAATTTGTTTAGTTTTTTCCATACAATGGCTCTAGTAGTGCTTAGTTGTCTTTAAATTCATTTGAATCAATTTTGTTAGATTGTGACAGCTGTCACATCAGCATATATTTTTAAAAAACTTATCAAAATCAGTGAATTCTTGTACGGACATTTTAATATTGAAAATGGAAGAAAATATGCAACATTTTCAGTGTATTATGCTTTATTACTTTGAGACAGGTCAGCATTCTACTGAAAGGCAAAAAAAAGATTTGTGCAATGTATGGAGAAGGTGTTGTGACTGATCAAATATATAAAAAGTGGTTTGTGAGGTTTCTTGGTACTATTGACATTTTGGCCAAATAATTCTTTGCTGCGGGGCTGTCTTATACGTTGGAAGATGTTTAGCAACACTGCTGGCCTCTATACACTAGAAGCCAATAGCAGGAGATAGCCGACATACTCAAAATAACCAAATCAATAATGCATTATTGGTGAAAATAAAAAATGTGTCTTTTATGAAAAAAAAGTAAACGGATTTTTTGGCCAACCCAATATTTTGAGATTGCATATTAGCTCAAAGAGTATTAATGTATCTATGTAAATTCTATGCATAATACAATGAATACTGTAAGACAATAGTGCAGCTTAGCTCTTACAACTAGCTAATGGCTATTGCACTCCCAGACTCTCAGATATTTTATGAGTAGTGGAATAAAGGTCTCTCCAGCCCTTTATGAGGAGCTGAATTTTGTCCTCTTGATTCAAGCAAGCATTGAAGACTTAACCCCCTGTTCTCCAGAATGTGACTGTATTTGGAAGTAGGGTCATTAAGGAGGTAATTAAGGTTAAAAGAGGTCCTTGGAATAAGCCCTATCCAATCTGACCTGTGTCCTTTATAAGAAGAAAAGGCTGAAACACAGATACACAGAAAGGAAGGACCATGTGAAGATATAGGAAGAAGATTGCCTAACAAACCAAGGAGAGGGCTCAGAATGAACCCAACCCTGCCAATATCTCGATCTTGGATTTGTAGCCTCCAGAACAGTGAGAAACTAAATTTCTGTTGTTTAGGCCTGTGGTACTTTGTTATGGTTATGGCAGCCCCAAACTGACACACCCTTAATCCTGTCTACAGTGTCAAAGGATGAGACCACCACTCAATGTTTGAAACAAACAAAACACGCTGTGTTTATCCCATGCCTAAGTGAGGAAGAGTTACACTACCTGGAGTTGGACTCCTTGAGCCAACCCAGTCACTGCTCTTCTATTCAGTTTTCGTGAAGAGTTACTTTGGATGGTGATGGTTATCGAGGCAGGAGTGGGTTCGGTCAGGCTTAGAAGAGCCGTTGCGTGGGTTACTAAGGCTTGTTTTTGTCTCTTACAGAAGTAGGAGAAAGTTGATATCAGACTTAGAAACATGTTCGCTGTATTGAATCTTCTGCCAATTGGCTGACTTTCAAATCCTGAGTCTGATGCTATTTGGCTTTCAAGGAGTGTTCACTGAAATTAGTTGTCATTGATTAATTATATAGGTTTAAAATAAGTTCTGGTTGTTTACTTCTAAGCAAGGCTGTGGAACTGTTACTAATGGATTTGACAAGTTAAAACTAGTTCTAGTATTTGTTACCATGACTGTAGAACATTGAGTCTTTTTTTCTGGGCCCGTGGTTATTTTTTATTCTCAGTAGCCAGCAAAAATGGAAAAGTAGAACAAGGAATAGAAAAGAAGACCATCAATGAATCTATAAATGGTAATACCTTTTACTGGTGTAGGCACTATGCTAATTACTTTTCACAAAGTTCTCCAACTCTAAATAAGAATTTAAAATATTACGCATTTTGTATGGTACGAATTAAGAGTTACTTACTATATGTAAAGTACTTAGCATACTATTTATACAAATGAGAAATATTACTAATAACTTTCCAATGAGCTGGCGTTCTAAACCCTGTAATTTCACTACAGTATCACATTTTTCATCACCACAATATACTGCTTCTCATAATAAAATCCATACAGAGTATGATTCAATTTATGCAAAACAAAGGTGGGTAACCGGGCACAGTGAAGAAAAGTGAATGACTACGCACAGACTGGACCATGAAATGCACAAAAGACACTGTTCACCGCAGCTGCATTTATGGCTGACCTGAAATGGGTGGCTGGCTTTTTATTGGCTAGTTTTCTGTGATATTTACTTTTTCAACCACACACCTATATTTCTTTTCTCCAATAAAATGTAGTTAATAAAAATATGGGGGGATGTTTTTACTGAGAAGGTCACGATGAGACTTTCTAGAGGAATGGCAATTCTCTATATCTTAGTAGCAGTTATACAGAACATACGTAGATAAAAATTAATTAAGCTAAGTCCCCAAGATTTGGGCATTTTACTGTAAGTTAAATGTTATATGTCGCTAACAGCACTTTAACACATCACAAAGACATTTTAAAAAATAGCCTGTCCAGAAAAAAGAAAGAAAGAAAGAAAAGAGAAAAAGCCTGAGTTGGGAAGGTTCACCCTCAATATTGAAGTCTTTTACATTTTTTCAAAAGAATATTGAACCCATTGGTTAAATAAATAAGTCATTACAATGAAAGTGAACTTTGTGAATATTATCTCTTGAACAGTTTCGATGATGGTATGTTTGGTCATTTGTTTTATGATTATAATTTTACATTTTATGGTTTAATATTAGGCTTCATTTTAAGAGTTTTTCAATTTTTGTCTTGAGTATTAGGCTTCTGATACATATGATTTTCTTATTTTTCAACTTTTCACGTTGTGCTACCGATAGTAGAAAAGCTTTCAATATTCGAGGAGACAGTAGTGATCTTCCTGCACAGGGTTCACGTCAGCCAGGCCAGGGTGGGGTACGGCAACACACCACCTCCAAACCACAGAAACGCTTGCACCCTGCTCCTCTCTCCGCTGGAAGGGAGGGCTCTGCTCAGCGTACCACCTAGGATCCAGGGTGGTCCAGCAGCCGCCTTGCATGCTGCTAGCATTTGCCAGACAGCAGGGGTCTTCCTGGGGGTGTTGCACCTCTGATAAAATGCTAGAAAGGTGAGGTTGCAAAGAGCATGTGTGGGCATAATTAAGGTGAAGCACTGTGCACAAGGCTTTAGTGACACGGTAAACACTCAGCTGCCTTCTTCACCCCAGGTCATCACTTGTCTCCATGTAGTTGTTGAAGAGGCAATGATAAAGTCAATGGTTAAATATGCTTCTTGGTTACAATCAAGTCGCAGTGAAGGAGCCAAGAGAATATGACAGTGTACCTTGCATGTCCGGACTGATTAAGGTGGTCATAAACCTTGGGAAGAAGACCAAGTTATTTGTTCAAAAATTAATATATCCAAGGGTGGATTTTTAATAATTTTTAGTTGTGATCTCCAGGTAACTGTTTAGATGTTTGCTCAACTGTTTATCAAATCCAACTCGAGCTGTCTTGGGTTTTGGGGATGACAGAGTGGTGGACCAGATGAACAAGTTTTTGACAAGCTTTCTCTGGTGGGACTTCACTCGAGTGGAAGGACACTAACAATGAACCAGAAAACAAATTCACTAAATAAATTTCACTGATGAAGAATGATATGAAAGAGACACAACAAGGTGACCTGTTTGTTGGGTGTCCACACCTGTTAAAACAGTGGAACCCTGAATTCTCAGGCGTTTGACACAGTGACAGCTTAGTCCTCATTCATTCAATGCCCAGCCAGAGGTCCTAATTGGTGGCTCTTCCCCTTGTGGTGGTTCAGAAACTCAGGCTTGTTCCAGGGCTCCTTTGCCTATGGCTGAATAGAGGCAAAAATAAAGAGCTTAGGGTATTGTGTGGGATGTTTGAAGGGCCAGGCCTACATGGGACTTACTTCGCTGGGCAGAGCTCAGCCGCCTGGGTGCACCTGACCTCAAGTCTGGCTGAGTGCCCAAGAGGAAAAGGAGAGAGTTTGAGTTAAAGGCAGAATGAGAAGGACAAGGACGTGTCTATGGTTACAGAAAAATACGCAAAGTAGAGAACAGAGAAATATAAAGGCAGAACTATGCTAGGCCTGTTAGAAGAGGGAGACCAATATGACAGTGCTATGTTTTTATGTTTATATTTCCTTATTTATCCTGGCAGGAAAAGCAGAAGGTTGCTGGCCCAAAGGTCAGACAGTTTATCTACTCTCTGAGCAGTTTCTGTTAATATGTCATCCCCCACTTTCTCATGGGGAGGAGCAGCCAGAGCCAGGCGTACCCTGTGGGTGCAGTGGAGTTGTGCACAAAAAGAAACCCCCAAATTATGAAAGTCAGGGTCTGTCTGCTGTTTCTCTGATGGGGTGTGTGGGGGGGGGAGAGAGGTTGTCTGTTCTGAAATATAAATAAATCCTCTCTGAAAGGAGGAGAAGAAGTCCTTTAGGCTTGTAACTTCTGGAAGGTAAACTAACAAACAACAAAACCAGAAATGCTTCAGGGAGAGATGCCCCTAAATCTCTCTGAAGTTCTCTATCTTTACAGTTGCTATTTAATCATCCTGCAACCCAAGTATAGAACTCTTTGCTCAGCAAGCCCTGACCACATAGAAATATGAAAACCCTTGTGGAACACAGTGCATGAGAAGTGAGAATGGACAAGGGTGCGGTCTGAGAAGCAGGCAGGTGACAAGCAACACAGAGTCTTTGGACCTGAGTACAGAGTTTAGAATGTATCCTGAATACAGCGGTAATTGTTGGAATGGCTGTAAGCTGGAGCATAACATGATCTGACTCAGGTTTTATTGATCATGCTGGTGGCCGGAGAGAAATGGATGGGGAGTGAAGTGAGAGGAGGAGAAAGCAGATCAATAAGGCTGCCTCTGCTGTCATCATGCGCCCGATGATGGTGTCTGGTGTTAGAGTGGCCGTGATGGAGAGTGACCGAGCAGGGCGCAGTAGACCTGATATACTGGATGATGTGTGGGGTAGGGGTCGGGGAAGAGGAGAGCTATTCTAATTTCAGATGTTGGATGGCCTAGGTTTTTGGTTTGAGCCATTGTGATGCCATTTGCTCAGAGGAAGCAGTTTGGCAAGAATCAAGACAGGTGATTGGGAAGTAGTGAGTTAAAAAGTCTGCTTGAGCATTTTATGTCTGACATGTTCTATCAGACAAGTCACCAGCAGGAAACAGATGAACATGAGGAAAACTCCAGTTGAATATTTATAGAAATGTGAACAGGGTTAATGGACCAAACCCAGCACTCAAGGGCTAGCGACAACGGGAGGCCAGCACTGCCCTAGGTCTGAAGGGTCGTTGAAGGAGAGCATTACTGCACACACGTGAGCTGTCGCTATGGGAGAGGACCCGCATGACAGGAGTCGTGGAATTCGGCAGAGGACAGAGTCACTGACAAAATCACAGCTGAGCAAGAAGTGTTTATCTGTTCTGTCCATAATTCTGCTCTTCCGTACCTTGCTGGTGCTGTCCTGTGGTAGAGAACAGAGGACAGAGAGCCCAAGGGGATGTGACTGTAGACAGCAGGGCAGTGCCCCAAGGGAAATGGCTGAGGGGCAAATAGAAGAAACAGCCCCGATGTGTCGAAGACTCGTTCCTTTAGAGGGGCAGAGAGATGGCTAAGCGTAGAGAAGGCGATTTGGAAGTCATCAGCATTTTCAATGGTTTATGTCTCTGGTTGAGAGCTAGTATTTATCAAGCTCTTACTTTGTCTAAGCACTCCACCAACATTTCACATGCATGATCTTATTTAATTTCCAAAACAAAACCATAGGTTAACTATCACCTCATTGGACACAGGTCATGCTGCGTAACTTTTGGGGTTTTTTTTTTTTTTTTGAGAATTAAATGAGACAACTGAAGCACAGTGGAGTGGAGGAATTTGTTTAACATGTAACATGGCTATTAGGAAGCGGTTCCAAAGATTAAGTCCCAGACGTTTCTATCCCCAGGGCCAATGGTAGAAACTATTACAGCATTATTGCACACAGATCCCCTGTGGGAATCAAATACTGGAGCCCTGCCATGTTAGGTCACGTGATTCCTTTTATTAAGACTCCCCTTTTTCTTTTCTTTCTTTTTTTTTTCACTTTTTGGAAACAAGACCATTCTGACAAGATTTCATCAAAGAAGTTATTCCAAATTTTAACGTCCCGGTTTGGGTATTGCTTTTGATTAAAGTTGTTTGCAGACTAGCATATTAGTAACCCACATACTCCCCATACTCCTAAAGGAGTAGATTCACTTTTATCTTGGGAACAAAGCTGGATAGGAAAAGCTTTTTTAACTTTTCTTAATTCATGAAACATTTATCTTCCAGTCAGGTTTTGTTATAGCAGCACAAATGTGGTCCGTCAGCATTCCCATTATTTCCCCATATTTCCAGGGCTTTTCAAGAGTGCCTTAGAGATTCCACTTTAAATTAAAGCTTGGCATTCAGGATTTGAATCAGAACACTCCATTTTCCTTACTAATTAATCAAGTAAGTTAGAGGCCAGCAATTTAGAAGAGGTCCAAATATAAAACTTTTATTAATACATGAAATATTTTGAGGCAAATTTGCTCATTTAACTATTTAAAAAAATATTAACACTCATTATATAAGCATAATGTTATATAACTTTTATACATGATACTAGTTCTGAAATAAAATTAACCATGAAAGTTCCTAAGATAATAAAAATGAATACTAAGTATAACATTTTATACTTCACCTTTTTGGCCTTGTAAGCAATTTATTTCCACTTTAAAGAATTTGGATGATTTGAAGTTCTCAGCATAATTGATGATGTAAAAATATCAATTTACTGAACCAGGATAACATGGGCAAGGGGGCTTCTGAGAGCATGCCAAAGTGTTTCAACATATTTTTTATGGAATTTAAATTCATGTGGGCAAATCCTAGAGAAAAGGGATTAATAGCATGTGTTAATTCTGTAAATAAACTTTTGGAATTTAATTTGCTGAATGCAATGATGAGTGCTAATTGCAGCCTAGTAGTAAAGCTTTCCCAAGTTTGCATAATTCCAAAATATTCCATGACTGTCATATAGCATTAAAGGACACGATGATGACACTCTATCTTGAATGTCTCTTTTTAGTAGTCTTTTCTGTAATTTATCTTCCAGCCTTAAATGATTGAGGACCGACTAAATACAAGGTAGTGAATGAGAGCAGATGAGGCCTTTTTTTAAAAAAGATTTTATTCATTTATCTTTAGAGGGGAAGGGAGGGAGAGGGGGAGAGAAATATCAATGTACGGTTGCCTCTCATGTATCCCGTGCTGGGAACTGGCCTGCAACCCAGGCATGTGCCCTGACTAGGAATCGAACCATGATTCCCTAGTTCAAACCACGATTCCTTAGTTCATAGGCCCACGCTCAATCCACTGAGCTACACCAGCCAGGGCCTTTTGAGTAAACCTACTCGTTTTTGGACTGACCTTTTACCAGCCCTTTTGGCTCTGTGCTCTCCTAGGTACATACTTGGCAAACTCCTACCCTGAGACATTTGTTTTAGTTTTTCCTTGTTTCTGGAATGCTTTTTCTCCAGATGTCTGCTTGGTTAACTCCCTTACGTCAGTCTTTGTTCAAAACTTAATTTCTGAATGGGCTCAAAGCACATCACTCCACTTGACCATTTGATCTGCCCTGAGCTCCTCAGTCCCAAAACTCAGGGTACCCCTTACTCTGTCTGACTTTCATCATTTTCACAATACTTATTACCTTCTAACATACTGTGTGCCTTTTTGAAATGTCTATTTATTCTCTTCCTCCCTACAATGTAAGGTTAATGGGGACAAAGCTCTTTGTTTTATTCACTGACGTACCCTAAGTGCCTAGGATTACCCCTGACATATGTTAATTGCTCAAAAGTAACTTGTTGGATGAATACATTGTCTAATTAAATTTGAATTTCAGACCATAACAAGAATCTATCAACAATATTCCAGCTATATTTGCCCCTGGTTCTCCTACAGAATTTGAATAATTTTTCTCAGATAGTAAAGAATGCCCTTTGAACATTGGTGTTAAAATGAAAACTACTGGCCGCTTCCCCAATTTAAATCCCCTTTGTCATGTGTTATGAGCCATTTTTCCTGGAATCATTCAAAGTGAAGCTTGGAAATTCTTATAGTTAATTTTAGCTTTGTTTAGAAAAGGTGAACTGAATGGGTAGATATAGTTTTTACAAAACAGATGCTTATTTTGTGTTAAAAATGTTACTGTACGTGTTTTATAATGTGTTTTATACTATAATGATTTTAATGCCAAACTTTGAAAATTCAGGAATTAAAAAATGATCTTAAAGCTAAAAAAAAAAGGAAAAAGAACCCCACACCCCCAGCAGTAGCAGAAATCACAGGCTTCCCTACTTGGCCCGTCGGCATGACAACTAGACTAACTGCAAAATGGAGTCACCTGGCGAGACCAGCCCAGGGTGCAGGGACTTCAGGGCAGCTGCCAGCCCGGGGGGCGGGGGGCACACTCGCTAGCACAGCCCTGTCTGATTCTGAATGCGGCTGATGTCAAAAGCTAACATTTTCTATCATGAGAATGTATTAATTTGATTATTGGACTAAAGCATAAAATTAATTGTCCTTCAGTTGCTTTAACACACATGGAATGGAATGTATTTGATTTCATTTCTGCTTTGTCTTCCCAGGGTCAATGTGAGCAGTCACTTTACGGTCACATGCATTCCATCAATGACGCCACCTTTAATCCCAGGGTGAGTTCAGTTCTCTCAATAATTTTTTTTACCTCTTTGTACTCTTTGTATGCACAAATTCATTTTAATGAAATAAAATCCCAAGGGGAAAGGTAAGTTGACATATTGAGCAGGAGAATAAATCTGGGAATTCATTATGACAGTGGAAGAAAAAGAGGTAGTACAGGGTTGCAGAAGTTGAAGACACAAACACACAACATACAGTGGTACAAACAGTGAGGAATTTACCTATTGCACTTAACTCCACTGAAACACATTTTTTAAAGCTTCTTGTCTAACTTGGGCTTCAGGAAAGTAAGTTGACATAGAATGGTAAATATTAATGCAGAAACATGAAACTAACAAAAGTGCTTGAGAGGAAACCCAAGAATAAACACCACTGAAAAAACAGGGACTTTCTTCTGGTGAGAGCACAGGTAGTTTGAGTGGACAGCTTTACAATTCCTTATGGAAAGGTTTGAAATATTTCTTTCTTCATCTAAACTGACGGCACACCAAAGGTTTTTTTTCCACAGCTGGAGACATTGAGATATCAGGACTATTTCTCAAATGATGGCAGTCGTTAAACATTGCTTTGTGTGGCTGAGCTAATTGGGGTTATCTTTAAAAGGGTTCAGATAGTAATCATTGAAGGATGATTTAAGTTTGTTCCTTTTCAGATGAAAGCGATTTGACAAGATAGATGACCTCTCAAGTCTTTCCACACTCTATCATTTAATTATATCTAACATTTTAATTTGTCTCTAAGTTCCCAGTAGAGTGTGCATCTTAATTCCATATCCCTCTTCCAATTAGCTAAAGAAGAAATCTGATAGATGCCCTTTATTTAATTTCAAAATGAAAGCATAGTCAAAATTCTGTTACTTTCATGCTATTGTTATTTTTTAAGAAAGAGGGAAAACACTCACTAACATTTTTTTCTACTAAAGGAAGGTCGTTTGTTCCACCTGAAATTTTGCCCTTGTCTCTGTCAACCCTGGAATGTTAAGGATGAGCTCACCTACGATTCTCTTCTAACAAAGGCATCTTAGTGGGGGATTTCCATGCGACCAACTCTATTGAGTCCATATATTATGGGTTAGCTCTAGATACCAAGCAAGATTATAAAGCCATTTAAGCACTACGGACCTGTATAATTTGGGCATTTATGCAAAAAAAATCTATTCAGTAGTTTACAACTTTAAGTACCCTAGGAAAACTAATGGAAGCTAAAATGCAGTAAAACTAAATTTTTTTAAGTTAGGTATTTGAGTTTGGTAAGCAGTATCAGAGCTGAAAGGCACACCATTTAACATCCCAAATAGTAAAATTTAGTAAATATGGAAATAGTCAAATTAGATTTATTGAATCAGCAATCAAGGGAGCCATACATTAATTCTACTTGCCTTGTATTTCCAAGGTAAGATGATGAATATGAGGTCCAGGTGTCCAGCATCAAAGTGGCTAAAAGGCTGGTGTTTACACACTTTGTTCCCACCAAAATGACGATCACGGCACAAGTCTAAATCAGCCTAGCAGGCCAGCCCTGCGTTTCCCCATCAATGTCTCTCTTCTGTGCTTTAAATACTTAATAACTATTAAGGAAATGATATTTTGTTATGTAACTGACACTTCCAAGTGAAATTACGCTATGTCAGTTGCTTTGAAAACATTTATTTCACAAACCTGATGAGGATTTACCAAAAGATTGGGAGGCAGCAGTTACTAAAAGAACAAAAAGACTTGTGGGGATTTATTGAAGACATGGCAGTGTGACACATTTCACCTTCAAACAATCAGGCCAAGTTTTGATAATAAATGCCTTATAAGGTACTTATATAGCAGGCAGCAATTTGAATTACTTTGTTTTAGACTTGCTAATTTTGAGATGTCTTTGGGTTTTACATTTAGGTTACATTAGATAAAAATACATTTAGCTATATGAACACAATTATAGAAAAATTCTGCAATTTTAAATTCGTAAACAGAAATCACAAATGTAAAATTCAGTATAACCTAGCTAGCAACCAAGAATCACAGATACACGTGTACAACACGTGTAAAATATACAACATTTTATGTATGGTCCTGAAAAGCTATGTAAATTTAATTTAATTTTTATGTTCTATAGTATCAGAGTTCTGATGTCTTTATTTTTTACCGATATTTCTGAAAGAAGCAGATAATTATTTAAAACCTCTTTTTAAAGTGATCTGTTAGTGAAACATTTTTCAGTTTTTTTTAAATTTGTTATTGTTGTTCCATAACAGTTGTCCCTATTCCCCCCCATTGCTCTCCGCTCCCCTCCCCAGCCCCCACCTCCCACATTCAGTCCTCCCCAAACTGTCTTTGTCTGTGGGTCCTTTATACATGTTCCTTGACTTGACCCTTCCCCTTCTTTCCCCCATTTCCCCTTTCCCTCCCCCTTTTAAGGAACCATGTATGCTTTTTTACTAAGCCAATTCTGTAAAGTAAAATAAAAAATAAAGTTGACAATAATCAATAGAATATGTTTATAGATATAGACAATTCAATGTAAGTTAAAAGGGAAAAAAAGCTATGCAAAAATGCATGGCGTGAAAATGAGCAGGGTATACCTACCAGAGAGCGCCTCCCCATTTTTGATTTCCCAGGAAGTTGACCCTTAGGCTGACCAGGGTAGAGATTCCATCAGACCTTCTAGTAGCTGTTGTCGGTTTTCTCCTAGAGGGATGGCATGGTGAGGTGGGTGTCCTTATCCCTCCAGGAACATTCACAGCTATGCTAATAGTCACATAGCCAGAATGGCTATGCTGGGCATGGCTGGTGGAATCAGAAGCAAACTGTAAATCAACTCTCTTAGAGTGTCTCTTCATCTTTTCTTGAGATTATTTACCTGTATCACATACATTTCAGCTAGGAATTTAGTCTTGACTCATTAATTATTTAACAAAACTAGAAGACTGTGTAAGATAATTCTGGAAGTTCTAGGGTTCTGATCAGCTCATGAAAAAGGATGCTTTAGAATGACCTCAAGTCCTATTCTCACAACATCTAGTTGACCTGTTATATTAATTCAAAATTTGTCATATTAATTTTTACATGTAGAGGCATATATACCTTTACTGCAACTAGTTATATAAAATGTGGATGTTCTGATTCCAAAATGGGTAACCAATCTATGTTCTTTGGCCCATGCCAAAGCAGATTAAAAAATTCTAGAAGAAAGTATACAATCAAATTGTTATTTAATTTAATTAACTTTAAATTTATGATTCAAAATTCCAAATGGCCAGTCACTATTACTCAAGATTTAAACTGTATTTCTGTAGTGTATTTACTTTTCTATGCACTTAGATTGGTTTAATACCTTCTCCTTTAATACTCAGACTCTCTAGAGTTTGAGTTTAATACTCGAGTTTAATACTGTAACTTCCCTTCTTCTTAAATACTCAAACTCTCTTCCTACATCTTCAATTTATTCATTAAGGAGAAATCAGAAGCCATCAGAGAAGAGAACTCATCTCTCTCTGCTACACATTGAGTGCCCAGCCATCTCCGGGGTCTTTTGTGTGACCCTCCGGCCCCACGGGGGGACTGTTACTAGCTCCTAAGGGACTGGAGCATTTCAGGTCGCACCATAAATCCCATTTTTCCTTCACAGTCTTCACTGCATGTTTCGTTATTCCTTGTTGTTACCCTTCTACGGGACTATTTTCAACTGTCTGAAAATGTGCCCCAAAGTTTTCTGCATTTGGACGTTTGACATTCCATCTCTCAATCACTTGAAGGGGAAGGGGAAGGGGAAAGGCCTGGGGTGCTCCTGAGAGAGAGTGCGTGCCTAATTTACTAAATTGTGTTTGGCTATATCTGGTTTCCTACTTAATCTTTCTGTTAAGTTTTCTATTTCTAGTACTACACTCATTATTTGTAGCATTTCTATTGACTCTTTTCAAATTTGCCTGCCCTTGTTTTATTATGTTTGCATTCAGATACATATTAATTTTTTTAAACTTTTAATTTATACTCTGAATTTTGAGGAGTAGTGTTATTTCTGTATGATCTTATTCCTCTAGAAATTTCCAGTATCACTTTCTTCTCAAGCATTCATAAAGAACTTCAAGTCAACCCCACTGCTGAAATTGCTCTAGATTTTCATGCTGTTGCAGCCAGTGACCTTCCTCCATTCCTGTTAGACTTTACATTCATAATCACCTAAAACATCCTTCTTGAATCCTGAGAAGTAGAATCTCCATGGTCACGGTGTCTCGAAATACTGTGCTGGATTCTTCTTTACCACTTGACTGCTAACTGTTAACCAGTATCAAGACTCAGTCTGAAATCCTGTTCTCTAGCAGACTTCTTACATCATCTCCTTCAACCTGTCACTTTTAACTCCATCTACACGTGAGGGTGTCAAAGTAAACCCCACTCTGATCTTCAGATCCCTATGAGCTATTTTGCATCTTAGCCTAAATTTGTATATCTCATTTTAATATGCTAAATATAGAGCTCTGGCCTTTCTTTCATGCTAACGGGTTACTTTCTCCACCTTGTCATCTGAGTCCATGTTACCCACTTCACTGCAATGCAGAAGTTATAGTTGATGATTGTCTGGGGCTTCTTGTTTGCTTAGTTTACTAAGCTAAAAAATCTCTTCACACTGGACTGCAGTGAAAAAGAATGACAAAGGGGGTATTTTAAATCTTGTGCACTCCATACCTCCAGGACACACTGTAGCTTACTTTATATATTGACTGTTCAGAAAAGGTGATGAATGAATGCAAAGTTCCGAACAAATGAAAACATAAGGGTTTCATTACACTTTTGTATCATTACATCTTATAACACCTTTATCGACCTTCCAAATCCTGTGGATATTGAACTGCAAGCTAAAATCATTTAATTCTCAGGATATATTAGTTGCTCCTTAGAAAGTTTTATAACATCATAGTATGCCCTGACTTTGGAGCACTGGAAAATTACCCAATTTCAGTTATACTTGTCTCCTCCCAGCACCCTTTGGATCCTGACTTTGCCATTTACAAGATATATTATCTTGAGGAAATCATTCAGTTCTTCTGTAACAATGAGAAATAGACAGTGAGTATTAGATAATACATGTCATGTGTTTAACTTTGTGCCTGGCAGCTAGACAATACTATTCCTACCATTTCTACAAGTGCCATTCCTATTATTGTTGTTACTAATATTACTATTATTAAGAGGCTTTTTAAAAAAGACATTTGTATTCTAAGAAGTAGAAGTTAATAAAATAACACACACACAAATGAGTGCTTTATTCCCATGTCATTTCATATAATATCAATTTTATAAACAGTTGCAGAACATATTTTGCACTTTCACAAAGATAACAAAATGAAATTCTCAAATTATATTGAATTAGAAATTATGTAATTTCATTAAACTTGAGCTAAATCTTATGAAAAAAATGGATATGAGCCATAGTTGGAGTGTTTTGTCTGTTTTATATTAGAATATACCATTTAATAATTAGATCATTTAGACTTTAAAATTTTATCTGGATAGGTCAATTTCTTCTTCTAAGTCACTAGAATATGAACATGAATTAATGTGTGTTATCTTTTCTAGAAATCACAAATAAACCAGTGCCTACAATTGCCTATCCTTACTCTATTTTAGCAAAGGAATCCAAATTTCTGATTATTTTGAATTTTGTCTGTGGTTCAGTCTCAAGCAGGAAGTACTTAATATTACTCTCTGGCCACATTGTATAGAGCAATGCAAATGGCACTGAGGTCATGCAGCTATTGATCCCCTGAAGGACAAATGATGTCAGGCAGTGCTTATGCACCGAAAAAATTTCAATTTTGTTTACTTCAGAATCCCACTGGATGTCAACTACCGTTCCTCTGGGCCAATATTAATATTTGAAGTCAGTTCTTATTCATTATTGCACCTAGATAATGCGTAAGTCAAAACTTTTAGATATGTGGTTAAAAAAAACAAACACCAAAGCAGGTTCGATTTCAGGAAATTGGAATGACATCAGAATAAAAAAATTAAGGGGCATGTAGCATGCTAATTTTACTTTACATAATATTTGCATTATTTCAATGCTCCTACATATCTAAAATTCAATTATATATCTTTTAAACTAATCTCATACTACAATATCCTTAAACTCATCTTTTATGAAATAACCTTGCCTTAACATAAAACAATTTCAAAGAGAAAAATTAAAGAGAAGTAAAAGAAAAAAAGAATTTTTACAAATAAAAAATAATTAGAAACTTTTTAGCTGTAATAAATTGATAAAGGCCTTTTCCTTTTATTTCTACTTTGTTTCATTCTTGTAAATTCAACACTGTAAATGAAAAGGAATAGTACATTTAAGATTTTGTCACCCTGTCCCCAAAGTTTAACCTTTAGTAATTTCTACTGTTACATAAAGATAAATTCAATCATTTGTAATTTTCTTGATGGCTCCAGGAAAATTAGAAGCAACGTGACTATGTCATATTTCTTGATACTTCCTCTTTGACTATAAAATGAATCATTTGTTTTTGTGTATATATATATATATATATATATATATATATATATAGCCTTTGAATGACAATCTTTTGGTCATACATGAAAAATTCAGTAATGGCCTTTAACTTAGCAAATTTTTAAAGATTCTATTTCTTCATTTCCAGATAGAGGAAAAGGGAAAGAGAAAGAGAGGTAAAGAAACATTGATTTGATCAATCAGTTGCCTCTGGCCCCCATCGCCCCAACAGGCAACTGTGGCTGCAACCCAATCATGTGCCCTGATGGGGAATCAACCCAGCAACCTTTCAGTTCCCAGACTGGCACTCAACTCACTGAGCCACACCAGCCAAGGATAATTTAGCAAATCTTTACTGAGCTCCTACTATGTCTCAGGACCTGTTCTAAATCTTGAGACTACAGCAATGAACAATATCAAGTCCTGTCCATCTGGACTTTATATTCTGCTAAGAACCAGAGACAATAAACAAGTAAACAAATGAATAGTCTCAAGAATAATAAATACTGCATGAGCAAATAAATTAGGGTAAAAAGTGTAATGAGGTAAAAGTTGGGGCTTGTAATAGTATGGTCAGGGAGGAACTTTGAGAAAAAGATATTCAAATGATCATGCAATGATCATGCAATGATCTTAAGGAAAAATTCAAGCAGAGGCAGTGTGGCAAAGACCAAGTTCCTGAGGTGGTAGAAATGTGGCCTAATGGAGTAACAGGACACAGGGGGCATGCTAGGATTAGAATAAGCAGATGAAATACTTTACATGTAGAGGTAACTGTTAACCTACATTGTTAGTGGTTAAAGTGTGGGATTGTTGAGGTCACGTTAGAGGAACTCCAGCGCATTATCTGTGGCTTCACAAATGTTTATTTGTTAAAAAAAAATAAATGCCCCACTATGGGCAGTATAAGAGATTCTTTTGGCTGACTAATACCTTAACTTTTTTTTTAATCCCATAGCTCTTGGCATAGTTCTTGGTACAGAAAGTAATCAATTGATTAGGATATATCAGGAAGTCGCTGTAGGTCAGAATGCAAGGGTTATATAAAAGAAGACATAATTAAAATTAAGATAATGTTTGCTGTGACAGGATTAAATTTATTTTATGCTATCGATCTTAAAATATTATTTTAAAGTTTAGTACACTTTGCAGCCTTCCCATGTTTATCCTGAGCATATAGCTGCCAAAAATAGTTCAATATATATTTACTACTTTTATAGAAAACAATGTTACTGTTCAGATTATTTGGCCATTGAAGTATGTGGTCTTGCAAAACAACTGCCTCATTTGAACAGTTTCAAAGGATAGAGCATGTTCTAAATATCATAATATCCATGTAAAATTATATGTTTTTCTACAGTCATGATTAACTGTAGTCAGCCTGGACTTGCATATGATTTAAAAAGTTTGGAAAATCACATGTATGATAACAGCATGAGTTTGTCAGAGACTGTTTTACACGTAGGTAATAAGTATAACGCACCATCCATTATCCCCGAGCCACATAATTAGAGCACAAAGAATTGTCACACCAATTTACTCAAAAGCGTAATTACAAGATAACTTGATTATCCCCTTTAATGTAATTTTCCCCACTTAATTGCGTGTTCCTGGGTGAATGTGACCCTGTGAATCCTTACCTCAAGACGTGACTGCTCATTAACATGCAAAACTCCAGGCAGGGCCCAAGAATCTGCCCTTCCTCTTCAGAAGTTTAATTTGTATACTCAGAGTGGCCCTGCAGGGAAAATGTTTTAAAAGTTATGTCTCCCCACAGATGGTGGGGAACTTCCTGTGGCAGATTTAACAATGGCCTTGGGGCCCCGTATGTCAATTACCACCATGTTCTGCCTCTCATCCCACCCCAATTTAATAGCAATTATCAAAAAACTCAAGTTTTTCTAGCTAAGGAAATTTAAGCTGCTATATTTAGATTACATTCAGAAACCTAACTTATTCTAGTTTTCTTAAAGTATTTAAGTTTTCATCTTATTTATTTTAAGAATTTCAGATATCCCTTGACTTGGGTGCTAGGGAAGCAAAAGAACCTTTTGTTTCTGACTTTAAATGCTGGTTGCATCCACATCTCAGAGTGCCTGTGAGCTAGGGAAAATTCAGACTGCAAAGATGGGGATTGCTATCGGAATCGAACGAAGATGTTCAAAATTTCTCTCCTTCGGCTGAGGGGTAGAAATTTTTCTTAGAAATAGATGGTTTTCAATTTACATATCCAAACGCAAAATTACAAAAGAAACCAAATCATTACATTCTGGATGGCGTCCCTATTATGTTATGTTTAGCATAGCTGAAATTGTCAAGGATAGACTGTGCCCTTCGGGGTTTGTAACTTTTCATTCTCCGAAGAGATTTCTGTGGCAGCAATTGACAGCGTCAAGAAAATATGATTGTTTCTCTAGTGAAAAAAATAGTTTCTTTAAACATTCTGTGCCAAGAGAAGCACAGCCTAGTAAAGCACTAGTTCTTAAAAAAACTGTGAATTTTAGTAAAATATATATAGCTTAATCCTTTCATCTATTTTTATGAAGCAAATATAAATTTGAGAATATTTCATCTAATCACTGCAATATAGCTACAGCCAGGTATAGTCTAACTTGAAGCTCAGTAATGTAAATAAACATTATGATGACACAAACCTATGCATAAATTACCAATGCTATATATGTCAAGCTGCCCTGAGTTGATGCAACTGCACTTATGTACGTATTAAAGGAAAATCAATTCATTGCAGGTTATCCCAGCAATGTTATTATGGTGAACACTGTGGTAATCAATAGTAATTGGCCACTTTAAAAAGACTTCTGTCAAACAGAGTAATACCTTAAGATGCTCTCGCAATAAATGAAACAGATTTAACAGAATCTGTATGGATCTACAGATAATATCTGCTGCAAAGATTGGAGAGCAGAAAGACAAAGAAAAACAGGACTGTAATTAAGAACAGTCATTAAGGAGCTGTTGCTATCTATGATTTGTTTTATTTCACCCTAATAGGTAAAAATACATACATATTTTTAAAGCTCTAGCTAAGCACTATAGAAATGATGAATTTTGAACTTACTAGAGATATGAATTTGTACCTTGTTCATAATAAGCACTCCATAAATATTTGTGGAGTTGATTTAGGTACATTTAAAAAAATCATAACTTTTTCCAAGTAGGAAAGAAACAGATTTCACTGGATATTTCGGGACATATACCTATGTCAGCTGCTCAGGTGGACATTCAGGTTCCAAGCCCCTCACTGACCTCTTGTCACTGGCTCAGAAGACTAGCGCTTCTGGAGTTTTCACTCCCTGCCCTGCCCCCTCCATCACTCTGGGAAATACAAAAGGACTGGTTTTCTCCCCTGCTAAAGGACAACAGATTAATGAATGCAACTGTCTGCACCATTAAAATTGTCATCCCTGGTATACTATCTGAAGTGCAGTAGCAATTGTGGCTAGCTTCTACTCTTCCGGGAGTCCTGTGATCTCCAGTTGTTTAATGTAAATGAATGCAAAAGCTGCTCCAACAGCCTCACAAGCTGTTTACTTCAGACGCCAAACAGAACGCTCTGTGCCTTGGTTTGGTAAATGGAAAGAGTGGAGCAGCGGTGTGCTGGGTTCCAAGTTACCACACAGAACATGGGTCCAGCCAGGGATGAAGGGTGTTGGGGAAGAAAACGCTCTGTGTATTTTCAAGTGTGTTGAAAAGGAGATCCACCTACATGCGTTTTATTCTCATGTATAAATATTTCCAAAATATAAAGTCACAGGACAATACATTTCATTTCACTTAGGTTTAAAAATTAGTTCAAACAAGATGATGCTGTAGTGCATTAAGGTCTAGGATCATGTCTTATTCATTTCCAAATTGCATCTTTCCTGTCCTCTCTAGTCCATCCCCACATATGGGGCAGAAGGCCATTCTAACAGGGAATGCTTGTCTGGTCAGTATTTAATGAATGACAAATAATTTTATAGAGTCCTTAAAAAACAGTTTCATCACCTTTTAAAGTCATGTACACATTTTTTTTGTTCCACTCACCCTAACAAAAGGAAATGGACTATTGGAGGGGTAGAAATGTCCTATTCTAGAAAATGGATGAGTTACAGCAGCTCGATAAAATGGATCAAAGGGAAGTTCAGCAGTAGAAAACGTAGTTTTTAAAAAATTTGAATGTCCTTTAATTCTCAAATTGGATTGCCCATTATTGTGGGTTGTTTTCGGAAATGAGATCATTAGTGCAGCCCCAGCTGGTGTGTGTCTCAGTGGATTGAGTGCCAGCCTGTGAATCAAAAGGTCAGCAGTTCAATTCCCAGTCAGGGTACATGTCTGGGTCTCAGGCCAGGTCCCCGGTGGGGAACACAAGAGGCATCCACACATTGATGTTTCTCTCCCTGTCTGTCTCCCTTCCTTCCCCTCTCTCTAAAAATAAATCAAGCAATAAAAATCTTTTATAAATATCATCATTTCAGGCTTCGTTCAAATGTAAATATATAAGACTTGTGTGCTTTATTTAAAAATGATTGTTTAGGGAAAAATAAGTTGATGTGCAGAGGCAAAGATCTCAAGTGATAAACATTTTAGGAAAATACCTGCTCTGTGTGTGTCTCTGTGAGTGTGTGTATGAATTATTCAGTTGAGTGACTACTTTAATTGTGCACTTGTGTCAATATAATTGCTTAAAGACTGGTGGGAAGTCTATTGGCATGTTTCAGTTAAATCTGGTATTTCCTAGTTTAACGGGGAAAGTGACAGAAGAATTAGAAAACTGCAAGCTGTACTTAGACTATCGTCTGGCCACGTTCACTAACAAGCTGCATCTCCACCCTCCCTCACCCCTAACGTCCATCGTATTCACCCTCAACTTCTGCTAGTTCCAAGGTCACTATGTCAAAATCAAATAATAATATGTGCCGCAATTAAATATGAAAACCTTCCACTTTATTTACATGTGAGTTTGCTTGTATCTCTTCATGCATCTGATGGATTTGAAGCCAGCTTCAGTTCCAGGGCCTTTGATCTTGGTCTCCCCCTTCCTAACCCGGCTTCTTCCCTACAGCGCAGCGGTCCCCACAAACCTGGCTGCTTCTGACTCAAAGGCCATCTGCCTAGTGAAACCCTACCTGGCCAGGCTATTTACATTTCAGCATTCCTCCTGCCAGATATTACTTCTCTATACATCGTTTATCCTTTGTACCCCATGTCACATATTTTACTGATTTACTTTATTTATTGTAGGATTCTTCCCACTGGTGTACGAGTTCCGTGTCACCAGGACTTCTGTTTTGTCCACTCCCATATTTTCACCCCTTAAATCAGAACCTACTACTAGGTAGTAGTCTCAATCAATATTTCTTGGGTGAATGAAGCGAAAGATTTTCCACTGGTCCAGTTTGCCTGGTTTCTAACTCTTGGTTAGTCTTCCGGCACTAACTAGAAAACCACAGGAAAGCAATGTTCGCTTGCTTTTCAGGCCCTCAGACACCGTTTTGCGCTCAACAGTACCTGCTTAACTCACTGAGATGACTGGCCTTAAAACATTCTTTTTAATATATCAATATTTATGCTCAAGATACATAAGAGTGTTTTACATCATACATAAAATTCACATTTCTCAGTGTGAGCTCCAAAAGCTCTTCAGAATTTTTACACATTGTTAACCTCATCATGAATCCACCATATTCCCCACAGTGAGATATGCTAATTTCTGTTTTTGTGCTCTATCATCCTGCCATGTTTTTTCAGTTCTCACCAGAGGGTGTGTGTTTCTTATTGCTTTTGGAGAGGGAGGAAGGGAGAGAGAGACCGAGAGAAGCATCGATGTGGGAGAGAAACATTGATTGGTTGCTGTCCCTACGCACCCCGACTGGGGATCAAACCCACAACCTAGGTATGTGCCTTGACTGGGAATTGAACCCACCACCCTTTGGTGTATGGAACTATGCTCCAACCAACTGAGTCACCTAGGCAGGGCTCATTGTGCCGTTTTTTAATACCAATGATGCCTTCCTGTCTTCTCTTCCCTGGTATCTGTTTGTAATCTTAATCCATTGAAAGGTTATTTCTAGAAAGCTGCTTACCTTTAATGGACATATCCTAGGCCTGCATCCCTACAAGAAACCCCTGATCTGCAGGCTTCAAGTAGGTTCCACTTTTAATGTGAACAACCCCGTACCTGCTTCCAGCATTTAACTTTGTACTCATTGCTTGATTATGGCTCTATCTTTGGCAATTAGCTACAGGTTCCTTTCGAATTTATCTCCATTAGATCTCTCACATTTGGCCCCAAGCCAGGGGCATAGTACAGCCCAGTAAATACTTGTTCCTTTATATACATTAATTTTCTTCATCTATTTCTAATTATTCTTCTACCTTATGAATTTAAATACCTGCTTGTTCAGTTTGTTCTTTGCTAATACATATTTGTTGATATTTTGTCAAAGTACTGTTAGTTTTTTCAGGGTGTTCTGCCTTAATAACAGAGCAGGCTCCACAAGCACTTACATGCTCCTTCATTGGCTTCTGGTCTCCGAAGCCTCTAAGTCAGGGCATGCAAACTATTTTCCTGGTTACGAGCTTACGGGCTTGGATACTTAATTCAGTTCAACAAGGTTTGGATCCTGGATCTGTTTGACTAACAAAATGACTTTGGGCAAGCTTTCTAACATTACAAGTCTTGTTTTTCTCATCTGAATAGTAATGCAGTATAATGCAGCCATAAAGATGAGGGTTAACTGAGATAATAAATGTAAATCACTTTGAACAAGTCGCTGCGACTATGTAGTGTAGTGTTGTATTCCGTAGATGGTAAGTAATTATTTTTGAGATGTCCAGCTTCCACATACTTGGAGCATGACTAGGATATAAATTATTTATGCCTAACAGATTGACAATGGCATTGGGAAGAAGTATGTGCTGACATCAGCAATCGGATCTACCACTTTCCAATGCTTGGCGTTCCCTTCTTCTTTAGCCTTGAGCACTCCCAAATTTTACCTTCTCTTTCCGTTCTAATTCCATAATTTCTTTGCCTTATTTGTGCCATTAGAGTACCGCAGAAATGGTGTAATGAGCTCACAGTTAATGCTGCACAGGCCTGTCCTAAGAGACAGGCTAATGTATCAGTATACTAAAAATGTTTGAAATACTAATTTTTCTCCTAATGAGCCTAAACATTTTATTATAGTTATACCTTAATACCAAGTTGCAGGTCATTACCTTCACATATCGAAAGCAGCTGATATTTTGGGGCTTAATGTTTCTGCCATTTGCTTGATGAACCCTCTTCCTTGCCCATTTTATATAGTAGAATTTTAAGTTATGAAAATGAGATCACTTGACAGGTAGTGTGTATGATGTTTTGATTTCATTATTTATTTATTAAAATGTCCTTGCTGATTATAACAATTAATATGTGCTAATCCCATTAAACTTGAATTTTGAAAATGCTAAATGGAGCAAATTAAAAAAAACAATTTATCCTACCACCAAAAGATAATCATTTCTGATTTGGTTCCTACCACTCTTATTTTCAACATACGTTTTCTGTGTGTGCATCAGACAGTGTAAACAACTGTTGGTTTCTTCTTTCATTGGACTACATGTGAGTAATTATCCTTGTATTAACAATTTTTGGAAATGTCTAGTTAAATTACTTGTTAAAATGTGGGAGCGACCTCTCCGCAAGTCCCCCCAGTGCCACGGACATGCGCGAATGAATAAATATGGCCAAGAAAAGATGAGATCTGTTTGGGGGAAAGAGGAGTGGGCTGTGGCCAGTTTCTCAGGGGAGACAAAGGCCAGCAGCGGCCAGTTTCTCCAAGGAGAAAAAGGCCCCGAGTGCCCTCTTCCATAGCCTCTTATTGGGTTGTAATACACAGGAATACAGGGTGGCAAGGATCAAACAGTAGATAACATTACAAAGAAATCTGAGGGCTTACTATGAGTCAGTGTCTGTCAGGAAGAGAGTTGCAGAAACTTTGGGAGACATGCTCATTTCCTCTCGGACCCTTATCATATGAATGAAAGCACTCTTAGCAGAGCAGATTTCACAGGTTAATCAGCAAGTCTTTGTGATGCCAGATTTTTCCCCAGGACACGCTCTAGCAAGGCCAGGAGCTGCACCTCTCCCCATCAGGTATTCAGGCTTAAGGGGATTAGAGCCAGGAAGCACTTCTCCCAGAGAACATGGGGACTCCAGCTTTGACAAAGCCGGGGGACAAGAGTCCATTGCTCTCTGTTGCAGCCCCCCCCCACCAGTCCTTCCATGAAGGCCTCCCAAGTGATCCAGTCTGGCTTAGGTTGCCCCCCGCTGTGAGGGGTCTTACCCGTCATTGACTTCCAACCAAGCTCTGGGGGCAGGGAGAGGAACTGAGGCAGCGTTTGCTACCAGAGACAGGCTTTGTCTCCTGCGCCTGGCATTCCAAAGGTCGTCTCTCTCTCACCCTGCCCTTAGCCACAAGGGGTAGAGATACAATTCCTAAAATCAGGCAGAGCAGTCTACAACATTAAAATAGTAATTTACTTACATGTCTATTTATCCACTCATTGAGAATTATCTTCTTACATTTCTACTGCTCCATCTTAAAAATAATATTGTAAGAACCATCTTTGTGACAAGTATTGATCTGAGTTATTGGCTTACTTAAATGTATCCTAATGGGGAAATATATTTAATATAGTTAAACATTTGTGATATATTATGGTACATGTTTCTAAAATAGAATATGTTTGTTAAAATCCCAGACTCTGAAGTCAGCCAGGCTTATGCAGTAATGCTCACTCCAAATCAACCTGCCTAGGTAACTTTAGGAAAGTCACTTGACCTCCTTAATTCTCATTTTCCTCATCTGTGAAATGGGATGATTGCACATAATGATATATCTCTAAAACTTTTTTTCTTTAAAATCTATCTTTCTTTGTTTAGATTTAGCATCTAACAATCACTAACCATTGTTTTTCTTTTTTTAACGTTTTATTTATTAATTTTTTAAAGAGAGGGGAAGGGAGGGAGAAAGAGAGGGAGAGAAACATTAATGTCTGGTTGTCTCTCACATGCCCCCTACTAGGGACCTGGCCCCAAACTCAGGTATGTGCCCTGACTGGGAATTGAACCAGCAACCCTTTGGTTCATGGCCCAAGCCCAATCCACTGAGCTACACCACTCAGGGCTGTTTTTCTTACTTAACAAGTTTTAGATAAATAATTTGCTTTTCCCCAGGTGGTCAAGTAATCCCTTTCCCACAGTCTCCATCTCCAGAATCCTCAAAGCTCACACTCTGCCATTAACACCAGCAGTATTCTAACAGCTTCTCATGCCCTGTGGGAGGGAATTGATTGGCAGACGGCCTTCCATTTTGCAGGAGGGAGGAGGAGGAGGGATACTGGGTCCTGAGGATATTCTAAGTTTTTGGTTCTGTATTCTCTGCATCTTCTACCTCTTCCTTTTTATTCTAAATGATTCAGAAGCCATCAGGGTTAGAACTAATATTTACCTCAAGACTGCTATGGGTGGACTTGAACTAAAGTAAAACTTCTCAGTAAGCTTCATCGAGGCTTTCCTCATTGTTGGTTTAACACGTGTTTCTGAATTCTGTTCTGCTCCAGACACTGCCATGGGCACTGCGTGGGCCTCGTGGGCTAACTGGAGGTGTAGTGAAGTTGTGTTTTCACTAGCAGAAAGTCTTGGTTATCAAATCTGAGCACCAACATTTCTGTATCACTTACTAGGTTATTATATTAGTTTTATCATACTTTGCCATAGCTTCTAACTCTCTTGGGAAATAGGAAAAAATCTGGCTAAATTATGCTATTCAAAACTATTTAAAATAATATCTACTCTTTTATTAATAAAACATTTAGCATAGTACTTGGTTCATTGAAAGCACTTAATAAATATTGACTATTATTTTAGTATTATCAAGCAGTTATACACTGATCATTGGACAGCAGCAGTAAAAGTTAAATGCAAAAATATTAAAAGTATTTAAATACATATTTTTACTCTGAAAGTGACTGAACTGTTTTTATTTTAAGTGTATTTCCTCAGATTTCAATACCCAGTGGTATAAAACATGCTTTAGGGTTACATTCAGTTTTTATTATTCAGACAAGAAAAGTACATCAAGTCCACAACCTGCCTTTGGTGTAAAGTGCATCCAAATTAAATTCTAATTATATTTATTCTGTTCTCAGAATAGAAAAAAAGGATTCATTTTTTTTTTACTTTTGAAAGATGTTTGAAAGCCCTTTTATCTGGAAAGACTTCTAATTTCTAACATTAATATTCCCTGCTAATCTTGAGAACTTTTCTGAAACTTAAATTTACTGATTCTTCACAATTCTTACAATGCATGTTTACATATTTGAAAACATTCCAAGTTCTCCATGTTCCTTTTAAGTCATAAAGAAGATTAAACATCCCATTTATTAAATTGGGGACAAGGATGTTGTATTTCTTTGCCTGTGGCTACAGTTACAGAATTTTACTACTAATGGCATTTGTTGCATCACTGGTGTGCTTAGGGAAAAACAAAGTCCACTTGGAGTGCAGTACAAGATACTCATATTTTAAAGAAGGGGCAGAAATCAAGGAGTGAATGAGAAAATTTGCATAAGCTAGTTGAAAATGATGAGAAGGAAAACTGTGCAATAATCAAGCTATCTTTAACATTTTAGAATATTTAGGAAGAATAGAAGTATGATTTTTGATTTGGCATTAAAAAATTAAGCTAGAGCTGAAAAAGATACTATATATTGAATGGAAGCAGTATAATGACTTATCATAAACTTTATTTATGGGACTAATATTGCCAATACTCATATTTAATTGGTTAGTGGACATAGAAATTAAATGACAAAATGATGAGAATGAATGTAGCCTATGAGTTGCTGGAGAACAGAAGCCCCTCTTACCCACCACTATGTCCCGGTCCCAGACAAGAAGGGATGCTCAGTACACATATGAGGAGCCAGCCTGAGGGGTGTAGACAGACCCTGAGCTAGGAATTGATGTGCCCGTGCTGATACTTACATATTGGGAACATAGCCATTCCTGTTTCCGTAACACTTGAGTCCACTCACTCTTCCTTTCATTTTCCATCTTTATCCAGTGCCCTTTATCCTTATCCTATTACGGATGACCCAAAAGTCCCAAAGACTTCCAGCAATTTCATCTCACAGACCACAGGCAACACTGTTTCCTTCCCTTCGGTGTCACCTGGCCCTAGCGATTCTGTCTTCGATGATTAAAAGTCTTCTTGCCTTACGTTCTTTTGTTTTCCGACCTATGTTTTTATTTTTGAATGATCATATTTACTAATTACAGCACATAAAGCGAGATGCCCTCTTAGTGCAGTGTTTTTGTGTGTATAGGTTTTTTGTGTGTGGATGATTTATATCATACAGAATAGGGCACAAGTAGGTTTACAGTTGTGAGTATGTGGAACACAGAGTTTATTCTTGTATTATTATGTATTAATTACTGTGTTATTTTCCATATGGACAACTGTGAACCTACTTTTGCCCCATCCTTTGTACAGCATATGTGTGTGTATATAAATAAGTTGCAAGGGTGTGTGCATTTTAGTTTTAGTGCATATTCTAATATAACTAATCAAAAAGATGATTTTCTGAAAAATAAATATTCCAAAATTTAATAGAGATTTTCATGTATTTAAATGATCATTTTGTAACAACTTTCTGTTTAAAAGTATAATAAATTACCTTTTAGTTTAGAGGAGAGTATTCCTGTGGACTTAATAAAACTATAACACAAATTTCTTTTGTGTTACTACATATTTTTGTATATATGTAATATATATGTATACACATTTCTTTTTTTATACACTTTAAAGGATCACATTATAGCATCCTGTGATTCCTGTGGAGTTATAAAACTGTGGGACTTCCGCAAACTCTTACCGATTGTGTCCATTGATGTAGGTCCGAGTTCTGGCAATCGAGTAAACTTTGATTCATCAGGTAAGATTTCGCTTAATAATCATGACCAGTCAAACACCTTTTGTTGTTCTGAAACTATTTTCTGTCTCCACTTTAGTTTTCTCCTATGTAAATTTTTGTTCATGCCATTATATTAGAAAATATTACATTATATTTTATTGTATTTTGTATCATATGTCACATTATGAAAGCACTATATGTATTATACAAGTGAAGGAAGAAGCATAGAGGAGGTAAGTGTGCGTTAATATATAACACAAGTTCCTGGTGGCGCCATGAAAAACCTTGGAGCCCATGTTCCTTAGAATCATCGTGCAAGGTAAGTAAATTATTTTTTCTGAGAACAAAATGGCTGAGAGTAAAGAAAAACAAAAGTTTGAGAAAATAAAAGTAAAACATTTTTAATGAAATAATTTAGTCTTATAAAAATTTGCCAAACTACCCTAGATTCTCTAGATTTTATAATTTATTTGAAATGTAGTAATTGTATTGCTACAATTATGTGCTCTGCACTTTATGTTGTTATTTGGTTGTGTTTAGCATTTTTACAAAATAATATAAACATTATCAATCTGAACTATCATTATTAAGGATGAACTATTGGTATGACGTTGGTTAGTAAGAATATTTAGGTTTATTCATTCATTCATTCATTCATTTTATTAAATTTATTGGGGGGACATGGGTTAGTAAAATCACATAGGATTCAAGTGCACGTTACTGTGACACATGACCTGTACATTGCATGTGTGCCACCACCCAAGTCAAATCCTCTTCCATCACCACATATTGACCCCCTTCCCCCTACCCCCCACCCCCTTCTGTCTGGTAACCACCATACTGTGTTGTGTCTGTGCCTCTGGGTTTCAGTTTTATATCCCATCTATATGCGAAAGTATGTGGTTCTTAGCTTTTTCTGACTGATTTATTTCATGTAGCATAATATTCTCAAGATCCATCCATGTTGTTGCAAATGGCAGTACTTTATCTTTCTTGTGGCTGAGTAGTATTCCATAGTATGTATGTATCACATCTTCTTTTTCCAGTCCTCTACCAAAGGACGTTTTGGTTGTCTCCATGTCTTGGCCTCCATGAATAGCATTGCATTGAACATGGGGGCACACATTCGAAACATGGAAAACTAGGGGGAATATAGTTTCAACCTGACCTTTCCACCCTTTTGATCATTTCTTTAAAAAATATACTATAATTAATTTTCATTCTATCTGTTTGAGAAATTACTGTCATAAGCCTTCTTCTCATTTAATAGTGAGAAATTTGTGCCTCTGTAGAAGAAAAGTGATCTAAATGAAGAGTCATTTAAAGGGGTTGAAATATCTCAAAAGTTGACAAAATGAGGAAGAGCAAACACAAAGTCCAATGAGAGATGTGAAAATCACAAAGCCAAATACCAGAAATTATGTTCATCTTAACCAAGTGAAGAAGAAATTCAAGCCAAGAGCAAAACAAAACCTAAATGAGAATAGAGATGCATAAATCTCTTTTAATCTGTATTTATTCAGGAAAAGAGTCTTTAAAAGTACAATAAAATTATATCATGAAAATATTTGGACTATGAGGGTAAAATCAAATCTAACTTAATAAGCTCAAAATATACATTAATTTGACATACTTTTATTTATTCCCAGTAGCAAGCCAATACAAGGATTTTAAAAAAAGCAGGAGTATATGGACACTCTTAATCAACATTTACTGAGGGCCCACATTAGTTAAGTTGTGCCAACTCACATTCCAGGTTGAAATTCTATGATAGAATTAAACTGCACAGTTCTGTATACCTAGGGATTATTTGTTACAACTTAACTCTGAGACAGATTCTGTTCTGCTTCAGCTATGTCCTGGGACCTGAGCAAAAGTCATTGGAAATATATGTGTAACATCCCTATAATATTATAAAATACACATGAAAATATAGCATTTTGAAATATTTAATATCAGGAATGTTCAGTATTCTAAATTTACATATAAACAAAAATTATAATCATACTTTATGTTTCTGGATCAATTTAATTGAAGAACATCTCGAGATTATGAAGTGTTTTGTTTAAAAGAACTTTTTCCATGTACAATGATTTATCTTTAGAAATAAGGAATTTATTGTCACTGCAAATTCAACACAGTATAGAAATAAATTGGGGAAGGCTCATTAAGAGCCTGAAGTTGTTATCCATAACATTTGACTTATTCTGTGTGTGTGTGTGTGTGTGTATATATATATATATATATATATATATATATATATACCAGAATTGCCTCATTATTTATTAACCTCACAAATAAATATTCTCATTTTGAATTTGTAAAAGTAAGTATGTGCAAATAAAAATACTACTTTACATGTTTTAAAATTGCAGTTTCTTATCATTTCTGTATCATTTAAAAAATGTATCTTTGATAAAAAAAATTTGAAAACCAGAGGTGTAGTAGAAGAGTATATATTATAATTCAGAGCCTTAGGCATTCACACTGTATTTTTATTTTTTTAAATATATTTTATTGATTATGCCATTACAGTTGTCCCATTCCCCCCTTCATTCCCCTCCACCCTGCACACCCCTCCCCCACCATTCCCCCCTTTAGTTTATGACCATGTGTCTCAAGTTCTTTAGATTCTATATTTTCCATACTATTCTTGCCCTCCCCCCTATCTCTTTTCTACCTACTGTCTATGCTACTTATTTTCTGTACCTTCTCCCCATCTCTCCTCCTCCCACTCCCCTGCTGCTAACCCTCCATGTGATCTCCATTTCTATGGTTCTGCTCCTGATCTAGCTGTCCTCTTAGTTTGCTTTTGTTTTAGGTGTGATTCTTAATAACTGTGAGTTTGCTGTCCTTTCACTGTTCATATTTTTCATCTTCTTTTTCTTAGGTAAGTCCCTTTAACATTTCAGATAATAAGGGCTTGGTGATGATGAACTCCTTTAACTTGACCTTATCTGAGAAGCACTTTATCTGCCCTTCCATTCTAAGTGAAAGCTTTGCTGGATAGAGCAATCTTGGATGTAGGTCTTTAAATAAATTATTTAATTTCCCCAAACTGAGGTTCCCCCTGGAAGAAATCACTTCTTATGGTGTTCTAATGTTTTTTGAAAGGATAATGTGTATCCTAAAATGTGGAAATCCTGGTATAGTAACCTACTATGTTATATTCTGGCTAGAAGGAGTCTTATAAAGACATTCCATTCATTTTAGGGATGAGAGAAAAATGTATGTATACATTGGTATGCAAATAAGATGCCTAAGATTGTGTGCCAGTACAGGTTCTACTGAAAACGTAAACACCAATGAATAAATGTTGAAGAAAGAAGAGTCAAACCTCACTTTCATGAAATATTAGAAATAATTTAAGTGGTTACCTAAGAAGTAAAGTTGTATATAACATTACATATATGATGTCATTAAAATCAAATGATTTAAAGATGTGTGAATCACCATCTCGAGTTCAGTTTTTCGGTTGCTTGTACGAAACCTGCTTTTCACACATTTAAAAGAGGCGGTGCATATGGCACCGCGTTATTTACATAATGTTTTATTTGCAAATACATTGCTTGTGACAAACATATTATCAGTGTTTACAGATATATACATATATTAGTATATATTTGTAACTCATGTATTTGTAAAAGGATAAGTGTTTCTTTCTCATTAAACAGAGAAACCTCCTGGTAATATAATGCTACACATTTCTGCCAATATTTGCTATCTAAATAATATCTCTCACTTGGAACACTCAGATGCCATATGTTTTATCATTCGACAATTTATTACAATTTCAGAGAATGTGAAATAGAGTTCCGTAAAGTAATAAAAATGAAATGTGAGAATTTATACTTATGCTTCCACATTTCTCACTTCCTCATGTTTATGTAGTTTAGCAGTACATGCATTTCTCTCCTTTGTCAAAGGTAATTCCAGTATGTTAGCAAAGTCACATTCCTAGATAAGTACAAGAGCTAAAGCTTGAGCCAGATGAGGACTCTCCTGTAGAGAACTTAACAGTGTCAGATCATCAAAATGGGCAAGGTTTCTCTTTGTTTTGGAGAAAAAAACTAAATATTCTCCACAAGCAGAACCACAGTGAAAATGCTAGAATTGGGGCGGGGGGGGGCTGTGTGGGAGGCCATCATTTCACTGGAAAATATGAAAAGTATAAGATCCCTCCAACATTTTTCAAAATATAGTAAAATACCCACAAAAAATCTTTTGTTCAAATTAGATTTATTTATTTTTGTTAGTAAAGGCTTCAGTTCATTGTTTTGTGTATAAAAGACAGACTGTAGTTAATTCTTTCTTACAGAAGCACTGTGGCGTAAGGAGGGAAGTACTCATTGAGAAGTTAGAGAAGCCCTGGTTTTGATTTTTGTCTACAACACGTACTAGCTGAACAGTCTGGGTGAAATTTCTGAATGTTTCTGAGACTTGTATATGAAATAATAAAAACCTATTGGGATTTCCACTTCCAAGATAAACAGGCAGGGACCAGATTTACCCTACTACCTGAAACACCTAAAAATAATTTTAAAAAGAACAGACAAAAGGTATAAAACAGTGTTTTTTCAAACATCAAACATTGGGCAATGAAAGACAGTTATACCTGAGAGAGGGGCAGCAAATAAGCCCTACGAGAGCCCCGGAACACTGCTGGGAGAAGGTTCTAGGTCACAGTTCAGGATGAACAAAAACGGAAGGGACACCTGCAGCCTCCCAGAGTTGAGGAGACAGAGCCGGCCGTCCAGAGAGGCCAGGGCAGCCGGAATGTACAGGGCAGACTACAGGAGGGAGAAAGCCGCAGAGAGTGAGCTCTGGAGATGTGCGGGAGATGTCTGCTGGTCTTCAGCCGAATAGGAATTAGTATCTGCTAACCTAAGGCCAGGGGAAAAAGGCCTGTCTGCAGAGCTAAAAGGAAAGTTCCCCAGGGCTCATCCAAATCTAGAAACAGTTTGTGTCCCCACCAACCAGGGTGAAAAAAAATCTTGCAATTCAAAGACAGTTGCTAGAGCTGGGATTGCCACACTACTGCCCAAGGGCCAGCTTGACCTGTGTTCAGATATAGCTTGAACAGAACACAGCTACCCCCATTCATTTACATATTTTCTGAGGCTGCTTTCACAGGACAGCAGCAGAAGTGAGCATTTGCAACAGGGACCATATGGCCTGTGAAGCCTAAAATATTTAATGTCTTACTCCTTACAGGAGAAAAAAAAAGTTGCCAAAGTAGAGCGCTCAGAAGGGTATTCATTATCCCCGTGGTGCGACAACCTCAACCCACACTCTGGATCTGGTCCCTTCACTGATGTTTACTGAACCATCTGAGTTGGCTCATGCAAAAACCTATTCTATCTTTCCTCCAGCTCAGTGAGGCTTTTAGTGTGTTCCCTTTCCACAGATCAGGAAACTGGGACAAAAAGTTAACAAGCCCAATGACAGCTAGCTGATCAAATGTGATGACATCATAATTAAAAGCCAGGTCATCTAATTCCAGAGTCTAGACTTTAAACTGTATGTTATATTGCCTCTTATGTGATAAATAGCATTCAGATTCATACTGCTATATGATCTGTTAGGAGAGATGATTTATTTTCTATGAATATTTAACTAATCCTTGAATGACCACTTGACAGTGTTTGACTTGAAGCTGAGACACAGGATCTTGTCACTAGTTGTCAATCTGTTGTCTCTTGGAGAAGAAGGAAAAGAGGACAGCCTGACTATTGTATTATCTGCCAGGTTTGGGGGATGTTTCATGCACAAGGGGGTATTCTAAGTGCCTAATGGGATCTGGAACTCCAACCCTACACCTTGATATAAATTCTTATCAGAGTAATCAGGGCTGGGTTACGTGAGGATTTATACAGGATTCCTTCTCTACCATTTATTTTAAGTCCCAGCCTGATTAGAAATTGAAATGAGAATAGGAGAAAGCAAGCTCACCTAACCTCTTTTATCATCTAAGGAGTATGACACAGAGAATCTACGTTGCTTTTCTAAAAGCAAGCCCTTCCTACTACATCAATTTCCTAAGAAAGCAAGCCACAAAGAAGATAAAATGTAAGAGAAAAAGTGACCAGATAACCCTACTCAAGTATTTATAATCTCACTACTTATCCCCTTTTCAGAGGCTGTGTTGTGTATGCAAAATTATTTTGTTCTAGAGTAGATTGTGGGCTCCTCTGCAACTGGAGAAAGGAATTGGAGGAGGTATGGAAATCAGAGAATGTATCTCCCTTGTAGACCCAAGTCTATGACTAATACCTGGGACAAAGCACCGGGTGTATTTATTATACTCTAAAAACTGGGCAAGGTGCTTTCTTTTTCAATCATCACAGAAGTGAGTTTGGTTCCATTTTTCCACTCTAAAGAGTTTTGAGAGCTTCAGTTATAGACATATATTAATAAATATATAATTTGTATACTCACATATTAAACAAATACACACACACACATATATAATTTCTCCCCCACCTTTGGTTTTGTCATGCTATCCCTGGTGTTAGAAACAGTTTTGTTTACCTGATGACAAGTAGGAAAAATAACATTCAAGTAATAGCAGGGAGACCTTAAAAACTTAAATTAAAAGTATATTGACCAAAGATATTTTAATTCAGGGATAATATTCATAAATCGTGCAAAGTGTCATCGCTGTAAATCAGTTTTCATTGTCTATTCATTCCAATTTGTTAATGAAAATGCACTATCTGTTGTTAAATATTTACACCATTATTTCAATAACAGATCATCAATTCTGAGAACTGAAATGCATTTGAATTGCATAAATTGAAAGGTTAATATAAATAAAAGTTACTGACCTTCAAAAGCAGCAGAGTGTATACATGTAACAAAGCCTGGTTGCTTTCAGGTAATGTTTGAATGGTTGTGTACTTAGAGTAATGACAACACCACTGCACAAGCTATGAAGCCTCCCTTCTGGCATTGTCTTTTCAGTTTTAAGGATAATTATTTAATATCCCTAATACTTACATATATCTTATCTGGTTCTGGATTGAAGTAGCAGAGCCATCCATAAATTATTCACATCGCGTGAGTCAGCAAAGGACATTTGAGTCAATCACAAAGTGAGGCTGCAAAGGATCAAGATCGCTGCTCATTTCTGATTTGTAACAAGAAATTGAGCAGGACACTTAATCACCGTTGACTTCAACTTCATCATCTCTACAATGAGAGGTTTGAATCAGGTGACTTCATCAATTGGGTTTACAACCTGAATTGTCCATCTTATTTTTTTATGACTATTAGGACATGGTAGTCTGAGAAAAAAAAACTAAAATAAAACTTAAATGCTTTTTATACTAGTTAAAAGTGAAAAATAAAATGTCAAAATGTAAGTAAAACATTCCATTTTTCCTTGACCCAAAGAGAAATAAAAGTTGATGTAAAAATCAAGGTCATTTAAAAAGTGAGCCTCAAATTTAAACAACAGCTGTATTGCTCAGCTATACATAACATTTATTCTTGCATTCAGTTTGTTTCAACAGGAGTTTTGACCCAAAAAGAAGGCATAAGTTCCAACATTTTAATAAATTAATGGCTTGATTGAACTCTTCTTACAGCACTATATGAGATAGTAAGAATCTGACCCCATTCTGTTTAAATCAGAGCAGGAAACAACTTTTAATGGTATAAAGTACAGCATCATGCAGGTACAGTCACCTGCACAGCTGCCATTACCCAGATGATAGAAAGAAGTTGCACTTATGGGGTTAATTTCTCAATTTTGTATAGCGTTTTTTAAAATAAGGGTAATTTTAATTGTTGCTTAGCTCTGTAATGTAATACTATGTAGAATAATATTTGTAATATAGGCAGAGATGAGCAGAAGTACTTAAAAATACTTTTGTATATAAATAAAGTATCTCCTTGGAAGTCCACTACCAAGTTTATATTCATAATTATATATAAACAATTTAAATCTAGAAAATGTTCAAATAATAACAAATTCAAAGTTAATGCTATCACATTTAATGAAACTTTACTTTATAGTATTAATAAAATAAATGTTATTCAAATGCATTTATATTAGTTACATGCATGTAACAATATGCTAATACCAAATTCTTTTTTAACATTAAAAAATTCAAAAAATGTGTATCTATATATCAAGTGTGAGAAATAAATGGCATGACTAGCTATATCTTAATATTATCTGGGCAATAAAATATTCCAGTGCACACAGTCTGCTGAAAATGTACCTGCATGTTTTTAGGTGCAAAAAAATTTACACGCACGTGCTATCATAGCTCATTTTGAAATATGACAAGTGACATTTTTATACATTATTAATCAAGAAAAACTGAATTTATATAAAGATATAAGAGATAATCAGATCTTTGAGTTTTTCTAAGGTACATAAAGTAATGGTATTAAGAGGAATGCATTATTTTAACCTAATAACATATAATAGTTTATAGATTTAAATTTAATATGGTTAAAATTGGCAGCCCACGCACTTCACTGTCCAAAGACAAGTAGCGCAAGCATTTGTCTTCTTTTTTAATAGACAGTTATATACAAAATTAAAGAGATTATCATCCCTAATCTGCCAAACGGATACTTTTCAGTAGAAGGGTCCTTTAAGGGGAAATGCCGTTTGACATATAGGCAGATCAACCTGGAAAAATAGCACGCCACCATTGGAGACGGAACCCGCATGGCTGGCACTTATGATAACTTGCAGTCGGACTTATCTAAAATTAAATTTCAAACAATATTCAAATATGACTTACTCAAATATGAGTGAACTCAGAATTATCTTCTCACACTTGTACTATAAGAAGATTATAAATAAAAATAGTTGAAAATCATCTCCATACAAGATCCCTTCTATGCACTCCACTAGTGAAAGAAAAAAAAATTGGAAAGAAGAAATAATGTGGTATTGGCGTTATAAAAATCAGTACTCTGTAAATGTTTTAAAATACTGAGTTTGATAAACATCTCTGCATAATAGATATGCATTTCAGGCCATGCCTTCTATCCAAGAATTTTATCCTTCTCTCTTTTGTAGTTTTGTTTGTCTAATGGTGGAAATTATGTTAATTCAGTTGACAAGTATTTTGTGTAACAATACTATCTTCCAAGTATGGTTCTAAATTCTGGGATTTAATGATGAAGAGATGGAAAAAAATTACTTACAAAGTAAATTGAAGCAATAGACATGAACCTGCAGATAATGACTGGGGAAGCTGTAAATTAAACTGTTCCACATGTAACATGTTCCCTGTACCATCAGACAGTAACTAGTGAAGAGCATCTTGTAGCTGTGGAGGGAGGGGGAGGGGAAAGATGGCAGTCCTGTGTTAGCTGCGTTTTTTCCCTATATCTCCCCTCATGGACGCAGTTTTATTTGAAGTTTTGATTACTCTGCTTCATTCTATTATCCTTTTACTATGCCTTTCATAGTGTTGCATTATGAACCTCTTACCCTTAGCACAACTTAATTGTAACAATGACATTTCTTGTGCTTCTGCTCTTTCCCTTTGTCTACTTCTTTCCACATCTTCTCACTTAGCTCCCTTCCCTTCATCTTATTCTGTCCCTTCTTTTTGTTCTTCTTCCTAAGGTGTGAAGAACTCAGTCAGTCATACCTCTCTGCATATAATAGACAGCAATCACCAGATTTTTATTATTATTCTCCTTTCATGTTCCATTCCTACCCTTATTTCTTCCCATCCTCCATAAAAGTTTTTCACATGCTTTTGACATGTTCCCTTAGATTTGCAGATATCTTTGAAGAATGTCTAGAATTATTTTGTGTATACATGTATCTAAGACTTCTAAACACTATATTTTGTTACATATTCCATTCAGTTTCTTTTTATTCTATACTATGTTCTTAAGTTTTACCCATATTAATATGTATGTCTATCATATTTATCGGTTCTGTCTTCTGGGTAATATTCCATTTTACTCATCTCAGCATTTTATTTATGCACTATACCTAGTGATGGGCACCTAAGTCCCTTGTGAACTCCTGCTACTCCCAATGGGCTTCACTAAGCACCTTCATACATGGCGTCTATGAGAGTTTCTCTATGAGGTATAACCAGGTGTAGACTTGCTATGCCATAGAGTATATATTATTTGATCTCACTAAGCACTACAACATTGCCCTTCAGAATTGCTACACTAGTTTACCGGCCTTGCAGAAATCTCATTCTGGACATTTAATTGTGCTATGCACTTAACAGTGTCCCCTCCAAATTTGGACACTTATACAGAGGCATTTGACATGGATAATAGCAATGTTGTATGACTGAATTAGTTTGATTTTTTTCCTAAGAATTTCCTTGATGATATTTGCATCTGTATAAGCTTACGTGAGGAAAGCGTTGTCGCGTTGGAAGGAAAATTGTATCAGTGGGAATTTTGGAGTGTTTTGCTAATAAACATCCTGGGACAGGGCAGCAGTGGAGAAGAGGGTTCAGAGACCTGCTCTCGGCATGGGAGGCCTGATGGCGATAGTGCCTTTATCTGTGTAATGATGTATTGATTTTAATATCATTTATTTGACCAGCATATTTTCTAATGCTTAGCCCTGTAGGGTTTTCATGATCAAAACTGACTTTTCTTTTAAAATGTTTCACATTGACTATTATTGAGTTGGCATTCGATTTTGAGATGCTTGAACTAGGTCATAGTTCTATATTTGTTCCCTCAGGTCTTCTGCGTAGAACCAGAGTAAAACTTTTCTTTTATCCCGGCTTCCTGAAATTGTAGGCTCAATGAAACAAACAGTCTACTGCTAAGAAAGCCTTGGTGCAACATTGGAGTTTGAAGCAGTCAATTGATTATAATGCAGTGAATGTCGTATTGGTGCCAGTACTCAATAGCCCCATCATATCTCACTCAACTGGATTAAAATACCACTCGACTATGTTCAGTAATGAAGGTAGAGCTTGTGTTAACACAGCCATATTTACTATAATTCAAAGTCAGTTAGCTTCCTCATGTGATGAAATCATTGGAGAATTTCATTTATGTTGAATGATAAAATAAAGAGAGCATTATTTGTACTAATTATAAAATAACCCTCAAAAATAATTCAAAAGGGCATCTTTAACTATCAATCATGAGCAGATAATAACTGAAAACAATGTGAAAATAAATTAACTGTGTAAGCATAAGGCTTGTTCATATATCTCCTACCATGGAATATCATGTGGCCATAAAAATGTCATAAATGCATATATAATTAAGTACAAAGATAGATTCTGTATGATACCTTGTGAAGATAAAGGTAGTGACAAAGTATAAGACATTATTTTAAAATGAATAGATAGATGATAGAGAACCAGATAGATAGACAAATTGACAGATCAGCCGAGACGTGTTTCTCCACTGGCTCTATCACTCCACTCATCCATTTCTGTTCTTCTCTGCCCTCCTCTATTCCCCGGATAAGCCGACTGACTGGTCCATTCACTTATATTTGGAATTGACCATAAAGAGGCACTGACAGGAGGGGAGAGCACAGGGGAAGAGGTGGGGGCATTCATTCCTCGGCTCCCACCTTGGATGCATCTGCAGCGAGGGCTGCCTAGTTGACAGCTCCTGTGGGCAGCCCCGCTGCCAGGCTCCAGCTCTCAGCCAGGGTCCACTTAGGTCATTTCCACTCTTTGCCAGTGTAAGTCTACTATTGGTTAACTTCCCACTGCTCCTGATTAATGTATTTATTTTTTTAAATTGTCCCTCTATTTCCCCCTCTGTAAATAGTTCCTTCATTAATAAGTTCTTTGAAGTGTCCGCCTGGGTGTGTGCTCTTTGCTGCCTGCCAGGACCCTGGCTGATAGATGCAGGTAAAAAGTCTGGCATTACAGCCGCCCAAATGTGTATTCACAGGCGTTCTCCATTAGTTATTTCCCCAGGGTTCTAAATTTTCCAAAGTAAATGCATAATTTTAACTATAAGTAAAATAAAGTAAAAAACAATCCTATACATAAAAGAGAAAAAAATAACATGAAAATCAGTTGTGCTGGTACAAAACCATGAAATGGTAGAAAATTTTAACTTCTTATTGCAGCTGGCTAAAGTAATCCTAATGATCTCCTACATCCAACCTGAAGTCATACCCATCCCCTCCCAAAATGATCCAGAAAGGAAGGAGGAGAAGGACAGATAAAGATTAATGTGAAGCCAGTGAAAGGTGGTATTTACATGTGTGAGAGGTTAACACTGAATCCCTCTAATTTTCACTTTTGTGTGGAGGAAAGGGACCTCAAGTATTTCTAGCCTCTCCCCCCTCCCTCCCTGTCTGAAAGGAGTATTTTGCTTAATTAAAAGAACCAAGCACGTTCCACTGAATAAATTCTCCAGCAACCCTGTCCTTGGAAAAATCTGTTCTCTAACCACGCAGGCTCTCTCATCCACTGCTTTCAACTCGCTACTTCAGTAGCAGAAGCCTCAGCTCTTGTAACTCTGCCAGGATCTGGCGGGGCGGGGTTAATTAATTACCGCAACTTTAGGAAGCTGAGGAGGCTGCATAGTCACATCATCTTTTTAAATTCACCCTCACAACATGAAAGGTGGTGTTCTGATCTCTGTCCCTGTGGTCCCTGTGTCTACTTCCCAGAATGTCCCAGACTGGAGCAAGGGAGGAGAGAACAATTGACTGACGCCGTCAAAGCACAGTGACATTCGGTTTCCTTTCTGTGCCCGCAGAAGGCGTTATTTTTAATATGGGCATTTTTTGTTATTCTAAATGTTTTATGTGATTATTGCTGACATTTTCCAAAAAGCAATATGGAACATATATAAAAGAAAAACAAATTATAGGAAGTCACATAAATTAGAAATTTAAAAATAATATATTTCTTATGAAAATGTGAAATTATGATATATAACTATATATAACTTAAATATTGTATATATTATAATATTAATATATTTCTAAAATAGTGTCTTATACTTTATATTTATATGCTAATGATCATGCACATTCAACCTCATATCCTACAGTGTTCTAATAATATAGTATTTTATACTTTATGTTGGAATTTTTTTCATTTTTATTAATTTCAGAGGCAAGAGAGCAGTTAACAGCAACAGCCACCAGACTGACAGTGTGGTTGACTTTGAATTCAGATTCTACTACTTACTAGTTCTTTAAGTTTGGCATGTTTCTCAGTGTCTCTACACCTAAATGTCTGCCTCTGTGAAATGATGATAACAAGATGGTACCTGTTACGTTTCTTGTAAGCCCTATAAGATAATCTATATAAACATAGTGAAAAGGATTGAGTCTCTGACATCCCATGTCTCTGACATTCTAATTAAATACTTTTCCCATTTTTTATTGTTTTATTTTTTAAGTATTTTTAAAAGTCTACTACAGTTGACACATAATATTTTATTAGCTTCAGGTGTATAACCCAATGATTGGATATTATATAACTTACTAAGTGATCACCCTGGTAAATCCAGTACCCCTCTGATACCATCAATAGTATCACAATATTATTCACTACATTCCTATCTATCTCCCTCTCTCTCTCTCCTACATACACTCATGCACACAAATGGGTTAGATAAGTAAAACCATAGTCAGTGTACTAGAGTGAAAGAGTGAAGAGTTGATATTTCAGATAAAAACTGTTCAGGGAAGACCTCTGAAAAAAGAACAGCCTTCATGAAGTGAGGATGTTAAGCCATGCCTTGGTCTTGGGAAAGAGCATTCTAGGAAGATGGCTCAAGCAGACAAAACTTGACTCAGAGTGGGTTGAGAAGATGCCTGGGACCGGAGCAGAATGAAGAAGCCAGAGACTGGCATGGCATGACTCTGAAGGGGTAAGCGAGAGCTGCTCTATGGAGGGCCTCAGTGAGTGTGGTAGAGACATTGGATTTTATCTGAGTGTGACGTGGGGACATTGGAGAGTTGTAAGCAGTGAGGGAATAAAATTTTATCTATTTTAGACAAACCCAAACGAGTTGACAACTCTGTAGACCAACAGTCTTTCCAGGGCAAGAGCAGAAGCAGAGAGAACAGTGAGGCTGTTCCTGTCACGACCCAGAAACAAAGAGCTCGGGCCAAGGAAGTGACATCATACCAAGGGTGGGCTCTCTGCAGCAAATGTAAATCAACCATAAAGCCACCGTAAAGAAAGTCTGCTTTTTATTATCCCCATACTTTCAGCAGTTTCAAATTTCAGTGATCAAATACTTGTCCCCAGAGGTATCACTTGTGCCTCCCACCCCATTTATTCCAGCACACATCGCTGACAACTGAGGAACTGTTAAAATGCCATCAAGTATTGAAAGACAGTCAGCAGAATTTGCTGATGAATGGGGCCTAATATGTGAGAAAGTGCAATCTCAAACTTATTTCCCGCAGCATTTAGGTGAAATATGACACTGTGATAAACTCTTTATGCTCTGTAATGTGTATCTGATAAACTTTGCATACGGTCTAGGATTCGTTAGTAGATTGTGGACCTTACTCCACTGATTTTTCTTCCAACCAGTTTGCCAGTTCTACACTACGTGAATTGTTTCTTCGTCATATGCTTTACTATTAAGTAAATTAAGTTCCATTTAATTGATATCATTTTCCCGAGAGTTCTTGATTATTTGTATTTATTGATTAATGTATTGGTGAAGATGCTTTTGGCTGCAAGTATCAGGAACCCTGACTGGAGCTGACTGGAAGGAACCTTTTCATCTCACTTAAGAGAACGTGTATAGATAGGGACAACTTCACATTTGGTTGGTTCTACAAATGTAAGATGGTTTTAAATCATCAGGCTCTTTCTTTTTCCGCCCCGTTCTGCCCCCCTTGGTACCTCCACAGATCACACCGCCACAAGGCAACATCCAGGGAAGTGATGAGACTGCCTCTTGCCGTGGCTCTTCGAAGAGGGGTGTAGTTTCACGTGCATATTTCAGAATGACGCCCCAGAGGGGGGAATGGTTGCTTTTATACCCAGTAGTGGTAGCAGCTTCCCCTTGGGTATGTGTGTGTTTGGGGAGGGAAGAGATATGGGAGGGAAAGGAAGGTACAGAGAAGGGAAGGGAACTAGGCAGTCAGGAAAGGTTTAACTACTAGAGCAACAAAATTAATCCGAAGTCAGAGGGACTCTATCCTGGAAATTATCTTGAGGGAGACTAGAGGGACATTGCTTTGGATAGGAAAGAAAAGAACCAAAACACCTGAAAAAAATTGAACTTAAAGCAATGACTTTAGAACTTTATTCAGGGACAACCCATAGTAGGAAATTCATTCTATATCACAACCCTAAAACAATCTTATACATTATGAGTGTGGGCATATATGTGTATATACATAAATTTACAGTATATATGCAAATATATGTAACATATATAAATATACACATTTTTATTCAAAGGAGGTAAATTAAATTTTTTAAGTGTTGAGCTTAAATGTGAGTCGGTGAATGTTTATTGTAACTCTCTTTTGAGAATTTCTGCCTCAAAGACAGGCAGTGTTTTACATTTCGGTCATTTTTCTTTTGTGGAGATAATGAGGGTGGGGACTCTACAACTGCAGGCAATTGCTTTGAGCTCTGAGCACTTTGAAGAGATTGGCCCCATTGATATTCCCTTCATTTTTGGAGAGAAAGACTGCCTTCCCCAGGGCATAAGAAGATGGACAGCTATTGAACAGAAACTGCTTTTGTCTAGCAGATAGTATGGTATTAAATATTCTCTTCTCAAAGATGTATATGCAACATTATAAAGTTCTGTAAGATGATTCGGAGCCTCATTACACTGCCTTGTTAATTTCGTCTGAACCTGCAAAGTTAAATTTGGTATCATTTGCCTGGAAAATATCCTTAAAGAAGTTGGAGCCTGGATTGTATTGTTATTAACCCAGGCAACTGGTGATGAACAAGTTAATTATCCTGGGGATAAAAACAGGATGGTAGCCAGCAATACAATGGCAAATATTCAAAGGAACTATTTGGAGATCTGTCCATGCAGTGGGACTTTACTGGATGGTGACCTGTCTCTCCTGTGTTAGTTCAATCAAAGAAGACTTTTTTAATTGAATAATGTTACACTTTGCTAGAATCAAATAAAGTCATGTAAATATAAGTTTTATGATAGGTGATTTCACATGCATTATATTACTGTTGTTTCAGACAGGCTCAGTTAGCAAAAATATCAATTCAGATGACTTTCTGTCCTTAAAAAAAGTCTTCTGTGTGAGAGGGATGTAAATATATTATGTAAAATATGACAAAGATAGATAGATAGATGATAGATGATAGATTAGATAGATAGATAGATAGATAGATAGATAGATAGATAGATAGATAGATAGAAAAGGAAGGAAGGAAGGAAGGAAGGAAGGAAGGAAGGAAGGAAGGAAGGAAGGAAGGAAGGAAGGAAGGAAGGAAGAGAGAGAGAGAAAGAAAGAAAGGAAGAAAGAAAGAAAGAGAGAAAGAAGGAAAGAAAGAAGGAAAGAAAGAGGAAGAAAGGAAGAAAGAAAGAGAAAGGTATTTTTCCCAGTGCTACAGTTATCTCCAGTGTCTGGCTTAAATACAAGAGTTTCATCTACTGATTAGCTTGCTCTGTCAAGCAATCAGTTAGATACTGAAACCTTTTGAAGGTCATCATATCCCTCCCTTTCTGAAAGCATTGTTGAAGGTTAATTGCTTAGCATGTTTCTGTTGCCTTTGTGTTGCTTGCTCTGCTATACATACATAAAAAGGAATATTACATTTATTCAAAGAAGGTAATAAAAATCTGTGATTTAGGAAACAAAGTTATCATCAATAAACCTTTTATTTATGCTATTCACACTATCTTCAGGATATCACAAGTATTGATCAATTTAGGGTAGATTGAATGTGTGAAATAGAAGTGTTATAAGAGCATGATTGTACACTATGATTTGAAACAGAGAATTTGATGACATGCTGCTGCATTCTCTTTGGTCTTATTGCCAGTGCATTTGGGAGACTCTGCCTGTGCCAATGCTAAGCAAGAGCCAACTTACTAGGACACAGTGTGTAATATAATTTTATACATTTCTTCAGGGTCCTAGACATTAAAAACTTCTACCATCTTTACCCCATACAATGTCATGATACCCAGTGTGACTACCCAGTGTGATATCAAAATCAGAGAACCTGGGCATGCACCAAGTGACCCTGGGCTGGAGTAATACAAATAGATGTAGGATTTCCTGAAGGATGTCTAGGATCAGAAAATTGCGATTCTGCCTTTATCTCCAAGAAACTTCACAGGATCCTAAAAGTCTGTGATTCCTTAGCCCTTGACACTAGAGTCATTGAGATTTTTCTAAGGTCAATATCACTTTCAAGGTAATAAGATAAATTAAGACAATTCTAATCTGCAAGTCTCATCACTTTCGCTTAGGGCCATGGCCTTAGTTATGCTGGACCTTAATTATGAGGGTACAGACTTGGAGGACCACTTTCTGGGCCCTTCACATTGAAGTGCATTGTGTATGGACACTTAGAATGTTAAAGTACTCCTTTGCCAGTGGGTTTTTCTCCAGTTTACAAAATGTTTTGTTCTTCTGTTGCACTTTGCTGAGCTATTTGCATCCTCCTTCTCCTGTTATTTAAATAAACATGTGTTGACTGATAACTACAAGGAAAATATTTATCAAAGGTCTTTAATCCTAGTCATTATCAGTGACTGGAATTTTTTCCTGAACTTTTTAGGTGATTTTTGAAAAGGACCCATTTAAATTTTTTTATGTTGAAATTGGAGCATATTTTCACTAATTCTGCCTGGCTTTGAAAGGAGAACTTTGGCTCATTGCACCAGGAAACTGTACCAGGACATTAGCTCTGCTCTTATGTTGAAACAAGATCTTATCTTGTTCCCTAGATTTAGTGGGTCCATAAATTACTAGTGGAAGAACTGTGTTTGAAAATATTGATTTGTAACTGACACCAGTGTATCAAGTGTTACTGAAGTTGTTAGTACAATAAATAGCTATTGTATATTATACATAAAAATTAATGTTTAAAAAGCAGTTTTTGTTACCTGCATGGATTAATTAGTATAATGATAGGTAATGAAAAAAATCAATCCAAGATTGCTAACTTCTCCCTCTCACTGGCCCAATGTGAGGAGAGTTCTTGGCCCCAAGTGACAAAGGCTGTTCTATTTCTGCACAAAAAGCCTGCTCCGTATCTACCTTTGCACAGATGTAAGAATAAATCTTTCCTACTACCAGAGACAGTTGCTATAGATAGTTATGCCTTAAACATGAAAATTATAGGATGGACCCATGGGAAATTGTAAAAATTACAATGGAAAAATTCTCCAAACAGATCTTAATATGCCCCTCTTACCCGTTCACTCTGTCCTGCAGTTGCAGTTTTTCCAGGAGGCTACTGAGTTGTCTTTCAGAGGTTCGCTTTACCAAATGGGCGGTCTGTCTACGCACAAAGAAAGTGAAATAGCTCTATAATTTTGTGGATTTTTAAAAGTAAGCTAAGAAAAAGACTATTCTCCTTTTCCTTAGATTCCAAAGAATGTACAGTTGTACATTCTTTTCCTTTGGGAGCTCAATAAAACAATCTTCCCCCGAATCTTTCAAGTATCTCCTACAACAATAGAAGTATAGTAATGGTCACTTTTTTTTTTTTAAAAAGCTTCCTGGGCTTGCTTGCCCAACAGAGACTTTAATGGATTTATTGTGTGTGTGCATGTGTGTGTGTGTTTATACATGCTTTTAAAAAATAGTTCTGTAAAAAAAAAAAAACCCAAACATGTTTTTCTTTGAAGTTACAGTGGCTCTTCTAGACATTATTAGCTGAGATCTGGGGTTAAAATTATACGGCAGATTATTTTTAATTTCTATTTTTAGAATATCTCATTTATGTATAATTAGTGCCAAACCATAACTCCAGCAATGCTCATAAATATGGAATGCTTATTAGAAAATTAATTAAGGTCTAATTTTAAGGATAATGTTGAGAATAGCAGCCTGTTAATGACAACTGTCAGTATGTAAGTATTACATTTATATAAAAACTAAAATCATTTTTCTTGTCAAGAGATATGAAGTTCTGATGCTATTGGTCATGTATACCCTGCTTTTATTTAAGGTCAAAGACCCTGAATTTTCTTTAACTTATTTTTCATATAAACTATCATCAAGTGCTATTTTGCTTGAGAAATAGCTGCCAAATCTTCCCCAATGCCCCCCAACCCAGAATTGTCTTTAAAAAGACTGACTGGGTCATGGCAGTTCCCTTCCTTAAGATCCTTGGTAGGAGCTGCTGTTCTACAGGCCATTTCCTCAGCACCATCTTGGTTCTGCATTTTTGCTGTCTGGATTCCTGTCTTCTTTGCTGAGTGAAAAAAATCCTTCTTCATTCTTTAATGTTATAGTCACATGCACTTTTTCTAATATCATTCTCTCCCTTCTACTCAACTCCATTCCCTGGAGCAGAATAAATTCCTTTCTCATCTATGCTCTTATTGCACTTTGAACAGATCCCTATTAGTTACCAAACTGCATTAGCATTAATCCGTGTTTCATGGGTCATCTCCCCTGCAGGACTGAATCCCTGGAGAAAGGCATAGTTGCTCATTCTTGTGTTCCACGTCTTTGTCGTTGTGTGTGGCTTAGTGTGAGTGATCAATGTTTATGGAATTATGCTGAAGTTAATTTTATGCTGCCCTAGATGAGGTTAAAGCAGAAAAAATCCTGGAACTATCTTTGGCCCAAGACATTTGCATATAATGGTTAAGTTTACACATCATAATCAGGTTATACAATTTATAATCAGGATTACAAAATCTAAAACATGAGGATACTGATCCTGCAATTTTAGAACTTCTCACTTAGCTTTTCCTTAAAAAGAAATGGAAGTTTTTGGATCTGAGAAAATTGGATTATTGGAAACACAGTAAGAGTTATACCAAAGAACTTTTATTAGGAGGAATGAAGGAAGGAAGGAAGGAAGGAAGGAAGGAAGGAAGGAAGGAAGGAAGGAAGGAAGGAAGGAAGGGAGGGAGGGAGGGAGGGAGGGAGGGAGGGAGGGAGGGAGGGAGGGAGGGAGGGAGGGAGGAGAAAAGGAAGGAAGGAAGGAGAAAAGGAAGGAAAGGAAAAATGGGGCTTTTGGGGCAGTCATTAAATTTACTTTTCATTTTGAGTTGATGTGTTTATAATATGACTAAATATTAGTGTTGCGGTTTATTGAGTATTGATAATACTTCTGGTAGAGTCAAATGAAGTTTCACAATAGTTAATAAAAACCATGAGTTTCTTCCTATAAGCAAAAATTTAATGGGACTTAACAGCAATTTCCTAATTGTAGAGAAGTGTTTCAGATGTATTTTTAAGTGAAAAAGAGGATAGCTATCTATCTATTTATCTTTATATATCCCAATTTTGTAAAATATACATGTGTGTTTATATATAACCCAGTATATACAAAGCACACATATATTATATATAAAATATATACATAGGTATGTATATCTAAGTATGTATATTTGCTTATATACACATAGAGGAGAAACTGAGAGAAACATAGCTAGTTATCTTTTCTAAATTTCCTACGATGGTCACATTTAATTTGTATTACCAAAAGTCTTATTTAAAAGTTTATTAAATCTAATATAACTAGATGTAATTAGGATATTTTTGGAATAAAAAGAGACTTGTGTAACTGAATCATCTATCTCTAGACAGGAGATGCCAGATTTCTGAAAACACTGTGGTGTTTTTTATAGGAGAATTGGGATGTAGGAGTCTTGAGGCTGCTGCATTATGTAGTTTGTAAAAAATAGTGAAAGTGATGGTAATCGATGTAGAAAACTGCACATATAAAATTGGAAACAGATGCTAATACACAGGTGGTTGGACAAGAAATAATATAGCCTCAGTTCAGCAGTCTTGTGCTAAAGGAACATCTGGATGTGGGCTTTATCCTAAGCTAGAACTAGCTACCAAGAAATAAAATCGAGAAAATTCTTGAGTGCATAGAGTTGAAACAAAAAGTAAATTTTACAGTGATCTTTAAGTCTATTTCTTTTGAATGCCTATAAGGTACTGAGGCTGAGTCATCTGAGCCATGCATGAAGATGTGTTGATAACAGGTATCTCATAGATATATCACCTATGTGTGTAAAACTAAGTTTATTAATTATAGCACATAGATTTTTAATATTAAAATAAAATTAGCATTATTAAATATGAGCATGCTATCTCATAACGAATATCGCATAGATATATATCATGTGTCCATACAGCTAGTTGTGTTTTATAGCACATAGTTGTTTTCTTAATCTTTTATTTATTTATTTGTTTTTAGAGAGAGGGAAAGGGAAGGAGAAAGAGAGAGAGAGAAACATCAATGTGTGGTTGCCTCTTGTGTGCCCCCTGCTGGGAACTGGCCTGCAACCCAGGCATGTGCCCTGGCTGGGAATCGAACTGCAATCTTCTGGTTCGCGGGCCCGCGCTCAATCCACTGAGCTACACCAGCCAGGGCCTTTTTTTAATATAGCACATAGTTTTTTAATATTAAAGTGAAATCAGCTTTACTAAATATGAGCATATATGTTATAAAAGCACCAGAGATGGCAGCACCCAGGTTGCCTGCAGTTGGAGAATAATTTAGGAGTACTTTAGGAATTTACCCAGTGGTCTGTGCTCAAGTTTACGTTTTGTACACATTTTCGGGGAAGAATAATACAGGTTTGACATTGATCCATAGTCCTCGTTATTTAGGAGATTTGTCCAAAACAGAGTGGGTATGTTTCTTTGTTCTAATCCTCTTTTCTCATATGATGCCAAGTGGTCTGCTGTGATTGAACAGGTAGTGGCTGCAGTATCTCAGTATAAAAAAACAGTTGACTGGGAAACTTACCTAGAGTTTGGAATTAGTATGGGGTCTCATTGTACTCTCTGGACTAGCTCTCAGAGTTCAGGTATTTCCAAAATAAACTTGAACTAACTTAAATAGATTATAATAACCATCCAATTTAATTGCCAGCAAACTCGGTCTAAGTCAGCATTCATCCTCCCTCTAAGTAACCAGTAGTTCAGTAAGGACAAGTGAGCATTCAGGCAACTAACATACCCTGCAGCATTACTGAATAATCAGAAAATGAAGGAAAAAAGTGTCTGGATACTCAGAAGTCAGCCAAACAACCACCACGTGTTGCTGTAATAAGGTACAAATTGCGAAGAGTGTCTTTGTAGTATAGGCTCCGATGATGGTCTAGGCTTCAATTTCTCTTTACCTAAAACTATTTTCTTGAATAATTAATAACTCAGGCTGAGTGTGAAAGTTCTAATATTAGACCGGTGCAAAATGACCTTTGATCTTTTGCCTAGTCTGAAAGTCAAGCCAAACCTACCTAGGGCCACTTTTGGTTTTGAATGGTTTGCATTTACAGTCTGTGTTCTCTCTACCATCCCTCATTGGCTTCATTATCAGTTTTACTGAAGATACAAGTATTTTGTCCTATCCAAAGCAAAGAAGATTTCTTACTAATTTTTCTTACTTAGTTTATGTTTTCCAACTAAATTTAGAAAGAATTTCATAAAACATGACAGAAATATTATTTGATAGGCATTAAATCAGCACTAGTCAGAATGTAGATTTACAGAGAATATCTGGGAAGGAGGAAAAGCAATAAATGTGAGCAGATATAACGAAGGACTATCCTCAATGAGAAATCTGATTTTGTATTCAAAATTTTTGTTTTTACAACACATGGCTCTCCTTAATACCAAACTGACAGAAGCATGTCAGCCTAACATGACATAATACGCAGAGAACAGGGAAGCCATACTTCTTGACTAACTGCAATGGCGCAAAGCAGAGACCTCCGTCTTTACATGGCAGAAAATACCATGTGCCTCTCTCTATCAAGGGGACTCGGTGTAGTGCGGAGAGGGGGCAGTTAATACAGCCTTCTGTTTTACAACCAGTCTTTTTTCTCTTTGCCTAATTCTGCTGGCTACCAATACCGCTGTGTGAACACAGTGGTGAAGCATAAAGGAGGAGCCTGCAAAACTCTCCAGTCGGGGACGTTCTCTGCAAAGGGTGCCTGGGTTGCCTGAGCGTAGCTCTAGCTCCACATGCTTTGGCAGCTTTCCTCCCTTCACTTCGTCTTCCTTTTTTACACAGCTAGGTTTAAATCATATCAAACAAAAAGTCTTACAGTTCTCTGCCACTGTCAGTTTAATAAGATGCAAAATTGTCTATTTCATCCAGGCAAGTATCCAGTAGTCAAGCAGATGGGTTTAATATTTGCATTACTATATAAACAATAGGAAAGGTCTGAAAGATGGTTCCGATGCAGTCAAGGTTGTGATTGGCACCTTCTCTAACTGCTGCCCTTCTTGCATCACAGTGACTGGAAGTGCATTTTATATAGCCCCTAAAATCATAACTACACGCTGTTAAATTCCATCCGCCACCAACACACCCTCCTCGTACACACACAAAGTCATTGAGAACAGGAAAAGCAACAATGACTTAAAACCCTATGTTATCTAAAAAGTTTTGTGGTCTTTAAATTTCTATGTATTTTTTACTAGATTGAGTGTGGAATAAAATGAACTGACAGTTTATCTCTTTCTCTTTTGCACCTTCTGCTAGAATGAAAAAACCTATAACAAAAGAAAGGGTAAATCAAACTTGAGAATCTAGACGTATTCTGTACTAGACAATATGTCTTACAATTCTTTCTTCTGTTCACTGCAAGTGCTACAAGATGTCAAACATGTACATTTTAGGTAGATATATTTCATCATAAGGATGAAAAAGCCTATTTTTTCTACTATCAATCTTTTTACTGCTGCTGCATAATTGTGTAAACTATTCAGGTACAGATTTACAAGATATATAAGTGTTAATGCGATCCAGGGGGACCAAGACTGATTCAAGTGCTCTGGTCTATTCTAGAATTTTCCCACTTGCCTTGCATTTTGGCCATTTTAAGGAACATATCTCTTTATAAGGTGCCAGGGTCATTCTAATTTATTGTGTATAAATATCATATCCATTAACCAGAGCCATTCCAAACTTCCTGAGAAAAATTTCAAAGAATGAATAAAGTATATACTTTAAAAATTATTTTTATCCCTGTGGCCATTGGTTGTATATTTTTATATCCCATATTATCAGAACCTGTGTAAGAAACCCTAGCAAAAAGTGCTGGGTATGCAGTAAATATGTAAATACTTGGAGAAATGAATGACTCTAACCTTTGGGTATTTTTCTGGTAGAGCTGGTTGGTGGTAATCTTCAGTTTCGTTATTTTTTTGCCTTTCAAAAACGCTATTCAGGGTTTCAAGATGGCCCATCCTGTTTGAATTGCTGCTGTTTCTCTCAATTTGAAAACGTAAACATCTACTACATATTTTTCAATGGTGGTTCTCTGAGCGCATGTTTAATCATAAACAGATCCATTTCTGTCTTGATATGTTGCCTAAATTTTCTTCTTGAAGTTACTGTGCCCTATTATCAGAAAGAAACTCACTCAGGAACAAATGGTAGCGTATCTGGTGAGGGAAAGTGTAAGCAAGTAGGAGCTATTTTTCTCCGGTAGCTGGAATTGTGGAGACAAATAGCTCCCCGTGTTGGTGTAGGGGCTCACTGTGGGCAGAGCACGCCCCTCTGCAGGTCCTTTCTTCCCTTGCTTCCCTTCCTTGTCTTTCCTCTCCAAGGCCTTCCTCTCTTGCCTGTGTAGGGGAGGAAAGCTTCTCCCTTCTTCTCTTCTAGGTTTGTTGGCTGGTCCTATAATTAAATTGACATAAAACAGATTAACAGGAGAAAAAGGAATTGAACTTCATACTTATGGGAGCCCACAAGAATAGGAAACACAGGGAAGTGACCAAAGAAGGCAGCTTTTATACCTTTTAGACAAGGGAACAGTACATTTGTAAAGAACTGACAAGACAAAGGAGTTGGGCTTGGGGTAGCAAATTAGCAAAGAAGTAAAAAGTTTTCCCGATTCAGCCTCACTAACCCTAAATTCCCTGTCTGGGGAATAAGGGCGCCCTACCCTTCTGGTACAGGGTGGGTACCTTTGGATCAGAGATTTCTCTTCTGCTTGCAGTGGACAAAGCCAGGTCAGAGTGTTGTTGCACTGGCTATGTCTTAAGTGAAGTTAATTTAAAATACTATACCAAGGTGCCTTATTTTGCTCCCTTTCAGCAAAAGGGGGCCACTGCAGCTCTTGCCTTGGTCAAGTCACAAAGAAGGCAAAGGGGAAACATGAGCAGCTCCTTTTCTTCAGTAAGGAAAACAGTAATGTAACAGACTTCTGATGATTCTTCATTGACTTCAGCCTTGTTACACAGAAAGCCCTTTCTCTGCTAAAAGAAAAGCAGAGAAACGGTTGAAGGGACAGGTCAGTCCCTCACTCTTTCCTTGTTCATACTGAGAGCTGGCCTGGCCTGTTCTCTCCTCCCATGTAGTCAGAGGTAATAGTGTCAGCTCTTAACACCTAACTGATTTTTATTCCCAGGGATATAGCCTCCCTGTCATTTCCCCAAACGTACTTTCACGAAGCCCACGAGTTGCACTGACCCTCCATGGATCAGATATGCCACCTGAGATTATAAACAATGGGAAGTAGCCGAGGTGGGTTTAAACCACATGAGAAGTGCATCTCTTCGAACACTTGAGGATTTCAACAAGAAAGATACCACGTTATCTCAACATAGTCTCGGTCTAATTTCCTATTCTAGTGTGGTATTCACTATACATTTATTTATAGGACAAATTCTTAAATGCTTATTTCAATTTCTTATATGGACTAGTCATAACAACAACAAAAACATATCAGCACTAGTTTTCCAACCTCAGGTCACCTAAAATAAATATATTTGTACTGTAGGCCCTCTTCTTTGGGGGAGATATGGTCCAAGACCCCCAGTGGATTCCTGAGACCTCAAATATTACCAAACCCAGTATATACTAGGTTATTTCCTATACATACATACCTCTTATAAAGTTCATTCTATAAATTAGGCAGTTAAGAGATTAACAACAATGCTAAAACAGCAGTTATAACAATATGCTGTAATTATAGTTTGATGAATGTGGTATTACTAAGTAATAAGAGCTACCTGAACTCAACCAGTGCCACTGCATGAGATGTTGTGACGGTCAATCTATTAACAGCCAGCCCCGAGATGACTAATGGGCAAGTGGTGTGTGCATCACGAACACCCCAGACAAAAGGATGATTCATGCCCCAGACAGGATGAAGCTGGATGGTGTGAGATTTTTATCATGCTACTCAAAACTGTGCAACTTCAGGTTTATAAATTGTTTGTTTCTGGAGTCTTTCATTTAATATTCTCAGACTGCTACTGACAGCAAGTAGCCAGAAATGCAGGTGAGGGAAGACTACTGGATTCTGATATTTTGCCTCTCACCTTACTTTCTCCTATGATAAATACCTCCTTCCATTTCTTCCATCTAGGTGACAGAATGCATGATTCCTGGTATACCATTTAAATATGACTGGATCATAATTATCTGATATTAAAAGTCACAAGGCTTATTTATGTCACATAAGTATACAGTTATTTAAACCTTTTAAGCTTATTAATAATTATAATAACCATTCATCACAAAAATATTCTCTCTGTAATTGCTAATCTTCATTGGCTTACAGTGATCAGGATGGGGATTGCTGGGCTAACCCATAACAGATTAATGTTTAGACTTCTTTTGCCTTCCCTTATAGCAAAAATGTAAGCATTTCTTTTTAACCCACAGTGTGCTCTGGAAGAACTGCAGTATATTATAAATAAGCTGTTGGTGACTATTACCTTACATTTCTTAAGGGTGAATTTGCAAACAGTTTCAGAGCCAACAAACAAAAGGGCATGATTTGATAAAAAATCTTGTTGCCAGATAGCTCACAGGAATCTGTCAGCAGTTTCAGTTGCTTTTAAAGGGCAGCGCACAGCTGACTAATCTCATAGAAGATTTATATGTGTAATTATTGCCATATAATTCAATAAATCACTTTTATCACTGAAAACCTAAATTTTTCAAATTTTTGCATTTTAGTCATTGAGGTCTTAGGGAGATGGGCTTCTATAAAATGAATTTTAATTCCCTTAGAAAGCCTTCATTAAAATGTAAGTAACTTAATGACAAAATAGATATAACTATTTCAAGTCTTTAAAAGAAATCTACTTTTTGCTTTAGAATTTAGAATATTTTTAGGATATTTATAAAAAGGCAGCCAGACCTTTCAGGATCAAATTACTTATTAACATCAAGATATAGTTCTATTGACTTCCAGTCAAGATGATGGTATGGAAAGACATGGCTCTCCTTTTTGCACAACCACATCAAAATTACGACTAAAATATAGAACAACCATCACTCAGAACCATCAGAAATCCAGCTGCATGGAGGTCTAACAACCGGAATTAAAGAAACCACATCCATCTGGGCTGGTAAGAGGGGCATGGACGTCGAACAGGCTGGTCCCACACCCACATGTGGTGGATAAAAATTTGGGGGGTATATCTCAGGAGCAAGGAATCCCAGCCCCAAACCAGGCCCCCAACCCCAGGTTTCCAGTGCCCAGAAGATAAGTCCCCACAACTTCTGGCTGCAGAAACCAGCAGGGATGGAGTTAGTGGAAGAAAATTCTGAAGCCCCAAGAAGTTCCTCTTGAGTAACCCACACATGGCTAACCTACTCAGACTCAGTCCCTCTGAGCTCTAGTGCCAGGGTGGCAGCTTGAAGGGCACCAGTGGCATGTTGGGAGAGGCTGATGTGTCTGGCATCAAGGCAAGCAGAGGCCATTGTTTTTTTCTGAACCCTCCCCCTGCAGAGCCACAGAGATAGCAGACTGGTGTCATATCTGAAACTCCAGCAACCTAGCTAACACTGTTTGACACACCTGGGAGATCCCCAGAGATTCTGTTCCACGTGACTTAACAGGACTACGTAAGCTGCTCTTCCATATGAATGGCTGGTCTTGGGTCATACTGTACAACTTCTTAAATCCTCTCAAGCAAGCAATATCTGGCGTCGGTGAGCCCCACACCTGGCACTAGCAGCAGACAGACTACATTCACAGCTTGGCTTTGCCTGGGAATCTCCCAGCTCAGCACAAGTAGCAGCCATGTCAGATTGCTTTATAACTCAGACAGGGTGGCCTGAGGAAAAACACAAGTCAGGGCTGACCTTGGCCTGCACCACTTGGGAAACCCCAGGGCATGCACAGCTAGTGGACAGCTACAGATTATGTCAGAGCACCCCCACCCTGCCCCTGCACAGCTGATCCTCCATGGAGGACAGAGGTTGGTGGTAACTGGTCACATCCAGTCTTTGCAGCTGCTACTTGGCCTGGGTAAGTCCCTCCCATTGATCTGCCAACAACAACCAAGGCTCAACTACAAGAGAAGGGCACACCTCGAGTACCCAGCCTGGGTGATAGGGGAGGCTGTGCCACTGGACCCTATGGGACACCTACTATATTAGGCAACACACAGAGTCAAAGCAGCTCTACCTAATACACAGAAACAAACACAGGGAGGCCAAAACGAGGAGACAAAGAAACATGGCCCAACTGAAAGAACAGATCAAAACTTCAGAACAGATCAAAATGGATATAAGCAATCTATCAGATGCAGAGTTCAAAACATTGGCTATAAGGATGCCCAAGGAAATTAGTGAAGACCTCAACAGCATATAAAAGATCCAGTCAGAAATGAAAGATACAGTAATTGAAAGAAAAAACAATTTACAGGGAAACAGCAGTAGAATGGATGAAGCAAAGAATCAAACTGATGATTTAGAACATAAGAAAGTAAAAACAGCCAATCAAAACAACAAGAAGAAAAAAAGAATTAAAAAAAAAACGAGGATGGCATAAGGAGCCTCTGGGACAACTTCAAGCATTTCAACTTTTTCATCGTAGGGGTGCTAGAAGGAAAAGAGAAAGAGCAAGGAATTGGAAATCTATTTTTTAAAAAATGAAAGAAAACTTCCCTAATTTGGTGAAGGAAATAGACATGCAAGTCCAAGAAGCACAGAGAGACCCAAAGGAAATGGATGAAAAGAGGCCCAGTGCTTAAAAGCACCAAGAGAGAAGTTAGTTACCTACAGGGGAGTTCCCTTAAGTCTGTCAGCTGATTTCTCAAAAGAAACTTTGCAGGCTAGAAAGGATTGGCAAGAAATATTCAAAGTCATGAAAAGCAAAGACCTATAGCCTAGATTGCTCTACCCAACAAAGATATCATTCAGAATCAGAGGGGAGATAAAAAGCTTCCCAGACAAGAAAACACTAAAGGAATTCATCATCACCAGACCATTCATATGAAATGTTAACCGGACTTATTTAAGAAAAATATCAAAACTCTGAATAATAAAATGGCAAAAATACATATATATCAACAATTGAATCTAAAAAAAACAAATTAAGCAAACAAGAACAGAGACAGAATCATAGACGCAGAGGACATTTTGATGGTTGCTAGATGTGGGGTGTGGGGAAATGGGTGAAGAGATGAGGAGATCAAGATGTACAAATAGGTAGTTACAGAATAGCCATGGGGATGTCGAGCACGGTACAGGAAATGGAGCAGCCAAAGAACTTAGAAGTATGACCCATGGACATGAACTATTGTAGGGGGATTTCCTGAGGGAGTGGGGGCTGCTGGATGGAGGAGGACAAAGGAAGAAAACTCCGGATAACTATAATAGCATAATCAATAAAATAAAAATTTAGCCCTGGCTGGTGTAGCTCAGTGGATTGAGCGCGGGCCTGCGAACCAGACAATCGCGGTTCGATTCCCAGTCAGGGCACATACCCGGGTTGCAGGCCGGTTTCCTGCAGGCCAGTTCCCAGCAGGGGATGCATGAAAGGCAACCATACATCGATGTTTCTCTCCCTCTCTCCTTCCCTTCCCCTCTAAAGATAAATAAATAAAATATTTAAAAAAAATAAAATAAAATAAAAATTTAAAAAATTAATCAGATCAAATCACAACTCAACCATTCAGTAGTTCTGTGTATGGCCTTTGGTGAATCACATAAGCATTTTAAGCCTCTGTTTCAAATCTGTAAAGTGGGGTGATGCTTCTTCATCTGAAAAATATGAATTTAAAGTATGTCCACCACATAGCATTGTTCTTTGAACTAATAAATTAATTACTGGTGCTTTGTGCAATAAAAGGATGATTATTACATATTTAATAGCACTTTGCAAGTTAGAAAGCCTTTTGGGTAATTTATTTTCTCTAAGTGAAATAATAAGCAAATCCATTACTTCATTTGGAAAACAGGTTATTTAGCCCATTAGAGAAAGCAGAGAACTTATTTATGCTGGCGTTTCTATTTTATTAGCACAGGACATGATTTTAGAAAATAAACTCTTACTATTCCTGAAAAAAGACAAATATATTAGTTGTGCTTATTAACATAAAAAATTAACATGCATACTGATTGACAATTAAGGTGGATTTATACACAAAATAATTGACATGAAAAGGTTGAAAAATGCTTCAAAAAGTGCTCATTTTAGAGTCAAGCCTCTTTCTGAGCACATCCCATTGTAATCCACCATGTACAGACAGTTCAAGGAAGTAACCTCTGAGCCCGGGTCTGCCTCTCTTATAAGGTTATTGTATGCATAAAATGAGACACTTTATGTAAATTAGTGAGTACAATTCCTGCCACGTAATGTGCACCTAATAACTTCTGGTTATTGTAGAAAAGCTTATTTCTTAGTTACTGGGTGGAAGCATTTTATGTTTAGAAGTGTGAATGCTAATTTAGAGCAAAATACCAAAAGAACAAAGCATATTAGTATAAGTAGATATACTTGTATTAAAGGTCCCCTAATTAATTCTTATCTAATAAGAGTTGTTTACAGAATGATAATGATATGAATTACATATGAAGACAAGAACTAGAGAAATTACTAAGAGGTATTTCCTTAAACATGAAACAGATATATAAAAAGCCCATGCAATATCTTATTGCAAAGAATGAAGAGCTGTACATGAACTGTATTGGTTTGAGAAGTTTTCAAAAATCAGGGGAACACTTGGAATGAAGGGAAAGCAAATTGGTGGAGACCAGACTCTGTGCCTATGTAATCCAGGACTAAGAAGAAAAAAGGTTGAATGGGGCACATGTAGAGTTATATGGATATCAGAGCACAGAGGAACCTGACAATTACCTGGAAAGTAGCCCTACAACACACACAACACATATAACATCACTCCTTTATCTCTTTGTTCTGTTTATTTCTTCATATGAACTTCCACAGTCTGTAACTCTATTTTCTCCACTTCCTTAAATTATAACCTCTCTCCCCCACTACAGTGTAAATTCTATTAAGGTAGAGTCCTTGTCTGTCTTCTTCATACTCATATTGATATACCTAGCCCTGTACTGGGCATGAAATAAAATAGGCACTATTCTAAAAATAAAATAATAAATTAATAAATTAGTGAGCATGAGCTTAAAATGAAAGGATTAATTTTTGCAGTGCACTGTATAGGGTACATTGAGGATGACGTCGTCAGGTGGGAATCCCACGCCTGCCTCTCGCCCCACCGCACTGTCCTTCACCCAGAACTGCCTCAGTGAGCTCCCACTGCCCCAGGAAGGAGCGTTCACAGCCCATAGAGAAGCCAGAGAATAGGCATTAGATTCTGACCATTCAAGTTTAAATTCATGTTCCAAGTGTAAGAAAGAAATGTTTGTAAGAATTTAACTATTTGGAGCTTTTCCCTCTTCTAAGCTAAATAAAAAAATCTCTGGGCTGGGGTGGAGGGGAAGGAGTTACAAAGAAAGAAAAGTCGCTGGGGATTGAGACTGTTGCGTCCACCAACGCCAGAGACAAATTGTTAGAAACTTTCAGGATTCAGAAATGTTATTTTATTGGCCAAAGTTTTAACCTGCGCAGGGGCGGACCCTCAGAGTGTCCAGAGACATGGTGCTCATAAGAGCTGCAAACGAGAGCCGCACTAAGCGCTTACAGCTGTCTTTTTATAGATGCGAGCAAGCAAGCATTGTATAGAAGCAAGTGTAGCTGTTAGCTATTGGCTACTTGGGTGGAGCGAGCATGACCTAAGCTTTCTGGGTTTTGAGTAATGGAAAAATTTTAACCTAGACACTTGAACAGGTGGTCCTCTACTTGTTCAGCCCCATTGGTTTTGTAGTTCCGCCTTCTCCACTCCCTATGTTCTTTCTTAACTTCCTTGTGGTTTCTGCTCTAAGTTCCTTGTTCCTCCAGGCCAAGTCTCTTTAAGGCAGTCCCTATTTTATTCCCTATTTTTCTGGTTTCAACAGAGACCACTACGGAGTGATAATGATTAAGTGATTTCATTGACTCTGTTGCTAAGCATATGGCAAGGAATGAAGGGATTTACAGGTGCATCAGTAGACGTTACCATGGAGGAATGACAGTGACCTAGAACTGTGCAGTTTCCATTCCTCCCAATGGCAAACCTTAGGTTAGTGCTCTGGAACATATGGGGCACACAGAGCAGAAGGGATGGATGGAAGGAATGAATACTAAGCTCACTAGTATACCTACCATGCGTTGTCAAAAGGAAGCTCCCCCTTATGGAATGGGGAAGAGCTCAATACAGAAACTTATGCAACATGCAAATAGTTTCAAAGGAGGAGCCAGTGGAAGGGTTTCAAAGTTTATTCTTTCAGGAGGAACTCCATATAGCCATAAAATAGTTATAACATATATATACATGCATCTACCGATGTACACAGCCCCTCCCCCCCAAATTTATCATATTTATGTTGTAATCCATAAAATTCTTCTCTTGTTTTAAATGCTTGTCAATTATTCCTTAACCTTGATCAAGCTGTTTAGCAGGTGAGAGACATGAAGGTGATGTTATCTATCAGTATTTCATACTAGTATGTTAATGATTTAAATCACTATGAAATGGCAAAATGAAATTTTGGCAACCCAGTTTTATCACTGCTTCTCATTCAGAAAAATAAGCACTTACCCATCTACCCATCATTTATTCAACAAATGTTTGTCACTTTTTATCAGAAAGCAAGAGCTTTTCCAGAAAAATACCAGCAATTTAAGTTTACTTTTCATTGTTCAGATAGGACCAATACACATTCCCTAGCAGCAAGGGAAACTGGGAAAGAGGGTCTCTCATGTCTATAGGAGAAGGCTGCGTGGAGTAGGAGGGTTGGGGATTGTCATGTAAACAACATCTACCATAATAAATAAGGGAAAGAACCTCAGGTTAAGATGAATCTGCCTGACCAAATATTAGATTTCTAGGTCTTTGTGCTTACTTTCATGATATTATATTTCTTAGCCCCTCCAATTTCCTCCTGGACAGAGGGAAAAAAGTAAAGAGAAAATAAAATGAGGAGAATGACATGGTTCCAAGCTTTTGTACGAAGTCATGCACTGAGCTATTTCCTCACTCCCGACTCCTCCAATTTATTATCAAAGTGCATTGTTCTCTAAGAGATTTTCAGATTGGAGAGACGTTTAGAATATATGACTTTAAGAAGCAGGGGCTCTACTCCAGCAACTACGACCATGAGAACCGCACATTATGAGGAACTGAATAGGTCCGAACGCGCCCTTTGCTGCCTCTGCCTCTGCACAGATCACACCATTCTTTTGTGTCTCCACTTCTCCCTGAATATCTGCTTCTCGCGAGGCTCAATCTCTGACCTGACCATATGCAACCGGTTCACCGAAACTAGAGTATAAAAGTTTGTAACTGAAATTTGAGGGACACTGCCAATAATGCATTAATTAGACATGCCATTAACTATATTTGAAAGTATAATGAGGATCTATAAGGAGACTTATTTTCGTCCTCTACTATCTTTCAGAAACCTTGTGTATTCAGTCATTCAACACATGCTTAAAAAGCATGTGCTGTTAAGTACCACATGACAAAGTATGTGCCCCCTGTACTTGGCCTTTGTTTAAGTACAACCATAATATGCGTGAAAATTATGTCTAGATGCAGTTGTTTTTAATTATATGTGTTTCTTCAAGTCATACAGTAAAACAATTGAAGTTCCAAATTTTTAGAATGAATGGGGCTCATTAAACTAGACCTATGTATTTTATTTTCTTTATATTTCGAAAACTAAACATTCTTTGGTATCTAATCCACATAGAATATTTCTTCACGTTCATAAAAATGCAGACTCTTTGCAAATGTAATCACTTCATCTTCCGAGGCAAGAATGCTTTACTTCTAAGCCCCTCCTTGGCCTTATGTTTACCTGCTATAGTCCTGAATAATAATTTTAGAAGTATTGAACTCTTGTTAGTTAACAGTGTCCAAATATGAAAATCTGTTAATGCATTGAACTCCAGACTTCTTAAATAGCATATCTGTCTTTGTAACCTGTCTTTTACCTATATCAGAGTCATAAAATAATTTCGTGATAATCACTCATTGATTCGAATGTGGGATTCCTCAGTTCTCTCTGTGCTTCATAGACAGTAGGTTGTGCAAGTCTGGGTGTGATATAGAAAAATGAGTGGTATTTTATTATACTCAGCAGCATCACTTGACCAGGAAAGAGCTCAAGGTTTCACACAAAAATCATGGTTATTTAAATTTTAGTCATATAAATTCTCACTTTCAGAACTAACAAGTCAATTCATATAATTGCCTTCTATTGCTTAGACTGGTGCAGTGCTTCTCACAGTGATTCTCCCGACTCCTCTAAGCTTTTGGCTGGGAAATGACAGACTCACAGATATTCTGCTTGTTAGATTAACATGAGAAAACAGAATTTGCATCTGGCTGCTGGGCCTTTACTCATCAAATCAGCAAATGGAACTAATGTGGAATAATAACGGGAGAGCTGGCTTCTGAGAACAGAAGACTAAAAGGGATTTTTATAAAAACATGTAGTTCACACTTGAAAAAATCACAAAAGCCATTAAACACCGAGCACATCTTATTTTTCATGTCTGCTAAGGTTGTCATTGTCTCTTTGAGGACATACGTGATTTTCATGCTGCAAGTAATGCTGCTGAAATTTTTCTGTTAACTGTTTCAAATGCCAGTCTTGTAAACATCGTTCCTTGTCTTCGGATAAAACCCTATACTATACCTGTGTGTTTTTCACATTTTAAAACATGGGCTTAACTTGAAGAATGCTTTAAGACTACAGTAAAATGTGATCGTAGACCATCACAAGACCAGCAAATGCTAAATGTATTTTTTCTCTATTGAATGCATAAACACCTTTTTTACATTTTTTGCCATGACATTTTGATGGAATGATTGAAAATACTCCAGGGAAGTGAGAGGTTTATAAGAGGTTCTTTTAAAAAATCAACTTAATTATATAGCTAGCTCCTTTACATGTAAATTAACTTATGTGACTATTGTAAGTAGACTTGTATCCTCTTCCTATCAAAAACTGAGCTAATATGACTTATGTTTTGAATTATCAAAACTACCAGCAATCCTCTTTAAAAATGGTTAATACCTCATAAATTTTTTGCATAAATTTTGATTTTTATTGCTGGAAATAATAAAAGGATTAAGAATTTTAGTTGAGTGAATTTATCCTCAAAATGATTCTCATAGCCTAAAATTGTCTTCCATTTCCCTGTTTCATGCGTGTAAATACATATTACCAGGCATTCTCCAAATGCCCATACTACAATGTCCTTGGATTTTCTCCAGGTCTTTCCTCTGTCTTTGTCTCAATTCAGACCCTCTCTGACACTCCTCTTGGACTAAATGGTAGGTAAAAAAATTTAAAGGGCATATAAGTGGGATATTTGCAGGCTTCCTCTCTTTCTCACTTGTCAGATTGCATTGGCTGCTTTGGAATTTATCTAACAGTTGGTTTGAAAATTTTAGAGTGGGGTGCTTCTTTTCCCTCATATACACCTGAAAATTTTTTAAAAAGCATAGTTTCTCATACAAAGTTGATGCCTCAAATCATTTTATAAAATTAAATGATCACACAGGATATTACCTTCAGAAGTTTATGTATTATATAAGTGCTATAAATGAACTTTTTTCAAAAGCTTGTAACTGGAGATTTAAATTAATTATTTTATGATAAACGATAAAAGACTAGTCTTTATTATCAAGCCAATCAGCCAAACCAGGCTTACTCTATGATCAATTCAAATAAAACCATTAACATATGTTCTTAAAATGATCATCTTTTTGGAATTCTAGATAGATGAATAATTAAACAGTAGAATAATAGACAGACAGACAGACAGGTATATAGATAAGAAAACAGTGGTCTCACAGAATCATCCGCCTTACCCTGATTTGGGGGGGAAGGGAACGGCCACCTCTCACGTCTGTTGAAGCTCTTTTTGCTTCCTATGTGAGCCTCTTCCATTAGGATCCAAGTATTTTTCTAATTGCCCCTTGGTTTAGCATGGCTCACTTGGTTCTACCCAGGGTAGTAATATGCTTTTCTTAGGAAAAAGATGAGAAAAGGAATTTTGAGAGGAAAAACCAGAATGTGCTGTGAACCAGAATGATGTGAAACAATTTTAGGAAAGGATTCCATTATAAACTGAGATTCCAGAAAATGGTCATCCTATAGCTGTGTGGTCTTGTACCCATAAGACATTCTTTGTGACTTCCTGGGGTGCCCTACACTGATGTAAAGCCCATTGATACCATCTCAGTAAGGATATAATTGTTATATAACATTGTGCAAGTTAAAGGGCTTAAAGTGCTTTTAATGTTCAGTGCACATTCCTGAACTTCCATTCCCATAGCTTCTTATTCAAACACTCCGAATGAATCCCTGAATTTGACTTTGAGAAAACAGGACAAGGGTAAAGGAATGAATAGGTGAGGGAGAAAAGAAATACTACTCCAAGAGAAAGTAAAGTAGAAAATTTACAACAGAGGTTGAAACTGTGTGAAGGCATGGATGTCCATGATTTTTTTTTCAAAGCTGAAATTTATGGAAATTTGGATAAAAAATTAGAGGTCTTCAAAAAACCTAGCAATTCTACCTTCCCAGTGGTGGTGTTCATTTGGTGATAAATTCACAAAATATTATAAGGGACACATATAAATGATTGATGTGGATCCAGAGTCACTTTTTCCCTCATGCTCTACTTTCTTTAATGTTTTTTCCTGGTGCTTAAAGAAAATGCCTGTGTGAAATAATTAATGAATAATGTTCAATTTGCTACTGAATACTTTACAATCTGGTAAAGCACTCTATTTCCTAGCTTGCAAGGAGAAAAAGAGATTTGTTTTCTTTATTAAAGAAGTTTTCGCCATCTCCAGAAGCGAAAAACAAGGAGAAAATAGTATTGTGTTTGCAATTTATTTGGCTATATTTTAATGGTATTGTACAATCCTTTTTAGCTTTATTATTTTAATTTCCTGGTATTTTATGCCATTTAAAAAAGATTTTATTTGTCTATTTTTGGAAAGAGAGGAAGGTAGGGAGAAATAGAGGGAGGGAAATATTGATGTGATGTGAGAGAGAAACATTGATAGGTTGCCTCTTGCGCAGCCCCAGCTGAGGACCTGGCCCTCAACCCAGGTATGGACCCTGCCTGGGAATCGAACTGGGCAACATTTCATTCTAGGAGATGATGCTCAACCTGCTGATCCAAGGCAGTTGGGGCTATTTTATGCCATTTTAGTTGATTTTGTTTTCCAGAAGTGTTTTTTTCATGTAATATTTCTCTGGTTAACCCAGACCATTGGTAAGCAGAATATTGTTTGCTACATTGTACCTAAATAAAATGGTTGCTCTATTGACAAAATACATTAAAAAAATAAGTAGTAAAACTGCAGCAAACTTCTGTCTTCTATCAATTTCCTCTAGAAGAAGAAGGGCTTGACTCCTTGAGACAGGAAATCCTGTGTGGGGGAGTGCCATTGGGAGAAACTGACAGTGTCGTGACAGGAGAGGACGGGGAACAGGCAGAAGCCACACAGTGATGAGACTTCTGCTCGAGTCCAGCATCAGCCTGACACACGGGGAGCCCTGTGACACGATTAACACCGTGGAGTTGTCCCACCTTCAGGCAAAATCACTAAGCTTCGTGTACCTCTATCAGCCAGTGAGCACCTGTAGAGGGGCCCCTGGGGGTAGGGAGGGACAACCATAATTTCACAGGCATTTCCAGGCAATGTGACATTTAGCAGAAGATAATTTAAAAAAAAAGAAAATTGCACCTATGATCTTCAGCAGCCAGCCCTCCCAGCAGCTGGGGATGAAAACTTCACTGGCTGGAGACAAGGGTCCTGGTGGAAGCTCCAACAGCCTACTGAGCCAGTCAAATATACTTGTGTAATTAAAATGTTAAGAGTTCTCATTAAAATTCATTAATATTCAAATCAAAGTCATCTTTCTTCAGTGAGCCTGCAGAGGGGCAGGGTATCATTGGGTCGATTTGGTAAAAGCTCAGGATGGCAACTGCTGAGGTTTGAGGCAAAGTGGTTCAGTTAAGAAAGAAAATTCTCTGGCAATAATAGATTTTTTAATGATTTATTGTCTCTGTGACCTTGAGTAGTTGCTTAGCTTTTCTGCACCCAGTTCATTATCTCTGCATTTGCAGTCATAATGCCTGTCTGTGGATTATCATGAGAATATGCACGCAAAGTTGCTGACCCGGGGCGATACTTTGTGACCTGGGACGCTTCCTTTGAAAACCAAAAGTATGCCTGGTGAGAAGGTGTTGCTGTGTGGGACATGGCATCCTACTGGCGAAAAATAGACTCAACACTGGGTATCACTTCTATGTAAAAGTTCAAAACATCTAGTGTTATGTTTTTATTGTAAATAATAAATTTTTCAGACACTACTGAGGTGAAAAGTAATGCACCATCCAAATGCGCTCTTGCATCAGCAAAATTGGTTGGCATTCCATAGAGTTTTCTAAAGAAAGTTACCCTTTATATAATACTCAAATATTATAGTCAGCAGAGAGTAAATACAACGTGGGCAGGCAAGCTATTTCAGACTGCACAGGCACTCTAAAGGGGTGTTATATAATCCACGGGCATGAATGGGCTTTTGCTTTTTCTGCTGGTCACCACTAGATGGGGATATGTGAAACGTTCACGTCAGTCTTGTTTAAAGATAAAAGTACTGACCTGGATCTCCAAAATCAGCTACAGGCAAATCCACCTACCTGGATCGCAAGGAGTCCCAGAACATGTGCACCGATGCACATGTACTTACTCCTATGTTACTGGAATGCTTAATAGATCCCCTTCCTCACTGTCTTTCACAGACTCCGTACTTTTACTTTACAAACAATCGTAGTAAGCTTTGCATATTTGGTGTCTGAAACTATAGGTAGTTAGCAGCAGGCAAGTGAAAAGGGGGACCAACAGTAAACCTACACACTCTTTTTGAATTGACATCTAGCAGCCCCAGGGCTATGATTCTTCAATTTGTGTATATGTTAGTAGCAACAAATACATTTATCACATCATCAGTTTAGATCCTTACAATACACTATAGGGTCTGCTGGTCAAGTAAATATTCTCATTTTGCATGTGGAAAGTGACCTGCCATGTTTTTGACTTTTGTAAAGTCACAAAATTAGTAAATGACAATAATTTGAGGCCCATGATTTAAGATCCACAGGCTGCATGTTTATCATATTATAAGATTTTTACAAAGAAAATTTTTTTCCATAACTCAGCCCTCTTTGGAATTCATTTGATAAAGGGAAGAAAGTTCTACACATCTGCTGCAAGAACAGAAACGCAAGACCACCCGTTTTCCTCAATACGTATTTATTAGCACAACATCTCCACATGGTTACCACTGCACTACACAGAGGGGGGTGAGTGGTGAGTGAAGCAAACATGCCCTTATCCTCATAAAACGTACAGTTGGACGTAGCAGGCAGATATAAAGCAAGTAAATATGAAAATAAGGACACCATATTTCGATTACCGTAAAATAAAAGGACAGAGAATAGAAGAAAATAACTGGCAGAACCTACAGGGATGGCTTCTTAAAGGAACAGCATTTAAGATGTGCCCTAAAATGTGAGGAAGGGTAACCCAGATCAGCAGGTAGGTAATGTTTCCTTGCAATGTGTGACTTGCAGAAAGGCGCTGAGGCCAGAAAATACTTTGCAAGTTTTAAGAAGAGTCTGCAATGAAGTGTAAGAAGAAAGTGACCAGTGATGGATGCTAATTTAAAGAAATGAAGATATGAATATAGAAAGGTGTCACATTAAATGATTTGAATTGTATTCCATGTTCAAGTGAATGCTTGATAGATTTCCAGCAAAGGGAAGTATTATGACCTAATTTGCATTTTTTAAAAGATGACTCTACCAGCTTTGTAGGAAAGGAATCGGATGGGTTTAGGAGTGAAGTGGAGAGGCCCCTGGGGCGACTACTACAGAAGAGTTAGAAACTGGGCTACAGAGGAGGCAATGGAGGTAGAGAGAAGTGAATAATTTATATTGGAACAAAATTTGGAGGTAAAATGGACAGAATGTGGTTATTGATTGTAGATGGGGATGTGGGATGGGAGTGAGTAAGGAAAGTGACCAGAGCCCAAGGCCACAGTCATGGACGGGGTGTGCTGTGCCATCCCTGAGGCAAAGAAGATGAAGGGACAAGGGAGAACGCAGGTCCAGGAGAGAAATCAGGAGTTCATGCCCATTCGTGATAAGTTTGAGATTCTTACGAGTCCAAATGAAGACTCAAGTAGAAAAGTAACTATCTATGTCAAGTCTGAAGGGGAATTTCATGCTGTGGTTATGAATTTGAAGTCACCGACATTAACATTTTATTGCAAATCAAGTAAATAGTATCCACTATGGGGGGAGCGGAGAGAGAGGAATTAACAAAAATGCCCAGGGCTGAGGCGGAAGAACAACACCTAGTGTGGTCTTTCTACTATTCATATCCCATACTGCTTTCCTATAAATATTTTAGACGTGTAAAATGTTACCTGGGCCAGAATCACCCCCTGTTTAGGAACAATGATACCATTAGGCTCCAAAAGGAAGACATTCACTGTTTCCCTGATTTTAATCCCATACTGCATGTCACCGTCCAGCACTGTATGCCCAGGGGAGGTCCAGTTGTGGGCCAGAGGGGAGAAACCGTATTCAAGGAGGCAAACGACACACCAGTGCACTTCTTTCCCCTTTGCCCAAACTTCTCCACCTTTTTTACCTTGTGGGACCTTGACATCTTAACAATCTTTAGCATCAAAACTTAAGCATAAAAGGATTTGACATCTTGATGCCATTTTCTCTACCCCACTTAGATAAGCTCTGTGATGGTTTGGAGACTAGTTTAGTAGGATAAAGAAGAGAACTGTCCTGAGATAGTAGGCAAAACACATCTATTGCTAGGTGACAATTTAATAGTTAAGGAGATGCAGAATAGAGACAAATATTATTGCCTAACTCAGAATGGTAGAGTGCTAAAATATCACCTAGCACCATAATATTCCAGTTTCAATGGAAGGGACCTTACACACCAAGGCAAATGCAGAAGATGCTTGGAAATTGTATAGCAAACCGTTGGAGAAGAAAGATAAAAACACAAAACCAATTTATAATGCCTACTACATTATTAAGAGTGAACAAAAACAAAACACTTATTCAAACTAGGTAATTCCTTAGTTTAATTGAATTTAATATTTAAGTATTGAAACCAGACACTAATTTAGGCTTCAGCTAAAAATAATATAAGGGTGAGCTGAAGGATAGTATAATGCAGTGAATCATATAGCATAACATAATTCATCAAAACCACAGGGCCTACAATTTTCCTCCCTTATATTAGGTTGAAAAATGACTTCAGAGTATATGCTTACAAGGATAAGTGATGAGAAACCTAAGTTGAGGGAAAATGACTTGATACTAGCTTTATATGGTAATGGATAACTTGAACAGCTACAATTAATAATAAAAGCTTAAATGGCCCCAGGAAATATAGTTAACAGAAGACAGGTACACCTGTCAATATGAAGCTTCGGAACATTACTCAGATAAACTTAAGGCAATTAACCTGACAGCACATTCCACTGAATTTCTGAGCACAAGTAGATGTTAGAAAAATAATGTATGTCAGAAACCGGCTTACGAGAGTTCTGACACATATTTAAATTAATCATTATTCAATCATAACAGAAATCAATGACTGAATCTGAATGTGAAATTTATGTGGACAAAATAAATGGGAACAATCCTTGCTGAATTTGTAATTTTGTTTTGACATAAGTATTACTTTAAAAGGCTGTTAATTCTATTTAGAAATTGGAAAATTTCGGAATCAATAATGTTCAATTTAAATAAAACATCATTCACTTGGGCCCATTCTACAATATAAATAAACTAATGAGTAAATATATAGTACATAATCCCAAATCTCCTACATCTCTACTGAAAAGTGAAAATACTGCCATTGCAAACAAAATGTCCATGGCATTATTGATAAAATTGTTCTAGGCGCGCCATGTAGCATAGTTCACAAAACTTGTTTCTGATTTTTGTGCCCTGAGTGCTCCACTTCTGTTTACACTCTAATACCTTCTGTTTATACTCTAGTACCTTCTGTTTACACTCTAGTACCTTCTGTTTATGCTCTAGTACTTTCTGTTTACGCTCTAATACCTTCCGTTTACACTCTAGTACCTTCTGTTTACGCTCTAGTACCTTCTGTTTACGCTCTAGTACCTTCTGTTTACACTCTAGTACCTTCTGTTTATGCTCTAGTACCTTCTGTTTACGCTCTAGTACCTTCTGTTTACGCTCTAGTATTTTCTGTTTACACTCTAGTACATTCTGTTTACGCTCTAGTACCTTCTGTTTATGCTCAGGTGACAGTTATGTGAGGTGACACAAGTGTGTGACAGTCCTCTGCTCTCTGTGTGTTTTTCTTCTGTTGATTTAACCCATGAATTCATGAAGTGTTTTGAAAATATTAAAACCTCAATTTAAAAAAGTAAATCATAATAACTTTTTGAAACAAGCATTATCATATTTATTTTCACTTATTTGGTCAGTAAAATACTTGGGCCACTTTTGCTTTTGAGTTTTACCTGCTGGTTAGTTGAAATGGCCAAGATTTTTAATGTTTTGTGATTCCATATATGAATCACATGTGACCTAACACATAATGCACTTCCATTTCATTTCTAATTTGATACCAAATTAACACATTATTTAGTTACTTAAAATGTAGAGGGTGATGATAAGCCAACTATACAAGTGAAAATCTAGATCAATATGATAGCTAAAAGCTTTTTTAAATAAAAATCATTTTCTAATTCATTCAAATCTTTTAATTTCAAAGCATGAAATTTCTTGTGTTGTTTTACTTTAAATCACAAGTGAAACAAAAATTAAATTGATTGAAAAAGAGTTAATATTGTATTTCTTTAATAATGGTATTCATTCTGAGAAATGTAACATAAGGTAATTCCATCCTTATGTCAATTTTTTACACAACCTTAGGCGGTGCAGTCTACTACACACCTTGGCTACATATGTGTCACATGGGACCACCATCATGTGTGGTCTGTCGTTATCCAGAATGTCATCATTCTGGTGCACAACTATAGTTCTTTGAGAGATCTCATAAGAATATAAATTTAAAGGACGTAAAGGGGAGAAAAAAATGGGAAGACTGTAATAGCATAATCAATAAAATATACTTAAAAAACAATTGCTGAAACATGCCCATTACCCTAATCTGTGGCTTCTCCTTTCATTCATTAATAGACATTTACCAAATATTTATAAAAATATATAATCTTACAGAGACATGAAGTTTCTTCAGGGCTTATAAGAAAGAAGAATAAATTCCTAGGTTTCTAAAAACAAAGATAGAACATGGATCTGCAGTCAATATTATTTGACTCCAAGTGCCTGTCCTACCAGCCCTTTAGCATTTTCGTTTATTGCAATAAAATACACATAATAAAATTTACTATCTTAATCATTTTAAGTGTACATTTTAGTGATATTAATTACACTCACTGTTGTGCAACAGACACCGCCATCCACTTCAAAAACTTTTTTCACCTTGAAAAATTGAAGCTTTATACTCAAAATAATAAGTCTCCTTTCCTCTCTCCCCTTACTCCTAGAAACCACCATTCTACCTTCTCTGAGTTTGACCACTTTAGATATTGCAATAAGTGGAATTATACAGTATTTATATTTTTGTGATTGGTATATTTCACTTAGAAAAATGTTCTTAAGTTTCATCCATGCTATAGCATAATAAGTTTCCTTCATTTTTAAAGGTAAGTAATATTTGATTGTATGTGCATATTTCGTTTTGTTTATCCATTCATCTGCCTAGGGACAATTGGGCTGCTTCTACATTTTAGCTCTTGTAAATAATACTGCTATGAATGGGGGTGTGCAAATATCTTTCTGAGACCCTGCTTTCAATTATTTTGGATGTATACTCAGAAGTAGAATTACTGGATCATGTGATAACTCAATTTTTAATTTTTTTAAGGAAAAGCCATATCATTTTCCAGAGTGACTGCACCATTTTAATTTTACATTCCCACCAACTGTGCACAGGTTTCCAATTTCTCCTCATCCTTGCCAACATTTGCTATTTTATTTTTCATTTTTTATATTAGTCATCCTAACAGGTGTGAAGTGGTTTATCATTAGGGTTTTGATTTACATATCCCTAGTGATTAATGATGTTAAGCATCTTTTCATAGGTTTATTGGTCATTCAGATACGTTCTTTGGAGAAATGTCTATTCAAGTCTTTTGCTCATTTTGGAATCAGGTCATTGACTCTTTTTGTAGTTGAGTTTTAGGAGTTTAGTGTAGTTTGTATATTAATTCTTTATCAAATGTATTTTGATAAAGAGTTAATATTTGCAATATATGATTTGCAGATATTTGTAGGTTGTCTTTACCTTTGTCACCTTTGCTTTGGTGGCAATCCAATAAATCATTGCCAAATCCAGTGTCATGAAGATTTAGACCTAGGTTCTTGTCTAAAGATTTTACACTTTGTTTTTATATTTAGGTCTTTGATTCATTGGAGTGAATTTTTATATATACAGTGTTAGGTAAGGGTCCAATGTCATTCTTTTATATATAGATATCCAGTTTACCAAATGCCATTTGTTGATGAGTCTGGCTTTTCCCACTGAGTGGTCATGGCACACTTGTTAAAAATATTTGGTAATAAATACAGGGGTTAATATTTTAGATTTTTATTCTAGCCCATTGGTGAATGTACCATATTTATTCCAGTGCCACACTAACTACTACAACTTTCTAGTATTTTCGAAAGTATGGTTTTCAACTTATTTTTTTTCAAAAATTGATTTTGTTACTACAGATTTCTTGAGATACCATGTGAATTCTAGGATGCATTATTGATTTCTGTGAAAAATGTCATTGAGTTTCCAATAGTGATTCATTGAATTTGTAGATTGTTTGGGATGATTGATATCTTAAAAGTATTAAATCTTTCAGCTAATGAACATGGGGTGTCTTTTGATTTCTCTATGGTTTTCTTAACTTCTTTCATCAATATTTTGTAGTTTTCATTGTACATTTCTTTTTTAAGTTTTTTTAATTAATTTTTTATTGACTATGCCATTACAGTTGTTCTATTTCCCCCTTCATTCCCCTCCACCCTACCCCCCCATCCCCACCATTACCCCCCTTTAGTTTATGACCATGTGTCTCAAGTTCTTTAGATTCTATATTTCCCATACTATTCTTGCCCCCCCCATCTATTTTCTATCTATTGTCTATGCTACTTAATTTCTGTACCTTCACCCCCCTTCTCCTCCTCCCACTACCCTGTTGCTAACCCTCCACGTGATCTTCATTTCTATGTTTCCACTCCTGATCTAGCTGTCCTTTTAGTTTGCTTTTGTTTTAGGTGTGGTTGTTAATAACTGTGAGTTTGCTGTCCTTTCACTGTTCATGTTGTTTTTTTAACTTCTTTTTCTTAGATAAGTCCTTTTAGCATTTCATATAATAAGGGCTTGGTCATTGTACATTTCTTTTAACTTCCTTGGTTAAGTTAATTCCTAAATAATTTGTTCATTTTGACACCATTGTAAATGGTTTTGCATTAGTTTCTTTCTCAGATTACTCATTGTTGGTATATAGAAATAGAATGGGCATACATGTTGGCTTTATATACTGCTACTCTGATGAATTTCTTAGTTCTAATAGGGTTGGGTTTTTTTGGTTTTTGAGGGGTTTTTTTGGTCAAGTCTTTAGGATTTTCCATCTATAGGATCATATTATCTCTTACCAGGGATAATTTTATTCTTCTTTTTAAATGTGGATATCTTTTATCTCTTTTTCCAACCTTCTTTTTATGGCTAGGACTTTCAATGCTGAGTGGATATGTTAGTAGTAACAATTACTTTACAGAAAATGCTTTCAGTCTCATGACATTGAGCATGATGAGTGCTGTGGGTATTGCATATATGGTTTCTCTATGTTGAGAGAATTTCCTTCTATTCCTACTTTGTTGAGTGTTTTATTCATAGTGGTGTTGAATTTTTCAAAATGTATTTTTTCTATTAATTGGGGTAATCATTTGAATTCATTTTATTCTGTCAGGGATTTAGCATCTTGATTTAGTTTTGTTTATTGAACTATCCTTGCATTTATCCACGAATAAAACTCACCTGGTCATAATAATCCTGTAATTTTTTAATGTATTGTTGACATCAGTTTGCTGGTATTTTGTTGAATAGGTTTGTGTTAATATTCATAAGAGATATTGGTGTAGAGATTTTTTTTTCTGGTAATGTCTTTGTCTGGTTTTTGCGTCATGGCAAATCTGTTCTCATAGAATGAGCTAGTAAATGTTCCCTCTTCTTTAATTATTTTGAAAAAGTTTGGGAAGGATTGGTGTTGGTTCTTCTTTAGATGTTTGCCAGAAAAAACTTTTCAGATTTTCTCTTTCTTCATGATTTAATCTTAGTAGTTTTATAGATCTAGGAATTTTTACTCTTCACCGCATTATGCAATGTGGTAACATCCAGTTGTTCACAATACTTCTTTATAATTCTTTTATTTCTGTTTCTGATTTTTTTTAAGTTTGAGTCTTCCTTCTTTTTTCATGTCAGTCTAGCTCTCTTTGAATTTTATTGATATATTCAAAAAACAACTTTGATTCTTTTTCTATATTTTTATTATTTATCTGTGTTCTGATAGTTATTGTTTTGTTCCTTCTCTGGCTTTGAGTTTAGGTGGTTTTTTTTTCTATTCTAGTTTCTTATATTAATTTTTTAAAATTTGATCACTCTTGTTTTTAATGTAAACATTCATAATTATACATTTTTCCCTTAGCCCTGCTTTCACCTCATTCCATAAATTTTGGAAGGTTGTGCTTTCAATTTCATTTGTCTCATAAGTATTTTGTGATTTTTCTTGTGATTTCATTTTTGACCCATTTTTTTAATGTGCTTTTTACTTTCTAAAAATTTGTGAATTTTCCAGTTTTTTCCCCTCATTGATTTCTCACTTCATTTTGTTATGATTAGAGTGATTTTTATGTGATACCTGTTTTTAAAAAATCTACTAGGACAATTTGGGGACTAACATGTGGTCTGTTTTAGGAAATATTCCACGCATACTTGAAAGTGTATATTTTTTGTTGGCTAAAATATTCTACATATGTCTGTTTGATTTAATTAGTTTATTTTGTTATTCAAGACTTCTGTTTTCTCACTTCTTTCATTGTTCTATCCACTATTGAAGGTGAGCATTGAAGTTTCCCACTATTACTATAGAATTGTCCATTCTTCCCTTAATTTCTGGAAAGTTTGGCTTTGTATATTTTAATGGTCTCTTATTAGGTGCATAAATATTTCTAATTATGTTATTTCCTTGTTGTATTGAACATTTTTAATATGTCTTTTTTGACTCCTTTAATCTTTTTTAGTCTATTTCATCTGATATTAGTCTGATTTCTTTTTGTTACTATTTGCATAGAATGTATTTTCTGTTCTCTTGCTTTTATTTAAATTTATATTACATTTATGTTACATATAAGGAGAGATCTCTATTATTTTGCTATTTGTTTTCTATATCACTGACACCTATTTATCTCTCATTTTATGCATCATTCTCTAAATTTATTTTTGTAGATAAACATTTTAATTTCCTTCTTATTTATTTTTGTATATTCTATAATTATTTTCTTTGTGGTTGTCATGGAGATTGCATAGAACATCCCAAAGCTGTAACTTCTAATTTGAATATACTAACTTAATTTCAATGCTACACAAAATCTACTAATTTACAGCTCCATTCCCACTCCTGGCAGTTATCTCAAAATTGTAATATGTATATTGTATGTCTAAAAACATATAGTAATAATGGCTTTTTTAATGCATTAGCCTCTTTTTCTTTAAGCTTAATTCAAGACACAGATTTTTTGAATTATTGTTCAAGCACAATTGTCTCCACTTTGATCACCCTCCCTCCTGCCCCCCACTTGCACCTCCCACCCTCAATTCTAACCTCCTTTGGCTTTGTTTGTGGGTCCTTTATACATGTTCCTTGACCATCCTTCCCCTTCCTTCTCCCTTTATAGCTCCCCCCCCCCTCTGGTTACTGTCACTTTGTTCTTTATTTCAGTGTCTTTGGATGTATTTTGCTTGCTTATTTGTTTTGTGGATTAGGTTCCACTTATAGGTGAAATCATATGGTATTTGTCTTTCACTGCCTGGCTTATTATGTACTTAATATAATGCTCTCCAGATATATCCATGCTGTCAAGAAGAGTAGGAGCTCCTTCTTTCTTCCTGTGGCATAGTATTCCATTGTGTAAATGTACCATAGTTTTTGGGTCCATTCATTTACTGATGGGCAACTAGGTTGCTTCTAGCAATTGGCTATTGTTAATTGTGCTGCTATGAACATTGGGGTACATAGGTTCCTTTGAACTGGTGTTTTGAGATTCTTAGGGTATAATCCCAGCAGTGGAATTGCTGGTGTCAAAAGGCAGTTCCACTTTTAGTTTTCCAAAAAAATTCCATACTGATTTCCACAGTGGCTGCACCAGTCTGCATTTCCACCAACAATCTAATAGGGTTCCCCTTTCTCCACAATGTCATCAGCACTTGTTGGTTGTAGATTTGTTCATGATGGCCATCCTTGACAAGTATGAAGTGGTATCTCTTTGTGGCTTTTATTTGCATCTCTTTGATGGCTAGTGACACTGAGCATCCTTTCATATTTCTCTGGGCCTTCTATATGTCCTCTCTGAAGAAGTGTCTATTCAGGTCCTTTGCCCATTTTTAAATAGGATTGTTTGTCTTCCTGGAGTGGAGTCATGTTAGTTCTTTATATATTTTGGAGATCAAACCCTTATCTGAGGTATCATTGACAAATATGTTTTCCCATATAGTTGGTTCCCTTTCTATTTTACTGATGGATGTTTTCTTTAGCTGTGCAGAAGCTTTTTATTTTGATGTAGTCCCATTTGTTTATTCTTTTCTTTATGTCCCTTGCTCTAGGGAACATATCAGTGAGAATATTGCTGTATGAAATATCTGAGATTTTCCTGCCTATATTCTCCTCTAAGACTTTTATGGTGTTGTGAGGTATACTTATATCTTTTATCCATTTTGAGTTTATTTTTTGTATGGTGTAAGTTGGTGGTCAAGTTTCAGTTTTTTGCATGTAGCCATACAGCTCTCCCAACACCATTTGTTGAAGAGGCTGTTTTTTACTACATTTTACATTTATTCCACCTTTGTTGAATATTAATTGACCAAAGAGATTGGGTTTATTTATGGGTTCTCTATTCTATTCCACTGATCTGTGTGTCTGTTCCTATGCTACTGCCAGACTGTTTTGATTACTATGGCCTTATAATATAGTTTGATGTCAAGCATTGTGATCTTTCCTACTTTGTTCTTCTTTCTCAAAATTGCTGAGAATATCTGGGGTCATTTATGGTTCCATATAAACTTTCAAAATGTTTGTTCTGTATCTTTGAAATGTGTTATTGGTACTTTAATAGGGATGGTGTTGAATCTATAAATTGCTTAGGGTAGTATGGACATCTTCATGATGTTAATTCTTCCAATCCATGAACACAATATATGCTTTCTTAATTTCTTTCTTCAATAATGTGTAGTTTTCTCAGTACAGGTCTTTTACCTCCTTGGTTAGGTTTATTCCTAGGTACTTTATTTTTTCTTATTGCTATATCAAATGGGATTTTTTTCTGATTTCTGTTTCTGATTTTTCATTGTCAGTGTACAAAAATGCCTTTGATTTCTGAATGTCGACTTTGTATCCCACTGTTTTACCAGTTACTTATTAGGTCAAGTAGTTTTTTGGTGGAGTCTGTAGGGTTTTCTATGCATACTATTATGTCATCTGCAAACAATGACAGATAAGTCTCTTAACTTATGTATAAAAGCAAAAGTGGTGTTATAGATCATTGTTACAACCATAGAAATCTTTATAAGTGCCTTTATATATTTGCATTTGTGAGATTTCTTTTATGTTTTTATGTTACTGTTTAGTATTCTTTTATTTTACCCTGTATAACTTAATCATTGTAGTTTAGTCTAATGGTAACAAATTCCTTTAGTTTTCTTTATCTGTGAAGTCATCATTTTCCCCTCACTTTGGAAAGATAGTTTTGCTGGATATAGAATTCTTGGTTGACAGATTTTTCTTTTTCCTTTTAGTACTTTTGAAAGTCTCAGCCCACTACTTTTTGGTCTATAAATTTTCTGATGAAATAATCTGCTGATAATCTTATTGATGATGCCTTTCTTTGTCTCATTCTTTCAATAGTTTAATTATAATATTTTCTCAATGGTTCATCCAAATGGAAGTCTGTCAATTTTCTCAGGTGTTTATATTCATATCTTTCATCAAATTTAGAAGTTTTCAACAAATTTGACTTAAATATTCTCGCTGCTCCCTTCCTCTCTCTTTGTATTCTGGGATTCTCATGGTGTATATGTTGATACACTTGATGGCTTCTCACAGGTTCCTTAGGGTTTGTTCACTTTTCTTCAATCTTTTTTCCTTCTGTTTCTCGGACTTGATTATTTTAATTGCCTAATCTTTAAATTTGCTGATTCTTCCTGAATCCTTGTTCAAATCTGTCTTTGAATTTCTCTAGTGAATTTTTCACTTTAGTTATTATACTTTTCAGCTTCTAGAATTTATTTTTTATATTTTGAATTTTATCTTTTTATTGATATTTTCATTTTGTTTATACATTTATTACTTTCTCTATGTATCCTTTTTTAATGGCATATCACTTTTTCTGGCAGTGTCACTCTCCTAAAGATGCTCAACTAGTCCTCCATTGTCACATAAATATAAACAGGATAAATGAAACCTTTCCTTTCTGCCCCTCCCCTTTCTTTATCTCCTCTCCATGCTTTTCTTTATTTCTTTATGGCAGTTGTGTTAAATTCTTTGTCCTTTATGTCTGCCTTCTGATCTTTCTATTCTGTTTTTTTTTTTCATTTGAAGAGGCCATATGTTCCTATCTCTTGTATGCATTGTGATCTTTTTATTGAAAATCATTGATGTGAGTCTAACAATGTGTTAAATCTGGAAATTAGATTCTCCTTATTTCCAAGGTTTTGTCACTCTGTTTTTGTTTCGTTTTGATTTGATTGTTGTAGGCTTTTCTGCAGCTGAGGTGGAAATTTTAGGCATTTTTAGAACTTTTCTGAGCTTATACCTCTCCCAGAGAATGCATAATAACTCCCTAATTTTCTTGTATATGCAGTTCTTTTGAATGTTCTAGTCTTTAGTATTTCTCTCCCAAAATGGGAAAGAAGAAAAAGTAAAGGGAAAAGGGAAACAGGACCAACTTTTTAAATCCCCTAGAAGTCCCTTCATCTGGATGGGGAGCGTCTTTCAACAATTGAAGGTAACTGCATCAATGACTGGCTGCCTCCATGATCCAAAGCACCAATTAGTTGTAGAATGCAGATTCTCAATATTTGTCTTCTCAGGCTCTTTCAAGCCCTATGCAGGCTACTCCAGGAATACATGCATGGCTGCCTTCCATGGGGCTAGAGAGTTGGTAATGGATAGCTACCACTGAGTGATGATCTTAAGTTAACTGAAGTTAAACTTTAATTTACCTGACCAAGCCTTCCTAAAATGTTACACTTCTAAGCTCTGCCTGTGCTACCATTGTTTAGGTGAGATGCCATTTTCCTGGTGGTTCCCAGTCCAGCATCTTCTCAGAATCTTTCCTATTAGCTATTGATTTAAGAAAGTACATCAAGTTAAAAATACTCAAATCAAATAATAGAGCACAAGAAAAGACATTGTCTGAAACACAGAGTAACCCTAAAATATTTCCTTCTTTCAGCCAATTAGTAATCCATTCAATTAACTCAGCTTTTGTTTTTGAGCAGAAACTAGAAAAAATATATAGACATTTTTTAATGATGTCAAATCACAAGATTAGAGATTGGCACTTTTTTGAAGATTAATTAGAAAAATAGCTGAAAAATATTTTTCTAAAGATGGAGCTAAATTTATCTCTAGGCAACAAATAATTAAGTGCAACAAATTGCTGTTTCAGAGATTGTTGCTTCAGAATCAGTGTATTAGTAAAACCTGAAAAAAATGCTTCTGATACAGTTATGCATCACTTTCAATTACTTTTGAAAAATCTAGCTTCGAACTAAAAATTCTTTAGTAAAAAGTTATTTTTATTTTAATCAGAAAATTTATGTGCTTTATTCCAACTTATCCCATCCTAAATATTGATGCCTGCATCCACCTCTGGGCTTTTGTATAAATAAATTCAGATGTCATTCATTCATAATGACAAGGTGGTCATACTTATGGTTTAGAATTTGTGCTTATTTAAAAATCCATTGGACCCTTGCTGGTCTAGCTCAGTGGATTGAGCACTGACCTGTGAAGCAACGGGGTTGCCAGTTTGATTCCCAGTCAGGTCACATGCCTGGGTTGCAGGCCAAATCGCTAGTAGGGGACACATGAAAGGTGACCATACATTGATATTTCTCTCCCTCTCTTTCTCCTTCCTGTCCCCACTCTCTAAAAATAAACAAATAAAATATTTTTTAAAAATCTATTGGATAGAGTAGATTAATACTATAAAGAGAATGTGTAAAGCTCTTAAAATAGCAAACTTTTCATGTTTTTTAGAAATATCTATTCCCATATAATTAGCCAACATGCTACTTAGGTCATGTACTAGTTAGTCTCTTTAGCATGTCCTCCACAATGGCTGATAGACTGAGTGTTGTTGACATAATACCAATCAAATTTCTATGATAGTTCACGTAATATTCTCTGACAAGAAACTTTGGGGTAAAGTAAGTGGAAGAACACGTTGTTGCTTGAACTGTCATGTCAAAATACCTCATTTGTTTAGAACATATTTATTAAGTCAGGGTTTTGCAGGGGGATGTCATGTATACCCACAAAAACAGTCATTTAGAAAGAAGTTTAAATTTTTGTTAGGACCAAAAGATGTTAACTTGACAATGCTGGAGGGTATGTCCATACATAGAGAGAAGATGAAATTATCTGGGGAAAGGTGAGATGGGAATGGAAAAATAGTTGAACAGCATGACAGGATGCTAAATAATTTTAAGAACATAAATTACTAATATTTAATTTCAATTTTTCTGTATTCTTAGAATAACGGTATTAAAATCTTCAATAAGGTAAGATTTGTTAATATCTAAAAAGGCCTTGGATAAGTGCTTCACAAAAATGATAGAGATGAGATGAATTCTCGCACTGGTCAATATCAGGGCAGAGGTAAAGAAACTCTGGAGGAGAAAGACTGAAGCACAACAGTTCTGTAGAGGCAGAGAGTAGAAGCCATATGCACCAGTGGAAATTCGAATGAGTATTTTTAAAAAAAAGACATTGTAATGTACTCAAAACACGAAAGTTGGTTTTGAGCTAACCTTGTCTACTAAGGACCAAGAGACACAATGGCATCTAGGATACACAAATATTTTTAAAGCACCAATAGCCAAACATATTCAAATAGAAAAGTAAATAAAACAACTGTTTTTCTTTTTAATTTTTCTCTTTGTATCACCATGGAAACCATCATAAGTGTATTTTTTTTCCTGCTACCTGCTAAGCTTTTACAGAATATGATCTTGAGAAACAGACTTAAGAGAATTACCTTCTCTTTTGGTACTAAAAATGTCTTCCTAAAGTTCTGTTTTTTGAAATTTCCCACCAGGTAAATTTTGTGTAGAAATTCAAAAATTGAGATTTTTAGCTGTAGCAATTGAAATTATTCTTTTTTATGTTGGTCCAAAAAAGTGACTTAAACTGAATGAAAAAGCCATTATTTTATATTTATATATGAGATTTATTATTGATGGTGAAGTATATTATGATGAAGACAAGTAAATAATGTATAATTTTAAAATAGATTCCAATATTATTGTTAACAGTGTGTTTTATTTAATTTACTCATTCTGATATATTTCAAAGAGCTCTTTTAACAGTGTAAGTTGATAACATATTACTTTAGATGGCTAGTTTTTTAATGAAAGGAAGACTAAAAACTATAAGTTTCTTACAAATATAATGATCTCATTTTTATCTTAGTATTTATATATTACATATTTTAAGTATCATTTTTATTCATAAAAGATTTCTTTATATAGCTAGCACTGAAGTAGCTGCTGCAAATCAACCTGGCTATATTAAAAAACATTTTTGAAGCACATCTTACCTAAAAATCTTTTACTTTGAGGATACAAAACATGCAGTAATCTAGTAACTTGTTATACCTAAAAATAAAAATCATACATTAAAATGAGTATTTAAAATATGGTAAATATGTTACAATTTTTTAGGGGACCTTGAGAGATTGACCTTATAAAGTGAATCTCAGAAAACATGTAGAGGTCTAAGTCAGATAAATCATTCCCAAAGGTTCAGTCTCAGTCTCACTGAAGTTGAAAATAGTAGATTGTGAGAGTCTTAAAAAGATACCTTCTTCAGAACTGCTGGAAAACTTCAACTCGTGAGAACTCAATTCTGCCTGAAGGACTTGTATCATTACCCTACATATCCTCGAATTCTGAATAGATGGCTCTTAACCTATGACATTTGAAGATTAGAATAGTTTTATTAGCCCTTGTTCTTCAAAATTGAGATATCTTTGTTTCTTAGCATGCTGATAAAAAAAAAACTTAATTGCTTTAGAGCCTTATCAGAAAAAGATGATTTTCCTTGAAATGTTTCTTATTAACTTCTATGACATTTGAAGTTCAGCCTGTCTAGAGAGATGAGTCATTCTGCTTCTTAGATCTGTTCTGTAGTGTAATGTAGTCACAGGCCAAAGATTACCTTTGAATTAGAATTTTGTAAAGGTATTGTTTTGTCTATCTGCCCACAGTAGCTGTTAGGATTCTGATTCTGAACATCAGACAGGGTCCACATAATTCAGATGCTTGTTCTTAAACGATCTCTGGCTAGATTGTCCTTGGGGACCTACCAAAGCAGCAAAAGGTACATTGTAATTGCCTGTCCCCTCCTTTCCTCTCTTTCCTATTTCTCTTCCCATGTAAATAAATACCTCCTCTACCAATAAAGGTGATAGTGTACTCTACTTGATTATGTATTCACTGAAGATACACAGTGATTTCTGATTCCAAGTTTCAACATTTTCCAATTAAGAAATGGGCCTTATCCTTTCATCAGTGGGGCTTTCCAGCATATGGTTCTAGTTGCTCTTATCAAATACCAGCTCCCAGAGGGGGGCTTTATTTTTATTCAAGATCCTAGCTTTTCTTCATAAACATTCTCAAAGTAAGGTTTTAAGTGCTGAGTTTGTTCAAACTACTTCAGTTGAAGGCTTTATTTTACATAATGGACCCATCAAAATATTGGTTACATTGGAATAATATAATGGTTAAGAACATCAGATGTGGAGCCAAAAAGCCTAAATCTGAATGTCAACTCCTTCAGTTATTAGCTGGATTAAAAGCTATGCGATCACAGACGCTTGAGGTACTTAATCTTCTTGTACCTCAGTTTCTTATATTACACAATGGGAATTATAATAGTACCTACTTCATAAGATTGTAGATAGGAAGAAATACCACAAGTGATTACAACATTGTCTGACATATAGTAAGGGTTCTGTAAGTCATTATTGGTTGTTTATGTTTTATGGTTATGGAATAATGTTTTCTATTTGCTGAACCCAACTGTTTTGTTTTTTAATTATCATTTTTATTTTATTTTTTGGCTGCTACCCATATAGAACATTCTTTTTCCAAAGGCTATGATAAAATTTTAAATCTCACTAGTTGAGAGGATGGTTTCCTACCTAGCGTCCAGACTCAAAATAGACGTCCATGCTGGCTATCGTCTTCCGTAGCTACTCTGCAATTTAGATTGTTGCTCTTTCACCTGTTGATGCCAAATATCCTGGGGACACAACTGAAACTCTGAAAAAGATTGGAGAGCAGAAACTTCCCAGGCTGACTGTAGAGAAACCCACAGCAGCCTATCAGAAATAGGGATCTCGTTTATGCTCTACACCCTGCCTCCTCTGTCTCCTGACCAATAAAATAACAGTATACAAGGCCCTGATTTATTTGAAATTTTGAAAATGTGCATTACCCAAGAGCTGTTTAAATAATCTCATGCAATTGTATAAACAACACACCCTCTGAAGAAATAAGCCACAGAGAGATGTTCTCTATTTTCTCTCTTTTCTGCAACTTGTAAGAGTATTATAAGCCGCAGAAAGAAATATGTGTTTGCAGCCAGCTGACCTCAATTTGCCACAGTAGTAGAGAACCCTGACCCTTGATTCCAGGTATTATCAATATGATCAGTGCCCCCTGTTGATACATTACTGTACTAATGCCTGTAGCAAAAAAAATGTCTTGGCTTTCCCTAGAAATGTTAGCACTTCCACCTTGTATTAAGCCTAATTGAGGTTATTAACCTGCAGTCTTCCACAGTCAATAATGTTATATGATATTGCTCCAGTGAAGTAATGGTATTTTTTAAAATGGATATCACCCCAAGGAGGTTCTTAAAATCCATCTACTATGTTTGTCACTTGACCTTTACAAACTCCACTATTTCACTATTCTCCTTGTCAAGAAAAATGGGGAATTTAATGTTCACAATGAATACCAGATGTTGAACAAGATCACCACCTGCAATCAACACTTCCTCCTACCTTAACCTACACCCATTTGATCAGCTTGAGTAAGTGTGATTTGTAAAAGCTGAAACTCAGGACCAGGTTAGAAGGTGATAGAGGAAAGGGAAGAAGGATCGTGTCTCCAGTCACCATTGTAAAGTATTCATTAACGACTGCGTTTTCAAATCCTCATGGTAATTTTTAATATTGCTGCACAAAATACTGGTCCTGTTTTAACATGACCTAAAAATGTTTCCAGGTTCTCATTAGAACACCACATAACCATATGTTCCAATAGAGGTTAACATATTCATGTTACCTGAAAAACATATACCTCCTAAGCATCATAAATAATTGGGAAAAGAAAGAATTATTCATCAATGATTTGGAGGCATTTGGTTTTCCCACTATGATGGAAATGATGTGGGTGGGAATAGTAATGAATTCCTACCTTATGCCATTTGCCAGTAGAATTACAAATGGAATAAAGACCTGAAGTTTCTAATTAAAGTCTTCAGAGATTTAAAAGAAATAAGGGTGAATACTCATATTGCCTTAGGTTGGTTATTCTAAAAAAATAAAATTAAAAAGTAGCATAATAAATGTACCTTAAACAAAATAATATAAATAAAATTGAAAGCAAAATATACTCTGATTTAAGAAAGCATTTATTTGTACTATAACAGAAAAGTGGCAAAGCTTAATATATAAAGAGGTGAATATTTTTAACCTTTAAAGTGTCTTCTGAGCCCTGGCTGGTGTGGCTGAGTAGATTGAGCACCAGCCTGTGAACCAAAGGATCACCGCTTTGATTCCCAGTCAGGACACATGCCTGGGTTGTGGTCCAGGTCCCTAGTAGGGGATGCATGAGAGGCAACCACATAATAATATTTCTCTGACTTTCATTCTCCCTCCTTTCTCTTCTTTCTAAAAATAAATAAATAATATCCTTTAAAAAAGTCTTTATGAGTCAATAAGAAAGACATAATAGAAAAACAGGGCAATAGACAAATACATCACAGAGAAGAACATAAATGAACAGTGTACATATATGTAAAAATTCAACTTTGGTATTTAAAAATTTATCCCAATTAAAAGTTTTTTAAAGAATAATGACTGTCTATTCCTATGAAAAAAATAAGCACTTTTGTTCACTATTATTGAGTTGTTTTAAGAGGATCTTTCATTGGTGGGTGCAAACAAGTATATATCAAAAAAACCTTAGTATATTTTTTACCCCCAAATTCTATTCCTAGAATTTCTTCCAAAGGATATAATTAAGTTTAATACAAAGTTATATGTAAGATGGCCATTATTTGTAATAAGGAAATAACTGAAAGAGATACAATTTGGAATTTGTAAATATATTTGTATGTGTCTATATATATATGTAGATATTCATATGAATGACTATGTGACTGTTTAAAATCACATCAATGTAGTATATTTGACAAAAAAGGGTATATGTCATGATACATTTAAGTGCTTAGTGAAGGCACTATATGTTCTATCATATTGACCTTGAAGTTGATAATGAATGTATGGATGATCCTGTTGCAAGAAATTTTTAAAACCTTGTTTTTTGATTCTCATGTATACTCCATTTCCCCATAATTATCATTTAATTAGGAAGAATTATTTTCAGTAAGGAGGAAGTAAACCTACATTAGAAGTTATTAACCTAGATCATTTTGTATATTAGAATCACCAAGGGAGCTTTTAAAAAAAATCCTGAGACTTACCTTGACTTGCTGAAATAGAATGTGTTTTTTTGTATTTTGTTCTATTGTTGATATTTTAAACATGGTTTTGAAGTGATTCTTAAGTGGCCGGGCCAATGTCAATCCACAATGGCATTTGGGTACAACAGCCTTTGAGGGAAATAATATTAACGTCTCAGGATTTTGTTGACAACTAAGTGAAATGATGCCAGTGATCCAAGGATGATAGGTGACTACCATACCTATAGCCCATCTCCCAGTAAACTTGCCTCTGTAAGGTTTTACCTCTTTTGGAAGAGTCTACTGTAAGTAGTGTGGTAGCAACAGTTATATACAACACCTCTATTTCCTTCTCGTGGTAAAAAAACTTCAGCTCTCTGAACAGGCATTGAATTAAATCCCCACTGCATGGAGAAAGTCAGGCTGCTGAGGTCTCCAAGACAGATTGAAGTCTCCAAGCAGAGGGTGTAGCACAGGGTGAGAACTGCTAGAGTTTTGCTTCCAGAATTATCCCAGCTAGAACTACCCTTGCCCTTTTCCATCCTTTGGTTAGGTGGACAAAGAAAAAAAAAGCCCTCCTTTGCTTTTTAGTTTAATTATGATTTCTTTCACTTGAAAGTGAAAGATTCCTGACTAATAGCCAATGAACATTCAATTTCAGGACCCTCAGCATTTTGGGGGACATAATCAAACACCACAATTCTGTGCCTGGAATATTATGATGTAGAACTCCACACAAAGTTTCCATTTCCCAGGTTGACCTCTGGATGCACCATGAGGCGCAATTATTGTCAACACAGTCAAAGACGATCCCCTTCCCCATTGAGTACTTTGTTCTTTGTGTGATTGTGTGTTCCCTTCATCTACCGTCTGACCAACTCAGCCTGAGCTGCTTCTTACCCTTCCTAACCTTCCCTTAGAGTTCCAGAGTTGAAGATAATTTCAGAGTTGGTAAGGAAAGTTATAATCTTTCAAAATTGGGCCCATTTGGCTTCTGCCTACCTCCTACAGACTCAGCCAATAATGTATGAACCATATTCCGTCATACCTTCAACCCTATCCAGTTTTAAAGCAGACTGCTTATCCATCTATCTATACCTCCCGGTTTTATTTATACAAATGTTCACAGGAAGCTGCCACTTACTCCTGCATTTCAGACCAAGAGGATGTCACAGAACTCCATGTACCTTGCGCAAACTGAAACCACCCCTGGAGCAGTCTGGGCAGGCAGGGAGCCACGTTAAAGCCAGAGCTGGAGCCCAGCTGCTGGAATTCTGCCTCCATCCCAAGGGAGCAAGTGCAAGTCTATGGCAGGTTTCTCAGCTGTAGCACTGTTGTTGGCATTTGGGGCCAGATATTCAATGTGCGGGAGCTGTACAACCAGTGGCACCACTTTTGTGACAACCAAAAGTATCTCTGGCCTTTGACAACTGTCCCCTGCTGTATGTGTGTGTGTTGGGGAAGGATTGTGCCCAGTGACTTCTATACAAAGAAAGAACTGGCCTGGTAACTAAAAAAATCAGTTCCATCCATATAATATTGGAAAAATAGGTGAGGGCCTCCCTCGTCTTCAGAGAGCTGAACCAGTCTTCACAGGTCCTAACCTTTATAACCTAATAAGAATCTATTAGAAGTGAAGCCGGTAGGTTACTGTGATCCATTTATAGGTTTGAATTTTTAAAATGGTCTTATTTTCTTAGGAGCCCTATTATCTTCATAGTTGGGGTTAAAACTTTTTCACCTATGATGTCTTTTATGAGAGAGCGCAGGTTCACTGTTCAAACCTAAATCCCTGCTATTGCCTTGCATGTGTCCTCTGTCTGGACATGTCATTTTTTCAGTTCTCTGGAAATAAATGATTTCTAATATTTCCATGTCATTCATACACGCTGGTACCTCTGCTTAAAATACCCTTTCAAATCTTCATATCTTCTCTGGCATAATAATTCCTGTAACATTAAAAAAACTTCCTTCAACTGCTGCTCCTCACTGATTCTTCCCAATAGGCCAGTAGGCTTCTCTCCTCTCTGATGTATGTCACAGTGGTTATTCTGTCTTGTGTCAGTCGGTTCTTTTAATCCATCTCCCATGAGACACTTAAAGGTTATATCTTATTTACATGTACATTTATTTAGAATTAAGAGAGAAATTATAACACATGACTAGAATTTTGAGGATTCAGGATCCTTCTTTCCTAAGATTTCTTCAGTCAATTCACTGGAAAGACTTCCATGGAAGTACCAGTCTGGCTTTCCCTGCCATTTGCAATGCCCTGCAGCTCACAGATTCTCACAAAATTTCTTTGGAATTGGGGTACCCAGACTGTAAGATACATTCCCTTTATGGCAAATCTACCTCTTTAAAACTAACCCTTGTGTCTCCAATGCCCAATACAATAATTGGACCATAGATGGCATTTAATAAATGTTAGTGGTAACAATATTGAATTTTATTTGAATGTTAAGAAATTCCTTCACCATTTTTGTGTTCTAGGAAAAAGGACATATTTCAAAGAATCACATTCCCAACATTACTTAGTGAAGACAAATGGGTGCCCCCTGCCTTGCTTACATAAGATAAAGCCAGACATGGATCCTCTATTTTCATTCTTGGCCTCAGAAAAGACTAGCTGAACTTCTCTCCTCTGACCAATCAGAACAAAAGGATTGTTAACTAAACTTTGGTTAAGTTTGTGTCCTTCCTCCAGGACCCATAACTTCGGGTCATTTTCAGCCTCAGCCATCATATTGTGTTTCCTAAGAGAAGAGTGACCCTGGGGTAGAACGTTCTTTGACGTACTATCCTACCATACCAGTCCGTTGCCCCCCCTGCTCATGCCTGGTCCTTTCTAGCTTTGTTTACTCCTCTATAGAGGAGAATCTTTGTCTAACTCTTGAGAAGCTTGCAGTTCTGTTTTCTTTTTCATTTTATTTTTCAAACAAAGTTGCCATTAAATATTATTTTATATTAGTTTCAGGTGTATAACATAGTGATTAGACAACTATATAATTTATATTCCCCTGATAATTAAAGTATCTACCTGGTACTATACATAGTTTTACAATATTATTGACTATATTTCCTATGCTGAATTTTACATCCCCATGATGATTTTATAAATACCAATTTGTACTTCTTAATCCCTTGACCTTTTTCACCCAGTCCTCCCATCCCCACCCCTCTGGTGACCATCCATCTGTTCTTTGTATCTATTTGTCTGTTTATGTTTTATTTGTTCATTTATTTTATTCATTATACAAGGTCTTTCCAAAATAAGTCCAGCCATTGTTAATGTAATGAGAATGGTTTGTGTGACTTGGACGTAACCTGGCTTCTGAGGAGGGTGGACCAGAATGCACATGTGTGAACAATGATGACTTTCACTGCACTAGTCAATAGAGACAGTAGACATCATTGAGTGAGCATGTGTGCTGTGTGGCCATCACATTCAAAATGAGTAAGTAGAGTGACAGATTTGCATAAAATTTTGTGTTAAGCTTGAACATTCCTCCACAGAGACTATTCAGATGATTCAGCGGCCACAGCTATGGCAACTAGTGACTGGAAGCTTCATCACGACAACACACCCACCCCTGTATCATATCTCATGCAGAGTTTTTTGACAAAACATGAAATCATCCAGGTGACTCAGCCCCGTACAGCCCAGATTTAGCACCCCATGACTTCTGGCTTTTCCCAAAACTAAAATCACCTTTTAAAGGGAAGAGATTTCAGATCATTGATGAGTGAGAAGAATACAATGGGTCATCTGATGATTATTGGGAAAACTGCATGAGGTCCCAAGGTGCCTACTCTGAAGGGGACTGAGGCATCGTGGTCCTATGTACAGTATCTTCTTTAATAAATGTCTTTATTTTTTATATTACATGGCTGGATACCTTTTGGATAGACCTCATATTCCACATGTAAGTAAAATCATATATTTGTCTTTCTCCAATTGATTTATTTCACTTAGCATAATAAATTCGTACGTCTATCCATGTTGTTGCAAATGGTAAGATTTCATTCTTTTTCATGGCTGAGTAATATTCCATTATATTTGTGTGCCACCACTTTTTTATCCACTCATCTATTGATGGGCTTTTGGGTTTAAGAAGCTTACAGTTATAAGGTCCCAAAGGCTCCCCAATTTCAGTAGTCCCTTTCCTGAGCCTTAGAGGAAATTGCTTTCCCCTGGATTTTGAACAGTCTCTCCCTACTAAGTCTGGATTTGCTTTTTATTTTACAATCAAATTATTTAAAAAAAGGTAAAATAGAATGAATAAAGGCAAAATTCTATCAAAGGAACCAGTTTCTTTTGTAACTATTGCATGTAGCTGCAATGATAGCATTGTCACTTGCCTCCTGATCCCATGTGACAATTGTCCTATTGGTTGCCATCTAGTTTTCTGTCCCCCATAACTATATGTTAATTTGTCAATATTATCAAAGAGTTCTAACCTCTATCTTTATTTTGTCTTCAATCTCACCTTTGACATCACTCAGTGTAGATCCTCATCTATTCAGACTTTTTCCTGGCTTAGTTCCCAAGAGGACCTGACCTCTGCTCAGCAGTTTTGAGGAGATGGGTTTGTTTTGAAAGGCCCAATAGGTACTAATTCCAAAAAGTTAGGCAAAGATCATTCCAGATGCAAACAATGATATGGAAAATTTTGGAGGTTGGAATTGTGAATTCATGCCTGAGGTTGATAAAATTAACTTAATTTTTTAAAGTTCTTTTACTTATTTATTTTTAGACAGATGGGAAGGGAGGGAGAAAGAAAGGGAGAGAAGCATCAATGTGCAGTTGCCTTTTGTGTGCACCCTACTGGGGACCTGGCCTGGCCCACAACCCAGGCATATGCCCTGAATGGGACCCTTCTGGTTTGCAGGCCAGCACTCAATCCACTGAGCCACGCCAACTAGGGCAACTTAAAATTTTAATTTAACTTGGTAGAATAATGAGAGAATGCTACAGAACACAGGCATCAAGGGGGTGAGGATATACTATTACCAAAAGGAACCCCACTAGGTTCAACTGTCCATCACCATAGGAAAGACGTCTCTCAATGCCAGAGATTTGTGAACAGGAAAGGAAATGTTTATTTAAAGCTATACAGACTTGAAGTAGTGACCCAATGTCTTCATTAAGATATCAAAGTCCTTTTGGATACCCACAGATGCCCACAGTGCTTCCTTCTCCCCTGACCCTAATTCAGGGTACTGTATTTCAGGAAGAGAAGCAAACATCTGTGATTCAGGGTCTTGACACCGTCAGCTGTGTCACCATCCAGGCAGGATCTCTAATTAATCGAAAGCCATGTGGCACCTTCTCGTGTCCTACTGGCAAGAGTTCTCTCACCCGTCTTCCAGGCCAAATCTTTCCAGCTTCCCAGGCCATGCGGCCAAAGGGAGCACCCCAAAGCCACGTGGTCTTTTTCTACCAAAGCTTCGGAGAGGTGGGGTCACCACTCTGCCAAAGCTGAGTGGTGGTTCTCTGCTAAAGCCACATGGTGACCCTCTCCACCCAAGCTTGCTCCACTCTGGCAAAGCCAGGTGGATTTTTCTCCTCACACAGCAGTGGGGGTCTGAACTCTGCCAGAAGCACGTGGCTGTCCCCCTGCACTGCCACAGCTGCATGGTCCTCTCTTTCACCAGAGCTGCATGTGGCTCCCTCCTCAGTGGCTGCTGAGTCTGGGTTTAAATCCCTGTGCCAGTCTTCCTCTGCAGCCCCATTTCCGACTCCTCCCACAGTTGGCTACGCTTGCCAGTACTCCCGTATCCTTCCAGCTTTATTGCACTGCCATTGTGAGTCTGGACAGGTGTGGCTCCATGGCGTGGAGCCAATCATCTCTAAGCTCTCAGGCAGGTGCTGTCACTTGGGGGACCTGCCACCATTTACATTTTGGGGGGAAGTCCCTTTCATCCCCCTGGCTCATAGCACAGCCACAGCTATTTAACATATCTATGCAACCAGTTAAAGGTTATAGGTATGTTAAATGACCATGCCAGAGGTTAGCTGCAAAGCTTGTTGCTATACAAAACAGCTCTCAATGGCCCTGCTCCTTTTGTCCCTTCCCCCAACTCACATCTGTGGTGGTGTGGGGAGGACATCCTATATATCTTTCTAATATTTCCTAGACACCTTCAGTTCTGGACCCTATTCCAAATCCCTTTTGGGGGCCCCCCTCTTGACTGCACCCTGTTACAAGAAGTTTGGTGGTATTTAGGTGATGGCCTTAATTTTTACTGAGAAGTTATTGAACTTGATACAAAAGTCAAAAATAGTGAAATGTGCTTGACTGTGACAGGGACACAATAAAACTGTTCCTAAACAGTTTTAAATGGATATTAGTTTTAGTGGAGGTAGGAAGAAAGTGGAGAGCAGGAAAAATCAATCAATCAATAAAAGACTGAAGAAATAATGCAGCGGGAGGGGAACAGGATTCTGACTGACAGGGATACTGTAAAGAAAGAAGCATGTTAGGAAAAAATATTGATTGGGATCAAGATTGTGAGCTGTTTTTTATGTGTGAAATTTCAGATATTGGCCAAATACACACACACTACTATTCTATAGTGAATGCAAAAGTGCTGGAACTATAATTCAGGAAACATAAGAATTCTGTCACTTAAATATTTTGAAAGAATCCATGGTTGTTAAAAAATTAGGGAGCACAAAACACCTTTGTAATACTGATGCATTTCTCAAATTTGGGGTAAAATTTTAATATTTTATTTTTACTTTTATAAAAATATGTTCATTAAATTCTTAACTGATTTCACAACTTCATGGTAATTATAACATTTAGACAGGCTTATTTAGCACTAAATGTTTTGAACATTTAAGTATAGTTAACATCTGAGTAAGCTTCAGAACTTTAGGTACAGTTTTAAAATTATTATTTCATTGGTTGATGTTTCATGATGAAGAGATATGGATAATAAAACACTACAAGGGCACCCTGCACAGACACAGGCATATGAAGATGTGATTAAGATAGTGTTAAATTATAGGGTCATTTTAATAATCATCATTTTATAGTTTAAAAAATACAAACTTCCTCAGACATTAAAATCCATTATTTCATATAAAGAACAATGTTTTGTAAGAGCCTAGTGGCAGATTTAATACAAACCCACATTTTAATAAAAGTGTTACCAAGTTTTAGTTCTTAAAGATTCAAAAAGATTAACATTTTAAATATAAAAAGAGCAAGGCACCAATCGATTTAATTGGAGATAAAGGGTAAAACATGGATGCTCAGGCTGTAAAAATCCAATTATTCCTATTACTTACTCTGCATACATTAGGCCATCATAGTTTGGTGCTAGCCCGTGCCTTGTTTGTCTTGCTGCCTCTTATCAGAACTTCTGTCTGCATTTTAATTGACTTGGGGAAAAGCAAAGGAAAGAAGAAACAGAAGTTGTAAAGTTAAAGAAGGGACTCTGCATGTTTCCCCCTCTGACTATAGGATGCTGATGCTGTACATACTGCTGTGCTCCCTAACAGTCTGTTTTTAAATGATCTCTTCCAAGCCTAAGTACATTTTATGAAAGCTTATGTCATCACTATTAAGACTGCTCAATACGTCTAAGAACCTTATCAGACTTAATTGAATCAGCTCCCACTAGGCTATACACGTTTTTCACATGGTAAAATAATGGTCCGCTGATTTGTTAGGTTATATTTTGCAAGAATTTAATGTCTGTATACTTCAGTTTTCTCATCTGAAACTGGGAATGCTGAGAGCTACTTTATAAGACAGTTATAAGAATGAAGAGGTTAATATCTGGGCATGTCTAAAGAAGAGCCCTGTGGGCTCTCTGTGAGTTGATCATGGTGTTTCATTGTGATTCTGAAGTGGTTTTGAAGTTAACTTCAGGGCCAATGGTGCTCAAACTTCTTGATCTTAAAACCACCCTTAAAAATTATCCAGAATCTTAAAAACTTTTTGCTTATTTAGATATTTCTAATACTGTATTTTAAATTAAAATTTAAATGTGTGCATATTTTAAATAATTATTTATCAATTAATGAAAATAACTATAGTAAACTGCATCCTAACATTAAAAAATTTACAAAAATTTGTATTTTCCAAAACAAACAGGAAGATTGGCATTATTTTACAGTTTCCAAACCTTTGTTAATGTCCAGTATAAGAGATACAGATTCTAATATCTGCCTCTGCCATTAGTCTTTCATAATATATTGTTTTGATTGAAGCATAGAACGAAAATCAGGTCTCCCACAGATCTCTGGTTGGAAAAGGGAAGACCTCAGGGACTTGGGGTCACCCCTGGAAAATTACTATCCTAGGGAATAGAAGAAAATTTAGAGGGAAGACTGTTTTCAAAGTTAGGTTCAAACCTGGGGAAATTGGACAAGAGAATACTGGAGACCCGGGGACCCAACTTTTGCCTTCGAGCTGCTTTTACCTGGTTGTCTGTCTGTGGTTCACTGCCCACACCGACCCGGCTTCTGCCCAGATGATCAGAGCTCCCCACTCATATGACCGATGAGACTGGGAAGAGGACAAGAGTCACTTGTGTAGTAACACATTCATGTCAAGGAAGTTTTACTAAAGTTGTGGTTAAATGTGGTATGATTTTTCATTAAATACTGTATATTCTTGATCAAGAGAGATTTAACATTTGCTGTTTCACAAGTGGTCATGGAGTTGCATGGTACGTACTCACTCGTAAGTCTGCTGAGGCATTTGGAATAGTCCTCAAGACTGGTCTGCAAGGGTGAGTGGGCTTGCACACCAGTCTTGGGTTTAGTGGATTGAATTTACTGATGGCCACTCTTCTTGGGGGAACTGCTCCTAGAATATTTAAAGTCATTGTTGGAAGTCTTGAGATTTGGGAAAATATTGATGTTTTGTGAAAAATGACTTTGGGAAATTCAAAAGCCAACTACTAGTCTTGGTAATGGAAACAAAGAGAAAGTAAAACTGTCTAGTATATGGTACTTATTAAAAAAATATGCCACATTTTACTTTTGTTGAATATTTATAAAATAGGTAATTACCTAAAGATATAACTAAATTTAAGCTTTATACTATTCTACTGTAATAATTAGATATAATTTTGCTATTCAGAAATTTGGGCATTTGAAAATGTCAGGTGTCTACTATAGTAAATCAATTTTTAAATTTAGAATGTTAGAATAATCTGTTTCTTTTTCTCAATTTGGTGTGGTTTGGAAATCTTTCATTAAAATCTAAATTTTAAGAGAAGCTGGAAAGTTTTTATTATTAGTTATATTAGACCTTATCTATAAAAACATTTATGAAGTAAGACACAAGCAATTTTTCAAGTGGAGATATCACCAGCTTAAATACGTAATGTTTTGCTTATATTAAATTTTCTGTGCTATCTCTAATTTATGATAATCTATTAAGGACTAAATTTAAAAGGATTGGAACAATTGCTTGGCATAGTATAAAGTGCTACATAAAATTTGCTGTTCTTATATTTTCATACAAATACCAATAAAAAGTGACAAGAAAAAAACAATGTATTTGTTGAGTGCCTATTCTTGTGCTGGTCACCATTTCAGGCACCAGTGGTGGGGAGCCTGGAATAGAACTGAATGGCATATGCTACACCATGCAAAACTGTGCTCCATACATCAAATTTCCCAATTCTTAGAAAAACTTCTTAGAAAAAAATTCTGACTAGTTTCCCTCTCCCCGTGTCTTTAATGTAACATACATGAATTTACTCTCACTAAAAGTAATTGTGTTATGTGGCAAGTTGACAGATAATTTCTCCATCTCAGGCCAACTGTTCCTTTAGATGCCATTAGCTGATGATACCAGCTTCAAGAGTATAACCTTATTAATAAACTTAATAGGTTTAAAAAACCTATTGCTAGAGTCGTCCTCCGGAGAAACACATTTTAATCATTATGTTTGTTTACACTCCGTTTTTTATTGTTTATTTTATAAGGAAATTTTACATGTAGATAAAAACACTTAATACATTAACATAATTAACTTTAAAATAATACAAGAATAAGATATTTAAAAATAGTAGACTTTAATACGATTTTATATTAAGTAAAGTTTAAATGTTATTGCCAGTAACTAAACTTCATAATGGGAAAGTGTACATGTTTTTTAAAAGCCTCGACTCCTTGATCCAGATGTTCTTTTACGTAATAGTCTAGAACCTTCACCAAAAAATCAGCCTTACTTCTCAGCCTGCCAACAGCCAAAGAAAACTTGCTTGATTCTTCTTCTGACTCGTTCAGAATTGTTTCAGATATTGGAGATTACTTAAGTACTGTCTGCTTGAGGTATGAAAACAATGCTTGACTGATTTCAATTGCATTTCAGCTTGTTCATTTCCAAGCAATAAAAGTCTTTGCATCCTCCATCTGGGAAGATTCATTACCTGACCCAAATGTTTGACCCTGCCACCCTCATCCCTACCAAAGCCCTCTCAGATCCCATCCTTTACTTACACCTCTCATCCAAGCAGATTTAAACACTCCTTCTCTGTTGTGCCTACTATGATTATGGAATTTGTATCACAGCTAAATATACTAGATTGTAAATTTCAGAGGGAATCAAAGGTTTCTGTTGTATTTCTCTAATACTTAGTTGAGTGCCAGGGAAATAATAACCCCTCAGCAAGTGTTTACAGGAATTAACTGATTAATTAATTAACGTTTGTTTTTTAACTTAAAATCAAAATAAAATTAACATGGTAAAAAGATTTCTGCCATGTGGTGGATGTATTTTATTTCCTAGCTATTTCTTATTTTATTTATGTGTTTGGGGAATACACCTACCACATTTCTCCCCTGCCCCGCATGGTTGAAAAAGAATGATGCCATTTCCATACCACAGGGTGGTCATGTGATCAGGGATTTTGGAGCATCATCTGCATCTCAGTTGCTTAATTATGAGAGCCAGTGTATCCCTTTATTTTTCTTTAGATAATTCCAGATGGATGTCAAGCGCACTCAACAGCATACTGGTTAAAACACTGTCTGCATTTTAGAACTCCCCCATCAGAGGTATTCATCAAATTCACATCCTCCAGCTCTCTTGTGCTTTCCTAACTACAGTTTGTATGCAGATGCAATGCTTTGTTTTGCTGCCTCATCCTACAAAAACTTTGCAACTCCCACAGCTAGTTTTTATTTATTTTTCCTCTCACAATGTTTCAGGTATTTTGAGCAAAGCCAAATTACTTTTAAACAAAGACTTAGAGAACGATAATTTCTTTGTAGCTTGTCTGGTTTCTTCCTTGAGTGTCTAATCTCTGAGGAGATTTTCCCCTCCATTTCTTTTCCTCTCTCTTGACATTTGTCTCTATTTTCTCCAATGATTTACTTTTCAGCCCAATTTCCTTACTCAAGATAAAAACAAAAAGTATCAGGCTTCAGCAATATTCACCTTTAAATGAAGCCCACGCGATAGTCAAAGTAAAATGTCTCGCCGTGCATCATGGATAGTGATAATGGCTTATCTTTTAACTCACTTTATTAAAAAGAGGGAAACTGCTAAAGAGTATATATTTGTTCCTTCTGAATATATTTATTGTGCTTCTGTTTCCTTCCTACTTATACCTCAAAAATAAGATAAGATTTTTGCATTTCAAAATCTATGTACACCCCAACCTGGCTTTAGAACTCTATGCAGCAGAGGATTGATAAAGAAAGCAAGGAGAATCTGATCCTATCTTTATTATTTTCACTCTAGAATTTCAGTTACATGCTTATTAGTATACATTCATCTGATGTATGGGAGTTTTGTTTTTGGACCTGTCTTAGGTTCATAGAAACACTAAGGAGAAGGCAAAGATATTTCCATCCACCCACTTCTCCCACACCCCCACAGCTCCTTACATTATCATCATCCCCCCACCGGAATGGTCTGTTTGTTACAATGGATGGACCTGCATTAAATAATCATTGTCACCCACAGTCCACAGTTTACCTTGGATTTCAGTCTTGGAGGTTGTACATTCCGTGGGTTTGAACAAATGTATAACACACATCCATCACTGTAAAAACAACACAGCATTTCCACTAACCAGAAAATACTATGTGCTCAATGCCCCCCTAACCACAACCCTGGGTAATCCGGTTTTCTTCTTTTTAAATTGTCTCTATAGTTTTCCCTTTTTCAAAATGTTTATGTTTGGAATCCTATGGTATGAAACCTTTTCACATCAGCTTCTTTCACTTAGTAATATGCATTTAAACTTTCTCCATGTCTTTGCTTGGCTTGTTAGCTTATTTTGTTTTAGTGATGAATTACATTCCAGTGCCTGGATGCACCAGTTTATCAATTCGTTCACCTATGGAAGGACATCTTGCTTTCTTTCAAGCTTTTGCAATTTTAAACAAAGCTGCTATAAACAACTGTGTGCAGATTTTTGTATAGACATAACTTTTTCTGCTTTGAGTAAATATCAGAGCATGACTGTTGGATTGTATGGCAAGAGTATATTGGATTATTTAAGAAACCCCTAAAATATCTTCCAAACCTGTTGTGCCATCTCCCATTCCCACCAGCACAGAATGAGAGTTTCTGCTACTCCATGTCCTTGCCAGCCTGTGATGTTGTCAGTGTTCCTTATGGTGGCCCTTCTAACAGATGTGGTATCTTGTTTTGATTTTCATTTCCCTAATGACACATGGCATGGGTAATCTTTCGTATGAGTTTTTGCTGTCTCTGTATTTCCTTTGGTGAGAAGTCTATTGAAGTCTTTGGCCCATTTTTTAAATCAGATTATTTGTTTTCTTATAGCTGCGCTTTAAGTCTTTGTATATTTTGGGTAATAGTCCTTTATTAGATCTGTGTTTTGCAAATATTTTCTCTCAATTTGTGACTGTCTTCTCATTCTCTTGACATTGTCTTTTGCAAAGAAGTATTTTATTTTTAATGATGCCCAGCTTATCATTTCTTTCATAGATTGTGCCGTTGGTGTTTTATCTAAAAATTCATTGCTTTGTTTCATTTTTAATGAGTGTAGCACTCTCTTTAGAGTGTTAGTTTGATTAAACAATCAGCCAACACTAAGAATTATTTTAGAATTAGTAAAGTGTCAGTGCCATATGTATGATATACATCTTTAAAAATTGGAAAATGACTGAATATTCCTTTAAATAAAAATATTTGTGCTTTTTTTTAATACTCACCTGAGGACATTTTTTCATTGCTTTCAAGAGAGAGAAGAAAGAGGAGAGGTGGGGGTGGAGAGAGAGAGAGAGACACTGATATGAGAGAGAAACCATGGTTACCTTCTCATAAGCACCATGACCAGGGATCAAACCCGCAACCTGGGTGGGTGTCCTGACTGGAAATTCAGTCTGTGACCTTTCCATCTCCAGGAAAGCGCTCCAGCTGAGCCTCACTAGCCAGGGGTGTTTGTTTTTTTTGACATTTAGTGTGATATTCAGTGATACTGAATGTGACAGTCATCTCTCATAGTTAATGGCTTTGATTATTTACCAAATAACTAAGATTAAGACATACTAAGAATTTGGTTTTCCTTCTGTAATGAACTGAATATTTGTCCCCTCAAAATTCATATGGTGAAGTTCTAACCCCTAATGTGATGCTATTGGGATTGGCCTTTTGAAGGAAATGAGGTCATGAGAGGGGAGCCCTCATGAATGGAATCAGTGTCCTTGCAAAAGAGACCCCAGAGAGCACCTTGCCCTCTTATGTCATGTGAGGTTACAGCAAGAAGGCAGATATCTGTGAACTAGGAGATAGGTTTTCATAGGGCACTGAATCTTTCAGTGTTGATCTTGGAGTCCCCAGCCTCCAGCACTATGACAAGTAAAGTTCTGTTGTTTATAGGCCACTCATTTTATGATATTCTGTTACGGAAGCATGAATTAAGACACTTGGTATTATTACCTGATGTGGAAGATGACTTACGTTCAGCCAAAAATAATCTTGCCATCCATACAAACTCATTAACTCTTTTTCAGTCAAATTCTAATTTGACCTTTTGCCCTGGAAGGTGTGGCTCAGTTGGTTGGGCATCACCTGCAAACCAAACGGTTGCAGGTTTGATTCTGTCAGGGCACATGACTGGGTTGTGGGTTTGGTCCTTGGTTGGTGTACACTCAAGAAGCAATCAATTGATGTTCCTCTCTCACATTAATAGTCCTTATTATATGAAATGTTAAAGGGACTTACCTAAGAAAAAGAAGATAAAAAAGATGAACAATGAAAGGACAGCAAACTCACAGTTATTAAGAACCACACCTAAAACAAAAGCAAACTAAGAGGACAGCTAGATCAGGAGCAGAACCATAGAAATGAAGATCACATGGAGGGTTAACAACAGGGGAGTGGGATGAGGAGAAGGGGGGAGAAGGTACAGAAAACAAGTAGCATAGATGGTAGGTAGAAAATAGATAGGGAGAGGGCAAGAATAGTATGGGAAATACAGAATCTAAAGAACTTGAGACACGTGGTCATAAACTAAAGGGGGGGAATGGTGGGGGAGAGGATGTGCAGGGTGGAGGGGAATGAAGGGGGGAAATAGAACAACTGTAATGGCATAATTAATAAAATATATTAAAAAAATAGTTCTTTCCCTCATATTGATAGTTTTTCCCCTCTCCTCTTGACAAAGGAAGAACAATAGTGCTCCTCTCTCTGGAATCAATAAATGAAGAAATTAAAACTTATAATTTTACATTTTTCTCTCAGAAGAAAAATTTTATCATTCAGTCAATGAAAGAAACACAAACACAAGTAGATGCTTTTTGTTTAAAAATTTATTTTGTTTTATGCATCATGACATAGTTACCACTATGTAGTAATACTCACTACTATTTATATAATTATCAGAAACAGTGTCAGAAACATCTATTTTTGATGCAGTACTGTGACTAACCCAGCTATAACGTGTGTTTTCAAGATATTCAATTCAGGAGGCATCTATGCTGGGATTCCCTAAACTTATTGCCCTTGAAAATTACCCAGAACTTCTACAAAATGCCCACTGGACAGGTTAAGTACCAATTAACTGATGGTCTATGTAGATGGGCCTTGAGTTACACTTCTGAAAACTCCCCAGGTACAGTCAAGGTGAAATACCATTTATGTGGGTCAAATGGATGTTCAGAATCTTATTCTTAAATCTTTAGTCATTTGTTGAAAAATATTTTCTTTATAAAAGACATTCACTTAATGTTGATGGAAATGACAGATTTTTTCTTTTATTTTAAAACATGAAGTGTGTTCTAGAAACCCTTGATAATCACAAACATCTACATTTTAAAAGATTTCCATTGTTCTGAACTATTTTTGCTCATTTAGATTTTCCTGGGTGGACTTTGTTTCACTGGGAGATAATCTATGTTTAGCCCTAACTCAAAAAATGAAAGCTTTTTTCCAGAAAGGCTTGTGGCATACAGGTCATTAGCAAAGAGCTGAAATTGAAGCATTCACTGATGTATCCATTATAATAATGAATACTACAGTATTATGAAATTTATTTTCCTAAAATAGTCATTCTCCCATGTAGGCACTCTGCAATAATTTATTTTATGGTAGGTTCACTTTTAAACTTATTACTAAATACATATAGTATATAAATGAAATCAAATAGGTAATAATGGACATAGAACAAGAGGAGGATTTTAAAAAATGAAACTTAGGTGCAGGCTTTGCTTCAGAATAAAAAAAAATTTAATGAAATAAAATGTTTTATTAATTTCAGAGGTAGTTTTTCAGTAGCAAAAATCAAAGCAATAAAAATAACTTTGGTACTATTTAAAAATAATTTTATCTGTACAGAATAAAGTATACATTCTATAAAATCCCCCATGGAAAAGATAATAAAAACATCTATTCCAAATTATAAATTTTGAAATATTTACCGATGCCAAGTTAATTCTCACACTGTACAGCAGATGCAAACATGAGTCAGAGATGACTTCTGCCTTGAGGTAATTAGGTATTTGGTGGATGTTGCAGATACATACACACAAATTGCACATAGCCAGTGCTGAGGCACTGAGCAAGGCTGCCCAAAGAAAGAGGCATTAGAAAGGGGCTTCAAAGGATGGGGAAAATTTTTCCACAGGGAGAAGAGTGAGTGAATTGAAATCAATAAAAATTTGCAGAAAGGTGAGCTGTTGAATAAGTGCAGAACTTAAGAGTTCAAGTTCACAGAACAGCTGTCAGTGGGGCTGCAGTCGCTTTGATGCCAGATCATGAAAAACCCTAAATGTCCTGCTGAGGACTCTGACCTTCTTCCCAGGGTCAGTGAAATGCCATCCACACAGTATGATTTTCAGCTGCTTAAGTCTTCTGATTATTTAGCTACTTTCCTTGGCCTGACACCATGCTGTCTCCCTATAGCCATACTAGATCTTTTTCTTTCATTAGTCAACTTGCTAAATTACTGTATTTAAAAAAAAATAAAGAAATCCATTTTTCTAAATTCAAAACCAAACCATGAATTCCCCATAGAGATATATGCATATTAGAACATACTTGTTATTCACATGAAGGATACGTCATTATGATGGAGGTCTATGTTTCATCGATATGTTTAAGTACTTTAATTTGCTGTGTCTAAAATGTAGTCATTTTTCAAACACAATGTTATTTTAGAACAGAGACTTTCCAAAAGCCTTCCGATTTCCTAACCATTAAATAATACATGCCTCATATGAAAAGCTTGAGAGTTTATTCGGAGGAAGTACTGGTGATTGCAAAACTAAGGGTTTGGGAGGAGAGGCTGCCCATCCCCCTGAGAACAGAGCGCTGTTTGTTTCCTGTTGGTCAGAGCAAAAACAGCTTTGGTCTTAAGGTTTACTTCATAATCCTGGGAAATTTTGAGTCTTTAAGTGTTCTATATGTTGAAAATGAACAAATAAATATTACAAACAAACATTTATTCACTTAACCAATTTTTATGAAGTACCCACTATCAGGAGGCACCGAACATGCAGCCATGAAACAGGGTAGAAGGCACCCTGACCTCGTGGGGCTCCCACTCTAATGGCTGCTGTCATCATGAGGGCAGAGAGACAGTCAAAAACGGCAATTAATGACCACATGCTGGTAGTGTAATATCTGATTTAAAAATAAAACCATGAGGATAAATGTGCGATGTTTGTTTTGTTCTAATCATTTAAATTGATTATCTTACTGAAAGCAAATTTACCAACTAAATGCCTATGTAGATACTCAGAAACCATTACAAATAAACTGATAACATCATTTATTACATTTGGCCCTTCACAACCTAGAAATTACAGGCTTTTGCCTATCAAGGCAGTGATCTTGACCCTAGGCATCCACCTGACTACTTGTGGAAGAAAGCCAACAGTGAGACTTCAATCCTTACTGAAATGTAGGCTGGAGACAGAATTGGAAAAGGATTTTCTTTGCAAATCACTGCCTAACAAATCATCTTAAATTAATTGGCTTAAACATAAAATGTTTATTATTTCCCACAAGACTCGGTGGATCTCAGCTGTCCTTATTTGCACAGAGTTTGCTGGTGGGTTCGCAGGGGCTGGCTGGTCTAAGAGTCTCAGCTGCCATGTTCAGCTCTGCCTTGTGGCCTAGGATTCTTCCATGATGATGGCAGATAAGTTCAGGAGAAAAGTGAGAAATATGCAAGTCCTTTTTGAACCCTCTGTTTGGGTCAAGTTTGATAATATTCTATTGGCCTTAGTCAAGTAAGTCACAGAGTCAAGCCCAGAGAGATGTAAGGCTTAGGAAACGAGGCTCTGACCGTTTAGAAAGAACGAGTAGAAAAGCTTCAAGTCATAGGTAAAGAACAAACAGTCAGGATGGCTATAATAGACAAAGCAACAAAAAACAAATGTTGGAGAGGTTGTGGGGGAAAGGGGACCTTAGTTCACTGTTGGTGGGATTGCAGACTGGTACAACCATTATGGAAAACAGTATGGAATTTTCTCAGAAAAATAAAAATTGACCTGCCTTTTGACCCAGCAATTCCACTGCTAGGATTATACCCCAAGAATCCTAAAACATCAATTTCAAAGGACCTATGCACCACAATGTTCATAGCAGCACAATTTACAATAGCCAAGAGTTGGAAGCAAACTAGGTGCCCATCAGTAAACGAATGGATCAAAAAGTTGTGGTACATATACACAATGGAATTCTATGCTGCAGAGAGAAAGAAGGAGCTACTACCTTTTGCAACAACATGGATGGAACTGGAAAGCATTATGCTGAGTGAAATAGGCCAGGCATTGAAGAACAAATACTATATGATCTCACCTTTGACAGGAAGCTAAAGAATAAAACAAACAAGCAAACAGAATAAAAACAAAGACACTGAAATAGAGAACAAGTGGGCAGCGACCAGAGGGGAGAGGGAAGGGAATTTAAGGGGAAAAAGGGGGAGGGATTTTGAGGAACAAGTATGAAAGACAAAGGGATGACTACTGGTGGGGGGGAAATGGGAGGGAGGGGGAGACCGGGCGGGGGGTGGGGGTGGGATGGGAGAAATAGATTTAAAAAAATGTACTTGAAAAGTACCTAAATAAAATTTAATTTAAAAAAAAAAGATTTCCCTATGCCTAGTAAAAAAAAAAAAAAAAAGAACAAACAGAACAAATGACACTAACCGTAAACACAGAAAGCATTACAGCAACAATTTCTTTTTCAAGTGTCAAGTCTAGAAGACAAGCAACTTTCATTAAGGCCTTATTCCCAAAATTGACCCTGTGCTGCTCACCGAAATTTGATTGCTGTGCCCAGAGCAGCCAGATGATTTGCAGGCTATTTAATGCACACGTTCTCTCCAAATCTTACCCTGGTCAACGCATTAGGAGAATCACATAAGGTCATGTTTTTAGCACTTAGTTGAAAAAGAAGAGATCAAAACATGATATTCAAGGAGTATTCAGACAGCATCTCCATCTCTGAGAAATGAAAAGGTGCTTTCTGGCTGAGGCTGATTTCCTGGCTTTTAAAATGTACTTGTTTCTTAAAATTTCAGTAATCAGATCATTGAAAGTTTTACTTTATGCATTTGTGTATCACAGGGTTTTATACTTATCTTTTATTGATATCAGGCAATAGCTAAATTGGCAATAAAGTATGAATAAAAATAATGCAAAGATGATGAAAATCTGAAGGGCACCTCAAAGGCACAACAACGCACCAGTCCAGAGAACTAACCCAGAAAATGTAAATAAATCCAATAAAGTATTTTTCAGAAAGAGGTTTTAACGTAAATTATTATTTTTAATTGAGCAATAAAAATCATGTAAACTTCATGTCTAAAACCTGTTAAACTCCGTCTTTCTCCTGATAATTATTTTAATGAATTTGCGGTCAAATAGTAATCGCCAGTGTTTTAGAGATTCTGTATCTTCTTTGCAACTTATTCACTATGAACCATAATCTGAGTAATTTGTTGTCTCAGTAATGTCAAAATTAATAAGCTGAAGTCAGTACTGGGAGCTGCTTCAACATCTGCTGCCAAATGTCCAAAGAATACTATTCAAAACAAGATAGGACTAAACAAATAAAAGCCAATGATATTAATATTTTATGTCATTATTCCTAATCACTACGTACATTTTATCTCCTGTCACTCTAGCTTGAACTCCTGTCCCAGGCAGGCGTGTGATATGAACTCACCCATCACCCAGAGACAAGGGTGTTGACTTTGCATTGCCCTATTTTTTCTATGACATGATACATCTTCCTCTTCTGTCCCTGGTTGATTCTAATAGCCAGTGTAGCTGCTATCTACAATGGTTCTCTTCTTTCTGCCATACATGGGAGCCATTTTGAAAATTCCAACTTCCCAACGAGTAGCTAAAAGCTTGTGTATCACTAAAATTTTTCCTTCAGGAAACTAAGGAAAAAACTATTTGTATGTATGCATGTAGGCATGTATATACCCTAAAACCTTTACTTTTCCTACCTTACTCTCTTTTTCCCTTTACAGATCGGTTGTGGGCTGCCATTATTTAATCCAGGTCAGGAACTAAGAATAGCAACTAGCTGAGAGATGAAAGTCTGGCAAATTCCTTTATTTAAGCAGTTAACCTGGAATAGTTTTTTCCTACATGCCTTGTGTTGAGATTCTGTGTTGTGTCTATTTGTAAATATAAAAGCTGCTCCTAGAGACAGATGATTATTTACAGTGTTTTCTCTATTATGCAGGATAAATTATTAACAAGAAAATAATTGAATATTGAATATGCCCTGGAAAAGAAATAATCTTTCACTGAGTCTGTCACATATTATGCTGCAAGCATGCATTCCAATTAGTAGAGTGGGCCAACTAGATTAATGTATCAAATTGTTTAAATTCATTATGCAAACTTACATTTCTTAAGAACTTAATACAATTGTGAGTTAATTGTTATTCAAGTATGTTACCTTTCTGCAAGTTGAACTATATTTTATGACCCATGAATTTAAATGATAATTCAATATGCATACTATTGAAAAGTTTTCTTGAAAGCATTTTTTCACTTTGATAGCATTATATCACAGCCGATCAAATAATTTGCCATTTTCATATATTAAAATGTATGGGTAAAAAATATTACCTCATTTTTTATAAGTAAGTTTTCAAGTTACTACGAATTGACATAGAAAAGATTATGATCAGCTAGGACAGTAGTATAACTAGACTATTTGAATGTTGAAGGATTATAATATCAATAGAGGAGCAAACAAAGCAGTTTAATCATTATATAATAACAATGCACTCTATCAGTGGCTCTCAAAGTGTGGTCCTTGCCTGGGCAGCATCCTCAGCACCTGGGAACATGTAAGAAATGAAAACCTCAAATCCCCAAATTTCTTTATCAAAAACTCTCAGGGCAGGGCAGAGACATCAGCATTATACAGTGACCTCAAAGTGATGCTGATGACCACTGAAGTTGGACAGCCGCTCTTCTCTGTAGAGTTACTTATTCTTTTCAAGCACCCTGACAATCATTATATTATTTAATCTGTATCTAGAAAGTAAGAGTATTATTATCTACCTTCAACAATTCAGGAAACTGAGACTCATCAAGGCTAAAATTAACTTCTTCAGAGTCCTACAGCTGAACCGATGAAATAACCACACCTCATTGGACTTTCACTAACACTTGACTCCTCGAACAAACTCATAATTTTCACCTTCATTAGATACGAAAAAAGTAATGGAAAAGGAAAGTCTAAGTCAAGCAGGACACTGACTTTGGCATGTTGTTGAATTAAGGGAAGAAAAGTCAATACACTAATAGTTATTAAATATTGTGTACACTACAGGAGAGAATTCCCTGGTTTAATGAAGACTACAAAGAATTATGTTGTTCCTGCCATGAAACATTTCCTTTTATGTATTTTATAAACAAATCATTTCATAGTAACTGTATTAGGCATGGAGAGTACAGTCAGGATCAAGACTCAGTATTTGCCCTCAAGGATATTGCAGTCTGCTGGGAGACACACACCAAAAAGGCAGTAATTTCAATATAGAACAAAATGTGCTACCACACATAAAGAACGTCACAGTGAACACATAGGAAAAACACTCCTCTCTCTGAGTTTGAGAGAAGGATTGGCAAGGGATTCAAAGACTACTTCTTGGAATATTATAAAATCTTAGAGTAGAAGAGAAAACATGTTAACCCATAAAAATAGCAAACAATATGAGAAAGAATAGATGGGCATTAATTCTTATTGTCTCAAACCAATTTTTATCTAGAGAAGGGTGCATATGTGTTCAAGTGTCATCATTCTGAAGGACATTTGTCCAGAGATACATTTAAAATTCAGAGAAAAGTTTTGAATTGAGTTTCTTTATTGAAATACAATTACTTAACCAAACTTACAGCATAAAAATTAAATAAACATTCTCTTAGAAACATTTTATAATTTCAAACTTTAAACACAAAAGTAACAGTCCTTAGCTCATATTTTGGTGGAATCAGATACAAAAGGTGGAGTAATGCCATTAGAAAATATTTACCTAGAGCAATAGTGGGAGTCAGCATTGAACATATTGTGGAAGAATAATAAAAGAGCTATAATCTACATAAACTTCTGCTCTGCTACAGAGTTCTTATACTGTTAATTGATACACTTCCTGTTCATAACAATATCAGCTAAGTTCAGCACAATAATGATGAACTATTCCATTTTTCCATGATTTAACCTTATCTTGAATTTTCTCCTATCTTCCAATATTATACACGATGAATATAGAAAACACAAGTGAACATTTCGTGTATTGGGGAAGGTGCAGTAAAATGTAGATAGCTAAATCAAAATAATTTCTCTACATTTTCAATGTGTGAGACAATGGAAGTGAAGATTTAGTACGCAATAGTCTTTTCACTGCAATTATTCTACAACAACGAACCCATGGTGATTAGAGTATTTCATGTATTAAATTATATTGTTTGGCATTATTACTACCTGATTCCGGATGATATTTATATCAGCTAGCTAATTGCTACATTAACCAAAATGAGTAACTAATAGACCAAAACATGTGACAAAAGAGGTGACCTTAACCCTTTGTTAGCCCACAAGAAATACTGAGTTCTAGAATATCCGAAGAATACAGTAATTTCACTCAGTAATGTCAATGTTCAGTTCTGATTACATGCAAATTCTTTTTGCAGCATGAGATACAAATAAATGTGCCAAATTAAATATTTTTACATTAAACTTTAAGTGTTGGAAACAACTATTTATCTCGAGGAGAAATATAATGATAGTTTAAAAATTAGTTCATAAATAATTGTACATTTATAAATTTAGTAGTGTGCTCCAAGCAGGGAATTAAAATTCACCTCTATGCACATGCTGGTAAGGAAGGAATGTTGATTAGGAATCCTCCAGAGGACACCAGAATTCTGAGACTAGGTCCAGATAAAGGCTGGAAAATACAGCCCAGTTCTAATTTGGTGTCTGACATCCAAGGGAAAGTCCAGCACTGTGATGTTAGATGAGAGGCAGTGCAGGGGAATACTTCAGAAACAGGATTTGGCACATTTATTTGTATCACATGTGGGCATGGTATTACAAAGTATGTTTTAAAAGCAAGATGGGTCAAGCAGACCCAAACCATCTGACAACCATCTTGGGTATCAATGCCATTAGGAGAGAGATCATTATTGAGAAGCTCTTCACCCAAGAGACCTTCACAGGAAGTATAGTCATGGGGTTCTAATACCGTCTTTGACTAACTAGTGCTAACTCATCTCAGCCTATTACAGTCTTCAGTGCTCTCTCTAATAATTCTTGATGTTCTACCTCATTGGCTCCAGACAGGGTTGGAACAGCCAACCATGTCCTAGAACTGTGGTCAGTGGAAACCATGGAAATGAGAACAGGATTAGGCCAAGACTCAATATAGTTTATGTTATATAAATATAGGTAGATTTCAAATACAAACTAGCCTACAGTGAAAAAGTGGGCAAATCAATCTAGAATAGGTATTAAAATGTCAAAATTAATTTTATTTATTTTTATTTTTTTAATATTTTATTTATCTTTAGAGGGGAAGGGAAGGAGAGAGGGAGAGAAACATCAATGTATGGTTGCCTTTCGTGCATCTCCTGCTGGGAACTGGCCTGCAGGGAACTGGTCTGCAACCCAGGCATGTGCCCTGACTGGGAATAGAACCGCAGTTGTCTGGTTCGCAGGCCTGCACTCATCCACTGAGCTACACCAGCCAGGGCTGTCAAAATTAATTTTAGAAGTGAATATTTCAAATGCAACACTATGTCAGAACATTTGATTTCTATATATCTTAGATATGAAGTCATTATTTATTAAACTTCAGAATGGACTGAGGAAATTCATGATTTAGAAATAAGACAAAAATAGTATCTGTGGAGAAAAGAGTGTGGTCAAATAAACAACATTTATGTGTTTAAGTTTATAAGTAGTGTAAAAAGACATAGTATTCTTTCATTTACATTTTTAAAAATTTCTATTAAAATAAGACTATTGGTATTATTTAATGATGATTTCTTCTACTGAAATAAAAAATGCATGATTTGTGCTATGGGACAACACGTAGCCAGGGGCGTCCCTGAAATATGGAGACTCAGAAAGACAGAGAGAGGTCATGAGATGGGAGGAAGGGCAAAGAGAAACTGGACAAAGTGAACCACACCCATGTGACAGTTTTTAAACTCATTGTCAGCTTTCATTGGGGAGTACTACCCACTTTTTTACTTATATCAGAGCGTGTGACAATGTGATCATGTATTTTCATTGCTAAACTAAAAGTTAATAATTCAATATGCTCTTCACTTTTTTTATTGAATGAGAGTGAAATTTAAAAATGGTTTATTTTGTACAAGAAAATGATACAATTTCACTGAAATAATTTTTACATCTGTTTATTATCATGTAGCTGACTAGACATATCATGTAATTCATTTTCATGCATTCATACTAGATATATTTTTAAAAATTAAACTGATACAGTTTTACATGAATAGAAGTAACATGCAGTATCACATAAGACTGACATTAGAGTATACTTGTCTGCGCTGACATCTACTTTCTGTTACATACATTCTTAAATACACTTGTTTGTTCTTGCTGTCATAACTAAGAAGCTGTAGGGGGAAAGCAAACATAGGGTAGGTGCTATTTATTCTTTCTGGAAATAAGGAAAGTCAAATTTAGTATTTTAATCTCAGATTTAGAATGATCTCAGACTGTAATATCTTTACCTTAAGTGTATTCTAAAGTGGTATGGAATATTTTCCTTTTTCGTCTAAAATTGAAACAAATTTCACTTTGATGCTTTTCATTTTCCTGTTTAATATTCTCTTTTGATAACTGCAACATTGGTGCTAAATTGGATTTAGAGTTTTCCGTGGCTGTGGAAAGTGTAGTTAGTCACGGAACTGATAACTATAGAAGAAATTTAAGAATATTTTAGATCTGCCCTGGCTGGTGTAGCTCAGTGGATTGAGCGCGGGCCTGCGAACCACAGGATCGCGGTTTGATGCCTAGTCAGGGCACATGCCTGGGTTGCAGGCCAGTTCACGAGAGGCAACCATACATTGATACTTCTCTCCCTCTCTCCTTCCCTTCCCCTCTAAACATAAATAAATAAAATCTTTAAAAAAAGAATATTTTAGATCTTTAAACTATGTTAAAAAGCATAAATTAGAGGGATGCACTCAAATATTAACTAAATCACCCTTGACCTATTAATTTGTAGGAGTTACTTATTATATTACATTTCCTCAATATATTTTTAAAGTGCTAAATGAAAATTTGAATCATAATTCTTTTTAAACCCCTCTACATTGAATGATTGTCATATATAAAATAAAGAAAATGTACATTCAATAATATTTTGTAATATATCCTGCATTTTATTCTTTGGTAATTTTTAAAGATCACTGCGACTATAAATGGCATCACTAAATTTGGAAGTGCTATATTTTTTCCTCTATTGAATAGATATATAAGATGCCAAGGTTATTAGTTAAGAAGAGAACAACCCAAACCTCAATCAATAGTAGAATGGATAAATAAAATATATATATTCCTGTAAGGGAATACATGCAGTGATGAAAATGAGCATGCAGGAAAATGTAATTTTGAGGAGAGGAATCAAGCAAGAATACATAATCTAGGATTCAATTTATAGAAAGTTCAACATCAGGCAAAACTATTCTTTGTCATTTAAGGAGGCATACTTTACAGAACTCCACAGCGAGACAAGAAAAAGATGACCATGAATTAGCATGAAGGTTAGAGAAGGGAGAATGAGTGTTTTGAACAGGAAGTGGCACAAGAGGGAGCAATTCTGTGGTTCTGGCAAGGTTCTCTTTCTTGACCTGGGGAACAGTGACATATGTGTGGGCTTTGCAATAGTTTCTGAATCTATATTAATTTATTACCCTCTGTGTATGACTAGATCAGGTGATTGGTTGATGTGAAAAAAGAGAATGAATTAAAATTAAAATCAAGAAAGCCAGAGTATTTGGCCCTGACTTGTGTAATGTACAAAGCAAAAGGCCACTGGTTCTATTCCCTGCCCGGGCATATGCCTGGATTGCAGATTAGGTCCCCAGTCAGGGTGTGTGTGAGGGGCAACTGATGGGTGTTTCTCTCTCACATCGGTGTTTCTCTCCTCCCTTTCTCCCTCCCTTTCCCTCTGTCTAAAAATTACATAAAAAATTAACAACAGAAAAACAAGGTATCTGATGTGCTGCTTCACCCAAGCGTATTGTTGGACTGCGAGAGAAGGTGTGTCACAAAGGGTCATGGGAGATGCTCTGAGGTGAAGACTAAGAAAGAGACCGAGAATTTAGGGTCAGAATCCAGATCCGTATTCACACACTTACATTATGTTCGTCATGCAAATTCCCTTCAGTTCTCTGAGCCTTGGAGTTCTTATCTGCAGATGGGGAGTGCAGAAAATGGGTGATAATTTCCAGGAGATTATGCAAATTATCTAGATAATTAATTCCTCATCTCTACTCTTCTCAGCACAAATCCTCAGTCCTCTGCTTAAAGATGTGAAAACAGTGTCAGAGTTGCAATTGCCAAAAGGTATGAAGTACTTTCATGTATCTCAGACATTCAGTTTTCTGTTTAACAAAACTTCATTAAACAGGCATTGTGGTCATGAATAGAAAAAGGAAGTTGTTTTTATTACACACACAAAGACACACTGCCTCTACCCTTTGTCAGAACTAAGCACACTGGAGAAAAAAAAAAACATCAACAAGTCCGAAAGAGCAAAGTGGTTCTTACCAGGGATGCATCCAGGGCCGTCCTCTTCATAGAACATAGAAAAGGAATACGTGATCATAGGCGTCAACCTCACTGAAATATGCACATTAGAATAAGGAAAAAGGAGTAATATTTCTTGAGCATCCCCTCCTCTTTCATGCCATGCACTTTACTAGCCATGCTTTCTTATAATACTACATGTAATCTCACAGAAATATTGCAGATAAAATCAAAATTCCAGAGGTCAAGTGATATTCCCAGGACTCATGGAAATAAATGCCAGAATTAAGATTTCACCTCATTCTGTCTATTGTGCTGTTAGCACATCTCCCCCCTCCACTCATCTCCCACTCTTGAACATACGCCCATATACATACAGAGGCAATTTTAATATTCTTTTTTACTTTTTTTTATTGGTTGTTTTCTTTAAAATGCCAAGGGGAGAAAAGGACCAACTAATGACTCAACCAGGTTTCAGAAATATTTAGGTCATAGTCCTGAAAATTATAAAAATTCTTTCAGATAATGATTCTTTAGAGTAACTTAGAAATAAATTTATTTTACATTTAAATGCCACTGATGGATTAATAAATAATTGTAGACCTGCATACTGTGATATTTGTAAAAAGCCTGTATCTGAACGTTTATGCAGCATCGATTGCGTGCATGACTTTGATTGATGGCGAGCTAAGAGTTCAACAGCACGTGTGGCAAAAGCAACTTTCTACAGCTACCAAAATTGTACACTAATTTTATTAAATGAAAGTCCAGATTTAACATTTCTCTGGTACAAAATTTTTTGTCAAGTAAATATTGCATTATACTTTTCTCAAAGTTACGTTCTTCAGGTAGATACCCTACCTGTCTCCAATAAACACTGACACGTTACCTGTCCTTTGAGGATTCAGATACCTTCCATCAAATACCTGAAGCTCCAAAGACCCCTCCCCCGTGCCCTGAATAGAAACAATTCACTAAATATATGTTGAATGAAATCGAATGTATGTACCTCTCTTTTTCAATAATTACTGGGAGTTCACTTTTCTTTCAAACTCATGCCCATCGGCAAAGTGATACAAACTGCAATATTTCAACTCTTAAGGTTTTGTTTAGTTTTCTTGCCATCATACCAGTAATACTAGTGATTCGTTAATTTGTTTATTGGTTGTCTTGATGTATTATAGCTGTCATAGCAGCACAGTATATACCAAATCTCTCATTACGTACTATAAATACTAGTACAATTAGAATGTTTGTCTCTTTTTAGCATTTTTATTTTGAACTAATTTTAAGGACATAGCAGTGCAATGGGTTGAGTGAAGTGGGATTAATCATTTGTGGTTTAAAGAAGAAAACACACATGCTCTACTAAAGGAATATTGTGGGAGTAGAAATATACTTATTTCATCCTAACTTTGATAAATAGAGTCTAACCATCTTCCAGGTTATATTATTGAGTAAATAATCACCATAAGGTGTCCTACTAGCTAACTCATATCAATTAGTGCTTGTAACTAAAGCTCAGTAATAATCCCAACTACATCCAGTGAGCATTTATTTCCTATGTGCCAATCATGGTGATAGATTCCATTTAAGCTGTTTGAGTTTAATACAATGATATTTACAATATTGTAGGTGATTATAACAAATTACTAAAAATAAAACTAAATATTGATACAGTCTTCAAAGATATACCTTTAATCACCTCCCATATTTTGATCATCCAAGCACTTATCATCGTGACTTACCAAGTGGACGATCACACACAGAGATTTTTTAGAACGAAGCTTTAGGTGTCCTCTGTCTCACCTGAGTCACCTGAATATGTTCTGTATCCTAAAAGTGACTGTGGAATAAGAATTAGCCACAGTGCTGATGGCTAAGCTGACAGTGACCCAGAGTTGATGCCATATTCTTTAGAAATGTGGCATGATTTCCATTTTCAACCCTTTACATGGCATTTCCCCATTTTATTCTTGCACTTTATTCTCCTCATCGCGACTCCTTCTTTCCATATCCATAATGTGTACTTTTGATCCTTGAACCTCATCGTGAAAGGACAGGTAGAAATTTATTTTAAAAACTAGAATATTTTTTTAATGAATATCAAGAATTCGAGAATTGTGAGTGCTTATGTGATCAGCATTAATGTAGCAACAAGGAAACAATTTCATCACTTTGCAACTGTATCGTTCCTCTTCTCTCTATACTCTGGACAGAGGTTGCATCCTGACCTGAGGAAGTATTTCTAAACAATGCACTTCTTAAGAGCATTATTTGAGTTAATAAGTTTTTGATGAGCTTGCTATCAAACATTAAAAAAACATGGATTTTAATTTATGAACTGCTGTTAGTATTTTATTCATAAGATAAATAACATCATATAATCATTAATGATTACTTTATTCATAAAATAAATAGCATCATGTAATCATTAATGATCTACTCTCATGAAGAATGCCTACAGAATGGTATTTCTAAGATGTTTTCACACTGCCTGACTAGATTTCTGAGAACAACTCTGAATTTCATGTTTATTAACCCTAATATTTAAATGATTGTTTATCTGGGCATAGAATGTAGAATTTCATTTAAAAAGTTAAGAATAGCTTTACTAAAATATATAACACATACAATTCCCCTGGAAAATGGGAAAAAATAAATTGTATTTTGTACTTATCTTTTACATCATTGTAAAATGCAGTACTAATCTAGGGACCAACATTTTGTTGATTCATCTTTTGTCACTTACCAAATCAAATATAGTATGCATAATTTAATTCTGTTTCTATAACTTTATATTTTTCTCCCTGTAAGTAATTTTTTCTATACTCTATTTTTTATAAAAGTTATCTGGGATTAAAAATATATATATATTATAAAAGTTATGTTTTTGAAAGAATATGGAGTGGGAAAAATTTAATATAGGTTCTATATATAAAGATTAAAAGTAACAGTTATAGTAGTTTAATTGCTGTTTTTAACATTTAGAAACTATAGTGTCATTGTTCTAAATCTATAAGCTTATTGCTATAGATTTAGAAATTAGAGCATTATATCTAATTCTAAAACAAACATTTAAATGATGAATAAGATCTTATGCTGCAGAAATCTATTCAAATTTAGATTGTCAATAACATTAAGATTTCTTAGTGCATGATAGCAACTTTTAATTTATTTAATCACATAATTTGTTTTTATAAACTGCAACATTTCCATATGTGTTAGCAACTGAAATATACTATTTCTAGCTTTTTAAATGTTACCTCAGGTTCAAGTTGTCCATGGTAGGACGACGTCATCTGGATATAATATAAAATACTTTATGTCTAACTTTCCATCTACTGGAGTTAGCACTCTTTCACCGATCCTCATTTCATGCTGACCAGTTTCCATGACTTCGCCCCTCTAAGCTTGTCAATCCCTTGAAATCAAACTGTCTTTTATTCAGAATTATTTTTATTCCCAGGATCATCTTGTGAATTATTTTATATCGGTATAAGCAGTCCTACTGTTACCTCATCAGTTGTGTAAAAATTTGATTTTCCTGTGCTAATATGTTCCATCAGGAACAGCACCAAGTTCAAATGGCAAAACCGTAATTACATTTTAATCAGAAAACTTAATTTAATATATACTGAAGATATTTTGTTAAATTAACATTATAGCTGTTATTAACAAGGCACTGTTAACTCAATGTTGTAAGAATTAAATTAAATACTAGATCACTTGAATAGTTTAGGATTTCATGTGCTGTTACCTCTAACCACAAATTCACGGCCTTATGTGTTTGGTTTGCAAAAACTTAACTCAGGAGGTTGATTGACATTTTAAATGATTACTTTCCCTGATGAAAATACTTTAGCTCCTAAAAAGAAACATATCTGCAGCTAGCGTTGATTAGGCATAAATGGCATTTGTTATTTGAAAATTGGCATGCAGCCCTCACTGGTTTGGCTCAGGGGGTTGAGCGCTGGTCTCCCAAATAAAAGGTAACCAGGGGTTCAATTCCCTGTCAGGACACATGCCTGGGTTATAGAACAGGCCCCCTGCTGGGGGCCTGCAAAAGGCAACTAATTGATGTCTCTCTCCCTCCCATTCCCTCTCTCTAAAAATAAATACATAAAATCTTTTAATAAAAGAAAAAGAAATTGGCATTCAGTTGCTGTACCTGGCTGTTCATCATAAACATTATTTAGAAATTTAATTGTTAGGTCTTTGAAGTGACTAACATCATAATCCTGACATAGTTACTCATTAAAGTGCATTTTGCTTATTAATTTACTTATGTATGTTAATTATTTTTAAAAAATATAAAATTTCCTACCTTACCTATTTGTAAATGTACACACACTTTAGCAGAGCTAACTCTATTCACATCATTGTCCAGCTCTCTGGCACTTTTTCATCTTGCGAAACAAACCCCACGCCCACTGAACAATAAACCACCATTTTTAAACGCTAGAGAGCCTTTCTAGATTTGGAAAAACTATTTGCTTATTCATTATTTCCCTTTTCCTCCATGAAAGTGGACTTTAAATTGAAACAATTATGTAAGCACTCATTTTAATGGCCGTGCATTAAGACTAGTTTAATAATAAAAGCAAACCTGAATTTATCTAGCTGTTTTCAGTTTTCACTGCAGCTTGACAGACATTATTTCATTGCTGTTCCCTGCAATTGCTTTGATACAGAGGGTGCAGTATTACTGTCAAACTGGAGATTCTGGTAGAAGACACTCAGGTTATCCTACCCCAGCTCAGAATTTGTGATTGAGGAAAGTTGTTATTATTAGAAATGTAATGGATATAATTATGATTAAATACCTTAAATCACCTGTGTAAATGGGGAGGCATAGGCACACTTCTGTTTTACTGTGTCAGTTTAAAACATTTTAAAATTCATAAAATTCTCACTGAGAGAAAACAAAAAATAGAACTGTTAATGCATCAATATACTCTTTATCCTGCCAGACTGAGTAGCCAGCACCCAACCCAGAGAAGCAGGGTATGCCCATGTTGGGGGTGGGAGTAATTAAAGAAAGATGAGAAAACTGAACCCCTGGAATCCATTACTGTTATTCCAAACTCACATGACACTGAGGGACACACCTGGAGCTAATATTTAGCTCACGTCCCTCAATGCTTTTCCACCTGGACTTTTGTAGATGCTTTTCCTTCTCACCCAGTCCGAGGATCTGAAGGCAGAATTGCCCTCAGGTGACTGAATTATTGTTTCTGATTTCCCTCATATTAATTTTGTCAGAAAAAAACCAAAGCCAACTAATTCAAATGCTCAGTGGTATTTGGCTTTGTCATTTCATTTGTTTTTATGCACATTCCTGACCTATTTATCATTATACCCTTCAGGCTTTCTCTGTATCTGGCTTATCGAGCATAGATTTAAAAAAAAGCTTGATAAGAGAACCAATGATTGGCTTCCAGGTGGAATACCTGAAAAACTCTCTGACTTCTGTTCCAACCACACAAATTCCATGCCTCATACACACCGCCACCAAAGCAAGGTTTAGTAAGGTGTCTCCAAATGGAAAGGCAAACTAGAACTCTTAAAGTAAGAAATAAGAACTTTTTCTCTTGTGTTTCACCTGAAAATTCTCTCAGGATTTATCAAATTTACCTGTACAGTCTATCTCAGGTAATGACTTCTAGACAATATTTAGAAATTGGCCAGTTGTGCCAGATGAAAATCATCTGAGATTATAATGCAAATCAGTCATCATCAAAAATGTGTAATAGAGACCTAGAATTTATACAAATTCTACTAAGCCTTTATTTTGTGTGAAAGAGGAATACATTCCACAGCACATACATAATTAAATGTAAATGCATGCTGAAAAAGCTCATAATCATGAAAAATACATATCCTGATGGACTACTTTTATTTGGCAACCTTTTCCTTCCAATATCTGTCTTAATATTCAACTGTAGATTAGAAATGATATCTACAGCCAAGCCTTTCTATGAAATATGTATAAGAGCAGGTATAGATCATTTATTTTCCTTCAGCTGTACAGAGAGATGGATAATTACACCTTTCTGAAAACTTAGTGACGCCATTAGAGTTCTTCTAACCTTTTATTTTGTCTTTATAGACTTTAATATTGTCAGCTAGTATTATTTAGTTACATGGTATTATTTGAAGGTGACCATCCATTTCTCTAGCTTATTTTATGTAGTCATAACATTTATACACAATATCAGTGTATATGGCTTGACTGTGTGTCTTAAAGTGAATTCTTTAGTGACAACATTTCCAAGAGTAAGTTTTTACTATGTAGTTAAATAAAAATAAATTGATGGAAACTCTTTATACTCTCTTAGAGGTATGGAGAATTCTAAAACTACTTTATAAATCTAAAACTTCCCTAAGAAATAAATGAATTAAACATAAATTGATATGGAAAGGTTTTCAAAGTATTACTTCTTTTTCAATAATAAACAATGTTAAAGTGTTGCTTGACCTGGAAGGGAAGAGGGAGGAGAATAATTTAACAATCTTGCAGTTGATTATTTTACAGGGCATGCTAACTGCCCTTTATCCTCCATTAAGTACGGGACAAAGAGACAGACGTAACCTGTCCTAACAGAGATGTAAGTTGTATAAAAGAAACATGCTAATGATTAGCATTTATTTGTAATACTGAAACAGATTCTTAGCTGAAACTACCAGAATTTCATGTCCTAAAAAATTCGGAGAAAGATACAGGTGTTCAATGGTCTGATATGGCTTAACTTTCTCTTGCCCAGAAGCAAGAAGATAAATTTGTTAGACTAGGAAAACGAATTCAACCTCCTGTATCTATGAACCTTTATTTCCTGGACTAGATTTCTAAGCCCATTAAAAAATGTGGGCTTTATGAATTTATGGTCACACATCTATTGCCTATTTCAACCTTTTAGCTGCCCCTTCTTCTGAGGTCATAGATTCTACTCCTGAACTTGGGAAACTATCTTGTAACTTTCACTCATTCACAAGTCAAGATACTAGGAGTGGCCAGGAACCCAATTATCCCCACAAGTTTCTAGAAGATGTTGGACTCTCAACACTGAAGGAAAATACATGTAAAAGTAGAGGTAGCTCTTTAAAGTTTTTGCTTGTTGAAAGGTATAAAGGCTAAGATTAGCCTAACAAATTGTGGTTCATTTATCTATCAGGAAAAGACAGAGGGAACTTCAGGGAGTTGTTCTGTATTCTCCTTCAGAGAATCATCATATTTAATGATTCTGAATTTTGCTTCTCCTTAAATTTCTTCATTCCTGATGAGTAAGTAACCTCTCAACTATATTCATTGAATCCAAAATGTTTTGTTTTGAGAAATAAAGTCAAGAAAAAAAAGGCATTTTTCTATATATTTGAATAATAAAATCTCCTTAATCACTGGCTATAAGAGGAAAACAACTCATGGACTGTATAATATTATAAATATATAATAAAGCCCTATTGTGTAAAATAATATAAAATTTTTATTTTACAAAGTCACCATAATTTAAATACAAAAATATTTTATAGTTAAAAAGAACTTGTAAAGTGTATGATGACTTCTGTCAACACAGATTGGGCATTTCCTACTTAAATGCTAAATGTGGCCTATTAACCATTATCTAGGTAGATGTGGCCATACACAAATTGTTTCATCCTTTTTATAAAATGAAAATGCACCACAGGAATGACTTGATGACTTGGAAAACTGAATTCTTTTAAGCTTAGAACTTGGGAGATCAATAATTGGGAAGATAAATGTTTGGGGACCTAATGAAAAGCAAGTATAATAAAATCTTCTGCATGACCCTGGGCATCATCCAAATTTATTGGAGTGGTAACTAAGTGCTCAGAGCCCAAGGAGCCTGGAGAGATAGCCTGAACCCTGATTCCACAGCTTGAAATATTTGCCTCTTTGTAGTGATTAATGAGTTTTAATCAATTTGACTGTAGAAATAGAACCAGAAGAAGCATCATTCTAAGTAGTACCAATAATTATGGGGAAAAATCCAGATACTGTATTCACCATCTTTTTCAGTAGTCCCTTGAGAAGAACTTAAGATAACATACAAACTTTGCCATATTTATTTACAAAATTGTCTCAAAGTATAGTTTGTTTCTTAATAAACTTGTTTCCTTTGTGTAAGGGTTCCTAAAATTTATGTACAAAAACTGGCCTAATGTTTTATGAAGCTGTATGTTCATTATGTTAATGTGAATAACTAATTAATTAGTCTCGTGTTATGAGTATAACAAATCATCTTTTTATGATGCCTTTCATATGCAGATAATAACACAAAGGGCTATAATGTATTACAAGCCACGGATTTCAGTCTATAGTTTATATGCCGCCAGTGCCTATTTCCCAATGTATATTTATACCTATCACTTCTTGTTTGAGAGTTTACATTTAATTGTTTATATTAGTTTCAAGTGGTCACCAATCACATACAGTCAATGTTTATGGGGAAGTAATTTCCTGAGAATTTAGATTAAAAAGATATTTTAAATTGTGTCATAAAACTCTCCCAACGGAGAGTTTGGATTGGCACCAGTAAATAATGCAGAGGACGTTCCTGTTCCAACCCTTTCCCCACAGCTCTTCCCACCAGACATCCCATCTCAGGTCAGATACGCAGCGTATTGACTGCCTTTGGGCAGTGTGCAAACAAGAATGAAGAGAATCTCAAATCTTCACATAGGCCCCAAGTTAAGGTTTGCCTGCAAGGCACGTGTCGGATAGAAATGAAAATACCACGTAATTACCTGTTGTGTTTCTGAGGTTCAAATTTAGCACTTTTACATTCATTTATAAATTCTTTTGTAAGTGTGACTTTAGTCATAATGCATCGTGTGTCACGTGAGCTCCTTGTACGCGGGCTTTCTTAGGAAGCCACTCCATCAGTTACATGCATAAGAAATTTTTAACAAGACTTCAGCTTCTAAATATTGAAATAAACATTTAATTTGAATATATTTGAAATAATTACTTTTTTATATATAATTTCATGGGTCAGAATCCATGCCCTATAGTAATCAGCTTCCAATGCAATTATGAAAACATTTAATTGACATTGGGATTTAAAGCCTACTTACTAGTGTGTAACAAATTAATAGAATTTTCAGCTCACTCAGCATGTGGCTTCTTCAATGATAAGCTGAAATTATGAAAATAAAGACAAACTGACTATGCATATGATTTTTAAACTACCCTCCACGTTCTTTGAGAAATTAGAAGAGTAAGTATAGATCCTGATTATAGGTTAAAATATTAATAGAAAAAACAGTTGTTACAGGTGAACTTTTATACTACTAAAACATTTTTTTAGAATGCAACTAAAAATTAATATTGAGAAAACTTTTCAAAATAGTTACATAAAAACCTATTGCTCTTTTGAAGTTTATCATGACTACCAAGCTCTGTTGGTTTTTTATGAATAATGACATTGAAATTCTGTCTTTATCATAATGATCTTTTCTTCTGACTATCTAGGTAATTCGTATCATTATACTTTAAATCAATTTCCATATTCAGCATATGTTTTTGTTACTTGTGTTCCATATGAGACATTGGTTATACCTACAAATTTCTGTAATCTTCTCAACCTCTTCTAAAAAAGTGACCCTAATACAAATATCTCTTTCTAACTGAACTTTCTTAACTATCTTCACAAACTGTAAATTAGACATCTTTGAGTTTCCTGGCACCATTGGTTAATTTACTTGTGTTTCCATGTCCTCAGACTGCTGTTGTCTAAGTATGCGTTCTAACTAGAAATTGTTCATGTTCCTCAAACACCACCTATCAACCCCTACTTCCACATGCTGTTCCATAGTTGCCAGATTGCTGCACAACAGTATTATTGTGAATTTGTAGCAATACTCCAAAATCATCAGTAGAGGATTAACATAGATTTATTTAATACCTACCACATCCTCAGCACCGTTGTCCTACCTGTCACCCTGCAGTTCCCCAATTACGTCGCCTTTCTCCACCAACAGCTCTTCTAGGCAGCTCCATTATCTTCAGCAAAAATGCCTTGGGTACCCCTTTTTCCATGGCCACATATAACCTCATGATTTATTTTGATATTTTTTAAATTTTAATGTTTAAAAGAGGAATTAAAGAAAGTAGAAGTCATTGAGCATTTTCCCTCTAAATAATAAGAACAATAGTAATAATTATTATTATTATTATTGGCTGAAATCTTTACAGGGAAAGTTAGGCCATAGTCTGAAGCATTCCTTTTGTCATTAAAAATAAAAGCATTTAGGATTTAAAAAGAACCTATTTCTCACAAAGAGGGTATCCTTTCGTCTTATAGATTATACTGAATACAAGTTCTAGTGAGTGCATAAGGCATCACCTGAACATCTACTGGTAAAATATAAGGATATTTCAGGTCAACTCAAGCAAAGTGTTTAGTTTTTCAAATGATGGATTCATGTCAAAATTATTATATTTGACATTTGTACTTTTTTATTGGATTAGACCTCTAAGGAGAGGAAATTTTTCTAATTTATTTGACATATGTTAAAATATCCCCCCAGTACACTTCAAAGGGCCTAAAATGACTTTTGAATGAGTGTGTAATGAAATACATGCATTTGCAATGTGGAATTGATAAGTTCATTTAAGATGTTACATGCACAGACAGATTTCCAGTCTATGTTCCTACTGCATTTGCATTTTAGTTCTTTAATGCTCAGTAGTCATTCTGTACGCTTTAGAAATTCCCAAGGAAGTCACAGGCCCTGTGTGTTCCTAGGCCCTGATTTCCTCTTGGTGCCCCCTAGGAAGCACTGCACTGAAAACGAGGAAAAAACTGAGCCTGGAGGTCAGGAGGTGCATGTTCTATTTCTAGCTCTCTCACTAACCGAGGGACTTTGGACAAATCACTGGACCCCATAGTTTACAAACCTGTAAATTAAGAGGAAAAAATGCTGTTTAGCTCTTGTTGGCTGTGACAGATTGTTTTCCAGAAATCGTTCCAACAATCTTTTGCCTCAAACCTACTTTTCTACAATGTAATTTTGACACTCCTCCCTTGGAGTGGTGAGATCCAGGATTCCTCCCATTTAAATCAGGTGCCCTTGAGATTCACTTCTTACAGAAGGTGACAGCAGGTTGCCTATTCAAACACTGGGTGACCTTTGAGGCTTGAGGCAGTGTAATTTAGGACTGGCTCCCTGAAACTCTTACACTGAAGTCCTGCCCTATCCTGTTATCCCTGGGCTATCCTATAAGGCCTTGCCCGACCTGAGTCCATGCTTTAAAGAAGCCCAAACTAGATCACACAGAAACATCACTGGAGGCAACCAGGCAAGCACTAGCTGCTCCAGACTCCCACTCTTTCAGCTTTCTCCATTCTCTGACTGCAGCCACAGCAGAGACGCTGAGCTAAAACCATCCAGCCAAGACCTTCCTGAATTCCAGAGCCACAGAAAATGTGAAATATGGTAGAATAATTTGGTTTTCAGCAGCTATATTTTGGAGTGATTTCTTATGTAGCATATAGTGACAGTTGTGAGGTACAGAAAACTATTTCATGCCACAAACTGCTTCTTCATTTTATGAAAAAAATAAAATAAAATCCTGCCTTTTTAGTTGACTACATAAATTTTTTTGCAGTTAGGTTAGCTAAGTGCCTTGAATTGTTTCAGGGTAACATGCTATAACAATAATTTTATTTAGTAGATCATGGGCTCATTAAGAAATAGATTTTGTCTTTTAGTTGAATTAGGAACAATTCCGAACACATGCCAGAGTAGAACCACAGGGAAACTCTTACTGGAAATGACATTTCTAAAATCTACTCACCGGATGCCTCCAACTTGCTTTCCACTTCTCTGTTGCTTTCAGTCCTGACCTCCCCAAATCTCCATGGGTGAACTCTCTGTTAAATTATCATCATGTATCTCAGAAGAGTTATGTGTTAGTATAACTAAGATGATATAGTCCATTATGCCACCCTCCCCACCCCCAAAATGCCTAAGATTCAGATTAGAGTCCTCTGAGGTCCAGTAGTTTTGGGTTTTTTTTCTGTTTTTATACATTGAATTAGTGTGACTCTCATATGTGGTCTCTCGAGGGATGTAACTGTCATGTTTACCAAATAGCTTCCTGATAGTAAATGTTCAATAAATGCTTGATGACTGAATGAAAACCTGTAAGAAACCACATTTAACTAGGATATTATTTTGAAAATTGATCACGCGAAGTATATAGTTATTACTCTTTGGTCAAGAAAATATAGTATGTTTATAATTTGAGACACCCCTACTCCAACTAATGTCGACATACTGACTACAGCTAGGGCTTTATGCCAAGCCCCGGACTAGGAAGGATGGACACATTTCACAAACCAGGAGTGAAAGAAGACAGCATCTATAAAAGATAATATTATCTCAGGTCAACTGTTCCAAAATGCCACTTAAAGACCTAGTTTCAGAGAGGGGGGCTCAGAGGACCAGGCAACTGCAAACAACTAGAACAGGAGAACAGGGTAGGTAAGGGAATTCTACTTAAAATAAACCTAGAAACCAAAATTCCAGAATATTTTTAGCATGATAATATTAAAGAAGATAGTCAGCAACAACATAAAATATTAAACAAGAATAGGCTGATATAAAAAAAGATCAGTGAGATGTTATAGAATCAAAATTTATAGTCATTAAAATAAAAAAACTAAATGGAATAAGTGCTGAACTCGGTTTAAGATGACATTGAGGAATTTATTCAGAACACAGCAAAAAAGGTAACAAGATGTAAAAATATCAGTAGGTATAATACGAATCTAATAGTACTGCCAGAACTAAGAAGTAAGAGAAAATTTCATTGACTCTGAAAATATTTATTGAGTATCTACTACCTACTGTGTGACAGGAACTATTCTAAATACTTGATATTGCAATGAACAAGCAAACTAAAAAAAAACCAGCAACAACAAAAAAACCCAACTCATTGGATTTAAAGTTTAGAAGGATGATATGACAAACACACAAATAAATATATGAGGTGTAGAAGTGATTAATACCACAAAAAAATTATAGAAGCATGAGAGAATAGAAAGTGTTTGAGAAGAGAATAATATCTGAGAAAAGATGGTCAGGGGAGAACCCTCATTCGGCGCAATTTATGGAGTCGCTGGAAGAACGTGATGATGTAAGCCCTGTAAATATCTGGGACAAGACTGTTTCCAAAACAGAGGACGACGAAATGTCAAAACTTTGAGGCAAGACTAGTTTTGTTATGCTTCGAGAGCAATAAAAGAACCAGTGTGGCAGAGAAACAACATATGAAGAAATGACAGGTAAGAATTTTCAGAACTGAAGAAAAAACCGTGAGACCACAGCTTTCCTTGACCGCTCACTGCAAGAAAATATAAATTTAGATCTAGACACACTGTGTGAAACTGAAGAAGTTGAACAATAAAAATGAACAGTCCTTGAAGTTATCAGAGTGAAAATTCGGACTGATTATCCTCAAGGAAATATTCAGTAAAGGCCAGGACACAGAACAGACTTATTTTGAAAGCAATGATGAAAAACCTGTAACCTAGATTTTTTATAAAAATAAAAATGGTGAGAACAAATTTAAGAGATTTTCCAGCATAAAAGTTAGGGTTATTTACCGTTGCAGATGTACACCATGAAGAAAGAAAGCAGAGGAATGGAGGTGGGGAGCAAGAAATCAGAAACAATACATGCAAAAATTGATAACATGTCAATAAACTCAATTACTGAAAAGAGATTTATATGAACAAGTAAGATTAACCTCTTAACTATAAGTTCTGGCCAAGATGGAGGCATAAGTAGATACCCTTCACTTCCTGGCACAACCAAAAGAAGGATAACAACCAATATAAAAACAAAAACCAACCAGAACTACCAGAAAATCAAACTGTATGAAAGTCCAATAACCAAGGGGTTAAAGAAGAAACATTCATCCAGACTAGTAGGAAGGGCAGAGATGGGCAGCTGCAGCAGAAAGGATGTGCGACAAGGCAATGGTTGTCAAAGGAGAGTGGAGGTGCAGGTGAGGTGGCAGGTGGTGGGGACCTGGCAGTCCCACATCCATGTGTGGGTAAGCCCAGAGGAGCAACTGGAGAGCAAGGCAAACTGTGCAACCCAGGGTTCTGGTGTGGGAAAACTAAGGCCTCAAAACTTCTGGCTGTAAAAGTATGTAAGGGTGGTGGCTTTGGGAGAAACTCTCAATCTCACAGGAGAGCCCATTAGAGAGACCCATGAGATCCTGCAACATACCCAAGCCCGCCCACCCAGGAATCCATACCTGAAAGGGCACAATCCACTGGTGGGAAGCCAGGGAAGTGACAGAAAGTGGGGCAAAAGCCGGGCAACATAGCAAGCAGGATTGTTCCATCTCTGACTCCTCCCCTACATATATCTGCACAGCATAGCAATGTGGGTTGCCCCACCCTGGCAAATACCTAAGGCTCTGCCCCTTACAACATAACAGGTGCACCAAGACAAAGAAATATGGCCCAAATGAAAGAACAGATCAAAACTCCAGAAAAAGAGCTTAGCAACAAGAAGATAGCCAACCTATCAGATACAGAGTTCAAAACACTGGTAATCAGAATACTCACAGAAATGGTTGAGTATGATAGTAAAATAAGGGGAGAAATGAAGGCTACGCAAAGTGAAATAAAGAAAAATACATGGAGAACCAACAGTGAAAGGAAAAAAAACTGGTACTCAAATCAATAATTTGGAACAGAAGGAAGAAATAAACAGTCAACCAGAACAGAATGAAGAAACAAGAATTTAAAAAAACTGGGGAGAGGTTTAGGAATCTCTGGGACAACTTTAAATGTTCCAACACCCAAATCATAGGGGTGCCAGAAGGAGAAGAGGAAGAGCAAGAAATGGAAAACTTATCTGAAAAAATAATGAAGGAAAATTTCCCCAATCTGGCAAAAGAAATAGACATACAAATCCAGAAAGCTCCGAGGGTCCCAAGGAAGTTGGATCCAAGAAAACACATACCGAAGCACATCATAATAAAATTACCTGCAATTAAACATAAAGAGAGAATCTTAAAAGCAGCAAGAAAAAAGGAGAGTGTTCTCTATAAAGAAGTTCCCATAAGACTATCAGCTGATTTTTCAAAAGAAACCTTACAGGCAAGAAAGGGCTGGAAAGAAGTACTCAAAGTCATGAAAGGCAAGGACCTACATCCAAGATTACTCTATCCAGCAAAGCTTTCATTTAGAATGGAAGGGCAGATAAACGCTTCCCAGATAAAGTTAAAGGAGTTCATTACCGCCAAACCCTTATTATATGAAATGTTAAAGGATGTAATCCTAGCAGTGCAATTGCCTGGTCAAAAGGCAGTTCCATTTTTAGTTTTCTGAGGAAATTCCATACTGTTTTCCATAGTGACTGCACCAGTCTGCAATCCCACCAACAGTGCACTAAGGGGGGAAAGGCAGAAAACTGTACTTGAACAACAATTTTAAAATGTTTTTTAAAAAAAGAGTTAAAATAAAACAAAATAAAAAAATAGTGTTTGGCCAGTAATAACAGAATGTACAATTAAACTGTATTAGATGAATACCCACAAAATATATATATATTTTTTCAAAAAACTATTTTTGTAGCAGATTAGCAATAAAACTATTAGAAGAGAAAAAAGTGTTAAAGGGACTTATCTAATAAATAGAAGAAGATCAAAAACTAGGAAGAGTAAAATGATAACAAACTCACAACTATCAACAACTGAACCTGAAAAACAAAAACTAAGCAAGCAACTATAGAACAGGAACAGACCCATAGAAATGGAGATCACAAGGAGGGTTATCAGTACAGAGGGAGAGGAGGGGAATGGGGGAAAGGTACATAATTGGTAGGTACAAAGTAAACGGGGAGGTTAAGAATAGTCTAGGAAATGGAGAAGCCAAAACACTTATAAGTGAAGCCATGACATTGAACTAAGCTGGGGAGAATGATGGGGGGGAGGGTGCAGGGCAAAGGGGATAAAGGAGAGAAAAAACGGGACAACTGTAATAGCATAATCAATAAAATATACTTAAAAATCCTCTTGACTATAACATGATGGAACGTTAAATCACATTCTGATTCACCTTATATTTAGTATGAAAATAAAGATGGTAAAAAAGTGCTTAAACGTATTTTAAAAGTTTAAAATGACACACATGAGATATATGAATATTTTCTAGTAGCAGTAGTAAAAAGTCTGATTAAAATATTTAAATTATTATGAATATTGCTGATTAGAGACCTCCTAAATATACATGTTATATGCAGAGATGTAGTTTTAGGCATAAAATTATTTGGGAGACAAACTAGCTTTGTTATGGTAACAACTAAACCCTAATTTTAGTGGTTTAGCCCAACGAAAGTTTATTTTTCACTCATGAAATATGTCATGTGATTAAGTGCCTCTTCGGCATGGCTTTCCTTCCATTATGATCGATTTAGTCTACATTCATTTTGCAACTCAGTCATCCTGAAATTTGCTTCCAGCCACAGGTTAGGAGAGTTCAAGGTCAAGAAAAGTCAACCCCCTCGCCAGTGCTTCAGAACAGTAATCATATATCACTTCCACTCACATTCTCATTGACAAGAATTATTTACATGGGCATAACATAAATATTTGCTTAGCACTAACTTTGCCACATTTATTGATAGTCACTAATCATTTTACATAAAAAATTTCATATGTTTCTAACAAATAAGTTTCAAAACAAGTTAAAAGGAAATAAGTATCTTCAATGTGGAACAAGGTAGAAAGCATTCAGAAAAGGAATATTGTTCTTTACTAGGACCTGAAAGTACCAAGGATGACCTATGTGACTTTCTAAGCCCAATTATGGCCAATAACAGTATATCAAGTTTTATTTGCACCAAGTAAACAGAAATTCCATTTTAATGTATTTTATGTTAGATATTTACATAAAAATAGTAAAATGATTGAGTTCACAAAGTCTCTAATTGCTTAGTTTTCTAATCATAATAACATTGGAATAAATTTAGCATTTTAATATCTGTAAAAGGGAGAAAGAAATTAAAGCTATATTATTATTGTACACTAACCTTTTGTAAATTTTAAAAAATACCATTTCATTTTACAGTATAACCAATATTTAAAGTTCCTTTGAAATGTATCTAAATGGCCAAATATTAAAGTTCATGGAGATGTATAGATTTTAAACCAAAGGAATTTTTGCCGTATTTTCTTTTAAATAGAGTGTCTGATTCTCCCAGGTGGTTTTTTTTTTTTTCACAATTTTCATGGTACACTCCAGTTTATTTGGTTGAAAAAAGTTATTGAAATACTTATTTTTAATTTTTATTAAAAATGAAAAAGTTTGGCTTCAAACTATCTTAACTATTAAAAATAAAGATTTTTTGTCCATTGAGTACAGCAAACAGTATTATTTTAACACAGCAAATTCATACAGTTTAATAGAAATATTTAAATATCTCATCCCTAAATTGGAACATGCTTTATTGTGAATGCATATTCATATGACAACATGCAATGTACAAGGGGGGGCAAAAAACCCCAGAATTTATCTATAAAAATGTGTCTTTGTGCTCACATCTTTAAACTTCAGCTGCCTTCATAGACTCTCCTTTTTTAAAAAAATAATTTTATTTAGTTATTTTTCAAGTACAGTTTTCTGTCTATTTCTCCCATCCCAGCCCCGTGCTCCCCACCTCCCTCCCATTTCCACCCCCCTTAGTTCTCGTCCCTGCGTCCTTCATATTTGTTCCTCCAAATCCCTCCCTCTTTTTCCCCCTTAAATTCCCTCCCCTCTCCCCTCTGGTCACTGTCCCCTTGTCCTCTATTTCAGTGTCTTTGTTTTTATTCTGCTTGCTTGTTTTTGATGCAGTACATCTATTGAGACTTTTTTCCAACGCTCAAAACAGTTTTTGAACTTGTCAATGTGATGCCTTTAGTACTTCTGCCATTTTTTTGTTTCACCTCTTCCACACCAGGAAAATGTTGCCCTATGAGGACTTTTTTTTTCTGGGAAAACAAAAAAAATCACTCAGGGTGAGATGGTGAATAGGGAAGTTGGGGCATGGGGGTAATCATGGTTTTGGTCAAAAACTGCTGAACACTCAATGCGGAGCAGGCAGGTACGCTCTAAATCACCCATCACGAAATGGGCAAATGCATCCAGTCTTCAAAAAAAATTCACCGAAGCCGAACACAGCCTCTCACAACAGTGCCAGCTGGTACACTGATACAGATGGGTTCCCAGAATACTCAACCTAGCAGAGGAAGCCTGCACTCTGCCCCTTGGAAGAAAAAAAGATATGTAAAACTCAGTCATTTTCAACAGTTAAAAAATAATAAGCAAAAGGGAACAAAGACTAGGAGAATTCAGTTATTTTACTTTCACTTTAATTTTCATAGCATAAAAAGTAAATTTATCCTGAAAATCTTAGGCAACTGTAATGACTATGTACTAATCCTGACTACAGAAGAAATACACCACCTGAACAGACACAATGAAGATATTGAAACTGTTAAAAGTTTTACTTACCTCGATTCAGTCATCAATTCAAATGGACACTGCGGCCAAGAAGTTCAAAGAGGGCTGAGACTCGGGAAGGGAGTGATGAAAGAGTTAGGAAAGATCACGAAGAGCAAGGGTGTGTCCTTCGAGACCCAGCCTCAGACCATCCACACCCTTGTATTCCCAGTTCTGCTCGAACCTTGCCAGAGGCAAAGATGACAAGACAGTCCCATTTCCAGTGTATCATGAGAAGGCAGGGGTCTTTGGAAGAGACCATGATGCTGAGAAAAATAGAAGGCAGCAGGAAAGAAGGAAAAGACCATAAATCTACGAATACTGAGGAGGGTTGCTGAGGACAAGATACTGTGAACGCCACTCATTCACAGATATGAAACACACACACTATTGATTAAGAATACTGACAAATGTGTGGTTTTATTTTATTGTGTCAAAAGTTTATAAAAATTAACTTACAAAGTTACTAATCAACAAATTATTTTGCATAGATTGTCTACAGATGCACATTACTGAATGTTGTAGTTCCCCAATCAGATATCTCAAGGAGAGTATCCTCCTGGGAGCTTGTTCACCTTCCAGCAAGTGTACTTCCTGATGTTCTTGCTTTCTTTGCTTGACTCATTGCTCTGGCATATTCCAGTGTTTCTGTTTGTATATATTTTTCAGTTCAAGGTTAAACTATTCATTCCTGAAAGAGCACAGATTGATAAAAATTAGGGACTAAGTAGCCAAAGAGATGTACCTTCAGTTTATTTCTGCCTGATAAAATTCTTGGAGTAAAACACTGAAAAAAAGAAAGCATGCTGCCTTTAGTTTGCATATTGTTTCCCTTTAAATTCTGAAGAATTACATCCAAATAATAATAATCTTAAATGATTTGGTGTTTTAAATATTGTCATTTTTATTTACATGGCTGATTTTAAAGGATTTCCATTCCAAGTAAAATGTTGTTATGCCAAGTTACAAAAATATTCTCAGAGAAATGTTTTTCTCATTTGATAGGCAAAGTCTATTAAAAATTAAATTTTTTGTCAATTTCAGGACCACATCCATTCTGAAGGGCAGTGTGGGAAAATCAGACAAAGGGCACTGGATTTACAGTTGAAAACCCAAAGTCATTGCAGGATTTGACACTTGGGAGCCTGGGGAATAATCACTTAGTCTTGCATCTCTATTAAATAAGAGGAAAATACATTTTAATACATTTAATAACTGAATATATTTTTCACTACCAATAATTACTATTATTGTTGCTTTAACATGAAGTAGTATTTTACTACATGAAAGTTACTAGTGTGGAAATAAATAATCAGTGAATCACTCTCAATATGATCAATGACTATCTGGCGTCCTTGTCTCTTCCACACGGCCACTTCCTTCTTTTAGAAGTACAACTAGCTCAGTCCTTCTGACCCCAGTATATTTCTAAGAGAAGAATACTTCAAGGTTTAACCCTGAATGCTCATAAATCTATTCATTCTATAATTAATATTTTATGTTATCCACCCACCTATCCTGGCATCAATGCATCTTATTTTCGATGCATTTAAAATTAAGTTGCAGGCATCAACACAGTTTCTCCAACTACTTCAGCATGTATATTATTTGACTGTGGTTCAGTGTTTTGCACAAATCTTGTTTACTATCTATGCTGACCTCTATGACATGTGAAATGTTATCCCAGAAAATTGTTCTTTCACACCCCTTCCCACTCCATCTCCACCTACTTTCTTCAGCAGTAACCACTGCCTGGGTATTTTTCAACCACAGATAAGATTTTGACTATTGTAGAACTGCAAATAAATGAACTATTTCATGTAAGTTTCTTTCACTCAGCAGGAGTGAAAATTTAGGAGATTCATTTGTCTTATTCTGCATATCACTGATCCATTCCATTTTTTTCAGAATACTAGTTTATTGTATGAATATATCAGTTCATTTACCAGTTCCCTTACTGATGGGCATGAGCAGCTCTGAGTTTTTGGATATTATGAATAAAGCTGCAGTCAACATTCTTGTACATAGTGTCTTTAGGACATGTTTTTAGTCCATATTCTACGGTACTTAGAAGTGGAGTGGCTAACTCATAGAGCTGATATATGCTTAAAAAATCCCACTCTTTCCATGAGAATATAAGTTTATACGCTTGCTAGTAGCGTGTGAAAGTCCACACCCTCACCATCGTTTGATGTTGTGACTCTTTAAATTTAGTTATTCTGAAGGCATGTATCAGGATCCAATAGTAGTTTTGTTAGGCATCTCCCTGATGTCTAATGATGTTGAGTATCTTTTCATGTACTTATTAACATTTGTATTATCTTCTTTAGTGAGATTGTTCAAATAGTTTCCCTATTTTCAGTTGGGAAACTATTTCAGTTTGTCTTTTTATTGCCAAATTGTAGAATTATATCATATATTCTAGATATCAGTCCTTTGCCAGGTGCATGCTTTGAAAATATTTATTTCCTCCATATGGCTTGCTCGTTAATTTTCTCAACATATTTTATAAGCTGAAGTTTTTGCTTTATATGAAGCCTAAATTATCATTTATATCTGTTATGGTTAGTGCCTTCCAAGACCTGTCCTAAAAACTTCTGTTTACACCCGATTTACAAAAGTATTTTCCTTTGATTTCTTCTAAATACTTTGTGGGTTTAATGTATACATCTAGTAGTAGCTATCTCAAATAAAGTTTTCAGTATGATGTGCATTTGAGTGAAGAACTTTTAGTTTGTAATTAAAAACCTTTCCATTTGCTGTTGGTGTTTCATAGTGCTTTTACACAAAAAGCAATAGTTGTAATAGTGTGGTCCTATTTCCTATCTCTCTATTTCATTATAATATTTGCCAATTCTTATGGCAGTGCTACACTATGTACTCATTAATCAAGTATTAATTAGTAAGTCTGAAAGTCAAGTAGGATAAATACTCCAAAGTTGATTTTCTTTTCAAGAATGTTTTGACTATTGCAATTTTTTTACATTTCCATGTAAGTTTCATTTTGATTTTGATTTTGAAAATGCAAAAGACATCTTTAATTGGTTTAAAAGGAAAAAGGCATAGATATTTATGAAGACTCTTCTGATATTCTCATTCAGGTTTATGATTTTAATTACATATTTAATTTTTTTGGTTTTTAAATTGAAAAAAAAGTAAAGGGGCATATAGGGAGAGTTAGGATATGCATTTTGATATATATCAGAAAACTTTCCCCACAAAGTCTAATTATAAACCTTTACATATGCTATATTCAGTTTTTCTTCCCTAGAAGATTAGAATTTCTATTTTGTTCCCTGTTGAAATCTCTCCTTTTACAAATTTTCTTTTTCTGCTGATACATTAAAAAATCTTGAGGGGATTTATTTTATCCACATAAAATATTCATTTTACAGCTTCACAGCTACTCATGTTGAGTTCCGTTCTTTGGGGTTGTATAGACAAAAACCCTTATAAAGACAGCAGTGCGGTAGGTGGGGGGGAGGGGAGTATTGGGCGACTAAATGGTAATGGGAAGAATATAATAAAGATTAAATAAATAAATGAATTTGGCAAAACAGCAGGATACAAAGTCAATATCCAGAAATCAAAGGCATTTTTGTATACTAACAATGAATCAGCAGAAGCAGAAATCAAGGAAAAAATCCCATTCGATATAGCAAAAAGAAAAATAAAATATCTGGGAATAAACCTAACCAAGGAAGTAAAAGACCTGTATGCAGAAAACTACACAGCACTGAAGAAAGAAATCAGGGAAGACACAAACAAATGGAAAAATATACCGTGTTCATGGATTGGAAGAATTAACATCATCAAAATGTCCATACTACCCAAAGCAATATACATATTCAATGCAATACCTATTAAAGTACCAATGGCATATTTCACAGACATAGAACAAACACTTCAAAAATTTATATGGAACCATAAACAACCCCGAATAGCAGCTGCACTTTTGAGAAAGAAGAACAAAGTAGGAGGGATCACAATACCTGATATCAAACTGTATTACAAAGCCACTGTAATCAAAACAGCCTGGTACTGGCATAAAAACAGGCACATAGACCAATGGAACAGAACAGAGAGCCCAGAAATCAACCCAACTCTCTACAGTCAATTAATATTCGACAAAGGGGGCAGTAACATAAAATGGAGTAAAGATAGCCTCTTCAACAAATGGTGTTGGGAGAACTGGACAGCTACGTGCAAAAAAATGAAACTTGAGCACCAACTTACACCATACACCAAAATAAATTCAAGGTGGATAAAAGACTTAAATATAAGCCGTGACACCATTAAAGTCCTAGAGGAGAACATTGGCAAGAAAATCTCAGATATTCCACACAGCAACATTTTTACCCATATGTCCCCTAGAGCAAGGAATATAAAGGAAAGAATAAACAAATGGGATCTCATCAAGATAAAAAGCTTCTGCATGGCTAAAAAAAGTACTAAATTAGCAAGACAACCAACTGTATGGGAAAACATATTTGCCAATGATACCTCAGACAAGGGTTTAATCTCCAAAATATACAAAGAACTTACAAGACTCTACTTTAAGAAGACATCTAACCCAATTAAAAAATGGGAAAAGGACTTGAATAGACACTTCTCCAAAAAGGACATATAGAATATCCAGAGACACACGAAGAGATGCTCAATATCGCTAGCCATCAGAGAGTTGCAAATTAAAACCACAATGAGATACCACTTTACACCAGTCAGAATGGCTATCATAAACAAAGCAACAAACAACAAATGTTGGAGAGGTTGTGGGGAAAAGGGGTCCTTAGTTCACTGTTGGTGGGAGTGCAGACTGGTACAACCATTATGGAAAACAGTATGGAATTTTCTCAGAAAACTAAAAATCGACCTGCCTTTTGACCCAGCAATTCCACTGATAGAATTATATCCTAAGAATCCTAAAACATCAATATCAAAGAACCTATGCACCACAATGTTCATAGCAGCACAATTTACAATAGCCAAGAGTTGGAAGCAACCTAGGTGCCTGTCAGTAAATGAATGGATCCAAAAATTGTGGTACATATACACAATGGAATTCTATGCAGCAGAGAGAAAGAAGGAGCTACTACCCTTTGCAACAGCTTGGATGGAACTGGAAAGCATTATGCTGAGTGAAATAGGCCAGGTGTTGAAAGACAAATACCATATGATCTCACCTTTAACAGGAAGCTAAACAACAAAACAAACAAACAAACAGAATAACAACAAAGACACTGAAATAGAGAACAGGGGGACAGTGACCAGAGGGGAGAGGGAAGGGAATTTAAGGGGGAAAAAGGGGAGGGATTTTGAGGAACAAGTATGAAAGACACAGGGGTGAGGACTGGGGGGGGAATGGGAGGGAGGTGGGGAGCAAGGGGCGGGGGGGGCTGGGATGGGAGAAACAGACAAAAAAACTGTACTTGAAAAATAACTAAATAAAAATTTTAAAAAATAAAAATAAAAATGACAGTACAAGAGGGGGAATAGATATTATTTAATGTATCAGTAAAAATGTAGCTATATTACCATATTAATTTGTTTTCTTGTTTTGATCATTAGATTTTAATACAATTGGTTTCTATTACAATAAATAAATAAATGATTAAATGAAAAGAAAGCAATATGTACAAAGAAGTTCTTTAAAATCACACTCCCATTACAATTAAGTGACCTATCCACTGTTCAATGACCTAGAAATACTCTGCCGCAGAATTCGGTCAAAAACTGACCCCATCCTGAACACACAAGGGGCGTTCACTTATTAAAACACCTACTCTGTATAAAGTTTAAAATGATCTTGTCAATTTTTACCCCCCAAAAAGTTTCAGACAACTGATTGCTTTGTGTTGAATCTTTAATTCATTTGAGGTTAATTGACAAATTAACTCATTGGATTTTGCAATCCATGGGTATAGTACATCTCGTAACTCATTCATGTTCATTAATTTGCTTCAGCAGTCTCGTTTTCACTGCAGAGATCTAATGGTTATTTTTTAATGTGTTTTTTAGCATAGACTTTCATAGTTTTGTAAAGAGAATTTTCTGAATTATCCTTTTTTTCCTATTTGCTGCTTGTGTAGAAAATACACCTGAGTTTTGCACATTTAGCTTATTCTTCTGACATTGGTAATATTCCTTATTAGTTGTAATGGTTGTTTTGTAGACTTCTTAGGATTTTCTTTATAAATAATCATGGCATCTCTAAAAAGAATTTTACTTTTTTCTCAATCTGTATGCCCTTTGTTTTTCTTGCCCTTTCTTTTTCTTATTCTACTGAGAAAATCTTCCAGTAAAATATAAAATAGAAGTAATGTGAATATTCTTCCTCTGTCCGCAACATTATATTAATACAGTCAGTGTTTCACTATAAAATGTGACATTAGTTATAGTATTTTAATAGATTCTGCAGTTTGCATCATGACTCGGCCTTGAATTTTATGAAATGTTTTTCTGTATCCACTGAAATACTCATGATTTTTTTATTTAGTCTCTTAGTATGATGGATGATAATGATTAACTTATAAATGTTAAACCAATCTTGAATTTGTGTAAATGAAACAACAAAGCAACATGCTCATAATGTATCACTCTTTTTATACATTACAGGATCATTTAAATAACATTTTAAAAGAATGGGGAGGATGTTAATTTATAGCTTTGTGTTTTGCTCCTTCTGTACTGTGGCTCTGCTACCAGCATAAGATCCGCCAGGGAGGGTCCTCTCCTCTTCTACTTAGTGACGGACTTTCGTAGGACTGATATTATTCCTTTCTTAAATGCTTAGTAGCATTCACTACTGAAATCCTATGGCCTCTAGTTTTCTTTGTGGAAAAGTTTTTAATAGCAAATGTATACATGATAGATGTAGAGCTACTCAGATATTATAATTCATTTTGTGTCAATTTGTGTAAGTTTTCTTTTTCAAGGAATTTGTCCATTTCATCAGTGTTGTAGAATCTGTTGGTGTATTTTGTATCTTTTAATGTTGTACCACAGGTTCTTGTGACATGGTTATTACTTTTTAATCTTTTTAGTATTTGTTCTTCAGATTGGGTTATTTATATTGGTCTGTCTTCCATCATCTTCCTTCTTTTGGTTTTCTTTTGCTTTAATTGTCACCATTTTGATATTTACTTTTATTTAGTGAATTTTATACTTCAGGTATTATATTTTTAACAAAATAAACAAACACTCATGATAAAAATTTTGTTTTTATTATTTAGCAATGTTATTTGTTATATAAGAAGTAGATAAAACCTCAGCCCATAACCCCAGAAGTGAAGAAATATCGTTTTGAAAAAATTTTAAATCTACTCAGTTTCTATTACAAGCCTCTGCCACCAGGTGGGAAAGCTAATTTCAGTCATTCAGCAACTTCTGCGCCCTTTTCCAAGGATTATTTTTATGTTATAGGGGCTTATGGGTACCAAAGAAAAGAGAAAGTTATTGCATCCTTGGACTAATAGGAGAAGCAAGATCTAGTTTGCATGATTGTAGGATGAATAGAAATTGGAGGTGAAGAGGTAGATAATATCAGTCAATATTTTGGAATACTATCTCACCACATATGTTTGGTGTTTATATATTTATAATATTGTTTTCATTTAGGTATTTACTAATTAATATTTTTCTAACAATTTATAAATGAAAATCAGAGTACAAATATATATTTATTATATATATATAATTACAGGTGAGACTTTAACAGATTGCATTCTAGTTATCTCATTTCTAAAAAGTTATGCCCAATAGTGTTCTATGCAGTTTTGATGCACATTTCAAATAAAAATGGTTGGTAACATAGGCCATCTTTCTAATCCAAGACATAATGCTGAATTGTGAGACAGGCATCTCTAGAACTAGGAAATTGATTTTTTCCATCATGAATAAATGTTCAAATACTTTGATTATATTCTTTGTTAGGCTCTATATGTGAAGGTCTAAATATTAGACACATATACTAGGTATCTAATTATATTACACATGTAATATTTATTAGAGAGCCTAATGGATTTATTATTATCCTTTTGTAAGTTTTCTTTTTTTAATTTTTTAAATTTATTTATCTTTAGAGGGGAAGAGAAGGAGAGAGAGATATATCAATGTATGGTTGCCTCTCATGCATCCCGTGCTGGGAACTGGCCTGCAACCCAGGCATGTGCCCTGACTGAGAATCAAACCGCGATCCTTTGTTTTGCAGGCCCGTGCTCAATCCACTGAGCTACACCAGCCAGGGCTTGTAAATTTTCTTATTTCTAAGTATTTTCTGTCTTTAAAAATCGCCTTTCTTTATTTCAGTATCCTATGTATTTTATTCAATAAAGACTTCTCCAAACTGTCCTTACCATGAGAAAATGGTAGCAGAGGGAATTTTTGGAATGAGGATAGAGAAATTAAAACTTTTGAAGTTAGTTTCTTGCATGAATTGCTATGTTTAAAAATGTGCCATATCTGGAAAGTCTCTGAATTACTTAACTTTTATAATGCAGTTGATTTCAACTTGGTTTTGGGGAGCAATCAAAAACCATCTCCTTTATATGAAGCACAGGGAGAAACCAAAGAAAAAGGCAGAGCGCTCCAGGCTGGTGGGCGGCAGGTTAATAAGCAAGGGAGCTTACAAGGTTTGTCTTGAGTGACCTCAAAGACTTCAAATGAGTAGTTTTCTACACCCACTTGCTAGAATCCTAAAAGCTATGGAGAAGCCCTGAGTCAGACGTGTACACAGGGTGGTCTTCACTGAGTTCTGTTACATACCCAACTCAGGCTGTCTCAATACCACATTTCTGTCTCAAGGTTGTGCACTGGAGCAGTTTCTGGGAGCAGGAAAGGCAAGTGAAACACACAGGGTAAGTATGGGGAGGCAATGAGGCGCCTCAGTGATCAGGGCCCAGCTCGGTCAACTAGCAGTCCTGTTTCTGATGACCTCCTCCAACAGTATGGTATTCCTGTTTCGGTGACCACGGAACAGCAGCCAGAACAGACTAAGGTCCGTTGTTCATGGTTTCTGTGCTGTATACAAGCGAGTCATTAAAACTTTGCTTAAAGGGATGAAATTTTGGAAGAGCTTTGTTGAGTTAACTAAAATTTTAACAATGTATCGTGTCAACGGAGCTATTGTTTTCTTTGCTCTCAGTCCCATTATCAACAAAAATGGGAGCCAAGTTAACTATGTGATCCCAAGATCTTCTCTGGCTGCAAAAGTATTTGATTCTAACAAGTAATTAAAAAATAACCAACAGTATTAAGGCAGTTAATAAATATCAAGGGACATGGTGTGTATATTGCACTATCCAAAGAATCTTTGTTTATAGTAATCATGTCTGACTTGTGATGGTGAATCAGCAGCATTTTTATGTTAAATTGTGCTTGTTCATTGAATGATTCATTGAGGGCGCAGGTGCAATGGCCCCACACATGCGTAAATTTCACATTTGCATTTCAGGTCCTCGACTAAGCATAATCCTCCTCTCTATCCTCTCCGGTGAATTATTAATTACTGATTTTTTTATGTCTTTACCTGCTGTGTATTGTTTGCAAGGTTGGCAATAAATTCTGCATATCCTTATAACTCATATACGAGTAAATGGGTGGGAATATCGTAATGAAATCATTTAGGTTCCAAACACTGGATAGAAGCATATGTTTTCATATCAGCCTCACAGTTTCAGGGCACTTTTGCATACATGGGAGACTCTGCTTTATTTTGTTGCATCACATTGCAAAATAACCTTAGCTGTTATCCTTCAAGGACTCAGGTGCTGAGTCATTAGCAGCTATGCAACAGATCAGAATTGCATTACAGCTGCACAGCTACAGACCAAGGGTAATCCAAGATCTGTCGGGCTTAACATCGGCATCTGGACAACTCCTCGGCACTTGCCTGAAAAGAGAGGTAATTTGAGAATTTTGAGCTAAATTCCCTCAGGATGACTTCTCCAGATGATTTTTTACTTTTATAATGCAAATAGAAAGGCACGTGAAAATAAGCAGTGTTCAATTAAAATAGAGAACAAACATTTGTGCTTACATCTTCCAAAATTGGTCATTTTATAATGAAATGCACTTGGGGAATATTTAGGTCGCTGACAACTTGGATATAATTATAATAGTAATAGTAACTGTTCTAAAAAATTAAACACAAAGTGGCATCTATCAGAATTAGAATCAGGAAACTGAGTTGCATGAAATTGAAACTAGAGAAGTGTGCCCGGCCGTCCAGACTCTTGAAACCACCTCCTAACTGTCCTGCCTACTTCCCTCCCACCCTCCCCCTGACGGTACTCCTAGCCACATCCCTGAAACCCATGTTCTTCCCAATAGTCCAAAGGATTTGGGGGAAATCAGATCAAACATCTCACAGAGACGCCAGAATGGTTTCCCACTGCATTTGGAATGAGTTAAAAAATGTCTTCATGGCCCATGAGAACTTTCACGACAGGATTTCCCTCATGGACCCAGTCCCCATCCACTCCTCTCTCCTCCACATTTCAACCTCACTGGCTTGCACATGCCACATGCATTTCTTCTGTGCTTGCTAAGCCTGTTGCCTAGGGTGCCCTGCCCCTGAACATGGATCTTCTAGTGACTTTTCCTTTTAATCGGTACTTTATTTTACAGCAGTGTTTGGTTTACATGAGCAGACCCAACCAATCAGTGGAGCCCATGACCCCAACTCCATTAGTCATCACGACTAATGATTTTTCCCTACATACCTGGTCCCCTAGGAGCCATCAGGGAGATGGGGCTTGGAGTGCTGGCACACCTGTGTCTCCAGGCTTGGCACCATTCCTTAAGTTTAAAAAGAAAATGAGAAGAAAGCTTAGAGAGTTCTCATATACCCCCTCTCCCTCCGCTCTTCCCTGGCACCTCCATATTTTTACACAATTTCCCCTATTATTAACTGAAGTCTATAGTTTGCATTGGAGTTCATTCTAGTGTTGTACCATTCTATGCTTTTCTTATGACAGATACATGATGTCAGGTATTTGTCATTACAGTATTATACAGAATAGCTTCTAAAATGCCCCTGTGTTCCACCTACTCAATTCTCCCTTCTTCCTTCTCAAACCCATGGCAACCACTGATTTTTTTTACTATCTCCATAGTTTTAACTTTTCTATAATGTCATCTTGTGAGAATCATACAGTATATGGCTTTTCAGAGTAGCTTCTTTCATTTAGTAATATGTATTTAAGGTTTCTCTATGTCTTTTCATGGTTTGATGGTTCATTTCTTTTTATTGCTGAATAACATTTCATTGTCTGGGTGTACAACAGTTCTTTCACCCATTCACCTATTGAAGGACATCTAGGCTGCTTCCATGTTTTGGCAACTGTGAGTAAAGATGCTATAAACACCTGTGTGCAGGATTTTACGTAGGCATAGATTTTCAACTCACTTGGGTAAATACCAAGGAAAATGGTTGCTGGATCATATGGTGAGAGTAGGTTCAGTTTTGTAAGAAACTGCCAACACATCTCCTGAAGTGTCCGTACCCTTCCACATTTTCACGAGCACAGAATGAGAATCTTTTTGCTCCACAGCCTCACCAGCATTAGCTGTTGTCAGTGTGATAAATTTTCATCGTTTTAGTAGGTATGTAGCAGTATTTCATTTTTGTTTTAGTTTACAACACCAGTATGACATATGATAATGAATATTTTTATATAGTACTTATTTCCCATCTGTATATCTTCTTTGAGTGTCTGTGTAGACCTTTTGCATGTTTTTAAAATCGGGTTTTGTGCTCTTACTGTTGAGGTTCCAGAGTTCTTTGTATATTTTAGATACAAGTTCTTTATCTGATATATAGTTTGCAAATATTCTCTCTTGGTGACTTATCTTATTCTTGTTTTTAAAAATTAATTTTATTGTCTTTTTGTTCTCTTAAAATGTCATTCCCAGAGTAGAAGTTTTTTTTTATTTTAATGAAGTCCAACCTCTCAATTTTTCCTTTCATGTACAGTGCTTTTGATGTTGTATCTTAAAAATCATCACCATATTCAAAGTCAGCTAGACTGTCTCCTATGTTATATTATAGAAATTTTACACTTTCTCATTTTACATTTAGGTATATGACCCATTCTGAGTTAACTTTTGTGCAAGTTCTAGTGGCTTTTTGTAGCTCCTTCTCCTCATTTGTGTTCTCATTTTAATGTCACCCCCTCGTGGAGGCCCTTCCTGATTCTACCAGCTAAAAGGGTTCCTCAGAACCAATCACTCACTAATCCATTATCCTGCTTTGTACCCAACATTATCACTACCCGAAATCATAGTGTCCTGAACTTACCTGCATGTTTACTTTCTCTTTGTCTAGAAACCAAGTTGCATGGGTGCCAAGACTCAGTCCTTCTCTTCCTGTGCTCTGTCCCTAGTGCCTAACGTAATGCTTGGCACACAGTAAGGACGAGGCAGATATCAGGTGACTAAATAAAAGATAGGAAATATACTTAACCAGACTCTTAATTACATCACGAAATATGAAAGACCTTGATGGTCCCCACAATGAATAAGAACAGGACATTTACAGAAATGAAGACAGAAGAATGATCAAGATGAGAAGAAAAGCACAGTTTGTTTTGTTTTGTTTTTTTCTGCCTGTAACATGAATTAAACCCAGGAGAATCTAGAATACGGTGCCTAGTGAAGAATGTGACTCTTAGGGAAGTTAAATGGTTTGCATGGAAGTGTTCGGAGTCCCTGGTCAATCGCCAATAGATTTTATTTTTAGAGTAGGTCTATTTAATCACTGAACAGTCAATAGAAGACTCAGATAGATTGCTTTTCCTTTCCACAAAATGTGCATTAGCTCTGACTAATTTTAGCTAAGGTTTTATTAAGCAATAATGGAAAAGAATGTATGTATAATCTGGATTAGATTAAATGATAAAGTCTATTTTCCTCCTATATAAAAAAATAATTATGTGACCCAATCTTCATTTAGTCCCTACTAAATCTTACATTAAGGCAAAAGCCAGAGAGGATTTATAATTGTTTCCTTGGCTGCTGATGGGCCACTATAGAGAGATTTCTTGAGTTTTAAAAGTATAGTCAGGTTTGCCTGCCACAGACCAGAGAGATAAGTGCTTGGTTTATACTCTAGTCATTATAACCAAGGTATTAATGTATCTGTTGGGACCAGTTAGTCATAAACCTCTCAAATATTTTTTGTTATTTTTTATAGTGCACAACCTATAAAAATTGAATTTATTTTTGTCTCCCCTACTGATCTAATAATCCATCTTTCTGCACATTTTAATGAAGGTAGTGAGGGAGAAATATTTATCTTTCTATTGTTTAATAAAGTTCATTAATTCAACAATACTTATAGGGTGAACTACTATGTGACTAAAATGGCTCCAATCACCGTGTGGGCCACCAACAAACATGTGACACGTTTTCTCCATTCAAGAAGTTACTGTCTTTCAGGAGAAATAAGATTCAGATACCTAGAAATTTGAAAAAAACACCAAAAATGATACAAAATACCTGCTAATTTTTTAGTACTTCAACATGGACTAGTTTTATGTCCATTATTTTATTTAATTCTCTTAGTACATTTTGAAGATGTTATTGATGTGATTTTTAAATGGGCAAAAATATTATTTACTAGAAATTCAAGTAGGTTTTCTACTGGAACAAAAAATACTATAATAGTGCTTTAGGGAGTGGATGGGAGATGGCAAAAGGGGGAAGGAAATTCTGGTGGAAAATAATGTAGAGATAACCATATTATTCCAAGAAGAAAGAAGAACCAATGTGACTAAAAATAAATGAATGGCATTTTCATTTATTCTAAAAGTAACCAATAGAGAAATTGTGGCTTAAGAAATAGTCTGGACACACACACACACACACACACACACACAGTAAGAAAGAGAGAGAGAATATTCATTGTATATTTATGCATCGTTATATATACCATTAGCTTCTAGATTTCTTTAATGATATATGTCATGCAAGGAAGAACTGTATGGAACATTTCTTCCTATTCTATTCAGCAGTCATATTTTTTTTAAAAAAACAAGAGAGTGAGATGGGCAAATATTACTGATTGCTTTGAGTGACATACATGGTTCAACAAATTATCTACTCTATTTTTCAAGGGTGTTCAACCTGTGGGCTGTGGGCCACCTGCAGCCCAGGAAATCTGTGATGTGGCCCATCACAAAATCATAAATTTATTTAGAACATTATGAGATTTTGTGTGTGTGTGTGATTACATGCCACAATGTATTTAATGTGTGGCCCAAGACAACCTCTCTTCCAGGGTGTGGCGGGGAGATGCCAAAAGTCTGGGCACCCCGGCATCCCTAAAATTTGGTGTACTGTCATTGAAATGATAAAACCAATTTCTCACAATTGCATTTATTGACATTTTGCCAGAGTTTTAATTCATAGAAGGCTGCTGTTATAAATACAGCTGTTAAACATTTGCCTTTTCAATAAGATTTTTTTTCTGAGAACAACTTGGAAATATTTAAAACTCGCTTTAAATTTGAATTATAAGGGTGGACATTTCATGTTTTAGGGTTCCCGTTCAATATATGAAAAATAAAATGTGTATGTTTTCTGGTTAGGCATGAAAATTCTAAGTAAGCTAGCATGCCATTCTAAAAGGAACTGCCTAATATTGTCTTCCTGAAGAGAAAAAAATGACATTTTAAAACATTTTTATTATAAAATTTATAGCATTAAGATTTTTGTAGAGAAGAAAATATATCATGCCACCTCATTCCACCATCCAGATATGGTCATTGATCTCTGTTTTAGGTATTTCCTTCTGTTATTTAGATATGGCTCTGTTCTTTGCATGGTTATACCGGCTGGTATTAGTGAACATAGAATTGTGTGTTTTTGCACTAACATGTATGTTTGTTGCTTAAATAAGTTACATTACTATTGAATTAGTTAAATGTCTGTATTTTCTTAATCTTGCATTTTTATTTCCTGCAGTAAATTTCATATACAGTCGTGTTCACCAAACTATTTCAACTTACTCTACACCAAAACTGTGAATTGTAATGCCATAGGAATTATATTGCATGCACTTTATTGATTTGAGCTATTTACTGGGGTGGGAGGGGTGTTAAAACATAGGTGATATAGCTATGAGAGAAGATTTTTTTCCAGGTTCTTCAAAAGGTGAAGAATTTTTCCCGAATGAAAATTCAGGACAAAGTAATTGCAGCAAAGAGAGTCTGTGAGAAGAATCTGTCTCAAGCACTTAAGCTGAAACCAAAAGCCCAAATATTGACCCCAGAATCTTGAGGGGATCTCTTCTCCACTGTTGACTTTAAAATTAACAATTGGTGAAGAAGCTTATCCTGATATGTTTGTTTAAGGGCAAATGTTATTTTATGATCTAGATCCTAAGATAAATCAGTGCTAGAGAGAGAACTTAGAAGAGAGAAATAAAATAGTATTTGACATTCAGGGCCATGACTATCAATATGTTTAGTCTCATGGCTTTTTCCTCCGGTTGAGCTTGCAGTATCTTTCGGATGAGAGCTCTGTCCTGTTTACCAGCGTGTCCCCCAGAGCAGCAGGTACAATATCATGCACTGAAAAATGTCTTGAAGTGAATAGCGTTCCAGTGGAGTTTACCTACCCACATAAATATTCAATTGGCAAATTAGACTTGAAATGACAGTGTTATTGAACGTTGGCTGCATTTTAACAACTGCTCTGTTAACTCATCTGCATAGTCTTTGTTCAAGTATGTTACAGTTCATAGCTTCCTTTTCAACCATAGTCTAGACATATTTAAAAAGTAAGAAATGAAGTCCTTCGTGGGTATTTTTACCTTCATAAAAACTGAGATATTAAAGTTGTTGGTTGATAATGGGGGAAGGGTCTTCGGATATGAGTTATCTTTCTGGATGCCGGTCTGAGGATCCTGTCACTCTCTGTTTCCAACATATGACACTTACTATAAAACCACACTTTTCAAAATGACACACAGGAGCTGCTGTGATACGACACCAGACTACCTGTCCTGTTCTTAATCTCCAATCTACCTACCTCTGTCAACAATATTTGCTGTCTTTCTAATCCCAGAATTTTTCACCTCTGTGACATCCTAGAGCTTTTCATTTGCTTTCCTATCTGCCAGGGATGTTCATCCTTTGACTAGTCCTGGGGCTGATCTCCCTAGTCTAGCAGTAAGTATCTCCATCTTATCTAAAGTAGCTGCTCACTAGAACTGTTTGCTGTCATAGCACCAATTTATTTCTTTTATAGGGCTTATCATGATGATAATCACGTTCATCAGCTACTTTCTCCAACAAAGTATAAATCCCGTGGGTACAGAAACTTTTTTTTACTGTTTTATCTGATATAACAGTACCCAATAGAACTTTTTCTATCATTTCCTCCAATATAATAGTGCCCAAATAATCAAGTAAAATGCAGAAATGTAATATTCTGTAACTTAATATAAACAACAAATTAATTTGAAGAAGAGTCATAATTCTGAAGCTCTTTCACATTCTTGTTTGTCTTTTATTTTATTTTATTTATTTGTCTTTAGAGAAGAAGGGAAGGAGAGAAGGAGAGAAACATCAATGTGTGGTTGCCTTTTGTGAGTCCCCTGCTGGGAACTGGCCTGTAACCCAGGCATGTGCCCTGACTGCGAATCGAACCATGATCATGTGGTTCACAGGCCCGCACTCAATCCACTGAACTATGCCAGCCAGGGCTACATTTTTGTTTGTCTTGAACCAGTTACTAGATTTTCTTCCATGGTGTGAGCCAGCCAAGCTGCATTATTATTAACAATTGAAGCTCTAAGATATATGAAATTAGATTTTCTAAAGCTAATGATAGAGATAACATAGATTTTTGCACTTTATTTTTATTAAGAAAAAAACCCTAAATTTACTTTTAAATTTTTTGAATGTAGTAGGTGCCTTATAATATCAAGTATTTTAAATTTCATATTTACATCAACTTTAACAATTAGCTTGAGCAGTATTTCATAAAATTGGAAGGCTTTTGAGAAGTTATTACTTCTAATAAGTTGAAAGAAAACAATCATTTCAAACAATATATTAAAACTTTATTAAAATAAATCCTAGGAGACCAAAATAATAGTAACAGCCAGATTTAATTTTATAGGAATTGTGGTGAGCTTAACAAGTCTAATGGTTGAACTTTGAAAAGTTTTTACTGTGTACATGATTCTAATAGTATCTACCACACTTCAAAGGAAGTCAGTAAAATAATTTTGGATTAAATCAGGAAATTTGTCATTTTAATACACAGTGCTGTAGCATTGAGAATACTTCATAGACATGTTGAATTTTTCTTGCTTTCCTTTGAAAATTTTGTATGATACAGTATCATTGCTGTCTGTGTACATTGTTAAATCATAATTAATATTTACAATATGCTTTTTTTCCTTTTTAAAAATTTTTATGTAATTATTTTTCAAGTACAGCTTTCTGTCTATTTCTCCCAGCCCATCCCGCCCTGTGCTCCCCACCTCCCTCCCATTTCCATCCTTCTCAGTTCTTGTCCTTGTGTCCTTCATACTTGTTCCTCCAAATCCCTCCCCTTTTTTCCCCTTAAATTCCCTCCCCTGGCTGATGTAGCTCAGTGGATTGAGTGCGGGCCTGTGAACCACATGATCACGGTTCGATTCCCAGTCAGGGCACATGCCTAGGTTGCAGGCCAGTTCCCAGCAGGGGACACATGAGAGGCAACCATACATTGATATTTCTCTCCCTCTCTCCTTCCTTTCCCCTCTAAAGATACATAAATACAATATGCTTTTTAAAACATGGCACAGGGTAAGGAATAGTGTTAGCCTTCTCTGGCTTAATACAAACTCAGCATCCAAGTTTTAGAGCTGCAAAGGATCACAGAAATCTTGTAGTCTAACCCTTTGTTATATAAAGGCCACTTTTGAGGCCAATTTAAATAACTAGCTTAGGATCTGAAGAATAGTTAGTGGCAGAGCTAAAACCAAAGTTCAAGCCTCATCATATTCACTCCAAAGCTCTGTGAGACATTATGCAGGCTGCTTCAACTTGATATATGCACGGGAGCATAATGGATTCTCTAAATAGGTTGAACAAGCCTTTACTCTGCACTGACAGATTAGTTGGGAGAAGACAAAAAGGATCACACAGGTTCAGATGAAAAATTGATAGGAGCCACCATCTAAATCTGATGCTGACTCAGAATGAAATGAATAGATGACAGCAACCAATACTCTAAAACATGTGTATATGGGAGAGAGAGATACAGCCTAGCAAAAGCATGGACATATACAAAGGGTGATTGTTAAAAAGTATTAAAAACTCCAGTGTGCACTGGTCTCCTGTCAGTAAATTGATGTTCCTCTGCTTTCCTGGCTGGATAGTAGGTTTGTCTTGCCTTCATTGGTTCTTTCATTGCATTATTTTCATTATTAAGTATGTGAAGCTGTTTTCTTGAGAGTATAAGGACTGGAGTTAATTCTTGTTCTTTTTTGGCTTGATAATAATATCAACAACAACAAAAGAATAGTAAATAGCTATAGGATGCTAAATAAATGCCTGCTACAAAGTAGCACTATATAACATTTTACATATTTTCACTCCTTTCAATGCTTTAGATATTTTTAAATAGATTACACATTTGAACTCTTTTAACTGCCACAACATTGACAAATTGGGTGCTTTTATTATCTCCATTTTACAGATGGGAAAAGTGAGGAAGATATACTAAGTTGTTACTATACCAACTGGTTAGCAGGATAAACTCAGGAGATTATATTCTCAACCATTTAAAAAATGTGTAAACTTAGCTTTTTAAAAAGAGGTTTGACATGTTGGCCAAAACTGAAAAAGGTTGCTTTCCAAACTGATCCTTTCTGCTGATATTGGCAGGATTTTTGCTGCCCTGATAGTTCCCACTTAATGAACAAATTGCTTTAAGTACACATATACCACTATGGCAATAAGGATAAAGATATTTAGCGAATTTATTCCTCATCTGCATAATTCCAATGCTGCCTATTTGTACAAAAGCATTTTGAATTTAACCTGAAAAAATATAACACTTAAGAAATTAACATTATAAACTTAGAAAATTACTAGTGCAAAAAGGGGAACAATAAAATCAGTCATTTATTAAATAGCGCACAGTGGAAGCATTCATTATAATGTTGTTATAAAAACAATGAATAATCAAAATGTGTCCTATTGATTTGAGAGCTCTTCAGTAAGGAGGCGACCGCATTTAGCAATAAATACCATGCATGCATACATACTTATGTAAGGACTTTAATGGTCTATCACCTCATACAGCACTCCCTCTTTTTAGGGGGGGGTTATACCTAGTAGTGAATGTTCTGTAAAAGAATCTGCTCCATATGAAAAAACATGAAATAAATATTCCCTTCTAAGATATTAAAAAGCTTCAATATTTTATGTCATGTTGCTTTTTCTTCAACCCTCTGACTTGGTAAACATCATCAACCCACCAAAGCCAGTTTAATTATCTCATCTCTGAAATTCTCTTTTAGTTTGATCTCTTTCTCCTTTGACTTTTCCAAGTACTGAAATCTATACACTACATTGAGCATTCAGTTATGTGGTATTTGTGCTGTTAATTATTGATTCCAACTGCTAGTCTGTGTGTATTCAATATACACACCTTGAAGGCGGTGTCTGTCGTGGGTTTATTTAACGCAACAACACCTACTGCAAATCTATAGGTAAGAGACTCCCAGGAGCACCCCCCAGTCCGTTTGTCCCATCAAAAGTGGTGCATACTGAGTTTGATCCACAAGGCAATATAGGAGGCTCCTGAACTCACCAACTCCCACGGACACGTGGAATCTACTGCTATACACAGAACAATTCTCTGTGAACGGCATTCAGAAAACAGCTGGGTGACTCCTATACAGAGGTGAATGAGAAAATACCCACATCCAAACAGTTAGGGAAAGGCTAACATGTCTCTCCCGATAAACCTCATCCCCAGGACAGAAACATAAAATGAGGAGGGAACTCACCACTCCCAGCTTCTTCCCGAGAAGCAAAAGATGTGGGCCCTATATTTAGCATCTCAGCTTTTAAGATGCCCATCTGAGGACACCCTTTCCTCTCAAAGCCAACAGGACTTGGTTCCACAAAACCCACAAGACAATAATAGCGTCTGGCTCTCAGAACTTTCTGTTCCCCCTCAGCCCCTCTCCAGATAATCAGTGTCTCCCTGAAGGAGCTTGTAAACATGTCTAGCTAGACACACTAAGAGAAAAGGAAAGAGGACTCAAACCAATGAAATTAAAAATAAAAGAGGAGCCCTGGCTGGTGTAGCTCAGTGGATTGAGCATGGGCCTGTGAAGCAAAGAGTTGCTGGTTCAATTCCCAGTCAGGGCACATGCCTGGGTTGCAGGCCAGGTCCCCAGTAGGGGAGACATGAGAAGCAACCACACATTGATGTTTTTCTCTCTCTTTCTCCTTCCCTTCCTCTCTCTTTAAAAATAAATAAAATAAAATAAACAAAATAAAATAAAAGAGAAGACATTACAACTAATACTACACAAATAAAAAAATCATGAGACTACTGTGAAAAATTATATTCCAATAAATTGGACAACTCAGAAGAGATGAATTCTTTCCTGGAAACCTCCGGTTACGAAGACTGGTTCATGAAGAAGTAGAAAATCAAAGCATAAGAAAGGTCGTGTGTGACAAGCCCACAGCTAACATTATGCTTAATGCTGAAAAGCGGATCACGTTAGGGAGAAGGGACATTTAACAAATACTGAGTCTCCTCAGCCATGGAGACACTGTGCCATTGCATTTGGGTAGATCATCTTTAATCTCTCCCAGTAATATTTTGTCATTTTTAATGTATAAATCTTGTGCATATTTCCTTCAATTTATCTAAAATTGTGTTTTGGATGCTATTTTAAAGGTATCATTTTTGAATTTCAAATTCTGATTGATTGATGCTAATATATAAAAATACAACTGATATTTTAGTATGACAATTTCATATTCCATGACTTTGATAAATGTACTTGTTAGTACTGATAGCTGTTTTATAAGTTCCATCAGATTTTCTACATAGATGATCATGTCATCTGCAACAGTAATTTTACTTCCTTTATTTAAAAAGAAATAAAGCTGAAAGCTTTTTCTCTAAGATAAAAACAAGGCAAGCAAGGATGTCCACTCCCACCACCTTATTCCAACATAGTACAAGTAGCCCTAGCCAGAGCAACCAGGCAAGGTAAAAACATAAAAGGCATCCAAACTGGAAAGGAAGAAGTAAAAATATCTCCAGGTATGGATTACATGATATAATACATAGAATATAGAACATATAAAAGACTCTAATGTCTCCACCAAAAACACTGTTAGAAGTAATAAATTCAGTAAAGTTGCAGGATACAAAGTCAATATAAAAATGAGCTGCATTTTTATCACTATGAGAAAGGTAAATTAAGAAAATAATCTCATTTACAACTGCATCAAAAAGAATTAAACACCATTCTGACCGGTGTAAAGTGGTATCTCATTGTGGTTTTAATTTGCATTTCTCTGATGGCTAGTGATATTGAGCATCTGTTCATGTGACTCTGGATCCTCTGTATGTCCTCCTTGGAGAAGTGTCTGTTCAAGTCCTTTGCCCATTTTTTAATTGGATCGCTTGTCTTCTTAGAGTGGAGTCATGTAAGTTCTTTGTATATTTTGGAGATTAAACCCTTGTCTGAGGTATCATTGGCAAATATGTTTTCCCATACAGTTGGTTCTCTTTTTATTTTAATACTGTTTTTTTTAGCCATGCAGAAGCTTTTTATTTTGATGAGACCCCATTTGTTTACTTTTTCCTTTATGGTCCTTGCTCTAGGGGACATATCAGTAAAAATGTTGCTGCTTGGAATATCTGAGATTTTCCTGCCTATGTTCTCCTCTAGGACTTAATGGCTTCATGGCTTATATTTAAGTCTTTTATCCACCTTGAATTTATTTTGGTGTATGGTGTAAGTTGGTGCTTGGATTTCATTTTTTTGCATGTATCATCTCACCTTTAACAGAAACCTAAACAACAAAACAAACAAGCAAGCAAAATATAACCGAAGACACTGCAATAGAGAACAGGCAGACAGTGACCAGAGGGGAAAGGGGAGGGAATTTCAGGGGAAAAGGGGAAGGATTCACAGGAACAAGTATAAAAAACACATGGACAAAAACTAAGGGGGGTGGAAATGGGAGGGAGGTGGGGAGAACTGGGGGGGGGGGGGGGGGTGAGCCGGGATGGGAGTAAAAGACAGAAAACTGTACTTAAAAAACAATTAAAATAAATAATTTTTTAAAAAAGAATTAAATACCTAGGAATACATTTATCCAAGAAGATGAAAGGTTTCTGAAACAATAAGACATTGCTGAAAAATAATTGAAGAAGACACAAGTACATGAAAAGATACTGCATGTTTATAAGTTGGAAAAATTAAAATGTTCATACTACTCAAAGCAATCTACAGATTTAATGCAATCCTTATTAAAATTATAATGACATTTTTACAGAAATACAGAAAACAATACTAAAATCTGTATAGAACCATTAAGAACCCTGAATACCCAAAACAATTTTGAGAAAAACAAAACTGAACACATCATGCGTCCTGATTTCAGGCTATATTACAAAGCTGTAGTAATCAAAACAACATGGCATTGTGGTAAAAGTACACACATAGATCAATGGAATAAAATAGAGAACCCAGAAAGACCAGAAATAACCTCACATGTATATGGTCAATTTATTTATGGCAAAGGAACCAAGAAAGGTTCCTTTTGCATGCTTTCATGCAAAAGCATGAAACTGGACCCCTATCTTACACTTTACATAAAAATCAACTTAAAATAGATTAAAGACTTAAACAAAAGTCCTGAAAGCATAAAACTCCTAGAAAAATATAAAAACATAGGGAATAATTTCCTTGGCATTAGACTCGATGATGATCTTTTTGTATTTGAGACCAAAATCAAAGGCAACAAAAACAAGTATAAACAAGTGGGACGATATCAAACTAAAAGCTACTTCACAAAAAGAAGCAACCTACAGAACAGAAAAAAATATTTGCAAATTATATATCTCATATATCCAAAATATATAAGTAACTCACACAACTCAAAAGCAAAAAAACAAGCAACCTAACTTAAAACTGAGCAGGAAAGCTGAATAATCAGTTTTCCAAAGAAGACATACAAATGGCCAGTAGGCACGTGAAAAGGTGCCTAATTTCACTAATCTTCAGGGAAATGAAAATCAAAAGCATAATGAGATTTCATCTAACACCTGTTAGAATGGCAGTCATCAAAAGGACAAAAGACAGTGTCGATAAGGATGGGGAAAAAAGGGAGCACTTATGTACTCTTGTCAGTGGCAGTGTAAACTGGTGAAGCCATTATAGAAAACATTGTGGAGGTTCCTCAGAAATTAAAAATATAACCACAATATCATCCAGAAGTCCACTTTAGGCATAAATGTAAAGGAGATGAAAATGGTATCTTAAAGGGTAGATGCACTCCCATGTTCATTGCAGCATTATTCCAAGGTATGGAAACAACCTAAATATTTATCAATAGATGAATGAGAAGAATTATAGATACACATACATAGAGTTATTTATGCACAAACATGAAATATTCAATAATGAGGAAGAAGAAAATTCTGCCATTTGCAACATGGATGGCCTTGATAGCATTACGCTAAGTGAAATAAGCCAGAAAAACTCAAATAACATTTTTTATAGAACTAAATAACATTAAAAAAATAATAATGATGCCAACTTGTTCTTACGTTCCTTGACATAGTGCTTTGGAGTTATTAAAAATGATTGATAAATTCATGAAAGTATTAATACTCCTTGTAATAAGCTAATGGTGGATCACCTTGAATCCCATCCTTTTCTTGTTTCTTAAATTGAATTGTAACTTCTTTGAATTATTGTGTTTTTTCATTATTTTAGAATTACTGAATCACTTAGGAATTAAGGCTAGAAAGGTGAATTTAGTGATTAATAAATACAGCGTTTTGGAAAGGATGTTCTAAATCATGTATACATTTTAGTATAAGATTTCCTACATCTCATGATTATATCCACAAAAATCCACATTTTAGTTATCTTACTTGTCTTTTCTCCTTACATATTCAGTAATGCCAGTACTTTGCACAATCCATTGTTACTTTTGTTAAGCATATTTTATTGATTATGCTATTGGGACAGTTGCCCCAATTTTTTTCTCCCTTTTATCTCCCCTCCACCTTCCATCCCCCTCCACTCTCCAGTATTGCCCCCCCACCCTTAGTTTATGTCCATAGGTTATACATATAAGTTCCTTGGCTTCTCTGTTTTCTGTACTATTCATAACCTCTTCCCATCTATTTTATTCCCACCAATTATGCTTCTTATTCCCTGTACATTTTCTCCCTTCTTCCCCTCTCCCTCCCCACTGAAAACCCTTCATGTGATCTGCATTTCTCTGACTATGTTCCTGTTCTAGTTGTTTGCTTGGTTTTTGTTTTTGTTTTTGTTTTTTAGGTTCATTTGTTGATAGTTACAAGTTTGTTGTCATTTTACTGTTCATAGTTTTTTATCTTATATTTCTTAGATAAGTCCCTTTAACATTTTATATAATAAGGGCTTGGTAATGATGAATTTCTTTAACTTTACCTTATCTGGGAAGCACTTTATCTGCCCTTCAATTGTAAATGATAGCTTTGCTGGATAGAATAATCTTGGATGTAGGTCCTTGCCTTTCATGACTTTGAATACTTCTTTCCAGCCCCTTGTTGCCTATAAGCTTTCTTTTAAGAAATCAGCTGATAGTCTTATGGGCACTCCTTTGTAGATAACTCTCTCTTTTCCTCTTGCTGCTTTTAAGATTCTTTCCTTATCTTTAATCTTGGGTAGCTTAATGATGATGTGCCTTGGTGTGTTCCTCCTTGGGTCCAATTTCTTTGGGAGACTCTGAGCTTCCTAGACTTCCTTAAAGTCTATTTCCTTCACCAGATTGGGATAGTTTTCCTTCATTTTTTGTTCAAATAAATTTTCCATTTCTTGCTCTTGCTCTTCCTCTTCTCCTTCTGGCACCCCTGTGATTTGGATGTTAGAGTACTTAAAGTTTCCCCATAGTTTCCTAAGCCTCTCCTCATTTTTTTTGAGTTCTTGTTTCTTTGTTTTGTTCCAGTTGGATGTTTATTTCTTCCTTTTGTTCCAAATCATTGATTTGAGTCCCAGTTTCCTTCCCTTCACGGTTGGTCCCCTATATATTTTGCTTTAATTGACTTTGGGTAGCCTTCACTTCTTCCTTCATTTTGAGACCAAGCCCAGTCAGTTCTGTGAGCATCCTGATCACTGGTGTTTTGAATTCTGCATCAGATAGGTTGTCTATCCCTTGTGGCTTAGCCCTTTTTTTTTTTTGAGTTTTGATCTGTTCTTTCATTTGGGCTATATTTCTTTGTCTTGGTGCCCCTGTTATGTTGTAAGAGGGTGGGGCCTTAGGTATTGGCCAGGGCAGGGCAGCCCTGTTATGTTGTGGTGCTATTTGTGCGGGAGGGGTCAGAGTGGAAACAACACCGTTGGCTCGCTCCACTCTAGCCCTCCTTTTCAATGAACTCTCTTGAGAGACTGGGAGTTTCTCCCACTGTCATAACCCCCACAGTGTTTTACAGCTATCTTTGAGTCTTTCGTTTCCAGATCAGCCAGCCCCACCTCACCTGCGAGTTCTACTGCCTTGCCACTCGTCCTTCTGCTCAGATGCCCAGCTCCCTTATCCATCCCTCCTGTAGGTCTGGGTGAATGTGCCTTTAACTCCTTGGTTGTTGGAGTTCCATGCAGTTTGATTTTCTGGCACTTCTGATTGTTTATTGTTTTAAAATTGGTTGTTATCCTTCTTTTGGTTGTGCAAGGAAGGGAAGCATTTCTACCTAGGCCTCCATCTTAGCTGGAACCCATGCTGTTACCTTTTAAACCTCCTTCTATTAATTTTATTAGTCAAAATGTTGACTTTGAATGATTGCTAAGCTTTACTCATATAGGCACTGAGAACATCTAAAATTAAAAATAGCTTTACTCTTCACTTTTTGTTTCTTTTAACTTTTCACTATTATCAAACTTATCAGTGACTTTTTTCAGTATTCCATTATAGGAAAAGCATCATGAAATAAAATATATGCTGACAGTTCTAAGATTTATTATTGTATTTGATATATTCACATTTTGAAGAGTGATGTTTCACAGTTAAATGAATACAAAGAGATTAAATCTTTCTACAAGGAATTAATCCTCTCAGAGTGGTATCCTTTATCCAGCACAGTTCGATTGGACCATAATTGGGTGTGGACTCTCAGAGATTGCAACACTTTTCATCTGTTCATCTAGGTAGAATTCTTTTGGTCTTAATATCTTAAAATACTGATTTTTCTGTCTAATCATTACAAGTGAATGCATTCACATCAGAGCATTTCAATAGAAGTATCAACACCAATAGAAAATTACATTTTGGAAGTAGATTTGATTCATGTACTTGAAAAATCAGTGTGTGTGAAAATGTAAATGTCAAATTTTAATGCATATTAGCTTCAAGTGTTTCAACTCACATGCCAACTAAAGTTCCGGGAGAACCTGGCTCTAGTTCTATCAGTGAGCATCTGTCCACTTGAGTTAATAACTTGCCATCCATCAACCATGACTATGGGTGCTCTCCAGCCTGAGTCAAGAGCAAATCATGGATTAATCACAAAGACTCCACTAGAGACCCAACATTTGACTGTATATAGTCCATTCTTCCCTAGCTATAAACAGCCTACTACTTATATATATATATATATATATATATATATATATATATATATATATACACACACACACACACACACACACACACGTCTCTCCTTTCCCCAAAGAAAGGGAGTTTATCAAACAAGACATATGATGCTTATGTTTGATCTTACGAACTTTCCCAAGGTGCTTGTCTGACACCAAATACAACTCTTGGATTCCTGACTGTGTGACCAACATCAACTGCTCTAACACACATGTAATTATACTACCTCACAGAATGGAGAATGCTTGGTTCATTTCAGAATGACAGTTGTGTCCATATCCCTGTGTGGGCAATGGATCTAGTCCTGGGCATAGTACAATTTGCACAGGTTTGGTGAAATCAGGCCCATCAACTATGGCGAGGCTGGGGGTAGAAGGAGTGGCACCCAGACTCGGCATTCAGAGTCAGTTCACGTGCATGATAGAGAGTGTTCAAGTCCACCTCTTCACTGCATTTTTGAGAACAGATCTCTGCTTTCATCACTGCTTTCTAATAAACCATGCAGTTGACACCCAGCTAAAGAAAGCAGGCAGGGTATTTTATGGCTGATGAATCTGAGTGTTCAATGTATACTTTACAATAAATTTTCTGTGCATACCCATGTGTTGGGGAAATCAATTTAATTTTAAACTTATTCCATACTCTAATGAAACATTTTTTGTTTCTAACTAGTCTTTCTTAAGTATATTTTTTGCATCTTATGCATAATAAAAGATCTTTAAGGGATTTTGAATACTCTCCCTTCTTAATTTCTCCATAGCTGGAAAATAAGGTACGTGAAATCAGACCAGGCTGACCAATCTGTTGCCCATTCTCAAATAATTTTTTGGCCATGTTCAGTTAATTTTTCTTTTAAAGTTTCCCTTTAATTCAGCAACATTTTCCCCCAGTTTGGCCACATTTAAAAAATTTTTTTATTGTTCAATTACAGTTGTCCCCACCTTCCCCCCCTTACTCTCCTCCACCCTCCCCACCCCCACCTCCCACATTCAATGCCCCCGACGTTGTCCTTGTCCTTGGATCCTTTATACATGATCCTTGACTTGACACTTCCCTTCTTTCCCCCATTACCCCTCTCCCCGCTACCCTCTGGTTACTGCCAGTTCTTTATTTCCATGTCTCTGGTTCTATTTTGCTCACTTTTTTGTTTTGTTGATTAGTTTCCACTTATAGGTGAGATCATATGGTATTTGTCTTTCACTGGCTGGCTTATTTCACTTAGCATAATGCTCTCCAGTTCCATCCATGCTGTTGCTAAGGGTAGGAGTTTCTTCTTTCTTTCTACTATGTAGTATTCCATTGTGTAAAATTAGGCAACTTTAAAATATGATGCTGTCCAACAAATAATACACTCACTCTTTTGTGGTCATAATGCACAACTAAGCTCCTCAGTCTACACAGTATACTTAGTGACAATGTAAAACCTACCCTCATACCCCTCTTACTTTTTTTAAATAATAAAAATAAAAAAGAAATTGTTATTAGATGGAAGAGATTAATACTGTGTGCATTTAAAAATGAAGAATTGTAAACCTTCCAAGATAAAAGTGTTTCCATACTAATAAGTTGAATTATTCAAAGAAAAAACAATATTTTATATGGGTTTTAGTGTGTGCATTATTTCCTTTGCAATGAAAATGATCATGTTTAATGATGTGAATCATAATTTTTAACAGTTATGATAAATCTCTTAAACCCAAACTGAAAATTATGTGTCAGAGGCTCTCAAATTAAAAACAAAAGAAATACCCTCCCAGGATGAGTTAGTGATTTTTAGAAATGCATTATCTCTCAGTTTATGCACTTGAATGCCACTTGGTAAATTCACCTGCTGCAATAATGTGCACTTTGGTTTCATGCAGAGGTAAACATAGCTCATTATATCCTTTTAATAATTTGAATCCAAATGGCTATGGGGGGAATAATTTTTATCCTGAGTGAATTTGGTCGTATCTCCATGGTGTGCCTGCGCCTGACTTTTAGCCCTTTGCATAGAGCTCTCAGTACCACGTTTATTTCATATAGGGTTAGAACACTCCGGATCAGATCAAGCCTTCTATATGGGCTTGTGGGTGGAAACCTGTACATTGGCTTCTCTCCATGTGTTTGAGCCTGCTGAGCTGCACTGATTTCTAGAAATTTGACCATCCGCAGCAGTGATGTTCTATCACTTTATATATATGGAGCCAAAGGCATTGGGTTATTATTTTACTTGAATAGCAAGCCATGCTTAATATATGAGTGATTTAGACTTATTTTTTTAGGAGTATCATTCAGTTACCCTAACCAAAATGTATAATGTGGTGGAATACAATTAGCACCTCACTTCTGTGTGGACTTGGACTTCCCTTGTCTTGCTTTGAGGCGAATCACGAAGTTCATTTCCGCAGCTGCAGATCCTGCTAACAAAGCATTCAAGTCAGCTGACCCCCGTCAGAGCCAAGTGGAATATGAAAGCAACTCCTTTTTAAAGAAATCATAAGCAAAATAAATCACTCAGTTTAAAAAATATGACTACAACATAAAAAAAATAAATAAAACTACTTGGACATCTCTCGCTGCATCATTTTAAATGAACAAACTCTAGTTCAAATTGTTTCAAGTTAACAAAATGTATAAATTTTTAAAAGCCAGGTAACTCAAACCAAACATCTACTTTAATGAAATTTAATCTATGATCTGTGTAAGTGCCATCTTTAAGAAAATTAAAATCACCACCAATACTGTAAATATACATTTATTGTGCCACATACATTTGTTGGTTTAGCGAACAGTAATATGTGCATTCTTGAAAGGGCCTTTGTGAATTCAAAATTACTTCTTAGTTAACTTGAAGGAAATTTTCCCTAAATCTTTCTTTTATCCTCTGCCAAACAGTTCCCAAAGCTTCAATTACATTTTGTTATTTTGATATTTTCATAAGGTGTATTTTATTTTCTTAAGATTTTATTATTATTATTATTTATTTACCTTTAGAGGGGAAGAGAAAGAGAGAGTAAGAGAAATATCAATGTATGGTTGCCTCTCATGCATTTCCTGCAGGGAACTGGCCTGCAACCCAGGCATGTACCCTGACTGAGAATCGAACTGTGACCTTTTGGTTCACAGACCTGTGCTCAATCCACTGAGCTACACCAGCCAGGGTTTCATACGGTATATTTTAGAAAACCTCTCTAAAATCTCTTTTTCGTGTGTAAAATTGAGATATGCTTTACCAATCATAAGCCTGTTGTAAGACCTAAATATGCCTTATATACACAGCTTTGGCACATTAGAGTTCCATAAATGTTAGCTACTGTAAAAAGTTTTTCAATTATTCTATTGATTATCTGTAATATTCACTAGTTTAAAAAAATATTTCAAAATTAAATCTTATTTTTCTCTTTTATGTTGTTTCTTTTCTGCTTTTTTTATATTATTAGACCACAGCCTGTACTTTGTTAAGATACCTCTCATTATTCTTAAGTAATTTAAATAGATTATTACTAATTCAAGTATTTCTACGAACCAGATGCACAAATATTTCTATGCACAATAATTATTCAAATTAAATCTACTCCATAATGGCATTATCAGCTTGTTTACTTGAGGCATTATATTTGTATCTAGGCCTGATAACTTTTTATTTATAATAACCTTTTTGTACTCTAGAGACTAACATTCTATTGTTACTGTGTACTACAGTGGGAATTTGAAAATTAGCAAACTTGTCTTACTTCACTTTTGACAGTAAGTACATAATTCTATTTTGCCTTGGATTATGCTTTCCTAGAAATGGAATCATTACTATCCCATTGGTAACATTTTCACACATTTAAAATATTTTTCTTCTTAAGTTAGTTCCATTTGTGTAATTATGGTTTAGTAGCATGATGTTAAAACTTATGGAGGACAGTTGATGTTAATATTTAGCTATACTTACTCATGTATAACTTTAAAAGTCATTTCAGGAAGCCTAACATTTACAATAAGTGCTCACTTTATTGTCTCCAAATTCTAAAACATAAATTAAGTACCAAAGTTCCACTTTGAATTTCAGTTTTAATACTTTTAACAGTTAGGAGCACAGACTTTAGAATCAATCTCTCTCTCTCTCTCTCTCTCTCTCTCTCTCTCTCTCTCTCTCTCTCTCTTGGATTTGAATCCCAGCTCTGCCACTTACCAGAAAAAACCTGAGAAAGTTACTTAATATCTTCTTGAATAAATTTTTGACTTTGGAAGGATGAGTGCTCTGAGGAAAAGTGGAGGTGGGAAGAGAGGAAATTCCAATAAAGTGAAACAGCATAATGAAGGGGTAAACAAGAAGTGGTCAGGAGACCCAGAGAAGTATTGACCAAACCAGAGGGTGCACATGCGTGATGGGTTAGGAGACGTTAGGAAACAGTAGTTTGATTGGGGGGGTTCACACAATGAAAATCCTTGAACATCGAGAAAAAAAGCTGAGCAAAGGATGGGAGCTGTTTTCAGAGATAATTCATTTATGTAGAAAGAAGAATAAACTGTGTTATTAAAGCAACAAAATAGCTACTGTATTATCTTGATATGCAGTAAAGAAGATTTAACTATATACATATATTTAGTTATATATATAAACTTATGTGTATATGGGTGTATATGTATGCATATTTATATAAACTTTATATATATTAAAGTTTATTTTGTACATATATATAAAATATATTAAAAGTTTATATATATATATATATTAAAAGTTTATATATATATATATATATATATATATATATATATATATAAACTGAACATTGTGAGTGGCTTTGGATGGAAGAATTGCCAGAATGGAGGCTCCTGAGTCCACCACCAGTGACCGTTCCTAGCTCCAGCTGTTTTTTTTCTGTGTTTCAGGAGCAGGAAAGGGTTGACATCTCGGTAAGAGAAGCATCAGTGAATGGGCAGAGGTGTTAGGGGCAGAGCAGTCAGGTACTAGCTGTGCCGTCCTGAGTGGCCTTTTTTTGTGCAGGCATAAAAGAATAGAGTCCTATTCCAACTATTTTCTTTTATACCTCTTAACAACATACCTGAAAAACCATGCCTGCTGTTGAACTTATGAATAGACAGTATTTATTATTAAACCCAGTAAACCGATTGAGAGACTATTACTTCCTATTCTTGGTTCAGTTGTCATAACCTCAGTTTGAAAAAAATTTTAAATGTTCTGTTTCCCTCCAAATAGAACTAAAACCCTGAGTGATTTCATCCCAAATATGAGGTCATCTAGGGAGACAATGTGTCTACCTTGAGGTGAAGACATTTTGTTTCTTTTTATCAAATCCTACACAAATATTTCTCTTATGGCTTTGGCCATGCCTATTTAGTTGAATGTGTAAGTGTACTTTTCAAGGCAGTACAGACCTCTGGCTTCTAATCCAATGATAACAGTGAATGAAATGAGATTAGAATATATCTTGTCATTTATCTGCACTCACTTGTTTTATTCCTGGAGCATTAATAATGGAAGAGGATATTGTACTGATATTTTCATCTTCTATGTGACCAGCTTCTTTATTATGCTAGCCGTGGTCTTATTATACTAGCCTCGGTCACCTTGGTGACCATGTTCCCTTCCGACCTTTCTTTTTAAAAGTTTTCTTTCAAGCTTATGAATCCCAGGTGCCTTTAATGAGTGCCTCTGTAGGCAGCCTATCATGCAACGTTGTAATAGAGCAAAACGGTGCTCCAGAAATGGGACACAGCAGTAACCCTATTGAGAAAGGCAGCCCCTATCAGAGATGACATAAAGAACAGTTTCAGTGGGATGAGAGAACATTGTGGCTCATCCGTGGGATACTGAGCAAAAGACTCTCTTAACCTCATCAGCAGGTAGCTGACTATGGATTTCCAGTTTTCATATGCTTATCATGCTACTGTTCAATGACAAGCAGTTGCTCTTGCCTGCTTTGTTGCTAGTGCCTTTTTTTTGGGGGGGGGCTCTTTTAACAAGGACCAGTAATGAAAGTTGGAGTTGGTAACTGAGAAGAAATTTTCCATTCTTCCCCTACCTCTGTAGGTCCTGAGATTTGAATAAAATGCATTTTTGTTTTTTAAGAAAACACTTCCTCTATTACCTTCTGTACTGTGAACCAGATTTCTAGATTCTTCAATACATATAGTTTTTAATTTTTTAACTGGTATATTTTGTCTCATGATCCTATTAGGGTTACATGATATAAATCCTCATATGCTAACCCTCATCCAATAACTTAAGGAGTGTATATAGGGCCCTCATCTTGGCCATTGTCAAGTTCCTGCCTTCATGCTTAAATCTGCTATACTCAGCACTTCACCAAATGGTCAATAAGCCAGGTATTGCCAGACCCTGCACAAAGAACACTGCCATTCAAACTAGTTAATTAAAAAGTTGCTATTAATCCAATAATATCAAAACTTTATGCCATGCTCAGTAATACATAATGAAACACAGAAAGTATATAAAGTACCTGCCTTTGTTACAAACACCCCAGGTTGTAGTGCCTGCTCCTAATTCCTGGACGCAAAGTGTGGGTATGTTTGCACTCCAGAAAATTAGAGCCGGAACCCCATTAGGGATAGTAGGGTGTGGCCTCCTGACTTAATGATTTAAAAGGCACATCCCAGAGGAAATACTTTCTTCTCTAACCAAGGGCCCATGGAAATTGTGGGTCAACATAAGGATAAGAATACAAGTTTTCTGACTTTGTGCAATGTTCTTTCCACTTCATTTTTCTGCCACAAAGTACAAATCATTAACATTAGCATAAAAAGTAACTTGAACACATGGTCCATTGGAAATAGTCCATGTTGTAATATCAGAGATGATCCGAGCCCAGGAATGTAACCATTGTGATGCAGACTGGACCATGGGTCTCCCAAACGAAGGGAGCATAACCCTTAACTCATTCTGCCTTGTGAGGGATGCCTGTCATTCCCATGATTCCCCAGCCTCCATTAGTACATCTTTAGAACAGTTCAGATTCTTTGGATTGCAGTCATCCCAAAGTTCCCTTCTAAAAGTGATGCAGACGACAAGGGGTTAATTAATTCACAAAACAAGTATGCTAAAGGCTGGGAGGTTCCAGAATGAATTCATTAGTTCCACTGTGTTTCCTGGCATTATATGTAGCCACAGGCAGAGAATAAAAGTGACTAATGTCTGTCTGGGTCCCTTTTTCAGAGTAAAGGAAAACTTTTCCAGTCACTCTCCCCAGTAGATTTCCACTTATGGCTTATTAGTCAGAATTACATCACATGTCCTTGTCTAAACCAATCACTGTCAAGAAAATGAAATTACCACAATTGGTTTAGAGTACCCAACCTTTATTTCCCCTGAAGCAAAAAGCCTCCAAGTATCTGGACAAAATCAGGGTTCTGTTGAAGAAAAAGAATTAGGAAATATTTGAGGGAGGATGGTAATCAATTCCCATAATTTGGGTATAATTTTTTAATTACTAAGCATGTGTTTCTTATAGAAGACATTTAGGACATGAGACATTATCAGAACCCAGGGTTCATCAGCATCTGACAGGTTATACCACTTGCCACAAATCTGGAAATATCCATTGTGTGCAATAATGTGGCACCTGGGAGTATGTGTTTCTGTGCCAATTATGACTGTATACCATATTGGAGGAATCATTATTCTACTCACAGGAAAGGGAAACTCGGCAAATGTTTGAGAACAAGACTTGAGCCATAATGGAAGCGCTCATTCATTTTCCCACCCTGCCCTTGAATAATCTCATTGACTCTCCCAGAAATTGTACTTGATGAAGGATGTAAACTCTTTAACAGTCAGGCTCCATAGCAGCCCAGAATTTAGACTGAACCTAATGTAGCAGGATGGTATTTTAAAGTTTGCAAGTGGGGTGGGCAGAGGTAAGAATGAGCATCGTGTCTTCAAAGCACATTGAATAGACTCCTTTGGCTGTAGCAGAGAGTTCCTGACCTAGGTCAGAACCTAACCTGAAGGCGGGAGCAAGCAAGCAGGGAGGAACTAGGTCAATTACGTGCAACTGAAAAGATGCCCCGGCTTTTCAGCTTTCTTCATATTGCTTTCATTTTCATTGCCTCTCCTAAAGTACTCTCCTTGTGTTGCTAGAAACCTCTAAGTGGCCATAGTACCTTAAATGCACTTCGGAAACAATGCTAGTCTTGAGCAATTTGTCCGGGAAGAGCAATCTTTCCCCTCCCCCACTTTCTCCCAGTTATGCTTCAAAGGAGAAGATTGTAAAGGTTGTATTGAGTTCCGTTCTGAAGGTCTCTTTCATGTTAGGCTAGATTATGTGGATTTTATACCAATGCACTAATAAATTCGGAGGAAGTATTTAAACAGAACAGGGAAAGAGTGAAATCAGGGCTTTAGGGTGACTAATGTGCTTTGGACTATGTAAGACAGGAGAGTGATACAGGCGTAGAGACTCCAGGCAGGGAGTGAGTGAAATACCGCACTTCAAAAGGACGGGCTGAAATCCCAAACCAAGGAAGTGGTTCAGGCAGAAGGAGCCATTGCAAAAGAACAGTAAGAGGAACTAAGGAAGGAATGTATGTGGAAAACTGGGTGGAAGCAGGAAGTAGGACAAGTCCATCTAGTGGCCAAAGCCGAGTGGCAGAAACAATGGTAGAAATGGGTATTTTTTAGAAGAATCTATGGTTTTGTTTTTGTAACCTCAACAAGCCCTTGAAGAGATAGCATTCTTCCCTTCCCATCTTTGTTAACACCAGAATATCTAATACAATGCTGGGAATATAGTAGATGTTCATTAATATTACAGAATATAGGGAAGGCTTAGTCATCAACAAACTGATGTTAATATATCTCAGAAACTATCATATGATGATGATAAATGAACAGTGAAACTTAATGTTGTAAATCATTTTTCAGAATAAACTTTTAAAAAAAGATATCTTTACCTATAACATAGATCAGTGATTTTCAACCCATTTTATCTCATGGAACACATAAACTAATTGCTAAAATTCTGTGGCACATCAAAAAAATATGTTACATTTTTTGCCAATTTGAGAAAAAATAGATATATTTTTTATTTTTTTATACCAGATGGCTATTGTTGTATTGGCTGTTGCCATTTTTTTATCTGATAGTCTAAAAGAAAAGATGTCAGTGTCCCTGTCTAAATAGTCAGGTACTGCATGTTTTAAAAATTTTTACGGCTGATGGGTTAAAAATCACTGACACAGAGTGTTGTCTGTTGTCATACTCCTGAAAATATTTGACTAGTGTCAGGAAGTTGCACACAGGATGCCAAGCCCAGGGAAGGTTGGCCTATCGGTGTTAAGCTTCCCAAGTCAACATTGCTTTAGAGACCTCGTATGATCCAGCCCCTCCAAACTCTCCAGCCTTCTCTCTGATATTCCCTGGTCCAAACCCCAACTCCTTCTGTGCAACTGTAGTGACTCTTCATTTCACATCACCGTGCTCTTTCCTTTGAATCTTTAGCCTGAATAGTTTTTATTCCACTTCTACCTTTACCCAGTCCAGTCCTGCTCATTTTTATGACTTCAGCTTAGTTACTTCCCTCCAGAACTCCGTGTACCCCCAGTCTGGGTTAAGTACCTTTACCTGGTCCTATGGCGTGCCGGCCTTTCTCCACACAGCACACATCACACAGCACACTGTTTAATTGCCTCTTTGCTTGTCTACATTTCTTTCTTGTTAACCACACTCTTACAAGCCCATACTACATAGCCTGGTACTTAGCTGTTGCTTAATAAACATTGCTAAATTAATCTATGCATTAATTAATGAAGAGAAATAATGTGAAGTGTCACGGTTGGCAAACTTATAAATGTTTGCTAGAGAGAACATAATCCTCTTACAGAATCACATAAGCCTGTTGATATGTTAGTAAATAAGTATATCATCTATAGATTGGAGTACAATGAAAGCCCTACAGTAAATAATATTTCATCTAGTTTGTGCTTCAGCATTTCCTTACCAGGACTAAAGAAAGAACAAGATAATGGGTGTTAGAGAAAGAATAATTGCAATGTCTTCATCAGAGATGGGTTTGTGTGACAAGAGTTTGCTTGAAAGGATGTCACATATGAGGTTTAATAAAGCAATGACAAAGGAAGAATAATTAGCATCATGTAGCCCAGAAGAAGAAATTTGCATAAATCATGAATAGACACACTCCTGGTTACAGTAGGCTTACATTCTCTTCAAAAGGTCATGTTACCTTTCTCTTCTTTCCCTGCTGCTGCCAGATCAGATACAATGGTGAACCCTGTATAGATAGAAACGTGAAATCTCTCATCTTAACAAAAGTTTTTTTCCTTTTTCTAGTTCAAGTACAGTTGTCTCCATTTCCACCCTGCCCCCTACCCCCACCCCCTGCCTTCCACCCCTGAGCCTACCCCCCTTTGGCAAGTTTTATAATCGAGCCAGTCAAATACTTCTTAAAAACATAACGCATGGGAAATACAGCCCCTTATCTCAAGGAAATCAGGCGGGGGACAATACTAATACCAGTAGTAATAACCATGAGTGCTGAAGATAAGCCTAATTAGTGCTGGTTTATAGTATACACAATATGTATGCAGTGGAACTCTACATCATTAAAGGCTAAATTAGTCGGCAAGGCCATCTGTGCATAGGATCATTTATTCCACTACAAAGTTTGTGTGGATTAAAGATTTAACCATTTTGACCACTGGCACTAGTAGTTGACTTCTGGGAAGACGGTACACAAGCATACTTTGTTGATGTTAGTGTTTATATTTTCAAGTAATTATTCTTGGTACAATTCCATCTAGGAATACCAAATGTGGTGCTCAAACCTACACAGTCAAAGGTGGTGACCCTGGTTTCACCCTATTCAATAGGTTAAATTGACCTATTGCTCAAATTGTTTTAACTACTTAACCACTATATGTTGGCAATGTAAATGCATGAATTATAACTTCTATTCTAATTATTTTAAATCATTTTTTTAATTTATAAAAGTACTAGCAGATTCCAATAATAAATCTGGAACACAATTTTCTTTGTTAAAGTATAGTTGCATATTACATTGGAATATTATTAGAAATTCAATAAATGCTACAGATTATTTCTCTATGTTTGTATAAATAATATTTTATTGATAGGAAAATTCAAAATAGTTTTCAAATTAATTAATAGGTAAAGGGTCTAAGTAGCTCCACTCATCCTGAAGGTTAAACTTGGGTTTTTTCAAGAAAGCCCTCTATGGTCCCAACCTGGATAAGTTTTTTAATTTTTTGGTGCTTCTATAATACTTTGTTCATACATTGTTGTTATTTCAACCTCCCTAATGGTTTCTGGCTTTTAAGTTTAAAAAGTAGCCTTTGTTCTTTTGAAGCAAATGAATCTATAGAGTTACATTGGGTTGGCCAAAAAGTCCCTTTAGTATGAAAGATACATTTTTTTATTTTCACCTACTTTATTGATTTGGATATTGTGAGTGTGTTGGCTGTCTCCCACTACTGGCTTCTAGTGGGTAGAGGCCAGGGATGCTGCTAAACATCTTGCAATGCATAAGGCAGCCCCATAGTAAAGAATTATTTGGACAAAATGTCAACAGTAACAAAAAACTTGGCAAATCACCTTTAGAACTTTCAATCAGTCACAGCACCTTCTCCACATAATGCACAAATCTTTTGTGTGTGTGTGTGTTTTAGGTTGCATTTTTACTTTTCTCGAGATAATAAAAAGCATAACATGCCAAAAATGTGGCATATCTTCTTCAATATTAAAATGGCTGCACAAAAATTCACCAATTTTGATAAGCTTTTTAAAATACAAGCTAATAAGACAACTGTCACAATACAATCTAACAAAGTTGTTTCAAGTGAAGTTAAAGACAACTAAGCACTACTAGAGCCATCTATGGGAAAAACTACAACACTTTGCCCAACCCAGTGTAAGGAAAGATCTCGAAACCTCCTGCTTCCCTTTTCCAAACCCAGCTGTCCTGAGTTAGAGAAGAAATTCTGTAGGTTTTCTGCCACATTGTCCCCCTTCTTATATGTATTTTTATTAATGCTGTTACCATAGTGATTCATAATTATTCGATTCTGTTCCATCTCTTGGAGTCTTCCATTGATCCTCGATTCGTGATGCACATTAGAATTTCCTAGGGAAAGTTTTTGAGAAATTTAAATATACTGACAGATTTAAATCTGATTTGGTTGGTCTAACGCACGGAGGTGAAGACCAGGTGTGACTTTTTAAAAATCAGCCCAAGTGTTAGTGACACCTGATATATCTGTGTAGCTCCCATCCCTTCTTCTTCCTAATCTTGAAGCTTCATTTAGAAAATGAGATCCATAGTTGTTGAATAAATTGATTACTTTGTTTTTAAAGAAACAAGAGTGCCTTGGTTCATTGTAATGAAGAAAACCAAAATCTCATGTTTCAAATTTGCCCACAGAAATGCCTTACTTTATGGGAAAAAAAATCTCAGAAAAAAAATACATCTCAGAAAAATTGATGCCAAAGTGTATTTCTAAAAAAGAAATTACATTTCCTGTAGTTGTATAGAAAGCTAGAATATATTTTAGATAGAGGAACAGCTGGCTCTAAAAAAGTTAAACTTCTAAATTTTAGTGAATATTTCAGATATAATTAAATCATAGTAAAAAATAGTCACGCTCCCACTTCATCTACCATGAGAAAAGTGCTAGCCATTATTTGTAAAAATTAAAATTACAGAGTGATAGTTCCTTTTTCGGGGGAAAAAGCGGATTGGCTATTAGCCATGCCTGACAGTAACTGTCTTATGCTCATGACCACATTGCAGATCCAAAGCCTGGAACCAAACTACTTCCTGGGACCACTGAGGGATCCGTGTAGGGGACCAAGACCATGACTCTAGATCTGTTGCAAATTGAAACACAGAGGGTCTCTTCCTATCCCGTTACTGAGTGGTGTAAGAATTTCTTTTTCTAGTAACTAAAAGCTGTGGCATCTTTTGGGGGCACTCACTTCATTATTTTTAGTTCTTTCATCCAAAGGAATTTATTGTGTGCTTTGTTGCTTATTCTCGACCACTGGTTCTTGATTATTTGTTGAAGTGTATCTGTCCTGTTGTGGGCAGCTGTTGACATTGTTTATTTGGAGTCTGTCCTATGGTTTTTATTCTAACATAAAAAGCCTGTTCTTTCTCCTGTGCCCCCCTCCTCTCCCCACCCCACTGAGTTTCAGATTGCTTTTAAAGGATAATCTGGCTACCTCTGTGGGTACTGGCATTACAGAATGCCCTTTCTTCATTTACTTGTGAAATGTTTTTGGGGGGGGGGGGGGGGGGGGGGGAGGGGGGGGGAAAGAATATTATTAAGGGGGGGGGAAGGGGTAAAGGGGGGAGGGGGGAGATGAGGGGGGGGGGATTGTTATTAAATGGGTACACTTATATTAAAAAAAAGAAACTATCTATCTGAAAGGATAAGGGGGTATCCAGACCAAGCATATAGGCCACATTTATCTCAGGCAGGGGATTGGGGCATATTTTAACAACCCGGATAAGTAGAGAAATAGGAGTTCAAACTACTGTTTGAGCTCCCACCTGGCACCCTTAAATGCATTATATCAAGGATTTTTCTCCCCGTGATAAGTTCAATAGCAGGTGTGGTACTTAATGAACTGCAGCAGTTTGGGCTTATTGGTGTGGCAAATAGATTGTGATATTCATTTCCAATTAAAGTTCTTTTTCAGAGATCAATGAAGCACATTTTCACAAATTGAATTACACTAAACTAATAAACAAAATTCTCCCATCTCCAGTGATGGCAAATTATTATTTCCTTAACATTTAAAAACCCATCACACTTAATTATAAGATGCAAGTGTTAGCAAGAATCAAATATTTATTTACCCATATGTTTGTGTTTCGCCCCCAATATTAGAAGAAAGGTAAGAAACATTAAATATTTGTAAAGAAGCTGTGTAAGAATAATTTTTCAAACCTGAATATTTTTTGGTCTTTGACCTGTAAGCATTTTTTTTTAATTTAGTAAATCACATGCTTGTCCTAATGATTTAAAGTTCTGCTGTTTGGTAAATTAGAAAAGAACCTGTTACACAGTAACCTTTAATTAATGAACGCACCGTATACATTTACATCAGAAACAATGGGACTGGTGCAAAAAGCAAAACAATTTAGGACTTTGCCTTTAGAACCACTGAGTTGCTTCAGAAACATTAAAGTGTTAATTTAGCAGTCTTAAATGTCACTGGTTTGTTCAAAGAATGCATGAATGCTGTGACCTTCATTCAAGGACCTTCTCACCTTTCACCTCCTTAAAATTTGTTTCAAAGTATACTTCTAAGGAAACCTCATACACTTGCATAGTTTTCATTTTAAAGCTTTTAACGTCTTGATATTGACGCAGGAGAACAGAAATGGAGCCGCCTCTGAAGCCAAGGGTGGGGTTCGAACATGCACTTCTATTTTCAAACAACAAAATGGGGTATTTGGTGGGTTTGCACATGCCAAGTTTCCCCAGAGAAAATCCTAGAACTTTAGAATACTTTCCACACCATGGGCTGCTGCTTCTCAAATGTTTTGCGGTAGCTCATGGGACGAACTGTATTTTGCGACATTACTGAAATGAGGAATGGCTCATTGATAATACTCCCAAGCTGAGTGGTATTGTGCTAATTTGCCAAAACTTGTCTCTGTGGCCTCTCCAAAGAAACCCAGACTAAAGGGAAAAATCGAGGCAGATGTTAAGAAAAAACGTAAAGAAAAATTCCTCTGTGATATTCCACTCCACTCCTCTCCCTCCTTTTTCTTCTTCCACTAATCCCACCCTTCTCTCCAGTGAATCACCTTCTAGTGACACCACTTTTAGATTTTGTGGGTCAATAATTTAAACGGAAAAAAATACAGCGGGTGTTTGTCTAAATCTTTTGATAAATAAAAGGTTAAGCACATATACATGCATGTTGCACATTACCATCTGCTATCATCATCATTTCATAAAAGAAATGAAGAAATAGTAGGAAACACCCACTATCATAATCAAAGGCATGTCTTTAAATTGAGTAAGTTCATCTTCACAAAACTCACAAAATAAACATATTTTCCATATTTTGTCACATACTGGTGACCCATTTGAGGACTATTGTACCAAATACCTTGTTTCAATTTATTGTACTGGTTGGAGAAAATTTAGTTAACTTTTCGAAGTGTAATACTCCTTCTAATGACTAGGAATCTTGTTAAAATGGACATGCTAGGTGGGTAGGTTTCGGTGTGGCCTGAGATTCTGCGCTTCTAACAAGCTAACAGGTGCTGGGGATCTTGCTAATTCATTGGGCGCACCTGGAGTACCAAGGAACAAATCTATTTTCTCCCAAAGTGTAAGACATTGTTCTCTCTGAAACTTTTAAAGTAGGGGAGGGGAGTGCATTATAATGAAAATTCTTAAAGACACAAAGAAATTAATCTCTAATGATGATGTCATGGGGGCATCGTTTTGAAGAAATGTCAACCTAATCAAATTTAATTCATTTACAACTTATTTTGTCCTGGGGTCAAATGATGCCACATTAAATATTATGACTCTTATTTTCCTTGGAAAACATCCTCATCTACCTTTACTTCTGATTGATGCTTTTTTCAGCTATTCACAGGAAATTCCCCATTACCGTTCAGATTCCTTTCACATGTATTTCGGTTACAAATGAAAAGTTGCATTGGAGTGACATTGAATTCTTTTTCTCTGATTAGCATACTGAGGCAAAAAAGCAGGAAGAGAAATGAAGATATTAATTTTAAATGGATAATGATAACTGACAGTTTTACAGTACATTGATTTCCAAAGTTCTGTAGCAATTAACCGCCCCCCATAAAGTTGAAGATTATGCCAGCTTCTTCAAAAGTTCTCCTGGCATCCAAGCCTAACGCCTGGCAAATAGTAGTTCAGTGAGTTGGATGGTGGCCCCCTAAAAGACGTGACCTCCTGGAACCTGTGACTGTAACCTTCCTGGATAACAGGGTCTTTGCCTGTGTAATTAAGTTTGAGATGTTGAAGTGAGAGTTTCCAAGGTTACACAGGTGGGTCCGAAATCCAATCACAAGCGTGTTTATAAGAGAAAGAGGAGCCAACCGTGGCAGAGATGGAAGCTGCGGGAGGACGGGCAGAGGCTGGAGTAGTGCAGCCACCAGCAGCGGAAGGGGTCGGGACCGAAGTCTCCCCTAGACTCTCGGGAGGAGGTACGGCTGCTGACACACACCTGCTTCCAAACTTCAGGGCTTCAGAACGGTAAGAGAATTGATCTCCGTTGTTTTAGTTCACTACGTGTGTGGTAGTTTGCGATGGCAGCCTCAGGTACCAAACACAGTGAGCAGAGAGCTGACATGCACGCCATGCCCTGAAGGGCGGGTGTTAAAAAAGGAATCTTTAAGGGAAGAGGAGTCTCGAGTGGTGAAGTAACTTACCTAAGCTTGCTCAGCCCAGCCGGGTAGATGTGAAGGTCAAATACCACGACATTGAATTTACTGGTATTGTTGTTGGTTTACTACGACCCGTCATATTTGGCTACTCAAACTGTTATAAGCTGTCTATAGAAGACAAAATTGTAGGTGAAAATATTGAATATTTTTGGAGCAATGACTTGATGAATGTTTTTCTGGAACAAGATTAAGTATTTTTATTAGTATCTTTGTGGCATCTACTTTTTAAAAGTTTAAGAATTATAAAATGGTCATATTGGAATCAAACTAGACTGTGTTTGTGAGATATCAGTGCTCTGGGTCAATTCAATTAAGCAACTCGTTACTCTGGTTACTTGTAAAAAGTGGACGCAATTAAGAAGAACAGTTAAGGCAGATGGTTTCCTTCCAAAGATAGACTAAGGTTTGAATTGTGGTTCTACCTTCTAAGGCAGGGGTGTCAAACTCATTTTCAATGGGGAACATAGGAGCCTTGCAGTTGCCCTCAAAGGGCGGAGATAATTTTTATACAAAAGGACTGTATAAATGTAGCTGCTCCTTAACTGTTAAGGGCCAGTTACATTCAAATTACATTCGAACCTTTGAAGGCATCTGTGAGACTGATGTGGCCCCCAGTGAAAATGAGTTTGGCACCCCTTGTCCAGGGACAGTGAGACTTTGGCCAATTTATTTAATCTGTCTGTGCCTTAGTTTTTCAGGGATAAAAATATTGTACTTTCGTTATGAAATGTGAGTGTTAAATGAGAATACTTTGAGGTCAAGAGCGCAGCGCTTTGCACCTTGTGGTTACTGCTTTCTGGTGTCGAGCACATAGTAGGAGTTCAGTGGGGACTTGTTAAATATATTCATTCAGGGCTGCATTTGGACTACGTAGGATATTTTAACTGTCTTATTTGTTCAAATAGTCCCATAGTCATCATATATTTTTAAGGTGCAGTTCAAGCTGTGAACTTAGCTCCAGGGTCATATGAAGCACAGATTCTAGATATCAAAGAAAGTCTCTCTTTTATTCTCATGGGTTAAGAGACTTTCAAAGATCTGCTGTTGGGTGAGCTTGCATTTCCTTGAGAGTAAGACAGTAAGATGTGGTGCAGACTCTTCTTTGTTTCCCCCAATGTTCATTTCTCGGAAATTGATCTCTCCTTCCTGATTGAAAAGCCTGGAATTTGTTGGCCTGCAGGGAACTTTGCAAAAGGCCCATCTGGCTCATCAGTCACTTGTCTGATTGATACTAGAGCATCTGCAGGGTGGGCGATAGATCACGGGAGGGATGATCTGACAGTCACTTAATTCAGTGTCATCTGTTTGTATGTTCCTGGAGACTCGCGGGTAGGAGCGGGCTTATAAATAAAAGATAAAAGGAAGCTAGTTGCCTAGATTAAATTAGCTTTCCTTCTACATTCACATAGTCCATGTGCATGACATAATTGATAGAATATATATATATAAAATCCTCAGGAAAAATTTGGTGGAAGGACAGTATTTTAGATCCCAGTATACTTTGGAAACCCAGTTCCCACAATTCTCTTGTATGAACTTACTGAAAGGTGAACATTACACATGTGGGCAGTTCAATTGGACACACATGTATTTAAATTGGATATTTCTTTCTTTTTTTCTCAATAATTTTATTTAGTTATTTTTCAAATACAGTTTTTTGTCTATTTCTCCCATCCCAGCCCCCCCCTGCCCTGTGCTCCCACCTCCCTCCCATTTCCACCCCCCCCAGTTCTCATCCCTGTGTCCTTCCTATTTGCTTCTCCAAATCCCTCCCCTTTTTCCCCCTTAAATTATCTTCCCTCTTCCCTCTCCCCTCTGGTCACTCTCCCCTTGTTCTCTATTTCAGTGTCTTTGTTTTTATTCTGCTTGCTTGTTTGTTTTGTTGTTTAGCTTTCTGTTAAAGGTGCGATCATATGGTATTAGCCCTGGCTGGTGTAGCTCAGTGGATTGAGCATGGGCCTGTGAAGCAAAGATAAATCAGATATTTCAAGTTGCGTATTTAAATCTATTTCATAAAATTCAGAAGTTCAAGTTTCTCATGCTAAGTGTTTATATTAATGGGAATTGTAAATTTCTCTTGATGATGTCATAGCTGTTCTGTTCTACTTCTGGTTGGTATTTTCTTCTATACCTTTTCACTTCATGAAAGTTTCAATTCATGTGGTCTTAACAATAGCAAATGTTAACATTCATTGACTATTTACTAAGTTCCAAGCCCTTTTTAGGTAAAAGCACCTCATATATCTTCTCTTGTGTACTGTATGTGTGTGTACTAAACTTGAAGTGACTATTCAGGAAAGCGGCCTTATTTCTTCATTTTGTAGAACAAGAAAACTGAGGCACAAATTACTTGCTCAACCGAGGGCACCATGGTGGTTAGAAAGTCATTTTGTAGCATCACGTCTCCGTGACAGAAAGAACAATAGCAGTTCTGTGATGCCGAAACAAAGGCTTCTCACTCCACACTGTGAGACGCAGCGCTGCTGGGAGAACAAAGCTGCCCTTGAAGCAGAGGATCGCTCCCTCTCAAGTCCACGACGCTGTGGGGGACAGAGTGCCACACGATGGGGCCAACCCAGCAGAAAATAAAGTTCAGACACTCCATAGTTATTTCCAGCTCTTTGGTGTCAGTCTTGGAGAGAATCATTATTTTATTTTATGCATGTTTTTAACTTCTCTTCTTTAGCTTCTCTTTATTTTTAGCAAGTCACTTTAAACCTTCCATATTCATTTAATCTACTTGATTAAATTAAACAATCGAATAGATAAGATAAAAACAAATAGCGGTATTTTTGGTGCTAAGAAAGTGGCAAACCAAAAGAGTAAAAAAATGCAGATTGAGGTTAGTGGATGCTTATAGAGGGTGAGAAACAGTAGGTTTACAGTTCTTATGGAAAATAATATAATAATAAATAATAACACAGGAATAAACTGTGTTTTACATACTTACAACTACAAACCCACTTTTGCCCTACCTTGTATATATTACTTTATAGAATTTCTAAAATCTTAGATGTGGATAGTGAGGGGAGAGATAAAATAGTTTCTAGAATAGACAGTCAAATATTTGACCGGCTGTGCACAGAAGGTTAAAAAAATAACTACTTGGGAAAAGATCGAAAAGGAGGTTTTAGATTGTGGCATTTTTGTCTTGTTAGTTCCTGCTAAGAATCCCTTTAGGTAAGATTTTCTTCCAAATACTATCCCTGGAGTATATAAACCAGTGCAACACTCCTCTGTAATGGCATCCTAACCTGGTGAAATATAACAGGGCTATAAAAGACTGCTCTTAGCAAGTTCCCAACTTTATACCTGTAAAATCGATGAGATGTCAGCTTGAAAGCCCAGGTATGTTGGGACCATTAGAGAGAAAAGAAAGACAAGATAGATTAAAGAGGACAGAAAGTGGACAATTTAAATGAAAAGTTTATGGGACAAACACAGCTCGGTCTTTTAGCTCCATGGGGATAGGATTGAAGATAAATTAGGAAAATGGAAATGTTATGAGAAAATGAAAGGGCACTGCCGTATGTCAGGTTCCCCAAGAAATTGTGAGAAGCAGGGCTATTGGAAAGGGCCTTTGGCAACACCTGTACAAGAGTGAAGGGAGAAGCTGCGATGCATTGGCAAAAGATGCCCCAGTCAGTCCTCCAGGAAGTTCTGGAATTGAGATGGTCCTTTCTGACTGAGTTGTACCAAATCAGAGTGAGTAGGTAGGGCCTTTGACCCCTGGACCATTCAGTCATTCTGTGCTGACTAGCCTGAGGAAGGGGGCAAGATCTTGGGCAAGACGGGTTCTTCTAGCCAAGTGCTATGCCTGGAGGTGGGCCCAACTGTGGGTTATAAGGAGCCAACACTCTCGACAACTAGGGAAATGAGTGTGTTGGCCCTGAGTGGAGGATGGAGGGTGGGGGTGAGTTATCACAGATCTACTAAAGCTCAGCTCTGTGCTAGTCAGATCTACTTGCTTCATACAGTTAATCTACTCCCCTGAGAACAGAACATCAAAGATTCTGGTTGGTCTCTTTTTAGGGAGAAGTTTGCAGGAGGAAGGTTCTTCAGTACAGGGCAACTTCCACCAGTGTGGTTTTCCTGCAGCTGATACTTGTCGATTCTGTTCTTTCCTACCATTCCATATTTTCCCCATCCTCCGTTAACATCTCTGTAGGTCTGGTAGGTTGATCCAGATCCTCGTTCCTGACAGGTCCGAGTGCCTGGTTGTCATGCCCTTTCAGGCTGCAGTGGCTTTGCTTTACCACTTTTAGTTCATATGGATTGAGAAAAACTATGGAATACAGATCACCTGAGCCGCAAACTTACTCTTTGTTGATCTCCTTACATAACAGACCCCTACCTCTTCTGAATGATCAGGGCTTAGTTACTCCAGCTGCGATTGCGAGTCCTCTAATTACCTGCTGGGCTTTTGGCACAAGGAGCATGAAGTGACTGGGTAGCAGTCAGAGCTTAAGATTTAATGGAACACTGACTGTGCCCCCTAATTGAAGGGGTTTCCTGTGGGAACTACAATGGCATTGCTTAATGTTGCAGGGACAGTAAGCAGAAGCTCCACAGTGGGTCCATGGAAACAATGACCTCCACCCCCCCACACACACACATGCAGTGCATCTATCCTCCCCAACCTGGCCTCTCAGCTGCAGTTTCAAAAGGTCGTTCCAGAACTTTCGGAACGACAGCCTTGGCATGGCGGACTGTATGGTAGGACCCATGGGTCCCGTTATCCCGTGCCCATTTTCACACCTGTTTTTCTGTAAAGAAAATCTTTGGGTCTGAACACAATTTTTTTGTTTGACCATATCATTTGAACAAACACTTTATAAGTCCTCTCATCGTGGAGCTTGTCAAAGCCTTGTGGTCAGAAAAGGCAAGCCCATACCTGGAAAAGGTATACACTCTAATAATTTTTAAAAAAGACTACTTTTTCAGACTACAAAGTGTCTAATGAAAACATCTGTCACGGTGTAACTTTGTGGGATTCTTTGAGGGATTTTGCTGTATAAATGACTTAAAATTGGCTTCTTTCAATGGTGCAGTATACATTCAGAATGACAGTACCTATCAGCATTTGGGAATGGAATCCCAGGGTATTTGGTCCCCACACACTCCATCCCTGACACCATGGCTATTGGATGACAGATACTGGCTGGCATCAAATGGCCTAGTCGATCTGTTTCATTTCATTTCTCTCTGTCTCTTATGGTACATGCTCTCTTGGGGGCATTACTGTGTGACTTAAAGATGATGTTTTATGCTTACCCTAATAGGTCTATCAACAGTGTATCTTCTCCATTCTGCTTGTCCTCAATCCCCAGTCTTTCTCCTTCCAAGCACCTGAACAACCAAGTAAATCACTTGCCACTGCCAAAGTCTTTGTGAATTCTTGCCTCAGGCTACTCTCCCTCTCTATGTGAAACAGATAACCAGATACCCTGCCTAAATCTCTGCCCATCAGGAGAATTCCCCACACCACTGACCTGCGGGACCACCTCTGGGTGGGGCTGAAGCAGCAGTCTATTTTTTGGTTTGCACCCACATACTGAGTCACCTGACTGACTTCTGCACTTTTATGATTTCGGTCATGTTCTCACATGTGGCCACACATGTAATCTGAGGGACGGTTGCTGATACATGAACAGACGATAACATGGTGGTCTGGGCCACTCGTGCAACTTACTTGTGTTTACTTGTGTCTGCTTCTGAGCCCACCAATCACTAATTCCAGATGCATCACTTCCATCTTATTACATACTGCTGTGGGGCACATCCAACCTCAGGATCCAGTGGTTATTTATGACAGACACCAGCTTGTGGCAGGCAGTTGGGGCCACCTGGTGACTTGATCTCCCGCAGTCGGTGGACTATTTCTGCCAGGACACAAGCATGTCAGCAGTTGTTTTTGAGTTGTGCATAGCTCTTTGAGGCAGACGGCATGATGTTGCTTCAGAAACCTAGCTGGCTGTCTGCATGGTGATTCTCCTATACAGGCTTTCCCTAAGTCCAAAAGGAGTTATTTTCCAACTACAGGTACCTGTTGTGAGAAGGTGTTTCGGATTGTGTGGACCTCCTACACAGTTCTTCTTGCTCTGGAAACCACAGCAAGCTGTCAGCTTTTCACGTCGCTCAGTAAATTGGTCGAAGTCATTTTTATAAGCATAGATTATACTGTGTCTCAAGCCCAAACTGGCTTCTCAGGCATCATGTTTTCCTCTTTGTGGTGAAAAATTAGGAGATGCAATAATTTGTCCTTTATTTTGGAAGGGGATGCCCTGCCATGCCCCAGACCAATGGATCTCTAAAAACTTCACTAATGTGGAAGACTCCTAAATATTGACAGGATTTATCTCCCATTCTCTGGAATGTTAGTGTTTTACCAAGGCCTCTACCATTCCTGCCACTTGTTTCTCAGTTAGACAATGAGTCATAAGTAGACCGAGAGTGTCCAAGTGGTCCCAGTCCCTTCAGACTGTATCATGACCAGGACAGAAGAGTTCATGTAGCCTTGGGACAAGGCTGCAAGTGTGCAGTGATGTCCATCCAATCTGCATCCTGGTGAGGATGGAAGAAAACACAATGCCAAGTACACGAAACTGCGTCCCTCTGCTCTATCAGCGATGCTGCATCCGATGTCGTGGTGCACAAAAATGAATGCTTGTCTGCATTTGTAATAGTCCACTGTAACACATTAAGATCTGTCTTCTTTCTGTAGGATCCAGACTGGTTAATTAAATTGGGATACTACGAGGACTACCTCATCTCATCCTTTTAAACCTGTAAGAGTGGCCCTAATCTCTGCAAATTTTCCCCATTATGAATGATAGCTGTTACTCACAGGCCAAGAAACCAATGTGGGATTCTGTCAACTACTTTGTAAGTGCATTCTAGTCATACATTCAGTGACCAGGGAAATGGCCACCAACTGGATTTGTGGACAAACCATGACCAAGAACTGAAGGAGGTTTCTCTTAATTACTTGCCTCTATCAGCCCATGTGCTTCACTAGCTCTAATAAGAGAGTTGTGCTGTGATGCCTTAGTGTGCAGGTGTCAATGTCAACAGTCCTCAAATTGTCTAGCTATTTTTCTCTCTAGTATCATCTGAGAAAATGGCCACAGATCCCTTTGGAGAAGGACCACATGAAGATTACCATATACCCTTTCCATGATGTTGCAAGATATTTCTTCAGTCTGATTATTCCTTTCCTTCAGTCAGCAGGTCCTAGATCTGAACAGATCTCATAACTCAGATCCAGCAATTTGACTTTTTATTGCAGCAGCCAAGTTCAGCCTCTTGATCATGCATACATGATTTCTCTTGATTACATAGATTGATCAATACTCTTGCCGGCTGCCTATTTATCTTCTACCTAGGAACTCATGTTCTCATCATTATCTCCATAGTTCTCTGCACGTCAGACCACCCTGGTTGCCACCCTGACTTTCTCTCTTTAGCCTTTTACTGTAATATTTTACTTAAAGAAATATACTGTAATAGTTAGCAGTAAGATTAAAGGCAAGAGAAAATATTTATGAATAACCTAAAAAGATCAATATTGAATTTCAATTTGCCAACAGCGAAGACTTTGTGACATAGGAATTCTTCTCTACTGCTGAATGAATCTCCTAGGCTACCTCTCTTCTTTTGATATAATTAAATACGGACAAGTCTAGAGAGACAGGCATCGAGGCAGTTCAGACACCTACCTGCAAGTTCTTGACCCTCGTTCCCACTCATGAAAGAAAGTCGTAGATCTGGGGACCCACTGGGACTTCTAAGAACTCGTGGTATTGATCTAAGCTATACAAATCCTTTGGGGTTGCTAGGGTTACTCCTGTGTCTAAACCAATGTTTTCTTTTTTATAGTAAAGTTTCCTCACTCCAAATGGGTAAAAAGTATGTAACAAAGCAAAAAAAAAGTTTAGGAAGCATGTAATAAAAATACTGAACTTATCAACTTATTCATAAATCCATTTCTAAAAATCTTAGCCCTGGCCAGGTAGCTCAGCTGGTTAGCGTTGTCCAGAGACACCAAGGTTGCAGGTTGGATCCCTGGTCAGGGCATATACAAGATGCAACCGAGGAATGCATAAGTAAAGTTGATACTCCTCTCTTTCATACATACATACATACATATATGCATACATAAATACATACATACATAGTCTTAAACCTGAGTAAGCAATTTGATCCATCTTAAATACAGTTTTCTTATTTGTCACAAGGAAATCAAAAAGTATATGACTTTGAAGATCTCCACAACTGCGTGTTATTATTTTCCTGTGCAGATACCAGACTCGTGGCTTTCCATCTCTGATTCACACTGCGGGAGAGTAGCCACACTATGGTGACAGTCAAGCCCTACTACATCTTAAATGCATGTACCTTTAGGAAATAGTGTTGCCTGGCTCTTCGTACATTAGCGCTACCGTTCTGATATTCTAGGAAAAATGAGACAAAACAAAACAGATCTCCTATGGATATTTCTAACAAAGAAATGCGCAGCTATGGGGAATGATCCAGTTCTTGTTCTGACCGTCTCCTGAGTCAGCTGTGTGCATCTCTCCTAAATTCTGCATTCATTGATGTTATGATGGGAGCGTGATTTTTCGACCATGGTGGATGGAACTCTTTTACACTTTGGAATCAATAAACACTATAACTCAGGGGTTTTTATTTTATTATTTTATTTTATTTTTAAGCTGAATGTTAAACTGGAAAAGAGGGTAAAACTAGGTAATTAAGAGTTATTTGAGGACTTAAGATATTTTTTTATTCAAGCTAAGAACTTTGATTTCTTCTAGAAATTAAAAGGCTATTTTTTTAAAGAACAAGACTAGTGCTAGGGATTGTGAGATTTTTATCTACCCTGTGCAAACAGGATGTCCATATATTGATTTTATACTCTAAAGGACCATATGTATGTGTAGGTGAAACCCAAAGTTACATTATTTTCCCTGCAAGTTTCACTTCAACAGAGTTGAGAATTATCTATAAAATTAATGGAATCTACTTGGACCAATAATACATCTATTTCCTGTACCCCCCCAAGGGGGAAAATATCCTCCACTAGAATTCCCATAGTTAAGAGATCAGGTCAATCCTTCTATCTTTTGATTCTCTCTTTCCTTTTGTTGCTTGTCTTTATTATCAACTTAGCTTCTAATAGGGATAGACAGGGAAAGAATGAAAAGGCAAACCTCAATTCTATCAGCTTTTTCTATTTTTAAAGGGCTTCTAAAATGGTTTAGTAAGAATAAAGGAAAAATTTGAATTTTGTCTGTAGTTATTAGAGATACCAACTATGTATGATCCTCCTCTGCCCCCAGTCCCAGTATATAATATTGCCAGGAAAGTGTAGTCGTCATTGATGTTAATGATTTCCTTGGGCAACTATTAAACATATCAGTGTCTGGACCATACATTTTGACACATTATAATATCCAATCCAGTGCTTTATTAATATGCTTAGCATTGGTTTCATTTTTGCTGAGCATAAATGATGTTTTTGCAAGCATAAATCTTAAGAGTAACACACAGTGTTGTGCCCTGTGTGCACTGTGCTGTGCGGTGGACCTCTAGGACTGACTCCTCTTGCTGAACTGAAATTGTGTACCTTTGACTGAAGCCTCTCGGTGCCCACCCCAGCCCTCCGCAACTACCACGCTGGTCTCTGCTTGTATCATTATTTTGGTGCAACTCTCTTATTTAAAATTTCTAACATACTCTCAATACATTAGGAGAATAAGAAAGGGTATTGTAAGAAAAATCATCCTTCTTTTGCAATATGGAGGAATTAAGAGATATTGCCTCAAGAAATGGGGTTGTATGCTGTTAACTAGAATTGCCAAACTAAGTGTAAAACTAAAAGCAGAAGCTTCATCAGGGATCTGGAAGAGAGGTGTCAGGAGACATACTTTTTATCATAGATTATCCTATATTATTTGACTTTTTTCATAAGCATGAGTGACTTTGGTAAAGCACATTATTTTAATCTTGATTTTACTGGGCCATTAGGGACTAATAGAAAATTAAATTTAAAAGCCAAAGTATAAAATGCTTGGTCAAACACTACCAATCATGACATGTTTGTACATGTTTTTATGAGTAAAAATTTTGTCAAATGTACTTTATTTCCAGCTCTATTGAGATATTATTGATATAACATATAAGGTTAATGTATACAATATGATGACTTGATATATATATATATATATATTGAAATGATTACCAGAATAAGGTTAATTCACACCTCCATCCCCTCACATAGTTACCATATTTTTGTTGGTGATGAAAATTAAGGGTGTAGATTGTAAATGTTAACATATAATACAGTTCTGTTCATTAGTCACTATGCTTTACATTAGATACTCATAAATGATACATCTTGTAGCTGGAAGTGTGTCCTCTCTGACTACGATCCCCCACTTTCCTACTTCCCCAGACCTTGGAAACCAATATGTGTGGTGTCTTTTTTTTTGTAATCTATCACTGGATACTATGTAAGTTGTTTCCATGTCTTGGCTATTGCAAATAATACTGCAATGAACTTGGGGATGTAGTTATGTCTTTGAGACAGTGATTTCACTTCCTGTGGATCTATACCCAGCAGTGAGATTGTTGGATCCTATGGAAGTTCTGTTTTTAATTTTGTGAGGCAACTTTGTACTGGCTTCCACAGCAGCTGTTTTAATTTACATTCCCACCCAGCACGCACAAGCTTTCCCTTCTCTCCACAGCCTCCCCAACACTCATTGTCTGTTACCGTTTTGCTAACGGCCATTCTAACTGGGCTGAGGTGATAGTCACTGTGGTTTTGGCTCTTATTTCTGTAATAATCAGAGATGCTGAGCATCTTCTCATGTATCTGTTGGCCATTTGGATGTCATCTTGGGGTTACTTTTTTGCTATTTAGTTATATTCACTCCTTATCAAATAGGGGATTTGCCAACGTTCTCCCATTTCATTCTGTAGGTTGCTCTTTTATTTTTTCATTCTTTTTTGTGCAGAAGCTTTTTAGTTTGACCTAGTTCCACTTGTTGACTTTTGTTTTTGATCCTTGCGTGTAGATGTTATATCCAAGAAAAAGTTATTGCCAGTACTCATGTCAAGGAGCTTTTCCCTTGTGTTTTCTTTTATTAGTTTTATAGTTTTGGGTCTTTAACCCATTTTGAGTTACTTTTTGTGCGTGGTATAAGATAGTTCGTTTCATTCTTTTTCATGTGAGTATCCAGTTTTCCCAACACTATTTATCGAAGAGACTCTCCTTCCCCCATTGAGTGGTCTTAGATCTTTTATCAGATACTAATTGACCATGTATGTGTTGGTTTATTTCTGTTCCATTTTCTATGTGTCAGTTTTTACCTGGTACCACAGTTTTGAAAATTATAGCATTATAATAAACTTTGAAATTGGGAAATGTGATGTCTCCAGGTTTATACTTCTTTTTCGGAATTGCTTTGGTTTTTCAGAATTTTGTGGTTCCATATGAATTTCAATTTTTTTCTCTATTTCTGTGGAAAACACCACTGGGATTTCAGTTAGGATTACACTCTATCTGTTGATGGCTTTGAGTACAGGGATTTTAATGACAAGATCACTTCTAATTTATGGTCATGTGGTATCTTTCCATTTATTTTGTTTCTTTCATCAATGTCATCTAATCTTTAATATGTAGATATTTTACGTCCTTGCTTATATTTGTTCCTAAGTATTTTATTGTTTTTGATGCTATTGTAAGATTTTTTAAATTTCTTTTTCTGATAGTTTTATAAGAGTATAGAAATGCCATGATTTTTGTACATTGATTATGTAGATACTGTTTTTATATAAAGTGTTCTATGTCAGTAATTTATACAGTTATTCCTAGTAGGTTATGGAACCAACACACATTTAAACCAACCCAATAAACTTAAGATACAGTGGGGTATTAAATTTTTTAAAAATATTTAAAAACTCTTGCTATTAATTTGATCTAGTTTCTACTTCAGAATACCCTATAAATTAATTTCTAAATTTCAAATAAGCCATAACTGACATAACTCTCAATATAGCAAATAATTTTACTGAGCATAATTAGTAAAATTGGCTGTCTGGTTCACTGAGCATAAATAAGGGAGAATGAACAAGGAGACAGAACTGAGCGGTCATGGAGTGACAGTATTCAGTATGCAGCTCTGCATCTCAGGCTCAACCACATGCAGACGACATGTGAAGAACAAGTCATCTTCTGCTGAATACACAGCGGTCTCCGTGTTTTCCTCTGGAAACATTGTGGGAATCATTTCCCTATACGTCATGTGTCACTTTTTTTCCTGGCAACTTTCAGGGTTTCTCTCACTGAATTCGGGTGTCCATATTTTGACTCCACTGTGCCTGAGGTTCCCTTTTTATGTGTCCTGCTTGGTGCTTACTAGGTTTCTTGATTTTGTAACTTATAACTTCCGATAGAGAGAATTTCAAGCATTATTTGTTTGAATACTTTTTCCTCTGCTTTCTCTTTTTCCTCCCTTCTTAGACTCTGATCGTTCATATAATGGACCCTTTGGCGTTGGTCCATAGGTCTCTGCAGCTCGGATGTTATTTTTTGATGTCTTCTCTCTATCTTCGTGCTTCAGATTGGATAGTTTCTACTGTTTCTAAGGTAGTCACTCACCTTAGTAAGTCACCTACCTTCCATTTCCACCATAGAAGTTTTCCTTAACACATATATTTTCAGTAAAAGCACATTTATCATCAGGTACCATTTATTGAAAATACTCCTCTATATTCAGGAGAGTATTAGTATGTATTGAAAAAATAGCAGATAAGTGTAGATGCTATGCATTTGAATGACCTTTCAAAACCTGACTTTTCCTGTGTAGAGGCGATAACACTTAATAAACTCAAAGTCTTCTCAATTGTTTAACTTTAAAAAAAATCAGAATGTCATAGTTTTGAGGTACTTGAAATAAAAACTGACTTTCCTAGTATCATGGAAGCTTCATCATGACTCTACTTTTAAAGCTTTAAATAAATCAAAAGATTTAGTTTCAGTATAGAATTTCTTGCTTTTCATGGATATAAATTACTTGAAGAAATTATTTTTACTGCTATAATAAGAACTTTGGACAGATTCTTTTGAAGATCTGCTTTAACCAACATGAGTCTATGCCTTTCTGTAATGTTAGCCAAAAGCAAGGTCAATGTTTTTCAAGTTTAAAGTTTCCCTTATTTTTAATAAACAGTGGAGGTCAAGGTAAAACTTAAATCTTTTATTTTGACATGATCATATCTAAAGTGTCATTCAAATTCCAGTTCATGTATGGCTAGTAACATAGAAATTTAACACAAGTCACTTCTACATGCACAACTCTGTTCTTGCAGTTGAATTACATACAAAGCTGGAACTACTGAAAATTTACTTGCAGTTTCACACCTGATTGTCCTTGGACATCATCCCTGTCAACAAAGAGACACAGTCCTGAACCACCAGCCCTTGCTGATCTTGTTCCTTATCTGATATAAATTGCTTCCTTTTCTTCTAGTAACTGGGGTGTTAATTTATGCACATTCCACTAAGCCCTTCCCTCAAAGCTTAAGTCAAGTGAAAGAGGTTTGACTACTGAACTCCGTATCCCAGTTATGCTTCCACTTACTGGCTTTTTAGCGTATTCTTCTGGGACTGGAGTCCTAGAAACCCCATTCTTTTACAGCTGGATTTCCAGTTTTCCAGCAGACTTTGTTGAAGTCAGCTTGCCATTTTCTTGGGTCATGGGCTGTTATCTGCTAATGGTCCCTGTCTTGATTGCAGATGTAGACCCTGTGAATACTTCTGGTTTCTTGGATATGATAATCCCCATTCTATCTTAGTGACAAGCCATTAGAGCAGTTTCCATCAGACTCTCATCTCTGCCTTCGCCTCCTTTTCTACTTCTGTTTGCCTTAATTCATACTGTTTGCATCTCTGGCCCGGACAAAATTTCTCCTAAACAGTCTTGCTGTCTTTTCTTACGTTCCAATGTACCATCGTTATATTTAAAAATTAATATAAATTGCATCAAAAATGCAAAAATCATAAGTGTGAGGTACTGTGAATTATTATAAGGTGAACATACCCCTGAAACCACTACTCAACTCCAAGGTTAAAACAATAACAGCACCTCAAAAGCAACCCATGAGCCCTTTTCCAACCACTTTTTGCTCCCTCATCCCCAGTGGTAATCATTGTTCTGATCCCTAAGTCTCCTAGGACTCGGGAAGAACTAGAATTTTCAGACTTCCCTGGGATCTGTAGATTTCCTGAACACCAATGTCCTCCATTAGATTTGTTGTCCTTGAGCTTTTCTATTGGGCTCCAATGTCCTGGCCAGTAGATGGCTTCTCTCCTGGCAAAGGAATTTGCTTTCACTCTCACCCAAGATAATTCAATAGTGACTTCAGACTCATCTGCAACCAGGCCCTCCCATAATACCCTGTTACTGAACTGCAAACAAATGAAGCACATAGATTCTCATGCTCAACTTCACATCTGAGAGGTTTATCCTTTTTTTCTCTTTCTTTTACAGTTAGCCACAGGTAATTCAGTGCCTTATTATGACAGGATTTCATTTTATGACTATAACACAAAGTATCTATCTATTGTAGCATTGATTAACATTTGAATTGTTTCCAGCTCAGTCTTTTACAAATAATGACTGCTATAAACATCCATGTATAAATTGTCAGTGTTTGTGTGTATACATCTCTGGTGGGTTATGATTAGGTGCGAATGATTTTCTCATGGGATATATATGTTCCACTATGATAATTGACACCAAAGAATTGTACAACATGGTTGTGCCAAAAGTACTCCCACAGGAAGTTTATGAGAATCACCACATGCTCTCAAACACTTGGTCTTGTCGGTCTTTTAAACTTTAGGGATTATAGTCGGTGTATAATAGTAGTGTTTCACTATGGTTTTAATTTTCATTTCTTTGTTGACTAGTGAGGCTGAGCAGTTTTTAAAATGTTAATTGGTCATCTTCGTTGGAATCTTCTTTTTTGAAGAGAATCTGGCTTAAGTCTCTTGTTCATTTTTCTCTGGGGTCTTGTAATGGTTTCAAATCGTGGCCACAGATTCTTTGGTGATCCTCCTATTGGAAGATGTCCCCTCCTCTTGAATCCGTACAGCCTGGCAATTTCTTAATAACAGAATAGTGAAGGAGTAATGCTATGTGGTTTCTGAGGCTAGAGCATAAAAGGTCATTCATCTCCCCCATCATTCACCAGAAAACCTGCTTTTGGAGCCCTAGGCAACAAGGTACGCTGTTACCAGATGAAAGGGGTGCATCAAAGCCCAATAAGACATGAACAAGAACTTGCAGCAAAGAAAGGGTTTATTTCAAGAAGTGGCCCCCGACCCAAAGACAGTTGAGCTAATAACACTCAAAGACTGGGCTCCCCATGGCTCCTTGGGGATGAGCTGTAGAGGGGAAAAGTCATAAATCTTGGTGACCAAGGGAGTTGGGTCGTGGCCTCTACTGACTGCTGGTGCTGGGGTGGGGGTAGCTGATGGGCGCAGCTGGTCCTGATGTCAGCTATGGTTTGGCGCCGTCTGGTCGCCGGAGTCGTTCTGGAATTGAAACACAACTGAGGCCTGGATGTTAGTTAATATTTTGAGTTTGACTAAAACTCTGTGTCTGTGGTCAACAGCTCCAAGTCTTTGTTCCTAGGATGATATGATGCTCACCAGAACCTCAAGTCCTTAGAGCTTAATGATTAAGGGAGTGGTTCTACAAGAGGAGAAGGTGAACCAGGGTGCTCAGTGAAGCCTTCCTGAAGCAAAAGGAAAGAAAGGAGAACAGGTCGTATTAAAGAAAGGCTGTTTCTACGCAGTTACAGCAATGCCTACCTATCCTGACACTATAGTCCTAAAGAGCCCCAGGTAAGCGCTGCTGTCAACCATGAGCCCACTCTCGCAGTCGTTCTCAGCAAGGCACCAGAGGGGCGGGTGAGCCGCTCTCGGGTCCCCACCCCCTGCTCCAGCGGAAACCATCGAATGCCTCCATCGTCACCACTTGAAACAGAGGAGTCCTCTAGCCAAGGCCTGCCTACATTCCTGATTTGTGAAAGCATGATGTGTAATAAAATGGTTATTATTTTAGTCCATTAAGTTTTATGTTCACTTTTCATGCAGCAATAGAAAACTGAAACAGAATTTGTCACGTGAAAGTGGGATGCTGTCAGAATAATACCAAACATGTGGCTTTGGATTTGGAGATGGCCAACTGCTTGAAGAGGCTATTGGTTAAAGCCCCAAAAGAAAATGAGGAAACTGTAATTGGAGCTGAAAGAAAGGGGACCCTGGTTCTGTGCAAAGTGTGGCAGCACTGTTGTTTGAGATGACATGAAAAATAGGAGAAGTACCTATAACTACATGATCCAGCTGCGGAGCCTTCTGGGCAGAGTGTCGAACATGCTGCCTGGCTTCTTGCCACCTGTAATAAAATGAATGACGAGACAAATATAGATTAACAAACTAAAGACTGAACTGTTCCATTTTTTAGTAGAATTTGAAGGAACTACAAAAGCCAGAGTAGTCTTTACATTCAGCAAAATAACTCTAAAAAGACAGCTTCCATGCATAGATCAAATCCTGGGCCTGGCCTGTGAACCATTGCCTCAGGGGAATCCAGGGGTTACTGTCTTTGTTAAAACCTCAGGAAGGTTTCATCTAGAGTCTCAAACCTTCTCATTTAAACAAAAAAAACAAGCCTCTAAGAATGTTAAGGGTGTGCTTAAAACCCTCTCTGCTGGACTATAGTGCTTCTGTAGGTATTGTTCTAAAGATATTGTCACAGTAAGCCCTGGGTAGAAAGAGTTTCATTGTGAGCAAAACATTTGTCCAAAAATTTGTTTATAAATTGATGTATTAGCAACTCAAAGGAAACTTAACAGCTTGAACTGGAGGGGATTGGCACAGTATGCAATAAAAGAAGAATGGGAACCCCAGGCTTTTGGGACAGGGAGCAGGCTGAGAACTACTCAGCTGCAAACCTACAGCTACTCTCTATAGAAAAAAAACGATGACTCAGAGCCCAGAGGGCAGAGCCAAATCCTGTGGAGAAGCCTCTGGGGGGAGCTCTGGGCCCTGAGCCGGGAACTGGCAAGGGCAATATATAGGGTGGGAAAAAGTAGGTTTACAGTTGTTCATATGGAAAATAATAAATAATGCAAGAATAAACGCTGTTTTTGCATGCTCACAACTGTACATACATCAATTAAAGAGAGACTGACAGTAGTATCAGACAGATCTTAGACACCCCTTAGACTCTTTCTCACCTGCCTCCAGACCCCCTAGTGTTTTCTATTGTTTCTGGTACCCACAGGGGGGCAGGCTTCCCGGAGGCCAAATCTGGGGACAATCAAGCAAATGCCTAGAATTTCTGGGTTCTCCTATTGTTTCCTGACAAGAAAAATGAACAACTTGTAAAAGAATTGGAAAGGAAGAAGTAAAACTGTCATCATTTGCAGTAAACATGATTAAGTATGTCGAAAATCTGCAGATCCATTTTACTTAACACAGAATTTTATAGAAATGGCATCATGTAGTGTGTAACTTTTTCTGTAAGATTTTATCCAGAATAATGTTTTTGAGATTAATTCATGTTGTTGCATGTATCTGTAGTTTACTTCTTTTTGTTTCTCAGTTTGTTGTATGAATATATATTATGGTCTGTTTACCATTCTGCTATTGACAAACATCTGGGCTGTTTCTAACTTCTGGCCATTATGAATAAAGTTGTTGTGGACATTCTCACGGAGAACTTTGTGCGAGCATATAGTTTTATTTAATTGAAGTAAATGGCACAGAAGTGAAATTCTGGGCGATAGTGTAGGTATATGTTTAGTTTTATAAGCCAGACCTTTTTTGAAATTGTATATATCGTCTGATATTCCCACAAGCAATCTATGAAAGTTTCAGTTGATGTCAGTATATAATGTCAGTGTGTCTAGTGTTAGCATCTAATGGGCATGTATAACATCTCGTGACTTCAATTTGCATTTATTTTATGATTAATGATGATAGCACTCTTCATATGTTTTCATATGTCTAGTGAGAATCTGAATGTGTTTCTTTGTAAAATGTCTGTGTCTTATTGTCCTCTTTGTCTCATTATTATGTTTTAGGTGTGTTATAGAACAGAGGTCCAAGGTGGGGGGCAATATTTGGCCCACCCAGGGATGTGAAAAACTATTACAGAACAACAGGGGTCCCTCCCAAGGATAGTATACTAATACCTACTGGGCTCGTCTGTCCACCGCCAGAGGAAAGACATCTCTCAATGCCAAAGATTTGTGAAAAGGAAAGGAAAGGTTTATTTAAAGCTACACAGTCTTAAAGTAGTGACCCAATGTCCCCATTAATATATCAAAGTCCTTTAGGATAACCACAGATGCCCACAGCACTTCCTCCCCCCGGCCCTAATTCAGGGTACCCTATCTCAGGAAAAGAAGCACATGTCTGTTTCAGGCCACTGGCACCGTCAGCTGTGTTGCTGATGGTCCAGGTATGATCTCTAATTACTCCAAAGCCATGTGGCAGCTTCTCATGGTCTACCGGCAAAGAGTTGTTCTCTCACCCTTCTTCCAGACAAAGTCTGTCCTGCTTCCCAGGCCACGCAGCCTAAGGGAGCACCCCAAAGCCTCGTGGGCCTCTTCTACCAGAGCTGCAGGGGTCTGCACTCCACCAAAAGCATGTGGCTTTCTTCTTCGCCTGGCTGCAGGGGTCCCCATTCTGGTAAAGTCATGTGGTTCTCCTTCACCTGGCCAAGAGGGGGTCCTCACTCAGCCCAAAACCACATGGCTCTCCCTCGAATGGCTGCCACGTCTGCATTTAAATCGCCGGGCCAATCTTCCTCTGCAGCTCCATTTCCGACTCCTCCCACGATCAGTTACACCTGCCAGGACTTCCATATCCTCCCAACTTTACTGGGCTGCCATAGTGAGTCTGGGCAGGTGTGGCCCCATGGCATGGAGCCAATCAACTCCAAGCTCTCACGCAGGTGCTGTAACTTGGGGGACCAGCCCCCAGTTACATTCTGGGTAGAAGTCACTCCCTTCTCCCTGGCTCAAAGCATGGCCACAGCTATTTAACATATCTATGAAACCAGTTAAAGGTTATAGATATGTTAAATGACCATTTGTCCCTTCCCCCAACTGACACCTGTTGTGGGGGGATGAGGGGTGAGGACATCTTATATGTCTTTTCTAATATTTCCTGGAATGAAGATTCAGTTCTGGACCCCATTCCAAATCCCTTTTTTGCCCCCCCCTTGGCTGTGCCCTGTTATAGGGGTGCTTTATTATAATCAGAAAATCCATCCTTTGTCAGAGTCTTTGGCTTATTCATTTCTTAGCAAGTCTAATTTGCCAATGTTTTTATTTATGATTATTGTCTAAGAAAGTTTTGCCTAACCTGAATACACAGCAGTCTCCTTGTTTTCCTCTGAAAACGTCATGGGAATTATTTCCCTGTATGTCATGTGCCATTTTTTTCCTGGCAACTTTCAGGGTTTCTCTCACTGAATTTGGGTGTGCATACTTTGACTCTACTGTGCCTGAGGTTCCCTTTTTATGTGTCCTGCTTGGTGCTTATTAGGTCTCTTGATTTTATAACTTATAACTTCCAATAGAGAAAATTTCAAGCATTATTTATTTGAATACTTTTTCCTCACCTTTCTCTTTTTCCTCCCTTTCTCTTTTTCCTCCCTTCTTAGACTCTGGTTGCTCATATAATGGAACCTTTGGTGTTTTTCCATAGGTCTCTGCAGCTCGGACGTTATTTTTTGATGTCTTCTCTCTATCTTTCTGCTTCAGATTGGATAGTTTCTATTGTTTTCTCTTCAAGTCTCCTACCTCTTTCCTCTGTTATCTCCACTCTGTTACGTGCATCCCATGAGTTTATATTCCAGATATTGCACCTTTCAGTTCTATAATTTTCCTCTCCACTAATGCTTCGTAGGCAGGTTTCAAGAGAACCTCCCGAAGGGGCTGTGTCCTTGGCCATGTGAGAGAGCCAAACTGTCTGACTCTCACTTGGAGAAATCGGAAGCTGAGAAACTATATGCAGATAGCAGCACTGGGAGCGCACTCCAGTCCCATAAACAGAGAGGCCGTGGCACATTATTTCCCTTGGTCTAGGTAATGTCTCCCCGCAAGGCTCAGATTTACCTTGAGAAAGATTCTGAAAGAATCTTGTGGAAGCCAGGTAATCCCAATTCAGTAATGAACTCATGGGAGCCCAGAGGGCAATGAGGAAGTTGTTGACAGCCAGCAGGAGTGAAGGCAATGTCAGGTCAGTGGAACTGGGACAGGCCTCTGACCTCAGCAGGGAATCTCTAAGAAATCTGCGAAGGGGACCCATGAAAGAAAATCTACCTCTGAGCTCAGTCTGGAATCACCCCAAACATCTGCTCCAACCAGAATTGGAGTAAGAAAAGAAATAGAATTGCACCAAGTCCTCCTCTGTAAGCATCCAGCGTGGTGTCAGTCAGAGCTGGACAGGAGCAGAGCATCATTGGATCAGATGGGGATTTTCATACTATGTGGGGACTGGGACACGTGATGATTAGACAGGGAGAGACTTTATTGTCGTCTAACAATGATCAGACGTGCTGTGGGCTTCATCTAATATTTCATTTAAGAGCTGGGGAAACAAAAATGAATGGCAGGAAGCAAATTCAAAAATACAAAATAGAATAAGGTTGGTGTCAGCCTGCATATATATTTATACACATACATGCATGTATTCCATAGTGTTATAGGGTTACTTCTACCATTTCTGTCAAATTATGTCCATATATAGTTAACTGTCAATTATCTTCATGTTATGTTTCTGCACACATGCATAGTATATATTTACATATATATGTAGAACACTGAAATACTGGCAGGGACATACAAGATAATTTTTGGTTTTGTTTTTCTAATTTTCTACAATTAAATGTTTTGTTTACATCAGGACAAAAGCAATACAAAAATTTTAAGTGGTATATTGATGAGCATTTTTTGGTTAGTCCACGCATTCTAGATATTCTAATTGGATCCCCGGAGATACCATCATTTTCAAAGTTGTAATTTTCATGATTTGAGACTTTGGAGAGACCAAGTATTTTATCATTTGATATTTGAAACAAATCACATTTTAGTTCCCTTGATTAAGTAATGTACTTGAGAATTGACAGATGCTTTCATCGAATTCTCCTTAGAGGCTTTGTCTTCATTTCTGCTCTCCAGTCTTCAGATCCTGTCCCGGGGTTCAGACCGCAGACTTGTAACATTCGTCACCCAAGAGAAGTGACGCTTTTTCGCTGGCGCCCTCTGTGGGTGTGCGTGCCCGCCCCTGCGTGCTGCGTGGCACGTTTCTCATCCCTCCTCTGCTCCGGATGTGTCTTGCAACGGTTTGGTGCCCTCTCCAGTTCTTACATTTGTGAGACGGACACTTTGAAGTGTACCTTTCCAAATCCTGGTAAACCCAGGTGCTTGGTTTCTTCCGCTTATTTGTATTTGGTCCTTTTACTGCTGGCTATGTGGACTGTTTTTTCCCCTAGGTTTTATGCTGCCTTCAAGATAATTATTTACCTTTAACATATATTTTATTTTTGTCATTGAATTTTCTTTGAATTATTTTATCATACCTTTTACAGAAAACCTTTAAAGGTACAAGCAGTTACTGTACTACCCTTGCTCATGGTAGTAGCTCTCATATGATTCTAGATCTAAATCTAAATGGAGGTGTGAGGATCTTCCACTTTTTTTTCCTTACAATGTTTAAAGATTTTATTTATTGTTAGAGGGGAAGGGAAGGAGAAAGGGACAGACATATCAGTGTATGGTTGCCTCTCCTGCGTCCCCTGCTGGGAACTGGCCTGCAACCCAGGCATGTGCCCTGACTGGGAATCGAACCCTGATCCTCTAGTTTGCAGGCCCGCACTTAATCCACTGAGCTACACCAGCCAGGTCCTTACAAGTTCTTTAATACACTTAATATGTGAGTCACTGCCCTTTTCTACTTGTATCTTTCCTGTTTTTTGTTTGTTATGATTGACATTCAAAAAGTTATAATATTTAATGCACAGGTGGCAAACACGAGGCCTGCTGGCTGAATGCGGCCCTCCACCTTGCTCTGTCCCGTGGCAGCGCAGAGCTCCTTACCCCTAATTGAGGAGTAGTTACATTTATATAATCCTAAAATTACATTCGGCCCTTTGAGGCAACCAGGAGGCTGATGTGGCCCCCTTGTGGGAAAATGAGTTTGGAGATAAGTGTACAGGAGTGGAAACCATCACCAGAATCTATGCTATAAACATACCCATTTCCTGCAAAAGTTTCCACTCACCCTTCATACCTCTACTATTACTGTTCCTTCTTTCCTTTTTCCTCCTCCTCTTCTTCTTCTTCCTCCTCCCTCGTATTATTACTGTTAGAACACTTAATATAAGAATTACCATCTTAGAACAATTTTAAGTATATGATACAGAATTATTTAGTCTCTGTGCTGTACAAGAGATCTCTGGGACGTACTCATCTTGCACAACTGAAACTTTGACCAATCCCTCCCTTTTCTCCCCCCGTCCAGCCCCTGGGAACCGTCACTCTGCTCTCTTCTTCCATGATGTTGCATGTTTCATATTCCTCATAAAGACGGTGTCATATAATATTTATCTTTCTTGTCTGGTTTGTTGTGCTTAGCATAATGTCCTGCAGGTTCATTCATGTTGTCACAAATGCTAAGACACCCTGGCTCTTTATTTGAAGAGTCCTTTAGAATTCTTTTATATTGTACTGTTACAAATCGGGCTTCATGTAATTATTGACTTGATCCAACCACCATCGTTGCTTTGTCGCATAAAATTCACACTAAACCCTAGAAAACTGCAGGCAAAAAAGAGGGAAGTATTTTTACCAAAAAGATAAAAATCAAGCTGATTGCTCTGGCTGGTATGGCTCAGTTGGCTGGGTGTCATCCTGCAAATCCAAACATCTTTGGTTGGATTCCCCATCAGGGTAAATGCCTGGGTTGTTAGTTTGGTCCCTGGTCAGGGCACGTACAAGAGACAACCAATTGATGTTTCTCTCTCTCATTGATGTTTCTTTCCCTTTCTTCTATGTCTAAAAATAAATAAATAAATATAAATAGATAAATAAATCCAGTTGATTTAATTTGACATTACTAAATTTACTACTAATTACATGTGAAATGCTGAGAGGGGAAAATCAACTCTTGATTTCTTCTTTTAAATCCTGTGGTAACACTGAATAGAGATCGGTATAATAAATTTCCTAAACCTACCATGCTTGAAGAATCATTAAGGATTTTTTTTTAAGTCACATTTTCAAACCTACAATTTAGGGCTTAACTTGTAGAATATTCCAGTTCCCAGAATCTATCTGCAAGAGCTATGGGCATTCCTTGATGAAGGTTTCAGTAAATTTATTCCTTTCTTCTGGAGAGAGGTCCAGAGATCAGATACTCTCTTTACAAATTAAGTCCTGCATTTCGTTGATAAAATACCCAGGCAGTCAAGGATCAAATGCTAATAGGCAGAACCGGATCACGCAGGAATGAGAGCTGCACTTGGGTGAAGACACACCTCCCTTGGAATTCTCAGATATTTCAACTTTCCCTGAATCTCAATTCCTCTTCAGCTACGTGAAAATCAATGTTATTTATATGATTAGAGATAATCGTAATTACAGTTATTATCATATAAAACCTAGCAAAGCCACTAATTTGTAATCTGCTTCTATTATGTTTTAAGCAGGATAACATGTCTTTTATCTGATTGAATTATATTAGTGAGGGAATTTACATCTGGAAATATAGGATAGATAAAACAATCATTTCCACTGATGTCAGTCTCTTGCTGTTCAAGTTATTCAAAAAAGATATACACATTTCTCCCCTGGATACACATATACAGTAAACATATCTCCTGTCCTTTTGAACAGAGTCAAAAATAAGGAGAAAAACTTGTCTGCAGGTAGGATTGCATATGTGTGTTTCCAAAACATAAAGTGGAAGAAAGTATATAAATAACTAGGACTCCCATAATTTGTCAACCTTTTCCATAAAAGGCATTTAGTGTATATCAGAGAACAGAACAGTTCTTTTTAAAAATTCAGTGTTTTCAAATGCATTTAAGGTCTTTTTCTGTTCTTTTGGATGTACTAAAAGGCCCTGCTTCAACTCAGAAGTTGAAGAGTTTATTTCTGTTTTTTTAGTGTTTATTATGGAATTCTCAACATAAATAATTACCATAAAGGTAATCTGTTGTTAACCGTCCTCCAGAACAAGGACCACAGCATCCTTTCTCACCTGATCTTTTGTAAGGTGGTATTTTAATTCTATCTTAATTTGTTAACACTAAATGTTAAAATTTTAAGGGTTTAATATTATCAACATGATTAGTTTCTCCTTAGCTCAAGTTTTCTTCTTCCATTCCGTACCTTCTTTTGTGGTTATTTTCTTCCTGGAAATGAGTTGGTGCTCATTTAACCGAAGTACTCTCAGTGGTTGTCTCCATTCCTCTCCTTTGTTTACAGTCTTGAAAGCTCTGTTAGCACAGTAAGTGTAGATCAGCCACTTTCTTTCAGCACTTTGAAGCCCATCCTCTCTTCCTGTTCTCACTGCTGTTGTAGAAGTAACACTTCTAGTCTAACAGTCCTCCCTTGAAAAGAGTCTGTCTTTTCCTGGCCTCCTTAGAATTGCCTTTGTGTTTTGGTCACTCTGTCTTTTCACTGTGATGTGTCTGGTATAAATTTCTTCCACTTATTATTCTTACGGTTGGTGCTTTTCATCAAGTTGAGAAAATTATGGTTTTCTTTGGTAATACTGTACCTTCCCATCCTTGCTGCTATCTCTTACTGGTATGCCAATGAGAAGCATGTCATATCTTTTCACTCTATTTTTCTTTTCTTACCACTTCCATTTTATATTTCCATCTGTTTTCCCTTCTGTGCTGCATTCTGCTTAATTTTTTTTATATTTCTACTAGTTTAGTTTCCTATTGGCTGTGTCTAATCTGTTCTTTATCCCACCTACTGAGTTTTGAATTTCAGTTATCTTTTTTATTTATGAAAATTTTCTTTGGCCTTTTAAAAATATGCCTAGCCTTTTGTACTGTCTCTTGTTTCTTTATCATATTTAGATACTGTCTTTTATTATCTTAAATATATTCAATGTGCTTAGTTTATATTCTCTTTCATATCACCATCTGCAATCTTTGTGGGTCTGATTTGCTGTCCGTTATTTTTGCTAAATTTCCCTAATGTGGCTTGTTACCTGACTTACTCTGTGATTTTTCTTTATGGTGATTCTGTTTCACAACAATTCTTTGCAGATTGGATTTAAAAGATTCTGGTAGGGAGGATCTCGTTGTACTTCTGGCAACTGTCTGAAGATGCTACTTCGCAGGAAAACTTCAAAGAATTGAGTTCAGGAATTTTCAGGTCATGTGGGTAATGTGAATTTGGGGCCCAAATTCCTAGAAGTGTGAGTTTATGATTAGCAGTTTTCAGGGGAATTTAAAAACATCTTCTGTACTGAGAGTCATGACTGGGACATGCACAGTCCTTGATGCCCTTGTGAACTACAGGCTTTTCTCTGACCCAGTAAGTGATGCTATTTCCCAGACGGCCAGGGACAGCTTCAGAGGGCCATCTCACATCACACCCACTCAAAGAGCCTTCCCTGGGACTGGGCAGTGCACAGTGTTTGCAGTCATATGTGATGGTCTTGGCATCACCATTTGGGTATCTCAGCTTTAAATCAGTCTGTGACCTGACAGCAGCTCACCTTGCTTGAGCCAAGTTTGGTTTTCTTTGTTCGTTTTTCCTCTGATCATTCTGTCTGTTAAAGAACAAGTTCTACTGAGTCGCCAGGAATGAGCAGATAGATCTCTATAATAAACTCTTGCATTAGTTTTAGTAGGGATCTATATTTCAGAACTTTTGCTGATTATTGTTTTTTTAGCTATAGCCCACTCTCCCCTGCAAAGCCAAGCAGTCCTTGTAAAAGATTTTTAAGAACTGTCTATATGGGCCCTGCCTGGGGTGGATCAGTGGATTGAGTGCTGGCCTGCAAACCAAAAGGTCACCAGTTCAATTTCTACTTTAGGGCACATGCCTGGGTTGTGGGCCAGGTCCCCAGTAGGGGGAGCACAAGAGACAACCCACACATTGATGTTTCTCTGCCTCTCTTCCTCTCCCTTCCCCTCTCTAAAAATGAATAAATAAAATCTTTAAAAAAAAAGGAAATTACAATATAAAAAACAGTCTATACATTATCATTGTTTTGAACTGAAAAAAGGTTATCTGGGCCTTTGTTTTATTATATTGCTAAAAACAGACCTACTATAGGACCTACTCTGAAAGCACAGGTCTAGTCACTGTGACTGCTGCTGCTGAAACCACTCCCATAGTAGAGAATCTTTACTAGCTATGGTTCCAGAGCAGAGGCTCTGGTTATTGCCGGAGAAAGTGGGCCCTTTGGGAGTCAGTCGCAAGAAAAGAACTTCAAAGTGTACACCCCTAGGAGAAGTTTAAGTGTGATGGCAAGATTTATTGGGGTGAAAAGATATAATATGTCCTTGGGAATGTATAGGATGGGCAGGTACTTGTAGCAACTGCTCTGAGGTCCTTGTTAATCCTCTGTATAATTTTTTTGGTTTTGGGGAACAAGCAGGCTGTCTTTCAAACTGTCCAACCTGTTTCCTGGGTCTTCCCAGGACTCTCCTCCTAACCAATTCTTTCCCTGTATCTTCCAGGGTTTTGTGTCCTTATTCTATTGGATCCTTTTCCCAGATTTTCCCAGATTAGGCTCCTCCCCTTTATGGTTGCCATTTTGGCTCCTACTGCTCATGCTCCAAAGTTTTGCTTCACTATCTGGCTTGTACTATGGCTGCGCTTACCTTCCCCACCCCCACCCCCACCACCTTGGCTTCTAGTGCTCATGCGTGTAGCAGATAAATTTCCCATGCTGTTTTTCCTTCGCCCATGGGACAGCTGGTTGTTCCCCAGGGAGATTCTAAAGTCGTCTTTCCTGCCTGCTCAGGGGTTTGAGTCCCTTCGTGGAGAATGTGGCTGTCCACTGGGTTGTCTATGAAGCTGTCCCTTTCTAGTTAATCAGACTTAGTGTCTGAGTCCCTTTGCCCCCTCTTTACCTACCCACCTACAGCAAAATGTTGTGGTCTTAGGAGCTCCGATGGCTTTATTTCGCTGTGGAATGGATACAGTCCAGGGGTGCGAGGATGGCTGTGAATGTGGCCCAACACAAAATCATAAGTTTACTTAAAACATTATGAGATTTTTTTATTATGTGTCACAATGTATTTAATGTGTGGCCTAAGACAACTCTTCTTCCAGTACAGCCCAGAGATGCCACAAAGCTGGACGCCCCTGGCAGACTCTGATAATGACAGGACTTGGGAAAGATGTAACAGGAGGAAGGATGTACTTTTAACGTGTCAGGCTGATTAGTTGACTATGTGTTGGGTGTTTTCAGTTTCCTGTTGCCAGGCGCAATGTTATTTCATATTACTGCAATAATTTTTGTCCACTACTTTAGATTCTGTGATCTTATAATAAGGAGCCCATTAAAATAACAATCGGCTACTCTTTTTCCTTATGTAGAGTGACTAATTCTTTTCACAACTTCACAAAGGTATAGGGGAAATGAAGGATCAGTTATTAAATGCTTGCTAGAAGACTTGCTAGATACTACTTATGTTTTTTTTATTCTTGTTTTATAAATAATTATGACAACAATTGTAATACAAGTTTACATTTATTGAGAGTTTACTGCATGTCAGGCATAGCTCTAAATGTTTCATATTTATCAAATTTTATAATACAATAATTCTGTGAAAACTATTTCTATCCCTATTTTATATATAAAAATAACCCAAGTTCATTTTCCAAGTTCACACGGTCAGTGAATGACAGGTGATGGTTTAAACTCAGGTCTTCCCAAATCCAGACTTTATGCCCTTTCTATGTGAGGCAGGTAAGCTACTCTCCTAAAATCATATTGGACGTTGGAGGAGTTACCATTTTGTTTAATAAAACAGCAAGCATTTCAGTGATGCTAAATAGTTAATACAACCTAAGAGCACAAGATAGGATGTTTTTAACAGCTGAAAAAAAATCTAAAGCTTTGGCCTTTTATAGAGCATTTAATTCTGGTGGCGTTGCCTGTCCTGTATTTCTACATCAATTGCAGATGAACTAATAACTTTCAAATTAGTCGCTCCAGGGTTCTATTTACATTTTTAATAGAGAAAATATCAGAGGATCATAAGGCCTAAGTTAAATTCAAAAGAATTTTCTACAGAAATAAGTGATCAGAGCAACAGAATATATCCCAATGCCCTATCTATCATTAAAGAGTTAATTAAATGTATTAAGCAGAATGTAGTGTCAATTTGCTCTAATTAAGAAAAATTTTGAGAGAAATTATTAAGACCAGACTTAAATGAAGAAGGCTTGCTTGGCATAATCTGCAGGAGCCTTGTTTGGCCACCAAGGACTCCTTGCTAATAAACTCTGACTTGTTTAAAATCCCTCTGAGAGGGAGTATTTAGTCTACAATTGGCTTGCTAATGAGCACTGTCAAAATGTAGATTGGTCTCAGGTGCTGTACTCTAAAACAAGCAGAAAGTTTTCCTTCCAAGTCAACTTCTTGAACAGAACTTGGTATGCAATTTTACCCTTTTACCTTCTTCCAGCCAAAAATCACAAAACTTGTATCATTGCTCAAGACAGGGAACAAAGAATATTTATTGTGAGATGAGATGATGTGTAATCCTGAGGGCATCAGCCATTTCCCCTTAATGGCTCTCCCTATCAAATGGATTATAAATTGTTAAAAAATTAATAGGATGATATTTTAACAGAGTTAAAGTATATTGGACTATTTTTTAGATAAGCAAAACAAGTATTTTAGACATGCAGCCATGCATGTTTAACTGTTAAACTGCTACAGACAGAAAAAGCCACTAAGAATAAACTCACTCTAGGATGTCATACTATCATTTTAACCATATAAACCAATTGAAAAGCCTAGGTGCTCTGTAGTTTTTCACCAACATCCTCTTTAGTATCAAGTTCTGAGAGAATTTACAACAATTATTTGAAAGCTCTAACACTGTCACAGAAGTATAACTCTATAGCCACTTTATTATATTATTAAACAAAATATCTATTTTTCATTTACAGGATATTCCAAGGTAGATGCCATCTCTACAGTGTTATATACTTAAGTTACGTTGCTAGGACCTGAGTTTTTCCAATTGAATGACATCCTTTAGTATAATAGAATTGTCAACAATTTAAAATTGTGTTTTGCCTGTGCTAATCAGAAGCTGCCTACCATTGAGTATTGATCGATAAGTTAAAACCCTTTATCTCTGTCGTGTGCTTTCTTGGTTTGCTGAAATCTTACTATTGTTCAAGTGTTTGGGACAGCAGTAATAATATTTTTAAAAATAGGTATCAAGTAAATTAGAATACTTAGACTATACACACCCCCATATACATGTACACACATACACTAATTTATGTTTTGGCTTCTGTTATTATGGAGTCACATTGGATGTGAATTGCTGGTCCAACTATAACATCACTCCTTAATCTGATCTTTAGTATCTTTGTTTTGTTTAAGTAGAGAACCAGTTTGAAAGATTATTTTAGTAGAGATGATGGGCTGTGCAAAACTAGGAAATGTAGAGGCTCTGGAGATGAATTTTATAATGTCCGACAATGTCCTCACTCTTCTCTTTAGCTCCCGCCCATTGTGTTTTAACTCAACTCCAGATACGCTTTTTTTTTTTCTGCGAAGCCTTTACTTATTTATCCCACCTGCTTCCAGTCTCCACACACAGCTCTCACAAACCCCCTATATCATATTCTACTTAGAGACGATTACTTTACATTATTTTTAAATTAATTTGTGTATCTCTTCTCTGCGGCAAGGTTAAAAGTGTACAGACAATAGGTCCCTTATCTTCATGATCCAAGCCATCTCTGACAAACTCTCAAGGAGAGGTCCCGGATAGAAGAGTGTATCAGGCTGGATTGTTTGGGACTAACAGTCCCAGAATTTCAACAACGTACTGGGACAGTTTTATTTCTCAGTCACATAACGTCCATGGCAGGGGTGGAGGTTCTGCTCCATGCCGTCTTCAGCACCAGGCACAGAGTGAGGAATAACTGCGAATCCGTGATGGTGCCAGTCTCATGGCAGAGGAAGAAGAATACCTTGTCAAAACATACCACTTCTACACTTCACTGGTCAAAGCAAGTTATACAGCCATTCCTGAGTTCGCCTGAATGTGGACATTTACTTTCCCCACGTGGAAGAGCCGGAGCAAGCCTTACGGCCAACCCAAATTCGGTGGGCTGGGGTGTATAACCCTTTCTCAGGGAGGGATGACAACTCCTTTGAAAAATAATGCAGTCTTTCATATGGAAAGATAATCAAACATATCAGGGTAACTTTCACTGGTTGTGCTATATGGATGTATCTACTTGATATCCCATTTTCACAGGTTTTTTCTGAATGTGGAGTCCTACTAACCTCTCTTCCTACTCCAGCCTCATAGCCTCGTGTTATTGTTATGGTTTCTTCTTCCCTGGTACTAGTCAGAAAAGGACTGTATAATGGATACATGTTTAACTATCATTATTTAATAAAATAGCTACAAAAATATGCTACATCAGTTCCCCCTAAATTGAAATTTACCAAGCACTGCCCCAAGTGCATGGAGGAAACACAAGAAAACTGGACTTGGTACCTGACCTTTGCAGCTTTTGAGCTGCTAGGGACATTAAAATGCAAATAGCTATGATTCAGAGTAGAATGTGGTGCCTGCTTTAAAAGAAATACAAAATGCTATAACCAGGAGGAATACTCATACACACACATAAAACTGGAACCATTGAATTCCACCGGCTCTAAACTTGATCGAACTGCCATCTGTCTTTATGTGCTTCTCTGCTTTCCTAGACCATTCTTTTCTCCAAGACTCTTCATTCCATCCCTCCCTTCCTCTCCAGAGTCAAACCTGTAAATTTCCCCTCTTCTCCCATAGCTTTACTCTTTACCTGCTCACTCCTGTTTTCTTGAACTTACCACTTTTACCCCTTTTCTCCCCCATCAAAAATAACTCTTTCTCTGAACATATCTATATTTTCCTTTTAGTTCTAAAGCTTCTTGAGATGGAAATCTTTACTTGCTACCTGGGTTTTCTCATTTCCCACTCACAATTCAAACCACTGCACTCTGCCTTTGCCATCAGCCTTTCACGGCTGTGCCTCTTTATAGCTGAGTCCAATCATTTGTATGACCCCTCTTCCCTATCTAAGCTCCTGACCACTCCCTGTAGCTTTGGGCAAACTTTTGTCTTAGTTTCTCAGACATGGCCTCTAGTTGCAGTGAACATCTTCTCTTTAAAAAAATTCCTATGCCTTCAAATATTATTTTGATGTTGATGAGTCTTATGGACCCATATTTTTATTCAACACATGGACATAATTAAAACATAATAGGTTGAAAAATGACCCAAACGTATTCCTTCTCTGGTATTCTCTAATTTGATCAATTGGCTTATCATGCCTTCCAATCAAGAAACCCCAAAGTCTTAGTAGACTTTTCTACCTTCATTCCCTCACGTGACTAAAGAGCAACCATTCTCTTTTTGTTTTACTAAAACATGTCTCTCAGTGCTTTCTGGTCTTCTCTGTTCCTCCCACTGTGATATCTGCAGTAATTAGTCATGTCAGACATATAGTAGATCCTGCATAAATATTTGTTGATTAGACTGACTATGTTTATGGTCTTTGGATGCGGTTTCCTTCCCATGGGATGTTTTTTCTTTGTTCTACTTAAAGAAATAGCTCAAATCCCACTGGCTTATAAGACGTTCCTTGCCTCTCTGAAGAGACGCTCCTCTATTCCCACAGTATTTTGTTAATATCTTTGTTATAGGGAAGAATGGAAAACCATTTATGTTCTATCATTATTATTCTCAGTTTTAATATTTTTTTCTCCAGTAGATATTTCATAAATAGCATGAAATGCTATTTATTTTGGGTACCCTCGCCATCTTTACAACACTTGGATGAATTAGTGCATGGATGGGTGTTTGGAATAGGTGTGAGTTTACTAAAAGCTTCACCTGGAAAACGGCATTTAAACAGGAACTTAGGAGTGAATTCTATTTGGGTGCGATAAGAATAGCATTCTGATTAAACTGAAGGTGCAGCTTATTCTCTAAGATTATCCAGTAGGTCAACTCAGCTAAAATACAATGGCATGTTGGAGGAAGGAGTCACAGGATGTATTTTGAAGGGTAGATCATAGATGAATATGAGGAACCTTGATAACAGACAAGTATGTTTATCCTATTTTTTCTCTCTGGGCCAGGGAGGCAGTTATTCAAATTTATAACTTTAGGAAGATTATTCTGATGTCAGTATATTATGGAATAGAATGTAGGGTACAAAAACTATTAGAAAGATACTGTAACAGTCCAGAAGGAATAAATGTGTAAATGAGAACTATAAATAAAAGAGAGAATGGAAGCAGACACATTATAAAGTTACCGTCCAAATGTGGCTGCTAGAGTTGAAGGGAAAGAGAAGAACTGACATTTCAAACCTCGGTGACAGAAGGGACCCTCTGGCTTTCAACGAGAAATAGGAAATACAAGGGTAAGAAGTTTGTAGGAGAAGGTTATGAGTTCAATTTTGGACATTGTAAGTTTAAAGAACAAATATGAATTTGAACTGGAATATCAGCACTTACTTAAACTCTTCATAACAGAATTGCTTTCCTTTTCTTAAGTGACTTAGGGAACTGCCACTTAGTAAGATGTGCAGGACCAAATTCTCCCGCTCACAGCAGCCTCAGTGAATGACTGCCATTTTGACTGGTTGCATGTTGCCATCCAAATGTAATCTAACCATTGAATTACTGCCATTGAAGGGGATAGCAAACGTAAAACAAGACATAAAAGACATACCTTCAGAATTTTAAATAGAAGAAAATCCATGCTTCAGGAATACTCCTTATATAACAGGCAGTAATGTTAAGAAGTGAGTAAATTTTAAAAACTGAATTCCAAAAAAATAGATTAAAAGTGTGTTTTTTTTCATGGTATTTCCATTAAAAATACGAAGTTGACCAATGCCCATTTCTTATATTTTATATATTTTGAAATATTTTATTTTTCCCTTCTGTGAAAAATGAAATTCAAAATAAAGGATTGTAGAGAAAATAACACCTTTATTCTGGCATCTAAAACTAGTTCTCTCTCTTCAAGATCTGTTTCTTTCTAAAAGTGACAGTCTAATACATTCTATTTTGAAATTCTAAATAGCCTTGATAAAGCAACCATGCATTTATCCTTATAACTGAAAATAAAAAGAAATGCTATAAATACATACCTATGAAAAATGTGAGAGGCTGGTCACCAGAACAGCTACATTTGTGAGATACCTTTTAAAAAACTTTACTCTGCGTCTCCTGTGAATTCCTGAAGTTGTGACTATGGTCAGATAGTAGACAATTTGCTTCTAAATTACATAACCTAACAAAAATTCTAAGTGTATGTGTATTACATGTACACCTAGTACACATATATCTAATGTGTGTGTATATATGCATATACATATATATTTTTTAATTAAATTTTATTTAGTTACTTTTCAAGTACATTTTTTTTTATCTATTTCTCCCATCCCACCCCACCCCCTGCCCGGTCTCCCCCCTCCCTCCCGCTCCCCCCCAGTCTTCATCCCTGTGTCTTTCATACTTGTTCCTCAAAATCCCTCCCCCTTTTTCTCCTTAAATTCCCTTCCCTCTCCCCTCTGGTTGCTGCCCACTTGTTCTCTATTTCAGTGTCTTTGTTTTTATTCTGTTTGCTTGTTTGTTTTATTCTTTAGCTTCCTGTCAAAGGTGAGATCATATGGTATTTGTCTTTCAACACCTGGCTTATTTCACTCAGCATAATGCTTTCCAGTTCCATCCATGTTGTTGCAAAAGGTAGTAGCTCCTTCTTTCTCTCTGCTGCATAGAATTCCATTGTGTATATGTACCACAGTTTTTTGATCCATTCGTTTACTGATGGGCACCTAGGTTGCTTCCAACTCTTGGCTATTGTAAATTGTGCTGCTATGAACATTGTGGTGCATAGGTTCTTTGAAATTGATGTTTTAGGATTCTTGGGATATAATCCTAGCAGTGGAATTGCTGGGTCAAAAGGCAGGTCAATTTTTATTTTTCTGAGAAAATTCCATACTGTTTTCCATAATGGTTGTACCAGTCTGCAATCCCACCAACAGTGAACTAAGGTCTCTTTTCCCCACAACCTCTCCAACATTTGTTGTTTGTTGCTTTGTCTATTATAGCCATCCTGACTGGTGTAAAGTGGTATTTCATTGTGGTTTTAATTTGCATCTCTCTGATAGCTAACAATATTGAGCATCTCTTCATGTGTCTCTGGATGTTCTGTATGACCTCTTTAGAGAAGTGTCTGTTCAAGTCCTTTTCCCATTTTTTAATTGGGTTCGATGTCTTCCTAGAGTGGAGTCGTGTAATTTCTTTGTATATTTTGGAGATTAAACCTTTGTCTGAGGTATCATTGGCAAATATGTTTTCCCATACAGTTGGTTGTCTTTTTAATTTAATACTGTTTTCTTTGGCCATGCAGAAGCTTTTTATTTTGATGAGATCCCATTTGTTTATCCTTTCCTTTATATTCCTTGCTCTAGGGCACATATCCGTAAAAATGTTGCTGCGTGGAATATCTGAGATTTTCTTGCCAACGTTCTCCTCTAGGACTTTAATGGTGTCACAGCTTATATTTAAGTCTTTTATCCACCTTGAATTTATTTTGGTGTATGGTGTAAGTTGGTGCTCAAGTTTCATTTTTTTGCACGTAGCTGTCAAGTTCTCCCAACACCATTTGCTGAAGAGGCTATCTTTACTCCATTTTATGTTATTGCCCCCTTTGTCAAATATTAATTGACTGTAGAGGGTTGGGTTGATTTCTGGGCTCTCTGTTCTGCTCCATTGGTCTATGTGCCTGTTTTTATGCCAGTACCAGGCTGTTTTGATTACAGTGGCTTTGTGCATATACATATACTGTGATTTCTTATATTCCTATGACAAAATTGAAGTGACTTTTGAAACTAATTCATGTGACCATACCAGGAACTTTTGTTTTAGCCAAAGTCCTGATAACTCTTAGAAATTCTGAAATTTCCATCTCTGCCTATAATACCTTAGCTTTCCAATTTTCCATCACCCTTACTCTCCTTAATCTGTTCTTCATCAGGGATTTTACCAGAAGTCCTCAGTACTCACACAGTTCCCCTTTTGCTTTTTGGGATTTCCTTATCTTCTACAGCAGAACCTGTGATCAATTATTTCATCTATTGTTGCCAAGACTGTGAATCCTGATGTTTTTCTTTCCTTTCTGTCACCCCTCTTGTCCACCTCCAATCCTGTGTCATCCTAAGAAATGTCTGAAGTTAAAGACTGTATGGAAAGAAAAAGAACAGGTTTTGGAACTTAACTTGGACCTGAATCTTGTTCAACTACCCACTAGATGAGTGATGTTGAAAGCTTCAGTTTTCTCATCCATAAAATGAAGACAACTCTTATTATCATATTATGGGGTTTTTATAAGAGCTACGTGATACAAATCGCTGGCTAAGAGCCAACCATACGTGATAATTCTGCCCTCTTCCCACTGAGAGAGACTATGACCTAGTCACTGTTCAACAATATTGATCCTTGCTTAAATCTTTTATTTCGTTTTTCCCCTAAGATATATGATCCATGTTGGTTCCTGCTTCTCAACGGATGACATAATTTTTTCTAATCCGTAGAATATAAATCATGAGGTTGTGAACTCCCTCAATTTTTCTTCCAAACAGATCTAAAATTTTACTTACACTGTCTCGGGAAGGAAGAACTCCTTTTCAAGGTCAACCTCTGTGGCAGCAATATTGATCTCACCATTTGCGCCTCCTCTGAGATGATGCTCTCAATTATTTCTCCTCTGGTCTCATTAATCTCTCATCTCTGGATGTTTTTCCTACTCTGCTCATCCATTTCACTCTTAAAAAATTTCAGATAAATTTGCAACCTCACCTCAGTATTGAAATTCTTTTTTCAAAGGTCAAAAATGACCTGGTGGCTGCCAAGCCAGAACAATTTACTTGGTTTGTACAGCTGAAGCTCTTGACAGTATTGCCTACAACCTGCTTCTTGATAATATGTACTACCTTCCTGTGATGTCCACAGTTCTTCCCCTCTAATTTTTTCCTCCTAGCTTTCCAACTAATCATGTGTATCCATCTTTGCCTGTGGCTCTTCCAAAAATTCTGCCACAAAATCTCTCCAAGTTGATTGACATTATTTAAAGATATGATCGGGCTCTGTTCACCTTTAAGTGGAGTGGTTTTTAAGACAAGAAGTCACAACAGAATTTTTAGGCTATTTCTATTTGACTACCTCCATCCATGCTTGAACCACAGTCTGCAATGGGGCTTTCAAGCCAACAGCTGTGCTTCATATTACAAAGGCTGCATTGCTCAGCCTCAAATGCACTGACCTTTACTGAAGGGCTCAGTTTTACTGCAAAGTCTAACTTGCTGCATTTCTCAAGAACACATGTAAGAGCAGACAGCTGTAATAGGGCTACATCGTGGGGAGGAATAAATGAATTCACACTTCAATCAAGGTTTCAACACGAGTGCCAAACTCCTCGACACCCCCAGACCCACCTCTGGATTAACTTCCAGGACTGTAGTGCCCATCCACTATGGGTGTTCTGGGACATTTTAGGGCTCTGAAGGGACTTTCATGCAAGTTGAGTCATTGACAGATTCACAGGCCAAGGTGGACTGTTAGTAGGGTAATTCGCTATATCTGACTGGAGGCCTCCAAAATGTGGGATACGTCTAAGGATATCCTCTAATGAGATTGTGCTAATATAAGTACTCTGTGGGAAAAATCTGTCATCCCTATGTAAGAGCGGCTTACTCAGTTATTCTACAAGTGTACGTTGACATTGGCACTTACGCTTCTGTACCAGGGTCCATGCTAGAGGTCATCTATAAAGGCAGTCAAACTTGAAACATCGTAATTAATAGTGTGGGCTTATGTGAATTTATTTTCCTGCAAATAGCAGAAGACTCTGATATATGTATGTATTTGTGTATCTTGTGTACAGTTTATTATGGACCTTCCCTTGTCTCCTCCTAACTTTGAGATATACCACGGTCTCATACCTCTCTTCTATATTAGGTCTATTTTGAATAAAATTGAAGTACCATGTAGCTGATTTCTTCAGCAGTCAGTGATAGAATTAGTGATCCTTCGCAAACTGGGTTTGAAGTTAGAGAGTCCTATAGGAAGCTTATGAAGGACCCAAATTCCATGCTGTTTGATGCTTCTCTCTAAAATAGAAATTGGATAAATTGCCTGTAGTGTGTTCTGTTTTCTTTTCATGGCCAAATGGTGCAAATAGTGATCTCAGCTTTCCTTGAAGCATCATAACAGCATAACTAGTCTCTGTCAGTTAAGTTTCAAAATTAAAGTCAGACTTCCTTTCCTAAAACAAACAAAAAATCAAAGTGCATGTAATCAAGGATACCACAGGTGTTTGAAGGAAAAAGAGTAAGAAAATCCAGTAACTTTTCTGTTTGATGTCCTTTGAAACATGCCTTGGGAAGTGTTTCAAACAGAAGAAAGGAAGCCAGTTTTGAGGGGAGGGTGAAAGGTGGGCACCAGGGCTTACGTACAAACTCTTTCTCTGTCTTGTTTATTCATTGTCTGGGGAGGGTTACGTGGATTTCAGACACTTGATCTCAAGAAGACTTGGTCCCAATTCAGGGTATAAGGATATGTCATTCTATTTGTAAACTCTTTGAATGACATAATTTCTAGGCCAAAAAAGTAAGGAAAATAAAATTTTTGCCAGCTTCCTGTAGAAAATCTCATCCCTTTCTGTTAGTCACTGTTCCCCTTCCAAAAACAATAAGGGTCATGAGATTCTATGGCCCATCTTGCCATTTTTTAAGATTAGAAATAAAATTTGCATTTAAGTTGAACTCTTCAAATATGAGTACCACCAAATGGTGCTACATACACTTACTGATGCTCCAGAATAAGAAAGCAATATTCAAGAGGGAAGAAAAATCATGATGAGTGTTTTAAGTAACTCCAAGTGTATGAGACAGAGAATATAATCAAAGAATATAGTCAAATTCTATGCTTTTCTTATTTATGAAATCCTGGTGAGTTTAAATATGCCTGGAGACTGGCACTTTCTTAATAAAGGGAAATAATTGCTTCAGAAAAATTGCTTTCAGGATCAACTAATAATGCTGAGGAATTTTTGTGTGCAGTTTTACAATAAAATGTCACTTTCATACCACCAACAGATACTATGAAGATGACAGGTGCTATATGCCAAAGCCAAGGTAGAGGATTACTTTTCCTCTCCTGATGCCATTGATTACATGAGACATGGCTATAAAACAGTGAAACTGATTACAAGAGCCACACGTTGTGTGTGGTTAAACCTTGCGATGCAGCGCATCCTCTCAGAACAATGGCAAGTCAGGCAAGTCGAGTGTCTTGGTATGGGGTAAAAGTGAATAAATTATGTATTCATTTTCAAAATAGAAATAAAGTATACAGACGGTTTGTGATTTTCAATGCTCAACTCACTACCTGTGTATAGAACACAGAAATGTGAGATCAAAGCTCCCCTCCACGGGAGCAGTGGCCCTTACTTTCTGATCCACAGGTACCGGTAGTTTGTCCAGAGACAGACAGGGACAGAGACAGACAGACAGGGACAGAGACAGACCACTTGGCCTATGGACGCACAAACTTTGAGAGAAGGAGGGGCTTTCTTTCACAAAGAGGCAGAGGTCAAGAGAGTAATTTCCTTTTGATGCACAGCTTTTGTATCTCATGCCAATAATGCCCAAACTAAAAGTAGTTCAGATTCCACTTTATCATAGCAATCATGCCATAAATCTAGCCATAATCAAAATAATGTGAGCCTGATCCTTCATTCAGCAAATAATCCTGGAACACCAACGATGTGCCCAACACTTCCCATGTTCCAGGAATACGGAAGCAAGTCAAACAGATACGGTTTTTACCCCTGAGTGTGTCAGCTTAGCAAGAGCCCCAAACAAACAAAATGTGAATACAGTAGGATAAAATGTGAAAACTGAACTAGTACAGCCAGTAAGAAGCAGTGGCTGCCAATGGGGCTGGAGAGTTGGAGGCCAACGTACGAGAAAGCCCTACCTGGAACCCTAAACAATTTGGATTTAATCTTACGGGCCACTTCTAAACCCTGCCTTTATGCTAATTATTTTAAATGAACATCCAAAAGTGTCTGCTTGGCAGCAAGTGATAAGCCAGGAAGGGAATCTGGAAATGACTCTCAAAATATCTGGAATGATTTTCTTCAGATCAAATACCCACGCAAGCAAATGTGTCCAAAATCTACTTGGCAGATGTTAAAGTTAATCTGTACAATGAAATATATTTGAGTGTACATTAAACAGGACGGGGAAATGGGAGGGGCTACCAGCGTAAGAACATCAACCCCTCTGGACATTGAGCAGATCTAAAATAAATGTCTGCTCACATTTAAATCCCTTACTGGCTTAATTCTTTAGCTACTGTTGCCTGGAAAACTTTCTCCTTTAAAATATCGGGTATCATAAACTCTTTTATCAAATAGAATGGAGCCAAGCAGAACATCAGAAACTCTAAATTTCTCAAAATATACAAAACGCCGGAGAGGCAGGCTGCACCTGCAGCCCCAAAAGCAAATGTGTGGAATAATCAGGGATCCCAAACAGAGCTGCACTAGAGTAATTTACTCAGCTAATCATCATATGAAATAGAACATTTGATTTCTGCACCAGAGTTACATCAAAGTAGATGCATACTTCATTTGATTAAATAAAGCACCACAAACAAAATCATTTAGCACGATGCGTGGTTCTTAGTAAGCACTCGATAAATCTAAGTTCCCTCCACAGGGAGGGTGCTGTGTGCTTCACTTGTGGGGGTGCGTGCAGCCCCTAGTCCAGGAAGATGAGATCTGCATGATTCAGGATCCTAGGAGATGGCTGCTGAGTGCCATCTAAGTCCTCAGCATGTTGTGGAAGGGTACACTGTGCTTTAAGATATTTAATGTCAAAATGCCCTTAAGATAAGCATGGGGTCTTGCAGCTCACAGAGCACGGTGGAGCTTCTCTCCTTTAATCGACCATAGAGCTAGCATCTACAGCCACTGAGTGCTACTGATTAGGAGGACAGCAGCCTCCGTTTACTCCCTTTCTCTAAGCACTTGCTTTGCTAGACCTCAACTGACTTTGAAACTGAACTTTCAGTGTTTTCCAGTTGTAAATAAAGGGTTTGTGGTTCCAAGAAGAAATGGGGAATTACTAGAAATTGTCAAAGTTGAAGTAACTCAAAGTTATTTTGGTTTTGGAGAAACTTGTTAGGGGATAGTTACAAAACTCCAGTTTACCAAGTGGGGCAGGGAGATTTCTGTTTGTTTCCTTACCTTGTCTTTCATATTCTCTATTCGGTACAGAAGAGTAGAATATAGCTTTTCATGGCATATTACCTCTAACCCTGAGTAGACTCTGTACCAACATATGAATGCTGGCCGGCACTTAGATTCTCCAGTTTACACACACACACCACACACATTGCACTCACGGCACACTGCACACAGCACACTACACACGGTGCACAGACAGCACACATTGCCCTCACGGCACACTATGCACCACACAGTGCACACACCACACACCAGGTGGCACACGTCACCCACCATGCATGCATATGACACATACCTGCACACTGCACAGAGCACACACTGTACTCATAGCACACTACACGCCACGTACTGTACACCATGTACATATCACACGCCCACACATGTACACTGCATCCACCACAGTAATGCACTCATCTGAGGCACACATGACAGGGGTTGTGCACCACACACACTGCGCAGACTGCACACACTACATGCTACACCCCACAAACACTGCAGACATACTGCATACGCACTGCACACATGAAAAACATTGTTCTACAGCATCGTTCCTGAAATGCTGTAGATGCATATTTGGAAACGGTGAGCAAAGGAGAGGTTTGTAGACCCTTCACCATGGATGAGTGGGAACCGCACAGTGCCGTGCCCCCTGTAGGTTTCTCCCGTGTGTCTGTAGTTGGTATTGAACTATGCACAGTGGTTACCTCTGAAATGAGAGCTCCAGAGAGGGAAGATTTTCCGGATTTCACAAGTTAACGTCTCTACAATTGGGAATTGTTTTAAAATTGATGGCGTGTCGGGTTAATTGGAAGTATGTGTTTCTTTCTAGTGGCATATAAACAGCAGCACCTATTACAGTCTGTGTGCCTTCGATTCTATAAGATGTGCTCTTGTTAAAGCAGCTGCGTCACAGCTGACTTTCTTGAGCATTGGTGTTTTCAAATTTTTAAATAACAGGAAGGAGTAAAAAAAAATAAATGAGAATAAAGGCTGCAAAAACAAAATAGAGGCTGATAATGACATAATCCATGGCTAACTAAATAAGATGTAGTAAATGTGTTTGAGTTATTAAATGTATACCTACCTGTCCAATCTCAAATTGGAGCACAAGCGACCATGGTATCTCGATCACCTGTGAACTCCGCCACCTGGGAGGCAGTGCGCTTCCGGCAACTTAGTAACTCAGCGAACATTGTGTAAGGAAGTAGATTATGAAGTGAATCAGCTTTTAACCTGTTGTCCAAAATCATCCGGACCACACATGTCACAGTCCTGAGGCATTTTCTGCTTGACCGATGGAAACCTGACCTGTAGAAACCTAAAAAAACATAATTCAGAATAGTGGGCTCAGAATGGAAACTGATTAGCTCAAGACTATATTTTTCTTGATGATAATCTTGTGGTGTAGCGACATTATAATCCATAGCAGCGATTAAAAAGACCTTATTATCACCAAATAGCCTAACCTGGCAGTTGGAGCAAGGCTGCTTCTCTGTGCACAGAGCTTCCACTAAAGCACTAAACATTCACTAATAAGGCCTCCTGACTACTTGCCTGCCTTTCCTTTTTAGAAGGGACAAGGACCTATTCACCTTTGCAAATGTGATGCTTAGCATAATGTCTAGCAAGCGGTGTTCTATAAATGCTGATTAAATGACATGGCTACATTATACATTTTTTAAATGGAAAACTGAATATTAGTAATGCCCGTGGGTGGAAGACCAGCAAGATCCCTGTCAGGAGTGTAGCCACGTGGCTCTGTTGAGCACAGGTGCCAGTCTGAAGGCTGGGCTCCCCAGGTATCACATCTTAATCCCCAACAAGATTTTGGATGAACAAGACTTTGTGCAAACAAGATTTTTGTGCAGATGTGCTTAATTTAAGGACTCATCTGCACAAAATTCAATAGGGGGTCATCATGGACTGATCCAAGGGGCCCAATGTGATCATAAAGGTCCTCGTTCTTGGGGGGCAGGAGAACCGGGGTCAGAGGAGGAGATGTGGAGACAGAAGTTGAGGTAGAAGTGATGAGAGCCACAGCCGAGGGATGGGAGCAGCCTCTGGGAGCTGGCAGAGGCGAGACCAAGGAGTCTTCCTGGGAGCTCCAGTGAGGATAGAGACATTTGCGACTCCTGACTAGAACTGTGAACCAGTCTCTTTGTGTATTTGAAGCCACTAAGCTTGTGGGAATGTGTAATAGGAAACTAATACCACAGATCAGTCTGTCAGGGATGATTCGTTTTCAAGTAGTAGTAGCCTCCACCCAAACTGGTTTAAACGGTAAGAAAGCGTGTGGGTTTACGTACTCGGAAGTCTGATACGAGGTTGACTCGGTGATGCCATCAATAGGCTACTTCATTCCTTTCTGTACCTCTCCTCTGTATTCTGTTCGGTTGGCTTTATTGGCAGACCAGTTCCCTCACAAGTTTGGAGAGGTTGCCAGTAACAATTGGAGTTAAGTGCTTCCTTGTTCATTGTTAGCAGGAAAGAGCCAGGCTTCTCATAATTATCAACTTTGATAGAGTTGGACAAATCAGGGCCTATCCTTGGAGCTTTCCTCAAAGACTACCCTCAGGGCAGATGCCCAAACAAATAAGAGCTCTGCCAGGGAGGACAGAGGAGAATGCATCCAGATAGGGCACTAGCAATGCGCCACCAAGCACCTCCCAAACCCCTGTGAATAGGAGAGTGGGGCGATCAAAGTGGTTCAGCAAGTTCCAGGGACACTGCGTCCTGGGTCCCAGGTCTAGGAAACAAGCTCCAGCTTTTACTTGGCCACGTTTTCCCTTGCTCTGGAAGGACAGTTGTATAATAGAAGGAGCAGCAGCGGTTAGTAAAAACTCACGACTCATTCTGCCAGGCTGAGCCTGGCAGTTACTCTGGACTTTTTCCCACCTGACGAATGGCAACAAGCCCAGCACCTGGGCTCATCAGACCACCGTCTGGCATGCCTGCTGCAGGTTGCTGAACTCTGAGCTAGACTGACACCGGCTAGCCCCTTGTGAATCATCCCCCAAATGGTGCCTTCCCTTCAAAAACTGATACGTTCTTTTGTGTACGTTATGGTACCAAAATCTCCTTTATGTACTTTTTTACAAGTATCTGAGGAGATAGTTCTCATGATTTGCCTATTCCCACTCCCACCCCACCCTCTGCTCTGTAGCCAGGCAAAGTAATCCAAGGAGGAAAAACGAACAGAGGGGAGACTAAGTAGGTAATTACAAGGTGTGCTATATACTTTATTTATAAAATATTTAACCTCTAACTTTGAATGCACTATTTTCTTTAGTTTCACAGCGGATGAAATTTGACAACTAATTTGTAAAGCTTAAAATGTGCGAATTATCATCATCCTTTGGGCAGTGTGGCTTCCATACCCAGGTTCTTCCTTTTGAACTTGCAGGGACCACTCACAGAGCTGGGTATCTGAATGGACTTGACCTGTGGGAGTGGCCCCATCCTAACACTACCCCTGTGATTTAAGGCTCATCCCAGAACTGGTCCTGATGCTCTGTGGGGAGACTGAGAAATCCAAGGAGTACCAAACCTTCCCCATGTTTGTTAGAATCAGAGAAACGGGGGAAGAAAGGTCCCTCCAGACAAGTTTCATAAGAAAAGTAGAATGGAACCAGTGGCTTAGTGGCCCCCTCAGGCCTGCTCTCCCCCCAATGCGCTTTACGGTGAAATCTGAGTGTAATAACATTGATCATCAGCACCGGTGTGTAATTGGATGCGCCAGGTGGGCCTGTCCTTCCTCCACCCCAGTCCTACGTATTCACAGAGGATTAACATCAAAGAGAAGAAGTAGCCCTCCATTTCCTTGTTTTCCAGGATCCTTTTAGAAACAGCACACAAATTGCCCCAGCCCTGTCTACAGCTCAGGAGAGCCCAGGAGGGCAGAGAGTGCTTGTTACAAGTGCTGCCTCTCCCGTCCCAAGCACAGCACCTAGTGGCCAGTAAATCGCTACTGTTAAATGAAGGAATAAATGAATGAAAAAATGGACACCTCAGTAAACATTTAGTCTGCAAAGGGGAAAGCAAGGAAAGATCAAGATGGAGAGCTGGCGGCACACAGGGCTAGAGCTGCATCATTATCCAACAAAATTTATGGGACATGGTGCCCTAAGGCAGATCCCTAAATCCTAACCTATAGTGACGACCTTTGAACTAGTGCAGACTCCACCAATGACATTCATGGGGTGGAATCAAAGGTCTTTGTACCCAGTGAGCATGGCATGAATTTTTAGGCTTTGCAAAATGTTAGCGTTTGAAAAGCCTTTCTAGTTACTGGCAATCTTCAAAAAAAATGCCTAAGACAATTTCCAGAAATGCTTCTATGCAACTCTACTGAAATTATATTTTATATTGTCCTGTGTGATTGCTTTTGCTTTATTGTTCAAGAACTGTTAATAATGAGTGAGAATTTTAATATGCAGAAAATGAGCAACAGCATAGGACCTAAGTTCCTTTTATTGTATTTTTTTTAATAAAAAAGTAAAGATCCTGTTAGAGTGAGTTTCTAGAGATAATTTACTGGCATATAATTGTTTAATTGATTTCTAATTTAGAGATAAATCAGCATATGTATTAAGAAGTTAAAACATAGCACGCCTTCAGAATAAAATGGCTCAGAGGTGCTCAGGACCCACCACAGATTTTTTTTCCCAGGCAGCCGTGACTGGAAATCACAGGGTGGGAGCACCACAGCATCCATCAGGTAACAGCAGTGAGGCGAACCTGGTCGCCACGTTCCCATCACCATTTCCAGGGGATGTTTTCCACAATGGGAAGTCAATTACTGCTTCCACCCCCACATTAGTGTAATTGGTTCTTGCTCTCCAGAGGAGAATTTATTAGGGCAATTTCAGTAAATAAGGGAAAAGGGGTCCCGATTTGCTACTGAATCCACTGGGTGTGGATAATCACTCTTCTCTTCCTGCAGATCCTAACGGAATTCTTGTATCTGTAAAGCCTTTTTCTCCATGCAAGAGCAAGCAGAGGACACTATTTTTTTTCCCAAGAAAATTGGAGCGCTTAGTGACAGCAATTCTAAGAAGCAGTACCTTTCAAAGTATTGATTATCGTATGTTTGAAAAGACACTCAGAATGTATACAGAGGTAGTTCAAAGGGATATATGTACAAGTGTGTATGCCATTTCTAAAGTTTTAAATTTCCAGTTGCTATTAAGAAAGTAGCTGCCAAAGCCAAGTTTCCAACAGTTCCTGACTGAACACAGGTCTTTGTTAACTTAGCAAAATCAAGGGGAGTTTTACTTTGGGGAAAGTTACTCCACGTGTGAAAGAGCAATGGCGTGTTCTCATGTGGGCAAGTTCTTGCTGCACAGACTGTGAGACCTGGGGAGGCACATCCCCAGGATGGTTTGCCTCTTTTCCGCCAACATTTTTCATTTTTAGTAGAATATTTTCAGAATGCCCGAGAGATTCCATTATTTGAATAGGGAGCTGGAACATCACATGTACAGCATCTTTGGCAAACTTTGTGATGCAATGTCAACATCAGAACCGTCTACAAAATTGTTAATGCATTCTCCCCATGCTGGGGTGTTGAGAGCAGACGGATTCTAGGGGGAAGCTACAGTAGGGGTCTCAGGTGAGGGACAGCATTAGCCTCTGTGCCATCTCTGGGGAGATGGAGGTGACCTTAGATTTCCTGGCCTTGGAGAATCTGGATTCAAAGCAGTAGACAATTTGTTGCTTTATACAGCTAAACAGAGCAAAGCAAACAAACAGAAACATTTTATTAGATATCTACGTAAATATTCTAGAGACTGAAACAATCATTTAATTCAGGGGAAGACAAGCAGTTCTGCCTCCGTTAACTGGATTGTTGCCTTAACCCTCAGCTTTGTTTCGAAATCCAGGCCTCGGTTCACATCCTCAGAGCAATATTAACCCAGCACTGCCATGGATTTGTTCCCTGGGCAAAAGGCTAAATGACCCATAAATTTATTTCCCTGTAGATCTGGAAAAAATAAATATCACAGTGATTTGTTAGCTAGCTTTTTTTGCAACAACAGAATCATCAAATGTCCCTTTTGTCACCAGAGTCAATGCCATGTCGTAAATAGAAAAATATCTTTTAAATTTAGGGCTTATTCACACGAATGATGCCACTAAACAGAAAGATGAAATCCTCAAAGAAATCTGATTAATAAGGAATCGCTCTAACCTGCTACACGTTTGACTAGGAACTAAATTCCATTACAGATGGGCAAAGAAGCACAATCCACCCCTGCAAAACAGCTTTTGTTAACGTAACTTCACTGTGAAGACATGCTCAGTATCTCTAAACCACAACATATTTATTGCAGAAGAGGACCCCCATTTCTTAGGACAAACCTTAGATTTTCGTGGTTCCCTATCCAGAGACTCAACATTAGTGTAATATATGAGGTCTGTCCAGAAAACATCCAGCCATACAGTATGAGAAATAGAGACATTTACTGAAGAAGATACAAGGTACAAGAAACATTGTACACAGGACAGTGATGCCTCGGTCCCCTTCCAAGCAGGCACCTTGGGACCTCACACAGTTCTTCCTCTCAGTGCCTCTTCCAGTGCTCAAAACACTCTGAAAAATCAGCTGGAATTGCCATCAGCTGCCTCACTGTAGTTTCCTGAATCTCATCGATGGTCTAAAATCTCTTCCCTTTCAAAAGTGATTTTAGTGTGGGGAAAAGCCAGAAACTGCAGGGCACCAAATCTAGGCTGTAAGGGGGTGGAGTCACCTGGCTATCTGATTTTTCACCAAAAAATTCTGCACGAGACATGATGCTTGAGCGAGCAAATTGTTGTGATGAAGCTGCCAATCACTCATTGCACCATCCCTGAAAGCCTTCTGAATCATTCTAATAGTTTCTGCAGGGGAATGTTCAAGATTAATGCAAAAGTTTGATTGGTTGCTCTACTCAGTCATTTTTAATACAGCCACCACACAGTACATGTGCTCACTCAATTGTACTGTGTACAATTGAGTGGGGGCCTCTACTGGCCCCACTGACTAGTGCAGTGAAATCGTCATTGTTCATGCATGTGCATTCCAGTCCACTCTCCTTGGCTGCCAGGTTACACTGATGCCACATGAACTGTTCTAGTTATTTTAAAAATCACTGGACTTGTTCCAGACAGACCTCATATACCTGTATAATGCATGAGAGGTGCTACTCTGGGCAGCAGACTTTGTGATTGCAGCTAATAGCCTTCAGACATGAACACTCTCGTGGAGGAGCGTGTGCTTGAAAAGATAATAGTGGTGGAGAGATGGCAACATCCTCTCCCAGCAACAATAGCTCCGTTACGGAGTATCAAGCAAATGGCATTGGCCTATGCTCAGTGCAAGTTTCCACATTGAATCTGAGCCTCTTTTTCCGAATGAAGAGCATCACCTTCATGGCCCTTTGTGTCTCCAAATAATTGTTCAGTACACAGCCAGAGAGGAGGCTTTTCTCCACTGAGAACTGTATAAAGATGTGCCAGATATGGAAAATCCTACAGTAGAAAGGCTTCCATGAGATCAGCTTGCTTGGCTCTTTGCCTTCTCCAAGCATGACTGTTGCTGAGGCCTTCCGTAAAGCTTCAAACGCCCTGAGCCCAAAGACTTGCCATGGATGCCTCTCTGTGCCTGTGCTCACTGCGGAGCCCTACCCTCCCTTAGGGCCCTTTCCCATGCTCCTGTCCTGTGAGAACCAACTTCATTCAGTCAGCAGACTTCTAACTGAGCGCAACACACAGTGCTTGCCCTTGGCCTAGAGAGGTGAACCAAGCCAACATGTTCTCAGCCTTCACTGAACTTACAGTCTAGTTTGGAAGTCAGGTAAGATGATCACAAATAATCATTTAGATAACTGCATGCCACAGGGTCTGAAAATGGGTTTGGGTGCCCTGGTGGCATAAAATAAGGGGTCCTAGTTTAGTCTGAGGGATCAAAGGCTGCTCCCCAAAGGAGGGACATTTGGACTAGAACTTGAAAGTGCTTGGAGGGAAGAACATTCCAGCTGGGGAGAATGCAACTTGTCAAGGCCCAGAGGAGGAAGTGGGGTGGAGCAGGTGATGTGAAAGTAAGTGCAAGGAAGACTCTATAAACCATACAGCCAGTGGGAAACCGTCAAAGGGCAGGCATCGGTGTAATCAGACTCAGCTGTCTTAAAACTCACTATGGTGCGGATATTTGTGTGCACAGAGGTAAGAGATGATGCTGGGAGGTCCAAGGGGAGGTTGTAACAATTCAGGCCCATGGCAACCCTCGATAAATCTCTGCTGATAAAACAACTTTGCCCATTGGCCTGTTATCACTGACACATTTCTTTTGTCCTCCAAGTAATTAATACCCATTTAGTGCACAGGGTCTAGAACTCCTAACATAGTGCTATTGCTTTCAATAAGAGCTTCTAACCTGCCCAGGACCATGTGAGAACATTTCAACTTAAAACCAAGTCTCCTCACTTTAATGAATACATCAAGTGGAACAAAATGAAAAGCATTATTAAAATGTGCTAAATTTTGCTTCCCTTTGATGTTGGATCCAAAGATTTTTGAGTTGTCTGAAAACACTTGCTCTTCACCAAAGCATGACAGTTACTATCTGAACTATATTTGTTACTACTCCCCCCCCAATAATTTTTATTTTGCATATGGAAGTCTTTTTTCTACTTAAATAATAGTGACACCTGTTAGCACTCACATTTTCTCTAGAGATAATCCTGTAACACAGCAAGTTAGGGAGTTACATAGGACAATTAATATGAGTCTATGTCTAATTATGCCTCTGTTTCTCCAGTGTGACTGTCACTCAGGAAACTGCGCGGAGTTTCAGAGTGGTGCCATATTTCGTACAAATAAGGAAGATTTAACTAATTTTTCTCTGCATTCCGCCTCCCTAGCCCACTTATCTATAAATGTCTTAAGTATCTTGGATGCCCTCCTGATAAACACAGCACCCCTCTCCGGGTAGAAGATTAGATCCTTTACATGCCAGTGGCAGAACATGTTTTCCAGGCAGGAAAACTTTTTCAGATTTCTTCAGTTTATGCAATAGGTCTCCAAACATGCCATCTGCTGACCTGCTTTCCAAAGCATATGGCTGCTTCTTCAGTCAGCAGTGCAGGAGACAGACTAAAGTGAGTCCTATTTAGGAGAGTGTGAGTGAAGCGCATACAGTTGAGTCACTCTTCTAAGTATGTAGATGCTCTCTCTGGGTCAAGCTGGAATTCCTAATAAATTCCTCATACTTGCAACAGAATCGCTGACAGCGAGCTGTATTTTCATGTCATACTTTTCACATAGACACTAATAGTCATTAGATGTGAAGCCCTCACGATGTGCTAGGCATGGGGCCTTATTGTTTCAGATGGGCAGCAGAGCCACTGGTTCCGCACCAGGCTCTGGAGCCCTGATTATGGTCCAATCACTCACTACTATATCCTCTTGAGAGACTATTTCTCGGTGCCTCATTTGTAAAATGGGGTGGGAGATAAGAGCTCCTACCTTTAGAGTTATTATGATAATTAAATGACTTAATATTCATAAAGTACTTAGATCAGTTCTCAACGTACACTGTTTGTCTAGAAAAAGTCCAGCCATTGTAAATACGACAAGAATGGTCTGCACATCGATGTCACCTGGCAGCCAAGGAGAGTGGACTGGGATGTGCATGGTGAACCATGACGACTCCGCTGTACCTAGTCAGTGAGGGTGGTAACATGTGCTGTGTGGCTGTCCCGTCCAAAATGACTGAGCAAGTAGAGCAACGAATCTGCATCAAATTTTGTGTGAAGCTTGAACATTCCTCCATGGAAACTAGTTGAATGAGTCAGAAGACTTTTGGGGATGACGCAGTGAGTGCAGCACAAATAAAAGTGTGGCCCAAATGCTTCAAAGATGGTGGAGAATCTGTTAGGTGACCTGTGTTCTAGAAGGCCTGCAACAAGCAGAACACCTGGGAATGTGAAAGGTGTATGGGCTGCAACCAACAAAGATCAGACAGTGCAAGACCTAGAAACTGATCTCGGGACTCTAAAAACTATTGTGTCTGAGATTTTGACACAGGATCTTGGAATGAAACATGTTGTGGCAAAATTTGAACCAGAGAAGAAGGAACATTGTGCTGCAGTTGCTAATGACTTAATTCAAAACATCACCCATGAACCAGCTTTCCTCAAGAAGGCCATAACTTTGAAGGCAACTGCCGTATCATTGTCCTATGTCCAATGTTTCCTGTATCTTGTATCTCCTTCAACACATGCGTTTGCCATAGTGTGTGGCTAGATACTTTCTGGACAGACTCATCACTAGGCAAATCTTTCTTATTAGTATTCCAATTAAGCCACACATAATCTCCATTTTATATATGAAGAAAATGAGCCACAGAGAGCTTAAATAATTACCACTAAAACAATATGACTCTAGAGTTCATGATCTCAACACTTTCTTCAATATATATATATATATATATATATATATATATATATATACTTAATTTAGAGAGAGGCAGGGAGAGAGGGAGAGGGAGACAAAAAGAGAGGCAGAGAAACATTGATTTTGTTGTCCCTCCATCCATGCATTCACTGGTTGCTTCTTGTGTGTGCCCTGACTGGGGATTGAACCTCTAACCTTGGTGTACTAGAATGATACACTAACCAACTGAGCTACCCTGGCCAGGGCTAACACCTTTTACTTTGTGTAAAAAGTCAAGAAAGGATATTTTCATTTTTAGAGCGATATGTCTTTATTAAAATTATGAACATATTTTTTGACTCAGTTACCAGCACGCACCAATCAAATCCGAAGCTCAGTAATGAGAACATCGTGTTGAATTTACCGGCTGCCATTTGTGTGTTCTGTTTTTCATGATCCTGATTTTCTATTAATGTTTCAGTTTGAGTCCCGTACTGTACACCTTTGGTAATAACCACATCAGAAAATGCTCCATAAAGGAAAAAGCTATGAATATTGTTTTTTTAAAGACCATTGCAGTCTAGAGAGGGAAAACTCAGCTAAATATGAATAACAAAGTTCATCCAACAGGGAACATTTGTTCTACCAGGGACTACTGAGGAATGAAAATAAGGACACAGCACACGAGTATAAAAATGGGGAGGATTACTTGCCTTTGGCAGCTGCCTAACTTTTCATTCCCGGCACTAATCAGTTATCTGCACGTACCCTGCACTCCAAACCCAATCAATTTAACTTCTCTGAATAAGTCAGATCCTTCACACATCTATGTCTTTTTATATACTACTTCCTTCTACTCCAAATGTTCTGCAGTGCACTCTATTTTCCCTTCAACCTTTTTTTATCTTTAAAGATGAAGCTCAAACATCATATCCTCTGTGAAGCAAGCATTGTCTGACACCTTTAGGCAGTTATTATCTTCCCCTGTTTGAGCTCTTAGGATGCCAGATACATAATACTATTATGGCATTTTATTGATTCACTTGCTCACTCTTCAAACAAATATTCATTAGGGGCCTGCTGCCTGATGCTCCACACGAGGCTGGGATTATGATGCAAATGTTACTTCCACTTTTTAAAATGGGGCACTGCTTTCTCCATCAGGATATCTGAAATGAAGCAGGCTTCTTAATGCATGCCTACTGAAGGAAAAAGTTGGCCAAATAAAATAATCCACAACTTTGCAATCACAGCTTGATTTGTAACCAAAGATAATGCTATTCCAGTTACTCCTCTCCTTTCCACCAGTCTTTGAATATCTTTTGGTGTCTTCCAAAAGTCAAATTCATCCTACGAAACCAACAGTTCACCATCACTTAGAAAATGCAAAAACAAAGACAAATACCCTATGATCTCACCTTTAAGTGGAACCTAATCAACAAAACAAACAAGCAAAATATGACCAGAGACATCGAAATTAAGAACAATCTGACAGTAACCAGAGGGGAGATGGGAGAGTATAATGGGAGGGAAAGGGTGAAGGGTTTTTAGTAACACATGGACAAAACCAAGGGGGGGATGGCTGGGGTTGTGTGGGAGAGGTGAGGGAAAAAGGAAGACAACTGTACTCGAACAACAATAAAATTTTTAAGAATGGAGAAAAAAAGGAATTGCAAAAACGTATACTATCTTCCAAAGTTGTACCATAATTGTAACTCCTTCCAAGCAATGAGAAGTCAAGTTGTTGTCACGCACTTAATATCTTAACGTTGCTACAATAATCCTTGCATATATTTCTTTGTATATTTGGCAGTTCTTTCCTGTTGGAGATTCACGTTTGTGAGAATACTAGAACAAAAAGGACATAAATATTCCAGATCTACTGGCCTAGAAAGCCGTCCAAGCTCAGGAATAGATCCAGACTTTGTGGAGGCTGACGCATAAACAGCCAGGAGCCCTCTTTAAGAAAAAATGATTATGAAGAAAATGCCAGAACCCCCCTGAAAACTGCCTATTCCAGTAAGAGTCCCTACAGTTTGGGGGCCATTTATTTCACAGTCAATGTTGTCCATGTCCATGGTACACCATTAAAGGGAAAAGAACAAATTAAAGAATATATGTGATCTGCACATTCTTCTAAAAAATGAAAGCCACTATACATGTGCGTATACTTTCACAAGGAAATGAAAACTATGCAGTTATATAAAACAAGTTATTAAAATCAGCCTCTTCAAGGGGAAGTTCAGCCAGAGGTTAAGGAAAGGTGTGGGGGGGGTTGTGATCCTTTTCATTTTAGACACTATTCTATTTGCATTACTACAGTGATGATGAGCAACTGTTTAGTTTTAAAAATGAAAATCCACTTTATCAAGGATACAAGCATGTGCTACTGGACACTCCGAAGGCAGTCCGAAGAAGGAATTCTGCCATTGTCTTGGGGATACATCAGCATCTTCCCAAGGCAACCAAGAAAAGTACCATGTATACTGGTTTCAGACGTTCTGTTGTACAATATTTGTTACAAAATGAGCCACATTCTTTTATGAGAGCATGCCTTATATGAATAGACTGCTCCCCAGGCCTGCCATAAAAACAGGTCATGGAAGAACCAGAGAAGAAGAGAGAACAGGAAAGCCCGGTGACCTACAAATGGGGTGCCAGGAAAGCCATCTTTAGTAAATAAAAGACTTGCCAGTATATCTACATGAAACCACTTAAATCAGTCACTGTTTGAAACCAAGAGGCACATTTCTCCTCAAAGAAGACAAACTTAAGTTGAATGCAGCAGCGTATATAACCCACAAGAACAGACTGGAATCAAAACAAGTCTAGGTGTCACTTGATTGTGGCAAAGGAACATCCACTACACATTTCAAAACAACTGATCATAAGAAGAAATGAAAGGAGATTCACACCTGAAAAAATGGTTTTTAAAATAGCTAGTTCCACCAATATATGTACAGTCTAACTTGTGTGACACATTTAAGTCAACAGCATTTTCCAGCGAGAGAGTCTATGGTTCCAAACGGCAGAATTTCCTAGCAGGGCAAGGCCAGCCATCACAGAGTGCATGATGGTGAGCCCAGCCTCAGCTCCAGGTGTGGAGGCAGACGCCTCCCTCTCAGGCATTCGGACAGGCTGGCATCAGACAGCAGCATGTGTCATAAGATGCAGGAAACCGAGTGGCCCCTCTGACAGATTTTACAGTAGAATGTTTGTACTGTCAGGGCAGTAGGTATTTCAGACCTGAGAGATGACAGTAATAGGCGTGTTTAGGTTAAAGAACAAGCTTAATAGAGATGCCACTATTGACAATAACATGCTTATGTTAAAAGAATCCTTGCTTTCATTTTCTACGGGAAATCCCAAAGCCCATTTCTGAATCTGTTTTTTCTAAATCTTACAAAACTACCTTTTAGTTCTTTGCACAGACAGATGACTAAACTGCCAGTCATTTTCTCATCTGTTTTTCAAGATACCTGGGACCGTCATGTCATTGACATTTTTCAGTCAGGGCATTAGTCGGGACCGAAGCAGAACTTCTGTAGAATTTTGAAGTGACCGTGAAATGACTGTGCATTTTTCTGGAAGGCACTTCAGATTAACCTCAGCGCCTGAGTCTGGGAATGGTTATTACCCAACATTCACACTGAAGTCCAACACGGTGTGCAGGGGACCATGCAATCATTCTAAAGCAACTATCTCATTATCTGCACCACAAATAATGTGTGTGAAACAATATAATCTTCCTCTCCACAAACTCATATACATTTTATATTTCTTACATTTCTATGGTCGTTCAAGTAATTACAGTGTCTATGTCACATTTCCAGCAATAACCTACTTCCAAGTTATTTGAACTCCTCCAGAAATATTTTACTCCAACCCCGTGTGCATGCTGAGTGATAGAGCATTTGGGAGAATGAACTGCCAGTTGTGAATGATGCTAAATGAATTGGTATGCTGTAGAAAAGGGTCCTTTTCACTTGTGGGCTTTAATACTCATCTAATTATAATGATTTCAGATTCTCTCAAGGCTAAAATTAAACTTGGCTTCCTGCACAGCCAAACAACTTGACTATTCTTCTACACCACCCAGCTCCCATTTTATCTCAGGCTCCCTTTGAGTACAAATTGGTTAAAAACAGTCATATTCTGAATGCTGAATTAAATATCGCTAAAAATATAATTTGAAGGGGCAGTTAAAATGCGACACCACCCAGTTAGAATGAGAGTAGAGTGCCGTCATGCTCTCTTGATGGAAGGGGAGAGGCAGGTGGTGGCCACGGACCAAAATACTGGTTCTAGAGGAGAGTGTTGGTCACGGTGCTAGCGTCCAACTGGATGGAATATGTGGAGCCAAGGGGAACGTTTCCAGAAGCACAGTTCTGGTGAGAGCCAGGTCAGACTCAAAACAAGGGTCTAAAATTGAGTTGCAAATCTATAGGAGGCTTGATGGAAAAGACAGGCCCATGTGACACTACTTGGCATGGATGAAGAACAATTCACGAGAAAGGAGACAGGAAACAAGAACAGAGCGAAGCCCGGAGATATTTCCGAGGCGCTGATCAGTCAGCTGAGGGAGGTACTTGATTAGATATCTGTGGATTTAGACATGGGAGCTATTGGGAGCTCTTAAGAACTATAGAAGACACCAACATCACAGCAACAAAACCATGACCTGAGCATAAATAAACAGGTGGTGAGCATATGGTTAGGAGCAGAGATTTCAGACCAAAATACTTTTTGTCTGACCCAGGAATTTCTATTTCATTTATTTAAATTATACTTTCCCCCAGTTATATTGAGAGTTAATTGACATACAACACTGCGTTAGTTTAAGTTATGCAACATAGTGATTCAGTATATGTATGGATTTCTAAATGATTACCACAAAATTTTAGTAAACATCTATCACCTCACATAATTACACATTTTTATGTGTCAGGAGAACTTTTAAGATCTATTAGCAATTTTCTGGTGTACAGTAGAGTATTGTAAACTGTGACCACCATGCTGCACACTGCATCCCCCCAAATTTATTAAGCCTCTAACTAGAAATGTATACCTTTGAATACCTTTACCCATTTTCCCCAAGCCCTGCCTATGGCAATCACCAAGGTATTCTCTCTGTCGGTTTTGTTGTTGTCATAGTTTTAAGATTTTACATACAAGTGAGATCATACTGTATTTGTTTTTCTCTCATTTCACCTAGCATCATATCTTCAAGGCCCATTCATTTTGTCACAAACGACAAGATTTCATTCTTTTTCATGACTGCATAATTCCATTGTGTACATATGCCACCCTTTACCCACTCATCTGTTACCCTTAGTTTGCTTCTAGGTCTTGTCTATTGTAACTAATGCCACAGCAAACATGGGGATACAGAAATCTTTTTGAACTAATGTTTTCATTTCCTCTGATCAGATACGCAGAAGTGAAAATGCTGGATTATATGGTCGTTCTGTTTTTAATTTTTTTGAGGAGCCTCAATACTGTTTTCCACAGTGACCACACCAATCTGCACGCCTTCTAACAGTGCACAAGCATTCCCTTTTCTCCGCAGCCTTGTCCACACTTGTTTTTTGTTGGTAGCCATTCTAACAGGTGAGAGGTGGGCTCTTACTGTGTTTTTGATTTGCATTTCCCTGAGCATTAGTAATGTTGAGCATCTTTTCATATACCAGCTGGCCATGTGTATGTATGTCTTCTTTGGCAAAATATCTATCCTGATCTTCTGCTCATTTTTAAATTTGATTGTCTGTTTTGTAGCTTTTGAATTATGTGAGTTCTTTAAACACTTGGGTTATTAATCCCTTATCAGATATATAATTTGCCAATATTTTTCCTCCACTCTAAAGGCTGTGTTTTCATTTTGTTGATGGTTTCCTTTATTGTGCACACACTTTTTGGTCTGACATTGACCCACTGGTTTATTTTACTTTTGTTGCCTTGGCTTTGGGTGTCAAATCTAAAAACTCATTGCCAAGACTGATTTCAAGGAGCTCACTGTCTATGCTTTCTTCTAGGAGTTTTATGGCTAACAGGTTTTATCTTCAAGTCTTTAATAAATTTTGAGTCAATTTTGAATTAATGGGGTAAAATAGTGATCCAGTTTCATTCTTTTGCATGTGGATGTCCAGTTCTCACAACATCATTTATTAGAGACGTTCCTTTTCCCATTGCATATTCTTAGCTTCTTTGTCATATATTAATTGACCATATATGTATGGTTTTATTTCTGGGTTCGCTATTCTGTGCCATTGATTTGCCTGTTTTTATATGCCAATGTCATAATGTTTTGATGATTACAGCTTCATAATGTAGTTTAAGATCAGGAGGTGTGATTCCTCTAGCTTTATTCATCTTTCTTAATTGCATTAGCTATTTAGGGTATTTTATGGTTTCTTACAAGGATCCAGTCAGGATCAATTGTTGGTGAAATTAAATAGGACCCCAAAATGACTACATGTACTGATGTTTGATGATCACACAACAAAAATACCAGTTTACCGCCCACTCTCAGAATATTATCACCGTACACACCCTTTCTTAGGAACCTCAGAGGATGCAGTTTTTCTAGGAGACCTACAGAACTTGTTGGTTTTTAAACTACATTATATATTTCCTCAATAAAAAGTCAAAGGATGTGTATGAAAGATGCGTGGATGTGGACAGCAGTGTGGGGTTGACTGTGGGAGTGGGGGCTGGGCTGGGTGAAGGAGGGCAGGGGAGGGAAATTTGGAACGGCTGTAATAGAATAACAATGACAATAAAAATTAGTTTTAAATGCAGATATCTCATATGGACACAGTCTTCTAATCTCTCTTAAAATTAGATTAAGGACATTTTCATGAATGTCAGATGGCTTGTGGCTTGCTTATCACTGTCTTGAGTGAATGTTATAAATACGGTTTTTCTACAATTATGCTCTGTTCTTTAGGGCAGCCACTGAAGGAAATGTGCAAGATTTGGCTTTGTCTTGCCTTGTCCTTTCTATCACAGGGTAGAAAAGCTTGGTTCAAGGACATATGAAATGGGGTTAAAAAAATATATTTTCCTTTTTACTAGTTTATCAAATAAGAAAAGGTAAGCTATTGATTAAATTAAGTATGTGATAGATGAGAATTAGTATATTCAAATATATACAAATATAAAATATTTGTATTTTTGCCAAAATTAATTATAGAATAATTATCCAATAAAATAAGTTGCCATTCATATCGACTAGGATCATTTAAGTCTATTATGTGCAGAATTAAATGAGACTGTGTGTGTGTTCAGAGGGACATTTGCACTTGATCGAAACTAAGAATATTTTAGACCTCTCATGTCTTACAAAACTTGTTACATGAAGCTAAAACAAAGAACAGGAAGATGTTATACATGAAAAATATTGACCATATTGATTAATTTCCAGAAAAAGAAACTAATCAACTGTTTATATTTTCACTTAAGCAAAGTTTTAAAGAGCTAATCATGTGCTATATCAAAGAGATTCCTAATTTAGAAAGCCCAAATTCTGTGTAAATTTTTTAGCGTAACTCTCCTCAGTCAGAGGAAATGTGCCACCAGGACTGTGTAATCAATTCGAAGCAGATGGTGGAACAATTATCTGGTGTATTTGGGCACTAATATTGGCCCATTCATAGAGCCTGGGCCAGGAAATTCATTCTGTGTTTTCAATGTTTTCTGGTTATGATGGATAATGTTCCTTAGATAAAAAGCTTTGTATTATTTTAGTTTCTATAGTACAGGCTACATGTACATAGGCAACTGTTCCTTTTTCTTTTCCTTTCCCTTTTCCCCTTCCTCCTCTCCTTCCCTGTCCTGTCCTGTCCAGTCCAGTGGAGCTCTACAGTGATTACTCCAGGAATCTAATTTTGAGTTTGAAATGTCATTATTTTTTAGTATCAGCATGGCTTATCACTGTCAGTTCTTTGGGTAAATACCTGCTTTATTTGAGTTAAATACAAAAAAATCATATGGTGTGGTTCACACAGAATTCTGTACAAAAGTTAAAGACTTTAAGAAGACATTTAAAGTGCCTACTTCTTAGGACTTACTAACCTCATCTTAAATGGTATGTATTTTACTTTTTAAATTATAATTGAAAATGTTCCCCAACCTTATCTAAGATCCAAGTCTTTTTTCCTAACACATTATTTTTCTTTAGCATCTTTATTTATTACTACTGACTCTATAGATGCTAACATAACATTTTATATATACCTGGTTCTAAAACAAATTGTACATCTCCTTAATAATAATCAAACATTTTAGTTCTAAAAATAAGAAATGACCACATAGTGATGATGTAAATTTTATTATATGAATAATATTTTTACAACCTTTAACATAATTTTCTAAACACACATAATAGTAGAGAAAATAGTATAATGAATCCCCTATACCTTTCACCCAGGCCCAACAACTATCAAGATTTTGTCAGTTTTGTTTCATCAGTCTCCTCCCATCACAGTTTCATGTATTTTATTCTGAAGCAATTTTGAAAGAATATTTTTAAAGTTTAAACACTGTCTACAGTAAAAATAGCATCATTTTTTCAATATAATGGCCTCATAAAATAACCTTTATCTATTAGATTGTATATGGTTTTATATCTTATTTCTGAAAAAAACTAGTCTGTATTTTAGAAATAACTGGAATAATGTTATTTTAGTATGCAAAACCACTTTTGGAACCACATCAGGGGTGTCGCTGAAACTTAAAATATATTGACCTGATTGAAAAGCCCTTAAAAGACAGTTTTCTTAACAAATTTTTTTTCTGAAAATACTGAGATTAAAAACCCTTACAAAAACTATGATATGTTTCTAACTTTAGAGATTAGAACCATTTTATTCTCTTACAAAGGAAAATCAAGGTGACTTGCTGGAATGGTGTTTATTTTGGGGACACATCTGAATGTCATTCAGATATTAATGATCATAGTATCTAGTTAATGCAAAATAGGCCTGATTTTATGGAATATTTTTTATTTCCTAACATAAATTGCTTGTCAGATTGGTATCTGGTGCTTTCAGTTTCTTTGCAACTGTGACTCCCTCCCTGAAGTTTTCCTTGAAATTTGTCTGCATTTTTTTTAGTCTCACTGTAAATTAAGAGACCCACACTGGCTTCTATTTACTAAGAAATCAGCACAATTACTTTGTTAAAACCAAATGAAGTTTATTTGCATAGGAGTCTTTTAGGAGGCAAGCGTTTGCAATGAAATGAATTGTAAAATGGAAAAACACAGGAAAGTGAAACATTCTTTCAGTGGTCTAGAATGTGGCTTATTTCAAAAACCAGCTCTGGTTTTGTACCCCAGTAATGACTACCTGAAAAAGAGTTGGTTTGTTTTCATGCAAAGTGTCTGTTCTTCAATAACAGCATCTTGATCTCCCTCTGGGTCTTCTTGTACTCTCTCCTTGTGGTAGGCACTCAGCCCTGGCCTGGTCCATCATACCCTTCCACATACGACCCATAGTAATTGGTTTCAGGAAAAGCACATGATTCCTGATAGCCAATGATGGACAATTTTTACCCAGTGTAAAACTGCTGGGCAATAGAGGTAATCACTCCATAGATGCTGAATTTTGAAGACTCTGAACCTGAACCTGCTATGACCACCATATAAAGAGAAACCACCTGAGAGTGAACTCACACTGCAGAGAGCAGAGCCGGGGGACAAGGGGATGGTGCTCTTATAGCATCATCCCAACTTACTGGTCCAACTATTTCTGGTTTCAGTGTACGTGGACTTCTGGGTTATAAACACATATTATTAAGCTATTTTTTTCTCTTTGCCATTTTGAGTTGATTTTTCTTTTTTCTGCCACTGAAAAATGTCCTATTTCATCTATTCTGACAAAACTGTGTTCCTTAAAAAATTAATTGTAATGTCAACTTTGCCATTTTTATGTCTCATGTACATGTCAAAATAATTGGTGTCTCATGTTAACCCTAGTCATCAGTGCCCTTGATCTCAAAACTGCCTCCTAGCTTTTAGCAAGTGCCCATTTGATACACGTGGAATGTCAGAGTAAGAGGGTAAGTGCAAGAAAATGTGATGGAGGGAGACTGACTAAAGCACAAACTAATCACATTTTGCTTTACATTTTCTGTGAGGTACAAAGCTAGGTCATCAGAATACAATATAGTAGAATATTACTTTATATTTCATAAAGATGCCTCCACAGAATTATGAGTTAATATAAATTCATTTAGCACTTCATGTACCAGCCAAATTAGCTTATTTTTAGCCTTCTGGCATAACTCCTTTACTTTCTCCCCAGGCTATAGAATAGAAAGGGGTTAGAGCTGGTCTCTGGTTGGCATTCTTGCTCTAACTAGGTCTGTTATCTTGAAGAAGTTACTTAACTTCTCAGGTTCAATAGCTCATCTATAAAATTAAAATAATGTTTTCTGCATTGAAACATTGTTAATGTTTACATAACATAATGGAAAATATTCAGGAGAAAAGGAAACTAGCAGTTTCTCTTTTATCAACCACTTGAAATCATTTTGAAGGTAACATATCAAGAAAGTGTTAGGTCTTTGTATTTCCTTAGCTAAAAGGTTTATAATTTAGGCTAATCTCTCTATAATTTCAGAGACTTTGATGACTTTCTAAACATCAGCAGATAATATTCTTTGAACTAATTTATTTAGCTACTCCAAACTTAAACAAGACTTTTTCAGTTGATATTCCAGCCATTCTGTTCCTCTTTGGGTGAGTGATCGGTATTACCTTGGCTGTAATGCCTGTCTCACATGTTTACATCTTTTTTACTATAACTATTAATGGTTTAGTTGTGCTGATTTATCACTTAACCACCTTTATCCAGTAGACTGTGTTGCCCTGCAGTGGGAAAGAATGAAGTTCTAAAAATAAGGATACAAGTATAATGATTGACCACCTCAACATTGACGAAAGCTAACCCTGTTTTCTGCCCCACGGACGAATCTCCACATTCAGGAAGGGAGATTCCTCTATAATGAAGTTAGTGTTCATATGACCGTTCCTGAAGCAAAAAAACTCCTAAAATTTTAGAATTCTAAGTCTTTAAGTCTTAAAATGTAGTAAATGTTATGGTTCAAAAAGTGAAAAATGAGAAGTGGTAAATAAAGATGGTTTTATTACTTTATAATAAGGTTAAATAATTAAAGTTTCAATTAAAATTTTGGCTTAAAATAGAAGCCTTTGGGGCTTTCTGTACTCAGTAATAATGGGGAAGAAGGTATCAGAGCCTCTGAAGTGCACTGTGCCTCAGCCCATCTGATCCCCAGAACTGAACTGAAACTGGATTTTCCTCCGGGAGCAGCAAAGCTTTTCTGCAGTGTGTGTGAAGCTCCAGGTGCATGGGGCCCTGAATAAATATTATTTCAACACTGATCAGCTGCATAGGTGAGGACCAAGAAGCATGTCTAGAAGGATTTTTTTAATGAAAGCAGGTGGCTTTTGATAGTCCAAATAGATTCAATAATTAGAGCATTTTTAGGACTTTAGATGCATCTCACAAGGGATTTTTATAATATTCAGAAGGCAGCTCGTGGAGGAAAGGACCCGCTTAAGAAAATATTCATTCATGCTCTCCTAGTGGGAGGAAAATATTTTAAAAACTACATATGATAAGACCAAAAATTATGTTCCTAGCAAGGAAAGACTATTTTTGGATTTATATTTACCTGCTGAAGTTTAGGAATTTCTACAGTACCAAAAGACTGCCTTTCTAAACAAGAGTGGATTTTATGCAAAAGGCAATGTATTTGAAAAACTTTATTTAGGGCAAACATACTCAGCGAATAACTCAATAAGTGACATTCCGTATCAACTTTAAGTAATGGTAGATTTTTATATTCAAGGTCTGTTGTACTCATTAAACATATTATCTATTCTAAGTAAGGCAAACATAATCTGCTTGACTCCAGTCCTAGATTAAGATATTTGATGCTCACTCTGTGGTCATGTTTATGGCATGAGTTTTCTACCTAGATCAGTTTGAGTACATTTATTTTTTAACCTATATTTATACTTTAAAACTATTCATCTTTGTTCAAGCAGACTACCTACAATAGAAAACCCCCTTTAGCAAGTTTATACGTAGTAAAAATACTGAAAAAGTTTATAAATTGTTACTAGCACTTATGCACTTAAGCAAGTGAAATTCCCAAGTAATGTATTTCTTTTTCTGAAATGTATTGATCTGTAATAGGATGCAAAATAAACTAAATCAAATTTCACATCTCTTTCGATGGTGTTTTTGAAACTCTGAGTAATGACTCAGGTCGAGCCATTAATGCAAATCCTGAAAACTTAAATAGTTTCTTGATACTTTTCATTTGGAGGCATCCTTTAAAGAAACAACAGATGACTCTCCACATGCAATTCTAAAAATCAATACGATTAATCAATAATGCGCTCCACAGGTAATAAATGCTGAGAAGCATTTCTGCCTATCTATATTGATCGAGAGAATTGCTTCAAATTGCTTCTGATGTGTATAAAAATCATTTCCTTATTGATCAAAGACTCTTCCTCTCTGATATGTTATTTCATATATGGCACACAATTGTTCTAGACTTTATTCTCATATATATGTGATAAAAATTTTCCTGTGATCTGTATATGAGACTAATTTGAATGAAATGTAAAATAGGTGGTTTTGTTTTGTTGGCGGCATGCACTGCTTAAGACAAATACCATATGGTCTCACCCATAAGTGAAACCTAATGAACAAATCAAACCAGCAAAACAGAACCAAAGACATGGAAATAAGGACCAAACTGACAGTGACCCGAGGATAGAAGGGAAAGAGACAATGAGGGAAAGAAGAAGAAGGGTCTAGTCCATGAACTGTATAAAGGACCACTGGTAATGAACAACAGGGTGAGGATCGACTGAGGGAGTGGGGATGGGGCAACAGGGGGGAAATTGGGACAACTGTAACTGAACAACAATAAAAAAAATTTAATCACCTGGCTGGTGTAGCTCAGTAGATTGAGCGCGGGCCTGCGAACCAGACAATCCCGGTTGGATTCCCAGTCAGGGCACATGCCTGGGTTGCAGGTTGGTTCCCTGCAGGCCAGTTCCCAGCAGGGGATGCACGAAAGGCAACCATACATTGATGTTTCTCTTCCTCTCTCCTTCCCTTCCCCCTCTAAAAGATAAATAAATACAATCTTTTATAAAAAATTAATCAAAGCATGCGTAATTCTAACAATTACTGAAGTTATTTTAATGAGAAATGTAAGATTATTTGATTCTTTAGAATAAGTTTACATTTTGGTCAACTTCTATTCTTATGAAAATTCTGTTTAATCCAGAGTGAATGGTATTCCTGATAGTATGAATGGTGAAACACAACATGGTTTTAGTCAAGTGTTGATTCACATTATTGTTGGAAATTTGTATTTTTGAAACATGAGTTGACATGTAAGTGAATTTTGTGTCCTTTTTGTTAATGTGTTATATATGTTGTGTATAGACATAGAGTAAATAATAAAAAAGTACGTATTCCTAAATAATTGTCTAAACAATAAGTTTGCAGTCTCCTTACATACAGCATTTAATGAGTCTGATTAAATAGGACTTCATCTTTGGCACAATCAATATATGTATCAACAATTGCTTGGTTAGCAGTGATGGTAATTGATGGCCCATTGGATGAATGTTATTAGACCAATTAAGAAGTTTTCCAAGAAAGCTCAACTTGTAACTCTTGATATGTGAATTAACATTGCGAATTATCTCTCCAATAACAAAAAAGTCAAAAATCCCTATTAACATGATTTAACTAATTTCATAAGGTACTGCCTATTTTTCTTCTTTAAATGTGCCATTACAGAATGACGCCATCTGGTCCACTGAATCCACTGCCATGGAATGTGTTGCTGAACCAGTGCTTTCTTAAAATGTGACCACCAGTTTACTTTATTAAAAGGTTTTAGTCATTTCATAATTTTTATTTTGAATATCAGGATATAAATTGTCAAATTGACAATTGAAACCTCAATATCTCTATCTTACATCATTAATTTTACTTTATCAATCTAACAATTCAATTTTGTCCTTTTTTAAATTTTGAAGGAATCTTTAATGCAAAACAAACTAAGTTAAAATCTTTTGAGCAAACAAGAACTATTTCTTTTTTTTTTTCCACTAACAATTAGAGTGTTCCCAGAGGGCTAATTGCATAGTAAGATTCTCAGAGTCAATAAACACTATTAGGGTAACCACAGAAATGGAATTTTTGAAGTATTTCTTGTACCTAAGTAGGAATGAATTTTAAAGTATTCCAAGGAGCAAGCCAAGATTCAGCTGGTGACTGGAGGTGCACACCCAAGAGGTGTTTGCTCTGACTCATGCTGTATTTTAAGTAAGGGCGGCTTAATCATAGTGGGAGAAATGACACCGAGCCAATCAATAACAATTCATCCAGAGGTACTAAGGATGGCACAGAGTATAAGAGCATGACTTTTTGGAGTCATACAGGCTCCAATCCAGACTCAGCTACTTAAAAGCTGGGCGGCCCCAGAGAAGTTGCTTTTTATCTCTCGAAGCCTCATTTTCCTCCTCCGTGAAGCGGAGGCAAGTGCAGGCAAGTGCCCGGCTGAAATATAACTAGACTATATATAAAATCTTAAATGGCTGGTACCTGTGTTTTCAAAACAGGGACATCAGTTCTAAAATACCCAGTACTTAGTAAAATACATCCCAAATGGTATCACACATGTGATCAATATAAAAATTACTAATGAATTTTTTCATACCAAGTCTTTGAAAACTGGTGAGCACTTTGCAGCTGTAGCACGTTTCAGTTTGCACCAGCTATGCCTCAAGTTCTCAGCAGCCACAAGTGAGTCGTGACTGCTGTAACGGATCATGCAGGTATTCAGTGCATAGCTACCCCACAAGGATGTTGAAAGGATAAAGTGAGACAATGTATGTAGAGGGCCTGTCATTATACTTGGCAAATAATAAGCACTAAAAAAGATAATTGAGTGTTGACTTCAACAGCCTGAGAGCTAAGCTGGGGGCAAAGCAACAATATAACGTGACCCCTGGGGTTCCTGAGTAATTACAAATTTAAGAAGGTAGGACTAATGCATAGTTCATTATTATTTATGGGATCATATTATCATAGGAATGGTATGAATAATATGAAAACAATGTTCAAAAGAGGAAGATCATTTGGGATGTTTTGTAGTGACTAGGTGAAGAAAGTCATTTTGAACTGGGATTTAATACATAGGTGAAATTTTATTGAAGATATATGGTCAGGGACCATGGAGATAGCTAGGAAAAATATTCCAAAAGAAATAATAGGAGGAACAACCCAAACCTGGGGAGGTGAGAAATGTATTCAGGAAGTAATGGCAAATCATTTGATGAGCACAAGGTTCCTGTAAGAGTGTACTAGGGTGTACCCTGTAAGAGTGTACTGGGGTGTACCCTGTAAGAGTGTACTAGGGTGAGTAAATGCAGATGTGGTTTAGAGTGTAGAGATCTTAAAAGCCGTGCTAAGACACAAGGACCGTTATTTGGTGTCAGAGTGAAATAGTAGAAAGAGCACTGAGTGGGAGTGAAAGACCTCCTTCACCAGGCTTCACAACGGTCATCAATATGTTTTCTCACCTCGAGCAAGTCAGGTTACCACACCTCTTTTGTCTGGGTCTAAAAATGTTTGTTGTCGTCACTGCTGCTTTTGGTTTTCTATTCATATTTATGGTATTTCAGGATGGGAGTAACATAATTGAAGAAACACCTTAGGAATTAATGTAGGTAGATTTGAAAGTAAAGACATTCTAACAGAAAGATCATTTGGGTTATCATTTTAATGGTGCTGACTTTTAAAGTTAAGGTCTTTGAGCCCTGGCTGGGTAGCTAAGTTAGAGCATCATCCTGTGTAGACCAAGGCACCAAGTTTGTAGGTTTGATCTCTGCTCAGAGCACATACAAGAAGCAAGCAATGAAAGCATAAAAGTGAAACAACAAATTGATATCTCTCTTTCTCTCTCAAATCATTTTTTAAAAAGTTAACATTCATGCTAAAAGTTAATATTAAAAATTAATATTGTATACCTAACAGTTGGAAATGGAAAGGTTATAGAAAATTAGTAAAAAAAATGGATAGTACTTGGGCTGAGGATGGAGAGGGAGAAAAGGTGAGAAGGGAACACTACTGCCTTTTGGAATCTGGAAAAAGGAGAGTGTGCTAGTTGAAATAGAAATGAAAGAACTAGTGGAACAATTTCGCATATATGGGAAGGGATGTAACTTGAGTTTTTTAAGTTATCAGTTATGGTTTTTAGTATGTACAGCACATGCACTAAAAACGTGTGTATTCAAGGACTAATGCCTGTATCTGAAGAGTGACAGTTGCAAGAACATGAATGTTTTAGGTTCAAAGTTTCACAAAGTAGTAAAATCAACATAGAATAAAAGGGTTATGGCTGGGATGGGAGAAAAAGAAAACTACTTGAACAACAGTTTAATAATTTTTTAAAAAACTTCTGTAATTAACATGAGCATTCAATTAAAAGTCCTGTTTACCTAATAAATGTAGTTGAATTCACAGAAAAGCTCCAAAGTGTCACATTTATCTGAGTCTTAATTTGTGAAAGAAGCTTTCAACCTAATAAACAAAGACTTTTGAATAGAAAAGATTTTCATACAAATTCCAGCATCACCTTCTTCATTAGCCAACAAGGAGGGTATCTATCTCTTGAGTTTGGGTGCAGAACATGTGAGGTAACATGTGACGTGCTAACACTCAGTAAGTGATGGTTACTATAAATGAAAACTTATTCTGGTAGACTTAAAGACAAAGACATGGGTTCATAACCTTATTCTTTTAAAAAAAATCTTAAGAGTCTGTGCTTCTGTCTGTATCTCACTCAGCTCCTCATGCAACAAGCGTGAGGATGCTCATGAGGTCAAGGTCTATGATTCGTGTAAAAATACTGCATGTTAAGCAGTTGCAGGACTTTTAAATTTAGAAAGCAAGTAAGAGTTGAAAATTTTGAGATAACTCTTGACTATTCTAGCTATATACTCTCAAAACCAAATTGAACTTTCATATATACGTATATTTACAATTAATTTAAAATTCTGTGACTTGAAAAAGTGCCAATATTTTTTTACCTTTGATTTTATGAAATAAAAGCTTTGGTTTACATTGGTTTCTTCAAAGTAATAACATGCATGCAGATAAAATTTTACCACTTGATTTTCATGGGCTAATTTATTCTATAAACTTCAATAGTTCAGTTGCTATTGACGCTTAAATTAGTAAGTATATTGAAATATTTGAGTTTTTATATCAAATCTGATTAAGTCTGTTTTACTAAAGATATTACAAGATTTTATTTCAAAAATTTGCCTTTTAAAGTGAACTATAAAGGAGCTATATCATCTTAAGAAATTTATAGGTTTATTTACAATTAAAATTTGAAAGAACTACTAATTTTTAAATGTTGATCAGTTCATTTAATGGCAGAGCAATACTTTCAGGGTAGGTGAAATTTAGTTTTTTTCTAAAAAAAAAAGTAGCCAAAGTTGGCAGATTTACCCAATGGATTAAAATGGATAGCAACACATTATCATTAAGAAAATGTAATTGGTCAACAAAAAATATACTAATTTAACCAACAAGAAAATATTCTGAAGTCTTGATAGACAAAAGTAAGCATCATGTTTTTCAGAGATGTGTGAATGGGGAGATAGTCATAAATACTTACTATTGATATATACTGTTATTTATATAATATAATACCAATTATAAACATTATCATGTAAAAAAACTATGTCAAACTTCTCTCCTGACTGCTTATTTTTTCCCATTCTCTAAAAAGTTTGGGTATGCTAATAAATATTAACTAAAGAAAAGAACCAAGTCATTTTTCCTTATAATTGATGTTCAAATATTTATTCACATCTTATTTTAAAATACGTTTATGAATCAATTTGGCTGTCTATTTTTTTAATTTTGTATTTATTTATCTTTAGAGGGGAAGGGAATGAGAGAGGGAGAGAAATATCAATGTGTGGTTGACTCTCATGTGTCCCCTGCCGGGAACTGGCCTGCAACACAGGCATGTGCCCTGACTGGGAATCGAACCACAATCCTCTAGTTCACAGGCCCACGCTCAATCCACTGAGCTATACCAGCCGGGCGGCTGTCTTTATTTTTAATCAATGTTGACAAACTATCCTACCTTTTGCTTTTTAATCATACACTCTCACTTTATGTGATATTTGTGGAATACACATAGTCATAATTTGGTATAACTATTCTCATTAAAATACTATACTAAATGATATTTTTAATTTATTAAGGAATTATATGTTATTAGATCATTATTTTGGTTAATTTTTTATAACCCTTTAATAAAATAAATATAATTTATTACATATTTTTATTTTACATTTTAACAGGCATATTTCCTTTAATATTAACATTATTGATGCAAACTTTATAAATTTGATGGTACTATTACACATTTTCTTTATACTATATTTAATTCTATTGACCAAATTTTGATGTTGCTAAATCTATGATACTCCCTAAAGTTTTCATTAAGGCTCTGACACTGGGAAGACAAATAATTTGTGTTGAGTTTTATTTTTCATCGCCAATCATCAGGATATTTAGAAAGACACATAGATGTCTGTAAACACTCTACTTTCTAGAACTGTATCAATAATCATACCATGATTTTTTTGAGAGTGCCATCTCTCACACACCAACTAGATACTAATGTAGTAATTGGCATATCCTAGTATACTATTTTGAAAATCTTCAAACTTTGAAGAAACATAGGCAGAAAAATTTCACATATCCCGCACAGCAATATTTTCACCAATGTATCTCCTAGGGCAGGAAAAATAAAGGGAAAAATAAACAAATTGCACTATATCGAAATAAAAAGCTTCTGCACAGCTAAAGAAACCATCACCAAAATGAAAATGGAACTGTCTGTATGGGAGAATATATTTGCCAATGATATATTGGACAAGGGTTTGATATTCAAAGTATATAAAGAACTCATATAACTCAACACCAGGAAGACAAACAACGCAATTAAAAAATGGGCAAAGGACCTGAACAGACCCTTCTCAAAGGAGGACATACAGATGGCCCATAAACATGAAAAGATGCTCAGCATCACTAGCCATCAAAGAGATGCAAATTAAAACCACAATGAGATATCACCTCACGCCTTTCAGAATGGCCATCATAACAAAATCAACAAACAAGTGCTGATGAGGTTGTGGAGAAAAGGGGACCCTTGTACACTGTTGGTCAGAATGCAGACTGGGACAGCCACTGTGGCAAACAGTATGGAATTTCCTCAAAAATCTAAAAATGGAACTGAATTTTTACCTGGCAATCCCACTGCTGGGATTATACCCTAAGAATCCTGAAACACCAATTCAAAAGAACCTATGTACCCCAATGTTCACAGCAGCACAATTTACCATAGTGAAGTGCTGGAAGCAATCTAAGTGCCCATCAGTAAATGAGTGGATCAAGAAAGTATGGTACATTTACACAATGGAATACTATGCAGCAGAAAGAAAGAAGGAGCTCCATGATAGCATGAGTGGATCTGGAGAGTAATATGGTAAATGAAATAAGCTACGTGGTAAAAGACAAATACCATATGATCTCACCTATAAGTGGAACCTAATCAACAAAACAAGCAAGCAAAATATAATCAGAGACATTGAAATTAAGGACAAACTGACAGTAACCAGAGGGGAGGGGAAAAGGGATAATGGGGGGAAATAGGGGAAGGGCTGTCCAGGAACATGTATAAAGGACACATGGTCAATTATTCTTAGTATGTTGTTATTAAAGTATAGTTGACATATATTATACTAGTTTCAGGTGTACAACGTAGTGATTCTACATTAACATACCTTACTGTGTGATCACCAAAAGTCTAATAACAATCTGTCATCGTATGAAGTTATTACATTTTTATTGACTATATCCCCTGTGCCTCACCACAGCCATGAATTACTTATTCTATAACTGGGAATTTATGCCTAATCGTTTGCCTTCACTGTTTCATCCGTCCTCCCACATCCCTCCTCTTTGGCAATCTGATCAAATACCATGTGACTTCGCTTATAAGTGTCTTGCTCCGTCATTTAGTAATATCCTCTAGGTCCATTTGTGTTATTGCAAATGGCAAGATTATATTCCTTTTTATTGCTGAATCCTATTCCATTATATATACCACATCTTTATTTGTTCATACATTGATAGACATCTGGGTTGCTTCCATGTCTTAGCTACTATATATAATGCTGCAATTAATATAGGGATGCATATATCTTTTTGAATTAGTGCATTTTCTTCAGATAGGTGTCCACATGTGGAATTGTTACATCATGTGATAGTCTATTTTTTATTTTATTTATTTTTGGGGGGTGCCTCCATACTGTTGTCTATAGTGACTGTATCAATTCACAATCTCATCAACAGTACATGAGGGTTTCCATGTCTCTACATTCTCCCCATTGCTTGTTATTTGTTGACTTTTTGATCTAAGAGGTGTGAGATGATGCTTCATTATGATTTTGCTTTGATCACCTTGATGATTAGTGATGTTGGACATCTTTTCATATGTCCATTGGCCACCTGTATGTCTCCTTTGGAGAAATAACTATTTAGGTCTTCTGCCCATTTTGTAATTGGATATTTTTTTATGTTGATTGCCTGAGTTCTTTAGATATAGTGTAGGGCAAAAGTAGGTTTACAGTTGTCCATGTGGAAAATAATACAATAACGAATAAATAATAATATAAGAATAAATGCTGTGTTTCTTGTACTCACCACTACAAAACCTACTTTCTCACACCCTGTATTTGGGGTATCAACCCCTTATTGGGCATGTCATTTGAAAATATATTCTCCCTATCAGTGGGTTGTCCTTTCTTTTGATTATGGCTTCCTTTACTATGCAAAAGTTTTTAGCTTCATCTTGTCCATTTGTTTATTTTTGCTTTAGTTGCCCATGCACAGGGAGACATATCCAAAAAAATATCACACTGAAATAGAAATCAGGGTTTACTGCCTAATGTTTTCTTTTAGTTTTATGGTTTCAGGTGTTGCATTTAAGCCTTTAATCCATTTTGAGTTTATTTTTGTATATGGTGTATAATGAACAAAATGAACTAACAAGCAAGATAGAGACACACATAGATGGAGAGCAGATGGCAACAAAGGGTAGGGGAGGTTAGGGGGTGGAGGGATTGAGCAAAAATGAAAAAGGATTCATGGACATGGACAACAGTGTGGGGATTGTTGGGGGGATAGGGAATAAGGGGACTAAATGGTAAGGAGAATAGAAAAATACAGTAAAGTTGTTTTTAAGTTTTAAAAAAGAAAGTTGTCCAAGCTCATTTTAATTTGCATGTATCTGGCCTTTTATTCCAACACCATTTATTAAAGACATTGTATGTTCTTACCTGTCATCATAGTAGACTAATTGACCTTAGAAGCAAGGTTTTATTTCTGGGCTTTCTATTTCCTTCCATTGATCTATGTGTCTGCTTTTGTGCTGACTTTATAATGTTTTAGTTATTGTAGCCTTGTAGTATGGTTTGAATTCAGAAAGCATGATTCCTTCAATTTTGTTCTTTTCACTCAAAATTGCTTTGGCCTCTGTCTTTATCAAGGTAATTTGGTAATCATGGAATAATTTTGAAAGGTTACCTTCTTCTTGAAATTTTTGGAATAGTTTAAGAAGTACAGGTATTAATTCTTCTCTAAATGTTTGGTAGAATTCACCTGTGAAGCTGCCTGATTCTGGACTTTTGACTGTTTGAAGTTTTTTGATTACTGATTCAGTTTAATTACTAGTAATCAATATGTACAGATTTTGTTTCTTCCTGGTTCATTCTTGAAAGAGTGTAGGTTTCTAGATATTTACCCATTTATTTCTTTATTGTCCAATTTGTTGGTATATGATTTTTAAAATATATTTGTGGTGTTAGTTGTCACTTCACCACTTTTCATTTCTGATTTTATTTAATTGGGCTCTCTCTCTTATATCCTTGAGTATGGTCAAAAAGTTTGTTTAGTTTTTTTTCTGTACAGTGGCTCTAGTAGTGCTTAGTTGTCTTTAACTTCATTTGAATTTTTTTTTTAGATTTTATTGTGACAGCTGTCACATTAGTGTGCATTTAAAAAAATCAAAATTGGTGAATTTCTGTGTAGCCATTTTTAACATTGAAGATGAAAGAAGATATGCAATATTTTTGACATATTATGCTTTATTATTTCAAGAAAGGTAAAAATGCAACTGAAATGTAAAAAAAAATTGTGCCATGTATGGAGAAGATGCTGTAACTGAACATGTCAAAAATGGTTTGCAAAGTTTCTTGGTACTATTGACATTTTGGCCAAATAATTTTTTGTTGTGGAGCTGTCTTATGAATTAGAAGATGTTTAGCAGCACCCCCAGCCTCTACCCACTAGAAGTCAATAGCAGGAGATGGCTGACATACTCACAATATCCAAATCAATAAAGTTATTGGTGAAAATGAAAAATATGCTTTATTTTACAGGAAAAACTGAATGGACTTTTTGGCCAAACAATATTAATTTTGTTTATCTTTTCAAATGACCAGCTCTTAGTTTCATTGATCTTTTCTACTCTTAGTCTCTATTTCATTCATGTTTATTCTGATCTATATTATTTACCTCCTTCTACTAACTTTGGGTTTCTTTGTTCTTATTCTGATTCCTTTAGGTGCATGTGTAGATTGTTTATTTGAACCTTGTTTTTGAGGAAGGTCTGTGATGTTACAAACTGCTCTCCTAGAACTGTTTTTGCTGCATTCCATTAGTTTTGTAGAGTTGTGTTTCCATTTTCATTTGTTTCAAGATAGGTTTTGATTTCCTCTTTGATTTCTACTTCGACCTTTTGATGTTAAGTGCACATGTGTCTGTGCTTTTCCATGTTTTTTCTTGTAATTTCAACTTTCATTTTGCTGTGACTGGAAAAGATACTTGATATGATTTTACTTTGTTAGATTTATTGAGACTTATTTTATAACCTAATAAATAATTTGTCCTGTAGAATGTTCCATGTACATTAAAAAAGAATGTGTATGCTGCAGTTTTTTGGAGAAATGTTCTGCAAATGTGTTTTAAGTCCATGTGATCTAGTGCATTATGGCCAGTGTTTCCTTTTTTATTTTATTATTATTTACACTTTTATGTAAATGGGGTATTATCCCCTACTATTATTGCATTACTTTCAATTTCTTTATATTTGTTAATATCTTCTTAATACATTTAGGTACATCCATATTGGGTCCATAAATATTTACAAATGGTCTTTACATTTAAAGTAATTATTTATAGATATGTATTTATTGCAATCGTCTTAATTTTTTGCAGTTTTTATGTTTCTTCTCTTGTCTTTTTATTGTGGTATGCTGGTTTTATTTAGTGTTACATTTGAGTTTCTTTCTCTCTATTGTGTATATTTTGTAAGTTTGGGTTTATGGTTACCATGAGAATGGTATATAGGGAGAAATGTGTATTTATATCTATCTATCTAGATATCTATTTATATTTAGAGGGATCTAGATGCATGCACACACTCACATAGCAGTGTATTTTAGGCTAATGGCATTTATGTTCAAAAGCATTCTGAAAATGCTACATTTTTACTCCCTCTTCCGCACTTTGTTTTTAATATCATCTTTTTGTTCATTTTGTTTTTAGTGCCCCCTGTCTACTTATTGTATTTATACATGATTTTGTGAATTTGTATTTTAACTTCCATAGTGGCTTTTTAATTGACTGACCACTGCTTTACAAATTTGCATTTACTTGTGAGATTATTTTTTATGTATGTATTTTTCTATATTTCTGGTTATTGTCCCCTTTCCTACTTAAAGAAAATACTTTAACATTTATTGTAAGGTAGGTTTAGTGGTGATGAACTTTAGTATGTGCTTTTCTGGAAAATATTCTCTCTTCTTCATTTCAAAATATTAACTTGTCAGGCACCATACTCAAGGTTGTGGGTTTATTTCAGCAATTTAAATATATCCTGCCACTCTCTTCTGGCTTGCAAAATTTCTACTGAGGAATCAGTTCATAATCTTATGTGGTTTCCCTTATGTGTGACTAGTTTTTTCTTTCTCTTGCTACCTTCAAGATTCTCTTTTTAATTACACTATGTCTTGGTGTTTATCTCTTTGGGTTTACGTTGTTTGTAATTCTCTGTACCTCCCAAACATGGAGACTGCTTTCTTCCCCAGTTTAGAAAAGTTTTTTGGCCATATTTCTTCAAGTAAGTATTCGTCCTTTTTTTTCTCTTTTCCTCTGGAATCTCTAGAATGTGAATGTTAGTGTACATGATGTTGTCCCAGAGGTCCCTTAAACTATTCACATATTTTAAATTCCTGTCTTCTTTTTACTTTTATGACTGGGTGATTTCCACTATTCTGTCATCCAGGCCACAAATCTTTTTTTCTGTAGTATCTAATCTGCTGTTAGTTTCCTCTAGTGATTGTATTCTTCAACTCTGATTGCCTCTGTATTATATATTCTAAGTCTATTGATGTTCTCACTGAGTTTCTCTATTCTTCTCCCAAGTGTGGTGACCATCGTTGAGATAATTACTTCATATTCTTTATCAGGCAAATTATACATTTCCATTTCATTGGGGGGTTTTTATTCTGAGTTTTTTCTTTTTAATTTGGAACATACTTTTGTCTTTTCATTTTGTTTTACTTTGTGTTTGTGCCTGTGCAGTAAATAAAACAGCTATCTCTTCCAATCTTGAAAAAGTGGACTTGAGTAGGAACAAAGGTTTTGTAGACACTGTATGCCAAGTGGTTTTGGCTGCCAACTGCAGGTTAAATGGGTATATGTGGTGTACCATCAGGCTGGGACACAGCAAGTGCTGGCTGAGGTGTCCAGCACATGTTGTGGAGGCCTCATAGGGTGGCTAGAGTGCTTGGTCCAAGCTCCTGCCCACACTGTCGAGATGGATGGGGCATGTAAACAATGGTGCTCACAAACACCTCTGAATCCAGAGAGTTTTCCCCACACACTGAAAGTCCCTAAAGTTCTCCACCCATTTGATAGGCCCTGGGGGTCAGTAAATGAATTTTGTTCATGTAGAGTCTGGGAACCCTTTAAATCAGTGTTTTGTTGTTATGCCCCAGAATAGGTGAGTCTATCTGCAAAGGCCCCTCAGTAATATTACTCCCTACTAGTGAGTACAAGGCGCATGTGGGGGTTGGCTCCTCAAGATTACCATGTCTCCATCTCCTTATGTGGTTCCTTTCTTGTTTGTTGTACGTAAGTTGTTAAATCAGCCCTCATTTCTTCAGGAGGAATTATTCTATATGTAGGTGTATATTTGGTGTGTTCAGGGGAGAAGGTGAGTTCTGGGCCATCTTCATCTTAATCCAATATACTTTTAATAAACTGAAATATTAGTATAAATTTATGTACCATAGTTCAAGTAAATATAATAAACCTTACCATAAACTTGTTGACTCAAGTCTGTTCTAGCAAAGACAACATTTTTTAGAACATCCGAGGCATGATGCTGCTGAATTATATAATTATATCATTAAGTTTGTCAACATAAAAAATATTCAAACCTGTAGAGAATTTTTGTGAGTTCATCTGAGCCAAAAATGACAACAATTGCCAGGAAGCAAAAATCTCAATGGATTGAAAAATGCTTTCAGAGAATAGTAGTGTAACACCTTATCTTACACATTACAATTAAAAGAGGCATAGAGGATCACAAGAAATCCATTGGTGATCGGGTAGGGAGGTGGGAGAAAGCGAACTGGGGAAACCTCTGGGATTGGATAAACAGTGAAATGATACACTTTCACACAGGTGGGTAGAGGATAGTTAATAGTCAACAATTAACGTATAATAACAACAATGAGTGTATTCATAGTCTTCCCCTGGTGTAGTACCTGTGTTTCCAGGGGTCCAGATAAAGAAAATTAGACATTCCAAAGTATGTTGTTATAGGTGCAATAAAACACAGATAGGCGTAGTTAAGGTAAGGATTGACCTTTGTTAGGGAAACATACTGGCCCAGGGCATGACTACTGGCCATGAACAGCTTTCAATTAGAAAGTTTTAAATTCAGACTCTCCTATGTGGTTACTTTAGGTCCCTGAGTTTGTAAGGCCACCACACAGCCTTCCCATGAGGTGTCAGATTTTGCATGTGGCTCCTTTTCTTCTACAAGTTCCAATATTATTATTTTTGCATTTTATTAAACAAACTTTCAGAAATTACCAAGAACCTTTATAATTATTTGTAGTAATAATTTTTACAGATTCTTTAACAAAAGATAACAATTTAATGCTAATACTTTCATTTTCTTTATAGGCTTTGATGTTTGGTTTCAAAAATAGTAAATAATATTTACCCCCTTCTTAGCTATTATGTGAAAGCTGCAAGAAAAAAGTTATTTGTTTGATCCTTAGAAAAGTTAGAAGCAGCAATTGCCTGTAGGGGCAGGGCGTGAGATCCATATGTAATGCCTCTGTCAGCAAAGACTTTGGAGAAAAGGTTTATAATAAATATTCACATCTGCTGCTTTGGACACTTTAATCCATCCTAAGGATCTTTGCTGTGTCAGGCTTTGTTCTGGATGAAGAAGCCCAGTAGTTATAAAGGTTTGCAAATAAGCTATATTTATCATGGTTAGCTTTACTTTTATAACTTTCCTGTGTTTTAGAGATTTTTCAGAACTATTTGGAGTATAATTTGTGATTAAATATTTCACTGTGACTTTTATGGTGATATGCAAAATTTTCATGATGGAATGAACAAATTCTAATTTCACAATGTATTTATTACCTACTTAAAATGTGTCAGGAAGTCATTGTTGATAATAATTGTATCTGGATGTGGAAAACATAATTCAAAGTGCTTCTGATTAAATGCTAGCTCCCTCTATATGTATGTGATCATCTTAAGCAAGTTTCTTAGTTTTTCTAAATCTCTCTGCACCCATATAATGAACTTATTATTTCCTCTTATTGGATTATTATAAGGATTATAGGAAATTACCCATGTTATATAACTAAATCTAGCATCTAGCATGTTAAGAGGGTTTAATGAATTTTAAATGTTGTTGCTAAAATGATACAATATGCCTTCTAAGATGTATTAGATAATCTCATGAGTAGTACTAATACTATGTTTATTTACCTCACATACTGAACTTTTATATAAACATAGCTATTGTGTTTTTACTTACCTCCAAATTTCCTGATAGTTTGCTACTGAACTTTTAAATAAATAAAAAATACTGGTTAGGATTGAATTGCTGATATGTTTTTTCCTTTAACAAAAGTATTCACTCAAAAGTATATGGTATAAAAATTATGAGAACACTCAGTGTTGCATTCGGTTCTCTTATATAACAAAAATTTAACAGAATTTTGAATTATAAATTAGAGTAAAAAACCTTAGTCATTTTTGGAGTTGAGGTGAAAATACCTCAACTCCAAAGAAATTTGCCGAGCTAATAAATGTCACAGCTTTTAAAGCACTGATCTATTTTTATACTTGTAAGTAACAATTTAGGATAATCATAATTAAAGTGTTAAACATAATACAAATTTGAAAATACAAAGTATACCCTATATGTGTTTTAGCCATATGTACATTTGAAGCCTGTGTTTTTAAACAATTTTTTACAAATAATTCACTTGAAAAAAAGTATCTTTGCTTACTGCTTTCAATCTCATCTCCTCAAAATTATTTATTAACCCCAAATATAAGGAAGCTAGGAGAGCACTTGATGACCCTGTGTATAAAGTAGGTAAACCAATAGGTTTACTTTGTCATTTTACACTTTTATAATCTAACCATGGACATATCTTAATTTTGACTGGAATTATTTTCTATTCAGTTGGGAGTTAGTTCATATTTAATGACTGATATATGACATAAAATGAGCCTGTTGAATTACAGTGGAAACAAAACTGTCTATTACATTGCGGAGAACGTGAAATTAAACTTTGATATTCCCCCCGTCTCTCCTCTCTCTTCCCCTCTCTCTCCCTCTCAGGTCAATTATTAGCTCAGGCAAGTGACAGTGGGGTCGTTCATTTGCTGGACCTTAAATCAGGGCAGATTCACAAGTTGATGGGCCATGAGGATGAAGTTCATGCCGTCGTGTTTTCTCAGGATGCAGAGAGCCTGTTCTCTGGAGGCTCCGAGGGCACCGTTCGAATGTGGTCTTGACAGCCCCCATGTCCCACTGCAGAGGGTACTCCCTTAAGGCTTGAACACGCTTCGTATAGTCCCAAACCAGTGACAGCCTGGTTAAGTATGCCAGCCAGTAGCATTTACCATTTGCTTTAAAACAGCCTTTGAACATGTATTTTAGTGCTCATACTGTTATCAATAAATAAAAAAAAAAACTTTCTGCTCATTTGTGCCTGGGTGTTTTTTTTTTTTTTTCTTATTTTAATAAGATTTTAGAGACAGCGCATTTTTTTTCCTAGGAGTTTGGAAAAAACAGCTTAACAATGACGCCTAATGACAGACTAGATGAATTACAGGAGACTGCTTTTGAATGTTAGAGAACAAACTGCAGGAGAATGAGGCTACTTTTTTAAAAAATCAAATTCAAGCTGCAGGACGACTTAAAGTTTAACCATGTAGCACAGGGACAGTGTTTCTTCAACCAGAATCAATTAGAATGGCAGAGCATACATTTTACAGATTATCTGACAATGATTATGCTCTATCTATAAATAATAATCAGAGACTGCAGCTGGTTTAAATCTAAATGCAAGTCTCTTCCAGAACTTTCACCTCTGCAGCCCATCCAAGAATGCATTAGGTATAATTACAATGGTTCTTTTTTAATGTTTAATTGTAAAATTTCAATGCAAATAAGTATCTCGCACGTAAAATGCGCCCTCCGCCCCCCGCTCCATGCATGCATCAGCTGTATAAAGTGCGACTGCTTGGAGAACACTAGCCTGGTCTAAAAAGCAAGCAGCTCGGGATTTCGGCCGAGATGGGCTCAGAAGCCAGTTGGCGCTGTCCGTGGTGCTGAGGAATTCCCGGCTGCCGGCAGAATGAGCTCCAAATCAGCAGTCTGCAAACTGCTCTCAGTGATGCAGAAACCCAGCTAAAGTTGCTCCTTTCCTTCACGTCCACAGTTAGTATTTTCTGGTGTGTAAGAGGGGATTCAAGCAACATATTGTGGATGATGCTGATGTTATTGCCAGCAGAGCGGGCTTTAAGCTACAGCATGCTGTTGCTGTTTGTGATCCACAGAGCCTAGCCAAATCACCTCTACTGCCGTAGCAAACACTGTGTAAGTGAACTCATGTGTGGAAGAGGCGTAATCAGCCGGGAAATTTCATAGAAGAATCTGAGAAAACGCTAAAAATAAGTTCAACATGATCCTGCTACCGGGGTCTGGATTTCTACAGGACCAGCATTGCTTCTTGCACTGAATTTTGAAGACGGGTCCAAAGCATATTTCTTATGTGTGTCTGCTGTATTTCTCTCTGGAAGGGTGGGAGACTGCTTCTTGACTGTGGTTTGAAATGGGAGGTAGAGAAAATGGATTGCCTTTAATTCAAGCCTGAAAATGTATTCTTTGGATAATTAAAGAGGAACTGCTTTCCTAAAACATTCCTAATCTTTTAGTTCATATTGGTCTATGACCCCTATCACCACCATTAACCTCCAGAGTGATTAGGTAAGTGTGTCTTATGACATGAGTTATGTTTGTTTTCTCAAAGAAAAAGATGCAGTCATTTTAAATCATATGTAGCAATGTGGGGAGGGGGGAAAGTTTGGCTCGAAAATGATCTTCCATTTAGTAATGTTTACTTATTAAAAACCTTCATATAAACATTATATTGGATTTCTCTAATGATTTTTTTTCTCTTAAATAGTGTCTTAAACTGCACTAGAGCAGCTCAACTATAAACTGGAATTTTAAAAAATAACCTAAGAACTTTGTTATATTAAATAGAAAACCTTGTTTTCTTCATGCAGATTTTAAATGTTTCATATGATGAGCATATCTGATGTTTATATAAAGTGGGTATTACACCCCTTTTTACCTTTTAAGTTTACATTTGCCATAACCTGATATTAATGCCTACCTGTAGCTTGCAGACAGATCATTTCTGTCTATGTCCTTTTGAAGCAGAATGATATGGATATTTTATATGGCTTATCTTGCACGTATTGACAAGTGCTACTGAAATACTATAAGGAAGCACACTAGCTTTCCTTTCTTTCAAATAAACTTTCTTAATATGTGAGAGATGTATAAAATGCATGACTTAATTAGTAAAAAAAATTTATATGCTTTTTCAGAAGCTTCTGTGATGTTTGTAGCCTCTGTAGTAATTTAAGAGAAAAAATGCTTTGTCAAAGGGAGCTTCCAGCTTCTCAAGTAGAATTATAGGTTTGCATTTTTTGTTCTGTCATGACTCATTATTTTTGGCATATTTCAAAAGAAATCCATCTCAGTCATCATTACCTACCCAAGAGGAATTCTAATATCAGAAATCAGTTTTCTCCTGAAGGGAGGGCATGAATATACTACCTTACATTTTACTATTACTAGAATTTGCATATCTAACTTAAAATGCAAATGTTATAGTTCATAAAGTTTTCTAATGCTATCTTTATCTTATGTAAAAGTGTCATCTCTATGATAGGCTGAAAACACATGGTTTATCATTGCCCTTATTATAATCTGAAAATAAACCAATAAATTTCAGATCATACATGATCTAAAAATGCCCTATATACAATTTTAGTGATATTTGGCATAAAGCCAAAAACATTTAACTAGACAAATGAATTATTTGACAGTAGTTCTCTTTATCTATGACTCCCTAAGGTAAGTTTCTCCAGAGTTTTCATATGAGTTAGTCATTCTAAACATTTGTATGAGAAGCCACTAGGCACACTCCACACCAAGCACTATGTGAAGAATACAAGAGTCAGTGCCACCACACTGACAAGGCATGTTTTCCATGAATGGCAACACCTCATTACTATTTTATGAAACCAATAAATAGCCTGACACTGGCATTTTTGTGGAAAATACCTTTGGCATGTCAAAAGAGATGTATGTTTTCAAGACTGTGAATGGTATTTATTATATATTGAAGTAATTCATTCCAGTAGTATTCCATGAATACCAGATTCAAGTTGTTGAAAAAAAAATTTCAGATACCTCTTTCCTGCCCACCGGAAGCTTACTCTCTGAGTAAAATAAAGGTGTGGACAATAATACAATACAAATAAATTTAAGTACCAGGAGCTCTCTTGTATTGTATTATTTATTATTAAATGTTCTATCTTATTGACTGTGGAATAGTTATACTATTTTTCTTCTTAGCTAAATTTCAAAATCCAGATTTACATTGACTGAAACAAGTAACCCACACTGTGATCATTGTTGTTCTTCAATTATGAGCATAAAGAAGTAGGAAGGCCTTTTTTACTAGCTCCATTCCAATTACAATGCACATTCAATTGCTGGTTTCTTCCCTTTCTGTTAGAAGTAGAATTTGACTCACTAATCTCTTGAGTTTTCATATAGATGATTGTAACATATATTCTTTCTATTAAAAAATAATAGAAAATGTCCATTAAATTATTCTTGGGTTATTTGTAAGGAACCACTTGTAAAATCACCTTTTGAGGGTCAGTAACATCATTTCCTACAATTTAGACAAAACCAGACCTTTATAATTTAGAACGTAAATTCAAGATAAAGATTCCTATGTGAAATAACTCCATAAAAGACTAATTTTAATGTCTATATTACCAAGGATCAACTCTCCAGACTTCATAATAAAGTGTAGGTCATTGTGTGGACCTCTATTTGAAGTCCATCTTCCAAACAGATCCCAAGTAAGCAGGTTAAGGGCATAGGCTTAAATAAATCTACATTTTCTTTCTCTATGTCAAATTATTTTTTTAATATCTATTTTCAGCCTACCCCTCTTATATTCCCATGGAAGGAGCTGAGTATATTTAATATTAGGAGCACATCCAGAAGCCTTTGTGGAGGGGGATGGCTCTTCATATTCATGAAGCTTGCATACTTCTGTTGGTCATCCCTGGATTGGTCACCTCTGCTGCCATCAGTCATGAAGACTACCCTGCTGATGAAAGTGACCAGACCTCCAGTAATGACAATTTGATCTTTGATGATTATCGAGGGAAAGGGTGTGTGGATGACAGCGGCTTTGTATACAAGCTGGGAGAACGATTTTTCCCAGGGCATTCCAACTGTCCATGTGTCTGTGCTCTGGATGGACCTGTTTGCGACCAGCCAGAATGCCCTAAAATTCACCCAAAGTGTACTAAAGTGGAACACAATGGATGCTGTCCTGAGTGCAAAGAAGTGAAAAACTTTTGTGAATATCATGGGAAAAATTACAAAATCTTGGAGGAATTTAAGGTATGAGTTACCATCCATATTTATTGAATACTAACTTTTCACACTACATACTTAGTAGATCACTACATTAATAAGCTAGAAAAACATTTTAATTTCTCTTTAATCTACAATGCTATTCCAGTTAGCATAAGAACCACTGTAGTCAACAAAAGCCATTGGTTTGTGGATCAGTACCTAAAGGGTTTCACAACAGTTCTTTCCTTCAGAAGTATTTATGGTATGCTAACATCTATTTTTCACCCTTAATCATTTTAATGTGTTAATATGAAATATATTTTCTGGTAGGAACACTTTAAATTGTATGATATTTGTGTGTGTGTGTGTGTGTCTTATTAGCCCCTGTTTAGTTAAATCTATTGCCTAGAACTATCTATCTGTTCAGTGTGTGGAAATGCAAGTGCTATAGAGACACAATTCTGAGCTGTGGTCTTCATATGAAGAACATGCATTAGACCTACTTGTTGTAGAGCTTGGTCCCCATTCTGTTCTCTGATCATTAGCTTTTTTAAATTTTTTTTTTTACTTATAGGACTCCAGAGAGGCCTGAAATTTTATCATAGCCCATTGGAAAAGTAGTAAAAAAAAGATATTTTTCACCCTCCATGCTATTTCTTGACATTTATTTTATGCTTGTATCTTATTTTCAAGTAACTTGGAGTTCATTTTTATCTCTTTTTAGGGTTTCTTTTCTCCAATGGCCAGTTTTAATTAGTTTTTTTTTTTACAAGCCAGATCTTAGCCCTGAGGTATAGATTAATATATCAAATTACCCCCCTTAGATGTAATGGCAGTTTGTGCCTTGGAGTGTCTGTCATACTGATGACTTGATATAAAAGATTTTAATTTTATCCAACCAAGTTCAGTGACAAAGCATTCAGAACCTTATAGGCAAAAGAAGATACAGCTATTTTTCAGTGTGACTATTTGTGTTTAAGAGAAGAATGTTCAGTTATTAGCATTGACCAAACTCCTCCACAAGAGCCAAATGGTGGAAGAAGGCAATGTGTGGGGAAAAGATTTTAATTGGTAATAATCAGAGCATTTGGTGTATTAGCATTTTATTGCATTTAATTCATTCTAGATTATGGGTACAAACCAGTTCTAACTTACTCAAGGATACTAGTCATTCTATCTAGATCCCCAAGGACCTGAGGGGAGTTTCAAAGATAATTATCATACTCAACTATCTTATACATAAGTGTTAGTCTAGACCTGAGTCTTTTATTTGTTGCACAATATTTAGAAGAGACCTGAAAGTCTAGTAAAATTACCATTATTGACATCTAATAGTTAAGGGTGTAGTACATTTATTAATGACTTATTTGTCTGTAAAATATTGGATACACTTTAACATTGGCAAAAGTAGGTTTACCATCGTGTTTATGAGAAGCAGTTTATTCCTGTGTTATTAATGTATTATTATTATGAACCTACTTTTGCCCACCTTGTATGTTCCTGCTGTAGTCATTATATAACTCACTGATGTGCCCTTTTCCACCTGACTCACTATGGCATGAAATTTTTTAACTGTAATTTAAAAATAAATGCCACTTTTCCACAACAAGTTAAAGATTATCCAGGGCAAATTCTTAAGAATGAGGATCTGAGACCAAGAAAGTTTGTTACGTGTCAAAAAATTGTCAAGTTATTTAACCTGTTTTTACATACCACCATACTAACAATACAGTCTACATAACCTCTCAAAGCACTTTGGCTAGAGAGCCAGATAGACCTGGATTCCAGTCCCAAATACATCACTCAGAAGTAAGACTTTGGAAAGAATCCTTAAACTTCTTTTTAAGCCAGAGTGTTATTGGCTATAAAATGACCATCATAATAATTACTTCTTTTGAAGGAGATATTGGAAAGATTTAGTGAGATAATTTATGCAAAGTTAGCAGACTTGTGATGACTAGTACAAAATAGATATTGAATAAACGGTGTTCCTAGTCTTCTACACTCTAATGTCTAGGGATTTACTTTGAAGTTGTAAATTCCTCTATATCTTCACCTATGACTTATTGTGGAAGACCAGCTTTAAAAGTAATTCAATTGGAAGCATCCAATACCTTTTTAAAAATGTTCTACTTATCGATGTGAAGTATATGCACCTAAGTAAATAACAGCCATAATTGGTCCATCTTGATTTTCTTTCAATTCAACTTGCAACAGACAAGTGACAAATTTATAAACATGTTTGAAACTTTCATGTAATGATCTTGGCATGTTATTAAAGAGGTTATACTATGAGGTATGTTTACATATAATGTATTCATCTAACAAGCATTTATGGGACTGTTTAGTATATAGGACACTGTAGATGGACTTGCATTGGAAAGTAAGATATCTAGAAGACAAAATCTCCACTCTCTGGAAACGCTCGGACAATGTGAAGACAGATGGAGTGGGGGCGGGGTGTAGGGAGTAGTTTAAAGTACGGGAGTGTGAAGCTCAGCACCAAGAAATGTGGTGTCAGAAGCTTATCAACATGCTGTGAGGTTTGGTCAGCAAACGTTCTTTTTCTTCAGGATGGTCAAATGTTAGCCTGTTTTTAAGGAAGTAATTGAAATTGATCTGGGGAGATTAAAATTCCAAAGAGGAAACTACTTAAGCCAAATCAGACTGGGGTGAATAAAATCTACAAAGAGAGGAAAGAGATAGGGATAACAAACAGCTGGATCTTACGAAAATCCTACTTTAATAAGAGAGGTACATTTGTGTATGTGTTTTGGACAGTGGAAAGACAAACCTGAATACTGGGCCAGAATGTTTAGATTCAATTTAAAGAATAACAAGGAATACAATACATGTTTATGTGCATAGAAATGACCTAGTTAGATATGTTTTTTTAAAACAAGATTACCTTGTAGCCAAAAATAGAAATGAGTAAGAAGTGAAGATAAATGAATGGCTGGGGAGGTAAGGCTGTTGCATAAAACAAAGAATGAGCTGACCAGCATATGTAAGGACATAAACATTCATAGAGTGTTTAGGATAAGAATCTAAATTCCCTAGTATAGTCTAGATTCAATTCATCAACCTCTCCAACTATCTCTAATTCTCAGTGACTTCTCTTCCCTGTTTACTTGCACATTCTGTCCCACACTTTTTCACCATTGCATCCTTGCATAAACCCTACAAGATTACTTCAAAATTCCATTTAAATCTCATCTCCCTGGTTGGTGTAGCTCAGTGGATTGAGTCCCAGCCTGCAAACAAAAGGGTCGCTGGTGTGATTCCCAGGCAGGGCACAGGCCTGGGTTTCAGGCCATGTCTCCAGTAGGGGGAGCACAAGAGGCAACCATACATTGATGTTTCTCTCCCTTTGTCTTTCCCTTCCTCTGTCTCTGAAAATAAATAAATAAAATCTTTAGAAAAAAATCTCAACTGGAAAGCTGTCTGATTGTCCTACTGCAGTACCCTGGGCTGGGTCTCACTCTTCTACTATATCATCTCACTGCAAGCTGTGCACACCAAGAACTATATCTATAGCAAGACACCGTTAAGACCTTTATATGTATTAAAATGCATTTCATTTAATAATACCAGTATGAGGATTATACTTTCATTAGCACTGTTTTACAGATAAAACTGCAGCATCAAAGTGTAAGTAGCTTGCCCAACACCACAGAGCTCTAAAATAAATAAACTAGGATTCAAACCCAAGCAGCTGGCCTGCAGAATATAGGCTCTTCACCACCTCTGCTGCCTTTATCACACTACAATAATACAATCTGACACCATCTGTCTCTCCCACTAGACAGTGAACCCATTAAGCCCAGGGACCGTATTTCCTTTTCTCTCACAACCCCAGCACTGCCTGAATTCAGTACATTTTTGGTGAATGACGTAATGAGTCAGATGATAAGTGAACCCATTGAATAAAGCAGTTTAAATTAGAGTTTCTTTAAAATGTGCTAGAGCAAGACATAAACAGAAACTATTTTAATTAGCTAAAAGAAGCACTGAAAGTTCAGATAAACAGTACTCTTTGGGCCCCTAGAGATGACACACCTTTTTCACGGAGCACCTGTTTCTGTCCTGTGACTGGCTACTCATCTCCCTACCCCTCCCTAAACAAGGCTCATCCTGGTTTCTCCCTCCCAGTGCTATCTTTACCCACCCAGTGCTTTATGCTGTCTGCTGTCTCACTCTATACTGTTGCATAGCATATGTCCCTCCTCCAATCTCTTCTGATCACCAAATTCAAGTGTAAATTGAACCACCCGTGTCACTGGATAAGAATACTAATGTTATGTATAAGGGCTGAATTTTTTTTCAACATAACTGGTGCAAGCTTTGAAAATGAATTTCTCTCTACTCTTTTTGAAAACTCTAAATTTCCCAGTGTTCTAATGATGTATTAAGATAAAGGCCATTGTATAGTAGGTTCTCTCATCTTTCTTTTATGTGTACCCAGGCAAAAAGACACTGGACCTACCTTTGAGAAAATAAGGAGTGTAAACAATAAGTTACGATAGCATTTTGAACAAAAATATTGATTGGAAATGCAGGCTCTGTCAGCTTTGGCTCTGTGCTTAACTATCTTCTGCTGAGTTTCCCAAAGGCAGAAATAGTTGCTTATTTTGCTCAGTATTTTTATAACTCTCACGCAGCTAGAATTAGCCATTTTGGATGTTTTTTATACTGTAAAATTTGTACTGATTCAGTTTGAGGTCAGACACTGAAGGTTATACTCTATGCAGCTGGAAGAGATAGTTCAGGTTTGCGTCGCCTCTCTCAGTTCAATGTGATTTTCTCAAGTCAAAACCTTGTGTTTCTAATTCAAGATTTGCATTTGCCAAAGACCTTTCTTTCTCTTCGGGCATTGACCTTTGCCTTTTCCCCATGCAGGCCAAAGACAGTAAATCAGGTTTTTGATTTTTATTTTTAAAAGGTTCAGTGTGATTTTATTTTCTCTTTCCTCACACTATATGTACATGTTTTGTTTAAAGCAAAGGTATTTTCATGTTGTAGCAAACTGACTAGTTTGGGCCCTGAATTTTGCATTTATTATTTAAATTTTGAGGAATGAAGAAAAGAGGACAGAATTAATCTCTTGGAGTATCGTCCCAAGTCATCCCGCCCATAAAAGTCCTGATGCCTGTTAAGGTTTAGAATTGGCTTGCTCTCGAATGGGTACCTTTGCAGGAAGGCAGGTTCTCCAGCTTTCTCATTAATCTGTGCTTCATCATTAATGTCCACTATTGTAACATTAAATCTGTAAATGTGTTTAAGCAGAAAGGATTTGTGCATTTTGGTTTGAGAAATTTGATGTCTATTTTAACTGTAATATGGTGAAAGAATGGAAGGCAACATGTTCCGGTAGCTAAGGACCAAGTATGTGAAAGAACAGGGGAAGATGAAGGCTGTAAAGAAATCTCAGTTGAGGGGACAAATAGTTAACACCTCACAGAAACACCATTTACTGCACCCCACCTACCCACCCACCCAAAACTGGGCCAGCCTATGGAAGGTGCAGAAAGTACGGTGTCTGCACTAGGCAGAGGGGTACAGTGCATGTTTCTAGAGGTGTATTTATTTTAATAATAAAATAAATGGGTAGATCTTGAGTATATAGGTGATATTTTTAAATTTTTTAATATTTTTTTCTATGAGGGGGTTTACAAGTTATTAACAAATGGTTAGTGGAGTTACCTGAGACATCTCAGTAAGATTCTGTCTACAGAAAGTCTTAGAAAACATTATTTTTTATGATAAGAATTATTTAGGATCTTTGTTGAGAGATTGAGAAAACTAATTCTACAGTTGCTGACTCTGCAAAATAGCTTTTCTGTATTGCAGAGCATGTTGTGGTTTTCAACATTAAAATTGCCTTTGAGTAAATTCAGAAGGGATTCTCCTTTCAAATCTCTACAAAATAACATAGATTAAATAATTTTAATCAGTGATGACTGCTGCTCACCTGAGGCTCAGCCCTAGCATGCAAAATAAACAGGCTCAGGGTGAATATTCTCACTGGGACATTTCCATCTTTGTAAATAACTAGGGAACTTCTACTTAATATGTATACTCTCTAACCAATAGCAGAGATAAGAAGTCAACTTTCTTAAAACTTAGAAAGTTCCTTGCACCCCTTCTCAATGTGTTTATATTGTGCTTACTTGGCATTTTAATTCTATAATGACCCTAAATCTAGGAAGTATATCAGATTTTTTATAATACTTTATTTTTTCAAACACTCCAATGACAACTTAGGAGTGGTTTTCTCCATTTAACACTTTTTAAAATGAGGGAGTAAGTATAAGTGGCTTCCAAGATAATCCTGGAAGTGGTGAAATTGTCTGTTTCCAGTCAAAAAAAAAAAAAAAAGGTCTCCTGCTGTAAATTTTAGGAAAATTGATGGTCAGCCGGCCCTTTGCTTAGTTACACATAGAGTTTTTCATTCTCACTCACTGATATTTATTGCTGTCCTTCGTATTGCAAGCTGCTGCTGCTAATGATGGCAACTGTGTGATAAGAATGACGACAAGGATTTGTGACTGGGCTTCTGTGCCCTGTGTACATGGGACAAATCGGTGTTTGATTTGCAGCCACAGCTGAGATTTGTGGGGCTTGTCACTGTTAGTGACTATCTCAGACTTGAGGCCAGCCTTCAGCCATTCACAGACTCTGCTGCCCATGCCGTACTGACTTCCAATGATGTAAGATGGTGAAACCAAAAAGGGAGTGACCTAGTAGTCCCCCTTCCAAACTTTACCTCCACTTGTACGAGACTTTGCATATTTTAGAAATTTGCCTATTTTTAACTGTGGCTTTAATCTCTAAAATACATAATTTGTCAATGGTATGATGTTAACAAGCATAATTGTTTCTATTACCTACTTATTATTTCATAAACCTGGTCTACATATTTTATGCAAATTTTGTAGATAAATCTATATCATCTAAATTGAGATTGTTGTATACATGCATTGAAGCAAGCGTGTGTATTAAATCTGAGGAAACTGGAATGTTTTTACTTCTCAAAAATCTTACTTTAAGATTAGGTGAATCTTTTGTTTCTACTTCTCCTTATTTGCCCTGACCATATTTTTGTTTCATTGTATTTTCCCACAGCTTGATTTACACATCAGGCAGTGTTTTATAAAGGACAGCACAGGAGAAACTTATTGGTTTATTTTTAGTTGTACTTTGCCAAGCTTTTGAGGAAGAGCTTGAAAGAAATTACTAAGAGGTGATCAGTGAGTCTGCTTATCCAGGAGATCTTTCTCAAACAATAGCTATTGTTAATTGGGCACTGGCTTATTTTACAGTCTATAATTTGTACTTTTATCATCACTATTGATTAACATCAGCAATTTCAGCCTAACACACCTCCATTGTTGATTTCCTTGCCTCGAGCCTGCCTTTCAGCATGTCATAATAAAGCCATCTTCGCAAGGACTTAGTGACCCCATGAAGAGGGTAAATAAAGTACTAAAGTGACAAGCAAACTCATTTATCTCCTGGAGAAGTTTCCAGATGATATTTTATGGCTGTATACATTTTTCTAAAGTGGATAAAAGTTCACTGAACACAACTCTTATCTTTTCCCTTATTATCACATGATCATGAACAAAACTTGATTTTAATCTTTCTAGCTATAGGGTAGACACTTTGATGTCATCATATGTGGCTTGTGAAGAATAAATATATTGAGAATTTTAAAATGATGCCATTGCACATTGATTTATAATGAAATTCTTACTGCTTAAAAGGTTTTAATTAAATATTACATAGATGGGTTTTTTAAATCCTTTTGTCATAATAGTGATGTTTGACTACCATTGTTAGTTCTTAGAACAGGATTGTGTTTCTAGTGTTGAGTTGATATAAATTCTATATATAAAAGGCAAGTATCATGGTCTGTTTTTCATAGTCTAGTTCCTTCATATTTGTAAAAGTAGACTACAGGATTTTAGATACGGAAAAGAACTTTACAATTATTTTGTCTAACTCCTTGATTTTACTAATGAAAAACACAAGGCCAAGAGAAACAATGATACACTGCCATGACATAGCTTGTAATTGGCAAAGGTGTAATGCATTGCTTTCCTGTGGCCTTTTTTCTACATCTTACTACCTTGAGGTGTAACAGAAAAATGCTCCTTATTTGCATCTTTCTTTCTAATACATATGTTGGAGGCAAAGATTTATTTCAGCCAACTGTCTATAGAAATGTGATATCAGGACCTGTCACCATGACAACGCAGTTACATGAACACAAGAACAATAAAATATTGGCATATCTAACATCAGTCTGACACAGTCTCCTTTTTGCAAACTCTACTTGAAGTTTGCAAAGGCTCTGATAAAAAAAGGGGTTTTGTCTAAAAATTAAAGTTGTAATGAAACAGTATAGGCCAAAATAACACGAACATAGATTAAACAGTTACGTATTTATTTTCACTGAGGCTGTACTAGGAAGTAACAAAGGAGCTAAATTAGCTATACATTTGTAAGGAACTAAATTGCCGTGTGTCACGTGATTTTAGAAACAGGAGACTGAAATCTCCCACCTCTCACTTCATGGCAAGAATGGAGTGTGCAAAATGGATGGGGTAGGAAAAAATATCTAGTTACATGGCATTAGAACAGAGGCATGTCCTTCCATTTATATATCGTCAGTATCATCAAAGGCAGGAATATTGCAAAAACTCACAGGCCTTGATCTCTTCCTTTTTAATTGCACTCAAAATGATTTAAATGTGTATTTTCCTGAAGTTTCACAAATTAGCCTCATGGTCAGCTGGATTTGGGAATGGCTGCTGAATTGTAACCTTTTTCACACTGTCTTCTAGGGAGTACTGCCACCCTGTGAGATTCTTAGGAAAGATTTTGATTTTTTTTTTTTGTCATGGTCCAGTAAATTTGAGAAATGGTGATTCCTTTAACATCTACTGGAAACGTGCAGAGCACATGAGTATACTGACAGTGCTTGAACGATTTTAGAAGGTTTGTTTGAGAGTCAGTATGTACAGTTCAACAGCGCAGAGCTCAACTGTGTGATTGAAAACTGGAGTGTAGAGTGGGCTCCACCACCTACCCGCCAGCCAAGTGACCATGTTGCAAATGGAGGGATAATAGGGAAACTTGGCGTGCAAAAAGAGCTTCATAAAAGCTACGTGACATTTTTACTATTATTACTACTAAACTGAATTTAATCCAGTATTTCACAAATTTAATAAAATACTTTTTTGAAGAATTTCTATTAAAATTTAAAAATTACTGTTTCAGTGAAACAGTTTGTCTTAAATCATTAGCAAGATATTTTTTAATCTTTTTATTTCCTTGATTCTTCTTTGAAGTTAATGATAAAACATCTTTATGTCTCAGTTTATCCTCTATTGTCTGGTTATGTTTAAAGTTCTCAAAATTGCATCTAGTGTGATTATTTTTTATAATTTATTATTTTTGTTATGTAAAACAATTCAATTGGAAAAATTACTTACTTACAATTATAATGACAATGATGCCAGTCACATATAATCAGAAAACTAAGGCAGGGGTCAGTATGTTATGAGCCATTGGCCAAATCCAGCTCACTGCCTGTTTTGGTGTGTGGAGTTTTACTGGAAAGCAGTGATGCTCATTCATTTCTGTCTATGGTGCCTTTTAGGGTAGAACGCAGAGTTCAGGAGTTGCTCAAGCAACTCTATGACCCACATGGTCAAAAATATTTACTATCTGTCCCTCTATAGAAAAAGTTAGCTGTCTTCTGATCTGTGATCCAATTCTCTTCTTCCCTTCCACATCCCTCAAATTGTTCTGTCATCAGATCTTTCTAACCTGCATTCTTGAAGGTTACAAATTCTTTGTGTATTAACAAGTATAGGACTTACTTCACTTGTGGAAGGAATCTCTTTTCAAACATGTAAATTTTAAAAGGCATCTAGATTTCCCTGTTTTAAATGTGCTATGTACATACTTAACTGTACATGTGCTTAGTCATATCTCTTTACATGCTTGTTTCCAAGGAGTACAGTTTTGTTCTTGGATATATAATAATTTGCACAGGTATATAATAACATATATTGTAAATGTAATTATAATTTCCTAGACATATAAATTATTATATAATAACAATAACTTTCTACTTACTGAAAATCCTCAAATGAAATAGATAAACAAAGATAATTAAATTTCTATTATTTTGATATCTCTTATGTTCTCTTTTAATGATGTAACAAGTCCAGTAGGTATTTTTAATATCATATCATAGATTTCCTATTATATCAGTGAATGAAAATATACATACTGTCTGCCAACTTAGGTATTCAGTCCATTACTACATCTTTTAAAGTTACCTTACCTAATTCATAGCGCAATTTTATTGTGTCTCGTTTTACTAAATGTCTCTTACCTGTGGAGAGACAGGTAGGTTTTGTGGGGTGTACCAACATATATGACAAAAATCTGAGCCTCCAGGTGCTCCCAGTCTTTGGAAAGGAATAAGGTAAATACTACCAATGACAGGGTCCTGTAAGACTGCTGTAGGAACTCCCTTAGAGAAAGGACTAATTCATTCTGAAGGATGGTATCTTAAGAGTGTGAATTTCAGTGCATTGAAGGCATTTTAGACAAAAATAGGAAATTTTGCAAAAGTAAATGCAAAGCATGTGAGAAAGAGAAAAGTGAATTAACCTGAGTGGCCGAAACATAGGGGATAGACTAGGCAAAAAGTGAGAGATAAGAGTGAGCACGTCAGTGCCCAACTGAGGAGTGTGGACCTGAGTCTGGAATGCGTAGAGAGTCTCCAAAGGGCTTGGATCACGGAAGTGACACAACAATATCAAAACAAGTAATTGTTGACAACTTAATGATATATTTTGCCCTAGTGTTTACTCATTGAATTATTTAGTTCTAAGATATATTTATTCTCATTTTATAAGTGAGAAGGAAGGGCTTCTTGCTCTAACTCTAGCACTCTCTCCATTATACCTGACTAGCTTTCATCAGTTCACCATGGACATTATGCAAGAAGTGGCAAAGATGGCTTATCTTCCATTTCAGCATGCACACGCCCTAGATTCTGGAATACCTGTTCAATTATAACTCAAATTTCACATTAAGTCTCCCATCTTTCTGATGGAATTGTAGTACATTGCTAACACGAGGGAAATTCTTCCCCTGCTCCACATTTTTAGGGCTCAATTTGTCTCATTTTAAAAACTCCCGTAGCCATAAGGAAGTAAGCACATTCCCATCAATTATACCAAAAAACCCTGCCTTCTGAATGCAGTGAGAATTGACTAGGCATATCTTCTGCAATTTTAGATTTTTTTCAATTCCTACATTAGTGAAATACAAATTTAAAACAACAAACATGGACCTTGATATAATAATTTTTGAGATTTAGAAATTTCACACTCAACTGTAAAAATCTTCCAGTAGTTAAAAGTTAAGTCATTTTTCTTTATAGTGAGAAAAGAAACACAGCTTTCTGACACTGCACTTATTTTTTTTTCTGCATAGTACTGACATTTCCCTTTCCTAAATAGGACAGGGAAAGAGGATAATCACAGAGAACTTTCCTTTCAAAAACAAGACTTAAGGACATTCACATTGAAACTAGATGGCACTTAGATCAAGACTCCAAAAATGTGAGCTCAAGTTACTCTGTTAAAAAATAATCTGTTTTTAGCACAAATCTGATGAAAGATTGAAGTTTCATCTTCATAAATACAAATCTCATTATCTAAAGATGGTGTCCCGTGTCATTTTTCAGTCTACCCGTGATCTGCTCTGTTCTAGAGATTAAACCCAGATTGTTTTCAAAACTCAAACAATATATTCTTTACAAATTCAATACTTCAAATTATCCATAAGAAAATGATTAGGCCATGATTTAATAAAAATACCATAGTTTTCCATGTATAATGTCTACTTTTTTGCCCAAATTTTTGAGGGAAAAATAAGGATGTACATTGTACTTGGGTAGTACTAATGCGAATTATATATGGGAATTAGTACTAAAATGTGGGTACACATTATACATGGCAAAATAATGGTAATTTATGACAAATCTAGAACTCCCCTGAGAAATACATGACCATTGATAATATACAAAGGGAAATAAAAGAAACCCTGGTCAAGGTGAGAGCTATGATGAAGATAATAGTCACTTAACCAATGGGACATAGTTTAAAATTTTCTTTTAGTTTCATAAGAATCAAGTGAGAAAATGAGTGCCCTATTTACTGTGGTGTTCTTATTACCTCCATGGAACAAATGAGAAAAGCCAGGTTCCAAGGAGTCTGTCCAGAGTAAAACAACAGTGTTCAACAGTAGGACTGGAGATGCGAATGCACGTACTGCCCACAGCCACCTTCTACTGGGCAACAGCTTACACGTAGTTTCAACATTGTGACTGCATCTGCTGTACCTCACATACCAGTGCCCACTAAAGTTGAAAGGTCCATCCAGAAATTAGTCAAGATTTTTTAAATTAAAATATACTTTTATCTTATTGTCTATAAGCCATCTCAACATATTTTGTGGAATGGGGTAAGCTGTAAGTTAAGGAAGCATCAAATAATGAAGTCTAACATTTGGTAGAAAACTGCTGTTTAGACTAAAGTTGAATATTAATACATTTTCATATTAGCTGTTATAAATCACTTAATTTTATTAACTGTTAATTACTCTGTCTATAAAATGTATAAAAGAACATTACCAGCAAATGGAAAGTGAAAAAAAGATTTCAACTTTTAGAAAATCTGTGCCCAGAGAAATAATGAGATAGTGGCATAAAGGGTCGTCAGTAATAATCTGATTGGCACTCCTAGAACCAATGGTTTGGTTTTCCCAGGCCTATAAGTCCTGTCTCTCCTGGACAGTGAAAAACCCTGAATTTGGTGACACCACATAAGGGTAGCCAGCTGAATTACGGCCCTCTCTCTTTTCTATTATTTCCTTTTAATGTTTCCAACAGAATAGGAGTGGCATATTTGCCTCTTACATAATTCTTTCAAGTTGTAGAATTCTAACTGATGATGTATTCCCTCCCACACACACATGGACTTATTTTAAAAGATGACTAGCTTTTTAGGTGATATCAACAATCTGTCCTTTCCAGCACCAATAGTAAAGTTTTGAAGTTACACTGTTACTCACTTTTCCACTTCTGCATAAATGGATGATAAGTGGAGCATCCCTATAATGGAGACATACAGGCTCTACTGAAAACACTCAGTTCATTGTCCCAAAGTCAACTGTCAATCCAGCTTATCAGTGTAGGATGAAGGGCTGCTGCTTTTCTAAGTTATTTCACAAACATAGGTGTGATACTTTAAACACATCTTTATCTTCAATCCTTTAGGCTTTGTCTATTCTATTGGGTTCTCCTAAGATCCTAGAGACTGAAAACATAATTTTTTCCCTTGTTAAATGCAAACTGATGTTTCCTTGATAAGTGCACCTGCCTACTTTAAAAAATACATGTGATTGTAACTAAAGAAAGATAGCTTTGCCTACATTCTCCTTATCTATGTTTTCTGTATGCTATTCTTCATATTTCAGGAAGAGCTGCATTTTATTGTCATGAGACTCCTTGAAAACATTCAGAAAAAAATTGGTTCAATAGGCCATCAGTTTATCAGAATAATCAGTATATAATTATAGAGTTTTCTGCCCATAAAAGATATGTCAAAGTTTATAAATACATTTTTCAGAAAAATACTGCTATGAAAAAAAATAGGCCATTAATATAATGTCAGTGTTCTGTTACAACTATAATGAAGAATTTTCAAGAATAAGGGGACTTTTTTGTACTTTGTAATTAATCATTTTATATTGGGCACTTTATCAACTGTTTTTGCAATATTCTTGAGTTTTATATTAGCTTGGAGTAGTTGCAGACAAAAATTGAAACATTAATTCCAATAATCCTGTCTTCCATTATAATAGCTCTGTCAATTATTTGTATTAAAAAATAATTTGTTTTAAAACATTAAAAATTATTTTTATAGATATCTAGATTTCACTGTTGTCTTTTAGATTGTCATTTATTGAGAGCAAGCTAGATATATTGTTCATCTCAGTTTACCTTAAATACATTATCAGGTATATAATACATACCTAATAAATATGCTGAACAAATAATGTTAAACATTTCATTTCTGAATTTTGGTTTATTACTTACCTAATTTATCATATCTACATAGGCAAAGCTGTGTACACTTTTTTACAATCACTTGGCAAAATGTTTGTATTTATAACCAACATGAAGTGCTTTTTAACAGACACCTAAAACTAATATTCCAGAATGTATTATCAAAAAATCTTCTCAGAAAAAATCAGAACAGCCACTACTTAACTTGTTACTCAAAGGGTAACCAGCAAATGCATTTGCTGACCAGCTGAGATGGTTATAAAAAATTATATATCTGATTTTGTATTTGCTTCCACAATATTAAAATTATTAAAGAAGTGCCAGCTCTGTGTTCATAACTTGATGACTTACAATCTCAGTATTTCAAATATACCCCAGTCAATAGGGCAGATCCCTGAAGAGGTCACCACAATCCCATTAGACAGGACAGTGAGGAGCCTTTTTCATCAGTAATGTGATGGGTCGTCTTTCACATGATGGTGAATTTTGGTTAAAGCCCATTGGATGCCTTGGTTATTAGGTGACACCAGTTACATGCAAATTACTGGCTACAAGAGTGGCAGTGGATGCTAAATACCCTTGTGCTCTGCAATTTAATGTATATTTTAATGAAGTGAACAGTGAGATTCCTGACAGGCATCAGCAACTTTGAAATAGTGTCTTCCAAATTTCTCATACGGTTTGAAAGTAATGAGATTTGTTTCATAAAGTGATGAAATTTATGCCATAAATTTTCCCTAAAAGAAGAGTGCCTCTTAAAGCAGTATATTTTCCTTGGTAGAAATCAGATTTTAAAGAGTTGTTTAATGGGAAGCTTTTGCAAAAGCAATCAGAGCTATCTTCTTTTTGATAATTTTTGCCAATGATCAAAGAAATAAGAGCCCATGACATCCAAAATATAGTATCGCATGGTTAGGAGAGTCGTTGAAACCAATAGTGTGCTAACTTGGCACTTAAAATATGTCCTGTCTGTTTAGGTCTTCCTCTCTCCAGACTTCAACAATATGAGGGGGGACCCAAAAAACCTGGAATTTACTTATGTTATATATTTCTGTTTACATCTTTAAGCTTCAGTCACCTTCAAAGTACTCATTTGATATACTACACCTATCAAGACTTTTTTCCACTGCTCAGAAACAGTTTTTGAACTTGATTTTGATTCAATGACTTTTAATGCTTCTGCTGTTTTTGTTTTGTTTTGTTTCACCTCTTCCACATAGGAAAAATATTTCTTTTTTGAGGGCCGTTTTCATCTGAGGAAACCAAAAAAAGTTGTTGAGGGCAAGATCAGGTGAATAGGGACAGTGGGGTATGGGGGTCATGCCATTTTTTGGTCAAAAACTGTGGAACATTCAGCATGAAGTGGGCAAGTATGCTCATAAATCACCCATCATGAAATGGGCAAACACGTTGAAAGAGTCTTCAAAAAAATTTTTACTGAGGCTGGATGCAACCTCTCACAACAATGTCAGCTGGTACAGTGATACAGATGAGTTCCTAGAATGCTCATTTACTAGGGGAAACCTGTATTACTAGCAGCCTGCCCTCCAGAAGATAATTCCAGTGTTTTGGGTGTCTCCCCTCCTATTCACAGAAGGCTTTCTAGAAATTAAGTTTTATTTCTCAGAATATTCAGAATGTGTTTTGTTGGGCTTTGTACACTAGCCTGTGCTTTAGGAAAGTGGACTTTAAAATCGGGGCTTTTTCCTAAAATAATATACTGAAATAATTTTAATAAGCAACCATTAAATTTGACACACATTATAAAATAAGACTAGCTTTTGTCAGACTCTCTAGCAATTCCGCTGTATGCTTGCTCTAAATTTAGTTATCGTGGCATTTTCTAGTGCAGTAAAAGTCTGCAATCATCTGCTAGATAGTCTAGTCAATGGAGTGCTTGAAGATTGACTTACCTTGTGATCCACACAATAGATATTATGAATTTCAAATTACCTTTAGAGAGTGAGTTTATGTTCATTGCCATAATAGTGAAACTGAAATAGTTGTTTCCTGTCGCAAAGTCAGAAACCTGTTCCCCTAATGTGCCCTTGAACACAGATGAAGCTGTCCAGAGGTGTGGCTTAACAAATACAAAAACATAAACATAAACACTGCACAAATGATTATGTATATGTTAACAATTTTTTGAGTATCATGTGCTAAGATATCTTCTTGGTGCTGAGAATGTAGCAATGACCAATGTACTATAGAAGAAGTTTATAATCCCTAGAGAAAGCAGATGAGAATAAAATGGAAAGAAATCATAAGGTAATTTCATGAGCTGACTAGGGCTCTGAATGGACAACATGAGGGAAGGGGGTGATGGAAGGATCGTCAGGCAGCCCTCCCCAGAGGGCGGGCATCTGCGCTGACATCTAAGTGATGAGACTTCAGGAAAGGAAATGGGTTTGTTGCTCTTTTTCTTCTGAGTGAATTTGAATGATCATTTCAACCATTCACAATTATTCTTCATATAGAGGCCTCTAATAATTTTTAATGTCTCTATCATGATTAAATCTATTCGTTCACAAATCCCCTCCCACCAAATCATGTCCCATAAAACTTTTTCACGAACTTTATCTGCAATCAGATTGCACTTTGAACAAGAGAAATAACTTACTTATTCTTTTAAACAGTCATAGGGTTCCAGTTTTATACTTTTTGAATTTTTTAGAAAGCCATAACTAAGTACACAATAATGATGGTTATGATATTCATTATATATTTTTATGTGCTTCACAATAACTTGGTGAAGTTGGTAATACTGTTATTCTCATTGTATAGATTAAGAAACTAAAGCACAGAGAGGTTGTGCAATTTCCCCAAGATTTCCAGCTAGTAAGCAAAGTATCATGGTTATCAAGAACTTCCTTTTAACCATGACACCACAACCACCCAAATAAAGCCTAGTAAGTGAAACATTTGTTCTATTTTTTCTAATTATGGTTCCTAAACTTGTATGAATATCTTAAACTTCACCAAATTAAAATAGTAAAATGAATGCTAATATGACCCTTGCCATTTGGAGGTTGGAATTCATATCACAAATCTTACAGACTGTTACTACTTCCTCCTGGGCACTTTATGAGCAATGCCAACAGCAGTTACTACAGAAATATTGACGTAGGGATGAAACATCCAGGCTTTCCTCAGTTATGGATATGAAATCCAAAATAAATGTGCATTTCTATAAACATTTGGAAAGTTACATGTAGCTAATCTATAACAACATGTTCTAATAATCCTGTGTTGACTGTTAGCTTCCAAATCTCACAAGAACGTATTTGACAATTTTTCAGGAGTTAATCGGTTATTCAGTAATTTAGTTACTGGTTCTCATTCCACTCTTCCTACTTCACATCATAGAGTATTCTTCTGTTTCCAGGATTCTGGTACCTCTCTTCCAATTCTCCAACAATCTTCAAAAATCGTGAACAGGGGACATTGGGATTTCAGCTGCAAGGTCTTTAGAAGTTAACCAGTTTGAATATGAAATGAATTGCTGTGTCTCCATTCTAACACTGAGGAGGAAAATTTGGATTCTAGTCACCTAAACCAATATTTAAGAGAGATTCTTTTACTCAAATATATATATATATGAGAAAAACTCCCTTTGAAATTTGGGGGGCAGCTGGGACAACATTTGGATTTGCCATACAAATGTATTCAGTGATAGCAGGAACTACAGATAAAATACCAAGTTTTTACTTAAACAGGGTCCCACACTAGATATTCAAAACACTAAGCTAGAGGGGTAGGGATTCCTAAGAGACATGTACTCCATCATCGAGTACATACAGTAACAAATCAATTTAACCTCTAACCCTAATTTCAATCAAGATTTACATAAAGGTATATATATAGTGAATGTTACTTTATTTTCCAAAGCTTTCAAAAAAGCAAGATATTCTTTGATATTTCTTATAAAAAGACTTTCCAGGTATAAAGTTTTAGGATGGTGTCATTTAATTATCTTACCAAATCTCTAGCTGACTAGAGCTGTGCACTAGACATAATTCATGGGTTCCTCTACAAAAAGCTAGTCAGAGTGATTTTTTCCCAAGTACTTATTTCAGTGTCCTCTGTTCCTCTAAGGAAAATCTTGCTGCTTAATCTTAGGTTTTACAGGGACATTTCCAGATCTAATCTACAGTTTTCATATTGAAGAGCCTGGTAAGAGGAAATCTGTAAACAACTCAATGCATAAGATGTAAAGATTAATTGAAAGCACCAAACCTTTCAGCATTTTATACTGTTTGGTGGGAAGGAGTTTTAAACTCTGAACCTAATGTCAAAGTAGCACCCTGCCCACTCCTAGGAATCGTCTCAATGTTTAAGCAATGTGTTGTCACAAGTGCAGGGAAGATGAGGGCAGTGAGGGAAGTCACATTGGGCAAGAAAACAATGGTGTTCAAACTGGTGAGCTTATGAAAGGGGACGGCAAGACACAGAAGGGGTTGTACTGGGAGACCGATGGGTTAAATATGATAGACTGTAAATGGGGAAGGAGAGGGGCTCAGGGAGGCTTAAAATGAAAAGAAATAGACTGAAACACAGACATTGTTTGGGAAAAAATGAATGAAAAGAGGAAATAACCTGTTTCAGATAAGAGATTGTGGGCCAGGAAGGGACATGGGGATGTGGCGTATGAATAAAGCCAATGGCTGTGGTGACATTTTGATTTTTCCAATTTATGTTTGATTATTCAAAATCCCTTAAAAATAGGAATAAAAATATAAACAGACATACTTTTCCCAGGAAGCCTTGCAGCCTTAGTTCTTACTCAGAGTATTTGTAGGGATTCCAGTACACACACATCCAGCCTCCACTGACTTCGGTCAGACGCTCCAGGGTCTTTACTGGACCAGGATCTGTCACTGCTTTTCCCAGACACATTCACATGTCACTGCCAGGCTCCAAGGCTTGAATAGGCCAGGCTCCTAGAACATGAGCCTCATGCACTCTAACTTCAGCCTGCTACAATTTTCTACCAACTCACAGCAGCAGAAGGTCAAAAATCTCTGGCTCCATAATAACCCATGCACTTACTACCCTAGTTAGTGAAATCTCCTCCTTAACAGGAAATATCTATCTTCTGTAAAGCAATTATTGAGTTGTTAAATGGCTGTTCCTGAGGATCATGTTTGTATGAAGAAGTGTACAAATCACTGAAAAATAAAACATTCAGATGGGAGCTCACAGAATAGCAAGCAATTCTTGCTATCACGTGGCAGCGCCTATCGCAGTTAGGCTACTGAGATCAGAATCCTGCCTCTGCCCTTTACTGCCTGCCATGGTGCCTGGGGAAGCCACCGGACCTCTCTCAGCCTATATCCTCAGCTGTGAGATGGAGAAATAACAAATCTTCCTTCAAACAGTGTAATTACCCAGTAGTTAATAATGTTCAAAAACATTGGAATTAGATTCATATTCTTCATCACTCTGTGCTGCAAATCTAATTGCCCAACAAGTCCTTCTCAAAGACCACAATTACTCTGAGGTCCACATTTTGCATGGGAACATTTAGGGGGGCCTTTGGGATTTTTAATGCCAGAATCAGTCCATTGGAATTGCCCAGATCAGCCCCCCACCCCCACCTCTTCAGCAAGAAGGGAACCAGCCAGAAAAAACAGTCACAGCTGTGCAAGGGCAGGGTGTGGAAGCCATGATAACAACGGCTGGTTTTTCTCTCATATTAGCAGGAAATGCTGGCCAAGTCCTAGCTATACTTTTAGAAGGCTGTGCAAAACTACTGCTTAGCTCTTGACCAAGGAAATGGGGACATCTCCTGGCAGTTCTTCCTGGGGATGTAAGACACCACAATGGAACAGTACAGCAGCAAGAATTTCCATCTCTCACAAGGCTTCCTCATTAAACATTCCCTCTGACAAATAATGTGCTGTGGTATCAAAGCTTTCCCTTCATGTACTGAGATTATTTAGTAGAAGAGCATTAGAAAAATCCCTGCGCTTGGCACAATAAATTCAGAAATACTTAATGCAACTCGCCACATGGTAAAGAGCTTAACTCTACCCTACAACAAACTCATTAGCCATGTTAAAAAAAATAGCAATACTTTTTCCCACAGATTCTTAGGCTACTTCTTTTGTTCCTTCCAAACTTGAAAGTAAAGTCATTAATTGAAAGCTAGATTACCATTCTTCAAGCAGAAGCCAAATATAAAATTAAAAATAATTAGTTGAAAAAGTTCTACCCCTACAGGGTACCTGAGTCCAGGAGCACTGATATTACCCAAATTTTCAGATTCACAAAGAAACAAGAGCTGATGGTGGTTATGGAGAGTAGCCACTAAGACAAAGGCAAAGGGCGTTCACGAACACAATCCGCAAGGGAGCAAGGCAGAATTTTATGGAAACAAATGGCTTGATTTTCGAAGTATAGACCTGCATAACTTCCTAGACCTCCAAGTTGTCACTCCAGAATTCTAAACCTCTGTTTCATGGAAAAGGAGGGCTAGGACCTGTAAAGAATGTAGAAGTTACAGACTGGCCACTGACTACAGTCATTTGTGGTATAGGCAGTTTCTAAAAGGAAACGAAATCCCAAACTCACTCTTGGTCGGTAAGTACTTGGAAGACAAAAATTGCTTTCTGATTCCATTCTTTTCTCTTTTTCAATTATAATTTACATTCAATTTATCTTTTCCTTTGAAGTACCTTTCAGTTCTATTTGCAGAGTCTTTGACTTTTAAAGAGTGGCTTTTTAAGTCACTAGAAGTTCAATCATTCATAAAAGCAAGCAGGCAAGATGCAGGGTATTCCCGAAATCTTTCAAGAGGCACTACCTGGATGTTTAGATGCCAAATGCAATCTCCTCCAAAATTCACATTGAAAACATGCCATTTAAAGTCTAGGTTAGCTTGAAAAAGAAAGAGTTCATACAAAGGGTAAGAATGTCCACATACCATTTTCTTGTTTCTCAGTAATTTTCTTAGGAAGGAAAATGACAAATGGTACAAACATATTTTCTATGTTCCAGGCTGGTTCCTCTTTACCAGGGGAAGGCAGAGCCATCAGCACATCTGGAAACTCACCCAGGATGTGACATATTAGTTGTCCAAAAACTTGGAAAGTCGGAACATAGACAGGGGAAGTTATATGTGAGGGCCCAGTTGCTCATGGCAACCTGAGCTGCACAGGGCAACCTACTATGGCTTGAATGCCAAGGTTGCCTTCTGTTGGGGAGGAACGATCCTACACATGGTAAATGGAGTTCATACAGTAAAGCCAATATAAACACTAATGTTTTGTCTTCTGACAGCATATGAATGTGCAAGCATTGAGTTATAGGAGAAAAGGGGCTAATTTTAGATTTGTTCCTAGCCCTCTCCATGTGAATGGTGTCGCTGTGAGCCCAGCAATGAAGTTCACTGTGTTGTAGCAGACTGCGCAGTTCCTGAGTGTGTCAACCCAGTCTATGAACCAGAGCAGTGTTGTCCTGTCTGCAAAAATGGTAAGACCATATATGCATTAGCTTTCAAAGAGGGGTTAGTGCAAAATACAACTATTTCACCACTGCACACCATTCAGTACAAGAGCCTTCTCATAAGATCTGCCTGTGGTTTTTCAAAATGGGCATGGCCAATTTATATTTTTACCCCACCCAAAAGTGAAAATAAATCAGCAATGGGTGAATCATGGAGCTTTCCAATGGGGAACTAAATCTCTTGTAAGTTGACTTTGTTCAATGCCTATTATTTATTGTTGACTTATAAGAAGTATATTGGGAAGAATAAGTACCATCTTTTCATAGTGACTGAATTCTTCTCCTGTGGGGGCTATGAGGCAGTTCACATCATTTCTAGTGTACAATCCAGAATCAAGAGGATCAATGCCAGGTATTTTACTTTTGTCATAGATATGACTTTAGGTTGAAAGTTATCAAATAAATACAAAATTCAATTAGTAATACACTTGAGTTGAAGTAAGAAAGACTAGAAAGTTTAGGATTTTTATTCTAGGTTCTTACAGTGGAATCTTGCTCTCATAATAATTTTGTTGTGGAGGGGAATTTGTTTTATAAGATTATGGCTTTCTCTTTGGCTCTCATGCAATAGAGAGGTGGAAATGACTACAGTATGCTAATCACCCAAAGTCAAGGTGAGGCTGCATAAAAGACAATGGGATGCCACAAATCCAGAACAGCATGTCAACAAAGCCAATGTTATACTCTTTCTATGGGTCATATACCACCAGGAAATGAAGCCATGCTAGGTAATGCTCCACCAATGTCCCCTCTTTGCATTAATATCTGCTTGAAAAAGTGGTTCTAGCTCTTCATTAAGCTGAGGTCACTCTGATGCTAAATCCCTATGCCCTTTTTTGAGGGAGCACTGCTCATCTTCATCTATTACATTTGGTGGGGGGGGCTAAATTTGGCATGATGTTCACATATTAATCTTTTACTTTGCAGAACTATAATTAGTGAAGAGAGGTATCAGGTTATTTAGTTACAGAAAACTCAAACGCAGCTCGGATTGTTTTAATAATTTTGCAGTTTGGTATTTTCCCAAAGGACATAATAAATCCTACTACACTTTTCCCAGCACAGTTTTTCCTCTATATGCTTATCAAACCCATGGAGGTGAATATTAGTCTGCTCCCTGGCTCCTCCTTTTCTTCTTCTTCCTCTCACCCCACGGACCTGTGCCATGCTGGCTGTTGCTCTGACTTAGAATGGAGACACAAATATTCTCTCAAAGTTCTAATCTAACTAATATAAACAAAGAAGTAACATTTAAGGCTTTAAATTTTTTAAATGATTTTGAAGAAACTGGAAAAGATATGGGGAGAACCAAAGGATGATTTAGTGTTTGAAGAATAGGACCTATGAGGACAGACTGAAGGAGTTAGCATAATTTGTCCTGGAGAAGAGAAGGCTCAAGGGAAACCTAACTGTCATGAAGTATATGAATGGTTAGTCTAAAGTGGAAGGGGACCTGTTATTTTTCATCTTCTCCAAGGACAGAAGGAAGAAAAAATCAGCTGCCTAATCAATCTTTAAAATTAGGATTGACACATCTTTGACTGAAGACTGTTATTTTTTTTTTTTTTTTACCTAGAAGCAACTGTCTAAATAGGTCCTTGATGATCTTCTCTTCCCTGAGCAGCCCTGGTTGGCTTTGTTTCACATTTAGGGAAAACAAATTTATGCTCACAGTTAAAAACTCTTGTCTGGGCATACTCAGGATACTCACAGATTTAAAGTGTTCAAGACCATATATTTATAATAGAGGCTTACACGTGCGCCTGCCACATCATCCTTGCTACCCCACACCAAAGCCTACAATATATCCACAGTTAATTTCTGTGTCACATGTTAAATCGACCACTACAAGCTAGTCATGCTTAATTTGATATCTCCCAAGATTATCCTATTTTTCTCCATCATGTGCCAAAGTAGGAATCTGTCTTCAAATGAATCCCTCTTTGTAAAAAAACATATAATGAATGGGCTTCATTGTTTAATTAGTTAGTTAATTAATTAGTGACCCATTGGTATTCCTGAAGAACATACAGAGTCCCGCAGAAGTGATATCTGCTTGAGTGTGGCTGGTAGAGTAATAATATGATTATAATAATTTATAGTTTTAATTTGAACATTTCACCTAAAATGTTACATGGTGTTCTTGAGTGTGATATTGTTATATTACAAAATTACATGCTTAATTTTGTCATTTATAAAGGTGTTATTTGTGCTGGACCCTGTATGTTGATAGAACAAGATGTATTAGTAAAGTTTTCCAAATTTTGTTTCATGAAGTGGTGCAAAATGAGCACTTCTGTTCCCTTTTGCCCTTTCCAAGGAATTTTTTTTCTGTAAGAGACATGAACCTGAATTAAAGTCAGGAGGAATACTAACTCTTATTGTACTATAACATTATGACATTATTTTTTATTATTATATACCAGCAATTAGTCACTTGTGCTCAAAAGTAGAGTATAATCACTGTCAGAGAACATGTTAAGGACCGCTGGGAATCCTTACAACCACTGGGGTTACCAGGATTTTTATCGAGACAACAGACTGAGCTCAAGTCTTACTTGCCTCATTGGACGCCAAGCCCAGTGAACAGAAACAGATGACCTGTGTATAGAAAAGGTGGTAGAAATGCACGTTTATCATGACAAGACATAACTAGAGCAATTTCCTAAATTGCCAGCCCATGATAAGCCTGCCTCATTCTGGGTGACAAGATTAATTTGCCCATTATAATGTAAACTATTTTCAAAGTATGCTACTGTATTCTTATATTTTAAAATAGGTAAAAATCTACTTTGTGGGTTCCAGGAAGAAGGACTTCTTAATTTGTAAACAGTCCTGTAACATTTTCTACATTTTAAAAATCTTCATAAATATTGAAAATTTTCAGTTCGCATAAATGTTGATTATCTTGGCTGACAAATACTTTCTTTTTGCATACTAAGATTGTTCTGCCTTCCTAAATTATAATTTACCAAGAGCAAGAAGCATTAAAGATATAAAATAAAAGTTTAAAGCAATAGAATCTACCATGCCTAACATTAAATCTCAATATTCAACTAATATCAAAATCTTCTCAAATTATTTAAGAGCAAACAAAGCAAAGAAGTATAATGACTTGTGTAGTTTTCCAGGGGAAAAAAGGTAGATTTCAAATGCAAATGTGATGATTATCTTTAGATACAAGTATTTTTAAAATATTATAAAGTATAAGGTAATATGCTTCCTAGCTAAACAAAGATAGCTCACCTTTATTATCCATAATATAATTTTAAGAATACATTTCAAGTCATATACTTCTAAAATTTTTCTCTAAGTATGTTTTTAAAAAAGAAAGAAATGAAAATTTTTAATTTCCTGGTCTCAATGATTACCTCAAGCAAGATTTTCAATGGTTATTAGTGAATATAGCTAAGCCATAAAATATACTCCATTAAACTTAAGTTAGTTTAGCACCAAAGAAAGACTCTCAATTTAGTCTGAATAAAACAGACACAGTAAGGAAAGGTGTGAATGGCTGGGCACACACAAACCAGGAGAAGCAAGAGGACAGTAATTATTGATTTGGGGAGATCAGTAATTATTGATTGGGAGGTTACTATAGGAATTCATTGTTTTAAAAAATATTATTGAGCATTCGCTTCTCCCTCTTCTATGTATCTTCAAGAGCTAGTAATTCAAATGATTCCTGAATGATATGACATTTTTAGGTTCTAGACTGTTTTTCATAATATCACAATGGTGTTACTTTGACCTATCTTTTGTCTCCAATACTTTTCATGTGAATTAGTGATTACTCTTTGTGGGCTTCTATTGTTGTTGTTGTTGTTGTTGTTGTTGTTGTTTTAATAACATAAGAAAATAGGTTAGCACAGCATCTGCCTGAAAAAAACATTCTACATTGGAGAGTCTCATAAATATTCCAAATGTTTGGTAACTTATCGTACCTTCGACTAGTGAAATATCTGATCATTAGGGTATCTAAATGACTGACTACATTTTTTTTACGTTTCATCAGCCAGTATGTCAGTGAGCTCTCCATTTTCACTGGCATATATAGTCAGTCAGTGTTCATGGTTCTGAAGGAAAAGTCACTTCATGAAAAATTGTAATAGACAGGAAACACAGAAAAACCTCTATACACACGGAGTGAGGCATTTCCATATCCTTTCTAACTAAACTAAAGTTGTCATAAGCCCTGTTTAAATATTTAATTCCATATCCGTGCTCCCTTCTAGTTTGGTAGGGAAACAAATAAAGCAGGAAACAGACTTACCCAAAGGGCAAGTGGGAAGGAGACCATGGAGGGGTGGGTGGTGCACGAACCAGAGCGAGAACGCACACTTAGCAGCATCTAGTGCCTTCTGGAGGCTCTTGGGAGAAAATGTTTGACACATGTAATTGTTAACATTCATAATATGCAAATTGTTCCTTGAAATAAGAGAAAAAGAATTCCACACAGAGGAAGGAGATGAGCAAAGGGCATATAAAGAAAATTCATAAATACGTGACAATTGGCTTCACCATGCAGGGATCAGGAAGATAGAAATTAAAAAGATAACCATATTGGCAGTAATTTGAGATCAATGATACCTCAAATTAGCAAAAACATTAAGGGCAGAGAATGTTTAAACAACTTTCTAGAAGGTTATCTCTACCACAATTTTCATGTAACTTAAAGTCAGAAATTCCATCTCTTGTACTTGGTCCCACATCCCTGTCCTAAATTTTCACTGCATTTTAAGAGTGAAATGATGAGAGAAAATGGAATTTTTTTTCATTGGAGTAATGAGATATATCCCATCCTTTGAAAAGATCTTACTGATCTTTTTTATTGCTGTGTAAAATAAGTAAGGACAGTATAGTAAACTACTCATTATTGCATCCATAATATAATCAAGTATCCTAGCTACAGTACATACAATTTAAGTGGTGTATTTAAAATATTTTTATTGTTACCTGATATAATTTTAAATATTAAATTTTTATGTACATAGGAAAAGAACTAAGTGGATACACAATAGAAAATTAACAATGATTCCATGATTACTTATAGGAATAGAAATAAGAAGTAAAAGGGAAGAGAGATAAGAGATAATCTCTTTAAAACATTAAATCCTTACAAATCACTGTTAATAAAAACAACAGAAAAGTACACAACGGGGGAGTTCACAAACAAAATACAAGTGTTTAAAAGACCAGAAACTGTAAGCCTCACTAATTAGATTAATTTTTATTTTTGAACACTTTTTTGTTTTTATATGTGACATAAAGGTTTTGAAGAGTACACACCAACTTTTTAACTGATTCAGTAAGCAGAAGAGTAAAGAGTAGAAGTGAGCAGATGAAAGCAGAGAACTCTGACTTTTTATTTCATGGGCCTCTTTACTGCATGGATTTTCAATAAACAATTTTATAATTTAATAGGTTATATCAGCCCTTTAAAGAAAAGATCATTAGAATGTTATTTACACTCTTCCAGAGGAGAGACAGAACAATTTTCCATTTCTTTTTTTTTTTAAGATTTTATTTATTTATCTTTAGAGGGGAAGGGAAGGAGAGAGGGAGAGAAACATCAATGTATGGTTGCCCTTCATGCATCCCCTGCTGGGAACTGGCCCACAACCTGGGTATGTGCCCTGACTGGGAATCGAACCGCGATTGTCTGGTTCGCAGGCCCGCGCTCAATCCACTGAGCTACACCAGCCAGGGCTCCATTTCTTTTTCTTTCCTGGAGTATAATATCGCTGCAGACCACAGAGTATACACTAGGTAAGTGAGAGAAGAGGGCAACCTCATTTATGATTAGTAATGAAGAACTATTAAAACACTAACTCCCCAAACTGAAGCCGTCAGGGTGTGGGTGTTATGGCAGGTATGCAGGTCTTACAATAGATCAGGTATTACACTGCAGCATTCATCAATCACTCACAGGCACATTTCTGCAACAAAATATAGGATAATTTTACTATAGAGTAAGTATAGCATCTCACATCATCCCACGTCAGGGTTTCATCCCAACTGAGTTTTGGAATAAAGTTGTGAAAGAATACTGCAGTTTCAGAAATTGTAGGAAAAGTTTATATATTTGCATTAGCAGACAGAATAGAGCAGTGGGTTAAAATAATTGTTTATCCTGACCAAGTGGAAGGTACAAAATAGTTTCAAATTAGAAACTGTCTAAATGTAATTTATTTTAGTACTAAATTGAAGAGAAAGAGGATATTATTTCTACATATCTATGATGATATTAGGCAAAAACTGTTAATAAAATCTCTTCATCAAATAAGACTAAGTGAATAATTTTTATATAATAAAATACATCTCCCTTAGGCCAAAAAGCGAGTATAATGTTTAAGGTAAATTCTGATGCATTTTCAGTAAAGTCACAAAGAAACCAGCATGCCCACTATTTAAAATTTCAGACAGACAGTAGATATAAACTAGCTAATGTAATGAGAAAAAAAGGAGAGAAGAAAAAAATGGAAAGGAGATAAAATTTATATTGTCATATGACAGGGTTTATACTGGAAAAACACTAGCTAATAGCATAAAACTACTGTAAAGATAGGGTACAAAATGAATGTACAGATCTTCTCATTTATATATATATGTGTGTATATTTAATTAAAATCATGACATCGATACATGGTACAGAGATATTAACCGAATATAATAGAAAGTTTACAAACAGACCTGAGAACAAGGAAATTTGGTACATCACAGAAAAAATAGTACTTTAAATCAAGGTCAGAAAAACAATTGGTATAAGACAAATGGGATAAGTCGTCTGAAAAATATTTTAAATTTCCTACCTTATCTCACACTTCATTAAAAAAATCAACTAAAGACAGATTTAAATATATACTATTTTCCAAAATAGTACAAGAAGATACCCCAGATAATTGGATTTTGTAATCTTAAAGTAGATAGATTTTTAGCATAATCAATAAAATCTATTTAAAAATAAATGCAAAAGAATAAATACATACTTTTTAATAAATAAATTCCAGGTGTTTTTGTTTCCCACCTCATATGTGGGAAACAAAAATTCTGATTTAATATCATTAGACTGGACAATAGAGTAAATTATAAAGGGGTCGTACTTCCTTTGTGTTTAGCTTACAAGATGTTGTTACAGAGTAAGCACTTTAAAACTAACTGGCTTAGATTTAGTACAGTCTAAGAGCCTCAATTTCATAATGGCTAAGAATTGTTCGAGTTGCCTTCAATGTGATGTTTGCCTCCCCCTCTTATTACTCCAAGGCATGGTCGTCAATTATCTGGTAAAATCCTCTAGTCTCCCTGTTTCTTTAATGCCACATTTGTAATCGTTAATAATCTTACAGCCTAATATTAATTTCCATTCAAATATCATAAAAACTTATGTACACGATAAAAAAATCACCAATATAATAAGACACCCTTTGGAAAAGTTTCCATCTGTATCAGTCTGCTTGGGCTGCCATAACAAAATACCACTGACTGGGTGGTTTAAACAACACTCATTTTCTCACATTTCTAGAGGCTGGAAGTCCAAGATGGAGGAGCTGGCAGATTCAGTTTCTGGTAAAGGGCACTCTTGATGGCTTGTTGATGGGCACATTCTTGCTGTGTCCTCACATGACCTTTTCTCTGTGAGTGTAAGGAGAAAGTCTCTGGTGTCTCTTTCTCTTCTTTTAAAATATATGTTATTTACTTAAAATAGTATATCCTATTACAGTTCCAGTTTTTCTCTCTCCTTTATCTTCTACTCCCTGTACTTCCCCACCCTCCAGCATTTTTACCCCCTTAGTTCATGTCCATGGGTCATACATATAAGTTCTTTGGCTTCTCCATTTCCTATATTGTTCTTAATCTCCCCCTTTCTATTTTGTGACTACCTATTATACTTCTCATTCCCTGTACATTTCCGCCTCCCATTCTCCCCCTTCTACTCCCCAGTGGAAACCCTCCATGTGATCTTCATTTCTGTGATTCTGTTCCTATTCTAGTAGTTTGCTTAGTTTTTGTTTTTTAGGTTCAGTTGTTGATCGTTGTTTGTTGTCATTTTACTGTTCATATATTTGATCTTCTTTTTCTTAGATAAGTCCCTTTAACATTTCATATAATAAGGGCTTGGTGATGATGAATTCCTTTAACTTGACCTTATCTGGGAAGCACTTTATCTGCCCATCCATTCTAAATGAAGGCTTTGCTGGATGGAGTAATCTTTATAGGTCCTTGCCTTTCATTATGTTGAATACTTCTTTCCAGCCCCTTCCTTTCTGTAAAGTTTCTTTTGAGAAATCAACTGATAGTCTTATGGGAACTCCTTTGTAGGTAACTCTCTCCTATCCTCTTGCTGCTTTTAAGATTCACTCCTTATCTTTAATCTTGGGTAACTTAATTATGATGTGTCTTGATGTGTTCCTCCTTGGGTCCAATTTCTTTGGGACTCTCTGGATTTCCTGGATGTCTATTTACTTATCCAGATTGGGGTAGTTTTCCTTCATTAATTGTTCGAATAAGTTTTCAAATTTCTTGCTCTTCCTCTCCTTCTGGCACCCCTATGATTTGGATGTTGGAGCATTTGAAGTTGTCCCAGAGGTTCCTAAGCCTCTCCTCATTTTTCTGCATTCTTGCTTCTTCATTTTGTTTTGGTTGAATGTTTATTTCTTCCTTTTGTCCCAAATCTTTGATTTGAATCCCATTCTGTTCCCTTCACTGTTTGTTCCCTGCATATTTTTTATTTCACTTTGTGTAGCCTTCATTTTCAGCTCAATCAATTCTGTGAGCATTCTGATTACCAGTGTTTTGAACTCTGCATCAGATAGGTTGTCCACCTATTTGTCACTTAGTTCTTTTTCTAAAGTTTTTATCTGTTCTTTTATTTGGGCCATATTTCTTTGTCTTGGTGCACCTGTTATGTGGTAAGGGGTGGATTGAATTGGGTAGATTTTAAAAACAGACAAAAAATCCCCACATAGCAAAACAAGATTAAATATCACTGTAAAAAAATTAAAAACTGAGTGAAAAATTCATCTTGTATCCCAAAGGTTTAATCTCTCACATCTATACAGAGCTCTTAGAAATTTAGAAAGAAATTGACCAACAACTCTATTGTTGTTCAATTACAGTTGTCCCCATTTTCCCCCATTACTGTCTCTTCAAAAGTCTTTACATAGGAAATAAAACAAAAAGTTCCCCCAAACATATGAAAACTTGGTCAAAGAAGAGCAACAGAGGAAAAATTAAGATAACTGTAATTGAACACCATTAAAATAAATAAAAATAAAAATTGATACCAGTTTTTACTTACAGATTGGCAAAATTAATAAAATTTAATAAAATGCAATCTTTCATATTGCTGGTGCATGTATAAATTGATAAAACCCCTCCTGGAAGAAATTTGACAATATATGTCAGTTTCAAAGTGTATGTACATTTTACGTCAACAACAGCACTTCTATTTAGAGATGTGTGCTATGACAAGTGAACAATGTTACTTGTTTTGTATGTTGATCTTCTGATTTTTTGATTAATGAAATATGATCAGAGAATTTATATAAATAACTAGATTTAAAATTTGAAATGTGCTATTAGTTGATAGGAAGAACTAATTATTTTTTTAAGTAACCAGTGAAACATTTTATTGCACTAGCTTTCATTTACCTTCCTTTTATTTTCTTATCTCATATTACATTTATAAACTTTAATTGCACACTGCTCAAAATTATGTAATAGACATCTACTTAGCATCAACAGACAGTTGGCTACTTTTTAAAAATTGTTTATCTGTCCTCACCTAGGATATTTTATCAGTGCTTACAGAGAGAGAAACACTGATGTGAGAGAGAGAGACATTGGTTAGTTGCCTCCAGAATTTGCAACCTAGGCATGTGCTCTGATGGGGAATCGAACCTGAAACCTTTCAGTGTGCAGGACGATGCTCCAAACCAACTGAGTCATACTGGCCAGGGCAGTTCGATACTTTACAAAGAAAAATAAATAAATATTAATGTTTGGTGGATATATGTATACCATTTAAAAATTACAAAACTTACTAAGATCTATTTTTAAAATAATAAATAAGACATAAGATTTTCAAATGTGAAAACTCAAATTTGTCAGGTTGCTATTTATCTAGTAAGAAATCACATGGAAATCCTATCAAATTTTCAAAAGTGATATAATTTTTTTGTAACTTGACAAAAATTGGAAAATTTAAGTGCATGAATGGAAAGGAATGTACTTGATAAGACTGAGAAATTCAATCTACCAAATATGTAAAAATATATAAAGTATAATACTTTAGTATGGGACTGAAATAAAAACAATTAGATTTATAGAAAAAAATTACAAAGTACCAACATTTGTATTATAGTTTAATACACAAAGTGACATCCAAGTAACTAATGACAGAAAGTGTTATTCTAAAAATATATTTTTAAAGGTTATTCATTTTAAAAGTGAAATTACATTTCTGCCTTACCCATTGTATAAAAGTGAATTTCAGTTGGATTAAAGACCTAAATCTAAAAATTGAAATTACAAAGAAATTTTTTAAAAATAATGTGAATATCAATTTATCCTCAGAATAGGGATGGCCTTCCTAAACATAAAAGTCAATAGAGACTTTATGAAAGGAAAGACTAAAATGCAAATTAGGTAACTAATTTTATCCATAAATTTCTTCATAAATTAAAAGAAGTTAACATCTATTTTGGAAAGGTAAGATACAGCTGGCACTTATATCTTCACACCACGGGTGAGAATATAAACCGATGTATTCTCTCTGAAGGGCCATTCAAGTACACAGACCTTTGATCCAACAATGTCAATTCTAGAAGTTGATTTTTTAAAAAACCAATTAGGTAAATATGTAAATATGTATGTAGACAGTTGTTTACAATAGCAGAAACTTGGAAAACCTAATACCTAAATATTCAACAATAGGAGTTTTTTAAGAAAAACTATAAAATATTTACATGAACTGACTACTAAGGAAATATGACAAGTAATATTATAGAAAAAATTAAGAACATCCTCCAAAAAATAATACATCTTCAGAGTATATTATTAAAACAAGTTAGTAGTGCTGCAGACGGCGTGGCTCAGGTGGTTGGGCATTATCCCCAAACCAAAAGGTCACCAGTTCAGTTCCTAGTCAGGACACTTGCCTGAGTTGTGGGTTTGGTCCCATGTGATATGAAAGGCAACTGACTGATCTTTTGCATTGATGTTTTGCCCCTTTGTAAAAAATTTACAAAGAAATTTTTTTAAAAATAATGTGAATATCAGTTTATTCTCAGAATAGGGATGGCCTTCCTAAACATAAAAGTCAATAAAGACTTTATGAAAGGAAAGATTTACAAAGTCTTTCCCCTCCCATCCCCTCTCTCTAAAATCAAAAAAATAGTTAATTAAATTTTAAAAACTGATTTTAAAATAAATAAGTAAAAACAAAATAAACTAGTAGGTCGGAAGGCAATATATATGATATGGTTTTTGTAAAAAAGGGTATATATCTTATGTATAGAAAACAACAAGAAGAAGATATAAAAAAATGTTAATGGTACTTCACTCTTTTACTTTCTTCCCTTTGCTAGCTCATATTTTCTAAATTGCCTACAACAGACATGTACTAGCCTTGCAATTTAAAAGAGAAAATAGAAAGATTCATTTAAAAGATTATGTAAATTTTTCTATTTTATAATTTAATAACCAAATCATCAAGGATGTGTTACTTATTAGAAATTGCATTATAATTTCTTGTTACAATGTATACTCTATAAATTAATTAATTTAAGTGGTAGAATTACTAATAATTCTACCACTTGACTTTTAGCTCCTTACCTTGAGATTTTTTAATAAAACCTTTGGACAAACCTCATTGCCCATTTTATGTGCCTATTAGGACAATTGCTAAAATATTCAGTTAAGTAAATCCATTTATATTTTCATGAAGCTATTGTGCAAAATTAACCGTTGAAGTCTGAATATTGGGTGCAAGTCTTGCACCTTAATTTGATATTTCCTCACCTCCTCAAAGGTAGACAATTAGTAACAAGTGGAACGCAGATACTGAAAACAAATACACTGAAGAGAGAAACATTTCTGGCAATCGCACACATTCATTTCCTACACAGCCCCTGAAAATAGTTCATGATGAAAGCACATCCTAGGAAAGACAGTTTCAAAGTCTGCATTTCATTGACTTCATAACCAAAGGTCAGAATTATCATATCCGTATAAAGTGGATATCAAAACAGAGTAATTATAGATAGCTATTTTAATGAGCCACAAACAATAATTTCCTCTTGCTTTCATAGAGGTTCCTTCAAAGTATGAAAGAAAATATTGATATTTATGTTGTCTTAAACCATCAGGATTCCCTCTTCATTCATCAGCAAATTAGATTTCAAAAACATTATTGTACCATGTTGACACAATGAAAATTAATGCCATATTCATTTCCTGCTAATTACATCTGTTTTCTAAGTACCGGGACTACCTGGTCCTTCAGAAAATGAAAGAAGGCCAGCACATGCAAATGCGTGAGCTTTTTCTGTTTCCTCTTCCACGTATAGGAAGAGCTTAGGGACTCTATTTCCCCTACAGAAACGTTCGGAATGTCGAGTCCAGTCCTCCCACAAAGCACACACTTACCCCTCTGGGAACAGATGTGTTAGGAACTTGCACTTGGCCCTTCAAGTGCCGTGTAGCGCTTTAATGTTCAGTGTATCACCCCCACCGGGCACCTGAGAGACCAGAGGAGCAGTAACAAGCACACACGTACTATCTTCCTAAATATTCCTAGAGCCTCAAAGCAAGCTGGCTTAAAACTAGTAGTTTAGCAAAGTACTGACCACACCTCCCAGAACTGACTGTGCATTTCTATGCTTCTCTGTTACTCTCGAGCCTCTCTTCAGTTATGTTTCTATAGAATATTGCTGACTTTTAGGACTGTATTTGGTAATCTCTCATAAAACAGCTCTGTAAACTGCAGATGGCAGGAGCAGGGCCATTGGTGTCATGAGCAGGTCCCCTGGGAGCTGGATTAGATTCTAGGAGTAACTAAATGGGGTGAGGGCAGACTGGGAAGCCAAGGCATTCGGTCTGGCCAAGATTTGTGAACTCCGAGGTGTAATTTCCTCTCTCTGAGGGAGGCTTACGTCTTGGCCGTGGGGGAGCCACAGAAGCGCGGAGCCGCCAGTCTATAATGACCCCCAAGCCCTTCCTCACCTGCTCAGACAGCCCTGTTCACTCTCAGAGGCACTCAAACATTAATGGGTCACTGCAGACGATGAAGGCACAGATTAAGTCTCAGAGTCTCGCTTCACCAAATCTCCTTTCTGATGCAGACACAAGGAAGTTGTCCTCTCTTCACCTCATATCAGCCTTGCCACGTAGAACGGCAGGCTTTTCCGAACAGAGGTCCACAGCAGGCTGTGTCCCACCCCCTCACCTCCCACCCCCACTAATTCATGTTAACCTGGTGTGGCCAGATACGACAGAACCTCTTGGTCCTGTACCTCCCACACCACTGGTAAGAAAGGACCCAGAGCTCTGAGTGTTCCTGAAAACATCTTCACACCTGCCCAGGCAGCAGCCACAGCCTCACCCTCGCTGTTGGACTTGAGACACTTAGGACTGATTCTTCCCTGCTTATCTCAGACCCACCAGGAGCCTAGGAACTCAGCCCCTGGACTCTGATCCCCATATGGTCGTGTGAGCCATGAGGGAACACCCAAAACTGCCACTTTACATTCCTATTCCCTGTTTTTTCCTCCTCCATCACACCCAGGGCCACCTGAACAACACAGATTTTACACATTTAGTTGCTCATCTCCCCTCTGCATGAAAGCGTGAGCCCCATACAGGTGAGGATTTTTGTCTTGTTTTGTTCACTATTGTGACCCCACAACCTATAATGCATTGTAGGTGTAAAGATACACTGTTGAATAAATGGATGAATGAACAAACATCCATAATGTTCCTTTGGAAGAGAAAAAGTTAGATAAGAAATTTGATTTTCTGAGTTATGTTAAATTCTCTCTTGAAAAGTCCTATTCTTCTATTTCATAGAGAAGATCTATCATGTGGAGAGTCTAGGGTGCATTGTGCGGTGGGGAGGGGATGCGTATTAGATTTCGTTCTGAACTTTAGTTTGCCACTGACATTAGTGGTACCTATGCCGATGGAAGCTGTACGGATGGTGATTTAGAAGAGATGGGCTGATCGCCAGGGGTAACTGAGTCCAGCTGCATGTTTTACTGCTTTGTAATCTCACCACAGACTCTTAAAACTTCTGTTTCTTACGAACTGATTTAACTAAGTAAAGTCATAGGTCACTTTAGTGCAAAATTAAAGTCACATTTTAGCCAGTATTACCCTTAATGTTATATTTCGTCCAAAAATAGGGATTGGACTTTTCAAATTTAAAGAAGCCACAAATGTAGACTGAATATGTGATCTGTCAGGGTTCGGTGATATCAACTGAACTTAGTCTGAAGACATGAAACAAATTCAGAAAATGAGACTTGACCATGGGGCAGAGGGAGAAAAAAACTGATTGCAGGGGATAATGTTTAATTCTAGAAGTCAAACGATGCCACCGGGAAAGAGATCGGAAATATGGCATAAAACAGGGGTGAAGGAAAGTTGCTCAGCCATATTTTTTCCGGCACACAGTGATGGGGGAAGTCTCCAAGGATCGCTATGGTGGAGGCAACAGGCTCTCGCAGTCACACCTCTGATATTTAACGGGGCTCTGAGCTGCCTCAGATCAATGCATCAGAAATGTTAAACCACCTCTGGAACATTTTTATGGTTGGATACCTCTCAGCTGAGAAAAAGGAAATGAGAAGTTCCTGCGTACGCACTTACTTTGCTTCCACAAGCTTCCATGTGTACAAAGGGACGGCATGGAGCAGCCATAAATGCTGCTGCTTGTCGGCTGCCTAACACGGAGTCCTCCCTTCCTCTCATCCTCACTTTTATGTGTTCCGCAGAAGGGCCCATAAAGCAACACACCTGCTTTCTGCAGGGCTAAGCCCAGTTGGTTTCCAGCATCGTTAAATAACAAAATACTCAGCAGTGTTGTATCCAAGTCTTTTCATATAGGAACAACACGTACAGCACTAGGGGCCGATGTCATGTGTTTACGGTGTGGGGTTCGAGGTGTGTGCATCCTTAGTCCAGCTGGCTTTGATTGGATCATTTCCTTAGTGAAATAAGTCAGGCAAGAGAAAGGCAAATAGCATAGAGTTTCACTTGCATGTGGAATCTAAAAGCAAAACAAAATAAAAACAGACAAAAAACAGAGACCAAAGGGATGGTTACCAGAGGGAGTGGGAGAGGGAATAAGTTAAAAGGGGGAGGGGAATGGAGGCGACAATATCGTGGTGCCAGATGATGGCCAGAATTAGTGGGGTGAGTGCACTGTGAGGTTTAAAAATGTTGAATCACTATATTGTGCACCTGAAACTAATCAGTATGAGACTGTATACCAGCTATACTTAAATAAAAATAAATATTAAGAAAAAAAAGAATGGAGACAATGGCCAAGAAAAGCAATATAGGAGGAAAGCTGCAGGGCCGAGGAGAGCATGGGAGCCTTTCAAGCCAGAATTCCTGCAGGTTGGTGGTAAAGAAAAAAAAGACAAAAACTTCATTGGATTCTGTTTTAACCCCCAACAAAGGCAACAAAGTCCAGTCCCTGAGCTGAGAGAAGGCATCAGCCTCTGAGGTGTACTAACAGCCTCTCATCCCAGCAAAACCAGTGCTCCTTCCAGTCTGCTGATATACGCGTCCACAGCCACACATTGGCACAGATGTTCATGCTCACGGTGACTTTCAAATCCAAAATGTCCATAATTGATGTCACCAGCAATTTGAGAACAATAGCTAGGACATGAGGTATTACATGGCGCCGATGAAGTTCCATGTTTGTGTAACATGTTTTGGGGGCCTACCAGATGACTAGGTCATCAAATATAGGTCATCCAATTAGTTTAAATGAGGGGAAGAGCAAACCCAGGCTAAAGGGAGCCAGTAGGAAGGTCCTGGACCTCGGAAAGAGAGAACACCTGGAACAAGTGACAGCAGGATGAGTAAGGGAGCAACGAATGCTGGGAGACTGAAATAGAAAGGGATTTCTGCTGATGGCACACATTCTGAGAGAAATAGTTTCCTTCTTATATTTTCCAAATAACTGGTCTATTCATGGTAATCAAACTACTAAGAGTAACACTAGGTTTCATTTATTAAGTCCTCATATGTTCTATGTGCTTTGAAGATATTAATATATTTAATCTTTACAATATTCCTGTAAAGAGGAGACGATAAATTGACAGTTTTCAGGGGAAGAAACTGAGATTAAAGTTAATTATTTACCCTCAGATACACGGTTGGGATTTGAACCCTGCTCTCCCAAATGTTAATGCCATTAGTGTTTAACCAGTAGTTTTCCACGTAGCCCCATGCCAGCAACATCCTCATCATCAGGGAACTAGTTAGAAATGCAGAATTTGGAACCCATCCTGAATCAACAAAATCAGAAATTCTGGGACTGGGACCCGGCATTCTGTGTCTTAATGAGCCTTCCAGGAAATTTGGATGCTCAAAGTGGGAGAACCATGTGTGCCGTTCTCAGGTGTCTGTGAGGGAGACTGTTCTCTTTCAAATGAAAGATATGTGTGTGTGTTGTGGGGTGGATAGTAAAAGCTGAAATAATCACCAGTCAAAGGCATCTGAGATCATGTTATGATAAGGAGTAAGCCAAGGCCAGAAGGAAGTGTTGAACTGCAAAACTCCCTAAGGTCAGAGCAGACCCCTTAGGCTTTCTAGGAGAGGCAAATTCCACTGGGGGCAAAGGCAAGTCCCTGGGGTCTGGAAGCAGCAATACAGGTGGGTGCTGCCAGGCAGATGATACTCCAGTTAAGCTGCCAAATGGTTACACCTAAAGATATTTCCTAAGACCAAAGCCATGATCTCTGAAGGCTAATTTCAACTGATTTCTAAGGGCAGCGAAAGTCACCTGAGAAGGCATAATGATATAAAAGGAAAAGCAATGTGAGATGAACATAATGATTACCGATTCATCTGTCATATTTCTGTTTACTGCTGTACTATGACGAAGTGATAGTTTCAAGTGAATTATTCTCTATAGACTTAAGTTATGGTAACTGTTAACATTCTCTAAGTCATAATTATAGTTAAGAATACTGAATCTTTTAAACATTTATATTGAGGTCTCATCGACACAAAATTAGCTCTACATTTTTAAAGTGTACAATGTGATGTTTTGACATATATATGCCTGTAAAACCATTACTATAGTTAAGAAATTGCTCCTATTCTATCATTTTCAAAACTTTTTTTTCTGTCCCTTTGCAATTCTTCCCTCTGCTCTTCCTGCATTCACCCCATCCCAGACAACCTTTGCAGAATTGCAAGAATTGCAGAATTGCCTTCTGCAATTCTACCTAACTTTGCATTTCTTAGACCTTTGTATAATTGATGATCTTTAGATCATTATATAAATGGAATTATTCAGCATGTACTTTTTGTTTCTATTCTTTCATTCAGCATGATTATTTTAAAATTCATCCATGTTGTAGCATGTATCAAGAGTTCATTTTTTTGTTACTGCTGAATAGTACTCCCTGGACAGTATAATTCATCCATTCACTGGTGGGTGAGCCTCTGAGTTGCCTCCGGTTCTGACTATCATAAATACAGCTACTTTAAACATTCTTGCCTAGTCTTTGTATGGGTATAGGCTTTTTCTTGTGAAATTGCCTAGAAGTAGAATACTAGATCATATGGTGGGTGGATTCTAGATCACATGGTAGGTGTATATCATTATTTTTTAATGCCAACAATTTCCAAGTGGCTGTATTATTTCAAATTGTCAAAAAATGCCTGATAGTGGCAGTTCCTCTATATCCTCACCAGCTTGTGGGATCATCAGTCCTATTTAATTTTAGCTGCTCTAATAGAAGTGTATAATTATTTTATTGTGGTGTTAAATTACATTTTCCTAATGAATACTAATGTTGAGTATCATTCCATATGCTAATTTTCCATCTGTATATCTTCTTTAGAAACATGTCTATTCAAATCATTTGCCCATTTTTTTCTTGGGATGTTTGTTTTAGCATCATTAACTTTGGAGAGAGTTCTTTATAAGAAATATACTTTGCAAACATTTTCTCCAAGTCTGGCTATCTTTTCATCTTCTTAAAATGTCATTTGAAGAACAAAAGTTTTTAATTATGATGAAGTTCAATTTATTAATGTTTTCTTTTATGACTCATGCTTTGGTGTTAAAACCAAGGAATCTCGGCCCAACCTAAGGTCAAAATGATTTTTCCTCTCTTTTCATCTAGAAATTTTTTTTTAGATTTTACATTTTCGTTGATTGTTTATTTTGAGCTATTTTGTGAATTTGATGCAGGAAATTAACTGAAGGTTTTAGCACTATTTGTTGAATAGACTATTCTTTCTCCACTGAATTGTATGTGTATCTTTGATAAAAACCAGACGTCCATATATGCCTATATATTTTTTCATGTATTTAGGAGCTATCCATTCTGTTCCACTGAAGTGTTTTTGGTTATTCTAGGTCCTTTGAACATCTGTCTGATTTTTGGACTCCATTTATAAGATTCTACCCGAAATAGTTTATTTTCACAGGCATTGAATTGAATATATTCATCAGTTTGAGGTGAACTGACAGCTCAACAATATTGAGTCTTCCGTTCGTGAACATGGTGTGTCTCTGTTTCATTCTCTCATTTCTTTCTGCACTGTTTTGTACTTTTCAGTGTACAAACCTATCACATCTGCAACAAACTATGGTTTATTCCAGAGTATTTTTTCACACCATTTTAGTTAGTATGTGTTTTTGAAATTGTTTGCTGCTAACATGTAGAAATAAAATTAATATTTATATATTGATCTTGGATCCTGAAACATTGCTACACTCAATTAGTAGATCTAGTTGCTTTGTTTTTAGATTCCATTTGACTTTCTACACAGATGATCGTGTTACCTGTAAATAAGGGCAGTTCTATTTCTTCCTCACCAGTTTGAATGCATATTAGTTTTTCTTCGTGCACTTGCCAGAACATTGCACACAGGGTTGACTAGAAGAACTGAAACCAGATTCTTGTGTTATTCAGTTATGGAAGGAAAATAATTTAGTTTTTTCCAACTCCATATAGGATTTTCCTGTAGGTTTTGCATAGATGCCCATATCGGGCTGAGAAAGAGCCCTTCTATTATTACTTTGCAAAGGTATTTCATCAAGAATGCATGTTTGGTTTGTTACAAAGGCTTTTCAGTATCAATGGAGATGATCAGGTGATTTTTTCTTTTACAGTTTTTTAATATACAATTTACATTGATTGATTTTCAAATATTAAGCCAACCTTGAATTCCTAGAATAAACTACAGTATACATGAAGTGCTATCCTTTTAATATACTGCTGGACTTCATTTGCTAAAATGTGTTTAAATTTTTTTTAGTAATATTGAGTCTTCTGATCTAAGTTTATGAGGCATTTTGGTCTGTAGTTTTCTTTCTCTGCAATATCTTTGTTAGGTTTGCATAACAAGTCATTGCTCCAAAGAATGAGTTAAAAATATTCTCTTTTTTCAGTGTTATGAAAGAGTTTGTATAGAATTAGTATTAATTTCCCCTTTATATGTAGTATAATTCACCAATAACCTATGAAGTTATCTGAGCTGCAGTTTTCTCAGTGAAAAAACATTTTTAAAACAAATGTATTTAATAGCTATTGTGGTATATGGGTTATTACATGGTATGTGCTTCCAATCATTTGTATCTTCAATTTCTTTCTTTGGTGTCTTACAATTTTCTGAGTGCAGGTCTTTTACATCCTTGGTTAGGTTTATTCCCAGGCATTTTATTCTTTTTGTAGCAATTGTGAATGGATTGTTTTCTTAATGTCCCTTTCTGTTATTTCATTATTGGCATATAAAAATGCAACTGTTTCTAGATATTTTACCTCTCTTATTCCACATAGTACTGCAAGTCTTCCCCACAACAATAAAAAAAGAAGAAGAAATAAAAGGCATCCAAAATGGAAAGGAAGAAGTAAAACTATCATCATATGCAGATGACATGATATTGTACATAGAGAACCCAAAGGTTCTACCAGGAAACTACTAGAACTGATAAATGAATTCAGCAAAGCAGCAAGATACAAAATTAATATTTAGAAATCAGTTACATTTTCATTTTTCTAACTGTCCCTTTTTTCTTCATTTCTCTTTCCCTTTCTATCTTTTCTGCCTTCTTTTGGATTGAATTTTTATGGTTTAATTTTATCTTTCATTGGCTATTTAAACTATAATTGTTTAGTTGTTGTCTATTAGTTCTTTGGGGTTTACATTATACATCTTTAACTCATCACACCAGATATTCATGTAATATTTTACCATATCATGTATAGTATAAGAATCTTACAATAGTAGACATGAGTTTCAGCCCCTCAGCCCTTTGTACAATTGTTGTCATACATTTAACCTTTACATAAAGCAATATTCTGTTTCATTTTATTTAAATAGTAAAAGGAAATTTAAATAATAATTTATATATATATATATATATATATATATATATATATACAGCCATAAATAAACTTCCAATGCTTTGTATTTTCTTTCTGTAGAGCAGTATTTCCATATAGCATAGTTTTCAGTCTGAATATCTTTCTTCATTATTTCCTGTAGTGCAAGTGTGCTAATGGATTATTTAAGAATTTTCATGTCTAAAATATATATAATCTCCTTTTTTTAAAGATTTTATTTATTTATCTTTAGAGGGGAAGGGAAGGAGAGAGGGAGAGAAACATCAATGTATGGTTGCCTCTTGTGCATCCCCTGCTGGGAACTGGCCTGCAACCCAGGCATGTGCCCTGACTGGGAATCAAACCACAGTTGTTTGGTCCGTAGGCCCGCGCTCAATCCACTGAGCTACACCAGCCAGGTCTATTTTTTTTTAAATATATTTTCACTGATGCAGAACTCTTGGTTCACATTTTTCTTTCGCTAATTTGAAGATACTGCTTTACTTTCTTCTTCCTTGAGTTTTTTCTGACAAAATATCAGCTGATATCTTTATTCCTATGAATGTAAGATGTTAAACCTATTCTAATACCCAGTTGCTTTTCCAATTTTCTTTTTATCATTGTTTTTATGCAATATAATATTATGCATTTTGATTAGTGTTCTTAGTGTTTCTTAAGCTTGTGCTTCTGCAAGCTTCTTGACTCTGTGGATTTATGATTTCTATCAAATTTGGGAGTTTTCCAGCCTCTTCAAATATTTTTGTCTCTCCCCACTTTTGGGTACGACAATCATACATGTATTAGGCTGCCAAAGATTGTCCACCACCTCATGCTCTGTTTGTCATTTCAGATTATCTTTTGTTTTTCATTGTGCATACTTTCTACTGTTATATCTTAATGTTACTGATCTTTTCTTCTGCAGTATCTAATCTGCCAAAAACCATAAACAGTATATTTACACTGTCATTTTCATCTCTAAAGTTCAGATTTGTTATTGTTGTTGTTTGCTTTGCTTTTCTTGGCTCTACTCAAGTTTTTTTACTATATGGATCAAGTTATAATTGCAGTGCTTTTTATGCTTCCTACATTGTCTACATAAACTTTAAATTTTTTATTGATGGCTTTATCTTCTTACTATGGGTCATATTTCATGACCCATACATTGCATGCCTGGGTAATTTTTTTTATTGAGTATCAAACTTTGTAAATTTTACCTTGTTCGGTGCTGCTGGAATTTGGTTTTTTTATAAATATTTTTGAGTTTTGCTATAGTACAAAGTTAAGCTTCTTAGTAATCCTCAAAGGTTCCTTTTGTGTCTGCCTTTAAGAGTTGTTCAGCAAGACTAGCATAGTGTTCATTCTAAGGCTAATAGTTTCCCTACTAAGGCAAGGCATTTTGAACACTATAGCCAATGCCCTGTAAATCATAATCTTTTACAGACCAGCTGGTGGTAACTGGTGCCTTTTTCCATCCCTTTTCCCTGGAGGTTCTTTCCCTGGCCTTGAGTAGTTTCATCACATGCATATACTGATAGCAATACTCAGCTTAATACTAGAGGAAACTGATCAATTCTCAGCTGAATCCTGGAGGAAAACCACCTGCAGGCCTCCAGTCTGTCTCTGGCCATCTCTCTTCACCAACCCTCTGTCCTGCAAACTCAAGCTGTCTTGGTCTCCCCAAAACCTTATCTCTGTTTCCTCAACTTCCTTAACTTCCTCAACTCTGAGAGTCACTTGGGGTTCACTACCAAGCACTAGAAACTCTCAAGGCAGAAGTACAGGGCAATCATAGAGATAGAGATTTCTCAGGGATCTCTATGCTTCCTTGACTTACTCATGTATCTAGTGTCTTGAGAACACTGTTTCACATATTGTATTTGTTTTTTATGATATCTAGTGAGGTTATAAATCTGATCAGTTGCTCTACTTTGAAGAAACTGGAAGAGCATAGTTTAATTTCATAACTTTTTTTCCAACAGAAGCCCAGGCTCATTCAGTCTCTACCCGTCACAACAATGCTGAGCAATTCATAGCTAACCAAGCTAGAACAGTCATAGTCATTGCCCCCACAATAACTGCCAGTGATCGTCACTCAGTAAATATTGAGTACCTATGTCTTAGCCATTTTGCTAGATGATTTCTAGTCTTAATAACATATTATGAAGCTTTTCCTCTTTTTATTTTACCCTTTATGTATGTCAGGGAAAGTAAGTTTAGGGGTATGAAATAATGCACAAAATACCTCATAAATGATATATTTAATTTTTAAAACAGTATCTTTTCTGATTCCAAAAACTTTGAACTTTCCTTAGTGCTGTGGTTATTATTTACCATAAAATAGAAATAGGACATTTGATGATGGATTTTCTAATTATGCTTTCAGCGAAGTACCTTAAAACATTTCTAACTCACCACCTTAAAAGATTAGCTGACTAGGGGAATTTTAATAGAGATTTTCTATAAATCAGCAGGGAAAGAAAATTTATGCTGCAAGAACAAAAGGAACAAAATGCAAAGACTATAAGTTGGTTAATTTTACTACCCAGTTTAATGCCATATACTGAGAACAAGAGTTTGCAGTAGGAGAGAAGGGGACCCAGAGGGGCAGATATCCAATGCAAGTCAAGGAAGGAAATTGGTTCATTTGCAAAAGCACCATAGTACATGATGGCTGACTTAAGAACAAAACTTTTGGACTTTTTTGGTGACTTACAAACCCTTTCTCAGATGTTACAATATGAGCTTTCTAAAAATTAATATTACTAATTTAATCTTCTGCAGTATATACTCTAATAACCATAAACAGTATATTCCTTAAAGGTATTAAATAATTTTTTGACTTGAAAATATTAGCAAAATTATATATTATTTTGATTTAAAGACACTCTCAGATCTTGGTTTAAATATTTTAAATACATAAACATTAAATATGTTCAGTACAAAAATAATCATTTAAAGATTTTCTAAATATGTTATACTGACTGCCACAAAACATCAAATAATTGCATTTTACTACTGAATTCAACCAATGATGAAAAATACACAAAGCATAATAAAGCTGAAAGGACATTCCATAGGCATTGTGCAAATAACTCCTATCAAATAGTTAGGAACAACTAATAGCTCCAGTATAATCTATGTAGTCAACTGTATCCTGATGTGAGAATTGGGCCCACTTCAGTTCATACTTTCTCACTAGAAGCTCTTTAAAGTATCATGGGTACATTGTATTGTATTTGAGAAGATGAAAAGAAAATCTATATCACATTTGGGATCTCTATATTCCCTCAGGGACAACTGGAAGTAAAATATCACCTTGAAAGGTATGAGAACAAAATAATAAATTATCCAGAACTGCTCTGCCTTCGTTTCAGCTTTTTAAAATTCCCTACATTGATTGAAACAACATTTAAACTTCATTCTGTTCCTGTTGAAGAACAAAGATCTTGGCCGCACAAATGAATACTCAGGATATGATTATTTTTCTTTATAGTGTGGTTGTAAAGAATAGAAATGGAACTGATTTACCCTGTGTCTCAACATTTTTCAAGCATCTAAGGAAATTACAGCCAATTCCTTTAGAGGGAGAAGAGACTGATACCTTTAAACAGGTTTGACGTAAAAAAAAGGCAAAAGGAAAAATATTACATATAAGTCATCAAATGACTATTAATATATGCAAAACAGCATGGAGATAATATCAATACAGGTATGGACCCATTACAGAATAGATACAATTCTAAGAAGACTGAACTGCAGACTCTGTAAATGAATTTTTTCCAAAATTGCTTTTTAGATAAAATTGGAAATCATAGAAGACTAGAATTTTAAAACTGAAAGAGGCCTTGGAAAAGATTAGATATAAATCTCTTATTTTATACTTGAAGAAAATGCAAGGTTAGAAGGTGAACTGTTCAAAATACTACAGCAGAAAGATGTGGGACTAGCACCCAGTCCTGCTCACTCTCAGGGGACCTATGTTTTATACTCAATAAATACATATTCGGTGTCGTCCCAAATGTATTCGTTGGTTTGTTTTCATTTAACGGAAATGCTTGTACATTTTTATGACAAGTATTTTATAGAATTTAATTTGTTTTTATATGCTGCTGGGTGTCGAGTGCCAATCAAATGGTTCTTAAGGTTATTTTTGATTTTCCAAGCACTTGTGAACCTACAAGTAAAAATGTGTGTTCAGAATGTTAATGGCAACATTTACTCCAGAATACAGTGAACTGTGATGTTGATAAGTTTGGGAAACGCCATGCCCCCAGCCAACTTTGAAAAAATTTAAAAAAAAGAAAATCCATTTCAAATTACTTCTTTGAAGAAGAAATCCCAAAACTGTTTAGTCAACAGTTGAAATATGGCTGATGAGAGTTCCTTTTCAGCATCTACATCTTTCCGGCGGCATCCTGATGCCATCATGATGAATATATTCACAGCACAATAAAATTAAAATAACACTTTGGTGTTCAATTCAGTTTAGCAAGTACTCATTGCCTTTCCTCGCTCAGTCAACACATATTTATTGAGTATCCATCATCTGCCAGACATTGTGCTAACTGCTAGAAAAACAATGGTGACTAAGATTAGGCCCTGTCTTCAAAGAACTCCCAGTGTGAAGGGAAATCTGGGCAAGGAAACAAGCAAAGAAGTAATTAATTGTCATTGCAACGTGCTCAAAGAAAATTACTGGAAGAATCTGCTAAAGAGTGCTCGGGGGCGGGAAGTAAACAGAAATTTAAGTCACTTTGGCCATATTAGGGAAAATTAATTGTAAGAATTAATTGTACTATGGGACAATTTATTGGTCCTTAGGCTTTCTCTTATACAGAATATTTGAAACTTTATGCCCACTAGTTGAACACAGCTGAAAAGATTTCATGTACTTGTAATTTCATATATGTTTAATATCTTTTTATTGGTGTTTGGTTATATGGAGGATTGACAGAGTGTTAGAAATTGGCAGGTTGAAGAGATTTTTGTACTACTTCCTGTTCTCTACTCCCACAGTAAGAAACAAAAACCTGATAAGTGAGTATTTAGGGAAATAATAAAAATAAGTTAAAGAGTAAAGCCAAGGAAATCCAGAAGACACAGAACGGAAAGTTTATTTGAGAATCTCTGAGTTTCTTAATTTCTTTCTCTTCCCTCCCATATCACTTGGTATTTCTTAGTCATCTTCCCTCTCTGTTCCCCTGACAGTCCTAGTTACTTAAATCATCTATAATCTCACTTAAAACACCAGCAAGTAGAGAATAATCCAATTCCAAATGCTTTACATCTGTGACTTGTTCCTTTAGTTCTTAGAAGTTGAAAACTTCCACTGTTGTTTCAGGTATTTCAACAGCAAATGCCTAAGCAGGGGTGTCCAAACTTTTGGTGTCTCTGGGCCACATTGGAATAAGAAGAGTTATCTTGGGCCACACATTAAATACACAAACACTAAGGAAAATTGATGAGTGAAGAAAGTGTTTTAAGTAAGTTTATGATGTTCTGTCAGGCCGCATTCATCGCCGTCCTGGGCCACATGCAGCCCTCGCAGGCCGTGGGTCAGACACCCCTGGCCTAAAATATTTTGAAAGACTCCCTATAGGAAAATGAAGGTGCTTATTTCTCAATGAATAAGTAAGCTGAAATAACAGAGGTTCAATTTGTAGCCCCCAAATGAGACACTTGATCGTGTCACAGGCAGATTAAGACTAGGTTAAAAATTAGCGTTACGGTCATACTTTAATGAAATACATCCTCTTGATTACAAAGTATTTTTCCTCACAAGTATTTTCTTTTTTTTTTTATCAAATAAGAGTTTTTTTTTAATTGATTATGCTGTTACAGTTGTTCTATTCCCCCCTTCATTCCCCTCCACCATACCCCCCCATCCCCACCATTACCCCCCTTTAGTTTATGACCATGTGTCTCAAGTCCTTTAGATTCTGTATTTCCCATGCTATTCTTGCCCCCCCATCTATTTTCTATCTACTGTCTATGCTACTTATTTTCTGTACCTTCTCCCCCCATCTCCTCCTCCCACTCCCCTGTTGCTAACCCTCCTTGAGATCTTCATTTCTATGTTTCTACTCCTGATCTAGCTGTCCTTTTAGTTTGCTTTCATTTTAGGTGTGGTTGTTAATAACTGTGAGTTTGTTGTCCTTTCACTGTTCATGTTTCTTTAACTTCTTTTTCTTAGATAATTCCCTTTAACATTTCATATAATAAGGGCTTGGTGATGATGAACTCCTTGAATTTGATCTTATCTGAGAAGCACCTTATCTGTCCTTCCATTCTAAATGAAAGTTTTGCTGGATAGAGCAATCTTGGTTGTAGGTCTTTGGATTTCATGACTTGGAATACCTCTTTCCAGCCCCTTCTTACCTGTAAAGTCTCTTTTGAGAAATCTGCTGACAGTCTGATGGGGACTCCTTTGTAGGTGATTGTCCCCTTAGCTCTTGCTGCTTCTAGGATTCTCTCCTTCATTTTAATTTTGGCTAATGTAATTATGATGTGCCTTGGTGTGTTCCTTCTTGGGTCCAACTTCTTTGGGACTCTCTGAGCTTCCTGGATTTCCTGGATGTCTATTGCCTTTGCCAGATTGGGGAAATTTTCTTTTATTATTTGTGCAAATACGTTTTCCACTGGTGGTTGTGTCTTTCCCCCTTCTGGTACCCCTATAATCCGGATGTTGGAGCGTTTAAAGATGTCCTGGAGGTTCCTAAGACTCTCCTCATTTCTTTGAATTCTTGCTTCCTGACTCTTTTCTGTTTGGCCATTATTTGCTTTCTTCTGGTCCACTCCATTGATTTGAGTCCCAGTTTCATTTTCATCGCTATTGGTTTCCTGTGCAATTCCGTTCATTTTAATTAGTTTCGCCTTCATATGTTTCTCTAATTTGTGGCTATAATCAACCAGTTCTATGAGGATCCTGATGACCAGTGTTTTAAACTGTGCATCTGAGAGTTTTGCTATTTCTTCATCACTTAGATCTATGGGCTCTGGGGCTTTGAGATCTTGCGACATTTTTGGTCTGTTCTGGCCCTTTAAGTGTGAGAAGCGGTGCCTTGGACTCCCAGGTCGCTGGGTTGTGACGCTGTATGTGGGGGCGTGGTCAGAGCGGGGAAATGGCGGCGCCCTTCACTGCCACTTGCCGCGGGGACCCACCGGGCCGGTCCAACCGCCCACTCCCTCGCCTGACTGCCCGTGCACAAATGCACAACCACAGTCAACACGCAGCACCACTTTCCCGCTGTCTCCTCCCGGTCGCTCGCCTGGTCACTCGCTCGGTCGCTCACTAGGTCCAACCCTGCGCCTGGATTCCGCGAGTCTGGATTCCGCGCCTGAGCCAGTCTGACCGAGTCCTCCTGTGCAACCCCGCTCCACCAGCCACTGGTTTCGCCCCTTACCGGTCAGGCTGAAGAATTTGTTGTTAACGGACTTCTGAAAAGTTCAATTTTCCGTGTTCTGGCTGTGATTTCTGTTGCTAATATTTTGTTGTCCCTAAACTTGGTTGTGTGAGAAGGCACGGCACATCCACCTATACCTCCATCTTGGCGGAAGTCCAGAAGAGTTTTAGAGCGTACAGCTCTCTCAGTTGTTGACACGCGTCAGCCGCGCCTCAATCTCACGTGTGAATTCCCGGGTGTTAGGCTCCAGTCCCTGGAGTCTCCGGAGTTGCCCGCGCTTTTCCTCACAAGTATTTTCCAACACTACCTTAACAATTGTTCAGTAATTTTTCTTGTTTGCAAGGATATCTCAGGAATCTTCCCAACATGAGGGAATGAATGGCACTATTCAGACTGGCCATGTTCTTACTGCATTATATTTCTTTTTTTTTAAATTATTTTTCAAGTACAGTTTTCTATTACTCCCATCCCACCTTGCCCCATGCACCCCACCTCCCTCCCATTTCCACCCCCCTTAGTTCTCGTCCCTGTGTCCTTTATACTTGTTCCTCTAAATCCCTCCCTTACTTCCCCTGAAATTCCCTCCCCTCTCTCCTCTGGTCACTTTCCCCCTGTTCTCTATTTCAGTGTCTTTGTTTTTATTTTGCTTGCTTATTTGTTTTGTTATTTAGCTTCCTGTTAAAGGTGAGATCATATGGTATTTGTCTTTCAACACCTGGCTTATTTCACTCAGCATAATGCTTTCCAGTTCCATCCATGCTGTTGCAAAGGGTAGGAGCTCCTTCTTTCTCTCTGCTGCATAGAATTCCATTGTGTATATGTACCATAATTTTTTGATCCATTCATTTACTGACGGGCACCTAGGTTGCTTCCAACTCTTGGCTATTGTAAATTGTGCTGCTATGAACATTTGGGTGCATAGGTTCTTTGGCATTGGTGCTTTAGGGTTCTTAGGATATAATCCTAGCAGTGGAATTGCTAGGTCAAAAGGCAGGTCGATTTTTATTTTTCTGAGAAAAATTCCATACTGTTTTCCATAATGGTTGTACCAGTCTGCAATCCCACCAACAGTGAACAAAGGTCCCCCTTTCCCCACAACCTCTCCAACATTTGTTTGTTGCTTTGTTTATGATAGCCATTCTGACCAGTGTAAAGTGGTATCTCATTGTGATTTTAATTTGCATCTCTCTGATGGCTAGTGATGCTAAGCATCTTTTCATGTGTCTCTGGATCCTCTGTATGTCCTCCTTGAAGAAGTGTCTGTTCAAGTCCTTTTCTCATTTTTTAAATTGGGTTAGTTGTCTTCTTAGAGTGGAGTCGTGTGAGTTCTTTGTATATTTTACCTTTGTAAAATAGGTAAAATATACAAAGAATCTTTGTCTGAGGTTAAACCTTTGTCTGAGGTATCATTGGCAAATATGTTTTCCCATACAGTTGGTTGTCTTTTTATGTTAATACTGTTTTCTTTAGCCGTGCAGAAGCTTTTTATTTTGATGAGGTCCCATTTGTTTATTCTTTCCTTTATATTAATTGCTCTAGGGGACATATCCGTAAAAATGTTGCTGTGTGGAATATCTGAGATTTTGCCAATGTTCTCCTCTAGGACTTTAATGGTGTCACAGCTTTTATTTAAGTCTTTTATCCACCTTGAATTTATTTTGGTGTATGGTATAAGTCAGTGCTCAAGTTTCATTTTTTTACACATAGCTGTTCAGTTCTCCCAACACCATTTGTTGAAGAGGCTATCTTTACTCCATTTTATGTTACTACCCCCTTTGTCAAATATTAGTTGACTGTAGAGAGTTGGGTTGATTTCTGTACTCTCTGTTCTGTTGCATTGGTCTATGTGCCTGTTTTTATACCATTACCAGGCTGTTTTGATTACAGTGGCCTTGTAATAAATACAGTTTGATATCAGGTATTGTGATCCCTCCTCCTTTGTTCTTCTTTCTCAAAATTGCAGCTGCTATTTGGGGTCGTTTATGGTTCCATATAAATTTTTGAAGTGTTTGTTCTATGTCTGAAATATGCCATTGGTACTTTAATAGGTATTGCATTGAATCTGTAAATTCCTTTGGGTAGTATGGACATTTTGATGATGTTAATTCTTCCAATCCATGAACACAGTATATGTTTCCATTTGTTTGTGTCTTCCTTGATTTCTTTCTTCAGTGTTATGTAGTTTTCTGCATACGGGTCTTTTACTTCCTTGGTTAGATTTATTCCCAGATATTTCATTTTTATTTTTGCTATATCAAATGGGATTTTTTTCTTGATTTCTGCTTCTGCTAATTTATTGTTAGTACACAAGAATGCCTTTGATTTCTGGATATTGACTTTGTAACCCGCTGTTTTGCCAAATTCATTAATTAGTTCAAGCAGTTTTTTTGGTAGAGTCTATAGGATTTTCTATGTACACTATCATGTCATCTGCAAACAGTGATAGTTTTGTTTCCTCCTTTCCAATTTGGATGCCTTTTATTTCCTTTTCTTGCCTGATCACTGTGGCTAAAACTGCCAATACTATATTGAATAGAAGTGGTGAAAGTGGACAGCCTTGTCTTGTTCCTGATCTTAGTGGAAAAGCTTTTAGTTTTTGCCCATTGAGTATGATGTTGGCTATAGGTGTCTCATATATGGCCTTTATTATATTGAGGAATGCTCCCTCTATTTTCACTTTGCTGAGTATTTATTATCATAAATGGGTGTTGTACCTTATCAAAAGCTTTTTCTGCATCTGTTGAAATGATCATGTGATTTTTGTCTTTGCTTTTGTTTATGAGATGTATTACATTTACTGATTTGTGAATGTTGAACCATCCTTGCATCCCTGGGATGAATCCCACTTGGTCTTGGTGTATGATCTTTTTGCTGTATTGTTGGATGGGATTTGCCAATATTTTGTTGAGGATTTTAGCATCTATGTTCATCAGAGATATTGGCCTGAAGTTTTCTTTCTTTGTTGTATCTCTATCTGGTTTTTGAAGTAGGATGATGCTGGCTTCATAAAAAAAGTTTAGGAGTTTTCCATGATTTTAGATTTTTTGGAATAGTCTGTGAAGAATAGGGGTTAGCTCTTCCTTAAATGCTTTGTAGAATTCTCCTGTGAAACCATCTGGTCTAGGACTTTTGTGTGATGGGAGTTTTTTTATTACTGCTTCAATTTCATTTGCTATTATTGGTCTGTTCAGGTTTTCTGCTTTTTCGTTGAGTTTGGAAGATTATATTTTTTTAGAAATTTGTCTATTTCACCTAGGTTTTCAAATTTCTTGGCATACAGTTCTTCATAGTAATTTCTTACAGTCCCTTCTATTTCTGTGGTATCAGTTATAATCTCTCTTTCATTTCTGATTGTGTTTATTTATGTCCTCTCCTTTTCTTGATGAGCCTACTTAAAGGCTTGTCTATTTTGTTTATTTTTTCAAAGAACCAACTCCTGGATTCATTGATCCTTAGAATTGTGCTTTTAGTCTCTATGTCATTTAGTTCTGCTCTGATCTTGGTTATTTCCTTCCTTCTACTTGCTCTGGGCTGTCTTTGTTGTTATTCCTCGAGTTCTTGCAGGCGTAGGGTTAGGTTGTTTGTTTGAAATGTTTCTATCTTCTTTAGGTAGGCCTGTATTGCTATGAACTTCCCTCTCAGGACTGCCTTCGCTGTGTCCTATAAGTTTTGGGTTGTTGTGAGTTCATTTTCATTTATTTTCAGAAACTTTTTTTATTTCTTCCCTAGTTTCATTCTTGACCCATTCGTTGTTTAATAGCATACCATTCAGTCTCCATGATTTGGGGTGTTTTGGGTTTTTTCCTTTGGGGTTGGTTTCCAATTTCAGTCCCTTCTGGTCAGAAAAACATGCTTGGTATGATTTCAATTTTCTTGCATTTGTTGAGGCTTGTTTTTGTGTCCTATCGTGTGATCTATCTTTGAAAATGTACCATGTACATTTGAAAGAATGTGTATTTACCTTCTTTGGGATGAAGGGCTCTCTATATATGAGTTAAGTCCATTTCATCTTGGGTGGTGTTTAATGCCACAATATAGTTGTCGATATTTTGTTTGGAAGATCTGTCCATTTTTGACAGTGGTGTGTTAAAATCCCCTACTATAATTGTGTTGCTGTCAATATCTTTCTTGAAGTCCTCTAAGATTTTCTTTATATATTTGGGTGCTCCTATGTTGGATGCATATATATTTATGATGTTAATGTCTTCTTGGTGGATTCTTCCCTTGAGTATTATGAAGTGACCTTCTGGGTCTCTCTTTATGGCCCTTTTTTTGAAGTCTATTTTGTCTGGTAGGAGAATTGCTACCCCAGCTTTTTTCTCTTGTCTGTTTGCTTAAAAAATTTGTTTCTAGCCTTTCACTTTTAGTCTGTGATGGTCTTTTGTCCTGAGGTGGGTCTCTCGTAGGCAGCATATGTGTGGGTCATGCTTTCTTATCCTGCATTATATTTCTGAAAAATTGTTGGAAGACATTTTAAAGCCTAAATCATGCCCCACACAGAGTTTTCAGACTCCTTATTTTGCATCTCATGGGTATATGATTATGTGTAATTTATATAGAAGACAAGGTTACCCACAGAAACTCATTGGGGACTAAAACTGATGAATAAATGAATGAACAAAGGCCATATGGTTATAGTAAGCAATGTTTTGTGCAGTGCAAGATTAATTAGATGAACATATAGCTGTAGAAGGTAAGTTTGTCTGTAAAACAGGCATTTATTGAATAGCTAGGTTAGGTACTACACATGTAATACACATGTAGTACACATATAATCTCATTTAACTTTTTCCAACAATCATTTTACAGTTGAGACTAAGGCTTAGCAACTTATCATTGGATTCCTTGGCTGAAAAGTTATATATTCACCACCATTTCCTATCCAAACTGCATGCTCTTTCCACCAAACCCTGCAGCCAATGTGTGCTCTTTAATAAGCAGACTACCATGATGCAAGACTTTCAGTTAAATATACTCTATTAACTACAAAGGGAAGGTTTGAATGAGGGCTTGAGGCTCTAGAACAAATTCATAAGACTCTCTAGACTTTCCTACAATAGGGGTACTATGCACTCTACCTTTAATTTCTTATTTTCTCTGGTTGCATTTGTGAGGACCAGCTCAGTTGTAAATGACCAAAAAACTCATCTTTACTTGACTTAGCCAAAAAGTTTTACATATTTGAAAAATCCTAGGGCACCTGGTTCTAGGCCTAAATGAATCAAAGGATTTAGACAATATGAGAACTTGTCATTTCTCTTGTTGGTTGTAGTGTTGGTTCATGGTGACAAGCAGCTGTCAAAATGTTCAAGCTTTATTCCTCATATGTCTATATCAAGTGGAGGATAAAGAAATGGATAGATTGTTTATCTACCATAAGTATTCAGTGTGACTCAAATTGGCCTGAATTGAGAAAAAAACAGATCCCTGAACCAATGCCCCTGGACAGTAGAATGTGGTTCTTTGTTGGTTGGACGAGAGCCTCATTCTCTGAAGGAGGAAATGGAGACAATGCCACTAGAGTCACCTGGTGGTGAGGGTGGGTATTTCTCCAAGGAAAATAGGAGTCGTATTCTCAGGAAAAAAAGTTAATGTTTCCTAAATGTCAAAAAACATGTCATTTTCACTGTAGTTCAGAATTAGGAAGAATTTAGAAAAAGTTACTATAAAAAGTCTGTGTGTACGTGCACCAAAGCTATAGGTGTTTGCTAGTAACAGTGACAAACAGATCATAGATAATCTAAGACCAAGCAAACTTTGATACAAAATACAATATGCTCATGCATGTGCACCTCTTACCTGATGAGTGACAACCACCTTTCCATACAAGGAATCCTGATGCAGAACCAGACCCCCAAACGGGCAATAGATTAAAGAGACCTAGAGCACCAGGCCTTTCTGTAATACACTGGTGTTCCGTGTCACCACGGTGGCGTTAATCTCCTCATTTTTTCAGAACATCTAATAGCACCTGGTGGAACCATTTGAGGAAGGTGGCATTTTTGTGCCCCTGCCTCAGTGAATATTCATGTAAAAATAGAGATATAGCTAGCTTGTGCAAAGACTTCCGATGGCCTGAGTTTGGGGGGAAAAAAGAGATACATTTTACAGTTTTGGTGGTATCGATAAATTCAGTCTTTCTGGTGACCTTCTGGAAATGTGTCAAGGCCAGGGGGGCAGTTCGTAGCTATGGACATGAGCAAAGCTAAGTGATTGTCTTGGTCTCATTAATACACGTCTAGGAGAGTTGATCAGTTACAAATGGGTTCACTGAAATTTTGAGGATAGAACATAATCATCACAAACACCTCTCAAAGGTGTCAGGTCAGTCTAAAACTTTTATCCGTGAAAGATAGGAGAGTCTGTAGGTTTAAATGAACAGATTACTCTTATCAGTATGACCCAATTTCTAGTAGCTTTTTTATTTTGCTATTACCCATAAGACAACACTGAAATAAAATAAGAAAACTTTTTTACTGCTTACATGGAAGGCAGATCATTTCTTCTCCCTCTGTAAGAGAAGAGGTGCTTCAATTCATACTTAGAAGCTTACCAAACATTTAGCCTAAGAGAAAGGAGGCAGCATGGAACAGTAAGAAGTGATGAGGTTGTGGCATGTATACTGTAGTTCAGTCCCATTAGAAGTATGACCTTGAACAAGTCATTTCATCTCTACAGGACTTGGTGTTTTCACTTGCAAATTGAAGCTGATCAGACCTGCACTGCCTACCTCCTGAGTCTGTTGAGAGACTTAAATGTGTGGGGAAATATTTTGTCAAATATAAGGTATAGGAAGAAAAACATATGTTCATAGAAAAACATTACAACATCAGAAGGGAAAAATAATTTCTATTATTGCATGAGTAAGACATTTATTTTGTTCCCTTATCCTTCTTTGTCAAAACCATTAAGGCCATTGTAGAACATAGTGAAGTGGTTTTGAGCAAAGCCTGTGACAATAGAGAGACTAATTCTCCAATGTGACTTGCGTGACCTTGCACCAGCTATTTAACCTTCTACCATCGTAGACTCCTTGTGCGAACTGGGAAAAATAATACATTCCTCATGAAGTAATTATGAAGGTAAAATGAGATAACATATGTAAAATGCTTTGCATAGCACCTGGCACATAAATGCCAGCAATTTATCGTGCCTATTATAAGAAAGAGTCTGAGGTGTTGTTTATCTCAGGTTTGCTGCTTCTGCTTGCTTCCCACCCTTCCCGGGTCTCTGTTATTGGGGAGGGAACCACAAAACAACTCAGTGCAGTGCCGTACAGGACAGAAGGCTTTGGTTCACTGTAGAAATGAAAGACTATGGGGAGAAATGAAAATCTGGTTTGGGAAAACCATTCTCTTTAGCACACACTGACCTTACCAAGGCCTCTGAATTCATGCCGGTTGTTTATAACTATTCATCAAGCTGCCTGCCTGGTCCCCAGAGCCCTGCTTTTGAAAGCTTTACATTGCACGTGTAAAAGCCCTTCTTCTGGCTGTGAGACCCAGACATATTCCCAAAGAATTCTCTCTTTGGTGCACATCAATGGGACATTCAAAAGGAGGCATCTCTTGAGAAGTTTCTACATGAAGTTATAGGACGGTAGCATTTTATGCCCAAATAGACCAGGGATGAAAAATCTGAATGGCCAGAGAGACCAGGTAAGTAATATCAATAAGTGGAGTGGGACTTGTATTTTTCCAACATGGACTCTCTTTGTTAGCATATTAAAACCAAAGAGATATTCGGTTTAAAAAAAATGTACTCTTCCCATACAGTTTTTTTAAACCCAGGTGTCTAGGACTTTTGTTTTTTCTGTTTTAGGTAGAGATACAGAGACTGAAAAATATAGCCATGCTATAAGAAAGTCAACAATAAGCACAGTAAATGGAGTGAACATTTAGTCCCCATTCTGGGAAGAGCATGGGGAGTGACAGAGATGGACACAAAGGAGAAAGCACATGCTGTACTGAGTGAATCTCGGTTCTGCTCTGGCCAATTGTTGCCTTGTCAGAACGTGGGACTGGTATTTAGTCTACCAAATTTTTAATGGAAGCCAGAGATCTGTTGTTGTTGTTTTTAAAGTGAAATTCCCAAATTTTTAGTGACAGTTCAGAAACATTTAAAACCATAATGCAGGTAAACAAAAAGTATCTATGAACCAAATATGCTGATCACCAGGAGTCTCTTTTGCATAGAAATAACTAAATGACTTGCTTAAGGTCACATTGATACTGGCAAAGCAAGAAGTTGAACCTTATCTGGCCCAGGAAAATCACTCTGTAGTCCTCTCACATCTAAACCAGGGAGAATATCATGGAAACAGAACGCATGAAAGTAGAACAGAGCAGTTAAATGCATGTTTTTTTCTTTCTTTCTTTCTCTTTCTTTTCTTTTCTTTTTGTTCGAGAGGTTTCTCCATTGTTTTCATGTATTATCCAGGCCATGATGAGACCCCCTTTCTCCTCTCTTAGTGTGATGATAATCCCCACACTCAGAGAAAGCAGTCTTTGGTTTGAAAGCTAACACCTTGGTAGATTTAAGGAAATAGACTACATCCAATATGCAGAGAATTTTGGTACCAGAAGCACATACTGCATCATCTAAATTAATATTTTTCAAAGATGTATATTCAGAACAAAATCATGCACATTCCAACTCACTAGCTTGCATAGTTTTTAACATCCAGTTTGCAGACTACATACTGACATTCTGGTCAAAAATCCTAGTTTCCATACAGCACAGCAATTGTAGAAGTGCTCATTTGGTGACCGGTCAGGGCATCCAATGCCAAATACCACTGAAAACAGGGTGGGTTCTTTTTTGACATTGTGCATCTAATTTGTCCAGCCTCTCCTGCTCTGCTGCACCACAGGCTTAAACTAAAGAAATGACCTGAGGTGACCCGGGGAGCTAATGCCACCCAACCCAAAAGCTATGTGACAGCAGGTGCTGAATAGAACATTATTAGGTGGTGGGGAAACAGTGATTATAACCTGAAGCTGGCCTCATTACATCCACAGATATTTATTTAGCAGATTTAGAGAAGCCACATTTTCACCTTCCTTTCTCGTGCTCTCTGTCTCTTTTGCCTTTTGAAGTATTGAGGTGTTTTTATATTTTATCTACGTATTAAGAGTGGGGAAACCCAGTAAGAAAAGCTGAACTTCAAACATTTATATTGTCAATCGATTATGTCACTGGAACTAAATTGTTCTCTCCACGTCCAAGAGCACTGATTAACTTTTCTTAGGAGTCTAAGCCCGAGAACACTCTACCCAGACAGACTGGCTTTTATGCTGTGATAAAGTAAAAAGTTCTAAAGAGGAAGAGGGAGAGAGAAAGAAGCATTGCTAATGTCAACTCTTCTTCCATCTGCTAAAGCTCTATGACACTTCCAGCTAACGCCACCCCTTCAGAAGAACTGAAGCATCAGGAATACACATATGTATGTAAGGGGAAAATAAGATAAACCTCAATTAATGAGAAAATGCATCTGTGTGAACACTCCACTCCCTGATGAGGCCGTGAATTGAGTTCTTATCATCCTGTAACAATGTTGGAAAATTCCCCAAGGAATGAAAGGGGCCTTGATATTTTCTCCATCAATCCATTAAGTCCTAGAAGCTGCAGCCATGCGTTCATGTTGCAGACGAGCCTTGAGAGGTACGCAGAGGTCCTTCCTGGTTCAACTCTAACAGGGAGGGACTTGCTTCTCTGGCACAAATCTTTGTTAGGAGATTTGCAACACCCACTTGATTTATAAGACATATACCCTTAGATCCTTTGACCACAACCTCAGGAAAGGGGCCCGTCTTGCTTTGTTTCACAACTGCTCCTGGGACCCTAACAGAAATTACAGCTAATCTGCGTAGAGACTTTAATAATGGGCTCATTGAGTCCTCACAAGTTGAGGAGTCAGCTATGATTCCTTATCTCCAATTTTACAGCTGAGGACACAAAGGCTTACACGTTACATGTCTCACTTGAAATCATACAACTAATAATCAGTGTGGCAGGCTTTGCACATAACAAGCTGACTTTGAATCCCTGTGTTAGTTATGCTGAATGTACAATGAAAGGGCTCATCTTTCCGCAAGTTTCAGTCGTTCTTTGATAATAACCTTTGTAATTTATGGGAACTATTTAGGCTATTTCCTAGCTGTGATTTATTTTAGGGTTTTTGTTTGCTTGTCTTTTCATTTTTCTTTTATATATATTTTATTTCTCTGTGATACAAACACTTAACAGGCAATCTACTCTCAACAAATTTTTGAATGTGAGTACATGATTGTGGACCACAGATACAATGCTACACAACCAATCTCTGGAGCTTTTTCATCTGGCCTGGCTGAAACTTCGTCCCTTGATTAGACTTCTCAGTCCTGCCCCCAGCAGCCACCAACACACTCTTCGATTCTATGAATTTGACTATGTTAGATATATCATGTAAGTGGAATCATCAGTATCTATCTTTCCATGGCCGGTTTATTTCATTTAGTATGTGTCCTCAAAGTTAATCTATGTTACTGCATGTTGAAGAATTTCCTTCTTTTTTAAGGCTGAGTAATATTCCATTCTATGTATATACTTGTTTTTCCCCACTCATCCATTGAAAGTCAGTTGTTTCCCCATTCTGGCTATTGTCAATAGAGTTGCAATGAACATAGGGGTGCTAACATCATTTGAGATCCTGATTTCAATTCTGAGTAAATATTCAGAACAGGGTCATATGACAGTTCTATTTTTTTTTTAATTTATTTATTTTTCGAGAGAGGGGAAGGGAAGGAGAAAGAGTGGGAGAGAAATATCAATGTGTGGTTGCCTCTCATGCATCCCCTGCTGGGAACTGGCCTGCAACCCAGGCATGTGCCCTGACTGGGAATCGAACCGCGATACACTGGTTCACAGGCCCGTGCTCAATCCACTGAGCTACGCCAGCCAGGGCGACAGTTCTATTTTTAATTTGTAAAGTTTTATACTATTTCCCATAGCAGCTATACCACTTAGCATCTTTACCAATAGTGCGCAAAAGTTCCAGTTTTACCACAGCTTTCATAATTCTTGTCTTTTTTTTAAAAAATAGCCATCCTGACAAGTGTGAGGTGAGATCTCATCATTTTGATTTAATTTCCCTGATAATTAGTGATATTGAGCTTTTTTTTCATAACCCATTTGATATTTGTACATCTTTGGAAAAATATCTACTCAAGTCCTTAAATCACTTTTAAATTAGGTTACTAGATTTTTTTCCTACTGAGTATTTGAAGTGCCTTATATTTTGGAGGTTAACCCCTTATTAGATATACAATTTACAAATATTTTCTCTCAATCCACAAATTGGCTTTTTATTCTGTTGATTTTTTTTTTCTTTCTGTGCAGAAGCCTTTTAGTTTGATGTAGTCCCTCTTATTGCCTGTTATTTTGGTGTCACATTGATACAATATTGCCATGATGAATGTTATGAGGCTGTTTTTCTGTTCTCCTATAGAAGGCTTACAGTTTGGCATCCTATGTTTAAGTCTTAATGCAGTGTGAGTTAATTTTTGTGAATAGTGTGAGATAAATGTGCAATTGTATTACATGTGGATATTAAGTGTTCCCAACACCATTTGGTAAAGAGACTATCCTATTCTCATTGTCTTTCTTGGTACCCTCGAAGATTAATGGACTGTGCATGCATGGATTCATTCCTGGGATCCCTAAGCCATTCCATTGGTCTAGTATATTTCTGTCTTTGTGCCAATACCATACTTTTTAAATTACTGTAGCTTTGCAATATAGTTTGAAATCAGAAAGTGTTATGCCTTTAGCTTTGTTCTTTCTGAAGACTGAGTCATGGTCTTTGGAGTGCCATATGCATTTTAGAAATTTTTCTATTTCTATTAAAATATGTCCTTTGGATTTTGATAGGGATCACAATGAATCCTATCAGAAAATATTATTTGGGGCAATATGAACATTTTAACAGTATTACATCTTTAATTCATGAACACTAAGGGTTGTCTTCACATTTGTGTCTTATTGAATTTCTTTCATTGATGTTTTGTAGTTTTCAATATACAAGTCTTTCATCTCTGTAGTTAAGTTTATTCTTAAGTATTTTATTCTTTTTGGTACTATTGTAAATGAGGTTGTTTTCCCTAATTTCCTTTTAAGATAGTTTGATGTTAGTGCATAGAAATGTAAATGAATTTTTATGCTGATTTTGTATCCTACCACTTCACTGAATTTATTAGTTTCAACAAATTTTTAATAGAATCTTTAGGGTTTCATATTCATATTTATTTTTATATTCATGTCATCCACAAAGAAAGGCAATTTTACTTCTTACTTTTTTATTTGGATGTCTTTTGTTTCTTCTTCTCGACTAATTGCTCTTGGGAGGACTTCCAATACTGTGAGAGTGTCCCTGATTTTAAAGGAAAAGTTTTTAGTTTTTATTAAGTACAATGTTAGCTGTATGTTTTTTCATATATGGTCTTGAATATGTTAAACAATTTCCTTCTTTTTCTAGCTTGTTGAGAGTTTTTACTGTGAAAGGGTGTTGAATTTTATCAAGTACTTTTTTGCATCTGTTGAGAAAATCATGTGATTTTTATCTTTTGTGAATATGTTTTATCATATGAATTGATTTTTATATGTTGAACCATTCTTGCATCCCAGGGATAAATCACACTTGGCCATGACATGTAATATTTTCATTATGCTAGTATTTTATTAAGAATTTTTGCATCTATATTTTGAATGTCTATTCATCAGGGACATTTGTCTATAGTTTTCTTCCCTTGTGGTGTTTTTGTCGAGCTTTGGTATCAGGGTAGTGCTGGCCTCACAAAATGAGTTTGGCAGTGTTCCCAATCTCCTTAATATTTTGGAAGAGTTTGAGAAGGATTGTGTTAATTCTTTTTTATATGTTTGGTAGAATTCTCCAGTGACACCATCTGGCATTGGGTTTTTCTTTGTTGTGAGGCTTAGAAAAGAGCTATTTTAAAATGACACTTTTGTTCAGCTAATATTCTTCATGTAGTTGGTTTATTGATCATCACTAATACAGGTGATGAACAAATGTAACATTATTTTTTACTCTTACCTTAAAAACAAAAAAACTCCTTTGGTGGAAGTTACCTTTCCCAGCTCTCAGATGAAAATTCAGCCAGGGTGTTGAGTACTTAAAAGTCATAAACAATTTCAATTCATTGATTAGAAGACCTAGTCTAAGATACTAATCAAAATTCCAAACCACATTTAAGTCAAATCTCCACTTCTCTAGCTTCAGTTGAAAGTCAGGGGGAGAAGGTACAGAAAATAAGTAGCATAGACAGTAGATATAAAATAGATGGGGGGGGGGCAAGAATAGTATGGGAAATATAGACTCTAAAGAACTTGAGACACATGGTCATAAACTAAAGGGGGGGAATGGTAGGTGTGGGGGGGTGCAGGATGGAGGGGAATGAAGGGGGGAATAGAACAACTGTAATGGCATAACCAATAAAATAAAAATTAAAAAAAAAGAAAGTCAGGATTGGTTAAGGAGGTGTGGTCCTACTGCTTTGTGCTTTTCCCCATGCTTACCTCCTCCAACCACTCCCAAACTTCTGTTTCCACCGAGGTCTCCTTACCCAGGCAAGTCCACCTGGGTTCACTTTCTTATGTAGCCCACAGCCTGCAGTAGATAATACTCAAGCCCATCTTCCTTTGAAAAATATGAGTGGCATTCTCCTTGTTCTGCCACAAAAGGAATAGGTCCTGCCTTCATTATTTCCCAGTTCCTAATCTCTAAGCTATTGTAGCTTTCCCAGATGTAAATCAGACACCAGTCTTCTGTACCCCTCCAAATGTGGAACCAGATTCCAAAGCTCCCTACGAGGCCTCCTCGTTAGACTCAGAGTCAGAAACTAGTACTGTCACTTGTCCCTCTTCCAAAGTGAGGGGCAAGGGCTCAGGAGGAATATTGCCTCCCCACTCTGACCCACTATCTCATACCCTTTAATATCCTTGACCTTGTAAGTGGAGCCCTGAATCATGAAGCAGGTTACTCTCTTTGTAGACTGTGCATATGGATGATGTCATCACAAACTCATCTTGTTCTTATACCAAGTCATTTAAAACTGATGGAGCAAATTTCCCTTTCTTTTACTGGTATACTCACCGTATACCAACAATATTATATTTTACTGTACATTCTGTATACATTTTTCTTTGTTGTTACAGTCACTGTGCTTATCATATTTCCTTTTGCAACCCTTAAAAAGAAGTAATCAAAAATATAAAACCTATTAAAGGGTTTACTTTCTCAAGAAATTGGCTGTTCTTAAATTTTTATTATATTAAAGTGGGGAAAACAGTGGGAATATTAGATCCAATTAAATTTTATTAGTTTCCATGTTCCAGTATTTTAAAAAATAATGACTAGCTTCTGATTTTCTATCTTAAAAAGAGACAAATAACCTGAGTTAACACAACTAGAAAAATCCAAAAGTCACTGATTTTTGGTGATGTTTTAAAGTTATGGTTGACTACATGCAAGAAAGAAGATAATTAAGTTTCCATCTCTACATGCTATCAGAAGAGGAGTAAACAACTTGATAATAAGTTTAGTACATTCAGAATGGCTCTCTAATTATATAACAAAGGGAGAGATGTTAGCATTCAGGTTTATCAGTGAAAATTAGAGAAACTCAAGGAATCGTGCTCAGACAATTTAGAAATGTTTTTCTCTTTGACATTCAGGAACTCTGAAAGAAATCATTGCAGGGCTGGTATAGCATTTATCAGGGTTGAAGACCCAGAGGTTTATGTACCCAGATGCAGAAAACAAATCAACAACAAAAAACAACAAGGGCTTTATTTTTTATGAAGAAGGAAAGAATCAATTTTGGAGGACAACTAGCAGTCTTTGCCACAGAAGGATAAAGTGATGTATTTACTCATAACCTGAAACCAAACACAGAGTACTTGGCCAAGTGGGAAGAGGACTACAGACACAGAGATGCAAACTGCCGCAGAAGGAGCCAGCTTAGAAAATGATGATAGGGTGCACAATCATAACCCCAATGTCCTTCCTTTGTGCAAATCCCTTTTCACTGTGACACTCATCCTCCCACCAGGCAGGGATAGAGTCTATTTCTCTATCCCTTGAATCTGAGTTGCCCTTAGAAATTGCTTTGACTATGAAAATGCAACAAAAATGACGTTGTGGGACTTCTGAAGCTAAACCTTCAGAGACTTTGCAGCTTCCAATTTCATCTTCTTGCAAAACTCTCACCATTGTGAGGAAGCTAGCTAGTCTACTAAATTTCAGAGACTACATAGAGGAAAAGGTCCAGCTGACAGCCAGCACCAGGATCTCAGACTTGTGAATGAGGCTATTTTTAGAGCTTCCAGCACCATCTGAGCTGACAGCTGCCTGGAGCCTTGTGAGCAAGCTCAGGAGAAGAGGCCCATTGCCCACTCAACCCACAGAATATGAGAAACAATCAATCATTGCTCTTTGAAGCTAGTGAGCCTTGGGGTGGTTTGTTATGTAGCAACAGACAACCGATGCAACGGTGTATTTGAAAATCATCACATGACAGTTGTAATGATATCAAGTAGTAGTTTGATATCTGACATACCTCAAGATGTTGACTTTTAAATTTTAATAAACTGTATAGTCCTGGTGTTAAACAAACTCTATTGCAAATACCAAAAATACTGACTTGAATTCTAATTCTGGAATACAAGAGTGCTGGTACTACCAAGTTTACTTTCTTTGAAAGGCATCACAAAGACCTTATTGAATTCTCGAAACTACAAGTAACACAAAGCCTCATTACTATGTTTGTGCAAAATTAAACTCTTCCCAGATACCAGTGCCTAGTATAATTTCAAAAACAATGTTCTTGGTGAACAAGGTAAAGAACTGTTTGATACAAGAAAGATAACACAATAAATGGGGGAGGAGGACATGGCTAAAAGAAAACCAACTTCTTAACTTATAACACATACTCCAAAGGGGGCAAGTAATATTACAGTATGGGATACTGATAATAAAAACTGATAATTGGAAAAAATATAAGGAAATTTACATAGACATACAGAACATGGCAGAATAACCCACACAGACCATCCAGGAAGGACAAAGACATTAAGGGCAGCCTGTGTACTCATCACCCAAAGAAAAGTGTAGGTCTTAAGGCCTTAAGCCTTTATCCTCCTCACATTCATCAACGTCATTTGATACCCTATATGTAATAGAGTTTTTTAAAATTCTATTAAGGCTAAACAAAGGGCTCCAAAGGAGAGTAAAGCGGACCAGCTTCCTCATATATAAAACGGTGCTCCAGACTACGGTGCTCCAGACTGAGGATGTGAACCAACCTCTCTCCTGAGCCCATTACCAGCTTAAAGAAAATTGTCTCTTGATCTCTCCTCTACTCTCTTACACCGGAGCAATATCTATGTCTGCATAATTGTTCCACAATGGTAGAAAAATAAGATAAAATAAGAATGTTTATTCAACATTGATTTTAGCCTACCTGATGGCCAGTTTTGTGTGTACGGTGGGGAGGTTTGTTTGTTTGTTTTTGCTCTTTTCCCTAAAACCTGTCATCATGGATTCTGAGCACTTGCCCGTTCCAGGGTTGAGTAGATGTACCAAAGAACCATGTGCACTGGAGGCACTTGTGTTCAAGTCTCTCAGCCCACTCTGGGCAGCAAAGCATCTATCCTTCCTCCCTCTCTCCTTTGTTCGCAAGCAGCACTACGCAAGCAGGGAGTTTGAAATCAATATACTCTGTCTTTGCCTTCCTCCCCATTATAAGCATGAGGGGGGATGGAAATATGAAGTTCTAATTTCTGGTTCTCCACGTGTTGTGTAAACAAAACCTAAGCGCTTTGCTCTAAAATGGCATTTCTGGTTTCCGGGACTGAGCTCTCAAGCTAGCCTTACTCCTGTGTGGCTGTAGGATGAGTGAAAAAAGTAACCAGCTATAGTAGCTGCAGTGTCCAAGAAGGCAATTCAAGGGAGAGCTGGAGACAAGGTTAGACTCTGATAAACCATAATACAATAATCTGAGCTAATGACTTAACCTTTTTTTTTTGTTAGACTTTCAACTTCAGTGAGCATGGTAAAAATCAGATCTGACAAAATAAATTATAGGATTTTGAAAATTGCAATGTGCCAGTCAATTCTGTGGGAATATACTGCTCAAATATCAATATTTCTCTTGTACTGATTTCCCATAATCCATACTGTTTTAATAATTCTAGATCTTAAGACCCACAATACCTAGGAAGTAAGTTCTCCACATTGTATTTCTGTTTGGTATAAAAGCAAGCAGCAATGCATTTGCATTCCATTTAAATAGATCACTGCTTCCTGTGATGAGATTTAAAGTGACTTACAGCTAATTGGAACAAAAACAGCACTAAGCGTGTTTGTCAGGTGTGAGTGAGAGAGGTGTTCGGTTTACAGATTAAAATGCTGTCCTTCATTTTGAGGGTAGGACTTAACCTACCGGCTGCGGCGGCCCACTTTGGGGTCTTTATGTAGAAAGAAGGATGCCTGACTTGAGCCAGGGAGTGAGCAGAAGAGATTGTGTGCATTTCCTTGCACTGCCATGACAAAGAACCAGAAACTGGGTGGCTGAAAACAGCAGAAATTTATTCTCCCTTAGTTCTGGACACTGGAAGTCTGAAGTAGAGACAGACTCATAGAGAGCAGGCTGACAGCTGTTGGGCGGGGGGAAGGGCTGGGGATTTTGGAGGGATTGAGAAAAAAAGTCATGGACACGGACAACATGATTGTGACAAGGAGTGGGGAGATGGAGAATACAGAGGGGATAAATGGTGATGGGCAGAGTCCTGACTTGGGGCAGTGAACACACAATACAGTGTACAGATGATGTTTTGTAGGACCATGTGCCCAAAACCTGTATAACTATGTTAACCAGAGTCACCCCAGTAAACTCACTAAAAAAAAATAAGTCTGGCAGGCCCTGCTGCCTCCAGAGGCTCTGGAAGAACTCTTCCTTGCTCTTCTGGTTGCTGGTGGGCACGGGAGTCGTTAGTCTTACTTGGCTCCCCAGGTGCGTCACTTCAACTTCTGCCTCCATAACCTTCTCCCCCAGGTGTCTGTTTTCAGTTTTTATAAGGACACCAATCACTGAATTAGGATCCGCACTAATTCAGGATGACCTCATCTTAAATTACATCTGCAAAGACCTTACTTCCAAATAAGGCCACGTTCCAAGGCCCTGGTGGACATGAATTCTGGGGAGACACTATTCAGCCCCACACAGATAAGCTAATGAGGGATTCAGGTGGTCTGAACTCATTCACCGCTGACTACTCTTGTGACACCAGGCGACTCACTTGACCATTCCCGGCCTCAGCACCTTGCCTTACAATGAAGAGCTTTGAAGTCGATGGTCTCTCAGAGCGCTCCAAACTCGAGCCATTTTGTGATGCTCTCATGCCCTCAGTCTCAGCCACCCCATGTGCCCCTTCGAAACAACGGCATGCCTTTACCAGCTGGCTGGCCAGCCAGGCAAGAAGCCATTCTTGGGCCACAGAACAAGGGTAAATGCTCTCCTGTCCGGGAGCTCCATCAGTTTCAATTAGGCCTTTATGTGGAGTCTATCTTAAAAATACAGAATCAAGTAGAAATCAGTGATGCTTTCACAGCCCAAAAGTATGATTTATTTTTCACGTTTGAGGTCCTTTGAAAAAGCCTAAGATGTGGTGGGGGGGGGAAGAAAACAGTTGTGTTACATTCTTTCACAAATAACTTTGATCTTTGCAAATTACATGTTCTTACAAATTCTTAGCACCAGGGTAATGTCAACGTCAGATGTTTCATGTTTTTATGCAGTACTTTTCCTGGATTACCTGTATTTTATTAACAGAAAATATATCATCTTGAAAAGTATTAAGGGGCTGCTTGAAGCTGAGACCTGAAAAACAAACATTTCCTACCTTTCAAACTCAGTACGCCAAACAAAGCTTGTTGAGGAAGAAATAGCATAGTTTTAAAGAGAGAAACCTAGATTTGACGTCTAGCTCTGCCATTCATTCACTGTGTGGCACTTGGCAAGTTATAAAACCTCTCTGAGTCTATTTTTCCTCTTCTGAAAAGTGAGGCTAATAAAAACGTTGTCTTTATCAGGTATCCATGAGACATGAAAAATAATGCATGAAAACCACGTAGGTCAGTGCCTGTCAGAGAGAGGGAAAGGAGAATCTTACTGAAGAACTTGGTAGAAGGCTGAAAGCTACACATTTGCCTCATTCCCACATGAAGGGTGCTCCGTCTTCCCTTGTGCCAGTACTACCCGCACCCAGAGCTCAAGATTCTAACTGTTCTCATATTTCTCCTCCTTAAAGACAACAACCACGTCTCTTTCACCTCTTTCTCTCCAGTGCCCAACTAGGTCAACACTGTCAAATAAATGAATTACAAAGAAATAAAATACTAGGGAGTTTGTCCAAAGATGTAAATTACTAAAGGTGTAGTTAGCATAGTCCCTGACCTCGTCTGTGATCACTTCATCTCAGAAGTTTTTTTCTTCCCACGCAATGTAATGTATGTGTGCACATCCTTTTTTGTGTGCGAAGAGAAAATAACCATTGCTATATTAAGCTGTAATTATATACTCAGAGCTTATTTTATTGCTTATTTGTCACAACAATCTGATGAAGAATGTCACTGATACCATCGTTTTTCACAGTGAAGACCCCGAGCCTTGGCAAGGTTAAGTGGAGTGGCTTAGTGAGTGCAGGGATCAGTGCCAAAGCGAGAGTTAGAGTTAGAGCTTGCGGCCCCGGAGTCCCCTGTTCATCGCTCAGACCACTGCACAGGAGTTAGTGCTGTTTGTTATGGTGCGTTCTTACCAGACATCTTAGGAGCCTAGGGGTTGAAAACTGATCTGCAACAGGTTGCAGGCTTCCCTCAATTCTTTCTGTGCCCCAGGGAGACTCTCTTGTTCATCCAGGAGCTTCATAGAGCTGATCGGAACAGCACCCTTGCTACCCTGGTAATGACACATCTCTACATCACTGCATGGAAATTAGCCATCGATGAGGGAGGCAGGGCTCACAGTCCTATTTCCCCACATGCTGGAAGACTGCAGGAGACCATTTTATATATGGTTCTCAAGACATGGCTAGCTGGGCCTTTGTGGTTTTTTTAAATAAAGACTTGTTTTTTTAGAACAGGTTTAGGTTTACAACAAAATTGGGAAGAAGGTACAGAGTCCCAATACCTTCTGCTCTCACACATGCATACCCTTCCCATTGTCACTGTCACTAACCAGAAGAGCACGGTTTCACCACACATGAACCTACATTGACACATCATAATCACCCATGTCCACAGTCCACCTTGGCATTCATTCTTGGTGTATATATTCTATAGATTTAGACAAATGTATAATGACATATAGCCATCATTATACTATCATGCAGAGTATTTTTACTGCCCTAAAAATCCTCTGTGATCTGCCTATTCCCCCCTTTCCTCCTCCCTAACCCTGGCAACCACTGATCTTTGCTGCTTTCTCCACTGATCTTTTATTGCTTCTGGACCTTTTCCAGAATGCCATATAGTTGGCATCGTACAGTCTGTAGCCTTCTAAGACTGGTTCCTTTTACTTAGAAATATGCGTTTAAGGTTGCATGACTTCATAGCTCATTTCCTTTTAGTGCTGAATAATGTTGCATAGTCTGGATGGACCACAGTTTTTTATCCATTCCCCTGATGAGGGGCATCTTTGTTGCTTCCAAGTTTTGGCAATTGTGAATAAAACTGCTGTGAATATCTATGTGCAGTGTTTTTTAAAGATTTTATTTACTCATTTTTAGACAGAGGAGGAGGGAAAGAGAAAGAGAGGGAAAGAAACATCAATGTGTGGTTGCCACTCATGCACCTTCAACTGAGGACCTGGCCTGCAACCTAGGCATGTGACCTGACTGGGAATCAAACTAGGCAAGTGATAGGGCTGTGGATTGGGGTGGGGAGGTTCTTCATTATGGGGGAATCTTGAGTGTGTTATGTGTGGATGGAAAGACACACTAAGGAGAGAGAAGTTAAATACTTAGAAGGAGAAGGGGATAGTGCTGGTGTTTGTCCCGACTGAAGGGGGAGATTTAGGATGTATTGAGTAAGTTACAGGTTAAACTTGGACTGAAGAAAAGATGCTTTTTCCATCAGGAACCACCAGAGAAAGAATGAATCCTAGAGCCATAATGTTGGTAGAAGAAGGACAGTGAATGGAAGAAACCTCTCCACTTTTCTCCAAAAAAGCATTGGGCTTTGGGGCAACCATTCTAGACCCATAGAATGTTATGATACTTTAGAGTCTATTTTCCTCAACTCTGTCATTAAGTAGGAAGTTGAAATTACTTTCTCCAAATCATGGTTTCCCTTCACCCGCTGAGAACTTTTTCACTTAACTCTGAGAATCAGAAGGAAAAGAGATAGAGAGAGGAACTGGGGAAATAGTTGGGAATAACTGAGTCCCAGCTCCATTACTTGTGGCACCTTAGTCTTTTCACTTAACTTCTCCGTCTGATTCTCACACACACGAACTAGGAAACATATCTACTTTCGAGTCCCACAGTTTCTAGCTGAAAAATAAGCAGATACTAAGCTTTCTTTTCCCCTTTTCTTCCTGCACTCCAACCTCCCAGCAGCTGAAATTTGTAGAAATCTGGCAATGGATCAGGGAGACAGCACAATGTCTCTGTTTGACACGTCTTTGTCTGGACAAAGATATAAAGGGTAAAGCATCACAGCTCACAATACTGTAGGGCCTCAGGAATATAGTGTCAGAGAGACAAAGCAAGCAGGATGACAGCTGATCTTAGAGAATGACGCGTGATGAACAAGTCAAAGAGGGGAGACGTCAAAGACTGAGTTTCTGTGCGCAGTTCTGGGATGCGCAGCGTGACGTACAGCAACCCACTAAGCAGCACAAAGCCCCGTAGAAGCAAGAGGGCATGTGATGACTATCCCCAGAGGCAGGGGTTGGTGTCAGGGATGCGTGGCCCCCACCCTGCCACATGCGACAGTGGGGAACAGCTGTTCAGAGAGCTCCACAGCCCATCAACATGCCCACAAAAGGCTGTTACAAAGGAGGAGGTGCTGCTGTGACAAGTGCCTTCTCTTGTGACATTTGTTGGCAGAGCAGCTGAAGGGTTGTCAGCTTAGAACAACAATGCATCAAAAGATCTGCAGAATCAATAGTGTGATCCCAGAGCACTGCATGTGTGAGACGCACACAACAACCAGAGCCCAGAAGAGATGACCTAGAAAGGAGATGCGGTCATGTTATATTCAGGATTGGGGAGGACTTGGCAGTGAATGTGTTTCTTTATCTTGTGTGAATTTTTTTTTTTGTAAATTGAACATTATAGGTGCTCCAGAGGAACCTATAATTTAGATACCCATTGGTACTATGAATCATTAACTGTAAATAATCAGGTTTTTTTTATTTGGGATTTTGCCATGCCTAATGTATCAGTCAGCGTTTATTGGGTTTTGTGATGTAATAAGCCCCCAATCTCAGGAGCTTACAGTGAGGTATTATTCCTTGTTTACATTATGTCTTGGGTGTAAGTTGGCTATGACTCCGCTTCCCTATAATTTCTATATTCTGGAGCCCAGGCTGAAGGAACAGTCCCTGTCTGGTGCTATACTTTTCTTGGCAGGCAAGGGGAAAAGCAACAGCAGAACAGTGTCATGACTCTTACAGGTTCTGCTCACATCCGAGGGCCACCACTCCCATTCACATTGCATTGATCAAAGCAAGTCACCTGGCCAAACTTGTGTCAACTGGGCAGAGAAATAAAATTGCTTTTAAAAGGAGAGGGAGACCCTCCATGAGATCTTCATTTCTATGTTTCCGCTCCTGATCTAGCTGTCCTTTTAGTTTGCTTTTGTTTTAGGTGTGGTTGTTAATACAGGGGAGTGGGAGGAAGACAAGGGGGGAGAAGGTACAGAAAATAAGTAGCATAGACGGTAGGTAGAAAATAGATGGGGGGGGGCAAGAATAGTAGGGGAAATATAGAATCTAAAGAACTTGAGACACATGGTCATAAATTAAAGGGGGGAACAGTGGGGGCGGGGGTGCAGGGTGGAGGGGAATGAAGGGGGGAATAGAACAACTGTAATGGCATAATCAATAAAATAAAATTTAAAAAATAAAAAATAAAAATTTAAAAGAAAAAAAAGAGAGGGAGATAAATAATTCAGAACAATATTGAAATGTAGGATAACATCTTCCTAATGTGGGATACGCCTGCTTATATGTTTGTGTTACACCTTTTGAAACTGCACAAGCTTGTGTTAGATGACACTCTCCCTTGCTAAGAAAACCAGTCAAAATGTAACAATACCCTGCCATGGCAGAAGAATATCTCAAGGAAGACCTTTATGGCTTCTGAGAGGCAGGGCTAAATGACTAGTTCAATAAGTAGTATTCCTATTAACCCATATATTATTTGATTAGGCAACTGTCTTTGGGCAAATAAGAAAACATAACTCCATGTTAACAGAATCCTGAGAAATCTAAGAACAGGTGCCATCTTATGCATAGCTAGGCTCACAGGCCCAGAAATATCTTCAGGATCCTGTCTCTTTGCCTCTCAGTGTTCTGGCACTTCTATCCAACCTCTTCCCTTCTTTCTTAGACACGTTGCCCACCTCCATCAATTTTTGTGGTAAACACGACACTGATAGTTTTGTAGTCTACCAATTTAGCAGCCACGGTGAAAAGGGGGAATATCTTTCTAAAAGCTCTGGCAAAATTTCCAGGGAGGGGCTGTTTGGTTCAGCTTTCGCTTTGTGTCAACTGCTAAAACCAGAACATAATGTATTCTGAGGTCAACCGTAGTCACTTGTCCATCTAAGCCACTGGAGGCAGCCGGTGGGAGGGCCACCTGAACCTCATAGACTGAGTAGGATTGTCACAGAGATGACAAAGAGGTTGCTGACCAAGGAGATGCTGGTCAGAAAAACAAGCATGCTCGGTCCATCTCATACTCTACCTGCAGATGTTGCTGGGTGAAGCTAAGTCTTATCCTGCTCAGCACATGCCAGTCGTTTCCTTCACTCTGCACAGTGAATCAGTCCAACGCCATCAGCTCCTATTGGGCCAAAGAACTAACATATAGCCAAATAACTCTCTGGTTCTACTCCTAATTTCCTAAAGTTCAAAAGGAAATCAGTGGGAAAGTACAATCTACTTTGCTATAGCTATTAACATTTTACGTAAATGCATCTTCCATACCCTCATCAGTACCACACGATGAAACCACAGTTGTCTTATTTAACACAACCTCATTCCCCTGTGAACAGGGAATGATGTAAATTATCCAAGGTTTTGTTTCTTGCTACAATACCTTCAGTTATTTATGCAGTCCTAGATGTAACAAAATATTATAATTCATTGGTATAGACAAGAAGCAGAGTATTTCTCTACTTCTCAATTATTCTGATTTAGATTTTTTTTTTTTGGCAAGGCAAACTGCTTTCCCCTGCAGAGTGAGCACAAGCCTATTTGAATGACTTAAGACAGATACATTTTGCCAGAAGCTTTTTTAGCAAACCAAACAATAAAACCCCACTCTGCATGGTACTGAAGTTTCTCAGTTGACGACTGAGAATGCATTTGACCTTCACCCTCTTCAGAGCCTCTCCCATTTGTGGGAGTCTTCTCCCCTTTCAGAGGAAAGTCTCTCAGCCCATCTCTGAGTCTCAAAGTCTCTTCCCATCAGCTTTGTTTACCCCTTTCTTGCAGAGGTTCTTCAAGTGAAATCAGAAATTAAGGTGTATCAGAATTAGGCAGGTGTTGCTACCTCGAGACTTGAATGTGCTTAAAATTCACCCCTGAGATGTTATACAACTATTTTTTTATAGCACTGGGTGCTTTTTTTTAAGTTTCTAATTTGGTGTCTTGGGTGTTTTCTTCTTGTTTTTCCTTTCAAGGGCACACTTCAAGTAGAAAAACTTTCTGGAAAAGTTACAAATACACTGCTGCTCCGAGTTGCCCGTTAAAGTTTCCACCTAGAACAGTTCTTGGATTTCTAATGCCTTTGACTGTTTCTGGACTATCTTCTCATTCATCATAGTCTTTAGCTGGTGCTTTTGAAGCAGTTTGCTCTCTCTAGAATTTTTACAAACAGCTAAGTATTTCATACTTCAATGTTGATGCGTAATGTAATGGTTTTCATTGTGTTTTACTTTATTTTACATTAATCTGACATTACGTTTCTCTGGATTGGAAAATATTCTGCCGATACTTTTTTTATAAAGAAAAACCAAAGCCTGACAGCATTATAGTGATAAGAATAGAGTTTATGCAGGAATTCTTGCAATAAGAGAAAAAAATCTCAATATAGAACTGGCCTCAGATCTGAATACAATATGGACAAGTGAGGATTTCCAGCCAAGGGGGTGGAGGTGTCAGGGATGGAAAGTTATTCCAAAGGGTTATTTCTGGCTAAACAGGCTTGACGGGATTTTTGCTGAAGGCAGATCAAATATCATCTAGGGGGAGTTAAGGAATGAGGAATTTAATCAGATGTAGAGACTCATTAGACATCAAAGGTGGAGGATTCTTGCTAAACTGGTTCAGCAACACTGTGCTAAATTTGGGCTCTGCAAAAATGGACACAATAATCCCAATGTCAAGGTCCAGTTGGCAAGGGAGTTCATAGGAGCCTAAGTTTTGGTAAAGGGGGAGTGTTTGTCAACAATCCCCTCCCACTGTCAACCACCAAGAATTGCAGACATTAAATTCCCAAGGATGCTGATCCAGTCCCCGCTCCCCATCATTCACTGCCCCTCACTGCTGCCTTTCTGCCCACCCTTCTCTAGGGCGGAGCCTGCTGTGCTACCAAGTGCCTGTTCCGTAAGTTTTGCCTTATTCCCCTCAGAGAACTCTGAGCCTCTTGGTGTCAGGGATCGTGCTTTGTCATCTTTGTTTCACCTGAAATGCCAGAGCAGCTTCTCAACAAATGTTTCTCCATTTGAATGATTTCATTTTCCAGTAACTTGTTCAGAGGATAAATCAAGGGTCCCTTTCACACATCGGTTTTCCTTAGTTGGCCAGTGTTCAGGGACCACTCCACACAACCTCACTGTCCCACTACTACAGTGGTGCAGTGTTTCAACAGACAGCTCTGTGCCTTTTTGTTTCAGTTTCCTCATCTCTAAGTGAGAACCAGTGCATTCTGGTCAGTATATTTCCACCATCTACTGCACGGGGCATCTACTGTACATGTCAAAGAAATTAACTTGGCCAAAGAACTTGGTAACCTTGAAAATGCTGTGATCACAAGAACCTAAGACATCCACCCTCAAATTATATCCTATTACGTGTAAGAGCTATAAGCTAGAAAAGCAGCATGGCCTCCTTCTGAAATCCTCATGACCAGCTTCAAAACACATTAATTGCACGAAATACTATTTCAAAAAAGGCAACAAGTCAGATCAGATATCTTGTGAACTGATCATCTCACATTTTTTAAGAAAAAGATGCACTACAGAGTTGCAAGCATGTGAAACACCTTCCCCTCCATGACTTGGTGATAATTTAGTCAAGATGTCTGGCGTCTGCTTGCAGACATGATGTGCTGTACTGAATCATTTTACAAATACCAGCCATGCTGAGGTCTTCTGCCCGTCAATCTACCAGAGCACCAGCTTTCAGAGCACTGATGGACCCCTAATTGATTTGCTATTTCTAAGAACATGTTCACCAATGTGCTCAGTCCACTTTGGGGTTTGATTTCACCAGTACAGAGCAAAGATGTCTTGAACTAACTCGCCTTACTTCCTAAACTGCACACAAAGGGAAATTCTGTACAGTTCTATACTATTACTTAAAGCTGTTGGTGACCGATTAAATCATCAATGATTAAACAAATCAATGATTAATTTAAACAAGGTTGTAATTTTAGCTAACATTTATTCTAAAAGTGCACTTCTTTCAGATCTCTTTTCACCAGATACTTGGTTTTCAATATAAACTTGGTAGTGATGACACCTATAGTATTTATGATATGCTGCCTAGTTCACCAGGAATAAGGGCACATTTTTCATGGTCCTTAATATTACATGTGTTGATTGGTTTAGTTTGGTCCTTTCACTTCTCTCTTAATTGTACATATTCTGCAGAACTGAAAGACCATATTTCTTTGAGGGGAAAACAATGACCTGTTCCATGTTAAGGTGAAATTCAGACTCCCCTTTAAAAAGCAAATTCTACCTTTCAGATGACTGAATAGGCTGGTACTCACAAAATCCCAGCTGGTTAAATTTAGAGCATTGGAAAAGATCCAGTCCAAGAATAGTCTTTGGATTTAGGCCTGTAACATTTTTATTTGATAGTATATTGGAAAGGAAAAGGAAAAAAAAGCAGTCATTTTAGGCTCTTGCCTCTTCACATGATGTCCTCCTATGATAGGCAAATGATAGGTGTTGAGAGTGGTGTTGCCTAAAAACCGTCACTTCCCTTCAGTGATCTATTTTAACTGAATTATGCCAGGGTAAAGGGGCTTCCACTTGCAAATATTTACAGTGAAACTATCCTCTCTTGACTGTCTAAATGTCAACCACTTCTTTTTTTGGCTTCGCCCATTTTTGCAACACCACGTTTGAGCGTTTATCCTCCCTGAAATGTGGCAGGGCATGGGTGTCCGGGCATCAGTGCTCACTGCTGCAGTATGGAACTTGTCTTTGACCACTTTCCCACTTCCTTTCTGACATCTACTTCATTCAGCTCATGTGCTGGCTCAGGATATAGGCTGCTGTCCATTTCCAACCCCAGTGTCCTAGTTGCCATTTCTGCAGATCCACTTGCTTTATCAGTGTTCCTCCAAATGTGCATCTAAATCACCTAGAGTGGTGATGAAAATGCCAATTTGTGGGCCCCATCCCAGAGTTAATGAATCAGAATCTGGGAGTGAGGCCTAGAGATTTGTATTCATAAACAACTTTCTCCCAAAAATATTCTGAAGTTTGAGAACTGCTCTCTGCCCAGCCAGCTTTCTCTAATGACGGTGACTTCATAACCTCTGTGAAAGCTACAGCAAATGTGCACTGGCTCTTAGGTCATGGCAGGAGCTATACCATTAACAAGGTGGGTGGAGATGCTCTCTTCTACATGCTCTTTTTATGAGACTGAGCCTGTCAGAGGTTCTGCCTTCTTCAGTTCATGTTCCCCTAGGTCACTGCACATAAAAATCCAGGCAGTCACCTGGGAAAACAGGGTAGAGGATCACCTAGGCTGTGCTATGGGCCTGGCCTGGAAGTGGCCTCCATCATTTCTACCCATAGTCCTTTAGGAAAAACTTGAGATTCTACCTTGATGCCTGGCAAGTGCTGGGAAAGGCAAGCTCCAGGCAGTGGTTTCCCAGCAACCACCATGCACTATGGACATAAAGCACACCTTGGCCAGACCCCTGGCATCTCCTCCACCAGCAGTGTAAAAAAATACATTGTACGGTTCCACCACATACAGTGGAACATCGGGGGCTTGTTACTCAAAAGACTCTCAGTTTCAGAACTTTCTACCCAAGGAGGTAAACCAGGATCCCCTCGAGGTTTATCTCTAGAACAATTTGAAGACTCAATATTTTTTTCTTAACATTTCTGCCTGGCTATCTTGAAACATAAGCAGAGTTTATTAAATTTTGCAGATGAGCTTAATGAATACTATAATACATAAAAATTCATGGCTGGATCTTTCAATATGTTCCTGATATTGAAAAACAAAAAAAGTTGTGTGTGTATATAGATATTGGGCTGGCCCAAAAATTTGCTTGTTTTGTTTCTATACGATAACTCTAGTAGCACTTAGTTGTCTTTAACTTCATTTGAAGCAATTATGTTAGATTGTATTGTGAGAGCTATCATATCAGTGTGCATTAAAAAACTTATCAAAATTGGTGAGTTTTGTGCAGCTATTATTATATGGAAGATGGAAGAAGATATGCAACATTTTTGGCATATTATGCTTTTTATTATTTCAAAAAATTGGGCAGTGAATAGAGAAGGTGCTGTGACTGATGGAACATGTCAAAAGTGGTTTGCAAAGTTTCATGCTGGAGATTACTCACTGGATGATGCTCCATGGTTGGGTAGACCAGTTGAAGTTGATAATGATCAAATCAAGACATTAACTGAGGGAAATCAATATTATACCATGTGGGAGATAGCTGATACACTCAGAATATCCAAATCAATAAAGTTATTGGGGAAAATTAAAAAAATGTATCTTTTATTTTACAGAAAAAAACTATATGAGCTTTTTGGCCAAACCAATATATATTTGCGTAAGTGTATATACATATAGTTGTGTATGTGTGTATATATATAATATACATATATGTATACATGTATGTCTATATGTATATATAAACACACATACAGGGGTAGGTAAAAGTAGATTTATAGTTGTAAGTATGTGAAACAGAGTTTGTTCTTATATTATTAATTATTGTATTATTTATTTTTATTGCAACTGTAAGCCTGTTTTTGCCCATCCCTGTATATATATACACACTGGTGATATATTGTGTGCTCATAAGTATATACATTCACATATGTATATTACATATATATCTGCAACTGAGTTTTGGGGGTGTGTTTGTGTATGTACTGACATACAACATATTGCAGTGGCAGATATATTTTTCATGAATGTAAAACATTGCTTTGTGTTTATTTTATTACTAAGGAGACATAGGTTGTATCAGCCCCCCAAAAATTAGGGACTTTGTGGCCAAGTCAGCATAAAGCTGATATGAATTCTTTCCTGTGCCCTTATATGTCACTATTCTATTTCTCTCAGATAAAACTCAAAGGAGGAAGTCAGCAAAGTTTGAAAAATGGCACTCTAGCTTAAACACTACCTGTTACACTCAACAGTTGTAAAGGCCATATTATTTTAATAGGCTCAGGACTACTCTGAAGTTTAACAATGTCTTTGAAGTTTTCAACCTGAAATGAGCCATGTGTCACAACTTTATACTTGCATTGATTTGTCAGTAGTTTTCTCAGAAATCTTTCAGAGTCAAAATGCATTTGTTTTGCTTTTCTCCATTTATTAATCAACTGTTTAACAAATATTCATTGAGCAACTACCAAGCGAAAGACAGTGGTAAGCACTAAGGAGACAATAATGAAAAGTAACAAAGTAAAGAGTAGGGTGTAGACAGAGTGAAGTTGTAGAGAGTGGCAGGACTATTATTATAGAGTAGGATTGGAAACAGCCTTCTGAGCTGTGGACATTTGAGCAGAGACTCCAGTGAAAGGCAGGGGTGTGCCCCGTGGAAGTCTGTAAGAAGTGTGCACTGGGCAGAGGTAAGAGAAAGTAAGTGCTGATGCTCTCATGGGAGAGTGTAGCTCAGATGAGAAATCTCTAATATGTGCACATATTCAAAAATTCCCCTATATGACCTTGAATAACTATTTCACCAAGTGGCATCATCTTTCTTAGAAAAAGGATCAACTACATACTTGAATTGGCTGCTCTGATAAAATGGTCTATTAGGAACTGTGTTCAACTGCAAAGTAAGAGAAACATAAAAAATGGGAGCTTAAACAAAACAGGGCATTTTGTGTTTTTCATGACAGTGAAGTCAGGGAGTGGATAATGGAAGGGCCCCTGCATGGACTCCATCATACATCAAGTTTCCAGCTTCCTATCTTTTTTGTGTTTCCGTTCTTTGCACATGGGTTTTACCTTCAAGTTTACCTTGTGGTCACAATATGGCCACCGCAGCTCTAGGCATTATATGTGCATCCCAGGTAGGAAAGAAAGGAAAATGAGCCCTTTGTATCTGAATCCACTCCCCAGATCCCTGCCTTTCCTGCTAACTTCTAAGGAACTTCCCCACAAGTCTCACCTAACAGCTTCCATTTTGCAACTACCTGTCACTAGTCAGTTGGGGTATATGGCCTCTTTATTCTCAAAGAAGGTTAGGAAATATGTTTTTACTTGAATACACTGAAGTCCTCAACAAAATTAGAGGTTTACAAGGGTGAAGGGGGGAATCAATATCAGTTGATCACTAAACCAGCAAACCATGGCTTCAGTTACAAGAGGACACAGAACCTCCATTCTATACCCAAATGTGAGCCTGAAGTCCTATTGTTCTGTCAACTATTTGTCCTCCCTAGGTTACATAATACCTTGCTCAGTATGTGTATTCATTCATCACTTACTCTTTATCTCTTTCTTTCTTTCAGTCTCTGCACATATCTAATCATTCATAATCTCTTCAGGCTGTTGTAATCCCTCAGGAGGCCTATAAATAGCATCCCTCTTTCCTGAATTGAGAAATAAAATAACACAGTAGCAGATGGAAGCCTGTATCATTTTGTTACTCATAGATACCAAGTTAGAGGGCATCACTTCAGGTTCATCAGCCAGTAGTTAATACTAAACCCCAAAATAGTATAGACTTTCCTATCCAAAATGCTAGACTCCTCCTACAGAAACATTCCCAATAGTCAAACATGCTCAGCTATTTTTCACACATATAACAGTCCAATAAGCCACTCCGTCACTCAGTAGCCTAGTATTTCAATGTCACCTCCATCTGGAAAGAAACCTGAGGTGTGGGGAGGAAGTTCTCCCAACTCCCGTGGTCTCTGGCACACCAGTGGCCCCAGCAATCATGCCTCTCAGAATTCACACTCTGTCTATACCCTCCCCCTAGACTCTGCTTGAACCCAAAGAATGCATCGGCCCCAGCCTAACTCTTAAAATGGTCGCTGGCTGCTTAGATTGCTGTCTTGAGTCCCATGAGCCAGCTACCCTGCTGGAAAGGCCACTTAGAGAGGAAGAGACCCTGAGATGGCAGAGAGGAGAAGTCCCCAGCCCCAGGGAGAGCTAAGCCCAGCTCTCTACTGATTTGCCTGCTTCACTGCAGCCACAGGGGTGGCCAGTGTGTGGTCACCAGCCACAGGGGTGTCCAGCACCATGGACAGAACTACCCAGGCAAGTGAGCTTAAATGGCAGGATGGGAGCAAATAAAATCATGGTTGTTGTAAATCACTAAGTTTCCGGGGTGATCTGATACAGAACAATCGATAATCAAAGCAGTTAAATACTGCTATTTCTTCTTCCACAGTTATTTTTCGGTTTCCTTCTTATCTCGTCTCAGCTTCAGTACCTTTTACTGAACTTAAAAATATTGGCAAGTTCTCAATAAGTACTAGCCATTATCATGGAAGTCCTTTGAAAAAGGCAAGAGCAAGCATAAATATTCAGAGTAATAACCGTTTCGATCATTGGTTGCTGCTAGTTGCTTTTTTGAAACTCTAAAATGATTCCTACTCTTCCTAGTGATCTAAAATTGGCATCGTCACGAATGGTTCTCTGTCAGTTGTGGGCCTCCTCTGTTCTGGTGGAACATCAAGCTGCTCTTTCTCATTTGCTTCCTCTTAGAAGGAGGCAAGAGTGAGTGCTCACAAGAGTGAGTGCTGTTCCTTCACCATACTACGAACTGTCTTCTTTTTTTTAAACATTTTTTATTGTTGTTCAAATACAATTGTCTCCATTTTGCCCCTATATCCCCCCAACCCCAGCCAACCCTACTTCCCACTCTTGATCCTACCCCTCTTCAGTTTTGTCCATGTGTGATTTATACTTGTTCCTGAAAACCCCTTAATCAGGGGAAAAAGGGGAATGGCTTTCATGAACTGCCTTATCAACACTGTGTTTTTCTTTCTTTTTTACCTGTTAAAATTTTTTATTGACTGATTTTATTTTTTAGATATATTTTATTGATTATGCCACTATAGTTGTCCCATTTTTTCTCCCCTTTATTCCCCTCCTCCCTGTGCACCCCTTCCCACCAGCATTCCCCCCACTTAGTTCATGCCCATGGGTCATACATGTAAGTTCTTTGGCTTCTCCATTTCCTATACTATTCTTAACCTCACCCTGTCTATTTTGTACCTATCATTTATGCTATTTATTCTTTGTACCTTTTCCCCCATTCTCTCTCCTCCCCCTCCCCACTGATAACCCTGCAAATGATCTCCATATCAATGATTCTGTTCCTGTTCTATTATTTGCTTATGTTTTTGTTTTATTTTTAGGTTCAGTTGTTAATTGAGATTTTCTTGTCATTTTACTATTTATATTTTTGTTCTTTTTCTTAGATAAATCCCTTTAATATTTCATATAATGAGGGCTTGGTTTCTTTTGAGAAATCAGGGGGTAGTCGCATGAGAACTCCTTGTGGGTAACTATCTTCTTTTCTCTTGCAGCTTTTAAAATGCTCTCCTTATCTTTAATATTGTGTAATGTAATTATGATGTGCCTTGGTATGTGCTTCCTTGGATCCAACTTCTTTGAGACTCTCTGAGTTTCCTGGACTTCCTGGAAGTCTATTTCATTTGCCGGAATGGGGAAGTTCTTCTTCATTATTTTTTTCAAATAAGTTTTCAATTTCTTGCTCTTCTTCTTCTTCTCCTCCTGGCACCCCTATTATTCGGACATTGGAACATTTAAAGTTGTCCTGGTGGTTCATAAGCTTCTCCTCGTGTTTTCAAATTCTTGTTTCTTTATTCTATTCTGGTTGAACCTTATTTCTTCCTTCTGCCCCAAATTATTGATTTGAATCCTGGTTTCCTTCCCATCACTGTTGGTTCTCTGTATATTTTTCTTTATTTCACTTTGCGTAGCCTTCATTTCTCCCTTTATTTTACTACCATACTCAACCATTTCTGTGAGCATCCTGATGAGCAGTGTTTTGAACTCTGCATCTGACAAGTTGGCTCTCTCTTCATCACTTAGTTCTTTTTCTGGAGATTTGATCTCTTCTTTCATTTGGGCCACATTTCTTTGTCTCAGCACACCTGTTACTTTGTAAAGAGCAGAGCCTTAGGTATTCACCAGGGCAGGGCAACCCATGTCACTGTGTTGAGTTCCTGTATGTGGATGAGGAACTAATGCCACTTGCTCAGCTCTCTCCCCACTTTCAGTCACTTCCCCCAGTACCCATAACGTTTTTCATATTCTGATTCTCTTTCTTCCCCTTCTCCTGTTTCTAAATACCAGACTCTAGCAACTGAGCCCGAAGTGCTGATATTCCTATGACCTAATATTTCCTAGACATGTATTTGTATGCAGTGGACATAGGCATTTGTTAGTGTATCACCTAAACAGGGTGGTAATATGCAAAGTTGAAATCCAGGGTTTCCCCCACTTTTGCATTTGCTAGTTAGTATTCGTCCTCAGACACCCAACTTCAAGCACAAGAACCACCTGCAATTATCTTCATGCAAATTGTAGCCTCTGAACCCCAGTCAATTTTCACATGATGCCATGTCAAAGGTAGGATGTGTTTAGGGACTCTAATAAATCTTCAGAATATTACCCATTTTCTAAGTTAATTAGTCCTGGATTCATTCTGGGGCTGGAAGAGAAACAAGAGGCCCAGTGCCTAAAGCCCACAGTAATTTTATCGGCCCATGGAAATGTTTTATTTTTATTTCTCCCATTAAGAAGAACTGAGGTTGAAGGAAAAAATAATATATAATGTTAAAATATTCATCTATATGCCAAGGCTGTAGTCAAATATAATTTTAAATATTTTTATGGAGGTAGAAACCCACAAAGGTAAAAGTGCCTAGAGCCCATGAAAGTCATAACATGGTCCAAGATTTTTTAGGCTAATTGTTTTCAAAATTTAGAAAGCATTAGACTTTCCTGTGCTTTCTTTATTTTTCTTTTTTTTTACATGGATTCTCATCCACAATAGTAGTGATTCTGCTAAGGAAGGCTAGAATAAATCTCAGGAATCTGCATTTTTAATGAGCCAGTTAGGTAATTCTAGTACAGACTGAATTAGAGAAAAACTAATGTGAAACCAGAATAATGAATGTTTTTGCATCTAAGGAGTAGAGGGGTAGGACAAATAAGGCCTGAGTATGTTTCTTTTTGTTATAACTTTCCTGCCCTCATGGTTTGTTCTCACTGCATAGACATGGCAAGTATCAAGCTGTTGGCTCCCTGGTCAGGAATATCTACCTGTGCTCTCTCAAAATTCTCCTGTCTGTGTGTAGACCATTCTGCAGGGAGGAGCACGATTTAGTGACTACAAGAAAAATAACTTACAAACAATATATATCAGGTTAACCTGGAAAACAGTTGAGATTCCTGTGCATTATACAAATTGTAGCTGGGCCTGTGTACAAATGGAACCAGTTGAGGAGCTGATTGAAATACAAAAAAAATTTCAGGTTTCAAAATCAGAAGTTAGAAAGGTTTTTAATGTTAATTTTGAATTGTTTTAGATGCTTTTTGTTTCCCTAAAAAAAAATAGTGAAATTAAGATGTTCAGAGCAAAAAGAAAATAAAAAATAGTTGAGTTGGAACAACTGATGTTCAAACTAGCCACCTGTGACCCACGCACCCATTGGATGAGTCAAAAGCACCTTAGGATGGACCGTTCTCTTTATGTAAGTACTTGGGATCGCCCTTTGATTTCCAGTTTGTGGTAAGGTGTGTAACAGCAGCGTAGCTATCACAGGTTTTGGGGAGCTAATATGTATTAAGTTCAGCCAGATTGCCCATCAAAAGTAAGTTCTGGCCAAGCTGATTATACACAGGCCAGTAAATTATTCTTTAATTAAGATAAATTGAATAGCCCTGGCTGGCTAGCTCAGATGGTTAGAGCATTGTCCCAATATGCCAAGGCTGTAGGTTCAATCCCTGGTCAGGGCACATACAAGACACAAAAATGAATACAAAAATAAGTGGAACAATGAAGCCATGTTTCTCTCTCTTTCCCTTCCTCACTCACTCTCTCTCTCTCTCAAATCAATCATTGTTTAAAAAAAAAAAGATAAATTGAATAGCCACCAAAGAATCTGTTCAGGAGGTAGGGCCTGAACAAAACCAGAAATTAGACCCCATTCGAAGTAGCGACATCCTCCCTTAGAAAGCGATGTGTTTGTTCTTCAGCATGAAGTGGAGTTATTGGTTATTCCCTCCAAGTCCTAGGAAATACAATTGCGTTTCATGATTGCAAAGTGCCTCATAACACTCATTATTTTATCTTCACAACAAGCGTATTGGGCAGCCCGGGGATGTGATTCCCATTTTACACAGGAGGAAACAATCAGAGGGAGATTAAGTAATTCACCCAATGTTCCAGAATGAAAGAGGGTAGACAAGTCCAATTTTAAGCTGTGAATTTCCAGCACATCATTTAGCTCATTGCCTTGCTTGCTTAAAATCCCCAAAATACATTTGACGGGACTGAGCATTTAGAAAGATATCATAATTAGTTAAATTAAAGATGTCTTGATGGACTTGGATGCTATTTCTTGTCTGCCCCCATCCCCCTGGACATGTTCCGCGAAAATTTCTTTTCTCAAGGACAGTGTTGATTTAATTGGAAAGAATCATGCTCTCATTTCCTATTTTGGCTACCGCAGTACCCTAGCCATATGCACAGTGACCATCTGGAAAAATCCTCTCCTAACTTCAGGGAGTATTACATCAGTTTGCCCTAAAACTGTTTACCCACTGGCTCTGCTCTTCATTTTCCAGAAGCCGTGGAACTTCTACTTGGGTTTACTTGAGATTCTGCCTAATAACCAAAACAAACAGTGGTACATAAGCCTCCACGGAGAATCTGGGCAATATGCAGACAATGCTCTCCCAGTGCCACCCTGTAATTTGTTCCTTTTCTGCCAGTTTTTGTTTCTTCATAAAGAGTTGTTTAATTCAGCTTTTATTCAATGTGTTCATGACTACAAAGCTTGGGGTTTTTTTTTCCTTTTCTTTTTTTCAGACTAAGAAATACTCAGAGGTATAATCAGGTCCTTCCACAGTATTTAATTAGCCATAATTAAAAGACATCTACACAAAGCACAGTGTTTTCAAAGTCTTTTCTTCTGTTACATTGCTAATGAATTAAGAAATTAACTGGCATTGTGAGGAACAATAGGAAATGTCAATGAGAAAATTTTAACTGTCCTATAAAATTATCCTTTTTTGTAGATCATGTTCTGTCACTGTACTAAATTCAATGTCATCCCAGTCACTGAAAGAAGAAAAAAAAAGGCAACGCCTAAGAATTGGGAGACAAAGCAGAGAAAGGAATAAGGAATGTTCTATTGATCTATATTCTAGTAAGATTATTTTAAATGATCAACTCTTCAAGATATGATATTAGATTTGGGAGTGTTTTTAAATCTCCAAATCTTTTACAGACAGTGGGTAGGGGTGGCAGGCAGGGGGCAGCAAGGAGTGTCAGGAAGAAAATGAACTTACTTTCATAACTAACTGACTTTATTGCTTAATAATGTATATGGAAATATTATACCTATGATTAACTGTAAGAGCAATAACAAGGTCTCATAAAGGACAGTGAAATAAAAATTTGGAAAATATTACCTATGGAAGTCTTTAGTCTTTGAGAAGGCTATTTTCCATGAACATATCTAAACTTTATCCTTGCATTTCAAATAGTTTAAAATGATTTTTGCCTGGGCAAAAAACAGAAATGCAATGTAACAAATTTATATTATTTAGAAATAATGTAGAACATGTATAAAGGACCCATGGACAAAGGTGAGAAGGATGGAGGGCAGGAGGTGGGGGTGGGCGGGGCAGGGGAAGGTGGTGGCGGGAAAATGGAGGCAACTGTATTCAAACAACAATAAAAGTAAATAAATAAATAAGGTAGATTCCAGAACAGCAAAGTTTAAAATATATTAATTATTCATTTAGTTGAATAATATGCTAGTAAAAATATTTTTAGAGGAATATATGACAGAGAAGGACTTATGATACAATCTTTTGTGGAAACAAAATATGGAAGTATATTATCCAAATTTTTATAATGTATAAGTGTATAAAAAGAATAGAAATGCATTAAAATATTAGTAAGTTTATAACTGAGTTAAATAACAGAAATTTTCTCCACTGACTTTTATAAAATGTTCCACAAAGAAAATGTACTATTTTATGATTAAAAAATATAAAGTTGACTTTATAAAACAAGGTCAAGATCAATATGTTTCTTTGAAAGAACAAGCACTCAAGCAGATTTATAATTTTAAATTTAGACTTCTGTCATAATTAAATGTAACTAAAAATATTTATAAATTTAATCAGTGTATCTGAAAGGCCTTAATGACTCTATAGTTACATTATAGATATTTTAGCATTGAAGGAATTCTTTAATAACTCTGTAAAGACAAATGCCATTAGCTACCCAACATAATTGAAGAGAATTTAATTTCAATTTGAACTTTATTTGGAGTCCTTAATTCTATGCTAAACAACTTGGAAATCCACTAATTATTGAATCAGAATAATGATTGCAGGAATAAAGATTAATAATCATTAGTAATCATTTGTACATATATTACTATATTTGACCTTGATGTTTGTAAGCAAGAATAATGCTTTCTGATCAGAGATGCAGAGAAATTTACTAGAGCTAAAGTAATGGAGTTTCCCATGTCTCTTGGCAAGTCAGAGATGGAGCCAGGTCTTTGACCTTGTACCTCTGATTTCTAATCCTGGACCAAAATTCAGAAGTTTGTGACAATGTTCCATGCTGGCACCTTAAAATAATCACTCTTTCTCTTGTCCATTGATATGATTCTGCCAAAAATGTTTGCTCTTAAAGTTAACTCCACCGTCATCTGTAACTGGTGAGTTTGATAACAACACACCCTTCCAGGGAACCGCCTTGGAGACACAGTCATGAGCCTGAAGTGGGTTCAGATTTCCACTAGGTGGCAGGTAGCCTACTTCTCTGGTGAGTAAGTTGCAGAAAATTTGCAGCTATTTGTGAACTTTTTCAATGCAGTTTAAACAAAATCTTAGACATATTCACACTGCTTAGAAAGCTAATTAAGGGTTTCCATTATGAATGCTAGAGTTACTTCTATCTAATTAAAACTTTGGGAAATACCTCTGAATTCCCCAGTTTGGAAGACAAAGGCAATACTGTCTCCCTCTCTTCTACTCCACCTTTCCCTTTCCATTTTTCATAACTGCCATCAGTACCTTGTACACGATCAAAGTTGGTAATATTTACTGTCTGTCAAGCAAACTTTGTCTGTAGAATAATTCTAAATGATGGGACTATAAATAGAATAACATTATAAATGACAACATAATGTTGCTTCACTAAACCAAGTAGTTTACTCTAATCACATTCTACTTCCTATTTAACTAGTGAACGTTTGTTTTAATATGAGGTTTTTCTATTTCCTTTTTCTCATAAAATTCTTTGACTTTTCTTCTACTACTTCCATGGATTTCTTTTTAAGCTTATAATCATTTTTAACTTCCAAGAGATCTTTCAAGTTTTCTGATTTTACTTTTTATACAATATACTGTTCTTTTACTGAGGAAAATTATTTTTTCTAACTCTACTTGAGAATTTAATGTGATTTTTGAAGTTCTAACCTGTTCCTGAAAGAGCACTATTTTCTCAATGATTTTTCTTCCTGTCCTTTCTTCTTTTCTTCCTTCCTCCCTCCCTCCCTTCCTGGCCTTGCTCTTTTCTTTTCTGTGCACAGCCACTCAAAGGATCCCTGACTCTTCTTTGAGTCACTCTGTGGCAAATTTTCACAGTGTCCCAGAATTCCCCCATGAGACTGAGCTCCCTGTGCACAGGCCTCTATTGGCTCCTCCCGTTCCCGGTCTCACTTCCTCACCTTCCCACTAGGCTTTGTAGAGATTACCTTCCAAATAAAACACTTGCTTCTAAATGAAGACAGTGAATTTTCTGAAGTGTGTTGGATCTTTGGCTGCCCATTCATACTAAAATAAATGTGAAGCAACTGAATCCATGGTAATACAGCATTCATTTTCTTGGAAGATTCCTGCTTAAACAAGTTTGCGTATTTTGCTCTTTAGCAGTAATACCATTACTATCTATCAACGTCTAGTTTCTAAAACACTTCCCATTTCCTCCCAAGACAGTGGACATAACTATCTTAACTCCTGGATGCTGCAGATTTGGATGGGGGGAGGAAGTTAGTAAAAAAGGGGGATAAAACTGACTTGAAGACAACCTGGTTGTTATCCTCATCCTCACTGTCTCCTCTGCCAGTGAGTCAGAGAGCACAGAGGCTCTCTGCTTGGCTATGCCCCCTTATTGCAAATTTTCAGCGAAAGCTTTCTCTTGTCCACTTTATAGCTCATTTTTCTAAGAAGTTCTTGAAATTTTCCACTGATAATGGCTCCCCTCCAATTCTCTTCATGATGTACAACTTAGACATTTTTAAATCAATCACTTTATGATCAATTTAAGGATGGCCTCTTGAAATAAAGGAAACAACTGCATGTGATCAGAGTGCCATATTAAAAAGAAAGCTAGCGGTTATCTTTCTGAAATAAAGAACAAACTGAAAGTAACCAGAGGTGAGAAGGGAGAGCAATAATGGGGGCAAATAAAGGGGAAGAGCCATCAAGGAACATGTATAAAGGACACATGGACAAAGCCAGACAGGGTAGGTTTGAGATTGGGAGGCGGGGATGGGTGGGGTGGGGGGTGAAAATGGAGACAACTGTACTTGGACAACAATTAAAAAAGGATAATAAGAATAAAAATAAAATAAAGCTGCCAGCAAAGTGTACTTTTACCTTATGTAACTATGAACTAGTTTTATTAGTTAGTTATTTAATAACTAAGGTTATTAAAATAACATCCCCATTTGCAACTAGAGGGTTATAAAACACACGATTTTGGTGCAGAAGGCACCTGGCTTAATTGTAATGGGCCTTACTTTTTAGTTAAAACTCTATTATATCCCAAGCTTCATTATAATTTTATTTTGTCTCTTTTCAAAGTCAGAAAGTCAAGCAATACTTATTCTAGTATTGCTAATTCTAATAAATCATTCATGGGCACCAGATGCAAGCAGAGTTGACCATCAGAGATTATGATGATTGTTTAGGTTTGTACTTCTGGGTTCTCTGTGGCTCCACTGAAATGTTGAGAAACTATCATTTATTCCACTTATGCTCTAGGTTTTTCGAACTAAGTATTTAATTCATTCAAATGTTACCTAATTTCTTTTTTAAATTTTTTATTGGTTTTCAAGTACAATTTTCTGCCTTTTTCCCTTACCCCTCCCCACCACTGCAGCCCTCTCCGCCTCCCTCCCCCGTCCTTATTTCTCATTTTGGAACTGCTTTCTGTTAACTCTAGAAAGTCTCCTAAGAAAACTACACTATTTCCAGTTTCCCTCCCACATTCTATCCTTTGATTTTCTCCTCTACCTAAAAAGAGACCTTATGTAGTAAATTAACTTACTCCTAGTTTTCCTTCCCACAGTTTGGGGGGACTTGCTAAATGTAATATAATGTAAAACACTGAAGGAGAGGTTAGTCTTACTTAGGACCATTACTGATGCTTATACACACATTCTAATGGCTTCTTTAGTCAGCTAGAGTCACGTCTTCAACATTTAACGGTGGACCCATAGAGGGCATTCTGTAGCATGCTCTCATTTCCTAACAGATAATTACTGGATAAATAAATGAATCCTAGATCAGCTCTACACCTGGACTCACGCAGTAGGTAGAATAACGACTCCTCTACAGATGTCCCCATCCTGACCCCCAGAACCTATGAATATGTTACTTTCCATGACAAACTGTTCTCTACGACTGTTATTAAGGTCATCAGTCTTGAGATGAGATGACTATCCTGGACCCAATCTAAACATATTATTCCTTAAAAGCAGAGAACCTTTCCAAGCTAAGGTCCTAGAGGTGGAAGAAATCTTGCCAACTTTGAAATGGAGAAAGGGGGCATAACCCAAGGAATTCAGGTGGTGTCTAGAAAGGTAGAAAAGGCAAAGAAATAAATTCTCCTCTAGATCCTCCAGAAGGAAATGCAGCCTTGCTTCCTTGCATTTTAGCCTAGTGTGTCGACAGACTTGTAACCTATAGAAGTGCAATTTAATATATTAGTGTTGTTGTAAGTCATGATATCATTGGTATTTTTTTACGCAGCAATAGAAAATAATATGTCCTCTATACCTAAAACATCCTCACTTTTGTTTCTGCTTGTTAAGAAATCTATTCCATCTTCCAGCACCCACCTGAAATTCCACTTTCACATGAACCCTTTTATATCCTCCCCCAAATGAACTGATCTTTTTTTGTAAATGTTCATGGCCTACTATGTTGTATATATAAAGTGATCAGGAAATAAAAACTTATAGCCACACTGCTATGTACTGAATTCTGTCCCCCTCAAATTCATGTTAAAGACTTAATGTCCAGGTGACTGTATTTGAAGATAAGGTCATTAGAGGGTATTTAAATGTGATCCTAACAGTGGGACTTTAATCTGATAGAAGAAGAAGGAGGATGAGAAAAAGAACAAGGAGGAGAAGAAGTGGGGAGAGAGAGAAAGGAAGGGAGAGAGAGGGAAAAGAATAGGGAGGGAGAGGAGGGAAAGGGAGAGAGAATCTGCCTACAGTGAGAGGCCACTGCTAGAAGCTAGAAAAAGAACCCTCACCAGAAACCTAATCAGCCAGCACTTTGATCTCAGACTTCCCAGCTCAAAAAGTGTGAGAAATAAATTTCTCTTCTTTAAAACACCCAGTCTGTGGTATTTTGTAAAGGCAGCCCACACAGACCAATACACACATCTGAAAAAGAAATTATAATACATTTCTCCATAAGAGGTATATAATCTCATGAAATCCTACAGTATTTAAACTAAAAGTACAAAGAAGGATGTTGCATTGAATTTGATATATATACATGCACTGGGCTTGCTCCCAAGGGGTAATGAACTTAATCTTTGCCATCTGTGTTTCTCTTTTTGAGCCATGGTATTTTTAAACTCTCCTTCTCTCACAGTTAAGATCAAAGGGACCATCCATTTCATTTGATATCATGATTATAGTCTTGATTTCATTTGATTATGGTTGTAGGTAGTATGTATGAGAAGAATTAAAATGTTTTGTTTTTCCTTTTCCCAACAAATTAGTTGGGAAGCCACTGTACAGCTACCTGCTCAAACAAAATTGGTCAGTGGCTGTTTTGTTTGCTATGCTCACCCTATCTTCATTTACTACTGTGATATGATAAACATCATCTGTGTGCATCTGAAATTGATCACTATTACTTCCTAAATATTATTTTGTCAATGTGACAGGTGTCTGCTGATGAATTATAGGGTTTATACTACAAACCAAAGACTAGTGCTATCAGGTCAAAATAAAAAAATTCAAGATGCAATGTATTAAACTCAACATCCAAGAAATGCAAATCTAAGGGCTGTCAAAAGGAGTCTTCTCCCCATACAACAGTGATAAACCTCAAGAAAAATGTATAATGTGAATGTAACTGGAAACCAAATCATTTATGACTTTATATATTATGGTTGGCATGATAAATTATAGATAGAAGTAAAATGATCGTATAAACTACATTGTCCAAGTGAAATATGTTCTAGAATATTCCCCCTGAAACATCAGGGGTTTTCAAGACTGACTCCTTACAGAATCCACTGAAATTCAGGTCACGTGCAAAGTTGAATGCTTATAGAAGTCACTGTAGTAGTAATCCAACTATAATGAGTGAACAAAGGCAGAAAACCCTTTTGAAAAAGGAAGCCTGCATCTTGGTCATTAATATCAATTAGATTTAAAAAATTATTGCACAACTACAAACGAGGAAAGCCTTACAACTGTCATAGTACTGATGGTAACAATTTCTAAATGAATGTCAGTTCAGTCACACTAGTGATTCCTTTAAGGTCAAGGAGAATCAGCAGTAGCTCTCCAATCATTATGTACACTAGACCTTTAACCTGACCTTCAAGTTTTACTTCCATTATTTTGAAATTCAATCAACCTTACAAATCAGGATTGTCCAACAATATGCAAGCGAGGCTAATGGCTTTGAGAACTGATTGTTAAATGATGCCTAAGATGCTAAAATAACAGTCCTGAGTAATGTTTCTGAAGATTACAACATGTGATTCATTTTTCCACTAGGCCAATACCAGAGGGACGAGGGTCCTCATCACCTGATATTTCACCAGCAGGGCTAGAGTTATATTTGAGCACTCATAATGCAGCAGAGAAAATTCCTACTATTGTTGCTTCTCAGTGAAATAGGGTTCATTATGCTATCTGGACAGATCTGCGATTCATTCATTCATTCATTCACTAGTTGTTCAAATATTCGACATATAATCTTGGAGAGCTACTTAGTGCCAAACGAAGATTGCTAATAATGGTCCTATTGAACCACAAGCTCTTTTTCATGGACTAAAGAACCAAGTTTGGGGAAACAGAACCCTCTATTCAATTCAATAGTATCATCTTCAGCACCCCTAGAGCATGAAGTCATCCAGTCCCCAGTTAAAACCTTCCGGAAAGCTCTAAAGACAAATTATCAGATGTATGAAATCTGCCCCTAATATGATTACTGGCAGCCACCATGCTATCTGCCTGTCATATGGCATACTCAGATCAGTGAGCCACTTGACAGGCTGCCACTCTGCCAGAAGGGGTCTGCACGACAGCAGGGGGTTGATCCAGCAAGTATCTTTGGCTCTGGCTTCCATTTATCAGTGAAAAGTGATTGATGGTTCAGCCCATCTACACACACTCATGCTAATGGCTTCATCTTCACAGCTCTAAATGTAATGCCGTATTAATTTGGATAAACAGTTGTTAAAGTCCATATCAAAGGTTTATCTGGTTCTGTAGTAATTTACTTAACATTTTAATTTTTCCCTCTCAAGCCTTTCATTTTAAACTGTTCACAGATCATCTCTGTGTTGGTACTAGATATAGACAGAAAGCATCTGTATTGTGTCAAGTACAGACAAGAGAAACAGAAAAGCCCCAATTTCTGATCTCTAGGAACTAGTCTCTTTGTCTTTTTTGGCTCCATTTAATGAAGCACAGTGAAATACAATATTAGAATATGAGGGCAAAATTTTGTATTTTTAAGTCTTCCTTTCTGTTCATTTTGGTCTTTGTTGAGATAGATAGATAGATAGATGATAGATAGATAGATAGATAGATAGATAGACCAACTATACTAGTTAGATCTCATATCAATCTATAAATACACTAGAATGGTATTATTTTTATAAATATTCCCACCCCTGACTTCAGAATGCTCAGCAGCTATGCAGCAATGTTTTGCCAATCAGATAGTGTTGTAAGAGGAAACCATTATTACTTTTCTTGCAACCCTGTTTCTACAACAACAGGATATTAAATGCCTACAGCACTTTCCCTAGAAATCTTTCATTAGATCAGCAGCACACGATCCAGTGATGGGAAGGAGGACCGGATCCTCCAGTACACGCACATGTCTGAAAACTAGCAGTTGCTGTTCTGGTGGGGATGTGTTATTCCAAAATTGGTCTAATCACAGTTTCTACCTCGTTTATGACCAGCATAAAAAATTGCATAAAATATCATGCGCAGCTGTAGTCAGAAGGAAGATTCAATTTAGGCTTTGTGTGGACTTGACTTGCTGCCAGGGCAATTACATACATCATCTAGGGCTGTATTTAAAAGGATAAAATACAATTTTAATTCTCATGGTACATTTAATTTTTTTAAAGAGAGATAAAATTGTTAAAATCAATTATAAAGGGCTTTAAGTCCCTCCCTTCCCCCCACCCAGTCTACTCTCGTTAATATAATGTTAAAGGGTTAGCAAAAGATGAGAAAGCCACACGATTAAAGGTTAAGACCGCAGTTCTGTCCACCCTCAGAATGAGATGTTATCTGGTGTGATTGCATACTCCTTTTCATTACTCAGACGGCCTCATAGGGAGTAGTGTACGTGGACAACCTCAAACGTCCCTGCTGATTTCTTTGAGAAATCTCAAAGGCCAGAGTGGTAGAGAACAGCATGTGCAAGCTGCTGAGGAAAGACCACATTTTCATCGGAAACCCAAAAGTACAATGTGGCACACAGTTTTACAAGGAGATTTCCGCCACCCCTGCGGAGGAAAGGGTTGACTGGCTGGCTCCCCTGTGCCACTGCATCCCAGCATCTGCCGACTCTTAAGGGCCTTAAAGGGCCAGCTGCCTCATCTCTGGATCAGGGTGTCCAAAGACAGTAAGTCACATGGCCAATCATGGATGGAATCAGAACCAGAACAGCAATCTCTGTAATTTGAATCCAATGGTCTTTCCACCTCTTTAGACTACTTCACGTTATGCTGCTTTGGGAAGTGCTTGGCACCTTAGGAGTATGTCTACTTAGAGATATCGAAATACCATGTTTTTATTTCTTATCTAATGGTGTGCTTGAGCTGGTTTGAACACTCTTTTTTCTTTTTTTGCCTTGAGCACATTTTTATTAAGCACCTACTATGCACACCAGACCCCGATCTAGGTATCACCTTTACAGCAGAATAAAAAAACAACAAAAATCCCTGCCCTTAACAAAGTTCCAGGAGCTCACACTATAGTGAAATGAAATACCTCATAGAGAAAATGACCAAGTTCTGAGCCAAAAAAATAACTCCTCTGAGCCATAACAAAAGGGATTCTTTACTGTTTAAGTCAGAAAGAAGCAACGAAGTCCCTCTTGAGAGCCAAATGTTCTCGTCTGTTCCTAACACACATTTGGCGACTTCACATTGGTAGCTTGCAATTAGTCACGGTGGGAGTATTACACTATAGATGTGGGCAAACACCACAGATCACTGGTTCTCCTTTCCCCTTGGGCTGGCTGGTAAAGCATTTAGCAGCCAGCCACTCCTCTTATCGCCCTACCCCAGGAGTTCACTCTTCAAAGATTAGGTGTGATGCTGCTGTCACCTACCAACACCTATCCCCTACCTCCCCACCTGTAGTTAGTAGCTCTCAATCATTCACAGCACAGCTTGTGAGGGGCTGCTGTGAGGCTCCTTGAGAATTACCTGCCTCTGGGGGGGGGGGGGGGGGTAGGGCTTTACCAGGACACCTGAAGGCAGGACCTAGCACAACAGGAAGTCTTGTCACCGACTCACAGAAAGTTAATATATGCTCAAGAGTTTTATCAGAGCTTCAGGTTCCCAGGATTTATTTCTTTTAATCTAAAGAGTGTGGTGGTATCTTTAATGTTTGTAGATTATGTATAACTTGTCATTAGCAGAATTTTGCTGCAGGAGAAACAGGTTCTTGAAATTAAGGAGCTAAGGAAAAAATTATAAAATAATTTCTTAATATAGAATCATAAGAAATTATGATGTATATAAAGCCAATTTAGCTGCAACTAAAAGGATATTTCTTGCCAACAAGAGGCAAGGGGCTATAATTGCTCAGGGCTTTGTAGGCAGCTAGACTTACGTTCAATCCAGTTCTGAAAACCGTGAGCTCTAGGACCTTGAATGAGTCAGTAATCTCTCTAATCCTTGAAACAAACTAGTAATCTCTCTCAGCCTTTCCTGATACATAAAATAGAAGTAAAAATCATGTCTGCTTCTTAGGGTTATTGCAAGGATTAAATGAGGCGAAGTCCACTTTGGCCTATCCCAGGATTTTGTTCTACCAATTTTCTTCCTTTCTCTTCTGCATCCTCAATTCATTGTTCTCTCCTCAGTGTTTTATTTCTACTCCTCTGACCTCTGTTGATCTTGTCAAGATTACCAGTGACCTCCATGTAGCTAAACCCATTGGCCAGGTATTTGTTCCTATCTTACCTGACTTACCATATGACACAGCTAATCAAGCCCTCCTTCTGACTACACTTTCTTCACTTGGCTTTCAGTACACCAGATTCTAGGACTTTCCTCCTCCCTATGGCCACCACCAGTTCCAGTGGTTTAAGGCCTATAAAGGAAAGCTGTATTGTTATTGTATTACAACGGGCAGTAACAAGGACATGGAAACCTAGTAAAGGAGGTCAAGATGCTGCAGGTACCATATGAAAAATAAGTAGGAAATGTTAGACTGATGTTTTTGAATTTTGGCTGCACATTTGAATCCCTTGGGGAATTGCTGGAAACCAGGATGTCTTGGCCATGGCAAGTAAATCAGAGTCTCTGGGGGTGAAAGTCAGGCCTCAGGATTATTTGAAGCTCCCCAGGTTTTTTCAATGTACAGCCAGTGTTGGAAAAACTGATTTAGGTAAAGAAGAAGAAGAAGTAAAGGCAGATCCCAAGGGGAGGAAAAAAGTAGTTGAGTACCGAAGACTGAGAAAGGTGAGTCATGCTACAGCAAAGGAAGTAAGCGGACTATAACATTTATATACCAATGACTAGAATACAAGACAATATTGTTTAAAAGATGCCATAAAATGCATACTTATGAAGCACTACTTAAATTCAGAGTGAATAGAGATGATTTGGGCTTGCGATAAAGTATATTAAAATGAAAATTAAGAGAAATAGTGCTGTGTATCAATGAATAGGAAAAGTGAAGTCAGATAGGCTGGATTTGAAGTCCTAATTCACAATTTTTTCTGGCCTTGTACAAGGTCCCTCAGTTTGCTCATCTGTAATAGGTATGTAACAAGTTTATAATCCATATATGGCTCTTAGAACTGCACTTGACATATAGTAAACACACCTTAAATGTTTTATGTTGATTCTCATGATGATGCAGGCCTTTCCAAAAGTTGAGGAAATGAAGTTGTAACATTGGCCCATTCTGGGCTTTCAATTTGAAGAGAACCACGATAGATGCTAAGTTGTATTGTCTCACTCCAACTATCCCTATCACAGGGAACACTGTGAACCATGAAAACCTTATCTCCGATGGGTGTGTCTATTCTTGTTAAGGCATTTTCCTCCCCCCTTATCCTTCAGGACCAGGATTTTTCTAGGTGCAAATGCCTCCCAGGAGAAAATGAGCTGAGAGCAGTACCATTACTGGGGTTACTTCTTCTCAGTAGAACTAGATCTTAAAATTTTACCTGCAGCTGTGGAATAAACAGCTTTATACTCAAAGGAACGTTAGCAATCAGCAAATTAAAATAATGTAGATGAAATCACTTTTCATTTATAAGTTGCAATATTAACGTTAACCTTCAGATTGGGTAACTTACTTCCACAAAACCCATGGGTTACTCAGGGGAGTATCCCATTTACTTGCCACACATTCAGCAAAGAGGTGATTAGATCTCATAAGAAGGCCAACAGTCCTCACCAGCAGCACAATAATCCAGGCTCACAGAGTAAAAGACTTGACTGCAATGAGCTACAATAAGGACTGTGGCAAAACATGGTTTTTCAGATCGCTGGTAAAATTTCTGTTCTTTGGAAATAACACAAAAATCATGCAGATTTATTCATAATCATTGTGATTAGGGAGCGAAGGGAAAAGACAAAACACAGGGACATGTGAGTCCCTCATCTCACAACCCTGCCACTGTCAGATCCTGTCCTTTCATTTGGAATTCCCACTTCTTACCAATAAATGGCTGGTCCCAAAAAACATTAGCGAAGCACCCAGTATGTGCCAACCAGCTCTCATTGTGCTTGAGCTACAAACACAAGTAAGACAGTCTCTGCCCCTGAGAAGCTTGCGAGAGAGTATGCAGACCACGTAAGTAAATATTGATCAATGAGACCTAATACGCAAATTTGGAGGCAGGCATGTGGTGCTGTGAGCACACTGCTCTAAGCCCACGTTGGAAACCATTATACCACAAGTGTGTCTTGATAGATAATAGTGCAGCCAGGAAAAGACATCTGCAAAGAATGTGCAAGATAAAAGAAGAAACAAAGCAAAACCACGAAGTGGCCACAGCAGCATACTGGTTAAATCCTTTCTCAAGCAGTAGGTAATCCTCAGAACACCCTGGTCTACAATTAGAAAATACATTCTCTTCCTTCTCAGATACCACATTATTTCTTTCCACTCTCTGAAGAAATGGTGTCACTTTCTCCCTCCTGACCCTGGAGGTACATATTCAGGTGTGTGCACGCACGCACACACCCGAACATAGTCCCCCAGGCTTGCCTGCACGACTCAAACATGGCTTTGCACCACAGAGGACAGGGTCCAGAAGTACAAACAAAGATATTTATGTGCAAAGACATATTTCACAGTTATCTACATGTTTTTTAAAAAAATACCAAAAAGGGTTAAGATGATTATAGTATATCCATAAAATAAAACATTCTAATACTCTAAAGCTATTAAAAATACATAGTTCTGAAATGTTAGGATGATTTAATGGCATGGGAAAGTTCTCAAGATATAATGTTTGCATCTGTTCCTCATATGTGAGTGCACAAATAGGTATGTATCCATGCATGGAGGATGGACATGGAGGATGGACATGGACATGGAGGGATGGATTTGGAATTCTCAGTTTTTCAGCCTTGAGCATTGGCCTATATAAACATAAAAGTTGAATATGTATGTTTATGTATGCATGGATGTATATGTATGCACATATGTGTATGTGTGCATATATGTGTGTGTATTTGCACAAGTGTATACTTACATGCATATTCATTTTTATGTTTACATAAGCCTATGCACAAAGTTGGAACTTTGTGAAATACAAATAAATAAATGCTTAAATGAATATTATACATAATCCCTACAGCCAGAGACAATCATTACTAACATTTACAAATGTATTTTTAGGCCATTCTCTGTATATGCCTTTAAAAAAAATACTAAATTGCAAAACTGGAGCTTTGCATTATGCTCATTCTATATGTTCTTGATATAATATATCAAGAACCCTATTATATTATCCTTTGTAAATTTTATTTTAACATCTGTACAATAGTCCATCTTTGGAATGGAGGATAATTTATTTACCAGTCTCCTTATAGTGGACAGCAATATTTTTTTTATTTCCTTGTTGTTATAAATGACTCTTCAGTGAACTACCTTGACCATGAGTCATTGTTCATAGATTCCCTCCTTCCTGACTAGCTGTGTAGAAGTAAAATCACTGGACCAAAACATAGATGATGGTTAATGCTCTTGAAATACAGGTTCTGGCACAAATAATGCCCCTCTGTATTGCAAAATCTTTTATTACAAAATTATAAACATGAAATCCTGTAACATAGCAATATCACACTCAAGCACACAATATGACACCTTAGGTAACATGTTCAAATTGCCATCCATCTCCTGCAGGACAGTCACGTACCCTACTGACCACACTCGAGCAGATGTTACTTGGGCTGGACGCTGTATACTTCCTAAATTGCTCTCCAGAAAGCTTACACTGGCTGACACCCTCCCCGCTGGTGTGCAACGGCACTCGTAATGCCGGTGTTCTCTTGTATCACTGTTGCCAATTTGATACCTGAGAAACAGTTCCTCTCTTTGATGCTATATTATGTTTAAAAACATAAAGCCTATGAAACCGTACATGCAGTGTTATCGCAGCAATGGAGAAGTAAGCTTAGAAAGACATGAAAGAAAAGGAATGTATGAAAATGTTAAAATGCTTAGTAACTGGTGGTAAAACAATAGGTTGTGGCTATTTTATATAACAACATTGATAACGATTTGACTACTTTTTCAAAAGCTAGTCTATTTCTGGAAACATGCTAGGTAATTTACGTGCAGTATCTAGTTTAGTCCTCAAACTCTACAGCATTTTATTATGCCATTTACCGAAGACTGTGACCGTGCCGAGAGAAGCAGGCAGTGGCCAGGCCAGGACTTAAACCCGACCTTAACTAATGCCACCATTCCTCCTTTTACTTCTTCTTTCTCTTACGTTCTGTTACCTTTTGACTTTTTTTGTAAATAAGTACTTGTCTTTTTTTAAACCATAAAAAGCAATAAAAATTATATTTATAGTTATTCTCAAATAAAAAGGCCCCTTACCACAACTACTGTCAATAAAATTTGGCCAGCTTCCCTAGAAAAGAAGCTCACTCTCCAGCTGGAGGGGACGTGAGTCACTCAGACGGCCCACTATGACTGCGGGTTGACCAAATGCAAGGAAGCGTCAGGGTCACTACTTAAAGCATCACACCTCATGGCCCTGCAGAAGCCACACCATACGGTGGCTACTGACCCCAGGACATTCACACTGGGCTTTGCCTTGTAGCGTGCCGCTGTCTGTGAGAAACGATACCTCCGTGAGCAAGGTGGCTACACTGGGAGACAGACAAAGTCGGAAACCTGACTGCTGCCCTTCTCACGTTAATAGGATGATTGTCCTTTTTTGTATGAATATGAATTCGAAATAATTTTAAAGAAGATAATGACCAGGAAGTGATGGTGTATATATGTCATATATATGACAAGTTTGCTTTGTTTAATTAAAGTCCACATAATGGCTAGACAATTTTAATGGTACTCTTTAAACATGCACACAGCATTTTAAATATATACTACCTATTCCCATCCCCCCGAAACTAATATATTTGTTAAGGAGTCATTCTAATTTATCTTTTAAAGATACACATGAATAAATTTCTGAAACATGCTGCTTATTAATGATCATTATGAGTTATGAAAATACATATTGGTACATGGATGGATACAATAGCTATTTTATATAATAAAAAAGTAACTTTTCAAATTTATATTTCTGTTTTAGGTTACATTAAATCTTGATATGTTAAATATTTTCATTGAAAACACAATGCACAGAACAATAAGGAAGAAATAAGAAATATTTGTACATAAGTAAAAAGTCCCAAAGCTAACTTTTTTAATATAATTCAGATTATTAGACATTGTCTCAATGTTGAAAAAAGCATTAACAAACCAGACTTTGTCAGTAAACTTGCACGTGAAAGGAACCAGGTCAACACTTTCTACTGACTTTTATCAGAAGAGAAATAATTTTCCTGATGATTCTATCATTTAGCAGTGACTTCTGTTTCTAAGGCTACAATGTCAACCACCAGGCCCGGGCCCCAGGCCCCAGGCCATTGCTTCATTTCACTGTAACTCATTCATCCGCTGACTGTCTGAGCTCTGTGACAGCATGAATCAATGCACAGAAGCCTTTGGGCACTTACACTTTTGAGGAAAGTGCAGCTCAGTCCCCCATTTCTTGTTTTCCAAGAGCCAATGAAAGCATGGGAACCTGCTAAAGTTGTACATTTCTCTTAAGATGTATCAAACATTTTCTCAGTTGTTGCACAAGTTTCTATTTTGCTGGTTGCTCTTTGCATTTTAAATGTGAGGATTTCTCATTAGAAAAGAAGAGCATTTAGAAATCCTAATTCCACCTTTTTAAAATGAAAATCTGGGAATTTTTGCAAAGATGAAAAGAGAAATGATTTGAGATGCCAAAGAGAAATTAATGTGAAATTAGGTCTTAAAAGAGTCAAGTTTTGCCAAATTGTCTCTTTTCACTAGTGAAGTTACTTCCTGGGTTTGCTGTAACTATGAAGGGAGGCATAGTAGATGGAATGATTTAAGGTTAATTTGTGCAGAAAAATCAAGAAATTCATGTTTCATATAGCCATAAGTTTATTTTTTTAAATAATTGGTTACTCATTAACAGGAGAACAAAAACAAAAGAAAATATTTCAAATAAAATAGCCATAGAATTTCCTGCCCCTTGGAGTAATTTTTAAAAAGCAAATTATCCCTGTGGCCAGGTGGCTCAGTTGGTTGGAGCGCCACTTCATAGGACTAAAGGTTGCAGGTTCAATACCACATCAGGGCACATACCTACACTGTGGGTTTTACCCTTGGTCAGGGCAAGTGCAGCAGGCAACCAACCAATGTTTCTCTCTCACTCTCTCTAAAGTTAGTAAACATATCCTTGGGTGAGGATTAAAAATAATATAATAATTTGAAATGAAAATTATCATAATATACAATTTGTCACCTAACAGCAATGAAACGCATTTTATATTTGCCCCATCTTTGTCTGATTTGTATCTTGCCCAACCTCTCAGTTTCCTGGTCCTATCCATCCAAGTCAGTCTCACTTGTTGAAAGCTGAAGTTCAAGCACATAATGTCACTTTAATACTAAAAAGAACAATATCTTCATTTTCTAACCTTGACCTAGCCTGGTTCTCGTAATTCTTTTTCCTGGAGTTTCAAACTTCTTTAAAATTCTCAGTCTCAGCCAAGTTCTGAGAATTGCCCTATGTTAGTTGGAGTTGGAGGCTACGTTTTCTCACATACAAAAATGAAAAAGACGAAGCCAGCAGGACTCCCTGACCTTTTTCAGCAATAAAATGAAAATTAACTTGATTCTGATTCTAACCAACTTTTTATTCACACCACCAATATCGGACAAGCTCTGCTGTGTGCCAGGCACGGGGTTAGGGACCAAGGACAGGATGGTGAGGGAGGGAGCAGCTCAGGGTGCCCGGCCACCCCTAACTTACCCTCTCCTGATGGGAACTCTGGTATTGCATCTCTGCCCCCTTTACCGCTCTCTTACTCATGCCTAGTCTCTCCAAGTGGAAGACTCTGCTTTTCACAGCTTATTTAAAAGAATTGGATCATTTGACCATCAAACTAAATATATCACGGACAGTTATCATATAATTTTTGGGTCAAACAAAGGTTAGAGGAACCCAAAAAGATTTTATTTTCATTTCTTTGCTGACGACTCAAGAGCCAAGGGTACTTCGGCTCACTTCATTCTTTTTAGAAATGCCAAGTACAAGACAGGTCCACACACTTACTGAGACCTCTGCATTGAGAAAAGCCTGAAGGCAGGCAGGGGGTAGGCATTCTCGCTTTTACTTTTCAAATTTTAAATTAATAATGAGCTCATCAGTTTCTTATCAATTCTTTTTAGCTAAGAAAAAAACTAGCTAAGAAAAAAACAAGGATTTCATTCTATCTGATCTGTTTTTCTGCAGAGAAGATCCCTGTTTGGGGTTCTTCACCTACCTCCTACATGCCATTATTGTAAGAATTAAATGAATTAATATGTGTAAAGCACTTTGATTAGAGCCCAGCATATCAATGGCTTTGTGAAATTGCCCAGATGTGTGTCTAAATCAAAATCACAATGAGAGATCACCTCATAGCTGTTAGAACGGTTATCATTAAAAAACAAGAGATAAGAGCTGGTGAAGATATAGAAAAAAGGAACCCTTGTGTACCGTTGATGGGAATGCAAGTTGGTGCAGCCACTAAGGAAAACGATAAGGAGATTCCTCAAAATAACTGCAAATAAAACTACTATATGGTCCAGTAATTCCAGTTCTAGGTATATCCAAAGAAAATGAAAAGTGAATCTCTAAGAGATACCTGCGCTGTCATGTGTGTTGCAGCACGAGTCAAAGTGCCAAGCTAGAGACAATCTCAGTGTCTGTCAGTAGGTGGGGAGATAAAGATTAGGCATATGTAATGAAATATTATTTAGCCACAAGAAAGAAGGAGACCCTGCCATTTGTGACAACCTGGACTGACCATGAAGGCATTGAGCTAAGTGAAATGAGTCAGGAGGAAAGAGGAAATACTGCATGATATCACTGATATATAAAATCTAAAAAAGCCAAACTTGGAAAGAGACCAGATGGTGGTTGCCAGGGACTGGGGGTGGGAAGTGGGGGAGAATAGTGGGAAGATATTGTTCAAAGGGTACAAACTTTTAATTATACGGTAAATAACTTTGGGGGATCAAAGGTAAAGCATGGAGATATAGTCAACGATACTATGCTATATTCTTGAAAGTTGCTGAGAGTGTAGATCTTTAATATTCTCAACACAAAAAAAAACAGTAATTATGCAAAGTGGAGAAAGTGTTAGCTAACACTATAGTGCTAATAATTTTGCAATATATAAGGGTACCAAATCAACACATTTTACCCCTAAACTTACATGACGTTTTATGTCAATTGTATCTCAGTAAAGTTGGGGGAGAAAGCAATTTCTTAGGGCCTGACCCAATGTGTCAGGCATGTATAAACAAAATATACTATCAACATGGTTCAGGTGAGGAACAAATTAGTTCATAGAGAGTCAGGAACTCGCCTGAGATCACAGGCTAGATACGGTAATGAGAAGACTAGGGTCCCATCAGAAGCCAGACTCCTGATCTAAGGCTCTCATCATATATCATGTGACTTCTACAAAAGGCCACCCTTTCAGATTCTTAGAGAGGAAAAAATGTGTTACACCACAAGGCTGCTTCAATTATCATCTCCATGTTAAAAATGTAGAAATGGAATTTCAGGGAGATTCACTAACTTGGCCAAAATCACAAATCAGGGAGCTGGGAATTTGAACATAGGGCCCTGACTTGGGGGCAAGACACCCTCAGCCTATGTGACGCCTTCAGTGTTCCCCTGCCACTATTTGCTTTTACTACTAACAGTTCCTGATTTTGTGGCTTTTTAAAAAATTTTTTTAATTTTGTAAACATTAAGAGAAACTAAATGCTCAAAATCTGTTTTCTCACTTAATGTATTTTTTGTAAGCCATTTCTTCTTACAAATACACAAGACAAAATACTTTTTTCACATCTATAGGCAGTGAAAACCATGAAGACAATTTGGAAAAGCTTAAAAGGCAAAAAGCACTAATACCAAAGCCATTGCCAGGTCCAGGTTTTGTGCCATTGTTATTTCATATCTAAATTATGAAGCTTTTCTGCAAATTGGGCCCATAGGAAAACTGCTGAGTCATTTTCAATTTGCACTGATTGTGCACAGGGGCAGCACCATAAAGTCTGAGGGAGTCAAACAGTTACTGTGTTGGGTTGGTTTTCTTTTTCAATTTATATCGCAGATTTGCAAAATTATCAAATTATATATGTGCCTCTGTAAAAGTGATGGATGTTTAAGCTCTCATATTTGATAGCTTCATCTTTCATCTTCTATCAGGTGAGGGACTGGCCATTCCAGAAGCTTCCATCATACAGTCCTATAATTCAGTAGATTCAGTAGCATCCTAAGTTTAAAATCACAAGCCTCATCCAAATGGGAGGTTCTTTAGATCCCACAGCGGCAGCAGCCGAAAGAGCAATAACCATGTCAGAGTCATGAGAATTATAGTAGTTCAGAGAATAACTTCCCAGACAGAGAAAAAATAAAATTACTCTCTACTTAGGTCTCCATTTTCTTTGCAAAGTACTTTTAAGGTTAATCTGTGCCAAGTGGGGCTAAAGCCAAACCTCTCCTTCACAGCTCACCTGGCCTTAGTTAAAATGTAGACACCGGGACACTGCCATGCCCGTAGTATGGTGCTGAGTGGTAATGAAGACGACCAGCAATTATTCTGTGAGGAGGGAGAGTTCACGCCAGAAGCAGAGGGGTTCAAGTTCAGCTGTGAGGCATGGCAGGGTTTTCTATTCTACTATGAACTATTGATTCCCCATTTAGTCATTTGTTTACAATCCACATGAGATAGCATTGATCTCAGCTCCAGTGCCAGAGCCTCCAGGCCTCTAGTACAAACACATTCATTGCCCCAGTAAAGCTGGAAAAACAAGCAGCCCTGGACAACCCCCCTGGACTCTCGGACTCCCAACTACCTGGGGGAGGAAATCCCAAGTTCAGTCACTACTTGGGAAGTCAGGAGATGGGGCGTTCATGTAGTGAGAAGATAAAGAGAGAGATCAGTGATTGAAACCAATTTCAGCAAATTATACATAACTTGGGCACGTGCTGAAAATAAACTGGTGTCACACATATCTGGTTATATCTGTTTCAATCCCATAGCAAGTTAATGAGGTGGATGCATATAAAATTTATGCACACATGTAAGTAAAACTCATTAGTAAAACAACATTAACATGGCAACCATATATAAAGGAAACCTTGAAATCTCTAAGCCATTGCTTACTCTGCCATAGTACCTTGGTGTGTGTTTTAGTTAGTGGTCTTGGTAATCACTTTAGGTTGAGTAAATAAAAATGAAAAGTATGGAACATCTACAATAGAGGTGATTTAATATTGCCATCCACTCAGTAATTTGAATGTTCCCCAAATCTAGGATATTTCCATTTTCATTCTTAAGTGAACTTGACTGTGCTTTGGCATTGATCTTGCTTCTTTCCCATAGACTCAATAAGGTTAGAGAAGAAAATGGTTACTTCCCAGCAGCCCTCCAGCCAGCACCTCCACAAATCCAGCACCCCCACAAATCTTGTGTTGTGTTAGGGTCACAGAAAACATGACAAATGCAAGCAATAAAGGAGAACAGGCAGAACAGCTAGCAGGCCGACCTAACCTGTACCTATGCGTAGGACTTCCATGTGTAAACACATTCTGATCTGATTGTGTGTGGACTGTATTAGTCTGGACACATTTTCTGCTGAGAATGTGAAGAAGCACTGCCAAAACATTATTACTTGGACATAACCAATGCCTTTTAGATCAAGTTATTTTTTTCCTTCGTATGCCATTTCTTTTCCCAAATGTAGAGTTGAACAGGTAATTTGTTTTGGCACAGTGGAAAACTGTGAAAATAAAAGAAGCCATTTTGCATTTTCTCTGCACTGAAATATTAGGTCTATTCTGCAGGAAATCAACTTTCCTGAGAGTAAAGAGTTCTGTTTTTCAGGGAGAGTGAAGTTTGCAGTAGGCAGATGTCAAAGCCATTTCTTAAGTGAGCTCCTTGCAGAAGTGGCTGGCTTCACATTAAGGCAGAGTCAGAGCTATGAGTGACTCACAGAACACTACAGTGAAAGAAATTTCTTGTGTGACTGGCTGGCCAAGGAAGACCCACCCATAAACATGACTGTCAGTGGAAGCTACCAGTGTCTTACTTTCTTACTGAAACAGAACAGGTTTGAATGCCAGGGGTTCGGGTTACCAGAGTCGTTTTAGCTATCAGATTTTAAAGGGTGAGTAGAAATAAAAACTGTGGTAACATATCCAAGTGCAATGCTATAGTAATTCCACTGACACACTAATTCTACATTTCTGTAATCCACAGCCTCAACTTCCATCCAAATGGAGCTACCCCAAACTATTTGCTATTTTTCTGTAGGCTCAGTAAAACTCAAGGAAGAAAAAGAAGTCTACTTCCCTGAAAATTTCCAGAAAGCAGGGTTATAGACCTTGAGATCACAAAGGTAGCCTTAGAGAAAGGAAACATAGACCAGGGACTGACAAAACCCTCCTCCATGATTTGACAGAATCCACCTCTGATCACGACATGCCTGCATTGCACTCGGGGCAGAGGGGGAAGGGACAAAGAGCCAGAAGTCACAGCACGGGTGGCAGTAATATTAGGAGTATCATCATCTTTACTTTGGGTTCTAGATATAAAAAGTGGTGATAAAACCTGATTTCTTGCTTTGCTCACGTGGATATTGCTGAGGCCAGAATGTGCTTTTGTGATAAATGTACTACAAAAAAAATAACAACTTGAATTATTAGAGTCACCCTAAGAAACAGACAGGTCATAAGCTCCTTGAGTAGCCCGTTCACTGACATGAGGGACCAAATTCCCTCCCTTTAACAGTTTAATATCCTTTTTATTACTGTGTTGAAACATCCTTTTAAATTCATTTCCACTCTGTGCCAAAAGTAGGAGATAAGGGGAAAGGCTGATATTTCTTCATACTTAATTGCATAGTAATTTTGCAGGCTTTTATAAAACTATTGAGTATTTTTTGTGTGTGTTCTTGTATATTTTGTTTTCAAGTCACATATTTATGGACATAAAAAAGGGACAATGGCAATTTTGTCCCTTTGGTGGTTTCAAGTGATTGGGAGTAGGAGGTGGAGCGGGAAGCATGGGACAGAGCTCATTTCCCCTGGCAGCACACAAACTGGAAACTTTCTCCCACCTGGGACTTGACAGGAAAAGCCAGAGGCAACCCCATTAAATCACGTGGCTGGACTGGAGGGACAGATGCCAGAACCCGTGACCTGGTGTTAGGGGGTGGGCCCCTGGTAGGCTGACTTCTGCATTCATTTTCATGACGCCCTCCTCTCAATGAAAATAGTTCCTGATGCACTTCCCAACTTCTAACGACGTGGCTCCTGTCATAGCAGGAAATCCGGGAAAGCCTACAGCCTCTCCAGATGAGCAGAATCCAATCTGCCTCTGTCGATGCATCTGATTCACGGCTCTGCTCACAATCACCTGACAAACCACTTAACCCCTCCATGCTCCAGTTTCTTTTGTGACCCAGAAACACAGCAATGTACAAGTCTACCTCATGGGATTGTTCTGAGCAGTAATTACACGCACACACACATGTAAGAAAGCACTTCAGCCTTATAAGATGCTCTGGCCATACTGGAAGGTAAAATCAGAATAACCAAATAAGCCTGCCGCTGTAGCGGGTCTGCTGTCCTCACAAGGCTGCTAGTATTAAACAGCATGGGCGAGCTGGTCTTCTCAGGACTCTACCCTCGGGCTCCGCTCCTGACTTTTGATTCTTTCTCCCGCAACATTCATCCTTAAAGCAATTTAAAGTGATGCACTCCCTTGCAGGTCTAAGGAGGAGGGGAAAAAGTCAAGGGATTTAATAAGTATAATTGAAAAAACAAATAACAGACAGGAGACATCCCTCAAATACTTGCTAATTCTATTCATGCAACTGTCAATTCAGCCTAAGATAACAATCACAAGAAATTCTCTGATTTAAGGCATTTGCCTAGTAATAGTCACACTTTTCTGGCTTTAGCCCACAAGCAAAGAACAGGAGGCTTTAAGGGAATGCCTATATCTTTGCCCGGAATGATTTATATGTGGCTTCTATACATTAAATTGTTGGGGTTATCTATGGACTACGGCAGGCAGAGTGTAGCCATAAACCTTCCAAGTAGCTGTGACTTCTTAAGCCCCTCTGCTAACAAATATTTTCTCAACTGTTTTCCTTGACTCACTGCCAATAAAATGGATGGAACGCTTTCAATTGTCTCTTTTTCTTTCTTGGTCATAGCCTCAGAACCCTAGTGCCGCTTTGATTCCCTTCAGCTGCAGCTATTGGTGGCTGGAATCAAGGGCCAGGCCCCAGAAAAGTTTCACAGAGGGGACATACGGAGGGCCAAATGGGACCCTCCGATTCACACTGTGTATCTCTGAGACGTGTGGTAAGTGTCTGAGGCCCTGGCAGCGCTGCAGCCAAGATGGTGCCCACACACCGCTCCCTGTGCTGAAAGCCCTGTTGCCTCCTCACACCAGTCGTGCTGCCGTGCATATCACTCCGGCCATTGCTCTCCTGGGGCCTATGCATTTTAATTGCATACGCTGTAATTAAGTTCGAGGGTTCAAAAGAAATGATTGTATGCATTGTGTTTCCAGGCCATTGTTTAGTATCTCTGCATCCTTTGACCCAAATAAAATTTTTTTAACTGGAGTTGTAAAATAGGTGGAGTCTTAGGGATTGTTTTTAAGCACTTTCCACTCGAACCGAAGGAAATACATTACCACCAGTGAGAAAGCAATAGTGGAGATACGGTTGCTACACAACTCTAAAGGGACCGCACTTACTCAGATCACAATGCAAACAGTGCCCCCTGGAGTTGTGCAGTGAAGAATTCCTTCAGGACCCCAGATATCCCTGGGGAAATCTTCCAAAAGGAAACATAACTCAAATAAATTAGAACTCAACTAAAATAGGCTCCGGTTCTTCTGCACGTAGGGTCTGACTTTTCTCACAGTAAACAAGGTTACATGAGCTCCTCTCTAGTGTCAGCGTCAGCTCTTAAACTCTCTAATTCTGAGTCAAGTCCAATGAATAAATAACAAGTAACAGAACTTGTGCAAATGGCTCTCTCTTTCAAGCAGCAACTTGTAACTAGTGTCCTAATAGTGAAAACAGGAAGAAATGCCACGTAATCTCCGGTTGTTTTAAAGGAAGCTTTAGGCAAGAATTTAAATCTCTGGACTGGCTAACTAGTTTAGTTTCTTTCACAACTAATGAAAACATTGCTTGAAAATGAAAGACAACATAGGATCATAGAGGAAAGGGAAGTTCCATTGAATCAATAGCGCCAGTATTTCAAAACTGAGTCTAGGGGCTTTGTTTTTCCCAAGCTGAAAACATATTCTTTGAGCTAAATAATGAAGTGTGCTTTAAATCAAAGACAAACTAAGCAACACCCTCAATTTGGGGCTGTGTTAGAGACATATATGTTTAGGAAATATGCTCCCTACAATGTTTTCTCAAACTATTTTTTGACTTTCACCAGCCAAATTCTTTATTGAGCTTTACATTCTGCCGTTTGATTTACAAACACAGTAACTATACTGAAGATAACTTTTTTTTTTTGACATTTCCCCTGCTGCTCTCTCCTTCCCTGGTCCAAGATTTTTGTACTGTATGGTGAATCTCCTGTATCCACATTGGCCTGTTGAAATGTGAGCCAAGCTTGGCTTCCTGATAGGAAACACCAGATTTATTATATACAAATAGACCTAGCAATCACTTTAAAGACTGTAATCCACGTGGCACAATGATCACTTATAAACCATGAGCTTTTGTTTTAGATATATAAACAGAAGAGTGATTCTTAAAATTGTGTGAGTTATCCCAATTTCAAACATTAGGCCCTGGACTGGCAATCTGACTCAGCCTGGGTATAGCCACACAGAACTGAGCTCAGTTAGTTACATGGCATTTTGTAATAGAAATTAACAAAAATCATGGCAGAAATTGAAACACATGTTACAGAACTGAAAACACGCAACACCTACAATACTCTATACCCGGGGACATCTGAGACAGAGGGGAAGACACAGAACTCTGACTTTACAAAGGGAGTAACAAATACTTTTTCCTAAAAAGGGACGATCATACATTGTTTCAGTGTCTGGGGCTTTCTATCCAAGGCCAAACTTCACCTTGGGAAGTTCTCCTGGGCATACCTATTTTTCCCAATACCTGTTATCGGTACATGGAAGATGTGTTGCTCCGACCTTTGTTCTCATCTATCCATCACTACATTGCACTCTAAGTCCCATGAGGACCCATTCTTTTTCACTTTGGAGTCCCAAGGGCAATTATATTGCAAGACACAAATATTGGATGAATTACTAAATAAATGATGAAAGGGTTCTTTTACTTGTCTCTCCTTCATTAAGTACCTGTGAATCACCTTAATAAGTAGCTGTCATCAGTCCTTCCTAGCATTTTTGCAGTGCTCCATTAACATGTATGTAAACTATAGCACAGTTTCAATTCAAGGTCAGCTTCTAGAATAAGAAAAAAGCTGAGATGGACTTAAATGAGTTCCTCAATCAGCAGTCCCTTCCATATTCCCCGTGATCACCATGAGGAGAGATCTTCACAGCCTTAGCTGCTTCCCAGTTCCGTGTACTGTTCAGCCAGCCAAGAGACCACCTCCCCTGCCAGAAGCCACTTAATCCATGTTGGGCAATTTGATACTCTCATGACGTCTAATTGACACTAAACTTTGTCCTTTTATCCCTTTTGTAGGAATATAGGTATAGGTATATGCATATGTATATCTTTACTTCTAGAACAAAAAGTTATTAGCATTGTTCTTATGATTCTAAAAAGGTATTTCACCTCCCCTGCCTCTACAGAGTTTTCTGAAAATATGTATCTGATCTCTCCACTTCAGGCTTAAAATATCCCCAGATGCCTTCAGCAAACAGTGCAGATTCACAATGTGACTTACCAAAAGCCTGATGATCTAGCCTCTGCTTGTTCTGGAAGCTCACGCCGTAGCACTTCTCTCAACAGTAACCCAGGAACCTCCACCACTCCCAAATAAATCGATAATACTGGACGTTTCCAAACATACATCCATTTTTCCCTGCCTCTCCCAACTCCACAAACTCATTTCTATCTGCCTGGCTGTCTGTCTGTCTCTCTCTTACACAGACACACATACGCACACACACTGTCCATCAGGCTAACCTCTATTCAACTTTTTAATTAACTCAGGAACCATTCTTCCAAAAAGACTTACACGTCTTCACCCATCACTCCCTCCAGTAACCTGGGTGAGTGGTCCTCTTAGATAAAACCTGTACTGCCTTAACTCTCTTGTCTTCTTGCCCTTTCCCCAGTGGTCTGTAAGTGTGGGAAGGCAGGGTCTGAGATTTAATGTCTTTAGATCCCTAGCAACCAAACTCATGCTTATTATTATAGTCAAAACTCAATAAAAAAATTAATGAAATAAACAAATAGACTCAATGCCTTTTAAAAAATTTCTTCATACTTCCTCTCAAAAGAGTCTGCAAGGATTTCTTATTGAACCTATTAAGTCAATGCATAAAACCAAACAAAGCAACCAGGGACAAGCAGATTTGCTTCCAAATGGGTTGGGACTGGACTGGCTTTGGCAGGCTTGCTGGGGATAAGATTTTGAACTGGCACTGAGTAAATATGTACCTCCTCATGCATGCTAATTACCTCGCCACCATCCCCCAAGCAGCTCTCTGATCTGGTCTGCTCTTTGGGGCATGTGTATTCTCACTGCTATTTTTCCTTGAGAGTACTATAGACAACGAGATGGTTTTATCATAGGTGGGCACAGGTAACCAGGTTCTTGGTGACTGTGGACAAAGAATTGAACCAAACACAGAGTTTATAGCAGAGAGAGAGAGAGAGAGCAGACTGATTAAGTGATAGAACACTCCACAGAACATGGGAAGCTTGCCAACTCCAAGCACAGATTGACCTCAGGGGCTGGAGGGATTCTATTCTTATAGGGCAGATGTTTCCTGGCTAGTTTTGGTGGGCTTTTATTGTGCATGTAGGAGAAGTTATATTACTATAAAACTACCTCGCATGTGGTCTCCCATAATTTTCCTTGGTTGGCCATTGGGGAAGGGGGTCTCACAATGCTAACTTATTATAATGCTATTATAATGAAGCAGGGTCATGTAGCATCTTCTGCACAGGTGCATTCATGATTCACCATGATTCAGCGCTTTTCCAGAAAGTGGAAACAATCAGTCTTAGAAAAGGGTCTCTGTCCTGTATCGACATCCTTTGTCTTAGCCCTGGGACACCTCTGGAGTTTGCTTCTTCCTGACTATCTCCTGCCTCAGTTTTACTCAGAACTAGATTGAGAGAAGACGCAAGGAACAAGGCGTGGAGCATACACCTCAAAGTCTGTGTGGCTATGATAGACGGTGTAAGAGCTGGGGAGACAGACTGAGCATTATTCGCTGACAACAGCTGAACAGCTCTTTATGAGCTCTTCATTTGCTCTCATACTTGGGAGCTGTTATCACTCTAGAAAATTATCACTTTAGTTAGACATACCCAGAGACAGCCTCCTACACCTGTAGGTGAATATAGTTGGCTTCTTGCATGAGTACACAGTGAGATGCTCAGCCTATTTTGTGTAAGGTAGATGAATACTATCATGTTACAAATGCCTCTGATTCACTCAATTCAACAAAAATGTGTCCAGCAAATAACTTGGTGGCTGCAGGTGCTGTGGGTGAGGACATACTCCAAATCCAAATGCAAACAGAGCCTTAGAGTTCATTGTCAGTATAATTTTAGTATCATTTAATATATACTAATTAATATTTATAATTTAGTATAACGGTATACTGTCCTTTAAGGACAGGTGTCCTAATAGAAGGTTTTCTCTACCTTCTCCCAAGTACATTTATAAAATAGCATAGTTTTTGCTACCTTGATTTTGCTAGTCTGCTCTGTCAGCTTTAAGTTGCGTTAAGAGCCAGATGTGGTTAAGTGAGTAAATACTGGGTCACTTCTGTCAAAATCTTCAGGTCCCAGTTAAATAAGAGAGGAATTAGCTGTCTGGCCTATTTGCAAAACTCACATTAGAGTTTCCATTGGGGAAAACCCCTCATAATTTCTAAACTGAGCACTTTTAAATTGGATATATAGATCTTCTTGGCATGGATGGATATCTGGCTTCATATCTAACAATGCTCGCTGCGATGCCTTCTCATAAAATTAGGCAACTGTATGATCAATTAAACATTTTCCCAGGCAGTGTGATGGTGCTCTCCTTGGATGCCACACTGTGTCTGATTTGTTTGGGGACTACTGTGCTTGACAAAGAATGATAACAAACGCTTGATAACTTTGCAAAGGAGATGGAAATCAACTCAGAGGAGCAGCAAAGCATAACCCACTTGGCAACCCAGAGACACTGTGTATTCCCTAAATGGGTTCTGCTCCATGGCAGAAAAGTTTATGAAATTATTTTGGTAGCCCTTAAGAAAACTTCATTCCTGTCTCCAAAATGTGCCACAATTAAAATGCAAATGCAAAATTAAGTGTTGTGATTAGTTCACTGTTAGTGAAGTTGTCACTGCTGGCTGAAATCTTTGTGTGTACCTTGTACCAATTAGCAAAGAAGATCAATGAGAATGAAAGGGACCTTTTAGTTCCATTACTGTCTGACTACTTATTATTCTGAATCATTACACCGAGGACATAAAATTTCAATACTTATTCTCAGACTTTGTTAGTGAATAACGAAGTTGTGCTGACCTTGCTCAGCAGCTAATCTAGGCTCAGGGTCCTGCTTTGTGTTCTGTATTCCCTTGATGTACTGCGGCCGTTCGATGCACGACCTGTAATTAGATTGCATAAACTTTTTACAGTTAATATTTTAACAAAAATACTATCTTCCCTAAAGCAGACTCTCTTCCTCAGAAATAAATTACAACTTTTAAGCATCGCTGATATTGGAAAATAAAATACATTACCAAATTTGATTAATCAGTTTAGAATTCACCTCTAAAAAGGTTTTTAAAAATAGAAACATTACTTTTAATCTCAGGTGTATTTTCTTAATGTTGCATAGGATTTATTTGTGCTTTTCATTTGCTAATTTCACCAAAAAAGCTTTAAAATATTAAATATATTAGCTAAAGAAATGAGGTGTAAAATTTAGAAACTATCATATTTACTTATCCTTCTCAAGAAAGCACCCTTGGAATTGAGTGTACATGGAAGTGCTGATACCTGTTTGGTGAGAAGCCCAGGTAAAGCAGTGGATAACCTAGTGTTTATTGAATGTTTATTCATTGAATAGAAGCTAGATTTGTTAAAGATACCACATAAGCGCTCTGTACTGGAAAACTTGGTTGAAAAAAATTTTAGAAAGAAGATAATACATTATACCATCAAAAACAATATTTAATTTTCACTGGGCATTTATCTCTTGAATCTTTGTGATAATCTGTGAGCGGAGCAGCCTGTTTCGTAACTGAGGACACTGAAATTCTAAGAAGTGAGAGGACTTCCCTGGCTGGTGTGGCTCAGCGGATTGAGTGCAGGCCTGCAAACCAAAGGGTCACCAGCTTGACTGCCAGTCAGAGCATATGCCTGGGCTGTGGGCCAGGTCCCCAATAGGAAGCACATGAGAGGCAACCACACACTGATGTTTCCCTCTCTTTCTCCCTCCCTTATCCTCTGTCTAAAAATAAATAAAATCTTTTTAAAAAATATTTTTAAATATCTCATGCACCCCATTACTGGGGACCTGGCCTGCAACCCAGACATGTGCCCTGACTGGGAACTGAACCAGCAACACTTTGCTTTACAGGCCTGTGCTCAATCCACTGAGCTACACCAGCCAGAGCTAAATAAAATCTTTAAAAAAAAAAAAAAAAAAAAAAAAAGAAGTGAGGGGACTCAAGCAAGGTCCTCCGGTAGCAAATTCTGAATCAAGATCCAGACCCAAGCAAGGTGGCTTCAGGGCCCCATGGGGACCCATGGTGTCTGAAGGTAAAATACTCCTTTCCCAGAAAAGATGGTTTCTCCCTGTGCATATTGGAAAGTTGGTGTCTTCAATTCACACATAACCAACATCTGCACTTGAGGGGGAGACATTTATTTCCAGAGTTTGATTTTTCAATGCTAATGAACGTTAAATTCTCACTAAGATTTACTTGAGAAAAATGCAGACCTCATGCGAATTAGAGGAATCCCGGGGAAATTAATTTGCTTCTGGAGCACTGTGTGGTAAACAGCAGACAGCTTTTATTCTAAAATGCTTTGCATCTGTAAACAATACATTAAAAGGCAAGGCGAGAGACTGGGGATGGATTTTTTTTCCAAGCTGACTTTTTTACTGAGGCTTAAGCACTTCCAGTGAATAAGTGGATACATTTCTGATTGATTTCATGATGATGTAACATATTCACAGCAGTGTCAGAGCATCCTGTCCTTCCCCAGATGGGTACTAGAGTGCCACCCAAGCCTTTCTTTAGACAACACTTAAGAAGAAGCCAACCCCCATCTATGTATTTTACTCCCTCTTACCCCCAAATGTCCTTAAATTTGTCTTTTCCATTTCTATCACTTGCCCCTCCCCTACTCCACTGCTCCCACCCCCGGAACACACTAGTTAGAAAATAATACTTGGAAGGGATATAGATCACAAGAGACCTGTACTTTAGCTACTAAAATTCAGGGCGTTTTATTTACAAAAACTTCAAAAATACCTGGCTCAGTGCAGCGGGGTACTGCGCAAGATGACACCCAGGCTGCGGTGGAGAGAGCAGCACACCCTCTGTTCTGTCATCCCCCGTCAAGGTCGTTTGGGTCCTTACGGAGTTTATCTTGGCGCCACCCCAATAGGAAGCCAAGCAGACACACCAGCCAGCCTGTCCCCGTTGGTGGCTCTGAGTGGCACGCAGCCGCCTCCCTGCCAGGCCGAACCACGCAGACCTACGCCCTTCCGCCCCTCGGAGAGCTGCTTATCCCATTCGCATTACAGCTGCCCGATCGCTCCATGTAGTCTCGATTCATTGATTTAGTGTGCTCCCCGGCACAGAATAGGAGCTCAAACAACATCTGTCAAAGAAATGTTTGAATAAGCTTGCAATTTATAATGAAAGATGAGCTTGGGAAGAATTTCCTGGGTAACACGTGGATAAAAAAGGCAGTGTGCACGGTGGTGAAGAACTTGAGCTTAGGAGTAGGACGGTCTTCATTTTACTCCCTGCTCTTGTCCGCACATCGGCAAGGGCACTGAGCCAGTCCCTCAACCCCCCAAACAAAGTGGGACAATTAGCTTGCACCATGCTCAGCTCTGTGCCTGACACCAAGCAAATACAAAATAATAGCACTTTTAATTTTTAATATTTTTGCGTGGTAAGCAGTTAATGCATTTATAATTATAATGTGGAGGTTTTAATGTGTCACTGAATCTGATACATTCTGGGCAAATTTTAGAATAGCATTAGAGTTCCGGGGAAATGTAAACACTGTTTATTCTTTATATTTTCCCCTCCTGAATTAAAAGTGTTGAATTTGAAATAATGGTAAGCAACCCCCAGAAGGGAAAACAGCTGCTAAAGGATTGCATAGTCATTTTGCTCAGGTGGAAGAGGTCGCGTTTCACGGGACAAGGTTGGTCGGCTCCCTGGGTAAACGTAATGCCAATGAGATTCTGCCTGGCGCTAATGGCTTCCCCTCAGTGTAGGTGGCTCTCACAGGGGGATTATTCACAGAGTCCATTCAGCTTGTTCTTAGGTGCAGTGTGGTTAAATTTTGGGAAACAAGCTGTGACCACTGGGGACGATTTACATCTGATTCATTTACACACAACCCACCAAGCTTCCAGGCAGCTTGGAAAATTGCATAAACACTTCCCAAACCAACCAGGATTGTGGTCCCCCTCTGCTGTCCAATACCAGCAGCCGGTATGCCTGTCTGGAGACCAGCACTGGCAATTACCTTCCTGTCTTCCACACTTGCCGCATCGGTGAGCAATCACTGGTGCTGACAATGGTCCTAGCACAGAGGTGGGAACAAAGTTGAAGTGACTGAAAACTTCTCCTGCTGCTACCTGGCTCCGATCGACCCTGACATCGTTCAGAAACACGCGTTTAATGCAAGATGCAGATGGCTGGTGTCAGAGCTGCCAGGGCTGACCGAGTCCCATTTTTAGCTAGTGTCCACCAGACAGGTGACAGGGGTGCCCTAGGCAAACGAACATCGCTGCAGGCACCAGTCAAAACAAGCTCCCCGCATCTTCGGTCCCTCAAGGGTGCCTCTCCTATGCCCTTTCCAATCTTTCAACCTCCGCACTCTCACTTCCCCACTCCAGGAATGGATGTATCCTAGGCGCGATTACCACTAATGGCTGTACAATTTTCATGCACTTTCATCCAAGACATACTTATATAAACCTTCCCATTACTGAAATGTCTGCACAATTTAGAAACAATGTGCCAACTGCAGGTTCATTCACTCAGCAAACATTTATTGCACACCCACCCCTCGTTAGGTTGTCATTGTATCACACCGATGCTTTTCCTTTGCAAGTTTCTGATAAATTCTCTTTATCAGAGAATTTAAAGAATTCTCTGGAATCTAAACTATACTCATAAAAGGACTTGCACCTCAAAGAATGTCATGCTCAGTGTGCACTGGTCTTTCTGGCAGATATTCATTAGCAACAGCAACCTCCTGACAGCAGCTCTTTTAGGTTGATAGGAAAAGTCGCCTTCCAAATTAGAATTCCCGAGACACCCCCCCCATTCAAATACACTCCCCTACCTTGACCTCCAGAATTCCTAAAAAGCTTGAATTGGGATGATTTCATTCAGATGTGTGCAAACAGAACTTTCAACCTAGTCAGACGTGTATTCATTCTTGAGGCCTCACAGTTCTCTGGGGAGGGTTCGACTTTAAATGCGTTTGGTTTAACTACATTAAACCTACGGTAGCAGTAATTTCTTATGGATGCGGTTCAACTTAAATAGTAAGTACAAAGGAAAAGCAAATTCTGTTTCACAACTTTAAAAACGTGAATCAAGCTAACCTAGTTAATATCTTCAGGCCGATCCCTTCCCATTTTATAAACAGGGTTTTTTGAAGATTGTTAGCAAATATACTAGTCCACAAAAAATATTCGTCCTACCCAGAGCACTTTTCAGAAATGCAAACTTGCCCCCAGAAAATTTATAGATTAGTTATCCTCTAGCTGAATATGCTGACCAAAGAAAGCAAGAGAAATAAAAGACAGAGAGGAAAATGTAAATGGTTGCCAAGGTCTTTCAGTTTAATTGAATAAACAAGGGAATTCTAAATGGTGTCCTACGTGCCCTCTCAAAGCCAGACCTGTCTGGCCGATTCTAAGGTGCTAAGTGGTTCCTACAGGGCACTAAGAAGTCCTGGCTTTTGGCCAGATCTGCCACATGGCTTCACTTTCCCTGTGCTGCTGGGTAAGGGGGGAAATCTGAAGTCTTTACCATGTGCCCAGAAGTGTGATTATTTGCCAATATCGTGGTGGTGGAACTGAGAAGTATATACCATGGTGCTCTGCAAATTCCAGGGTTAATTTCTCACTTGCTATTTTAATTGGCAATCCTGCAACCCTATGAAGATAAAAATACAGGTATAATCTGGCTACCCCACCTGAAAGTGAGGATTTAAGACGTAGAAAATTCAAACAGCCAAAAGAACACCGAAACCAAACTAGAGCACCTGGCTTGTGATTCCAAGGCCTTTGTTTTGTGCTTGTCAAAAGGGACAAGGAGACTCTAGGCCTGGACAACCAAAGTCTACAATTCAAAATAATCTGGCACATGTATTGTACAGGCATAAAAGTATAGCTCAGAATCGCCGAGCCATTTTCTAGCCAGAATCCAAGGCTGTGAGAAAATTTGATATGTAAAGTCTCAAGAAGATGGGAGTTGGCTACTGGCAAGCAGCCATTTAGAGCTACTGACCCAAAATGGCCAACATAGCCCCCTCTGTGACTTGGAAGTTCCTTAAGCCTGGTAGTCTTCCAGAAACTCCCCATCCAGCTGGCCCAGGACATTCCAGCGTAAAGCTGATGTACTTGATACTTCCTGGTACTGCACTCCATCTTCACGGTGGAATGAAGAATCTCAAGCCAAGACTTGGTAACCAAACAGGCGCTGGAATAATGGTGCATGGTGCGTGAGATTTGGAATTGACCTTGGGCAATTCTCTTAAACTCTCTGAGTTCCATTTTTTTTTAATCTGTACTGGGGGACACTACTATCTTTTCAAATTTGCAGATTACAAAAGGTAAATGGATTAGTCTATTATATTCTGCTATGGCTCAGGTACTATCCTCAATGCCCTTTAGAAACCCTGTGAGGTGACTATTATAGAGAAAACTACCACATAGAGGATTTAAGTAATTGGCCAAGGATATAAAGCTAGTAAGTAGTAAAAACGAGATCTGAACCCAGGCTCCCAAGGTCATCACTATGCTGTTTCCCAATTGTCCTGAATTTTCACGTACTGCATATCACTTAAATTGCAAAGTCTTTTATGTTGGTTCATTTGGAGAGCAGGGCCTAAAATGCCCAGTCTCCAGGAATCGATTGCTAACTGCTTCTTCTAATAATTATAGGATAAGTGCTATGGAGAGTCCATGATGCTATAGAACTTGGACTATGTTACTTTTTCACTTTTCTATTTCATGATTCCTCAAAGTCATTCTGAAAAGTTGAATTTGAAATAGTTAGAAAGGTTTTTGCAGAGATTAGTTCAATGGAAGAAGAGTCTACTGGGTACTATAACAGCAGTGGTGTGCACTGTACCCGTGTACGCTCACACCGTGAGAGCCACTGCCACTAACTGCTCACCTCTAAGTGACCTCGCTGCCGGCACACCGCTGGGCCATCCCAGCCAAGTTGTTGCAAAGAATACAGAATGGTCCATGGCAGCTGCCACTTGGGTTAATGAGATGAATTGTTTTTAACCAAGTGTCTCAGTAGCACGAGATCACTGTTTTAAGTAAGTCATCATTTTATTCAAGACACAAAAGGTATCTGTGACACTAACTCTAAAAAATACATAGCGTCTTAACAGGAAACCCAGTGTTTTGTAAAACCCGTGGTCTTTCTGAGGTTTCAGAGCTGACAGAAACCTAAGGAAAGACATTGATGTCTCTCCTGAAAATAAATTTTTCTCTGTGTTAATTTTATAAAGTGTTTTATTGATTTCGATCAAATTGAAAATATGATTTAAAAACACTTTCCTGATGGGACTAACAAGGAAATCAAAACATTCTATAAAACATTCACAATGACCATGTTCCAAGAATCTAACCACAGAGACAACCGTGATAACCCACTGGTCGCCACTCGACTCTAGGGAATGCCTGGGGGTCCTTACTCCCATGCCCTAAAGGGAAAAAAATCCATGAAATCATTTAATATTTCAGCATCGACTGATTTGATTTTTTATGCTGGATCTAACAAAAATAACTATGGGATATTCACCAAAAAATAACTTATTTCCTTCCTGAAAGGCTGTATTCTATCCACTTTCCTGTTACCTCCATCTGTATCTCTGCTCATTAACACAGTCCTGCGTTTGACTTGCACCCCCGTGCTACAGCATAAATATTAGCATGCTTGGGTTTGAGTGGGGGCAGTAATTTGTATGAACAAGGGGGGTAACAACCCCAGCACAGATCTAGGAAATTAACTGCCCCTAAATCTGTCTAGTGAGCTGAGCCTGAAAGATTTCTGCTTCCTCCTCAGGTTGAATCTTTGATTTCCTCTGATGCTTAAGCCCATTTACTAAGCAGTGAGAAAGAATTGCTATGGCATTTGGCACAAAGCTGCCAAGACATACAAAACTTCAGTTTGATTACCATATGTTCATTGTGTTAATTTTCTTTCAGCCAAATGCTCCCTAGATCTTGTTTGCTGTCTCTTTTAGCTTCTGCTGGATTCTCCCGAATTCTAATGTTTTTCTTCCTCGCTCAATAATGCTCTAGTGGGGAGCATGCAGAAGCTCTGTTTTGTTCTCGAAATGGCCACGGCAGGAGTAATATTGCACTTCTATGTGGCAGTTGTCCTCATTGCCAGTGGCTGTTAGTTTCGTAAAAATGAAGTGTAATGTCCACAGGCAGGCCAAGTAATTATTGCAAATATCAGATTTTTAACAACAGAAAATTGCGTGCATTGTTCATGAACCTTTTCATATGATCTCTGCTACAATGTGTGCATATTTGAAATCTGTGCCATTCTGCCATCCCTGAAGTTCCACTTTTAACAAACATCATTTTTAGCAAACGCCGAGAACACTGAGTGCCACAAACATGCAAGTGTTGGCACTGCTGTCATGTTTGTGTGATTCTACACCCAAACCAAGTGTCACAGGGGGAATCCCAAGGAGGATGGCAATTTCATACCAGAGGCAACCCTACTTTCACAAGTTCTCCTGGACACGTGCCACATCATTTACTGAACTTCTACACACTGTGCTAAGTGTCTTTGTGGTCGCCAAAGTCCAGCATGAAAATGGGCTTGTGCATAAACTCTCTTCTGCCAGATTCCATAACAGAGATACAGGGCACAGTGCAGGCAAGGTCCTAAGGGGAGGACAGTGAGTGCCAAGGGGTGACATTTTGTGAATCAGGTTCTGAAGCTCCCCTCGAATACTGCCATATATCTGGCAATGAGCAGAGGGCTTGAGTAAATTCTAAGAAAACAAATAGAACACTTGGGATTATATCCAAATTTTTTAGTTTACACCCTCAAAACCTTTGAATCAATCATAGAACTAAAGCAAGGATATTTAGAAGCCACAGTAGAACAGAACAGATAGGTATAGATGTACACAGCCTGCTATGGGCTGGGAAACATTTTGCATATACAAGGCTGGGGCAGTCAACTTTGCTAGGGCTGAAAGCATAAGGAATATTCAAACACTGTCCACCAAGTGCACTGTGATTGTTAACATCTGTGTTTCTAGTGCTCATTAAAAATAAATGCCCCAGTTTATTTTTTTAATGATAAATACTGGCCTCAACAAAAGGTACTAGGGTGTATATATAAGAGATGGAGAAGCACTTGCTGAAAACCATCACAGAGCAAAATGCAGCAAAATTCTATCTAGGTTTCTTCTCTAGTAACAGGACTCAATCATTAAAGTGGTCTAGGTGCATTCATGCACCAGAAAGTACAGGGATTCCATGGGAAGCAGTAAGTGAAAGCTCCTTCTCCAAACCCCTGGGTTTCAGTGGAAAACAGTCTTGCCAAGGCCTCATTAGATCTCAGCTTAATATGACCATTCTCCCATACTAATAGTTGGAAGCCAATCGTTTTCCTGGAAAAGTGCACTGCATAGTATACAGTAGGCACTGAGCAGAGCTTGTTGGGTAAATCCATAAACACATGACTTTTCTTTTCTGTGTGCATGAGTTTTTATTCCTTCTGCCAGCTTTTCCCCTTGATTTAGGTTTCACACGGAGTTGCACCCATTAATGTAAATCTTGCTTTCTTCACCTGTCTTCTCAATTTCGAGGCAATGCTGATGCAATTCTAGGGTTGTCATTAAATCTACAAAAATCTTATGATTCATGGCTGTTTTCTTGTCTGGGGATCTTCACCAGTAGTACCACTAGCAGAACAATTAGTCACTCATACTACCCAGAACTCACGTTTGTTCTGAGCCACGTGACTACCTGCCTCTCCTCGTGTCACGGGTGTTCCGTAACAGCTTGACAACACAAGGGGTACAATTTACAGCTTCCAACGTTGGCACAATTTAAAAATATATGCCAATATTCTCTAGGATCTGCGTGAGCATTTTTTTTAAAAAACTGCATGTTCACAGAGATAATGTACTTTTGATTTCTGAAAAATGAGCAGTACAAGCCAAGACTTACAATTTATAAATAAATTCCCATGTTTTCGCTGTAGGATATAAACACTTAAAAAATGCTGCCTGCAAAATCACATCCATTGGATTCACAGATCCAATGGATGATGATACTGTTCTAAGAACATTCAGAATTCTTTATTTATTTTTTTTTTTTAGTACACAAAGCAGCTAAGGGTAGACCACAAACCCTCTGGTCAAATCCAACCAAGTTGTTCACTCAGACAATTTTTCAAGTGGCCATCGTGATAAGTATTTTAACCTTCAGTGTTGAGGCTTGTTAGTCTTCTATATTTGCATCAAATCCTTACCCCTCCAGAGATTCTTTTTAAGAGCACTAATAACAGCATTAGTGATCAATATGCAGTTTGAAATTCTTTTCAGATCCATTGGGAAATTCTGCTTATATCTAAACTTACCCATCTGCTGCAGAATTATCTACAAATTGACTCAAGATTACAGCTTCTGCAACAAATCACCACAAGCTTACTGGCTTAAAACAACACAGATGTATTCTTTTAGAGTTCTGCAGGCCAGCAGTCTAAGATGCAGGAGTAGGCTGGGCTGCTACATTCCTTCAAGGGACTTCAGGGAAGATTCAATATCCTTTCATTTCCGAGCTTCTGAAGGCCACTGGAATTGCTTGGTTTCTGACCCCTTCCCCTCATCACTCCAATCTCTTGCTTTCTTCATCACATTTCCTACCACTGCCTCTTATCCTCCTCCCTCCCTCTTAGAAAGAACTCTTGTGATCAAAGAACTGGAAAGAACTGGACTCCCTGGATAATCCACGATAACCTCCCCATCTCATTCTCTTTCACTTAATCACATGTGCGCATTCTCTCTGACCACTCAAGGTTAACATATTCACTGGCTCCAGGGACTAGGATATAAACAGCTTAGGGATGCCATAGGCAGCATACAGCAGGTAGGTATACCTAAGAGAACACAAAAATAGCAGCTCCATTTATTTAGGACAGTATTTCCCTCGAAACCAATGAAGAATCATAGAGGAAAGTAGGCAATCAGGAGAACATTGTTATGCAACTGCAAACAGACTGTGTTAAGAAGTTGGCCTAATTGTATAGTTACAAAAATTGAGATCTGAGTAGAATTATCTTCCTTCTCAATTCCTAAGCATACCATCCTCGATGCCTTTATTACTGCCCTACCTTGATGCCTCTGCTAAGTACGGCTCAGAGACAAACACTGAGCTGCAGCAAAGACTTGACTTACTAACATCTTGCATGGTCACTCTACAAACTTCCTAATGCAGAGAGGAGACAAACTCAGAGGTGTTTAAAAAGTGCCTAGCTCAGTGTTTGGAACCAACTTTCTGGCTTGGAAGATTTTGGCTTGGAAATCTGCATATGAAATGCAAATGCTGCACAAATCCTCTTTATTGCTCAAATGCTCCAGAAAGTACAATCCCTAGTGCTGTGCAGTGCCATTTGGAATGAAAACGAGCATCATATGAAAACTTGGGTGTATGTAAAGGTCAGTGGAATTTCAACCAGATGCTTTGCTTCCCCACCACGGTGTTGGCAGTAGGAGTGGCTTATAAATTTCACCTTGGGGAAATAAGTGTAAATATTTTTAATAACATTTTCCATTTCAACCTTGGCTCTTTAAAGTTCAAAATACAGTCTCACATTCATCTTTTTGCTAATGTATTCAACCAACATTTATAACATAGTAAAATAGTTTTAAATGTCTGAAATTGAACTCATCAATCCCCACCCTCCATATACCATCACCAGTCCCTCCCTCCACCCCGGACCCTTCCCTCTCTGTCCATCTCAGTGAGTAGCCCAGCTGTGTCGCCTCAGCCAGCAACCAGGGACAAGCTATGGGCTTCTTCCTCTGCCGCATCCCTACCTCCAATGTCATGGCCATGAATGAAATGAGAATTTTCCTGTGCAGACTCACATCCCTCACATAGACAGCCATAATGGTGTTGCCACTCATACCCTTGACTCTCATTTTGCACAGCTCTGTTTATAGTCTTCCACACTCTAGACAGAGTGAGACTTCAGGAATGATAATAGCATGTCACTTCCCTACTTTAAACTTTTCAGTGGCTCCTCATTTTAGGTTAAAATCCAAACATCTAATTTGGGTACAAAAGGCCTTTCACCATCTTCTGCTAGCCCTCTCTCCGGCACCATCTACCCCATTCCTGAAACCTGTGATTCAGCTATCGAACCTCCCCTTTGCGTCCAGCATCACAAGAAAAATCACCCAGACAGCTCCTGCCATTTAAGATTTTACAATATCTTAGAATGGATAAAACTGTGTGTGTGTGCATGTATGTCTATATGTATATGTACTTATGTGTGTATACACATATATATGTTTTACATATATATATGTAAAACACACACGCACACAGAAATGGTGTCCTAAGGGAGGAAAAAGTGCTTTGAGTTTTGAAAGTTAAAGAAAGAACATTGGGGGAGATCAGTGTAGGATTCATAACATAACTTCAAGTATAAATTTTACAAATGGTTATAAAGAAAATAAAGGGCATTTTGGAAAATAAAGAACATCACTTAGATTTTATAAATCTCATTCCCACTGAGAGAACTGAGAAGCTGTAGGTTTCATAAGGAAGCTGCCTGGATGGTCAGTTTCTTTTCCTGAAGCAGCCCAGACACCTGTTGGATGGGTGACCGGGGAAAGGAAAAGAATAGTGAATATTTTAGATGGGTTACTTGTAAAACATAAACAAAGAGACTGTGCAGTGGGGAGGAACAGTTCTTTTTTTGGACAAGTAGCCACTGTTGCTGGCAGTGTAATATTTCTCTTTTCTTTTCATGACTATGATTGACCCCCATTTCTTCCCAAGCTATCAGTTCTCGTTGATTTTCATTGACTTCCCTTTTCAACCCAGACCCTGTGGTTCATTAATTTACCCTCTTTCTCTCCAATCCCACTTGTGTAGCAAAACCCCAAACCTACATCAATCTGAGTGTCTGCCTCCTCCAATACCAGCCTTAGGCTGTCAGAAACATCTACACGAATAGTCAGCTGCACACGACGGTAAACTCCGGGGCTTCTCTCCCAGCAGCGCTTTCTGCCACCCACTCCAACCGCAAGCACTGGCTTCTCTTCCATGTGCACTGACCCCGCCCCTCTCAGGAGCTCATTTTAGTCCTTCACAGCAAAATGACATGGCATCATTGTTAACCCCCGTCCCTGCCAACATCAAGAAACGTGTGTGTTATGTTTGTGTCTTATCTTTGTATGGCAAGGGCATTTTTCTTTCTTGTTAAAAGGCGGACTCCAGCGTAGTAAATCTGGGTGGGGCACAGCACTGCTCATTTCCAACCAGCTCCGTGGCGATGCCAAGGCTGCTGGCCCTGAGATCCTGGCACTTTCAGTCATGAAGTGCCATGGGAAGATCCTAGAACTCGTGCAGTGTACAAATACCCAGAACTCTCTCTTCTCCAAACCTGCAAAATCCTTCCTTTACCACCAGTTCTGTCCTCTTAGCAAATAGATAGCAAATCTCTCTGGTCTTAAAAAGGAGAATAAGGGCCTCAGAAATTCAAGGACTACATTCTAGCCCAGGAATCATTCTCGTCATTTAGCACCAGAGCTCATCTTCTCTTCAAAACAAGGCTTCTTTTCTTTCTTTTTTTATTTTTCGAACACAGTTTACATTCAATATTATTTTGTATCGGTTTCAGATGTACATATACTGGCTAAATAGTCATGTACTTTACAAAGTGCATTCCCGATATTTCCAGTACCCACCTGGCACTGCACATAATTATAGTGTTACTAAGCATATGCCCTATGCTGCACTTTACGTCCCTGGGACTATTTTGTACTTCTGCATCCCTTCACCTTTCTCACCCAGTCCCCCAACCTCCCTCTCCTCCAGCAACCATCGGTGTGTTCTCTGTATCAGTGAGTCTAAAACAAGGTTTCTTGAATGTGTAGCTTGCATTTTTCTTTCCACACATCACTTGAAGCCCACTGAAGTCAAGCTTCATCCCCACCATGACAAGAAAGTTGCTTTTGCCTTTTGTCTGCTGGATACTAAATTCAATGGATGTGTCCAACTGTTTATTCCGTGTCCTGCAGCATTTGACTCCTTGCTGAAACCTTCTCCATTGACTTCTGCCACAACTTACTCCTGTCTCCACATCCCACTTATTTACAACCACCTTTTCAGGGGGCCATTCCCCTACTCATGATTTAAATGTTAGTTCCTTAGGGGTCCGTCAACAGTAACCTTCCCATTATTTATTTTCTCTTTTCCTAGGAAGCCACTTTCATGGATTCAATAACCATCTATACCCAGAAGACTTCTAAATTGATGCTTCCTGTGCAGATATCTCCCTTGAGGTCTCAACTGTTCTAACGACTTAGTTTAAGCTTTCCACTGGTTACAAGCCAAAGACATTTAAAACTCACTGTGGACCTTTCCCTAAACTCGCCTATCCTGTATTTCTCCTCTCCGTGAAAGAAACTACCCACTACCCATTAAAAAGGCAAGAAATACAGACATCATTTTATTTCCTCCCTCTTTCCATACCACTTATATCAACTCTCTACTCCCTTTCACATCTCCCCAGCTTGTCCCCTCCTCTTCACTCTTACTGCCACTATTTCTATGTGGGCCTTTCCCGTTTATTTTCTGGAGCAATTACTGTTCTTACTCCCTTCAGGCTGGGGGACTTCCCACCCCACACAGAAGCAGTAGTGATCTAGCTAAAGCACAAATATGATTGTACCACTCCCATTGTTTAAAGGCCTTTAATCCCCCCCCAAAAAATACTGTAACAGTCGAGTCTATTCTATTTAATGTAACTGACAAGGTCTTTTAGAACCTGGCCGCTGCCCCTCCTCCACTTCCAGCTTCAGCTCCCTATAGTCCTCCTGGGACCCTAAGGTTCAGCCACATAAAATTCCTTATATTTTTCCGATAGGTCATAACATCTCCTTTGCTCATGCCACAAACTTTCCATGTGCCACTATCACCAAAATTGTTCCTGTTCACCCCACAAGATCTACTCGGCCTTCATTGTGTTCCACCAAGATTTCCTCCTCTCAGTCTTGATCAGATCACCTCCTACCTTCTCCTGTCAAATCTGTTTCTAACTTTGGACTTGCCTCTTTCTGCCAGAGGATAAACCCATTGAGAGCTGAAAATATGTCTTGTTATCATGGTATTCCTAATGATTTGCACAGTCTCTGGTATACAGAGAAGGTCTTCGATAAATGCTTTAAAATAAATGAAGAGATAAGTTATGCTTAATAATTGACATCTGTCCACTGGTAATTCCTGGGAAGGCAACAGATTTAGGAATATCTTTGAGATAAGAGCGGCAGTATTTGCACCTGAGATGAATTACCCTGATCTCCCTTTTCTCCACCCTGCCTACCTCTAGGTGCTTCCTCTAATTTTAAGGAAAAATCACTTGCCATAGGCAAGAATAAACTCCAGCTTTCCAGACTCCCATGGGACTAGGCCCTAGTCTATAATTGTACTTTATTTACTTGCCTGTTACTGCATAAAACTATTTTCCTATTTTCAGAGATCTCAATGTCATATTTTCACCATATAAAACTTCCATCTGAATGACCATATAAAATGTATTCCCAGAAACAAAATAGCACCTCTGAGTGTCTCAGCACATCAGCAATGCAGAAAGTTCCTTTTAAAGTTCAGTTTTGGAGGTTGTTTATTCTACAGCAATTCAAGCTTGGGACAAACCAATTGTTTTTCTGGTTTAAATGGCATCAAGGACCTCAAGGAAAAGAACATAAACAGTTGGCAAATTTACAGCCTTTAAGTAAAATTGCCTTAACTTGAGGGGATTCCCTTAATATCACTTGTTATAATTTTTTTTCTCATTTTAGAACTCTCCCATTTCATAAGAATTCAGAACATGAGGTGTCACATACAGGATCTGCCCCCAGCTAAAGTGAAAATATACACACACACACACACTCCACAACATTTTTTTTAAAGTAAATTTCTTATGTATTAGATACCACAACCAAAGGACAGAATAGGAGCTAGAATGAGAGAATTTAGATAATATTAATTATGTTTCATCAACACTTTAATTCTGTCAATAAAACCAGCATATGGTAGTCTTAGGCCAGGAATTCATACCAGGAGGACTTCCGGTAAATAAAAAATCTTCTAGTGATTTCCATACTCAAGGACTTCACTTCCCTTGTTCTCCCGTTTACCTCCTCAGTCTACAGTTTCAACAACTCTCTTGTTAATATCTCTCATCCTTTTCTCCTTTCACGCCAAACCTGCCAAAACCCCAAAGCTAATACTTGCAAAGCGTATACCATATGCTAACTGTTCTCAGAACCGTCTTGTGTATTAACTCCATTAGTAATCCCAACAATCATGTTGGGTGGGTACTCATTGTTCCTGGTTTACATGCGAGGAACTGGAGATAGAGAAAATAAGTGACTTGCCTGAGGTCACACTGCTATTAAGTGATGACTTCCTTGGCACTCATAATATTGCTGAAGTCCAATGGGAAGGATCACACGTGCAATCAAATTGGTACCGCCACAAACTATAGTCACCATCCTCACCTAGATCTTCACCCTGTTCAACAATTTTATTGTTCCCCCAGTCATCTGTTTTTTTCATTCTCTTGAACAACGTCATCTTCTCCCTTCACTCTCAGCCTATTAGTGCCCCTTCTTCTTCCCAGAGATACTAGAATTACCAGACAAAAACCCCTTTAGCTTCCTATTGCCTGTTACAATGGATAAAGTTCCCCACCTTCTCTCTCAGAACACGGATTTCCATTCTGTTTTGCTTTCTCAGGGACTCTATTCTCTCCTTGTTCCTCCCCACCTGCCTTTTTATAATCACCCTCTCTTTCCACCATTCTTTCCCACCAGCACTTAGACATATTAATCTCTCTCCCATCCTAAATTTCCTCCCTCAGCCCTGGTTTGTACAGCTACCAACTGGGCTTTCTTCATGTCTACATCCTCTTACTACCCACCCATTCTTCCACCTTCTTTAACCTCGCTCTTGTGAGTCATCAGTAAACTTATCTCAGCCCATACCTCATAAGCCATTTCAGCTTCAATGGACATTGCTTCGATTGCTCCTACCCAAAATGTTTCCTTTGCTTGGCTTCTCAGATACCATGCACTGCTGTTTTTCCTCCTTCCTCTTTAGGGACGTCCTTTTAGTCTCCTTAGTTGGCGCCAACTCTGCTGCCTGCTGTTCTAGGCCCTCTTTCTTCCTGCACTACACCAAATGCTCAGGGCAACCTCATCCACTCTGCCGGCTTCGGTCACCATTCATTTGGCAGGTACTCCCAACTCTTTCTCTTCACTCAGTCAATTCTGTTCCTCTGTTCAACTCCACTTAGATAACTCATGGTTGCACAAATCCAACATTTCTAACATCAGTCTCAGACTCTTTTCCCCAAATCTTGCTGCATTATCAAGTGTCCTGTACACTTGCTCAAATCAGAAACTTGATGGGCATCTTCTTATTCCATGCTTCCTGTCTACCACCAAATCACACTGATTCTATCTCCTAAATAGTGCTCACATCCATGCACTTCCCATTATTCCCGTGGCCGCCACCCTAGACTAGCCCACCATTTTCTTTGCCTGGACTAAGGCAAAAATCGATTGAATTGGTCAGCTTCATACAACACAGCCCTTACCTGTGAGACAACTCATTATCTACAGTAAAGCCTGTGTAATCTGTTTAAAAAGTGAATCTGGTGATGTCATGATTTCATTTGCTCTTTAAATGGAATCCAAAATCCCAAATACATTCCTTAAAGATTTTATTTATTTTTTAGAGAAAGGGGAAAGGAAGGAGAAAGAGAGGGAGAGAAACATCAGTGTGCAAGAGAAACATCAAAGTGTAAGAGAAACATCGATCGGTTGTTGCTTCTGAGAATCAAACCAGCGACCTTTTGGTTCACAGGCCAGTGCTCAGCCCACTGATCCACACCAGCCATGACCCAAATTGAGTTTTAACAAAGCACCAAGCACTAGCTTCTACTTATATCCACATAACTTTTATTTTGGTCCCCCTTCCACTGGCTCTCTACTCTGTAGTATCTCAAATGCTGCCCTACACCCCAAGCTTTTATTTCATGTAGGAGCAGGCTTCTTTGCGCCCTCCCTCCCATTATCACCCATCACTTTCTCAAGGTGACCTTCTGGGACTACAAATCTAGATTAAGTCACCTTAATATGTGTGTAATTTATCTTATTTTTCATAAATTTCATCCCATTATTTATATTTGATATTGACTTTTGCCATATCCACACAGGAAGAGAATGTGATATTCTGGTCAACATTATATTTGTAGATGAAAAATATTTCTAAACCAGATTTATTACACAGTTTGTGGACTATTTTTACTAACTTTGTCATCATTTCTATGTCATAGTTGTTAGCTATCTATAGTCATTGTTAGATAGACATTAAAGAAAACATCATTTTGTTACTTAATTTACCCATGGCATGTCTAATAATACAGGGTGAGGCAAAAATAGGTTTATACTTTTGAGTATGTGAAACACAGAGTTCATTCTTATATGATTACTTATTCATTATTGTGTGTTTTTTCATATGAACAACTACAAACCTACTTTTGCCCCACCCTGTACATTACTATGAAAATCCTGGAAATGTCAGTAAGGTGGCTCTGGTCATATGTTCCAAAAATAAAATAAAATGTTCCAATAATAAAACAATAAAATAATTTTCCCATCGTCTTTTTTTCCCAGTTGCAAAACATTTTGTGTCTTTGAGTACAGAGAATAAAATTAGAAAGCTTTCTGGTTCATCTCCATTATGAAACGTGTCCTGTGTGTGGTGGTGGGCATACCTCACACCCCAGGCCCCCCGCCCCCAGGGGGCATGTCAATTTTATTCCAGTGTGTTCAATCAAGCATATTATTTTAAGGAAATAAAATAGGTAATTTTTCAATCCATAATAGACAGTTTTCAAAAAGGATACTAAATTAGTTTCAGAAGTAGAAAACTTGTTGCTTAAAATCATTTTATTTTTCATATGAAATGTAGATAAAACTGTGCAATCTTTTCTAACTGGAATCTATCCAAAATGTAAATGTATACTCTTTTCTTTCCAGTGACAACCAACTTGTTTTTGGAAAGTGAGGTCATAAAAGCATCCAAAATGGTTCCAAATGCCAACCTTCACACATGACTCTTTGATTCTCAAAGCTGTCATGTAAGTAAAATCACACTTATCAAAGAAACACAATGACAGCTCAGAGCTTGATACTGAAACTGGAAAGTTATTGAACCATTTAATCACCATTTACTAGCTCAGAATTTCTCCTCAGGAATGACCCATTGCTAAAAGCCTATGTTCTTGTAGCACGCTAAATTCATTGCCTTTTAGGATAAGCTCACTGTAGTTTGAGGAGTCTTCCAAAACTCAGACTATATTATCTTCCTAGTTTCCAATGATATGGTTTTTATCCAAGTTGCCTTATTCTAAAGCAGGGGTTCTTCTATCTTAGCCTATGTCAGGATCAACTGAATGTTTGTTAAACCAGATTGCTGGGCTCATACCCAGAGTTTCTGATTCAGTAGGTGTTTGATGGGAATGAAGAATTTGCATGTCACAGATGTTCCCACTGAGGCTGATAATGTTGATCAAGGGCCTACACTCCACAAATCTTTATCCTAAAGACATTCCCTTTTAACAGCACTTAGTATTTCTTCCTGCCAAATTATGTAAAACTTAGTTTCCGCTTGGTCCCTCCAAATGCTTCTTTATTCTTTCATTAATTCCTCTAGGCCAGCGCTGTCTGATAGAAATATCATGTGAGCCATGATAATTTCTACATTTTATAAAATATAATTTTCTAAATTAGCCCCATTAAATAAGTAAAAAGGAAAGAGATGAAATTAATTTTAAGAATATACTGGATTTCCCCCTACCTATTAAAAATATTGTCGTCTAACATGTAGTTGATATAAAAATTTTCAGTGAGCGATTGCACATGTTTTATGTTCAAGGCCTACCGAGGCTTTGAAATCCGAGGTATTTCTCACACGTACAGCACACCTCAGTTTGGATGAACTACTTTTCAAGCAGTCCACAGCCACATATGGCTAGTGGCTACCACAAAGGCCAATGCAGCCCTAGAATCTAGAGTCAAGGAAGCTGGAGAACCGATGGTTCTGCTTGGTCAGACTCCCTGACTTTCACTACATTTCCTCTGTTTAAAATGGGCCTGGTTTTCAGATGCATTATCAATTTAAAAACACATTTTAAGGACAAAAACAAAACCATTATATCATTAAATGCACACAAGGATTTTCAAATGGGTGCCAATACAAGAATTTTCTCCATTTTTATGCAGAGAACCAAATATAAAATGTTGCAATGCACCTGTTTTCCTCCTGTCATTTTGTTCTACTCAAATTTTTCCCATCAAAAACTTTTTCTCCCAGCAAGATAATCTGTGCTTTATTTTTTTGTGTGCTATATTTTTCTTCTTCCTCATGTTATCCTATACAAACACACAGAGAAGTTTATTTGTATTTCTTTTATAAAAATAGGATCATCTTATACCGACACTTCCCTGCATAATTCCTTTCTTATTCAATAATAACTCACAAAAAAAATCCCTGCAAGTCAGCAGGAGGTTGTAATTCATTCTCTTTTAATGGCTACAGTAGAGCCCGTGCAGTGGGGAACCATAATTTATTCAACACGTCTGTTATTGGCAGGCATTCAGGTTTTATCCTACATTTTTCCAGCAGGGAGAAAATGCTAGGGAAGAAAAAAGCCCTTCAGATAGATATTTTGATATCTAGATATATATCTTGTCTACTCTTTTTTATTTAGCTTGCCATCTCTTTGTTAGCCTCTGGATTAGACTTTCTCCCACCGTATCTGAGCCTTTTGTTTCCAACCAACAAAAGCGGTTATCATGAGTAGCCCCAGCAAACCTTTTAAGTTGTCTTCCTAATGACCGCTTCCCCAGTCAACAACTGGCTCCGACCAGTACATCTCCCTGGGACCCTCCCAAACAATGCTGTCTCTATTCACAGGCGACATCCACATAGAAAAGATTTTACTGGTATATGCTCACTCACTTTGCCAAAGAAAAAATAGTTGACATCAACAAAATTAATTTCTTCACTGATGTTTTAAAGTTAACAAAATCAAACTTAGACTAGAAACCAAAGTACCTGGACTCTATAACTTCCCCCAAAGTAGCACAGATTGTAACTCAGGTAATAACTATAATCGGAATGATAAATAGCAACAACTAACATTTATTGAATGTTAGGCTGTGAGAGGCACTGTTCTAATTGCTTTACGCAGGCTAGTTCATTTGCTCCTTCAAAATTTCCATCCATAGGTACTCTTATTATTTTAATAGAATCCCCACTTTATGCCTGGGGACATTGAGATCATACCTCCAGTAAATGGCAGGATCAGGACTGAAGTGTGGACGTCAGAGTCCTAATGTCCTCACCGAGAAATAAATTGACTCAACTACTCACTAAGGAGACAGTAAATCACCTCAGCTCCCCTCTCTTGGAACCTCAGTTCCTGGTATTACTGGGACAATAGTGCCAGTTCTCCCAACCTTCACGACTGCCCAGAAAAAAACAGGGAAATGATTTAAAAACCACTGAAAGCCCTAACAACAGAGACTGTCTCCTCTCAGCTTGGAAAATTTGGCTGGGCCTGTTACCTCGCTCCCAGAAAAACTTAGCACAAAAGGTGTGTTATGCATCAGCAAACCAAAACATTTGCTGATGGTACACACCCTTCTGAAGGGGCGGCCAGACACAAAAGGCCAGCTAACGCAGAGTGTGAATTATGCCAGATTCTCACAGCCTCCTGATTTGCCTGAAATTGTAAAAAGAGCAGCCAGCCTTTCCCTCTGTTGGGTAGCCCGACTGCGTCCTGCTTCCTTGCTCCAACCCTTGCATTACTTAATTGGAGCACTGGACTATAAATCTTACATACGTACGGGCCAGGAGACTCTCTGGAGCCCTCACACTGAAATTTGTGTGGGAGTTCAGCAATATTGAATTTTCAAATAAAATGATTAACAGGGACCTTTAGGGCAGCCTCAGAGAATACAATTCTTCCTGAATCTTGCCACCTTCATCTGAGCAAGCTTTTTGTTCTTAGGTTTAATAAAATGGTTGGAAAGGAACAGAGCGACAAGTGACTCAAAGCAGAAAGAGAGGGTGCTCCATTTCCACCCTGGAAACTCCATTTGACAATCAAAACCTTGTCACTTCTCTCTGTCCAGGCCTAATAAGGCCATTGGAACATGTTACTGGGAAGGTTTCAGTCACTTAGTTCAATTTTAACTGCAATCAGCTCTAATTACTGGGGGTTTTTTAGAAACATTTTCTCCAAGATTTTAATAGTCAGAAATGGGTATAGCTGATCAGAAAGCCTATTTGCTTTTCCATGGTGTAATAATGTCTATCGGACTTCATGAAGCAGAGAATCAGTTAAAATGAAAACTATAACCCAGTCTGATTCAACCCCAGACAGAGGCCTACATACCTACTATTTGCTGAGACAATGATTTAGGTGCTCTGCCAAATCAATATGGGATGTTTATGGTCTTACACAATAGGAATCTGCCTCATCTGTGCAACGGGAAGATCATTTACAACCAGTTTCTTTTAAAAAGACACCACACGTCAATAATAAATATTCAAATCAAGGCCAGAAACTGCAATGCCCAAATATGGACCATTTAGCCATATGAAGTTGTTATCAGAAGAGGATTTTCAGGGATGCCACACCAATTTATAATTTGGAAGCATCTGTAAAGCGATCGTGACCGGCCCAGCTGTCCTAGTCTCTGGGAAGGAAGAGGCTCAGCAGGAGAGAGGATCTGGGTCAACAAGCAACAAGGACAGGGCATCCCCTACTGAGAGATCTCAGTGCCAGTCTGCCTGCCTTCCGAGGTGATCACTGGAATCACACTGTTTTCTCAGCCATATCTGCTTCTTGGGAGCGATTCTGCTGTGCAGTTACAGAGAAGAGCTTGGGTCAAGCTGTTGCAGGGACCCACTTCTCCCCCCCAACATGGGAGTTTGGGAGTCAGACCTGCCCCTTTCCATTCACTGCTATTTGCCTATTCACCCTTTTACTCTCTCTCTGACTCTTTCTCTCTCACCCCCTTCCTCTCCCACTTGAGGAATTTAAATACTCTACCCTGTTTCCTCCAACCCATCCCAGGTGCTATTAAAATATGGAGCAAATGAAAAGTAGTCTTTCCTACTCACAGGAAGACTGACTTCTGGAATGAAACAGAAAAGCAGCTGTGTGCCCTGGAGCTCAGTCACTTACTAGTGTGTGACTTTGAGAAAGTTACTTGACATTTTTATGTCTCATTGCTTCACCTATAAAACAAAAAAAAAATAGTAGCTCATGCGAGGAGGAAAAAAGGTCATGCGTGAAAATTCTTTAAAAATACTCAAAAAAGTATTCACTGAATTCAGTGTTGTCAACTGGATCTAAGTTTCAAGTAAGCTTCCTGCAGGGGAAAGCTGAGTCGTCAGGAGCAGGGGGATGCATGATGATGATGGACATTCAGAGTAAATAACAGCACACATAAACAAAGAGTCTTCTCAAGGAAAGCAATCAGCCAGGGGTCCAAATAAAAAATCCCTGATGTTTAAGCTCTCCTATAAGAGAACTTGTTTACTTCTCTGCCTTTTATCATCCCTTTCATCTCTCTCAGCATTACTTTCCTCATTTGTGCAATAGGATTCATGATAAACACCTTATAGGATGATGGAGAATAAGAAAACATATATGAACGTGATCTGTAAACTTATATAAAGAATTTTTCACTCTGGCTCTAAGCATTCGACTACATTGTCTTATTTTCTTCATAGCACAGAATGATTTGAAATAGCCCTGGTTAATTGAGGTTTTTGGTTGTTTGTTTTTTTTTCCAGATTTACCCCTAGAATGTCAAATCCCTAAAGGCAGAATCTCTTTTTTATTGAATTTACTGGGGTGACATTAGTTAATTAAATTACCATATTTTGTCATATACAATACACACCCGACACTTTAGTGTGCATTACACATGAAATCATTATACTCTTTGTTTTCTTTGTATTTACATTTTTTATTGTTGTTCAAGTACAGTTGTCTTCATTTTCTCCCCTCTACACCTCCACCTCATCCATCCCCACCTCCCACCCTCGATCCTACACCATTTGGCTTTGTCCATGTGTCCTTCACACACGTTCCTGATGAACTTTCCCCTATTTTTCCCTCATTATCCCTCTTCCCCCTCCCCTTTGGTTACTGTCAGTTTGTTCTTTATTTCAATGTCTCTGGTTCTGTTTTGCTTGCTTGTTTGCTTTGTTGATTAGTTTCCACTTATAGATGAGATCATATGGTATTTGTCTCTCACTGCCTGGTTTATTTCACTTAGTATAATGCTCTCCAGTTCCATCCATGCTGTAGTGAAGGGTAGGAGCTCCTTCTTTCTTTCTGCTGGGTAGCATTCCATTGTGTAAATGTACCACAGTTTTTTGATCCACTCATTTACTGATGGTCACAGGGCACTTCCAGCACTTGGCTATACACATTGTTATACACATGACATGTAATCATTATACCCATGTATAATATACATCCTTATTTTTCCCTCAAAAATTTGGGAGGGAAAGTACATATTATACTCAGAAAACTATTGATAGGTTTCAGATATTCAGTTCTACAATACATCATCTGCATATTGTATTGTGTGTTCACCACACCAAGTCAAGTCTTCTTCCATCACCATTTATCCCCTCTTTACCCTCTACTACCTCACCCTATACCCTTTCCCTCTGGTAATCACCATGTTGTTGTCTGTGTCTCTGAGTTTTTCTCTGTCATTAATAGCTGTATCACTCATGTACTTAGAGAAGTATTGTTCTGAATGCATAAATATTCAAGACAAGCATACTGGCAGCCTGCCCCAGGGGAAAAATAATCAAAGCAGATAAAGTTTCCTACATTGATCCCTCTCCTTATCCCTCTTAGAATCAGAAGTGAATTATTCTCTTCCTATGATTTGGGAATTCTCCACATATAAAGAAAGCCCATCTCTCCCTAGAGAAGCTACAAATGCCAGACATTCATGTCCCGGGCTCCCTTGCAGCTAGGGTACAGATATTTAACTAGACTTTGTCCTCGGGCTGCTACACACTTTAAATTGAAAGCTAGTAATTTCAGAAAGCACAAGCCAACACAGTCTCTATTCTAGCAAGACTGTTAGGAAAGGGAGCTGTGCCCATGGTTCTGGAAGCAGCATCCAGAGTCCTGGGTTGATGATGTTGATGGGGCAAGCTGCTATATCTGCATCCAAGGGGTGCTTTCACTGGGTCAAATCCATGGCATTAATTTGGTTCTTGCTCTTGATTGTATTATGCTCCAAGCGTGGTTCTCTTGGCTATTCTGGATATTCTCTAGATAGAAGTTCCTCTAATTTGTGCTTTTTATCCAGGATTGTTCTGTTGCTTGACTGGTAAAATTCTCCTCTTCCCCAACATGCCTGGTAGAATCTCCAACAGATTGCACATGATCCTGATTCCCTAGTGGACTCCAAATAAGTCTTTCTTTTTTTACAAATGACCTTCCCCCTCCAGTACTTTTCCTTCCCCTTCACTCAGATCAAATTATATATTTCATGGGCCTTGTTTCCCCTAGGAACTTACTTTCTATAGGGATAATATGATCAATTAATTCAAGCCAATGTATTAATAATTGACACTAATCTAGAATTACCCCAGCACCTTAAGCAGGTATTTTTAATATCTCAAAGCAAAGGAGAAAGAAATGTATTTTTTACTACCAAACAGCACCAGGGCCTGTGAAGGCTCTTGTCTATGTCTGTAATCTCCAAAGACCTGCATCCATCAAGATGTCCTATCTAGTCTGACCTGGGTGCTCTGTGAACTACTCACATAGTGACACAATGCACTTCATAGAATCAATGCCTTTACTTTGCAATTGCACACACATGCACATACACACACTGACCTACCTAAAATACTTTAATAGCTTCCCATACCTTTAAGAATAACTATAGAAATCTTTAATGTACCCCAAATCTTTCCATTTACCCACAGCCCAGTTCTCTGTTACAACCTTCCACAGCTCTCTGATTCTGCCCTTCAAAGCACTGATTCCATGTTACACATTTGCTTCTTCATGCAACTGATATGATGTTTAACATCATAAGCAAGCATACATCTATAGGATGTGAGATCAGATTAGCTGTAGACTTCCTTTTCCATATAGTTGCTATGCATCCATTTATACAGGAAATGTTAGGGTTTATCAAAAAAGACAATTTCAGTGGGTGAGTTGAATCTACTCTGTTCTCACAATCACAAATATGACAGACTCCTTCCCATTTTCTCCTGTTTTCTTCAGTTCTTGAAGCTGGAGGAGATCATTCCAAATGCCTTTTCTCTGATCACTAGATATTCTGTGTAGTTGCTTTACAGGCTGCTTTTGTGAGGTTGAGGTGAAAAGACAAGAAAAAATATTGCTGATAAGGCAGTGTTCCAGGCTCCCAGAGCTTCCTGGCCAGATTGGTCTTCCTTATAAGATTTTGAATGATTTCTATTGTGGAAAAAAATGTCTGTAAACTAGTTTTTATTTTATAGGTATGCAAAATAAGTGCTCCAGTAACAGGGAAAATTATTCATGTTTCATGGGGAAAAAATTTTTATGTATGAGAATTTCTACAGTGTTCTTCCCTCTCTCCTCTCTTGCTCCAACTCCCAGTAAAGATTTAAGCTGCAGTTCCCATTGTAATGCATTTTCAAAAATATGAATTTTTTCTGAGACTAGACAACATGGTCCCCCATTTGTATTCAGGTTACAAAGTGCTTGCCTAAAGTCACATTTATAATTAATTGTAGAACCACAACTTATACCAGGTCTCCTGAGTAGCAGTTTCCTTTCATTCACAACCAGTGGGAACTGCTGCCCGAAGAAGACCAAAGTCCTTTACTACAAGCACCTTCTCCACTGTAACTCCCTTTTCATTGTTAGATAAGTTATGTTTTCTGGACATGCAGTCTAAAACAAGTAGGTCTTATACAGATCCACAGAAAAAAAGTCTCAAGTCTACCTGGCCATTCCATTTCCTACCTCAGTATTCATCCTCAAACAAAAACCAAGTGTGCTTCCAAATTCTAAATAGAAACTCAGAATGTGGGCAAAGAAGGGACTGTATGGATTCCAATAGGTCAGGGAGATTTGACTTTGTACTGCACTGATGTCACTTCCTAGACACCTGATTTCACACAAGTCCTTTTCCATCTCTGAGGCTCAGGGGGCTGAGAATGCAAATGTGGACCTTATATGGCTTCTTGGAAAGATTAAATGAGATGAGCTCCTGGCAGGAAGTGCTCAAGAAATTATCACTCTGTGTTTTCTTTCATTAATAAACATCTATGCCTATATTACTTGGTCTGCTGTTTGCGTGTGCAAGGCCTGATCTAGAAGATCAGAAAATTTTGCTTCTGACATAGAGATCCTTTGTTCATCCTATGTCATTCAGTGCAACAAACATATACCGTGTTTTTAATATTTGCTGGACACAGTGTTAGGCCTGTGAAATGAGAAATGATTTCTACCATAAGAAATGATAGCTATCCAGTTTCTGTTTTCAAGGAGCTAATGATTTAAATCATACCTGACAGAGGAGACATCCCGTGTTCCCAAAGATCTCTAAGAGAGAAGAGCTCCCTACACTGTTGGGGGATCTGCCACACTCGATTCTCGGCTCTCTGAGCAATTTGGGCATGTTTACAATTCCTTGGCAATCAATGTGTCTCCATTTTCTCTTATGCTAGCCGTCAGAAGAAAGAACAGTTGGTCACCATTTTTCACCTAATAAGCCTTCATTCCCCGAGAGTTATTGAGTTATTCCTCTGTCTTCTCTTTCTAGATTAAATAATTCCAATCCCTTTAACCTTTTCTCAGAGGTCCTATTTGCCAGCCTTCAGTTTAATCATTTTCACTGCTCCCCTCTGGAGTCTGTCCAAGTCTTCTGCATTAAAATATGTTGCTTTTGCTATTGAGTTCACTCTTCAAAGTGTCTTATTCTTTCACATAAGCCAAGACAAAGACAAGCAGCTCCCAAATAAAAGGGAGAGAACAGACAGAAGGGTAGATTTCTTGTGTAAGGAATTCACATAGAATTCTCACATGCTCAGAGAAAATTAGCATTTACTGCCACCCCTATTAAGAAGGACAGGCCAAAACCAAAACAGTGTCTACATTGTGCCAAGCATTATGTCTGGGAATTATCTAAATTACTTGTATGCAGATCAGACTATTAACAATAAACTCTAGGCTTGCTTGAGCTATGCCTGAAATTTTCAGAAGGGTGCTAAGTAAAAAATCACTGTTAATGAGATCAAGCAAGATTTTGTGATTCTGTAAAATACCTCTCTGACTGCCAAGGAGACCGTAGAGAAGTCACCGTGTTATTCATAGGCAGTGCCTTTGATGGTCAGTCCTAGCAAAGTGCAAAGAATCTTTCTTTGCATTCTGTCAATCAGTATAAATTAATATTTCCTGAGCTGAGTGCAGCAAATTCTAAATGACTCTTAAGAAATGATGTATTGAGGCTGATCAAATGCATACTGATCAGAATATGGCACTGACATAGGCTGAAAGGGCCTATGAAAGCCAGCACCCTAGCAAAAATAACTCAAGACACGTGTGCTGACTTGCTGGAGCTCTTTTTTTTTTGCCAGTGAGATACACCTGACCCCTGTGAGCCAGCCATGCTCCTCTACCCATTCACATGCAGTTAAGATTCTTCTGACAAATTTCTAAATCTTCTCAAGGAGCTGGGAGTACATTTACTGAATAATATTCTGCCTTTTTAAGGGAACTCTTTGATTTGAAACCACTGTTTAGAAATGGTTTTTTCATCCCCCACCTGGAAAAGTTAAAAAGTATACAATTGGGGTAAAGAGGATTGGTTGGAAGTAGAAAGGTGGAGAGAAACGGCTACCCTGTCTGGATGATTCCTGAATAACAGGTGGTAGTCATCACCCGGTGTGATTTCCAAGTGTGGCTCTGGCCAGGTTGGACCTAGAACTGGCTGTGCGGAGAGAGGTGTGTCGAGAACAGCCACGGGAGAAGCAGCTACCTTCTGGAAATGCCTCCTTGCCAAGTTCTCCGAAGACTCCCTCAGTTCTGGTAACAGAACAACTTCATGATTTGGTGTGGCCTTTTCCCAGGGAAATATAGTCCCAAAGACAGTTGAATCTCTCAAACAATGTCTACATCCTAAGACTTATGAAATTGATATAGTGATCCTTGAATAATCAACAGTTTGGATGGCCAGGGACCTATAACCACAGCATCATAAGAAGTGGCCTTCTGGGTAAAAGTAGACGTTCACAACCTGTTTAATTGTCAGCCTTGAACTAATATCTTTCCTACTTTTATGAGTTCTCCATGACCAGGCAAATTTCTAAGATGTTTGTTCAGCAGAGTGAAGGAAAGTTGAAGGTACATGAATACCCCTGGGAACTGCATGCACAGCTGAGGTCTTGGAGTTCTAAAACAATGGGTGGTGAAAGCCATAACCTATTAAATAGTTTTACATTTGATGAGTAGACCTTGTTAGTTAGTAGTTATCATTTTTATAAAAGCAAGATTCCAATTAGGAAGTAGACTACAAATTGCCCGTTTTATTCATTTGAGAGTGAATGCAGTCTCGTAAACTCTTCCCAAGGGGTAAGAGAGGGAAAGTGGGGCGCCGATATCGGCGCGTGCTGCAGTGCTAGTTCCCAGTGGCTGTGGCAAGTAGCCAGGAATGCGGGTCAGTAAATCACCACCAGACACAACTCTGTGTCCCCTCTCTTTCTCCCACCACGTACTTCAGAGACACATCAAATTATTTCAAACAAACAGCGATATGCACTGCCCTGCTCTAATCCACTGCACCCTCGGAAGCAATTTTTATTCCATTTGAATCTGAGAAATAGTATCGCCCAGGTGGAACACTGGCACTTGTACACAGGGAGGGTTAGAAAAACCAAGTAAAGGAGAGTCAGAGAAAGGAGAGAAAAACAAGAAGTGAAAAACTGAGATGGGCAAATTTTACAAATGTCCATCTACAGTTAGCAAGTGACATTTTCAATAAAGAGTTTCTGAATCTGAAAAAGTAAAATAAAATTCTGGTTGCCTTTGAAAAGCCAATCATTTGGGTCATTCTTTAAAAAAAAAAAAAAAAAACAGCCACCAGATTAAAGGAACTCCATTTATAAAAATCAAATGAACCTCTAACAAAGCTTGTTTGGGACATGAATAAATCATCTGGCCATGAATTATTCATTATTATCAAGAAACAAGCTGGGGATTCCAGGAACCAGGCTTACAGAGGTGCTGAGACTGGGGAGTAAGTGAGTTCATCATCTCATACCCACCACGGGAAGCCAGAGAACAGCCCACGAGGTACCATCATCTGAGGCAGACCTCGCTAGACCCCCACTCAAGTTTCAGAGGACACTTTGGCAGCCTTTACACCCCAAAACCAAAAGCAAATGACATTTAACCCATAAAAGCTTACTTTAGAAAACTGCATGTACTCAGTAACAGACAATATTTTCTGAGCATGGACTCTTTTTTTTTAAAGCATACTATACACAGGGAATACTGTCTGTAGGCAACAGACGGTAGGAGTTGGAAGTTTTTATTTAAAGGAGATGGCTAGAAAATCCTTCCATGATAAACTGTTAAGCGTAGTCTGACCTCCTGATTCATGGTATTGGGGTTGGATTTTTTAACTGGGGTTGGGTAGGGGCGAGAGAGGGCGCCTCTCAGATTCAATCAAATAATCAACGTATGTGTGTGTTCCAGGTCCAAACTGCTTTGCAGGAACGACCATAATTCCGGCTGGCATTGAAGTGAAAGTGGATGAATGTAACATCTGCCACTGTCACAACGGGGACTGGTGGAAGCCGGCTCAGTGTTCGAAACGCGAATGCCAAGGAAAGCAGATTGTGTAGAGCAAATTCCCCACCGAGGACGAGTTCTTAGGAGAGGACGCTATGGCTTCAACTCTGCACACATTTCAAACAAAACGGGACAAACTAACAAACTCCTGCCAGCTACAATGCGGTCACCAGCAAAACCTTTTAGGGTTGACAAAAGTGAATATTTTACTGAGAGGAAATTTTTCTCTTTCTCTCTTGCTATGTAAAATATACATAGTATATAGCTACCGAAACCGCTTTTGTATTTTCCATGCTTGATGGTGACTTGACGACTGGACTTCTGGAACAAAAACAAAGCTACAGCCTTGTCCAGGCTCCTTCTCCAGTGACACCTTTAGCCTGCCAGCTCGCCATCCACCGAGTTCATTCATTTTTACTCTCCCGTGCACCACACATGGCATTTTTCTCTTGTAGCATTTTTTTTCCCATTTAGAGTCTAAGGGGCCAGATTTTACCACACAGTAAAGTTTTGAGTTGCGTCAAATGAGCTTTGGTAAAAGAAATGTCAGGGTGAGGACCCTGCCTGACCAGGAAAACCAAAAGCATCCAACCAACCAATCGCTCCCCTTGAGTGACTCATGCCCCGTAGGCAGAGAAAAGAGAAGCGCACACAAGTGGAACCACTGCTGGGCAAGGCAGGGACCTGGTGCTCGGTGCATGGTTTGGGGGCTCCCAATTTCATTCTTACAAACCATAGATTTCATCTGCAAAACCTTGAAACTGCCAATCAAAAACTAGTATGTGAAGTACACCATGAACGGGACTAAAGAATCCAAAGGAGACAGGTATTCAAAGTTGTAGCATTAATCACTGAACTTTCTCATGATGCTGAATTTGAGTTCACTTGTAACTAAACACACTCTAAACCCACTGTCAGCTGGCACTATACATACCAGAACCAGGGTGAGCAGCCCCACTGTGAATCTGAATCCTTCTGAACACTACTGGCTTTGGAGTTCAAAGCCAGTAGGACACACAGGCAGTGTTTATGGTTCAGGACCACGATTGCCATGTTAGAGTAACGACCACTCAGCCCTATGTCTAAAACACAATTCAGGACACTCTTTCCACCTCAAGTGCTGACTTAAATCAAAGATTAGGGTAGAGTGAGTCTTGCACAATACAATTCAACTTGTTGAACATTTTTTAAAATGTATATATTAGATACTGAGCAATTAAAGTGAACCTTTGAAGAGTCTCAAGGTTGCCCTGGTAATGCTGCTAGTATAGTAACAGAAAAAAATAAAGTACACAGGGTATCTGATGCCACCTCGAGTCAAGTGCAAATTTAGCAATTCTGAAACCACATGGCATAGTTAGTTGCTTATCCTGCTTTCCTGTCAAGATCTGGTGAGGTCCTTGAGGAAACTTTAAGGTCATCTTCATTATCGTTGTTCTTTCCTCTTCTGCTCCCACCCGACCTGAGCTTTGCCATGACTCCTGTGGAGTGCCGCATCCTAGAACAAGGTTTCTCAACCTCAGTGCTATTGACATTTTGGGCCAGACAATTCATTGTTGGAGGGCCGTTCTGTGTATTTGTAGGATATTTAGCAGGATTCTTGACCTTCATTCACTAAATGCCAATAGCAACACCCTAGTAGTAACCACAGAATGTCTCCAGACATTCCAAATGTCCCTGAGAGATGGGGGAGTGGACAAAATATCACCTGGTTGAGAAGCACTGGTCTAGAATAATCAGTCAAGAGTGGTGTCTGCCAGGGGACATACCAGGAAGCTCTGGCTGAGCCTGTGGTTGGGGGAACCTCTGAGCCCTTTGGGACATGCACAACCAGCAGCTCCGAGGGGGAGGGCTCGGTCTCCTCCAAAAAGAGCGATGCTTCTCTGCCATAGGTCCACCCTCAGGACACACAGTTCTTAGGTCTCATCAACTGGATTTTCATTTAAAATTGTCAATCTCTCATCCCTGGAAGCACCTCCTTTCTTCAAGAAAAAGTTGTCATCCCAAATTAACGTGTTGACGAGTTGGACCTGACACTTCTCATGCACACCGTGCTTGTTATGATACAAATAGCCACGCCGGCACCATGCAAGGAAGAACACCAAGCCGCCTTCCCTTAGAACACCAATTTGCAGTAAGGTTGGTGCCTTTCAGTTGCCACCATGGATACGTCACACAGACAGCCATGAATCATTCATGAACAACTCTGCATGATTTATTCCTGCACTCCACAGTCGAGGCATTCCATACTTCAGCTGGTGTCTAGACGGAGATGTATTACAGAGCTTGCTTTGCCCTGAGGTTGTCTGCTTCCAGCTTCAAAAAGCCACACTCTTGGAAAGAAATACTAAAAATTAGGAAATGACAGGAATAAGGTTGGAAACCCAGAAAGCTTCATTAGTGGAGCCATGTAGCATAGCACCCTATGTATTATTAAGGAGCTACCATGGCCTTTTTTAGAAAACAGAAAGAGGGCGTTACAGGGAAGCAGAGAGCAGGAATGCTGCACCAAAGTCTTGGCACCATGAGAGTCGTGGTGAAAACTGACTACGAGAATGAAGTACGATATCCATCCAGAGACTCTCTTCAGAGGGTCTGCAGAGTGAAGGCTGCCCGGCGGCCTCTGGGACCGGCCAGAGAAAGGGATTTGTTTTTATTGTTGTTGTTGGATTTGTTTTTTTTTCTCTGAGCTTCACTGTCAGCTGTTTCCTTTAAGACTCTGTGGCACTGACATCTTTCCCCTTTTAGGGAGAGATGAACCTATACTGTGACAATTTCTCAAGAACCATAAAGACTGGCAACTTCCTTCTACCTGGGTCATTGAAAAATCCTTTCCAAACTCTGAACAACAGAGTTGTGGTCTCATCTGTTGTCTTTTTTTTTTCCTTTGAAGGCTCTGTCTGCCACACACTGTCACCTCTCTCCTTATATTCCTCCTCACTCCACCTTTGGTTCTTGGCTTTAACTACAGCTACGCTTAAATAAGGGATCAACAGCCTGTTTGTCAGCTGATGCCTGTCTAGAAAAAAAAAAAAAAGATTCAGTTTCTAAAATCTTTGAAAAATGGTGTGCCTGAAAACTAGTGAGAAAAAATTAAAACCTAAACACTAAACTGTAAAAAGGGGATTCTAGCAACAATATTTGATGTGTAAAGAATATATTATTAAAAAATTATTTTGTTAAATATAAAGTGTGTTAACCAGCAAGCATTGTGTGTGGTCTATTTTCCTTCCTGAATCTCTCCCTTCTCCCTACCCTCATCTTTGAACGACTAATTCTCAGTGACTTCTGTCAGAAGTCACTGAGAATTAGTACATGTATCATTAACATTATATTCCATTAGAATGAAGTGTTAGCTTTAGCATTTGCCTGCATGCATTTTCATTTTTCATAATACAAGGCAAGGCTGCCTTGGGGGTCAGAGAGGATGCTCGAATTAAGCAGCAGTGAGAGCGTGCCAGGAAAATATTTTTCCTGACCCAAGTCCATACACAATGCTGATGATAATCTGTAATTACTGAGTGCTTGCTCTGTGGCAGGCCCCGTGCTATGCCCTGAACCCACAGGGTCTTGCTCACACCACATGGCACACCTACAAGGGGGGGGCTCTTTTTCAGGGTCTCCGCTTTGCTGTTGAGGAAAGCAAAACACAGGTTAATGTGTCCAAAGTCCTAGGGTAGGCAATGGCAAAGCACGAATTTTGTATTATAACAGTTTCCAACACACACACAAGAATCAAAGAAAAGAGGATAAGGAACTTCCATTTACCCATTGCTCAGATTTAACAGTTATTGAGATTTTGCATAATGCTTCATCTATCCTTCTTTTCCTTTGAAGATTTTAAAACAAATACCAAGCAAGCATTATGTACTTTCATCCCTATATCTTACAGTAATCATCTCTGTAAAAAGAAGGGATAGTTTCTTACAAAGCCACATGCTGTATTACCAAAACCTAAAAAAAAAATTAAGAATTCCTTCATAGCATCTCTTCTCCAATGCATATTCAAAGTTCTTCAACTTTCTAAAAGATGAGAAGCAGGGGTATGTGCATGATCCAAAACCACCCATGACGCTGCATTTGGCTGTCGGGCCTCCTAAGCCCAAAGTAGGGTTTGAACCCTGCTGACTGGCAGCTGTGAATTCTGCCAGACCCCTGGCTTTGTTGTTATTGGAGAATTTGTGATGGGATAATGGCTCTTTTAGAGCTCCACCTTAAACTCCCTTCCAGATGCTGAACAAGGCAAGCAGCGGGCAAGAAGTGTGCTAGCAATTGACCTTCAAGGGGCAAAAAAAAGAGCCCAGAACAGGAACCCTTGCAGAGAACCAGCCTCCAGAGGGTGCTGCTTTTTATTTCTACCTCGGCTTTCCTCTGGGAGTAACAGCAAACTGTTATTTTTTCTTCTCCCTGAGGCACATATATACCACCTCATACAGAGTAAAACAGAACAATAGCTTATAAATTGTCATCATCTTCTGCACTATTGGAGGAAGAAAGAAAAAAGCCAGCCACTGAGGGAACATCAGTGTGCAGTCCCCATACACGTATCCACAGCTCCACTCCATCACCATTTTCCTAAAACGAGACTACACGTTTTTCCTTCCCAATTTCCCATGTGTCCAATTCTCTGCTCTCTGTGTGCGCTACAGAGGATTGTTTACAGTTCACTTCTAATTCAAGTTTCATGGGAGAGCACTTCAAAGCATAGGAGAGAACGCTATGAACTATGATAGCCCTGGACTTGTGGTTATTGGAGGGTTTATGTTGGCACTATTACTCTTTTGGAAAGACAAATGTTGTCTCTGAGCAGCCTCACTTATACTTTCTTCCCACATTTGTAAGGGATTTATACCCTGAATCGAGGTGATAGTCTTATCACTGAGCCCACTGATAAGACTTGGTCCTCCCTGATCAACTGTCCACATCTGGAAGGAAAGTTGTTCTTTTGATGAATGAGACATAACCAGTGCCTTCCTGCCTTTTGCAGAGTAAGAGTTAAATGAATTGAGGTAAAGGGATTTCTTAAAATTTAATTTTAAGGATTTAACATTTTAGATTCCAAATATGTTTCATTGTGGTAATGATTTGATGGCTGTTTTTTTTTAAGGCGGAAAAATGAATAAATATTTTATGTATTAAAGAACCAGAGAGTGATGGGGGAAGAAGACAAGTTAAACATGTTTTTGATTTTTTGATTACTAAAGCATGTTAGTAGAAGGGAAACTATAGCTAATAAAAACTAATTTACAATTTTGATTTTAAAAATTCCAGAGAATGACAGCCTACTTTGTAGGGGAAATAACTTCCCAGGAAAATCACCTAAGGGTATCTCTGGGTCTAGCTTCTTACTTAAGTCATTTATCTACTTTGTAAAATATAAATACCATATTTTATCATGTATAGTGTGAGCTTCTTTTGCCCAAATTTTTTAGGGAAAAATAAGGATGAGCATTATGCATGGGTCGTACTAATTCTGTATCTACATAAAATGCTTCTCATTTATTTATGCTTTTGTGTTAAAAGTGCGACTCTAGAAAGCAATGACAATATTCATATACAAAATAATACCCCAGAATACAATTGGGTCTGTTTCTAAATAGAAATAAGTAAATAATTGAATTAGAAAATTAAAACAGAAGACTTTTTTTCTGAAAGTTTAGGCCAAAACCTTAGGTGTGTGATATACTGGAAGTGCATTATACCATGGCATAATGGTAAATAAATGTGATTCCACAACTTTCTTTAATTGCTAGCTTAGTGCTGAACATCTTTTTTCTGTCAAAATTGTTTATTAGGTCTTATAAGGGAGCTCCAACATTATATATATATGTGTGTGTGTGTGTGTGTGTGTGTGTGTGTGTGTGTGTATGATGTATATTATGTATATATATATGTATATATATAAATAATTATTTAAATTTGGGGGTACAGGTAACCCCTAGTATCCTAGTATAAACCACATTTTATAGGGTACAATGTAAACCCTGTTCTTCTTTTAAAGAATAGTATAATGAACCTAATATAACTCAGCCTCAGTAACTAACTCATGGCTAGTCTTGTTTTATGTATTACCTCTTGTCTCCCCAGAATTCTTTTTAAAGGATGATGGGTAGGAGAAACAAATAAATGGGAGTCAAACGATAGCTTTCTTTTTAACAAAAATGTTAAGCTTGTAGTTCTTTGAAGCCCAAATTCCAATTTAATTAATCCCAGTACTTACACTGTTATCTTGCTTTGAGTAGGGGCACATGTTAAAAGCTATGCTTTTATAATTAAGTTTGAGTGTTAGAACTCTGCATATACACAGCTGTGTGAGGTGGGTGGAGTTGGGGAAGAATTTGGACATGAACCCTGGCCACCATTTCTTAAGCCCCTTCTGTGTGCCAGACACTGTATTGGCTACTTCGAATGAGACAATGATACATATTTATTAGTTCAACCATATTCATAACCACTATGAAATTTTAAATTGGGATTCCCATTTATAGACTGGAGCACTGAGATGCAAAGATATTTTATAATTCTTCCCAGTAGAAAGGGGCAAAAACCAGCTTTTTATCCTTGAGAAATGTTAAGTCTGAAACAGAATACTGCCCCCAAATAGCTTAGAATAGAACATGGAATATACAAAGAGCTTGTTTTATGTTAGCTGTTCTTAAGAAGAGTGGTATAATGAGAGACCTCATGGATCAGATAACCCTATATGTAGACTTAGTGGATTGGGAACAAGCTGGGCAGGTAGTTAGGGAATAAGACTGTATTACCGAAGAAAATGAACAGTGTTCCGTGGTGTGACCAGCAGTCTGGTGTCGTGTGAGTGTGAAGTTGGAAATGGGGGTTAAACACAGTAAGAGATGAGTCCAGGAAGAAACCCAATTGTTAGTTATGCCCTGGAAGATCATGCTGAGGAAATTGGATGTGATTTTTATTGAGACTGTGAATTAGTTAACATTAAAAAGAGGCTGAGATGGCCATGTTTGTGTCTTGGAATAGCAATTCTCATACTAGAGTGGCAGATTGGGGTCTGGGGTACAGAGATGAGAGGCAGTTACAGGAGCTCTGGAAAAAATGGTACAGATGTGATCCTGTACTGGTGAGACCCAAAACAACCAGTTGGGGCAACAGGACTTCACGGGAAAGCAAAGAATTCAAAAATTAAAGGAGCCAACATTTCTAGTTCAGATGATTAGGAGGATGTTGATGCTAAGAGCAACCTATTACGTTCATTGGGGTTGGCATGTAATCTCATTTGAACTACGCTGGAGATGCTAGCATAGATCAGGTATGTAGGATCAACCTCAAATGTGTGTGCATCCAGGGTAGCTCAGTCTGTTTGTATTTGCCAATTCTATTTGCATCTTGGTTTGAATTATTGCTGTTTGAATAACTAGTTCCCTCGTGGTTATACATTTGTCCATCATGTTCTTGAAATGAAAGTCAAAGGTTGGACTGACAAGAATACACAACTTTTCACTGATTTGTGGCAAATGTTAATGTCACACCAGAGTAAAATAAAAGTTATTGGCATATTGTGATACACACTGCTTATGCATTTCCAACACCTCTTTCTGCCCAGGCCCTATCAGAATATAACATGTTGATTATATTTTTATATTGCTGTTGATCAGGTTCCTGGAAATTCTAAAAAGGTTATTTAGCCACCCACTGTGACCCTCTCTCATTTTCCCCAGGATATATGGATAATTAAGTCCTGGAAGAGCCTTTTGATTTGAGATTGCCAAAGATGCCCACCCTGCTCCCATTACATTTTTCTTCACCTTTGTTTGTTTTTTGGTTTCATTCTCTTCTTAATTAATCACAACATTGGGTCAGCTAGACCCATTAACTGCATTTCTCATTTAGACCTTTCAGAGATGCAGCTGCAGATGCAATTTAATTTGTTGACCCATGATCGATAGCAATTAATAGCATCTCTTTAATCTTGTTGAAAGGTCTGGCTTTGGGTTCTAGTCCCCACCATCTCAAAGAAAGATACCCACGTGTGTGTGTACACGCGCACACACACACACACACACACACAAACAGGATGCTTAGCTTCTAGGCAACAGCTGCGCTCAACCATCTACTTTTCTCCTGACTCAGCAGCCACTTCTGAAGTCATCGTTTCCTAGGGCATTTTCAATGATTACATTGAAAATCAATGATTTCAGTGATGACAATGATTTTCATCTGCACTCTGTTATAAGGGTCCTCCCTGAAAGCCCATTATGCCCATGTTATGGGTCAGGAACTCTGAAAAAAATACTATAAAGTACTTTTTTAATTCAGAAAAAACGATTTGATGTTTTAAAATGCATTATGTTCATAAAGTAAGTGCTCAGTGTTTTGGGGGCTTCTCCTTGTTGTCTTGTGGCTTACCCAGTCACTACCATCAGTCTTTTTCTCTTGCTGCCAAAGTAATTAAAGAGTTTACTCATTTCCATGAATAAATGGTGACAGGAGATTGGACTTCAGGTGGTAAGTACACAATGCAGTATACAGATGATGTACTATAGACTTGTACACTTGAAACCCATATAATTTTATTGATAAATGTCACCCCAATAAATTTAATAGTTTTTTAAAAGATGGCATACAAGAGAGTTAACTATAGTATACCAAAAACTAAAGAGTTTATTCAACTAATAAATAACTTTCCAGCTGGGAAATTAAGCACTGTGGTTAAATCTCAGTCAGGCACCTTTTTCCTTGCTCTCAGGAGCTTGTGGCTTAAGGGGGCCAACAGCAAGGCAAGTCCACACTAATGGAAGGAGGTACTGGGCTCTAGGAATAAACAGGTGCCTCAGGAATATTTGCAAAAGACAATGCATCAACCTGGGCCTGTCATAAGGCTTCCTGGGAGATGGAACTTGTAATACAAGTTTCAATAGAGGAATAGATAGAGAATGAGGAAAGTAGTCAATGCCCTCCTATAGTTCATAAGGTGACCATGTAACTGTCCCATTTTGCTAATATGGAAATTTACCCAAATCAGGAAACATGAACCTGGAACCAAGACAAGAGCTTTGAGAAAATTAAGAAAAAAGAAAGGGAGGGAGGGAGGGAGGGAGGGAGGGAAGGAAGGAGGGAGGGAGGGAGGGAGGGAGGGAGAAAAGATGAGGCACCTCCATATTGTGAAGGAATCACTTGTTTGCCTGGGTGCCATGGACCCTTCTTCTCTAAACAGGCAAACCTTGGAGATACTGCGGGTCCAGTTCCCCACAATAAAGTGAAATATCACAATAAAGTGAAATACCACAATAAAGTGGGTCACACAAGTTTTTGGTTTCCCAGTGTACATAGTGTGTACTATACTGTAGTCTACAAAGTGAGCAGTAGCATTATGTCTAAAAATAAAGTGTACGTACATAATTAAAAATACTTTATTGCTAAAAAATGCTAGCCATCATCTGAGCCTTTAATGAGTCTAAACCTTTTTGCTGGTGGAGGTGCATTGTCGATGAGCAGTAATATTCTGAAAGGAATCTCTTTTTCTGAGTAGTGGGCCTCAACAGTGGGCTTCAAATACATAATAAACCGTGTTATAAAGAAATGTGCTGTCATTAGGGCTCTGTTGTTTCATTTATGGAGCACAGGCAGAGTATAATTAGCATCACTCTAAGGACCCTAGGGTTTTCAGAATGGTAAATGAGCACTGACTGCAACCTAAAGTCACCAGCTGCATTTGCCCCTATCAAGAGAGTCAGCCTGTCTCTTGAAGTTTTGACGCCGCAGGGCATTGACGTCCCCTCCCTAGCTATGGGATTTCTTGATGGCGCCTTTTGCCAATACAAGACCACTTTGTCTACACTGAACATCTGTTGTTTAATGTAGCCACCTTTCTTAATTTTCTTAGCTGGCTCTTCTGGACAATTGCTGTAGCTTTTACATCAGCACTGGCAGCTTCAGCTTGCACTTTTATGCTATTGTTTCTTTCCTTGAACTTCCTGAATCAACCTCTGTTAGCTTCAAACTTTTCTTCTGCAGCTTCCTCATCAGTGTCAGCCTTGATAGACTAGGGGAGAGTCAGAGGCTTGCTCTGGATTAGGCTTTGGCTTAAGGGAATGTTGTGGCTGGTTTGATATTCTATCCATACCAGTAGAACTTTCTCCGTATCAGTAATAAGACTGCTTTGCCTTCTTATCATTCATGTGTTCACTGGAGTAGCACTTTTAATTTCCTTCAAGAACTTTTTCTTTGCATTCACAACTTGGCTGACAGTCTGGCGTAAGAGGCCTAGTTTATTGCCTGTCTCAACTTTTGACATGCCTTCCTTATTATGTTTAATCATTTCTAGCTTTTGATTTAAAGTGAGAGGCGACCATTCCTTTCATCTGAACACTCGGAGACAATTGTGGGGTTATTAATTGGCCTAAATGAATACTGTCCAAGGAATGTAAAGGCCTGAGAAGAGGGAGGTGGATGAGAGAACAGCCGGTCACTGGGGCAGCCAGTACACACACAACGTTTATAAATGAAATTCACCATCTTATGTGGACAGAGGTCATGGCACCCCAAAACAACTATAATGGTAACATCAAAGCTTGCTTGTCACAGATCACCATAACAAATGAAATAATTTTTAAGAGCTTTTGAAATGCTGGGAGAATTACCAGAATATGACGGGGACACAAAGTGAGCAGATGCTGTTGGAAACATGTCGCTGACAGACTTGCTGGATGTGTGGTTCTCGCAAACCTTCAATTTGTTTTTAAAAAATGCAATATCCGGCCCTGGCTGGTGTAGCTCAGTGGATTGAGCATGGGCCTGTGAAACATAGGGTCACCGGTTCAATTCCCAGTCAGGGCACATGCCTGGGTTGTGGGCCAAGTCCCCAGTGGGGGACACATGAGAGGCAACCACACATTGATGTTTCTCTCCCACTCTTTCTCCTTCCCTTCCCCTCTCTCTAGGAATAAATATTTTTTTAAAAATGCGATATCTGTAAAGTACAATAAAGCAAAAGCAATAAAACAAGGTATCTCTGTAGTCAATTCATTGAGTAGCAGAATTCCCTCTACTCTACCCAGCTGTGGATGCCCGCCCGGCACACCACATTTTACCAAAACATGCCCCTGCATCTCAGTAGGAATTCGTATTTCCACTACAGTGACTCTTCTATGTGGTACCAGGCTCAAGGGTGGAATGGAAGGCTGCTGCCCCTGACAAAGCACCAGGAAACAAGCAAGAGACATATTTCTGAGCAGAACTCCCTTTTTAAATTTTAAGAAATGACAATATGAGGATGGCCACGTGCTCTGCAAATTCACAAGGCTAATCTTACAACCAATGGTCAAGAAAATCCCTCTATCACAATTTACACACAGACAATAAATAGCTGCCAGGCAAAGTCTTATAGGTAAGCTTTGATTTGAGAATATTGGGTAAGTACTTACAACTTGTAAATTATAAGTACAAAATGTCTAAGGTACACAGGTGCGTATATTTGTATCTACATGCCAATAGTACAGTCTATATGCTTATAAAAATGTAACATGCAGAGACCTCAGGGTGGCCTGATAACCATGCCATCAAGTTCACCTGCAGGCTGCATCTCCTTAGGGCTGGTTCACTATTCTCCCACTTTTGCACCTGACAGTGGCAGACTTATTGAGCCTCCAGTAATTCTCATCCCACCTTAGCGTTGTTGTAGGGCACTTCATTAGTTCTGTTCCCTCATAGATTTCATTTCCCATCTAATCATTTGTGGCTCATGTGGTCCATCAATTGCAGAGGGAGGCGGAACATGATATGCAAAGCAAAGTTCCAGAGGCGAATAACAATCAACAACTATGGAACCTAAAGTTATTGCAGTGACGATAAGATCTATGTATTTTAAAAAAGAAAACAATATTGCTATTGAATGTGCAAAATATTAACATGAATATACAGTTGGGGTTTTGGTTTGTTTTTGTTTTTGTGTTTGCAACTGAAGAGTCATATCTGCTTGACAGGGCTTATCTTCCATTTTCCTGCTTTGTTTCCTGTCTGTGGTGGTGCTTCAGGGCACCACTCCTATAAGATGAGCAGAGAATGACTTCCCTGGTGTCTGGATATGCATGAGGATACTTGCACGCAGTTAGAGCAGAATATTCTCCAAGCCACTTCACTTGTTTGCATGAGGCATGGTCCTTTCTGGTTGGGTGGGTAGGGTGCTGCTTTCAGTTCTCCAGAGAACGCAGCAATGTCTCAGGAAGTTCTAATTACTCAGTTGCTTGTGTCTCGGCCTGGCAAGTATTCTTCTCTCAGAAATGTTGGCTTTAATTGCCTGCTGTGCTTTAGAGATCCACTCGGACCTTCCAGCTCATGAGTTATTGAGCAGCTCTACCTGGCAAGGCACACTTTGGACATAAACAGTAGGAGGGGAGGCTCAGCACCACTCATGAATGAGAGCAGAGGTGGCCAGGTTCCACTTCCCACTCCCTTTCTGCCAGAACAGTGCCTGTCATCAAGCCAGGTCACTGGCTACCGAGACTCCAGAGAGAGCTGCCTGTAACAGCATCATTAGTACACTATGATGGAGTCTGTTTTTTTTACAAAATATGCAGCTATTCTCCAAAGAGTAGGGAGGCTAGGGTCCAGCAGAGAAGCTATGAAATACTATCCCCCAAAATCACAAAGTAACTTTAAAAATAGGGGAGGTGCACAGAATTTAGATATTTCACAACACCAACGTAACATGCAATGACACACTTCCCTTCCTTGCACTTGCAAAAGTAAAATCAGAATATACATCTGCAATCACATATTCCATCCCATTGATTTGCTCTCTCAGAAAATGGAAGGCTAGTCATCAAACTCATACGCCTATTGAAATGGTGTCGACTCAGAAAAATATTCTTTGTTTACCATAAAATCTATTATTCAGTACATATAAATTCACAGTATGTAGACTTGAGTATCCAGCAGCATACAGTTCTCTTTAACTGTCTTCTAGAGAAATAGAAGAGCATATTGGAATGGATCATGCATGCAATGAAACACAACCTAGAAACCTGCTCTCTGACCCTCAGCTGTGATACACAATGAAGGGCAGATTTTTAAAAACCGCCTGGTTAGTTTGAGCACTTGTAGACTTAGCATCATCAGACCTGGGGTTGAACGAACTAATCTGGCTCCAGGTAATTTTTTGAGACACAATTTATGTCTACTGAGCAGAATGAAAGAAACTGGATCACTGCATAGGCCACTTCTTAATGGCTCCATAGATATCACCAGAATCACAAGGCCAACTGCTTTCTTCCTTCATATAAGGAAGGAAGGTTGAGCATCTTCAACCTTCATATAAGGGCATTTTAGGTTGAACGTCTTTTTAAGAAATGGTTTATCGACATATACTATACATACATAAAAGTGCACATATTACAAGAATACTGGTAACATGGGATATACAGGACGCATCACTAGTAACCCAGAAGTCTCCAGATGCCCCCTTCTGGTCACTACCCTCACCACCACCAAGGATCACCTCTACCAGCAATGGCTGAATGTCCAAATAGCAAAGCTCACTTCTCTGTGTCTTGCAACTCCAGTCAATAGAATCGTAGAGCATGTGTCTCTTGAACCTGCCATCTTTCATTCAACATTTTCTGTGTGAGGAATTCACCCATATTATGCGCCTCTTTATTTTATCAAAAAGGGGATTTGATTTTATTGGCAAAGCTACATCCCTTTATTTCCTAGGAAAAATATAATTATTAATATTAAATATCTAAAATCCCACCCCCAAATTAGGGATGATAAAGAAATTGGAGGATCTCTATAAACTTACTATTTCTTTTCTCTTCTAGGAAGTTAGATATTAATTTAGGGATTACTGGACTCCTAACATTGGAACTGCCTCCAAAAAGAAGTAAAGTGTACCAGTAGTAAAGCAAAGTTTCTATTTTTGAAGGAGATCATTTGTCTTTTGCCACAGTATTTCATCATTTTCAGATGAATGTGTCATTCATTTATCACTTCTCTCTCCACTCTGTAGTCAAGTCTTACACCAGCCTAGAAAGAGAAGCAGGACTCCCTGACCAGTGAGGTCAGAAAGGTCAGATCTAGAATAGAAAAGGTAAAAGAATCATGACTTCCAGGGTGGGACCACTGGAGACCGGAAGGACTGTCAAAGTATTTCCCAGGGGAGAGAGCTCATCAGGAACTGTGTGCTCTGTAATCTTTGCTTGGAACACCTGGACCAACCCCACCTCCACTCCTTCCCCTGCTGTCTCTCTTCCATCCTTCAGTTCTCAGCCTAACGGCCACTTCTCAGGTAGCTTTAGCCTCACACCGTGACAGGGCTGGGTCACTCAGGACGTTCTCCTGTAGCCTCTGGAGTTCTTGTTTGGGACAATTTATGACTCCATAAGTAAAATTTTCTTTGGTTCTTTCCTCCACCGGGCTATAAGTTGATGAGGCACTCAAAAGTGTGCCTGACACACAGCAGATGTTTAGCTAATATTTTTGAAATGGGTGAATTATAAAAAGGAATAAAATTAAATAAATATTGCAGTCATCCTGAAAAAACAAAGTGAATTGTACACCCTTGAACCTCCTGATTTGTTTTTCTTCTTAGTATTCTTATATTGAGGGGGATATAACAAACAAAAAATATTGTGTCGCATAAACCCACTTCTTTCTGAAAATAAAATGTTTCTTTATTTCCAGGAATATGTGCAGCATGGGTTCCTTAAGTTAAAGGTCAAGCAGCTCAGCATTTGGGTGCTAAAATCCATCAAGAGAATGGCAGGTCAGTAAAGCAAAGACATTTGCTTTGAAAGGAGCATATGTTGCCCTGGCTGATGTAGTTCAGTGGATTGAGCATAGGCCTGTAAACCAAAAGAAGTTTATGATACCATCTCAGACAAACGGATCAAAGTACACTATCGAAATGACATCTTTAAAGAGCCTGGTACCTGGTGTACTTCTCACATCTTGTACATCCACATAGGATGACTTATTTGGCAGATAGAAGAAATGGTAAACATGTGTTTTTATGTTAACCCCCTGTTAACTGCAAAGACCAGTCCAGTCTTTGCAGTTATAGGGAACCCACATGACCAAGTGAGGGGCTGATCTGGCATTATGATGAGGTTGAAATGGTGATTATTTTCAAGTTTCTGTGGGGGGGAGGAGTTCCTAAAATTCCAAAACAAGAAAGCACTCAGAGATCGTGAATTACTTAATCTGATGGGAACTAATTATTAACAATTTACATATAAGGGTATTTACATTTCTCACAATGAAAATGAATTTATAGCACATGTCATTCCATGTGATAGCATCAATCCTACAATCCTAGCCATGCAACCAGTTCCCAGAAACTTCTAGCCAATATCTTAACAAGCTGAGCTGAAACCTTGGTGTGCTCTATCCTTTAGGACATTTTCAAACACAATGCTTACTACTAAAATCTGTTTTCAACCTGTGGCACAGGGAGCATCTAAATTAAGAATTCTTCCAAGCCTTCTTTCAATAATTTACCCAGTTATTCAAAACTCTCAGCAAAGGTAAAGGAAATCTCATGTAAAACTATTAACTGTATTAACCTAATGCAAAGATGATTTTAATGAGCATTTTTAATCACTTACCAAATGGGAGGCACTGGGCTTCATGTTGAGGATACTAGAATAAATACGAAATAGTCTTTTTCTCAAAAACTTATAGCTTAGTGAAGTAGCAACACAAAAAAACTCTTAATAAAATTTCGATATATAGAGATTTGCATAGGATGTGACAAAGCATAAAAGAGGATTAATCATTTCAAATTGGATTTCAGAAAAGGCTTTCTGGAGAAAAAAACAACACTGCAGCCAATTCTTGAAAGATGACTACGAGCTAACTGGAAGGGGAGAGAAGAGCCAGCTGTTACAGCCACGAGTTCACCGTGAATAAAGACATGCAATGCAAAGCTACATTGCAAATGTGGAAAGCTAGGAACAAATGCATGGTGCACTTGGATGGAGAGATTAAGCTAATAAGGCAGGTGTAGGCCAAGTCAGGAAGGATTTCATGAGTCTTATTTAGAAGTTAAACTTTAGTCTGTAGATGCTAGGAAATCATCAGGGGAGCTACACAGTCAAATGTGCATGTTGGGGAGACGGTTCTTGGCTACACCGTGAAAATGCATCTAGTGACCCTCTGCTGGAGGCAGGATTAGATGACAACAGGACTCGAGAGATAGCAGAGTCTATACCAGAACCTCGTTTATAGAGATGAAAAGAAGTGGGTCATTATGAGCTAAATTTTGGTGATAAAGTAATGAGGACTTCAGAACTAGTTTAGTACTTCAGCCTGACTGAGAGCTGAAAGATAGGGGAAAACTAGGTTGGGTTAATAAACCCAATACAATTCAGAATACAACTTTAAACTTTGGGCATTTTGAGTTAGAAGCGGCAGTGAAATTTCTAAGTAGCTCTCCCCAGCAGCCTATTGGATATATGAGTTAGTAGTTTAAGGCCAACCTCAAGATAGGGATAAGGGTCCCATAGTTCAAAGAATATAGAAGACAGTTAAAATCATAAAGAAGTTAAGCTTGCACAAGTAATGATATTGGACTGGAAAATACCCATTCTAATGTAGAAACAAGCCAAATAAAATACATGTGACTGTGATTGGATCATAAATCTGTGTGGCCACATATTTTTCCGTATTCTATTCATGCTGAGGTTCTTTCTCAGTGTTTCCAATGGACAAAGTAGTCACTCAATCTTGTTCGCTTTTATTTTAGAGAAGCAAAGCCAAGAGCTAATGCTGGCTTAATCTTAAACAAAATTAAAGTGACCTGATGAAAACTGATTCTCAGTGATCTCAGAGAAATTCAACAGAACATGTTGGTGTTACCTGCCTGTGTGGATAAATACATATGTCACTGGATAAAGGGAATGAAAGTCATTTATTCTCAAATAATTCTTACATATATGTGCTGAATTGCTCAGTTTTTCAGTCCATTACTTTCAATGTAATGTATATAGAACATGTCTAGAATCAATAGGACTTTGAAGGTTTCATTTTTAATTTTATTCAGATGAAAATTCTGAGTGCTGTTTGATAATTCTAGCACTTACACAGCATCAGTAACAGGCCCCGCAGGAAGCCTGAGGCCAAGGTTAAAGCCCTTCCAAGTCAAGACGCTGCAATGCCCAAAGAACCAATTTTCACAGGACTGCATGTCTTCTGGTGTTTTATTGGCATTCCCAGAATCTGAGAGTAGGAGGCGCGCACTGGGACTCATTTCAGCTGCAGATGTATAATTCTCAGCATTAAATTTTCCTTAACTTTCAATAAATTCAAGGTTACTGCTTTAGCTTATTAGTCTTTAGCTAATTTTATAGCATGCACAAAAAAACAAAAGTAGGGATGCTGTTTTCCTCAAAATACAAGACAACTGTGTAATGGGGGATGTGGGTCCCAGTTTCTGCTGAATTAGCTAGTACATGCCGCAGAACGAACTGAACCACTCATATGACTTTCCTCATGACTACCATGGTGGTTATCTGTATACAAGGAAGATGCCCCTCTGGCCAAGACATTGCATCTTTATCATTAGAGAGGAGTTTGTATATCCCTAGTTATATTCATGCTTGAAAAATGCTAGATTAGATGTGGGACTGGGGTTGGGATAATATATGTGTAATGTATGTGCACACTTCCTGGCAGCAGCCCAAACGCAATACAAAACATATCTTCGAGGCAAAAAAATCTCTGCTACCACTGTACTAACTTATGTGCCTTAAACTCGGTCTTCACTGACACATCGCTCCTGGAGATCCCTGCATTAATCTAACCCAAAAACTTGCTAAAAAATATTTCATACCAAAGTTTATATTTGAGTAGTATCTGCAGTTTTAATGTATTTTTAAATATTCTGTTTTATAACCAAGAAGTAGCTGTAGTGATGCAGCAGCTATTATTATTGCATTATCTTCTTGGGGAAACTGCAGCTCCAAAAGGTGGAATGGTTTGTACAAATGGCATGATTAATAAATGGTGGATGTGGTCTAGGCAAGCTTTTCGTTGGCTGCTTGTTTGGCTGATTTGAGAGAGAGACATTGATTAGTTCTTCCACTGATATATGCATTCATTGGTTGATTCTTGTATGTATGCTGAGAGCGGATCAAATCTCTAATCTTGGCATATCTGGATGACATTCTAACCAACTTAGCTAGCCAGCCCAAGAGGAGATCTAGGCAAGATTTAACTTCACTCTAGCCCAGGCATCCTGCAAAAATAAATAAATAAATAAAATCCTGAAGGTCTTACCCAGGGTAGGAATAGTGCCTAGTGTCATGGAATAAAGGATTTTTCTTATGTTTCTTGACTGCCTGGAGCAGATGACAGTACAATCAAGAAACAAATTTGGTCTTGACATTCCTACGTCTTTTCCTAGACATCCATTTCTTTCCCCATCTTTTGACCTCCAGAATGCTGAGGATAATCATTCCCATCTCTTCCTAATAAGCATTACTCCTATTTCTTCACAAGACACAAATGTGGCCTCCTCTCTGAAAATGTGTCTTATTTCTTCTGGAACCATTGATTGTCCCCTCCTCTGAGCTACCAGAGAATAGCTCTGTTTATATATGTTAATATCATCCATTATATAATGCCTTAATATTTCATATTATCCATTTTTTCACTGCACTGTGAATTCCCTAAACACCTATGTTTCACCTTTGTGCAATCCATGGTACCTTAAAGAGCCTCTGGCGCATAAGAGATATTCAGGAAGAGTTGAGTTTCTAGATCTGAAAACGTTTAGCCTAAACTGTCACTGACAATGTGCTTGCTCCCTGAGAGTAAAGATAGATATAAATGTTGAGATGTGTTCAGAGAGAGGTCGAAACTTAGCACAAAGTAATGAATCTCTCATTGTGAAATATCAGATATCGTGAAAGTAAGAGAAGATTCTAGGGATAGTATAGTCTTTCTATTATTTCTCAAATCATGTCACATAGGCAACTTCTCAGACCAATTCAAGTTATTTTGATCAATAAATATTTACAGTGGACATTTGACATGCATAGTGTTATATGTATCCTTAAATTTATGATTTCAGAACACTTTACCATGGATCTGGCTTTCTGCACAACCACATTCTATTGAAATTTATCTGTTTCCTTTCCAAGTCATAGTTATGTACTTTTTAAAATTCCCATTAAATCATGTCTCTTATTTGACCTCTACTTTACACATTAAAAAGTTCAGTTGTGATCATTGATGATGGAATTTGATAAAGATCCCTTAACAGGAAGAGAGACATGCAGTCCTGTTGAGAAGCACGTGCTGGGAGCACCACACTTCCAGGGCCCTTGGGAGGTCACTTGGGAAAATTCAAAACCCCAAATGTTAAATCTGCAAATGCCAGGGGTTTAATATATAATGAGTTCCCATTACAGGCAAGACACTGCAGTGAGTGCTGCAGAAAATTCAATATGCATAATTGTCCTTGTCTTAAACAGTCTGCTAATTAATCCAATGCCTCTATCCCTGTTGTATTACCATTTGAGCTTACATTTTTAATAGAACTCTCTAAAGAAATAGCCTAAATGCTTCCAGTAAATATGGTGCCTTGAATTAAGGCTTCAACTTTCTCCGTCACTACTCATATGCCTAGTACTGATAGATTAGATACTTTAAAAATGAAATGAAATGAAATGAAAACCATAGACATTTTAAAATATAGAAATATGCACAAGAGTTGAAAATAGACAAAAAAACAGAGGTGAGGAGCTATGTACATTACATCAAAGAGACTCCGGAATTATTCGCAAGGCGTGTCTTAGCTCAGGCTGCCGTAACAGCAGCAGAAGCCAACACAATGAAAATGACAACAGGTACAAAGGGCTGCGTTGCGCTTACACAGGTCATCCTGAGGAGCCTCTCCTGTTCGTTTGAATTGTGAAGTGAATTACCACTTTTTCCATGAAACACCACATTCACTCAAAACAATAACTGATAGGCAAACTATTGCTATTAACTTTTGGTTATTGGAATATATTTTCTCAAAAAAATAATTTAGTAAATCTGTCACTTTAAGGAAAACTGAAAAATAACAATATCTATTAACAACTGATAACATTTGAGCTTTCCAGGGAAAATTATAATTTTGGAAAACTGGTATGTGACCACGGACCATGGTCTGTGACCATGATCTTGATAGAATCTCAATATTTAACAGCTATTCTGATGAGATAGGTGGTTTTACTAAATATACACGGTTTTTGATGCTTTTATATTAGAATTTGCCCTTTGAAATATCTTATTGAATCAATACTTTTCAAGTGGTAATACATAAAAAAAGTCTAGCAGGGGTAAAAGGATCTATTCAATGTGCAAAATAATCCAGTGGATATTACTGTAACAGAGTATATGGTGATGATGTCAGATCACACCTTGCCACTGTTAGTTTTGGTGTATCACCAAAGAAAAATGTCCAGTTATCTTCTGCTACTCCTACTGCTTAACATTTCATTAGACTTTCTAATGGATAAAAAAATGATAAGAAATGACATGAGTTATACAAAGAGACACAGTTGTCATCTGTACATATGATTGACTACATAGAAAATCCAAGAATGTATCAGAGAAACTGTAAAAACTAGTAGTAACATCAATGGGATCAGTGTGAAAACATGAATAGTAACTACCTACAGTCACGCCAAAACAGAAAATGTAATAAAGTTATTTATAATGGTAACCAAAACTATAATATACCTAAGCATAATACTAACATTCTTGCATAACTTTATAGAGAACTTTTAAAAATTTGAAATAAATGAGGAGATATATAATGTTCATGAAGGGAATATTAAAGAAAACTGTTCCCAAAATGTATCTGCAAACTCAAGTAAATTATTATCAAAATCCACAGAAATTATGTTAAAAAACTGATTCAAAAATTTTTATCCAAAAAATGTCTAAAAATGTAAGGCACAATTTTTAACACTGGAAAAAATTTAAAGGTACCTCATATGAGATATAACAAAATATATAAATCTTATGAAGAAATTTTTTTAAATTAAGAAGTAAAAAATAAATATATAAAGAAATATGCTATCTGCATGAAAATAAAATAAATGTCACAAAGGTATCAATTTTTCCCCAGAGGGGAAAATTCAATGAAATTTCTGGTAGAATATTTTAGGAAACACAATGAGATGATTCTATTTATAGAATAATAACAAATACTTAATAGCATATTTTATAAATCAGACATTTTCTAAGAACTTCATATACAAGTCTTTAAAGACAATAATAGCTATATTTATAAGGTAGGTACTATTGGGTTGGCCCAGAAGGCCGTTTAGTGTTTTCCATAAAATAAAAGATACATTTTTCATTTTCACCAACAACCTCATTGATTTGAATATTTTGAGTATGTCAGCTGTCTCCCACTATTGGCTTCTAGTAGGTAGAGGCCACGGGTGCTGCTGAACATCTTCCAATGAATAAGACAGCCCCATGGCAAAGAGTTATTTAGCCAAAATGTCAATAGTACCAAGAAACTTTTCAAACCACTTTTGACACATTCAATCAGTCACAGCACCTTCTCCATACACTGCTCAAATCTTTTTTTTTTGCATTTCAGTTGTGTGTTTACCTTTCTTAAAATAATAAAGCATAAAACACTGAAAACATTGTATATCTTCTTTTATCTTCAGTGTTAAAAATGGCTGCACAAGAATTCACCAACTTCGATGTTAATTTTAATGCATGCTGATATGACAGCTGTCACAATACACTAACAAAATTGTTTCAAATGAAGTTAAAGATGACAAAGCACTACTAGAGCCATTGTACAGACAAAAATGTAACAAACTTTTTGGCCAACCCAATATTTCATTCCAGTTTTACCTAAGAGAAAACTGAGACACAAAGGGATTAAAACTTATGCGGTCAGACAGAGTAATAGAAGAACCAAGATTCTTTCCTAGTTTGTTGAGTGTGCCCTTAACCACCATTATGCATGACTGCCAAGAGTACAAAATTACTTTGTGGAAGAACAAAGTGAGGCATGGAAAGGTATCTCTATCACTATAGCTTGAAATAGTGTTATGTGAATGCATAATAGACCAATGAAACGAACTGCAGAACCTATCAATGGCTTACACATTTATGAGAAAGATGACAATTTAGATCAATGAAAAATTAATGATATATTGAACAAATGTTACTAGGGTAATCAAAATAAGATCCCTACTTTATGCCATACACAAAGTCAATTCCAAATCAATTTTGTTAAAATAGAGCAAAAATTTTTAAATAGTTGCAATAAAATTTATGAAAACATACTTATAAACCTGGTATAGAAAATAGTTTTAAAAACACAAATGAAGCACCAACTATAAACTAGGAATTATAAACCTAACTACATTAATATTAAAAACTTGCATGAAAAAATACACTCAAAAAGACAGGACAGGATGGGAGAAGATATTTCTTATACATAACTAACAAATAAGTAGTATCCAAAATAAAGTCCTGACAACATTAAAGATATAGGGAAGCAGTAATTCTCATATGGTGTAGGTGAGAATATGACCCGATGTGACCCACTGGAAGGTCAACTTGGCCATAGTAAAAATGGAGAAGTGCCTACTTATGACTCATCAGTTTGGTTTCTAGGTATATTAGGCTAAAGAAAACTCTTATATGCTACACAAAAGACTGTTACAATGATTTCCACTGTTGCTACTTGGTACAGGATTATTTTTACTAGAGAATAAATATGAAAATATTGAGATATGTGGACTAAATAAACCCCAAGTTGATGGTTGTGTTGCCTTTGGGGAGGAGAAAAAGGAATGATTTATAAACTGAAACATAAGAGAAATATATGTCATGATACATTTAAGAAAAAATCTGAAGGAAGTATATATTAACATTTGTTAAATTTTGATAGTAGCTATGTGGGTGCTTATAAACATTAGTATTATTTATACCCTTTTAAAATTTGCATATTTTCCTTAGCTTCCCACTAAACTTGAAATCAGACACCTGGACTATAATCCAGGCTCTTCTGCTAGATTCCTGTGTGTCCACAAACAAGGCTTCTGACTTTTACATGAAAATGTAATAAGTACCTTGCAGAGGGTGATAAAATGGGATATCCTGAGTCACAGGGCTTCAGGTAGTAGCCAACAGTACAAGTTAGGTACAAGCCAAAGAACGTACCACGAACTGCATAGCTTCAACCACAGAAATTTTTTGTCTCAGTTTGAGGACAAAAGTCCAAATGTAAGGTGTCTGCAGGATTGGTTCCTTCCAAGGACTGTAAAGGAAAGGTCTGGTCTGGACCCTCTCCTTGGCTTGTAGATGACCCCCCCCCCATGTGTCTTCACATCATCTTCTTGCGATGCATGTCTGGGTCCAGGCTCGCCTTTCTTAAGAGCACACCAGTCCTACTGGGTGGGGCCCACCTTACTTCCCTCGCTGTAATGCAGTTATCTCTGTAAAGACCCTGTCTCCCAATAAGGTCCTGTTTGGAAATACTGGGTTTTACGTCTTAAACATGTGAACTTGGGGAGGGCACAATTCAACTCATAACACCTACCACACATAGCAGATACTTAAAATATACAGAAAGAAAAAAAAGTTTTCTTTAAGGATGTTAAATTCCTCCCAGCTAAAACTGAATTTAATTCAATGATACCGATTCATGGGTCAAATGTTAAGAGGCAAGACTGAGGAGCGGCGGAATGAGGTTTTGGATCTTGGTTCCTTCCCTTTCAGATGCGTTATGACACCTGTGTCGGTGAGCCCTGCGGCCAAAGAAGCCTGGGCTTGCCAGCTTCTCACTTGTCACTCTCTATCTAGCGTGCTGGGGGGTGAAGGGTGACACCAGCAATGACAAGATCATATGTTTAATTCCCCTCAGAGCTAATTAGCTTCACTCATCTTGACTCTCATCGGCCACTCAGCTGTTGCCTGCTGACCCGTGGAACCACTGAGGCCAATAAAAACATCAGGGCACTGGCTGTTTAAAAAGCCCTGCTTCTATTCTGAGTCCCAGAGTGTACTACTTAAGAGCAGGAAAGAGGAAGTGGGAGGTTTCCTTTATTCCCATTCAAACCACCACTGTCATATTATTTTAAATCTCCATGACCAGGTGATTAGCACTATGCAAAAAAAAAAAAAAATCTTCACAGACTGGAACAACCTACACACACCAATGAATGGGAGCAGCAAACTCAGATAAAGGGACCTGAAGACGCTATAGCCCGGGGTTAACAACCCTCCTCTGGCCATTTCTTTCTACCTAATTAAATATAGTTTCATACTGAAATGATTACAAGTAAGTTTAAACTGAACAATCATTACTTATAAATATTGTACCCCCATTTATCAACTATTCCACCTTTTTCCTCTGAAAAAATTGGATATTCTAAAGAATAAGCTTTTTAAAAACATTACCAAAGAATGTTACCTCCTTATTTTTTATTTGGTCAAATCGTTGTTATAAACAAAGACAAGAGTTTTCACATTTAGATGCAGAAGTCAGCCATCACATTCCCAATTTCTTATAAATGCTTTCCAAATATCCATGTTTTTTTTCTTTTTTAAGTGTAGCTCCTTACTGCCTCAGAAATATGAGCCTTAGAATTGATGTGGATATATACAGATGTATATACAGATGCACAGATATACAGATGTAATGGGGAGGGCTACATCTGCACTTTTCTCTTTGTCAATATCCTAGCAAAGATGACTAGAGAACATGCCTGAGAGTACAAGCCACAGAAACTCAGTTCAATCCAACAAAAAAATAAATTTTCTTAAGATTTTATTTATTTATTTCTAGAGAAAGGGGAAGGGAAGAAGAAAGAGAAGGAGAGAAACATCAATGCATGGTGGCCTCTTACATGACCCCCACCCAGAGACCTGGCCTGCAACCCAGGCAGATGCCCTGACTGGGAATTGAGCCAGCGACCCTTTGGTTTGCAGGACAGTGCTCAATCCACTGAGCCACACCAGACAGGGCCAAAAAGAGAAATTTTTGACACTTCTAATTCCAAAGTTCCATAGTCTCCTTCAGGTACAAGCAGATCCGGGTGCTCAGATTCCCAGGCATCCATACCTTTTCATCTCTCAGGTCTAGGGTTGTCTGTCCTGTAGCATCAACTCAGATAATGACCCAGAGGTCCAGCAGGAGCTCTCAAAGCACATCCTACTAGTTTAGCAATATCAGCGGAAAAATATAAAACCTCTTTTTTCAGAAATGTCCAGGAAGGATCCCAGATTTCATGACTGCATGCCCATTCCTAAACTGAACAGTGAATCTAAGCAGCTGCTGAGCTCTCTTGGGTTCTAGACCTGGTCCATGGACCTGCCGACGAGCCCAGATGAGGGATCAAACTCCGCCTCAACCGTATGGATTGAAATAGCCAAGGACTGGTTCCCAGAGGAAAACTGGATGCTGTAATCAGGAAGGGAAATGGCAGGCAAAAGCAATAGATATTCATTATCAAAGGTTTCAGCTATTAGCACAAAAAAAAAAAAATACTGTTACGCACAAGAGGTTGGTGTCAGAAAACACAATAACAAACTTATCATTATACCTGGAAAAAAATGAATTAAAAATCCATACGGGCAACTAATTTTAAGTTGTAGTTATCATTCGAAAGCTACTCTGAAAGAGCCGACGAAGGGTCACACAGGAAGGTTGGTCAACTCATCCCCAGCCACGAATAAAGTCACACCTAGCCTTTGATGTTGGACGACCCACGAGAACCAGGACCTATCATTAGCATGCCATTATTATTCAGTTAATAAGAAAATTGATACATGCTGCCTCTCAAGCCCTCTCCATGCAAGAAACTAAGTCCTTTTGTACATGTCATTAATTAATTTTTTGTAACAATTAGTTTCAGTGCTCCCGTGAGGCAAGCTAATTTCTCACCGGAGTAAAATGAGCCACTTGGATGAAACTTGTGCTTCTGAAAGGCATGGATGTCCAGCCCTGATAATGGTTTTGGAGCAAAATATGCTGCCACACTCCACAGACGATGCACATGGAATTCAAAAAGATATGAAAGAGAAGGTGACCTCTCTAGGTACGCTCTTTCAACTGCCAATTACCTCTCACCGGGTTGACATTTGGCCCCTGGGATTATCTGTCCAGTGGCAGCATCAGCCGTAGGGATCAGACATGTTTTGCTGCTGTTGTAATACTGCATCATAATTAATAACAGTGTCATCCAGGGCTTCATGTAAATTAATTCTGGATTTGTCCAAATAACCCAACATAATTTGTTTAAGTTTCATGGGTAGCCAGATTTTTGAATGCATTATATGGAAAAGGGAAAAGACAGTCCTCCACAGAGGGTTTGGGGCTTATTTTTTAAAGTCAGGAATTAAATAAATAAAGGACTCACCATATGTACAGCCTGGGACGCTGCTTGCAGCATTTAGCAGGGTCAGATTATCAAGTTTCATTATTTGATACATTTTTCAGGCTGGCAACAGACTCGGAAAGAATTGATGGGAGCAGCAAATTCATTTTAAAATGGGTTTATCGCTTCATCAGGTATTCATTTAAGCAGAATCCACAGCATAACTGGATCTCTTTGGCCCTCCGTGACATGTTTTTCCAAATGGAATGATAATAAGTATGGAGATGTAATACGTAGTTAAAGATGACCCATCTCCTCGAGGCACCCAGTAGTCAAAGGAAGAAACTCCATGCATTCTCCAGCTGCTGCTCACTGGAGGATCAAGGGCCAGCTGTTAAAGGGCCGCACTAAAGAGAAACCTACAGATGCCACAACCCTTCTGGTTTTCAGTGAATGAGGCTAACTGCTATGTTACAGGAAACTGTCATAAGGGCTTTTATTTCTGGTGAGAAAAATTATAAATTAAGCATTAAATAAGGTATTATAATACATTTTCTTAGAGCTACTAAGCCAGATCAAATAGCAAAAGGCATTAAATTAGTTAAGAATATAAAATTACATTACAAAAGATAGTATGAAGAGACTTCAAGCTATTTTGGATTTCTAGAGCATGTGAATTTTGCATGTGATATACACACCAAACCAAAATCTGCAAAATCCAAACTCTAGTTTGCGATAAAGAATGCTAATTAGCTGAGTTCTTATAGAATATCTTGCACTTAATGAATCCTCTCATAGCCTCCTTAAAACAGTCCCTTCAAAATGTAAACTGTTGATTTTCCAAATGCACGTTGATGTTATATTTTGAGAACACACACAGCTGTCGGCAGTGCAATGCCATGCCCAGCAACGATAGACCATGGGTGCCCTGGTGGTCCCAGAAGATTAAATGCAGCTGCAAAATCCCTATTGCCTAGTGACATCCTGGCTGTTGTAATACAGCAACACAACCCATTACTCACCTGTTTACAGTGATACTCGTGTATAAACAAAGCGATTCTACTGCCAGTTGTGTAAAAGGACACACATGTAGTTACAGAAGTAGGCTACAGCATCTAGGTTTGTGTAAGTGCAGTCTGCGATACTGGCAAAACACAAACACAAAACTGCCTAATGATGCCTTTCTTGGAAGGTGTCCCCACTAAGTGGCGATGCCTGCATGGGAGGGTACAGCTGAGATCTCTACCTGAATGGACTAAGAATCCTGCCACAGTCCAGACGCCGGGTTCTCAGTCCTGGCTCCATATTGGAATGACCTGGAGAACTCATAAAATACCCCATGCCCAGGCCAAGAATGTCAGAAGACTCACCAAGGATTTGCCAAAGCCATCAATATTAAAAAAAAAAAAAAAAAAAAAACCTCCCCGGGTGCTTCCATGAGCAGTGAAACTGAGAACCATTGGTTTAGTGATGTTCTCAGTCCGGCACTAGAGCAGCAGCCTCAGCCTCACCGTCCTGGGATCCTGTTAGAAATGCAAAGCAGGTCCCAACCCAAACCTACTGCCTCGGAGCACTGGGCAATGGTGGGCAGGGTGACAATTAGTTCAGGTGATTCTGATGGACACCGAAGTGTGAGGACCACTGGTCAAAAACTTGGAACGGCCCATCCAGAGAAAGCCTGGACCTGCAGGGCAGACACGCTTCCCTTGGACCTTCACTGCTCACTGCTCTACAGTCAGAGTGCAGAGAGCCAGGGGCAGGTCCAGGCTCTGAGGCGCCTGACGTTACCACAGTTGCAAGACCTTTTTTAAGAAAAACAAAAAAATACAAAATTCAGTACAAAGTAAATATTTAGAATCACAGAAGTCTCATTTTCTTAAAAAATTTCATGCTAACAAGTATCACAAACTACAAAATAACAGTACTTATACTAGTTTATTTTCTGGGTCTCCTCTCTAACACTCTTCTCTTTATTTTTCACTGAATACTCTTTGATTGCTATTTCATGAGATACAAAATTTGTAATATTTTCTGTACAAATAAAAATAATAATTCATTCTCTCCTCTAGCATTTTTTTTGCTTGTTTGTTTTATTGAAAGTTAAGGAAAGGTGTCTTTGGGGTGATTGTTGAATTTGGGAAAATGTCTATTATGTTTCACTCAAATATAAGCTATAGGATTTTATGGCATTTTAAGTATTTTATTGCAGCAACTAACCTTAAACCCTCGCTGGATTGAAGTCTCTAACCAGGGCCCTAGAAGTGCTCTTTGCAAACAAGAAGCCTAACGCTTTATTCTCTTCACACTAAACCTGCCTTGTGCAGACTTCTGATAAATTAACTTCCCCAATCAACTCAGCACCTAGGTAACCATTCTTTGCCTGCAGGGAGGAGGAGGAGATGGTACAGACAGTTAAGAATGTTCAGGAAAAACCCTGCCTGATGGAAGCTAAATGAAAAGAATCCTTCTTCCCCTGAAAGAATAGGGCAGTTTGGGGGTTATTTGCATATGTAGAAATAGCCAGATTCCCTTCTCTCTACTGCTCTAAAAGGTGTGATGCTTCAGCTTTTAAAGCTAGAAAGTCCCAGTGGGGTCTAGTGTAATTTTGTAGATAAATGGAAAAAGACCAAATGTGCACTGTGCTGTTGAGTGCCAAAGCCTGCTCCCTATCTTTGTGAGAGTTGACTGTTCAAAATAGAATACTGCTGAAGACCCTCATTAGATAAATTCTGGAAGAGAATTGTCATTTGGACACCATTCATCATGGGTTTTTTTTACTTGGTTTACTCCCAAATCAGCAAATAAGTAGAAGAGAGAATATCCTGGGGGCAGCATGGCTTCCCCTCCCATCTCCAGGGGTGCAGCTGAGGCACATTGGGAACTAACCACCAGTTGAGAAGAGCCTGAATTGAGTGTGGTTAACCCCAGCCACTTCAGCACTCGGACACGCCTTATTTAACATATAAAAACAATAATGCTGCCGCTTAGGGAACACTTGTCCAGGTTCCAGTTCTCCAATTCCTTCCAGGGTCAGCACTGAGACACTCCCTCCATATGTGCACCTGCTTTATGGACTCCGGAGCTTTCTATTTTTGCTCATTCCTGTGCAGATGCCTGGAACACGGCAGGTGCCCAACAGACATTTTTAAGATGAGTGAATGGATGAGCTGAGAGTTCATAGGATTGTAAGACAGACTGTGATAAGTACATACATGAGAAATAAACATTGTACCTGGTGCAGTGTTTTCTTTGAACTTCTTGGTTTAATAAAATAGCAGCCTAAATGAACATCTCTTTACAAGCTGTCCTTTATTAGTATTTGTCTGCTGAAAGGCTAAAAAAAGACAGAACCTATCTTGTTAAGGAATTCAGGAATGCCTTAATGAAGTAGGTGGCATTTTGGATGTATTTGGAAAGATGGAATTGGACAGATGACATATTTCAGGAAAATATTCCAAATGGAAGGAACCTAATTAGCAAATGACATAAAAGCAAGAAAGCATGAGGTGTGTTTGGAGAAAAATAATGATGCAGCTGAACTGAATTGCAGGATGCCTAAACTTAAACTTTAGCAAGTTTAAGTTTAAACTTGCTAAACACTGTACTGCAAGTTTGAGTCTAGAGTGTCAACCTAAAGAGTTAGGATTTCTGTAGAAATGTGGGCATCATGGATAGATTTGATGAGGACAGTGACATAACAAAACTGTACTTTGAGAAGATGTACCTGCCATCAAACATGCAGTGAGGACGAGAGAAGAGAATGACTTCAGAGACAAGATCAGTAGGACATTAAAGCAATCATCCCGGAGTACTAAGGAGCCAATCTTAATGAGGATGGTTGCTCTGGAAATAGAAAGGAGGGATGAATGGGAAGAGTAAGCAGGACTAGCTTTGACAAAGTTGTCAAGTGGGACACTATATGAGTACGGGGGAAAAGAAGACATCCAAGAAAGCTGTGAAGTTTGAAACCTGTAATGATCATTGTAAACTTGCTGGGATTATACTGTATAGTCTTCAAGCGTTGATCTTAAAGACAGAGCCAGCAGACCAGGGAGTGAACAGGCTGCCTGGACCTTTGGAAGTCACCTCCAAACCTAACCCAAGCTCCATGAAGACAGAGAGAAACTGTGTCTTTTTTCATCATGAAACACTCAGCATATGTGCCTACTAGGAGTAGTTAAGAAATGTTTACCAAGTAAAAGAGTAAAAATCATCATTGAATTAATGGGAAACATTTAGATAGCAAAGTATAATGAATGTAGAACTTGGAGAGATGGATCAAACACAAAACCTTAAATAACACCTACAAAACATACATTGCAAAAGGAAGAAAACCATCTAAGACCTGTCGCTGTACTAGACAGTGTTGAGATATAATAAGCAGGTTATAATTCATACGCTTCGAGTTCATTGGAAGATAGGGAAATATTTGTACTTGGCATACTTATGGACCCTAGAGCAAAAATTGCATCACTAGAAATTGATGCTGTTTTTTAAAGTTATGGTTAGAAACAGATGGGAAGGTTGAGTCTCCCATGGTACTCCATTCTCAGTGTTCACACTTTCTGGGGGACCTATGGAGGGGTACCAGTTGGGGTCTGTGAACATCTTAATGTCAGAATGATCTTTTTATGTCAGGCTCCTTACTCCTCTATTTAAAACCTTTTAATGACTTCCCGTTACACTTAGGAAAAATAAAAACTCCCTATGATGGCCCACATAATCCTACATTATCTACTCCCTGCAAACCTCTCCCATCTCATCTTGTGCCTCGAACTCTTGCAGCCATGACGCTGCAAACTACCATTCTCAGCCTCTCTGATGGACCCTTCTCCATCCTGTTTCACTTTCTGATTGGAATGCCATACCTTCAGCCACCACTCTGTTCCCCACCTTTCACTTCATCTAGTTAATGTCTACTTACTCTTCAGTCTCAGTTCAAACACCAATTCTTTGCAGAAGCCTTACCCTTCTCCTTAGTTTAGGTCAGATTTCCCTAGTATATACTATTAGATATACTAATAGTATATACTATTCCCTAGTATATACTACTAGTATATACTAAGTATATTCCATGTATCTTCACTTTATAGCCTTTATTATATTTTATAATTAGACACTTATTTGTTTCCTTTTTAAAATATAATTCTTTGACAATCAACTATCATCTTCATGGTGACAGAGTTAGGCTTTGGTTCACTTTTATATTCCCAACACTGAGCAGAGTGACTGGCATATAATGGTACTCTAAAAAACTCTTAATAATAACAGCTAATTTTCTCATACATTAAGCGTCTCCTTAGATATTGTTCTAAGTACTAACATGAAGTGAAAGCAGTAGAATGTGATATAAAAAGAGTGGATTTGAAAACTGACGGCCTGGATTCAAACCTCAGCTCCCCTATTTATTAAAGATGTGAACTCAGGAAAATTACTAAGTTCTCTGTACCTGAGCTTTCCCATCAATAAAATGGAGGTAAATGTAGATCTGTGTGATGATTCGGTAGCTAAGAACGAGAGACCCTGATTAAGCTGCCCAAGGTCTTAAAGCTGTCAGCGGCGGGTCTTGCAATCTAAAGTTGCTATTAAACTGTTGGCTACATAAAGGAATAATAGTGCATATTATATATAATACATGTATATGATTCCATTTCTAAAATTCTTTAAAGACAGGAAGGGACATCAGTAAGTGCCTGCCCTTGTTCCTCATACCCTACCCTGCTCCTTCCTTTTCCTTAGAGCCATAACTGGACTGTTAGGCCTAGACCATGAGAAAATACCCCAAGAAGTAAAATCAGGCCAGGATTATCTTTCCCAACAATGCCAGAATCACACCTAGAAGAGCCACAACAACAGGTACCCTGGGGCAGACTGGTGACAAACACGGGTGCACTTGTGCCTTGTGTTCAAGTGGAATGTCGCTTCACGAACAGATTTCAAATGTCGCTCCTTCATCCATACATACCAATATGCTTTAATGTTTATCACTTACTAAACACATGAAAGATTGCACAGAATCTGTGTCCAATGATCCTTGATGATAAAACATTAGTGACCCAATTCTTTTCCAGACCTAATGATACTTTGCTTCAGTGGCCTACTGCTATATTTCATATGAAACAAATAAGACACTCATGCATAAAATTAAGACAGTAAGCTCTCTAGGCAGTGATAAATTTGGGAAAGAAACAGGCCTACATAATCATTTCCTCTCTCATGAAGGCACATTTCCCATAAAACCTTGAGTCACCTACATCTCAACTCATAAGGCTCTTTGGGAAATTATGCCATCATGTCCCATGAAACCCTACAGGGCATGTTCAATCAAGGTGGAATAAAGGGTGCACACTTTATAAAAGGGAAGCTATTGAGGAGATGCTTAGAAATACAACCATTTCAGTTTACATGGAAAGGCTGTCGATCTCTAAGCAATGAGGGAACTCTCAGTTTTCTTATTGCTCTTGAGTTATCCTCACCATTCTGCTCCTTTCAGTTCATCTGTCCTGAATCAATGGGTCCTGAATTCTCTTGTTTTATGTAGGAGCAACTGAAGGTGATTGTATGCCTGGGAAATCTTTGGTAAGTAGCTGTATCAAGAGTATAATCAAGATGGAGGTGTAGGTGGAAATACTGTACCTCCTTGCACAACCTAATTTAAGAACAACAAAGATTTAGAAACAAAAACACAACCAGAACAGACAGAAAATTGAACTGTACCAAAGTCTGACAACAACGAACCATTTATCCGGACCGGTAAGAGGAGCGAAGTTGGCGGCTGGCGGAGAGGAGTCCCAGCAGGAGGAGGCGGTGGTTGGCAGACTCCAGTGCAGGGAGGAAATGAGCCGACCCAGTGAGACGCGCAAGGCGGCTGGCTGACCGTGGACACGTATTCACGTGCAGATAAATCAGGTGAAAAACACCGTGGACACGTATTCACGTGCAGATAAACCAGGTGAAAACAGTCGGTGAGACAGACCACACAACCCAGGACCCCAGCAACCAGAAATAAAGCCTAAAAGCACTGATTGAAAACACTTGTGGGGGTTGAGGTGCCGGGAGAGGCTCCCAGCTCCACAGGAGAGTTTGTTAGAGAGACCCACAGGGTCCTGGAACATACACAAGCCCACCCACCCAGGAACCAGCACCAGAAGGGCCCAATTTGCTTGTGGGAAATGGCAGAGGGGACCAAAATCTGAGAGAGTGCAGAACAAGTGCCATTGCTCCCTCTCTGACCTCGCCCCCACATACAGCATCACAATCCAGCAACAGGGGTTGACTCGCCCTGGAGAATACCTGAGGCTCCACCACTCACTATGTAACAGGTGCTACCAGACCAAAACATTATGGCTGAACCAGAAGAACAGATCAAAACCCCGGAGCCAATACTTCTAAGCGACCAAGAGATAGCCAATCTATCAGATGCACAGTTCAAAACACTGGTGACCAGGATGCTCACAGAACTGGTTGATTTTGGTCACAAATTAGAAGAACAAATGAAGGCTACACTAAGTGAAATGAAGAAAAATGCACGGAGATCGAATAGTGATGGAAAGAAAACTGGGACTCAAATCAGGGGAATGGACCAGAAGGAAGAAAGAAACAACCAAACAGAAAAGAATGAAGGAACAAGAATTCAAAAAAATGAGGAGAGGCTTAGGAACCTTCAGGACATCTTTAAATGTTTCTACATCCGAATTATAGGGGTATCAGAAGGGGTAGAAGAACAGCAACAAGTGAAAAACTTATTTGAACAAATAGTAAAAAAGAAATTCCCAAATCTGGCAAAGGAAATTGACTTCCAGGAAATCCAGGAAGCTCAGAGAGTCCCAAAGAATTTGGACCCAAGAAGAAACACACCAAGGCACATCATAATTACATTAGCCAAGATTAAAATGGAGGAGAGAATTCTAGAAGCATCAAGATATAAGGGGACAGTCACCTACAAAGGAGTTCCCATCAGACTGTCAGAGGATTTCTCAAAAAAGACCTTCCAGGCAAGAAGGGGCTGGAAAGAAGTATTCCAAGTCATGAAATTCAAAAACCTACATCCAAGATTACTCTATCCAGCAAAGCTTTCATCTAGAATGGAAGGGCAGAGAAAGTTCTTCTCAGATAAGGTCAAGTTCAAGGAGTTCATCATCACCACGCCCTTACTATATGAAATGTTAAAGGGACTAATCTAAAAAAAAGGAGATCAAAAAATATGAACAGTGAAAGGACAGCAAACTCTCACACTTATTAACAAGCACACCTAAAACAAAAGCAAACTAAGAGGACAGCTAGATCAGGAGCAGAACCATAGAAATAAAGATCACGTGGAGGGTTAGAACAGGGGAGTGGGAGGAGGAGAAGGGGGGAGAAGGTACAGAGAATAAGTAGCATAGATGGTGGAGAGAAAATAGATAGGGGGGAGGGCAAGAGTAGTATGGGAAATGTAGAAGCTAAAGAACTTATGACACATGGACATGAACTAAAGAGAGAGAATGTGGGGGGAGGGACTGTGCAGGGTGAAGGGGAATGAAGCAGGGGAAGTGGGACAACTATAATGGCAAAATCAATAAAATATATTCAAAAAAAGAGTATAATCATAGAAAAGCAGGGGCCCTTGATTGCTTCATTAATCACTAGGAAGAACCTGTCCTTCTGAACAAGTGAATCTCATGAAGGTGCTCGCCAGTGAAGCCCAGGTGTCCTCGGACACGTGTTTTGTCACTCAACAGCAGACCTTATTGCAAGAGTTTGAAACACAAACACTTGAAAGCAGGTTTTCAAATCTGAAACTAAATATTGTGTTCAAAATTTTCCATTTGTAGCTTTTGGAGAACAGAAGAGGCAAACCTCACTGCATGGATGTCATTAGACCTCCCTGAGAAGGAAATGAAGGATCTGCTATATTTAGGGAGTAGCTGTTAACTTGCAGCCCGTGTCATGTTATATGAGGGTAGCAGCTGAGAAAAATAAGGGATTCTCCTGGAAATAATATTGAGACAGGCAGTTGTTGGGTTGACTTCGCCAGGCTGAAAATAGCATCGCTTCTGAACTTCAGATGCCTGTTATGGCTTTTTAAGTGAGGGCTCAGAATGAGTCTCATCACTACTGTACAATCAGGAAATTATATACATGGGCGTGTTTGAGGAATTCCTTTTGACCTTGTTGGTATTTGTTTCTCTTTGTGTCACTTTGAAGAGGGAAATGAAAAACAAACATTGTCTTCTACAGGTCTATTTTTAACAAAAGGAGAACTTGCTAGCTTTCTGTTTTACCTCTTCAGGTGGGGGTCCTGAACCCCAACACAGTAGTTTACATATTAAATTGATTAGCAGGGGTCTCTATGGAAAATGAAAAGCAAGCTAAAACACACCCCAAGGGAATTCTAAGGTGCAGAAATGTGATCTCCTTTCTGTATAATCACAGCATTAATATTAATGGAGAGTTAGGTGTACTTGCTTGGCAAGCAGCTCATCTCCCCTGGGTGTTCTCACAGTGCCGACAATGCTCCCTGGTTCTCATTCTGTTTCCTAACTTTGAAATCCAGGCACCAGGACGTTAGCACTTTCTTGCAGAGTCTTCCTTTTCCTTTCAGGTCTGGAGTCCCAACTCATCCCTCAAATGTAATGTTGGTTTGGCCAAAAAGCTCAATTGGTTTTTTTGGTAAGATGGCTCTGGTAGTGCTTAGTTGTCTTTAACTTTATCTGACACAATTTTGTTAGATTGCATTGTGGCAGCTGTCATATCAGCGTGCATTTAAAAAAGACTTATCAAAACTGGTGAATTTTTGTGCAGCCATTTTAATATTGAAGATGGAAGAAAGTATGCAACATTTTTGGTGTGTTATGCTTTATTATTTCAAAAAAGGTAAAAATGTAACTGAAATGTAAAAAAAAAAGATTTGTGCAGTATGGGGAGAAGGTGCTGTGACTGATCAAACGTGTCAAAAGTGGTTTGTGAAAGTTCTTGGTACTATTGACATTTTGTCCAAATAATTCTTTACTGTGGGGCTGTCTTGTGCATTGGAAGATGTTTAGCAGCACCCCTGGCCTCTACGCACTAGAAGCTGATAGTGAGAGATAGCCAACATATTCGAAATGTTCACATCAATAAAGTTATTGGTGAAAATGAAAACTGTGTCTTTTTATTTATGAAAAAAACTAAACAGATTTTTTGGCCAACCCAACACATACTTCATCCCATAGTTACACAGGACTTCCCTTCCTCCCCCTACCTTTATGAAGGGTTCCTTTTCCTCTATTTCCCCCATCTACTTATTATGCTGAATTATAGCATTTCTAATAGTGACAGCGCTGGATCCCTGAATTATGGGAGCTTAGGTTTAATTGAATATTAACCAGAAAAACAATTTAAGTGCACATGTAAGGTGTTGTGGACTGCTCTGCCTGGTTTCAGGAATTGTAGCTCTCTGCCCCTTGTGGCTTGAGGATGAGTGAGCCAGCTACCTCTGGAATGTGAGCCACAGGAGACAAAGCTTGTCTCTGGTAGCAAACGCTGCCTCAATTCCTCTCCCTGCCCCCAGAGGTTGGTCAGAAGTCAATGAGGGGTAAGACCCCTCACAGTGGAGAACAACCTAAGCCACACTCGATCACCTGGAAGGCCTTCATGGAAGGACTCGGGGGGCTGCAACAAAGAGCAATAGACTCTTGCCCCCTGGCTTTGACATAGCCCGAGTCCCCATGTTCTCTTGGAGAAGGACTTCCTGGCTCTAATCCCCTTAAGCCTGAATACCTGTTGGGAAGAGGTGCAGCTCCTTGCCTTGCTAGAGTGTGCCCTGGGGAAAAATCTGGCATCACAAAGACTTGCTGATTAACCTGTGAAATCTGCTCTGCTAAGAGTGCTTTCATTCATATGATAAGGGTCTGAGAGGAAATGAGTATGTCTCCCAAAGTTTCTGCAACTCTCTTCCTAACAGACACTGACTCAAACTCTGAAACTCTCAGATCTCTTTGAAATGTTATCTACTGTTTGATCCTTGCCGCCCTGTATTCCTGTGTATTACAACCCAATAAAAGGCTACGGAGAAAGGTGCTCGGGGCCCTTTTTTTCTTCCCAGAAACTGGCCGCTGCGGGCCTTTGTCTCCCCAGAGAAATCGGCCATCCCTCCTCCCCAAGCAGATCACATCACATCTCTGTCATATTCATTCTCGCCCGTGGCACCAGGGGGACTCGCGGAGAAGTCGCCCCCGCAGTAAGTTCCCACAGAAACACAACCCGCATGAAGAGAAACTGCATTCCACCTGCCGTGATCAGAGCTCCCCACGAATGAGTGTAGTTTTCCCCATTTCTTTTTTAGTGGTACCTGTCTTTGGTAATTTAGAGAAAATGGGAGAATAAAGGTAATTACTGATAAATAACATGGGACACAATGTTCAGGATGATAGGTTTTTATGTTACTACTTGTGTTTATTTGTAAGAATTTTAATGAACAACAGTTAAAATGACCCTATTTGGTACACTGTAAATAAGTCATTCTTAAAAAGCTATTTATTCATACACGTTAGAGCCACCACAGCACCTATTGGGTCATTTTGGAATAAGAGAGACAGTTTCTTAGCTTCTTGAAAGAAGATCAGATCTCTGTGCAAAATAAACACAACAATTTTCTATGGAAAAAGACAAGATATCCTATCTCATTCAAAAACTACTAAGAGGGCTCATTTCTAGAGTATATGTAAGTTTACTTACATCTGCATCACTCTTACAGGCTTACAGATACAGAGAACGGACTGATGTTTGCCGGAGGGGAGGGGAGTTGACGGGTAGGAGGGGCTCGAAAGAAAAGGTAAAGGGATCCAGGTGTACTGCCATAATTGAAAAAAAAACAGTCACAAGGATATAGCCAATAATAGTGTGATAACTATGTGTGGTGCCAGATGAGTACTTGAAACATTGGAGGGAACCCTTTGTGAAGCCTACAATTGTCTAACCGCTACGTTGTACACCTGAAACTAATACTAGGTGATTTCAAACTGTAGTTGAAAAATAAAATTTATAGAAACCTTTATCATTATTTTCTCTCCGTAGTAGTTGCATGTTATGGTAGGTGTGCACAAACAAATAATTCTCACTATTGGAAAAATAAGTCTTTTTCTGCTCAGAATCCCAATGCAGTAGACTGTTAAACCTGAAATAAGATTTCAATGCATGAGAATGTTAGACCTCAGATAATATTTTCACATTCATCTTGTCCACCTCAATCATTTTATAGATAAGTAAGAAAAGCCCCAAAGAAACAAGTGGTTTTCAAAAATAACACAATAACAAAACATTGTGTAACTGTACGAAATTGCAATACCCCCTATATTATGGTGAACTTTCTATTAAAAAGAATCGATTTCACTCATGCTTTCCTCATCTCTTTATAGCACTGAAAATATTAGTATGTGAACATTTTAAAATATGAACTCATAACAGCAAAGAAAATGAGAAAGGAGGCAGCCTGTAGATGAGAGGAATGTGAAGAAAGGATAATTAGTGGAACAGGGCAGAGGGGGCAGCCTTCTCAGTGTTAACATGCACAGCAGATGGCAGGAGAGATAGGAAGTCCCCAAATAGCCGAAGTCCAGCAGACCCAAAATAAACCAGCCCGGTATATACCAGAGAGACATACAGTTTTATGAAAGTTTCCAGAACTAAAAGATGAGTGCCAATAAAATAAAGCTCTTGAGAAGAGTAAATGGGGATGTATATGACAAGGAAGTCATATGACAAGATGAAAACAAAGCTAATTTGAAATACCACGAAAAAATAATGGCTATACAAAAGCAGAATATAATGAATAGCAATCGACTTTATCCTAAATCCATATTTTTTTAAAGATTTTATCTATTCGTTTCCAGAGAGAGGGTAAGGGAGGGAGAAAGAGAGGGAGGAAAAACATCAATGTGTGTTTGCCTCTAGCATGTCCCCTACTGGGGGTTGGCCTGCAACCCAGGTATGTGCACTGACCGAGAATAGAACTGGAGACCCGGTTCATAGGCTGGCACTCAATCCACTGAACCACACCAGCCAGGGCCTAAATCCATATATTTTTTTAATTGTTGAGATTTTAATTTAACAAACATCTGTTGAGCATTTACTATAGACAAGGAGCTGTTGGAATTACAAGCTGAACAAGAAAAACTTCCAGTGCTCCAGGAAGTTATGTCTGGTGAGGAAGACATTTACACATGTAATTAAAGCATAAGACATACCAATATGCATTTTATGATAATGGTCCAAGCAACTTGTAATAGCTCAGAAAGAGAAAGATAAGTCAGACTATGGAATCCAGAAAGATTAGTCTGGTAAGCATGAACATAGGATGAATTAGGCATTGCCACAGAGAATGCATTTGCCAGATCATGGAGAGCCTAGAATCCCAGGGAAAAGAATTTGGACATAGTTAAAATTTTTAAGAAGCATGGAGCCATCACATATATATGATATAGGAGAAAAGTGATCATATTTTTTTAAATGAAACTAATAAAAGTATGCTTTACATTCAATAAAATGCATCAGAACAGTTTGATGAGTCTTGACAGATACTTTCATAACCACCATCCTAATCAAGATATAGAACATTTTCACCATTAAGTTTTCCATAACTTTCACAGTCAATCCTTCCATTATCTACCCAGCCAACTACTGATCTGATTGCTATCACTATAAATTTTGTCCATTCTGCAAATTTATTTAAGTGGAATTCTATAGTATTCACTCTTTGGTGTCTTGCTCAATTCACTCAGCATACTGTTCCTCAGTCTTCACCTTACCATGCTGCTCCGAACCCATACACCTTGAAAGCAAACTCCTCCGTCAGCAGAACTTGCCCACTTTCAGACTCTGTCCCCAGCCTCTGTTCCAGTTATCTATGGTTGTACAACCCCCCAAACTTAGCGAATAGACAGCAATAAGCATTTGCTTTCCTTATGAATTAGCCATTAGGGCAGGATTGATGGAAGCAGCTCATCTGTGCTCCACACAAAATCAGTGGGACAGTTCAAGGGGCTAAAGTATTCTCTTCCAAGAGGATGCACTCACGTAGCTGGCCCCTTAGTGCTGGCTCCTGGCTGAGGGTTGGCTCTGGGCTGTCAGTCAAGGGCTTTAGTTCCTCTCTGTGGGGTGTTTGGGCTTTCTCTAAGCAGGGTGGTTAGATCCAAGAACTAGTTTTTTCAAGAGACAAGCCATGGAAGTAGGAGTTGTTGAGGCTTTGTCTCAGAAGCCTCACTTCCTCTGTATATTCTTACTAAAACAGAGAATTTACCCAGAATCAATGGGCAGAGACAAGAACGCTCCCCCATCGATGCAGGGAACCCCCAAAACTGCAGCCATATTTAAACCAACACAGCCTCCTATTCAAGGAGGAGGTCTTTTAAAGAAAAGATGTCTTCAATAGCACAGAAAGCCTACACAGGGCATCTGCACAAATTCACCTCATCTTGTCAAGCATGATGAACCAACAGAAGAATGTCGGGGGAAACAAAACTGATACAAAAATCAGAAATAACTTGTTTCCATTCTCATTTTAATTCCATTCTAATCTGTAACCATCAGCAAGATAATGGGGAGGATTATTATTACATCCATAAAATACACACGGGCAGATTGTAATTTTAAAAAATCTGAGAAGAATGCATTACTGGAAATTATATATATTTACCAAAATATAAAATTCACTAGAGACATTGAATCTTAGAATAGATGTGGCTGAAGACCAAGTTAGACATCTGAAAGATAACCAAAGATAAATCAGTCAGGATTTAAAGCTAAAAGACAAAATGATGAAGCAGAGAAAAATTAAAGCACACAGAAACTTGATCCAAAAGGCACAACATCTGTCTGTGAGGCATTCCATGAAGATGATACAGAGAAAATTAAAGAGATGAAGGAAGAGAAATTACCTTAAAAATGTATTTTTGGTTGAAAAAGTCACCTAATGTCAAGAAGAGTGAATGATAAAAACCTCACACTTGGCTGTTTGAGGTGAAAGTTTTGAAGTTTAAGATGAAAAAGAAAGCTCTCTAAGTTGGCACAGGTGGTAGAAGCTGATAGTAAAAAGAAGAATCATCAGATTGACATCAACATAAACACTGAATTCTAAGAGAAAGTGATTAATCCCTTCAAATGTCTGAGGAAAAATGATCTGAACTTAGAGTTTTGTGACTAGCACAACTATCAAGCAAAGTGTGGACAAAATAGTTGCAGTTTCAAACATGTGAGGACTCAGTATGCTTATCTCCCAAGACCCTTTCTGAAATAGTACTTACAATTATGTTTCAGCAAAGTGAGAAAAGAAACCCAAGAAAAACAAATGGGATCTAACAGTGAAACAAACCCAATACTGCAAAGAGTTTAGTTTTATGCAAGAGTCCCATAAAACTAAAACATGGTATTTAAAAATTCTGAGGATAAATTAAAAAGCTCTATGAGAAAGTCAGTCTAAATATAAAGCCCACTATTGAATAAATGAAGGAAGAATCAATGTATCTTAACACGGACAATATTCTCCTTTAAATGGTACAAGTTTAGTGACATGGCATTATATTTCCTTCTCTCTGGATCTAATTATGTATTTTTTGGTTTAGCACTGCAATGAGTAAAATTTACACAATCATTAAATATTATATTATGTTCAATGTTTTAATTTTATGCTTAACCTATGGGCAGATCCAAAATTCTATACACACATATATATTAAAAAGAAAAAATGTATGTTTATATGTATCTGCACATCTATGCACATGCATATGGTACATGTACACATGCACATCTATGCACATGCATATGGTACATTTTCATAAATATGTGTATAAGTGCACATCCTCACACACATCTCCTCTGTAAAATTCATGGAATAATTGACCAGAGGGGGTGAAAAACAGTGGCAGAGAGTGTAGGAATGCAATTTCCTAATTTTACATGAATAGATACTACTTAAAATTAATGGTTCAAAAAACAATTTTAGATATGTAATTTACAACTTTAGAGTAATAATTAGAAGATCTAAAAAGAATGACATAATTTTAAAAATCCAGAAGTGAGTGATTGATAGCATATTTACACCAAATTCCTCAGTTATTCTAGCAGTTAGTATACACATGTTACGTTAAGCCATTAAATCAAGAAATAAGTTTTCAAGTGTGCCATTTAGTACTATTGAGATCACCAAATTTTTTTTAATTTTATTTAGTTATTTTTCAAATACAGTTTTTTGTCTATTTTTCCCATCCCAGCCTCCCCCGCCCCTTGCTCCCCACCTCCCTCCCATTTCCACCCCCCTTAGTTCTCGTCCCTGTGTCCTTCCTATTTGTTCCTCCAAATCCCTCCCCCCATTTTCCCCTTAACTTCCCTTCCTTCTCCCCTCTGGTCACTATCCCTTGTTCTCTATTTCAGTGTCTTTGTTTTTTGTTTGTTTGTTTTTTCTGCTTGCTTGTTTGTTTTGTTGTTTAGCTTCCTGTTAAAGGTGAGATCATATGGTATTTGTCTTTCAACCCCTGGCTTATTTCACTCAGCATAATGCTTTCCAGTTCCATCCATGTTGTTGCAAAGGGTAGTAGGTCCTTCTTTCTCTCTGCAGCATAGAATTCCATTGTGTATATGTACCACAATTTTTTGATCCATTCATTTACTGATGGGCACCTAGGTTGCTTCCAACTCTTGGCTATTGTAAATTGTGCTGCTATGAACATTGTGGTGCATAGGTTCTTTGATATTGATGTTTTAGGATTCTTAGGATATAATCCCAGCAGTGGAATTGCTGGGTCAAAAGGCAGGTTGATTTTTATTTTTCTGAGAAAATTCCATACTGTTTTCCATAATGGTTGTACCAGTCTGCACTCCCACCAACAGTGAACTAAGGTCCCCTTTTCCCCACAACCCCTCCAACATTTGTTGTTTGTTGCTTTGTTTATGATAGCCATCCTGACTGGTGTAAAGTGGTATCTCATTGTGGTTTTAATTTGCATCTCTCTGATAGCTAATGATATTGAGCATCTCTTCATGTGTCTCTGAATGTTCTGTATGTCCTCCTTGGAGAAGTGTTTGCTCAAGTCCTTTTCCCATTTTCTAATTGGGTTGGGTGTCTTCTTAGAGTGGAGTCGTGTAAGTTCTTTGTATATTTTAGAGATTAAACCTTTGTCTGAGGTATCATTGGCAAATATGTTTTCCCATACAGTTGGTTGTCTTGCTAATTTAATACTGTTTTCTTTAGCCATGCAGAAGCTTTTTATTTTGATGAGATCCCATTTGTTTATTCTTTCCTTTACATTCCTTACTCTAGGGGACATATCAGTAAAGAAGTTGCTGCGTGAAATATCTGAGATTTTCTTGCCAATGTTCTCCTCTAGGACTTTAATGGTGTTATGACTTACATTTAAGTCTTTTATCCACCTTGAATTTATTTTGGTGTATGGTGTAAGTGGTGCTCAAGTTTCATTTTTTTGCATGTAGCTGTCCAGTTCTCCCAACACCATTTGTTGAAGAGGCTATCTTTACTCCATTTTATGTTACTGCCCCCTTTGTCGAATATTAATTGACTGTAGAGAGTTGGGTTGATTTCTGGGCTCTCTGTTCTGTTCCATTGGTCTATGTGCCTGTTTTTATGCCAGTACCAGGCTGTTTTGATTACAGTGGCCTTGTAATACAGTTTGATATCAGGTATTGTGATCCCCCCTACTTTGTTCTTCTTTCTCAAGAGAGCAGCTGCTATTTGGGCTTGTTTATGGTTCCATATAAATTTCTGAAGTGTTTGTTCTATGTCTGTGAAATATGCCACTGGTACTTTAATAGGTATTGCATTGAATCTGTATATTGCTTTGGGTAGTATGGACATTTTGATGATGTTAATTCTTCCAATCCATGAACAAGGTATATGTTTCCATTTGTTTGTGTCTTCCTTGATTTCGTTCTTCAGGGCTGTGTAGTTTTCTGCATACAGGTTTTTAACCTCCTTAGTTAGGTTTATTCCCAGATATTTTATTTTTCTTTTTGCTATATCAAATGGGATTTTTCTCTTTATTTCTGCTTCTGCTGATTCACTGTTGGTATACAAAAATGCCTTTGATTTCTGGATATTGACTTTGTAACCAGCTGTTTTGCCAAACTCATTAATTAGTTTGAGCAGTTTTGGGGTAGAGTCTATAGGATTTTCCATGTACACTATCATGTCATCTGCAAACAGTGACAGTTTTGCTTCCTCCTTTCCTATTTGGATGCCTTTTATTTCCTTTTCTTGCCTGATCGCTGTGGCTAAAACTTCCAATACTATATTAAATAGAAGTGGTGAAAGTGGACAACCTTGTCTTGTTCCTGATCTTAGTGGAAAAGCTTTTAGTTTTTTCCCATTGAGTATGATATTGGCTGTAGGTCTCTCATATATGGCCTTTATTATTTTGAGAAATGCTCCCTGTATTCCCACTTTGCTGAGTGTTTTTATCATAAATGGGTGTTGTACCTTATCGAAAGCTTTTTCCGCATCTATTGATATGATCATGTGATTTTTGTCTTTGCTTTTGTTTATGTGATGTATTACATTTACTGATTTGCGAATATTGAACCATCCTTGCATCCCTGGGATGAATCCTACTTAATCATGGTGTATGATCTTTTTGATATATTGTTGGATGCGATTTGCCAATATTTTGTTGAGGACTTTAGCATCTATGTTCATCAGCGATATTGGCCTGAAGTTTTCTTTCTTTGTTGTGTCTCTATCTGGTTTTGGAATTAAGATGATGCTGGCTTCATAAAAAGAATTTGGGAGTTTTCCATCCTTCTGGATTTTTTGAAATAGTCTGTGGAGAATAGGGGTTAGCTCTTCCTTAAATGCTTTATAGAATTCTCCTGTGAAACCATCTGGTCCGGGGCTTTTGTGTGATGGGAGTTTTTTTATTACTGCTTCAATTTCTTTTGCTGTTATTGGTGTATTTAGATTTTCTGCTTCCTTTTCACTGAGTTTTGGAAGATTGTATTTTTCTAGAAATGTGTCCATTTCCCCCAGGTTTTCAAATTTCTTGGCATACAGTTCTTCATAGTAATTTCTTACAATCCCTTCTATTTCTGTGGTATCAGTTGTAATCTCTCCTTTTTCACTTCTGATTGTGTTTATTTGTGTCCTCTCTCTTCTTTTCTTGATGAGCCTACTTAAAGGCTTGTCTATTTTGTTTATCTTCTCAAAGAACCAACTCCTGGATTCACTGATCCTTAAAATTGTGCTTTTAGTTTCTATGTCATTTAATTCTGCTCTAATCTTGGTTATTTCCTTCCTTCTGCTTGCTCTGGGCTGTCTTTGTTGTTGTTCCTCGAGTTCTTGCAGGCATAGGGTTAGGTTGTTTGTTTGAAATGTTTCTATTTTCTTTAGGTAGGCCTGTATTGCTATAGACTTTCCTCTCAGGACTGCCTTCGCTGTGTCCCATAAGTTTTGGGTTGTTGTGAGATCATTTTCATTTGTTTCCAAAAACTTTTTGATTTCTTCCCTAATTTCATTCTTGACCCATTCGTTGTTTAATAGCATACCATTCAGTCTCCATGTTTTTGGGTGCTTTGGGTTTTTTTCTTTGGGGTTTGTTTCTAATTTCAGTCCCTTGTGGTCAGAGAAGATGCTTGGTATGATTTCAATTTTCTTGAATTTTTTGAGGCTCGTTTTGTGTCCTATCATGTGGTCTATCTTTGAAAATGTTCCATGTGCATTTGAAAAGAATGTGTATTTAGCTTCTTTGGGATGAAGGCTCTATGTATATCAGTTAAGTCCATTTCATCTAGGGTGTTGTTTAATGCCACAATATCTTTGTTGATAATTTGTTTGGAAGATCTGTCCATTTTTGATAGTGGGGTGTTCAAATCCCCTACTATGATTGTGTTGCTGTCAATATCTTTCTTGAAGTCCTCTAAGATTTTCTTGATATATTTGGGTGCCCCTATGTTTGGTGCATATATGTTTACAATGTTAATGTCTTCTTGGTGGATTCTTCCCTTGAGTATAATGAAATGACCTTCTGGGTCTCTCTTTATAGCCTTTTTTTTTGAAGTCTATTTTGTCTGATCTGAGAATTGCTACCCCAGCTTTTTTTCTTGTCCGTTTGCTTGGAAAACTTGTTTCCAGCCTTTCACTTTTAGTCTGTGATGGTCTTTTGTCCTGAGGTGAGTCTCTTGTAGGCAGCATATGTATGGGTCATGCTTTCTTATCTATTGAGCTATTCTGTGTCTTTTGATTGGAGAATTTAATCCATTTACGTTTAAGGTTATTATTGATAGGTACTTATTCATTGCCATTTTTGTACCTGTGTTCCTCTCTGTCTCCCTCTTATCCTCTCTGTCTCCCTCCTTCCCTTAAAGCAGTCCTTTTAGTATTTCTTGTAGAGCTGGTTTGGTGGAGGCATATTCTTTTAGACTTCTTTTGTCTTGGAAGCTCTTTATTTGGCCATCTATCTTGATTGAGAGCCTTGCTGGGTAAAGTAGCCTTGGTTGTAGGCCTCTGGTTCTCATTACTTGAAATATTTCTTGCCATTCTCTTCTTGCTTGAAGTGTTTCCATTGAGAAGTCGGTAGCTAACCTTATTGGGGCTCCCTTGTATGTTATTTCTTTTTTCTCCCTTGCTGCCTTTAAGATTCTCTCTTTGTCTTGGAATTTTGCCATTTTGATGATGATGTGTCTTGAAGTGGGCCTCCTTGGGTTCCTCTTGGTTGGGACTCTCTGTGATTCCTGGATTTGTGAGACTTTTTCTCTTATCAAATTAGGAAAATTTTCTCTCATTACTCGTTCAAATACGTTTTCTATCCCTTGTTCTTCTTCTCCTTCTGGTATTCCTATTATTCGGATATTATTACGTTTCATATTGTCTTGCATTTCTCTTAATCCCTCTTCATTCTTTCTGAGCCTCTTTTCATTTTCTTGCTCTTTCTGTGAGATGCTTTCTACCTTGTCCTCCAACTCACTAATCCTATCCTCCACTTCATCTATCCTACTTTGGAAACTTTCTACTGTGTACTTCAATTCGGATATTGTATTCTTCATTTCCTCTTGTCTCTTGCTGATAATTTCCATTTCCTTTTTGATGTTGCTGTAGTTTGCAGAGAGATCATTATAGTTCCCCTGTAGTTTCTGGTAGTTCACTGTGAGCTCTTTGAACTTCGTAATAACCAGTGCTTTGAATTCACTGTCTGATAGTTGATCAGCGTCTATTTCATCTAACATTCTTTCTGAAGTTTCTGCTTTTTCTTTCATTTGGGGATTGTTTCTTTGTCTTCCCATTGTTTGAGACTCTTCTTGTTAGTCTCTGCTTCCAAAATTGATCTATTCTGAAACACTGGTTTTATGGTGTAAACTTCTGTGGTATGATCCTTGTGAAGTTCAGTGGTGCAGACTCCTTGAAGTTTCTTGATGTTCTTAGTCTCCACCTACACTCACGCTGGTCCTCGCGCTGGTCCCTGCGTTGGTCCCCTACCACTGCTGAATGTCCTGGCTCTAGTAGCCACCTCCTCAAGCACCCAGGCCCGTTACTACGGCAGTGGCACAGAGGCTGGGAATGTCCCGGCTCCCGTTTCTGGCTCTCTCTGCCGCCCAGGGCCGTCACAGGGGCTTGGAGTGTCCCGGTTTCCATACCTGACTCCCCGGCGTCTAGTCCTGTCTCTATGGCAGTGGCACAGAGGCTTAGAAAGTCCCAACTCCCGTACCTGATTCCCCAGTGTCCAGTCCCATCGTATGGCAGCAGAACAGGGGCTGAGACAGTCCCAGTTCCCGTAGATGGATCCTCTGCCACCCAGGGCCATCTCAGGGGTTTGGAGTGTCCAGGCTTCCGTACCTGACTCCCCAGGGTCCAGTCCCGTCGCTATGGCAGCGGCACAGGATTTGAGCGCTTCCCGGCTCCCGTAGCTGGCTCCTCTGCTGCGTCACAGGGGTTTGGAGAGTCCCAGCTTCCGTACCTGACTCCCTGGCGTCCAGTCCCGTTGCTATGGCAGTGCGCGAACGTCCGGGCTCCCGTAGCTGGCTCCTCAGGGTCCAGGCCTGTCTCTATGGTGGCGTCACAGGGGCCTTTGGTGTCCCAGCTCCTGCAACTGACCCTTCCGTTGCCCAGGCCGGTAGCTATGGCATTGGCACAAGGGTGTCCCCGCTCCGGTTCCTGACTCCTCTGTCTCCCAGGACCGTCACAGGGGCTTGGAGTGTCCGGCTTCCGTACCTGACTCCTCGGCTCCCAGGCCTGTTGCTCTGGCGGCAGCACAGGGGCCGTGTGAGACCCAGCTCCAGTAGCTGACTCTGCCACCGTCTGGTGTTTCAGTGTCGGTCACAATCTCTGGTCTTTTAATTTCATAAATGCTGGGTAACCGATGGTTTATTGTGCTGTTTCTCTATAGATCTGCCAGGATTTTCACCCATGAGTACAGAGCTAGTATCAGTTCCATCTTACTCCGTCGCCATCTTCCCAGCATCCTCGAGATCACCAACTTTTTGAGAATGTAGGAATAATAGGAAGGGAACCCAAGACACATCTGACTGCCCCCAAGGAAGGGACATGACTTTTTGAAGCAGCTCTTTTGAGCAAAAAGCAAACCCTTCTTGCTGAGCAGCTGGGCTCTGAGGACTGCAGTCCTGGATGGGAATCTGGGCGCTGACCATAGCATCTGCCATGGCGAGTAGCGGGAGCCGTCAATCCTTTCTGTGTTCACAGAAAGGAGACTCGATACTGGGGCAGTTGTACAGAGTTGTCCTATGTTACTCGGGATTTATGAGGTGGTTCCTTCTCACTTGTAGTAAAAACACTATTAGTGTTAGAAATAGCATAAAAATAGCCCTGGCCAGCCCTGGCTGGTGTAGCTCAGTGGATTGAGCGCGGGCCTGCGAACCAGACAATCGCGGTTCGATTCCCAGTCAGGGCACATGCCTGGGTTGCAGACCAGTTCCCTGCAGGCCAGTTCCCAGCAGGGGACGCACGAAAAGCAACTATACATTGATGTTTCTCTCCCTCTCTCCTTCCCTTCCCCTCTAAAGATAAATAAATAAAATATTTTAAAAAAAATAGCCCTGGCCAGGCGGTTCAGTTGGTTCAAGTGTCTCTCCCATGCACCAAGGTTTCAGGTTTGATTCTGGGTCGGGGTACCTGCAGGAGGCAGCCAGTGAGTGCATAGGTGGGTGGACTGGTGGATCAATGTTTCTCTCTCTCTCTCTCTCAAAAATCTATACATAAATTTTTTAAATAGCATGAAAATTATTCCAAATAATTATTTCTGACATGAGTATCTTTTTGTAATAGACTCTCTGTAAAACCATATGCAATTAGGACATTTTTGCTTGAACCCTCCAGAATATAAGGCATGTTTCTTTTCCTATGCAAAATGAGGCATTTAAAAATGTGTGAAAATCCGATCTGTCCTAATTACAAATTCTCTGTTAAATTTATTCTACTTCTACTCTGTATCATGAAAAGATAGTAGTACATATTCAATGGTATTACTTCCTTACCTATAGGTGACAGATGCAACATAATTTTGTTAATTCTGTTTTCATAAAATTAGACTTATAGGTATTGTAACAGAGGATGGGTTGAGATTTAAATACCTTTATGGTTTTTACAAAATATTACATTCATAAAATACTCAACAATGATAGGAAAGTATGAGGAATAAGGCAGCTAATAACTTAAATCATACCACTCAAAAATAACCAGCACTAAAATCACTCTTGGTAGCTCTCTCTGCAGTTGAACAAGTGGGTCGATGGGTGAACTGATAGAGGGAGATAGACAGATAATAGAAAAAATTGTATATTGGGATTACATGAACCTACTGTTTTATAAAATCTTTACAAGTAACAATGACATGTCACATGCTTAAAATATTTGTGACAATGAACTTCTAGCCCCTTAAAGCTTCTCATTAAAAATCATTGTGCTCCTTGGCCTAGCCTTCCTCCTAAACTAATTTTAATACACTCAAGTTATTCTAAATTTACATATCTTTTGTTTTCATAGTAATAAAAACACTGCCAACATGTATTAAGCATTTACAATGCGTCAGGCACTATTTTCAGTACTCTTACAAGGATCACCTCATTTCTTTCAATGACTCCAATATGCCCATAAATAATTGAGTCCCAGTCGAGAGGTAAAGCCACATGTCCCTGGCCAAACAGCTAAGTATTGGACTGGATCTAAACCCAGGCTTTGGGACTCCAGGGCCTGCGCTTGTAAGCACTAATCTGGACAAAGTTCATAACCCCCTGATTAAAACAACCCAGTACCTGGGCAAGAAATTAATACCATTTTCCTCATTTAAATGTATGCTGTCTTAAACTCATGATAATACATTGCCAAGTTCAGTAAATAATCTATTGGACAAGAGGTACTGTGGTACGGACATGGAATTAAGGGAGAAAAAGGAAAAGGAAAGAAACATCGTACAAAGGTTTTTATCACAAAAGAACAAAGTAATGGGCAGAGGACACAGCTAGTCTATTTTTATAATGTCTATATTTACCAATTGAGAAATGAATTGTGGTTTATTCCTTGACTGTTCTTTTTATATATGTAAATATGCATTTTCTTGTAAAACTGTGAATATATTTTCTATATTTCCTACTCCATTCTGTAGTCTCCTGAGCATTTCCCAGAACATTAACTTTTTTAAAAATAATTCTTACCAGCTCTTTGGATGTAATTTTAATGGGCACATTTTAGCATATGGCTGAGCTATAAAATATTTTAATTACTCCCCAATTGTTTAATGTTTATGCTGTTAACTTTTTTCTAATGTAAAACAATATATTTCATAAACCTTAAGAAGGTCCCAGAGCAGAAATAAAATGATGATTCGGCTTTTTTAAGTATTCAAAACAAGAGGACACTTGTTCAAGAAATTCTCGGATCCTTAGAATCCCACACTCATCTGCTAAGTAGTGTTCTCTCTACTTTTTATCCTTATGTTAGTGATACTTTTATTTTCTTCTTTAAGTCTCTCCTCTGTTTAGTGTATTGTTTTCTTCATCTCCTTTCTTTCTCCTTGTTTATCTTTCCTATGAGAGAGTCACCTTTAACACTGAAAACAGCCAATATGCAAGCATCTAAATTTCTGGGGAAAGCAACTGTTGTTCTTTCTCATTATTATCCTATCTCTTGTTTTCCCGTAAACACAGGAAGACTCCTACGGTACCAATCTGTATCCAGTTGCCCAGTCTGAGTTCGCCATTGCCACTGAGTAAACACTCAACCTTGGCTTTAGGAAATTCAAGCACTTCCAGTCCAGGTCCCATTGGGTTAAAGTGATGGGATACATTACTGGCTGCGGTTACTTCTTTCCCTTAGCAGAGGGAAATAGTTCAGTGGCTTAATTTGTTATGCTCTCATGAATTCAAAAATAAATAAATAACTCCAAAGGCAATAAATTATTCATCGTGTTGCTTAGTCTTAAATCCCAGGTTAATTTTTCCCTTCATTTTCACATATACTCTTTCCTGTTCCATAATACTTCAGATACCAGTTATTAAATACGTGTGCTTGCGTGTTGATCACTGGGTTTAATCACATGAATGCTTATCAAATCCAAGGGACTAATTATTTTAAGCTTTCTACTGCATCAAGGAGCATTTTGCTGGGAATTGAATATTAAAAATGCAAAAGATCTCTCTATGTAAAATATTAACTGATTTGTTCTCATAAGGAAAGAGTATAAGCTGAAAGAAAATTGCCCCCACCCCACAAAAGCAAAATATATTCTAATTGGCTTCCTTGAATCCATTTTGATGTCCCTGCTTAATAAGTAGTTAAAGGAGAAGCCATTTAGTTTTCACCAAAAGACTAGAAACCAACTATCATAAATGGTACTAAAGTATTTCTGTAATTTCATGTACTACATTTTGGGGTTAGTCATTACAGCTGTAACTGGCTGGGCAAGAAGTGCTATCCAGTGTTTAAATACAGAGAATGGATTCTTGTGTGTGAAAACGCATCTCGCGTGGGTCCGTTAATCCAGAACATTTGTCCCACAGATTTTACCAGCGTGAATACAAAGCTAACGACGTGACAAACACCAGCATCATCAGTTTTGTTAAATTGGGTCAGGTGTTTGAAGGATGCAAGACTGACTCGTGGCCCAACAAGGGGATGGATAAAAGCAGGCACACGTTGAGAGAACGCTTGTATTTAACCACCTGGGACCATTTCTGAGAACACCTGTATGCACTGTGGCTTCCTATTGGTGCTGGGAAGACGTCCGGGAGGCCATGGTGTCCAGCAGATTTTAAACTGTCCTTCTCTGAGCCGCTTCCACAAAGGGGGTGCCGATGGCATGGAGGAAGGAGGAAAGGCTGAGCAGGCCCCCCCACCTTTTAATCAAAGATGCTCAGCTTTAATCCGTCTTCCAAAGTAGATGAAAAACCTAAAGCTTCATTTAAAAAATCCTTTGGCCCACTCCCTCATCTCACAGGGTGAAAACTGAGTCCCCGACAGGTCACGCTGTCCGTCCACTCGGCGGTCACCCCGGGGCGACCTCAGATGCGCGGTCCAGCCCTTTATCTAGCCCGGCAGCTTTGTTTTTTTTTTTAATGATGCTATGTTCGTATTCTCAAAAGTCTACTTTGAGTTGAAATTTTCCGAAAGCCGGATTATTTTTGGTCAACTGCCTTTTCTTAATGTGTTGACTACCTCTGGAAAGTCATACTTGAAAGAATTATAAAAAAGCACATTTTTTTATTTTAGCAAAATTTTTCTTTTTTTATGATCCAAGAATCTCTGCTAGGTCTATGACTTTAAGTTGTTAAACTTTGTTTTACTTTAACATCTTCATTTTTTAAATCAGTATCATGTGATAATATTAAAACAGCAATAAGATACCATTTCACTTAGAATATCAGGTGATATCAGGTGTTGCTGAAAAACGGGTCAATAGCACTCAAGCACAGCTTCTGAGTGTGTAATCTGGTTAAACCTTTGAAAACAGTTTGGTACAATCTAATAGAGTTGACAACATAGTATTTTCTAAGCCAGAGGTATGACTTCTACTTATATGTACCTAAGTATCATTTGGGAGACCTACATGAGGATGCTCATTGGAACATTATTTCTTAAAGTAGAGAATTGTAAACCAAAGTCCACTAACAAAGGACTAGGAAGGGTGGGTTTCCAGATGACCACCTAAGGAGCTTAGAAGTCACTGCTTTGCCCAAACAAGTGAAAAGATGAACAGACTGAAAAATCAACAATGCTTCTTGGCTCATCAGAGAGGGGAGGACACACCTCAGGTAGGAGAGACAAACAGGCGAATGAACTCAGGCAGTCGAATGACCTCAGGGAGCTGTGGCTTAGCAGAGCAGAGATGGTCAAGAAGAGGGACCCAGGAAGCAGCTCCCAGAAGGAAACCTTGAACTGGAATTGACCGGCTGCTGGAGATTCAGTGCAGGCAAGTCATGGGGGTGGAGATGGGAGCTCCCACAACATTGGGAGATTTACCTCGAGGAGTTTGAGCTCATGTTCACAGTGAATATTCAGTAAATATGGGAGAAAAGTCCCCTCAGGCATCCAGCAAAGAAAGGGAACAAGAAACCATTTTGAAATCCAGCAGAACACTAAGGTCTTCTTAATAAAGCCTGCCCTCAGGAGAAACTAATTAAGGACACTACCCCCCTGGAGTATTGTTGGGGTCTGACCTGAGGGAAGGGAAACCCCCCACTCCAGGGGCTCTAGCCACCCTGAGGTTAGGGCCCATGTTGCCAAATGTGAACTAATTTCCTTTGTTTCTAAGGAAAATATCTCATCTGCTTCACAATGAACTGTAATTTATGACAAGTATTTAACCATTGGAAAATGTCAACGGACATTATTAGGCAGGATTCAAATAATGTAATGTTTGAATCTCCTGGCAGTATGAAAACACAGAGTCATGTGCCAAGATCGTCAGTTAAAGGACTGAATCTGCTTCCAAAACTTGTTATTTCTTGGAACACTACTCTTAAGATTTGTCTAAAGTATACTATCTGTATAAATATAAATATTTATTTCATTTGCAAGAATGACTCACCCTTAGCAGCTGACAGAACCATGCGCTCGCTCATGACATGAACAGGGTCCCAAGAGAGACAATCTGGTTACACAGTTACCAAGCCTGCCCTACACATGCTTGGCCTGGTTCCTGAAGGGACTGACAAACATGACCTTCAACTCCACTTGCCAGTGTTTTCTACCTTCAACTTGGTGTGAATTGATTCCTTCCAACTAGAAACATCACTGTATCAATCACCGAGCTTTCATTCCTGCAAGAGGCCATTTTCTCAATGGATATTTTTTTCAAGATTTGGAATTTGGAAAAACACAGGGTCCATCAGAAGTCAGGCTCGCTTGAGTGTGGCTGGTAGTGTAAGTGAATGTCCCACACGAGATAGACGGCCATTGGAACACGTTACCTAAAATGTCCCATTGTGGGCTTGAGCATGATATTGTTATGTTACAAAATTACATGTTTATGATTTTGTAGTAAGAGATTATGTAATAAAAGGGGCGTTATTTGTGCCAGACCCTGTATTTAAATTTCCCAAAGAATGCTAAGACGGAAATCTCACATGGAAACATGCACACATAGCTGAGACATATCCACCATATTCCTGCCCGCGGTCACAGCTAAGAAGGGGCAGCGGGTGAGTCCAGAGAGAAAAATAACAGGAGCTTCAATTATGTCTGCAGTATGGCCTTTTACGAAAAACTCAAAACAAAAATGATAACATCATGTCTGTTAGTTCTTTTGGAGAGTATATATGTATGTTTGATAAATTATTTTACTTTCCTGGGTTTTAAATTTTTTCCCCCAAAATCAGGGCCTCCACTTCTGCTGCCCCCTGTATCTCACTGCCAGAGGTCCTCATTTTGTGGGTCTGGGGTACAGACTAAGAATCTCCATTTTTATCAGCACTGCAAAGGGGGGTAGAGCAGATGGCACAGTCCCCCACTGGGGTGAGTGCTGGCCACTTCCACGGAAATCCAGATGCAAACCAGAGGTACTAGCAAAGATTCCAAAATCAGGGCCACACGGGATTTGCCCATCACATCCCGAGGCCCGAGGAGCAAGCCCCAGCAGCAGGAGTAGCTGGGGGCCTTTGCCCCGGCCATGTGTGCCAGGCAAGGCCACCGGAGGCTCAGGACATAGCACCGTGTAGATGCCTCTCACACCTCAGGTAGACACGATGCTCGGACTGTCTGCTGCCACCCCTCTGGCCTCTGTTCACTTGTTTCAATAACAACACAGCTGGGTGGGGAGTCGAGGGGGGTGACAACAGAGCTCTGGATTGACAGAGAAGTACTTCGAGAATTTCCCAAGTCCTTACAGCATGGATGAAACTGGAAAGCGTTATGCTGAGTGAAATAAGCCAGGTGTTGAAAGACAAATACCATATGATCTCACCTTTAACAGGAAGCTGAACAACAAAACAAACAAGCAAGCAAAATAAAAACAAAGACACTGAAACAGAGAACAAGGGGACAGCGACCAGAGGGGTAAGGGGAGGAAATTTCAGGGGAAAAGGGGGAGGGATTTAAAGGAACTAGTATAAAGGATACGTGGACAACAGCTAAGGCGGGTGAAAATGGGAGGGAGGTGGGGAACACGGGGGGTGGGCTGGGATGGGAGTAAAAGACAGAAAACTGTACTTGAAAAATAATTAAATTTTTAAAAAGTGAAAAAAAAGAGAAATCACCAAGCCACATTCATACGTTTGCTCTTTTAATGATGTGCTTAAATGACACTGACTGACCTCATTGTGTTACTTCCACACCCTTTTCATAGTCATTCATGCTTTCTGATTGCTTCGAAATCATGAACCAGTTAATGGTTAAAGTACTAGTTTCAAACCTTCATTGTAAAGCAAAAATGTCAAAATCCTTGTTTCTCTTGATTGCTTGATTTTAAAATTTTTAACCCAGTACCATTAATTAGCCCATATGATAATATTTGAGAAATATTTATGCCATGAGAAATTTATGTATGTTTGATGGCACTAACAAGTACAGCAAAAAGCAAGTTTTAGGGCTTATGATAATTAAGACAATGTCAATCCAGACTCCTTAATACTAAATTACTATGTGTTCTCTCTTCATTCTCTTTATGTAAAACAATGCGGGTCTGATTTAAAAAAAAAAAAGCATCACTCCCTGCACTTCTATGTTTGAGTTCTCAGAAAAATCCCAATTTCTGCATTAATCTTTTGAATTCCAAAAGCAGAGCTTCTGAAAGCTTGGTGAACTTGACCTAAGAGTCTGACTTTCAAGCCTGAAACTCTCTCTCTCCTTTATCCCCTATTGGCTTTTGCTACCTGACGACCAAACTGACGAAACTGAAGGAGACTCCTGCTCCAAAATGCAACTGACCAGGCTCATTTTCACCCTAATCGAAGCTACACCATGTGGAAATTATTTGGGTATTTTTCCAAATGCCGTGGAGTCAGCGGGATGCCATCTGCCCCGGGAGATGCACAAGCTGTTGCTCTGACTCTGGCCTCTGAACAGCGCTACAAGCTGTGGCTGCAGTGACACAGGCTACAACCGCTAACACACGGACTTTCCGCCGTAAGCAACATTAAAACCCTCTGCTCTCCATAACTTCTAGTTGACGGAGACCTCTGCCTAGCAGCACCTGAAAAGCCCTTCCCGCTTCTTCCCACTTCAACTCAGTGTTCACAAGTAACACCGACCATTAGGATGATTGGATAGTCCCGAGCCAGAATCTGCGTGGTCTCCACCCTGACTGAGGCAGGTGCGCTGAGATACTGATGATCACGCAGGACCCAGGAAAATCAGTCCAGGCTTTGCCTCATGAAACACAGGCAGCATGAATTAAGGCAAAAAGACACGCCAATTTCCTTCGCTGCCCGCTCCCTGACCTTAAAGGTCTGTGGTTGGTGACAACCAAAACCCCGGGCAGCCACCCTTCAGCTGAGTTTCTCCAGTAAAAGTGAACCGCCAGACTCATGAATCTGTCCTCCCGCTCACCTTTTCCTATGCACTGACAGGTACTGCAGCCAAATAGCAGCCAAGGCGATAGTGAAAGGGAAATGAGGAAGGTCAAGGAAACAGCCACTGCACCTATTTATAAGAAAGTGCTCTGCGTCCTTTATAAGGAAGGGAAAAGGCTGCTAGGCATCCTTTTTGGAAAAGACTGGGATTTTTAATCCATTGGTGAAGAGTATTTGAGAAAAAATAGTGGGTGTAGAAAATGAGGACTTCATATAATACAGAACTAAATTCAGTAAAAGCACTTTGCCTGTGTAATTGCCTAATACTCACCATAGCCACATGGGATAAACACTGTGGGCGGGAAAAGTTCGTTTTCTTCTGAAGCACAGTGGGATCCAGTCCCCAAGCCCTTTAGAAGCCATCCGTTAATTTAGCACATATTCACTTGTTGCCTACCAAGGCGTGTATCTGCAGTGAGCGCCACACCTGATCAGAGACAGACGTGTTCCTGTCACTGCGTGCTGAACCACTCGAAGTCACACTCGAAATTACAAATAACCAAATCGTAACAAAAAACCCTAAGAGACCAAAGAGCAGAAGAGATCAATTGTTACAAGCATGCAGAGAAAGGAAGAGGGAACTTCAAGACAAAGGAATTAAGAACACTGAGCTTCCTAGAAGTGTGTGTGTCACGTGTGTGTGTTCGCCACCCGAAGTCAAGTCTCCTTCCGTCTCCACTGATCCCCGTCACACTCCTCCACCTCCCCTCACGCCCTTTCCCTCTGGTGACCACCATACTGTCGTCTGTGTCGGAGGGTTTTTTGTTCTGGGGGGTTTTTTGCTTAACCCCGTCACATTTTTCACCTGGCCTCTCCACCCCCACCCCCTGACAGTTCTGCAGTTCGTTTTCTGTATCTATGAGTCTGTCTCTATTTTGTTCATTATTGTACTTTGCCCCATATAGTGCATTCCTGTGGATAATGTGCACCCACGTTTTTGACCCAAACTTTCAGGAAAAAAAATATTTTATTTTTATTTTTTAATTCAATTTTTATTTCTATTTCAAAACAAAACTGATTATCATATTCCAGGGCATTGTTTTGCATGACAGACATCATTATTGCTTTCTAGACTTACACTTTTGATGCATAAGCATGAAAAAAGAATGAAGAACATTTATATAGATACCGAATTAGTACTATCCATGGATAATGCACATCCCTATTTTTTCCTCAAAAATGTGGACAAAACATGCGCATTATACATAGCAAAATATGGTAGTTTGTTTTCCTACATATTAGATTCTGCATATGAGTAAAATCTTATGGTGCTTGTCTTTCTCTGAATGGCTTATTTCACTTAACATAATACTTTCCAGATCCATCCATGCTGTCACGAAGGTAGGATTTCCTTCTTTTTTATGACCCAATAGTATGGCATCATGTAAATGTACCAAAGCTTTTTCATGCATTCACCTACTAATGGGCACTTGGGGCTGCTTCCAAATCTTGGCTATTGTAAATAACACTGAACACAGAAGTGAGAACAATGGGTCATAAGGCAGTTCCTTGTTTAATTTGTGGAGGTAAGTCCATACTGCTTTCCCCAGTGGCTGCACCATTCTGCATTCTCATTCCTGGAAGTTTGACCTGAGTCCTTAATTGTTTTTTTTTCTTTTTACTATATTTTATTGATTATGCCATTACAGTTGTCCCATTCCCCCCCTTCATTCCCCTCCACCCTGCACACTCCCTCCCACCATTCCCCCCCTTTAGTTTATGTCCATGTGTCACAAGTTCTTTAGATTCTATATTTCCCATACTATTCTTGCCCTCCCCCTGTCTATTTTCTACCTACCGTCTATACTACTTATTTTCTGTACCTTCTTCCCCCTTCTCCTCCTCCCACTCCCCTGTTGCTAACCTTCCATGTGATCTCCATTTCTGTGGTTCTGCTCCTGATCTAGCTGTCCTCTAAGATTGCTTTTGTTTTAGGTGTGGTTGTTAGTAAGTGTGAGTTTGCTGTCCTTTCACTATTCATCTTTTTTATCTTCTTTTTCTTAGCTAAGTCCCTTTAACATTTCCTTAATTGTAAGGATGCAGAGAAGTGGAAGTAGGGAAGAGCAGCCCAAGCCAAGGCACTGACGAGCGCCAAGGTGAAGAGCAAGAGAGGAACCAAGACTAAGATGGCGGAGGCAGAGGGAGCATAGCGACAGGAAGCCCTACAGACTCAGCCCAGGGGCCTGCAGAGTTTTCCCACCCTGGTGACTCTTGAACAACACAGTGAAAATACTTGTGCTGTGCTCCAAGAGCCAACAGAAAGGAGGCTGTAAATTGTACTGGGAGGGTTGAAGGACAGCAGGAAAAGGAGTCTGTTGAAATGGTCTGAGCAAGAACTACAGAATGCCTGACTTCCCATTGGGCCGCCTTTTATAGAGGAGGACAGCAAAGCACCCAGAGGTTACCACGTTCAAAGTCACATGACTGATCGGCGATGGAATCCTAATCCAATTCGAGAATCTGGTCACGGAGCCCGTGCTCTTCCCCGCTCTGCGGCTGAGCTTCTCCATCCCAAAGCTGAGAGCGCGCCACGCCACTTAACACGCAAACACTTAAGGTATAAATAAAAGTTGGAACAAAAACATGAGCCATCTAAAAATTCTGTGAGGGGCAAGAACGCCTCAATTATGAAACATGCATAGCATGGGCTTTAAAATGGTGCTTGAAAGAATATTTACGGGCATAGGAATAGTTTCATAATATGCTAAGTGAAAAAAATCGGATTATCAACCTCTATCTAAATTTGTATATATGTATAAAATAAACATGAGAAAGATTTACACAAAAATATTTATTCACAGTTCTTGTTTATCTTGAAGGGAAGCCTTGGAGTGGTTTCGTTATCTTTATTTTTCTGCATTTTATGACTTTTCTGCTTGACTCCTGTAATAAAACTGCATGATTTTTCACTGCCGAATAACCAATTTGCCCAGGGTTGTCACCTCTCATACATATTTTTCATGTAGACTAAGCCTCACGGCTTCATGTTTAGTTTCTATCATGCACTGAGCACTAAGCAAGTACCAGACCCTGTGCAAAGCATTGGAATTACAACTGTGAAATAAGACAAATAGAATCATGAGCCTTATAGCCTCCTGAAGAACAAGATATTGAACAAATAAATTTAAATGTGATAGTTGTGTCCAAAAGAAAATTACAGGATGCTATGAGAGTGCCCACAAGTACGGAGAAGGGCTGGCTGAGGAAGGAGGTTTAAGATTAAAGTAGACATGAAAGAAAATGTGGGGTGAGAGTACCCCAGCTCTCATGAGGTCCTCGAGGGAGGGGTGTAGAAGAGGAATAAAGGTCAGGGATTCTGGAAAGACAATGGAGATCCCAGCTTTCGTGGAAGAGGAAGAGTCTTAAAGAGACAGCAATTTTCATGGACTTTGTCCTGCAAGTAATGGAGAGCCACCATCTCCTTGTAGACTTGTCCAGAGAAGGGAAAGAGACATGGCAGGGGAACAAAGTCCTTCTAGAAAGAGTGGTAGCTTGCACCAGGAGAGTGACAATTTTTTAGGAAACAAAGCAAGTGAGTCAAGGGTATTGAAAAGATAGAGTCAGCAGGATTGGATGTGATTGGTGGGAGTAAGAAAACCATAGAGGGTGACTCCCTGGCATCTGACTTGAACAACAGAATAGATGGATGTCACTTACTGAGCTAGAAGGCACTGGAGATGGAAAAGATTGGCAAAGTCTGAAAGAGAACTTCACCTCTAAAATCTAAATGAGACTAAGAAACATCTGAAGTAATGTCTACACTTCCTCATGAAAAGTTAAACTGGCAGAATAAGCAGCTGATGGTGTTGTAATTTTCAGGGTCCTGGGAGTGAGGGATTAGCTTTCATTAAGTCCTTATAAAGATAAATGGTCCTGCTGACAGCTGGGATTTGAAAAGAAATACAGAATTTCAACGACTTAAATAAGCAATGACTTAAGTAGAGCTTAGCATCATTTGTCATCCAGACAAACAGGCAGGTGCCTCTTTCTGCATGGGTTCTAACGAGAATCTGGAGGTACTCATCTTCGCTCAGTTACAGCAGTGTAGGAAGCCATGTGCTTTCAGGGCTTGCCAACAGTGTTATTGCTCCAATATGGAGTCTGTCCTTGTTTTATCAATAAAAAGCTTTAAACGTATTTGTTGTGTTTCTTATTTTCAAATCCTTTTCCGATACTGTCATGAGTGCAGGCTCATGACAGTCTTTTTGTAAGTCAGCAGGGCTATTGCTCGGCTCACTGCCTGCTGAGCAGCCTGGCACCAAGGAACAGACAAGAGTCACACACAGTAACTCTGCTGTTCACTCAGTTTTATTGAATGCACAGCCACTCAGAGTAGAACATGACACACACTGATATCCTACTCACACTCTAACAATGTAAGAGAAATATAACACACACACGCACATACACACAGCAATCAATGGCGGCTAAGAAGCCCCAGTCCCAGAATCTCAGTCTGCAGATCTGGGAGACAGCCCAAGGGCACTGTCAACATCTTGCAAGGAAAGACCTCTGGAGCCAAGTGGGCAGCAGGGCAGATGAAGTCCTCAGTCCAGCAGGGCAGAGCCTCTGGTGGCCAATGCCAAGGGAGAGCAGCATGGCATGGAGCGGCACTCTGGTGTGTGCAGCTTGGCTATCTCAGCAGTGGTCTGGAGCCCGTCCCCATTTTACTGTGAACGTGGTGAACTCCACCCTTCGGGGAGGGTTAATAAGTGTCTTGGCACCACTGCTGGCAGGTGTGGACTTTCCCAAGGAGCATATCTCTGGGTGGTCCCGCTCTGCAGACACAGCTGTTGTGATCACGTGTGCAGATATCTTAGGTGTGTCTCCTTGCCAGACGTGTCTGCTCTGACTTAAGTAGTTTCCCTCTTGGACAAAAGTGTCATGGCTGACTAACAGCCATTTTGGTTGACATGAGTGATTCCACTTTGCCTCATATACTTTATGCCCTCTTGACCAGACCAATGCCATTTTACTGGTCCTGCTCTTCCCAGATATTTCTTTGAAAATAAACTCCTTGGTGAACTCATTGCCTTAAGGATTCACAAGCAGCACTACGCAATGATGCCAATGACTGTATTGCAATAGACTGTGTATAGACACAAGCAAGGTCAAATGATCAATAACATACTGCCCCAGAGTCAGTAACACACTAGGGAGTGGTGGAGACTGTAACAGTACGGAATGGGCACACCCTAGCCAAAAGCAAAATAACTACTAAACTGTATGGCGCCATGAAGGAATACAGCCCTTGCATCGACAGCTCTTTTTCTTTTATTTTATCTTAACATTTTCTCCTGATTTGTGCATTTTGTCAGTTAATTCAACTTTGTAAAAAATGTGGAAACCAACTAAAACAAGCTTATCATAGGCTGTCAACTTGGAACTGTGATTAAAAAAAGCAACTTTGCCAATATTTCTCAGTAACACCTTAGCTGAAAGGGTGATCCCTTCTGATCATGAATATTTTTAATATCTGGCATTTTCATTTACAAAGTGTCATGAATCCTTTGCCCACATTCCCCTGATGGGAGGAGATGCGAAAAAATGTGAAACTTTGGAGCATATTATCTTTGAAAGACAGAAGGCTGAAAACCACTGGTGGGGCTTTGTCAGTCTTAGTAGATGAATCCTAACTAAGTGTATCAAATCCACTTCTTCAGTTACTTTGCAGTGTGTGTTAGGCAATAGCGCAAGACAAGACAAAATAAAGAATGTGGCCCCTGCCCCAGGGGCATGAAGTCTACACAAGGAAAACAAAACATCCCAGAAATAAAATCACCAGCCGGGAAAACACATAATTAATGAAAGAGTCCCCCGATTATTGTCTTGCTACAATTACTAGGAGTTTCCGACACTTCAGCAGAGACTGATGAGTCTCGCTGAAGCGGACAGACCAGGGACTCACATGCCCCGAGTTCTGCGTGGGACTGAAATGGAGTGTAAAGCCTTCATATGCCACGGTGCCTCCCTCCTGTCGACAAAATGCAGCAAGCAAGACTAACTGACTTGCAGGCCCTGTCACGGTCCTTAATGACCGTCCTTCTACAGTTACACAGCTGCCTTGACCTTTGCAGAAAATTAATAGCATTAAATTGCTTTACCTCTTCCAGATTCACCCCAATTTTTTAAAAGGCTTTTGCTGTTGTCGTCTGAATCTTTAAGAGGACTTTAGGAGAGAATTAGGGAAAATAGATGGGAAACATACACTGTAACCAACATAATGTGATCCCAATCTTGTTTTTTAAAAATGTGTATCTGCAAAGAAAAAAAAAACTACAAAGAAACAAACTAACATGAACTGGTTCCTGTGAGGGGTTGTTATCTCAGGCTGATTGTTATCATAACAGCAAGCAGAAACCAAGCATGTTTTTCTGGTTTTTGTTTTTTTCAGTATTCCTTCTACAAATCCACTCTATGAATTTGCCTCTTAGATGAAATTTCACAGAAGTCCCCAAATCTTCCCTGGTGACCCTTAGGTAATAAAGGAATAGCCTCTCTAGATGGGGAAAAAGTCCGATTTGATCTAAGAATACCATGTCAAGTATAATATTAAACTCCCAATTCTTATCCAATGTACGTATTTTGTTACCCATGAAGGGGCCCACATGCTTGTTCAGACCAGACACTGAACAGCTGAAGACACATGACAGCCAGCTCCTCTCTCCGCATCCTCCATAGCTTGCTGACCGAAACCGGGGACCTTTCAGGGCTGGTTGACAGCGGAGGGTGATGAGAGCTACAGGGGCGGGGAAGGTGTTTCTCCAGTGACTCACCTGTAATCTGGTGTTAGTGCTCTCAGGAAGTGCCTTTGGAAGTGACTGTTTCTTTTACAGGGATCTTTTGTAAGGTCCGCGGAGACTTATTTCTGGGCATCTCCGGTCACTGCTCCCTTTCACACCCTCAACGCTTCTGCGAAGCGTTGTGACATACTTCTCACATTCCCTCTGCCCCTGGACTTTCAACACTCCACATCCAGGTTGCGGTCATACTGCCCCTTCATATACTATTCTAACAAAGCCGATTTTAATATTAATCCCAGACTGCTCCTTTCAATGGGGTCAGCATCAGGTCCACAACAAAGAAATACCTTTGTCCCACCTTCAACAAAAGTACAGCTCCCTCCCTCTTTTTCTGGTCATTCTCTTAGGATTTCTCCTAGAAGGAATCAGACCCCAGTTTTGAGCTCACCAGACTCCTGGGGACCGATGTCAAGCCTTCCAAACAGATCTTCTGATATCTCGTGTCTCTCCTGGTCAGGGTGAGGGAGGGCAACCCAATCTCCTGTGCCCTTCTCGTGGAAGGTCCTGGGCTAAAGCTGCTGATAGATTTCTGCATCTCACGGTGCATCCTGCTTAAGTGGTCCACATCTCACTTTCGAATGTAGGGTACATGAAACCTACTGTATTATTCATAGTTTTTTGAGTTTCTACTGAAATTTAGTAATAAAGGGAATAATACTAACATATTCCTGAAATATTTTCTTTTGTGTGCTTTTCTCTGCTTTCTCATTTTTTTTACAGTTACATGATTGTTGATTAGGAGAAAAAAAAATGAGTGTTTTTTTTTCAGAGTATCCAGTGTTAATTGTTTAAAAACAATTTGACATCAGTTGCATATTTTGTCCAAAAAAATTTAAATATTATTTTAATGAAATCAATCACAGAGTAATTCCCTTGAAATTTGTCATTATAAATATTTATGAGCATATCTCAGAAATTTGTCACCGGTATAACCAGAACAAACAACCTTATACCATGTCACCGTGCCCCCATCAATGCCACTTCTCTCCCTATTACATCTGCTGTTGTGATTTAAAGTTGTCATGGTGATACGATCAAAGGCCTGTTAGGGAAAGACTACCAGGCTGTCCAGAAAAGGTATTCAAGAACAGCACGTCTCTGGCTCAGTCACCATTATCCACAGACTTAATTACCACTCTTCAGTTTATAAATCCAACTCGATTAGGAACACTAGAACTTATCAGACTAAGGATAACTAAGCAAAATCATCTAAGAGTGAACGATGTCACATACTATATGTATCAAGTCCAACTCTCAGATTATAAACCTTGCTGTTCAAGAGCTGTCACGTTATGATCCCTACCTGAGCTTTCCTTCTATTTTGAAACTGCATGCTGCCCAGTGGAGAAATGTGATGTTGGTCATTTCGTGGTCACCTGTTGTTTTGGGTTTCCTTCATCAGCTCAGGGTATCCGCACTGGATGGAGGTGAATGGCTTACATTATCCTGGGGGAAGGCAATCGTGTGTCCTCCAGTCTTACCAAAACATAACTGTCTCCGAAAAATAGTCTCCCCTGTCTCTGTCTCACCAACTCCCCCTGGTGGCCAAGCACTCACAGGTTGTCATGAACAGAAGTTGGCAGCTATCCCAATGGGATCTGAAAAATAGCCTTGAGCCATCCTGTATGAGAAAGAAAAGTATAAATGAATAAATCTGAGGGGCAAGAGACAAAGCAGAGCCCTGGCTGGTGTGGCTCAGTGCACTGAGTGCCAGCCTGTGAACCAAAGGGTCATCAGTTCAATTCCCAGTCACGGCCCACGCCTGCGTTGCAGGTCAAGTCCCCTGTTGGGAGCATGCGAGAGGCAACTGATGGATGTGTCTCTTGCACATCAATGTTTCTCTCCCTCCCTTTCTCCCTCCCATCCTCTCTCTCTAAAAGTAAATAAATAAATAAGTTCTAAACATTAAAAAAAAAAGGAAGCGCAGGTCTGCGAACCAGAGGATTGCGGTTCAACTCCCAGTCAGGGCACATTCCTGGGTTGCAAGCCAGTTCCCTGCAGGCCAGTTCCCAGCAGGGGACACACTAGAGGCAACCATACATTGATGTTTCTCTCCCCCTCTCCTTCCCCTCTAAAGATAAATAAATAAATAAATAAATAAATAAATAAATAAATAAATAAATATTATTTTTAAAAAAAGGAAACAAAAGACAAAGTAGGGGTAGGGGCCAAATAGGATAAGAAGGTTAAAATTTATCCATTGTCTATGATTTCAAAAGCCAGGATAAACTACTTTACCATTTTTCAGTTTCAGACACATCCATGTGGACTGAGAGGCTAGAACCAAGAAGAGCTCACAATCCCCCCAAAAGACAGTGCAGTGGTAAATATGGGCAACTTGTCTTCAAGAAAATAGCTGAGTCTGGTAGAGGATCATTTAATAAGTTGCAGCCCTCGTGCACAAAATGGTGCTTCTGTGGCCTGGGGAAGTTAATTTTTTCTTTCAAAAACGCACTAGGTATCCACTGTATAGCTACCCTGGTGGGATCTAACCCAGAAACCGTGTTGGATCCGGTCCTTCAATAACGTATTTATTACAAGCCTACCATGGAAAATACTGAGATCAAAGCTAGGTAGACTTTCATGGCTGAGCTCCCAGAGAGCACACATGACTACCGTGGAAGGTGCCCAAGAGAAAAAGGGACCAACTGTTACATGAGCTGAGAGGAGCATACAGAGTTTTTCAGGGAAGGAAATTGAAACAGCTTCCCAGAGGTTTAAGCTGAGTCCTAAATGACACGGATGTGGAGGCAATGGAGAAGGGAAGTCCAAAGAACTGGCCCAGGCAGAGGCAAAGGGCAGGAAAGGAAGGGACTGCAGCAGGAAGAGAAGGAATAGGTTGCTCAGACAGGTTGGGGCACAGACAAGGGAGGCCTCGAAAGTCTACACCAAGACTTGGAAGGCTTTTTGGTTTCGTTTATTTTCCTATACTAGGGGTGCGCGTGTGATTACTGAGCAAGGGAGTATAAACATCAGATCTGTGCTCCAGAACACAGTGGGAAGGAGGAGTGTAACGTGGGTTAGGGGGCGGGACTGAGGACAGTGAGGAAGAGAGCCTATTGAAATAGTCCTGGTGACATCAGTGACATGGCAGAAAGCCTCTGTGTCACCATGCACCCCTCCCTCCCTACTCAACAGGAGAGAGTTAAGTGACAGCTGAATGATGAGGGAGAGAGTGAATGAGTCAAATTCTTCACCTAGTAAAAGATGGGGAAATGTAACCTGAGGAAGACAAGGGAGGGTTTAGAGCAGGATAACATTGATTCCTGCATATAAATCTAAAACTATGTGTGAAGGTTAAGGTCAGCGGACATGTGAGAGGTTAGGGTCATTGAATGACTCCAAGGATCTTGGAACTCTCACCAGCTCTCTCCTTTTCAGGAAGAATAGCTTAACAGGTGTATTTTCTTTCTTCCCTTGTTATTCCATCTACCTGCTTTAGCTTCACAATATATGCAGCTAAGTACCACTGTCATTAAAACTTAAATTCAAAACAAAAACCTGGATTGTATTTTTTCTAGATATAAGAATAACATCTGCTCACTAAATATGAATAATTTAACCTAATGAATAACTTGGAAAATTCAGAAAATCACTTTAATTCCATCCCCAGAGATATACACATTTAATTTGTATAAAGTTTTCTAAATATATGTAGATACATGGAATGTAAGTCACTAGATTAATAGATTTACAGATAGAGTAATCTGTATTGCTGGATAAACTTTTTATTTGGAGTAGTTATATAATTCATTCATTATGTGCATGAAATTCCTGTGCTCCTTTGTTATCTTACAATTTTTGTCATCATTGCTTTTACATCTCCCAGAGTGAACTCAAGATGAAAATCTACAATGAAATGAAAGAACTCTGCTTAGCTATCTCTTGGAGCACATTACCGTTCTTACTGTAATTAGTTGTAATATGTATACAGGACATTTTCTGTGAGGGAGCTGGCAGCCCTCGTCAAACTTCAGGAAGTAAATAGGAACTGCTTTAATCTCAGTGCTCAGATTCACAAAAACAGAAGTCCAGCAGTTCAAGGTCACCTCGCCCAGGAAAAACAGGCCTGGAAATGAAAGCCAGGGTTCTGCAGATGGAATCTTTCACCTAAAGATGGAAATGTCTCCATAGAGTGTTCAGTCTCACAGATCTGGGCCCAAGAAAGAGTCTAGTTCAACCTCTTCCCTCTACAGATGAGTAAACAAAGGTGCTGGGAGGTTTGATATCCGTCGTGGGTCATGTGGATTGATTGATGTGGGTCATGTTAAAGACTAGGTAGTTTTTTCCATTGTTTTAAGTCCAGTGTACAGACTTTCAGGACTACATTTAAAGAAGAGATATTAAGAAATGTTTTTCAAAAATGTTTAAATAGTTAATTAAAAACAAATCTTGAGTAGGAAATTAGAGTTCAAGAAAAGTAAAGAAAAGGTCTTGACTATTTTTGACTTGATGAAAGTGATTTAAAAGTTAATTTCATTTTTGAACTCAGTGTCTCCTACTTCAATGACTTTGTTAAATTAAGTTATTAGGTCAATACGTGTTTTATGATTTTTAATTAACTCTACTTTTTAAACATTGTATAAAGCTTTGCTGCACATTCAAAACAGATTTTGTCGATGTGTGATATAATCTTATTTTTTCAAGTGCATATGCGGGGGTTAGGTGTGTAGGTGTTTGAAAGGTCAGGAAATATTAACATCGGATGGTGAGATTTCAGATGATTTTTATTTATCTTTTCCTTATCTGTGCTTGCTTATTTTCTCATGTTTCTATAACATAAATATATATTTATTATATAATGCAAGAAAGAATTTTGCCAGCAAATTAATGATCTTTCCAGCTTTTGTGGGAAAAGAGCCATTGACTGTATTTGAAAAGCAGTGTGCAATTGTTCATTGTGGCAGATACTGTGCCTGGCTTGCCTGTTTGATATCTATTCCAGCCTCCTTCCAGGACATCTTCCCATCCTGTTGTGTTTGGAAAACTGAAAATTATATTGTTAGACTCCTTTGCAGCTAGGGTTTCACATGAGACTTGGGTTGTGCCAATGAGAGGCCCTCATCATGCCCAGCTGGAATTTAAAAGGAAGGCAGGCTGTGCGGTGCAAATCACAGCAATTCATAGCAGAAGCTGTGTGGTTCTGCAGCCCCCTGGCCTCAGCTTGCTGACTCTGCAGCTGCTGGCAGCATGGCGGCCATGTCCTGATCACAACGGAGGCATTGTAATCCTGGGGCCAAGAGTCGTTTATGGAAATTCCTCCTACCACCTGCTTCTTCGGCTTTTCCAATGATAACATAAGCCATCTCATGCATAGTAAAACCCCATTCTGCTTAAAACTAACTATGATGGTTCTGTTATCCAAGATGTCGTATTCAAAATGTTCTTGAACATCCTTCTTCGAGTCTTTAAGAGCTGCCATTAATTTTTCTCCTTTTGTAGTTACAACAATAATACATACCTGTTGTAAAAATAATAATAATAAAATTAGGCCCTACAAAAGTTGTACATTAAAAAATAAAAATCAGTCCTCATGGTTTCCACCCCTCACCCTATATACCAAAGGAATTCACTATTACTAGTTTGTTTCCTATCCTTTCATAGTCTTTATGTCTATGAAGTATGAAAACACAGAGGGGGTGGGGTTTTTTGCATCTTTACACAAATGACATGACACTACACAAACATGACACTACATGCACATGATACCACATTTATGTGGCACTACATGTATAATATTACATGTGCATAACACCACTTGTGTGGCATTACACATGCATGGTACTACATGTGCATGATACTGCATGCACATGACACTGCATGTTTGTGTGTACTGGGCTACCTGGTTCTTTTAAACTACTATATATTATTCTATACTTTGGAGACACTAACTCATTCACCTATGGACAGAAAGGCTAACATTTATAAACAATGTTGTAATAATCATCTTTTATCATAGACCTTTGTGTGTATATTTCAATATTTCTTGAGATAGATTCTAAAATCTAAATGCAAAAATATTAAATGTTAGCAGATTGTATTTAGCAGTGTTTTTAAAGAATAATGTCTGTTTTGCTTATTACTGTATTACTGGTGCTCAGAACAGCATCTGCCATGTAGAAGGAACTGAATAAATATGTGTGAAATGAATGTCAAATGAATGATTGAAAATAGATTAGGAACTGCATTAATGCAATTCACCACATGAACAAATTAAAGTAGAAAAAATAAATATATATACGACCATGATAATAGTTGTCCCCACAAATCAGATAAAACTCTACATTCATTCCTAACTTTTTAGAAAAAATATTCATCAAAAAATAGAAGAAATATCATTAGCCTGATAAAAGGACTTATTAGAAACCAACAGCACAATGTATTTGTAAATATTTATAAAAGAATAATTACCTCCTTCAAGGATTTAACTATGAATAAAAATAAACTCACAGGCCAGAGATAGAAGGCAAAAATATTAAAATAAGATATAAAATATTAAAGACCTAGAGACTTCCACAAAGAAGTGCAAAGCAGATACAATCAAAAAGCAAAACCGTCAGCCACACAGGTGCATTGAGTTTACTCTAAAGAAGTTCATCATATTAGGGGCAGGCTCGGTGGTCCACTTCTAATATCCGGAACAGCATGAGAGAGATAAGGAAAGGTGCTCAGGGAGCAGTGACCACGCTGCCACTGTCCTCTGCCCTCTGCCTTTCCCACTTCTCCCAGCCTCATCAACAGAAACAAAACCCATTCACCTCTTTTCCCTCACGTTCTGCTCTATCCATTCTAAATGCTTCCCGTCCCCTAATGATACTCATTTGTAGGATATGGATAGCCCAAGAACAAGGGTCTTTCTAACGTCAGGAAACTCTGTGATATAAATTCAAATTATAGGACACAATCAAATAACCTATAATTTGGATATTGCATAACAATTTAAAAACATAGGCAGCTTTGTGTGTTCTGATGTGGGAAAAACAACAACAAAAACCCACCCGAAGACGTGTTAAGTGAAGGGGATGGCAGTGCACATAGTGTCATTGTGTATTCATCATTTTTGTCTCCAACAACTTTTTTGAGATGTCCTTTGCATACATAAGCTTAACTATTTAAAGTGTACAATTTCATGATTTTAAGCCCATTTACAGAGTTGTGCACCTACCACCAAAATCTAAGTATAGAGTATCTCATTATAACCCCCCTGAAGAAATCTCTGTGCTCATTAACTGTCGCTCACCATTCCCCCTCCCTCCACTCCCAGGTAACCTCTAAAGTGCTCTCTGTTTCTGTGGAGCTGCCTACCTGAACATCAGATATTGGAGAAGTCACACACTCACTGGTCTTTTGTAACCCGATTCTTTCACTTAGCATGCTTTCAAGGTTCATCCATGCTGTAGTGTATATCGGTACTGCATTCATTTTTATGACCCCATCATATTCTGTTGTATGGATTTACCACATTTTATTTACCCACTTGTCAGTAGGTGGACATTTCGGTTATTTCTACCTTTTAGCTATTATGAATAATGCTTCTATGAGCATTGGTGTAGACTTTTTTGTAGACAAACATTTTCATTTCCCTTGAGTATATACCTAGGAACTCAATTGCTGTGCCATATGGAAACTCTATGTTTAATGTTTTGAGGAACTATCAGACTGTTTTTCAAAGTGGTCGCATTGTTACATTCCCACCAGCAACATGTGAGGATTCCAATTTCTCTACCTTCTCACCACCATTTGTTATTGTCCAGGTTTTTTATTACAGCCATACTACTGAGGATAAAACGGCATCTCATTTTGGTTTCAATTTGCATTTTCCAAATGACTAATGATGTTGAGCATCTTTTCATGTGCTTATTAGCCATTCATAGATTTTCTTTGGAGAAATGTCTATTCATAGCCTTTGCCCATTTTTCAATTGGGTTGTCTTTTATTGTTGAGTTAAAAGAACTATTCATATATTTTGAATACTAATCCCTACTCAAATACATGACATGCAAACATTTTTTTCCATTCTGCGAGGTGTCTTTTCACTATCTTGATGCTATCCTTTGAAGTAAAAAGGGTTTTAATGTTTTTTTTTAATTTTATTTATTTAGTTTTTACAGAGAAGGGAAGGGAAAGATCAAGAGAGGGAGAGAAATATCGACATTAGAGAGAAATATTGATCAATTGCCTCTTGTGCACGCCCTGACCAGGAACTGAACCTGCAATCCAGGCAGGTGCCCGGACTGCAAATTGAACTGGTGACCTTTCACTCTGTGTGATGATGCTCAGCCAAAACCGAGCCACACCAGATAGGGCAAGAAAAAAAAGGTTTTCATTTTGAAGTACAACTCTTCGATATTCTCTTTAATTACTGTACTTTTGATGTTATGTCTAAATTTTTTTGCCTAATCCCAAGTGTTGTATACATTTTCTAAAGCCCATAAAATCCTATGTAAGCATATGTGCTTTTTCTCTGAAGAGCCATAGAAATGTTAATAGTGGGTAACTTTGTGAGGAAGGACAAGGGGAAGGAAAGAGAAATTTACATTTTACCTTATTCGTCTGTATGGCTTGAATTTTTACTCATCTGTATGTATAACATCTATTTTGAGGAGTTTTTCAAAATCCTCTTTGCATAACAAATAGCAATTGACCATTGTCGGCATTTTAAAAGGCCTGATAAATGACAATTCTCTTTTCTGCCTGAATCGAAAACCCATTGAGATATAGACACAGGAATCAGATAGGTGGAAGCCATCTGTCAACCTGACTTCTGATACAGCCATCTTAGAGCAAATGCCTTACAGTGAGAGCCAAATTGACCTGCTCAATCACCTTGACCGGCCTTCCCCGACCCTGGTTTATTTCTTGAAACAGTCTGCCCAAGAAAAAGTTTGAGTCCAGGAGTGCGCATGCTGCCAGGGGACCAGTGTCGGGCCCTGTTCGGGGGGACAAGGATGACAGGAGATGGAATCCTCCAAGGCCTAAGAACTTCTACTGGGCTGCCCCAAAAGTCCATTTAGATTTTTTCATAAAATAAAAGGCACATTTTTCATTTTCACCAATTATTTCATTGATTTGAATATTTTGAGTATGTCGGCTATCTCCCACTATTGTCTTCTAGTGGATAGAGGCCAGGGGTGCTGCTAAACATCTTCTAATGCATAAGACAGCCTCACAGAAAAGAACTATTTGGCCAAAATGTCAATAGTACCAAGGAACTTAGCAAACCCCTTTTGACTTGTTCGATCAATCACAACACCTTCTCCATACATGACACAAATCTCGGTTTTTGCATTTCAGTTGCCTTTTTACCTTTCTTGAAATAATAAAGCATAAAACACTAAAAATGTTGCATATCTTCTTCCATCTTCAGTGTTAAAAATGGCTGCACAAAAATGCACCAATTTCGGTAAGTTTTTTAAAATGCACCTTGATATGACAGCTGTTATGATAAAATCTAACAAAATTATTTTGAATGAAGTTGAAGACAACTAAGCACTGCTAGAGCCGCCTTCGGGAAAAATCATAATGAGCATTTTGGCCAGCCCAGTGTTATACTGGCTCCACCCAAGAGAAAGTTGTAAATCAATGCCTTTCACCCACCAAGCAATCAGCCCACTCTACCTCTAAGACAAGAACCAATTGTGGAGGGAAGAGGCTTAAAAGATTTAAGAAAAACCCCTCTCCGTGGACTACAGAGAAGTAGGTAAAATAAGCATCTTCCCTTGACAATTATCATGAAATTTTAAGCTAAAGTAAATAGAAATGTGCACCTAGATATTATATATTCTTATATCTTGTTCCTGGTGATACAATATACAATTGGTGTGTACATGCCAGTAATTGGTAATTAAGTAGCAAATGAAGACCTAAACCACCTTGGAAGCTCCAAGGCATCATATTTCCTGGGAAGGATTTTGGAGGGAAACTCAAGATTTTAGGATAAAGTATTTACATTCAAAAAGCAGATAGCAGAATAAGATTCTAAAGCACATGAATGGAGCTGGGAATTAAGAGGCTTTTCTATATATATATATGAATCACCAGGATACTTACTAAACTGTTTCTTGCTTACCACTGTGACAGGCACTTAATGAGGCCAGAGCTTTCTCAGCCGGCTGCTGCAGTAGCTTTTGCCCCAAGAGACTGATGCTCTTAGCCCTCAGGAAAGACGGGCAGAGCCTCGAGTCATTGGAGCCCGCAGGCGGGTCGCCTCCAGCCAGATCAGCTTTTCTCATTTCCCTGGTGGGTCACTAAAGATTAATATTTGTCAGTGTTTGTCTTCATATGAACGACAGTGGGAAGCATTGTGACATTAAGATATAGTGAAGAGTAAGGCACGGTCATGGCTTTTAGAAATCTCTAGTTCAGTGAGGGGAAACAGACATGTAAACAAGTAACAGGAGTTACTGAAATTCCGTGCAGTAAGTGCTAAAGTAGAAATAAGCCCAGAGGAGAGCCTCGCTCCAGGGCCTGCAATAATACCTGATTTTTATTGAGTAATTGCTGTGGGTAGAGCCCTGTGGTAAGCAGTTTCAACCATGATTTCTGTTGTGCATTAGAACCCTCATAGGTGGATTCTATTATAACTCCCTTTTCCAGATGAAAATGTCAGAATACAGAAGAATCGGGTAGCCAAGGTTCACAGTTCATAAGCAGAGGAAACATGATGTGAAACTTGCCGTCTGAAGCTGGAGGTCTTGTGCTTAAGCGTGGACCATAGGCAAGTTTTAACACCCAGGGATGGTCAAGAAGAAAGTATTTAAATATGGCACTGAATGATATCTCTCAAATACCTTCTCATTTAATTCTTCAGACATTAAGTTCACCCTTGCTTGCAATATATCAGATTGGATGTGTAACATATTTTAAGGGCTTAAACAACCAATAGGAATCTAAAACCATCACACATTTAAAAGTAAAGCTCCGAATTTGGTAGCCACTGAGGACAGGCTCGCATTTTCCTGAGGACAAGGCAAGTGTAGTGTCTTCGTCATCTTTGGGTCCTTAGCGCAGTACCTAGTGCAGATGAGAATCTCAATAATATTTATCGGATAAATGATAAATGAACAAATAAAAAGTGGAAGAACAAATTAAAATAGCTTCTGGACACAAAAAATAACAACAGTCACAGAGGAAAAACATTTTGCAAACAAAAATGACTAGTGCCTTGACGTCTGCAATGATACAAAAAACTTTGTATGAAAATCATAGTTCACAGTCTTGACATTGAGCTTAGTGTATTGTCTGAATTCTACAATGCGACATTTCCAAGGGCCATAGAACATATCTAGTCCGCCTCGGTTGGAAAGCCTCTGTTGTGACCTAAGAGGATGTCACTAGGTCTCCATGTGAATGCCTCCCATGCTAAAAAGCCACCTGTGACTAGCTTAAATTTTTCAGTATATGGCAGTCTTCCCTGTCTTGACCACGCACCTGCTTTCCGGTCCTGGTTCTTCTACTGAAAATCACCTTTAATCTTTCTAGCTCGTCACGGCCCATTTACTATGTGGAGACATTTATCATGTTTTCTCGTTTGTACTCCCTTGTCTTTTCTGATTTCCTAGAGTACTATTTCTTCCTATTGATTTCATATGACATGTGCACATGTGTTTCAACACATATGTGATTTGTGGAAAGTGGTGATCATCGCAGTTGGAGGCTTGAGAAGTCTTCTCAAAGAACATATTCAGGATTTCATAGAGACAGAAATTGCATGCTCCTGGATGAAGAGAGAGCTGCTCAGGTCTCCCAAGTTCCCTAGGGGGGGTAAGAGGCACAGACACCACCTACTCCTATCCCAGAGTGAGATTCTACTAGGCATAAAAACTCACTTTTGCATTTTCTTGGGGCAATTTTTACATCCTCATGGCCTCCTCTCCGCCTGCTTGTTGTAGAGTCTGTGTGTATGTACTCATCAGATGTAAAGGAATAATGCATCTTGACCCCCGCCCTAAGAATTTACTGTGAGACTGACTTGGAAACATCAGATTTTCAGGAACATCCCTCAGCAAGCCTAGGAGCCTGGCCTGGCTCGGTTTCATTCCTGCATACCCAGAGTTCTTCTCTTACTCTACTTTGCCTCCTTGTTGTTGTTTAACTTTTTCAATATCCAGGTTTCCATCCCAGGAGATTGAAGGGCCCCACATGAGACAGGCTAAGTCAGCACTGTGTAGAAAAATCAATCCAGGCTCAGACTATGAAAACAGGACTCTATAAGCACTTTCCTGCAGGAAGTAAGAGGAACTGAAAGAAGGGAGCATGGCATCCAGTTCCCTAACACGTCTTCAAGACAGCCTTCGGCTGGTACATGAGCACCGCCTAAGACCCTCCGAGATTCACTTGTAGTCATCAGGGCAGGACATGTACTTATGGAAAATGAGATCTCATGACATTCAATAGGAAATGAAAGGGTGGCATATGTACTTGCACCTTAGCAAACTACACAAGACCATATCAAAAGGGTATCAATAACATCTGAAAGTGATCACAAGATTGTACAAGAAGACACTTAAGATCTATAAAGGGTCATAGCATTTGTCCAGGAAAAAAGAACATTGTAGATTTTTTCCACTTTTCTTTATTGCATTTTTATGCTATTCCAGTTGTCCCAATTTTTCTCCCTTTGCCATCCTGACACTGTAGATTTATATAGAAGCCCCAATATCCATTCAGGAGGGTAAAATACTAAGGATCTTTGTTAGCTGAGAATTTTATTGTGTTGGAACCATGCACAGAGTTTTGTGGCTTATGACTCCTGTGTTCCTCTTCTGCACAGAATAGGCTGTGCGTCCCATTTCTAAAGGGTGACTTGTCCCTTCACCCTCCCTAGAGGACAGGGTGTCCCGTTGGTCAGCAAGTTGGGGGACACTTTGCATATCGTGTGTTGTGCTCTCCATCGCCCTTCAGCCAAGGGGGACTTTTAATATTTTAATGGGGGCAGAGAGTAGTTGCAAACCGTCATTACTGAATGAAAGCCCCATCTAAAAAAGGGAACTTTTTATATATTTATCTGGCCCTCTAAACTGAAATTGTGCTAAGGAATTACATCCTTCTTTTAAGAAGTCCTTTTTTTGCCATTTAGTAATGAAACATAATTGCACAAATTGATGTTAATTTATGACAATGAAACAATAAAATATTGATGAAATAAAAATCCCTAGACTTCAGCAATGAGAACAGGCATTTAAATTAATTCTCCACACTGGCACCAAAACACTAGCCAGTTTGTATTTCTTGCTTATAACACTTCACTAGCTTCCCACCGTTTATAAAGTCCAAACACATCAATAAGATAAAATGTTTCCTTCTTGGCTGACTCTTGCTTGTTGCTTATATTCCACCACTGGGATCTGCTCTTCTGTCTTATACAACAGCAGTGCTAAAATCGTCACAGTTCCCAAATACACCTGCTATTCTATGCCTCATCATGTTAATGGAATTCCTTTCTCCAATGTCACCCACTAACACCCATTGCATCTTTCAGAATCTAGCCCAGATTTTACCTACTCCAGGGAATCTTCTTCGTGCTAATGCTTCTCTGAATGAATTCACTACTCTTTCATTTTTCCTCCACCTCTGGACCTCATCCATGTTTCTATATGTCAATAGTTTCATTTAACTGCAATCTCTTGTAGACTCTTTGAAAACAAACTAATTTCTGTGTCTACATAAAACACCCTATGAATGCAAGCACTCTATTAAAAATATTTAAATTATATAATACAGAGTAGATTATTTGATACACAAATACTTATATTTTTATAGGCCCTGGAAGATGAATGTAAATATTAACTTTAACATAACATAACTTAGACACAACCCTCAGAAAAACATTTCTATATCATCAATACAGAACGACTAATAAGTAAAAATGCAGGAATCAGAACCTAAGACCTTGACTCATTCACTGTCGAATATTGTTTATTACCGACTTTGACAATAAAACATTCACTCTGAGTTTTTTCGCACTAGCCTGGTGAGAAGGATCTCTATAGGATGAGTCTCAAAATAATCCTGCTGAGGGAATGAGGCCAGACCAGAAAGAATGTACAGCATATGACTCTATTTATATAAAACTGTAGAACAGCGGTTCTCAGCAAGAGCCACTTCTGCTCCCTGGGGAACGTTTGGCAAGGCCTGGTAGCATTCTGGGTCGTTCCCCTGGGGCAGGTGTGGGGCGAGTATCTAGAGGGTAGAGACCGGTGCTACTGATAAACCTCCCTCCAGGCCCGTGACGGCAGTCAACAACAAGGAATTATCTGGCCCAAAATGTCGATCCTGCTGAGGTTGAGAAACTTGGGGGCAGAAAATGTAAACTAATCTATAATGACAGGAAGAAAATCAGTGGTTGCTGAGGGATGGAGAGAGTTGACGAGGGAGGATGTGAGAAAGGGATTACGAAAGACCTCTCCGAAACTTTCAGCGGTGGTGGATACATTTACTTACTATCATGATTTTTGGCAATCATTTCATAGGTAGGAACACGTGTCAAAACTGATACGTGTACTTTTAAATAGGTACTGATCGTTATTTGTTTGTTATGCCTTATTAAAGTTGTTCTTACAAAAGGTTTAAAAACTAACTGATAGAACACCAAAAAAAGTCCCTATGGTATGAGTTCAAGTTCTCAACAATCCTTTGTTACTCAAAAATATCATGCTCTTTAGAGGGACCAAATCCCGGCTTCAGGATGTCATCCCGATCTCTTGGATAATCAATAAATTTCCTTTCCAAGCATAATCCCTGGCAAGTTATGATCCACTTCAGATGGTAGATTAGAGTTGCAAATAGTACAGTAGAACTATAAGAAAGATTCAGAAGCCAAGATGTAGGTAACGGTTTGATACAAAGCATAAGGTGTTTGTTAATACTTCAAACAAACCAAAACAGAAAGAGGTGATGAACATTAAACATTGTCCATTGATCACTGAGGAAAAGCCTGCTGCTGAAACTAAGCACCTTGTACATTTCTATCAAAGTGAATGGGTTCTGTGGATACTGGAGAGCCATTAAGAAATGCCTAGTTGTGAAAGTAGTGACTTGCACCTGTAGTCGGTTGGGACTGGTACAATTACACAACTAGGTAGAATGCTCGATCAGAGTAGGTGTTAAATCTCAAAAAATTTCATGCAACACTTCTTGTGCTTGGTAGAGCCCATTTGTGGTAGCCAGAGTCTAAGATGGTCCCCAATGATCCATCCTCCTTGTACTGACAGCCTTATATACCCTTTCCCGTACTGTACAGGGTGGGTCTCATGAGCAATAAAATACAGCAGGAATTATAGTATGTCACCTTTAAGATTAATTTCATGTTAATTTTTATTTCTTTACAATTTGTAAAATTATGGTTTATACTCAATATTATTTTGTATCAGCTTTAGGTGTATACCATAGTGGTGGTTAAATAATCATATACCTTAAAAAGTATTCCCCCTGATATTTCCAGTACCCACCTGGCATTATACTACAATATTATTCACTATATTTCTTATGTTGTACTAACATCCCCATGACTATTGTGTACCTACCAATCTATAATTTTTTTACTTTAAATATTTTATTTTTCAAGATTAACTTAAAAAGCACTCAGTTTATGTTTGGGTCTCTCTTTTCTCCCTCTGTCTGATGCCCGCTCTGGGTTAAGCCAACTACCATGTCATGACCACCCCTACAGAGAAGCCCGTGTGGTGAAGAACTGAGGCTAATGACCAACAGCCAGCAAGAAACTGTGGCCTGCCAACAGCCACATGAGTGAGGACCCTCCAGCCTCAGCCAATCTTTCAGATGATAAATTTAACTACAACCTCATGAGAGATATTGAGACAGAACCACTCAGCCAAGCCACTTTGACCCCCAGAAACTCAGTGTGATAATAATAAATGCTTGTGTTTTCAGCGGCTAAGTTGGGGATAATTTGTTACGCAGCAGTAGTAACTATTATACCAGCCTACTCCAGAAATGTGGGAGTTAGACCTAAGTCTACATTCGGTACGTAGATTGTCTTAGGATGCCCATGTTCCAGCCTAATAGCTACTCCTAGTATGGCATGCCAGCACCTACAAATGATCAAATATGCTCATTAGAAGCTAGAGAAAAAAGATCAAAGGGAGCCAATGTAACCCAGTCTGGGCTCTAGGTCTGTGGAACGGAGATGGGTAAAGAAAGGACGTCCCTGTGATCAGAAACAAGTGCCTGAAGCTGCTTGGGAAGCACAGCATGGAGACCTTCATGGAGGTCCTTTCATGTACCTGCTCCAAGCAAATAGACTATGGGCTGGGAAGGGATTCACAAGCTGAGCAGAGATTTATTGTGAAACATGTCACTTAACATAGGCACAATTAGAGCACAGCTTTGGATATGGAATAAGATGTTATCTCTAGAAGATTCCAGGTAAAATGCACATGCCATGTGAGAGAGGAGCAAAAAACCCCTTCCACTGATACTTAGAGCATAAGAAAGATTGCTTAATAAAGGTAAAATTTTTTATAGCACAAAGAGGACAGAGGAAAAATGAGAAATAAGGACCAAGTTTGTTTCAAATGTAGTGCTATCAAGGGCAACTGATTAAACAATTAAAAATGGCATCAAAACAACAACAAAGTCAACACAGTGGTTCACAACCTGAGCTGCATAGAATACTTAGAGGCTTTTAAACATCCTGATTTCTAGATCTATTACTTCAGTGCCTTTGAAGGTGAGGACAGACAACAGTGTTAATTTTTTAAAGCTTCCTGGATAATTCCAACAGATAGCCGAGTTTGGGAACCACCGAGCTGTGGGGATATGAGATATCCAGGAAGAATGCTGAGAGAGTGAGGAGGGGGAAAATGCGCTGAATTCAGCACATTTGTCCGGTCTCTTTCACAAAGACAGCCTACATGCTCTGGCTGCCGCCGTTTACCGGACAGCACGATCCCTCAGTATCCTATTCCTCATTTTTCACAGCAACTAGTGTGCTGTTGACATTCTACAAATGTTCAATAATAACAATGGTCTGCTGTCAGTTTTTTGTTGTAGTTGTCACTGTCGTACAGCTGTCTATCAGGCAAGAGGCTGTGCTGCGCATTCCAAGTATTTGGACAACACAGTGTTGGTCAGATCAGTCTAGCACAAACCCTAGGGCAATGCAAGTGGACGTCTACACAGGCGGGTCCTGCACTGTCCCCATGTTGTCCCACAGGTCTGTGGCTCCATTGGCTTCCCAGAAAATCTGGGTCGCTGGCTGTCCTCTCTCATGTTGGCAGCCATCCTACATTCCTCTCCTTTGCTACGATTTGCCTCCACTCAGAATCCAGATTATCTCCCAGAGAAAAGGTTCTCTGTCTCCCCTTCCTCTTAGCAAAAGATTTATTTATAAGATCATCGGGTGTAAACCTGTTCTGTGGTGGTGGGAAACCCTCCAGGGGTTGATAAGGAATAACCAATTAAAGATCAAAGCCTTAAGAAAACCAAATTTCCAACATCATACACAAAGACCTTGTATTGTGAGTAGCTTAGAATTATTGCACATCCAGGCTCTCCTGAATCAATGTAGAATCTTTACACTACAAAATGCAAGCTTTTGCTTTGCTTTAATAATGTCTTTAGGCTTCCAGTGAGAATTCCTTCAATATGCAAAAATGTCAATTGGTGTATAAGAAAAGTATTTGCAGGACTTTGTGACCTACAGGCTTTCTTTGGTAGAGTCAGATATTTTTTAACCAAAGGAAAAAATATCCATGCCTCATATTCTCCAGGAAAGCTTGATGCCCTAATTCTAACACGAGGTCGTTGTGTAGTTTAGGATTGCAAACAAAAGTTTCCTCTGTCAGCTTAGCCTGCCAAGACAACTTAGTGAGAAAATAAAACAAGAGAAATGCAATTCTCTTGTGAACTCGAACAGCTCATTTAAAGAGTTACAGAGCAGGAAAAAAAATTTGAGGAAAATGCAAACAAGATCCTGGCTCTTTATTTTTGTAAGCCGCCCTCCTTTTTCTGCACACGTACCCCCGCCAAAAGGCTTCACGTTTCAAGTTTCCTTCTTTATAATCCAGAGACCAAAGAAGTGCAAAGACATAATTTCTTTTTTAATTAAAAGGACTTTTACCATAGTAACGCCGCATATTATTACACACAGCCCATTGAGAAGAAGCAGGGTGTATGACAAAGCAGGGTTAAAGCCTGGGCGTAATTCGTGTGCCTGAAATTCCTTATTATAATAATATGAACTGGAAAGGTGCAATTACTATGCAGCAATAAAGGGCTATTGTATTGAAGGCTTACTCGTTCATTGCCGGGTTTCAGGCACGTTTTTATTGCTGCTTTGGTGCAACTGGATGACAGAGCCTGAGGCAGGGCATTGCAATGGCACCAATGCAGTGACACACACATGGCACGGGTGGCACGTGGCCCTTTGGTAGGAGCTCTATTTGTCACTGAAAACAACGGGGGTAAACTACACGCTCATCAACAGGAGACATTTAAGATAAATTATGATAGATCTATTCATGGAAATACAGAGCAAGTTTTAAAACAATGAGGTGGTTTTTGAAACTCTCCTTAACAGATATAGTTACCGTGTTTTCCCATGCATAATGAGCACTTTGGGGACCCAAATTTTTTAGGGAAAAGAAGGATGCACATCATATGTGGGTAGTTCCTGAGATTGTATCTGTTCTTGTGTTTTGTAATTATTTGTTACATAAAATTTCTTGTACCATAATGTGACCAAGAATAAATGCTGAAGTTCCTTTATAATACAAAAAAGTAGGTAAATATAAATAAATAAATAATTAAATTAGAAACTTAAAACGAAAGATTTTTTTCATAAAAGTTTGGTCCAAAGACATGGGTGTGCATCACATATGGCAAAATATGGGAATATAAAATTAGAAAGATGCATTTTAGTATATATAATATGTAATCCCTTGTGGGACAAAAAGGAGGATTAGACATGCATATAATTTGCATATTCATGGACTGATAAAGAAAAAGTAATGATAATTATGGAGAAGAGGATTAAGAGAATAAGAATTAGGGCTAGGAGGGACAATTTTAAACTTTTCTGTATTGTCTGTTGTCTGTACTTTTCTTTAAAATATTTCACCTTGGTAACCTCCGCTGCATGTGGGCTTCTGACTCATTTTTGTGGGGTTCCCTTATGTACGTATGTATTAAATTTGGTGATTTCTTCCTGCTAAAAATACATAAAACAAAATAAAATACTTCAACATAGATGGTATGGCATGTATGTGTATGTTCATTGTTCCTAACTCATTTCTGTACCCCAGGGGATTAATATCTGAAATACCTTAATCAGGAATATACACTTAAATATTAATAATTAGCACATTAAACTGTCAATCAAAAGCTGGCATTTTACAAACAGACTAATATAATCATATTATCAGTCTTGCTTTCTAATCAATAGCAAAGTTCATGTTAGTTCTAAAAAATAGATTTTATTGATTTATTCATATATTTAAGAAATATTTATTTAGCAACTACATAACATGTATGTATATGTACAAATGTATGTATATACATACATGTATACATGTTATTTGATGTTTGAAAAATAAACACTAAAGCTGCTATTGAGGATTTTCTTAAAAATAATTTGATCATCATTCAGATATTCAGTGTCTTTGGAAGTCATTTAAGATGTGTTAATAGTATCACTTTTTACTCAAAAGTTACAGATACTCAAGGGCAAAATAAGGGACTATTTTTAGGCAGAATAATTCTATTACTTGTGTTATCGGTCTTTACAGAGTCCAGATCTCCATCACAAGATGCAGTGAGAAAGCTACAGACCTCAGTGCTTTCTCAGGATTCCATCAAGACGGAGGTGAGAGCGGGGGAGTAGGAAGGTACTGAAAGGACTCCGAAAGCAGGAACTAGCTCCCTGACATGTTTCTGGGTGTCTTCTCTCTGTATGTTTGGTCCTCAGCCTCCTCTTTATGTGTAACTATCCCAAAAAAGGAGTATAATTCAGAAGCTGTGTGCAGTTTTTTTCATTTATAATGCCATGAGAATTCATGACTAGAATTCTCACAATCTTCTATTTTGGTATGATTTTCTTGGACTCAAAAATCAAAAACCAAACAATTGCCATTAAAAATGATCAGATTTGGCATGTACTTTCAAATTTTTTGAAACTCTCAAAATATTAATGGCAGATTCCCTGTGTTTATTTCCTATTTGGAAATAAATCTATCACCTCACCATTCCCAAAACAGTTGTGTGCCAATGGGCTTTCAACAGAAGAGGTTCTGGGCACACGTGTCAGTCAACACCCAAGTTTCCAAGTGCAAGGTGACGGCAGTGTCGTCAGGAGAAGATACAGACTTGGCGTGACCTCACACTCGAGTGGCTCTTCGATTCCTGTTGGACACTATGCTAAAGGCGGTGAAAAGGGAAGATGTGTAGGCCAGAGAAGACAAAATTGCCTGATCTTTAGTGCCATGATTAGATCAACATTTTTATTAAGAATAGTTTTTAGAAAACAGACTTTTCTGTCAATGACTGCAATGGAAAACCGTAAAACCAGAAACACAGATCAATGGAGCAGAACAGAGAGCCCAGTTTCTTTCCTATATGTTTTTTTTTATTTCCTAAATAAACACAGGGAATCTGCCATTAATATTTTGAGAGTTTCAAAAAATTCGAAAGTACATGCCAAATCTGATCATTTTTAATGGCAATCGTTTGGTTTTTGATTTTTGAGTCCAAGAAAATCATACCAAAATAGAAGATTGTGAGAATTCTAGTCATGAATTCTCATGGCATTATAAATGAAAGAAACTGCATGGCCAACCTATATGGCCAACTAATGTGTGACAAAGAAGTCACGAATGTACAGTGGGTAAAGACAGTCTCTTTAATAAACAGTGTTGGGAAAATGGGACAGATGCATGCAAAAAAATGAAACTAGACCATTTTATGAAACAATACACAAGAATAAACTCAAAATGGATTAAAAACTTAAATGCAAGAACTAAAATCATAAAGCTTCTAGAAGAAAATGTATATAGTAAACTCTTTGACAGCACCCTTAACAATATTTTTTGGATATGTCTCCCCAGGCAAGAGAAACAAAAGAAAAAGTAAACAAATGGGACTATATCAAACTAAAAACTTTTTACACAAGAAAAGAAACCATCAACCACATGAAAGGACAACCCACTGAATGGGAGATATTTGCCAGTGATATATCTGATAAGGGTTTAATATTCAAAATATACAAGTAACTTATACAACTTAACACATACACACACACAAAACAACAATCTGATTAAAAAGTAGGCAAAGGACCTGAATAGACATTTCTCCAAAGAGGACATACAGACAGTCAAAAGAGAACCTTCATGAATTGTTGGATTGTAAATTGGTATAGTCAATACGGAAAAGTATGGCAGTTCCTCAAAAAATTGAAATGAAACTACCATATGACCCAGCAATTCCACTTCTGGGTATTTATCTGAAGAAATCTAAAACACTAATTCAAAAATGTATGTGTGCCCCTATGCTCACTGCAGCATTATTTACAACAGCCAAGACATGGAAGTAACCAAAGTGTCCATCATGGGCAAATGAATAAAGACAATTTGGTGCATAGTACAATGGAATATTACTCAGCCATAAAAAAATAAAACCTTACCACTTGCAACAACATGAATGGTCATGGAGGGTATTGTGCTAAGTGAAATAAGTCAGACAGAGAAAGGCACATACCAAGTGGTTTTACTTATATGTGGAATCTAACAAAGTAAATGAACAAACAAAACAGAAATAAACTCACATATACAGAGTACACATTGTTACTCACCAGTCAGGAGGAGAATTTGGGAGATGGGTGAAAAAGGTGAAAGAGACTAAGAAGGACAAATTGCCATTATTAAAATAGGTAAAATAGGTATGGGTATGCAAAGTACAGCATAGGGAATAGAGTGAATAACCTTGAACTAACCACATATGGTATTACATAGGCACTCGACCTATCAGGATGATCACTTTGTTAGGTCTAAAAATGGCAAATCACTATGCTGTACACCTAAAATTAATACAATATTGCACGGGCCCCCCCAGGGGTCCCTCTCTCTTCCCCCTCGGTTTTAAAAATTAAATTATGTCACTGTAATTGAAAACTTCAAAAAATTAAAAGATCCTCAATTTTTGTTCTTAAAAAGTTTGTGTTTATTCATGGGCTTTTATGTTTTCATATAAATTTTAGAAAGCCAGTTTCTTGAGTTTCATAAAAACATCCTTAAAATTCTAACTGGAATGGCATTAAGTATAAGATTAATTTGTGGGAGAAATGAAGTCTTTACTATGTCACACAATCTTATCCTAGAATACACGGTATCTCTTGATGTAAAATCTACTTTCATTAACTTAGTTTTTAAAAATATTTCTATTTAAAAATCTTGTGCATTTTGCTAAGTTTATTACTGAAAATGTTTATAGTTTCTTTTGTTGTCATTGTTGTTGAAAAGGGTATTCTATTTTCTTGTTTTCTACTTAGTTTTATTATGTTTTTCAGAAGTGTATGTTTTCATGCTCTCTACCACACATCCAAACTGAAGGAGACAGAGGAAATCCACTCTTTCATTTGATTGAGTTCCCCCATCTTCCCTTCTCTCTTCTCCTCTTCCTCAGGCGATGCAAATTAATTGGATGCCATAACAAAGTTTCTATCAGCCCACCAAGACTAACCAACTAGCATAAACAGTTTAAGTGTTCTCTTCTGTTTTTATGTGTCGATGGTAATTATTCTGCTGCCATTTTACAAACATATATTTTTCCAAAGGTGTGTACCAGATCAAGTCATGGTGTTCTACAATAAATTATTTTGAATCACTGAGCAAGGAGGAATGTCATTTAGAAAAAGCAAGTAATCATCTACATAATGGCAGAATCTGAAACAATTTTTAGGATGCCATAATACTTTCACCAACATGGAGACATCCCCCCCATCCCCCACCAGGCTGTGAATTCTTCAGTCCTTCCTCCCACTGCAGAGCGGCTTCCATTTCCCCTCCCTGGACCTGGGCTGGCCCTGTGATATGCTTCACGCAATAGAAGGCAACACACTGACACTGTACAACTTCTGAAGCTGCCTCGAGACATTTGCAGTTTCTTTCTTCACTGACTGAAATACTGCTCTCTCTTTCTTTTTACAATGTATCATCTGTACACTGTGTTGTGTGTTCACCACCCCAAGTCAGATCTCTGTCCATCACCGTTTATCCCCTCTTGATCCTTCTCCACCTCCTCCCACCCCCTACCCAGACGATCACCACTCTAGTGTCCTTTTCCAGGAGTTTTCCTCTCTCTCTCTCTCTCTCTCTCTCTCTCTCTCATTTTTGCTCTCTTTTTGAAGCAGGTTGGCATATTTTTAGAAGTCTAAGGCAAGTCTAAGTTGAGAAGCCATGTGGAGAACCAAGATACAAAGGGCGTCATGGAGCTAATACCAACTGCTGGCCATGTGACTGAGACCATAATGAATGACCCAACCAGTCCAATCTAGACACCTGCAGTCCCAGCTGATACCATATAGAGAACCACCCGGTGAATCCAATCAAGCCACAGGTTCATAAAGTATGATACATTTTTAAGCCACTAAAATTTTTGTATGTGGTAATATGTAACTCTCTCTCTCTCTCTCACACACACACACACACATACACACTCATGTTAGATCAGTTGATAAATCACCAATTTTCATCTGATCTAGATTTAGAAGGATTCTTCAACTTGTTAAACCAAAGCTAGTTTATCCTCATGAATCCAGGACTATGTTTCCTCATCTTCAAATCTACACACCCATGACTGGTAGTATACCTGGTCATCGTATAAATGTTTATTAAGGAAATGATGCTTTTCAAGAGACAGATATTTATAATGTCAAAAGTAAATGGGGTGTAAAGGGTGGAAACTTTTTGATAAGCAGTGTAAAAATCTCAGTAAGACTTGGAAAATATTTTGAGCATTTTAAGGAGAATGACATTTACTGATGAAATGCTTTCTTTCAATAATAAACAAGAAAAAAGGATGGAAAAAGAAAATGCTTTTAGTAATGTGATTTTATTGTCATATGAAATTGACCTTTGATTTCTGATACGTTTCAGAAAATATTTCCTGTAATATCATGTAGAGTTTAGCAAGTTTTTAAGTTCAGAGCCAAATTTCAACTTCACTTATTTTTACAACACTGTAAAGTACAAATTTCAGGCTACCTAAAGCTTTTAGATTCCTCTCATGTGTTACTTTGAAAACTTAATAGTCTGGGCCATTGAAGACCCCCTTTCTAATTCTTGAAGATGACATTGAATTTATGCATGACTGAGAATCTAATGTAAAGATTAATCTTGATTGCAATTTATGATTCTCCTACAGCACTGAAGGTAATTATGAGGAATATCTCAGAGAAATATTTTTATATATTGTGAGGCTAAAAAAATTACATGTGTTAGAAATAAAACATTTTCTTCTAAGAATATATTCTTAAGAATGTAAATAACCTTCTTTAAGAACTAATTCTCAACCTAAAGTCATATGAAGGAAGGATAATAAATAATCTAAATTGTTATCCAAACTACATAATAGTTGTAATCTTGGTATATAATGAAAGTATTCCATATTTTAAAGAATATAGTATATTTATTTATCTTTGACTACAAAGCATAAAAATAGTTCAAATTTAAACAGGTTGTTAATATTTTGACAATATTAAATTATTGCAAATCTCTTTCTTGGAGCCAGAGAGCTTCTGGAGATGCTACCCATCTCTAAAATATTAGACCTATTTCAGGTCAGTAACTCCTCCCATTTCTCCTGACAGCCAATAACTGTCAGCCTTGGTCAAGTACATATATTGGCAATTTTTTTCTTTGATAGAATAAGCCCTAAATTTAGACAGGCTAGTTTGGTGTCATAAGCCTCCTAAATTATAATTCCTTATATCGATGGAGAACTTAATTTACACATGCTTTATTACTTGATGTTCAAAGCAACCTGCCAGGATAGTCAAAAATTATTTTTTTTTATACGGGCTAAGAAAACGAGACTCTGAAAGGCCTTGTCCAGGTAGACGGTCAATGGTGCAGTGGGACCTCAGTGCAGGAACTCAACTGCTTGTCTCATGTGTCTGCTGCCCTATCAGGCTGCTGCAGACCACAAATATAGTTTCACTTGACGGATTGATTGCAGAACCTACAACTGCTGGCTTAAAAAGGGAAGTGTAAATTTACTTTATGTCGTATTAGAAATTACAGAACATTGCGAAGGACAGAGACATAAAGTATGGTTATTGTCCAAAAAAAGCCTTTGACAAACAGCACATCAGAAGAACATATTTTTCTTGCTGTGCATCCTCCAACTCACATGTGCCTAGTTTACTCAGAAAAAACAAACAAACACATTACCACCACCTCTTCTGAAAAACCAACACTGCTACAAAAGAGTGAGATGGAAGCTATTCTGCCTTGTGAACCAAAAATGTTGCTGACTAAATCCTGATTTCAGAGTCACCATTGTTGGTGATAAGCCAAAGGAAATGTTATTTAAAAAGAAAATTCGGGGACTTCTGGCCAAGATGGAGGCGTAGGTAAACACACTATGTCTCCTCGCACAACCAAGAAAAAGACAACAACAAATTTAAAAACAAAAAACAACCAGAACTGATAAAAATCGAACTGTATGGAAGTTCGACAACCAAGGTGTTAAAGAAGAAACATTCATTTAGGCCAGTAGGAAGGGCACAGTTGGGCAGCCTGGTGGTTCCACATTCCCATGCAGATAATCTGGGAGGAACATGTGGGGAGTGAGACACACTATGTGACCCAGAGCTCCTGTGTCAGGAAATAAAGCCTCAAAGCCTCTGACTGAAAACACCTGTGGGGTTGAGGCAGTGGGAGAAACTCCCAGCCTCACAGGAGAGTTTGTTGGAGAGACCCCCAGTGTCCCAGAACATACACAAGCCCACCTACCCAAGAATCAGCACCAGAAGGGCCCAGTTTGCTTGTGGGTAGTGGGGGAAATGACTGAAATCTGAGAGAGAGTGGAGCAAGCAGCACTGTCCCCTCTCAGACCCCTGGCCCACATACTGTGTCACAATGCAGCGACGTGGGTTGCCCCACCCTGGTGAACACCTGAGGCCCCACCCCTTACTACGTAACAGGTGCACCAAGACAAAAAAATGGCCCAAATGAAAGAACAGATTAAAGCTCCGGAAAAAATACAGTAAGCAACAAAGAAATAACCAACCTATCAGATGCAGAGTTCAAAACACTGGTTATCAGGATGCTCCAGGAACTCACTGGGTACTTCAACAGCATAAAAAAGACCCAGGCAGCAGGGAAGGTTACAGTATGTGAAATAAAGAAAAATCTATAGGGAACCAACAGTGACGGGAAGGAAACCAGGACTCTAATCAATGGTTTGGAGCAGAAGGAAGAAAGAAACATTCAACCAAAACAGAAGGAAGAAACAAGAATTCAAAAAAAAATGAGAGGCTTAGGAATCTCCAGGACATCTTCAAACACCCCAACATCCAAATCATAGGAGTGCCAGAAGGAGAGGAAGAACAAGAAATTGAAAACTTATTTGAGAAAAATAATGGAGAACTTCCCCAATCTGGCAAAGGAAATACACTTTCAGGAAGCCCAGAGAGTCCCAAAGAAGTTGGACCCAAGGAGGAACACACCGAGGCACATCATAATTATATTAGCCAAGATTAAAATCAAGGAGAGAATCCTAGAAGCAGCAAGAGATAAGGGGACAGTCACCTACAAAGGAGTTCCCATCAGACTGTCAGCTGATTTTTCAAAAGAGACCATACAGGCAAGAAGGAGCTGAAAAGAAGTATTCCAAGTCATGAAATCCAAAGACCTACATCCAAGATTACTCTATCCAGCAAAGCTTTCATTTAGAATGGAAGGACAGATAAAGTGCTTCCCAGATAAGGTCAAGTTAAAGGAGTTCATCATCACCAAGCCATTATTATCTGAAATGTTAAAGGGATTTATCTAAGAAAAAGAAGATTAAAAAATATGAACAGTAAAAGGACAACAAACCTACAGCTATTAACAACCAACCTTAAAAATAAAAACAAACTAATCAAACAACTGGAATGGGAACAGAATCACAGAAATAGACATCACATGGAGGGTTATCAATGGCAGAGTCGGAGGAGGAGAGAGGGAAAAAAGGTACAGAGAGTAAGTAGTGTAAATGGTAGGTAGAAAATAGACAGGGAAAGGATAAGAATAGTATAGGAAAGGTAGAAGCCAAAGCTCTTATATGTATGACCCATGGACATGAACTAAAGGGGAGAATGTGGGTGGGAGGGGGTGCGCAGGGTGGAGGGGAATAAAAGAGGGGGAAATGGGACAATTGTAAGGCATAATCAATAAAGTATATTTTTAAAAACTGAGGATTTCAATGCTGTTCTTAATATAGAAAATAAAGCATTATTTAGCAAAATATTATATTGAACCCTATTTCAGAAATACTTGAATTTGCTCTGAGATAGAAATGCTTGACATCTTAAGTCTTGGATATGAGCAGGTGCTCTGATATGAGTTGCAGTCACATTTCTCATTATCAGGAGATGGTGATTTAATTTAATAAAGCCTTGACTTTTATGTGGCAGAAATATGTAGCAAAGCTCCAAGAAATTGAGAAACCTTGTACTGGCCTAATCATGCCTAGCAGTGATTTGAAATTAGTTGGGTAAAGCAGAATCCTTCAAGCCACAGAGAGTACATCTACATAAATATCAGAAGCTTCAGTATGATTGCATCAGCTCTTATCATTATAATAGCAGAAACCCAGCTGCTGAAGCCAGCAAACTCCCTCAACGCCACAGTGAGACGGGCTCCACTCATAACTGCAGGGCAGAAATACGCCCAGCTTCCCCTGAGGGCCGTGGCGGCTCCAACCTGCAACACTCACAGCTCAAGTCTTCCTTTCTAGTTCTGAAGACGGTTCGGCACTCAAATACATCTCCAAAGTTTTTATGTTTCTTTAGTACTAGACAAGACAGATTTTGCCTCTTTTCTGCCTTCTTTGATTACTGGTGCATTGTACCTAAAAATGCAAGAATCTTCTCTAAGACTGGCCTATTCCATGGAAGGGTAAAAATAAATTTTATCAGATCCAAGGCGAAAGAAATGTGCACAGGCCACTTTCCTCTCTCAAACACAGGCATATTAAGATCATATTACCTTCATATTTTAAGGAAGATAGGGAAACTCACAGTTCTCTTCTTCAGCTAGACCATTCCCCAACATTATAAGAAATTCACCATTGGCAGTGAACCTGGACATTGTCCCTCAGTGGGTTGTCTTTTTCTTGGTTTCATCCATCTCGCTTTGAAACTTGTGAAGATTCTTTCATTTAATCCATTAATTACATGGCTGAGAAAAAGTATGTATTTATTTTGTTTTGCTTTGCCTTGGAAGGTAGCAAAGTTCTACTCAGGACTGATTTTGTCTTTGCCAGCCATTTATTTGACACAGGTTTGCTATGGGAATTATAATGATTTCATAAGCCAATAGCATACAGGGTAATATCTCTTAATAAGCCAAATTAAAAAATAGCCTACTCTAAACAACTGACAGATTAATCACACTATTGTTGTAGGCAAGGGGAGATGAAAGAAATAAAGTCAAAACGTAATTTGAGGTGTGTCTTTTATATGAGCCTGGTTTCTCTGGAGAGGTGGTTTAACTACCCAGGAGGTGACTTCCAGCTGCCAGAGCAGAAACACAAAGTTCCTCGTCACCTGAGCACTTTGCCAGGCACCCTGTGCTGTTCCCATCCAGGGGCCACTGCACGTTTTAGCCCCACTGCTGACCACAGTCTCCTTGACCACCGTGAGAGCAAACGTCTGAACGCCCTCGAAGAACTGTTTAGGTCAGCAAACCGCACCTCTCCCAGACAGAAACTCTGGAACGGCCCTCACAGACACTCAGTGGTCAGAGTCTGAGGTCCCCGCACCAGTGTATTCCCCACAAGCTCTTATCAGTGAGACCTCAGGGGGCCCCTCCACACCGGGGCTGCTGGCTGTCGTGGACAGCAGATGAGATGAGGGGTCCCCACCCAGCTCACCTGGCTCTCAGAGCAAAATGGCTTTGCTTCTGAAAGCGACTCGATTTGCCTTTGTCATAACAAGTGGATTTGAAAGCAGATTAAACCCAGACACGACAGGTCCCCTGTGATGGCCCGAGTGGCCCAAGTCCACCCGGAGAAGCTTATCATCCTCATAGACCTCTTGTCTTCTATAGCGAAAACAATGCTATTAGCCCTTTATCTCTTAAGTGGTCTGGTGTTGTGGTCTGGGTTTGCATTCCCCCTGGGAGTGGGGATAGGCTGAGGAAGAAAACCACATTCATTATTGTCTGGAGTACAACCATTTATGAGAAGGTTGGCCAAGGACAGAGGATAAGGGAGCAAGTACTTAATCCCCATGGAGTTAAAGCCCCAAATAGAGGCTTGACCCAATTAAGGTAACTTCCTAATTTCTTAAGGCCTGAATATGAATATGTATGTGTACATACAGACTTGCATGCCAGCCCTGACTGGTGTGGCTCAGTGGATTGAGCACTGGCCTGCAAACCAAAAGGTCACCAGTTCAATTCCCAGTCAGGGCACATGCCTCGGTTGCAGGCCAGGTCTCTAGTTGGGGGCATGCAACATGTGAGAGGCAATCAATCAATGTATTCAGATTCGCATGCCGTTCTTTTGCAGGGGTCAAGCTCATTCTTCCTGCCTAGCAGGAACATCTCATTCCCTCCCAGCCTGGTCCCTCCGGCCTCAGGAGGCTGCTCCCGCTCAGGTGCACCGCAGGCCACAGCCGTGGCTTCTCCAGCTCCTGCCTAGCTTCATGCTAGTTTGTTCTTTCTGCTGCTCCTCCAGACCGTACTACACGTGTAGTCACCAAGGACAAGCGCACACACACACACACATACATGGTAGTCCCTTCTTCCTCACCAGCAGTTCCATTTTTATTGTTGTTAGAGTCAACACTTTGCCGATGGGAGGATCCTGTGGCTTTCTGGCCAAGAAGACCCAGAAAGCAGATTTGGGGTGTGGCTGATAGATCCGGGAGCTCTTCTGCTCTCTCCTTTTAATTTAAAATGCAGACATGCTGGCCAGAGCTTTAGTGAACACGTTGTAACAGAGCTGCAAGGTGCAGAAAGGGGCCCGCTGCACCAGTCTTGGACTGCTTGCCTCGAGATTCCATGTTACATTAGAGAAACGTAACCCAACCCCCCACCCACTGTAGGCCTTGGCCTTTCAGGTCCATGTGACTGACCTATTGCTCAGCTTGGCCCCAGGTATATGCTCCTCGATGTATGCCAAGCACATTACATGTTCTCATTGCATCGTCATGAGCCATTGATACATCATTGTCCCCATTTTACAGAGGAGGAAAACAGTACCAGACTCAAAGTTACCTGCCCCAATCATTCTTACCTTTTATAACTTCAAGTTAGCCCGTTATTAACCAGTATGGCATGTTGCCTCCATCACACTGCTTTTCAGAGGTCATTCCCTTTAGACTTGTCACTTCAGTCAGCTCTGGGGGCTGATTCTTGACACCAAAGCTCTCTGGAGTCATTTGTGGGTTCAGGATGGTGTGGGCTCTTGAGTCACACTGTCTGAACTCAACTCTCGGCAGGACTAAAACTAAGTGTTCGACTCTGCGCCAGCTACTTCAACTCTCCAAGCCCAGTGATGAGGAAATGAGGTTGTGGCAAGAATTAGGAAACATGTATCATTAACCAGTGAAAACTGTGTCTGATCATGGTAGGCCTGCAACAAGAAAGCATTCACTGCCACAGTCACTGCTGCATTCACTATGCAGTCCTAGCTTTAAAGAGCTTGTAGAAATTAGGTTACAGGATTTGTTTGTTTGTTTGTTTGTTTGTTTGTTTTTTAAATAATAGCAGCCAGCCCTGGCTGGTGTGGCTTAGTGGATCAAGCACCGGCCTGAGAACTGGAGAGTTGCTGGTTCAATTCCTAGTCTGGCACATGCCTGGGGTGGGCAACCACACACTGGCCACCACATACGGATGTTTCTCTCCCTCTCTTTCTCCTTCCCTCCCCCCCTCTCTAAAAGTAAATAAATAAAAAAAACAAATAGTAACAGCTAAAGGATCATTGGCTTTCACCAGTAACTGGGAATGAACATTTTAGTAACTTTTTGATAGCTACACTGAGTAAAGATTGAAGTAAAAGCCCAATTTGTGTGTTTGGGGTTGCAGGGATGGAGGGCAGGGAGAGAAAGAAAACAAATACTTAAAGGGTAAATGAAAAACAATTAGTGTTCCATTCACTGGATTGGGTGAACTTCTGATGGCTTTGTAAAAGTAGACCATTCTGACAAAGCTAGAAAAAAAAACACAGAGAGCATCTGAGCTCAGATCTCCTGGCACTGCCTGCTATTGGACGGCCAGGGAGGAGCAGAAACACAGAGCAAAGCAGAAGGGCGATAGCTACGTGAACGGAAGTTTAGCAGAACTTAAAAAGAAAAAGGTAGGCCAAAGACAATGCCATCAGTCTTCTGTTCAAGACAGAAGGCAGAGATGGAGACGGAAGTCTTTGTACTCAGGGAGCACCTACTGGAACCATCTGGGGACAGAACTGGCGAGAAGCACACACCCAAGTATAAAATGGAGAAGAAAGGAAAAGGTGAGACTCAGGATGGGAAAGCGCTAAGCGCTGAGGTCCGACTCTGTAGCCTTTTAGCGGGCGTGTGGTGTAACATGTTTAACAAGCAGTAAGCTGCTTTTAGTGATCCTGATACTCACCTACAAATAGAAGAGATTTATGAAGGAATAAAATTTTGGAAAAGGTTCAAAACAAAAGGAGGAAATGGCTCAGGACCAAGACTCTAATTCAGTTTCCTGCCACTCAGCACACGCTGACAACTTCAGTGGGGTGAGTCCTCCAAGGACGGGTCCAGTTAATTCCTTTCTTGTTTTACTAGTTCATTTCCTTCAAAAGTTACTATGTAACATTTACAGATGCCCCAGCAGTAACCACCCGGATACATTTGTCTAGATCACTTACCACCCAGAACAAGCTCAGTGGTTTACCACCCCTAACTCTCACAACCGAAGAGGTAAACTGAAAACTAGACGACTATTTTCTTACAGATGAAAAGCCACAAAACCTGAAAGCTTATCTTTCAGTGAAGAGGCTTGGCTTACATGCCAATCCTTAAGAAATTATAGTGTGACATAAAAAGGTAAAACAATTATTCTACATACTTCAGTGTGTTTGCTCTTTCCCCCTCTTTCCTCAACCACAGGAAACTGACTGGCTTTCTACTAGATCTTCCGCCCCCAAAATATCTGATTGGTCATCATCAGGTGTCCTGATCTTTCTGTAGCATCGTTTTAATGATGAGAGCTCTTTTTTAATGATGGCTCTTTAACATCCCCATCACACCCCCCTACACCGGAAGACTTGCATTTGCACCTTTGCCGATCTCCCCTGAGCGCTGCCTTTACTTCTCTAAATCTCAACAGTACGACCTGAAGAAAAAAGAGTCTGCTGAATAATTCACTGTGAATGTACTGATATGTTATAGGAAGAAGACTGCAGATCAACTCAGTGGTTTTTTTCTGGGTAGGTAAGGGTTCAGTCATTTATAAGCATCATTCAGCTCTGGCTGGTGTAGCTCAGTGGATTGAGTGTGGGCCTATGAAGCAAAGGGTGGCCGGTTCGATTCCCAGTCAGGGCACATGCCTGGGTTGCAGGCCAGGTCCCCAGTAGGGGACACATGAGAGGCAACCACACATGATGTTTCTCTCCCACTCTTTCTCCTTCCCTTCCCCTCTCTCTAAAAATAAATAAAATATTTTTTTAAAAGAATGCTATACCTTCATTTAAAAAAATCATCACGCAGCCCTGACTGGTGCGGCTCAGTTGGCTGGGTGCTGTTCTGCAAAGTGAAAGGTCACCAGATCTATCCCTGGTCAGGGCACACGTCTGGGTCATGGGTTCCCTCTGGTCAGGCACATGGATTGACTGATGCTTGTCCCTCATGTTGACATTTATCTCCCTCTTTTTCCCTCCTTCCCCTCTAAATTAAAAAAAAAATCTTTTAAAAAATAAAAATAACAATAAAATCCTCATTCAAGGGTTCAAATCTCATTTAGAAAAAAAAACTATTTACTAAGTTTGGTTAGCAGTTCCCCCAAGCCCCACGTGACTAACCTGCCTTATTTTGTCCAACTTTATTACTTTCAAAGGACCACATTACATGATTTTAGACAAGGGTGTGCCTGATTATTTCTAAGTGGCAGAAATAATGCAAAGCAGCAGATGTTTTATTAACTATGCACAGAAGGTAGGAACTTCTGGTTTCAGAAGAATGAGTACCTATGTTTAAGGCAATGCTTCACTGCCAGCCCCTTTCTCTGCCTGAGAACTACACTGAAAAACCGGATGCAACCCTCAACGCAACATATAATGGGTGAACATGGCTTCGTAGAGAGGAGCAAGGTCAAAACCAAGTGCCTGCAGAGGGGACACAGCCAGGGAGGAAGCCAACTGATTCCTGAAAACCCCACTTTGAGGGGAAAACCCCATTTTGCTAACTAGGAAGTATTTACCAAGCCCAAGTCGGGGGTGATGGCAGAACAAAAACATTTTTCAGACAAAACAGTTACAGTTTGTAGTCTTTCTCCTGAGGCTCCTGAAGGATATGGCCCATTAAAATACAGCTGTAGAGCAGACAACAGGGACTCTGGCAGCAAAGAAAAGCAAGGGGGTCTGGCAGGGTCTGGGGGGGAACGGGGTCGCGGGCGCACTGGCACGTGTCCCACGCTGCAGCAGGGAGGCAGAGGGCCCGCCGGAGGGCGATTCCAGGAAGACCTGGAGCTAGTGTGCTGCCCAAACGGATCTGTCTTGGAGAAAAACGAGATGGCAAGACCTTTTCAGAGATGTCAGAGAGCAGTGGAAGATGTAGACATAGGTTCAAAAGTGTAGATATAGATTTTTTAAAACTCATAAAAATTCAAGAAAAATGAAAAGGTGTACAAAAAAGAAACTGCAATCATTCAAATAACTCTGATGGACACTATTTCCATAGTCCTCATAGTGAAAAGCCTGAAAAAAAACATTTACATCACCTATTGGGAAAAGGGGCAGAGGAAAGAAGGGATCTCGCGGTGCCAAAATGATCCATGATCGTAACAGGAAGTCAATAGATGCCAAAGATGGATGGATCCAAAGAGCACAGTACACACATACCTACTTAGGTAGAAGGCAAATGAAGTAAACTACCAACAGAGCACAAGTGATTGCTTTTGAGTAGAGACAGAAAGAAGTACAGGCAACTGATGCTTTTTAATCTAAATCTTTTAGCACCACTTGACTTTTTTTCATTTTGATTGAATATTGGGGAAACATTGCTTAATAAAATTGTATAGTTTCAAGTGTACAATTCTATAACACGTCATCTGTATATTGTATTGTGCGTTCACCACCCCAAGTCAAGTCTCCCTCCATCACCATTTGACTTTTTAAACTAGGTACACAAGTTACTTCGCTACAATATGGAAATGTTTAAAATGCCAGCAAGTCATTTAAAAAACCTTTCTTACATTAAAATACCTCTCCCTTCTAATAATTACATCTGAATTTATTTTTAAAAAATACAGCACGGAGATTAAAAAAATGCATATTTAAAAACAGTAGATAAAATTAAATTTGCTAACTATACAAATTAAACATTGAAAGCAAAAACACTCATTTCCTATTCATGGCTCAAGCAAGCTGCATTTCCTATTTCTGACTTGACTTCCTAATTAAAGAAAAACCGTCTAGTAAACTATTAATAAAATGTCATTCTTGTACACATACCCCCCCCACACACACACACCTAAAAGTATCTAGCACTCAAAAGGAATCAGAAAATGTTTAGTGAGTATCAAGGTAAATATTAACCTACCTGGTCCTCTGGTCCTAAAAATGAATCCTAGATGCCATTTCAAAAATAACCTGAATGTGTCCAGAGCAAACACTGCTTGATTCCTCTGCCGAGTGCGTCCTGTGTGGCGAGGCAGCCTTCCGGAGGATGCCCTGACCCGCTGTCAGGAACCTGCCTTGCCCAAAACAATACCTGTGCAATCACCTGCTTACTTGTTGGGCTCTCCCAGTAGAGCCCGAGCACCTCACAGCACCTCACGGGCTGTGGCCATGAGTTACCTACCTTGGTTGCTCCCTGCGAACACCATCACCTGACAGCCAGGAGCTTCCCAATAAATATTTAACGAACCAATGGACAAATCAGTGAGCGATCACAGCAGACTCTTGTACAACCTCCTTTGAAAATGTAAATCTAGAGAAGTGTTTTTTAAAAAGAAAAGGATAAAATGCCTATGTATAATTGCTGGGGAATCTCTGCATAGCCTTTTATAAATATGAGGATACTTACTGGAAAAACCAAATGCCTTTTTCACAAGAAGATTTGGCTCTTCTGTCATATATATGGAAAAGAAAGGCCAACACAATTCTTCAGACTGTCTTAATTCCCTTTTAAAGTAAACCCAACCTCATACTTGTTAACCACCACATCCGCAGCCCAGAAAAATAATCGGAATTTACTACCAGGACCTCAGCAGAAAAAGGCAATGGTTACCACAATGAGAATAGTAATGGCACATCAATCACCATATTCTATAGCAAACGCACATGCCTTAGCTTCAGCGATATGTGTCTGGGTACCCAGATTCGGTGGGTACATCACATACGATTAACATTTAGTCAAATGCACACTGCGTTACAGCAGGCACCTAAATCAGAAATACAATTTCTACCTGGTACAACCATGGCACAAGTGAGTTTTCGACAATAAATGACACCAAAGTAGTGCCTTGCCATGGGGGGAAGTACAGGCATAAAAATCATCTAGAAAACTTTCAAATTATATTCCTCCATCCTATTCCTTCTCCCTCTCTTTGAGCTTTTTTTGTTTTTTTAACTATTCAGCCCCCCAGGAAGGCATGTCCTCCCAGCTCAGAATCATTCTGTTCTGAGCTACAATTATTGACTGAAACATGTTTATACTTCTGGTAAACTTCTATGCTCTGGGGGCAGCAACAAACATAAAGATTACTTAGGTTTTTTAAGCATGGCTCAGTTTAATGATAGCAAACCCATCCATCAGCTATATCGACTTGACCACTAGGTTGTGGCTACTGGGGACAAGGGTTGAGACAATAAAAAAATGTAGGACCCTTTTTGGTCTCAAACACAGGTGAAGTAATGAGTGAAGTCTGCTGAAGCAGAGGTCGGCGGGGGGGGGGGGGGTCCGGCACAGGTGGGATCAATGCCATCTCCCTTCTAGATGTCCTGGGCCAGCCCCTCAGTCCATTCAAATGGAAATCAGGTCTCAGTGTCTGGAATGGCAAATACTTCCATTTACTTAAAGATGCAACGTCCCCTGAGAGCTACATAAGCATAGTTCATTACAGCATTATTTATAATTGCCAAGATAGGGAAGTAGCCCAAGTGTCCATCAGTAAACGATTGGATAAAACTATGGGACATTTACACAATGGAATACAAGTTGGCCTGAGGTTGGGTGAGGCTCAAAACGAACACGTGTGTTTAATCCAGGCCCCGCCAGTAAGAACCTGTGTGATGTAGAGTCATCTGGACCTGTTCCCCACCTTAGCACGGTATCTCCCCACAGGCAAAACAGCCTCTGGCAACTCTACCAAAGGCCTAGGACTCCTTCCACCCGCAGCCCTACCCCCACTTTCCTGTGTTTGTTTCTAACCCCTGAGATCTGGAATGTTTTAAACCTTACCTGTAGTCTCATCAACTCATGAAAATCACAGCAATCAATTAAGGCTCATTTTGTGATTTTTATATTTTAAGCATAACTATGTCTTCATTTAAATGTATATGCCGTGCCCTGCATTTTACAAAAATGTTAATGACAGATGGTGACATAGCATTACATTTTAAAGAAAATCTCCCACTCGAAATTTACTATATGCTTTTTGCTTTCATTTTTTGTTTTTCTCATTACCATAGTCTCCTTATACTGCCCCCCACAATGACCACACTGTTGTCTGTACCCATGAGGCCTTTCTCCTTTTTGCCCCATTTCTCCCACCCCCACCTCCCTCCCACCCCCGTCGCTGGCTGCCTGCTCTCCATCTGGGTCTGTCTCTATGCCGCTTATTAGTTGTTTGTTCATTAGGTTCCACATACGAGTGAAATCACATGGCGTTTGTCTTCTCTGACTGGCTTATTTCACTTGGCGTCATGTTCTCCAGGTCCATCCATGCTGTTGCAAAGGGCAAAATCTTATTTTGTAAGGCCAAGTTGTACTCCATTGTGTAAATGTCCCATAGTTTTATCCAATCATTTACTGATGGACACTTGGGCTACTTCCCCATCTTGGCAATTATAAATGCTGTAATGAACTATGCTTATGTAGCTTTATCTATAATAGAAATAATCCAAATATTCACTAGCAGGGATTTGACTAAATAAACACGTTGTTGATAGGATGCAACTACTGAAAATTATGGATAAAAATATTTAATTACATGAGAAATTATGCAGTAAAAGTTTATTCAGGGTTTACTTCTTAGTTATAAAAGCTGTGTGTGCTTGAGTAGAAAAAAGATAAGAATGTTAATAGTTGTTTTTGCAATGTTAATATTTTTGCAAGTCTTGTGGCTTAACTATTTCCAAGGCCCAAGTAAATAAACAAAGGAGAAGGGGCTATACAGTAAGGAGTAGTGGGGACTGTGGAGAACTGAGGCACACATGCCCTTCAGTAGCATTCAACGTGTTTCACACTCTTAAGGCCAGACAAAGCAATTAGTCGCTTTATGATTCCAGGACTTTGAGGTTATTTTCTTCCCTGTGTTTCTGTACTCTGCAAATCTTCTACAGTAATTATGTGATACTTCTGTAAGCAGAGTTATTTATAAATTTGAAGATAGCTATATTGGTAAAATCTAGGAAAAGGCTTTTATATTTCACTGATGGCAAAATGTTTTGGTAACATTATTTGTTCAACAGAAATATAGGAATTATTTTGGCATAATTGTAGTATTGACAATGAAAATAAGTCTCACAAATTATGGACTAAACGTAGAAATGATCAGCCTCTATTTTTCAATAAATATGTAAAGTCAGGTTATCCCAAAGTTGTACAGCAGGTCTGAAGTGGCCAAAGGGCTCGTGACACAGCGCCAAGTCTGGCCCATACTTTCTAACCTAGACCTCTAAGCAGTCTTGGTAACCAGAGTAAGTGCACTCAGGAGACTAAAGTTAAACAAAGTTGTAACTAAACAGGCAGGCCAGCTCCATAGATGAGGCAACTTCACTCACAGGTGGAGATAAAAGGCAGAGGTGAGAATCAGCCAGCAAGGCCAGTTCCTGGTGGTTGCGAAGTCTATCAGTCACGGGAGAACCAGAGGACGGCCAGCAGTCGGGCAGGACTATTCAGAACAAAGATGGGCCACGCTACCAGAAGCCACTTGTACTGAGCTGCTTTTAGAAACATCTCCGATCCAGCGTGTTCACAGAGGTATTGGAAGGTGATCCTCTGAGTGTCTGCAAGGTGCTTGGTGCTTTTGTTCATCTTTATGCCCATGTGAGATGGACAGCAGTTTCCCCACTTTATAGCTATGGCTCTTCATTTTATAAACTAGTGAAGAGATGGCCAACAAGCCCACTGACTTCAAAGCCTGTACAGGAGCTGTGCCCATCCTGTCTTTAATTCAATCTCCAAGCCTGATGGTAGGTTTGCTGACCTCAGGATGGCCTGCGCAGGCACACCAGGCACCAGGGCCAAAGGAACCTGCTTCCGGGCTAGACAGCTAGTTACCAACCCTTTACCCCTGTGGAGGTCGTGGCTGATCTGAGAGATACAAACTCTCTTCTTAAATATTGTTACATAGATCGGGTGCATAGGTTCAAGGTCATGATTAGCTACGCGTTTGTATGTGACTAACCCAAATTGAAGAAAATCCTAATGAGGTGAATAAGGCTCCCTCAACAAGCAGGAAAAGATGCGTTAGGTGCTATGCATCCAAAACGAGTCACTTAGCAACACATTTTTGCAAGTGTTGTGAAGTGTTATGTCTTGAGCATAACAATATTGACTGCTACACTGTGCAAAGCCAACTATTCTGATTCTGAAGAATTCTGAAGATTCTGATTGTTAATGACATTGTATTTTTAACAGTATCTATGTTTCCATTATTTCAAAGAATTTTGTTTTTATACTTGTTTAATAATTTCTAGACTGGAACTGAAAATAAAAAGTCATGCATCACATAAATATAATAAATGCAAATTTGCCATTTAAAATCCCCTCCCCTCCGTTTCAGCACATACTGGTAACAAATGTATCTGTCCACACAGTGACCTCCACAGGGTTAAGCCAGGTCAGTTGGAATAATCGTGTCTGCCCCACTTCTCTGACAGTACCACTCAATAGAAATTCCCAGGTATCAAAAGGTACACCCTATGCCTTAGAAAGCTCCACAAAAATTAACAATGCTAACTCATGAGTATGCCAAATATACAGTACCAGGTGACTGAAAGAAATTAAACAGTTGCTCAGTTTTGCTTTGATGTGCTTATCTTTAAAAAGAGTTAACTAATAAGACACACAAAGTTTGTCTGGAAAAAGTCCAGCCATTGGTAATGAGAATGGTTTGTGCAACATCAATGTAACCTGGCAGCCAGGGAGAGTGGACTGGAATGTGCATGTGTGAACAATGACGACTTCACTGTGCTAGTCAGTGTGCACTATGTGGGTGTCACACTGCAAATGACTGAGCGAGTAGAGCAATGAATCTGCATCTAATTATGCATTAAGCTTGAACATTCCTCCATGAAAACCATTCAGATGATTCACACAGCTTTAAGGGACAATGCAATGAGTGCAGTGCAAATAAAAGTGTGGCACACCTGGCTGGTGTGGCTCAGTGGACTGAGTGCCAGCCTGTGAATGAAAGGATTGCCGGTTCGATTCCCAGTCTGGGCATGTGCCTGGGTTGCAGGCCAGATTGCCAGTAAGAGGCATGCAAGAGGCAACCACACATTGGTGTTCCCTTCTCCCTCCCTTCCCCTCTCTAAAGATAAATAAGTAAAATCTTTCTTAAAAAAGTGTGGCAAAAACACTTCAAAACCGGTCAGGAATCTATTGAAAGCGGTCCACATTCTGGAAGGCCTGTGAAAGCAGAACATCTGAGAATGCTGTGTGTGGATGGACTGCAATCAGCAAAGATCTGAGACTGACGGCACAGAAACTAGAAGCTGATCTGGGGATTCCAAAACGACTCGGTCCAAGATTTTGACACAGGACCTTTGCAGGAAACGTGCTGTGGCAAAATTCATTCCGCAGCTTCCGCTCCCAGAGCAGAAGGAACATCGCGCTGCGGTTGCTGACGACTCCAGAACTGTGTGGGGTCTGCAGGTGCCTATGCTGAAGAGGACCGAGCCATCCATGTCCCACGAACATTGTTCCTTGAACCCTGTATCTTCTTCAATAAATCTTTTTCATATGACATGGATGGATACGAAAGACCTTGGACAAGGGCGGGACTCCAAAAAACTCAGAACTTATTATAAAAAACTGTGTAGGTATTCTTACATGTTTAAACTTCAGACACCTTCAAGGTACCCTCCATTTCATACAATACACCTGTTGTGACGTTTTCCCCACTGCTCAAAGGTGTTTGAACTCGTCAGTTTTGATGCCTTTTAGTGCTTCTGCCTTTTTTGGTTTCAGCTCTTCCACATCAGCAGAATGTTTCCCTTTGAGGACTTTTTCATTTGGGGAACCAAGAGTTGCTGGGGGTGAGATGAGGCAAACAGGGAGGGTGGGGAACAGGTCCATTTTTAACACTCAGTGTGGTGTGGGTAGGTGCACTTGTAAATCACCCATATGCAATCGGCAAAAGCATCGTCTTCAAAAAAAAAAGTTCAATGAAGCTGAATGTAGCCTCTCACAACACCAGCCGCTACACTGATGAGTTCCTAGAACACTTCCTCACCTAGGGGGAGAAAGTCTGCACTACAAGGGGCCCGCCCTCCAGAAGATAATTCTGTTTTTTTTAGGGTCACCCCCTAATACATTAAATTTACAATGTATACTTTGGTCCATCATCAAAGTAATAGCTTCTGGTTATTAAATAAGCATTATTTCCTGCCATTTAATGTGTTTTGATTAGAGAACAAAACAGACATTTGTGACTGTGAAAAGGTCCACGAACTTGAGCACAAAGCTGACTTTTTCTGCACCAACCCAGAAGCAGTGACAGCTAGTGTATAATGTGACCCGCCCCACCCCCAGCCCACAGGAATGGGATGCATCTCATTCCTACAGGAAACTCCAAACCTCCCGAAACATAACCATCGTCTATGGAGAGGTCACAATTGCAACCTTCACAACGCAGGCTCAAAAGAAAGCAAGACAGATCAAATAAATGGTGACCCTTATCTACAAAACTGTATGCAATGACGACTCCAAACTATCACGGTTACACTGTATTCAGAAAAAAAATGATTTAAGGTAATAAATAATGTATCTCATATACGTTAGAAATAGTTCTATCCAAAAATAATTAAAAGGCATTAGAGCTAAAAAAAGGTAAGTTTTTATCAGTTGAAAGAGTCCTCCAGGTCTTTCTGAGTCTCGTTCTTCAGGAGCACAGAATAAAACACTTCTGTAGAAGACACTGAAATACAAATAACTTTTAATGGTTTTAGTAAATAAAAGCAAGCTTGAATCTATGATTGAAAAATGAAAATAATTACAAGTATATATGCATAAAGTACAAGTTTCAAGGGCTTGACATCAATCAACTGCTGTCAAAATACATACTTAAAATAACCCAAAATAAAGCTGCTCAACAGTGGAGCACAAAATGTGACAAAGAGGGAGGGGGACAGGCCAAGAAAAGGAATAAATGAAAGCGAGCAACACCCCCAAAGGTGTTCTTCCAAACAGGGACTCGGATCAGGGGAACAGACACAGACCTGTCTAGGAATGTGACCAATGAGCTCATAGAAAGTGATGAAAAGTCAGGTATAAATCAAAAACAACAGCCCCGATCCCAGAGTCTTGCATTTTGCCCAGACGTTAGCTAACCCCTCGGACGTGCTTGGTGCTATGGTGTTCATCATTCTCCATCAGAATGAAATGTGGGACAAACACATTACCCGCTGGAAAGTATCTCAGCGTTAATTCGCCCCTGAAGGTCAGGGTCAGCAGTATATTACTGTAATACATTTCTTGATATGGAAAAGTAACACATCTAAGGAGAAATTAAAGTAAAATTTATTTTGAACCAGCAGAATCTCAAACTTTCAGATGAACAGATGCTGAAATGCCCGTTAATTTTAGACTGTGCACTCTCTGCCAGGGGTCATCCCACTGTGCTCTTTGGCCCCGGAGTAACCATACCGACAGGTCTCACGGAGTCTTCCTGCCCACGTCCTCACTCTCAGAAGAACAGTCCATTTCTAAGACTTCTTTAAAACTGTTTTTAAAGGACGGAATCTGCCGGGGAACACTCCGCCGCCGCTGCCCCAGGACCCTCCCTGCCCTCAGGTGGTGCCCCGCCCACTGCCCCGAGGTTCTGAGCACGTCCTTCCCTCGCCTCCCTCTAAACTTACTGTTACGGCCTTTTGTATCAGCTGGATACAATCTGTTCTAAATCAAGTAATCCCCAACTTCTGCCTCCAGAGAAATCTACAAATTAAAAACAAAACAAAAAAACCTTTATGAAGGAAGAAATTAAAACCCATAAAAAGTTGTTTTAGCAATAGGTAGCAAAAAGTCTACCAGAAAAGACTGCCTCCTAATTTACCAACATTTTATTGACAATTTGCGAGTCTGATGAGACCCTTTAAGAAATATAGACACTAAAATATGTTAAGAGAAAATGCCTGAAGTATGTATTCATGTATGTAAACACAGCAGCACACTGAGAGTTCACAATAAGCAATAGTATATGATAAAAATGTGCCACGAACCAATGTTGATTTTTACAACCAAAAAACAATGTTAAGGTTCCAATCATGATTTCCTAATAATAAGACATAAAAACGCAGGTGGAGACATCCAAGTAAATAATATAAAACTAAACAATGTAAAATGAAATACAACTGTAGACAAGAGAAGAATTTAATACCTATGGTAACACATGTAGGCCAGGTACTCTATTTTCATTACGATAAACCCACAATAAGTTATTTGATAATATTCTTTGTTTACTAAAGGATGACAAGTATTTTTGCTGGTGGCAAGTAGAGATTATTTCATCAAAAAACATTACAAAGCTGAGGCATTAATGATACCACTTGTACATCAAGCAATAATTCCAATACCCTCTCATTAATCTTTGATAGCTGATAATTTGAGTAGAAAGACATGATGAATCAAAATATATGTCAGTTTTAAAAAGAAAATCCTTCAATGCAAACTCAGTATTTAAATGGTAAACACAGAATAAATTCCTAATCTGACATAAGATATTTTTAATTCCAGGAAAGAATACATGAATGAGTCTGTCTATCGAAATGCAAATGATCAAAACAGTGAACAGAGGTTCAATCAGAAAGGCTCCTCTGGTGCAGTATTTAACTGTCAAGAGGGAGCAGCTCAAAGGACATCACAGAGTCTATAAACCAGCTAGAAGGAGCCATCCACACTTTGCCCTGCCGGACCCTCTCTGGGCGATGATTAGACAGATCCTCGTAGATGATATACTGTGTGCAGAAGCGCTGATCGGAGTCTGGGTTGGCGTGGTAAGCGACTGTGTTGATGCTCTGAGTCACGTCACTGTCAGGTTTGGGCTTCCTATTGAGGATCTGGCCCCCAGCTGCAGTGACGAGTTTAATGAGGTTGTCCTTTGGATGGTGTTTGAAGATTCCTCCAAAATAGAAGTAGCATCCATCAAACAGCTTTGGCAACTAAAATAAAAATTTTTTAAAAATAAAAAAAGATTACAAAAAACCTGTGAAAAGCAGATCAAAATATTTTAGAACACTGCATACAAATGAGGGAATTAGAATTATGGTCATGAGCAGTTACGCAGTTAAAGAGGTGCGGGAACGAAGTGTACTAAACTTCCCCATTCAACCACCTCTGGTACTTTTCACTCTCCTCAGATTTTAGGGGTGTTTTGCATAAAACAAACAAACAAAAAAAAACCCCAGAACTGTTCATCAAACTTCTTTTGTCAGAAGGTATATTCACATTTAACAGGACTTGAAGGTCCAGGACTGCTGTGTATATGACATATGCTTCAGGGAGACGGGCTCAGATGGCAGGAGTCGCACCTTCTCTGCGGACCATCATCTAGTCCTGTGCGCCCACATTAAGGACACTGGCCAGTACCAGCCGGAGGTCGTCAGGGCCACCGAGTGGCCGTGTGGCCTGTAGTGGTCAGAGGCATATTCCTTGGGGCACAGTACATTATGAAGCCACGGCTAAGGGTCCAATTACCTATGAAACACACTCCTGTGTGCTTTATGAATGGAAAGTTTCGGACCCCCCTTGCATGAAAATTTGTCATTTCTAATGTACATCAGCAAGACAATGGACTGTTATCCATCACAACTGCAATCTGTGGCAGTAAAGACATGTGGTAACTAAATCCGAGCAGCAGCTGTCAGTCTTCTTTCAAGTTACTTCCTGCAACTACGACTCACCTCAGATTCTGAAAGGTTTATGGGAATGTTCAAGATGCCAAAAATACATTAACGGTATGAAATTATCACCTTCTGGAATTTACTGCTTATCGTGATCATCTCTCAGAACCAAGTGTTTGAAATAAGTACAATTAAAATTTTAATCAGTCACCTGTACTCACTGAAGGGAAGTTTTTCCTGATGGTGATAATAATATTCAGACAGAATAAGAACAATGAAAGTAGCAAAAAAGAGAAATACCAGCTGTTCTCTGTTGATCCTGCTTCTCTGGGGTCCTCCAGGAACCTCAAACTTCTCTTCCTGCTCCCATTCTCTGCTTTGTAGACAAGCGTTCACCCCTGACAAAAAAAAAGCAAAATAAATGTCAAGTGAGCATTACTTCTTTCTCATTGAAAGTAAGCAATTCACCTGTTTTTTCTTCTTCATGAGTAGTGTTTCTAAATAGAAACTTTATGCCAAAACAAATGTAATAAAATGAGCTTTTCATATGTAAGAAAACATAAGAAATCTCTTCTTCAGAGGACTGAGCAATGAAGTAGTACTGAACACTAACAAAAGTGTTTCCTTGCTGAAAACCAAAACCAATACAGCGTTTCACAAATACGAACCTAAATTATCAAAATGAAGGTGAGTAAACAGTCCCTGGTTTAGCTGAGCCCACAGTGATCTATCTGAACTTCAATGGTGATCATCTGCATGCTTGTTTTCACAGTCATGTCTAATCTCCTGTTAGACTACACGCAATCTGACATGAAGTGTTTCTGGTCCACTGCCCCAAGTTCAGCTGGCCGAACAGGGGCTCCACAATACTGGTTAAAATCACCAATAAGCAGACCCCGAGACGTGTTTGGGGTTTGACAGGTACACAGTGAAATCACCACTCCAGCAACGACTTGGTGCTTCAGTTGAGATGTTCAAAGGTGCTGCTGAACACACAAGGAGGTTTTAGAAACTCAACACTCCATTCTCTCCAAAAGCAGAGCTTTGTCAGGAGACTGAATTTTTTCTTGACTTGGGGCTGTTAATGCATATGCATGTTCCACACTAAACCAACTTGGCTTACCTGTAACTCCCTGCCCCGTGACACTTAATTTCTTAGCACAAGAATCATAGTTGGCCAAGTTAGCTATGCTGAATCCTATTCTAAATCCTATTCTTCTCATTAATTTATCATAAACATCATGGTTCTATGAAAATGACTGTTTTTTGTGTAGTAAAAATTATATTTTACAAATATTATAATTTTTAATAATCATTCACTCACAGAATTTGTGACTAGGTCAAAGTACCCTACTAGCAACAGTGTGTTCACATTACATCATGTACTGTTTTCACAGTAAACACTAACCCCCCAAAGCATCAGCAGTCTGGCTAAATCACCAACTTACTTCAAACTCATTATTTTACACGGAAACTATTACTTCTACTTTTTACCTCCAGCGCGGAGCCCCGTCTAAACCTCCTTTCCTAATGATACCTGTGGAGCACTCATGACAGAATCTTTAGACAACGAACAGGTCAATAGGCCAGCCAGTAAAGCCAAGGATTCAACACTGAGCGCTCCTACGGTGTTCACAGAGGGAAGTGAATGGCTACTGTCTAACTACAGAAGCAGATCAACGGGCTATGTTTATGCTTCTTAGCCATTATTGTTTTATTCACTGTCCAAAAAGCGTACAAAAATGGTGTCTGTCCATCCTGGTAATGTGCTGACTTCAGTACCTCAAAAGGATGCAGCTTTAACTGGCACAAGCACAAGGTAAGCTCGGCATCGGGGAAATGAGACGGCAGGAGCCAGAAGGGCAGCCACTACTGAGCTGCATGAAGAATGCCTTCCTCTTAAGTGAAAAATCTAGGTGCTGAAAAATATAAAATGTGATACTTTTTGAAAAAAATAGGGGAAAATAAAAAAGAAATCTACTTATTAGTATTTCTCTATATATGAATAAAGAAACTCTGGAAGTATCCATAAAAAAAAAAAAGAATGCCTTCCTCCGAAATTCTCTTATTCTGAGTAACAATGTGCCAGCTCTCTAGGCCACCAAGTACCAACTAAATAAGCAAATATAGCGTGTTTTCCCCCTGAAAACAAAGTGCTCCATTAGAACTGCTGTCATAACATAGGAAATACGAAGAATCTCTTAAAGGCTGGGGTGACAGCTAGTCCAAGGGCTGCAAGTGTCATGTCTGCAAAGATTTGATTCCACACAGCTGTGAGGAACCTGGTGTAAACTGGTAGGAAGCTGCGGAGACGGCAATGAACAGGAAAGCGCAAATCATATTTAAAGACAAAAATAAAGTGGGTATGCTGGACATAACCACACAAGTCATCTTCTTTGGTCCTTTGCCATGCTGGAACTCCTTGATGCTGCATCTAATCAGCCTCTTCCTTTCTTAGGAAAGGAAACCTAAGTCCTAAAAGATCTAAGCAACTTTCTCCATGACAAGTGAAATGAGAACTCACATATCCACACAGTTTGAAGACACGTATTATTTTGTAATCTTTATTCTTTATTATTTTTTAACAAACATCTTAGTAAATGCAAGGCATTCCCTACTCAGATTTAATATATTGTGACCCTCTTACAATAAATCACATAATTAGTTAATATACGAGTAATAGGAGGATCCTAATTTTTAAGAGATTAGCCAGAGTATATGAAATGGCAAAAACCGAAAACTGCTGGCTCCCTTGGAGAAGGGGGAGAACATGCACTGGGTTCTGTCGCCAGTGGGGCCATGCAGTGCCTTCATTTCCTAACCACTGCCAGAGTGGCCACTCCAATCTGAACCCCAGGAGTTTCATAATGAAGACCTGCTGCACAGTAGACTTCTCTGATAATTACGAATTCACATCAACGCTTTGTGAACCTCTCGAGGTAAACTGTACTGACTAAATGAGTAAAAAAACAAGAATGAAATACTTTCAAATAAACTTTCAGCAATTTAAATGTCAATACATTAACATCATCAAGGAAATGGAAGAATCTCCCAGCCAAAACATTATCTAATGAACCTGCCTAAATAACAGATTAATATTTTAAGGTTTTATTTACCCAATAAAAGTTAACCTGCAACAAGAATACTTAAGCCTAATTTCCGTGTTAAATGCCAGAATTTTCCCAATATTCCTACTCAGAAACTCATTACTCAGAAACTCATCTAAAGGATGATGTATATATACTGTAACATATATCAATATCTTAAAATAGGTCACTGTTCGATAGATACTTTTTAAAATTTAACCAAAATACAGTCATCATATGTACTTAACAAAGTCCTTTTTCTTCCATTATCTGCCACTAAAATAGCTGAGCACAAAGATACTCTTATTCTTTTTGGGAGAAGGAAGCATGTGCAAGACCAACCACCTGTTAGCTTTCTCAGCTATTAATTTCCAAACTGAAGTCACTTTACATGAATAAGTTACGCTATTTATGTAAACACAGATTTCTGCATATGCCAGAACGTATACACCTTAAAATGTGTCACTATCCTTATAAAACTATGCTTTATATCCTTCCTTACTTTTTACATTTTATTATATTTTAAGATTTTGACTGAAGCTATCATTGTGCAGAAATAGAGGAATTACTTATCTTATTAAAGTAAGAGATTCTTTTAGCCCAGATGTATTCCTGATCATGTCTACCATTTCAGGTAAGCTTTCCTTTGGCCTGATTGTATTACTTTTTTTTTATATATGGGTAAGTAGCCCCATTCCCAAAGTACTGCTTAACTTGAAGTTATTAACTCAAAGTCATTAAGGTAGCTCTGGCTACTTCAGCAAAACCTGGAATCTTTGCATACTAAAGCAGCTCATAGATTCTGGGTTACAATAATTTTTTTTCAAAGAACTTTGTACTATACTGAAAGGCATTTCTTTATTCTAAATCTCCAATAACTACTCTACCCCCTACCTCATAAACACCTATATAACTACAGGTGTGTGTTTTCATTTTAGCTGCATGAACAAGCGATGACCTTCATGGATCTGTATTAAGCTTGGTAGCTTTTTGTCATTTTAGAAGAGAAAAAGAATCATACAAATGGGATGAAGTAGGAAAAGGGAGGTTCCTGAATCCACTGCTACACACAAATGATTATAGAACACAAGGAAGCCATAATAAAGCTTCAGCATGAAGATCTGCTAAACGTACCAAGGGGGAAATTACCCACCATGGCAGGCCACAGAACTTGCTCACTTCTTTCAAAAGCTAGAGCAATAAATGAACCCATGTTTTAATGAAGTGTTATTCTTCTGCAGCTACTGTAAGCAGTAAAATGAAAGCTAAATGCTCCACTCGTACCATCATAAACATCTAGTTTTGGAGCTGAAACAGCACCAAAAATCACAATTAAGTACCACTCCCAGTTAACACCAAATGTCCCAAAAAACAATTAAAATGGAATCAAACATCACTCTGTGTCCAAAGGAAAAGTCTTCATAAAGGTCATTAGATCTACACTAGGCACTTATGTAACTTAAAACAACAGCATATTAGAAAAAAATTGAAGAATTTCCCTCTATTAAAAAACAACACTGATATTATAAAAACAAAAGAACTTATTTTTAAATGCTTCACTTTTAGGCTTTTTAGTTAAACAGGATGTGATATCACTGAACTTTAGAAAAAAGAAAATCACTAGAGGAAATATATTAAACCCATGACAAAAGAAAATGAAAAAAACAACTTACATTCACATCAATTTCTGAATAACTGGGTGGCAACAGAAAGAGGAAATAAACACATTATTGTGAAATTCCATAGTAAAGAATGAAAGAACAATGAAATAAAGGCTAAAAGGGGAAATAAAAGCTAAATGCTCTCATCACGCCAGCACAGACATCCAGATTTGGGACATCACAGAGAACTGTCACAGGCCATTAGATTTCGTGATTCTACATAAATACCATTTAACAACTGGTCATTTCTGGATACGTTGAAGCCAGCATTCTAATTATAAACATATTGATATATAAAAACGTATGTCTTCATATGATAGTATATTGTGCTGGTTTTACTTAATGCATATAAGAAACAGGTCAAATTCCATCACAAAATATATTACTGTATCATAGAATTTTTTAAGGAAAAACTTAGATAGCAATTCTAAAACAATTTATGAGTAATAATATAAAAATCATTCTCTTTACAGATGTGGTTAAAGACCAAACTGGATCTAATGTCCGAAAATGTTCTTAATAAAATAACTTCGACGTTCATGGCAGACGACTGCAGGGGTGGGTGGGAGTGGAAGGGGCATGCAGAGGGAGGTACATGATGAGGGAAAAACAAAACAAAAAAATAATTTAAAAAACTCATACTTGGTATTCTTTTTCAGTCATATCTTTACAGTTCAAATATTTATGGAAGAGTGTCTCTTCATTAGGACAACCACGTATCAAGATGCATTTGCATTTGCTAGGTGTGCAGGGCAGGTACCACAGGTACCACTGACCTGGCCGTCGGATGGAAGAGACACACACACGGGGTCCAAGTCCCCTGACCGAGACGGGCGCACCCACTGCCCTGCCCGACTACTGTCTGGAAAAGACTATGAAAAAGTTATCCTTATCAGAATTTGAGAAGTTGAACTGCCTTCTAAACAACTTGCACTTCATTGAACAGGCACCGTTTCTTACACTGTTATAAATAAACAGGTACCTACTTATTAATCCACCATTTCTTTTGACTATTTCTTTGCTGTATGCATTCACACATTTATATACATATACATATATATGTGTATATACATATGTATTATTTATTTATCTTTAGAGAGGAAGGAAAAGAGAGAGGGAGAGAAATATCAATGTATAGTTGCCTCCTGTGCATCCCCTGCTGGGAACTGGCCTGCAACCCAGGCATGTGCCCTGACTGGGAATCAAACCGAGATCCTTTGATTCGCAGGCCCGTGCTCCATCCACTGAGCTACACCAGCTAGGGCCATTTATATATTTTTAAAGTAAAGATATAATTGTTCTATATATTTTAAAACTAAAACAACCCTGTTTTTATAATACTACAGTCTTAGTCATACAAAAATTTAAGTTTTTTCAGAGAATGTCTTTAAACATTTCAAACTTTTCTTAATTCTCTCATATTTGGGTTTATTCTCCCTACTTCTTGCTATTAAGAAATAACAACAGAAATAGTCTTTCTCTTTTATTGGTTTTACTTGCTTAGGGTAAATTCTCAGAATTTATTAGATCAAAGGATGTTAATTTCTCTTTGGACTCTATATTAGAAAATATGGGGATATGAACTTCAATGGGAGATTCTATCCACCCTTTATCCTAAAAGAACCACTGATACTAGAATATGTTATTCACTACTGTGAGAATCACCAAATAGCACACTATTAAGTCAGCTTGAGTCCATCGGTGATTCTATAAAAATGACATGGCCAAACCATTAAATTGACAAAAATGTCCATTTCTTAAAGAAGGCAGATTTTATGGACATGAATCATGTAGCCTGTACACGTAACCAAATGCAAGTTCATCACATTCAGAAGAACTATACACTCAAAATTAAGTGGTAAATGCCATAATATTGGAAACCCCACATGGTTTCTTTATTATTGAGACCTTATTATTATGAAAATCCATTCCTTCCTATAACCAACTGGCAACATTTCTCACACAGATTCAGTACAGAAGCATCTAAAATCATGAAACCATTTTAAATCAGTTTTTTAAACACTGAGACCCAGTAAGACCTGCCACAGATATGAAAGGGAAAAGCTGCAAAAATAAGAGTGAGACAGAAAGGAAAACTTTTTTTCTGACATAAACGGTTATCATACTTGCTGCTTATCAAATTGCTTATCATACTTTTCGAGCTCATCATGACCGGGACAGACTAACAACAGAGCCCGGTGAGAAAGAAGAGAGGAAGTGCTCTGCTGCTCACAGCCACCTGGCTGGACAGGAACACATCGTGGGAACTAGCATCCCGAGACGGGGGACAGGTACACTTAAAAGGGAAATGAATACCAACTGCTAAAAGGAAACAATTTTACAAACCAAGTCAACTTCAAAAGACAGATTAAATTAAGAGTATCTTAATAATAAATCAAGCATTTCTACCATAAGCCTTCACAGCACAAAGCCATAAAATGAAGTTTTAAAACACTAATTCTGATCCATTATTTGCTTCTTAAAAAGTTTCATTAAAAATACGCACTCTTCCTTTTTCTTTAACTGTTTAATTTGAAACAGTTATAGATTTCACAGGAATTTGCAAAGAAATATACAGGGAAGTCCCATGCACCTTCCTCTAGGGGCCCATGTTAACATCTTATGCTATTACAGCACAATGCCCAAAGCGAGAACTTCACATCGATGCACTCCACGTAGCAGATTCAGTTATATGTGTACCCGTGTTGTGTGTGTGTGAGGTGTGGTGCGTGTGTACGTAGATTTATCATTTAACTACACGTGTGGCCTTGTAAAAGGTAAACACTAGTAAGATCAAAGATAGTAAACTGTATCATCGTAAGATTCCTCCTATGATTCCTTTTCCATCACCATTCTTATTATTTTCCACTGTATTTTTTCCCATTACCATATGTTCCCCTTATACTCCCCTCCCTCACGGTTCACACACTGCTGTCCACGTCCATGAGTCCTTTTTCCTCGATCTCTCCACCCCTAACTCCCACCACCCTGCCCCCAAGAGCTGTCAGCCTCCTCTCTGTCTCTACCCTTACTGTTTTAAACCATTAGTTAATAAAAAAAATCAATCCATTGTCCTATTTTAGCCACTGTAACAAAGTAGATGCTTTTGCTGCTGAAGAGTAGAAGACAATCCTGTGTGAGTTTTCTTCCTATTTGTCTTTAAGCCCCAGGGGAATCAAGGTTAAGAAAGCAGACAAGAGCAGGGAAGGTGGAAGGCAGCTCCCACGGGGGCGCTGGCTGACCACGACCCAGAAGCAGGTGATGGGGATATGTGTTCAGCAGAGATTTGGACCGCAGCGGTACAGCTGCCCCCAGCCAGGTGGTACAAGCTGTCAGGCTTTCCCAGCAGCTTCCTAGAATGCACCACATTAGCTAAGAAGGCAAAAGGGTGTTCACATAAGTTCTCAGACATCACAGAGGGAAAGCAATAAACTACTTTCGTTCCACAGCAGTGTTATTTAAAATATGCATCTATTAAAGGTAAACGTATCATTTAACACCGATATGAACTGCTTGGGCTTAAAAGTCTACAACATAATCCATTTATGCTTTATTAAAGTAGTTAGTATTATAGAAAAAGACTTTAAAACCAGAACAAATATGTCACCATTTACCAAGAATATCAAAATGATACCATTAATATGACAAGCTTTTGAAAAATGAAGTGTAACTCCGGATAAGAAATTTGGTATAAATTCTTGAAATAATTCTCGGCAATGGTGAAGTATAAAAAAGGAAGTTAGTTTACTCACTCCGTTTCGTGACTCTCCCTAACCCAACACTTACACTCAAACTTCAGGACCCAGCATCCACTGAGAATCCCAAGCATACATTTGAGGGTGCTCTGAACTGTGTCACCAGGAACAATGACGTGAGTTACTAGGACACAAAAAAAGCAGCAGAAGAAACAGAGATGTGAACCAAAATAATTCTCTAACTAGTCTGCTATTTTATAACCAGTCTACACTTTATATGAATTTTCTTCAAAAACAATTTTTATACTCAGGTATAAAACTTCTTTTAGTATCATTCTCTAGCCTAAGCACAACTACAAAAAAAACAGATCATAAAACAAATATCTTAAAACCACATTAGCATAAATCATTTTTTCCTTTATTTTCAAATTGAAACTGAGGAATGAAAGCATTATATGCACTAAAATTTATTTGTCACTAGCAAAGTCATAAATTTGCTCTTCTACAATATAGTTCCATCCTAAACTAAGGGCAAAGCTTTAAACTTTACATTTCCTAATCAAATTAAGGCTGTAAGTAGTTTATAACTATAGAAATACTTTAGATTATAAGATTCAAAGTATACAGCCACTTCCCAATGGAGTTCTACAAAGGAATTACCTATTTTAAATATTTTCCCACCAAAAATAAATAATCCTCACCTGTACTGTCAAACTCAGCACATTTTTTAACCTTAAGAACTGTTGCAAGGTCACTGAGCTTTTTCTGTTGTTCTGAAGAAAGCCCACTGCCTATGAGTACACAGGGTCCATCTCTACGCTGACCAGCACTCACCTGTTAACAAAAAAGAAATACCAGTGTTAAAACATTGAAAGACTAGAGAAGGATATTAAACTGACCTTTGCTTGATGTAAGCCTGAATTTCATTCCTTAGCTTACCCTACCTACTAACTCCCAACAATTTCTACTGAATCATCACTCAAAACCTTAATGATCAACTTATTTAAATAATTATTTTCCTATTTCTTTACTGCCCCCAATTAAAACGTTACTTGGGATAGCTCCTTATACCCAAGCCACCTTGTTTCCTTGATTCTAAATTGGGTCTCTTTGGGGTTTTGCAACTTCATTCTGTCATTAATAAGCCTTTTTTTTTAAGTAACCCAAAATAGCCAGTTAAAATGATCAATTCCTTATCTCCCGTCCGCTAACTTACTTTAGTAGAGTTGAACTCGAACTTGGTCTATTTAAACTGAGATTATGTGAAAAATCAAAAAACACAAAGATTTCCTGAACAGAGTGATCTCAAAGACAGAAACAAATTTTTAACACTGAAACAGAAAATGAAAATAAACAAAAGAATACAAAAGTTATATCAGATTCTCCACAGTAGTAAGTCAATGCAGCTCATGAAAAGGAAAGAAGTGCTCTATGAACAAGGACTAGCATTTTCAATTCAATAGAAAGACTTAGAACTGTACCACAGAACAAAAAAAAAAAGACAAAATACATTGGTCATCAATGGGTAGCATTAGAGATTAGAAATGGAAGATTCAAAAGAAAAAACAGGATAGTGTACCCAGTAGTAGCCAACAGATGTTTAATAAGCGGAACTGGAATGAGAGTTAGCTGAAAGCTCCTGATAAAAACAAACAAACAACAAAGACTGAGCAAAAAGAAGAGGGGAAAGGTAAATCAACTGTACTAAAGAACAAAAAGCCAAACATAGCACTGCACTGATTTTCAAATACAAGACGCAGCGGCCCTCCTCCATGTGTGAGTATGTAAGTGTGCTGGACACCGGGACCCTGAAGCTCTGAAGAACTGGAGTGAAACAGTTCAGCAAGCAGATTCCTGGAAGCAGGCATTTATCTATTCGCTTCACCTATCAGAGTGGTGACCATTTATCTGGTCTGATGCCTTAAAATACCACATCTAAGTTGTTGGCTACATCCATAAATGGATTGATCTCAATAATTCATTCACTAGAAATACATTAAATGAGAGTCTACTGTGTGTTAAGTATATATACAAGACATTTTTTAAATTTTTCATAAAAGTTTTTTAAACTGCAATGTTCCATTACTTTTACTGCTCTAAGCTCGAGCTACAAGGATGCTTTCACGGGACGTACTGTGCACACCAATTTACGCCACACCTCCGCCCACGTATCTTTCCTGTTCATTGAGTAACACGATGTACACTTAACATCTAAACACTGTTAGATGTTTAGTGTAAATATTGTCTACACTAAACATTGTTAACACTAGTGTACTTTATGGGTTGTTCAATTACTACATGATGGTTATATTTTAAAAAACAGTATTTCAATAATTCTTGTCAGTTATACAAATAAGTGCCATAAAATAGCTCTAACTGGAACATATTACTTCTCAAGTTATATAACTCCACTTCAGGTACATTAGTTTTCTACACAAAATATAAGAGTGAAAATATATCAATTTTAAATGCAGGATGATACTATTTCTACCAACCCAAGGAGAACACCAAAGTGGGTCAAGCCTTTTGCTATCACAATCTCTAAATCTGAACTAAAAAAACAGAAACTGGCACTAATTTTCCTCAGTTAAGAAATACTATTTTTAAAAAACAAACAACATAAATCCAACCTCTGCCAAGGTTCCATGTCTGACGGGGAGCAGGGGGAAGGGAGGGGAGTAAGGGACATCTGGTTGAATAAGCAGAAGTCTCAGAACCACGAGGTTCAAAAGACATTTAAAAACCATCTCAACTGGTTCAATACCCTGATTTTATAGCAATTACATACTATGTACACTAGCATTAAAGTCTTATTTAAAGGATAATTTGATATGAAATGATTGCTTAGATGAATTAGTTATTCTTAATGAGTATCAAGAATAGGGTTTAAAAACCCTATGAAAGAAAAAAGATAAACATGCTGATAAAAGGGATCATGGGCAGAGAAGTCACAAAATGAACACAGCGAGCAGCTTTTTAAGTCTTTGGCTTAAAGAATGCTTCTCTAATTCAAAAGTGCTTTAAAATTTCTAAATGGGAAGTAGAGGAACTCAAATGCCACCCACACCTCATCCCTTCCCTTCTGCAGGACACCTCCTGATAGCTTAAAGGTCCCTGGTTTGAAGGATGGCAGACTCAGCCCCCAAGCACTGGCGCTTGTTTCAGGGGCAAGCGCAGGTTAGGAAGGACCCTCCGTAGTCACTCATCCATTCAACATACACTCCTGAGCACCCGCTCCTTGTCAGGCACTGTTCTCAGTGCTGGGACTACGGAGAAGGGGCTACTGTAGACAGAAGAGGCAAGTGCCTACCCTCAGATGGTTTATATTCTCGCTGGGGAAGAAGAAAACCAATGAAATAAAAATAACACCAGGTAAGCAGCACTGCAAGATGCTAGTCAGTATACTGTAGCGCAGGGATCTCTTTGGTGGGACTGCAGTGAAGTCAGATCTGGAGAGTAAGGGGCCATGTGGACATCTGCTTCCTCACATTTATTCCCGGCAGAGCCAAGAGCTGGCTCTAAGGACCTCAAGTGGGGCATGTTTGGTGGATTCAAAAAACAGCAAGAAGCCCATGTGACTGAAAAAGACTGAGTGGAGTCTGGGAGTGAGTGGAGGAAGGCCAATCCCAGAGATCTGATTTTAAGATATCTCATAAAGAAAAACCCCTTCAACTTAGAATTTGTTATCATTCGTTTTTCTTTCCTTTGTCAAGTAGTTCCCATCAAGATAATAAATAATGATATCCACCGGTTATGTCCATGTGACATGCAAAGAGCACAGGTTTTCTACATTTAATAAAGACACAACAGTACCTGGATAGTTGAATTGGTAGGAGGATAATCACTCTGCTCTTTTCTGAACGGCATTAATAGCCTCAGATTCCAAGAATACCATAAAGATATCTTTATTTTGACACATTTAAAATAATCTTTCTCCAGCTTTTACATAAAAGGGATGTTGGCAAATGACAACTTAGTTATGCTATGTTCTGCCAGAAGAGTTCAAGTTCAAATGAATAAAATAAGTGCCAATTTAGAGTTGTTAAGTATGCTTAGAATGAATGAATACTGACCTAAGATTTCAATAATTTGTGTTCTAACTGATCCATTTTAAAAAAAATGTTTTTATGGCTGATTAACCCTGGGTAGATCACAACCTTTCTAGGTCTCAACTTTCTCATTTCTAAAATGAGGAAATTAACCTAATTTCTAGGGTCTCTTCTAGTTCATTACCACTGCCCTTACTAGAGAAGAAGTTTCTCTTAATGGTCCTAGGTGTCCACATATCCCTTTCTCTCATTTCCCCCATCTGAGCAGTTGCTAAATAAAGTGAGTCCACCATCCATCTCTCCCTAAAACCCTCTTAGCCTCCCCATCACACACCCCCACCTGTACTTCTGCCCTGACACGGCACACCTGGGCTCCACCACAATGGCCTCCTGCCAACCAGCCTCAGTCTTGTCCCAGTCCAATAAGAAAGTACTAAGAGTGCCCCATTAACCAGGGAAATCAAGTCTAAATTCCTCATGGGGGAACTGAAGGCCTTTCACAACCTGATCCCAACCTAGCTCTTCACTGTCAATTCCTCTTTAACACACCATATGCTCCCCTCACACTCAACTCTAGTTTCTCAAATTTCCAAGGGCCTTTATGCTTCCTTGTCTCTCTCAGCTGCTGTTCTTTATATTGGGACTGACATCCTTACCTATATATCTGACTGCAGTGGGCAACACTGGTTGTCCGCTCAACATCCATTCCTCACTTCCTACACATTATAAACATCCCAATCTTCCACCATGATGTGTGTCAAAACCAACTGTGTGACCGGAGAGACATAAGGGAAATTCACTAGAAGGCTCTGGGAGAGGTTTTCACCCTTCTTTGAGCGTTGCAATCACTCTATGACCACTAGGGGGAGATCAGTGGGGATGAGGCTGAGGATGGCCAAGTTTAGACAGTAAGAATTTGGGTTTTGGGTGCAGCCACTTAACTGCTGAACTAACCAAGTGGAAAGCTACCCTATATTGAGATTATCTTTAAGCATTTGAATGAAAGTTTTCTGCTATTTACAGCTAATAACATTCTTTTTTTTTTAATTAAGATATGACTGACATATAACATTGTATTAGCTTCAGGTGTACAACATAATGATTCGACATAAAATGATCACCGCAATAAGTGTAGTTAACATCCATCACCATACAAAGTTACAAACTTTCTTTTCTTGTGATGGAAACTTCTACAATCTCTCTGAACCCCTTTCAATCTGTTCTCCGTATCCTGGAGGACATGGTTGTAGGAGATTTTTGTTTGCTGCTTTTAGATTCCACATTAAGTGAGATCATACAGTATTAGTATTGTCTTTCTCTATCTATTTCACTTAGCATAGTACCCTCAATGTCCAGCCCCGTCCACCAATGAACATTTAGGTTGCTTCCACAGCTTGGATGTCATAAATAATGCTGCAATGAATGCAGGGTGTGGATATATAGCTTTTCAAGTTAGTGTTTTTGTTTTCTTCAGATAAATACCCAGAAGCAGAATTGCTGGATCGTATGACAGTTCTGTTTTTAATTTTTGAGAAACCTCCATACTATTTTCCATAGTGGCTGTACCAATTTACATTCCTACTAACAGTGGGTAAAGTGCTCCCTTTTCTCCACATCTTCACCAACACTTACTTCTTGTCTTCTTGATAACAGCCATTCTAACAGGTGTGATTCTCACTGTAGTTCTGATTTGCATTTCCCCAATGATTACTGACACTGAGCATCTTCTCATGTCTGTTGGCCACATGTATTACTCTTTGGAAAACTGTCTATTAAGATTCTCTGCCCATTTTTTTAACAAATTGGGTTTTTTTGTGTTATTGAGTTGTAAAAATTCTTTACACCAACAGAATTCTATCAGATACCTCACTAAAGCCTTTAACCTTTAAAGGCTTCACAGAGGTCTTAGACATGTTCTGTGCCACCGTCTCTATGAAGCAACCCGATTCCTCCTGAAGTTAGTAGCTTCTTTCTTCTGCCTGGTTCTACCGTACACTGTATGGTTTCTATTATGAATTTAGTGCATGTGTAATAAATATTTTTACATCTGTATTCCCCACTAAACTATAGATTTCTAAGGAACAGGCATTCTCTGCACTTTAGCTCTTATCTCTCTAAGCTCAGGCTCACATCTCCAACTGCCTGTTAAACACTTCTCCACAGCAGCAAATAGTAACACCCAACTACTCCATTGCTATAGTCATGCCAATTCTACTCTTTCCCCGCACTTGATCAATAATCCATCAGAAAATTTTGCTGGCATTCACTCAAAAATATATACCAGACCTCATTACTTCCCCTAACTTCCAATGCTACCTTAACTCAAGTCATCATGGCATCTCTACCCTGCACAATAAAAGTCATCAGTAATCTCCATTTGTGCCCCCACCCCAGTCTCTCTTACAAAGCAGTTAGAGTGACCTTTCTAAAGCATAAATTAAGTCATGTCACTTCTTTGCTTTAGAGCCTTTCAGTGTTTTTTCATTACTCCTAGACACTCACTGGTTGCCAGTAATAATGACCTTCTCTCTAACCTTCAAACATGACAAACTCATCCACGGAGGGGCCTGTTCACTTGCCGCTCTTTCTGCTTGGAACACCTGTCCTCTGGTATCCACCGGCTGCCTCCTCTCATCATGCAGGTGTCAAATCAAACATCAGTTCTTCAGAAGCACTCCTCAATCACCTTAATAAAAAGCGGTGTCTCTTCTGGAGCCCACTAGTTCTACTGAATTACACTCTACAAAGTCTCCGTCACACCACTCATCTGTAAGTTCCTGGAATTATTTACATTAGCTTACAAATTTACAGTCTGTTTCCTCTCTCTCACTAGCATGTAACCTCTTTGAGAATAGGAGTTGCTATCTTTCATATTTATTGTGCATGAATGTTGCCTAATATATGGGGGGACCCCAATAAATACTTGTTGATACATTTATTCCAATTGTCTTCAAATTCACAATAACTACACACAGAAAGAACTCAACAACTGTTCAGTGAATAAAAGCAATTTGCTAACTGGAAATTTTTCCATTATGCTCCTTTCATAACCAATTTCAATAAAAAGATATAAATTTCACAAAGGTAAATCCATACTTACTACTGAGCAATGGCTAGTTGATGATGATTCATTCTTCTCTGGTAGCAGCAACAGCGATTTCACAATTTCACTCTCGGTACAGTCCACAGGTCGCAGACCAAATATGTTACTGGTAGAAAAAGTACATATGGGTTTAAGTAAATAAAATATGTGACTTGGTTCCTAACTAAATAGATGCACTAGCAAAATAATTTTTTCAACTTCCTTAATATTAATTTACTAAAATAAATGACTCAGAATTCACACGAAGCATAAGGATCAAGTATCACAAGCTGCTGAATTCAGAGGGAAAAAAGGTGAAATTTTAATTTGACACTGGACCATTACAGGGTATATTTTTAATGGAATATATTGTTATTTACACATGAATTTTTTCACACTGTGTTCATATTCACATTTTACAGTATAGCTTTATAAGCATTAATCACTATATGTGATATTTTAAATGCAAATAAGTCATTTACTGTGCAATTATAGGCTCTGTGACCTATATAAACAAATACAGAAACTAGATAAGTTCACAAGACAAGTACTTGGATCCACTACAAGGAAAGTTAATGCCACATGACAATTTAATAGAGTAGCAAACAGGAGATTTTTTAAATGAACTTTGACATGTATGTACACTATAATTTGTAGTAATCACAGCCCTCAGGAACAAACCAGAACAGTTCTGAGAACAAGCTGATATAGACTTCTCACCCTGTGCTAATTCACAAGTCACAGAATATTACACTGGAGGAGACTTTAGAGACAGAGTACAACCCTGCTATTTCATTGATGAGAAAACAGAGAAGGTTCCACTGGACTTGGCTTACTCTTGTGTCTTCCTTGTTCATTACAGTAGTGTTCATTATTGCCCGTCATTAGTCTTTCATTCATCAGTAAAATGTAAAAACTACACAACCCTTTTCTACTGCTCCACTTCCTTACACATGGTTCCAAAATTATTTTAATGTACTACACAATGGCAGAAAGTTTTCTAAAATGGGCACTTCTTTCATAATCTTTCATGGTTTTTAAGATTATGGTATATCCCTGTAATGGCCACTAAAGTTCACATGAAAATGCAATGTGTGAAAAAGGATACACAATGATAAACTTGGAATAATACCAGTTTTTACAACTGTACTGAATGCATAAGAAAAGATCTGGAAGGAAAGAGTGAAACATTAGGGGAAGTGGGAGGAGGAAGGTACCACCTCTGCCGCCGCATGGAGGGCGTACAGATGAGACACCTGGGCAAGAGACAGAAGCATCTACTGAGTTTAGGGACAAGGTCATTAGTAACCTTGGAGAAAAGCTGTTATGGTAACACAAAAGGAAAGCTAGTGGAGTGAAAAAAAAAAATGACCCACAGCAAATGTTTCTCTAATGACTGCCATTCATGATTATCAGGTCCTGTTCTCCACTTCTTCCTGGGACAGTGCTGGGTAAACACTGATAAATTTCTGTCCCTGGATTCCCCTTTATGCTCGGGTCCAGTAATGCGTAACCTCTCTCTGGCAACAGTCTTTTTTTCCCAGACAAGGTATACTACAACCGGTTATATTTCAGCTGTCTGATTTACAGCCTTGGCCCGAGCCATCATCCTGGAACCTGGGTCTTAGTAAATTCCCACATAGTCAGAACAATCTCAACTTACTTCAGACATAGCTGATCTCATCACTGTACTTAATATTTCTCAATTTCTTTCCCTAAATTATCATGCTCATACACCAAATACACAATTTCTTCACAGACATACTCTGTAAGTATGACAATTCAAAAATAGAAATCAGAGAGTTAAAAAACCAAGACATTCTATGTCTTAACCCACCATGTGCAGAAATGAATTAAAAAGAAAAAAGTCGCACTACATGCCATAAAAACACTATATACATTAATGAATTTTTAACAAAGAGAAATATAGATTTTACACATCAAAGAAATAAAATATAAGAGCCCAATCACATGCACTTCAAGGCATAGTAACTGTAGCATACTTACGTTGCACGAATACAAATGAAGTCCACTATAACAAAAAAAAAGTTAATGAAAGTACTTCCCAGTACTTACCATGAGCAACAGCTAGAGAGGACTTTAAAGTAGAACAATGGTCTTATAAGGCGCTTTTATTGTCTGAAGAACTGCTTCATAAAATGACTAGCAGGATTCTGATTTACATTTACTGTCCTCACCACACAAAGCTTACTATCTCATCAGGCCTTCAAACTCACGGTCTCTCTGCTTAGATTAGGGGCGGCTTCCATGTGCACACAATGCACTAGAACCCAGTCCCCTGTGCTCTTAATGAACTGGAGGATGGCAGGTTACAGATGCTCCCCTCTGGAAGACGACCGGTTAAACCTCAGCCCCGCACCATGGGCGATGGAGCCTATGAAATCTCCTCATGTTTCTGCCGTGTCGTGGACCACTAAAATTTGCAATTAGACACAAGACTGAAGTGGCACCTCCAGAAACCCAAAGCAAAGGAAGACAAGGCCCATGCAGGATTTATCCTTTATAATGGGGATACAAAAAAAGTCATAAAACTTTTTTTTCACATAATGATATATTTGAATGGACTAATACTTTGCTTACAGACTTTGTGCAAAAAATCAGTTTAAAAAACTGTAATTAAATTTATTTTTTAAATATAGCTAATATATGGAGGTCAAGTCACATGACACATGCACAGTGGACCATCAATGTGATTGCTCATTAACTGAAGGCAGTGATGTATCAGTTATTGTCCATTATTGCATAAGGGAGTTTTCCCCCTAGATATGCTGCCACAACACCATGGACTCAGGGTAAACATCAGGAATCTCAAGGGAAAAGGTTACCAGGGGACCTTATGCACTGTTTGTTTTTTATATTCGTAAATATAACACATTCTCTATTTTCTGGCATACTTTAACCTAAAGCCTTACCATGTACACTAGGTGTTTTGGGGAGATACATAAAACTTAGAAAATACTATCCTTGCTGTAATCTTTGCTGAGGACAAATGCTCATTCAACAGATAAGTATAAAACTGATCAAGTTTAAACCAAAGGACAAGTAATGAGGTGAAATGAGATGGATTCCAAAGAAGGTAAAGAATACAAATTAGCAAACAAAATGGCCTTGAACCCTAGACTAGAAACTGGAATTTGGTGGATGAATGTGAAGGACCTGTGGAGGGTATAACCATTTCAGCAGGACTGTTGAAATGAATGGAATTAATGGAAGAAAGCCTCTAAGGCTGGAGGGTCTAATCACTGCATGTTCCTGCGCAGGACCAAATACGACGTGGAAAACTGGTGGAATAATCAGGCACAAAGCGACGGACACTGAAGACAAAAGCAGCTGTGGCTGTGAACACAGAAAGCACAGCATTCGTTAAGCTCTATGGACCAACGAAACACCCACTGAACGAAGGCTGTGTTCAGCATCTTCACTGAGGAATTCGCCTGTCGTGCAGAACAGTGTATGAACACCTGTCACATGCACCACTTTTTACAACTCAGTGCTCTTAATGCCCTATCATAGGAAGCCTCTTACAATTCAGTGAAGTCCAAATGATTACATAGAAAATGTGCTTTATAGCCCTGGCTGGTGTAGCTCAGTGGATTGAGCACAGGCCTGCGAACCAGAGGATCTCGGTTCAATTCCCAGTCAGGCCACATGCCTGGGTTGCAGGCCAGTTCCTTGCAGGCCATTTCCCAGCAGGGGAAGCACTAGAGGCAACCATACATTGATGTTTCTCTTTCTCTCCCTCTCTCCTTCCCCTCTAAAGATAAATAAATAAAATCCTTTAAAAAAATTGGCAAATGATTTGAACAGATATTTTATCTAAAAAAAAAAAAAAGAAAGAAAGAAAATGTGCTTTATCTATACTAAGTCCTAAAAATTATATTCTTCTGGTTACAGAAATACTTTACACAATTACTAACCAAAAAGATAGCTTTCTCCCTGTTTCTTCACAATACAGTACACCTGAAACTTTACCAGTTTTCCCCACTGATGTATTCCTGCTCTATTCCTTTAGCTGTGATTTTTCATTGTAACTCTGAAAATATATTTCATGTAAAACTTTTAATGATAATGATTGAAGATTTTAAACCTATGTTAAAATCCTGGCAGAAGACCTACATGTTTCTAAGTTACTGTTTTTGCTGTCAAATGCTGCTATGAAGTATTAGAGAATCATCGCTACTGACAGAGGTCAATAGGTTCTATGTAAAAATGACTGTATATGTTAATATATATAACACACATATGCCCGGACTATCAATAATCATTTAATTAGTATTTATTTAAAACACACAGAATGAGTACATATATATACACATAGGGGGAGTTACAAATATCATTTGGTAACCAGCTTGGCAAATATTTACTCTACAAGTACCTCTAAGAACTGTTTCACTCACTAAAGAACGAACGAGATGAAAGGCAGTTTCTGTCCTCACAGAGCTCAGTGAGACAAAGCAGGGGAAATAAATAGGAAGGACTTAAAAAGTCTGGTAAAACTTCTGAGACATGAAAGGAGACTGAAAAGAAGGGGGTAGAGAAGTAGGATACAAGTATCCCAGGAGAGAAGAAAGTGTGTGCAAAGGCCTTGAAGCTAATATGGGAATTAGAACACTGAAAAAAGAAACAGAGAACAGCAAGAAAGACAGACAAAGAAAAGAGGCGGGAGGGAGAGAGAGAGAGGGAGAGAGAGGGAAGAGAGGGAGGGAGGGAGGGAGGGAGAGAGAAGGAGAGGAAGAGAGAGGCAGAAGGCACAGGGGAAAGGGGGTGTTCTGGAAATGTAAGCTGTGGTCAGATTAAGAAAGAAAAAAAAGAGTGGTGTTGGAGTTGAACTTTATCCAAAGGGCAAAAAAACCCCCTGAGCACCGAGCTCCCCACACGGACGAATGGCATCAACAAAGCGTTACGAGCCGGGGCCATAGAATCAGACGGCCTGAATTTAGATCCCAGCTCTGCCAATGCGTAGCTGTGTGACTCTTGAAAAGAGTTACTTAACCTATTCTGTCTGTGTCTTTGTCTGTAAAATGGGAACAATAATACAACCTACTTTATAGGATTGTTGTGAGGACCAAATGAATTTATATACCAAAAAGCATGTAAATCAGTGCCTAGCAGATAGTGAAAGCTGAAAACTCAGTAACTGCTAGCCATGAACATGACCAGGTAGGTTTGCATGTCTGAAAGATTAAGTTACATGTGTAGTGTTGACCCTCTTCACTTTCCCCAACTTCATAATATACTTCACGGGTGCTTTACAATGATAATTTGTATAGTATAAGTATAAAGACAGAGTATGTACTACATGTCCCTGGAAAACTTTTCTTCACTAGGGCTCTTTTTGGTCACTAAGACTGAGGAAAAAATTGGTATTCGGAATACAGTATAACCCTTTAACATCCTTTCCCCTCAAGAGTGTCATACTAGGTCCTTGCCTACAACTAACTGTGCCTGTGATGAGCTGGACCACTACTGAAAGGCAGAAGGGAAAGATGGACAAATTTAAACCTGAACTTGGCACAAACACACCACTCAATCCCAAACACACATAAGCAACAAGGCATTTCACTAATGTTAAGTCTCTTGCAACTGGCAGGAGACTGTCCATGAGTGAAATCCTTTATGAACAACCATGAAATCGCAGCACATAGGTTTTAATCTTTCAAGTGGCTTGGCTTGTGAAGCAGGAAAAAGCACAGAAATTCAAAAGAGCAACACTTTTTTTAAAGCTATAAAACAACTTATCTCTGCTGTAGCAGATTCATTTTTTTAAAATAAGGTAAGGCAACTGAAAGGGCCAGTGGTCCATATAACATTTTCAAATTAAGAATTCTACATCCTTCCAAGGAAAACTTTGCTAATGGCAGACCGAAGAACCAAATCCTAAACTACATATCTGTTTTTTTTAAAAAAAGCAGCCTCTGATATTGTGCATTCACTCAGCATGGCTCTGATGGACTGGCAGCCCTTGTCTCAGGTTCACTCTGGCCACCGGGGTTTGTTTAAAGGAGGTAGTGAGGAGGAAGGACAGCCAGCCGGGGGAGTTTTGAACAGGTATCAACAGAAATATTCCCATACAACAAAGAAGTATGGAACACAAGAATCTTTTTCTCATTATCTGCCACTTCACCAGGTAAACCTACTGAAACCAACACATCCACCCGAGAGGGCACCTGCGAAAGCAGGTGCACTGTCTCCTGCCCACACCTTGTGTATTAACAAGCTTCACAGTGCAGTGAAGACTTGTGGTGTGCAAGCCTCAAGGCAGGTTCTGTGTTTTGGCTCATTAATCCTCACTATGCTCTGAAGAAACAGAAAAGTAACAGACAGCACCCATGTTTTATAGGTGAGGACACAAAGGCACAGAAATTAACCTGCCTGAGGCTATAAAGTCAGTAACAGAGTCACAAATAAAAGCTCGATTCCCTAATGCCCTGACCAGTGCCCCATTCATTAAAGTAGTCATGGCTGATTTAACAACCCAAGAATAGAAACCATTCTATTTCACCTGACCCAAGCAACCATTTGTTTTATCAAATCACTTGCTACACCCACAAGAGGTTCTTATCTGTTAGGTCTGTATCTGTATATGGATCTAATATAACGTGTGTGCAAAGCAAAAAGAAAGATTTTTAAGAATATTTATCTCCTGACTTTGCCCCAATTATCTTTTCACATATGACACGAATATTAAACACACTTACGGAAACTAACAGCACCAAGGTATAATACATCCCTGCGTAATTAATTTGTGTTATATGGTTAACTATAAAAATTACAGCCTAGGAACTCTGCATTTTATATTTATTTGCTTCTGTAACCAGAGCAAGCCTGACCTTTTGCATCTTCCTCTCAAACCTACAGAAGCAATGGGGACACAGAGATATGATCCTTGTATTTTCACTTCAACTACCTCATTATCTGAAAAGATTAAAATAATATGTAAGGAGACATGAACCAAGTTATAGATTAAAGATATAAAACCCACATACAGCACTTGCTTGACAATCTTTACAATAACACTTTAAAATGCAGCAGCCAAGACCCACGAACACATCGCTGCCCACGAAGCAATTGACCCAGAGCTTCATCTGAATGATGTGAAAAAGAAATAATTTGACTGCCCTTGCCTAACATCTGAATTCTTACATATTTTAACTGTTGTTATTCTAAATATGCAGAAAAAGCAGAAGAGGAATGGAATATTTAAAACAACTCAGAAGTATTAGGAAAAAAATATAAAGTAGTTATTTCTATGCTTCTTATTAAAAAGTATTCATCAATCTAAAGAATATAAAAGCTAAATTTGTACAGAAAGTCAAAGCTTCCAAAATAAATTGTATAACTATTTCTGAATAAAAAGAGCATATTTCCCTCAAATACGTATCATGAATGAAAAGGGCAAGAATGCTGGTTGTAAATCCAGAATTTAAAGGTCACATCTAACATTAGTTCTGAAGGAGAAGTGAGCCATCAACTGGATAATAAACTCTTTGCTTCATCCCAGACCTTGATCTAGGAACTCACGTCAATGAACAAAAGTCTCCGCGACGCACTACTCACACAGCGTTCCGGGAAGCTCCATAGGACAGTAGCAGCTTGACTACATCCACGTGCCCGTTCTTAACCGCATCGTGGAGCGGGGAGTCATTCTGATACCCAGTGGTGTTCACCAGCGCCTTGTGCTGCAGTAACAGCTCCACCACCTTCAGGTGCCCATGACTGCAGGCTTCGTGCTGATTTTTAAAAAAGAAAAGAGTGATGAGGAAGAGCAATGGATATCATCGTAATAAAAAAAGCTAAATGTACTATAAAACCACACTTTATAAAAACGAGTAAGAGCCACAGTCAGTACATTGGTTCTTTAACCTAAATACTTGTACAGGCCATAAGTTGTTGACAAAGTCAAAGCCACTATTAATAATCTTTGTGATAAGATACATCATGATTAAGATCTATGCAATTCATCGAAAAAGATGTCTTTCATTTGAGCTTTAGGTCAAGAGCTCTTTTTTTTAGAAGAAAATGTAGCTTTAAACCTATTGTAGCTCCTAAATTATTCTACAATAAGAAATTTAAAACAAGAAAGAAAAACTCAGAAAGTATTTAAACACCAAATCATGCATAAAATTTGAAATTCTCCAAGGCTGAATAGAATTTGCTAAATCGGGTGGATGGCCGTGAGGTAGGTGGTGTTCCCGCACATACACAGATTACTGTGTGCCTGGTGTCAATGATGACAGAAATACATGGAACAGATCCTCAAAAGGGCTTACGGAATGAATGGCATGGCCGGTAACTATGGAATGTTCAAAGATATCTCACGTGCAAGTCTTTCTTTGTCTAATGACGCTAAGAACGCCCCTTTGCTATAATCTGACAAGTCTCCGGCATGCTGTGCTATTCAATTCACAATAGGTGATATGTACAAAGCATCTACAGATCTTATTTCTAGGAGAAAAGAATCCAAATTAGGCATCAGGTCCTCTAAATCACTCGCCAGCTTTTACTACATTTTGCCTTAGTAGCTTAAAAAAGAAAAACAACTTTGAAAAGGTTAGCCAGGTCATAGAGTCCAAACAACAAAGACTGATCCCAAACCCTCCCAGCTTAAACTTGGCAAAGAGAAGTCACTTTACAGCTTTTTTGCTCCTGGCCTAATGAGGATCCCCCAATTCCCGTGAGTTTGCAGTTCCCAGGATAAAGGCATCCACTTACTTGTTGACACATCTAAGGCTGTATTCAAGTCACATGCTTACTCTCCTAATGTAACTTGCCCATACAGCACTTGTCCCCATGTATTTGTGCCATTCTTTTTCCAGACTATTCTTCATGCTGCGTATTAGCAATAATAAGCAAAGACTTCTAAAAATGATTAATGAAGCAAAGTATCACTGCCTCTACATATTTGGAATTGGATAGGGCATGAGTGAGGCTGAGGCAGACCCTCGGTACGAATCACTCACTGCCTTGTGATACATTCCTATCCCACCCAGTTCCTCTGACCTCTCTGGTCCACGAAATGTTTCCGATTACACACAATACTGCAGAATAAAGCCCGATGTTGGTCGCAGCAGTTACCGCTCCACACTTTTGCTAAACTCAGCAGTAGGGTGTGGTACAATGGGTTTCTGAAATCTAAAGGCAGTCACAAAAGGTACTTCACTTCGTGCCTACCACAACTGATGAGCTACATGAAAAATAATTATTTTCTCTTACTTGGTGAAAATCCAATTTTCAGATTAAAAAGAGTGTATACATGGCAGAGAATAACTACATAGTTACATAGATACATAGATAACTACATAACTATAAACTATCACAACTGTAACACATAAACAGAAGGGGAATAAAACACAAACAAACAGAAAACTACCAATGGCGTCCATCCAGCGTGGTCTTTAACATTCGGGTCGCTTCCATTTTGCAAGAGGTATGCAACAGAAGGTATGTCACCCTAGTATAAGAACAAAAAAGAGAAAAATTGAAAATCATCAAGGAGAATAATAAAATAATGAGATGTTTTGTGGGTTGTTTTATTTTATTTATTTATCTTTAGAGGGGAAGGGAAGGAGAGAGGGAGAGAGATATCAATGTATGGTTGCCTCTTGTGTGTCTCCTGCTGGGAACTGGCCTGCAACCCAGGCCTGTGCCCTGAGACTGGGAATTGAACCATGGTTGTTTGGTTCCTAGGCCCGCACTCAATCCACTGAGCTACACCAGTCAGGGCTGTTTAGTGGTTTTTTTTTTTAAAGATTCTGCTTCTTTAAGATAAAATAAATCTTTTTCTCTCATGCTTACTGTTCATGAGTTAATAACGGTAAGTTTTGTATGAATTAACTGTTTTGAGGTACCAAGTCCTGGAACTCAGATGGTTCATCCCTGAACAGAGTACAAAAATCTCTGCAATGAACAACCCTTACTGAAATTCATTTCAAAATACCAAATAAAGCACACTAGCCACAGATCACCTGATCATAATACAGTTTTTAAAGTCTTTTCATTTGTAAAATACATCCTCTTTGAGCATACATGAAAATGGTTTCTGAGTATTGTCGAAAACAAAATTAAAGTGAAGGATGAAGACTGCTCAGTGAAACGAGTTAAAACTGCCAAAAACTGTTGCCTTAATCTTAAAACCCTAATTTAGCTTTTATTCACCTTATTTACTCTAAGATATATTTCTAGGTAGAAGCAAGGCTTATTTTCTCCAAAAGTAACTAATAGAGATTTCTCTGAAAAATAAACGTTAAAAGTTCTATTTGACAAGTTGTCTACAACAATGTTGTGTCTTGTGAAGCACTTCCTTGGGGAGAATGAACTCTCTCCTCTCCCACTCCCAGCCCTGATACTCTTCTGAAGTGCGTTTTTATCCTCTATAGGTTGATAATGTTGAGTCATTAAGAGCTCTTAATACAGTATTATTAGTTTCTAACTTTTTAAAAATCCTCACTCGAGGATATGTTTACTGATTTTAGAGAACGAGGAAGGGAGAGGCGAAGGGAGGGAGGAACAGAATGTGAGCAACACCAAGTGGCTGCCTCCTACACGCGCCCCAACGGGACCCAAGCAACCTGGACACAGGGCCCTAACGGAGGAGTGGACCTACACCCTTTGGGTGTAGGGAACGACACTCCGACCAACCAAGCCACCAGCCAGGGCTCAAACACAGAATATCCTAAAACAGTAGCTTGCTTAGTTCTCTAAAAAACAAACCCACGTGCAACATACATTTTTCTATGTTCCTAATTAACAAAATGACCTCGAGTATTCAATGTGCCTACAAAATAAAGATGGTATGCTCCAAATCAAATGCTACAGCAGGTCAAATAAGAAGCATTTTCCATAGTTCTTGAGGGGTGCAAATTCTGTATTTCTTGTGCAAGTTAACATGTATTTAGCAACTTTAGCTTTAATATTCAATTCAATTCTAAATGAGCTCAGAAAAACCTGTCAAAATACAAATTTTTTAAAACAATTAGGGGCAGATGAACAGCCATAACCATACACATTCCCAACCTTTGACATGAAAGTAAACACAGGTGGACAAAAATCCTTCTAAAAAAAGTTCCATAATTACATGGCCGTCATTAAACCATATTCACATAAAGAAGCCTACAAAATAATGTAAACACGACTGTGGAATGGAAGATCACATGGGAAGAGTCCCACAGGAACATCGTGACAATTCAGAGACTGAGAGAAGAATGTCCCATAAGGCTGCTAGACAGCAGTACCGTTCCTTCCTGTAACCTCTTCTTAGTGTTAGAGGTGTCTTTTGTGAGCAGTGCGCCCCTAGACTGCCCTGAACTGTACAGCTGACTTGCAAACTGCTTTTAATACCCAACCTGCTTTCTCTTCCCTAGCACTTAAAAGTCTGTCATATTTTCACCCTTCTCCTTTATGTAAATTTAATGTCATGCACATACACAAAATTACGGTAATTACATAGGGTCCACAGTAACTGGGTAAGCTTGAACCAATATGCAGTTTCCAGGAAATAAATTAACTTCTGCTTCTGATTTCTTTAAATTACTTTCTTCTGTAATAGAATATTTTCTGAGTAATAAGCACTCACTTTTACGCTAGTCACAACTTAAAAACAAATTGAGATTTTTTAAAAAACCACAGCAAAAAGTCATCTGAGGAAAGTATTTACCAAGGCTTATAAGAAATTTTATATGAATTTGATATTTTGAAGTAACACCTTAAAGGCTGAAAATAAGGAAGTATGTGTGGCTCCTTGAATTTTCCTACTGCTAACCTTTCCTTCAAAGGACTCTTCACACATTCTTGCACACGCTATCAAATAAGTCAACATTCTAAAAACAAACACACACACAAACAAAACTTTGTCCATATTATAAAGGTTAGCTATTACTATTCCAAAATACTACTAATTAACATCTTTATAAAAGTAGTATAGGACATTACGGTTAAGTGCAATAGTAATAATAATAAGTTACCCCAAATGGCTAAGCTTTCCACATACATGAACTGACCAAGTACCTAAAACTTCTTTTAACAACTAAATGTCATTAAAAAGAAAATCTAGTCATCTGGAATGGAACTCTAAAATATATTAAACCTTTCCCGAACCAGAGTTTACCAAATAAAATATTCCACAGATGATTCTGACAACCAGTCTTGATAACATCAGTTCCTGGTGTTACAAAGGTAGAGGGTGACAGAGAGGAAAATGGGTACTGACTCCAGAGGTGTTCTAGAAATTCAAATCTTGAAAGTATCACAGATGCCGGTTTGCTTTTGAGTCCTTCACTGCTGTTTCAGGAAGCTAGTATGGAGGACGCACAATAATGCAACTGCACACACAATGCAACATGACTGCCTTAAAGTCTAATGCATTACAAAGTCAGACCCTGAAGGAAGCTCCTCACCAAGGATTTCCTCTCCACCCAGGAGAGCCTCGTCGCCTTGGTCATGTTAAGCACATCATGCCTTGTAAGTTGCCTTCAAAATATTCTGTTATGTCTGCATAGTAAATACATCATATGACATGTCAACTTCAAGCCTTTCTTGTACTTCATAATACATCCACTTCCGTGACACGAATTGTGAGTGATCATTACCATTTTAAGTATCTATACTAGAGAACTTTGGGAGGCTTTTCCCAGCACCTACAAATTCTCCAGCAAAGGTGACATAATTGAGTAACAAATCAAAATTTTCTTTATGTGTAGAGAAATGTCAAATACTGAGGTATTTTTTCATTAAATCAGAAGAATAGAGTATATATCTTAGTTTCTACTTAGTCATAATGCTTTCTCATAAAATCTCTCATTTATAATATATTCTTAGTAGCATTTTAACCATAGGTAACATGCACACTCCAAGAGAAACATATGGAATAAGAGCCTAACAGTCCTCAACTTTTGTTCTGGTTAAAGGAGAATGTTCACAACACCCCTAGAGTGTAACAAAATAAAAGTACAGTCAAGATATTTAAGAACAGTCCTGTGCAGGTTTCATTCAAGTGATGCTGAATATCCCCCAAACTAAAAACTACCCAGCTGGCCTGTGTACCCATGACCCTGAGGGGAAAAGGACACGAGAACTGACAGTCCAGACAGCACCTGTTGAAGATCAACCTACATTCTGGCAGCCTGAATATTTAGGCAATTTGGATGTTTCCTAAGATCCTTCCATTGCCATGGTAAATAAGATAACAGGTGTTTTATATTAATCCAGAAGACCCACTTCCAGCAATTTACCGTAAAGACATACCTGCTCACATATGAAACAAAGAATGCTTACAATACAAAGATTGCAATACAATACAAAGATTGTATTGTTTATAAAAGCAAAAGAAAGAAAAACGGGCATCCATCAGTAAGGAAATAGGTTAAATAATGAAAACTCATGGAAAGCTATGCTAGCATAAATATGTACTAAAGTGTGTACTAATATGGAGCCATCTGCTTATCTGCATAAATTCACAAAACATACTCGAGAAGATAAGAAAGGGCGTTAGCAGGAAGGACTTGTCGGCAGTACTGGCTGGGGCAGAAATGGAAGTGGGGCTTTCCAATGTAAGTCCTTCAGTTTTCATTTCTGAAACATGAAGTTGTTATTCATATTCTGAAATTAAATTTTAAGTGAAGAATATATACTGGATAACCACAAAATTTAATTGAAGAGTCACATTATAATCAGCAAGCTAAGTGAATGTAAGCGCACACAAAATAATGTCCCCATGGAGAAGAAACTAATGCTGGGAATTCTGGAAGGAAAAAACTTAAGATGTGAGCTCAGCTTTGAGGTACAACAGACCAGGACAGAAAAGAGAAGGCTGCAGAGGGCCGTAAGAGGCAGAGAAAAGAACACATGAAAGTGCTGAATGCTTCTGAATAATTGAAAAGGTTAAAGTTCAGTGTGACAGCAGATGGGGTTCAGATGGTGGCTGAGTGGAAAATTCACTCATTTATTCAACAAATATCATCCTATTATGTGCCAGGCAGTGTTCTAGATGCTGAAGATGTAAAAATGAACAAAGAGAATTCCTGTTCTCTAAAGAGAGAAAACAAAGAAATCTACAATACTGTCAGGAAATAATAGTTACAGGGAGAAAGACAAAACAAGCTGAGGGTTTGGCAAGGGCTGCTATTTTAGAGAAGGTAGAAAAGGTCTCTCTGTAGGAGTGGCAGTTGAACAGAAACCCAAAGAAGGAGGGCTCACAGTGCTGTGCAGACATGAAAAGGCCTGTGGATTTCATTTCAAGTGGGCCAGGGAGTGACTGGTGGGCAGCAGAGAAACGACAAGTTCTAACTCAGGCAGATTACCATGGCTGTCAAACACAGGGCTGAATGCAAATAAGCGGGGCAAGAAAATGCTTTGTGGTGTGGTTGGAATAATGACCATCCCCCCCCCAAAAAAAAACTGTCTATGGCCCAATCCCCAGAACTTGCATGTTACCTTACATGACCAAAGGGACTTCGCAGTGAGATGAAGGGTCCTGATCCTACAAAGGAGAGGTTCTCCTGCACTGTCAGGGTGGCCGGGTGTCACCATGGGAGTCTGCAAAGGCAGAGTACATTTCCTGGCTAGGCCAGGAAGATGATGCCAGGACTCCACTCTCTGTTGCTGGCTTTGAAGACAGAGGAAGAGAGAGAGGCACAAAGGAGCTGTGACAGTCTCCAGAACCTAAGAAAGCTCCTTAGCTACAAGAAGAAAATAGGATCTCGATCTTAAAACCACAGGGAACATGCAGTTCCTTGGAACAAATCAAATAAACAATGGACTCTCGCATGGAGCCTCCAGAAAGTTACACAGCTGACCAACTGACTTCAGCCTGGTAAGACCCATATCAGATTTCTGACCTAAGAAAACAATTTTGTCCATTTTAAGTCACTAAGTTTGCAGGAATTTGTTGTGACAGCCAAAAGGAAATCAACACGGGTGGTCAAGGCAAGAAAAGCCAAGTAGCTTCCACTGGGGTGGTAGCTATTGGAAAGGTGTGGCCAACAAAGATGCCTAGAGGTAGGTTTGAATCAAGACACTGATAAGTTTAGTCAACAATGGTTCCAAGGTCAGAGATCATTCTGTAAAGGTCACTGCGGCAAAGGGAGCTGCCTAGCCCGAGGGGACACGCAGACTGCTGCAGGGTCCTCTGCCCTCCAGTGCACCATGTGACTGTGCCTCTTCCAATCTGAGGGGACAGTGGAAATGTGGAAAAACACCAGGCTGCCGAGACACTTTAAGGAAAAATAACAGCCATAAACAACGACGACAAAAATCTACCTTTGACAGCAAAAACCCTGGTACTTCCCCTTATTTGCTTTGGCTGTCTGAAAGGTCATCAAATCTACATTCATTACTCAGCTGCAGAAGCTCTGTCCCCTTTCCCTGTTCATTTTACAGTAGTTTTAACTTCAGAGTCCCCTCTAATCCTTTTCTCAAGTCGGGTGAAAATCATGAATTAAAATGGCAGAACTGCAATATTCGGTTTCCTAGTACAAATTATTCATATTCACCTTCAAGTAAAAAAATTAGGGTAAAAATGAAATAAATATTATTTATAAAAAGAAAAATACACAAATAAACCCACCAAGTTTCTTTCAAGTATTTGTTCTATTAAAATCAAGGTGGATGAGGAGTGTACATTCAACTCATAACAAATTTTTTAAAGAGACAGTGTTGTTAAATAGTGATTTAAAGCAATAAAAATCTATTAAGTTTATCAAATTCAAGAAGTTCATCATCACCAAGCCCTTATTATATGAAATGTTAAAGGGACTTACCTAAGAAAAAGAAGATAAAAAAGATGAACAGTGAAAAGGACAGCAAACTCACAGTTATTAAGAACCACACCTAAAACAAAAGCAAACTAAGAGGACAGCTAGATCAGGAGCAGAACCATAGAAATGAAGATCACATGGAGGGTTAGCAACAGGGGAGTGGGAGGAGGAGAAGGGGGGAGAAGGTACAGAAAATAAGTAGCATAGATGGTAGGTAGGAAATAGATAAAGGGGAGGGCATGAATAGTAGGGGAAATATAGAATCTAAAGAACTTGAGACATGTGGTCATAAACTAAAGGGGGGAATGGTGGGGGAGGGGGTGTGCAGGGTGGAGGGGAATGAAGGGGGGAACAGAACAACTGTAATGGCATAATTAATAAAATATATTTAAAATTTTAAAAAATAAAATTCAATCAGACATGGTCAGTTAAAAAAAATCAATTAAGTTTTTCGTAAGTGTACTGTATCAGAATCCACCAAATAATGACAATAAGGGCATTTGATTAAGTGCCCTGGCTGGTGTAGCTCAGTGGATTGAGTGCGGGCCTGCGAACCAAACAACCTCGGTTCGATCCCCAGTCAGGGCACGTGCCTGGGTTGCAGGCCAGTTCCCAGCAGGGGATGCACAAAAGGCAACCACACATTGACATTTCTCTCCCTCTCTCCTTCCCTTCCCCTCTAAACATAAATAAAATATTTTTTAAAAAGTAAGAGAATCAAAATAGGCAACTCTAACAACTGCTGGCAAGACCCTCAGTAGCATAACAACCTGACGAAACTTGTATGAAACGATCTGTAGAGAAAATTCACAAGCAGCCTCATGCCACTGTTTTTCCTGTTTTAAGATTCTATAGTTGCTTTTTTCCATGACCTCAGCCAAGGGAAGGCAAACCGTGGCCTGCGGGCCAGGCACTTGATTTTGTAGGTAAAGTTTTATCAGTTTAACGTTGTGTCCGTTGGCTGCTCTTGCACCCGCAGCCGAGTCAAACAGTCGTTAGAGTTGACCTGAGAAGCTGGAAACATTTACTCTAATTGCTCTTTTTGGCAACAGTTTGCCAAACCATGGCCCAGGCCCTAGGTCCTAGAGACCCTTATTCACGAAGATGAATTATTCTTACGGTTAAAAGAAAACTCTCTGCCAGTGTTAAGTGGATGCTTACCTGGTGGTCTGAGAGTAATTCTCAGAAAGCAAAGTGTAAAAACGAAAGCAGCCACGTTCTTATGTATTATTCAGAAAAATGGACAGAAAATAATTATTAGTATGCCGGCTACTTATGTCTATGAAGCATTAATAACATTATAATGTTAAGATTTATAACAGCTCGTGTGTATATAGTATGCATATAAATATTATAACAAAGACAAAAATATATATAGGCTGAGTTTCTTTAAATATGCTTTGCAAAAATAAAAATGTAACTAGAGCTAACTGAAAATTCAAGTTGTCCAAAGGACATGTAATTCTGAACACGTGGTCACACTTCAGGTTCTCCCCCTACGTGCATCAGATACAGAGTATTCTACATCCATCATTTATTGGAAGTTAAAGCAAGGAAAGTAACAAAACACTAACAGTTGGGAGAAATTCCCTTTTGTGCTCTTCCCCTTCTCCACACAAAAACACCGGGTTCCCTGGACTCGATGGACGTCCACTCCACGTCCATCCTACAGGTTTTACGTCCCCAACCTCATGAAGGGGTTGGTTCCTTCCAGACTTCCCAAGTTCCCCATCCATACCAAAGACCCAAGGATTGCCCCAAGAATGTAGAGGAAGATCCCCAAACCTACTTTACTTTGGCACTAAACTCTGCCAGGTCACATTTTCTAACAGTCTGTGAAGCTATGGCACCGACTGCTCCCTACACCTGCAGCACCTGGGTCAGTTTCAAAGTCCAAGCCCCTCCCACTCCCCAAACCAGCCGGGTCCCACAGAAGGAGCACTGCCGCACCCCAGATGCTGAACCGATAAAGATATTGAGCTTCAGTGACCGGGCCAGTAAAAGGAACTGCCGGCCGCGGGGCACAGAGAAGCTCCTTTGTGGTGAGCAGCCACAGGAGCCATTTCTCACAGCCCAGTGCCGCAGCCGGTCACCGCTCACATCTTTCAACCTCGCGAATTCCGCCAGTGGCCCCCAGGAGTGTCAAGTTGACAGAAGCTTGCCACCTCTCACAATGCCCCTAACTCTTTTCCTAGACATGTTTCCAGCAGTAACTTGGCAATTATCTACATTCATAAAACGATATGGTGAAAACTGAACAAAACCATTATGGAACAGACAAAAATGAAAGCACTTCCCAGAGTAGAGGCTAAAATATTAAAACACGGGTTTTCTGCTGCGAGATCATGTTCCTGGAGCCCAGGGGCCACTGCTGTCACTGAGACGGGCATGTTGTCCCTACGAATTTTACTTCTTGTTCACGCTTTAAGGCTATCGCACCTGTGGTGGATTAATTATCCTAGTAAACTGGTCTCATTTTTCACAAACACCAAAGGCACTGTTTAATACCTGGTCTCTTTCTGAAACTGTACTTCAAAGTAAGCTTCCTACCTTAATTGAAGCAATATGGAGCAAAGTCTCCCCCTTATGATTTCTCTTCACAGCCGTAAGGTTACTACCAGGCAGCAGCTTCATGGCCGAGGGGCTGGACAGCATCCGTCCGTGACCTGCACTGTTCAGCGTGGAAGGCGGCGTGCCCGGCGAGGAGCTGATGGACTCCTCCAGCGCGTCACTGGTTTTCCGCCTTGCTGCATCACCAGCTCTCCGTTTCCTTGGAGGAGGCAAGGAAGAGCCAGGAGTCGGCATGTTTCCTGAGAGCACCGTCTGCTTCACAGCACCTCCTCTGGCGCTGGCAGTGCTGCTCCTGCATCTCTTAGACACGGGACTGGACGGTCTCCCTCGACGCCGTTTTCCTTTATGACCTCTGGGCACGGATTTCTTAGGTGCAAGGTCATTCTCACAGGGACTCTTCTCAGGAGTTGCTACTTCATCCCTGCTCTCAATTTCTGGAGACTCTATATGCTCAGCCAGCGGTAAAGAGACTTCGGTTAAATTCCCAAAACATTCGTCTTCCACTACAGAGCCACTGGCTAGTAAGTCTATTTCACCGTTTCTCTGAGGACTGGCAATAATGGTTGGTTGCATACAGAAAGATACCAGCTTTTCCTTAGATTCCCCTTTGGAGTCAAGTTCACCATCTTTTCTGTCTGCCTCTAAATTCCATTCTTGGTTGATTTTGGTTAAAATTCTCTTTTTCTGTCTTTTTCCAGATCTTGTGGCAGACTTCTTAGCCCTCACAGATACATCCACTGGAGGACTTGCAGAAACATATTCATATGCGGAGGCCTGCTGAGCATTTTCATCATTTATCTTTTGAGGTTCAGTTCGCACTGAAACTTTACTTACAACATATCTGACCTTCTTACTTCGTGGACTAAACCACATTTTTATCGAATTCTTCTTACTTTCTGCATCATTAAATAAACTTTTCCTGGATGTATCTTCTTTTAAATCTGGTAGAAAAAAGGGAAAGAAATCTGTTACATGAACTTAATCTCTCTCATCTTGAGCTCCCCCCAAATTTTGTCTATGGTTTTCCTAAAATGTATTACATCTTTTACTAGAAAACTCGTCCCCAAACAACTGCATGGCTCATTCTCTCACCAACTTTTGGTCATTGCTCAAATGTCTTTTTTTTTAAGACTATCCCTTATGCCTAACCTCCCGATTAAACTTACAAATCCTCCCCTCCTACTTATTTCACTCGTACTTACGTTTTTTGTGTCTTGTCTCTCCCTTCCCATCGAAATACAAGCTCTCTAAAGGCAAATATTTACATCCCTCCTCTGCCAAAGACCCAGTGCATATAGTGTCCGGTACATATGCTCAATAAGTTTGCTGAATAAATGAGTGAGAGCTTACAATTCAGGTAAAGCAAGCTGCATCTCACTGAGCCTCAATTCAGGGAAGGGAAAGAAGGCTTTCCACTTCAGAATAAATGATCACTCTGGCTGTTACGCAAAGGAAGAACTCTAGAAAAGGAAAGGGGGAGGGCACGCAGTGACCATTACATGGCTATCATCCAAGATTAAGATCCTAGTGGCTTTAGCAAGGATTGTAGCAGTAGATACGGTAAAAAGTACCAGACACATAATCTAAAAGACTATTAACTAAACTAAGAGGCAAGGAAAGATGATAAAACGTTTAAAGATGCAGTAGGGCTTACAATATGTTTAAATATTTAAGGAACTAACCACAGCCAGTATACCTGCCTTGCAGAGACCAAGGAATAAAGTGGTATAATGATGAGACTATAAAAATGGGCTATAACCAGGCCATGAAAAGGCCTGCTGGCAATGTTAAAGACTTCGATACCTATGCTAAGAGCAACAGAAAACGAGTAAAACGTCTTACTTAAATTAAGTCAGGTGGCAAGACTACCTCTGTGTTTTTAAAAGATCCCTCTTGGCTCGAGTGTAGGAAAACAGACCGGAAGAAGGCAAGAGTAGACGCAAGAATAAATGTTAAGAGGTCAAATGTTAAGAGGCATAAGTAAAAGATAAGAGACTAGGGAGGTGGTGATAGGAAAAAAAAGTAGAATTATTGAAAAATATTTAGGAGCTAAAATTCACAGGATTTGGTGATAAAAGAACACAAGGGGAAGGAGGTGACAAGGGTGATATCCATGTGTCTGGCTTACACCACTGAATGCACCCAGAGAACATCGATACAGGTGACCAGAGAGAGGCCCTGCCAGGGCCCTGACCATCCCTGCACATCCTCACATGGAGTACCAAGGAGGCGGGGCCCTGCCTGCTCCTCATCCAGGCCACTTCTCAGGAGTGTCTGCAGCAAGCAACTACAACAGGTGTGGTAGTATCTCCTTGCGGGGAGGGGGCGGAACGGGGGACAGGAAAGTAAGCCAATTTCTGCTTATTACAAAAACATTCAATTTCCCAAGCTCACTGCATGTGAAAGAACCCACATTGAGACCTTTGTCACTTATGATCAAAGACGCAAACCTGCTAAAAAATTTGCAAATCAAATCCAGGTATTTCAAAGAAAATATGATAAAATATTTGCAAATTTTAAATGTGTATACCCTTTCACAAAGGAATTTCACCTCTAGTAATCTATCTTATAAAACATACAAAATATTCATGCATGTGCCTGCCAGAGATGTGTAAGAATGTTAATCATGGTGATGTTTGTAGTAGCATAAATGAGGAAAAAAGTCAGCGTTCATCAGCTGGGTGAGTTAACGATGGGGCATTTATACTACAAACTCTTAGCTGTTACATAATTAACTAACATGTGAAGACTTTGAAGACATGTCTGTCTAAGTGTGGCAAAATCCCATTTATATTTTAAAAATTCTATTGCATTTATATTCAAGTTTTCCATAAATTCAGAAAATAAAATGAGATGGTTAAACGACAAAAACAGTCCTTCTGAAAAAGAAAGGAACCTATGCTTTCTGGTTAAGGGAAAACCGTAGAGAGAAATTTTTTCACGTTTACCCTATACACTCTATACCATGTGTTATCAGCTACCAAAAAAAAGAATGTTCTCATATATTTATTACATAAATTAAACAAATGAAAACAAAACTGGGGTAAGAGGAAGCAACCACAATCAGAGGGCAAGAACTTTCAGTCCCACCCCCTGACCTCCGAGAGGGGAGAGCAGCTAGAGGTTGAGTCAATCACCAATGGCCAATGATTTAACCAATGGCACCGATGTGTGAAAGCCTCTACAAAAACCTAAAGGATGTGCTCAGAGCTCCCGAGCTGGTGAACAGGTGAAGGTGCTGGGAGAGTGATGTGCCCGGAGAGGCCATGGAAGCTCTACACCCCTCCCCATGCACCTCGTCCTGTGCATCTCTTCCATCTGGTTCTGCCCAAATCAAATCCGTTTGTAATGAGCCAGTTATGGAGTAAGTACAGTATTTTCCTGAGCTCTGTGAGTTACTCTAGCAAATTAATCAGCCCAAGAAGGTTGTGGGGTCAGGGGGAGGACAGTCTGTGAGATCTGATGCCATCTCGAGGTGGACGGGGTCCAAATTGAGTCAAACTACAGGACACCGGCTGGTGTCACTGAATGGCTCACTGTGTGTTAAAGCCCACACCTGGTGTCCGCAGTGAAGCGGTGCCGTGGCGTGGCAGTGCAAGAGCTGAGGAGACGCACAGAAGTGAGTTCTCCTTGCCTGCACTGCGCGTTAAAATCTCTGTATGCACCGTATTTTAGACCTACCAGTCTTGCCCATTAACAGATGCTCAAGAAACCGCCGGCGAGAGAACTGTCCCACCAGCACTCCACGTTCATTCCAACAAGTGACCCTTTCAAGTTCTTCTACTTTGTTTTTGCCTCTAAGCTCATACATTTTGCTTTTAAAAATATTCCTTCAAATTCTCCCCTTACAGACAGGTAAAACCAACCCAGGCCACGAGCACAGTGGTGAACATATACTTAATATTCGGAGAACTGATAAATAAATTATTTTATATCCTTCCTTAAATCGGGATGAGTATTTATACAAGGGAGGTTAGAATTCACTTCAAGGGCTAAAAGTTATCTTAAGAATCACTCGTCCAATTCTGTTGGTTTAAAGATGAGGGATGAAAACTGAAAGTGGGAGGTGGACGGGAGTCTCCTAACTCACAACCCAGCGCTCCTCTCTCCACAGTAACTGGGTATCAAAAGGCCGTTTCAGGCGCAGAAGCAAAACCTGGAAAGGCAGGGGAGCCACCAGCACACCACCTTGCAGGTTGAACGGTGACTGACCAGTAATGTCACGGGCTCCACATGAACAATGTCATAACAGTCTCCCTCACTGGGACACTGAGGACATGTTTTCTGTGCTCTATGCTTTAAAAAAAGAAAGAAAGAAAGAAAGAAAAACGAAAAAGAAAAAAGGAAACTACCCGTATTTTCGCCATGTGCAATGCACATTCTTTGCCCACATTTTTGAAGGAAAAAGATGCGCATTATACATGAGTACAACCTGAAATACCTTGTATCTGTTCTTGTGTTTTGTAATTATTTGTATTTGTAACACAAAATTCCTTGTACTATAATATGTATCTGTTCTTGTGTTTTGTAATTATGTTACAGTAAAATTTCTCATACCATAATATGTTCAAAAATAAATGCTAGCATTCCTTTATAATACAAAAAACAAGTGTCTAAATATAAGCAAATAAAGAACTGAATTAAAAAATTAAAAATAAAGTTTCTTCCTGAAAGTCTGGGCCCAAATCATGGGTGTGCATAATACAAGGAAGCACTAAATTACATACGACAAAATTCAGTACCTGAATTACGTTTTGTTTTTCTCCTCAGAGGTTACTCCCTATTCAAGATGCAAAGAAGTTTGTGTGAAGCTTTTCTTACATTACAGGATCTAAGGAAACATTTTAACGAACCAAGTTCTAAAATTAAGTCACTGTAAGAAGAAAGCCCTGGGGTCTTACCCCTAAGGACTGGCAACACCCACTGTTCAGGAAATATGCATGTCTTACATGACCAAGGTGTTACACAGACTTTTTTCTTCACACCAAACACTGTTTTATTATTTTATCCATTCAAAGTTAATAACACACTAGAAAGTTAGTAAAGTAAAATCTCAAAACTTCTCTAAAGCTCAAAATCGAATCTTCTATTCTTCTACCTCATGTTTCTTGAGTATAAAAGTACTATCGTTATAAATAGATCTGCCAAGACAGTACTTTAGACAGGTTTAAAAAAAAGAAAAAATAGTGCATTTTGAAAAACAAAAAATTATTATTTATCTCAGCAAAAATTACGAAGACATGACCCTGCCTAGCAAAGGAATTCAGTCAAACTGCACTCCACTCCGAAGGAGTCGTCCCTTACTCCTGGGGGAAAAATGGAAGAACTGCACTGGGAAGACAGTGGTAACTGATAAACCCGGGGAAAGCAAGTGTGTGTCTGAAGAAGGACCGACCCTTCCACATCCTTTGATGTCGTAGCTGACCTTCAACTCCTGCAAATCATAACAAACAGAATGAGGTACATCAACTCACACAGAGATTTAATGTCTAAATTCAACAAGGTCTCCCTTTGCAGTGGTAAGTAGATTTCAAACTAAGTCATTTCTGATATAATCTCAAGTCTAGAGGAAAGGTCGAAATGAAATGTTACCAGGATTACGTTTTAAGAAAGACTGAGGGTTATAAAGACTAAAGGTTTATCCTCTGGTAGTCTGTAAAAATTTGTATTTTTTTTATTTACAATTTTTTTTAATTTCAATATAGATAATGATATTTTCAACCAAAAAGTCAAATACTGAAGTCCTTGATCTTATAAAACTTAGAAAATACAGAATTAGGTGTTTAACAAAAATTTAAGGCTTGTAAGTAGCAGCAACACATTCAATCTAAAATTTCACTCAGGTGTACATATTTCTTAAAAAGCAGTCAACAGCATATATCCACACAATTTATAGGTACACAGTAATTTCACTAGTCATCCAATAATACTAAATGTAGTCAAGAATATTTTAATTGTACATATTGTCCTAACTAAGCAAGGGCCACAACAACAAACATGTTGTAAATTCTGAATTTTACACAGCACATCTCAGCTAAGACTATAAAAAGCAAAACCACCCCCACTGTTGGAAGTAAACCACACTATTAACAGCTACAACAGTTTTAATGGGTGAGTGCTTGTAAGCATGGTAAATTACCATATTCAATTCAGGAGGAAAAACACTGGTCCTTCCTCTCCATAGTCAATTCCACAATGATGGCATCTAAGGGGACTCGGTTCTCTGAGCTGAAACATTTCGTAGTGCTCCACAGACTGTCCAGGATCAGAGGTGCACATGTTGCCAAGGAGCTGCTTAGCCAAGTTTATTCTTAAAATTGAATAATAAACTATAGAAAAGGGAGGCAATTAGAAATGTGATTTAGCTATCATTAATCTACATCAAAGGAGTATAATGATGTACATTGTGTGCCTTTCAAATTATCCTCCATTATAGGTTTCACAACAGAAGTTGAGAAATCTCTTTGACAAACTAGCCCCCTATTAAAAAAAATCAAAGGAAAGTACTTTGCTACCATCTGTGCAACATTAACGCCCTCACTGAAGAATGATTATTCTGTAAGCTAAGAAGTGCTCAGTTCTATCTAAAAAAATAATAATAATAAAAGCAACACAGCTATTCAAATGCTCATCTTCACCTATTATAAAAGTCACAGCATATGTGAAACACTATATAATTCGCCACAGAAAGACCAGCATCTCTCCCTCAAACCAGAAAATAAAACTGTGATTCAATGAAAGCATAATCACAATTTTTTTAATGTCAGCAACACCAACATATATTTTGCAGAACTTGACCAGCACCTGCAAGGTCTGATTTAATATGATGGAGCCAAGAGAAAATAAAAACTTAAATTTAACTCCAATAGAAGAAAGCAAATTATGTTATAAAGAATACGGCAAAATTATCCATAAATGGTTGTCAGGAAAATTTATGACCGTCTCTTCCTTTTAAAACACACTGAACCGAGGGAAATCTGTGCAACTATTTAGAAGCTCATTTTAGAAAGTATTACTGTAAATCAGGCTTCTTTATCTCCTGTATATACCACATACTATGTCCATGACTTGACAAGTTCTTCCTAATTATCCACCTTAATTACAGTAATTACATATTTTATAGTAAATGGAAATAACATGGTTCACTTGGAAGATAAATTGTGAACTACAGCTTTAAAAAAATACTGAAATGGGGGATGTCTAACCATTGCTCTCAATTCATCTTCAACACTTGACTATTTAATCATACAATTCTGGAGCTAGACCTTAGGAATCACTTAATCTAATACCTTTATTTTATGAGATCATCTCCAGTTTCCTCATTATAAAGGAGGTCAACCATTATTTGATCCAACTATTATTTCTCTCTACTCATTCACCTTATATCACTTGTTTTAGAAGTACTTGCTGGATAAACTAACATAAAGGTACCACATAAAATATATTGAATAGGTAAACTATACAGAAACACTTTCAAAAATCTCAAACGTCCTTCCAGGCCAGTTTGTCTGGAGGCACACTGGGAGAAAACGCTGCTGACAATGCAATTCACAGTGAGTAGGAAGAGCTCTGCACCATGGCAATGAGATCTGGATTAAAAATTTATATTGTAGATAGAACTTACATTTCTCAACTTCTGTGAAAGTAGCAAAGGAGGATCTTACCATTATAAAGTGAACTGTCAAAACCTAAGAATCTGTTTTAAAACTGTTTTGTTTTAATTACATTTAGTCTCTGGGCTATGAATGAAATCTTAGCACTGCTACTTCTTCTCCAACTCAATTCAGTAAACATAATGAGCACCGACACTTCTCACAAAAGCAACGTGCTAAAAGACAAACAAAAAGCAAGACACTAACTCGTACAACTGAGAACTTTGCTTAACCTAGGTCCTCAATTCCCTCAACTACAGAATAAAGGGATTAAAGATAACCTCCCAGCTCCGGAAATTCTGATTATATATTATCCAAACTGTGACATTTCAAATCATCTTAAAATAATTAATGTTTTGCCCTGGCTGGTGTAGCTCAGTGGGTTGAGCGCGGGCCTGCGAACTAGACAATCGAGGTTCGATTCCCAGTCAGGGCACATACCGGGGTTGCTGGCTGGTTCCCTGCAGGCCAGTTCCCAGCAGGGGATGCATGAAAGGCAACCATACATTGAGGTTTTTCTCCCTCTCTCCTTCCCTTCCCCTCTAAAGATAAATAAATAAAATTTAAAAAAAATTAATGTTTTAAGGCCAGCACTACTCCAGTCTGCTAAGGGATAAAGTAATTGCTTATTATATAATAAGGAAAACAAATACAAAATAGCCACAAAGTGAATCACCAGAATTCTCTCCCCAAACTCCATCTTTACTCTTAGATGAGAAAGATGGCATTCTAAAGGGCCTCTGATCCCATACGAAGACTTGTTCCAAACAATAATTTTCCTAAAAAATTTTTTGATGATGAAATATTGAGGCATTTCAACACCATAATGAGGATTCAAACCTCACTGACTACAGTAAAATTTCTGGAGAAGTCATCCACCTTATTCTTCTTTGCACCCACGGCACCTACCAGGTGCCTCAGTCCGCCACAATTTACTACTCATCAAGAACTACTCCACTTCCCTTCTTTCACCATTACAAATGTCACATGACTTGTTATGGTTTAAACTGTGTCCTTCCTAAAATTCATACATAGGAGTCCCACCCACAGCACCTCGGGATGTGACCCTCTTTGGAAACAGGGTCATTATAGATGTAATCAGTGAGATGAGCAGGGAGGGATTCTGATGCAGTATGAACAGTGTCCTTTTTAGAAGTGGAAATCTGACCCAAACAGGACAAGGAGAATGCCAGGCGAACAGCAACACCACCATCCACCAGGTGGGGAGAGAGGCCTGGAACACACTCAGCCCTCACAGACCCTGAAGGAAGCAGCCTCACCAACATCTTGACTGTGGACTCTAGCCTGCAGAACTGTGAGATAAGACTTTCTATTGTTTCAGCCACCCAGTTTATGGTGTGCTCCTTCGCTCTGGGAGCGCTAGCAAGCTAGTACCACTATATTACCACTAATAATCACTGCACAGCAACTGGAGAAGAATCCAGTCCTAACATCCTGACAGGACACAAATCTCGCAGAAACACCCCAAATTCCCTCATTTCGCCAACATTCCTAACAGACCGCACATCATCTGTAAGGATATCATGAAAACCACTGTCACGGAGACATGAGCATCTTTCGTGTTGTACAATTAACTCAAGAGGTTCACTGACCCTCCCCCTCCACCCCCATCACTGCCAAAGATGCAGGGACCCTTGATTAACACCTGGTGCTTTAATCAATGTGACAGGGAGGGGGCGGGGACCAGATCACACAGTAATCTCCTTCATTAGGAAATAAACACTATTAGCACTGTCTCTGAGTAAGAAAGAAAGGAACAGATGAACTTAATAATAAAACTTTTCCTCATTGTGCTCTAATGAGATTTACAAAACAGTATTTTTTTCAAAAAGGTAAGTACTTTTAAAAATGTGTATGTGTATAATTCCATCTGAAAATCAGTAAAACTTCTAGCACTATAGCAATTTTATCATAACAGAATGGAGTCTAATATAATAATTAGATAAGTAGATGAAAACTTTTTATAGATAATTATGATTTTAATTCTTCTTAAAAATATGGATGTGGTGAATAAGACAAAGGGTTCCACTTATGTCTTCATTTTCTCCAATCACTTAATCCTTTAACAGTTGATACCATATTGGAAAACTAAGATCAAAAGATTTTAAAACAGAAGTCCAGCCCTTTTATATGCACTATACCAATCATTAGTGGCTTCCAGCCAGTCAAGAAACGGTTCTCCTACATAGAAACACAAGTTAAATTGACGTGATCTGGTCAATAAAAGGACAATTCCAAAATCTAATTATAAAGCTTCAAAACACTTTATGTTCCACAGCTAATTAGTTCTCAGCAGAAAGCACAATAGGAAGACACACAGTTAATATGCAGAGTCTAAGAACAATTTGGAAAACATTAACCCCCATTTAAATAAAAAAAGATAAATATTAGATTTTTGCTCTTTCAAAGCGTGCGCCATGGAAGAAGGTGTATTCTCTCTTGTAAAAGTGCATTTACGTGAGTTTAGGGCAAAATCACTAAATAAGGACAAAATCATTATTCTCTATGTACATTACACAAAAATTGTCACAACTGAAAAGGCAGGCAGTGCAGGTGGTGAGAAAGTCTCTGGGCCACCAGTGGAAACGTGGGCTCTGGTCCTCCTGCTCTTGGTGCTGACTGTGTGTGACCTTAGCAAGATCATTTGACCTCCGAACCTTGGTTTCTTGTCTATGAAAATGGGAATCAGACTTAATTGTATGGAAGGCATGTGTCACTCAAAATGATTCCAAACACTATAAATCTGAAAAACTGAAATATGTCATTCAGAATTCCTGATACATCTTTACACATTTTACACAATCAATACGAATTCATCAGTTACGTAACTAAGAGACAGTTGAAATTTCTCACCTGAAAGCTCATTCTCATGTAGCAAATTGCGAAGCTTACTACAAAGCTGAATAATGTTGTCCAACTGTCTGTTTATCTTCACATCCTGTATCCAGGCTGGGGTACTACACACTGGACACGTGGTTCCGAAGCAGTCACTCACACAGTCACTTAAAAAAGATTAACAATACATGGTATAATTATCAACGCAATCAGCAGAATCTGAATTCTAAAAAGTAAGTATAAACAGTGTTTGAAGCAGAAGTAAATGAAGAAAAGGTTGTTCTAACAATGGGCAATTACAAACATTTTTTATAGTGTTTTTTAGTGTGATACACACACAAAATCTAATGTTGCTCAGGTTATTTGCAAAGAAGAGACTATGTAGCCAGATGTTATTAGTCTGCATAACTTTTCCCTGCAAATAAATCTAAAACTTCTAAAGGGCAAGAGCACAGAAGAAGACATAAAAAAACATATTTACAACTTAATAAATAACAGCCATGCATCTCAACCTCCCTATCCTTAACCTTAACACTGTGCTTCATGAACTACCTACAATTACCACAGGAAAAGGAATTTTTTTTGTTTTGTTTTTGGACAAGTGTCTAAAAGCTTAGTAGTTTTTGAGAAAAGATCTTTGGTTCTTTCAAGTACTTCTATGACCGTAGATTCAATTAAATTCCCTTGGATTATCTACCCAGGAGTTAGTCTCATAATTAGAAGGGTTTTCCTAACTATGCAGGTTAAAACCCTTTGCAAATCTGATGAAGACACACACAAGTTCTTGTAAAAAAAGGTGAGGGGAAGGGAGGGTCACAACCTCCTCTGAAGCCTATCTGTGAATTCCAAAACAAGAAACCCATAGATCCACTTTCCTCAGCCTCACCAGACAGGCTCTAGCAGGACTGCTTAATGCAATGGCCAGAAAAGCCTCATTTCCCCCAAACACTCTATTGCTTTGCATGTGTCCTACTCATTTAGTGCAGAGGATTCTTACAACATGAGCTCCCTTTAGAAACCGCCTATGGCATCTCTAATCTTTGTATCCCTAGATCCTAGCATGATTTCTGAATCAAAGTAACTCAACGATGTTGTCCAGTGAATCTATAAACTATACTGGGGCTGGCAGAGGCCGTCCAGATCACTGGGTACAATACATGTAAAATTCCTTTCTTTAAAGAAACTTTTTTGAGTTTGTTTGCTCAGAGTTAAGAACTCTTCACCTGGAACCTGATCATATAAAGTATGTAAACTAATTCCTCAGAAGATTTAAGTCAAATGTTGTGTAGTATTTAATTATTTGAGGAACACTAGTGAAAAACAGTCAAATCCACTCATCAAAAACCATTACCACTCTGGCCAGGTAGGTCAGTTGGTTGGAGTGTCATCCTGATAAACCAAAAATGCAGACTCAATCCCTGGTCAGGGCACACGCAAGAATCAACCAATGGCACCAGCCAGTGTTGCTCAGTTTGTTGGGTGTCATTCCACAAACCAAAAGGTTACAAGTTTGATTCCTGTTCGGGGCACATGCCTGGGTAGTGAGTTCATTCCCAATCAGGGTGTGTAGGGAAGGCAACCAATCAATGTCTCTTTCACATCACTGTTTCTCTCCCTCTTCCTCCCTCCCTACCCCTCTCTCTAAAATAAAATATAAAGACAAAAAAAATTTCACCAATAAATGCATCTAAATGGAACAACAAAATCGATGTGTCTCTCCCTAGCTCTAAAAAACAATCAATAATTAATAAAAATGTTATCTTATTTTTGGATTAAGAAAATGAGACCCAGTTAAAGACCTACCCAGCAGCACACCAGCACCCAGACCTGTCTATTTCATCTATTCTACAATATAATGTCCATCTCATAACTGTTCTCAAATTTTTATACACACTAACCCAGCGTTCTGGGGACGTGTCATTTCTCAGTAAACCTGTGTCACTGGGTGAGCCAGTATTTCCCAAATGACCAATGTGCGATATCATAAAATCATGCTTGGATAAAAGAATCATTCCAAGTACAGCATTAAACCAATGGAATTTAACAGAATAAGAAACCCATTGACATGGTTTTAGATTCCACACTGTTACAAATTTAAGAAACTCTCACTTGCCAAGAAGTGATATAAGTACCAAAGGAGAATATTCAGATTATCTTATTATACTTTTTCCAAAAACAGATACATGTAAGATCAGATTTTCTTCACAGTTCAATCAAAACTAGGTATCACAACAGACTAAACATATAAGCAGATATGAGAATCTACAAAACTGTAAAATAGTGCCATTCCTCTCACTATTTTTTCTTTGTTTTGTAAAAGTTATTTTTACTTAAAAAGTGTTATTTGTGTTAGTATGCAATGGGCTTATTATTGTTGTTTTTAAATGATTTAGTATTTTTAAAACCTGTTTTATATGGTAAATACACACACACACACACACACAAACTCTCACAAGCACTTTAGGGTCCTTAATTTTTAAGACTATAAAGTGGTGTGAAACCAAAATGTCTGAAACCCCTGCTATGCCTTAAGTGACTTATTTCTCAAAGTGATTAAGTAGTGTACTACTTTTATAAGGAGTTGGCATATAGTTAACTTGAAGCTACACAACACTTTCAATGATAAAAAAAGCTGCACCTCTCCGAAAAGCACCTTCCTTGACTTGTATGTTTCAGCTGGACTGGAATATATAAAAAAAAATCTTTTAAACTGCAAGGTATTTATGACATTGTTCATCAGTTTTATACAACTCCAAATCTGCAAAAAATACAAACAGCTACCTAATTCTTGGCATCAAAGAATCAAAATGAACCACAACTGTACTGAATTGTTTCTTTCCTACATTTGTCATCTAGAGATGACCATTTTCTCTTCTAAGGTGTTCTCCTGACTCTCTTAACCTTTCATTGGCCATTTTAAGTCTCAGACCCCTTTAGAATCCAATTAAACATTGTTATGGATCTCTCACCACCCCCTTAGTAACACACACACTTTATATGTAATCTTGTAACAGTCTGTTGTGTTCCAGCAGTGTTGTCACAGGGAGTGCATCAGCTGAAACAATGAAATCTGCTTGCTACAGAGTGGAAACAGAGCAGGTATCCTTTCATAAGGGGAGGCCTTTTGGAAAACGTGACATTGTAACTGATGAAGTTAGCCTCACCCAAATTTAATGAAAGTACATTCCAGGTAAAAGAAATAGCATGTGCAAAAGTCCTGGGGCAGGAGTGAGTTTGCTGTCACAGGAACTTAAAGGACATGGCTGGAACAGGTGAGCCAGACAGAAGTGCAGTCCAAGAGGCGGGCAGAAACTAGGTCTTGTCCAGGGTTTTGTGGACCTTAGTGCGGAGTTTGGATTTCATTCTAATCACAATAGGAAGCGGTTGAAAGGTCTTAAGGAGGACAATGGGTATGGATGTGATTTACATTTTTAAAAGATCACTGACAAGTAAGAGGAAAGTGGGGAAGGGAACCAGTTATGAACTTATAACAATAGTTTGTGGAGAGATACTATGATGATGGCTTGGACCAAAGTGTAAACAGTAGTAAACAGAGAGAAAGAGAAGTGAGAAATTCAAGATTCGGGGTGCAACTGACAGAACGTGCAGATGCGGGGTAAGGCAGAAAAGAGCAATCAGACACGACTCGCGGTTTCTGTCTTGACCAACTCTGCGTCAGCAGGGCACTCACTACTACAGAGATCACTGAGGCAGGGACTGCTTACAGGGATGGTCAACAGATCTGCTCCGAATGTATCAAATCTGAAATCCCTTTCATCATCCAAATGGAGGTACCGGGTAGGTGACAGGTACTATTCCCTACCTCATCCTCCTGCCAGAGATCCCCCATGTAACAGAACTGTTCCTAGAAACAAAATTGGGATCCCAAGCATAGCTGCTTCCCCCACCACCCCAACCAACTTATGTCACATAGTCAATTGTTTTCCTGTGTGCTTAAACTTCACATTGCAGTTTACTCATGCCAGAGAAATTCAGTCATAACTTGAACTAATGAAAAGACTGACTGAAAGGAGGTTATATTAACCCTGTTCAAAGACAATTAAACTAAGACTTTCAGTCCTTAAACTGACTTCTCCTGAATAAGAAACAGAATGAAATGAAAATCTCATGTTCTAGTCTATGAGCCACAGCTTTCATATTACTACATGGATATAATTTCACAATAACTGTTGTAGCTTCAATTGTGTCCCCCAAAACATTTTACTTCTAGCACCTATGAGTGTGATCTTATTTGAAAATTGGGTCTTTGCAGAGAGTCATGTTAAGATGAGACCAGCAGGGTGAGCCCTAATCCAATACAACTGGTATATTTATGAAGAGGGGAAACGTAGAAACAAACATGCACACGGGAGAACACCATGTGAACATGAAGGCTAAGACCACAGTGATGCGTCCACAAGCCAAGGAATGCCAAAGACTGCCAGAAGCCGGCTTCTGCCCCAGAAAGCAGGAAACACGAGCAGAACAAAGTCTCCCTCACAGCCCTCAGAAGAACAAACCCTGCTGACACCTTGCTCTCAAGATTTCTAGCATCCAGGAAGGAGACACAATAAATTTCTGCTGTTCTAAGCTGCCCAGTTTTTGATGCTTTGTTATGGCAGCCCTAGGGAACTAACACAGCAACTGTAATTTGGAAAGTCTACACTCAAAACTAACTGGAACAAAAAAAAAAAAAAGAGAGAGAGAGACATATCTGAATTACATAATAAATATAGCAAAGTTTAAAAAAATAAAAAATAAAAAGGCCCTGGCTGGCGTAGCTCAGTGGATTGAGCGCGGGCCTGCGAACCAGAGTATCGCGGTTCGATTCCCAGTCAGGGCACATGCCTGGGTTGCAGGCCAGTTCCCAGCAGGGGACTCAAGAGAGGCAACCACACATTGATGTTTCTCCCACTCTTTCTCCTTCCCTTCCCCTCTCTCCAAAAATAAATAAATAAAATATTAAAAATATATATAGCAAAGTTGCTTATTAAACTTTATAACTTTGATCAACTCATCCTCTTTAAGCTTTGATTTTTCTCATTTGTAAATTAAGACAATTATAAGGGTCAAAATGAGATAATGTACAGTAAGTTACTTTGCAGTCTAAGGCAGTGACACAAATATAAGAAATATTATCAATATGATTACATGACTGTTACTAGTAAGAAATCATTGTTGCTACGTATGTATCAATATAACATATATCAAGCCATAACTACTCACCTACAGAAGATGTGCTCACATCCTCCTAAACACACAGGCTCTCTCAGAATATTGTTGCTGTTTGAAGAAAGGAAAACAACCAAAACTTAGTCACTGATAGATGAACATTTATACCCAACATTTCCTAAATCCAAGGCCTAACACTACCATATTTCTTTCTTTTCTCAAAGCAGAAGATATTAAGGATGTATCCATCCTGGGTAAATATTGTATCATACCAGCTGAATTCAAATACTGACTACCAAATTCTGTACAAATTGTAACACTTTTAATAACATTATAGAGGGAAAGTCATAGAAAGCAGTAGCTTTATTCAACCATTTCAAACTTCTTTCAATAGGCAAAACCAACCACAGGCTGCTTCTTACTAAGATACATCTCCACCTAATGATTCAAAATGTAAATCCTAAATTTCAAAATGAGACCCTGAGCTGAATGACCATATAATGTATCTTCCAAGTGACAGCATTTCTGAGAGTGAAGAGGAGTGATAACTGAATAGGAAGCTGGAGCAGGTCTAATCAGACCTGTCCCAGGAAAATCAGGTCATCTGATCACCTTCTGTGTAAGAACCCATAACAAAACATTGATTCTGTCTATTGTTAAGTAGCCCCCTACTTTTATAGGCACCTTGTCAAAAATACAGCCATTCTTTCAGTTCACAGGAAGTCAACTGTTTTATTCTCAAGCAAGAGCTAACAGGAAACATCAGGCTGACAATCACTCTGCAGACTGAATGAGACCCACAGCACTGTGCGAAGTGAGACAGAAACACAATTCCCAGTGCTGTCCACTGAAAGACTGGGTGTAACTGATAATCCTAAGAAGGTAATGGCACTAATGAACACACACCCAGTCATTATATTCCGAGGGCATAACATAGCAAGAGCAAACAGAAGATTTTAAAGGATAACAGTTTTTTTGTACTTGGTTTACTATGCTAATCCTAAGATCTTTAGATATTTACACCATTATTATTCAATTACCACACAGCAATAAAAACAATGGTTAACTTAGACATACCACATATCAATAAAAACAATTTTAACATTTCTTATAAGACCAAATATATCACATTGAACATTTTAATAGACTGAAACTTAAAAGTGAAATTCGGCTTTCAGAAAGAGTGCTAAAAATACATTATGCAGTCCTGGACTGTATGGCTCAGTTAGTTGGAGTGTTGCACCATAAACAAAAAGGTTGTAGGTTCAATTCCCAGTCAGGGCACATACAGAGGTTGTGGGTTCCGTCCTGGTCAGGGCATGTACAAGAAAGCAACCAATAAATGTTTCCCTCACACTGACGTTTCTTTCTCTTTCAAAAAAAAAAAAAAAAGCAGTGAAAAAATGTTATGGGATAAGGATAAAAAATTTTCAAAAACAAAACAGAAGTTACCAAAAATGGTGCTTACTGACATTATAAAACCCATTACTTTTTAAAAACTCACAATATCTGATTTTTCTATCATGCCACATGGAATACAGTGGTAATGACTTGTGAGGTCATTACCACACAATTTTGTAATTCTGGCAATTAAGACGATTTCTAGTACAATTGTTAGCATAGGTAATTAGATAATTATTAATAAGGGAGAGAGCAAAGGAAATCAGATATTAAACTTAATAAACTGGGACGCTGAATCAGATATTAAGACAGCATTCCATTAAGCTTACTTGAATGCTATGGCATTTAGAAACTCGTTCATACACTCCAGGGGACTGCTCAGGACGAGGGGATTTAATCAAGAAGGGAATTTAATCCACAGAACAGTCAGGAAATCTCCCCAAGGGCAATGCTGGCCTGGCCTTGTACTGGGCATCGGTGGGAGAAGGGCAAATTCCTCTGCTGGCACATGCGCAGTAGAATCCAGATGACGTAACAGAAAATGACCTGTGGTCAAAAGTCAAGATGGCGCACGGGGAGATGTTTCTACTTTTGGACAAGGCAGTAAAGATCAAAATGGCAACACAAAGGGGCGGAGCCTAGCCTGAGCAAAACCAGAAAAATAACCAGATTGGATACAGGGCGCAGAACCCAGGAATAATCAGGACGTTGGATCGGGTAGCTGAATGGCACCATACTCATTACTGAGCCCAAGAAAATACAAGGCTTAAGGAAAGCTTCAGGGCCTAGAGCCTGCGCGACCACTGCGTCCCAAAGAGTCTGTTACTTCCCCTAACCCCAATAAAATCTTGCCACCACCTTTAAACTTTTCCACACCTGTGTCCTTTGAAACTCTTTTCTCTTGGAACTACGAAAGAACTCATTTTCACCAGTAACACAATGTGTATGCTGCTGCTTTAATTTTTGTGCATTTTGACCTAACCTACTCCATCTCCCAATCAAGTGTGTTGAATTCTACTTCGTTAGAAGCTCTGCCTCTGCGATCTCACATCCTCCCAGGACAGTATCCTCTAGCTCTTCGATTCCATCACCCTGACCAAATCTCCACCTTCAGGTTGCACTCTACCAGGAAAGAACTCCATTCAACTCTCTAGCTTCTTGAACCCTACAGCCAGCCTAGACCACAGAGTAAACTAGAGTTGGCCAAAAAGTCTGTACGTTTTTTTTACATAAAATCAAAGGCACATTTTTCATTTTCACCAATAACTATCGATTTGGGTATTTTGAATATGTTGGCTATCTCCCATGTGGTATAATTAATTGACTTCTCAATTAATGTATCAATTTGATCACCCCCCACTTCAACTGGTCTATCCATCTGTGAAGCATTGTCCAGCAAGATTGTCCAGCAAGAAATCTCCTGCAGAAAATTTCTAACCACTTTTGACTGGTTCAATCACAGCACCTTCTCCATATACTGCACATACCTTTTTTTATGTTTCACTTGCATTTTTACCTTTATTGAAATAATAAAGCATAGTATGCTCAAAACGTTGCGTATTTTCTTCAAAGTTTTTAAAATGGCTACGCAAAAATTCACCAAGTTTTTTTAAATGCACCCTGTTACGACAGCTGACACAAAACACTCCAACAAAATCATTTCAAATGAAGTTAAAGACAACTAGTGCTACTACAGCCATCTTACCAAAAAAAACTTAACAAACTTTTTAGCCAACCCAATACTTCAGAGGCACGTTTACCACCACCCTACTTCCATAGCCCCTTGGACACTCAGGTATGCAAATCTATGATGCTACATGGGCCCCATAGTCCACTCCCTCTTCACCAGCTCTCAGGCTATGTATGAAAAATGATCATAAACAGAATGATACAAATATATCTCTATAAATTTATGTGGTAGCTTCTTTACTTTTGTACCTCTATCAAAGTGATATATTAGATCTACTGTGAGTTAAAAAAAAAACAAATGGATAGATATTCAAAATAATCTCCATGCTCCTAAATCTGTTAACCTAACTGGAGCCAAATGGTATGAGCTTTTCACCACCTAGACTCATTTCTGCCTCTTCACCCATAATCTTACCCTTCCTTCCAGGTAGAGATGAAAAGATCTCCTTCAGTCATCTTCCTTCTTAAAATGAGCTGTTCTAGTTGTCCCTAGAGCCCATAATTTCTCTGGCTCCTAAAGTATTCTATTCTCATTATAGTCACCTTCTCCCATCTGCATCTAAACATACACAGATAATCTCTCCTTCAACCTAAAAAAAAATTTTTTGACCATGCCTCCCACTCTACCTTCTGCCCCAGCTCTCCACTTCCTTGAACAGATAATTCTTTAAAAGGGGAGCCGATAATTCTTTACTGGCTAAGTTCCTCTCCTCACCTTGCTAGCCCTAACTTCCCACTGTTGAAACCGCTCTCCAAAGCATTTCCAATCCTCGTCATCTCTGCGCAAAAACATTTACATCCCATTCTTTCCTGAAACCTTTCCTTCCACTGAGTTTTAATTATCTTATTTATCTCCCTATTTCAGCACTTCTTAAGCTACTTCTTTTCCTATCTATCAATGTCAGCCTACCCCCAGGATAAAGCCTACAGCATTCTCTGGCTTTCTCTGACAATATCTGACTCAATGCATTAATTCTTCTGTTTCTAAACTTAAATTTCCTTCCTACGATGACTGTCACCACTTATCTATATAGCTCGTACCCTCCACCCTATAAAATGCTACAGTGTAATTAGCAATAAATCTAAACATCTATGAAAAACTGATCAGTTGCACCTATTACTGTATGAACCACAACATATTTTTTGTTGCTGTTAAAGAGGTGTGAAAAGACACTGGGAGAATGACTGAACAGTACTTGCCTGTGTATTGGGGGAAGGACTAAGGAGAAGTGGTATAGCCAAAGCTGGAAAGGGGAGAGCCATCTTCAAAGGAATGTTAATGAAAGAGCTTGAGGGGAACCATATGCCTTGTGGGATATTGATTTTAAGCTGGTTCTTAAGTAACAAAAGACTCAGAACCTTTGACTCTCCTCCTCACCTGCGTGAAGGAAGTCAGATAGAAAAACCTGCTTAAAGAAAGGAAGCATCACCCTACCATCATAATATAAATTCGATGTGGCAGACAGAAAGAAATCTAGCAAACCCTCTTTTATTTAACTTCCTCCTGTTTCCCATCTCTTCTGGGTGGCCCAGAATTTGTTTACCCGTTTGCTCTTTTTCATCTGCCTGTGAATTGCCTACTTCTCCTTGGAAGTCCCAGACTGTTCTCTCTTTGATCTGCCTGATTCCCCCTGTTTTTCAGTCTCAAAACAGACTGCAGTCCTCCATACAGGATACCTTGACTTTCCTTTTTTCTGAGTTTCCTCAACACAGTGTTACCTACCTAGCATGGTGCTATGTGAACAGCAGGATTTCAATAAAGTGAAAGAACCAAATGGAAGACTATACACACAAATGCATATGTGGGGTGGGCAAAAGTAGGTTGACAGTTGTTCATAGGACAGCCATTGCAAGTTATCCTTACAACAGCTTTATTAACTCAAAAGAATGTCACTCGAGACTGTAAACCTACTTTTGCCCACCCTTGTATATTAACAACTCCATTTGATCCTTCACCTATTTTTTTGCTTGATATACATATATATCAAGAAGAATATCATCTATTAGAAAGAAAGAAATCCAGAAAAATAAGAAAAGGCATTTGCATGGTAACAGGATTTCTGTACCTTAAAAATTCCCATCTGCAGTCATACTTCTGTTACTTTACATGTAGTTGGTTTGAAAAGATAGTGAAGTGAGAGGATTATAACTTAGGGATCAACTAATAGTAAGAATAAACTATTTTTTTCAAAGGTCCTATTAGATATAAAATTTTCTTTGCAAAGAAAAACAGGAAAGTCAATTAAGTTGCAATTACAAGGCGGACTTATTTCCTAACTGAATGGCTCCCTAAGCTTCCATGAAATACTGACTGCTGTTTAATACTGGGCCAGACAGCTACCACAGTGCTCTTGTAGTTCAGAAAATCCCCAAGGTATTTTTAAAGTGGAACAGCATATTTAACACCCAGATGAACAGGTTCTCCAAGCCACTTAAACAATTTGCTGTGTTTATGTTTATGAGAATAAACAGTTATTAACAGGAAAGGTGTATGGATAATGACCTGGAAACATTCTATTCTGTACAGTTATGTAGGAGGGCACACCCTGGGGGCCCCCAAAAGAAGGATTTGTAATGGGGTTCAAAACTCAGGGTGTCCAGGAAATATTAAAAACATGAGATGTCCTCACCCCCACAAGTCTGAGCTGGGGGGATGGGATACATGGGGCAGGGCCATTGAGCTTTTTGCATAGCAATGGTTTTGCAGCTAACCTCTAGAATGGTCATTTAACAGATCTATACCCTTTAATTGGTTTCATAGATATGTTAAATAGCTGTGGCCATGCTTTGAGCCAGGGAGAATAGACTGACTTCCACTCAAGATGTAACTAGGAGGCAACTCCCCAGCCCTTGTTACAGCACCTGTGTGAGAGCTTGGAGATGATTGGCTCCAAACCATGGGGCCACACCTGCCCAGACTCACTAAGGCAGCCCAGTAAAGCTGGGAGGATATGGGAGTCCTAGCGGGTGTAGCCGATTGTGGGAGGAGTTGGAAATGGAACTGCAAAGGAAGACTGGCACAGAGATTTAAACGCAGACCTGGGAGCCATTGAAGAGAGAACCATGCAATTTTGGCCAGACTAGGGACTCTCGCAGCCATGTGACGGAGAATCACCATGTAGCTTTAGCAGAGAAATCCATGGGGCTTTGGCCAGAGTGAGGGGATTCCCCCCACCTCCACAGTCATGAGAAGAATCATCATGCAGCTTTAGCAGAGAACCACCACACAGCTTTCTATTTCTTTTCCTGAGATGCGGTACCTTGGACTGGGCAAAGGAGGGAAAGAAGGACTGTGTATGTTTGTGGATGTTTTAAGGGACTTTGGGATTTTGATGAAGACATTAAGTCATTACTCTTAGGTCTGAATAACTGGAATAAATAATCCCTTTCCTTTTTACCAGTCTCTAACACAGAGACCTGTAATTCTCTGGTGAAGGGAAAGGTGAACCTAGTACAGGGGGACCCCAGGAGAAGAAGGGGTCAACTAGGTAACACTGTGGGACCCCCTGCCCTGGCAGCCAATCCAGGAAAACCAAGGGAGACCACATGTGCAGTAGCTTTACAACTACCTGTCACAGTAAAAGCCTGCCAAAACTAGCCAGGAAGGATCCACCCTGTAAGAATAGAGTCCTTTCAGCCCTTGAGGTCAATCTCTGCTTGGAGTTGGCCTGTTACCATGTTCTCTGCTATAAACTCTGGGTGTTCGGTTCAAATCTTTGTCCCGATCACCAAGAACCTGGTTACCTGTGCCCACCTGTGATAGTTTTAATATGCCATGTTCAAGCAAATCACATGGAGAAAATAAGAAAACACTCCTAATTGTTCAGCGTCAGTAACTACTAAATAACTCAATGTGTCGAATATCCCAAAAATCAAAGAGACAACAGAATTCTCTCTATTAATGACTAATTGTAACAGAATCTGCCAAGTGAGACAGATACATAAGCCACAGAGAATATTATGTATACCCCAGCTCAAACAGTTTTGGTTACTCTGTTTTCTATTCCCTTTTCTTCCAAGCAAAAGAGTACATTAAGTAACTGCTGGACTTCACCCACCCCACCTGATGTTTAAATGTTGAGCTTCAAGGCTCAGACCTAGGTACCTGTCTTTATACTATCTTCCCTGCCCACTTCCAAAAGAATGACTTCAATTACCACCTATGTGCAGATGAGGCCTCAATCAAAGAATCCCAAAATTAAGTAAATTAATCCCACAATTTGAAGGGCTATATGATACATACTGAACACCAATGATGCGTGCCCTTTTCTGTATGTATGTTAAATGTCAATAAAAAATTTTAAACAGCATTCAATAAACCTAATAATTCTGGGATCTGGGAACTGGAGGGAGCCTCAAAAATCAATTTACCCACCTTCCTCATTTTACAGAGAATGACACTAAGTCTCAGGAAGGCGACATGAGATGCTCTCCTTGAAAGAAGCAACAGGCATACCCCTGCAAGGTGTTGCAGGTTTGGTCCCAGACCACCTCAATAAACTGACTATCATAATGAATCGAGTCGTAATCTTTTCGCTGATGTTGGGGGGGAGGGGGTCTTGTCTTGCCTTCGATTTGTAAAGAAATGCAACATCTGTGAAGCGAAGGTGTGCCTGCATCTGACCCAAATGAACAGTCCGTTAGGCTACTAATCACTCTGTGATTTGACCCTGCCTTAATTCTCTCCCCACGTGACTCGCTTCATTTTTATTCTACAATTCTTTTTAGCATATTATTTGCTAATAATCCCCTACTTGACTGTTTATAAAAATCTACCCAAGGTCCAATTCAGAAGCCCATGAAACTTTCCTCCACTGTCTCTTTCCTCCACTGTCTCTCTCCACTTGGCATCCCCTTGGCCTCCATCATAATTTCCCCCAAACTGTGTAAACATTTTGTCCCTTAGTATTATTAAGCATATGCTCCTTAAGAGTAGAAAATGTCTCACCATATCCTCATTAATACAGTGCTTCAGTGATTGTTTCTTGCCCTAATAAATAACCAGCACCAGAGCAAAATGAAAGGGATAATTACCTCACTTAAGGATCAGGAGCCTATAGAATCGCCTCCGAACTATGGGAACTCCTGAAAAGGCAAAAACTGACTGCTGGAGTCAGGAAATCTATCCTCTACTTTACACACTCCTAGGGCTCTTAGAACCTAATAGGCATTACTCTAAGTACCTCATAGGTATTGACTCATTTAATTCCCACAACCACCTTATGCAGTACAAACTACTAATTCATTTTGGTGATGATGAAAAAGAAGTAAACAAAGAACTAATCTGTCTGACATCACTAAGGATTTGAACCCAAGGTTCAAAACCCATGCTCTTAACAACTAAATTATGCTACCTCAAAACCTGATCGCCTAGTAAATGACAAGAGATAATTCAGAAAAATAAAATCATGTATCCTGAAAATTACAAGATTACTTTTTGATTTTACTACAAGTTGATTTAAAAGGTGCTAGAACTCCAAGCTAAAATTACCATACGTGCCAACCCATCCCAACAATAAATGTCAAGGTTCCTATTTTAATTCACAAAACAGTACCATAGGACACCTGAGCTTTTGCACTGCAGCTCCTATTATCATTTCCTGCTTCTTTCAGGAACATACTACTCTGCTTTCTGCCAGCCTCTCAAATGATACAGACTTCCTGTCTCATTTTTCCAAATCTTTAAATAGCTTCTTCTGTCTGGTTGTGAGGCGTGGACCTAACACAAATGTTGCATCTGAACAATTTAATCAGCTTCACCTTGGAGCCATACTTATGCTAAAGGTTAAGAAAGGATGCTCTGTAATGTAGCCAATCTACCCTCACCAGCAAATGATGCTTGCTGCAAGCTGAATGTGAGGGTAATGGGGTAATCACTGGCCCACAGGGCAGAGCTTTGAAACTCTGTAAAAGGACACACTGACATGCAATTTCTAATAATATAACATTGCTTCAAATGGTGGGTGGCAAAAGTTAGATGCAGACCATCTTGAGTTGCTCCTTTTGAGTAAATGCTGTCATGCAGCTACTAGGCAAAGGCATAGGTGAAAAGAATGTGTTTTTTCCCTATGGGTAAGAAGCAGCCGATCAGGCTTTATTCGCTAGAGGCAGCGCCAAGCATGCAGCGATACCAAGGGAGGAACACAAAATCATTTAATATCAAACCCAAAAACTATTTTTAAACTTCTGTTAAAACAGAGTTTGACAAAACATTGCTGAAGTGCCGAATCAAGCCAGTAGGCTGTTTTTGTACAGCCCTTGAGCTAAAAATGTTTTACGTTTTTATGTTCTTCACAGTTGTAAAAAACAAATGAAAGAATAAGAGACTGTTGCCAGCAAAACCTAACATATTTACTATATGACCCTTTACAGAAAAAGTTTGAAGAGCCCCATGTTAAAATATGCACGCAAAGAAATTGTTGAGATTTAGTCAATCCATCAGTGGTTCAGATATTAACTTTTCTTTTTTAATCACTGGAGTTCAGCATCATTCTCCAATGAAGGGATGAGTTGTACTGAAAATCCAGGCCTAGCTACTGATGTCTACTTTCAGTCCTGTGGTTCTTATTGTCTACTCACTTCTGTTAAAAACTGGAAAAATATTTGCTAGGGGATAAAAAGTAAAACTGGCTTTATTAGATTTCAGGACAACCTATAGATTATTCATTCATATGTCACCTCTCGTTTCCCCCGAACCATTCAGCAAGCAGATTATGCTTTAAGATACCTCTTACTTATCACTTATTCTCTGACAACCACCACACTTAACATTTTACATGTGTAATTTCATTTGGTGCTTCCCTCTCATAGAATTTTACCTTAATAAAGGTTGGAGTTATTTTCCCACTCTGTTCACTAATGAGTACCAAATGCCTGGAACATGCCTGGCTCTTTGTAGGTGCTCAGTAACTTTTTGAAAACTTACTAACGAGCACTTCCATCACTCAGATGGGGATACAGAGGCACAGAGAAGTTGAATGACTGGGGCCATTCCACAGTGTCAAAGCTGGAACCTGAAATCAGGCAGCCTGACTGCACAGTCCAAGAGAAACACCATGTTGCTGCCCTAGTGCCTCCCATACAGAAATGTATCATCTGAATGTCCAACTTCTCTTAAACTGGCGATGCGGGTATGACCAAAATTGCTCCTTTTATAGCAACCAGCAGAGGCCAGCTCTAAACTTATTCTCTGTTGGATAACCCCTGTGCGAGGGGAAAACACATACAATTCAGGATATCGTCATACACTCACTGTAGCAAAAGTGCCACTTTTCTAAGGAGTGCAACCATACCATGCTCGTCAAAGGTCTTAAAATATAAGTGCAAAACTCTGACAATTAAGAGCTTTTCATGTTTAAAGAAAAAGCTGCTGCATTATTTATTCTCTATGTATAACTTAATTCTGCAAGTTGGAAGTCAGAGGCAAGAATAATAACAATAATAAAATCTGAAAAGGAAATATGGTTGGGAGAGCTACAAAGAGAGAAAACCTGCCACAGCAACACTGACGCTGAAATCCTGGGCTGTGCACATAGCAGGTGCTCAATAAATGCTTTTGGAAGAAATGAAAAGTGAGACCAGCCCTTCTTGGGTTTTATAAGCCTTCCTAGTTTCTATACCAGGAAGACCTACTGGAAAAGGAGAAACAAGGGGTACCAACCATGAAAATGATGTCCTCAGATGGAATCAAAACCTTGGACTAAGAGGACTCACCTGATGTAACAGCATGAAGGCAAATAAAAAGCACAAAAGGATAGTAAGTAGCATCTGTAAGAGCTGGAGCCCCAAGCCAGTCTTTTGACCAAATCAGGGAAATTTGAAATTGAGTGACAACTAGAATGTCAGTATTCATCACACCGCCATCTTCAGCAAGAGTCCCCAAAACTGACTCCCTCCCTGCCCCCCCCCCAAAAAAAAGCTGCTGTGGAGAAAAGATCAAAGACGCCAGCTCAGTAAAGAGTGACAGCGGTTTCAAACTTCGCGCCAGATCCTGGAATTAGCTCGTCAGGACTACACTGACAGATGTGCGGAAACCTTAGCCCCGCCTTAGCCCCACCCGAGCCCTGCGGATTCAAGAGCGGGAGGCGGGGCCAGGGAGACGCAAGTCTAACCACGGCTTCAGGCGATTCAGTCGCCCGCTAAAGTTTGAGAACTACCATCTTTGTTGGGTTTGCTGCCAAAAATAAATAAATAAATAAATAAGGGCACAACGCCACATAGAAACGTGAATGAGAGCCAGGGTATGGAACTCACACCAGATGCCTCGGCAGGTACAAACTCCGCTCGTCTACGCGACTGCGGGACGGGAACGGAAGTAGGAAAGCGGAGGTTTGGAGAGATTCACCACCACCCCCAACACTGGGGAGACCCCCGCCACGCCGCTGCCCTCGCGGCAGCCCCCTCAAGGATCCATCCTCACCAACGCGAGCAGCGCAGCAGCTTCTCCAGCCGGTCGAGCGCGGCGCGGCTGTGGGCCCAATCCCCGCCAGCCGCCGGCTCCATGGTGGACGCGGGGCGAAGCTGGTTCCCGGAGCGGACCCTCAGCTGCCGGTTCTCCGGCATCGCCCTGCCTTCGCAGGAAAACCTCTTCGGACAGCGGGAAGCTGAGCGGACCTGGGCAACGACCGAGACGCCGCTGGCCTGTGACCCCGACCCCTGACACCAGCGATTCCCGCGTCGGAATCCGCAGGACGCCTGGGGGCGGGGCGCGCGGTGTGGGCGGGGCAGGGGCAGGAAACCCGCCAAATTCCAGGCGCGCGGGGCCGGGGGGGCGGGGCCGCGACTGCAAATGGTAAGGCTCGGTGGGCGGGGCCTCTGGGACGGGGAAAGAAGGCTGGCTCAGGGGACGCCCTCTCTCTCCCGGAGGGATAAAGGCAAAAATAAATAAATGAATAAGATTGTGGCAATGAAAAAGCCCTTGCTTTCCTGCGTTCCTGGAGCAGTGTTGGCACCCTCAACTGAACTTCACCGATGAAAAATTACAAACTGAGAAACGTTTAGCTGAACGTTACCTGTAAGGAATGCTGTTTCAGCTACTGTTGAGCTTGGAAAAGTTATGCTCCTAACACTGAAAGTGCCACTCTCTCTATTCCTAAGAAAGTAACCTTTTTCTCCACCCTACCCCGGCTTTTTGTCTGTCAAAGAATGTGTCTACCCTCTTGAGGATCTTTCACTGATGGCCGTAGTTTACAGATAACATTTAATAAGATGTTATTAAGATAAGATATCTTATTGGATAAGAAGGACTCCACCCTTCACATCCAATTCATTGCCAAAGTCCTTGCAATTTTTCCCCGCTTAACTTACTGTCAAATCTAGGACTTCTCTCCATCTTCACTCTACAACAGACCCAATCGTATCATCCTCGCCTGGCCTGTTCCCATAGCCTACCTGTGTCCACACACGTCCCCTCCAAGCTTCAGGCTACACTGTAACCATCTAAAACATTTGCAAATAAATACTTGGTTCATAGATGCAAAATAAATTGAACTAAATAAAATCTCACAGGGTATTTGGACTGACCTATGATAACACCTTAAACTAAGCAAAAAAAAAATTTTTTAACTCAAATGTAGCCAAGAAGTTAATCCTTGATTATGAATTTTGTTAAGCCATGTCTTGCAGAGCCTCAGTGAAATCAAACTCTAGAAAACATAAAATATTAAATTTGGAGAGATGCCACGATGTGTAATGGTGTCAACTGGAGATTTCAACAGCCAGACAGTCCCACTTCTAATCCCGTTTCCTCCGCTAGATAATTGTGTGATTTCAGGGTCGCTGCTTGGCTTTGATAGAAATGTATATGTGTTTTTCAACCAAGTCTTCCTCTCAGCAAGGTATCCTGAATTTGTAAAGCCATTTCTTTTTCTCATGTCCATACATATGTGCAGGTAAAAGATGGACAAACTGTTCAGAATGAAGCACAGCAACAATGTGTAAAATCCTGGCCCTCTGGTCCAAGAAAAACGTCCCCAGGGAAATCCAGTCCAGCTATGGGGTCTTGGTTAGGCCTTGGCTTAGGGCATTAACAATATCCTCTCTCCACTTTAAAAAGGGCTTAGTGGTGTTTATTTGCCTTTCGTTTTCCTGCAAGGACTGAGGCAGGAGGCAGCATAGGAAGAACTCTGAGACTGCAATACTGTTGCTGGCCAGCATTTAGCACCCTGGTTGCCAGGAAACACCTTTTACCAGAGAGGTAGAATAAATAGTAAACAGAGGCAGAGAGGAGAAAGGAGACTAGTCTCACCCTCTAACTCAGCAGTCCTGAGCCTGGTCTGATAATGTTGTCAGGTGTTCCAACATCACAAGAAACACTATATTAGCAAGAAAGAAGGCAAGTCCAGGGTGCTGCAGACTTGCTTTATCCTGTTTACACATCCTTCTCACCCCCATGCGGTCTACCTCACTGCTTTGATTACAATACTCCAAAGCATCTCTGGCCTGGATCTCTTTCCTGATCTTTGGGCTCAATGGAATGGTTTGCTGAAAACAGTCTAAATGCTAATTTGTTGTCTTCTGTTGTGAAGTGTTGTACAAAGTAGTAAATCTTCCTCATATTCACTTGGATAAACATGTATAACAGGCAAAATGGAAGAGACATAATACTCAGACTCTCTCCTCCCACGGAATGTGAAGCTCTCTCACAAATTCACCACGTGCACTAATTCTCCTTCTCTGGCGTTTAATTATGGTGTGATACAGTGGGATTGACCACTTTGACTCTTTTAAGTACATTCTTTATGTCAGATATAAATTTTCTGACAAAAATCTCTTGCAAGAAACCAAGAGTTCCTTACCACTCCCCACCCCACAAAATTTCAGCTTGAGAATAATTGGCATGTAACTGATGGGGTGGAACAAACGCCACAGCATCTAGGAATGTGACGTCTGCTCTCCCCATGTGACAGAGCTGGTCAGTCTATGTGCAAAGGCTGTTAACCAAAGCTATAGTCATAAGCTCTGAGCTGTTTTTTCTGGACCCCAGTGTGGCATACCGAGTAAGTGCGCAGAGCTCTGGAGGTGAGCACAACTGGGTTCCAAACCAAGCCTTGCCCTTTGCTAGGGTTGCCCCCACAGGCCCATTGTTTAACCTGTCCTGGGATTTAGTGCCGTCTGTTGTAAATTTAGGATTAGTGTACAGAACCTCGTAGTCTTGGGGTTGCTGTGAAAGCCATGACAAATTATGAAACTGTTCTAAGCCAAATAGTGCAGCACAACCTGTGGAAATCCCTTCACAAAGGACTTGGCTGAATTCAATGCATATGTTAAAGCTTAACTCATAATAAACATTTGATACATTTTTCCATGTTTAGTAGTGGCTTTGGCACTGACTTACACTAAACCAGTTATATTTGCTTTAAAATTCTTTTTGTGAGTAAGCACGTACTCTGAGCAAGAAGGACCTCTTATTCTGGGACTACTGGAGCAGAGATGCCTGCTGTTGCCATGCCTTTGCAAATATGAGGCAATAACTCCAAGGAGGCCTGAACCCTGTTTAATGATCATAATCTCTTTTAGCATCATCTCAAATAAAGTATCCACTGGAGTCCTAACACCATCTCTGGCATGATTTTAGGACCTGGTAATGAAAGTCTTTATAGTTTTTTGTTTATAGTTTTTGTTCAATTAACTTAGAGAGCTTTTATTTACAGTTTGCTCCTCCTATAAGAGATGGAAAAGAAAAAAACCTCAGCAACTAAAAACGGTGATTTTGTCCTATCTACTATAGACAGCTTCTATGAAGCAAACAAAACATTGGAGCCAAAACGAACAGAACGCAGCACCCATGGATGCCCTAGTGATTAAATTGAACCCCTCCTTGATGGCTCCAGTTGTACTGTATGCATTGGCCAAGTTATCAGCTGCAATGGACTATACTGAAATGTTTTAACAGGCCGCAGTCTCTCTAACTTGCACATATAGAGATAGTCTCAATGTCATGTAGACCTTGGCATTTACTGAAAAACTACCGAAGTTATAGATGGAAGCATCTGGATCTTTTGAGAAGGGTTTTTAAAAGATGTTAACTCAGTAACTAAAGATGTGGGTACCTGCCAAATTTCTGTCATAGGACCAAAAGTAACCAGTCTAAGGATAATAGTTACATTACTATGTCCTTGCAGCAGTGGCTTTAAAGGTTTTGGTATCTTCCGTATTTCCTGATCATTCATCACATTCAGTCTGACACAGATATTTCGCTGGTCATTGTTTTTGTTCAATAGACTTCGGAGTTCAGCCCATTCCGCGGCCTTTTATGGCTTGCTATTTTTAAGAAGACACCTCTGTAGAAACCCCCTTTTTCTGTACAGTGTAATTACCGAAGCACATAAAGTGGTTATAGCAGGAATTTATCACTTTCAGGTGGAAATACTCCGAGCCAAATAAAAGATAGAGTAGGAATGCCAGAAGCAATTTATAACAGGCTTGCTGACATTTTATGTTGAGAAGCTCTACCACTGGATAAGCATCGAGTCATAAATCTCTGTAAACGTGATTAAAGCAAGCAAGTTATTCTTTGAGGGGACACTGTAATAAAAGAATGCTGGGATGCAAAGAAGGAAAATTCTGTTGACAAAAATCACCAAAAACAGCTGTCAGTAAAATTTACAAACAGCTTGCTTAAAATTCTGTTGAATTCCAGCAGCTGTTTGTTTGCACATAAAATGTTCATTTAGGAAATGAGCATTGGCCCTAGTTTGAGTTCCATTGTGTTTCAAAATTCTGTAATCATTTTAATCAAAATTTGTGGCATAATTTAAGTTTTTCCCAAAGGGTGAATGAAAGGTAACCAGTCTACAGTGATACACAGCATAGTGACATCTCAGTGAAGGATAGAGCAAATACTTGAGGCGACCCCATAGGATTATAATGGAGCTGAACCCACTGACTAATACTATTAATCAGTGACTATTGTCATGTCACAGTGTGACTCATTACTAGCGTGTGGGTGGTGATGGTGGTGTAAAGTCTGCATTGCCAATCATATAAAAGTATGGCACGTGCAAGGATGTACAATACAGGATACTTGATAATGATGATAAACTATGTTACTGGTTTACATGTTTACTATGCTATAATTTTTATCAATATTTTAGAGTGTACTCTTTCTACACATTAAAAAAAACATGTGCTGTAGCCCTGGCTGGGTAGCTCAGTTGGTTAAAGCATTGTGCTGATACACCAAGGTTGAGGATTTGACTCCTGGTCAGAGTACATACAAGAAGCAGCCAATGAATGTGTAAACACATGCAACAACAAATACGTGTTTCTCTCTTAGTCTAAAATAAATAATTAAAAAAATAAATAAATGTGCTGTGAAGCAGTATGCTGTGTTATGCTGGCAATAGCCTCATACATCTTGTGTTTACTCCATCTCTTAATTATATCATTTTATTTTGTGCTTGATTCAATTTCATGTGGTTTCATACATTTAGTGCAGCCTAAATATGCGGCGTTTGGCTGCACCAGCGCACAGTAATGTCCTGGGCCCTCACATTCACTCACCGCTCACTTGGTGACTCACCCAGAGCAACCTTCAGTCCTACAGGCTCCATTTGTGGTGAGTCCTGTGCAAGTGTATAATTTTTTTGTCTTTTATACAATATTTTTACTGTACTTTTTCCATATTTATAGATGTGCAGATACACAAATGCTTACCATCATGATACATTGGCTACACTATTCAGCAGAGCAACACACTGTGCTGATTTGTGGTCTAGGAGCAATAGGCTACATCACACAGCCCAGGTGGGACCTGGGCTATGCCATCCAAGTTTGTGGAAGTCCGTTCACTCTACGATCACATGAGGACAAAATTGCCTAACGAAGCATTTCTCAGAATGTGTTCCCAATGTGAAGCTGTTCATGACAGTGTTTAATATGCTGTATATATCATATGTGTTCAATAAATAGGGGAATCAATGAGGAAAACATATTCCATTGGTTTTAAATTTCCAGGAAACAGTCTATAATCCATATTTGTCAAAAATTCTTAATAAGAAATGGTACAGAAGAGGAAAATGGACTTTCTTTTGTTTAATAACTATCCCAAGGACACCCAGCTTATATGTGCAGAGCAAAGAAATAGATCCACTTCTGCCTGAGTTCAAAACCCAAGTTTTAAGCACCTGCATCAGCTACATTTAAGTACATTCAACTTCAAAGGACAGCGTTTAAGGCCAAATCGGTTGAAATGCCAGAGAGTAGAGCAGTTTTCAGCACAATTATGAATGGTAAAATTACAGAAGAAGTTTAAGTCAAGGTCTCTCCCCTCAGAGAATTTACTGTCTAGTAACAGACGAGACTAATGCCAGACACAATACAAATAATATGAAGCACATTGTAATCAAGTGTTCAATTGTTTCTTGCATGTATAAGTATCACAAAGGCCAGGCAGGGGGAAATGCTTAAAACTGCAAAATAAAGAATACAGTGATCATGCACATCCTACGGAAGTCAGAGAAGTTGCAAGGGAGTAGGAAGATTATTTCAAATGGGCAGAATCATATGGACACAGAGACACGGTTTGACTAGAACAAAGACACTGAATTGAAGATATCAGATATTACATTGAAATTACGGCTTTTATAGGTAAAAAGTGGTGGCTGGATAACAGCAGTCTCATCTGACTCGACCTGACACCTATTAGACAGTAATGGTTATAGATAGTGCAGAGCCGAATGCATTAAAGAACTCCTAGAATTTGGGGAAGAACCAGTGAAAAGCTGCTTGCTGAGAGGAAAGCTAGCAGAAATCAACAAACAATGGCTGAAATGGTTATCTGCTCATTTATGTACCCTAAGAGAAATTTGGAAATATGTTGCTTAAATATTCAAACAAAAGCCCCCGGTGAATCAAAACAAAGTAAATGAAAGGACGAAAGGATGTTATTAAACTCGCCCTTTTCAGGGCAATTTGAGCCTAAGCACAAAACACTGAGTCGCATTACTAATAGTAACAACATATTTATATAGCTTTGACATCTACCAGCGGTATGTGGTAGGTGGCTTGTACAGGCTCACAAGAATGAATATTAAATTTGTAGGAATTTTACTAGCTGGTTGTTAAACATAGCCATTATTAGAAACCATATCATTCAAACCTAGAATCAAATTAGTCATTTCTTAAAGCAAAGGTTATTAATGTTCAAAATTCATACCTTCCTAAATATTCTACTACATTTTCTTATCTATCCTCACCATGTTTTATGCATGTGTGTATGTATATATGTCTACACACAGATACATATATGTATTTTTTTAACCTGGTGGAATTGCTGTCTCATACACTGGTGCACTCGTCAGCACTTCTTTCCAGCTCCACGTTCCGTAACATTACCCAGATAACTTGAAATCAGCATGTCAGAATGTTTACACAACGGATATTCGCCAAAGCTACCAGTGAAGAATCGGCATATTGTGGCTGTTGTTTTCTAGACTTAGATGAAGATGTTAATGCTACACATACACGTGTCATATCTGTAGCTCTTACACTGTGAATAGGCACAAAAAGGTGATGATTTATTCTTCCAATATTCAAAACTAATTCAGCAAACCATTCATGTGATTAACAGATAATTTTCGCTTTCGTCTTACTCATTAACATGAACAGCACTCAACACATGTCAGAATTACACTCAGAAGGCCAGTTGCTCAACATTTACCAGCCCATCAGTGTATCCACCCATTGCGTCAGATAGGGGTCTCCCCCTCCTGCCCCACTGTGGGACTCTTCCGGCTGTATTTCCCATTTCCTCACAATCGCATTACCTGGCAGCCTCTGGTGGGAGCCCCACAGGGATGCCTGCTGCCCACGCTCAGCAGCCTGGCAAAGCCCAGACTCCTGAGATCTGCAGTCCCTCGGGGCCCCACAACACTGCCCGTCCAAAAGCGTCCGCAGCTGCTGCCTTTGGAAGGTTCTCCGTGTCAACACTGCTCTACTCACACAAGAACTCCTTTCCCCCAGCTTTGCACCCACTCGGCTTATTGGGTGCCTTCGGCATCTCTCAGAAATGATGTATTAAACTGGCTCCTTCAGTTTTGTTGTGATTTTTATATTCACATCATAAGCCCATGAGGAGCTGGTTAGGAGAAACTCTCCCTACCTTACTTTACCTTCTTTATGCTTTTCTAGCAGATATCACTAGCTAAACATTTTATGTTTCACTTATTCATGTAATTTATTAGGTGTATTTATGTAGCGCATGCTCCGAGAGAGCAAAGATTTTTTTTGTTCACTGCTGTGTCTCCAGCACCCAGAATAGCATGACAGGTGATATGTAATAGATATTCACATAGATGAATGAATGAGTGAATGAACGAATGAATAAAAATGACAGACATTATACTGTAGTCAGAATCCCTTTGGCCATTTGATGCTGGGGACATTGTTTCTGGACTAAACTTGCTCTGCATTCTCTTTGCTTAGGGTAAGCCACTTTCCTGGAGACTTGAAAATCATTTGCACCTTACAAGTTCTCTATGATTAAATCTTTTCCTTGGCGGGTGCGGCTTAGATTCCCCTCCCCGCACCAGCTGCCAAAGCCATGTGAAAGGTGATGATATTTCATGTCTGAACAGGTAGGTCTCTTTTGTGCAAGTGAAGTAGCTGCACATATTACTGCTTACTGATCAGGACCAGAGCACATCATTAGGTGGCCAAAAAATAAAAAAAACAAAAGGTAGGGTGGGGCTGGCAGTCCCGAACCTTGAACTGATTGGGAAAGTGCGAAACTGTTAGCAAGGTTGGTAAGGGCTTGGCCTGGTGGGAGTGTGGCTTGGAGCCTCATCTTCTGTTGTGCCTCAGTGGGGCTGGGTAAGAAAAGAAAGGCTTCGGGTTTAGTTCGGTTTTCATATCCGATACTTCCTGACCCCAAGGGGAAACATTTTTGCTACCAGAAAAAAAGGTGGGCAAAGGCTGTCCTGCTGGTTTGGCAGGTTTGTACTGCCTGGCTCTCAAACTGTCCAAACAGACCGTGAACGTTGGGTTATCCTCTCAGAAGCAAGAAACAACAGTCCCTGTGGATAAAATATATCACCTGAAAGGGTTGCTGATCACATTATCTTCTCAATAGAGTTCTATTCTCCCATTCAGTGACTTTTTGGTGTCAAAGATGTTCACATCTTTCTGGTAATTGCTCAGGTGAATGTGGATGCTGGGATAGCAGTAATTACTAACACCTAGAAAGAACAGAAAAAGGAAAAATACCCTCTGTTTTCTAGCTATTTTTAATGGTTAAGAGTATTTAAAACTAAAAGGAGAAATACACTTTATTTTTATTGAATTTATTGGGGTGACATTGGTTAATAAAATTACATAGGCTTCAGGTTTTCAATTCTATAACACATCATCTGTATCTTGTATTATGCGTTCACCACCCCAAGTCAAGTCTCCTTTCATCACCATTTATGAGAAATATACCTAAATGTATACATACTTTTAAAAGGATTCATTAGCATTTTGGGAAGGGATAAAGGAGGTGGAAATAGGGAGGGTGGCATAACTATTAATAATACATGGGCGAAAACAACAAACAAACAACCCCCCCCAAACAGAGGGCAGTATTCTTGGAGCTATAAGGTGTAATGTTCAAGCCCTGGACCACCCATTTGCTAGGTTTTGAACCCTTGTTGAGCCCGTAACTTGTCCTTCCTGTTGCCCTCAGGGAGCAGGTGGTTCTTGAGAGCTTGTGATACACCAGTCACTATCTTAGGTGCTGGAAGTACAAGGGTGACTAAGGCCCAGCAAACCTTTTCTCACAGACTTCACAATCTGTGCTCCCCTGTTATTAAGTCAAAAGTGGGGGAAATAATCATTGGCTTCTCATAGTATTTCTGAGAGAAACAAGTGAGAATGCCTTAAGTAAATGTAGTTTGCAAACCATGTACTTGAAAGATTATTATTACACTTCTCTTTGTCTGAATTCAAAGTAAGAAGAACTCAGTCAACCCCACGTTTGTTAAAATTAAAACAAAATTATTAACCTCCATTGTCTGTGCACAATTGCCTCCATTGTCTGAAGGCAGAAGAAAATTCCTCCTCTAAAACAACCCATCAAGGTCGTGCAACTCCCATTACGATCAATAGACGATGCGGCTCCATTTGAAATTGCTCCTCTGCATTTCATTTCCAAGCAGAAATTAAATTTCCTTTCTTGAATTATAGGGTGCCAGAATAAAGGTTTGACATGTTGGGTGTGAATCACAAAATCTAACTCTCTCTCTCTCTCAGTACCTGAACCAAGACCCCCCCCCAAAAAAAACACTCTATAATTTAAATTGAGATATCCTGAGACTTAAGGTAATTTTTTATTATATGACACAGTAAAAAGAAAACCCATACCTAAAGATAATTTTTAAAAATACTGACTTAAAGTAACTATTTAATCTGCTCACTCAGAGAATAATTTTAATATCAAATCCAACAGAACTGTGTTTCTATATTTCCTCTTATTCTCATTTATATACTGTATCTCTGAAAACAAAGTTACAGAACTAACATGTAGACAGATCAAGCCATCTTGGCAAGGTCAGTTCTGCTAAGTGTTTTATAATCATTCAAATATTGTTAAGTATTACTTGAAATGAGTGTTTCTTGTATTTCAAGTATTACTTGTTGACAAGCACATCATTTTAGAAACAGTGGCAACACCAATTTTAAACAATATTTTATCCATTGGTCTTCTAAAACAATTGCCATTAACCTTTGAAAACAAAGGATACCAATGTAGATCTCATGACACAACAAAGTGGAAAAATACAACATCTTCTTTTCCATAAACTGAAGTATGTGTGCAATCTTCATCGGTAAATCAGTACCTGCGTGCATTTGTCTGTTGTGTTTCACTTACATTTATAGCAAAGGGAGCATTAGATAAACTACCACACATTACGATGAAGACCAAATGTATAGGAACACAATATACATATACACAAATATATTACTGTAGTAGAATATAAGATTAAATGGACTCATTCGCAAATCCACAAGGTTAAAGAGTTACAGATTCTGGAAATATAGAAGAGTTTTTCTGCAGTAAATTATTGCAGACAATTGGACATTCTGAAGTGCAAACAATTTGGTTCATGAAAGTGTGAAGAATGAACAGATCACTAAATTTGGTTTATGCAGTAGTTAAGCACAGGTATTGCCGTCGTTGCCTTTATAAGGCAAATGTATTTTAAAATCAATTTGTAATGTGACAGAAAGCCAGTAAAATGGTTTCAGTAGTGGTGTGATATACTGTGATAGTTTAGTTCCATGCAAACATGAATCAAGACTTCCATATCCTGTCAAGGCAACAAAGACTCCAACCTTGCTAAGAGAGTAATATGAATTCCAAACAATGCACTTCTTAAAAGAAAAACTTTAGGTGAAAAATAGCACCAAGCTTTCCAAAATAAAAGTACAATTATATACCAAGTAGATTGTGCTGCAGCCTCTATATTTTAAAGTAGCTTCCTGTATGTACTACTTAGCCCAAATGGCTTATTTATTAAAATGCCTGAAAGAAAATTTGAGTAAAAATATAGTACTCATTGTTTCATAAGGCTTGGTATGGTTTTTAATATAGTAAAAGTTAAAAATGTTCACATTTGAGAAAAATCAATATTTGAATTCACTAAATGAACTATAGAAAGAACAACTTTAAATTAAGAACTTGATTTTAATATAATAAACTTTTTTGATTGCTTTCCACCATAATTTTAGGTGGGAAAATAGCTTGTTTCAACAAGATATTGCTAATATTCTTCATAAACAAAATAAGCAATATCATGAAACCAGTTGAGTTTATAATTTCATCAATAAAGCACATTTTACTTATTTAAATAAAGTGTAATAAAATTCTGTATAAAATATGTTTATGTAAGAGATAATCATTTCACATTTTATATTTAGAGCTACATCACTGACAAAAATTTCTCTAAAATAATCTATTAAGGCCAAATGTACAGTATCTGAAGAATATAATTTATAAGTATAGATAGACCCTAATCTAACTCAACCTGAAATGTATGCCTAGTACTCACTTCTATTATGCACCTATACCGAAACTAGAGGTGATTAAAGATCAAGAACAAGTTACCTACAGTTCATCAGGATGTATTTGAACAGTGGGCACCAATATTTCCTAATCTTCATGTGTATGGATGGATAGTCATGGCTAAACTATACTGAGCAAGGTAGCTCAGTCACATCCCCTTTTTCAATTACTCAAGCTGGGAAGAGATTGAAATTTTATTTTGGTGATGATATTCTCTGCTACTTAGAACTAACAACAGCAACAAAAAAAATTAACCTTGAATAAGAAGAGAATGAAAGGGAGGAATCCAGAATGAAAGGGAAGAATATGAGAGGTATGTTTCCACCCACTGAAAAATAGTAGTAGAATAGTCCTCCTCTGAGATTTTGCATATTATACCTGTTCCTTTGTTCAAACTTGGTTTTCATGTAGAAAAATATTGGGGGGAATGTCAAAAAGTATTTAGAAAGGTCTCTAAAGTTTACCCATTTACCAGTGATACATAAAGCAATCCAAAAACATGATCCCTGATTTCCAGGACCTTTAAGGAGAAAGCATTGAGGAATAAAAAAGGACAAGCACCTTAAGAAAAATAAACATTTGGGTGGAAGGAGAAGCAAAATGATTCAAGAGATTAAAAGAAAAAAAGGCATAGATGAGATATTATCTAAGCTTTAAAAACATTACTCTGAAGAAGAGTTTGGGATTATAAATGAGTAAGCTAGGTACAGAGAGGAAGAGACTGGAAAATATCATTGATCACATTATTCTGTTGAGGACTTCTCCTGTGCTAGGGGCAGTCAAGGGTTAACTGGAGAAAAAACATAGAATTTGGGGACTCCATCCCTCAAAGATGGCAGCATTCCAGAACAAGTGTTACAGCCTCTGTTCCAGAGGTGGCTGCTCTTTCATCTTTTCCATAACATTGATATTGAGTTCACTCAAGCTCATTCCTTTTGTTACTTTTTCCCCAGAGGGTTCTCAAGTGATCTGACACCATTGGTCCTGGGGAGAATTCACTGAAGGTGGAAACTCTTAACCCTGGAACCCAAATTTCACAATATTTACTGAAGAAAGAGAATGAAAAATAAAGAGAAGAGAAAGAGTGGGAGGAAGAAGAAGAAAATGAAAGATATTTGATGGGTATTTACTTTAAAAGTGGAATAAAATTGTGAAAATAAGTATCATACTTAACAATTAGGTTATAATCACAATTACATATTCATTTAAGAATGAAGAAAAGATGGCAACTGAACCCCAATATTCAAGTTTGTCTGCCTGTGCACACTGGCAGAAAGAAATGCAGGAGTTTATAGTATAGAAGGGACATTTATTGAAATTGGCCAATAAAAGTGCAGACAAGCTCAGGCTCTGAAGACCCTTCTTCCCAGTGGTGCATACGTTACAGATCACATAGGGCAAAATCACAGCACATTGTGGTTAAGGGTTCAGGGTTGTGCTGGGAGCTGATGGGTCAGAGGTGGGGTAAGAGTACTACATCATTTCCTCAGATCTTGAGGACAGTTCTGAGGTGTGCTCTGGCATCCCTCTGTCTGGTTTCATGGAAAAGGAGCCAGAGGGTCATTCTACTAAAGGGGTGAGGACCTTAAGCATAATTTAGGTCAGGATATCTTTAGCTTGCCAGAGGTCCAGACCGTTTGACCATTAGTCAGACCTGGACTATTGCCTTCTGCTGCCTCAGAGGGTTGCTGATTACCCAGGAAAAAGGCTCTGTATTTGAGAGGTGGTGGTTGTGGGGGTGTGGTGTGGGGAGACAGAGAGAGAGTGAGGGAAAGAGGGAGAGAGAATTTATAGAGCTAGGATTCAAAGCTAAATTTAAATCAAAGTCATAAGGACCCTCAGTCTCAGAATGAGCCAAAGATAAGTTGGTTTGCAGTATAACATGGCAAAGAAATATTTTTGACAGTAAGACTTGATATTCTCAATCCACGTTTTCCTAAGGGCCTCTCCTAATTCTTTGATATTGAAATAATTCTCTTTTGAAACTTCGATCTTGTCATCACGCCTGCTGCTTTTCTCCTCTACAGTGGTTGAATACTTTAATTTTCATTTGCCTGTGTTCCCAGCAGTTCTCCATGATGAATTGGTAACTTTAAGGAAGTTTACATCTTGTGCAAAATTTGCATTTTTACTTGAAATTTGATTTGCATTGTATTTTATTATTATTTTTGAGATACTTTAAGAATGGGTAGCATAGAGGCCAGGCTAACTTTAGGCATAGAGAATTCTGTTATGTAAATGGAGGCTAATTTTATAAGCAGCCAGTTCGGTATTATGTATTTGTAAGAATTTTTTTTGCTTTCCTATACAATCTTCTATAAATTCAGGAATTTGATTAGAAAAACAAAAGAAAGCCCTCTCTGATCTCTAATAATGAAGAATTGTTTGTCTTTTCAAACCTCCTAGAAGTGACTAAAATTTAATATAAGAGAAATATAATCATTCAGAAGCATGCTCTTACTTTACCCCTCAGGAATCTTGTTTTGCTCTCCTTAAATTATAATAACATATTTTTGGACTACATACCTAGTCTTCAGCAAGTCAGTTATTCATCTCAAAACTTAACTACAAAAAATAAAGCAGAATAAGAAACAACTGCTTACTCATTGTGTAAGTATGAATAGTGAGCTGTCAACAAAGATTCTCAATTTTAATTGTTTTTCCTCTATAGTTGTTCAAATTGGTAAAAATTACTAGTCAGTGTGAGGTTTGATTTATCTGTGTTGTTTGTAGAAAAAACTATAAATTAAAAAAATTTAAAAAGTAATTATAATCTTATAATACAATACATATTCACAGTCAGAAAAATATAATATTTGTGTTAGACTTGTTGCCATGAAATGAAGTTATCTCCACCAATTAGCATTTCTGGCAATTTTCTATCAAAGGAGTATTTTGAATCATTTTGAAACTTTTCCTTAATTTGAATTTTCAAATCATGTTGATACAATCAACTAAGTTCATAAAAGATGTAAATAAAGCTTAATTCTATCCAATGATTATCAAAAATAATAAAGAATGGGCAGTCTGAAAAAAAGCCCATCTATACATACAAAATATCCAGAGACACATGAAGAGATGCTCAATATCGTTAGCTATCAGAGAGATGCAAATTAAAACCACAATGAGATACCACTTTACACCAGTCAGGATGGTTATCATAAACAAAGCAACAAACAAATGTTGGAGAGGTTGTGGGGAAAAGGGGTCCTTAGTTCACTGTTGGTGGGATTGCAGACTGGTACAACCATTATGGAAAACAGTGTGGAATTTTCTCAGAAAAAGAAAAATTGACCTGCCTTTTGACTCAGCAATTCCACTGCTAGGATTATATCCTAAGAATCCTAAAACATCAATTTCAAAGAACCTATGCACCACAATGTTCATAGCAGCACAATTTACAATAGCCAAGAGTTGGAAGCAACCTAGGTACCTGTCAGTAAATGAATGGATCAAAAAACTGTGGTACATATACACAATGGAATTCTATGCAGCAGAGAGAACGAAGGAGCTACTACCCTTTGCAACAACATGGATGGAACTGGAAAGCATTATGCTGAGTGAAATAAGCCAGGCGGTGAAAGACAAATACCTCACCTTTAACAGGAAGCTAAACAACAAAACAGACAAGCAAGCAGAATAAAAACAAAGACACTGAAATAGAGAACAGGGGGACAGTGACCAGAGAGGAGAGGAAAGGGAATTTAAGGGGGAAAAAGAAGAGGGATTTGGAGGAACAAATATGAAGGACACAGGGACGAGAACTAAGGAGGGTGGAAATGGGAGGGAGGTGGGGAGCATGGAGCTGGGGGGGCTGGGATGGGAGAAATAGACAAAAAACTGTACTTGAAAAATAACTAAATAAAATTATTAAATAAATAAATATATACATAAATAAAATTTTTGAAAAGCCCATCTATGATGTTAAATCTCCACATTCTTTTTTATGCTAATTTTCTTTTCTTTTTTTTTTTATTGCTGTGCAAGTACAGCCGTCTCCATTTTCCCACCACCACTTTCCCCCACCCCACCCTCAGTCCTTCCCCCACTTTGGCTTTGTCCAGGGGTCTTTCATACTTGTTCCTTGAAGACCCTTTCCCTTCTTTCCCTCCTTATCCCTACCCTCCTCCCCCTGGTTACTGTTTGTTCTTTACTTCAATGCTATATTTACTGTTGGCACAGAAAAATCATTATAATGCATTATAAAATTCATTTGTTCGCCTTGACACAAATACATTTGCTTTGGAAGAAGTATCTTTATTGCCCAAATTGCTTTGCAATGGGTTGCATTAGAAGCCAAGCCATTGTTGGCCAACAGCTAATCAGTAAAGGAGAAGATGCGCTTCCCTTTGGCCATCTTTAACGCTTCTCTATTTCAGTAATTTGGTCCATGTCATGCCATCATTTTTTTTAAAAATCATTTCTTTATTTAGAATTCTGTGAACCTTCTCATCGCCTTGAACACTGGGGACTACTTCTGACAAGAGACTTGTTGGTTCCACTTTTCCCTTATTCAGCCACAAACATGCTCTAGGGATGCTTATTGGAAGTGGCCAACCCACGTCCCTTAGGACCATGGCTGTTAGACTGTTTTAGTTCTTGGCCCATAGCAGAGACCAAATACTCTATGTCTCAAATATACTATTCAACTCACATTTCAACTAATGAGTAACAAAGAAGTGCCCTTGCATAAAAACATTATGGAAATAATATAAACAATAATGTTGCCTTAAGATGATTTTCCATTGTTAGCCTTGCTTTGAATTGCTGTAAGTTCTTCAGTAAACTTAATTGCATAACAATTTTAATTTATGTATATCAAAATGTAAATTCTTAAAACTTAGTAGTACAAACATTACACAAAGAGTTAATATTTCCCAAGAAGGATTAAAAATTACATGTTTCTGTGAAAAGTGCAAAGAAGAATATGAAAATGCTGCATCACTGTAACCGCTGCGTCTTCCTTCCAAACAATATCCATGGGAACTGCAACCTCATCTGCCTCTCGGAAGCTTTCAAATTCACAACTGTTCATGACAAATTTGGCATGACCAAGCGCAGGCACCAAGTTGTGGTAGAAGAAGCCTGAGTGCCAAGTCTCGATGCCAGGGATTTCCACTGGGCTCCCACCCACTAGAGCAGTCCCAGGACTCAGACGTTTAAGTTCATATCACATCACCTCATCTGCTCTGCTTCAACTTCATTTGTCTGCTGTAGTCAGACAGACAGCAGCTTGGTCTTTCCTCTGTGGTTCTCTCACTTTTACTTGCTTTTGCATTCATTTCTATAACCAAAGTATTTTTCCTTTCTTTCTTCCAAAGAGAAATACCTTTCCTCATGCACAAAATTAATGAAGATTTTCCCTGGCCTGGTAGTTAAGTCGGTTAGAGCATTGCCTGGATACATCAAGGTTGTGGGTTCAATCCCCGGTGAAGGTACATGTGAGAATCAACCAATGAATACATAAACTAGTAGAACAACAAATCAATCTCTCTCTCTCTCTCTCTCTCTCTCAAATCAATAAATTTTAAAACTTTGAAAAACAAATTTTAAAATAACTTAAAAAAATTAATGAAGATTTACTAACAACTAGAAACAGTTTTCTCAAATTCAACCCACCTTCCTCTTTACCCTAAGCACTCAGCGGCTTTTTTAGTCTCGAATATAGTCGTAACTGATAATGAAATAATTGAACGCATTTAGGTATTCTCCCTTGAATTGATCATATCTCCTCAATTGTACTTATTTACTAAGCCTTATTAGTCCATAGGTCATGAAATTGTGGAGAGGAATAACCAACAAGAAGAAAAGCAGAAGAAAAAAGGAAGGTGTGAGGACTAACTCCAGTTCACAATGACTCCTTTTTGAAAAAAAAATTATACAATTAAACTCTTTGCAATGAACTTACCAACTGAGTGAGTTAAACATAGGTTTTAGAATAGCTTCTACATACTCAGTAGTAGTTTGCATATACAAAATTTTAGTTACAGAGATATTGGCCCTTAAATGATAGTTTACACAATATAAATTTAATAAGTAAGAAACAGTGGACAGTTAGTAGATGGGGGTGATGAAGGTCAGAAATGTAAACTTCTTAATCTTACCCATCTCTGAAAACTCAACTTCTTTGTCATTTGCTCCAGGAAGGTTTTGTGCCCCCACCCCCTTCCTGTGTCACTAGCGGGCACGGTGTTCTTCCTTTATGTACTCAGGGCACCTGTCCTGGCTCTGCTGTGATCCCCGCCAAGGAGGCGGGTATGGCCAAAGCGTTTGTTTTCATTTAAGCTCTGTATCTCTGCTGTCTCGAAGACAGAGACTCCGCTTCTCTCATATCATTAGGCCCAGTGTATAGAGAGCCCTCAATCAATGTTTGCTGAATGAGTCTAGCTCTTTTAAATGCTATGTTCCAGGAGGAAGTGCACTTTTAATAAGAGGATTCTTTCTCAGGGGCTACTCAGCAAATGTCAAGCCTTTTAAACAGTTGCCTAGAAAAATCTGACACTGGCAACATTAACCTTTAGAAGCCATATTAGCATTTCTTTGAAGGCTATGTGTTGCAATGAGTAACAGGCTACATCCAAAGTCTGATAACTTGCAGTCTAATAGCACAAGTTGGATGAAAATGCAAAATGGGTTGAAAAATCATCAAAATCCTACCTTGAAATGCCACAGTAGTAAACTCCAGTAGTAAAAATTATCAAAAACCCCAGTAGTAAACTCCCAGCTTTCTACTATATAGCACAGAACATATTCTCTAGTTAATCTTCTATTTCTCAGTGATCTATGGCCACTTAATCATCCCTAGAATCCAGGCAAATCAATTACAGCATTAGTTCTCACAGCTTCTGAACAGGAATATCCTTCATCTGCCCAAATCCTCATGTTTCCCTGAGGACCCGGGTTTCATTTCATCACCAGGTGAAAGCTGATTTTAGAAATGACATGTTCTTTGAGTGATTTTCCCTATATGAAAAAAGTGGAAAAATAAGGGCTTTGAAATCAGCAGCAGTACAATCGAACTTTGTCTGTGTCTACTGAGCCTTTATCTATGCTCACCACTCTGACGAATGCCGAGGGGCTTATGGAAACAAGGGCGAAACTTCAAACTCTATGTGACGTTATGGCACATAATGTGATACATTTAATAGCATTATAGAGCAGGTTATGATTGTCAAGAGGAGATAGACAGGGAGTGCTTTAGAAGTTCTGCCGAAAAAGAAGGACATCAACAGGGGTCTCAGAGAGTCCCCCCAAGGCAGATTGGGGACACAGATCTCTGCGATGGACAACAGACTTGGGTTAGGGACAACTGTGAAGAACTCTGAGCACAAGGTGACATAAACACAGTGGGGACAAGAGGGGAGGAGTAACCAACCAGGAGAAAAGGAGAAGAGAAAAGAAAGAAAGGTATGAGAATTGTCACCAGCTCACAGCGGCGCTTACTTTTTTACTTGATGTAAAAGTATCGTATATGTACGAATTAGTATTATTCATGTTGCAATTAACTATTGTTATTAATTTATTTCTCAAAAATATTAAATTGATTTCAAAAAGGCTGGCAATAAAATAGAAAATTAAACTATAAATAAAGAATCCGTAATTTCAAAAAAAAAAAAAGAAGGAGAAACTGTAGAATGTCAGGACCAAACAGAAAAGTAGACAAGAGAAGATGTTACATGGCTATTACATCTGAGCCCCAGATCTGGGCCCAAGCTTTCTGTCAGTTACAGAAGAAAGAGACATCATTATAACATTTTAACTTTTGCATTTGTTCAAGGAAGGATTCTTATACGAGGTCTATGGAATCCTTAATAGTCTATAATCTTCAGGGGATTCACAAATATGAAATTTTAAGCAAAATGTCATTTTACAGAGATTTTTCTGAGGTAAGTGCCCATAATTTCATCAGATTCTTAAAGGGGTTTGTGGTCTAAAATGCAAAGAACCATTGCAAAAAATGATGCTTTTAAATTCAAGCTCAAATTTAAGAGTCCAAGAACCAAACTTGGTCTGTGGATATGTTTTATTTGGCTTATACAATATTGTCTAAAAAGTGGAATTGCACACGTTTAAAGGTATTAAAAAACGGAGAAGTCTGGCGGTATGGAACTCTCTCTGCAGCACGGCAGGAACTGTGAGCTGAGAAATCCTCAGAAACCAGGCAAGTGTCCTTCAGCTTATTCCACACTCGCCATTTCCAATAGGCCTGGACTCCCTTTTCACTGCTTTCCTTTGGAGCTTCCGTAGATGTTTGTGTTTGAGAGTCCTGTGTTAAGTAATTTGTGCAGAAGCTGATAACTGGATCTAATTCCTGCTCCTGTTTAAGAATGGGGTTTCCTATCCCAATGGTTCTCAACCTGTATGCCTGCGGGAACCCTGTTGTTATGTGTTCATCTATTTTGTTTTGTTTGTTTTGTTGCTGCCATCTGTCTAAGAAGAAAGTGTTGATAAACATACCTATACATAGTTTTACCTATATACATATTTATGATGCTTTAGTTGGTCACTTTTTTCATGAGTATGTGCTCATAATTATTTTATATTTTACACATATTTGCTTTTATTCGACAAATATCTCTTGAATATATGTTTATATAATTCTACTTCTACAATGAATGCATATTTCTGCAAGTAAAATATTTCCTAACTTATGTGATGAAATTAAATAATCAATGTTTTATAATGTTCTCTAAAAACTGCTGTGAATCTATGTGTTCTGTACCTAAACACAGTCACTGCTCTGTCCATTGAATGACTTGTGCCCATTCGTTAGTCCTCTGTGCATAGAAAACATAACTCTAGAAGAACCATTTTTCTTTCCTTCTTAATTGCAGCCTAGCTTGCATTGACTGGTATCTTTTGTCTCCAAGCTGGTAGATATGTTATTCTGGTAAGCTACTTTCTCCCACCTGGATTTCATACTCTTCATAGAACCCTTGATTTTCCTACCTGAGAAAATAGCACAGCCATCGAAACAGTGCCTCAGTTCAAAAACTTAGAAGACATCCTTATTTCCTTTTTCACTCATCTCCTCCTCAATATCTAACCTAGTATTTTTAACTGTCCGTTTATCTTCATCTCCTCTGCTCTTACTGTGGTCCACACCATCTCTCACCTAGTCCACTACAGATAGCTTTGCTGTTAGCTTTCCTATTTCTACTCTGGCAATTCAATTCATTCTCCACACAGCAGCCAGAGTGACGTTGTAAATGTAAACAGATACTGTTACTTCACTGCTTAAAACCCTCTTATGGCTTTTTCTTCCACTCAGAATAAAACCCAGATATGACTCTGGTGTTCAAGAGCTTCACGATGTGCCCCTACTTCCTCCTTGAATGTTCATGTCTTATTGCCCCTCCCCTCTGCTCACTAAACTACAGCCACACTGGCTTCCCGCAGAGCTACTGAGAAGGCCAAGGCTGTCTCTGCTTTAAGGCCTTTGTATTTCTGTTCCCTGGGCCAGGAATGCTGTTCTTTCTTCCCCTAGTTTTGTGCATGTTTGGCTATCTTTTATTTTCCGATCTTCAAATACACTTCATGTCTTCGGTGAGGTCTTCCTGGACATCCAGTGGAAATGAGTCACTTTCCTTTTCTATGCCAATCAATCTCCCTCATTACCTGGCTCCACGATCTCATTTTATATGTTTGCTTCTTGTCTGCTTCTACCTGCTTGATCATAATCTCAATGAAAACAGAAAATTATCTCTCTCTTGTTCATCTGAATGCCTGGATCAGGCACTTGTTCACTAAATGACTGTCTGGCACAAATGTGGCCAAAAATATTTGTTGAATGAATGAATGAATAAATGAGTAAAAATAAATGAAAAAAAAACAACATTCTTAGATTCTAACTGTGCTGACTCATGACATGCTGACTTTCTGATACCCATGATGAAGAGGTTGAGATTTGAGGAGGATGAATGAATGAATGGATGGATTTAATGGTTGATTGGTTGGTTGGTTGATTGCTTTTGAGTGACTGCATCAGTGTGAGAAAAGCTCAGTGTCTCATTTGGTTTCAGTTGAGAGGGCATTTCCTCTGACCTAGTCACACAAGCAGACATACTCTTACGTTGTACGTATCACTTTAACAAAAAATAAACTAACAGATTTTTTTTAATTTCTTTTTTTCTCAGCATAATTCACTGCCTGCTTTCTGAAACTATTTTTTTGGCTGCAGGAAATAAACAGATGCACAAAGACCACTAAAAGGAACATTTAAACTGCTTGTAAATCTTTAAACAAATTTTCAATATGGGAGACAATGATCATTTTTAATCATGCAAATTCATAATACTCCATCAAAGGAAAAATACAGTTCCTTAGTGTTATGCAGGAAATATGAAATGTTGGGTATGACAAAAAAGTCATTTTTAAAAGACAAGCCTTTGTAAGAAATAATAAATAAAATACATTTTTCTTAACTAGGAAGTAATGCAGGATCTAATTAATTTTTATTAAAAGTGAAGAAATGAGTTTTTTTAAATAAATATCAAAGTTTAGCTCTTGGATCAGACAGAAAGCAGTATTTCAAGTTATTACGGTAGGCAGAGGCAGTTGGTTACATGTCATATTAACAAAAGAGAAAGGAGGCAGGTATCTGATTAAGTGGGATTAACTAGGAAAGGACAGTTTCACAGTCACTCTGGGCATCTGAGTGGGCAGGAAAGGTGCTTTTCAGTCACCCCAGGGGGTGGGTTCAAAGAAAACATAGAGAAATTCCTCCGACTGGACGCCTGTGCAGTAGAAGCCATATTGAGGACTGTAAAGGTTGGAAGGGACAAGCCTCGGAAAAGGATCCGATAGGATAAGGGTATAAAAAGACTGGGAGATCCAGGAAAGGTGTCGAATAGAGGGACGGCACCCGCACAAGCCCCAGGAACAGCCAGGAAAGAGATTGCGTAGTCTGAACGAAAGCCTGTTCTCTTCCCCAAACCCAAGGAAATAAATATGTCAAAGTTGAACAAAGGCCTGTCCGCGTGGCAGCCCCGCTGGGCCAGAGCACAGCGCCGATCCAGAGGCCGTCAAGCCTCGGCGGTGGACATGCAGACGGGGAAAGAGGCGCAGAGAAGATAAATAACGTGCACAAGGGCACACAGGTAAGAATTCTGATGCCAGCTGGGAGCAGAGACTGAGCTGGACCTCCGGAGCCTAGGTTGCCAGGGCGGTGGCACTGCAGCTCCGGGCTCTGACCCTCCTGGGCCTGGTGGGCACACGTGTGAGCCTGCAGGCCCAGAAGCTGGACTTCTTCCACAGCGAAATGGAGGAACCACCTGGTGGTGAATGAGGCATCAGCCGTGGTGACCTGGGGGCAGTGAACGCGCTTTACCAGCTGAGTACGGGGAAGCATCTCGTCGGGTGTGGCAGCCTCTCCAAGGGCATCTGTGCCCTGCGTGCTCTCCCTGGAGCATGTCCATGCCTTTGTCTTGGGCACACACTTTTTGCCCTTCTTTCTCCCAAACTGTAAGTGTCCCCATGAGACTAGCAACCAGGGGATCAGTGAGCAGCGCCAGAGCACTCCTGTTGCTTCTGTAACCTTTTCCTGAGTCCACACAGTCGCTGCTATAGCTTGCCCACTATTGCTTAAAATCGTCCTGTCTGTGCGTCCTTGAAATTCTTCCGCCGGGGCCACAAGAACCTATTTCCAGACCATGACAGGGGAGACCCACCTGGTTCCGGACCCTCCTCCGGCAGCAAAGTTATGTATTAACAGAAGATAAAATGCGCTTCTAGAACAAAAATAAGAAAGACTCGGGAGAATCCCACTGAGGCAAAGAGAAAATCAGAAAGATTTTTTAAAAATCATTGCAAGATACATATATCATTCTATTCTTAAAGAAAAAATGATTTCTTGCTTTGTAAAAATATTCAGAACCTGTCCCTAAATCTACGTGGAATTCCAACCTCTGCTGAATGCAGATTATTATACAGCAACTCCGAGAGATCTGGGAGTTATGAATAAGGGATCTCCAGATTTGCCTTGAATGCCAATGAATGTGAAATTTATACCAATCATAATGCTAACATTTGGGTAATACTTTGTAGTTTTGGGGGGATTTCTAAATACAGCATCTCATTTGGTTTTCAAAGTAGCCCTTGAGAATATTGAAATCCATGAAATCCATGTCATTTTACGGAGAGGGAGAGGTTAGGGCAGGCCCAAGTCCCTTAGTTCTGGGTGAAATAAATAAAATCATCCCTGCAGCTTCACTTCACTTTACTTGGGAGCATCTAGGTGCAACCTGCAAATGCTCTGGGAAACTTAACACCTGAATTTACATTCCCACTGAGATGCAAATGAGTGAGTCTAGGTGCTTTTCTCCGGGAAGCCGCTGGGAAGGGGTGAAGGAAAGGGTCACAGAGCAGCAGCTCTCAAAAAGATGTATTTCCTTGGGTGGAGCCCGTTTTAACAGGACACCTGGCTAGTCACAGGCTGTCGGGGCCACCTCATTGTCACTTTCAGCTATGCTAGTAAATATGATGTACAAAAGTACATTTATGTTCGGGAAATGTTTAGTCTGTGTCGATTGCTTAGAATAATCAATCAAGGTATTAACTAAGTTTGCTGAGTGACTGGGAACTAGATGTGAAGACTGGGTGGGAGGAAGGGAAGCAGCATGTTCCGGATGAAGGAGGCAGCATGGGTGAAGGTCAGAGGCAGGAGATGGTGTGGCCCATTTTATTACCGTGTGCCAGGATAAGTCATTGAGATATTTTACTTTGTGTTTGATTGCACAGCTGTAGATGGATCAGAGACATGAAAACTGTTTTTTTCTCTCTCTTCGTGCTCTTTCAGTCCCAGCAAGGCTTTCGGGTGGAGACCCAGAACTCTTTGCAGAGTTCAGAAAAGTTTGTTTTGTGAAAGGTAGTCCAAGAAAGCGGATGGTCTCAAACTTTAAGATCAGGAGCTGGACATGACCAAAACAGAGAGACTCCTAGGGGGGTTGGTGATAAGGGGACATGGGAGTGACAAACCTGTACTCCACCTTCTCGCTGCACCCCAGGAAGGTGTTAGCTCCAAGAAGAATGACTGGACCCATCTTTGAAGCTCCCAGTCTCTGCAAGGTTCTCAGTGTTTATGTTACCATCAATGCCTCCTCACAAAGCAACTTCAGGCTTGGACAATGAGCAGTGAACTACGTGGGCCAAAGATAAGACCTGCTGAATCTAAGATGAGGGGTGGGGCAGAGGAACACGTGTCCTAGTTTTCTTAGAAGTGTGCAATTACTGTACATACTCATTTAATACATGACCATCGCTTATCTTAGACTCAGGGATCCCAAGACTAATCATGCCCTTGAAGCATGAGTGACTCATGCTTACCTTTATCTCCAGAAACTGTAGAGTTTCTAGATGTCTCAGGATCATCATTTCCTACATATCCATACCTTTAAAATTAGAAGGATTCATTGTCACAATGATTTGACAAGTTCTATATTTTACAAGTCTCCTGGTCACAAGGAGCAGAAACCCATATATAGGTAAGCCATACAAAGGGGGGACCTTTATCACCTCAAGGTAAAAATAAGAGTCCACACTCACGTGCTAAAAAATAAGAGTCAGCACTCAGACATATGGCACAAACTCTTTTCCAGGTGCTGTTCTAGGTGGTTTAGCTAGGTTAAATCACACCACCCTCCTAACACCCCGATAGGTGTATACTATTTTTATCCCAACAGTGACTATTACCAAGAAAATGATGGCGGATGAAGAACTGCAAACACCAAGATGACCTTGAGCACTGAGGAAGTAAGCTCAAGGTAATTCCTGGACCAAATTCAAATGATATCATAAGAGGATGAAAATGTATTATGTGTATCAATGTTAAGATAGGCACAGAACACCATTTTTTACTACATAGAAAATAGATAAAATGACTACATGAGCTTATTTTGCCCCATTCTTCCTGGGAGTCAGTTACTTTGTATGTATAGGCCTTCGGGCATTACCTCCTTGGATTCCTATTGAACAATTAAGGCTTGCTGCCAGATGACTCCCAGCATTATTATTATCAGGCAGCTGTATCATCCTGAACCCAGCCAGTATTTGGGGGGCACCTAGAGACCACCCACTGACTGGAATAAGCCAAACACTCTGCAATCGGAAATTTAGGTACTATTGTTCAGTAGAAGTTACTATCCCTTTTATTTTACAGCAGAATCTATCACAAAAGCATTCAGTAAATTAACCTGGCTTAACTGTCAGGAGATTTGGTGTTATTGCAAATCTCCCCCCAGGGCACCGTGGGGAGTTTGTTCATCTGCCAGTTATATTATTCCCAATGTTTTACTGTCAATGACAAGGCTAACCTGAGGCAAAATTTCCAGGTAGCCGGTTCATTTTAAGAGTCTTTCCTTTTTTTCATGGGTACCCTCCCTATCTTTTCAAGAAAGCCTGGATTTTTTTTAGCCACAGAAATACTCAGATAGTCACTGAAACACTGGATTCACCAAGTGTTTTGGATACCCCAAATTTGTCCTGGGTTGGAACTGATCTTCCATTGCTAAATCCACTCGTAAATCTGTCTTTGTCTGACCTGACTTACTAGCAACGTCTGTTACAGCCATTCCCTCCCTCCTCCTTGATACACTGTTTTCGCCCTGTCGGCCTCCCCAGCATCCCACTTCCTGGGGTTTCTCTCTGTGCCAGAGATAGCTTGGTTTTCATCTGTTTTGTTCCTTCTCCTCTTCCCTTCTTCTTCCTGGCTTTTTAACACTGGAGGGACCCAGTGCTCAGGCCTTGGTCCTCTTCTCTTTGCCTCTAAATTCATTGTCTTAATGAGCTCATTGCTCCAAATGCCGTCTGTAGACCAAAGACTCTCACTACATCTCTTCTGTGGAACTTCCTCCTGAACTGTAGACACGTGGGTCCAACCGCCTACCTGAAAGCCTCTCTTGAAAACTTACTAGGAATCTCAATGTCAAGTTGGCCAAAATCGAGTGCTGTATCTTTTCCAGAAAATCTGCTTTTCTTGAACTCATTTTCACCTCACTTGCAAGAAACTGGACCATTCCAGTGAGTCCAAGCAAAAATCTTTGGAGACATGCTGGAGTCCTTCTTTATCTCGCATCACACATCCAACTCACACATGTAACTTCAAAATGTATCTAAATTTCAACGACTCCCGGTCACATCCAATTACTTCCAGTGCTACCACCCACTGTAGTTGCACCATCATTATCTCTCGTCGAGACTATTGCAGTAATTCTGTAATAATTCTCCCTGTTTCCATTCTTATGGACTGTCTTCGTTTAGGTCTTAATAGCAGATCTGGAGCAAGGATTTCAGTGGACATTTTCTGGGAGGTAATTAACCCTGGGGAACATTGCAGGGCATGGCACAGAGAGAAGAGTAAGGGGAAAAGCCAATGACAGTTTTAGTGCTAATGAGTAGGTTACTATTGCTGACAACTGGGGTTCAGTCCTGCTGGGGCTGTGCTGACCAAGCGGAACCTATGTCTGAGATTTGCCTGCAAGCAGCCGGAACATGAGATCATGAACACAACTGATAGAATATCTCCCACTCCTAAGGAGGGTTAAAGCACTGGGCCTCTTAATTTGTTGAAGGAGATGACATTACTTGTCCTTCACATGAGAGGAATGTCCTGGCGCTCTGCAAAACATGGGAGCATACAAATATCACTGATGTGCCATCAGTTTTTCTAGGTTTTACCTCATTTCCAGATTCCTTACGACTTCCAGAGCACCCGGAGCATTTGCCGCAGTACATAGGAGCCGTATGAGACTGCTGCGGGCATAACATGGCATACTGCTTTACAGCAGACATCGTCGTGTGAGTTGAGAGAGGACACACTAAAATAACAATAAAAAGCCAATGCATAAACCAGTAAGTGGTCATGTATTATCATTATCAAGTATTTTGTACTGTACATAATTGCATGTGCTATACTTTTTATTTGACTGCCAGTATATTAGGTTTGTTTATACCAGCATCATCACAGCACTAATACGTTGCTTTGTGACATTATATGTGACATTATGATAGCTGTGACATCACTGGGTGATAGAAATTTTTTGGCCCCATTATGATCTGTGGTACCACTATCATCTATGTGGTCCATCACTGATGAAAATGTCATTATGTGGCAAATGAATGTACTGGGTCTATGCCAGCCCCTCCCTCAGGTTCCTTGTCTTGAGTAAAAAAAACCCAAAAACAGCTTTGGGATGATAGGTGAACCTAGTGAGCTAGAATACCTTCTTGCCTCCATTTTTGGAAGATCAGGGTAGAGTTTGCCTCACAGATGTACTCTCCTTTGAAAGGTCTATTCCTCCTATGAAAGGAAAGAAAGCTGATTGTTTCTCTCAACAGAGGGCCCAACATTCCTTTCCTCCTTGGAATAACAAGGGACTGGTGCTCCGGAGGTCACCGCTATCCTGCCGGTGAATAGGCAGCCTGCACAACTGTAAGTCAGTGAGCGAGTTCGAACCAGGGCCTGGAGCTTTTCTGGGCATCCTTCTGTGGGGTCTGGGGGTGTCCTCTCTTTGGGAATTCTTCTGTGGGCCGTTAGGCTGAAGCTGCGGAGCTGAATCATAACAAGTAGTTCTCGGTGCCCGAGTTTCAACTGGTACTTTCCTTTGCAAATCCTCTCTGTGGTTTTCTTATAACCTGAAAGCAGCAAAATTGCTCCCTTTCTTTCCTCTTCTAAATTATCTTCATCAATAGTGAAATTTGGGCAAATTTGTTTGCCACTTTTGCCCTGTCTGCTGGCTATCTGAGCTGCTTCAGAAACATCCTACTGTGAACTGCTCCCGTAACTCCCCAGAGCCACTGGGATAAACTTTGTCCCAGATCATTTTGCGTGAATCCGTCCTGGCGCAGTCTCTCCAGTCCTGGTCCATGGGCTGAGGCCTGGTCTCCCTGTAACTGTGTGGTCAGAACTGAAAGGCAAGCTCCGACAAATCCCCGTATTGCTGGATGTCTATACTCCCAGGTACCTGTTTGAAGTGTGACGTTGACATTATTTTAATCCCCTGTAGTCTCTAGTACTGGATGTCTTAAAATGCTTATATTTTCTAGTAACTTATAGCTTTTAATAGGTACCTGCTGCAGAGTGTTTTATTATTTATTTATTTATTTATTTATTTATTTTTAGAGAGAGGGTAAGGGAGAGAGAAAGAGAGGAAGAGAAACATTAACATGTGGCTGCCTCTCACATGACCCCCAAAGGGGACCTGACCCACAACCCAGGTATATGCCCTGACTGGGAATCAAACTGGTAACCCTTTGCTTTGTAGGCCAGCGCTCAAACCACTGAGCTACACCAGCCAGGGCCTGTTGCAGAGTCTAATCCATTGAAGGACAGAAAAGGCCCTGAATTTGCCTGTTTCACTTTGACTCAGACCTCTGATCTTTGTCCAGGAATTCTCACTCTTTCTAAAACAACATCCATGCAGACTGGGTTAACCATCAATTTCTAAGCTACTACTTTGCTAAAGGCTTTTTCTTGGACTTAGCCTTGACCCATTCCCTTGATGATGCATTTATCTGATTCTCAGTTGGATAGGTATGATCTTTTTTTTTTTATAATAAATTTTATTTAGTTACTTTTCAAGTACATTTTTTTTATCTATTTCTCCCATCTGGATAGGTATGATCTTGAACCTTCATTATTTCCCCAAAGACTAGATTGCCAAGCTCATTACAGTTTCCACAGTCTTTTGCAGACTCTGGAAGAATGTTCTAAGGACTGACAGCCCTCTTGAAGTCCGCATTGAAGAGCTTAGAGTTCAGCTGCTGAGTGTACACTCCTGGCTCAGCTCCATGAAAATACCAAGATTCATGGAATAATCAGAGAACTCTGTAACAGATGCAGAAACATTCAGTGCCAGCCTCAGCTCTACCACTAATTAAATGATGTAACCAGAAACAAGTCACTTCACCTCCTGATGCCTTATTTTCCTCATATATCAAAAGAGAAATAATAATAACTAGGTTTGTTGTGAGGCAAAATTTAATAATGGGAAAGTGCTTTGAAAAATAATGGAACTCTACCAGTGTACAGTAATTTTATTATTATATAGCCCAAGTTGCTTTGGCCTCCCAATTTTAGTTGAAATTAAACAACTCAAGATGAAACATACATTTTGTAAAGGGAATAGAGCACAATGAATAGTAGTAAATATATCAATTTAATCTAGACTTCATAGTTTTAATATGTAAAATCATTTGAAAAGAAATGGTATTCTTACTCAGATTTTTGGTTTAAAAAAAGAAATACATTGGAGCTATTGAAAAGAATTGGGTCACTAATTTTATTAGATTTTGACATCATTTAAAAAATGCTTCAAGTAAAGGTTGTATGTTTGTTTCATGTTACTGACATGAGGAACTCAAATGATAACAGCATAAAACCAAAATTAAAAGGGCTTTCATCTTATGTGTTAAAAAAAGGGGGGGTCATTCTTTTAGAAAATATTAGTAATGTAAATATATCTTAATTTTTGCCTGCGAACTATTACAAGTAACAAGAACAGCACATTATAACTGTTCACTTATAATTCATTACAATTAAATATTTAAAATTTAATTTTGCACGTTTAGAAATTTCCAGCGTTTTTCACTTTATGCCCCTCTGTTACTGCTGCAGGTTTGCAAGCTCACACAGTCAAGGTGACTCAGCGAATCCTCTGCTTGTTTGAAATGATTTGCATTCCACTCACAGTCAGCAGGGCGAACAATCACTGTACAAAGAAATCCCCAATCTTGTTTTCAGTCAGCCTTCCCATCTGAATGCCTTGCATTAGAGGCAGGGGACCAGAATTCTGCTTTGGAGCATCTTGTGCTATTGCTGGGTCTTTCTAGGCAGGTCTGTTTTTCCAAGTGGAATTTCAGGTTGTTTTCAAGTCTGGTGTCAAGAGCGCTGGTCTCTAGAATGAGGTGAATAAAAAAAAAATTTTTAGGATGTGTGTGTTTATTCTGCATCTTAAAAATACAGAAGAAATTTAGCTTTCCCAGTAATAAAACACCATTTGATACTGGTGCTTTTACATAATATTTACTATTAACGCTTCATATGTGTATTTATAAACTAAAACTACATACATGAAGGGCACGTGCTCATGCATTTTTACAGATAGGGCCATGGTTCCCATATATTTGGAGCTCACTTGCTTAGAACACCAGAAAACGTTTACCTGAAACTGGCAAAGGTACTGAGAGATCCGCAATTCTAACTTCTTTCCTTGTCTTCCTAGTTCTCAAAATTGTGAACAATTCAGCTCTGTGTGTAACATTCAGCACAACAAACATCCTGTAGAAAACTTACTCTCCCCTCATGGGGAAATAGCTCAGAGGTCACCTCATTCTTGCATCTTTGGAATCCTCTACTCAGCTCCATATGACTAAGCAAACTAGTCAGTTTCCTCCTAGGGGTTAGGAGGTAGGTATTTGGCATCTCCCCATAACTTACACTTAGAATTACTCTTGATTTGTAAACATGTTTTGAATGTATACTTTTTTACTGTCAGGGAGGAACACTTTTTCTCTGTATTCTAAGATTCAGTTATGAAGGCCTGCAAACTTAACTGGCACAAAAACCAGATTAACGGTGCAAGGAAGGAACAGCTGTATTAATATTTTTGTGTGCATGGGAGTTCACAGAAAAGGAGTAAAACTCAAAGAAGTTGTTAGACTCAGGAGCTTATATACTTCTTCACAAAGGAGAGAGGTTTTGGGCTCCAAGGAAAAAAAACTGGGGAAATCACTCAGAAATTTTGGGGAAATCACTAGGAAACATAGGGAAAACTAATGACAAATAAAGGTTATTTTAGTAAATTTTGTGTGTACAGTCTCATCTTGGTGCTGGGTCTTTGTCTCTGGTGATAAAGGTCATTCTCCTTGTCCTGGTATAAAGACAGGGGGGAAATCTGTCACTTTGATGGGGGAACTTTATGTCTCACTTTTAGTCAGAAAGGGCAGAGATCTCTTCCTACTTGTGTTCTTTCTTCATTCTTTTCAGCTCAAAATAATCCTTGTGCCAAAATGGCATATTTTGGGGTGGCATTTCCAGATCCCATTTACTACCAACATCTACAGTGAACCAGTGTCATTAGCCTCTGTAACAGGCATTCTGTTTGGATGGGATGATCCACCGTCCTTCACAAACCCCTTCTCCCTTGCCTTCTTTCACGAAGGAGTGGTAAAAGCTAAATTACTCTTTTTTGGGATTTCTTTCTAGCCAGGATTATCAAATGCTATGAATCATGGCCAATAAGACATACTAGAAATGTTCTCTGGCTTTCTTCATCGGAGAGATGAAAATCACTTGCCATCATTTGTCTGTTACTGTTGACGTGGCGGTACCATCAGAAGCTGCAGCAGGCATCCTTGTAACCATGAGATGCTATGCCTAAGAAAGGTGCCGAGAGAATTGTACAGGCAACTTGTCATCGAGCTTCTGGACCGACATCAAGCAGCTTCTTTTATCCAGAGTTGTTATGAGAAAGAGATACCCCTCTGTGAGCTGGATTTCTCAATTACTTGAAGCCGAATGCATTTCTTAACCACCAGGCCTCCTGCTGAACAAGACAACAATAGCTTGCTTCAATTCCACCCTACATTTCCGCCTCATCATTTCCCATGGTCAGATTAGCTTGTGTGACAGAGTGTATGTCAGTCACTCAGATGTCTTTGCTTACTTCTGTTAATTAGATTTTTTTTCTTCTGCGGGAGTTTAGGAATTCTTCCAGAAAGGAGTTACACATGGACACCTTCTGAGCTTTGTATGTCTGAAACTGCCTTTATTTTGCTCTCACATTAAATTGACGGGACATAGAATTCCGGATTTGAGCTAACTTCCTCTCAGAGCTTTAAAGTGATCACCCACCATTTTCTAGCTTTTATCATTAGCAATGACAAGTTTGACTGGGGCGCCGTGTTGAACACCTGTGGGAAGTACCATCTATGTTTCAGTTTAGAAGATTAGCTCCTCAAGAGCACAGTGTGAACTGTTCTCCCTGGGGATGGAAAACGACAGGGGTTCTGAGTTGGACACCAGTTTGATTTTTAATGCTTTCTAGGTACATGCTTGTTCGTTTTCTTTCTGAAAGTCTTTACACATTTTCTCCGTATTCTTAGGCCCTGAGCTGTCTGTAGGATACGTCTATATGTTGGTCCTTCTACCTCAGACGTCATTCGTGTGGTGGGCCTTCTCCTTCCTTCTCCCTCTTTCCTCTCGCTCCTCCTCCCCTCCTCTTCTTTTCAAATGCAATTTCCTTCCTCTCATTTCCCCTGCTCTCTCTGGAATGCCTGTGGGACCATCTGAATGTATTCTCCACTCCTAATCTTCTGGATACTGTTTGCCTCTCTTTCTTGAACTAAGTTCTCAGAGATCAGTTCAGCTCTGTTGGTCCTGTCACTAAGTCAGCCTGTCCACCTAGTGAATGTTTTGTTTTAAGGATCATAGTTTTGATTTCTGCGATCTCTATTTGTTCTTTGAATAGTCATTTAGTCTTCTTTTCTCTGTTAACTGTTCCTTTTCATCAGTTTTCTCTTGAGTTGGGTGCCTCTATTTCATAGTTTTTCTTAAGTGTTTTAAATTTTTTCCTGTATGTGATATTTGAAAACTCTTATTTCTCTAGACCCATGTATCACCCACCACAGTGTCATCAGCACCTTTTCTTCAGTTCACATCATATTGGTTCCTTTATGTTCTGCTGATGGAGGAAAAATAGTCAATTGTGATTCTTTGGTGGGGTGAGTTGGTATGTAGGTTCCAGCTGGTATGGATAGCAGCTATACCAGGGTCCTGGTCAGGGGATGCTTTGAAAGATAATAGTGAGGACAAATGTTCCTAATGTGTAGAACTTTGGATGATGCTCTTAGGCCTTATTTTGTGTGAAAAGAGATATACCTGTAAGTTAGAACATGTACAAGTGCATGGATGATAGCAAATAACTTGGCTAAGTGGACAAGGACCTGGAAGATTTGGGATAGAGGCATATGGGTGAGTATATGCATGTGGGTACCAAGTGTGGAAATATCTGTATCACATGTAATGCACTCGAAAAGCATTCACCATGGAAAAGACATTAAACATTCAGATATATCAAAAACTCATTCAGTTGATATCAGCCAGTCTCTTCCTTGTCCAGATTAATGCTACCACAATGGACAAATGAATGAGCAGCCACAATGACAAGGTTAGAGGTTATGCATGAACCCAACTGCACAGATCTCACTTACCAAGGCTGATGCAGCCACTGTTGCTACCAAATGTTCAATCATTGAGCAAAAGAAACTAATACCGAGCTCCTCCATAGGACATCATCCTTCAAAGAGAACAATCAGCGATTTGGTAGCTGGTTAATTACATTAAACCCTCTTTACTATGCAAGAAACAGTTATTTTTTGTTTCTTTGACAGGAAAAGATAGATAGTTCAAGTGTTGATTTTCTTTTTTGTCTGTAGGGCTTCAGGCAGCCCCATTATCTGAGGGCTTATGAAATTGTTTGCTCTACTCATGTGGCATCCTACATACATTGTGTTAGACCAAGGGACCATTTAACAGCAAAGAAAATGTGACAGTAAGTGCATGGCCAATGGGTCTATGCACTGGGCATGTCACATTCTGTGCCACTGAGAAAGCTGGTGACACAGGTGAAATACCAGCCCAAAGTCCACACCTCGCAATGATGGAATGACATTCTTCCAAAGCTGTATTTTAACCAATGCTTCTCAGTCAGGGGCAGTTCTGGAGGACATTTGGCAAAGTCTGTATGTTTTTGGTTGTCACCACTTGGGGGTCTGGTTCTGGCCTCTAGTGGGTAGAAACTAGGAATACTGCTAACCATTTTGCATTACTCAGGATATCCTCTACAACAAAGATTTATTCAGTGCAAAATGTCAATAGTACCACTATTGAGAAATCTTGCTTTAAACCGATGAACTTTGGAGGGTACCACTGCCCTGTAGCTAAAATACATTGGCCTGGGAGTTAGAAGCAGAGTAGCCCACTTAACCATCACCACCATCTCTTTTCTCCAACACATTGAAATCCCAAGAACACTCCCTAATAAATCTCTTGCATATAATCTCTACCTCGGTCTGTTTCCTGGGGAACACCATCTGTGACAGATTATAAATTGAGCCAAGGCAGTAACAGTAGCAATGGAGCCTGCATTGAAATTTTAGAATATTTTAAGAAAAAAAGAGTTCATTATCAACTAGATATAAAAAGAAGAGAAGATGGAAGACTTAATTATAACTTCCAGGTTTACTTGGGCAACTGAGTAGTCAATGGTGCATTCATCAAGATAAGGAATAGAAATAGAAGTTTGAGAGAGAAAATGAACAATTTTTTTCTTGTACATTTTTATCACATGTATAAAGAAAAATGTAACAACTTAGTATGTATAAAGTTGTTTGCTTGAATGATATGGAATTGCCATTTTTATAGGTCAAAAACTGTCAACTGCTGGCAATTTCAAATGGATCAAACTAATAACTATGAGTTACCTTCTACATGGGAAAATTTAGTATTTTTATTAAAACTTAAATAAGCCATATAAGATTTTAGAAAGGTAATATCTGTCAGATGCAAAATATAATCCTTGGGGTAATGATATGTCATTTACATTTAAGTTCCTGAAGTAAAAATATAAGTCACATATTATTGCTTTAGGGCACATTAAGGGATCTTGACGAGATTGGGAACTCTTTTATATCAATTTTCTTGTGAAAGTTGAGACATAATTGCCATAAGCAGAGCCAGGAAAGGTCACAGATAATGTACCTTTTATGCCAAAGCTTTCAAAAACATGCTATCATCTGTCATAAAAAAAAAAGAATCCAAGACAAATATAGTATGCTATGGCATTTGTTGCCTACCGACAGGCTCATTTGTGGAATCCAAAATGACTGCATGTCATTTTAGGTGAGATCAAAGCTGTGAACTCACAGTCGATCTCACATCATCTTTAGGGACTGAAAAATACACTCTTAAAATACTATTTTCCACCGGCGTTGTAGCATGTAACTCTGATTGAATGTGTGTATCCAAATATTACTGATATAACAGATTCAATCTGGTGATTGAGAGAATAGAGTTAGAGAAAAGTCTGTGCTTTTTGCTGTCCTGCGCCCCAGAATGTGGAGGATTATACCTTAAGTAGAAAGTAAGCCACTGGATCTATATTAATCTGGTCAGAGAATGACAAGTAACATCACTAATATCATGTTCAACCACCGATCTGGAGAGATATCAAATTAAAATGTGTACATGCAGAAAGAAAAACAACACCCTCCTTTTAAAGTATAAGGCATGGGTTCCAGGACAGAGGCAATAGCATCACTCCTTGGTGTATAGATCAAAGATATGATTAAAAAGCTGAAGACAGTCAAGTAAGTAAAAAGTTACAAACTCCCATTTACTTTCTGTACCTACATCACTTTCTGACCTTACCCTTATCACCTGAAGAAGGGACCCTGTAACACAATGGCGAGTCATTCCCCAACAGGAATGATAGCCATTTACTTGTATAAGCAAATCCTGTGGAAAGAGTAATACACAAACTTGAGAAATGTGAAATGTGTCAGATATGAGTGGACATTGATAACCAAACATAAAGCAGCATCATTGTCCTTATGTTAAAGTGAAGGCATACAAAGGCCAGAGACTTAATGGAATGCTGGCATAGGTCCAGCTCACACTAGTGGGTTCACTGGGTTCACTGATGCACAAAGCTATTATTCTTTGTCCCAGGATATAATTGAAATGGAGATACTTGATAGTTAATAGTTCATTAGACTACAGAATAAGAGTCAATCCAGTGGGGAGGTCAAGTGGAAATTTCTAAAACTTCTTTCTAACCCTCCTCCCTCCTCCCAAACCTATACAACACAGTAAGTAAAATATATAATACAAGGTGGGGCAAAAGTAGATTTGCAGTTGTGAGTATGTGAAACACAGGTTATTCTTGTATTATTATTTATTAATTATTGTATTACTTTCTGTATAAACAACTGTAAACCTACTTTTGCCCCACCCTGTATATATTATATACACATCATCCTAAGGGGAAATCAAAGATTCACAGGTCATGGACCCATTGTATATCCATTTAATTCATTATTTTGCTCCCTGAACAACGAAGATAGATCCTGGGAGATGAAAATGGATTACTGTGAATTAAACCTAGTAGTAGCACTAATTGCAGTTGCTATTCTAGAGGAAGTATCTTTGTTACAGAAGATTAATATAGCTTCAGGTGCATGGCATGCAGTCATTAATTTGGCAAATATATATAAGGAATGTGTATATATAAGTATACACACACACACACACACACACACACACATTCCTTACCTTTATCACAAAAAAAGAGTCAGAAAAAATTTGTATTCAAGATCATGGTTTTGCCTCATTAGAAGGCTAGTTCTGGAACCTGTTGTCATGATATTGTCTGGAGGGTCCTAGACAATTTAAACATCTGCATAGGATCACATTGGTCCATTGTATTGGTGACATCATATTAATGTGTCTTCACATTTTCCATCCACAATGCCTGGCAGATTTGGGGGGTTATCAAGGTACTATCGCACACTTGGAACAGTGTTGTGACAGCTTTCAGTGGAACACACCGTAAGTCATGTCAGCACCATAAATCCAGATGCAGCAGAGCCTGTGGTGCAGGGGATCCATGAGGCAGGGTAGCTGTAAAATTAATGATCCTAGAAGAGTGACAATTCCAGAGCTCAGGGTTCCAGAGCATGGGCAGGCCAAATATAGTGGAGAATTATAGATGTTTTTTAAATGTCTTTTTGTGGGCTACTAGCACTGATAGATATGCAATGCCTGCTTTGGGACACTTAAGTGGATGTATTAGTGATACGACTGTGCAACATTTTTTAAAGACTTAAAAAGACCAAAGGGTCAGAATTTTATTCAGTTGCACAATGTACTCTGTGAAGTGATTGAATGTACCCCAAAGGTCTTTTTAATTACACAATAGTTTCTGCAGCAAGCTCAAGGGCTTTGCTTTTCAGCCACCTCAAGAGAAGTCCAAGAAAAGAGCTTTTCTCAAAAGGATTTATGGGTGTGCCTTTTGTTTCATAAGGAAAATGTCAGTAAAATACACTAAAAACCCAAACAAGTTTTTGAGAAAACTATTAGTGAAAATATTGCAGGCATGGCCTGAAATGGACAGAGCAGTACACAATGTATGTGTTCCTCATTTTTTCCCTTTCTGAGCAGGAATGGTCTTGATCTGTTATCCCATGTCTCTCTCACCATTGTGTATTGGGCGAGTGGAGGGCAGATAATTCATCTTTCTGGTTTCACAAGTCCATGGCAATAAAAGAACTGGAGCTGTATACTTAAGGAGTTACACTCAAGGAGACTCAGCCTCATTCGAACATGATTTAGATGAGGTGATATTAGACTTTAATGTGATGGGTTGAGTTTTATAGGGATCTGAGAGATGCTAATCTATTTTTCACGTGGAATAGATAGAATAATTGGGGTCCAGAGGAAATACAGTGAAAGGTTGCTTAATAAGATTGCCTGTCATCCCCACCTTCTGGTATTCTCTCCCTTGTGTAATCCCTACCTCTTAATTAATTAATCACTGGATTGGACATAATTAATCACTTCTAGAGAATATAGCAAAAGTTCTGGGATATCACTTTCACAATTAGGTTACAAAGACCATGACATCTCTCTTGCTCATACACTCTCTTTCTTTGACTTATTGCTTGCTTATTTTGATAAAGCAAGTTGCCATATTATGGGATACCTTACACAGAAACTCATGTGGAAAGAAACCAAGGACAGCCTTCAACCAATGGCCAATAAGGACCAAGACACAGGAGGAGCTGAATAGTGCCAGTAATCATGTGAGTGAGCCTGAAAGCAAATCTTTCCCAAGTAGGTCCTTTGGGTGGCTGCAATCCAGTTGACACCTTGATTGTAGCCTGTCAGAAATCCTGAAGCAAAGGACACAGAGGAACCATGCCTATATTCCTGGCTCATAGGAAATGCGAGATAATATGTTGTTTTAAACCGCTACATTTTGGAATAGCTTGGTCTAAAATGATAGATAACTAATACAACTGCATGTCATTGTAGAGCTGGAGGGCCATCTATCCAAGACTCTCCTTCACTTTACAGCAAACAAAAATGAGTCCCAGTGTAATTAAGAGCATAATGTATGTTTTTTTAATATTGTTTTTAAAATTAAATATTTAATCATGTTCAGACTTGTGTTATTTGTCTTAAAAACAGCACCAAATCTTTCAAGATGTTTAAATAAATGAATAATTAAATCACAGAATGATAAAGCTGGAAGGAAGTTCAGAGATCATCTAGTGGTATCCACTCATTTTATGAAAAAGAGAACTAAAAATCTTTCTTGAAAAGTTCCCTCTTTAAATTGCCCCTAAGTGTTTTATGAGCTACCTGAGAATATTAGGCTCATAACTTTAGCTCACCTTATTTTTGAAATCCCAAACAGTCTAATCCAATTTAACCAACTACCTTATTCACTGGTCTTGACTTCTGGCAATCTCTAAAAAATCAAATCCCCTGTCAAACAGTGAAGATTTGCCACTACTGAGGACTGTAAAAAAATAGCTTCAGGCTCTGAAAGCAATTTCTAAAGGAGCTCTAAAACTGTCTTAAGCAATGGTAGGATGGCTGGGGTAAATGTATGTTCTGTCAGGGCAGCTGCTTTGAATGGGACATAGTAATTTAGATCTGCAATTTTGGCTTTGATTTTTGAAGAGTAGGAGCATTGCATATCAGTGTGCTGAGAATATTAGCCATTCATTCTATGACAACTACAACAAATAATCAAATAAAAGGTTTCAAACAGTGTTTCAATCTTTGCTCAACAATCTACATCTATAGTTCTGCATATAACCACTTTGCATTTTGTTGTTTTCAGATATTTGGGTTTATGATACCCTTACCAGGAGTTCTGTGATTAATTATTGGTTTTTCTAACACTTTTCTTCAATATCATACTTAACAGCAGGATTTTTCCTTCCATATAGTTCATAAGTTGTCCACATTCATAGATCTTGACTAATATTTAAAATGTAACCATTTGAGTTGTATGACATAGATCCTGAATTACAAATAAGTGTTATGTGCTTGTTCACTTTTTGAGCTGTTTGTAGCTACCTTGAACACCAATGTTGAGAATGATTCTGTGGTCTTCTGTGGCCTTCTCTGGTCTCAGAGGGAAAGAATGTCATGTGTTAGACATGCCACGATCAAAGAGAAAACACAGCTGCCTACGTGTTGATGACCCTTCTTTGGATTACTGCTTTGGTACCTATTGCAATGAAAATATCCATAGGGTGAATAATGCTTTAGTAGATTTTCAGCCAATCACCCTTTAGAAGAAAGAAAAGGTGTCCCATGTGTGGCAGTAGGGAGCATGTACAGCTATGGTGCAGTAGGAAAATGAGGTGTTACCTTGAGAGAAAATGGAACAGCTGTTTCCAAGGTGGCCTAGACTTCCATAGCTCACAGTGTTATCCCAATTCTGTCCTAATTTCTTTTCATTACTTCTTCAGTGTGTTATAATTCCCTCTTTCATCATTCAGAAATATTATGGAAACCTGTAATATTATACTGTCACTTCTGTTTTTAGGAAATTGATTTAATTTCAGCTTTATTGTGCTGAGGTAGTTGATTTCCCACGCTATACCTTGCCTAGAGGTTTGGTACAACTTGCCATGATCAAACACATGCTAGAAAAACCCTTGGTTTAAGTGCTTTGAACTATTCCTGGATATTAAGTCAGGACACAATCTTCTATGTAGTCTTTTATCTCACCCACATCACCTCTAGTGAAGGCTCAGGGTTGGACACCTAATTGATGCCCCGTGTTTGAACGCCACATCCTTTCATCTGTACCTAGAGTTCAGAGCCTGTGAATTGGACAATCTAAAATTTCTTTTTTTTTGCCTGTAGTAAAAAGTAAGTATAAGGTAAGCAATCAGAGAAGTTTCAGAACAACTTACACAGGTAATGGTGGGGAGGAAAAATAATTTTCCCTCTACCCCACTAAGCTCTTCTGGCTAGACTAATAATTTAATTGACATGAGACAGATTAACAGGGGGAAATGACCACATTTATTATGTCTCTAAATATGGGGGTCGCATAAGAATATGAGACAAACTGGGTAGTTAAAGCTTATATGCAATCTTGAGCTAAATGGAAAGGGAGGTTGTAGTTTGGGACTTCAAATGCCAGGAAGGCAATGTACATGAAAATAGAAAAGCAAATGTTTGGTAAATAAATGTTTGCTGGGCCATCTTTAATAATGGGACCAAGGGAGGACCTTGATCAAAGGGGTCTTGGTAGCTTCCTGTCTGTTTATCGCACCAAGTTCATAAAATTGTCTATGATGCTATCTCCCTTCATGGAGCAGGTTCTCTAGCTTTAAATAATCAGCATCCCCAAAGGCACATTTCTGTGTGGCAAATTGTGCTTTCCTTCAAACTTCGACCCTAATGATTTGAATCAGTTCATAATACTTCAGTTTTCCCTGGTATCACCCCTCTAGCTTCCCCTTAGCCAGGATCTCCTTTCCTCCATCTTTCACTGGTGTGTCTCTGTGCCTCTGTGTCTCTGTGTCTCTTCAGATCTCCTATTGATGCTTTTTTTCCTTTTCCTTATTTTTCTACCACGCTTTGCTATAGTGATTCAGATCTAAATAGAGTGCCAACCTCTGAACCAATCCATACTGTATTGCTGTGACCTTAATCTCATTTTCTCAGTTACCAATAGATTGCAATTCATTTCTCATAGCTTCCTGACATAACCTCTGACTGGTTCACACTAATTTTTTTTTATTTATCCCAGAAATCTAACCTGGTCTAGACTCTGGTTCACTTTTATGGTAACTCAACATGTTTTTCTGGGAGGACTTAGTCTAGTTATCTAATTTTTTCTTAAAATGTGAGACAATATTACTAATTACAGATAAATTTTAAAAAAGTCTTTTATTCTAATGTTATTCTAGTTTAAAGTAACGAAATACTTCATTACAGAATGGCTGAGCTTCACTTTATTTATTCCATTAGGAAAAAACTTGAATAACACCAAAGTATGCATATTTTTTTAAGTTAAGCCTGCCTTTTGGTGGGTTGGAAACTTTTCTGAATCCTTTCTATGAGAAGTAATTGAATGTGTGCATTAGATGAATTACAATTCAAGCCAGTCACCACAGGAATACCAATTGCCTTCCCTGAAAATATTGCAAAATTCCTACTGGTAAGTTCTTGGTTTGGCAAGCGATGTGGAAAAAAATAATTACAACTTCTCATACCACTGATAATTTAATTTATAGTTTATATAATTGAGTATTTATCAGTGATTCAACTCAATTATGCTTTATTTAATAGATTGGAGATTTTACGCCACTAACCACTACTTCACACTGTGGCTGCCGCTCTGCTCCTGCCAATGAGAAACACAGTCACCACCATCCTTCTCAAAAACCCTTTCCAAATGGACATCTTACTGTTCGTGTTTTATAATAATTTTGTCTCTAGAGTTCACTATGGGTCCCAGATATACTATGAATTTTTTAGATGGAGAATAAAAAAGAAAAACATATTATAAATAGTTTATTTATATAATAGTGAAGGGGAAACTTTAGCCTCCTATTAAAATGAATGTTGCTGGGTGTAGAAAAGCAAGTTGGTAGCCCCGCATGTCTGCACTTCCATCAGTGGAGTCTTAATGAGTTTACCTGGGGGCTGCATAGCTGCACTGGAAACCCTTCTTAGCCAGCTATTTGTTTCTGGCTAGTTGCAATGAATGTGCATTTGAAAATCATTGCATGGTCAGCAAAAGATTTTAAAAACCTGGCACTGGTAGTTTGGAGGGTTTTGAGAACTCCTCCAAGTTTTCAAAATAGAATAAACTATTGTTCTATTGTCTATCTCAAGATAGAACATCATTGATCAGGAGGATCCTGAAAAAGCAGGGTCTGGAAGCTAGAAAGTGGGGTCTCTTTGATCAGGTTGGTCTATTACTGCCAAAGTGATCGCATTTCCCGTTGGACTGATACATAACTCTTCCCATTATATCAAGTATTACAAGTATCTGAAGAAAGAAACAAAGAAGAAAATGGAAAAGGTATAGCCTGAGGGCAAATATCAGTGAGATGTGTGCAGGGAGCACCAGAAACAACACAGAGTACAGACTACAGCAGTTAAAATGAAAACAACCTTGAACCAGAGAACTGATAGCATTAAGCAAATAAGTGGCATCAATTTTTTAAAAGGAAGAGAAACTGAAAAATAAGGCAAAGTTGTATGGATTCGCACTACAGAGAGCAAAGATCTAGTAAAAGTGGTTATATCTAGACTTTGAGATAGTTGCAGAAGGCGTGTATGTATATATATAGAAGGAAACTGTCCTTGAGAGGATGGACAGACAGCTCAAGTGGTAGAATTGCTTTCACTGGCAATTGTGCCAGGTAAGGAGAAAGTCAATCTATTGGACAGAAGAAAAAGACTTAACTGAGATCCTAGTGAAAATTTCCAACTGAAGTCTGAGAACCTTGACACTGGTGTGTAACATGATTTTTCTTCTTAAGATAATAGATAAAACTAACAGATTCTCACCTATTCTCATAAAAAAATCTCCTTTCTGAAATATGTGCTGAATATTTGACCCAAGGGAGCATGAGTACGAGTTACATCTCTTATTCTCAAGTGACTTTAGTCAGGGATTCTCTTTTTTTTACTCTTATATGCATGTGTCATGGATGAGTTAGACATGTATACCTTTTTTTATGTCCAAGTATGACAAATGGAAGTTGTAATCAGATTTTACCGGAGCCACATTGCCTTCTGTGCTGGAATATCTCAGGGGACCTTGTGTAGGGACTTGGATGAAACTTTGAAATAGAAGCAGTTTCATTGTGAGGTGAATGATGATCAAGCTTTAGGGCCACCTCATTTTATGGTCCTTAAATAGAAGTTAATGCTTTTGTTGTCATTTTCTTTCTGATGTTAGGATAATTTACATTAATTTTATCATTCTTCAGTCATATTTTTCTTTTTTTCATATTCCATTATTTTTATCCTGCTTTTTTTCTGTTCTTTAATATATAACCTTACATATGACAAGGGTGGTACCATTTACACGTCTAAGTCAGTATATCTCATTTGTTTAATGAAAACATCTTTAAAATGATTCTAGAGTGGGCTTATATACAACAGCAATTAGGTCATTTCTTTCTGTCTCATCACTGATTCTATGTGTGGATTTAATTATGTTCTAATGCAACCAGCCAACATCTCCAGAGGCAAAGCCACCAACAATCTCTGACTCACATTTCCTGAGACTGCCCCTTTTATCAGAGTTCTGGTTTTTAAAAACGTTTCAGGTAAGTCTACTGTAATGTCTACTTTTTAAGACATTTTGGGTATAAGTTTATTCTGGTAATTTTATGTTTTCTTTTTCTTAGGGGCGCCCTCAAATTGTAAAAGCTTCACGACCACAAAGCCTACATTGGCTTCTGACTGGGTAAAACCTCTCATTGTCCATTCTTGAAGGTTGGCAGTGCCAGACTGGGGAACCACAGCAGTTGAAATGATTCAAGACCCTGGTGACTGAAAGCACCGTTGCATCACCTGGACATAAACTGATGTTGCACTTGATAGAGAATATAGTTATGCGTTCTCATTGACCCACACTTTTCATATCATTAAGATCCAAAGACTCCAGGTACTGGAGAAAACACAAAACTCCCAGAAGGAAACACAGGCAGTAAACTCTTTGACATCAGTCTTAGTATTATCTTTTCTAATATGTCTCCTCCAGAAGAAAAGAGAAGCAAACACAAACAAATGGAATTACATCAAATTAAAAACTTCCACACAGCAAAGGAAACCATCAACAAACTAAAAAGGCAAACTATGGCATCTGAGAAGATATTCTCAAATAGTATATCTGATAAGGGATTAATATCTAAAATACATAAGGTACTCATATAACTCAATAAAAATGGGCAGAGGACACACAGATACATTTCTCCAGAGAAGACATACAGATGGCCAATAGGTGTTTGAAAAGTTACTCAGCACCACTAATCATAAGGAAATGCAAGTCAAAATCACGATATATCACTTTGCAGCTGTCAGAATGGCTATTATCAAATAGTCAAGTGTTGCTGAGTATGCAGAGAAAAGGGAATCCTCATGCACTGTTGGTGGGATTATAAATTAGCACAGACACTATGGAAAACAATACAGAGATTCCTCAGAAAACAAAAAATAGGGCTACCATATGATCCAACAATTCTATTTCTGGGTATTTATCCAAAGAAAATGATGACAACACTAATTCAAAAAGATATATGCATCTTTATGTTCGTTACAACAATGTTTATAACAGCCACCATATGGAAGCAGCTGGAGCCCCTTGATAGATGAATGGATAAAGAAGATGTGGTGTACATGTACAATGTAATGTTACTCAGCAATAAAAAGAAAGAAATCTTGTCATTTGCAATAACATGAATGGACCCAGAGGTTATTATGCTAAGCGAAATAAATCAGACAGAGCAAGACAAATACCATATGATTTTACTTACATGTAGAATTGAAAACAAATGAACAAACAAAATATAACAACAAAAGAATTAGAGAAATACAGAACAAACTGATGGTTGCCAGAGGGGAGGAGTTTGGAAAAATAAGTGAAAAAGGTGAATGACAAAATAGTCAATAATATTGTGATAGTTTTGCCTGGTAACAGATGGTTACGAGAACTTGATCATACTATAAGGTATGTATCTGTGTATTGGTTGGCCAAAAAGTCCATTTAGTTTTTTCCAAAAAATAAAAGGCACATTTTCATTTTCACCAATAACTTTATTGATTTGGATATTTTGAGTATGTTGGCTATCTCCCACATGGTAGAACATGGATTGTTCTTAATTAATGGTCCAGTATGATTGCTATCAGTTTCAACTGGTTACCTGACTGTGGAGCATCAGCCAGGAGAAATCTCCAGACCAAACTTTGCAAACTACTGTCGACATGTTCCGTCAGTCACAGCATCTAATCCATAATCTGCAAAGATCTTTTTTGTGTGCGTTTCAGTTGCATTTTTACCTTTCTTGAAATGATAAAGCATAATATGTAAAAAAAGGCCTATTTTCTTCCATCTTCAATAGTAAAATGGCTACATAAAATTAATCAATTTTGATAAATTCTTTTTAAATGCACCCTGATATGACAGCTATCACAATTAATGTAACAAAACTGTTTCAAACTAAGTTAAAGACAACTAAGCACTATTAGAGCCATTTACAGGAAAAATGAAGTGAACTTTTTAGCCAACCCAATAAATGTCAAATCACAAATGTTGTATACCTAAAACTGATCTAACAGTGTATGCCAACTATACTTTAATATGAAATTTTTAAAAATGAATCCGAATTACTTCAAAGTTAAGGCACTATTTGTTATAGGTCATGGGGTAACTGCATCAATGTACGCTTGATTCCTCTATTATCTTGTTAGCACCCAGGGCCTTCAGGCCACTGAGAATCTAACTTAAAAGAAAAGTGCTGTCACAAATTTTTTTCTAAGAAAGGGCAGATAGAGGCACAACAACACGTAGAGATAAAAACATCCATTACATTTAACTGTTTCTTCTTTAGAATATCTCGACATCAGTAATGGTTGCAGTGAAAAGCAGCTTATGGTGGGTATTTCTCTACCCTGGAATAATGTGCTGGTTATAGCAAGACCTGTGAACAAAAACTTGTGCTTCACTCCAGAATGATTAAATCAGGAGTTGAGGGAGTAGGCCCTGGATATTGGTGCTATATTTAAAATTTCCCCAGCTGAGAGACTTCTGGTGAAGATGGTGATGTATGGAGACAGGACTCACCTCTTTGCACAACCACATCAAAATTATAACTAAAATATAGAACAACCATTACTCAGGATCATCAGAAATCAAGTTGAGCAGAAGTCTGACAATTATGGAATTGAAGAAACCACATCTATTCAGACTGGAAGAAGGGGCGCAGATGTGGAATGGGCTGGCCCCAAACACGTGTGGATAAAATCAGGAGGGATATTTTGAGAGCAGAGTCCTGGACCCACACAAGGTCACCCACACCAGGATTCCAGGGCTCGGAGGATAAGTCCCCACAACTTCTGGTTGTGAAAACGAGCAGGGATTGAGTCGGTGGAAGAGACTGCTGGAGCTCTAAGCATTTCCTCTTGAGAAACACGCACATGGACTCACCAAGTCAGACTCACCCCCTCTGAAGTCCAGCATCGGGATAGCAGCTTGAAGGGCACCAGTGTTATACAGGGAGAGACTGAAGTGTCTGGCATTGGGGAGAGCAGAGACCATTGTCCCTCTGCTGAGCCCTCTAACCACAGAGCCAGTAGTCTGGTGCCATATCTGAGTCTCCATCAACCTGGCTAATACTGTGTGTCCCACCTTGAAGATCCACAGAGGCTCTACCCCATCCAACTCTTAGGCCTACTCAAGCTGCTTTTCCATAAGACTGGCTGGTCTTGGCTCCTAAAGCCTATCAAACACGCAACACCTGTCTTTAATGAGCCCTAGCAGTAGCCAGATTAGAGTCACAGCTTGGCTTCACCTGGGAATTTCCAAGCCCAGCACAAGTAGCAACCATCTCAGATTGCTTTACAGCTCAGGCAGGGTGCCCCAGGCAAAACAGAGGTGGGGGCTGACCTTGGCCTGCACCACCTGAGAAACCCCAGGGCCAAAACACCTAGTGGACAGCTACAAACCACATTGGAGGAACACCACCTTGCCCCTGCACAGCTATTTCTCCACAGAGGTTAGAGGTTGGCGACCAGTGATCACAGTCAGTCCTTGCAGCTGACTGGCCTGGGTAGATTCCCTCCCTTTGACCTGCCAACAGCAACCAAAGCTCATCTACAAAAGGAGAGTGTACTCAGCCCACATGAAGGGTGCACCTTGAGTATCCAGCTTGGATGATAGAGAAGGCTGCTCCACTGACCCTACAGGGCACCTACTATATTTGGCCACACTGCCAAGACATGGAGTCAAAGCAGCTCTACCTAATACATAGAAACAAACACAGGGAGGCTGCCAAAACAAGGAGACAGAGAAACATGCCCCAAATGAAAGAACAGATCAAAACTCCAGAAAAGAATGAAAGAAAATGGAGATAAGCAATCTATCAGATACATAGCTCAAAACACTGTTTATAAGGATGCTGAAGGAAATTAGTGAGGACCTCAGCAGCATAAAAAAGACCCAGTCATACATGAAGGATACACTGATTGAAATAAAGAACAATTGACCGGGAAACAACAATAGAATGGATGAAGTCGAGAATGAAATCAATGATTTGGAACATAAGGAAGAAAAAAGAACCACACAGAACAAAAAGAAGAAAAAAGGTTCAAAAAAAATGAGGATAGTATAAACAGCCTCTGAGACAACTTTAAGATGTCCAACATTTGCCTCATAGGGGTGCCAGAAGAAGAGGAAGAACAAGAAATTGGAAATGTATCTGAAAAAATAATGAAAGAAAACTTCCCTAATTTGGTGAAGGAAATAGGCATGCCAGTCCAGGAAACAGAGAGTCCCAGTTATGGTGGATGGGAAGAGGCCCACTCCAAGACACATCATTATTAAAAGGTCAAAGATTAAAGATAAACAGAGACTCTTAGAAGCAAGAGAAAAGTAGCTACTGGAAGGCTGCCAGATAGGATGAGGAAAGGATAGAATGGGTGACCAGATGAGGGGATTAAGAAGTACAAATACGTAGTTACAGAATAGGTATGGGGTTATAGAGTGCCCTATAGGAAATGGAGTAGCCAAAGAACTTATATACATGACCCATGGACATAAGTAATGGCGGGGGCATTGCCTGAGGGAGCAGGGGCACTTGGTGGAGGGGGGCAAAAGGGAAAAAATAAAGACTATTGTAATAGCATAATCAATAAAATATAATTTTTTAAAAATCAGAGGAAAAAATAAGTTTTATTATGAAAAAAAGATTAAATTTCCCAGTTGATTCTATAGTGAATCATGCTTGAGAACACTGGTCAAAGTCAGGGCCCAGCAGCATACTTTGGCTGCTCGCCTGGACAATTTGTACAAAAAAAAAAGGTTTTTTTGGAACACAGCCATACTTACTACTATTGTATTGTCTATGGCTGCTTTGGGTTATAAAGGCAGAGTTGAGTAGCTGAGATAGAGGCCATATGACCCTGAACGCCTAAAATATTTACTATCTGGCTCTTTCAGAAAACATTTGCTTCCCTACCCTAGGCTAATATAATATCACGGTATTTGAGTGGTGGTATTTGAATGGTGGTATTTACATGTGTGAAACTTGCTCAAAAGAAGGATGAAAAGCAAATTTCTTCCTTTTTAAACACTTTTGTTGTTGACCTTGTTATAGATGTCCTCATTCCCCCACCCTGTCCACCCCCACCCAGCCCCTGTATCCCATTTCCTCTGGTCATCACCACACTGTCCTCTGTATCTGTGGGTTGTGTGTGTCTTTTTCTCTTAATTATCCTTCCAGGAAGTTGCACAAACCACTTTTTTTTGTTTCTCATTGGCTACCACTTAGTCACACGACCTTACCTAACAGCAAAAAAGCTGGGAAATGTAGTCTTTATTCTAATGGTCATTTGTCCAACTAAAATTCTATTAGTGAGGGAAAAGGGAACACAGATATCAGGTGACTACAAGAAACTTTTTCACATTAAACTGTTTTTATATTTAAATATTGCATCCTTTTGCTGCAACAGAACAGGAAGAAAACTTTTAGATCAGAAAACAACCAAAGACAGAGTAAGAATCCATTTGCTATCATCTGTTATGTTAAAACAGTTATATGTTTTTGCTTTTGCATATGCTCATCGACTTAGTCTCTAATAGAGCTCCAAAAATGTTTTGGAAAAAATCTCTCCTTATTGATAATGCTTATGTTGAATGCAGATATCCAAACTAATGCACAGAGCCACCTAATAATTGTTGTCATATCTGACTGCTGGGCTGAACATGTATTTATGGTCAGGCTACACAGTGAGAATGCAAAGGGTGCTATTAATCATTACACTTGAACAGCAGGTATAACCAGGGAAAATGAGGCAATAGTTACCCTAATTCGATCTATAATTTGGAAAAGCATTTCTTACTGGTTAAGGGATAAGGGAAGTAAGACATTGCCCACATTTCTCTACTTCGGTCCTACAATTCATTAATTCTGAACCAAAATATTCCTGAATCTAGTGAGTTTGGAAAAAAACAAATGCCTAATAAGATGGATATGCTTTCAAAAACATAGGTTAGTGTATCAGCCGCAGCTTGGTTTTCCCTGAGAGTAGCAAAACTGGATGACTCAAAAAGCTTACTTAAGAGGTGGTATTTCTTCATGACTCCTGGTTTGTTCCTCTTTTTCCTTCTGTGTGGTGACTCAGCCAAAGTAAGGTACACGCATTAGTTGAAACAATTCTTTTACACAGTTGGCTTTTCATGCCACAGGCTGTGGAATACAGGACACAATATACCACATTTTTAAAGTGGCAGTTTAACATTTTCTGTTAATCCTTATGTGGTGGTTAGATGCCAATACCCCACAAAAGCTACAGTTTAAAATAGCAATTATTTTAAAGTATGTCTCTTTTGTATACCACTAGTAAATTGGATTATGTTTTCTGAGCCTCCCAGGAGCATTAACCAAAGCATAGCTAAAGCTTTGCCAGTATTATAAATCATCTTTATAGGCTCACAGATATTTTATAATAAAGGTTGGGATTTCCCTAATCTTTTTAATGTGAAATTCATGTTTCCTTCTCTCCATTAATCCTTATCCCATTTCTGTGGCTCCACTCACACATTAAATTTATCTAGGCTATCTGCCAAAGTGGAGTGCTTGTTTACTTTCTTCCTAAAGCCAGTCTCTTCCCCCAAATTGCCCACGGTAGATTATAGCTCTATTCTGACCTTGCTGCAAGAAATCAGGTAACTCTCAGTTATTCTCAGTCGTGAGGAGGCAATAGGCTTATACGTTACCGACTTGTTTGGTTGATATTAACTAAAAAGAGAAGGCTTTTTCCCCCCAGAAACAAATGTGAATGGTTGTGAGAAAAATAAGGGGAGGGTTTTTCCTTTGAATACTTGAAATGAATCCAACCTTAGGACCCTTTTAAAAAACTGCTCATCACTGGCAATCTGTAGTTTGCGTTGTTGCGTGTAGGCATGTACAGGTGTACAATATCTTAATTTTACCTGGTCCCAGTGGTCGGAGTATTTTAACTGAGCTCTAGCTGACTTCGAGCAAACTCTCTTCCAAACCAACTGGGAGTGAAAAACAAAACCCAAACCAAACAAATAAAGAAGCACAAACCACTCTACAAAGAATTCTGGCCAAATTATCAATACCATATTTAAGACAGAAAACGCCGTTAGAAACTGAATCTATTTAAAAGTGATTGTTCAGTACCAAATTAGAAAAATAATTCTTATTGGACAGGTTTGCTTTAGCCTCAGTAGGAGAACAGAACAGACATCATTCAAATAACTGTAATTTAGAATTTTAGGGAAATAGTATTTGATGTGGTTATAGCTCTGTATTAATTATAATACCCAAACTTACTATCAGTGTGGTACTTTCTCATGCATTTTTGTCTACAACTATAAGAATACCTAACTTACATGGCTTAATAGAAGTGGTATAATTCTCATGAGCCCATACATACAGTCTGAAGCCTGGGTGCTTTCAGGATTGGGTCAACAGTTCAGTAATAATATGCAGGATTTGGGCCTTTCTGTACTTCAGCTCCACGTTCCCTGAGAATGATCTGGGACTGTAAGTTTATTTAAACCCCTTGGCTGTGAGAGTGTAGCTGTAGTTTGGGTATTACACGTTGACATCGTTGCCACAACACATGCAGTTTCCCTGTGTGTATTTTCTGTTAATAGGAAGGAAAACCTTATCTAGAAGTTTCCTAACCAATTTTCCTTTGGGTCCCTTCTGCTAGAATTGGGTCACATGCCTTTGACCTAGATGCAAGGAAAGTTAAGAAACTGATGTGTGGCGTTCGAACTAGCAAGGGAGAAGGGAGAAAGGGGAAGAGCAGGACGGTTGGGGAGACAGTGGTTACCTACCAACAGTTTACATCTCATTTTATTACCGTGTTTGTAAAATAAAGTTACAAAGAACTAAGTGTAATTTTATTTCAAGTAAACTTTTGTTTGTTTTTGCTGATGAACTAGTACCAATAGAGGTGGGGGTGGCTGGGGTTGGAGGAGTGTTGGGGGGAAAAGGCAGAAAACTGTACTTGAACAATAATAAAATTTAAAAATATTAAAAAAATAATTAGTTTCAATACATGACATGTTTTTATGAGAGATTCAAAATTAATTCAATTAAACCTCTTGAATCTATTACAAGTAAATTATAGAAATCCCCTTTAAAACACTTGGAAAAGAAAAGAAACCTCATCGTGAAATTACTGTTCCAACTCATAAAGAACAATAGGCTGTGATGAATTGAGAAACCAAATCACACTCTGTCAGTGGAATGTGGCAAAGACCAACTGACTAGTAAAATAATTGTGAAACAAGGCCCTGAGTAGAGGTAAAAGCACCATGGAAACCAACCAGATGAAACAGACATCAGCACTGTAATCACACAACAGATCACAGTCCACGACAGATGTGGAAGTGACACCACCAGGGCACCTGTTTTGTTCAGTCTGAAGCTGGATTTAACAGACACATGTTGAGAGGCAGAGGGCGCCAGTGAGTCGCCTCTCTTCACCTGATGGGACTCTCCAGAGACCGTATCTAGGTTCCCCAAGGGTGGGGCGATTCCATTCCAGACAAAAGAGACAACTGAGAAGAATCAAACCCCAAAACAAAGACTTTATCTTTTCCCCAATGTCCCTATTCTAAAAAAAATATGAATCATCTTTCTTTTTTCATTTTCTAGTTATCCATGATAAATACAGATTATTTCCCCCAAATAAATAAGCTTCAGTGCAAAATGTTACTCAATCACACTGTGTAAGCAGGAGCTTATGAATCCTCCCAGGACTTCCTTTATTGTTTTAGTCTTTTATTCCTCTTTTGACAGAAGAGAAAACAACCCTGTGGGATGCAAAGGAGACATCAGATGGTTTGTTTAGTAAGTCCCCAATTAAAGGAGCAGAGACCAAGTCCTGCCATATTTTAACCAGTGCCAAAGAAGACCTTCAAAGTCTCGCTAATCACCCAAATAGATATAACTTGGCTGCATTTCATTGAGGATTAATAGAGAATACAGAAATTACAGCACATTATTAAAGAGCATCTCACCTTCTGAAAGACAAGGTGCTTTCCTAATAAAAAGAAGCACAATACATTGAAATTTCCTTTAAAAAAACTAAAGCTTATTTAATGAAAAGAGAAATTCCATTTTATTAATCTGTTGATTTTTCAAGAATAAAGGCTTTTCATAATCTTCATTATCCTAAAAGTCAAAATCTCCATTTCAATAGAGTGTTCTTAAGGGGAGCTGAAGGGAAGTTCTAATGAATATTTAGAACTTAGATATTCAATTCTATCTGGCTTTGGCTGGGGACAGGACACAGTACCTTGTTATATGCCTTTAAAAATGTGTATGGAACCTAACATGAAAAACAGGACTGGCATTGTATTCAGATTGCTGGAGCTGAATGTACTCCAACAGGGCATTTCAGCAGCCTAAAAACAGTCATTATTTTTCATGGTGACAAATAGCTTTCCTTGCAAGACACAGTACAGCAAAACCAGTATTTATTTCATTACAGCTTAATTGAGCCTAAGATATTAGGTTTAAGCCTGTGGAGTATTTGAACCAGCAGCAGCCATCAAGAACCCAGCATCTGATTATTTCTCCTGCCAGTCAGGAAGTCAGTAAATATTTATTAAACATGTAGTGTACACTGTGATGAATTTGGGGGACATAGCAGTAAACAAAGTCATAGGTTCCACCTTCAGCGTTCATTCTTCTTTCTCTCTGTGTATTTTTCTTTAGGATCTGGGGGAGAATTCTGAAATTTGTTTTGAAAGATTCTCCAGTGATACTACTGAACTCAGAAAAAGATAGTCAGGCACATAGATGACAGATCTTTCAGATGTCAGCCAAAAACAGCCTTAACCACCCAGCCTTTCTTGATCCTTCTTCCTTCCAACAATACACATTAATCAAATTAGGTCAGACTTTGATGGACTTCAATATCAAGTTAATAAATATTTTCTTCCATTTATCTTAATTTAAAATGAGGAGAGACAATGACTAGGAAATTAATACAGCTGGAAATATACCTACAGTGGTCTTTAATACAATGTCAATGACCCTACTGATCACCTTAATGACCATCAGTTTAGTTCCCAATGTGTTTACATGCAAGCAGCCCAAAGTCTATCGGGATTTTCATTGCTTAAAATGTAACTCCTTATCTTGGGGCCTTTAGACAAGGGCATTAGTATGGAGAAAAGTTTTTCTGCTCTATGAGAAACAGCAATGCAAATACGATAATAAATTTGTTCACTTATCCAACACATATTTATTGGGTGTCTGCAATATATCAGGCAGTGTTCTAAGCACTGGGGTTACTGTGATCTCTGCTAGGTTGGAGCTTCAATTCAGCTGTAGGTGGGGTCAGAGCATAAACAAGTAAGTGAGTAAGGTCATTTCAGAGAATGGTAAGTATCATCAAGAAAATAAAAGAGGATAAAATGGGCTGGAGAGTTACTCAGTTTAAGGAAGGGGGAAGTTCTTCGGTTTGAATGGCCAGCTATGTGAGACTAGGTGCAGGATTAGGAAAAACTCTAAGCTGGAGGCAAGTGTGCAAGTGTCATCAGAAACAAGCTGTGCCCCTGATCTCCTGTGGACAGACCATTCCCACTCAGCAGTTAGTGGGGATGGGACAGGGTTGGGGAGACCATGGTGATGGATATGGCTCTTTTGAAATTTAGATTTCAGAAGGAACTTGCTTTTCAGACTGTTGGCAAATAATTAAAATTTAAAATACTTTGCCAACCAACACTACTCCATCAGAAACCATGTACAAGGGAGGGCCGGATCAGGGGGGACGGCTGCCAGGGCTTCGAATCTCTGCTGTAGGTCTTCCTTCTGGTCTAGGTTATCTAGGGCAAGTGTAATGAAATGGTCTGGTCTGTGCTATCAGATTATATGGTGACAAAGCTTCTACAGGTGATGTTTACCATTTAACCAGGATATTCCATGAAATGTGATGATCCTTCTATCCGTAGACACGAAAACAATGGCAACTAAATTAATGGTAATCACTGTGATGATTAAGATCATTCAGAGATTATTTTATGGATTACTGTAGGAATGTTTCTAACTGTATTAATTTTTCACTCATCTCCTCTCTTTTGGTTTAATTAAAATAAATGGAAGGAAAGAAAATAAAAATTGAACCTTAGGTTCTTTGATTTAATGAGGAAGTGGTATGTAGATTCGTCAGTAATGCTTTATAAAATTAAAACATATGCTTTATAGCAGGAAGTAAATTATATTTAACCATAGCATTTTCAGTTTTGCTCCATTTTAGGTTTACTTGGGATCATTTTTTTATGGCCTCTTTATCTGTCTAAATCCTTCATCACTTCTCAGCATAAATGTCAGACCTTGGCTAAGATTCTTGGAAAAATCATGCCACATATTGTTAATACCTCACCATGTCTGAGAAGAGCCTTTATTCTTCCCACCTTGAAGCACAGAAAGTGTTGTAAATAATACTCTATTAGGTTTTTTAACATGTTATCTTCTTAGAGCAGTTTTATGCTTGCAACAAAATTGAGAGGAAGGTACAGAGATTTCTCCTCTGCCCCTGCTTATATGTATGCATAGCCTTCCCTGTATTCAACATCACTCAGCAGAATGGCACGTCTCTTTACCAGCAAGGAGCCTACACTGATATATCATAATCACCCAGCATCCCTAGTTCAACCTAGGGCTTACTCCTACTGTTGTGTGCTCTGGGTCTGGACAAAAACCTAATGACACATACGCATCATGACAATATCATGCAGAGTATCTTCATTACCTTAAAAATCCTCTGTGTTCTTCATCACACTTCTCCCACATGCCCTGGAATCTGGATCTTTTTACCGTGTCTATTCTTTTGCCTTTTCCAGAATGTCATATTGTGGGAATCATACTGTATGTGGCCTTATTAGACTGGCTAATTTCACTTAGTGATTTATGTATTAAGGTTCCTCCATGGCCTTCCATAGCTGATAAGTTATTTTTTTTTCCATTGTGTAGATGTATTGCGGTTTATTTATTCCTTTACTGAAGGATATTTTGGTTGCTTCCAATTTTTAGCAACTATGAACAAAGCTGCCATAAACATTTCTATAAAGTTTTTGTGTGGACATAAGTTTTTAACTCTTTTGGATATATTCCAAGGAATGAAATTGATAGATTCTGTGATAAGAGTGTTTTTAGTTTTGTATCCATTAGTTCTGTAAAGAAAAAAATGGCGGTCTTCCTTGTGTTTCTATGATTAAGGGCAAATTTCCCCCCATTATATTTGTTTTATAGTCAGATGATGGTTTCTCAGACACCGTACCAAGTCGTGATTTTCTTTTAATTCTTAAACTTTTCAGATCCGCAAACACTGATTAAAATTAAGATATATTAAATACAAGGATCTTTGAAAAAAACTATTAAAGTAATTGAGTAAAAGCTATCTAGGATAAACTCTTTTGGAGAACAAATTACATTAAAAAGATATTTAAAAATGAAAATAATTACCCCTTAAGTTTTATAGCTTAGGAAGAAGCAGAAGCAAAATCAGGGATAGGAGGGAAAATAAAGATAAGAAACAAAAAGAAAGGAAAAGAATATCAAACTTTTTAAAAGAAAACCCTTCTTTACTTTTCACCAAGGGCATTGCCAAGGGGCGATGGGCCCCTCCATTACGCTAAAGGCAGTAATGATAATGGCAGTGATGAAGGAGAGGACAAGAATCTCCCCTGTGGTGAGGAGAGTTTACACGTGAACCCCTTCATTTTGAACTAAAAACTAGAATCTTCTACTGTGAGGCTTGAACACAGGAAAATCACACCCAACTGAAAGGGCCTAATTGCTTTCAGTTTCTTTGTTCTGGTTTTATTTCCACTTTTCTGTCCATTCATGGTCATTCTTATGATCAGGAGAGGTGCATGCTGTTTTAGTTAGCATATTTACGCCTTGAATGCAACCACTTCAAAATTACCTCTTGTATATTTTTCTCTTCCTTTTGAAATTCATACTGAATGTCATGTTCTTTAAAGAGATTACAACACGTAATATTGATCCAGGCAGAAAGTATGCTCTGCATAGATGTTCCTTTCCAAGAAACTGAAGAAAACTTTGTTCTTGATGAATGAATGCCACTCTGACCTCACTGTGCTATTGTTTAGTTGGAGATGTAATAGGCTACAAGCTGTTCTTCCTGGGCTTGTTCTGAGGTTAGATCTTGGTGCCAGGAGGGATTTTGTACAGACTACTCAGAGAAGCTGCAATTGGGTACGGACTTGCTTGTGGGATACAGCCATGTTTGGGTCTTGGGTCTGAAAGTAGATATTTGAGACCTATTATTCTCTCTCTTGTTTGGCCACTAATACATAGCTTGATTATTGTTAAGTCACTTTAAAGACAATAAGCAAATATCAGGGTAAATCTCTTAGTTCCTAGGCTTTCTGTGTACAATTCTCATGTACTCTTAGAAAACCCTTTTCAAATCCTTATATTTAAACGACTTATTTACTTCATCACCAGAAATCAATGTATTGACTAAAGAACAGCTGATCATTCCATCTCCAAGGCAAATCCTTCAGCATAAAATAAAATATACCTCAATTGATATGATTCATCTAATGATTAAAACATGCCATGAAAGTAAATTCTATTTTCTTTTTTATCCATACGCTCTAGTATTAACCTTTTTTCTAGGGCAGGTGAAACCAGAAATATCAGCATTGCTGCTGCCTGTCATTATCAGAATAAGTAGAGACGAGGATTGAATCTTTATGGACACTTTATTCAGATGCTGGTGATCTGAGAAGATGGGTTATGTATGTTCAAAAACCATCTTAACATTTCATTTCTGCTTGACATTCTTATAAGGAGAAGAATGGGTAGATAAGGGGTTTGGAAAAAAAGTTAATGGGATAAGAGTTGCAGTACGGTGGTGATTTTCCTAGTACTTCTTTACTTACTGATCGACAATGCTTTATTTGCATTCCCTTGCTAGAATACAATGGCTCACACAACATCTTGCTTACAGAACCCAGGGCACAAAGGTAGAATTGCTTGCCAACCTCCTGGGATCGTATAGGTGATGCATTCCAGTTCCTGGAATAATAGTTATCCACATGCATTAATCACTTATGCCTATCAACTGTTCCTAAGGCTTAAATCTTTAACCGCTGAGTTTCCCTGTTACATGTTCTTATTTCTCAACCCCAAGCCTTCTGCCTAGTCCTTATCACACACACAAAAAAATGATGTAATGAGCACAAGACCAGCATTCATCAGCTATTGGGAAGTATATAATTTCTGAATGTATTTTATTCATTCAAAATTAAGGTGCATTTGCTTAATGGTATTTGATATAACTAACATTTAAATTATATCGTTTATTATCCTCTAAATAAACAGTATGATCGTATAATTTTTTAAAGTCTTGATATGATTTATTTAACATTTTCTATGGCCCTCCTAATAAATAATTGACCACATAATTTACTGTACAGTTTTGAGAATGTAAGGTAGCCTTATGAATAACTAAGCTTGGTCCACAGATATTAACCAGGACTGTCCCATGCAAACCAAGGTGTATATTGTTTGTAGCTCTGAAGCACATTCTCAAGCTAAAGAAGAGTTAAGTTTCCTCAGTCAAGCAGGCAGCTTTCTCCCATTTATAGAGTTCACATATGGAAGCAAATAAAACAATCAATTCCTTTTTCCTGCAAATAAGGAAACCTTGTCTAGTTAAATTTTCATCAATAACTTCTCCAATGTGCATGTAACTGAATTAATCTACGCCACTTCTTCACCTGAACTGGAGGTTAATGTAGCAAGAACTTCTTTTTCCTTCTCTTGGCCGCTCTTTCCACTACCTGAAAATAATGTACTATGCTCACATTTGTTTTCTGTCCCTAACCCCTCCCCAAACATCACATAAGCTTCATGGAGGCAAATCTTTCGTCTTGCTTATGGCTGTTTCCCAACTGCTCAAACCTTAGTAGATGCTCAACAAAGATTTGTTGAATGAATGAATGAATGAATGAATGAATGAAGATACATATTCAATAGTATTATTTGTTTAAAAGCTGAAAGGAAAGTAGGTAGGAAGAACTCTCGGCAAGAAAGTTTTGTACAGCCACAGTTTCAAATTTTTTTAGGGCCAGCCCAAGATAGAAAGAACCTGACAAGGGGTACATTCTTGTAGCTATGGGGGTTGTGCTCCACCCAAACCCCTAGCTACAGATAAGCTTCAGCCAGTTGCTGATGCACAAAGGTGAAGGTCCAGTGATGTCAGATCTTGCAGTTTTTCAAGACCAGAACTTTGAATTTCAGACTAATACCTAGAACATAATATGTTAGATCTTTATGGTACCTGAGCCACTATGCTCCAGGGTGAGATGCCCACCGCCCCGGGGCACAGATAAAGACCACCACCCAGGACAAAAAGGAAAGAATGCTGCAGCTTTTATTTTATTAACTTTTTTCCCTGAATTCCAATCCCCTTACCTACAATTTTCTTCTCCTTATAAAAAGGGTCCATTTAAAATGGATTTAAAGACAGTATCTTAGGATGCAAATCCACCTTCCTCTCAGATTGCTGGCCATCCAAATAAAGCGCCCATAAAGATTCAATCTCTGCCTCTGCTGATTGGATCTGCCCGGTGACAGGCAGCATGCATGCCTGCTTTTGTGGTTTCATTGAGAGTATTAACCTCCATCATTCTCAATTTCAGAATGATAGCTTTGGTTACAACAATACCTCTGCAGCTATGAGCTTCAGGACCTGGGAGATTTGATGGGGGGATGGTCAAGGGCTTGTCTAGCATATTTGACTTTGAGAGTGAATTTTGAAAAAAAATTCCCTTCTCTTTCTGACAAAATTATTTTTAATAATTATCATGAAATAACATGAATAGGAACCAGAAAAGCAATGAAAGCAATGAAAATTTCTTTTATTAAATTTCATAGTCAACTTAATAAAATATTAAAAATTTAAAACATTTTTTAAATTGAATAAATATGTTCAACACAAAAAGGTAATAAATTGATACTGCTTAATGGTCTTAAATTCATTTATTTTTTCTTAAAAAAACAACATGTCTATATACTAATCTACAACAACATGAACAAAATAACAGTTCCTGCGTTCAAGTCTTACCCTCTGCAAATTTATCAATTATGGTTTCATCATAATAGATTTTTGCATATTTTAATTCTTTACAATTACAGCCAGATTGTTTAATCTATCTGCTCAGAGAACAGAACACATTTTATTAATTTTAACTCCAAAATATTTTTCTCACTCAAAACAACAATTATGTAATGCTTAGAAAAAACTCTTAAAAATAAAAAAATAATTTGCAGAGATTTACAAAAATCTCATTTCACAATAAATTCAGCTATCTCAATACTCACCATGTCTTTATTGTTCATGGGATTGATTCTAGCAGTTTCAAATGTCTGTGTAGTTGAATATTTTTGAATGAAGTAAAATAAAAATAAAATATAATTTTGAATAAATAAAAACTCAAAGTGGCTACATAGAATGACAGAATTGAACTAACAACTGCTGTTTCTTTATCTTTATGATTATAGTGATATTGTTGTTAATTTAAAACCTACCATTTAGCTCTGGCTAGAGCCAAAGAACCAGAGGGTTGCTGGTTCGATTCCCAGTCAGTGCACATGCCTGAGTTGTGGGCCAGGTCCCCAGCAGGAGATACGCTATAGGCAACCTCACATTGATGTTTCTCTCTTCCCTCCTTTCCTTTCTCTCTAACAATAAACAAATAAAAAATGTTATAAAGTAAAATTTAAAAAACCTACCATTTAAGCAAGAATCTATAGTTCCAGGGTAGATAGAAATTGAACCCATGCAAAAGGAAGAATTCTGAATTTTCTTAAACTTATAACCAGAGTACTCCAAATTTTCCTCCACTTATACCTAAGAATCCTGAAACATTAATTCAAAACAGCATATGGACCCCAATGTCCACAGGAGCACCATTTACAATAGCCAAGTGCTGGAAGCAATGTAGGTGCCCTTTAGTGAACGAATGGATCAAAAAAATGCAATACATCTATACAATGGAATACTACACAGCAGAAAAAAAGGAGTTCCTACCTTCTGCAAAAGCATGGATGGAACTGGAGAGCATTATGCTAAATGAAGTAAGTCAGGCAGTGACAGACAAATACCATGTGATCCCACCTATAAGTGGCACCTAATCAACAAAACAAACAAGCAAGCAAAATATAACCAAAGACATTGAAATAAAGAACAAACGGACAGTAACCAGAGGGGAGGTGGGAAGAAGATAATGGGAGAAAGGGAAAAGGTCCTCAAGGAACACATATAAAGGACCCATGGACAAAGACAAAAGGAGGTAGCATAAAAGGATAAAAGGCTAAAAGGATTTTAAGGATAAAAGGTGGGAGTGGGTGGGGCAGGGGAAAATGAAGACAACTGTATTCAAACAATAATAAAAAAGTGATTAAAAAATAAAATAAAATATTAAAAAAGAATACAATGTTCACTAAAGGATAAATAATTTTTTAAATTTCTAACTTGAAGTTTATATATTATTAAAACTCAATAGTAACAACATCAATTGTTTAGAACTTACATTGGCTAAAGATGTTTTGAGGTATTTTATCACTGGCCTTGTTTGGAATTGTTGGAGCTCAGTGGAAATAAAAAAAAACGTGTATTTTAATTGGTTCTATTATTGTTTTTCAAGTTCTCTGCAGACATTGTACCCTAACTTTTTCTGCCCTGGAATGGAAAGATTCTGCTGCCACCCTTTAAAGGTCGTGGGAAAGAAGTAGTCAGCAGAGGGAGGAGAAGAAATAAATGAGGGAAAGTATAATATAACCACAGACCTTCCCCATGAATTCCTACTCCACCTTCAAGGAGGTATTCGTGGAAGTGGTATTCCTACTACACTACCTGATGATTAAACCTCCGGGTCTGGTTTTCTACACATGCTAAGGCAGGCCATTGTTTTTATCTAAAGAGGGGCTCACTGAGGACGCATAAGTCACTAAACTCAGGTACCCCTCATATCATTTGGGGTCATTGTAGTCCCCTTTGCCTGCTTTCCTGCTCTGGGACCAGAGTTTCAGAAAGCTGTGGTCCTCAGCTGTTCCTGGTGTATCAGACTATCTTTAAAAACACTTTTTTGAGTCCAGGTATGTTTTTTTCTCCCTTTTACATGTCATCTACCATTACTGTTTTCGGTACAGGCAGGTCCAGCCGAGCTTGGCCTGAGAGCCACTTCTCTGTTTTCCCGTGGCATCGGTCATACACATGCACGTTGTGAGATCACTTAAAACTCTAAAACCACTTTAATCTTCTGTAATGTTTTAAGTTTTAAGGGAGATTGTAAAAACATATTAATTCATTAACTTAAAAATTACTTAAATATTAATGGAATAAAACAATGAGAATGATGAGTGAAAGTATTTTACAAATACCTGATGCTTTATGCATTTTAGTTTTTAACATAGGAAAATAATTTTACCTTTATTAAACCTTAAGGTAACGGGGGGGGAGGTCTGGCCAGATTGCTGTGGGGTTGGGGGCACCCTGATCTGGGGCAAGAGGCTAACTTCTCAGGAGAAGGTAGGGGTTGCAGAAAACCCCAAGGCAGTGGGTTGAAGCAGCAGCCTGCGAAAAGAGTTTGCCTTCCTCGGAGAAGGAGACCCCTGAGAGCGTTGGGAACTACCTAAAGCAGCCTGGGATTGAAACTGGAGCTGGGGCGTGACTCCACACCCCTGAGGCAAGAGCAAATAAGCTATGGAATGTGCCAGTGTGCATCGCCCTGGCAACGGGCCAGCGTGGCATGACACAGCCAGAGGCAGTGTGCACAGAGCCTGTGAGGGATTGAAAAGGTCAAAACACAAGAGGAACAACGTGACACCCCACCCCTGGCAGAGTCACGGTGCCCCTGAACGGCTAGAAAACCTTCTACCCACTTCCAGATCCTGGCAGTGGGAAGAAGGGCAGAGACGCAGTGTGCTGGGTTATGTTGAACATTGACCCAAATTGGACGGGAATTTGAACACCTCTACAGCACATAGGGGGGAAGATTTAAGATGGAGGGTGTGCAGAAGCCCTTCTCTTTTTGCAAAACCCTCAGTTGCACAGTCAGGAACCAGCCAGTGGAGGCTGAGTTCTGTCCGTAGGACGTGTACCTGGCCAGCGAAGGGCGCACAGGACGCCAGGCCCCGCCCGCAGCTCTGGTGTTCACCCTGCTTCTGCAGTCTCGAACGGGCTGGGGCGGCACACACACCTTGCCAGCAGCGGTCTCGGGCAGGACGCTGGCCCTGGACTGTTCCCATTCTCTCGCCCTGAGAGCAGTGCACAGATGCATGAGCCGGAACATTGGTTGGCCCCTGAAAGCACAAGCAGCCCTGGACACTAGGGCCCAGCGGAGAGAGAGAGTATGGTGCTGGAAAGATGAGGCCTGTCCTTGGACTACAGATAAGAATGGAGGGGACTTTCTGGGCATGGATTTGGATTTCAGTCCTTTTGTGAACAAGGGGATTTTTGTGTGTTGCAGAAGAGGATGGCTTGAAGCAGGGGGATCCCCCACTCCCTCAGTTTGAGCTTGTTAATCAAAATCTTTTTCTCTCCCCCCTAACTCTGTGTTATGCTTGTGTATGGCGGCTGGCAGCCAAATCCCATTTCACCCTGTAACATTAACACATCTACTGATGTAAGATTATTTAATGGAACTCTAAAAAAATTAAAAATAGTATTATATTGTGCTTCTTGCTTTTATTAAAAGATATTTATATTTTAAAAATTGAAAAAATATTCACCAAGTTTATGTTGCTCAAATGTCATAACAACCATTTACTTTTTCAGTGGTAAAATCTACAGAGATAGAGGTATACTTCTGTTGCCACTCATCTGAAAGTAATCAGTTTACTAAAAAACCAAAACAAAACATTTTTCGGGCGGTAGTTCTTGCTCACCGAACTAAAACATAAAGCCTAATGTCTTAATTGGATTGTTAGGTAGGATTTAAATGATTCCCATAGGATTCTGAGACAAAGCCTCCTTCAAGAACAGCTCAACATGCCTCATATTCTGTGCCATATTTTAAGAAAACAAGAAAGAATAGAGCAACTACTACAAAAGCAGATGGGACAACTACTTTAGAAGCTGCTCCGGTACCTGTAAGTGCCGTGGGCCACCTGGCTAGGAAAGCCAAGGAGTGCCAACACGACGGTCTTGTTGGGAAGAGCTTCTCCGGGGAAGTGACTCTTAAGCAGGCTCAGCTGTTTTTCCTTTTGCATGTGGCAATTGAGTGAATAGCCATCTTCTAAAAAGCTGCATTGATTTTTAAACATAAGCTTAAGATGAAAAAGGCTAGGGTATGACTTGAGTTTTACATCATTTAAAACCATTATTTAATATTTCAAAGGCTCCTTTCCAATTCTAATTTAATGCAATAACTATAATAAAAGTTTTCAAGGAATTTTAGTAACTGGGATATATATATATATATATATATATATAGAGAGAGAGAGAGAGAGAGAGAGATACACATTCACATATATATGCAATGCATTTTATAATTCTGTCCATGCAACCAAAGACTAATAAAATTTGAAAAGACTCCTCAGAGTTACGTATTGTTCTTGAAAATTTTCAGTGAGATATCAATTATTTATAGCAGATAGTATTCTCTAAGCTGACCTACTGAATCAGAATCTCCAGGGAAGGGCCCAGGAAGCTGTATTGCCATTAAACAAAGGGCCCTAATTGATTCTTATTATTAGGGAACATTGCTCTGAGTTAAGCATTACAATCAATAAATAACAACACAAAAATCACTAACTACATTTGAAATGCTGTATCTTGAATAGAAAGTGCTTATATTATCATGTCTGAGGAAATAAGGATCCATCAAAAGGAAGCTAGTTGGCCACAGAAGCATTGAAAAGAGCTTCTGAGAGACAAAGAATAGATGGCAGAGCTCAGGGCCCACTCAGGTCTGTGAAGGAAACAAGTCTTTAGAGTCAAGGATGAGCCTTTGGAAGGCGTATGCTACTATGAAGATGGATGCTTCGGGCTCAAGAAGCCTGGTGGCATTAAATGCTGGAATCATATAATTAACTCAACCTGCCCCGAGTCTCTGCTCAGCAAGCAGCCTTCTGATTAAAGCTCGGCTTCCCATGCAGTGTGCTTGTGGGGACAGAAAATACATTGGCTGGGGTGCAGAAATGTGCAATTAGGGTTTTCGTTGTAAATTAGTGATCTGGCCCTCAGATTTTACCCATCACTATGCTGGGCTTTCGGGTGAGTCCACCCATGGGAGGGACTGTGTCTGTGTGCTGCTCAGGCACGATTCTGAGCCTGCGGAGCTGAGGTGCAGTGGAAGGTAATGTCTGCCCCTCTGAGGAAAACACCTGCCCGGCCTTTGACCTTTTCTCTTCTGATTATGACACCTCTCACTGTAGCCCAAGGCATTTATCTGTTGAGGTTGGGGGGGATTATAAGGAAGGAAATTTAGAGGATTTGAAACATTTCAGAAAGGATGTGGAAGGAATGACCCAGGTAACAAAACCCAGTTTACGGCAAACAAAAGAATGAAGCAGGACTGTAACATGAAGGACAGGGCATTATTTTAGGAATGAATTTGCTAAATTTCTCTGACTTTTCTTCCCTCCATCTCATTTTGTAGATTAATACGTTAGACCGGGAAATGGGGAATAAGTGTAAGGTCACAGAGTTTTCTTATAATATAAAAAATATATACTTTCAGTCTTACTATTTGTTGTTCCTTGTAGAAGGGGGATCTGATGTAGAGAAGGCTTGCTGGCTTTTTGTTCTGGGAAATTAAAGACAAGGGAGACAGGAGGTAAGAGAAGTGAAGAACGAATTTAGGGCTAATTTTCTACACTCTGTGCTTTGAAACGAGAGTGTGCGTGTCTCTGTGTGTTCAGTCTTCAGTAACTGAGTTTAATGTGGAAGGTGAGCTACTGTATGTTACTCTGGGACCTGCCACGTCAAAGTAAACTAGACTGCAAGGGATGGTTCAATAAAAAGACACTGGGTCTTGGCTTGGCACCTACTACTGAGTCTGGCACGGGAACTGACTTGAGGGCAGTGTTCCTACAGGACTAGGTGACCTCCGAGTGAAGGGTGACCTGCGGTCCCTGAGGGAGAAATGGAACATGTAACAAACATACAGGAAGCACTACCAGATTCTGACCAAGCCATGGAAGACCAAATCACAAACCAGGTAAGTCCAGGCTTCAGTCATTAATCCTAACAAGGAAAATAGTATCCAGGGAACAGGGAATATTAACCACCCTGGACACTGTCAGAGGCCCTTGGAACTACCCCTGGGAACCTTGATTCTTTCCTGCTCCCATAGAATATACAAACTCTCCTGATAACTAGCAATTCTCCAACTTCTGCCTGTCTCTCTGCTCCCCTTTCCCTTACTCTTTGAAGAAGTCAATTATGTACTTCCTCTCCACTTCTCCTTCTATTTTTTTTTTAACTGAACTCATTCCTAAGCCTCCTTTCCTATCATTCCACAGAAACTTCACTTGTCCTGGTCACCCATGAACATGTCAAATCCAATGGTCAATTTTCAGTTTTTATTTTGATTTGCCCAAGCAGCTGTCTAGACAAGGTTGGTCACTCCCTCATTTTCGGAAACACTTTTCCCGCTTGGCTTCCATGTTACACATTGTTTCTGGATGTTCCTTTTCTACTTGAAAAATAGTGTAATTCCCCCGTTAGACAGTTTCTCTGCTTTGGGCGTGCTCATCTGGCAGAATAATCCCATCCAGATTTGCGGCTTGAATTTCCATCTATATGCCAATGACCTCCACAGTTTTTTCTCCAGTATGAACATGTTTCTGAACTCCAGATGTATTGATCTATTGGATCACTCAATATTTCTTCTAGAATGTCTAACAAGCATCTTAAACTTGATGTACCATAAACCCAGCTCTTAATTTTTTTCTCCTACAGCCGCCTCGGCCTCTCCACTTTCAACGTACTTCAATAAACGACAACTCTGTTTGTTCTATTGCTCAGATCAAAACCTTTGAATTCATTCCTGTCTCCCTTTTCTTCTTGCATATTCCTCACTAAACAAGTCCTGTCATTTTTTGCCTCCACAATACACGTTGATCTGACTCTTTCTCACCATCTCTGCTATCACCTTATTCTGCTGCACGGTATCCTAGGTTGCCTTGACTTCCACTTGGCCTCACTGTAGTTTGTTCTCCAAAGCTTTCAGAGTGGTCCTTCAGGCTTGGCTGGATCCTGTGGTTAAAAAAAACAAAGCTCATCAGAACTTGGTTTACTGCTCCATTTGTCAGTTCTGCTTATCTCTACTTGACTTTATCTGGTATGCAAGCTCTTTGTAATATTACAGACATGAAGGCAACTGGGAGCCCTAGACTCATCTCCGCTCAGTGCAGCAATCACCAAAAGAGGAAATAGCTTTCCCAAAATCTAAATATTAATAAACGGTGGTTGCTAACTTTGCTGGAGTCACATGTCAATCACTAACCTTATTGTGGAGTCCCGTGACTAACCTAATTGCTGGGACAGAGTGGGGCCACCATCGTTGATGGCTTCATTGAGACAACCTTGAACAGGAGCAAGAAAGCCACAGAAATCATAAAATAATTTAGGGCAAGCAAATAATATAGCTAGCTATTATAATTTAATACATTGTGTTCGTTGCAGTGAGTTATTTAATTCCTTTGATTCTATTTCTCTATCTAGGGACAATAACACTTCACAGGGCTGTTCCTGTGAGAGTCACATGGTTTTGTACATATAAAGTTGCTTTGTAAAGAATGTAACTATAAACTTTGTAATATAAATGTTAGCTATTATTAAATTGAGATTGGTCTGCCAGCACCCGATGATGATATGGAGGATGACCTTCTGTGACTTATAACAATGGCATAGGTGTAAACAAACGTCAACCAGAGGGATAACACATTTTGTAGAGAGAGATGAGGAAAAATCATTTTGAAGATCAGGTGAATAGGATTGCTATTTACTTACTCCACTGAGTAATGAGTAGAGGTACATACTTTGAGAAGAAATACTTCCGAGAAAAATGTTCTTAAACAAGGCAGCAATCAAGGTGTGGGCCGGGGTTAGTTCTGTCAACCATATGCTCAGCTGGGGAAGAATCTATTTCCAAACTCAGGTGATTGCTGGCAGCGTTCAGTGCCTTGCAGGTGGTCAGACTGAGGGGCTCCGTGTCTTGCTGGCTGTCAGCTGGAGGCCGTCTTTGTTCCTTACATTTGTTGGCCAGAGGCGCCTGCAGTCCCTTGCCAGTGGGCCTCCCCAACGTGACCTCCTGGGGAAGTTCCACTCTTGCATAAAGTAATCTCCGCCTGACCCATAAGCCATTGGTCAGAAGCAAGCCACAGGCTCCACCCACACTTAAATGAGGCAATTAATCACTCAAGAACATGAGAACAGGGAGCGAGGATAACTGGGAGGCATCTTGGTGTGTTCGCTACACTCTGACAGCCTGTCTCTCTCCTTAGTCAGATTTGCAAAAGAATATTTAACAAAAAACACAAGCCAGAATGCTAACTCTCCATAATGCACTTGACACTCAGAAATCAGGTTACAGATTCCCCGTTCACAGAGGGAGCTGAGAATGCTAAACAGGTCGCATTTGTCAAGAAAGGTTGTAAGCTCTCTGTTTAATAAGGATAAATGATTTATTCTTTAATTTTATTATCAAGGAAAGATTTGGGGAGAACTCTGTATTTTGAGAAAAATGGGAAAGTATTCTTAATGCTCTACCTAAGACGGGACGAGATACCTTCTTAAAGCAGATTAATGTAAAAGGAAAATTTCCTGAGTTTGTTCGTGCTTCTTAGTATGCATCTCAGCGAAGGACCAGATAGAAAGTGTCAGTATGTGTTGCTTGTAATTTGTAGTCCAATAATATGTACCGAATAAATATCTTCATTTAGTAACTGAATTGCTTTAACAAAGGAAAGGAAAACTTCTCTGGTAGTACTAAACATGACTCTGCTCAGTTGCCAAGGGTGGCAGTTTAAGTAGGGGCTTTTCTCTTTCACTAGAAACTTCTCAATGGACCCCATGTAACAAAAACTGAGCATTTGTTTTGAGGTATTGAAAGAGCCACTTCAGATATGATTTGTTTAGGAGGGAGACCATTTCATAGAGCTGGCTCCCTTACACTGGGAGTCTGTGCTCCCATGGGAATGGAATAACAAAACATAAAAATGGAAATAGATATAAAAGGACGGAGGAGTCAAATAACAAAATTATGTCCTATTAAAAACAATAGCAACAACAAAATCCCCAGTAAGTGCTAAGTAAACCCTTTTGCGTTAAAATGCACGTGAATGATTAGTAAATACATGTGTAGCTGACATGGTTGGGGTTCTCAGTGAGAAATATCACATTGAATGGGTGGAAGGAAAGGCTTTCCCGTGGAAGAGGATGGGCAGGGACAGCCTCCTCACGTGCCCGAGACCCGTGCTGCAGCGGCAATGGAGTAGCAGTAACCGGAGCCACCGGGGCCAGCAGTCGTCTTACTGGGTCAACCCGACATACACACAGCTCGTGAAGCTCATGTCTAAGTTGTTAGTGAATGTACGGATCCAAGTCAACATATTCGAGTGCTTTTTCAGGGGAGGAGGGGGTTCTTGGAGTCAAGTTTACTTTTTTGTTGTTTGATTCTGGGCAAGATAATGACCTTTTCCAACCTTCGGTCTCCTTGTCAATTAAAAAAAAAGGCTCATAAGTTGAAAGTATGTTGTGAAAATTAAGGAAGAATATAAAAAGTGTGGCGCATTGGACTCAGTGTCTCACATATAACCAATTGTCGGTAGGTGCTGGCTGGGGTTGTCTTAACTATATATCTTACTTTAGCGTTCTTTTTAAACAGTGTAATAGGAGTGACTAAGCATAAATAACTCTATCTGAGTGAAAGTATTTGATTTTAAGTGATATTTTCATTTTAATACACTTGGGCAGATGACTTATTAGGTAAAACTGTTAATAAAATAATAGCATGCCCCATGCTTGACATTTTAATGAAGTATGCTTTATGCAGAGTCAACATTTTCATTTAATTAATTTCTCTGGCAGTTACTTTAAATTTTCATAGCAAGCCGCCTCAAACTAAAATAAACATAACTGCAAAAAAGGGAAAGCAAAAAATCACGAAAGTATTTGTAAATTGAAATAGACTTGTTTGGTCCTTCAAAGCCTTATTGAGCACCAATATGTTGGTAGCCTGTTGAATATGGGAGTGGCGATGATGAAGAAAACTGCTCGTCAGGAACTTAGAGTGTAAAGGGAAGAGAGAGACATGCAGAGATGAGTTACAATGGAGGTGCCTCTGCAGAGCATGCACACAATGCCTTTCTAACAGAGGACAGAACAACTAATGCTGCCAGAGGCTCTCTGGGAAGGTTTCTCTAAAGAGACTATGTGATCGCAGACCTACAGGAGGAAGAGAGGTGGGGGCACTGAGGGCTGGATTATGAAACTCTTTGAGGATCAGTGGAGGAGCTCACATTTAATCCTACAGTTTATGGAAAACCAGTCTGGGTTTACAAGCAAGGGCGTGACAGACCAGCTTTGCAACAAATGACGCTAAAGGAAACATTCCCTTCTGGTTTGCTGTCATTGTATTTAAGTACTTCGGTTGAGAAGCTTACCCACATGAAGCCAGCAGGCTCGTAGGGTCCCACGGGGGTGAGAGGACAGAAGCCTGCCCCATGTCCCCACCCCGCCATCTCTCACAGAGAACACTGAAGGGATACGGGTCCAGTTGTTTTCCATGTATGTTCCTTACTTATATGTAAAAATGTACCATGAAATTCTTATATATCATACATTCTACAGGCAAAAAGACCAAGAAGAAAGCACTAGAATTCTGATTTCAAAAAAGATACCCAAAATCCTCCCATCTAGATCAAATCACAGTAATTTCTGTATCATGGAATCAAGCATTGTCTCTCCTTTTTCTTCTCCGTGAATAAACTACCTCCTGAAAAACTTCACTGCATTTCAGAGACTTACCCAGAATGCAGATGCTTGGTTTTCATGCCTGTATGCCAGCCTCTCTTTCATTTCTCTTTTATTTGTTTATTCATCCATTTAACCAACAAATATTAACTGAGTGCCACAAATATTTATTGTGCGTGTAGGTACTGGTGGGAACAGGAGGAAGATAAAATAGACCTTCTGTATTCATAGAGCTTCATGTCCAGGGAGGGAGAGAAATACTAAATACATACTCAAACAAAAATGGAATTACTATTGTCCCAAGGCAACCGGGGCCTCCTTGCCTGCTGAGAGGCAGATAAGATGGACTGAAACATCCAGACCCGGGTTCTTTGGGATCAAAAGCTCCATTACGCATGCATCTGGGAACCTCCCCCTTCTCTGTGCTGAAACAGTTGTTTAGCACTCCTTTCAGAGAAGACATTAACACATCCCCTGCTCAGTTTCCACTAGGTGCTCGTTCATATACAACCTTTGTAAATGTGGCTGACTTTAACGAAGATTTATGGGTAATGAGCACAGTCCACAGCATGGCTGCACAACACATGAAAGTGAAGACACATTTGGATATTTGGGGGTTAGAAATCCATTCAACCCCTCCACTTCCTCACTGGACTTTTTTCTCTCTCCAGTACTCAGCCTTCCATCACCTCGCTGGTTCCTCCTTCCTCCCCTTCTTTTCTCTCCTTTCCCTTTGCTTTCCACCCTATCATTGCTCAGAAGTCAGCAACCAACCAATGGCTGCAATAATGAACACAATGAAAAATAAACAAATCCCATCCCTTTATTCTTTCATGGAAGCCTGACTTTTTTTCTTTCTTCCTTCCTTCCCTTCCTTCCTTTCCTTTCCTTTCCTTTCCTTCCTTCCTTCCTTCCTTCCTTCCTTCCTTCCTTCCTTCCTTCCTTCCTTCCTTCCTTCTCTTTCTTTCTTTTCCTTCCTTCCTTCCTTTCTTTCTTTCTCTCTCTCTCTTTCTCCTTCTTTTTTTTTTTTTGTCATTTGAGCTCTTGAACACACTTATCCTCTTAGAATTACACCTTCTACTCCAAAGGTTTATTTATACATTATAGTCAACAAAGATATTTTTTTATCCTAAGAGAAATTTTGTTGCCAACTGTTGAGATATACAAGTATATTGTTAGTCTGGATATATCACAAATCGGGATGCATGCTCTGATGGAAAAGTATGAGGTACAGTAAGCACAGTAGTAGAACGGGGTGGGGGACTGAATTGACACTGAGAACACAGGGAAGGAAAGCTTCTCAGAGAAAGAATGACATTTCTGAAGACTGTTAGCTAGGAGTAAAGAGTCGGAAAACAGCATTTCAAATGGGGGGAAAAACATAAGCAAAGGCCTGGACATGGGAAGGAACTTGGTTCTGCTCCAGAAAAACTGCAGAGGCTGGAATGGCTAGATGCTAAGCTGAGAAGAATGAAGGGGATGAGATCAGAGAAAGGGATGAGAGAAGGAGCAGATCTTATGGGACCTTGTCAGCCACATGGCTCCAGTTTTTAGGTTCCTGGTTCTTCTCTAACCAATGAAATGCTTTCATAAATTGTTTCTTTTTCTGAACCTCGAGTTTATTAATTTCCAAAAACAAAAATACTCATGCCCGAACTGGCAAATTTACACATGCACACACACACACACAAATGTTACATAAAACACCTTCCCTGAGGGTCATATTACTTGGCATTATTATGAAGTCAATCCTACAGCCATAAAGATAATTCTGGGTCAGCTGGGTGATTAGCTGAAAATTATCTTCATATTCACTTTTCCTCCACAGGAGTCTTTCCTGCAGAGAGACCCAGAATGTGAAGCTTTTTGTAAGAGCTTAAAAAAAAGTGACCTTGCCCGCCAGCAGCACAGAGATTCTACATCGGTTTTCGGGATTTGTATCTGCCCAGCTGACACACCCATTTTTCCCTGAAGAGCAAGCAGCTTCTTGCTCTACCTCTGCCTTCCTATTGTCAAGGCACGGCAAGGATACCTCTAAGTTCTGTTTACCGCCAGGGTAAACTGCCCTCCTACGGCATTCTTGTAGAAAGCCATTTGGCAGGGGTTGGTTCAGTGCGTCTCCAAGTATTTACAGGTAGAGAAAATGACATATTCTTTGTGGACACTGTGCCCACTGCTTCCTGCGCTGCTAATCTGGCCCCTAGCACTTTGCGCGTCACAGTAGATACATGTATTCATGATGATGTTCATGCTGATGTTTTCTGGAAATACTTTGTTTGCTCTCCCAATTCTACCTACCCCAACCTACCTTACTTTTCCACTCTAAGTCTTCATCCACTAATAACCATGCTTTTTCAGCTCTCTTTTTTATTGAAAGTAATAAATTAAGACATATATCTGCAGGTGGTTCATTTTGGCATCAAAATCACCACCATATACATTAGCATGCTCACAGTGTTGAGTAGAGAGGAATTCATTTTAGTAGCAACAACATTCAGTGACCTTAGAAAGAAAACTTTCTGCTTATAGTTATTTGCTAGTCTTACACAATTGAAAGTTTCTATACAGTACAATACTTCAAAATTAAGATATTTGAGGGAAGTAGTATCTTCAAGAAAGTGATGTCTTCCACCATTCTTCCTCAAAATGAAGCCACTGGCTTTGCTGAGATCAGCGTGCTGGAGACGCTAAGACTACAGCCGATCGTCCTGTGAGTCAACGCTTATGGTGGACGCCTGGCTACTGGTATCAGCAGTTCCATAGGATTTCTGGTCTCTGGCAAAGTTGATGAAAACCTAGTTTTTTCAAGGGAAATAAAGGCATTAGTGCTTGGGAAGCAAAAGGAAGGAATTAGGTTCATTCACACAGGCACACACACATATGCATGCTTGCACTCACGTGGCCCGTAAAATCAAATAAAAATATTAGGTTTTATAGTCCATGTCAACACTTATATACACACTCTCACTAGGAGTCCTTCCTTTAGGTATTCAGATTTAATTGGAGTTTGAAAATAATACCTGTCTCTATAACTATATTTATAATCATAAAAAATCCAGCATTATAATTGAATAGCTATAGCCACTTATATTTATATGATCTGTATCTCTATCAAGTATAAACACACTCAAGCCCTTATAAAATACTTGTATGGTGCTATTGGAAGAAATTTCACTCCTTTCAGGAGTTAATGAATTAAAATAAAATTTGTGTCGAATTTCACATTAACTTTATGTTCAGTAAGCCAATTAGTTAACAGACAGATCTTTATCACTGTGCTTAAATTATTAAATCTATTAGTCATCAAGTCATCTAGAAAATACTGAGAGTCTATTTTGTGCTGGACGTGGTGCTGGTGTTAGTTACAAGCCAAAGGCCAACTATTCTGTATTAGAAAAGGAACACTTGTCTAAAGCCCCCATAGAATATTATTCATAAAGTGTAGCACCATATGCCCAGAAGGCCTCACTTTTAGGCCCATTTTAGTAAGATGTGATTAAATGCCCTATACAACAGGTTCGTTGAGCCAAATAAAATTAATACAGTACAATTAATTAATTGTATTAATTGATATAATTAATAAAGGATGCCCAAGGAAGCCTCAAGTTGCTGAACACAAATGTAATTAAGACATGACTAAAACAGAAGAATTCTGCCTTTGTCACTTCGGTTTCATGCATGTAGCCGATCGAACCCTCTGGCACCAAACCCTCTAGATACCCCATCTACTCTAACCCAGGAAGCCCATCAATGGAAATGTTGTATAAAAAACCCATCAAGGAGAAAATAAGGAAAGTGTTTGGTTTCACATGTGGAAGTAATGTTTTGTTGCTTTACACATACACAAAACTTGATGGATATAGATATCTTGTAAAAAGAAAAAAAACTTTCTTGTGTCTCTTAAAAATAGTTACCATCATACTTTTAATATTTGTTCCCTAACATCCCAAAGTGTGGTTAGACACAAATGACGCTAAATTTTTCAGGTAGATTAGATATTCCTTCAACTAAAAGCAGATGGAATGTCACTGTAAAGACAAACAGAATGCGTCATAATTAATGTGATGTTGTGCCCCTGCTCACCTCTTCCAGAGTAGTCTGGCTCACTAAGAAGTTTGTGATATTCAAAGCGGCCTTGTTGGTTTCCAGCAGATCAAAAATGTTCGCTACTCCTCCTGCCGTGACTGGTACGTGATACTCTAGCATGCTGAGGTGCTGGTCCTGAGGGAACCAAAAGGAAAATGTACTTGGCAATGTCAGGTGATACAGATTTCACAAGTCACACGTGAGCAAGAGCCAAGAAAAACACTGAAGCTCATTCCGCTGAAAATGACACTACAGTGTAAATAATGGGTACGTTTTGAAACGAACAGCTTGCAAAGATGAGATGAAAACTTTTATGAATGTCAAAGAGAAAACAAATGAAAAGGTAATGAAAATTCCAAAGCATTCTACGTTGATAGGCACTTAAAAAGTCATTATAATCTTTCCTGTAAAAAAAAAGTTCTGTGGAATGGTATTTCAGATGTCAGATTATCCTCTCAGCTCACATAAACTTTTTCAGAGATTACTTTTAGAAACTGCATTTTTTAAAAATCTTAGAACTCTTCCAAAAGGCCAAGAATTAGCTGCTCAATTTATATTGGCTAACGAAGCTAGATTTCAACAGCACTGTCTAGGAAAAACCTCATTCAAATAACACTACATTTTTTCACAGCTTGCCCTAAAATTCTCTTCAATTTCTAAATGTTAGGCCATACATCAACTTAGTAATCTATTATTATTTCCTTGGAGTATCTTTAACATGTTGCTCTTCTGACTGTTTGTACCATCGATATCTTAACCTAACACTCTTCACTCTGTATCTGAGTTCCTGCAACAGCCTCTTCAGAAGCCTAGAAACCACATACATGAATATACTGTATTTTGCCATGTATCATGCTCACTTTTTGCCCAAATTTTTGAGGGAAAAATATGGATGCACATTATACATGGGTAGTACTAACTCTGTTTGTATATAAATGCCTTTAATTCTTTTATTTATGCTCATGCTTTAGAAGTGTAACTCTAGAAAGGAATAACAATATCTGTCTGCAAAATAATATCCTGGAATATGATCATCGGTTTTGTTTCTAAAATTAAATAAAAGTTGAATTAAAAAACTAAAATGAAAGATTTTTTTCCCCTGAAAGTTTGGGCCAAAAACATGGGTGTCTTTTATACACAGGAGTACATTATACTCAGTAAAATATGGTGTTGTCCCAAATCAGCCAGGGTAATCTTCCCAAAACACTAGCTCAGTCAGGATGTTTTCTTGCTCCATAATCTACCCCTTGAAGCTACACGGGCTAAATCAAGACTGTGTATTTCAGCCTGGTATTCAAGACTTCTGTTGACTTCTGTTGCTCTCACACCTTTGCTCACCAGGTAGCCCATCTCCTTGACTCATTTCCATGCCACACCTGTCACCGTAGTCAGGCTCTTACTTATTTTTACTCCCCAATAGTCTTTCTTACTATTTCTTGTCTAGATATCTAGAAACCACCACACATGTGTAAGGAATGGTCCGCTTAGGAGAACTGAGACTTTATCACTACTGCATTTGTCCTGTGCGGTCTGGTCCCATGAGGAACAGACAAGGGCCAGTGTGATCGTATTGCTCTGTGAATGAGCAGGACTTCGATCCAGAAAGTCACTGAAAGAAAAAGCACCATGACCAAGGCAATTTGTGCAACGAAAGTGTCCTTTAATTTTTTAATTTTATTTTAATTTAGATGATAGGAAATGGGCTTTGATAAGCATCATAAAAGCTATTTTTCCTGAAGAAGTTAGACAAAGCTTGGGAGGTTGAGGCAAAAGTATTCGGCAGAGATAAAATAATTGGTTTTTAAACACACACTCTCTTTTACTGTCTCTAATCACTTCACATCACTATGGTGCCTTAAAGAAGTATCTTTGTGGATCTTTTATCACTTATTTCTCACACCAGGCTTGTGACGCAGATGTCACTACTGCTATTTTATAAATGAGAAAGCAAGGCTCAGAGACTTTAAGTGGCTTGCTGGACATCATACAGGGAGAGCCTGACTCAGCTGGAGACTTCTAGTTTCTTTTCACATTCCACAGACAATTTCCTTTTAAAACAGTCATTGGCCACAACCACCTTGTACAAATTACCTGCACATCAAAGACACTACATAATGATACCATTTTTGTCAAGTACACTTATTTTAAGTTTGTACTATGTGAGATATAGAGCCATATATTTGTATGTGTCCATTTTAGGGAAATGTATAGGTAAGATGAAATTAATTAAACAATGTCTCAATTGGTGTGGCTTTTGAGAACTTGATTTTCAAACAGTTCTGCTCAAACCTTCATGGGCTTATCTTTCAGATGAGGGGAGAAAAGGAGACAATTTCTTCTGGCTGTCACATTCTGGAATTCTGTAATTTTTTTCTCAGAAGAAATATACTTGTTCATATAACTCAAATACTAATACAGTATGGTCATAAAGCCTTTTTGTGGAAGAAATAAATAAAGGTATGTAAAAAACAACATTACCTTTAAGAGTTATAAAATATAACTTTTACAATTATACTTGAAGATATTTAAAGATTCTATTTAAAGAACAGAATAATTTGAAGTTCCTACTTTTTTATACTGTGTGCTTCAGAGTATCTTATGCATCTTTAACTAACAAATATATTAAGATTAATAATAAAGCTACGGTCACATTGCAAATGGTTAACATCCGCTAGGAGACAAAACCAGTCAACATGAACAGGCAGGCTAATTTCTTACTTTTAAGTATGTTTTTGGAAAGTGCAGTTGCATGAACCTTGTGAGCGCCTCCATGCTAACTTTGGTATTCTTCACGTGAACCTTGACCGTAAATCCTCGTCCAAACCTAGGAAGAAAAAGTGCAAAAACACTGTGTAAGTTACATTTTGCTGGAATCACTCCCCTGGGATTCTAGATAATGAAACAGGACCCAAGCTAACCATTATAGTCCTTTTTCTTATAGAAAGACTGTTATTTTGTCATAAAAGTTCAGGGCATGCTGCAAACTGGAAAGAGTGCACTGCCATGATTTTTAAAAATGTATGTCTACCATTCTGTAAAGTCAGGCTCTTGGGACAAAGGCTGCATTAGAAAGGAAATATAAACTCTTGGCTTTCTTTGACAGCTATGAGCTGACAGTTGATGTCAATTTCTGGGATTAAACACTTTATAATTTAAAGCAAACAAGATATCTACAGGCAAGTTATTGGAGATTCGGTGTCAGTGGTAAAGATTGACATCATGGGGTTTTAAACATAGATAAAAAAATAGATATACTAGCGAACTGTTAGCGCCAAGGGTAGAGTCTGTAAACAAGTCACAACAGACTTTTTGTGAACACCACTACAAGGCTTTTTCCATTCTTTTTTCTCACCTTGGTCAATAATATTATATAAGATAAACAATTGTACAGATAAAGGCATAACATCATGAAGTTTGGAGATAAATTCATATGCAGTCTGGCAAATATAAATTATTAATTTAATTTTAATTTGTTAATAAGATACATATGCACATTTCCCCAATGTATCTTGATTAAAAGGTTTTGAATGACAAAAACGTTAAATACCTTACTGAAAACCCATGTAAATGGCCAATAAACATGCTAGATTAAAACATTTATGCCTTCATGTACCTGTCAAGGTCTAATATGTTAGTGAGTAAACTCATGAAAGTGCTTCTTGGTGGTATTTTGGTTGTGGACTAACATTTTACAGCTTTCAGTCCTTGTAGGTTTGGGGGTTATTGACTAAAAAGACATCCGACTCTCCATAAGATAATTTCACTTTAAGGTGATTCAGTAATGAGCTTCTCCGTGCCAGTTTTACTACTCATTGCAAGGTCAGCTGCGGAGGTGATCCTTGAACATGAGCTGAGTGCCACTGGGTGGGTTACCCTACACTGTACGTTACACAGCGCTTCTGTTCTTCACCTGCTCTTGATGTGCTGCAAAGATCCAATACACTGGAACCTCCCATTCACCATAATGGCCAGCCTGGTACAGAGAGCTTCACATTCTTCCATGCTGAAAGACAGGACAATCGTATCAGAATTCTGAGCACAGAAAATTGGGTTTCAGTTCATAAACATGGGCTTAACTATTTCACTGTGGCACTTAACACATACTCTTATAATTCCTGACTATAGCTTTTCCCTTGAACTAAAACCATTTTTAATATAAACTGTCTTCACATAGGGCTTATTAGGACTCCTCCAGAGGCCTGAGGCCATCTCTCTCGATTGGAATGCCTTCTCCATGAAGCACATTATTCTTTCAAGTTCCTTCAAGCTTTGACTCAAGACCTACATTTCCTAAGAAATGTTCCCCAAATAATACTGAGTTCTTTTCATTATGCTTCGTAATCCATTCTTGGCTGATTTTTACAATTTTGTATTTAAAACTAGCTAACCTGCATGTGACTATATAATTTCTAATTTCATACACTGTGATGACTGGAGGAATCTTCAGTATCACCCTGTCCCTTTCATTCAAAAGTTCATGGGAATTAAATAAATGATTGGCTGCAGAACATATCGTGATATAGTATGCTAGGGCAAGGTCAGGATAGAAACAAGTCTCTTCATTATAAACAAATCTAATACTTTTTCTGTGATTGATAATGACCAAAAAAGGATGAACTTTGTACAAGGTCAACTTTATGAGAAAAGCATGGATAAAATACTCCAGTAGCTTTTCTACTCAACTGACTGGAAGGGTCTCCTTCATGGACGGAGGTCTGTGAGCTGGACCGTAAAGGACTGGTAAGATCGGAACCTGGAGAGACTTTGTGAAAAGGTCATTTCCAGGGCACGGTGACAAGAAGGGCATGGGGTGTGCAGGGAATCCCACGGCATTCAGACTGGCCGATAGAAGAGGATGTCACAGGGGAGAAAGGGCAGACATTTAGGTAATAAAAGTCCCTGTACACCAAGCTGAAAGATGCTGAACGTGATGGGGTAGACAATGGGGAGTCACAGCTGAGTTGCGAGCGTCCTAAATCATAAGAAATTTGTTTATAAAAAGATTGCTTAGGCCCTGCCTCACCTCAGGAGCTGGATTCTCACAATGTAACCTGCCTGACTTGTTCCTAAGACTCTGAGCATAAAATACTTTCATCTGATTCTAGACATTCATCATCAAATATATTAGATGGGAATTACCTTTTCCCATTTATCATCTTAGAATGGTGCTGACTGACCTTAAGGTTTCCACCCGCAGTTTACCTGTGAGACGTGAGGATGACAGAACATTTATTCTGCACTTCTTCCGAAATGATCTTCCAGAGGTGCCGTTTTGACTTAGGATCCATCCCAGAGCTCGGCTCATCCTTAATAGAAAGTTACAAGAAAAATTTATCAAATTAATTAATTTCTGACAAGCTGCTTAACATAAATCACTACATCTCCCTTCCCGAGAACAGAAATCATTTTGCAAAGTCCTGTGACTAACTTGTTTTATACTTAATAGACTCCTTTCTGCTGCTGTCAAAATGCTCAAAATCAATCATTTAAAATTGTCAATCTGTTTTAAAAAGTGTCTCATTGAAGCCGACGACATCTTGTTACTTTACACTTGTCTCATATTTCTCTGGAAAAAAATTCTGCTTCAATTACTGACAAAGCAGAGTTTTTAAGTTAATGCTACATTGTCACATATGCATTTGAAGCTACAGCAACAAGATAGCAGATGTGTGGCTGTGGGTGATAATACGCCACGTAGAGTGGAAAGAACACAATTGGATTATTCAGTTAATATATTTGACGGGTACTTTTATATTTGACGGGTCATTAATTGAAATTTCATACTCTGTGGGGAAATAAGCATGAGATTTACAAAAACTACCAAGTAGAAAGATACAAATTATATTTCAGAAGTAAATGATGTCTCGAAATTGTTCAGATGTAAAATTAAAAATGTAGCAATGGATAATCTAAACAAGCAACAATAGGTCCTAATAGATGATTAAACAAGCAAATTGGGGGTCAAGATTAGGTAAAAATTAAAAATATGTATCTATAATGGAAAGTATTATATAGGATCACCAGAGGCTTGTTTTTATAGTAAGGGTATTAAAATTAAATTTAAAGAAAGAAAGGAGTAGTAATACCAGGAAACAGGAAAGGGTATATATACTGTTATAGATTCTATTTTTGACGATGATAGCATATGCAGTAAACACATATAAAACAAAATAATGATATCTTTACTGAAACAGCCTGTCTTTCTGAGAGGCTCATTAACATATAACATTTGCATAGCGCTTTTAACTTTTTGAAGTACTTTACATCTGTTATCTCACAGGAGTGCCTAAGAATTTTGTTCAATTTAGGGACACTTACACAATAAAATTCCATTATGAGCTTCGATTGGCAGGGATATAACACATTACAGGCTGGTATTACAGGAAGATGGGCCGTGCATCGCCCTATCTGGGCTGTTTACATGAATTGATCCTTAGCATGGCTTACTCTCTGGAATAATGTGTGATTTATAGTGGATTTTTATTGCATATAGTTAAGGATCTTTTGGAGTTAGATGTCCTTAAATGAAGGGGATCTGCCAAAATAAGGGCAAGCTTATTTCTCGGAAATCCACACTTTTACAATAGTTGATCTGGGGGTGGGGGGGAAGGCTACCTTAGCCCTGTGTTTAACTTACATTTCCAGGTGATCAGTTTAATTTTCTAACTCTCGCCTTTAAAAAAATTCAGCTAAAATGGCAGATAATTGGTCACATCCCAAGTTCAGAAGCTCATAGTTTTAAGTAACAAGGGAATAAAATTTTAGTACAACACATCGTTTTAAAAGGTGTGTTTGCTCCTTTCTAGAAGTTTAAAAACATGCTAGCTCACCTGATTCGTTACCAATAGGATTGCCCTTGGGAGTAACTGGGAATCAAATTCTACCACATTCCCTCGCTGACTCATTTGCATACCCTGCATTTGTTTCCTCGACTTCCCACTCCCAGCCAAGTGCTTCCTCTGAAACCAACTGCAGCTTGGCCTCAGACAAAATCATTTTTGAGGGCCTGTTGTTGTGGCAACACATTATTTGCTGACGTAAATTCCTTTAATGAGATAACAGAGGGAAAATGCTTTGCAAAGTCACCAGCACGTAGTGAGCTCTTTAGCAATGCTTAGCCCAACAGTGAGAATGAAATGGTACACCCACAGCTGCCAGATGGCTCTAACCCCCGCAGCGGCCTGTGGTGCCGGGACTCTTACCAGCAGCAGGATGGAAGGCTTCCCGATCAAGGCCAGTGCCGTGGACAGCTTTCTTTTGGTGCCGTAGCTGCACATAGAGGTGGGTCTGTCCTTGTAGGGCATCAGGTGAAGTCTCCACAGGAGTTTATGGACAGTCTGTGGGGTGGAAAAGAGCGTTAGGCTGACCTTCTCGTGCCAGAACCCTTAAAGCACTGAACCAAAACAAACATAGAAGCTGTTGGCGGAAAGGAAGTTTTCTAGCGAAGATAGACCTAAAAAAGTCAGATGTTCAAACTTAGCACAGATTTTATTTTTATTTTCACAGGTCTATTTTAAATTGATAGTCATTTAAGAGATAAAAGCAGTTCTGTGGAGGCTGATTTCCAAGCAGGATCCCCCCCTTCCCAAAGGTGCACGCATGGGAGTGTGTGTTTACAACTGGGGATGGTTCTTTCTGCTATGTTACCACAGGGTTTCCTTGTGAAGCTTCAAAGAGCTAAAGCAGAAATCAGCCTTTCTCAGGGCAGGTTCCCATTGACTGTCCACACTGTTTCATCTTTCTTCTCACTGAGGGGTGAGTGGTCACAAAGGCTTTAAGCCTTTTTCAAACTGACCCCCTATCAGAATTTTAGCACATTAACTGAGGAGTAATGAGTGCTTGTGGCTGTTTTTGTACTTAAATAGTCCTGGCAAATAAAGCAATCCTAGGCGGATTTCAACAGGTTTCTGGGGTGGCAAAAGTAGAGGAAATTACCCTAAGTGTTAACCATTCCACTACAAAAGCAAGCAATTGTAGGGAACTACAGAGATGCACTTAAAAAACCAAATTGGAAGTCATTCTGTCTTACTTGGGCATTTTGTAGTTCATTCCACGTTTCAACATTTATCTGGACTCAAAAGGATGTACAGGCATCGCCAATCAATGCTTGACCCACAGCCAAGGTGAGTGCAATCCTTTATTGGATAGTTCTTAAAAAGTAACTGAGCACACACACCCCTGAGCAGCTTCTACAGCTGAGCTCATAGGTGTGTGTACGATACATGCTATCAAGCTAATACTATGTCCACCATCACTGTCAGGAGTAAACGTCATAGCTTTGCAGATGTCGACTTGATCTTGAGAGTGGGCAGGTGGGAAGCAGAAACAATACGGTATTCAAATAACCTAGTTTGCTACACATATACTCACCTCTTTAATATCTTTCTCTGGAATTCCGTGTATCCTGGCATAAAAATACAAATGTTCTTCCACAGTTAATAGGTCATCTAAGGCATCTTCCTGAGGACAGTAGCCAACTAGGGAGCTGTGAGAGTCAACGTGAGCCAGAGATCTAAATCAGGAGAATGAAAAACACAGATGAGTTTCCAAAGGTTATTTCCCTCTCTGTTCCTTAATGATGGGAAAGCAGCTCTATTTCGGTCATGGTGATTGGTGATAAAAGGAGGTAAAATATCCCACCATCACAGCCACACTTGAAGTTTTAAAAATCTCTACTTGCTTGAATAGCCATTTTTTACCCTGGAGTTTTAATAATATAACCCTATAAGAACATAAATAATTTTAAATCATTTTTTCATTCAATTACATTGGTCTGGGTACATTAAAGAATTTGTTTTTCATACCCAGACTTATTTCTAATCAGAATGTTTCCGCTTGAAGGAATTATGTCTCCAGTCAGCATCTTGAAGATCGTGGTCTTTCCTGCTCCATTCACCCCGAGAAGGCCGAAGCACTGCTCAGTGGGAGGGAAAAGAAAAGATGTAACCCTCAATTCGTACCAAAGACATATTATCGTTGTATCTCTTTCCTGCTTTTCCTTGGGTCAGATAAACTACTGAGAAAAATAAATCACTGGAAATTGTACTGCTCAGTTGGCATTTGATAAAACTCTCTAGTTTAAAAGAAAGGGGTGCTAAGTTGTTAGTTACAGAATGGTCATGGGGATGTAAAGTATAGCAAAGGGAATATAGTTAGTAATCTTGTAACAGTGATGTATGATGCCAGGTGGGTACTAGACTGATCAGGGTGGTAACTTCGTAAGGTATATAAATGTCTAATCACTGAGTTGTACACATGAAACTAATATATTGTATGTCAAATGTAATTGAAGCAATTTTAAAACACACAGGTATTTATGTATCTTTTCCCTTTATACATTTGCTTGACATGATAAAATACCCAGGTAGGATATGCTAACCTGAGAGTAATTGTACTGTGGAACTCACATTATTCACACAAACTTTAATCACAACTTCACTAAAAAGGCTATTGAAGCAATAATTTCTATACGCTGGTGAATAGCTTTGATACATTTACTTTGCAACTAAGGGAAATGCCCACATTCTCTTTCTCCTTTCCAAGCTGCCTTAATATTCCTTTTATGAATAAACATGATGCAGTCCTAGTAGCTCACTTCCGACAGCTGATTTTTTTATGCTCTCTTTTGAAGAGGTCTGGAAACTAGAGTTGAAGATAGCACCCTACCCAGGCTTCTTGCCCGCCAGCCTACCCCAGGAGGATGATAACTTGGGAAAGTGCTCAGGACTTGGTGTATGATAAATCCTCTGTACCAAGAGGGAAGACTTATAGGGTGAGTAACAACACATGGACCCGTGTACATCTTATATTGGGAATCCAACAGAAGATTCAAAAGCTGACTTTTACATTTCCAGGAAAAACATTCAGGAAAGATAAAGGTTTGTACTTGTCACAATCATGCCAATATGGAGGGCAGTCAGATGCAAAACATGGCTCCTCACCTCCCCCGCGGGGATGCCGATGCTGATGTTGTTCACAGCGATGATCTTCTTGTGGATGAGTTGGTAGGTCTTCGTGAGACGGTGGAGCTGGACTAGGTCTGAGTCATCTATACCGTTCTCAACTCTTAACCTCTCAGCCTGCACATCCTCATCTTCATCTATTGTCTCGATCACAGGTGAAGAACTAAATTTTCGGAAGAAGAGTCTGAAAAATGAACCCAATGATCTGCATCATTTATTTTGAAATGGCACCATTTCATTTTGATATGTTCGAATGGGTTCTCACTTCACTAAAAGTGTGCTATCTCATACTAGTTTTGTTTTAAATTTGCTATATATTATGATTCTCAAATAACTTAAAAATTAGTATAAGTGCAAAAAAATAATATAAAGTGCTTCTCACCCTATTCATTCTGATATTTAAAAATGGCTTTTGCTCTCCAAGCCTCAAATGCCTACAGATTCATTGTCACAATTCAGATACCTAATTTTAGTAACAAGGAAGTCAGTCTGGGTTGGAAATTTACTTCTTAACACACACCAGAATCATTAATATGACTCAACACTTACAATTCCACAACCAGTGATCACCTTTTAAAAAATCCTCTCTATTTCTTCTTTTATCATCAATAATATGAGTGTTATTCTATATTCCTTTGACTCTGAATGTCTTACTTAAGATCTGTGCAGTATATTAAGGTTATCAGCCCTGAAAATGCACTAGATTTAAAACCCATGTCAGTATCTTGCTTAACAAATACCAAAGCAAACCAAAGAAAACGAAGTTTAAAAACCCAACAAATCAATTTAGGTCTTCTTCCCAATGTTCCTGTGTATTTTAATGATATCCTCACAGACTCCAACTATGGTGCTTTCTTTGAATCTTCTCCATTCCAAAGTCCACTCATGAAGTCAGTCTGCTAGCACCAGAAATGCCTTCCAATACCCAGCCATCGCCATCGATCACTTTCTGTCTATTTCTATCACTATGATAAGCTTTTACTCTTTCTCACCTAGATTTTTCCAGGGACCTCAAATTACTCCAGTGTCTCCAATCTGCACTATCTCTACAAAATCACACCTGCAGGGCACCATTTGATTAAGTTGCTCTCTATTCAGAAACCTTTTAATGGGCTGTTTGTTGGACAAAGTCCAAACCACATCTCTTCGACCAAGCATTCAGTAAACTCCATAATCTCCCAACCACACACTCCAGCTCTTATTTCACCACATTTATTCTCTTCTAAACGAACTGCGTTACTCATTTCTCAGATATGTTCCAACATTTCTTTCTTTCTTTCTTTCTTTCTTTCTTTCTTTCTTTCTTTCTTTCTTTCTTTCTTTCTTTCTTTCTTTCTTTCTCTCTCTCTCTCTCTCTCTCTCTCTCTCTCTCTCTCTTTCTTTCTTTCTTTCTTTCTTTCTTTGCCCTTGTCATTCCTTTCATTATTAGTAACTTAAGTTTCATTTCCAGATAGGTGATATGTGTACGTCATGTATCTAAATTAAAATTAAAATGGTACTGAAGAATATATAGTGAAAATTAAAACTCCTTCAACCATATACAATTATCTTCAGCATAGGTACGAATAATCAGATAGTGCATGCATATGTTTGCATAAATAACATATTTCTTTTCAACCTTAAATGGTAATATACTTTACACATAGCTCTAAACCCTGTACTTTTCACTTAATAAATATTACAAGTAATCCCAAATATTATATAAATAACTGCATCATTCTAATAGTTGCATGCTATTTAATTTATGAATGTATGTATATAATTTATTTAACCAGTTCATGAATAAAGAACATTTGGATTGTTTTCATTCTTCTGCTATTAGGAAATGCTTGCTGTGATAAATAATTTTATACATACATAATTCCAAATATTTAGGAGCATACCTGCAGTAACAAAATTCCTGGGAATGGAATTGCCGGGTTAATAAGTGTATTTGTGATTCTGTCCACAATATTTCAATGTTCTTTTTCCAAATCTATTCCTAATATGCTACATATTCAATCTTCTTTCCCTATTTTTATTTTCTGTTCTTCCAAACTCAAGCAACATAAAGAGACTGCATCTTTTGTTTATGTACATGTTTCTCTCCACCACTCAGTCTTAATCTCTCTTTAAGACTCACAATTGTGCTTAAGGTTGCTCTCCAGTCTATAGCAATAGTTGCAGATACATAGTAAGATCTGATAACTATTTTTTGAATGAAACAAATGGTAAATTCTACTACAGTTTTTGAAAAAGTTTTTTTGAGCAAAACATTTCTACACTAATGGAAAAGTTTAGATAGATTGACCACCCACTGAATATTTTGAATTGAGTTCTGTCATGAATATCAAATACTATGTATTTACCTGAATTGCTTTATTAGCCATTCATTGATTAAAAGTCGTAAGAAAAAAAACATCGTGCCCTGGGAAACCAAAGCCACAAACATTGCACCTAGCTTATCCATCTCAAAGGTTTCACTTGGATATTCCACACCATATGCTTTTAAGAAGTCAAGAACCGACTGTTGTTGAGAAAGTTCAATCAATCCGTAGCCAAAACAGAACTGCGGGAAAATCAGGAAAATCCGCTTGAGGGTTTCTGAAATAAGCTCTAAAGTCTGAAATAAGAGAAAAAATGAAGCTCAGTGTTAGACTTCCAACCAACTGACACAAATTTAAAACTAGATGTAGACAAATATTGGAACCCGAAAAGTTTATCTAGACTGGCAATGACTTCACATATATGCTGAATTTGCTTATAAATATTTATTGTAACCAAATAAATGATGGGGATTCATTACTAAACTACAAGCAGAAAGCATTATGTTTCTCCTGGGATGGTTTAAGGTATCAGGCCAAACCCTGCAGACAGGATCACTTTTCGACCTGTTTTAGATCGTAGGAGTGTAGGAAGAGCCAGCGTGGTGGAGTTTGACAGGGTATCAGTGGGTGTCTGAGTAGAGGAATTTAGAAAAGTGCAGCTTCAGAACCTAAGGTTATTTCTATTTGAAGAGGGACTAAAATGGTGAAATGCGATGGAAGGAGAGAGCAACCCGTCTTAATGTGAAGCAAATGGCTCATTTTCACATTATTCACACTTGGGGCCAAGCACGCACTCCCTGTGAATTTTTCCTTCCTCCTGGAGTGTGCTTGTTTTTTCCTTGGTTCACTTCATTTCCTCTCTATTTTTCCATTCAATTGCCTGGCACTGTTAGTGCTTCCTGTCTCACTAATCATAATTGTCAGCTCTGAATAGAAAGTGATGCTTACAATAAAGTAGTCTTCAACACATGATTGAAAGGGAATGAATTAGGATATTTTTTCCGTGAATGTTGAAATGAATCTTAATCCAGAGTCATATAACTAACCCATTGTCCTTGTCACTACTGCACCATAACAATTTGTTAATGAGGAAAGAGTTTAGCTGCCCGACTGATTGCACGATTTCTGTCACGCTGTACAATATACCTGATTGCACCTTTATCCCCCCACTCAAGCCCTATCCTACGTCAATAGTCTTGCCACTGGGTGCATGCAATCATAGTTATTAACCTAGATGGAGCCTAAAAAAACATTTTAAAGGCTGTAGTTTTCCTCTATTAAACTTAATAGAATCTAATGAAATTCCTCTTTTCCATTTAGAGTATGCAAGATACAGAAAATCTTTCCAGGTTGAAGAATTTGAGACATCCACTGAAGTCCAGCAGACTAATAAAGGACCTTACCGGGTCATTCAGCTTTTCCTTGGACAGAAAGTATACCACCGACAAGGAAACAATGGAATTGATGCCAAAGAAAAGGTTGATGCAGACGTAAGTGATAAAAGCCATTCCTGTCTCGCGGAAGAGCCCAGCCAGCAAGTACATCCAGGAAAATGTGGCATACCTGTATGTCAATAATACTAAGAGTTCAAATTATGCACTCATTGTTCTCCTTTATTAATACATGCATACATCAAACATACACATATACATACACGCATACTTAGATGGAGTTCCAACGTGAGAATAAACATTAAGAATGGTGTTGCTAGATTCCTCTTTTTTTCCTACTCCCTTTAACAACAACAAAAATCCAAAGGATGTTTTAAAAATGACAGAAAAGAATCCTCTCTTTGAAGGAAACTTGAGCAGACCTACATCATTATAATTTCAAAACAATTCCTCCTAGAGATGGTATTACCCCCACCAGGCAAGAATTTATTTTTCTTCTCAGAAATATGGATTTAATCAATATAAATCCTATAATTTAAAGTTGAGGGAAATAATGGTATTATTGCAAGCAAGCTAAGCACACAAGGTATGCTTAGAAGCTGCCTGTCTGGTTGTGAGCAAATACTTGAGCAATCTCTGGGGTAATGAAGTAGAACTAGAGACAGAGAGGTCCTTCATCGCTGCAATTGCTAACTGAATGGATAGAATCATGCATTCAGGTGAGAATGAAGTGCTACTTTAAGCATTGATTGCATCAATCTGTATTACCTGTATTAACCTAATACAGAAACAATATTATCGGTGTGGTTTAGACACCTACAAAATATAAATAAAATAAACCTCTTTTATATATATTTATTTGCTATATATATTTGAATATAATGCTATATATATTCAAAATTTGTCAATACATAAAGGTACAAACATATATACATTTTTCTGCTCATTCTAAAGTCTCCATTTTTTATGAAAATTAAATTACATATGTAAATAGTTAAGCATGACACTTGGTACCTAGTAAGCATTCATCAGTGAATGGCAGTGTTACTCTTAATGACAACATTGACTTTCAGAAGAATTGTACTTTACAAACTATAAAGCAGCAAGAGTGATGTATTGTTAGTCATCACTCATGGCTAATGAAAATCCAAGGCAATTGTGAATTAGCTAGTGAGATTTGGGTTCTGCTTGTGCCTAGGAGAGTTTTATTCTGTTTATTCTTCTTGCACTGCAGCTTACCCGAACAGCAAGAGTAGGAGAGATACAGCGCCTAGGTTGTTTCCACTGTAGAAAGCAGGTAACTTGAAAATGGCAATGACACCGATGGAAAATGCCACAGGCACCAAGTAAAAGACCTGGGGGAATATGTAAAGCAATGTTCAATATATGGCGAGGCTGTTTACAGAAAAATCAATAGGCCATCTAGTTTAAAACTATAACGAGTTGACCTGGAAATATTTGAAGGAATGAATTTTTACTTATGTTCCTGTTGCTTGTAACATTCAGCTTATTGTACACTGATTTCACTCTAGAAGTTGTCTCCTGCAGTATGAGGTCAAGCCAGCCTTCATCTGTACAGATATACACGGAGTCCCTAGTGTTCCTGCCTCCAGGCTTGGAGACTTTGAAGGATTTGGTGCCAGAGGTTCAGTGACAAAGAAAAGACAGCCAGGCATCCTGGCATTAGATTCAGTCCTCAAAGAATTTATTTCATTTTGAACGCTGGAACTCTCTCAGATGGTTGATTTCTAAGGCTTGGTTATCAGTGTGAGCCAGTCTGCCAAATCGCAGAGCAGCAGGGCCCACGCATTCTTGGAATCACAGGCATCTGAACAGAGAACTCAGTGTTTAGAGTTTACAGCAGGATGCTCATGACAAAAGAGTTGATAATTTAATTTTGGTGTTGGGGGGAGGAATCTCCTAAGCAGGAGTGAGCACCAGATATATGACAACAGAATCTAAATACTAGCTCTTCACAGAAGTGTATACTCTTTGAGGCTTTCTTAACATTAAACCTCCTATTAAGTCCAGAGGAGTAATTACTATTCTTTTAGATTTGACTTCTACAACAAATGTATTTCAGGCCTCACTGGACACATTCACAGAATAGATAGGCATTTAATTGTTCTCCAATCCTTCAAGCCAACGATTATTACAGCAACCCAGATAATTTCACCAAAATCGCCAAGCAAATAAATCATACCCATCCAGGGCTTTTGGCCTATTTAGAGTTAATAAAAAACAAAAACAAAAACAAAAGAAGCCCTGAACTGTGGGACCATTTTATGCAAATGAGAGAGCTATCAATAAAATTCATCTTTTATTTTTCTTTTTTTTTTTAAATTTTATTTAGTTATTTTTCAAGTACAGTTTTTTGTCTATTTTTCCCATCCCAGCCTCCCCTGCCCCTTGCTCCCCACCTCCCTCCCATTTCCTCCCCCCTTAGTTCTCATCCCTGTGTCCTTCCTATTTGTTCCTCCAAATCCCTCCCCCTTTTTCCCCTTAACTTCCCTTCCTTCTCCCCTCTGGTCACTATCCCCTTGTTCTCTATTTCAGTGTCTTTGTTTTTTGGGTTTTTTTTTTCTGCTTACTTGTTATTTTTCTTACTAATCTTTTTTGATGTGTCATTTAGTAAGGGCTGTTACTTCAACAATTTTCACAATTAATTGATAAAATTTTTACAACCTTGATTATTTGGTGTTCTGTGAAACTTCTGTTTTTCCACAGTAGTGTTTTTCAAACTTCAGCAAGCATAGAATAACCTGAAGAATTGTATTAAAAGTGTGTATTTCCCAGGTCTATTTCCCAGGCAGGGATCTAATAGGTTTGGAGTGGGCCCCAGAATTCTACATTCAACAAGTGCCCTGGGGGATCTAATCCAGATGGTCCTCCGACCACCGAGATGAGGGCAGGTGGATTTTTCTGTGACCCTGAAATAAAGATAGCTCTAGCACATTATCCAGCCACAGGATGAATAAGCCTAATGCAAAGCATTTTTTCTTAATTTACTTATAGTATGGTAACAATCCGAACACACTAGCTTAAATAAATCTCAAATAGAAAACTGATGTCTTCTACTCAAATCAATCCCGTCTTCCTGCAAATACACAAGCTACTCACCATGTCAAAAATGAAGTTTGTGACCCAGTAGCATGTCACACCGATGCCTGAAATATGCTGCAGCTGCTTGGCCTTGGTCTGATGCTCCCTTACAACATAGGTGACAAAGCTGGCCGTGGTGACAGAGTAGCCCATCAGGATGGAGAGTGCCACTAAAATATCGATTAGGCTGCTCATTCTATAGAGAGCAATAGGGAGAAGAAATCACACATAAGTTTTCGGAACTCTTTTTTTTTCAAGGAGATTTATGACTAAACCATCAACAAAATGGTCTAAGGTTGGCTGTGGCACAAATAAGTCTTCCTGCAAGGCAGCCAGATAATATCTCCTACATGACTCGGCTGTGACCCTGGAATAAATGTAACTCTAGCGCATCTGAATTGACTGGGGATATTTGACAGAAAAATCTCAGCCTCCAAGGGTTACGGGATGTATCAAGGGATATATACTTCTTGAGCACAGAAAGACTGCTTAAATGCTGTGCAGAGAAATTGAGATGATGAAGCACTTAGGCACTTGACTTACAAAAGCAGCAGATTCTGTGAATCTATATCAAGTTCAACTCGGCACTCCCACTGTACGCTCTTTCAGAAATTTCCTTTTATCCCAGTCAGTGAGTTATATTACACCAGCTTTTCTAGATTGACATTCATTCAGATACATCTGTGATTCCCAATTACAGTACTTTACACAGAGGCTCGACTATGCCAAGGAGGAAGTAGTCATGCCATATTTATGTTCTTACGTGGCTTGTTCTTGATCCTGCACTCCTGGGTAAGGGTGGCTATACATGATGATACCTTAAAGAAGAGACAGTTCTTTTCATTAGTAAGCATTCAGTTCATCAGAAATACCAAGTTTTAGAGAATAACACACAATACTTTTTCCTATGCTATGATCTCAAAATTTTTACTTTGGGGACACACTTTTAAAGAAAAGTGTTTTTCTTCCAATCTCATCAATGCCATACATTTGGAGACACATAAAAAGAAAAAAAAGTTTTCAGCTTCTGTATGGGATTTTGAGGGAAGGGGTAAGAATTTACATTTCTTATATAGCATTTTTCCTTTCTGTTACATTTAAGGAATTGTTTTCTACATTCTTCTCTTTATCTGTTGTACTTCATAAATTTATGGCATATAAAGAAGCAACTAAAGGGAGGCCAGTGATATGAGGGTCTCCTGAAGAACAGACACTCATCGCCCCCATGTTTCTTCCTTGTGCTATGGGCTGTGCTAGGAAATAAGTTCCTGAGAGGATCCCTCCTACTCTTTAACTATAATATTTTTAAGACGCCTATTGTTCTAGAATTCTCCAACTCATGTCTTGGAGCTTCAGCCATGCCAAGGGATTTTCACTAAAATATAAAGATCAAGGGAAGATTCAGAAAAACTAGCTGGCTTCAGAAAAGTAGTAACTTAATCCCAGTATGGTCCTAAATGACTGGGGTCTCCTACAGTTAGTTTCACTTCCTGGGTTAAAAGGAAGTGTTTCTCTTCTTCTTCCTTAGAAGATGTTGGTTAGCCAGAGTCAGGATGGGCTGGCAACAGTTTCCCAAAGGACCACAGTGTGAAGGCAAAGTTTACACTTTGGAAAAGAATGGGAAGGAATGGAAGGAAGATACTCCTTAAATACTTGTTCCTAGAGTCATTAGCTGAGGGAGAACTTTCTTCCCTATTGCTCATATAGAATACGTTCATTGTACAGGGTCCAGCACAAATAATGCACCTTTTTATTACAAATCATTTACTACAAATCATAAGCATGTAATTCCACACATAACAATATCACACTCAAGCACATCATATGACATTTTAGGTGAAATGTTCAAATTAAAACCATATATCATTACGCCCCTATTATTACCCAACCAACCACACTCCAGCAGGCCTTACTTCTGCTGGACCCTGTATTAGCGTATTAAGTCCACTCCCGTCACAACACCCAAATGTTATGGAATTATTCTAACATTATACTCTCTCAATTAGCTTAAATTTTCATCTTTTATTAAGTAGAATGTGACATGCTTTGAAGTTGAATTCTGCAATTGTAATATGTTAAAGAAAAAAGTATGTAGTTGAAGTAAAACAAAGAAACTAACAGTAACAATAGCCAGTTTGGCCTGGAAGTTTAATCACATCATTGGGAAAATAGACTTTCTTATCTACTCTTTTTGTAAATTAATGAATTCTCTTTTTACTAAGATTCAATATTTCTTTGGGAACCTACATAAACCTAGTTGATAAATTATAATATAAACAGAGAAACACATTTTTAAAAATTTCCACTTTGTGTTTTAGAATCAAGAAATACTCTATTTCACTAGAGAAATCTTTGCAAAGATGTTTAATCCACTACAAAAAATAGTGCCGAACCAAGTGTTTTCATATATATCTTTAGCTGATAAATCAGGCAAATGTGTCAGAGTTAAAGATCAATGTAAAATTTTTTTCTGTGGTTCTCCAGCATTCAGCATAATATTTTCAGGACAGTGATTATTCAATGAATGCTTATTAAATTTAGTCTATCTTTAAAAAGAAGATGAAAATATGAACAGTAAAATGACAGCAAACTCACAGTTATTAACAACCACACCTAAAACAAAAACAAAACAAACTAAGCAAACAACTAGAACAGGAACAGAACCATGGAAATGAAGATCACATGGAGGGTTAGCAACAGGGAGTGGGAGGAGGAGAGGGGGGAAAAGGTACAGAGAATAAGTAGCATAGATGGTACGTAGAATACAAACAGGGGGAGGGAAAGAACAGTATAGAAAATATAGAAGCCAAAGAACTTATATGTATGACCCATGGACATGAACTAAAGGGGGGAAATGTGAGTGGGAGGGGGTATACAGGGTGGACGGGAATGAAGGGGGAAAAAATAGAAGTACTGTAATAGCATAATCAATAAAATATATTTTAAAAATTTAGTCTATCTTGAAATTTCAATTATTTCCCACACATACAATGTGTATGAAAAGTAGCATATCTGATGCTGTCTCTACAGTTGTAAATCTAAAACGAGACACTTCCTATTGACCATGGTACCAGTGCAACAAAGGGGAAGGATAACCACTAGGGGGGAGAGAACAGTGCACCAGTTATTTTGAAAAAGAGCCTCGTTGTATAACATTTGTTGGTAAAAACAAGCAAACCTATTCTTTGGGAAGCAAGAACAGAATTTTCCTGTGTAATTAACCATGAAGGGAAACCACATGAATATAATAGATATTGACATTGTAAAGAAAAGCTAATTAAAAGATTTTTAATAGCATGTGAGAATTCAAAGAAAATCAATTTTACAGCTAAAGCTAAATCTCCAGTTCATGTAGAATCCAAGAAAAAATGCCTTATGACACCTAGTATAGTTGGGGGGGGGTGGCAGGAGAAGAGTCGGATTGATTTTTAAAGACAGTATTGCTGTGGTAGACCCCAACCGTATGTCACAAAATAACAAAGGTATGGGGGGTGACATGGGTTTTGTTCTTTCAGAGAAACCAAACTCTTTCCAGAGAAGGTGGAAGGTTGCCACTTTCATAAGTCTAAGAAAAGTTAATTGAAAAATAGAAGACATACTACTATTAATCTCTATTACTATTCAAGCTAAGCCTTATTTTTAAATTTAAAATAAAAATATATTTCCTGTTGGGGTCAATATGAATGCATGTTTCACAATTCTTATTTCTTTATACTCTTTAACTTAAAAATACACCGGTGGAGTCCAGAGTGACTCACATGGCTTCGGCCTTGGTAAAGAGTGCTAGTGATAAATGAACTCTGAATGCAGGTTTCAATAGGTGGCCTTTCAAAAGTGGAACTGGTCTCTTGTCCTCACTTACCTACCTCGGCTACATTTCTCCCTAGCCATTTCTATAGTATTTATACTATAAAACTATAGTTTTATAGTTCTATAGTTTTCACCTGTCACAGCAACAAATAAATGTCTTCTGCTCTGAATAAGACATCCTACCAAAAGTTGAGTGTTCAGTAGTCTTTCAAACCAGGTCATACCAGATTCACCTGGCTTTGGTCACCATTTAACTTTATTTACCACTTTTGACTTTGCCCTTTACTGATGTTCTAGATCAGAACTCTGTCAATCTTGCTTTCTCTTTATGATTTCTCCTGCTAGGAAAATGCTAAAGCACTTGAGGAAAAAATGCTGTTTTCTCTGAAATACAGATTCCGAGAGACCCTGTTTCTAGAATGCCTATTTGACCCCACGGTTTACTGGTACAGTCACCAGAACATCCGGCATACACCACCACACCCAACAGCAGGGAGATGAAGAACAGTAGGCCCCAGTGTTTCTTAAAGACTTGCTGTGTCTTTTCTTCCTATGTCATAGCTTATTTGTTAGCTTAGTTACCAGGCTAGAAACTCAGCCTTGGCCAGCAAATATGTCACTTAGTTTTTTTTCATCTTTATTATTATTGTTTAGGATCAGTATGGCAAAATAATGTGAGCAAGGCTTAAGAAGAAAAAATGACCTGAATGACAGTAATTAAATTAGAAAACAATAAATGAGTCACTTTCGAATTATAGACTCTATTTTTAAAACTACATGGAAGCCTCTTGGGAAACCCAACTAAAGTAGAAGTGGCTGAGTGTAGGGAAGTAGTAGAAAAATGAAGTATCTCGCATGAGAAAAATGAAGAGTCAGGAGTCAAATAGACATGGTTTCAAATCCCACTTCCAACAAATAGGGGTAGAGAACAATAACATTCATCCTGAAAGGATGCTTGTGAGGATTAGCAACACTCCACAGAAAGCCTGTGTCATATGGTAAGTGTTTAATTATGGTACCGCTTTGGTCAAGTACAGAACTCTTCAGTTTAAAAGTTCTGTCTTCATGTTTAAATTGGTGTTCAATACTTATTGACATTGCTTTTTTATTTTTTTAGCCTATGCACGAATAAGTAGTTACAAAATATTTTCCTACGAAATATAACTAGCAGGTAGAAGAACAGAAATAAGCATGAAGTAACTGCTACTATCCTGAATTAATAAATAAGGAAACTAAATTAACCTGAAGTTAAGGGGATTGTCCCAAATCTTGCAGCTGGTGGTAGTTGGAAAGTAGCAATTTCTCAAGTCCTTTTAAAGATCTGTGATTTAGGTACCATGAAATACCTCCCACTGGGAAAAGTGGAATCTAATGTGAATTTTTATATGGAGAGTGGCAAAAGATGCAATACAAGAAGCTTTGCATAAGTAACTTTACCGTGTCGGGCAGCATCGTATTCTGACATGTTAACCCGCAGGAGGAAATTATTCAGGCTGTTGAGGTACGCTGGAAGGGAGTGATAGCCTTCTGGATCATACCACACCTGTTCCATTCCGAAAGAGGGCAAGGTCAGAACGGTGTGCAAGAAAATTAGGCAGAGTGTACATCTGACTGCCTATAGAATTTATATTTAAAATAAGAGCACTTATGTCCAATAGCTTATTTCATCTTAGAAGACTATGAACCACTCACCAGAGTGTAGACTACAGAGTTCTAAGTTTCCAATTTAAAGATGGACAGAAACTGGGAAAGTGATTTTTTTTTTTGGTACGATAGCACCAAGTTATTAGTTGTCCTGATCTTCTCTGTAGGTAAAGCGTTAAATAAACTGGAGATCTCCATCTCTGCCGCTAGCCTACAGTGATTTCCAGACTAAAACGAAGGCATTCTGGCTCTTAAAAGTTATAACAGAAATAAATGGCATGTATGCCAGACTGTAGAACAAAATTAAATACATCGATAAGCATTGTTTACTTAGCAATAAGATTGATTACCTTGAAATGCCCCCCTAACCATTCCTAATGATAAGCCTCAAAGAAGTGAGTTACTTTAATTTTTTTGTGAATAACGGAGGGATTTAAAATACTGGTGGGCTTTATTTCAAGAAACCCCATTGATAATTTAAAATTACAAATCTTATTTATAGAGAAATTATTTAATATCAGAACTGCTCTGTTTATGCAAGAATATTTACTCTGTGTGTTGAGGAAGGGGGGAAGGAACAAATATTCCATCCTGCTACTTACTTTCTCTAAGACTTGTGAAATCAGCTAAAATGAGCTCAGTGCCTACCTATCTCAGAGGGGTGTTGTGAGGATGAAATGACATAATTTGTGTAACAAGTTATGGTACTGCTTGGCTTAATACAGTAACTTAGAGAATATTGGTTCTCCACTGTGCCCAAGTCTGTATATGTCTCTTGCTACCAGATGAGAAATGTGTGAAGGGTAACTGAAAACTCCTAAGACCACTATCGATCATATGGCTGACCACATGGGTGTGGTTCTATGCCTTTAGCTTGCTTCAAAACATAGGTTGGATCTAGAAGAAAAAAAAAGCCAACAGGATTTCTTTATTTCCATCAAATTCTGTTAAGTTTTCGTGTTATTTAAGAAACAAGGCTAAATATGTATGACACACACATAGGAAAATATACATAAAACATGAATGTATAGTTTAACAAAAAATTATAAAAGGAGTACACCTATAAACCATCACTCAGGTTGAGAAACAAAAATTGCCAGCATCTGGAATAATTCCTCACTGACCCTCTATGTCCTTCCAAATCATAATTTCTCACTCTTAAATAATAACGTTGAGTTTTGCTTAATTTTAAAGTTGATAGTAAATGTAATTACAGTTATGTATTCCTTTTTGTCTTTTCTTTTGCGTATTAATGATATTTGGGAGATATATATAGCCTGTATGTTATATAGAACTAAGTCTATTCATTCCCACTGCTAAAAGATTCTACTGTATGTGGGCACTTGGGGCTGTTTTGGGCTAATATGAGAAACACTACTATGTACATATTTGTATAAGGATCCTGGTACTTCTGTGTGTCTGTTTCCCTGGGGTAAATACACAGGACCAGAATCACTGTGCTGTGGCGTTTGTATTACTCCAAACTGCTTTTCAGATGGATTGTACCTATGTTTTGTTGTTACCTCATAAAATCGCTTGAACATTTCAAGTTCACGTTCTCATTTATGTGACATCCCAGAAGAAAGTTTGTAATTTACCTTGGCAAGTGTTCTATTGTCAGGAATTGCTGTTACATCAAAACGAAGGTCGTTAGTCAAAGGCAGCCCAAAGCTCCAGCCTCCGTATCTAGAGTGAATAAAATTTATATTTGTATGATGGAGAAAATAGTCACAAATAGATCTAAAATGGTTAAGAGTGCAATCTTTTCCTTCCATTAGGAACACATTTAGAGGATGAAATAAATACTGCCTGACAAATATTTTACATTTTTATCAACTTGATATATTATATTTTAGTGTAAAACATACATTATAACTAGATGTAAAAAATCTTTCTAAATAATAGCAAATGTGGAATAATCATTCTGAAAATCAATGACATACAATCTAATCAATTCCTTCAACTTAACTGGATCTGCACCATCAAAACAATCTTAAGCCTTTGCACTTCAATATCCTTTTTCAGGTAATCTAATATTAAAGAGATATAACATCAGTTGTTTTTTTAATGAGTTCATTTCTTTTATTCCCCAAACTTTTCCCTTAGCTTGTTCCCTGTTGCCATGTGTTTTCTCTTCCTGGATCTTTGAAGGTGAGCTGTGTCTCTATAACTGCCTGTCAGTTTGTGGTCTCTTAATAGTACAAAGTGAATTAAAAAAAATCCAAGTAGCCCTGGCTGGTGTAGCTCAGAGGATTGAGCGCAGGCCTGAGAACCAAAGGATCCCAGTTTGATTCCCAGTCGGGGCACATGCCTCGGTTGCAGGCCAGTTCCCAGCAGGGGACGCACAAGAGGCAACCACACATTGATGTTTCTCTCCCTCTCTCCTTCCCTTCCCCTCTAAAGATAAATAAATAAAATATTTTTTAAAAATCCAAGTAAATTGATTATTTAATTGTCCCAATAGGGGTTGGGTTAAATAAATAACGGTGTGTCACACTGATATGATCTTCTCGTGACCGTCATCCTAAATGTGAGGCTGCAGCACTACAGTCTGGGCATGGAAAGAACACGATCACATATTGTTCACTTAGGAAAAACAGGGTTTTGAATGGACCCCATTTTGTAGAAAATACTTATATGTGTCTTTGGCTAAAAACTTTCTGGAAGAATATACAATCAATTGTGGTTGTATCTGGGGAGAGACTATTTTTTTTTGTTCATCTGTCGATTTTAATTATTTTATAGCTAACTTTAGTCCTTTATGTACATTGAACAATAAAAGTGGGAAGAGATAGAATAAAGGAGAAAAGAGTAGCTATTGTAAGACTACCAACTCTTCTCTTCCTCAGCTTTATCGAGGTATAGTGATAAATAAAAACCATATATGTTTCAAGTGTACAGCTTGATGTTTTGATGTGTATTGTGAAATAATCACCACAATCAAACTTATTAACATATTCATCACCTCACATAGTTACCATTTTCTTTGTCTGTATTATGTGTATGAGCTGAGAACTCTAAAGATTCATTCTCTTAGTGAATTTGAAGTATGCAATACAGTATTGCTAACTTTGTCACACTGCTGTTGATTGGATCTCCAGAATCTACTCATCTTGTAAACAGAAACTGTGATATCCCTTGACCCGATTTCTCCCTCCTCCCTGTCTCTGCCAACCACCATACTACTCTCTACTTCTATGAACTTGACGATTTCAGTTGCCACATATAAGTGAAATCATGCAGTATTTGTCTTCTGTGTTGGCTTATTTCACTCAGCATGGTGTCCTCCAGGTCCATCCATGTTTTCACACATGCAAGCCTACCAATCTCACATCCATGGCAAATGCTAACATGACTTAAGTGCTTGCCCAGGGCCTTGCTACACACATGTACATTTTATCCACATGCAGATATTTGTATGGGAACTAAGGCCATTTGTCACTGAAAGCAGTACCTTAAAATTCTCCAAGTTGGCATCATTCACTCAATAACTATTCTTTTGTTTAGAAAAAATATATACAAATTTTACAATATATTTTTGAGGCTGAAAAAAATCAATGCTTTTTAATTTGCTCAAATGAATCTTAATTTAGAGTTATTACTTAAATTTTAAGTACATAAAGCTGTTTAGATAAAGGAGATAATTTAACCATGTAAATAATCAATAGACATTTGCAACTATTGTCTCAAGTACAGAAGGCAGTTAGCATTAAAATTAGAAAGCAAGATATGCTAAATTAAATGTTATAAACAGAGTATTTTTACCTTCTTTGTGTAAACTCATTAGCAGTCGATATAAGATAATTTTCCAAGCGGTGCCCAGTGAGGTCATAAATTACTTGGGAAGAATAAGTTCTTCTGTGAGGTGGAGAATAGTTAAATTTAGGACATTCCTGAAAAATAAAGTTAAAAATTAAGTTCTTTCTGGCCAGTGTAGTGCAAATCAAATGGAAAATGTCAAGGACCTTCAGTCTCATGATTTGTCTATTAATTGCCACTGGTGGAGGGTGACATTTGTTTGTGACTTGAAAGAGCTTTGAAAAAGAAGGCATCTTGTGTGAGCCAAGTAATTAGAACAAACAGTTATTATATAGAGAGGGAGCTTATACGTGTGTTTAGGGTTCACTTGAAGTCAAAAAAGAACACGACTAAGGTGCGATTTTTCTGTTACTGTACTGACAAGCTTGATATGTTAGGTGTTGGGAACCTTGCCCCAGGTCTCAGAGCACCTGGCTTTTAGCTAAAAACATTGTGTTGATTTCCGGAACCTGTAATCAACAAGGACTTTCAAAACAACCTCTGGCTAGCGCCCATGTGCATGCGCTCCACAAGCCAATCAGCTACAGGCACAGGAGGTGTCCACGAGTACAAGTTACAGCCAAGTAACCAATAAGCAGGCCCTCCTTTGTCTCAAGCTAGCCAATAGCAAGCAACCTAATCTCCTTCCTCTCCCTCCTTCCATATATATATATATAAATATATATATATATATATATATATATATATATATATATATATATACCCAGTTCGGGAAAAATAAAGTTTGCAGCTTGATTAGAATATTTTGTCTTGCTGCCATTCTTCGCGCCTCTTGTCCCCCCAACCCATTTGTTCTAGGCAGGTGGTCGAGCTCCAGTTGACTGCTCTGTGGGCCAGAGCAGTTAGGAGCATGACACTTCATGCTAAGATGACTCAAAACTCCCCCAGTAATTCACAGGGAATAAAAAAATGTTTGCCCCAAACTTAAAAGATAACAGGCTTAAATTCTCAGGCTCTAATGGCAGTGGATGAACAAGTTTGAGTGGTGGGGGGGAAATGGAGACAACTGTACCTGAACGACAATTAAATAAATAAAGAAAGAAAATAATAATAAATAAATAAATGAAGCTTGAGTTATTTTAGTTTTAGGGCCCCAAACCTATGTGTTTGAGCTCAAATTTCACATCTCCCTAAATCTAAATTTAATTTATTTTTCTACAAATCTAAATATAATATTTACTTACAGAAGTCTAAACTTATTCCAGATAACAAGATTATGTAAATATTGCAAAAATAATACAGGATCCCTGTAGACCCTTCGCCCAGCTGCCCCTCACTGTTAGCATCTCATGTTATAATTGCACATTTGTTAAAATTAAGCGCTTTGGCACATTACTACTAATCAATCTCAAGGCTTAGTTTTAATCACTTATTTTTATGCTTGTAGCTCTCTACACTTCCTGACCACTTACTTTGCACTGAAGCTCCCCATGTTTCACTGCCATGAAGGGTAGCGTGGGAAAAACCTAGCATCTTTCCAGTCTTCCCTTCCATCCCTTCCCACAATGTCCCACACTTTGAGGTTAGTGGCACACCTGTGTACCAAGAGCCTCGGGTTGCAGGTTGCTGTAAAAAATGACCGCTGAATTTCATTCACCTTAGATCAAGTTGTATCCACCTGAAGATCACATTCTAGAATGCCACTGGTTTCACAAATCAGAAGATACCCTTATATATGCAGGGTAACAATTTAGCTTTAATTTATACTGAATTATAGTACATGTACAGAAAAGCCCACACATTAAACTATATACTGCTTGGTAAATTGATAAACTGAAGTAAATTGATAAACCTGTCACTGGATTAGGAAGCAGAACGACCCCTCCCTCACCACACTCCCTTCCAATCACTACCACCTGCAGCGCAACCGGCACAGGGCAGTTTGGCCTGCTTTCGTATTTCACATAAACAGAGTCATATTATACGTACTCCCTTATATTTGGCTTTTTTACTCATCTTCTGTTTGTGAGAATTTTCCAATAAGACATGTTGTTGCAGATCAATTATTCCCATTTTGTTGTATAGAGAATTCCATTGTGGAAATATATTACATTCAATTTCTCTGTTCTACTGCTGGTGGGAATTCGGTGGCTAACAGGACAGTATTGCTATAAATATTCTAGTATACGTCACTTGGTGAACCTATTCCCATTTCCGGTGGGTATATAATAGGAATGGAATTACTGATCCCATATAGCATGTATATCTTCAGCATTAACAGATACTACTAAACACTTTAAAAAACTGTTTACACAAATTTAGATTATTATCAGCAGAGTATTAGGTTGAAAAATGTTTAATCTCCTGAGGTTTTTCTTTTTTACTTAAAAAAATGTATCCAGATTCCAAATTTAAATACTGTTAGTTGATTTTTACTGTAAGCTAAACAAAATACATTTAAAAATTCAGAAATTAGCCCTGGCTGGTGTAGCTAGTGGATGAGGCGGGCGGCCGGGGGAGGTCTTGTTTCTCTCCCTCTCTCCTTCCCCCCTTCCCCTCTGAATAAATTTTTCAGAAATTAAATAGATTAGAGGAAAGATTACAAAACTCTTTGAGTATCAGTTAAGACTAACATTTAAATAAGCAAGGATTCCAAATGATTCCCTTTGAAGCTCAGCTTTTATTGTCAGCAACTGTCTTGCACAAACACACAAAAATAGGCTGTATTTACTGAAAACATGTTCATTCTAACATACTGTACAAAGAGTTCAGGGTACCGTCGTAGGATAACTTTAAAGAAAATATTGCTAGAGTCCTCCCCGAGGGAGGGCTGGCAACACAGTGACTGCCAGAGACTGATAGTGATCTCCTTCCTTCGACTCTCTTTAATTTCCCCAGTGAATCTGGCTTTCTTAAAAGTTTATTGAACTGATAGGCCTACAGTGTATACCTATAGGATACAGACAGGGTAAACGATAATTGAACGATTTTTTCTGTTTCTTTCAGGACATGAATTTTTCTTGCATTCTGGAGGTGCTGTGTAGAGACACAGGGAGCCCTGCTCTAGACGTCCACAGTACTGACTCCCCGGCCGACTACTCAGATGGTGGTCTCACCGTGTTTTCAACTATGACAGTTATGGTGGCATTTTGTTGTGTGAAATATAGAGCTTTCTGGCTAGGATGGAACTGAAACCAAAAATCCATCTTCGGCGAGTTTCCACAAAAGAATTACCTACCTTTGGAAATTTGTCCTGAGATGGATTTACAACGGTGACCTGAAGTTCAAAGCCGGTATGTTTGAGCTGCCCAGGTCCACATCTCTGAGCTACTAGCTTCCATAAAATGAAATTATACTGACTCTGTGGGAACCTAGATAGATCTTTCAAGTTTGGATATTTCTTTCTTTCTTTTTCCTACCTCACTAAAATTGAATTCCATCTTACCTGGACATTTTCTGAACAGGAGCAAACACCAAAGTTGGTGATACGTTCTCCACTGGTGCTCCATTCTCCCAGACTGTCTTTTTCTAAACAACTCCTGCAAGTGAAAATGGTATCAAAGTGAGGACTGTGTGCATTCCCATGTTTATGTATGTGCATAGAAAAAAGTTTCTGGTATTAAATTCAGGTCCTAGGAACAAATTATTGATGTTTTCTTGGTTGAAATTACATTGCAACTAAGAAATAGGAAAAAAATTTCAAGTAATCTGACATTTTGGGGGGACTGGAGGAAGAGCACTTAATAATTAAATAGTGTCAAAACCAAACAAAGCTCAGAGAATTGTCTTAATACAGTGGGAATATGGTGGGACCTGGGTCTCAGCTTTAGCTGTAAAGCTTTCTTCTAAACTTCCTTGTATAAGAATCTTAGTCCCTACATGCCTCAGGGTCTTCATCTTAAAAATAGAATTAGTAATTCACAGGATTGCTGCGATTGTGAAATGAAAATATGTGCAGGAAAGAACTTTACAAGTTACAACGCATGTTTTTGTTATTATTACAGCATAGCCAGGGAGTGAATGGAAGAAAACAGATTATATCCATGAAACACATGTCTCTCATTGCACTGCCCTTCTCCAGCCCAATGGTCCATGTCCACTCCCTCACACACCCTCACACACGCCCATGTGCACGCGCACACAAAGTGGAATGTGGAAGAGAAGAAAAAGGACAAGAACCACTTACATATCACTGATGTTCAGACACGTGTTGTCGATGCCAGGGAAGGCCCACATTGCTGAGACCAGGGCTTTTGTGCTTGGGTTAGAATTCCTGCAACATTAAAGGACAGAAATAGATTCATGATTCCTTCACTAGTCTCCCGTATTAACCTGCTGCTCATAAGTAATAGAGTAAATAAAATAGGCTCTCTAGATGACTGCTGTTTTAAAAATCTAAGACTTAATCACAGAGATAAAAAGTGTCACAGCACATCTCCATTTGGCTGCCTTGTTATTCTCCTGATTGTCATGTGCATTTAGTGATTACATATGGTATACATAACATTATATTACACAAAATTCTGACATTATTATTTAATTTGTAAAACCAATAAAAATTCATTTGCTATACATTCCAGTAGATTGGGAAGCCATACCTAACCTGATTCTCTTGATTAAAGTCTAGTCATTAAAAATAAAGATCTAATTGACTTTATCTTTAAACAAACACATAAACTCTTAACAGTTATTTATTGGCAGTAGACCTGTCACGTCACAATAAATCAAATTGTCCAATCCTGTGACAGAATTAGGCACTGTGGCCTCTAAGTTCTTATTCTTCAGCATTTCATTGCATTCATTCAGGTGCAACCTCACCTCTGGAAGCAAAGGGGAAGGACCGCTCTAGGTAAAGGAAGGACACTTACATATAGAAGGCAGTCTGCTCAGAGGCACCATAAAGAGACGGGGAGATCTGGATCTCTGGGTAACTGTTGCTGGAGTTCCTCAGCGTGCCAAGGCCCATGGCGGTGGTTACGAAGATGATGGGGAGGATAACCTGAGCAATGAAACCTTTCCAGTTCCTGCGGGTGTGGTGGAACCTCTTAATGAGCATCGCCATGATCTTCTTCAGTAAGAGTCCAAAGCCATCCAACCGCTCTCCTCTGGTCAGGATTTTATCTGGTTAAAAAAAAACAGATTTGATATGGTTCTGGGGAATCGTGATAAATTGAGTCATAAAGTTACTTCGAAAACCTATGGGCAGATGACATAATGTGGTATGGTGGGGAAATCTTATATTTTAAAGATTTGAATTTTAGCTTGGCTCTGGATTTATGAGCTTTGAGCCTGAGCCTCTTCATGTCATAGTGCTGCATGCAGAAGTGCTTTGACAATTATAAATCACTATATGCAAAACATTATTATCATGTGCATAGTAGTTTTCCATGTCAAAGGGATATCTAGAATTTTATAAATGAGCATTGTCCCCAATCTCCAGTCTCAATGCAGGCTCAGTATGCATTACTAATTACTAATATAGACGAGGTTGCTCCCACCAAGAGATTGAATTCAAATAAAATAAATGGAAACCAAAGCATCAGCCTACTCTAAGAACTCATTCCTGCTGTGGCAAACTTAGTGATTATAAGGCCCATTGGCTCTCACTCTCAATGTGAAGTCCAATGGATTCACCTTAAATGTGACAAAAGGAAAATGCTCTCCTCTAAAGTATAATTCTAGTTCAAACACCTATTCACTACATTCTCTTTAGAAATTTGGAGTAATTATATGGCATTTCAAAACCCCACTTTTACCACCTGAGTCACAAAAAGAAACTTATTAGGCAAAATGTCTACCCTCGACCCTTCGGAAATGCTCTTCAGGTGCTAAGAGCAATTCCATGACTTCTCAGAGTAAGAGCAGCTGGGGAGGTCATAAACTGTTTCCTCATCGGTGCCCCTACAACTGAGAGTTCCAGCAGCACCCTTTAAAAAATAGGACCAAATACAGCATTCTTTCCTAAGGCCTGTCGCCAAGCAAGCCATGCGATGAGATGACAGTATTTGTCAGCTCTGTGGGTAGTTAAAATTCTTCATCACAAATTATGCAGCACAAAAAATCATGATCTTCATTTAGCTGATAAGGAAAAATACAAAGCTGCTTAATTTAAAATGAACTCCAATTTAACAGAGTGAACAAATTTAAATGCAAACTCATATCTCTGCAGAGGGGAATTGTAGACAGAGCTAAATATTTTAAGTTAATTAGTATGCTTTTCTGTTTCTTGAGAAATTACAGGTGGATGACTTACAGATGTATCGAATGGAGCAAATGAGATTTCTAAAATATAATGTCAATAACAGGTATATAACAGGCTGAAGAAGTGTTTCAAATTATGAGACAAATATATAACATTTACTTCCTGAAGCAGATGACCACGTTCAAAGTCCTCGATTCCGTGGAGTAGACAATTATATTCCCCAAAAGATGATATATGAGGAATAAGGCAGAAAACGAATAAGACTTCCAAGTTCCAGAATTATACAAACATTAGACATGATCTTTTCTGGGTTTTAGAGCCAGGCAAATGCTTAATTAAAAGTTCTGTTCCTAGAGATTTTTATCAATTTAAACTGTTGAAATGACTCTTCCATAATTCATATAATATTTTACTACATGTTTTCTTAAATAAATAGTGTCTTCAAAGGAATAAATTAACTGTCAGAAAGAGAATAACTGGATAGAAGTTATTTTCAAAAGAGTTCAGTTCCTCAAAGTTGCATTAAGAAACATGATTTTTCAATCGTGTATCGTGTGAAGAATTGGGGAGAGAGACCTATTATTATAGACTCGTAGCCATTGGCTCCAACTTCCCCAGTTCAGAGACCCTCCTCCAAAAGCATTTTCTCAGAGCCTGAATTTCCTCTCAGCACCTGAACTGCTGGGAGAGGTGTGGAGGTCAGACATGTTTTCCGATGAGGTTCCATAATGAGTGATGACTATGTTCTTAACTTTTTAAAAATGACTATTGTCCCCACTCAGACATATCTAATAAGAGTGAGTGGACTACTTTAAAAGGTTACTTTATCAGTGGTGGAAGAGTGCCAGTTACGAGAAGGATTTTAACTTGAACACAAATCTGAGATCTTGGCTAGTTACATGTTGAAAATGACTACTGGTGGGTAGAGGAATACTCATCATTGTCCGAATAAGGAATTTCTTCAACATTCTCCAACTGTTTTTTAAAATAGAGACCCTGGCCAGGCATCTGGGTTACTTAGAGCATCCCCCTGATATGCCAAGGCTGTGGGTATGGTCACCCAGTCAGAACACATACAAGAATCAACCAGTGAATGCACAAACCAGTGGAACAATATATCGATGTTTTTCTCTCTCTCTCTCTCTCTCTGACTCTCCCCACTCCCTCCCTCCCTTCCTCTATCTCTAAAACCTCAATAAATATTTAAAAATACATATATTTGGAGCAAATAATTTTAAATGAAAAAGAAAGCTTATATCTCTTTAAGCTTTTTGAATTTAGAGACACAATTTAAAGTTGAGTTTCAAAAATCAAAATCTACCACGCGAATTTCCTTATGCCATTTACTGAATTAAGCGAAATGCTTGCTCAGACTCCTACCATCTCTGTCTGTGAAGTTGCTGCTGCTCACGGACAGGTCGTCCGGGGTCGAGGTGCCGCTCGTGCTGGCATTTCCGATCTTCTTTTGTGTTAAGTGCTCAAGTCTCATGTCCCTACTTTTTTGTGACTCTTTAGTCAGGTTCAGGAAGACCTAGAAAGAAAAGACATTATACTTCATTAATACCAAACATGCATACCTTTAGTTTCTAGGCTCAGTTTGGATTCTCAATTCTTATCACATTTATCAAGATAAATAAGTCTGACTTGAAGCGAACATATTTGTATGTGAAAGACAGGCACTCTCTAATCGGAGCAACAAGTTTTGTTCTCTGTTTTTTTTTCTCAGAAGTCAGTCTTACATAAGAATGATATGGGAGGTGATTTTAAGATTTTATGACATGTTCATTTAAAAATATTTCTTTTCTTTTCTAAAAAAATATGGCGCAGCTTTATTTTAAGAGAACAGCAATGATATCAGCGTTAAGGAACGCCCAGGAGCACCTCTTCCACGGTGGTATCGGAAATGCCATAGCAGCCGATGTTGAGGCCGCCCATGCCGTTGTCCAGGGCTCTTAGGAGGGACAGGTAGGCGCCCGAGACTTTGGTGCTAAACGGAGGAAGCACATAAACGAGCTCTCCCCCGATGTCCTCCTTCAGGTAGGCTTCGGGGAGGTGCGACTGGATCATCGCTGTCACTGCTGTTGTGTCACACACCGCACTTGCACTTAGATTTGGGCTCTAGGGGAAAGAAAAAACGGAAGTTAAATACTCCTGTGTCTTTACCCTGCAGTGTCCCAGGCCCTGATCAGGAGATCAGCGGGTGGTGAGTTCTTCTCGGCCTCAGACCCCAGACCTCAGGTGTCACATCACTCCTTCAGTGGCTCCCTGTCCCACTGGGGGTCCCTGTAGTTGCATGGGAATAACTATTCTCCGGCTCCATTCTCCCATCTCACTGTATCCCTTCCGCATCCTCACTGCCCACCATCCTCCCTGCCACTTGAAACCACAGTCTCTTTTCTGTGTTAAGAGTGCTTCAGGCTCAGGCACGGGCTCTCTTCCAGGCCTCTACAATTTTTTTTTTTTTTTGCCCCCAGATAGAGACCTGGCTCATTCTCTCCTGGGCTCCAACTCTTGGCTCACAGGTCACTTTCTCAGAGACCCCTTCTCTTACTACTCTTACTGCTCTACTTCAAATGGCACCACTCAGCATTCCCTAGGTGCCTTCCTCTGCTTTATTTCTACCCATAGCATTTATCACCTGCTAAACTCAATCATACACTTATCAGATGAATCACCTGAGTTCTCCACACTTTATTAGAATAAATATAAACTCCAGGAGCGCAGAGATTTTAATGTCATCAGTCTGCTGCCATATCCCCAGTGCCTAGAATAATGTCGTGGGCACACGACAAGGCATACCACACACTTAATACAAAAGTTTTTGAATAAATTGATAAATATAGCAAGAAACTACTTTTTGTATTTTAAAAATCACATCCGTATAATTAGATAAATAAATGACAGTGGTCAAAACCTGACTGAAAGAATTTGATACGCCCTGTGCAATTGTAGGCAGTACAGGTCTTCAAAGATCTAAAAGACAAGCACCAACGGTCTGGTGAGTTGGACTCTGCATTGCCACCTGAGGAGCACTGATCAGAGAGTTAGTGTATGATAGCATATTTTCTTCATTTGCTTTGGGAAGAACAGAAAAATCTAGCTTTTAGCCTTACAGGACACAATGCTGCGGGAAATAAAGGGTTGATTCTTCACCGGTAACCTGAGGACATACACAATTTTCTACCTCCCAGAGTGGTTCTCACTGTGGGATCCCAGACTGGTAGCATCGGCACCACCTGGGACTTCGTTAGAAATGTAGTAAACTCTGGAGCCTTATCCCAGACAGACCCACAGAATCAGAGCCTCTTGGGGTGGGGCTAGAGGTCTGAGTTTCCCTAGACCCGCAGGTGTCCTGACACTTGCTCGGGTTTGAGAAATATGACCCTAACATACTAACAGTGAATTTTAGCAATGAATAAAGTTGGAGAGAGTCTGCCTCTGTTTCCTACAAAATGAACTTATGACCCCATACTAAGGTGTATTTTCTCTCCTACAAACCTTTTTCTTGGTGAGTGTGAGGTGGTAGCCATCCCCAAATGCTTCCTTGAGGTAGAAGGGTGACCCGCAGCAGCGCAGCCCCCCCTGCTCCAGGAAGGCGATGCGGTCACTCAGCACTTCAGCCTCGTCCAAGTGGTGTGTCGAGAGGATGATTGTTCTGGCTGGAAAACACAGAGTGGAACGACCAAGGATGAAAAATGAAAATACAGCTCCCAAGATATAGAGAATCAGTACAAGTAAATCTTGGGACTTACGGGAAGACTCACATTTAAGAGATAACGGAAAAACTGACCAGAAGGAGCTTCCCAAAGGATCGAAGAGAAATTCAGGGCTACTCCTAAAATATTTGGAGGTCCTTCTTTTTCTATTTCCAGCCCCCTCGATCCCCCGCCTCCACCATTTTGTGCACCGCTATGAAGAAGCATTAATTTTAAAGACTTTTTGAATATTCCTCTCTGATTAATCCACTCTGCTCTGATTGCTCTTTGCTTCACATCCTGTTAGCACTTATTTATTCTGTTTTCAGTTTATTTTCATTTGTGTATGTTTGGTATCTCTAATTAGATTCTAAGCTCCTCTAGGCAGAACTTGGAATGTCTATTGGATTTGCATGCTCTCAAAAAGGCCAGTTAAGTGGTCAACTCACAGTGGACACTACACTAATATTAACTAATTGGTCCAGAAATTTAGTTGGGAGGCAAGAAGACTTGGGAAAAGGAAGAGCCCATGTGAGGCCTTTGGTGGGTGTCATAAACAGAAAGGCTTCAGTTGGCTTGTGTGTGTCCGAGAGAGCAAACTTACGACTGCTGGGTGGAGAATTTATAAGAAGGTACTCATACCAGTTTTGTTCTTGGATATAACATCCCATATACTTCGACGAGAACATGGGTCAACTCCAGTGGATGGTTCATCCAAAATGACCACCCTTGATCCACCGATGAGAGCTATGGATATGGATAACTTCCTCTTCATGCCTCCTGACAATGTTCCAACTCTCTTATGACGATGGCTATATAGTCCAGTATCTTTTAAAGTCCTTCAGAAATAATGAATGGTGATTATTTTTTACAGATAGGCCATTTAAATATTGGAAAAATATAATAAGTACCCTAATTGATAGATATTCACTAAACAACCATCATGTGCTCAGCAAGGTGCAATAGACTATTGAAAATTCCTGATATACTTTTCTATTTTGTATTATCTAGTTGGAGTTGTAAAATTACTGCTCAGGAAACAACATAAGGGAATATGGCTCATTCTTTTGTTCACTCATTTGACAAATATTTATAGAGAATCTGGCCTTTTAGTGCCAGACTCTGTTTTAGGTGTCGGAGGGAAGAAGGAAGCAGGTAATGCTCCTACCCATAAACAGATGAATTCTAATACGTGTGTGTTTCAGGAAAGATGCAGAGAAAATTTAGTAGACAAACATATTGCCAAGTAAGTTTATAATATTCCAGGTGGTGATAAGCACAATAAAAATCAATAAAGCAGGGGACAGGAGAGAAATAGTGCCTGAGGCATGCTGTTATAGGCACCTGTTTTATATATGGAGGTCTCCTCAGAAAGTGACATTTCATCAGAGACCAGGGAGGTGGAAGAGTAAGTCAAACGGCTGTTTGGGAAAAGCTGCTCTGAGGAGAGGGAACAGGAAGTAAGAAGTCCTGAGGCTGGAGCAGGCTTAGCGTAACCAAGTGTGCAACTGAGCCAGTGTGCCTAGGGCAAAGGGAGTGTTGGGAGACTAGAAGGAAATAAGTCAGAAGTGAGACTGGAGGCAGGTCAGGTAGGGCCTCAGAGGTAGGCGTGGATAAAGACATGACTGAGTTCCCCACTGCATGTGGTGAGAAGTCACGAGAGGGTCTTGATTTCAGGGACGGCCTACTCTGATCTTCAGTTTACAAAGGTCGCCATGGCTGCTCTGTGCAGAATAGACTAGATAAAGGAGAATAAACCTGGGGATCCAGTCCAGGCGCTTGGACCAGTACAATAGCCATGGAGATTAGAATCAGAGGATTTGGGGCAATATAGAAGCCAGAGTTGAAGAGATTTCAACAATTCCTGTGTATGATATTAAATGTATTCAGCATCAGAGAAGTAAAAAACTCAAAATCAGTTGGCTTGTGAGAAAATGTTTCCTATTGGTATCACTATAGTAGCTCAATTTCTCTGCAAAGTGCTAACACGTATGCTCAGTCCTCCCATAACTGACCTCTTTACTTCCTCATGCAACTGCTTTTTAGTCCAGTGAGGAACTTTGATGGAGCCGTATAAGAGAAGGTGTTCTTTGGTAGTGAGGTAACTAAACAAGACATCATGCTGCATGCAGACTCCCATGCTCTTCCGTACACTGTGTAGGTCGGTTTTGATATCTTTTCCATAGACAAAGATGGTACCTGCTGAGGCCCCAAACAGTCCTGTCAACATGGAGCTGGAAATAGAGAAATGATCAAGTTGGTGTAAACCAAGCACTGCAGTTAGATTTTAGGAATAAATACAACTCATCTGTTAGCAGAAAAATGTTACCAGTTTATTTCCTTAGGCAAGGTAAAACTATGAAACAAAATGGTATTAAATGGGAATAAAAAATAAAAATTACTTTTAAGCTCTTCATAATTTAGGGTGTTGCATAAACGCTTCATAATGGTGATGATAATAATGACGGAAATGGTTGGACTTTTTAATTGCCAGTACATTCTCTCCTTTAGCAAACTGATGTACTTCCTTGGCATCAGATGGTATCTATAGGTTGTTAGTCTCAAATGTAGATCTTTAGCCCTGATCTCATCACTCACTTCTAGGCTTGCTTTATGTATCTAAGAGGCTGTGCTATGTCTCCAGAAGATATCTTCCATGGTCCTCTAACTCAATGCTTAAAATTAACGAACAGTCTTTGCACCCCCACCCATCCTTGTTGGTGTATCTCCTTCACCATCTAGTGAATTAATACAGGGGTTGCACAAGCCTCAGATCCAGCTGATTTTGCATCTTCCTCCTCTCTTTGTCTCATAACTCCACCTACGTCTTTCCATTTTCCCAGCCATGCCATAATGCAGACCACCATCTCCACTTGCCTATGCTGCTGTTGGCTTCTAACTCTACTCTTGCATGCTCATTTGCCATCTCCAGTCTCTTTGTCCACTCTGTGGCTAGACTATTCTCACTTAGATAATTCCTGGCCATCTTCTAGATGGTTGGTAAACTGGGCAATTATTTAATATCCATTTTCTTCATTAAGATGTAAGCTCTGTGGGGTCAGGAAAAGCATCTGTTTTCTCACTGCTCTGTCTCAGCACCTAACTAGTGCTTAGAACTCCAGGGACTACTGTGGACTAAACAGGGAATCAATACAATAAGCAATCCTTCCCATTAAAACACATATAATATCTCATTCTTTATATTAAATGTTCATATTCAAAAGAACAAGATGGTGACTTTCTCAACTGAAATGACAGCCTCTTCAAAAGCTTTCTCTATCTCCTTTCTTCCTGGGTTTCTCATTGCCTGCTAGAGATCTTGCCTTTTAAGCATTCTACTCACACTAGAAAGTCAACTCTGAATTTAAACAGGTCATATAATACAGTTGTATCATGTTCACTCATTTCATGACCTTCCTTCCCACACCCCTTTATTTACATAGCAAATTAATTTGAAAACACTTTGGCAGTCACTGAATTTACTCATGATGATACTAATTAGGACATCCAGCCACTGACTTTTTTTTTCCTCAAATAAGGGCTAGAATTCCAACAGCGTCTTAGGGCTGGCTCCCAGATAAGCAATGTGGAGTGTGGGAGGTGAATAACCACAACACAAAATCTAAACCATGCCACTTCCAAGACATTTGAATCTTTTCCCCATTCAGACACAGGAAAATGCTAGTTAAGGAAAGACTGAGAAAGAAGAGTCCATGTGGCACTTCTGCCCTTTTTAATCCGTATCTGAGAGCTGGTGATTCTTTCCTTTCTTTATGAATTGAGGCAAGGCTTCCCTGTGGAGGAGCAGCTGCGGCTGAGTGTGTTTATACCACAGCGTGTAAACTCAAGCTTATATGTGAGCATAGAATGCAAATAAATAAAAACAGACTGGACACATGAGGTTGTAAGAATTGGCAGGCCCCAGAAATAAATGAGAAAGCAGATACCTCCTTTAAAAGAAAAGTCACTAATATGCCCCAACCAATTGTCCCAACCCAAGACTGTGGTTCAATGTTGCTGAAACTTTGTTTTATCTAAGAGATGCCAAGAATATTTTTCTAATTAGAAAACTCCCTTATTTTTAGATATTGGCACCAACTTAAACATTTTAAGAAGTACTGGGGGGAGCGACACCAGGTAGAAGTAAACTTGTCTGGAGGGCCTGATCTGGCCTTGGTGCTCGCAGTTTGGGACCTCTGACTTAGAGTCCATCCTTCAGTGTGTAAAAGCCGATCCATTCTAATCCATCTGGGAAATGTAATGGCTTCAATTTTTTGAAAGAGTTGAGGAATTATTGAATAATATGTTCTCATGGTAAGTATTATAAAGTAACATACATGGTAGTAGTTTTCCCAGCTCCATTGGGCCCCAGCAGTGAAGTAATATGCCCTTCATAGAAGTTCAAATTGAGGTTATTGACAGCGATTTTTGAGCCATAGATCTTTGTGACTCCGTGCAGGGCCACCCCGACTGTTAGATCCTTAGGTTCAGGTTCAATATTGGAAGAAAACATGTATTCGGGACCTGTAGAGAAATCAAGAGAAGTTGTGGTAAGCTCGCCAAGAAAGAAAACACAGCCAGAGTTAGACTTTCTCTTAATTAAAATGATAACCTTCTATGTAAAATTTAATTCTAGAAACAAATGACCTATTATAGCTTTTAGCCTCCTCCTAGGTGAAAGAATGTGGCACTACTTTCTCTCAGGTCTTCATGACCCTTCTCTGTCAGAAAACACAGTCCCAGAAAAACAGTAACATTATAGTGAATTCTGTTTTATTCATCAAATCTCACATATTAAAAAAAACGGCTAAGGTTTGGTTCTCTGATTGGATAGGATGATACCAACTTATGAAAGAAATGTCTACAATGTGTGATTTCACTGCAACAAGCCTAGTTCTTTAGCTCAAACCTGTGGTTTACAGAATCCAGTTCATTAATTACTTCCTACATCTCCTTCAGGCATCACAAAAGGATCATTTTTGTGGGCCATCCTTGCTTTATAAAGGTGACACTACTCACCCAATGTCAGTAAGACATGAACTTCAAACTGTCCAGTGTTCATGTTAGGTTATGCTAAACTATCCATACTTGTTACTTGGTTACTCCTTATGACTAGTGACAGATGGCTGGAGTTTGGGGTGCAGACTGTGACCAAACAAGAAAATTTTTCCCTGTGTGAGGCTAACTGGACCACAAAGGGATTTACAATCTTGGACTAATTAGCACCATATGCTAACCAACTAAGCTAATGAGCCCAGAAAAAGCCACAGTTTAATCTCCATAAGAGTCCTAACACATATGTGTAGACATATTCATCCATGATGAAAAGAATAATCTTGCCATTTGGAAAACATAATTAAAATCACCAGTCATGTAAATTTTGTATCACTTCTCTCATAACAATGCATGTTGTTGACCTACTTGTCTTGCTGGTGGAGGGGTTGGTGTTCTGCATCATGATATTAGTAAACATAAGGCCATTGCTCTTCTCCTGCTTCACCTCTGCATATCCAAATTGCTTCTTCCAATAGGAAGGAAGAATTGGGAAATACCACGGAGCTGCCATGCCATATGTACCTGTAATAAAAATGTATTAGGAAGAAGAGATATTAATTGATTGTTAATATTAAGCATCGATAGCTAAATAACAAATGACTATATATGGTTCAGGAAGTAGTTTCATTTTTTGATACTATATAAAACTAAAAATGCTGTCAGTTTTCAAAGTAAAAACATAGCTTAAAAATTTCTTTTCTTTTTAAACAGCTTCTTTGGGATATAATTATGTGCCATAAAATTTACTCATTGTAAGTACAGAGTCAGATGATTTTATTAAAATTTTAAAACTGGACAACCATCGCCACATATTAGAATATTTTTGTAACTTCAAAAAGTTCTCTCAGGCCCCTTTTCAGATAATCCCTGCTCCCACCCAAATCCCAGGCAATCAGTGATCTTATTTCTATCTCTACGCATTTGTACAAATATAAATACGGCTTAATGGAAAACTCCTAAGCATGCTAGAATTGATGACCACTTGAGAGCTAGGATGGGGAAATCCAAGTAGTTATTTTCCATTAGAATTTGGCAAATTCCCCTTCAAATGCAGAGACTTGGCTTTTGCCTTGTACTCCCACTTGGAAAGACTGGATTCCATGCTTCTTAATTCACTCCATTCTTTTAAGAAATGTCAGAGAAGAAATCCCCTAGGTGCATTATCTCATCCTGAAGAAATTTTGGTTAACTTTGGAATTTAAGTATTTATTTTTAAAGTATTTATTTATATTTAGAACATACATATTAGCCAACTCATAATGGTGATAACTATAAAAAGCAGGCATGTGTAGGGAGTATGTTCGTACCTGGGAAGACATTCCTGACGTACCAAGCAATAAGGAAATAAATGAAGGAGTCAGCTACAATCAGACCACACAGCCAGCCAAAGGAGGTGGTGTCGTCCTGAACTGGAGAGCTGTACATATTTTCCCACTGAAGACCTACAAAGTGAACACATGCATTTATTCTTGTGTGAGCTATATGACAGTCTGGAATGACAAAAACCCACTTTCACAGAGAGGAGCCTACCAATGCCCTGCTCTTCATATCGTGCGATGTACTGACTGGCGTAGCTGAATGCCGTTGGTGACAGGAGGCTCTGTGAAGGAAAAACCAGTAATCAGAGCTCTTGAAAACTTCATACTTTTCACCCAGATGGATCTTAACATACTTAAACTTTGGACATATGTAGAAAAAATCACATTTAAAAACATGGGGGTCCCTTACCAAGCATGCTATGACTCTGAAAGAAGAGAAGAGGAAATGGCAGAAAACAAGAGTAGGAAAATTATAACTTGAAAAAATTTGTCATATGTCCAAAATATATGTCTAAACTTATTAAATGGTACTCAGCAATTTATAAAGTAGATCAGTACAAAGTAATACAATGTTAAGACAAAAACCAAATGAAATGTTAGCAGCCAAAGTATGTTTTTTTTACTTCATAAACTGATTTCAGGTAACAGAGTATTATGAGGAAATACACTAAAGTAGCAAATGATTGAATACTTATAATTGCAAAAAATTATTACTTTAAATTTTGTTTAAACCCAAAGTAGTCAAAGTTAGATGAAAGTTATTTATCACTTTTTATTTCTTTATGGAAAGCAAAGCTTTAATATGACTCTTAGTCAATAAAGAGGTTTACTTCTACTTTCCAAAATTCATAATCTCAATTCTTTCACTAAACTTCTTTAATTAACTGAGCACTTTTGAATTAAAACACAGAAAGGAATTCAAAATCGACTATGTGTTGTCAGTGCATTTGTTTTTATGCCTGTAAGTTATTTTGTATGCCATGAAAACCATGAAAATCATTGATATATTAGAATAATTCTAGTAATAGGGGCTTTCAAGCCAGAATTCTTGGTGCCCTTCAAATTGTGATATATTATATTCTAACTGTTCTTTCTTCAGGAACGATTTCTTAACAATATCAACTTATGGTTTTAGAAACTATAGGAAATTTCTTTTTTTTCATGGCCTTCTGCTTGTATGGTGTACAATGACGTAGAAAAACTGGCTATCATTAGGACAGTTCATTGTTCAGTGACTAAACTTTTAAATTTCAATAAGTATACGTGTATTTCCAGTGTGAAAGTTTAAAAACCACAACAAAAAAGGCCCATTTTTCTTACACACTGGCCATTCCACATGGCCGTCGACTCACCATGAACACTTTTAGTACGTAGCTCAGCTCATCATCAACTGTAACCATAACAATGAAGGGGAAAAAGGCGATGATGTAGATGAGGCTTCCAATCAGAGCTGCGATGTTGGTGTTGTTAAAGAAGGCACTGATGAGGTAACTCATGGCAATAACTGAGAAGCTGTAGTCCGAAAAATACAGGAACAAAATGAACCCATTTGTTTTGGGAAGAATATTGCCAAGCTTGAGTATGATGATGAGGATGATGATGGTAACCAGTAGAAATCCAACACTCTCTATCACCCAGGCAAAAAAGTGACTGCAGGAGTTCACACCCATCATCTTCATGTACTGTAAAAAGGAAAAAGTATTAGATGCTGCTTAAGCTGATACACTCCTAAATAACAATTTTTCAGTATCATGTAAAAATGCCCACAAAATACTCACATATATGAATTAGGTAGGCATCTTAATCATTTTCATAAGTCAAGTATTGGTGCATACTTGCTACAGGATATTAACATGACCACTTATTACAGCCCATATTAGATGGCATGCTCCCAGAGTGTACCAAATATAATGAAATAATAAATAATTTGGATGGTGAAGGTGTTTTTTTACAATTCCATTTTATAACTGGTGTCTAACCGATGCCTGCAGGTTAAATTAGTTTAGAGTGGACTATCAAAATTTATGGTATCCCCTGAAGAATTTTACATGAAAATGATATTTGTGCAGTCCTGATTATTTCCAGTGGGTGAAAAACCATGACAAGTTCAATGTTAGGACTCATATAATAAATCTACATCATTTTTTACTAAACAATCAATATTCATGTTCCTGGAAGAAATAAAACAGACCTGATTTCTAAAAATTTAAAATATGGGAACTTTGAAGGGATACATCTGTCCTTTGCCACACCTTCCCCATCTTTAAAATGTGTAATCTAGGTCTGTTTTGTCATCTTTGTTTTCAGAAAGACATTCATACACACAAAATTAACTCATGTATCTTAGATATTCTATATCTCCTTCTCAATCAATATTCTTTTATAACTTGGTGATACTCATAGAGGCCAAGGCATTTACAAAGGTAGAAAAACAGACCAGTATGATATGTTTGCGTATTAACTTGAAAGAGTTCTGAAAGATCTAAAGTCCCCTGGACATTGGCTGTCTTGAATTTGGTGACATGTGTGATACTTTCACAGAATCCGTACACCCCGGTTTCCAGTTTTAATAATTCATAGTTAAAATTAAGCTCACGGATCCAATATTTCATAGAAAATAACCCCAAAGAAATATGCCACTAACTTTACAATCCCCACCTTCTTAATTTAACTTGTCTAGAAAAAAAGGCAATGTGCTGGATCTTTTGCTCTATAAGCAAGAGAGTGAATTTTATTTTCTGCCTTTGCAACTTACCACATTTTTGACAACTCTGCTGTTCTGGTTGTTACCATGGAAACAGCTACCTGGCTGCCAACAGTGTAAGCTATAGGCCTTAAGCTAATCACCACTGAGAAAAAGCCTCTGCCTCTTCCTCTTAACTTTGCCCTTTCCTCACCCTCTGTTCTCTCTATTGCGTCTCTCCTCCCAGGCCCCATCACCCTTTGTTGTAAAGACTCAACCTATGTTTCCATAGGAATGGACGTGTGGGTCAAAGTAAAAAAAATCAGCATGGAGCAAAGATTCACTATGGAAGTTTCCTCCAATTGTAACTTATCCACCATTGAAAACACAATTACATTTTGGTGTGAAAAAAGACCTTGTACAGATCTTATTTTAGAAATTCTCTCCCTGCACACCAACTATTTAAGATAATCACTATATTATGTTTTATGACTACATTTCAGAGATACTCACCTACTCAGTATGATCATGATATTATTAGCTCTTTATGTACCTTTTTTCCTATTTGTATTTTGAGGGTTTTTTTTTTTACTGAGTTTCTGCCCATTTGAATATAATTAAATGAGGAGTTATGGAACCCAGATGGCTATTTCAAAGTTAACATTCACTACCGAATTTTACATGGCCTAACAAAAATATTTACCCTCCAATGCATGACAGTAGTAGACAATGTCAATATATTTCACAAAATGAATGTAAAATATCCAGGGCACCATCAAGGATGTGAAAAAAGCTGACTCCATAAGCATAAATATGTCTTCCTTTCCTGTCAATTGAAAGCTGCAGTAAGACACATTTACATATCTAAAAAATTCTCCATTCATAGCCTTGTTAAAATATAATTTGGCAAACCTGAAGACCAGGACTAAAGGTACTTGTTATTGTAGTTCTGAAATGTTTGAGACTCAAGACCAGATTCCTATTCCCAAGAACTGGTAAAAGTTGGAGACTCATTATTGCCTTTGATAGAAACAAATTGAGTTTGGCGCTTTCAAAAACACTCACTACTTAACATTCTAGCATGAAACAAACTTCAGTGTTAAACTTCAGGATTTTACGCCATGAGGAGAACAGCTGCTTTCATAAAGAGTCAGAGCATGTAAGCCATCCATAAATTATCCAGATTCACTTCCAACTACGTTATAATAAACAAGACCAAACTTGCTGATGGAAGATGGCACACAGAGAATGGTTGGCTGTGCTTTCTTGGATGTCATTGGTTCCTCCTCAAAATGACAGCTGTCAGGTGCCAGCTTTGTAAGAAGTCATGTGTCTTGAGCCTCCCAACCTGCCAGAGCAATTTATCAATAACTGATAACTTGCTGCTCAAAGAAAAACCCTTCTGGACAGTGGCCAAAGTTTGTCCCAGTTTACGGCAGATAATGAGAAGAGATTCAGTAATATTTTATATAAATGTATTGTCACATTCAGGAGAAGCTTCTGCACAGGGACTGGCATTAGTGCTACCAGGAAAATAAACCATAAATATTCATATATTTACTTGAATATTTACTTATTCAATTCAATAATGTCAGGCACCAATTTGTAAAGAATAATATTTTCTACCTCAATTTTAAAAACTCTCTTGAAAATAAACATTTATATATTGTTTTAGTAAGATGCACAGGATGTTGTGATCACTACTCGGAATGTTCCAAATTCCCACTAGGGGGATGGATAGTGTATGTCAAAAAGGCATAAAAGTTTGTTTAAAGTGAAGCACCACACAGGACTAAAAATCCTAGCATAATTCTTGGTAACATCTCTGCAGCCAACAGATATTTTAGTTTACTGGTCTAAACTGAGAAAGAGCAACTCCAACAGAATATGAGCACTAAAATCCCCATAAAGCCTCATAAATGATTTATATTAGATCAAATGGATGAAGCTAACCCATAAATCAGGAAAATAATATATAATACATACATATATAATACATGTAAAAAAGACTCTTCCATGTGTTGCAAAAGCATCTTTTATATGGCCTTAATTTTTGATTTTCAAAAGGAAGGAATGTATAACAGAACCCAAATGAAAAATATTTTGAAATGTTTTTTAAGAACTAGTCTTAATTTCATCAATAAACTTATTTATCATTAATATTTATGCTAACTTGTTCAGCGAGTTAGAGCAATTCAGTGGAGTCATATCATAAGAAAGTCCAAGGTTAATGGTTTCATTGAAATAACAGCTAACTTGGTCTTTTTGTCCAGATTTTAAAACAATTACAGAAGAAAAAGGTTGTTTTTTTTTTACCTTTTTGATTTAATTTGGAATAGAAAAAAGCAGAGAGTGAGTAGATTTACACCTTAACTAACTATAAAAACAATGGCATTAAAAAGTAATTTTTAATCTCTGGTAAACTAAGAAATTATTATCATCTTCAAAAGTCCTTAAGAGTCTATGCTAGTAAAATAAGATTGTGAGACAGAAGGTAGGGTTTGACTGGAAGTCAAGACACTTGAGTTCTAGCCAGATCTACTATTAACTAGCCCCATAGTTTTCAGCAAGTCACTTCCCACTTTCTGGGTTCAGCTTTTTTTATCTTTAAAAGTGAGGAGGTTAGTTTAGAACTGTGGACTGTGGAGGGAGGCTGAGCAGGAGGCTCTGGGTGTGTTCTCATCATTCCTCACCTCCTTCCATTTATCTCACAAATACACTGGATTCCTTTGAATTTAGGACACTACCAATTTTAAGCTGTGCTATTATTTTACATGCAACCAAGAAAGCAAAATCACTGCCAAATAAACTATAAAATACTATCAAATGTATGCTAATTTCAGAGGCTTTAAAGTGTGTAGAAGAAAATCATTACCTTGGAACTGATAAAATATGCATAATTGAATTCCTTCTCTCTCTGGCAGTGAGAGAGCTACATACTGAAAATACAGTGCTGAGTGAAGTGTATGATGACAACACTCAGCAAATCTAAGGGATTGGGCCCAAGTGAATATGAACTGGGGGACTCAAAGCCTGATTCTCTGATCCCAAGTTCACTGATCTGTCATTATACGACTTTGACCCTCCAGATCAGGCAGTTAAATTTTGAAGATAGATGCCTGAAAAATGAACACACAGAGCTACCAAGCAGAAGCTAGTTTATTGTTTAAAATGTCTTTCATGTCTTAAATTGAGAAAGTACTCTTCATTATGTTTTTTGGTGACATACATAGATGTACTTAGAAAGTATTATCCTTAAACAGAAAATAATATAGCATGTGTGTTTTATTTGTGTGTGTGTGTATATATATATATATACACACACACATATATATACTATATATATACATATATACATATTTACTGTGTGTTTCTATGACAAATAGTATCTTTAAGGTAGCTGTTCACTTTGAAGTAGAAAATAATTTAGTTTTTATCATGGTTTTCTACTTCAAAGTTTTTCTTTAATCTGTGAAGATTCACTTCTAAGTACCAGAAACCTGAAAGAAAAATACAAGGTAAAGATTTGTGACCAAAATTATGCTCCAAACTGTGGATCCAAGTTTTTATTTTTTTAATTTAAAAAAATTTTTTTTATTGATTATGCTGTTACACTTGTTCTATTCCCCCTTTCATTCCCCTCCACCCTACCCCCCATCCCCAAGTTTTTAAATTGGAATTAAGAAACCATCATATCCAGTCCTGAGTACAACTGGCCTTAAACTAGTTGATGAGACATTTACCAATTTGTACCTGAAATTTACAAGTGCAACAGTGAGGATCAACCAGAATTTGAACAACAAAGCTAAGATGTGTAGGTTCAGATTGTAAGACATTCTTGGAAGCCTGATGCTGAACTAACAAAAGTATGAAGCAATCCTTTGTACTTTGTAAGGAAAAATAATCAATTGCCTAGAAGCATTGGCAAAGTGAGTCTGAAAAGTACAATTAGACTAACAAGTTACTCTAACCTCATTATTTCAGATTGTCAGCCAGGACTTGCAATAATTATTGTGCTTCAGTTTTGAAATGTTTCTGCTTTCTCTTCACTCACAAGTGTAGGAACAGACTCATTATAGGATGAGAAGATAAAATAATTTCTATCCCAATATAACCAAAAAAAAATCACACAATGCTTTTCATAAATTCTAAAAAGAAGTAATATATTTTGAATTTGGGGATAATGATGAAGAATATGCTCAAGAAGAATTCATGCTTTACATCCTAGATACTATCTTCCATTGTTATATTATTAACTTAGTAGCTTAACATGAAATTCTTAGCCTATAAATCATGAACTAGTGGGAGACAGAGGAGAAGGTAATTGAAGGAGACAAGTTATACTGGAAAGAGAATTTGCTTCCTGAGAGCAGAAACAAACCATATGTCTATATATATATATATGTCTATGTCTATGTTTATGTCTATGTCAATGTGTATGTGTATGTCTATGTCTGTGTCAATGTCTATGGCAATGTCTATATCTATGTCTATGTCTGTGTCAGTGTCTATGTCTATGTCAATTTGTATGTGTATGTCTGTTTCAATGTCAATGTCTATGTCTTTATCTATGTCTATCTACATCTATAGTTGATGCTCGAACAACACAGGTCTACTTACATACACATTTTTTTCAATAAATGCAGTCAGCCCTCAGTATCACTGGTTTTTACATTCCCAGATTCCACCAACTGTGGATCAAAAACAGTATTTTTCACTCCATGAATGGGAATCAAGTTGAGGAGCTTTGAGTGTAGGTACTGATCCGTGACATTTTATATAAGGAACTTGAGCATCTGAGAATTTTGGTGTGTATGTGGGTCCTGGAACCAGTCCTCCATGGATACTAAGGGATGACTGAAGTTTTGGGGGAGTCAAAACTTATATGTGGATTTTCAACTGTGCAAGGTTCATTGCTGCAAGTCCCCTTGTTATTCAAGGATCACTTTATATCTATACCTATATTTATATCAGTATTTAGACTCACTTATTTACCACACAAATAATCTTCTTGCTTTAATAGTATCATTGTTATTATTTAAACTTCCTCTGTTAGATCTTAAGTCATATAGGTGACTTTCTGGGCAAAAAAAAATTACTCTTAGGATTATAAATTGTACTTAGATTTTATTCAGAATTATTCAGATTTTGTTTTTCAGAAACACTTATACATAAGATCTCTGTAATTTGAGGGAGTGAATACTGCATTTTCAGCTGCCTTTATGATTCATAAAATATATTTCTAATTCACAAGGTATGGCTCAGGCTTTCTGAGTTCGTATAGGTACAATGAAAATCACAGTGATTATTATAGACATATACCTTATTCATAATAAGAAGAAATTCTCAACGTACCTCATGCAGCCTGAGGTCTTTCTCATAAACAAGCTTTTTTACAAAGGCAGCTATAAAAACAACCCAGGCCACCATGAGCACGATTGGAAGAGAATAAGAGACACTGGTTAGGAAGCTGTAAAAAAAACAAAAACAAACAAACGAAAAGAGAATCCAGTGACCAAAATGAATGTCATACTTACAGATAGCAATAAAAATAACACAACACTTCTTACGTTTATAGTATATTGCTTTTTAAATTGAGAATAATCATTAATATAACTCTTTTATTTGTGAAATGTGAAGCTGACTTAGTAAGCCCATGATTTTCTTGCTCTAATGCTGCAAGAACAAAAAAAACCCTCCCAAAAACCAAAAAACAACCCAGCTCTGGATTGCTATATAAAATTGCTTAATTGTTTAAACTGTGTTTGAATATGTCTTGTCCAGGAAAATAATTATTGTATAGATATAATTGCTAGGTTCAAAATTCTTTAGCTTAAACCAAATTCTTATCTAAAAGGCAAATTTAAAATTAAGTGATAATTGATTTATCTAGCTAAAAGCTGTGTCTTCTGAAATTACTGTATCCACCTGCTCTGGAAGCCCATAGGGATTATTAAGCAATATTACCCAAAATAAGATAAAATAAAACTCAAGGCATTCCATTGAAAATACAGACAAAGAACTTGGATTCCTTAAAATAATGCTGCAGGAGATTTTTCATAAACAGCATAGAAATGTCTGTTCTGGCAATATGCTAACTAGACGGGCACCGAAAGACCTCATTGGGACCCATATATATTCCTCAGTGACCTGCCTATGATACCTGGAAGTTCAAATACACTATTTCTCAAAGTTGAACACTCATCAGAATTGCCCAAAGGGCTTATTGAAACACCAATTTCTGAGCCCCAGCCGTAAGCTTCTGAGTTATTACTCTGGGGTGGGTTAAGAAATGTCCATTTTAAATAGTTTTCTGGAGATACGATGCTGCTGGTCCAGGGACTACACTTTGAGAACCACAGCTTCCTATTTTGGCCACTTTGCTGTGGGCTAAGCAAATGAGTAGTTTTCAATGAGAAAAACTCTAAATTGATTTGTTTTGCATTATTAGGCTCCACTGAAGCTTTTACATGGAGAAAGATCCCAAGGCCATTTTCTTTTTAATCTATAAGACTAAGGAATTACCTTCAAGTTCCCCATGAAAAATACAAGTATTAATGGGACATGACATCACCATCATTCATTCTCACTTTAGCATCCCAAGTGTAACACCATCAGAGACATGAAGGGTTTTTCGATGGGGAAGGAATAAGGGTTGGGGCCATATCCAATGCTTTTGCTTCCCAGGAAACTGTCTGGCATGGGGTAGGCGTTTAAAGAATATTTGTTGAATAAATTTTGTCTTGGTTCAAATCCAACCTTGATGCTCTTTCTGGCTCTCGTATTAGGCAAAAGCCCTCATCTGTTAATAACAACCCCCCTGTAATGATTCTTGTAAGTGATTGTGTATTTTAGATTTGATACAGGATAAAGAAAAAATAAGCTGGTCTTATAATCTAAGGACCAATGCACTACCAGTTTTACAACTTTAGGCAAGTTACTTAACCTTCCTGAATTTTTGTGAAAGCACTTTGTATAAAACAAAGTTTATATGTATATATAAAGCATTGTGATCATTCTTCCATAAAAAAATGCACAGTATAATTATTTTTAGTCTTTAAAGAAACATCAACATACCCACCATTGCAGGCAGCAAAATTGACAAGGGAAAAAAATAGATAAGAATTTTCATTTAATTGAACTTTCACTTCTTCACTGTTAATGCAAGTCACTGCATTTCACATGTGGTCCAGACTGCAGAGTCCTGACTGGCCTCACAACCAGCACCCCACCTTGACACTGCACTGACAAAATCTGCACCTGCCTGCCCCCATCACTGCTGCACAAAGTGTTACATAACCTCTTCTCACCTATACACAGCTCTTAAAACTACACATCAAGAGAAAGATAAAGAAAAAGATCCAAGCATCTGAATTGTATGTGAAAATGCAATAAATTGGCTAAATAATGTGTACAATTTCTTTAAGGTAATATTCAGTCTTAAGCTTTTCTGTATGAGAATGAGCTTGAAAAAAATAAGTGCTCCAACCTTTTTTTGTTTTTAAACTGTGGTGAGAGTGGAGGAGCCATTCAGTGCTACCTGGCAGATTTCTTGAACATTCAGATTTGGTTGTCTTAAAAACATAATCCTTACATCTTTTGTTTATTCAGCAAAACCACTTTAGATAAAGATTCCTAGCAAGTGGACTAATAGCACATCACATAGTTTTAAGTAGCACAATATCTTAGCCGATTGATTGATGATGTGTTCCATCAAAATTTTCTTTCCAATTAACCATGTATTCACAGATTTTTAATTAATTGAGAGGTGGAAGAAATTTTTAAAAACATTTTATTTATTTAAGGACTTCCGCCAAGATGGAGGCATAAGTGGAAACACTGTACCTTCTCCCACAACCAAGTTTAAAGACAACAAAGTTTTAGTAAGAAAAAATGCAGCCAAAACACAGAAAATTGAACTATTCCTAAGTCCGACAACAACAAACCATTCAGCCAGACCAGTAAGAAGGGCAGAGCCAGCAGCAGGGTGGGTCGGGCAAAAAAGATCCCCCGACCCAGGCATGCAGGCAGATCCCAGGTGTGTGGTAGCAACGGGTGAACCCAGTGAGGGCACAAGGCGGCAGGCTGACTGCGGTCACACATTCACGTGCAGATAAACCAGCGAAGGAATGAGCAGTGAGACAGACCTTGCAGGCCGCAGTGGCAGAAAGCAGCAGAGGGGACCACTATTGCTCCCTCTCTGACCCCACCCCCACATGCAGCATCACAAACCAGCAACCTGGGTAGCCCCACCCTGGTAAACAACTAAGGCTCTGCTCCTCATACTTAACAGGCACAAACAGATAAAAATATGGCTCAAGAAGAACTCAAAGCCTCAGAGCCCATAACTCTAAGTGACCAAGAAATAGCCAAACTTTCAGATGCACAGTTCAAAACACTGGTGATCAGGATGCTCACAGAACTGGTTGATTTTAGTCACAAATTAGAGGAACAAATGAAGGCTAAACTAATTGAAATGAAGGAAAATGCACAGGAAACCAATAGTGATGAAAAGGAAACTGGGACTCAAATCAAGGGAGTGGACCAGAAGGAAGAAAAAAAAAGACCAAACAGAAAAGAATGAAGAAACAAGAATTCAAAAAAATGAGGAGAGGCTTAGGAACCTTCAGAAGTTGGACCCAAGAAGGAACACACCAAGGCACATCATCATTATATTAGCCAAGATTAAAATGAAAGAGAGAATCCTAGAAGCAGCAAGAGATAAGGGGGACAGTCACCCACAAAGGAGTTCCCATCAGACTGTCAGCAGATTTCTCAAAAGAGACCTTACAGGCAAGAAGGGGCTGAAAAGAAGTATTCCAAGTCATGAAATCCAAAGACCTACATCCAAGATTGATCTATCCAGCAAAGCTTTCATTTAGAATGGAAGGGCAGATAAAGTGCTTCTCAGATAAGATCAAATTCAAGGAGTTCATCATCACCAAGCCCTTATTTTTTTTTTTAATATTTTTATTATTTATTTATCTTTAGAGGGGAAGGGAAGGGAGGGGTTGGGGGCTATATATGAAATGTTAAAGGGACTTATCTAAGAAAAAGAAGATAAAAAAGATGAACAGTGAAAGGACAGCAAACTCACAATTATTAAGAACCACACCTAAAACAAAAGCAAACTAAGAGGACAGCTAGATCAGGAGCAGAACCATAGAAATGAAGATTACATGGAGGGTTAGCAACAAGGGAGTGGGAGGAGGAGAAGGGGGGAGAAGGTACAGAGAGTAAGTAGCATAGATGGTAGGTATAAAATGGATAGGGGAAGGGCAAGAATAGTATGGGAAATATAGAATCTAAAGAACTTGAGACACGTGGTCATAAACTAAAGGGGGGAATGGTTAGAGAGGGGTGTGCAGGGTGGAGGGGAATGAAGGGGGGAATAGAACAACTGTAATGGCATAATCAATAAAATATATTAAAAAATAAATATATATATTCTATTTATTTATTTTTAGAGAGAGGGAAAGGGAAGGAGAAAGAGTGGGAGAGAAATATCAATGTGTGGTTGCCTCTCATGTGTCTCCTACTGGGGACCTTGCCTGCAACCCAGGCATGTGCCCTGTCTTGGAATGGAACTGGCAACCCTTTGCTTCACAGGCCCATGCTCATTCCACTGAGCTACACCGGCCAAGGCATGAGAGGTAGAAGAAATTTTAAGATTGTCGGGTTTAACTCCCTCATTTAACTAGACAAAGGTAAGAACAGTAGAGAGCAGGTAACATAAAAATTATACAGTCATGCACTTGAGGCTAGAGTCATATGCTCTGAATTCTGGAGCCAAAGTTCTCAGAAAACTAAGAGTTATGATAAAGAAAACATAGATCTTTTGATAAGGTCAACCTCATCATGTTGGTAACTATGAACAGCTTTGGTGGAGCTGTGCCCTATACTGTGACTAGAAACAAGCATTTGACAAAGGTTTGGTGGCTGTTATCCCTTTGGACAGGGATGAATGGACAGAAATGTGTTCTAAAAAAATGTTTGCTTATTAACCAGGGCTGAACGGATGCATGCACTTACTTGTCTTTCATGTAGCAGGGATAAGGAATTGCTTGGACCTGAACTGCTATTTCCTGGGAGTTCCTTCCAGTCTGCAATTCAATGATTGCTCTTTCAATATTATCCTGTAAGTAAACAAAAGCCCTGCCGTAGATCTGGTTGTGTGATGGAGAATTGTGTGGCCCCGGGGCCCAAATCTTAGTCCTTATGTTTCTTGTTGTCTGTGAGGTCTTGAGACTCATGCGGATGGTGTATTTTATGACAGGAGGAAGAGAGACATCTTCAGAGTCATAGCCTCTGTGTTGGCTTCTGTTAGAAGGAAGCTTAAAAATAACACCTAAAAATAAAGCAGCAACAACAGCAGAAAGGTTATTTTATGGTTGACATTATTCATTGTTTGGAAGGTACACATAGGGGATTTCTAAACAGGCAATTGAGTAGTAATGTGACAGTAAGTTCAGCTCCCAATTTACAGAAAATATGGCTAATTGGGAGTAACAACCTCAGATACTCAAAGCAGGAGTTTGAGGGTGTAATTACGAACTAAGTGGCCAGATTAAATATCTCACTCTGAGCCACTTACTGAAATAAAAAAACAACTAACACATACTTTACAATGAATAATCTTGATAATTATAAGTACTGACTCAACTTTGTCCTGTAACTATGAAATCCTTTTCAGTCTTAATTTTAAGAATGCCAACAAAATTACACATAAATTGAAAGCTGCTCAGATATTATGGTTGTTTGACTACACGAAAGGTTCGTGTTTCTAAGGACATCAGAGGGGACAGTGACCGCTGCCCCCAGCCCAGACTACTTTTCTGAGTTCTGGATAAAAGAGGTGAGGGAAGAATTTGGCCAATTTTAGTGCACAGAATAGCTCAAACTTCAGTAGAAAAACACTTACTTCCAAAGAGTTCGTTGCTTTTGGAGAGTCTGTTAGCTTCTCTCTCCATTTCATCCACACTGTTTGCTGCCTGAATACGGTCATATAACACACAGGAGGAAATATTCACTGTCAGGGAAGATAGTGTGTTCAGATGATCAACCAGGTCAATGCTGTTCTCCAATTTCAGCCTCAGGATATCTGGAGAAGCAAAGCAAAACAGACAGAAAGCATGTTATAATGTTATATTATAATGTTGTTTCTTCTAGTAGTAATGAGAGAAAACAATGATTTGGTAAGTATATGCCAAACTAGACTATAAATAATAGAGAGTTGTAGAATTTACTCTAAAAAAATCTAGTACTCTAAATTTAGGAAAATGTGTCCAGTTGTGCAAATATTCATTGAATACAATGATCGGTTATAAGCACAGTAAACCCAAGCTCAAAAAAACAATACAAGATAATTTAAAAGTGTATTCTGCCACAGTTTAATTAACCAATGATTAAATGTGAATATTTTTTTTAAATCTATCTACATGTAGTTAGGAAGAAAACTACAAACCAGAGATGAAACTTTCAAATAAACAGTAATGTTTGCTTTGTTCAAATGGGAATGCAATGATATAAGCAAAGGAAACGCTATGCAGAGTGTGTAGAACAAATAAATTATATTATTCAATAAGTTGCTCTACAGAATCACTTTTTAGGAGACTGTGAGATCTATGCCACACACATAACTTTCTAACATTGTTTGATTTAAAACTTACGTGAGGGGATCCATGCTACACTAATCTCCTTCCAGGGCCAACCTGGCATTACAACTAAGTTGTAGAAAAATCATCCAGAATAACCAACTGAACACTGGCTGGAGTGAAGCCTTATAACCATGGACAGAGAGAAAAAACCACCTCACCCCAATGTGACTGGCAGGGAGTGTGGAGGAGATGCAAGAGGGCTGGCTGGGCTCCCACAGGCAGCAGCTGAAGTGCCAAAGGGATGTTTCCATGACCAGGGGGCTCCTCCTGAGAAGTGTGGAGTCTAAACCTTAAGCTGGACTCCCCAGCCTATAGCACTAGAGCTGGAAAGAAACCCAGATAATGTCCAGCTGTGAAGAGCAGCAGGGTTTCTGTCTGCCAGGGAGGGATGGCTAGAGATGCAGAGAGACTCTTAAAGGGCCAAAGCACAATTTTTTTTTTCACAGCCATTTACCCTGGGCACCAGCAAAAGGAGGGCAGAGTAGACTAGAGACTCTTGAGGAGAGTCTGGGGTTCATAGCTTTGGGGAGAAAACTGAAGGAAAGCCACGAGGATCCCTGTGCTGAGTTATTCCTCATACTGCAGGAACTATTACTCTGAGGCAGAGCACACCTCTTTGAATGGCATTAGCCTGAGGAGAAGCAATACCCCCACCCACAGGAATTACTCTGCCTTACCCTATGGTGCTTAAGCCAAGCTGCTGATTATGGCTTGATCAGACAGACAACTGATCGGTTTAATGACTGATTAGCTTAACAACTAAGGTGGAAAATACAAAACAGCTGAACTGGGAAAACAAAGAAACAGACCCCAAATGAAAAAGCAAGTTAATTTCTGGAAGAACTAGATGAAATGGAGGCAACCAATTTATCAGATAAAGAGTTTAGAGTAATGATGATAAGGATACTCAACAGTATGAAAAAAAAACATAGAAATCATAAAAAAAAAGGACCAGTCAGAAATAAAAAATGGAATATCTAAAATAAGTAACACACTGTAAGGAATAAACGGTAGGTTAGATGAAGCAGAGGACAGAATCGGTGTTTTGGAAGAAAAGGTAGAAAAAATCACCCAGGCAAAGCAGCAAAATGAAAAAAGAATTTTTAAAAATTACGTGAGCTTAACAAATATTTTGGACAACATAAAGCATAGCAACATCCACATCATGGGATTACCAGAAGGAGAAGAGAGCAAGCAAGGGGTCAAAAACCTATTTGAAAATATAATGACCAAAAACTTTGCTAATCTGGTGAAGGAAAAAGTCACATAAGTCTAGGAAGCTCAGAGAGTCCCAAACAATGTGGACCCAAAGAGGCCAACACATAATAATTAAAATGAGAAGCGTTAAAGACAGAGAGAATCTGAAAATTTTCAAGAGAAAAGCAGGGACTTACCTACAAGAGAGCACCAATTAGACTGGTATCCATCACTCAACAGAAACATTTCAGGCCAGAAGGGAGTAGTGTGAAATATTCAAGGTGATGAAAACCAAGGTCCTACAACCAAGGATACTTTACTCAAGAAGGCTATCATTTAAAATCGAAGGAGAAATAAGGAGCTTCCCAGACAAGAAAGAGGTAAAGGGGTTTGTTAACACCAAACTAGCACTGAGACAAATGTTAAAGGTTTTGCTTTAAGAAGAAGAGAAGAGAAAGAAAAAAAAACAGGAAAACAGTCTAACAATAAAATGCCACTACATACCTATCAATAATCACCTTAAATATAAATGGCTTAATTATAAAACCCTAAAAGTAAAGGGTGAAAAAAATTTTCATACAAATGAAAAGGAAGAAAAAGTTGGGGTAGCAGTATTTATATCAGACAAAATAACTTTAAAACCAAGGCTATAGTAACAGACAAAGGACATTACATAATGATAAAGGGAACAATCCAACAAGAGGATAGAGCCCTAGTATACCTTTACGCACCCAACATAGGAGCACCTAAACATTTAAAGCAAATCTTGATGGACATATAGAGAGACATAAACAGAAATACAGTCATAGTTGGAGATTTTAACACAACATTGACTTCAATGGATAGATCTTCCAGGCAAAAAATCAACAAGGAGAGAGCAACCTTAAACAACACACTATATCAAATGGACTTAATTGACATCTTCAGAGCATTTCACTCCGAAGCAGCAGAACATACATACTTTTCAAGAGCACATGGAATGTTTTCCAGGATAGACCACATGCTAGGATACAAAACAAGTCTTAATAAATTTAAGAGGATTGAAATCATAGAAAGCATTTTCTCTGACCACAATGCTATGAAACTAGAAATCAATCACAAGAAGAACACTGAAAAACATATGAAAAACATATGAAAGCTAAATAACATGTTACTAAACAATGAGTGGGTCAACAGTGAGATCAAGAGAGAATTCAAAAGATACCTTGAAACAAATGAAAATGAGAACACAACAATCCAAACTCTGCGGGACACAGAGAAAGCAATCCTAAGAGGGAAATTTATAGAATTATAGGCCTATCTCAAAAAACATGAAAAAGCTCAAATACATTATCTAACTTCACACTTAAAGGAACCTGGAAAAGAAAAACAAACAAAGCCCAAAGTGAGTAGAAGGAAGGAAATAATAAAGATTAGAGCAGGAATAAATGAAACAGAGTCTAAAAAATGATATAGAAGATCAATGAGTTCAAGAGCTCGTTCTTTGAAAAGATAAACAAGATTGACAAACGTTTAGCCAGACTCATCAAGAAAAAAAGAGAAAGAACCCAAATAAGTAAAATCAAAAATGTAAAAGGAGAAATAACAACTCACACCAAAAAATACAAAGGATTATAAGAAAATATTATGAACAATTATATGCCAACAAATTGGGCAACCTGGATGAAATGGATAAATTTCTAGGAAGATATAATCTCCCAAAAATAAAATAGGAAGAATCATAGATTCTGAATAGACAGACTATACCTAACAAAATTGAAGCAGTAATTTAAAAATTAACACCAAACAAAAGCCCTGGGCCAGATGGCTTCACAGGTGAATTTTACCAAACATTCTGAGAGCTATTAGCTCTCCTTCCCAAACTATTTCATAAAATTTAAGAGGAATAAAGGCTCCCAAACTCATTTTATGAGGCCAGAATTATCCTAATTCTAAAATCAGATAAAGACACTACAAAGAAAGAAAATTATAGGCCGATATCCTTAATGAACGTAGATGCTAAAATCCTTAACAAAATGTTAGCAAACTGAAACAGCAATGCATCATAAAAATTATACACCATGATCAAGTGGGATTTATCCTGGAAATGCAAGGTTAGTACAACTTCTGCAAATCAATAAATATGATTCATCACATAAACAAAATGAAGGATAAAAACATACTATTATATCAATAGGTACAGAAAAAGCTTTTAATAAAACCTAGCACCTATGTATGATCAAAACTCTCAGCAAAGTGGGAATAGAGGGAACATATCTGAACATAATAAAGGCCATATATGACAAGCCCACTGCAAGCATCATACTCAATGGGCAAAAACTACAAGCCTTCTCTTTAAGACTGGGAACAAGACAGGGATGTCCACTTTCATCTCTCTTATTCAGCATAGTGCTGGAAGTCCTGGCTACAGCAATCAGACAAGAAGAAGAAATAAAAGGCATCTAATTTGGAAAGGAAGAAGCAAAACTGTCTTTATTTGTATATGACATGATCCTATAGAGAACCCCAAAGATTCCACAAAGAAACTCTTAGATCTGGTAAATGAATTCAGCAAAGTAGCAGGGTACAAAACTAATATCCAGAAATCAGCTGCATTTTTATATGCCAATAATGAACTAACAGAAAGGTAAATTAAGAAAACAATCCCATTTATATTTGCTTCAAAAATAATAAAATACCTAGGAATAAATTTAACAAAGGATGTAAAAGACCTGTACTTGGAACATTGTAAGATACAGAAAAAAGAAATTGAAGAAGATACAAATAAGTACATACAGTGTTCATGGATAGGAAGAATTAACATCATTAAAATGTCCATACTATCCAAAGTAATCTATAGATTTAATGGAATTCCTATGAAGATTCCAATGATGTATTTCACAGAACTAGAACAAATACTTCAAAAATTCATATGGAAACATGAAAGGCCCAATATAGCAACAGCAATCCTGAGAAAGAAGAACAAAGTTGGAAGAATCACGCTACCTAAATTGTAATATAAGACCATGATAATCAAAACAGTCTGCTACTGGCATAAAAATGGATGCATAGGTCAATGGAACAGAATAGAGAGCCCCGACATAAACCCACCCACACATTTATAGTCAATATTTGACAGAGGAAGCAAGCACATACGATGAGCTAATGATAGCTTATTCAGTAAATGGTGTTTGGAAAATTGGACAGATACACGCAGAAAAATGAAACTTGACCACCTTCTTACACCACACACAAGAATAAATTCAAAGTGGACCAAAGATTTAAATGTTAGACCCGAAACCATAAAAATCCTAGAAGAAAACATAGGCAGCAAAATCTCAGACATTGCTCATAGAAGTTTGTTATTAGATATATCTCCCCAGGCAAGGGAAACAAAAGAAAAAAAAAGAACTGGAACTACATCTAACTAAGATGCTTTTGCACAGCAAAGGAAATTGTCAACAAAATGAAAAGACAACCCACAGAATGGAAGACTATATTTGCCAATACATGTGATAAGGGGTTAATATATGAAATTATAAAGAATTTACAAAACTTAAAACCAAATAAACAACCCAATTTAAAAAATGGGCAAAAGACCTGAATACACACTTCTCTAAAGAGGACATACAAATGACCAGAGTATGCAAAGATACTCAATGTCATTAACCATCAGTGAAATGTACATTAAAACCACAATGAGATACTATCTCATGCCTGTCCAAATGGCCATAATCAATAAATCAACAAATAACAAGCACTGGCAAGGATGTGAAGAACACTTTGACACTACTGGTAGGAATGCAGACTGGACAGCTACTGTCGAAAGCAGTATGGATATAACTCAAAAAAATAAAAAATGGATCTACCTTTTGACCAGCAATCCCACTTCTGGGAATATATCTGAAGGGATCCAAAACACTAATTTGAAAGAACATGGGCAACCCTACATTCATTCAGCATTATTTACAATTGCCAAGATATGGAAGCAGCCCAAGTGTCCATCAATAGATGAGTGGATAAAACAACTATGGGACAGTTACACATTGGAATTCTACGTGGCCGTAAAAAAGAAGAAAGTTTCACCCTTTGCAACGGTATGGATGGACCCAGAGAACATTATGCTAAATGAAATAAGCTAGTCAGAGAAAGACAAATAACATATAATTTCACTCATATGTGGAATCTAACAAACAGACTGAACTAACAAGCAAAACAGAGACAGACTCATAGACAGAGAGCAGATGACAGCTAGTGGCGGGGGTGGGATTAGGGGGTGGAGAGATTGAGCAAAAAAAAGGAAAAGGACTCATGGACACGGACAACAGTGTGGTGATTGTTGGGGGGGTACATATAAGGGAACTAAATGGTAATGGACAAATACAATAAAGATTAAATGGAAATAAAAACAAATAAAACCTATGTGGGTTATCTCTATTGGTGTCTGTATTAATCTAGATAAAATGATCAAGATTTTATTTCAGGTAATTACTCAGGAAGAAAAAGAATTTAATTATTCTTTAATGTTATGATTTCTTATGAAGCAATCAACTGAGACAAAGGGCAAATATGAAATCGGAAGTTAATAAATCACTTGGCCAATTAAATTTTCACTGACTTGACCACCAGAATACTGAGAAAGCTGTGAATATCATAAATCCCTCCTCGTAGAACCCAAACTGTTCTCTTCCACAGTCTAATATAAGACTAAATTTCTAACAGAGGGCAACTTCTGAAATGAATTTCTCATTAGAATTTAAAGTGAAATATTTTGCTGGATACAGATGTTGGTGGGGGAAGGGCAAAATTGTGATTGAACAGTGTTCTCCAGTGGCCATTGGAAATTAACACAACACCAAGGATTCTTTAAAAATGTTGGTAGACAGTCTCAAAAAAAAGCTATGAGGGTCAGTGATCCACAAATTCACACATTATGGCACCTTAGATACTGAGTTACATATGCAACATATACAACTATACAAACATCAATTGCTATATTCACTTTAGTTTTTTTTAATTCTAAAAAAATCCCATCCTGTATCTGAAGTTAGGAATGATAAGTTTATATAAGAACTTTTGTGGTATATCCCTGAGATTTTGGTTCCTTACCTAAATGATATTTTTAGAGTATGAATGCACTGATATCTTTCTTTAATCAAAGTGGGCTGGGTGTCATAAAGTCCCTATAATTATATACACTGTACAATTCAAATGTAATCGTAATTCCTCCCCACTGGTTTGTGACCTAAGGCACTATGTCCTTGTAGCTCCAGGAATGAGGAGGAGGGTACTTGCTCTACTGCGGCCAGTTTCTGATGCTCCCAATCCCTTCCTCATACCCATGGTTGCATAGCAACAGGGAATCAGACAGACTGAACTAGATGTCTTGCATCCCTGAGGTTGAAGGTGGGAATGGCAGAGAGAATGCATGAGTTCAGACGGTTTCCTTTGATCCTCTTTGGTCTGCTCCTTCTAAACAACCATGAGAGGAGGGTCCAACTCAACTACTGATTTAGTTTTTGGTTGTTTTTTTTTTTTTAGCTCTGCATTGCTTTTGTTTTGCTTTTGCTAACTCTATAACCTCTTCCAGTTACACTCTGGGTCAGTCAAGTGATTCTGAGGCCAGTGGAGAAAAAACTTTAGATGTATCCAGAAATAAACCATTTCATCTTTCTTCGTCCTTAAGGACTTGCTTTTCTTTAAGCTACCAAATAATAAAAAGCATCTTCTTACTCTTAGCAACCCCTCAGCGTATCTGTGATTTTAGGAAAAGCTGCACTTACATGAAATATATCACCTTATAATTATTGAAACTAACTACAGTTACTGGGTATCCAAATAATCATTACTACTTGTATAACTAATGGGAAAGAAAATGGATATATATCCAGGAGTTCACTTTTCTGAGAAAAAAACAAATACAAAAGAAAAGGAAAAGAGATGTCTTATGGGACAGTGATTTTCACATTTCTGACACCACTAATGAATAAAAGTTGTGTGAATACAGACTCACCGAGTTCATCTATCTGTTTCAGTAGCTCAACGGCATCAAGTCCCACGGAGAACTTGATAAAAACTTGCACAAAGGGGTTCCTTAGTGTATTCTAACAAATAATAATAGAGAATTCGTTTTACTATAAGAGGAAAATATATTTACTCATCAGTGAATAATACCCTCCATGAAATCAAGGAACCACTACTGGGCATTCTGTATAGACCACATTGCAAAGGGCCACATACAAATCCTTGAGAAAGAAAGAGAAGGTGTATGGCTGGTAATGTCCTGGTCTGCTAGGCTTTTGCTTATCTGAAGACACAAACTGGTCAGCATGTGAACATAGCCAGATACAACCATAATTATCTGCATTAGGAGATCATATTCAATTTAGTAATTCTTTTTCCCATAGATATTACAGCATTTGTTTTTAACATATTATATACAAAATTTTGATAGTTAAAAGTTAAATTTTGTTGAACTGATGCAAACAAAAACAATTTTTTAAAAACTTGGGTTGTCTATGTGGAATGTGACATCACAACTCTTTGGTATACTAGTTCTACTACTTTCTAGCTGTGAAGCTTTCAGCAAGCATTCAGCCTTTCCCAGCTTCTGGTTATTTTTCTGCAAAGTAGAGATGAACGACTCATCAGAACAGTGAAATGTAAATTATTATAATGTTGTTTTATATGCTAATAACTGCAACTACCTGAACATGGAAGAATAATCTAATAATAAAACTTTAAATTACTCCATGGAAAGACTTAAAAATTTAAAGTAAAACATGAATGCTTTAAAATACCAAAGCCTTCATAGCTATCTCTCAAAACTGGGAAGTGTAACTTCTATCACTGTAGAAGTACTATTTGGTAATACTTACCAGAAACTTACTATGTGCTGGGCACTGTCTAATAGAGTTTACCTTGGCTTTCTCAGTTATCAGTAACACCTTGTAGCAAGTATTATCATCATGCCCAGATAACAGAGGACAAGGCTAGGGCTAACAAAAGTGTGTAAATTCCCATGGAAGGAGACTTGACAGGGTCTGTTTGCTACATTGAGTGGTGAAAACACAGACCATGTGTTGTAAAATTGTACACCTGTAGCTTCAATAATTTTTAACCAATGTTCCCCCAACAAATTCAATAAAAATTAAAAAAAAAAACAAAGTATATAAATTCCCCTAAGGACATACAATAAGGCCCAAGGGGAAAGGTGAAGGAAGAGATTTCAACTTGATTAAAGAAATGTTTACGTATGTCTTTTGTGGCCTCAAAACTCATGGCCCAGTTTTTATGTGAGTCAGGCTTAAGTTCATTGTCCCTTTAGAGGACAGTTTAGTACCACTTCTTTTGTCCTGCTTAACAATATCTTCTGTTTTGTCATCATGGAGATAAGTGAGTAAGAATAATATGTATTCATAAAGCACACGTATATTATAGAATTAATTTGCTAAATCCATAGCTGCTGAGGGGTCTAAGAGTAGTTGGTCGCATGTAGACTGATGGCTAGCACGCAGCTATATTCCATAATACCCGGTCCTTTAAAACCTAACTATTTAACAAAAATTAAACTGTGTTTCATGGAGAGACCGACTGAATCAGAGCATTACTAATAAGCAAAGTACTGTGTTCGCTGTGTTTCAGAGATGATCCATCGAAGCTTATTTCCGTTCCCCTATCTCCCCTTTTACAACCATTCCTATGATAGACAATACTATGTTCAAGTGTTCCCACACTTAAGATCCTTATAAGTCTCTGAAGTGGTTATCAGTACCCATTTTAGAGATTCATAAATTTCAGACCAAGTATATTAAGGAATTGGCCTAAGTGTCCACAAATGGAAAAGTCAGGTCTTAAGCTAAAAGAATGAAACTTCAAATTCTGTGCACATTTGCAGAAATAAGATTTTCCTTAATAATTAAGAATAATGTATTTTGGTCTAGAACAGAATAAAGATATTTTTGTTCGATGATGATCCTTTAATGGATATGGTCCTAGAATTTCTTCTTAGTAAATCACTGCACTTCAGACCTATTATTTCATAGATCATGTCTTTTGTTAATTTGCCACTTTAGCTAACAAAACTTTCTTTAATGAAATATTACGTGTGGGCTTTTTCTCTATCTGTTCACAGAAAAAGCAATCTTCCACATATGCTGATAAAGTACTAAGTAGCCTTTGTTATCTGAGATTCACTGAAAGAGGACACTTCACATGAATGTCCTTATAATTAAAATCAAATTTAATAGTAATTGTGGGGAAGATGTTTGATGAAACGTTTACTGTATATTAATCAAATACATTAAATATCTGTTTTAGAAACTTGTATCACTTATAATAAAAAATCAGGTTGTAATTGTGACTATGCACTGTTAGTAAAAACAAAGACTGAGTAAAGAATGTTTAGGCTGTAATTTTCCTGACACAGTTGTATGATTCAAACCCTTTATTCTATGATTGACTTCTTGAGCATGATTATTTAAAAAGGCATTAAAAATATATATTTCAGGATTCCATCAATTTTCCAAGGCCCTCTGTCAGCTCCTTGATAGACAAGCCATTCTCCTTTGAAGCTCCTGTCTTGCCATCTTTCCTGCAAATTTTATCTTCTTCAACAGATAACCAATCCGACTCCGCTTGGTCCATAATTATCAGCAGCTCTTTGTGTGATTTCTGCACATTATTTGCACCACCTCCCAACCATCCCGCATCTCTCACAAGAATAGCAAATTATACTTTTCCACCAGTGTGCACTCTATTTGAGTTGCATGGTCAAATCTTTAACCAAAACCAGAGTGTCATATGTTTCAGCCACAGAACTCCCCAAATGTGACATTCTTTTCCAGTGTACTAGTGCTGTAGGACATCCGCTTCTGTTAAAGTAGCAAAGCATGATTTAAAGTACAGAAATAAATAAATAAATAAGCACATTTTAATGCATTTTTGTAGCATTTTATTTTTGAAAAACAGATTTCCACCACTAGCTATGTCTCGAGATCAACTTGTATGATGGCTTATCTCTGAATTACAGAAAAGCTGTGATACGAGGAGGATGATTATGAACATGAGTGACAGATCTGTTATCCTGCCCCAGACCCGCTCTATGGAGGAGAGGAATTTTAATCTGCTGAATATAGATTCTGAGTCCCTATCTTACTATTCCTGTAATGAAGGCGATTAAAATCGCAAAGAATTCTAAGTCATATGAAAGTGAGTGACAGAACATCTCTTACCTGGAGCATCGGAATCGTCTGGTTTAACAGGTGGAAAGAATTCATGAAAAGTGGGGACTGATTCATCCACTCTTGAGATTTTTCTCTTAATTCTGCCAGCTGCCTCAGAGTTACATTAGACTTAAAGACAAAATAAAAAATAATAAATAAATAAAAACAGATCTTGTTTATTAGTATTTTTCTATATTTCAAAAAGGTCTCTGAAGGTTGTCTTGCTATATAACTTAAAGAAACACTTCTGAAAGGTAAAACATATTGCCAGAAATTTCCCAGATGGTCAAAATTTTTTAAATAGCAGCTTTTATAGGGTCAAGATCACTTATAAAAATTTCTGGAAACATCAGGATTTGCTTCATGTCCCAAGTGAAATTATAGCCAAAATAAAAAGCATGTTTTCTGCAGTTCTCACAAGTTGTTCATTTTACAAATGACACCCTTAAGTTTAGTGCTAAAGCAAACAGCAAAGTGGAAGGTTGTAAGGAGAGGATACACTCTTATATCGCTGGTGGAAATAGATGTGACAGCCTTTTTTGGAAAGCAATCTGGCATTAGTCATTAAAATAAAATACAATAGCTTTTAATCTTTTCATCATGAACATTCATCTCACTGAAATAAAAATACCCTTGTGGAAAGTCCAATGCCCAAGAGTATTCGTTGCCACATCTTTTACATTAGCAACAATAAAAAATAAACCCTTGATATAAAATGAACACCCAACAGCTGAGGAGTGGCTGAGTAAATTCAATGATATGAAAAATTTCAAGAGTCTTGTTCAAAAGCCAATCTTCAGAAAAGAATGACTTGAACTATACCTGTGGAATTAAAAGAAATTTCCACAGGGTACTGTTGTATGAATAAAGCAATATATTTAAAAGTATGATAATGAAGCTTAATTTTAATAATTCAAACAATGACCAGAGAACTCTGCATAGGAATGTATACGTAGTTTAATAATTTATAAAGGAGAGAAATGTCATAAATTATAAAAAGGCACATCCTTGAAGGCTAACATTCATTAGTTCTCCTGAAAAGAAGAGGAGAATAAGAGGGGATGCAAAGAGGAGGTGAGAACCAAGCAAAAAGGGAAGAAGAAAAAAAGACTGCACTAGGAAAAGAAGCATGTAATGACTTCGTTGATGCAAAATTGTGTAGAAATGTGTAGTCAGTACAGCAGGTAAGATATTAAAATGTATTTTAATAAAAAGAAAGAACATTCTAGAAATCAGTGATGCCCTCATGTCCATTGTTATAGACATAAAAATAATGTTATAGTTACATAAATTACAGTTTAGCAAATAAGTAATGATAAAACAGATTTGTTTTTACTCTTATTCTCTCATTTTTATTTTATTTATTTATTTTTTAAATATTTTATTTATTTATTTTTTGAGAGAGGGGAAGGGAACGAGAAAGAGTAGGAGAGAAATATCAATGTATGGTTGCCTCTCATGCGTCCCCTGCTGGGAACTGGCCTGCAACCCAGGCATGTGCCCTGACTGGGAATCGAACCGCAATACTCTGGTTCGCAGGCCTGTGCTCAATCCACTGAGCTACGCCAGCCAGGTCTATTCTCTCATTTTTAAATCATTAACTTTATAATTCAAATCATTAAAGCCCATTTTTAAAGTGAGAAGGAAATGCTATTATGCTTGAATCAGATAGATAAATAATAGTTACTATTAATAATGTCTTTCTGAACCTCTGAATATTTTTAAAGATTTTATCTATTATTTTTAGAGAGAGGGGAAAGAAGGGAGAAAGAGAGGGAGAGAAACATCAACTGGCTGCTCCTCGCATACCCCTCAACTGGGGACCTGGCCTGCAACCCAGGCATGTGCCCTGATCAGGCACTGAACCAGGAGCCTTTTGGTGCATAGGCTGGTGCTCAAACCACTGAGCCACACCAGCCAGGACTCAACCTCTGTATTTTATATAAGATGTTATATTGTACAACCATATATATAAAGTCAAGAATCTATTATTTAGGGGATTGTTTTTGTTTAAATTAGTTCTATAATGCTTCAGTATTATTTTGTCTAGTGTTTATTCTCTTTACGTACTTAGAAAGTTAAACAAGAATTGTCAAAAAACATTCTGCTTTGGGAAATAAGTTGAATATCTGAGGTTTTGCTTTCACTGACCTCATGGTCAAGTACCAACATGGTTCATTTCTCCTCAAAGAGCTACCACCCAATCTACATTGTTTACATAGACAGGTTGTAAGTAGAGAATTATTAACAGTTTCGGAAATTCAAAAGTCATAGTAGGTATAGATATAAAGAAATCTGAGTCAGCTAGAGTAAAATTGGAAGTTGGCTACTTTAAAAGCCATTTTAATATGCAAGATAAAAACTTTGATTTATAATGGACAAACCTTTTCCATTATTGCCTTTGTGACCGGAGTATATGGTGCATACAAAATCTTCCCTAGCAACATAGGTTTCAGGAAAGCCCAAATCACAGGTCCAGCAGGCATGTTAATGATGTCTTTGTAAAGGGAGAAGCAAAATGGTGCTGGAAAAAAAGTGTCATAAAAATGTTAGTGTATATATTTCAAACCTATTTCTGGATGGCAAATTGACACAGATTATTGTTACCATGCCCCAACAGAATGCCCTAGCACTATTAACAGATGTGAAGCATCAGATATCTAAGTTAGAAAGCATAGTAACAATTTTTTTTAGGTATAAAAGTTTAACACAATAAACAAGCTCATAAGAAGTGATGGCATTTTGTCAAGAGGAATTAGAAAGATTGAAAATCAAATTGCAAAACTGCTTTCAACAGATCCACCTCACCAGCACTTCATTTAGAATACACACACACACACACACACACACACACACACACACAGATACACGAGCTGTTTAAGAAATGTTTGCTGAATAAATAACAAGGTAAAGAAACAAGTCAATCCAATTGCTATACTAAACATCTACATGGCACTTGGAGGAGCTCAGCAGGTCCCATTTTACATCTCAAAGCTCGTAGATGACGTCAATGACTTTGACATGCCACTAAATGTTCAAAGTCCTGCTGCATTCATGGAACTTCTCTACGCTGATGCAGATGTCTAATTCTAGAATGTTAAGAAAAAATATTGACTGAACAGATCTGAAGTGTGTTTTTATGTTCTCTTTTGGCAAGGAAGATATAATTATGAGGGACAAATTCTCAGCATTATGGGTAAGTGGCTAGACTTCGCAACAGACTTGTCGCCTGGGCCCAAATCACAACTCTGATTATTTCCAAGTTGGATGACTTTGGCCAGATTCCTCAGTCTCGCTGTGACTCCTGCCCCCTTACTAAGATGAAGATACAGGCCTGTGTACCTCATGGGGTTGTTGTGAAGAGTGGGTGAGTTACTATACATACCATGCTTGACATCTGGAAAGTACTGTAGAAGTGTGTTCTATTTTTATACTTGGAGAAGATGAATACTTCACTTACTATAAAAAGCTAAGACACAGTGGACAATGTTGCCAGGTGATATTACCATGCTGATTTTTGAAGTATACTCACTGGCATTTGTGGGAATTCCATATTTTGCACCAATTTGCTCTTTACTTAATTTGTAAGTCAAGAGATCTTCGGTGCGGTTGCCCCTTTGCCTCTGGGAAGAGGGCAGCAGGGCAGTCAGGTACTCGGTGGTGATTCCTTGGGAACACAAGGCTTGGGAGATGGTGCTGAATGATCCCGGGGCTGTGCTCATCCGATTGCTTCTGTACATTGCCTGTGAGACCAAAGTTCAGGCCTTATGAACATTATCTGAGCTACAGACGTTCCTAAAAACAGTCTAGAAACAAAACCTGATAATACTTAAGAGTATTCTTATAGTTCCCATACTTCACAATTTCTTTGAAACATTTATCCCAAGTGGAAATGCAGACTGTGAAACTTCAATTTAAGCCAGAGTAGAAGAATTTTCTTGTAGGTTTTTTTTTTCAGTGCACCTTATTCGTAACAATGTATTATAACTAAGTTTAAACACAAGTTGACAGGGCAAAAGGAATTTTCCAACAAGAGCACCACTGGGTGACTTCCCTACCTGTGTTAGGGGAACGCTTCTGGGCAGGTGCATTTGTCTCAGGGACCTCATTTTGCTGAGCAGTGGGTGTGTGCCGGAAGCCAGCTGATTGAGGATGCCTTTGAGCTTCATGAAGAGTTCTATCATCTTTTCTACTGGCTTTTGATCTTCCCTGGGGAAAAACACCTAAGAGAAACAGAATAAAAATAAATGATTTATGTGGAGAAACCAGAACCTGCACACACCATTGGTGAGAATATTAAAATGGGAAGGCCACTTTGGAAAACATTTTGAATGTTTATTAAATGGTTAAACACAAATATACCACAAAACCCAGCAGTTCTCTTCCTAGGGATTTGCTGAGAGAAATGAAAACAATATGTCTACACAAAGCCCTGAAGGTCCTCAGAAGCCTTGCTCCCCAGAGCCAACAGGTGAAAACAATCCACGTGATGGCTACAATATATATCCTTACACTGGAATACTACTTAGCAATGAACAAATAATGAAATATTTACACATGTTGCCATATGTATGAAACCCAAAAACATTATACTAAATGAAAAAAAACAGACACAAAGATCTCACATTGTATAATGTAAAAGGTCTCACAAAGGCAAATCTACACAGACAGAAGGTAGAGTAGAGTTTGCTGGGCTTGAATTCAGGATGGGACGTGACTGCAAACGAACATCGGCTTCTCCTTGGGTTGATGGAAATATTCTAAAATCACACTGTGGTAATAGTTGCACAATTTTTCACATTTATTTTTAAAAAATTATTAAACTGTACACTTGAGTGAATTTTATGGCATATAAATAATACCTCAATGAATTTGCCAAAATAGATGATTTTAAAAGTCAGAAAGCCAAATATCAATTACATAATTTTTCATGTATACTATTGGTCGAAAAATCATATAATGATTTTCTCCTTAAAAGCAGAAAAGCTCTGTCTCAAAGCTCACGAGATTTATTTAATCCTAATCCCATAAATCCTAATCCCATTTCTGCTGCAGAAAAAAAAACCCCACTATTTTAAAATCTTAAAGTCACTTTACCCTCTTATTTATTTATTCTGTGAAAATTAATTGAATGCCTGCTCTGTTTCCTGCACTGGGCAAGGTGATGGGTATACAGTGGTGCTCAAACTGGTGTCCTCCCTCCAATAGGGAACTTGGTCTACGAGGAGAAACAGCTATCAAGTAAATGTGGGCAAGTGAGGAGGCAAAGCCAGATAAAGGGTGACTGCAGAAATATGGGTGTGATATAGTAGTGACTCAGAAAAGGATTATTGACAAGTGGTACTAAAACATTTTTACCCCTTTTGCTATGATTCAATAAAGTAAGTCAGTTGGTCGCTTTTGGGGTTTTTTTGTACCAAAAGAGAGAGACATATTTTTCAGTGTTTTTAATAACATGTATTTTTGACCTACTTTAGAACCGGGTGAACAGAGTGCTTAGGTTTTTTATGTTTATATTTTTTCTTTCAGTTTTTTATTAAATAAGTACTAATAAAGCATCTACTTATTGTAAGATGAAGTCACTGCTGACTTTCTGAGCCCTAATAATGACCATTTGTTTTATTCCACTGGATAATAGTGGTAGCCTCTACCTAAATCAATGAAAGAAACACAGATTTTTATTGAAAGAACACCAAAAATCTCTTATTAGTTTACTTAAATAAAATAACTGTTCTAATCTTTAATTTTATCTTAACAAATTAATGCTTATTCACTATCAAAATTATCATAACACTTATACTTCACACATTAGCATAGTCTATATTAAATTTATATATGATATATACATCAAATTTAATTCCTGCTCTTGGATACACAAATGGAAAGTTAGTAAGTCAATAATATTCATTTATTCATCTATAAATGTGCAAATTTGTCATATATAATCTCTAAGGTCCCATGTCACTCTAAAATAAAGCTATAATTCCACAAGCTATATAAATGGATTTTATTCCTTATAGTATCAGACAGCACACATGTGTAATGACCTATTTTATACTAACGTATAAATATCAAAATATTTCGTTAGCAGCAACTTGCCTTGTATGTGAAGTTGTAAATGTCTAAGTAGTGTAGAAGAGTGAGTCCAATGAGGTAAGACTGACGGGATCGCTCTGGAAGAGGCAGGCTGCAGAATTCCTCCATCGCACTTTCCAGCTTGGGATCGGTCATATTAGCATCACACGAATGCAACCAGAACACACGGGAAATAATCTGCAAGTCAGAGGAAGAAAAAGATTTTACCTGTGAATCCTTTGAGAGCCATCTGTCCACTTTGAGAAGTTTTTCTTATACTCTTAGACTCCATTAAAAAATAGGACACCCTCAAAATCAAATACTTATTTAAAGCACTAATTACTACCAATAAAGCTACAGCAAGCCCATAATTGAAGGAAGCTTAAGGAATAAGAAGGAAAAAGAGACAGAGAGGGATCTACAATAACTTCTTAATTGAACACCTGAGTGCATGATGGCACCAAGAAAAATAATTGGTTTGGAGTAAACTTGGGAAAAATGCTAATTTAACACTCATGTTGACTTTAAAATTTAACCTTAGTTTATTTAAATTGCATTTTATTTTTATAGTCATTCAAAGTTGTAATCTCATCCAATGAACTCTTGGGCTCAGAAGTGAAAAGCAAAGAAAAATGCCCAGAATCCCACAGTAACGTGAATCAACCTGGGCAGTAATGTGGGTGGGAAAAGTGAGGGTTAAATATGGGAAACAAGATGTCATCTCCATGGCCACTAAATTGAAATGAAGAGAAAAGCTTATAAAATGCCAGATTACAGAAACTTTTCTCTCTTCCTTTTGAAAGCAATAAGAATGTATTCTCCCCCTTTCCATGCTTTAGTTTATTAAAATGAAGCTGCTCTTCAGAAGCTAAAAGCAGAGCTGCAGAAATTAAATCTTAGGATCAAATGAGCAAAAGGTGAGATCAAAGGGTATGTCAAAGGGTGAAGGTATGTCATTTGCTAGAACCAGAGGAAAAAAGGAAAGTCAAAGCAGTTTCCATTTTTGGATTCAGAAACCAATTAACATGACAAAAGGAAACATAAGTATTTTCCAAAGGCAGCCTTAAAGGCGTTTAAAAAACATTATCTAATGTTGGAGAATGGCTGTGCTTGCTTAGAAATGGCACACTCTGTCACATGTAAAATTTGAGTGGATGAGGCAGCTCTTTTGGAAAACTTCTATGACATTTCCAGATGATAATGAACTTAGAAAAGGGATGAAGTACAAGCAATTGCAAGTAGAAAACCCTATCATCAGCCTATGAAGAAATGATACTTTCATTTTCACATCCCTAATGTATATCACACCTGCAAACTTCCACAAACTTCCCCTGACCATATCTATATTATATATTGTCTTGTCTAGGGACTCTTAAAAAGTAAAAAACAAAAATGAGTATTCATTTTCATTTTAATTTCCACAAATTATCAATGGCCTTCCTGTTTTGTCCCTTAATTAGGTTACTGAAACTTTACTTTGATATCGCCATAACAGATGTTTATGATGCAAATTTACCTCTGATAAGGTGATTGTGACAGTGAACTTAAGGAATTGATGTCACCGCTTACTGAAAAAAACCATCTGGGGGTAAAGAAAAGGAGAGGAACAAGGAGGCAAGAGGAAGGGAAGACAGACTAGAATGGAACGAACAGAAAGTGGTCATGTTCTTGCTTCAGGCCTTTCCTTCTATCTTCATTTCAGATCTGGCCCTCTAATTTTATCACTTGCCTGGAAAATTCGCCAGATGTGTATTCAACTACTCAGTGTTTACTGATAAATACCCAACAAATATTTAATGCTATTTAGACTTTTAAATACTGGATGTAAGTACAGACACATTCCACCCACCTCAGCTCTGTTGTCAGGGATTGGAATGGCCAGCATCTTGTCGATACTCCTATTGGACAGTCCTGTCATTCTCTGCAGTTCTTCCTTTAGTGCATCCACATTTTTAAACATTTCAATTAACTGTCCTGCAAGGGGGTAAAAAAAGAAAGAGAAAAACTCACATATTGGTTGTGATGTAATTTTTTCAGTTGTACTAAAACAGAGAAACCTTCTAGGCTAACACATCTATTCAACATATATTTCTTGTGTTTGGAACAAATGTCTCCCAGTTTTGGCAAACTTTGCATCTTTAGAATATACTTCTATCTGATTTAGACTTGTTCCTAGTACAATATCACTAACCTATCATAACCAATTATTCCACATTCCTTAAATGTCTGCAACTCAAGATTCAGGAGATATGGTTTCCTCAGAGATTCTGATCACATAGTGGACTAAATATATATCTCTCCATTTGATTTAAAACATCACACACATTCAAAATGGTTTTTAACCTTGGATCATATAACATTGTCAACTTGGGCAAGGTGTATTAAATCTACAACACAGGACTGCAGGGCACAGGGCATTTTCCCATAACTTTGCCCAGCATGCTATAGTTTATAAAGAGTTTTCGAATAGCCCTGGCTGATGTGGCTCAGTGCATTGAGCACCAGCCTGCAAAACAAAGGGTGGGTGGTTTGATTCCTAGTAGTGGCACATGCCTGGGTTGCAGGACAAGCCCCCAGTAGGGGGTGCCTAAGAGGCCAACCACACATCGATGTTGCTCTCCCTCTCTCTTTCTTTCCCTTCCCCTCTCTAAAAATAAATAAATAAAATCTTTTCTAAAAAAGGAGTTTTCAAGTAGAATGTGTTTAACTTCAAACTCTTTTAGGACAGTAATTATAATTACTTCATATCTGGGTCATTTAATGCATAATATTTTTACTTCATTTTGGCAGATGGTGATCTCCATTCTGCAAATGCCATTAGACTTCTTTATGAACTATCCCTGGTTCAAACACACTGCCTGTATTTTTGGACTCAGTGACCTTCCACTTCAGTGGCTGCCTGTTGTCCAAAATTCTAAGTGCCTTTCTGTTTAGTATTGAGGTATTATGCAAAGAAGAAACATATTGCATGGTGCATCATGCTCAGAATACTAATAGGAGGTTCTGAATTTGGATTTCTGTAGAGAGCAGTGCATTGATTTCATTTTTTAAATCATATTATTCTCACAGAAGTAAATAAATTTCATCCTACCTTTCTCGACAGACCATTGAAAGCACTTTAATAAATAAGAGAAACAAAAGGTAACTGGTCTAACTAGTTAAATGTTTGAAGACCTTTTTGCTATAAAATCAAATTTCCCTGTTTCATTCTCTGCTAGCTTTCTGTGTCTTTACTTTAGATGAGTAACCATATTTGAAAGCTTCAGGTTTCTGAGGTGAAAGAGCAGATACGAAGCAGGCTTTGTTGAGAACTTCAAAAAAGCTTTTCTTAAACTGCAGCATGAGAATCACACACATTCTAATAAGATGGAATTTAAAATACGGTTGGGGACACACCTGGTTTTTCAGAAGTGTCTGCACTGTGATTGACGTGCAGTGTGGCTTCTATGGCTGGTATTAATCTTGTAATATTTTCCAAGTAATTCATTTGCAATGCCTGTTCTAGAAACCTGGAACAGAACAGAAGCGGAAATTGAACTCGCCATTTCAGTAATTTGAGAAGGGATTTCACAGAGCAAGAAGACAGTGGAAAAACATACCGATCCATATTTAAATTAATTTTGATTGGATCCCCAGTAAGCAAATATTTCAGTTTTTTAGAGATGATGTCATTGTACAGTAAGCTGGTTGCTATTTCGGTGCTGAGCTCTGCTGCTTCCAGAAGTTGCACATGAAGTGCACTCTCTTCGCACAGGTTTCTGAAGTTCATGTTAGAGAGCGGGCACAGTTTCTCTACTAAACTGAAAGTTTCAGGTTCGCAAAGGAGTTCTGTCAAGTGCCGAAGTTGAGACACCTTTCCAAAAGAGAGAAAGAGTGGGAAATGGAGGTTACATTATTCTAAACACTTAGTAGTTGAGAATAAGCACATGTGTTTAGTGAGTTGGCATTCGGCAACAGTGTTAGCATCAAGCACTCTTTGCTGTCAGGTGAGGTTATTGTTCTCCTAAGAATGTTAAAGGGGACCAAATATTTGGTGATGGACGATGGTTTGACTTTGGATGGTAAACACACACTGCAACATACAGATCATGTATAATAGAAATGTACATTTGAAGCCCATTTGATCCCACTGACTAATGCTGCCCTAATACAATTTTAAAAAATAAATTAATTTTTAAAATTTTATAAAACTTTTAGAGCTATCAGACATATCTTTCCCAACTGTACTTATAGCTTATAGATTCAAAGTTTTAAAAGATGTCATTTAATTTATCTATTTAAATCACAAATACTTAAACCAATTTTATATTTTAGTTTATATGTTAGTCATGGGTAAGGGAAGATAGCAAAGCAAGTTTGGTTTGGAACTTCAAAAAAGTCCATCTTCCCCACACCCATTAAGATGGACACTGTTTTTAAAAATCCCCCCAAACAACACAAAAACTAAGATAGAAAGTGACAAGTGTTGGCAAGGATATGGAACAACTGGAACACTTGTTCACCGTTGGTAAGAAAGTGAAATAATGCAGCCACTATAGGAAACAATATGGAGGGTCCTCAAAAAACTAAAAATAGAATTATTATACAATCTACTTTTGTGTATATACCTAGAAATATTGAAAGTTTAATTTTAAACAGCTCTTTGTTGACAGCAGTATTATTCACAATAGCCAACAGGGGAAGCAACCCAAGCATCCATGGACAGATGAATGGATGAACAGAATGTGGTATACACACAAAATAGAATATCATTCAGCCTTAAAAAGGACACAATTTCTGACACATGCTACCACATGGGTGAGCCTTGGGGACATTATGCCAACTGAGGGAAGCCAGTCACAAAAAGATAAATACAGATGGTCCTACTTATTATATAAGTTACCTAGAATAGTGAAATTCATAGTGACTAAAAATAGAAGTGAGGGTTTCCAGGGACTAGTGGGGAGAGAGGGATGTGGAGCTGTTGTTTAACAGAGTTTAGCTTTGCAAGATGAACAGTCTTGGAGACCACGGTCGCACATCTTGTGGAGGCATTTGGCAAGACTGAACACAGTTAAAATGGTTAAGATTCTAAATGTTATGTTGTGTGTATTTTACCACAATTTAAAGAAGAAGAATTGACAGGAAAAAAACTTTTTAAACTTCAGCCTGGGAATCAGACACATTTTAATAAGACTGCATTTAAAATTTAAAATATGGATGAGGACACACCTGGTTTTTCAGAAGTGTCTGCACTGTGACTAACATTATCTTCTACACTCTTATCTATTGAGGAAAACTAGGTGCATTTATCAGTTCTGTGGAACAAAAGTGTTTCAGAAGGGCTTAAAATGCCACATGTGAGGAAGAGAAGAAAAATGGAGATCAACTAATTTCTTGTCACCTATACTCTCCCAGGTTCAGTATGCTCAGTGTATTTTGAGGATGGATTCTCTAGTCATACTTCATTTTTTTCTTTCATGAAGAAAAAAATCATGCCTCTGGAAAAGCCAGGTCCACTGTGCTTGGAAGCGACCCTCAAGCTGTTCCTTCTACACAAGTCAAATAATTTGGAGCACCATCCAAAAGGGCAAGTATATGTATCCCTCACTGCAGCTCAGCTGCCAACCAGAAGTTGCATTTTAGTGGAAATGAATTATTTTATGATACAGGCAAATGTTTGGAATGTTTCTTTCTATATATCAAATGGGAAAGGCACAAGGCCATATCTTTGATGAGAGGTTGATAGTAATTATGTGCAGGTGGTAGCAATTAAACACCAATAACCTTACACAGCAAACACTATTGGCCTGTTTTCAACTCTATTTAATATTCTAATTAATTCCCAGCTTTGAGCTATCGAAAATGGCCTCAACATGAATTAAAATTCTACTGACTAGTCTTAGTGCTGAGAGAAATTTCTATCATGTGGTAGATTCAGCCATTTACCAGCTGGAACTACATGTTTGCCACTCTGTTCCTTCGATTTTTCCAGATAGTAGGTATGATTAAACTTCTAATGAACAGAGCCAAGCCTTCTTGTCACATCCTCCAGTGACTTCTATTTTAGTGATTTCTTAAATAAAAGGATAAATACTGGTAGCCCAATATGTTTGATTTAATTGAGACTTCGAGGATACAGTAAATTTGAATGACTTTTACTCCTCAGTAGAGACCCAGCTATATTTTTTTATTGCAAGTTTGGCATACTTGTATGAGAAACCAGTAAAAGTCCACACAGCATGATCTTGGCTTGGTAAGATAAAATAGAAGTGAAATGCTAATCTTGCCATGCCATCAAGGTAGATTTGGTTCTCTGAAACAACAATTTAATTCAGGGTCAATATTGTGGAATACACTGAGAGGTACATCTAGCAAGGAGCTTCATGGCATCCATTTAGTATTTATCAGTGTGTGCTACTGTCTTCTAAAACTTGTTCATATATGTATGAGAATTTTAATGCTGTATGGGTCATTAGTAATCAACATAAATTCAGAAAATTATAATTCTCTCTTTAAACATATAGGTCAAGTCCAGACTGAAGGTTTGTCAGAGCCTCAGGTAGAGCCCCTCTCTCCTTTATCACCAACCTGGTCCACATAGTTAGTAAAGACTTAGGCCTCACTGGAACAATGACTATAACTAATTCCATTTCCAGCTGCAACTGCATTCCCCAGTACATATGGTTCCCACACGCATCTGAATCAGAGTTGCAAGTGACATGATAATGTACACCGAAGAATATTGTTAAGCATAAAAATTATAAAACAGCAACACTCCTGGCCCCTTGGGGGAAAGGGCACTATTTAAAAATGTAAAAGTGTTAACAATAAAAATATTGTGTTATGTATATTTCTGCCCAACATGGGGAATATCTACTTCATTTGTAGTTCTCTGATCTACAGTTCAGTTCCCTGATTTGTATTACCCTTCCACCAAAGTGACTGGAAAGAAAAAGGAATAAAATAGACAATGGAGTACAGAGAGGACACAAAAGTTCTAGATTAGAATGTTATAGCTAGAACAGAGGGGTGGGAACAAAGGAAAAGTCACCAACGCATAGCAGGCATTTGACATTTTGGAAGGTCTAAACCTTCTTAGAAATACCACGAATAAAGTTTTTGAATGGCTGGCCTTGACTGTCACAATCAGAGTCCTAACTACCAGGGAGGGCAAACAGGGGAATAAAAACATCTCTTATTATAAAACTCTAGGATAGTTTGTCCTCATTCTTTCAATAATATGTACTGGATATTTTCCATGCATTGCACTCTGTGTCAGGGGCTGAGGATATAACAGTAAAGGGACAAACTTAGCAACATTCCTCATGGAGCTTGTAGTCTTGGAATGAATGGGTTGTCAATAGCAAATAGCAGCCATGCTTTTATAAATGACAATGCATTTCCTATCCAAGGGACAAAATTGTAATTTGTTTCCATGTCAGTGGCCTCTAGAATTTTTTTCTTAATATAACCCTTCAGGGGAATAGTATATTAAAAATGTAGATACTGTTCTATATTATTCTTAGCTCCATTCCCATTCCATTAGAGTAAATGATTGAGATTGTTTTCTTTCCATTTCCATAGCATATATTGTACACTACTCAGTTTCTTTGCAAGTTGAAAAAATACAATTGAGGTAACACAATTACATGGCCAAGGCTGGACTTAAACTCTCAGTTGTTCATGAATTCAGAAGTCAAGTCTTAAGCTCCCACTATGTGCTTTAGAGATGCAGGTGCATAATTTAATCAGAGTTTATACTCTAGTAAGGGAAATAGACCTTATATATTCAGAAAATTATAGTGCTAAGTAATAAGTTCCAAACACCAGAAATCTCCCTGTCATCCAAATCTCTTCTTTACACCTCACACCCCACTGCTGGACACCATTTCCTGTCAACTCAACCTTGTACAGCACACTTGAAAGTGTCTCTCTTTTCTAATTCTCTGCCACTGACAGTGCACACTCTCCATTTTTGCTTAGGTTACTTCAAATATCACCTATTTGGCTTTCTTCCAACCTATCCCCCACAATTCTCCCAGAGAGATCTCTTTTTAAATGCTATTATCACCCTAAAATTCACAACTTTTTCAGGATCAGGTTCAAACTCCTTGACTACACACAAAGAGGCCTTTGGGATCTGGGCCCAGGTTCTGCGCATCCCCCTTTCCTTCCTCTCCCACAGGCACCTTCTGCTTGGCCTGGACACGTGATGCCAGGTAGCCTGTATCTGTCCTTCAGGCTCACATTGCTGTCATCACACAAATGTAGGTCCCTATGTCTGGCATGCAGGACTGTAACCTAATTCTACACAGTCCTGCAAGACTCAGAGTAAGCATTACCTCCTCCATGACATTTTTCCCCTCCACATCCATCCCTTGCAATCTGACTTCGACATCCCTCCTCCCTACACAGAATCCTGTCCTTCCACATACCACAGTACTTATCTCACCGGGTTATAATTACTGGTCTGCCTTTCCAAGTTCTCCAATTGATGATAAGAATTTTGAAGAAATAGATTAGTATTATGGGAGTATAAATGATAGACTGAATGAAAGAATGGATAAATGTTATATACACACAAAGTCATTATCCTGGCCAAGAAACAAGAAGAAGGGTGATACTCTAATATCACTGGGATGACAATTGTGTCCTTGAAGGATGAGTAGATATTTTTCAGATAAATGCATAACTTCCTTCTCATTTGCACAAATTAAGGTAGTGCTAAATGGAGTACATTAAAAATGTTAATTTGGACTTCCTCCAAGATGGAGACGTAGGTGGAAACACTGTGCCTTCTCCCACAACCAAGTTTAAAAACAACAAAGTTTTAGCAACAAAAACACAGCCAAACCACAGAAAATTAAACTATATGAAAGTCTGACAACAACGAACCCTTCAGCCAAACCGGTAAGAGGGGCAGAGCCAGCAGCAGAGCAGGGTCAGGCAGGAAGGATCCTGCCTGGGTGCGTGACCCAGGCACGCCGGCAGCCCTGGGCGGATCCCAAGTGTGGAACAGCAATGGGTGGACCCACTGAGGGCGCAAGGCGGCAGACCCACTGAGGGCTGACTATGGTCACACATTCGCATGCAGATAAACTGGTGAAGGAGCGAGCAGTGAGATGGACCACGCAGGCCCAGTGGCAGGAAGCAGCACAGGGGACCACCATTGTCCCTCTTTGACCCCGCCTCCACATGCAGCATCACAAACCAGCGACCTGGGTGGTCCCGCCCTGGTGAACACCTAAGGCTCCACTTCTCATACATAACAGGCAGGAACAGATCAAAACATGGCTCAAGAAGAACTCAAAGCCCCAGAGCTCTAACCCCAAAGCCTCATAACTCTAAGTGACCAAGAAATAGCCAAACTTTCAGATGCACAGTTCAAAACACTGGTGATCAGGATGCTCACAGAACTGGTTGATTTTAGTCACAAATTAGAGGAACATATGGAAGCTGAACTAATTGAAATGAAGGGAAATGCACAGGAAACCAATAGTAATGGAAAGGAAACTGGGACTCAAATCAAAGAGTGGACCAGAAGGAAGAAAAAAAATGACCAAACAGAAAAGGATGAAGAAACAAGAATTAAAAAAAATGAGGAGAGGCTTAGGAACCTTCAGGACATCTTTAAACGTAGCAACATCCAAATTATCGGGGTACTAGAAGGGGAAGAGGAACAGCCACAAGTGGAAAACTTATTTCAACAAATAATTAAGAAGTATTTCACCAATCTGGCAAAGGCAATACACTTTATTTTAAAATAAACTTTAAAATAGACTTCATTTTTTAGCACATATATTTTCTTTCTGGAAATCCAGGAAGCTCAAAGAATCCCAGAGAAGTTGGACCCAAGAAGAAACACACCAAGCCACATCATAATTACATTAGCCAAGATTAAAATGAAGGAGAGAATCCTAGAAGCAGCAAGAGATAAGGGGACAGTCACCTACAAAGGAGTTCCCATCAGACTGCCAGCTGATTTCTCAAAAGAGACCTTACAGGCAAGGAGGGGCTGAAAAGAAGTATTCCAAGTCATGAAATCTAAAGACCTACATCCAAGATTGATCTATCCAGCAAAGCTTTCATTTAGAATGGAAGGGCATATAAAGTGCTTCTCAGATAAGATCAAATTCAAGGAGTTCATTATCACCAAGCACTTATTATATGAAATGTTAAAGGGACTTACCTAAGAAAAGAAGATAAAAAAGATGAGCATTGAAAGGACAGCAAACTCACAGTTATTAAGAACCACACCTAAAACAAAAGCAAACTAAGAGGACAGCTAGATCAGGAGTAGAACCATAGAAATGAAGATCACATGGAGGGTTAGCAACAGAGGAGTGGGAGAAGCAGAAGTGAGGAGAAGGTACAGACAATAAATAGCATAGACAATAGGTAGAAAATAGACAGGGAGAGGGCAAGAATAGTAGGGGAAATATAGAATCTAAAGAACTTGAGACATGCACATGATCATAAACTAAAGGGGGGAATGGTGGGGGAGGGGTGTGCAGGGTGGAGGGGAATGAAGGGGGGAATAGAACAACTGTAATGGCATAATCAATAAAATATATTTTTAAAAATGACAAAAATATTAATTTGTGTAGAAGACTTAGGACCACCATGTAGGTAATTTAACTAGCACATATATTTGTAATATTCATGGACATGTGATTTGGATACCTGCTTAAAGTGGACCCCACAGCGAGTCATCTCGCATGCCCTGAATAAACAAGATCTAATTTTACTTTATCCCTGGCTACATAAATCAGATTAAAGTGCTATTCTAACCAGGAAAACTGCTTTCAAAATTTAATAGGGTTATTTAAGAAATGAAGTGAATTTCATGATAAACTGCATACTATATGCATGAGCTAAACAAAGAATAATATGCAAATAAACATGAACCTATCCAGACTTCAGAGTTTTCATTTTTTCTTGCTTTTCCCCCTTTCTTCAATATCATAAAATTTAATACAAAGTATTAGTTTCTTCTTATAGGGACAATAATAAAAATAAAGTGAGTCAACTTCTGAGATTTGTTTTCAGCACACTGTAGAGTCTAAAACACCAGCTTTGGAAGTAAAATGTTATAGTTTAAAAAACTAAAGACAACTCTAATTAGAAATAATATTATGAATCCTTTTTCAAGTCATGCAGCTTCATGAGATGACTATATTTTCAGTCATTCTTTTATGTATATGCACACTGTAACTCAGCTCTTATGGGTCGTTTCATGCAGACACATCCACCAATTAAAAACAAAATATCTTAACACCTGCACACTCCTCTTACCAATTCCCAGCATGAATCTAGAGTCCAAATAAGACCAATATTTATGAAGACAGAGATTTAAAACTTAAACTAAAATCCATCTTGCTGAAGTGTTGACATTTATGTTTTTCTTTTAGGGCTTACTTTTGATTTCAGGACTTCAGGAAATGAAGTAAAGTAATCCTCATTGGAACCATTTTGAAGAATATATTTTTTAAATTGAATGGTAGACTGCAAGAGTCTTAAATTTTCTGTAAAAAAAGGGAAGAAAAGTTACCTTATGTGAATCGCAAGGTCATTTAGGAAACCAATTTGAAAGATACCTTTATCCTAATTTATTGCTTTTTCTACAATAATAACTTAGTCAGTCTAAACATAAAACAAGTGAAAATTTAACTTTTACTTGAACCATAGAGACTACAAGGTTCATTATTTTAAAAATGTTCAGATATGCTACTTTGAGACAAAAATATTTCTGGGAAAGTTGCTAAACAATTTTGGCTCTCAGTGGATTGAATATGTTTTTATTTATGACTTTTGGATCTACTATTAAGTTTAAGTGTCGGGGGGGGAGGAAGAGGTTGTATAATCACTGTCACACAAATACACCCTTACAACCTTAATTAATTCATGCCCGCTAAGCGAAGACCATGTTCATTATTTGTACTGCTATTTGCTTGCCACTGAGTTTCAAAAAACAGTTTTGGTGTAGGAAAAGGGAATACTTATCTCCTATGAAATGTGAGAACATAGATATTTTCTCTTTAAAAGAAAAGAAACATTTGATTAAGTGCAATTTTTTATGGTTGCCCACGTAAGAAGAAAACTGCAAGTGTGTAACAGTAGGAGGTACAAATAGTCTGCCACAAAGATCCCGTGGTGTATGCAAATTACATCTGCTTTTGGAAGTCTGCAGTCCCATTCTTCATTACTTTTTGACAACTAAAATTACTAAGAGCACAGAAAATGTATGAAGAGTTGGATGAACCCCTCATGACTCTGGGCCTTTGGAAAGTTTGTCCAGGGGGCAGGTTGTAGTAGCAATAGCAAGAGAAGTGATATTATAATAATATGATTATATGTTTCTTTGATATATCAAATTACCAAACTGAAACCAATGCATATGGAAATTTTTATTTTATTTTAATTTTTTAAATATTTTATTTATTTATTTATTTTTAGAGAGAGGGGAAGGGAAGGAGAAAGAGAGGGAGAGAAACATCAGTGTGTGGTTGCCTATCACGTGGGCCCCACTGGGGACCTGGCCCACAACCCAGGTATGTGTCCTAATTGGGAATCAAACGAGCGACTTTTTTGGTTCTCAGACCTCACTCAATCCACTGAGCTGTGCCAGTCAAGGTAGAAACTAAGATTTTAAAATTTTCTTTCCTTTTAAGCAAATGTCTTAAAAGTCTTACTACTTTAGAAGAGAATTAGAAGAATATTAAGGGAAGTATTACCTTGTGACCCCCTGGCCAAGTGGTCAGTGACATTTCTCACACATGCCAAGTAAGGAATATAAGGACTGTTGGCTGATATATTTAACAGGGCATCTTCAAAATTTTCCAGTATTAGGAGCCTATAGAATTAGAAAAGAATATGTCAATCAAGTCACATAAAAATAAAGCAAAGCCACTTTGTTGAGATCATCTGAGTCCCTGGTTTTTAGGCATAGGTTGACTTGAGCACCAAAACACTGGGAAGCAGGATGTCTCCCCTCACCCAGGCCAAGTGCACGGTGACAGCCTGACCCTGGGTTCTCTGAGCGCTTGCCTTTTTCGTGAGCATTAGCAGTGTATTTAATTATTTTAATATCCAATCATAACTAGTACTAAGATAATTTTTAGGCCAATGTATGTGGAATAAAAAAATCACTGGGCTAATAAAATATACAACTCTGAGTTAAATTGAAATTTCATGTCAATAATAAATAATTTTTTGACATAAGTACATCCTGTGAGTCTCCCACGCCTTTTTCTTTTCCCCGTAAGCCTGGCAACCGCACACTGGGTCTCACCTTCTTCTCTGGTCTAATGAGGGGCTGGATGATCTGCTAGATTCTTTATACCTATAACATTCTCTAAATATATTTAAATTCATTTCACTGTGATAAAAGAGAAACAGTGGCATCCATTTGAACAGTATAAGGTTTTTATTAATTCTGAAAAATCAATAAATTTTGTTACCAAATTAACCACTTTATGGTTTCTTTCTGACTGTCATCCGAGGACATAGCCTAAGATTTTCCAGGCAGATGTATGTAAGTGAATAAATGTGTGTGTTATGTGTGCCTTTTACTTCACTGGGAGGCTGTTTCTCTATTTATTTTGTAGCTTCTCCCCTTAATGTCTACTGTTGAATTTTATTTTGGTAGATGGAAGACAAAGGTCAATGACTGATTTGGAAACTATCTAATTTGAATCAAACTGTACAATACACAAATTAGCTAGTTTTGTCAGATGTGTTTAACTCTGATTTTCAAATAGTAAGGGGAGAGATTTACCCTGGTATAAGTAGTAAATGTGAAGGAAAATGTTTGCATTAACATGAAAAAAGTCTCAGGGTGTTAAGATGTGGGTTAACAACACAGGATCCTTCAGGAACTTCAGAGAGAAATCTGTGTCAAGAAAAGTCTCTAACTTGGCAGTCAGAGCACAGCTAATTTGTATGATGGCTGACCCTTATTTAAATATAGTCACTAGCCTACACAGTAAAAAGAAAATAGCAATCACCCCCAAGCCCTCTTGCTTTTGCTTATGCATTTTTGACCAGAGATTCTCTCCCCAATATTGTCTTTCTTTTGTGTTTGTCTTCCTTTCTGCTAGTTATTATAGTGTAGAGCCATTTCCATTCTGATGTAGTGCTCAAGAGCAAAATATTAGCCTAACCTCCTAAATCAGCGGTGTCAAACTCATTTTCACCAGGGGTCACAGCAGCCTCATGGTGGTCTTCAAAGGGCTGAATGTAATTTAGGACTGTATACATGTAACTACTCCTTAACTAGGGGCAAGGAGCTCAGCTCCGCTGCCGCCAGGTAGAAACAAGGTTCGGCAGGATAAAACAAGGTGGAGGGCTGGATTCAGGCCGCAGGCCTTTGTTTGCCACCTGTGTTCTAAATGGAATGGCACAAGAGGTTCTCACAATAACATTTCAAGCTTAAAATGAAAGAATGTTGGGCTAGAAGTGACCTTGAAATATCATCTCAGCCATTCTCTTAGTTTAATAATATTTGATTGAGGAGATCTTTGAGATAGGATTTACTATACCCCCCAAAATTAAGATTCCATATCCATGTGCCACTGTCTTGGTATAAATATCCAATTACTCCTTCAAACCATTTAATTTATGTCCCCTGTATATGTGATCCCGTCTATTCACCATGAACACTTGCATTAAGAAGGAGCTTGCAGATGTGTGCATGCATGAGTGTCCATACCCACACATATGCAAAACAATAAAAACTATAACCTTAGAACAAAAATAATGAGGAAGGAGAGAAGTAAGAAAAAAATATTTTTGAGCAGCTTTTTTTAAGAAAATTCTGGACTGCAATTTTCTAATTTTATGCCAAGTATGCCACTCTGCAATTATTTTAAAGAGGGAATAGAAAGGAAGTCCAAAGAGAAGAAATCCCTTCTTTGTATCAATCTCCACAAGAACTATCGTAAAGTATTGAATTCTTCCTAATAAATTGTCAGCTAGCTGTCAGCAGCTAACTGTGTTTGCTGTGAAATTTGCAGGTTTGGGATGTCGGCGTTATCGATGCTGTGGCTGCCTCAGGGCTCTGATGGAGACACTGGCTTCGGCAATAATCACCAGTTATCGCAACTCAAGGCTTTTTATTTATTTACTTACTTACTTACTTTCGATAGCTATGAAAGACTATTTGGAGCATGGCATCCTGGCTAGGGGGAAATTTCCCAAGGCTGCCCTATTGTTCTGTCAAGGGCATGTGATCCAGCCCCCTTCGAGGACAAGAGAGGTGGAACAAAAATAGGAGGTAGTTGTTTATGGAAGGATTTTGCCTAGAATTACCCAGAGTGGGACAACTTCTTGCTAAATAATAGAAAGATTATAAACAACTGTGTAAATTTGATTTTAGAAAAAGAAATTCATGGTTAGACGTAAGTCCTACTATTTGTTATTATTTATACAAATTTCCATTAGCATAGAAATGTATCCTTTGGGACTAAAGTGAAAATTTTCGATAGTATAATTTATCAGGTCTAAACAATTTTTTACAAAACAGGCCATCTCTAAATCTGCCTTGATATAGTAATTTACTTCAATCAGCTTCTAGAGGCAACTGCTTGTATTGCCTACAATAACTGCTCCAGCTGTTACAGCGAACTACTTGTATTAATGGCCCTTAGAAGCCAAGGTTGCTGCTGTCATATCCACTGTCTATTTCTGGGATGACATATTTATATGCCCCAATAATACTCTAACATTAAATTACCTATAAACAGTTTGCTACCCAAATACTACTGAAGTAAACAAATTTTTACATTACCTTGAATGGCCATCAGAAATACTGTGCTTTTTAAAAACTAAAATAAATAGCAATGTGAAAAATTGAAGGCTTCTACCTTTTTCATGATGAAAAACCTTAAAAGAGTTGGAAATTGGAACTCCAGCTAGATTTTCCTCATAGACATAAGGTAACCAACCAATCCAGATAGGACAAATTGAATCTAATTATGCAATCTTAGAACTGAAAAAGAGATCCTTCAAAGGTTCAACTTTACTACACCAACTATACCCTTTTCTTTGGTCAGTCAATAATTGACTTTACTTTTCCATAGTCTTACACACAAAAGTATTTACGTCTATGAATTATTTTGATTGCTGCAACCAAGTTACCTTCCAATTTAGAACAAACCAACAAAACAACAAAGGAAGACTCACTGTGCTGCCAGGCTGCTTGGAGAAAGTGACTGTGCATCTTCTTCGCTCCACGAGTGTGTTGTATTATCAGAGCCGCCTAAAGTAACAACATTTATCCAAGTAAAAATTTATCATGTTGGCTTAAGGTAGTTGTTTTTCTTAGCAAAAATCGCTTCAGGGAAAAATGCAGAAAATCTGCAGAATTTTTCTCCAAAGGACTTTGCAAGTGATGTCTATGCTCTTTTTGTTGAAAACATTTAGGATATTTATAGAAAATAGGTGGTTACTAATCAAAATAATCACAATGGTCTAGCACATGCATTTCTAACAAAGTCTTTCTTTGGGCATGAAACTGTTACATTCCTTTATCCTAAGACCTAGGTGATTCCTAAGTATTTATACATAGGTGATCCTTAAGTATGAACATGCAGATTGACTACCATGTGGCTTGTTAATCAAATGAAGCCAATTCTGTCATGGATCACAGGCTTTTCTTTGCCTTTGGTTGTCTAGAACACTGGAACATCTGCCGTCACTGATCTATATTTTTCATCTTTCAAAAGGCAGCCACTAATTTCAACTGAATGCAGCTGTGAATGCAAATTGGCTCATTTTAATAGGAATGTTTTGAGTGGTTTCAAATAATAGGAAGTTTTGGAGTGTGGAAGGTAATCACTAAGTTCGGTTTAAGGGAAACCTTATGTGAAGATCTAATTTAACATTAAGAATTGCCCTTAGAAGTCAAATAGGTTGCTGACTCAGCTTGCCGCATAACGTTGTATCAGTAAAGAGTAACTGTGCAATAACATTCACATGAAAAATTGAAAATGAAAATATTTGAAATGGTCACTGAATAAATAAAAACATTATAAATCCAATGCTTTCATTCAGCCCCTTTAGGAAAACGGTATCACTTATCTGTCTTCTCTTCTGACACTATTTACCCCCTATAAATAATACAGTACATTTCAGCGCTGTCATTTTTAATACTGGCCTAGTCATTTTCAATGGGAAGTTTTATTACCAGCATTAATAGTTTTCCCATTCTCTCTAGTTAGTGTGTCCTGATGCCTTCCAAAAAGTTCCTAGTGCAAAACTGTGGAATGATCCATACTTTACCAGTGCTGGTCACATAATCCATTTAAATTAGCATGTGTGTAAAAGAGTATCACAGAACTAAAGACCCTCTTATTTTTCTTTGTATCAGTCATGTGTGAGTATCGTTTGCACCATCCCTAGTAAGTAGCAGAGTGGCCCTTTCAGTTTTCCTGTTCAGCAAAGCAGAGTTTTCTCGTGTGCAGCTCAGGGTGCAGCTAAATATTACTACTCTGATAGCAATGCATCAGTGAATTAAAGGACTGTGAATGAAAACACACACAATAAATAAACTTAATAATAATAATGGTAACACTGATTATTTATTGGCATCCATAGACAGAATAATCAAGGGTAGGACTCTGTTCAGATTTATGCTTTTGCAATATAAAAGTATATAAAACCATGTTTCTAAGACCAAGTGTTTTTCACTTTGAACTCCAAGGTGTTACAGAACAAGTTCAGTGTCATTCATATAATACATTGCATAGAGTTTCTCTCCCTCGCTGAGCTACTAAAATGAGTAACAATTAGAAATTAACTTCGTACATATCCATGATAGACTTGACCTTGATGTTAAAAGGCAATTTTCCTTCTGGTCGCTTTTTCTTCTGGAGTATAAAGTATCTTGGAGAAAAATACTGCACTAAATCGGCTTTAATATAAAGGGGAAATGTTATACACTTTTAAAAAGTGAGAATTTACTTTTCTGTTTATAGAATTAGGCATCTTTAAGAACAGTGCCCATAGACACAGGAAAAAAATCTAGAGCACAGATAACCAGTAAGAATAACTTTCTAGTTAAAGATATAATGTCATATAATATATTACTTTGCAAAAGAGTAAACTTCAGTGAGTCACAAAGGTAATCTTTGATCTCAAAATTCAGTGTCTTTATTTATTTTTGTTTATTTTAAATTCGGAGTTTTTCAATGACCTAAAAAGGATTTTTTAAAGTCCAAAAGTTTTCTACTCAAGCAGATAGGAACCTGGGGTTACAGACTTTTACAGAATTGACATTGATGCCACTGCACTGGTATCCTCAGACTGATGGCATGACAGTAGAAAATTAAAACACAAATTCAATTAAGCATATCAAATTTTCAAATAAAAACACATCTCCTTGATGTGTATTTCCTTGTCCTTTTGACCATTTAATGACATGTTTTAATACATGAAAAAATTTAGCACATGCATAGACATGAAACATGACTATTGTCAAATATTAAAAGACTGATTCACCAAAAAAATGGCTTGCTGCCTCAGTTAATAAGTGCAGCTTACTTCTGCGGCTTCTAAAGCACTGATGAGCTTTTGTCATTTGTAAAACACTTTTTAACTTTATCTTTTTACTTTATGTAATTACAAGCTGTGGGTCTGAAGATGAAAAGGAAAAAAAATGGTAAGGAGAAACTTAAAGTTCTCAAGGCCTTAAAATGCAGATATAAAAAGAAAAATAATTGGTGTTTGTTAGTGCAGTATCTGGTTTTCTGGCCTGGACTTTTTTTTAAAGGGTAAGTCTTTTGTTTCCCAATGTTCTTCAAGACCTTGAATTTAACAACTATCTCGAAAGCCAGACATTAAGTCTGCAATTGTAGATATACAAAACGCTCTAGATGAACAGGAATCAGTGTCCAAGAGTATGTTAGACCCCCCTAGTGAGAATTCTTCAAAGCCTTTGAAAACCTGCTTTTCATGTGAAAACGCATGGTTCAAGACCTTACAATGAACAATCAGCTTGTGACCTGATGCTCATAGGATACTTATTTGTAATCCAAAAAAAAAAAAAAAGTCCACATATTTAAAAGCTAACAAAACTCAATTGAAAAAACTGAATTCTAAACTCTTTCAGAAGGCCTAAATGCTAACTGAATATTTTACTTGGGAAATAGGGACTTACTCCTTACATCCCAAAATCTCCCTCTCTGTTTATATGTTGTGTGCTTCCGTGTGTGTGGCATATGAAGCTACCCTATATATGCATATTTACACCTAAGGGTGATATTTTCTGCCTCACGAGCAGCCTTCTCAAGGGGACTGACAGAAGATTTGTACCGATCTAGTCACACTCCAATGTCCACTATGCATTTTCAAAATGGCTGGTTGACTGGTATATTTTTACTAATAAAGGAATCCCCTCATTAAAAAGCCAACATTTGGAAATGAAGGCAATTGAATCCTGCAATTGTAGGCTTTTGTTCCAAAAAGTACTGGTAAATATCTATTTGTTGAGGCTTACTTTTGATATTTATTTACCGTACCAAGTATAAACATAGTTTTACAAATTGAGAGACCATTTTTTCACCTAAATAAAACCCCTAGAAACTCAGAGTTTTTTCCAGTGATTTCTTCCTTTCTCCACACTTTTATTAGCCAGATGTCTAGATTTAGTCTTAGCATATGCCCCCACTTAAGAATAATATCATCCATAAATGCAGTCTTTTATATTTCTAACAGGCTTTGTGACACAGAATTGAATACAGTAAGATGGAAATATAATACCTTGAGCTGGGGAGTTCAGGGTGTACAGCAGATGTTTAACCGATTTATGGAGAGTTTTGAAACCTTCATTTGTTGTGACACGTGGATAAACCTTCTGCATGGCCAGCAGCGCACTAACGAATCAAAGAACAATTAAACCAAATTGCATTTCAAGGTTTGCAGACAGAAACAAAAGGTTACTCAAGGAGAAAATGTCTACAGTATAGAAAACTTTCTTATAACATAAAAAGACAAGATGCTGCTGTTGTTGTTTAATTACTTGTTTGCCTGTTCATGCACAAAATCCCAACAAAGTGTTCATGAACCAGACAGAGCACTTCGCATTTCCAGGATTCTTTAAAGCATTGGGACTCGAAGCCTTGAGGTGAGGGAGACATTCACGTCATTCATTTCAGTTAAGACTTGAAAATAAGTAATCAGGAACAGCTACTTCCAATGAAAGGATAGCACTTTATTTTTAAATAAAGAAAAAAATTCAATATTGGAAATTGTCACTAAAAGTCACACCCAGATAAAGGACCCAGTTTTAGGAATAATTGTTATTTAAGCATTTGATAAATAATTTATCTCTTGCTAAATAAATGGTAATGTTTTTAGAAAAAATGGAGCTTGCCCTAATTAAAGACTGCATTCTCCCCTCTAAGTGGCCCACAGGCACTATTCCAGGGGTAGCTCGAAACTAATACCCAGACTAACTGGCACTGTCTTCCAATAGTATGTCACTAATAAGATGGGCAGTCTGCACTGGAGATGGACAATCAGCAAACTCACTTATGCTTGAGTTCAATGCATATTTCTAAAAAGCAATTAGTTAAGACATGCAATCCTCTTTTTCTCGTTAATATATTTTAAAATGCTGGCATTGTACACGTATGTCTGAATTTCACAAATAGTATGACCTCCACCAATGATCAAGGCTAAGGCAATGCTTTGATCTACAGGAGTAGTAACTACAGAAGAAAAGGCTTTGCTAACAATTTGTCATTGCAAAGTTAAATGTAGTACAAATTAGTAATAGTTTTGTCCTATGTATCTCAGCCAACTGAAGACCCATTCTAGCAATAGACAGTGTATGCGTATATGTTTGTGGCATTCTACAATATTTTTGGCATTTTTAATGTTTAGATTATTGTAACTTTAGCTTCCTAACTATGAATGGGGGCTACATTAAGAGTGCCAAGTTTTGAGGTTCTTCTAGTTTCTAGTATAATATTAGGATGTACATATAGACATTGGTGTATTTGTACATCAATATAAACATATATATGATTTCGTTTAGTTTTGTAATAATTCCACAAAGTCAATTTTATTTGCCTGCTTTAAAGATGGGTCAACTAAATTTGCAATTTTATTTGCAAAGTCAATTTGCCTGTTTTGAAGATGGGTCAACTAAAATTGAAAAAATTAAATACCTTACAGTATTATCCCGTTAATAAGCAGAGATGACTCTCTAATTTCAAAGTTCATGTTCTTTCTACTCTACAGCCTCTTGCATGGGAATTTTGCCCCAACGTGGCAGGGGAGGAGAAGGGCGTAACTGTTCTTCACAGAGCCCATGGGCATGGTTCACGTGTGGTTCCAGCTGTGTGTTTGGTTCTGCATATGTAACAGTTGATACCTCAGGCATTGTTCTGTTTGCCCCAAGAATTTCATGGCCCTCAGACTTTAGTTGTTTCTGAACCCTGGTGGCCATGTAACCAGTTCAACGGTCGCAGGTCCCAGCTCTCCGCCAGCCTTCTCCAAGCATGACCCGCTGCCTGACTGGCCCGATGTGCTATGCCAGAGAAACACCATCAGGGGCTGAACACTTGGCGATCTCATTAAGACTGTCGGCATCAGTGTTGTTAACATCATGAATAAAATGTCGGTAGACTTAATTCATCTTCCTTTAACTAAAATGTAACTTAATGATAACGACACATGGCCCCCATCCTCTCTAAAGTCCTTTGAACCATCGATCAGAATATTTTTATTTTACTTTTTTAGATATTTTTTCTGCTAGTCATCTTATAATAATGGAAGTTACCCAAAACAAGTTGCTTTATGAAGGTAATTTTAAAGTGTTTCCATGATTCATACATACCTCAGCAAAGCTTCTTCATAAATGGTGAAACTAATAAATATTTTTATATACCCTTCTTGATTTTTGTGATTACTTATTTCTGCTAATTTTTAACATAACCCTAGCATTATATATATAACAATTTGCAACTTAAAAAAGTTGTTGTAGAAAATGATGAAAATCGCTATGGAGTTCACAGAGTAAGATAAACCAATGAGACTGTAGTTTTGTGATAAAACATCATTTGTGAGGAAACTGTAGCCTTTAATGACCCTCAGTTGAATAACAACAGTGAACAAAATTTAACTTTAAAAAATGGCTTATGAAGTGCTTTCCAACAGAAATAAAATGCAAGCCACATATTCAATTTTTAATGTGCTAGTAGTCACATTAAAAACAGAAATTAATTTTTTAAAAAATATTTTATTTATGGGAGGGAGGGGGGGGGCGGGGGGGGGGTTAATTTTAATAACATTTTCTTTAACCCACTACCTTCGAAATATATTAATATTTAACATAAATTTATTAATGAAATATTTTAAATCTTTTATTGCACTAAGTCTCCAAAATTTACCATGTATTTTACACTTAAGGAACATTTCAATTCAGGTGCTAAATTTTTATTTAAGAATGCTTAACCTGTATTTAGATTCTATTACATTTATAGGTGAAAAAGTAGGTTCTCACAATGATCAAGCATACTAAAAAGTTTACCAGTTACAGTATCAAGTGTCAATATTCAAACTTTAGATTAACTGAAGTTAAATAAAGTTAAAAACTTAGTTTCTCAAGTCAAAAACTACATATGGCTAGAGGCCATCATATTAAAAAGAACAAGTATATAAATTAGCAATAAATAATGAATCACACACACAAAAAGACTTGTCCTGATTAGTTAAAAGTTAAATGTCATCTACTTTAAAAATAACTTGAAGCTATTTCTTTTTAGCTACTTCCTTCTTCTCCATTAATATATGGGCTGGTTTACAACATTTATAATCATTACCAGACAGTAAACTCTATTGTGTAATGCTATAATATGCAATTATTTTATTTTAGATTTTAAGAGAATTAAAATAGCTATAGTGCAATGGCCTTCCTAGGTACTATATATCACCAAAATAATGCCTAAAGTATCTTATTTAGTTATTTATTCATTTATTTTTTTGACCTTAAAGTAATTTTTGGATCTTCTGCCTTCTACTGAATAATACTTTGTGGGATTTTTGTGTTTTGTTTGTTGTTTTTTAACCAAATTTAATTGAGGTATAATTCACATATAATATGATACATGCAGGTTACAGTTCAGTAGGTTTTGCTAAGTTTATATACTCATGTAACCGCCATGCTAATAATCTACAAAGCACTTTGGTAAGCCCTGCCCCCTACATTTGCTCGTTCTCCCAGCAGTTGCTCCAGGGTGCACTGATCTGATTTCTGAAACCCTCTAAATTAATTTTGTCGATATGGGAAGTTCATTTAAATGAAATAATACAATAGCTACACATCCAGTGTGTTTCTTTTATTTTCTGGTTTGGGTTCTTTTGCCAGTATAATAATCATAAGATTTATTTACCTTGTTGGGTGGTTCAGTAATCTGTTTATTTTTCCTGTTGAGTAGAATTCCAGTTTACAAATAAACTAATTTTCTGCTATTCTGTTTATATTTGTTTTTACCTCCAATTTTTAGTTCTTAGGAGTAAATCTGCTGTAAACATTAGCCTACAAGTCTTTGTGTGGGCATGTTTTCATTGTCTTGGGTAAATACATGAAGATAGAAAACTAACATATCATATGGCTCTATTGTTACCTTTATTAGAAGCTGTCACTGTTTCCCAAAGTGGTTGTATCATTTTACACTCTAACTAGCAATGTATGAGAGTCCTATTTGCTCTACATTCTTGCCAGCAACTGGAGCTGTCCATCTTTGAAATTTTTTTCCATTCTAGTCTGTGTGTGGTGTGATCTGAATATTTTTTTACTCTTTTCACTGCTATACTGTACATTCAAATAATCCCTCTTCTCCTTTAACTGATTTACCTATTTGCTTTCTAAGACAGAATATAAATAAGAGGAAGAGTAAGTGTAAAAATTCTGGGTGAGTAAAAATTTTCCTAAGTGCTAAAATAAGGGCCAATCTAGAAAATGAAATTTCCTAATATATTGCCCCTTCTATAATTTAGTTATGACATGCTATTGTGGAAAGAGCACAGGACTTAGATTTCTTGAGTTCAGTCAGGTCCTGCCTTTGCCACTCACTAACTGCAGAATCTTGGGGAAGTCATGTGACTTCCATGAGGGTTTGTTTCCTCTTCTATGAAATGGGCATATATGTTGTCTTAACCTCAGAGCCCTGTTTTGAGGATTAAATGAGATTAATGGACTAACATAAGGACTTATTATAAAGTCTTTGAATAAACAGAAGCTCTTGGAAGGCTTCCAAAGAAGATTAGAACACTCTTCTCATGGATCAGACATTAGAGATGGAATACACTGTACTCTTAATGACATTGTAAAGAAGCAGGCTGGGTTCTGGAGTTAGAAAACTCATGTTTGAACCTGTCTAGCTGCGTGATCATTAAATAATATTTTTATGGGCCTCTGTTATCTCATTAATAAGATATAGTTTGGTTATAGGATTTAATGTGATATATACAAGGTCTTTCTGGAAATGTCCAGCCATTGTTAACATAACAAGAACAGTTTGTGCCACACTGACGTCACCTGCAGCCAAGGAGAGTAGACTGGAATGTGAGTGCATGAATAATGATGACTTCACTGTACCAGTCAGTGGGGGTGGTAGATGCTGTTGAGTGAACATGTGTACTGTGTGGCTGTTGCATTCAAAATGACTGAGCAAGATGACAATTGTAAGAACTCTGTGAGGTCTCAAGGCACCTACTTTGAAGGGGACTGAGGTGTCATTGTCTTATGTACAATGCTTCTTGTATCTGGTGTCTTCTTCAATAAATGTCTCCATTTTTCATATAACATGGTTGGACACCTTCTGGACAGACCTCGTATAAAGGGCTAGTAAAATGTGCAGCAGGTAATGGATGCCCAATAATTGACAGTTGTTGATTTTTTTAATGCACATTTTCAAATTAACTAGATAGGACAGTCAAAACCTAACTATGGCATTTAATAAACTCTAAATGCTGGCCATATTCTCATCTCTTTTATGAAGAAAGGAACCTTTAAAGAGGTTTCTTCAGCAAAATTTTTCAAATCTTTGTGTTAGATATGTTAAATAAAGCCACCTCCATATGAAGGCTTGGAAAGACCATCTATAAGCTGGTTGACATGAGGTAGACCAATTCGCCTTGAGGTGGTTCAGTTCAGGTCTTCAACCAAGAGGGTTGTTTTACACTGGATGTCATCAACCAAAACCTACTGAGATCGTTTATTCTTGGGTCATTTAAATGCTAGGTGCATGGGCTCTTGCTGTCCCTGAGCCAACACTCAAATCTCCTGTTGGGCCTGCTCTACACCTCTTTCTCCGATTTTGGGGAGTCTGACAGTCTAGTCGAGAACATTAGTGTTCCTCCTCACATTTTTATGTACATTTTGATAACCCTGATGCCCTTAGTGTTTCTTTGCTTAACTAATACCTTTACCTTCATTGCTAAAATCTGTAATAAGATGCTTAAGTGTTGTTTGCTGTGTTTAAATTACCTTCCTACTGGTTATCTTCACAGGCAGTAGTTTTAAAAACGGACTCTTTTTGTGAATAGTGACATTTCACTTAATTCTTACATTTTCTTACCTGTTTGCATGTCTAAGAACATCAAACACATGGGTTAGCGTTGTGTCATTCTGAAATGCATTCGGAAAACTGGAGAGAAGCCGCCACACGGCTGTCTGCTCTTGCACTTTGGAGAAGAAAGACAGCGCCTTGACCAAATCCTGAAATACTGTCTTCTGGTTGTTGGGGTCCCTCGATATCTTAGAAAGTAAAACCACAAACAGGACAAAATGAGACTTCAACATTTGTCCTCACATGGCTTATTTTCTTCGACAGCATTTAAACATCTAGATTTTCACATTAGCAATTCTTTCAGGCTTTCATTCAGTTTAAAATCATCTCTCACCTGAAAAGACAATAACTATTTTTTTGTTCTTAAACATAATTGCATTTTCCATACACCTACAGAAATTGGCAGGTTTATAGTTAAACAGAACTATATTTGAAATTGTACTTTTGGAAATAAATTTTTTAAAATAAACAGTTTCTGAGTAATAGTTTAGTTTTTTTGTAGGACCTGGTTTGGGAGCTACAGACATATGTTCCCTCTATTCATTAGTAGAGCTTATATTATTTATTATTTGGGTGGAGAACCCTTAAAACTTCACATATATATATTTATATATGTAGTATACATATATATGAAAATGTTTCCTTTATAATACTCAATGGAATAAAATATTTTTATAGTTGTTTTGCAATATCAGGACCTTTAGTTATAATAAAAATAGTGAGGGAACCTATGTAATACTCAGTCACATCTTGTACACAGATAAACAAAACCATGACATTTGCTCTTACCTTGGATCATAGGAACCAGCTAGTACTTTCAGAAGTAAAGTTTTTCCTTTCACTCAAAGCAATTTTCTTAACAAGCTTATTCATACTAGTACTCAGGCCTTTCTGTCTATATTCAAGGTCTTTCGTGCTGAGAATGTGTTTGAACTATGAATTCTTTTTTAATTTGTTTTGTCTTCAAAATGGATGCTTATATTAGATTTATGTAAGTCACAGTCCAGCAAATCATTCCTCAAATAATGGAATCTATGTTATTTTTAACTTTTTACTATTATTCTTTTTTTTCACTTAACATTTGATCTTAGAGATCTTCCAATGTCAGTACGTATGGTTTTACCTCATTTATTTTAACAGCTTGTAGTATTCCCTAGGTTAGATGTAAATATTTCCTAGTAACAGAAAATTAGTTTCCAACTTTCAGTACTATTTATTCATTCAACAAATGTTTGCTGAGCATCTACTATGTTACAGGAAGTGATGTAGCTACTAACAATACAGGAGCAAATGACAAAGTTCCTACTCTCATGAAGCTGTCATTCTACTTGGGAGAGACATGCCTCATTGAATATCTTTGTACACATATTTTTTGCACATATGTTTCTCTAGGATAGATTTCTAGTGGTGATATTGCTGAATCAAAGAAAAATTATGCATATTCAGCATTTTGATCAATATTTCTAAATCCCCTCTTAAATAATAGTACACTTTATACTCCCATCACCATCTGTCAGAGGACAGGCTTTCTCACAATCTGTTGCCAAATAGTAACAACTCTTTTTAGTTATGAGAAAAGTAACATCTAATTGTTCCCTAATTATCGGTGACTCTTATTGTGTTCTATACATTTATTGGTCATTTGTATTTTTCTATGAATTTCCTGTTCAGATCCTTGATAATTTCTACTGAGCTACTTGTTTATTTTGTTTTATGAGAGTTTTAAAAAATACATTGTACATTATATATATATATTGTTTTCCTTCTCTCTGCTTGTCATCCTGGTATTGAATTTAATTTCTGTTGTCTCTCCAGAGACTTTAACCTCAGAACCATGACTGATTAATAATTTCCTCCTTTCTACTTTGTTGAAAGTTTGACGTGCTAGCAATTTCCCCTGTAGTCTTGCCCTCCTAAAAAAATTAAATCTTTTAAAACATTTTTCCATTACAGTTGACAAATATTATATTAATTTAAACACCCCAGTGATTAAATGTTATATAACTTAGTAAGTAATCATCCCAATATATTTTGTACCCACCTGACACCATACATAGTTATTAGAATATTATTAACTATGCTGTACTTTATATCCCCATGACCATTCTGTAACTATCAATTTATACTTCTTAATCCCTTCATCTTTTCTCACCAATTTCACCAACCCTCTTCCCATCTGGCAACTGTCAAAATGTTCTCTGTATCTATGAGTCTCTTTTGGTTCTACTTGTTTGTTTATTTTGTTATTTAGAGTCAATTGTTGGCAGATGTGTTTTGTCATTTTATTATTTATACTTCTGTTTTTTTTCTTTTTGAAAGATTTATTAACATTTCATGTAATATTAGTTTGGTGGTGATGTACCCCTTTAGCTATTTTTTGTCTGAGAAGCTCTATATATGTCCTTTGATTCTAAATGATAGCTTTGCCAGGTAAAGTAATCTTGGTTGTAGGTCCTTGCTTTACATCACTTTGTATATTTCTTGTCAATCCCTTCTGGCCTCCAAAGTTTCTGTTGAGAAATCTGTTGACATTCTTATGGGAGCCCCCTTGTAAGTAACTGCTTTTCTCTTTCTGATTTTCAAATTCTCTCTTTGTCTTTAACCTTTTGCATTTTAATTATTATTTGTCCTGGTATGGGCCTTTTAGGGTTCATCTTGTTTGGAACTCCCTGTGCTTTCTGGACTTGTATATCTATTTCCTTCACCAGGTTAGGGAAGTTTTCTTTCATTATTTTTTCAAATAGATTCTCAGTTTCTTGCTCTCTCTCCCCCTCTTCTGGTTCCCCTAATGCAAATGCTGGTATGCTTGAAGTTGTCCCAGAGGCTCCTTTCATAATCCTCATTTTTTAAATTCATTTTTTGTTGTGCTATTCTGATTAGGTATTTTTTGCTTCCTTATATTGCAAATTGCTGATTTGATTATTGGCTTCAGCTAATCTACTGTTGATTGCCTATAAATTATCTTTTGTTTTAGTTAGTGTATACTTCATTGTCTTTTTTTACGCTGTTGATGTTCTCACTAAATTCACTGAGCCCCCTTATGACCAGTATTTTAAACTCTGCATCTAGTAGATTGCTTTGTTTCCTCTAGTTCTTTCTCTGGAGTTTTGTTCTGTTCTTTTGTTTGGGATCTGTTTCTTTGTCTCCTCATTTTGGCAGCCTCCATGTGTTTGTTTCTCTGTGTTAGGGAGATGTTCTATGTGTTCTGGAATAGGTAAAGTGGACTAATGTAGTATGTGTCCTATAGGGCCTCACAGCACAGTCTGCCCTTTCACCCAAACTGGGCACTGCAGCTGCACCCCCTAGTGTGGACTGTGTGCACCTTCCTTGAACAATGTATTCTTAAGCACTCTAGTACTCTACCCAACTGCTGAGTTTTTTAAGAAAGGATTTTAAGTGCCCAAAATGAATTGGGATTATTGTAACAGTGTCTCTAATTGGGTTCTTTTGGAAAACTCTGATTACTGAAGGGCAATTTAAGCATTCTGTACTTAATAAATATTACTTATAATAAAGTTTAAGAAATTAAGGGGAAATATTAGAAGTGGACAGGTATCATTTATTCCTATTTATAAAATTTCAACACAATTCTGTATATTTTTGTAATACTTCATCTTTTGTGGGGTTGCATTAAATGTAGATCAATGTTTTATTTTCACATTGTAGTTTAAGACTAGCTTATAAAAATGGTCATTGGCACTCTATAAAATAAAGTTCTTGGTTCTAGTGTATATTCTGTGGAGAGAAATATATTGTTTAATCAAAAATAAACTTTTCAAATTAGGTTCAGTGTTAGTGTGAAAAATTAAAGGCATTGCCCTTTATTCTAACTCCCAAGATTTGCATGGGTTTAATAGTTTCATTATTAAATTTATATTACATCTCGAGTGTTCTCACTTAAATATCTCAGGGAAAACCAACAATCTGCATTCATATATAACAAAGCCATATTTCATTTACAAATATATGTCTACCTTAACCAAAATGCAGTATTTTGGGTTCAATATCAAAATCATTTCAATTTTACACATTAAAATGGAAAGCAAACATTCCTTAGAGTTTGACACTGTGTGAGTAATCCATACCAAAAGTCAACAAATATTCCAGGCAGCATTCTGCAGTCCATGTTAGCTACTGACCAGCTCTTTGACTCAGGTTGAGTTGCATTGTGTATACAAGAGTAAAAACAATATAGTTCCTTCTATTGTTTATGGGATCTTGATCATATTAAGATATTTACACTTACCTGAGAGAACTCATTTGTTAGTTCTTGGAGAGAAGACTCTAAAAGGGTCATGTTGGACATGCAAAATATGTTTAAAACATTTTTTCCTAAAGTGGTCCAAGAAAAGGTGTTATCAGCAATATATCTCGGATAGATTTCACAGAGCTCTTTTCGTATGTCTTCTGAAGTTGAATTTTGCTTCAATAGCTAAAAATGTATGTGAGAAGAGTGGAATAATTTTGTTAGTAAATCTAAATATTGAAGTATTCTAGTCTTTAAGGAAACTGACCTGTCTTTACAATAGTCATTTTAAGGTCCTGCTTTGTAGCAAAATAACAAAGACACTGGGTCTAACCCATGAAGAGTCATCAGATGTGTGAATTTGTTTAACTGAATTCATTTCCTGTCTCTGACCAGAGAACCTGAATGAATCAAATCTTCTCTGGAAAAAATCTTCAGACTTAAAAAGTTTAGTGTTTCCTGGGCTTTTAGCAGCAGAAACTCAGGTTTTCTAACTCTTTGTTACATTTTATGGAAAATTGATCTTTGAAAGACTTCCAAATAGTAACAGCTTCAGACTCTATTCTCAAGACTAGCAGATTATTTGAGAAGTAGAAAAACATAGATTATGTTTCATTTGTAAAGCAATTACTTTATTTAAGAATTATACTTATGAAAAAAAGAAAAACAGTAACAGTTATATATTTTCATACATGTAAAAATACATAAAAGTATATAATTACAAAAAGCAATAATTAGAAACCATTTACATTATGGAATCACTATAAGTCCCCCATATATTTCACAACACAGACCAGTCACAGATGCAGCAATATTTTCAGCTATAATATTGATCACATTCACCATTATGAACTTTAGATATTTACAGAGCCAGTTGTATTTAGTTGTAATATTTCATGGGTCCTTCCTAATAATTAATTCTTATAACCCCATGAAGTAATGGCAAACTAACTTTATTCTCCCCTTATGTCTACATCACAAAATCTATGCTCTGCCTTCCAGTGACCTAACTTCTAAATGTAAGGGAACAAAATAGGATCCACTAATTCTAGGATGTAAGTGCCAGGTTTTCTAGCCATTCATCCATAGCTACTTTCTAACATTGCACATAAACTCACCCCAAAATGATTTCTCTACTCATTCTTGCAAGGATTGCAGAAAGCAGTAAGGAAAAAGAGAGAGGAACCAGAGATTGCTGACATGGGCATCAATATGTCACCCTAATTTTTACATCCCTTCACTGCTCCAACTACTCTAAAAATATGTATCTATACATAGAAAATTCATTTTTGACTTATCTCTACTGGATGTATAACTCTGAGCTGCCTCACAAAATTCTGAAATTTTATTCCATGTGAGAAAGAGAACTTGGGAGTTTTAACACAATGAGGTATCTTTGAGAATAGTATTTCTTTTCTAAATATTAAAGAATTTAACTGAACCAGTGCAAGACTGAGTACTTATAGGAACCAACATGCAATAAATAGAATGAAATAAAATAACTTTCCCTAGTTTATACTCCAGCCTGTTTGGGGTGGAGAGGCTTTAAATTGGAATCAACAGAGCATATCAGAGGCTTCTTATGCCAGACAGGGCACTTTAGGTATCTCAACTGTTATTTATTATTGAAACTAGATGTTTAACATTGAGACTAGGTTGAATGGGAAAGTCTTATATTTCAACCAGCACAGACAGAATTGGTTTGATTCATATGGGGCCTTTTAATGGCATTTATTTTTGTGCTGTTCTTTGGCTTCTTTACATAAACCAGTTTATTTAGATGCCTTAATTATACAGGGTGTTAAGGCTAACTAACAGAGCCATATTAAGCAGCAATAGTTATGGTCACTGGAATATGAATAAAAGTCAGAGATATGTGCTCAGGATTCAGATGGAACAAATATACATAAGACATAGTTGTATTTAAAATGCTTGTGTGTGTGTTTGTGTGCATCAGAGAGAGAAAGCGACGTCTATAGCAAAATGTTGAAAATGACCTCTTCTTCATTTCTGAAGGGAGCGTAAAGCAGGACTCGAATGGCAGGACCCAGACAAATAAGTTACGTGAATGAAACTAAGGTCTCTGTTCACACACACAGCTCATAGGCTGACAGTTTACACCTTTGATAGAAATTATGTGTATTATCTTACAATCTGGAATTAAGGTAAATGACTAGCAAATAAGATGGATATCCATAGATAAGCTCTCTAAACTCTGTTAAGGAAAAGGATTTTACTACTTTAGAAAGATATTTTTCCATTGTTGAAATTTTTCCAAAGGCATGATCAGTATGAATGGGGCAGCAAGCTTGATGAGTGTTACAAATTTGTTTGCTTTCATATAGCTTTTGCCTTTCCTGCTTATAAAAATAAAAAAAGATTACATGTCATACTGCCTTATTTCTTAAGGAGAACCTTAAGTTTGATTAAGGGACTTAATGGGGAAGTAAATAAACATCCAAGACCTGAAGGAATTCAGAAGTCTCAGACTTAAGCTTTTTTACTGAAGAGCTCCTAAGAAAAGAATATTTCTGAGCTATTACTCCAAATGGGAAAGATAGCCCAAACTTCTTTCTATTTGGGATTTCCCTTTTGTTGGGAACCGCCCTGCCTGGTTTCAGGAGCTGTAACCCCCTCATGGCTAAGGCTGAGTGAGCGACCTTTGGACCATAAGCCACAGAGGAGACAAAGCTTAACTCCCTGGCAGGGGCGCTCCTTCTGCTACTTTTTTCATAACTGGCCCCCAGTGCTTGATCAGTTAGCATTCCTGACAGGTGAGATTCCCCAAGGGGGGAATAACCTAAGACAGGCATGATCAAGTGGAGGCCCCAGGGAAGGACTTGGGGGGCTATGGAGAAAGGGGGTGATGGACCCTCGCCCCTCAGCTTTGACAAAGCCTGACTCCCCTGAGTTCTCGAGAAGTCTCTGGAAATTCCTTGCCTATCTTCCTCCCCTGCCTGACTTAAGCCTGAAACAAGGACAGAGGGCGGTGCAGCCCTGTGCTGGAAAGGGCAGGCTCCCTGGGTGATCGGGCCTGAGAAAGGATATGTAAAATCCTGTGAAGCCTGCTTTGTTAAGAATGCTCTTAGTTAAATGATAAAGGTCCCAGCAGGAAATGAGTTTGTTTCCCAAAGTCTTGTAGCCCTTTAGCTGATGGACCCTGACTCAGAAACCCTAATAAGTCCTTTGTATGCTATCTACTGTTTGGGCCTTACTGCCTGACAATGATTAGTGAGCTGTACCTGTATTCCTGCGCAAATTGAAACCAAATAAAAGCTTGTCCAGGCAAAGGTCAGCATACTCTCCCCTTGAGAGTGGCCGTGTGGTCCCTTTTTCTCAACAGGACTCGGTAGTCCATGTGAATTTGTCTCATGTCTCATCCATGACACCACGGGAATTGTCGGCCGGTGCACGCGTCACCTTTACTAACTTAAGAGGTATTTATTCAACTGTTCTTTATTATCAGTTCATTACAAAACTGAGTGAAATTACCTTTTCCAAACCAAGGATCCTGGCGAGGACTTCGCTACCATTAAAGGTATCTGTCCCAGTACTTTCCAAATCAGAACTTGAACTGGGAAATACTATGGCTGTAGTAGAAAGAAAGAACAGGTTGGATGTTAAACACATGCACACAAATGAGCAGGTTCACATAAGAATCCACACGTGTCACTGTGTCCTCCTGTACCCTACAACAAGAATGTGCTCAAATATACATCATCCATGAAAGTTTCACATGGCAAAATGGTACCCTCCATAATGTCTATTTTTTCCCCACATAAAATTGTGATGGTTTTGGTCTGCTCTTGGTTGTTTTCCAGTTATCGCAGATGTGATTTGCTTTCATTCCAGTTTACGTCATTAAACTTCATCACCTCTATTCCTGCATAATAAACTGAAATTTCTGTGCAGGCCAAGGGGATGTGAGGTGCCTCCACCAGCTCCACAGATCCATCATATCCAACATCTGTTCGAAGGATCTGCCACTGCACATCCGGTGATAATAGTTTTATCTTTAATTATTCAATTGGGAGGCTGAAATCTGCTTAGGATCATAAATTCTCTCCTCCCAAAAGTGGTTTCTGAATTATATTTCGGATCATATAAACCGGATAAAGCAATCAGTCCAGACTACAGTACATTCCACTTAAGTAAATCCCAAAGTGATCTCATCTCATACTATATGGAATGTGGCAGACAGGTCTGGGTTAGGAGCATTAGCTAGAAGAGTATGTTCATACCTATTAGATGACGTTCATTAACCCAGACTGTTAAATATTATAAATTTTGGATAGAAATACTTTGTTATTCTCACAGCAAAAAATCTTAATACCAAAAGAAAGATACATTGACCCATCATCACTAGGGCCTATGCTTTATTATGGTCCTCATGGGGCTGAAGACTTTACCAACTGTGGTGAGCACATAATGCAATATACAGATGTTGGTATTGTACCATTGAAACTTATATAGTATTATTAACCAGTGTCACCCTGATAAGCTTTTTAAAGTTACCAACTGATTTCTCTATACAAAAGCAACACATTTGCGAGGTGTGTTGGGCCAGGATGAGAAACAATATGTGGCCACTGAGCAAAGCAAAGCTTACTGGACCAGAGCACTATGCTTTTGTTTCTACTGTGCTTTAACCTCTTCAGCCAATCTCACTACCATATTCCTACCCCATTAACACTGGATTTTTCTCATTTGGCATGTAACTTGTATTAGAATGTAATTTAATGTCATAAAATCTTAAATATATTATGGTGTTCTTCTTTCCCCAAGTACAATCACATTCCAACATACAGGAGTTTTTGTTTTGTTCACTAATATGTCCCTGAGACTTAAGACTGTGGGGACTCAACAGCAGGCACCCAATAAATATTGTAAAATGTAGGTCAAACCATCCTATTGTTTCAAGAGTTTATTATCAATTTGTGGCCTCTACTGAGTGTTTCTCAGGACCATCTGCATCAGAATCACTTGGTGTAAAAGCTCAAAAGTCTCAGCATCTGGGTCTTCTGAACACTACTCTATGGGCCATGGGCCTTGTGGATGAAGAAAGTACACAATCACACTGAACCACTGTGATTCTGAGCACAGTGTTGGAGGAGTAAGGGTCAAATTGAAAGAGTGCCAGCCTGGCCATCGTTCTAGAACCAGGTCTGCTGGATGACTGTAGTCTCCACTCTTAACCTTGGTAGGCCCCTATTCCTCATCTGTACAATGGAAAGTTTGCATGAATACCTCTGATTCCACCCAATAGTTTTGATTTCTGAGCTTTCTTACCATCCCAGGATCATCTCACAAACAACTGCAGAGTCCTTAGCCAATTCTGGCAAAGTGTGCAATTTTCAACATCATATTAGCACCAACTAGGCATTTGCTTCCAAAGAATATGTCACTCAGAACTTAATTTGCAGTTATTCTTGAGCATTTTGCATAATTGCACCTCCCCACTTAAGCAACCACAGTAAACATTTAGATCTTGTACAAATATTGTAGAAATTCCATCTTTGATGAAAAGGTAAAAGTATAAATCATTTAAAAGAGTAGACCTTTACTGGCTGTTCCAAAGACCTGTTCTGAACTCGGCGAAAGAGGCTAACTTACCTGGCAATGCATGTCTTCTTTCTGGAGCTTCAGTGCTCCAGAGTGATAAATTGCCGTCCTTCTGCAAGTCAGATGACTTTCTCAGAATTGCACTAAAGAAAAAAAGCAAGAACTCTATAACTTTGCCCACATTAATTTCAGTTAGTTATAGTAATGTGTTATGTAGCAGATTCCAGGGCTCGGGGAAAACTTTGAAACTTTTAATCTACTTTCTAGATTTTAATGGAAGAGCTCGCCTAACCATGCACCAATAAATGTATGAGATATCCTACAAACTAAATCTTACTCAGAGGAAATGACTTAGATGAGGTTTAAAATAGTTGTTTTTACTTAATGTTGAAGAAAATAAATTATTTTTAAGACATTGGAGCTAAATGTCCAAAACATTTATGATACATATTTTTTTCTTTTAAAAAGATGATGGATTTTAAATAGATAAGAGTCCAAGAGTGCTTCAGGGATGAAAGCAAAAGCCTGTTTATTTGTCAACTTTAAAAGGAAAACAAATTTTGTATATTAAATATAGATGGCATTTTGAAGACTGTCAAAGATAAATGCTTGTAAGACAGTTAAGGAAGGAGGAAAACAATGCACATTTATTGAGCATTTAATCTATTCCAGGCACTATGGTTTGCGTCATTACAAGAGGCACCAATGTGTTGAAGGAATACCAATACAGGCTGATTTTTTATTGTACTGAATATATCAGCATAATAATAATATCATTGTGCTGCTAGGAATGTACAACATGATCACACCAGCTTTGGGGAAAAAATATTTGTGGCCATCCCCACAATTTAGTAACCCTCTTTTTAAAAAATTCAGCTCCTGCTTAGTTGATTATTATAAAATGAGGATATCATATTTCCTTGAAAACACGATCTACCTGAAGGCTCTGCCTAAAATAGATGTATATATATTTCAAGAGTAAAGTCAGCCAGGATACCTGGACATGAAGATTTTTCACAATTCCTAAAAGTTGGTGAATTTTGTGTTGTTCTTACATAAAGATATAAAAAGATGACAGTGGAAAAGCAAGAAGTTCTGCTTAATACTGTGGTTTAATTTGACTTCCTTGTTAGTAATGAACTATAGAAATGCTTCCTAAAAGTACAGTCTTTTGACTTACTTTTTAAGATCAGAATCTTGGTTCCAGGGTACTGTGTAATTTGTAATTGGAAGGGAAAAAACAAAGTGTTTTTTTCTCTGTGTGTCTTTTTACTACCCATGATAAGAAGTGGTGATATTTGTTTTCACTCCCTAGTGTTTTTTTTTCAATACTCCCTTTAAAATGTGCAGGTTGCATCAAAAGTTCTACATTCTTAGTGTATATCTGAATTATACATGACCATGACTGTATTTCCCTAAATCTTTTCGCATTTGTTATGCTTACTATTTGGATGGGGAACTCTCAGATAAAAATAAGAACTGACCTGAGCCCTTTCCCTTCACTCATACAGAAGTTTTAGAAAATTTGAAAAAGTCAGGCTCATTTTTCTTTTTATCGACTTTTTCTTTTAGTTTAGCTTGAAACACTATAAGAAAGACTACTGAATATCAACGATTTTTGAAAACATAAGGAAACACTGACTTCATAAAAATTTTAAGGATTAGGGACAGCAACAAAAACCAAAGGGAGAATGACAAAGATCAAAATGAATAAAAAAAGAGCAAGAGCCAAACAAGACTAAATAATAAATGGGAGGGGGGAGAAAAGAAGAGGCAACAGGAAACTAAGAAGGTGTGAGCTTGGAGAAGCAAAAGCTGCATATACTCTGCAAAGGACACTTTTCCCATCTTCCCTCAATCAGCTAAGAGCTCTAAAACTATACCTGTTCTTTAAACGCGAAAGGAGAACAAGCTCATGCCTTCCCAGCAAACTGTTGTTGGCTCAGCAGTTTAATATAATAAAAATTAAAATAATAATCAATAATTAATTAATAATTAATAATTAACCAACGATATTACCATTAATAATTATTAATGGTAATATAATATTGATAATATTAATATTAATGGTTAATAAATAATAATAATTATTATATTTCGATAATAATATATTGTGACTCCCCCTTGGCCCTGTCTGTGTGTGTTCTGTAACAAGATGGGATTTCTTTATCAGTCTACTCTGAGTTTGCTCAACAGTAAAACGGCTGTTTCTGGGTAAAGTGGCCTCTTTACTAACAAGAACTGACCTTGATCAAGAAGTGTCCAGGATTCCATGGTCACCAGTGAATGACTTGCATATAACAGGAGTGAGGAGGTAGCCTATCACCTTTTCTGTGGTCTTGGCTGTTCCTTTTTGAGGGTGAGAGCTGAGGATATCATGTGTGCTTTAATGTCTGTCTGCCGGCAAGTTGTCCTCAGTTTTATTTTGCATTTACAGAGTGAGCTATGATGGCATGTGTCCTCTGCCACTGCACACACACAACTAGTTTCTAAACTTTTAAAATGGAAACCATAAAATCAATGTAAAATGGAAAGTAGTGTGGGTAAAAAGGTAAATTAAAGCTATAAGTTGAAATACAGCTACTTCCCCCAAGCAAATGTAATTAATTCCATTAACTCTCCATTAAATTACGAGAGGAGGGCAGGAAGATAGTCTTACTGAGTTAATAATGGTAACCTCTGAACTTTGTGATTAGCATGACAACGCTCAGAGACAGAGCACTATACATTCCAAACGACAGGTGAGAAACAGTACCCTTTTTATTTGACACCATTTAAGAACTTTTGCATATGTATTTGATACCACTTTTAAGTGTTTTATGTTTGTTTGTCTACCTGTTCCTACCACCTCTCCATTTTAGGCTGTGATGTTTTTTTGGAAGTAGGCACCGCGTCTCACCCACCTTTTTACTCCAAACACCTAGCACAGTACTGGACCACGAGATCAGATGCCTGATTAGATAAAAACCGACAGTACTGCCAAGGGGTAGCAGGATGTCTTTGGAATCTCAGCTCTGCCTCTGCCTAAAACATCTCAGTCATTGCCTCCTTCATCTGCAAATTAGGAATGAATGACACAGCTACCTTGCATGGCTGTCATGAACACTCTGTGAGATGTGCTCATCAAGGGCCTGCCTGGGCCCTGTCACAGGCACTCTCCAAAATATTAACTGTCAAAGCACACACAAAAGGAGACGATGCACAGGCACAGCCTTACTCATCAGTAAGGAGCTGAAGTCTCATGCTTGTGCACCTATGCTCCACATAGAATCCCTCTAGAACACTAGAACCTTCAACATCTCTAGACAGCAACTGAAGGTACCCTGATTACTCACAGACCTGGAACTTTCACACATTGGCTTGTGAGATTGATACACGGTGCAGCCAAGAGGGGGGCCCCAAAAAGGGATTTGGAATGGGGTCCAGAACTCAAGACGTCTAGAAAATATTAGAACGACATATAAGATGTCCTCACCCCTCCCCCCCAATAGGTGTGAGTTGGGGGAAGGGACAAATGGAGCAGGAACATGCAGAGCTGTTTTTTAAAGCAACAGCTTTGCAGCTAATCCATGGCATGGTCATTTAACATATCTATAACCTTTAACTGGCTGCATAGATATGTTAGTTGTGGTCATGCTCTGAGCCAGAGGGACAGAAAGGGACCCCCCAAGATGTCACTGGGGGCAGGTCCCCCAGGTGGCAGCACCTGCATGAGAGTTTGGACAAGACTGGCTCCATGACATGGGGCCACACCTGCCCAGACTCACGATGGCAGCCCAGTAAACTTGGAATCGCACAGGAATGCTGACAGGTGTAACCAATTGTAGGAGGAGTCAAAATGGGGATACAGAGGAAGATTTGCATGGGGATTTAAACCCAGACATGGCAGCCATTGGAGAGAGAGCCATGTACTTCTGGCATGAGCGTGTACCCCCGCAACCGGGGTAGAGAGAGTCGCCATGCAGCTTTAGCAGAGAATCACCACTCGGCTTTGGCAGAGGGGTGACACTTCCCCTCCCTGCAGCTTTGGTAGAAGAGGACCACCAGCTCTGGGTTGCTTTTTGGCCATGTGGCCTGGGAAGCAGGAGAGACTTTGCCTGGAAGAAGGGAGAAAGAACTCTTGCCAGTCGGCCATGAGAAGGTGCCACATGACTTTGGATTAATTAGAGATCCTGCCTGGACGTTGACACAGCTGACGGTGTCAGGGGCCTGAATCACAGACATTTGCTTCTTTCCTGAGATACGGTACCCTGAATTAGGGCAGGGGGAGAAGGAAGCACTGTGGGCATTTGTGGGTATCCAAAAGGACCTGGATATTTTAATGAAGACATTAGGTCACTACTTTAAGGCTGTGTAGCATTAAATAAACATTTCCTTTCCTCTCAGTCTCTGGCATTGAGAGATGTCTTTCCTATTGGTGATGGACAATCAAACCTGGTAGAGGGTCCTTTTGGTAATAATATATTGTGACCCCCCCTTGGCCCTGTCTGCATGTGTTCTGTAACAAGATGGGATGAGGCAAAGGACCTCACCCAGGGTTTTGTAACACCTTCTTAATTTTAGTATTTAGTTTCTTTATTAGTCTACTTCTTCCACTTTACAATTCTTCAGAAAACTCTACAATGCGTGTGTTGGCAGATGGTAGGGTGTTTAGCATATGACAAGTATTAGATACTAGATAATAAAAACTGTTACTTGAAAGAACTGATAGCTACGGAAGCATCTTTTTTAAATAGCCTGGTCTGCCTTCCGTTGCTGTATATCTGGTTCTGCAAAGGTCCTTGAAAGAGGAAATATCCTAGGGATGACATCACAGACCCTAATGTATAATCTTACATTGTATCCACCACATTCATTCATTTACTCACCAACAAGTATTAAGTTCCCACCATATATAATACAATGGGCAAGTCAAATAAGAAACAAGGAATTATGCATTAACTGTATCAGCTAAGTACAAATATGCACGGGAACAGGGGAATGCATTATAAGGGCTGCTCAATCAGCGTTAGCATCTATGCTTCTTATAGAACAAGATTCTACAATCGTAACCTTAATTCAAACCCCTTGCTGCCTTACATTTTCTCCTTTACCCTTTCACTGGGCCAGTGGATACCAACTGTGGACACTTCCTTCCCTTAGCTCCAGGGGACATTTGGCAAAGCCTAGAGATACATTTTATTGTCACAATTGGAAGGGGTGGAGTGATTGGCATTTAGCAGTTAGAGTCAGAGGCTAAGGATGCCACTAAACATCCTGCAATGCTCAGCACACACACAAAAGAATTATCTGTTCACAAGTAGCAATCATGCTGAGGTCCAGAAACATTTATCTAGGCTATGACAGACGCAGACCCATTCTGTGATGACTCACCCCTACATCCCATTCCTAAAATCAGCTCAGGAGACTTACAAGTCCCATTAGGGAACTCTGAATAGTTCTAAGGAAATCTCAGAGAATGTATCCCACACTGGGTACCTCTTGGAGGTATTTTAGAACAGCATGCAAAACTTAGATGTCCCTGAATCCAGCATATAAACTAATGTGAGTCCAGAAAATCCAACCTTCTAGAGGATGCAAGAAAGCCTGAATCAAATCTCCAAGGGGCCCACAGCACCACTTAACTACTTTTACTGGACACGACCACATGGAGATAGATGGCTAAGGGCCTCTCCTTTAAGATGCTAAAGAAGTAGATTCTGCCTCACTAGTACTCAAAGGGCTCTATTTTGCAATGGAAGTCAATAAAAGAAAACTCTTGGATTCAAAATGTGAAATTTAAGAGACTGGAAGGGAAAACAGGCCCAGGGTAGATTTTACTGCTTCTCAGACATGTCAACCAACAGTTACTTTTGGGAAATGTCACATTTCTATAAATTCTACCACATCTTATGCACTTTTCCTGGGTGTCTTTGTATTTCCTGTGGGTGGAAAGACTACCTGTGTAGGTGGTACCCATGTGTGCCACAGCACATTCTGTCTGTCTATAAAAGGAATACCTGCCAGAAAAGACACATATGGCAAATCCTGGAAGGAAAACCCTGATATTTATTTTATTGTCTCTAAAGATCAGTTAACTATTTATTTTCCCCCTTTCCCCCCATAATGAGAGTAACATGGTACCTAGTAACACTTGAAGAAAAAGATGGAGGATGTTCTCTAGACCCACTTTGATCTGTCACTACAAATAAGGTGCCGTAATGGCACTGAGGTCCTCTCAGGGACCGGCGTGACTGGGCTTCCTGCCTACCACCAAGTGGAAGTCGTTTACAAAAAATTTTGATTTTTTTCATTATTTTCTTGTATTTCACCCTGACTTTATTTCTTCATGGTCACCCATGCTTCAATATAATCCTGCCTGCCCACTTGACAATCAACAACTAACATAAATTAAGACGTTAAGATTTAGAAATACCTTGGTATGTTGCTTTGTCTTACGGTATTTGATATTAGGAGAAACTTGGAATAAATATATACATGGCAGTTAAGACATCCTTCCACTTTGTTTTTTGCTCAATAAAATTTTAACCTTTATTTTTACATGAATACTCACTGAAATTCTTACTAAATGGTTATAAATTACTCTAATTCAGTCCAGCATTTGATCTGTACATCCTACTGCATCTTCATAGTCAAATGAGGACACATGCTTCTCTACTTCCTGTTACCTCACATTCCCAATAATATCTTCAGGTCAGTTTCTAAACACGTATTTTTAAATACTAAACAAAAGCCTTGGCAGTTTAAAGTTATCGCTGAATAAAATCTGATTAGCTATGTTTCAAGTTCTATAAGAGCCTTTCGATAGGAACAGAGATTTGAATTTGGAAACCACGGGTCATGGATGAGTGTTGACAGGACATCGAAGGGGAGCTAATCCACAGGGGCATTTCCCCTACAGGATCTGCGGGAACGCAGAACCACTCCTCCAAATAATGGCGCTGAGAGCTCGGGAGGATGATCTTTGCCATTCACCGGCTGTGTGAGCAGTGGCACAGCCAGGTCTCCCACTGTTCGGAGGTGCTCTAGGAGGCAGGACAGGGAGGAAGGACCACACCAGCAAGTCCTGTGTTGTGGGGCTCATCATTGCACAATTAAGCAAGAAAACCACAAATGTGATCATGTCTTTTTTTTCAGACAGCTAATTAGAGTTGGTGCTGAGCAGAGTGTTAGATTTTATTTTTAAAGCCCCTCATCCTGAAGCTAATGCCTAAAGAAGTCTGAACTTATTAACAGAAGAAGGCCAGTGCCAATGCAAAAATACATCAAAGCACCCTTGGCAGCTGGCCAGCAGAGAGTGACTGCGGTGTGACTGGTGTGACCATCCTGTCTTTCAGAGAGCATCCTATTACAACAGACATGGTGGGCCTCTTTGAATGAGGCCGGAGACGGAATTTATAGCCTCACTTACAAAACAGAAAAGGAAGACCGTTTTGCCTCTTAATGAGGCTATGCTGCTGAATCTTTCTTCACCAAAGGGAAGCAGTTTAGTGGAATGGCTTACGCAGTAACCACGCTCAGTTTGACTGCATGCTGTATAAAGCATAAAAGTTAATAGCATGGTGGGAAATATCATTAATGCAATTTTATTATTGTACATAATTTTCTAAATTAAGTTCCAATTACTGGGTAGTTTGGAGAAAATACTGAGTATACAGCTTGAGCAAGACAATCTATCTGGAGGATAGAATAAAATTTTGAAAAGCAGATACAGTCAGCTGTCCAGAGAATATAATCCACAGAAGGCAAAATGAACCTGGACTTTAATCACAGCTGCAAAACTAACTCAACAGCCCATCTCAGGCAACTGTCATGAATTTGGTTCTCTATTATGTTACATAGGAGAATAATCCTTTTGGAGGAGGTATATTTATATACCTCTTATGTACTGCTAACTATTTCCCTCATGCTGAGTTCTACATTAAAAAAAAAAGTAAAGAAGAAAGCCCAGGAAGAGCTGTAATCTAATTTATAAACAGTGCACATTCATTTTCCTCATATCTTCTCTAATGCTTGATTCACGAAATGTTCATTTCAAGTCACGCCTCCTTGTGAAGAGTCACCTGATCACTCCAGCGGAAGTTCAGGTAGGGAGGGTGCTAGCTTCCGCATCCTTCCGGCACTCTCCATTGCACTGTCTCCTACGATCGCTATGGATTTAATATTTTACCTCCCCTGCCGGAACGTAGGCGGAGATCAGGCCTATGTCACCACTCACGTAGGGACACATAGACCATCTGTGACATGAACAGGCTGAATGACCAAGGATGCCATGGCGCCGCCTCACCTCTATAGTGACCGCACAAGAGATTGTAGGCTCGCATTAGCTTTTGCTCTGCTTATAAGAATGACAACTACTGCTAGTGGAGGTGATGCTTGTACAACATACACCGAACAGGTTAGTCTCATAGACAATATGTCATCAGTTTTCTTTTTTTTTTTTTTTTAATATTTTATTATTTATTTATCTTTAGAGGGGAAGTGGGAGAAGGAGAGAGGGAGAGAAACATCAATGTATGGTTGCCTTTTGTGCGTCCCCTGGATGGCCTGGGGAAGGGCAACCAGGCATGTGCCCTGACTGGGAATCGAACCGCGATCGTGTGGTTCGCAGGCCCGCGCTCAATCCACTGAGCTACACCAGCCAGGGCCAGTTTTCTGTTTAAAACTTTCCAGTGGCTTCTCTTCATACCCAGAATAAAATGCAAAGCCTTTCGCTTTCCCTACATGTTAGACTCTCCACGCTGTTTCTCCTGTGTCCCTTTCAACATATCCCTACCAGTTTCGTCTTTCCTCACTGTGTTGCAGCTCCATGAACTGATTTCCTGTTCCTCTGAATGGTCATTTCTGCCCCATCTCAGCGTCATCAGCTATCTATCGGCCTGGAACAATCTGTTCCAGGTGTTCACAAGCAGGTGCTGGTTCCTTCGTGTCAGTCTTTACCTAAATGCCACCTTCCCTCACCACTCAATTAAATGCCCATCTTTTAACTTTTACCTCTTAACCTGAATTATCTTCTTGCTATCACATGTACTATCAGTAATTATGCTGCTTATTTATTTGCTTGCTTATTATGTTTGCTTGTTTTTCCATTAGAGTGCAAGTGATAAATAGGCTGAGAATTTGTCTAATTCACCTGTGTTGCAGTGCCTACAGTGTATGTCTGGCACATAGAAACATTTTAGTCATTACTGCTTGTATAAATTAATAAGTCATTGAATGAACACGAGAATGTTTTAAGCATCAAGCCTAAACAACTTACTGAAACAACAAAACCAATTCAATGAACAACCCAACATTATCTGTGTCCCCAGTCATTTCCCATGACAGTTCTTGGCATATTCCTATTTTATGCTAAACAGCTTGTAGTTGCTCTGTCTTAAAGTATCACCCACATTATTTGATGACCAAAATCATGATGGTGTGATTAAAGAGAAATGATGCAATATACCAAGAAAAATAAATTAAAATTCAGGAACAAAATATTTCTGCTTATAGTTAAATATAAACTTTTGTTGAGAGGCACTTAAAATATATCTCTGACAAACTTATCTCATGGTCAGCTTGGATTATAATATTGTTTTCCATTATAGACAGGTGGGCTCCTGGGGTCTCTCTAGGTTTAGAATCCCAGGGTGGAAAATTGAGATTGTGAATAGTCTAGATTCTCTGTCTTTATTCTTCAGCTTTCCCTCACACCATAAACTAAAACACACATTAGCCTCATTTTTTACATTTTAATTATTTAATTTTGATTGTATTTTCCCATTACCATTTAGTTCCCTTACACTCCACCCCTGACAGCCACTACACTCTTGGCCATGACCATGAGTCCTTTTTCCTTTTTGCTCATTCCCTCTACCCCCTGACTGCCCCATCAAGCTGTGACCTGCTGTCCATCTATGAGCCTGCTTTAGACCTTTCATTACTTTTTTGCATTTCTTGGTCTCTGTTATACATGGAAATACCACACAGCAATATAAACATGTTATTTTTCCAGGAAATCATGCCCCTGACATCACCCTACATCTTATGCTTATGATCAAGGCACTGGGCGACATGTCACCAACAACTTGAGGTGGGACAGAGAATCTTTGAGGGAAGTCAGAAAGGACTGCCTTGGGCACACCGTATAAAAAGCAAAGTTTGGGTAATTCATCCGAAACACATTATGTTTAATCCCACATACACATGGTGATTCCAGCTAGTAACCACCTTGTCCATTCATATTCACAGCATCGCATTGGTAGACACATAGAATTAAGTTACATATGTAACGTAGGACGGCTTTCTGGATACCTCATAAGGCTATAAGAGCTGACCCCTCCAGACAACTGAACAGGCCTGGGAAGTGCCCCTACCTGTCTTTAAACAGTGCGTTGTCAACGCCTTTCCTGCGAAGCAGGTCCTGTGGGCCGTAGGGCGTGCTCTTGCACTTGGAGTCTGTGTCGCAGAGGAGGGTTTGCAGGAATGGGAAGAAGCCAGTACTGGGAAGGTTTCGAGGAGCAAGGTAACCTGAGATGAAAAACAAATGAACAAACAACAGTTGCATCATTATGGTGTTTGCCTGGGAAGGGAAAGAGAAGCAGTGACATGGTCTTGTGAAACTCCCCTCTGCATTGTAACTGTTTGGGTCCCCTATACACCAGAAGTACTAAAAATGCCATGAATTCCTTTTTCTGGGATTTATTCTAAGGAAATAGCTGCAAAAATTTCTTCTAGAGTGTCTTCCAAGCAAAATACTGTATGTTTGTATGATAAAAGACAATGCAGCCAATAAAAATGTTAAATAATATAGGAAATGTTTATAATATATTGTTAATTAAAAATAGCAAGTTAGAAAAATGTATGACCAGAATAGTCCCAATCTTTTTAAAATATATTAACATATGCATATACAAAATTCTTTAGGGATTTTTTTCCTCTAGGTAGCATATTTCATGTGAATTTTACTTTTATTTGACTATATATTAACTATTTTTTCCAACAATGTATATATTTTCCTCTATAATTAAAGTCATTATAAATGTAGCCAATCTTCCAGCTACCAGAAAATATTTTTGTTTTTAAAATTTAATATAATAGCAAAATTAATTATCCTATGCACACAGTATTTTTTCTATTTAAAAATGAATAATTATGGTGTGAATGAATATGCAGATTTTCCTCAATACTAATGTCACAGAAAACAAAAACCATAAGAGTAAAGTAAAGGTTACTTTAACATTTGTTTTATGAAATATGAAGATGGCATACACATGAGTCAAGGCAAAAGGCGACTGGTGAAGTTGAAACCTTTCCACAATTAGTTTTGGCATTGAAATTCTAGATGCCTCCTCTGGAGGGAATGTGGGGACAGTGAGCTTTCTAAAAAGGCAGATTTAGTAACTATAATTCCAAACTGAAGACTAAAAAGCAAAACCTTAATTTCATCATGAGTCTGTTGAAAGGAGTGTGCTTTCATTATAAAACATGTCTGTTTTCATTTCAGAAAAGAAAGAAGAAAAAGTTAAATCATAAAGAGAAGAGTGAATGGCTAAGTATGAATTAATATATTAGCAGACATAATAATAAATAGATATCTTATTCACGTAACTTATATACAGAGCCACACCAAGAAAGAAAATCGGAGAGAAAAGAGAAGGGACAACAGGAAAGTTTGCCAGAAGAAAAAAAGAAAGATTGGAATATGCTCTACAGTTGGCTTTGAAGGTGGAGAAGTGACAAGGGTCAAGGAAAGTGCTGCACGCTAGAAGCTGGAAAATTCAAGAAAATGGATTTTCCTGGAGCCTCCAGGGCAATGTCTCCCTACCAACACTACGAGCGTTAAGTCTAAATTTTGAACTTCTGACCTCCACAACTGTAAAATAATAAGTTGGCGTCGTTTCTAAGACACTGTTTGTGGTGATTTGTTATAGCAGCCATAGAAATAACTAATACATAAAACCATACCAGTTGAAATAAAGGTTTGAAAATGCAGAAGAAATTAGAAAGACAAATCCACCTTAGTCTTCAGTACTTCCTTCTAAGCAGCTTCTCTTTCTAACACCAGAAAGGCTAGCGTCTCTCCTAATATTACACCCAAGTGAAAATTGCTGTGAACTTGGAATATTTTTATTGTAGTACATTCTCTTACATAAGCTGGAGAATGGCAGTCAAATTGCCTGTTAGCATTTCACAGCATCCCTCTCTAACAAAATTCTGCCCCAGTGAACTGCATGCAGCGTGACCTTTACCATTCTACAGTGGAATTTCATTCCTTATGGTATTCCACCCTGTTACACAGATCAAAACTGGGGCCGCTTCCTCAGGGTGTGGGTCGGCAAATGGGCTTATTCCTATTCCATCCCTAACACAGGCAGTGGGTTGTTTAAGTGGATGGCAAATAGAAGGGCAACAAAAACACTGACCCCTCTGTTCTATGCCACTTATCAAGGTGACCGTATGGCCGAACCCTGCAGTGCTGAAAGCAACAGAAGCTCGAGAGAGGCCATAAGGTAACAGGAAGAGAGGAAGAAAAGAAGAAGATGCCATGGAAAAAAAACCTGGGAAGAGGTGGCACATTACATCCGATTTTGCTTTTTCTGACATTGATTACAATTTGCAAAGTATTAGAGAAGACTGGGAAAGAACTTAAACCCATACTATTTTTTGATGTGATTAATTGTATACATGCCTACTCAACGGGAAAATTCCTCTCAGAATTTTTTAAAAAACAAGTTCCCATGACCTTCAAAGTACAGACTATAAACACTTTGTACAATTATATGGATAATGGACATTCAACCAGTCATAATGGGTTTATGCAAATGAGAGATTGGTTTAGATGTGCACGAGTTTTGGTTAACACCGTGCCGTGCAGAGCACGGACTGCCTGCACTGTTTAGTTTACCACCACTTTTTTTTTAGAACGATATATACATTAAAGACAAAGAGACCTGCTGCAGCAGCAACGGCACTGGTTTGTTAAGCATCTCCTGTGTTCCATATGCTGTGCTAGGCATGTAACATACATTTACATCCCCCATCCTTCTTTGATATCCATAATATATTTTCTCATACACATCAACTTTTCACAAAACCTACAAATCCTCTAGAACTAAGGCAGAATCAACCAATATTAAACTGTTGAAGCTTTCTGGTAAAAAAATGAATGTTCAATCTTGTCCATCTCAATTACATGTGCAAGGGAGTAGCCACTCGGAACAAGGGTGGAATGAAACCATCCCACGTTTTGAGAGAGCTGCTAACACTGAGTTGAACTCATTCTGTTCTGAAGGTGTCTCTGGTACTTTCAAGTTTTAAAATTATGTTCCTCTTTCTGTCCTCAACCCTAGGATGCAGGGAACAGAGAAGCATTCTTTATTCCTCACCGAACTTTCATGCATCGAGCATGCATCGTGCAAATTTAAGGCTCATAATTGGTTGCCCAAATCCAGAGTACAGATTTAAGGACACAAATAAAGGTCTTCACTGTGCAAACCATAGCACTACTTGCATGGGGCGGAAATGTCAGCATCTTGGGATGGCGTGTTTAGGCAGAATAAAGTCCTTGGTATAATTTCCAAAGGTCTCACAACCAGGACAATATTTATCCCATCTTTAGGAGAAAACTATCAAAGAACTTGCAATTTCATAGGGAAATTAGAGTTAGAAGACTCCAGTATAGTCTGGGACTGAGACGGGCTAGGTGGGAAGCAAAATTCCAAGCCCTTATGGCTTAATTTTTTTATGGGCTCCAGGCAGGGGTAGTGATGTTGTCTAAGGAGTCATTCATGGGAGAGGAAAGGTCATCCTCATCGAACAGATACAGTTAACATTACTGAGGCAGAGCAGTAATGACACTGAAAGAAACCAATATCATTTCAGGGAGTTGAATCAAACCAGACCATAAAATATTTTTAGGAACAAACCCTCAATGACCTAAGAGTTCGACTAAATCAAACTTATTTTTCATTAAGAATGAAACCAGACTTACAAACAGATCTAAAGATTTTTAAAATAGAAACTCTATAAACAATTGTGATATCAAGCAATACATCTATCTTTGCCTAAGAGAGAGCAATTTGATTACCCTTTCCCTCTCTGCACACAAGCCCTTATTCAGAACAATCTTAGTGTGACGTAACGTAGAGACTAGAGCAGCAATTCTAAAAGTGTGGTCCTTGGACCAACAGCATCGGCATCACATGGGAACTTATTAGACATGAATATTCGAGATCCACCCTAGGTATGCTTCGTCAGAAACTCTGGGGTGGGAGGCAATCTTTATCTTAATAATCCCTCCAGGCAATCCCCTTGCATGCTAAAGTTTGAGCACAACTGGATTAGACTGCAAACTTCTTCATAAGAGCCAGAGAGTAAATATTTTAAGTTTTGGGCCACATACAATCTACTGTCTCCGTCACAATTCCTCCACTCTGGCACTGTGTCATGAAAGCAGCCGTGGACAACATGCACACCCATGGGCCTGGTTGTATCCCAATAAAACTTTATTTACCAAAAAGGCAATAAGCTGGGTTTGGCCTACTGGTTGTAGTTTGTTGACTTTTGGAAGGATGACCTTTCTTACACTCATTCCGTTCCCTCTCCTGCCTTGTTCATTTCTTGTTCTCACTCCTGTTCTTATTCTCTCACCTCATCTAATCCACTGAATACCCCCTTTCTTCTATTCCTTATCTTTTTTCTTTGTTTCCCGCTCACCACCTCCTTTATTTACTGTTTCCAGTTTCCCTTCTCTCTTCCTCCTGCTCCTCCTCCCTGTCACCTCTCTATCTCTTACTCATCAGCAGTGGAGAGTGCACTCTCTTCCAACATCCTTCTTTACTCCTTTTCCTTCCCCAGCAGAGAAGGAGTTTTACCCACTCCCATAATAAATTCAGGAGCACATTGCTCATTGGCACTGTCTACAGAAGTGCTACATTTCTGTTTATTATACTATTAAAGAAAGAAATGTCACAGTCTTTTCAGTAATGAAGCCATTTCCATGTGACACCATTAGGCTCAGGAAGCTTTCTGCAGGTTGCCTGGGTGACATGTGTAGATACGACAGTAATTGTAGAATTGGAGAACTTCCACTGTGTTTCTTTGTGTTTTTATCAAAGCAAGTCAGAACGCATCCTAGGTGGTGTTTTGTGTTTCTAGGTGAAAAGAATTTGGTCTTTATTCCAGTGAAGACATAAATGAGAAATCTTAAAAGGAAATATCTGACTTTTTAAAAATATGAAGTTATTCATTTGGGGGTTACATTATTCTTAAGTTTTTTGGCTACAGAGTCACATGGGCAGAATTAGTATCGAGCCTTCTAATCAGACAAATGATAAGACTCCTTGTTAAACAACACAAAATTTTTTTTCATTATAACAAGAATACAAAATGAGGTGAACATGTCCAGAAACGTCACCTACAAATAATCAAGTAACCAGATACGAATAAAGAAAATATGGAAAAAGAAGTTAATCTCAGAAGTATATTTTATTAAAGAAAATCTTTTCATCCTTCTTGTGGTTTTTTGCATATTTTGTTCTCAATTACATTTTTAAGGTCATAATTAAAATTATTGGTGGCATAAAGCTAGTCTTTCAAGTTATTTGAGAACACTATGAGGGGCCCACAAGACGGCCCCTGTTCTCCTTTACATGTAGCTTCCGTTTTTAGGATGGGTTGCTCTCTGGAGCCGGGGCTTATTCCCCTGCCCATGACCAGGTAGCGTCAAATACACTTCTGATTCAAGTCCCTGAATAAGGCTTTTTAAAAAACCTTTGTGACCCAGAGAGACCTTAGGTTAGGCTTAAATACTGGCAAGACTTTGAATCTGCAGATGAACACTAGCTCAAAAAATGTAGTGCTTTTTGAGAGATGGATAAAGAATAAGCTATATGAAAAAAATAACTTACATGGTGCTTAGCACAGTGCTTGACACATCGTAAGCAATTTTTAATTATATTAACACATGAATCAATAAATGAATAAATCCCCTGAGGTTACCCAGGAATACTGTGTAATTTGGGACTTTAACATAATCTACATCTTTATGTTTATCACTTTTTGGACTAAGATTTAAATTTTGTCCCAATATCATAGTAGATCAAAAGATATCAATGGATATAGTAAGTTCAATGCATTATATTTGTTTGCCTTATCAAAATGGGTGGATTGGTACTGATTCATAAAACCTGTAGCATTTATTGGTACAGGCTCTTTATCTTGGCTTTTTCAAAGATATAGCTATTACACATTGACACCCATAATTTCAACAAATGAACTTATTATCCACAAAGCAAATCCATTTATCGTTTATTTGATAAATATTTACTGAACAGATACTGTGTGTCTGGTACTAAGTAAGGTTCATTCTCCTATTAAGAATTTTTTTTTCATTTAAATTACTAAAAAAAATAGCTGGGTTATTAGTGTGCCCCTCCTGCCTGTGTGTGTGTGAGGGAGAGAAATGGAGGGAGTGCGAGAGAGAGAAGCCTGATTTCAAAGCTCATGACACCTTCATCAAATAAAATGTAGGTAAAAGTCACTTGTTTTTATGAGTTTGAGAAATATTATGTATAAAAATAACATCTATTTGAAAATAAATGGTAAGATTTTGTTTTAAAAAACTTCATTTTTTTGAGAAATTAAATGATCATAATTTCACATGAGCTCCACAACAGTCTTAAAGATAGGCAAGAGAAGTGTTATACCCGTCTTGCAGATGACCTCCAAGAGAACAAGCAATTTGCTCAAGGTCATGTGAACAATAAAATACCAGAGATAGAGATAGAACTACACGATATATGACAATAATGAAAACAACATTTTGTTCAGCTGAGTTTCAGTATATTTCAGGCTGAGCAGATTGAGAATTTGAAAAACAGCACTTCTGGTTTGGCTGTTGATTCATTGAATCACCAGAGGTAAATTAACCTCTCTCCGTCTCTATTTCCACATCTACGAAATTATGGCTAATGGGCCTTGCCACCTCACAGGGCATAGAGAAGATTAATTAGATAAAGCTTGTGTAAGCTACTATAAACGTGGAAGAGGAAAGGCCCTAGAGAATCATGAGTTACCATTGCTCATCAGGCTGCTGTTGCAATATTTGTCTTATTTTCCATGCAGTGGCTAGGGCTTTGCTGCTCTACCTGGTCTCCCGTCTCTGTGCCTTGAGCCAATGAATGGTTAGGAGTATTGCATGATGTGTTTCTCTCCCTACTAATTCATAATGTGGACCTGTATCAACTGGTGTAGTGCTTCAATTACACCTTGCTTAGTGGGTGTGGTGCCATGACACATTCTTCCTAATTCTCCCCAGGCAAGTCTTGCTTCATAGTGCAGGTGCTTTTTCCAAGTTCAAATCCACTGGCAAAAAGGTAGACTGTTTCTGACACTGACAGGGAGGGCTGAAGCAAGATGCCTAACTCTTAAAGCATTACGTAAGGAGACCTTATACTCCAAAGACTGGCATCTGTATATATTTAATGAACAGAGCCACAGAGAACAAGGACAGACCTTGGGTCATTTCAGATGGTGCACTACCTGCTGGGGTCTTCCCTACATTCCCCACATCCCTCAGGGTTTCTTGCAAGTACCGCAGCCAACGGGTTATGAAAGATGTAAAAAGTGTCCCTGTGAAGATAATATGGGGACTTTGGCTATGGCATTGCAGATGCAAAAGAAGCAGGAAAAGATTTCTGCCTCCTTTATAGATTTAGCTTATTACTATTATTATTTTTTAAGATAAGAAGATGATGTAATTTGAACTGGGAACCTTGCTATCACCTTGGATGTATCTCTTTGATGTTAAAGTGCCTGTGTGGCTTGATGGTTAGCCTAAAGGGCTTTGCAACCCACCTTAACGAGTTTCCAGAAGAGAATGTGCCTCCCTCCTCTCTGAATGTTAAGGAGACCCTGCTGGGTGAAGGACTCCAAGGTCCACTAACTGATCTATTTAAATGGTAAACAGAACGGCTTGAGTAAAGGTTGGGAGACTGAACAGTAACACAAACATGCCAGATAAAAACTCTCACATAGACTGAATCTGGAGAAGTTTAAAAATAAACATCTCATTAATTCAACTCAAAATAGTCCTATCTGGCGAGGAAAGTTGAGTCCTGTGCTCATCTTGGGCGAGCGGGGTCTGTTCGCCTTGCTAGATGGGCCCCATAAGAACTAACGTTTTCCTGTTCTGAAACTTATCTTTTGGTAACAAAGATTCACAACCGAATTAGAAAAATCCCTCTGCCGTGGCCATTTGCAACCACAACCTTGGCAACTGTTTTATTTCCTTCTAAATCTAAAGTTAAAAGAAAAGAAACCTTAAATCTTTATTTTGTCATAGGACATTCTTCCTATAAAACTTAGTCCCCTAATTCGTCCTACATGTGACTAACCAGGAAAGTGCCCTATAAACAGCAAGGGCTGATAGATAGTGGGGTACACGTTCATATGGCTGGAATGGCACTAGTGGATTGAGAGGCCCTGGTTGAGCCCCCTCAGTTGCAGCCCCTCCCCAAAGACCTCGCCTCCTTTTGGCAGATCCGGCAACATCTGTTAACTGGAGGGGCTGCTTTGGAGGAGTCATGCTTCCTCAGTGCCTCCCCATCTGTTCTCACTTGTGAGGGACAGGCTGCTCCAATAGTTGGCCACATTGCATATTACCCAGCCATCTAGGTAGTTAACTCACAAGGCCTAGGAGGAAGAAATGAAGGGTTAAACCCTCTCCCATTACCACGCTGGAAGTGGGGAAGACTGGGGAAGTGGAAGCGCTGGAAGTGGGGAAGACTGGGGAAGTGGAAGCGGGGAAGCATCAGGATTTGCATAAATAAAAGACTCTGGGCCACACGGGTTCAGGAAACTAAACTATCTTCTGTGCTGGGGAAGCCAGAATATATTTACATGTTAAAGACTCTGAGAGGTTCTTCAGGAAAAATCCTGAATAACTTTGGTTAATTGACATTTCCACACATATGAGCAAACAATATTGTTTCCTTTCTTTTTTTCTTTTTCTTCCTGTTTTTTAAGGTGGCACTGGATAGTATCCTGGGGACCAATATTCCATGGGGCACACTTCAGAAAAGAGTGCCTTAACCCACGATCTCACATATTCCCAACTGAGAAGGGAAGTGGAAAATGAAAATGTATTAATCTTTTCCCCAGGAGGAAACTTTTTACTTAAGGAAATATCTTGCTTTGCGTCTTTGCATACTAAAACTACTTATAAACTGCCACCTTGCTCACTTGGCTTAGCTATAGTAATTCAGTGAGCACCTCAGCATTTATCCACGGGAGTCCTACAGCAAAAGTTGTCTGAGACATTGCTTGGAGAAGGGAATTTCATGCCAGAAGGATTTGGAGGGACTTATAAAAGTCCACATGCTATAATGGGAAAAGAATTAAGTAATGAGGAAATCAGAGTGAGAACAAACAAGGGAGCGGAAAAAATAAAGCCAGTGCAATAATAGGAGCTGAGGGTCTGTGTGTCATCTGATGCTGGCTGCAAATTAGAATCTGAATGTCCTAAGAAACTAAAGAAATGGTTATTTCCCTAGTTTACAGTGTCCATAAAATAAAATAAGAATAAATACATGTGCCAGGAGAGCCATAGCTTTTTCTAGGCAGAGAGAAATCATACCTCTTAGGCAACAAGAAGTGTACTTCAGTGGGTACTAGCGTATTTGCCCCACTAAGGCGCTTGCTCAATTACTACAGTTAAGCCAAGGTAGTGACGTGATGGTTGATAAGTCTTAGTACCTGACGACTCAAAACCAGAACAGGAAGCACCAATGAAAATGGCTCACCATCCCAGAAACCCATCATTGAGGAGTGAGTGACCCATCCTGAAGGCATGTGTCACCAGGAGGCAAAGACTGGGGAGAAACCAATGGGCTGTTCTCCCTTTACCACCTTAGTAAAGGGTCGCTGCTAAGTTGAAGCACTGTCACCATGGGATGGTATACAGAATTCCAAACAAGACAACAAAAATAGTGTAAAGCTGCTTGGTGGTTAGTCAAAAAGATGGCCCCTTCATCTTCTCAAATCTTTGCCTTTCTGGTCACTAAACTAACTTAGAAGTTGCTGCCAGAAGCTCTGTAATGGCAGAAATTTTAGAAATTACTCTAATGAGTGAAGCACTGGACTGGAACAAGTGTTTAAAAGCATCCTTCTATTATTTATTATACAGCCACAACTCTTCACCATGAATCATTTCCTCACTTAGGCACACAGAATAAATCTGGACTACCCATCCATCACAACAATTACAAACAAAAGAATCTCCTGTAAAAGAAAATGAACATGTTGAACTGTGAAGTACTTAATATAAGATCAAAATTCTGATTGACAGATCTGAGGGGACATTAGGGGTGGAGGGATTGAGTCAAAAGGAGAAAGGACTCATGGACATGGGCAACAGTGTGGTGATTGCTGGAGATGAGGGGCATACAGAGAATAAATGGAAGTGGAAAAATACAATAAAAATAGCTTTTTAAATTAAGAACTAAAAAAATTTAAATATATGGAAAGAAACGTTTTTTAAATTGTGATCTTAGTAACCCACCAAGAATAATAATATAGAGAAAAAAATTTCAATAATTATGTCTATAGAGGTATGTTACTAACAACTATTTTTTTAATTTGGAAAATGACTCACTTACTATCGCAGAGAATGTTATGTGTTATGGTGTAAAAATAAAGCCAGTGAAATATATTGCTAGTATCAGTATATAGAAATGAAAAAAAACCCTCCCATAAAGGCAGAATCTTGGTAACTTCGCTACCTCAACAGATGGTCTATTCACTTGGGAAGAGCAGGGTCTGGTTCCGGACCCTATCACCCCTCAGCAGCTTGTGTAATACTTAGGTGTTTCGTATTCACATTCGCCTGTTTACAAATGATATACACGACAGCTTGCCCGTGGAAAATGAATGTCGCAAACTTTTCTTTCAGGTAGTGCTGCCAGGAGGTAGCAACCTCATTGTCTTGTCAGACTTGACTTTCTCCTAAACCAAAGATTCTCTTACCAAGACCTCTGCCAATCAGAAAGAGACAGTTTAAGTGACCTGTGACTTGCTTTTCATCAAAAATGATAACTTTTCATCAAAGTTATCTCATTAGAAAGGAAGGTGGGGAAAAAGCAGAGAAAACTTCCCCAATGCTATTTTCCTAAGTTGTACAGTAAAAATTACTAACATAGCAATTAGTATTTTCTATTTTTTCTAAGAAAAAAGTTCAGGGGTTAACATGCCAAATATATAGAGAACTTATACAACTCAACATCAAAAAATAAACAATCCAATTTAAAAGATGGGCAAAGGACTAGACACTTCAAAATGATCTACAGATAGATCTACAGATCTATAGACATATGAAATATGATCAACTTCATTAATCATCAGAGAAATGCATATTGAAACCACAATGAGATGTCACTCCACACATGTCAGAATGGCCATCATCAATAAATCAACAAACAGCCAGTGCTGGGGAGGATGCAGAAAAATATGGAATGCAGATTGGTACAGCTGCTATGGAAAGCAGTATGGAGTTACCTCAAACAATTAAAAATGGAACTGCCTTTTGACCCAGGGATTCCACTTCTGGGGATATATCCAAAGATGCCAAAAAAACTAAATCAAAGGAATACATGCAGCTTTATGTTTCTTGCAGCATTATCTACAATAGCCAAGACTTGGAAGCAGCCCAAGCGCCTATCAATAGATAAGTAGATAAAAAAGATATGGTACATTTATACAATGAAATACTACTTGGCCATAAAAAAGAATGAATTTTTACCTTGACAGCATCGATGAAACTGGTGATTATTATGCTAAGTGAAATAAGTCAGTAAGAGAGGAACAAATGCTATATTTCACCATGCATAATGAGCACCCACATTTTTGTGTGAATTATACATTATTACATCCATGGTACATAATCATTACACCCATGTATAATGTGCATCCTTATTTTTCCCTAAAAAATTTGGGCAAAACAGTGCATATTATACACAACAAAATATGGCACCATATAATTTCACTTATATGTGGAATCTAATGAACAAAAATACTAACAAAATAGGGGGGGAATGGTTATTTTCTCTGAAAAGAAAATACTTCAAAAAAATACAAATGAAGACCATGAGCTTTTATTTTATACCTAACAGATTGGCAAACATTTAAAAGGCCGACAACATCAAGTGTCAGGGCAGATGTGCAGCAATGGGCACGCTTATTCTATGGCGGGGAGAAGGGAACTTAGTAACTCCACTGTGGGAGCCTTTGACTGCATTTGACAAAGTTTGAACTGTGCATAGTTCCAGGTATATACCCTGGAAGCATGGGCACATGTGCCCAAGAGACATAAAAGATTAACCATCATGACTCTATTGGAAAAAATTTAAAAAGTCACCAAGATGCTCGTCAAAAGACCATGGATAGATAGTGAGAAATCTAGACAGGAAGAAGGGGTCAAAATGAATATTCCAAACCTGCATAAATCAATAGACATGAACATACAAAATGCAATCCTAAGCAAACCATAATGTTCATCTGAAAAAGCATAATAATACAAAAGATTCCAGAATGCAGTACTATTTATGCAAAGTATAAAATCTGTGGTCAAAGAAGTACAAACTTTCAGTTATAAGACAAATAAATCCTGGGGGTTTAATATATAGCATAGTGTTTATAGTTAACAATACTGTATTGTATATTTGAAAGTTGAGTAGGTCTTTAAAAGTTCTCATCACATGAAAAAATATTTGTAACCATGTGATATAGATGTATATGTATAACCACAGATATAAGTACACTTATTATGGTGATCATTTCACACTGTATGTATATATATGTATGTCAAATCATAATGTATACCTGAAACTATTATAATGGCATATGTCAACTATATCTTAATAAAACTGGAAAAAACACATATAGTTGTACTAGGAGACATATAAAATAAAGGTTCAGGGCAACACGGTTTTTAATAAGACAAGAAGAAAATGAACTACCTGACATGCTATGTACAAGGAAATTTTCAAAGACACTCTTCTCTACAAAAAGTCATCGAATTGTCCCTGATTCCTGACAGCACCAATTTAAGAACAAAGCCCTGCTTCCAAGGATCCTCCTCAATTATCACCCAAAGTCCAAATCCTGCAACAGCTTCTTTCTAATACCTTCTGCCTGAGAGGCCACAGCTCCTCAAGGCGTGCACTCTCCCTGGCTGCAAGGGGTAAAAGAGTCAACTCACTAAACAACAATGAAATTAAATAAAATCCAGAAATCACAGAATCTTTCAAAACCATTCAAGACAATATTACATAAAATAAGCATGAGACTATTGAACTAACAAGCAAAACAGAGACAGACTCATAGATGGAGAGCAGATGACAGCTAGCGGTGGGGGAGGTTACAGAGTGGAGAGATTGAGCAAGAAGGGAAAAGGACTCATGGACATGGACAACAGTGTGGTGATTGCTGGGGGGAGGACTAAATGGTAATAAAAATACAACAAAGATTAAATAAAAATTTATGACATTTGTTTCCTTCAAGAAAAAAAAAGAAGGAAGCGGGAAGAGAGAGAAATTGACTTGGGAGATTTCCACAGGGGCCTCAATGATGCCTTAAGGTTTGATTTCTTTTAAACAAAACAAAGCAAAATTCTGAAAGAAATATGCATAAAAATGTTCAGGTTTGATAAAGTTAAGTAGTGAATACATGAATGTTTGTGTCGTTCGTATGCTTGCCAATGTGTTGGAAATACTTCACACTTTTCTCTTTAATGATAATATACTAGAATTACATTAGACCTTAACTAGAAGGTTTTAGCTATCAGAGAAAATTCATTATAATGTAATCCCACCGGCAGACCAATTCAAAAACAGCTTTATAACAATGCTCTCTACGTTGATAAATTCCATTCCCGGTTTGAAACTGTGGCAAGTAACTCATTGACCTAGGATTTTTGCCCATGTCCTCCTGGCCATGTTTATGAAGACACTAGCTGGGAAGCTCTCTTCCTGAGAGGCAGGGCTAATTCAGAACTCATTAAATGAGCGGCTTCAAACTGTTCATTATGTATCACCTCCATCTTTCTCTACATTGAGCATCACCTGCTGTTGTGTTTACCCCATTACCAAGCTTAATTGAGTCCTTCGAGAGTTTCTCAAAACACTCCCAACTTGTGGACAAATATGTGCCATTCATTTGCATTTTTCTGAATTATTAATAAATATGTTTTTAAATCATTTCTAGGTTTCCGAAAGTCATCTCACTGTTCAAACTGATTGACATGCTCTCTATATATTTGCTTATTCAGCTGATTTTTGGAATTATCCTGGGGCCTGACCCTTATCTGTTATACCTCAGCTTATTTAAAGGGCCCTTGATTCTGAGCCTTGAGCCTTGTGGGAAGATCATAACAAAGTCCCAATTACTGGCTTTTCCAACTGCAAATATTAAGTTAGTTCTTTCGAGGAAATTCAGCAGATTAAAAAGCCATAATTTATTAAAACTATATCAAGTGAGCTGCCTGAATAGTCACTTTTGTTTTCCTGCTTAAAGAAAAAAAAAAACAAACATCTAATGTGAATTCCCAGGATCTCTCTCCTCACATTGAAAAAACAGGTTAGCCATTAGCCAGCTGGAGCACTTTAAAGATAGTCTCACAATTAATGGTAAATGATATAGCTTTATTAGCGGGTCAGTTTCATACTGCAGTCTCTTCAGATTTTTTAAAATGATAACCAAGGCAAGCATTGCCATTTCATTTCCCCTGACACCTCCAGTTTTCATTGTCAAACTCCGGTCAGCCCTCTCCACCATTGAGTAGACCAGGGCAACGTGAGACCACAAAGCATTATGTTGCACTTCTGTCCTCCTTGATTACTGGACAGAGTGTTGCTCCAATCCTCCTCTGACTTTGCCACAAGGATGCTATCATAGAATTGCTGTTACTCTTTTAAATTGTGGCAATGTTGTCTTTCAATCCCTTCTTAATTTTAAAAGTCCTTGTTCATATTAGGCTGTTTGCTTTTTGTTGTCCTTGCTCGGGTAGATAGTGTTTCAATACCTGTGTCTACATCAGCTAATGTAGCACCACTACTTATTCATTTAAATAATCCATCAAACACCACTGAACACCTTTTATGTATCTAGTATGGAAATGGCCTTGGTGGACAACAGAACTATCCATTCCTGTCTCTACCCCTAGGAAGACTAATGAGAGACAGAAAAAATGGGGTTCATCATGTTAGCAAAGCAAACCCTTGTCATCCCATCTTTATTGAGGCCATTAATATCTGAATATTATATCTAATTGACACAATAACCTCCATGGAATTACCTGTCCATTTCTATTTTGGAATTACCCTTCTACGAGTAGATATGTCTGAGGCAACAATGAAATTAAATCCTTCCCATAAATCTAGTTATTTGACTGGAATATGAATCAGCACATAAACTGGGCAAGTAGCATTGTATATTTTGTTTCTTCCTTCCTGTCCTTTTTTATGCATATTTAGTGAACTTTATAGCAGCCCCTTTTGTGTCTGAGGCAAGCAGGTGCTTTTGTTCTCTCGGCCTAATGATGTGGAGAAAAACAGAAGGATGTGAAAACTCTTCAAGTGCTTTGTCTTCAGAGATAATAGATACCAAAATTGCATTCCTCACACCATTCTCTCTCCCCAGTTCAATATCTGGAAAAGGTGAAAGAAGCACAAAGCTGCGCTGTCACACAAAAGAAAATCCTTCCACAGACAGAGGTGAGCTTCTCTTCAATACAAAGGTGACCAACTACATAAGATTTAGAATGTGAAATCATAGCACTTTCTTTCTGTCTCTGAGACAATAAGTGTAAATGAGGAGGCCTTACTAAACATTCAATACCAAATCCTCAGGGCCTGCCTGAAATATTGATAAATGATAAAAATGAAACATAGATGAAATCTGAAAGCTCAAACTGATCTCCTATTATCAAATACCAAAATTGATGCTGCTTCACTGACTCCTTACTATACTTCAAAGGAAGAGTAAATTGGGGTAAATCCCACTATTTTCTTCCAATTCAATTTGATCATTTCCTGATCTTTTTCCCTCTTGCTTTGCATTGTTTAAATCAACAGAATGAGTTGCCAGCTTTTGCTTATTGCTAGTGACCATGCACAGGTGTCCCAATAAGCTCCAGACTTGTTTTGAATCATTCTTCCCGGTAACATTGCACAACTCTTAATTTCACCTCACTTTTAAATACATTTAGGAAAAAAGTGTAACAGAAACTCTAAGTTCAAGGCAATTGACCTTCAACATTCAAAAAAAAAGCTGATAAGATCAGGTACAATATAGGACATTGGGAAGAAATTAAAATTAGATATACCAATAAGATTAATGCCAAAACATTGGTTGGGGCTGGATGTCCCAGTAGATAAGTGGGTAAGTGAGTAAATGAACAAATAAATGACCACAGTGTATTGTATTCTTCATATGTATTTCTTCATGTGACATGTATTGTTTCTCAATTCCTACAACTCTTCCAGGTGAGAACTTCCTTCCTGGTTCCATACAGTAATTCGGAGAATCCTGCATGTATTTGGAAGGCCTGTTTTGTATCTTTACTCTCCCACATTTTTCTTACTTGTTTATGGAATGAGGTCTATAATTAATACCTTCAGTGTAGTTTAAAATTTTTTATTTAATACATAAATTGGATATCCCCCCTTAAGAATAATTAAAATTCAAAATTTTACAAGGCTTTATCACAGAACTAGACACATTCCTAATTAAGTTCCAGGATGCTTTAAAAAAATATATTTATAAATCTAGGTAACAACTGCCCTCGGCTACTTACAAGAGACAAAATTGCTTATTTACACGTTATAGATTAGAAAAGAAAGGCACTGCAGAAGTAGGCGACGCCCCGGAGGCTGCCCAATCAGGGGCCACAAGTAACATCTGCTCCTTCCTGTGTCCAGTGGCCACTCCACTAGGAGGCCACGATGGTATGTGCAGTGCCGCGGTGCATTCAGTGGTCCATTGTTCCTGCTTGTGCAGTAACTGGGGTTCACACAGACAGTCCTCGGAACACCAGGTAGCCCTTCGAAGGAGTTCAAGTCAAGCGTCTCTTTCCTCCCCATCCTTAGAATCATATTATTTTTAACCTTTTCTGGACCAATGCTGAGGTATTTCCCGACTGGTTGATCAGGAAGTTAGAGTTTGATGATTGGCCCCAACACTTGCTTGCTTTACAGCAAGCAATTTAAAAAATTTATAATTTTTTGCTTTCTACAGTAAGCCTAGTTTTGTGATGCCAGCATCTGCCCAGGAAGAGAAAGATATCAGTTACCCTGTCTGAGTTTGATACTGTGCATATTTGCATTCAAAGCCTCCAGTTAAAATATATCTTAATTGGCCTTTTAACTCATGTACCTTCATTTCTTGACAAAACAAACCAACAAAAATGGGGAAAAAAATTTTAGATTTAGTTGCCCCCCTAAGTAAAGGTGACCAAGTTATTATGTCCCTACTTGAACTGCTTTTAGACATAGGTATACTCTGACAACACTACTTATGTTATAATTCATCACAGAGCTAATATTTAAAGTCATACATTTAAATGTATGGGTATATACATTTTATTACATAGTATGTAATATATACATTCTAGCATATATATATTGCATTTTGGGCTCTCCTATATATATAGTATTATATATTGAAATTATATATTGCATATATATAATATTATATGTATTATATATTATATACAGGAGGGCCCAAAATACAATATATATGTGCAGTATATATGCAATATATGTATATATGTGCAATATGCATATATATATGGGCTTAGGAGAGCTCCAAAATGGCTCACTGCTTTCTCCTCACTGCTTCTGGACTGAGGGCATAAAAGGCTGAGATGAGGGAAAAGAAGGACCGATGACCTATAGAGAGTCAATCAAGAGGCTGATGCAGAAGAGTCTGTGTTCCATGTTCCGTGCACAAGCCCCTTGCTAGCTGCCAGCTCCCTACTAGTCTTTGACATATTGATACACAAAACCTGTTTTATGTCCTTAAAGAGTTGACTCTTGGGGTCTATTTTTCAATCACTGTCACACTAACATGTGTGACCAAATGTAACTATAACATGTGTTAGGTTTAGGTTCAAAAGAACTTTCACAAATAATATCCCATTGGAGCTCTATTCACAGAACCACGGGAGGTGAGCACCAGTTCCCCTCTTATGGTCTAGGTCCTAAAAGCTCAGAGACATTTGTAAATAAAGTTGAAATTTTAAACAAAGAGTCCTGATTTCAGATTCTAAACTCTTCCTACTACATTATTCTGCTTGTCTTGTGTGATCTGAAAGCTGATGGAAGTATGGAAGTCCCCTCCTGCCTCTAATTAAATCCTCTTCCCTAACTTGGCAACATGATAGGCATTTCCACACACTAATGGTTCTTTAGAGATATGTGCTTTTAAATTAGATGAATAAATTATGTTACCTGAGATGTGTAAAACATTAGATACCTGACAGATTCACAGGGATTACTGCCCATTGTTCATTAAAATGTAGAGTCACCTGGCAGAGAACAGGTGTCTGTGGAAATGGATGATGAAATGTGAAAATCTGATGGAGAGAGGGAGGCTGCGAACTGTCCTGAGCACAGTGATGCCGCTGAGCAGCACCTCAGAGTGAGAGAGCTAGACATCGGGGTGCAGTACAAAGGCATCAATTAGAGAGTTCTCAGATGCACTGTGGGAACCTGGGAGAAAGGCTAGGAGTATCCCATGGTCCAAAAGTACTAAGTAACTGTCTTTGGACATTAAAAGAGGTTATATGTCCAAGTCCCTTTATACTAGACAACTAGCATGACATTTGCAAGAGCAGAAAAAAAAATCTCCCATACTCACTTGTCTTCTAGATTAGTGTATTACTGCGTTTCACTTTTTCTCTAGAGTAGGCTGACCGGAAGTCACTTTACCATTGTGGTGCTCTCTTGGGGACAATGGGGTTGAAATAAATCCATAGTTCAGATGGGTATACTGAGGCAGAGTGGCTCATGTGACATGTCAAGTGGCTTATCATGGGTATTCAATCTAATGACACAGGTATGTGGTATGCCATGGTATGTGGCTTTGGTTTAGCTGCTATGTACATTTTGCCCTTGGAGGCAAACTCCATAAACTATGGAGTTTCTTTTTCTACCTTTTATCTTTCTTATAAAGAATATTTTCAATCTGCCCAAGATGTCAATATATAATTTACATGTGAATCCTACCTTATGCTTATAGACAGCATTATTTCAGGCACCAAAAAAGTACAATGACCTTTCATTCATCAAATGTCAATCTTAGTCTCAATAGATGATTGTCTTATTATTCAAATTAAACAAAATGGTGTACTTTTCTTCCTGTAATTCTTTAAAGCTAGAAGATAAAAAATTGGAGAAGGAATTACAGGTACTAAGGTCAAAGACAATCTTCTACTGACCTGAAATGACTGTAAGATTAAAGCTCTTCAACTACCAAAGCTGAATTGAAATCCTTAACCATTAAAAGAGAGCCTGGACAGAGTTTCTGGTAAGTATTATCCCAACTGCACAAGACTCAGAGTGTTTATTTGATTCCAGGAACATGTTGAAAGTTACAATTCTCCATGAAGGGCAATTTGCCTTCCTTGAAAGGTTTCGTGTGTGTGTGTGTGTGTGTGTGTGTGCATGCGCATATATCTATCATGCCATATATAGACCTGTCATTGTATGGTTGGTATAGGAGCTCAAAAAATTATTGTTGAGTAAGCAAACAAATGAGCAAATGACACCATGTTTGGTGCCTATATAAGAAGCTTATGCTATAATGTCCAAACTCAATTACGATGAGCTCCCTGTACTTTAGATGTGCTGGACTCTTCACTGTTGCAAATATTAATTGAAATTAAGTGAACCAGATCAAGATTTCACAGTATTTTTGGCAAGGTGACAGGATAAAGATTTGTGTGATGTTAGCCCAGACCTGGGCTTCAAGCTTGCTTCGACTTTACTTGCTGTAGGAGGTTAGCTAACTGATTTTACTCCCTCTTTTCCTCAAAGGCAAAAAGGACACAACAGCATGTACCTCCAAGTGATATTGTCAAGATCAAATAAGATGTCGTATGTAAAAGATTTACCTTAGTCCTGAGCACAATAAATATTGATTCCTCATACATAATTATTTTTTACAATGGTATTTACTTCAGTAAGACCTGGCCTAAATTAATTTGGTTTTATAAGTTATAATTCTGTCTCCTTCATCTTAGCAATATATACACAAGGCTAAGGGTCTCCCTTCTATAACTTGGAATGCCATCCATTCCTTCTATAAAGATTTTAGCTCTTTTTGTTTGTAAGTGATTATGCTGCACACTAGAGTTACTGTGATAGGGAGGAGGAAAAGCAGAATTGTTCTGCCTCCGCAAGGAAACTGAATGTATAGAAACTCAGGGGATCAAGTAATACTATATAATTGACACACCCCAGGTATAAGGGAAAAGACCATTATATGTTTTTTTAGAAAACACAGAGGGTAATAATGGTGGTGGAAGAAGGCAGGACCTCTACACTGAAGACAGGACAATGAGAGAATGATCCCAACTTAATGTATTCACAGGGAGAAAGTAAAAAATAGGAAATATTTCATACTATTTTTCTGCTAAAAAATACTTTAAAAAATTTTTAGAGAGCAAGGAAGGGAGGAAGAAGGAAAGGGAGAGAAACATCCATGTGAGAGAGAAACATCAATTGGCTGCCCTCTGTACACGAACTGAACTTGCAACCAAGGCATGTGCCCTGACTGGGGATCACACCCGTGACCTTTCGGTTTGTAGGACAATACCCAACCACTGAGCTACACTGGCCAGAGCTAAGTGAGCCTTCTGTCCAGAATCCATTGCTGTCGGCAGCACCTATGTACACCATTCATAGGAGGGGCTGGCAACAACCCTTGACAGGCCAAGGAATCTAAGAGTTAGCTGATGTTATTCGATACTTTATTTTAAGGTGCATCAGGATGCTGGAGTTAAGAGCATTGGCTAATTTTAATCTAGCAAATATATGTTTATTTTTGAAGTTCACGCTAATATAAAATCCAGGGGCTGTTAGTTAACTTTTTAAGTTCCCAAATCAGGAATACACCACCCATAATTAATTAAACCTAAATGAGAAACTCTGAAGACCTGAGCCGGGAAGGCGCTCTGCAAAGATGATGCTTCTCCTGCTCTGGAATGGGTTAGATAGACTACAGGGTGTAAGAAGTAAGTTTTCATCAGGAAAATGACTGGTGTCCAAGGCTAGACATATTGAAAAAACACCTCCTCCTTTGCATGAACAAAGCATCAGCAGAGAATCAGCAAACCAGGATCCTAATGCCCTCCAGAGAGCATGTGTGGTCTGGGAGAACTATTCAGCCCTGTGCTCCAGCACTGACCAGGGAATTCTGGGGCCAGTGCCCCTAATGCTAACTGGATTGCTGCATGTGCCCACAATGCATCTTTCCAACGGACAAAGAGCTGGATTGCACTGAGTTTGTGTGATCTCTTTTGTGCGTGCTTGCTGATAAATGTTTTTGTGGATGGCAAAATGTGAGATTTGTTCATTGTAAATATACCAATTGCTAGCAAGATCGTGGGAGAGAAAACCTACAGAGCTCACATATCTCAACTTATCAGGCAATTATTAATATTGTCTACGGAAAACAACCCAATAATCATGAATCGTCAAACTGGCTCAGGATACTTGTAACAGATTATAAAGCACAGAATAGAAAGTATTTATTCAAATGGTTTATACCAAATACAGATATTTAGCTTCCATTTAGATCACAAATTTAGTCTTTGTGCCTGCCACTGGACTGTGTATTAAGAGCAAATATAGATATAAAAAAAATTCCTAAGTGGCCTTACAAACTGTGTGTGTGCAGGGGTGGGTGGGTGGGTGGGTGGGTGTGTGTGTGTGTGTGTGTGTGTGTGTGTGTGTGTGGTGAAGGATTCAGGAAAGTAAAAGAAGAGAGACAAGCATGTGTTTGAACATTTACAATTGGCACAGTGCATGCTGTGATGATATGGTCATATACTGGGCACACTATTAAAGTATAAACTTTGCACTCCTAATACTATTTGGGGGCAGAAAGTAAGATGGGCAGGTGAGTGTTAGAGAAGGTGGTACCTGCCATGAGTTTTGAAGGACAAGTTAGAGCTAGCCGAGACAATGACAGGAAAGAAGGAAAATAATATATGCAAAGGCATAAATGTAAGAAAGCCCTTGAGGAGCCTGAAGTGCAATAAACCCCTATGATAATGCAATAACTTGAATTCAGATATAAAAGAGTTGGCTCGCCAGGTCATTTCATTATCCTTGCAAAACAAGCTTCTGCCTTTTACATGATTGAACGTCCTGGATGCCACTTATAATGTCAGCATTTCCTTTGGTTTGTTGAAAGTGGCCGAGTGTGAAGTTGGTGGTTGTGAGTGATGGGGAGGAGATTGTGGCCAGAGACGATGCTGAACACTTTGGGCAGAATATAATCAGAAATGGTCTTAGGTACAATGCAACAGAGCCTGGATTTTATTCCAAAAGTAATGTTGAATCAGAAGGATATCACACACAGGAGTGACAGGAATAGACTTCTGGTTTCAAAACTAACTGGCATCAGTATAAATGAGACCGAAGGGACCTAGATTAGGGGCATGGAAACCTAAGGAAAATCTACTGTAGTTATAGCAGAAGACAGGATGAAGATCTAAACTGAGGCAGTGGCAGTAGAAACAGAGACAGACCAGGGTTTAAAGATATTAGAAGGGAAGAACTGACAGAACTTGGAGACTGAAGGATGGGAGCGAAGGGAGAGGAATGTTACCGCTGTGCTGCTTGGAGTGAGTTGGAGGTGAGAGGAGCCATCCCCCCACCCTACACAGTGGCCAGTTTGAGAAAAGGGCTAGGAATCTATGGAACACATTTTCTAAATTATTTTTCTTTAGGTATTGAAATGGGGCTACTCTAACATAATGACAAACCATTAGATTTCAGAGGCTGGAGCTGAGCTGGATGAGATTCATTTATCATGAGCTGATTGGTAGAGATATGGACATCAAGCTGTCAGAAGCTTAATTTGGAGGGTTTTGTCAGCAGCCCCACCTTGGATTTTAGCAAATAGTAGAAAATTTTTATTTTATTAAGAAAAAGAAAATGAGAATGAAGGCACTTATTCTTTTTTAAAAAGCTGGTTTATTGCTCATTATGCCCAAGCATTTGTCACCAGCAGTGGCTCCTCAGAAGAGTTTTAGTGTCAAACACGGAGTTGGTATTTGGGGGGGAACATCAGTGATGCACTAATTTAGTCCTTCCATACAGCATTCATCCAGCCCATAAATATTTACTGAACATCTCTACGAGCCATGCACATTGAAGGAGCTATGGGAGTTTGGACACATTTAAGAAGGAACGGATCAAGTCTTGGTTAAAACACCCAGCAAGACTTTGGTAGTCCAGACTTCCACTGTATTAATAAGGAACCCAGAAATATGCTAGGAATAACTAAAGTGAATTAACACTTACTCTGGTTTGATGGAGTTCCTTTTAGCCATGGCTCAAGCTGGGTGTTTTTTCCCAATTACTTAGGCTCAAATAGATTCTTTACAAACTATGTAGTCTTTCTTGCTTTTTGTTATGTGATAGTCATCCCCCTTCTCAAGAATGGGAACAGAGCATGTTGAAAAGAAAGGAGTCACAGTTACTTCTCTAAAACTATTAAAAACCCTGTGTTTGAGAAAATCAAGAGAAATACTAGCGAGGATATAATACCAAAACAGGGGCTACTTTTTACAAGTTAGCAAGTAGGTCAGAAAGCTGCTGATTATTTCTGCTCTCAGAAAACATTTTCTCATCAATTCACCTCTCCTGGGTGATTGCTGTCTGAATCCTACTGGAAAGAGTAGAATTCCTTCAAATGTTGGTTCTATGAAAATATACTTGACTTCAGAGCTATAAATAGTTGATGTAACATCTTTATTGCCTTCAGTTTTAAAGTGCAGACTCGAGGAGAAAATCAAGTTCCATTAACAGTGGTTGTTGCTAAAGATCATAGAACTAATTTAGCATTAAGAGAATTTTTTTACAGTGTGTTTCTCTTGGCACTGTTTCACACATATGATCCAGTATGCAAGTATAGAAGCCAGAGAACAGATTACCTCCTTTCCCAAATCTTAGGATAATTGAGAATGGCAGAGCTAAGCTAAGAACCAATGATTTCCACCCTCCTCAAACACCTCAGTGATTCTTAAAGCACGGGCCACAATTATTAAGTAGTGTCCTTTGGGTAGTAGACAAATATTTCCACAGTTCTATCCCTGTGTCTTTATTCTCTGCAGTAGCAACATGATATGCATAACAAAGACCTCAAAAGCCCTGAGTTTAGATCAGAAGTTTTTCCCCTTACTGGATGTGTATTCTCGGGCAAGTCATCCAATCATAGTAATCTTATATTGAGCACTCACTATATCACCAATTCTCACATGCTTTCTCTTATTCAACGCCCCCCACCAAATGCTATCAGGAAAGTACTTTAATTATCCCCATTTTACAGATGAAGAAACAGGCTCGGAGGAAGTGACTTCTCAAGGTCGAACTGGGGCTTAATTTGAACACCTCCACCAAAGACCCTGGGGTTTGATCAGTAGGCTCTTTTCATATCTCAATTTTTTCATGTATACAATAGAACTCACAGTAACAAAACTCTCAGGAATTTTACAAGAATGAAGAGACACTATTACATAAAAGGGACCACTGTTGTTATAGTTATTGCTGTACTAGTCTCAGACTCCCAGATTCAAGTTCAGGGGAGTGCTTTCACTTCCCATCATTCCTTTGCCCCCCAAATTCAATCTCCACCCTATCTTACTGACTCTTCCCAATATACTCAAGACATTCATTCTTCTCCATGTTGTTAGCCCAATTCTGTAAGTAAGAATGCCCACCAATTTTTATAATTTTAATAACTGTAATTATTTCTCTTGCTCCAGCCTTTCCTTGTGTTTATTGATCTATCCTTCTCACACTATCTGATTAATGTACCTAAAGTTCCATATTTTTATTCCCATTTGTTATTCTTTATTGATTATCTGGTAGAAAAAGCTCAATATCATCACCCTGGTATTGGAGACACTGAGTCTCTTATTAACCACTCAAACTCATTTCTCAGTAGAATCCAGTGGAATTAGGAGGGGACATTTATTTATCTATTGAGTATCTGTTATGTACTTGGTGCTGCTGTTATTTGGTGGAAAAGATAGGCTTAACACAAATCAATCAAAATCACAACAAGATACCACCTCACGCCTGTTAGAATGGCTATTATCGACAAGACAAGTAATAAGTGTTGGAGAGGTTGTGGATGAAAAGGAACCCTCATTCACTGCTGGTGGGAATGTGCATTGCTACATCCATTATGGAAAACATTATGGAGGTTTCTCAAAAAATTAAGAATAGAGTTACCATATGACTCAGCAGCCCCTCTTCTGGGTGCCTACCTGAAAATTTAAAAAGCATTTATTCACAAAGATACATGAACCCTAAGGTTCACTGCAGCATGATTTACAGTGGCTGACATATGGAAACAACTAAAGTGTCCTTTGACAGATGACTGGATAAAGAAGATGTGGGACATATACACAAGGGAATACTACTCAGCCATAAGAAAAGATGAAATACTGCCATTTGCAGCAATATGGATGGATCTTGAGAACATCATGCTAAGCAAAATAAGTCAGTCAGAAAAAGCTAAGAACTGTAAGATTTTACTCGTGTGGGATATAATACTGAAAAAAGGGGTGAGGGAGAGGATGGTACAGGGAGACAAATAAATGGTGATAGAAGATGATTTGACTTGGGGTGGGGGGCACACAATGCAATACAAAGATCATGTATCATCAAAATGTACACTTGAAACCTATATAATCTTACTGAATAATGTCACCCCAATGAATTTAATTTAAAAAGACAGGCTTAAAGTACAGGCCCCATGAAGAAGAGACCAGGACACAAACATCAAATAAATACATACATAGTACATTACAATTATCAAAGAGGGGTAGTGTGTGGGTGAAAACTAACCTAGTCTAGAGGTTCAGGAAAGGTTCCTGGAGGCAAAGACCATTCACCCTACATCCCACCACCATGAACTTGGTTGATTCTTTCTTCCCTTGAAAAGCTCCCCATTCTTCTCATGCAAATCCAACAAACCTGCTAGTCTTCCTCAGGAGGCAGCTTGAATCCTGCCCACAATATTAAGTTTTCTAACTTCTCTAGCCTCTAAAGAGTGCAATACAAAATGTCTCAATGCATGTGTGTTTCTATGTTCCTGCTGTCCAAGTCGATTAGGTAGTTGGTTATGTTTGTAGAATGAAGTACAGTATATCTTGCCCCCACAAGTTGGTTACTGATGTTTTTATCTAAAAATCTTGTTTCTCCTGCTTTAAATTCCACCTAGTGCTATAATAAATGTTTGTTTAATGAATAGCTGAGTGTTCAGGGGATGTGCACAGCTAAGTGTTTAGAAATCTATGTAACAAAGTAGGCATCAGAATAGCCCTAATACCTTAGGCAACATTCCTAATGTTTGTAAGTAACCTAATCCCACTTTCATTCATTTGCTTTAGGTTTTACTTGAGTTTAAATGTAATACTATTTGCATTAACAATTGCAAAAAAAACTGCTTATTATTCTGGAGGTTTAGCTATATTAGCTATTGTTAACACAGAATTTATAATACCCCCAAATCTGAACCTGCCTTTGAAATTCACCGGTCCCTATCATTTACTCTTCAGATTATATATTTAATGGAAAATTTCCACATAAAACTAAAGACAAATAAACAAAATAAAGACCTTAAATTTAAGCTCTTGGCATGCTTCTGGAAAAAGATGTAATCCATGTAAAAAATTCTGTTTTGTTTTTCTTTCTGGTCTTCAAAGCCCTGTTTAGCATGCAATCTTAAAAACAGCTCATTAAGGCTCACAGAATCCAAAGAGGGTGAGTGAAGTTTTCAAAGACAATTGGCTTCAACATTGCTACAAAATTTTTTTCAGGGTATGTAGTGTTAGAGTTGTTTTAAAAAGTGTATGGGAGCTTAGGTATGCCATGCCATACTCCAATGTATTTGTTTCCATTTTCTGTGGGTTGAATGCCAGAGCTTAATGCTACTTGATGAGAGAAATTCCAGCTGTGCCCCTTAATTTCTCCCCCTTACTCCACTCTCACTCTAGAAAAGCTACTGAACAGTAAAAAAATTTTAAAAAGAAAATAACGATGCAATAATACAATGTTTCTTCTCCGCAGACTTTTTGTGAATGGTCTTAAGCTTTTCACGAGGACAAAAGCTTTATATCTACCTTATTTCTAGTATCTAACTTCCACCCTTAAACAAGTTTCCCCTTCCGTGAAAATGACAAAATAATAACCAGCACAAGAGGAAAGCATTCTGGCCTGTACACCCCAGTTGTCCACTGACGTGGAGGTCCATTTTAACAGGTTTCTGTGCATCTCTAGCCTTCATGTATTGCACCACATTTGTTCCCTTATTCAACAAGTACTTGGGTGGGTGACTACCAAGTGCCAGGCAATCTAACAGAGAGCAGTTTGGTTAGCTCTACCCACAGCAAGGTTAAGGGTTTCCAATGGAGCTGACGGATTCTATTTAACAGATAGCATGGTGAATACGAAAAGGATTTGGGCAGTAAGACCAAATTAAATCTTGGCTTCAACCCTTCCTTAGTGAGATCTGTCACTAAAACCCCTGAAAATTAATACCTTCATCCATAAAACAGCAACAGGTGATGCTCCATGTTCAGGTACTGGGCTAGGTGCCAGGAACTGAGCACCTAGGTACTGCAAGGTGCAGTGTGGTCCCTGGCCCAAGAGGACTCTGACGTGATGGGCCTGAATATCTCAAGAATGTTCAATGCACTTTGTTACTGTACCACTGACTCTCGTTAAACTGTGTGGTGATTTTAAAATGTCTTCTCGTAATCGTTGGCACTTTTTACTTCAAAAGGTGGAAACTAATTCTCCAGCCTCTGTACATGGGTCAGGCTTAGTTTCTAAGGAAGAGACTGTGGCAGAAGGGAGGTTCTGGGACTTCCCAGGCCTGGTCGTAGAAAGGATCGCTTCCACCTATTTCTTGCATGGTTCACTCTAGGAGAAGCCAGCTGCCATGTCAAGAAGACACTGAAACAAACTATAAGGAGAAGCTGAGGCCTCTCACCAACCATCAGTACCAACTCTCCAGCCAAAGACCCCATCCACCTTGGAGACAGATCAGTCAGCCCTCGGCAAGCTGCCACATGAGAGCAGCCCTACCCCAATACCCCAGCTCTTGACTGCAGTCTCATGAGAGACTCCAAGCCAAAACTGCACAGCTAAGCCCCTCCCAAATTTCTGACCTATAAGAACCAAAGGGCGATAAATGTTTATTGTTGTTGTCACTCAGTTTGGGGAGATAATTTGGCACAGAGCAATAGATAACTAACAAAGCCTATGATAGGAAAACCTGGATAAAGTTAAACAATTACAGCGGGAAACCTCTCAAATTTCCTTTAGTTTACCTCCCATGTTAGAAAGAAAAATTAAATAACTCCTCATTGACTGTCAGTGTTTCTATTACTACAGAAGAAAAGCCGAACTCCTAGGCTTGGTGTTGAACCCAGCTTGATTTCCTCTGCTCTCCAGCAAAAATTTTGTATTGAACAGGCAAGTCTACCTGTCCTCAGCCACTCAGTTACCCCTGAGAGCTCCTGCCTCCAAGATTTTGATCATGACCCTCCTCCCTGTTGAAGGACACCTCTCTTCTTGTTGCGTATCCAGCACACTCACCTTTCCCCACTTCCAAGCTTAATTCGAGTCCTGGGGTAATTCTTGATGAGACTAATCCATAGCAATCTCTTTTCTTTGAAAACATCCCATAACTGTATTATCAATGCTGCTATTTAATATGTATTTTCTTAAGTATTTGCACTGTTGTTACACGTCACTATTAATCAAAAATAGTTGAGTTCCTATTATATGCAAAGCCCTATGCCAAGAGCCATATTTAACAGTTTTACTTCAGCTATATTTAACTTCTTATTTTTTAAATCTATTCTGGCACATAACTTTTTCTGTGTGTTTCTTCAACCACCATTCCATTCCAAGCAACTTGAGGACAGAAAGCAGATCTACCCTTTACAGGTCTAGTCACCTCCTTGTAGCATAAAATGCATCTTTTTACCATCTCCATGTAGGGCTGCCATTTCAAAATAATGAAATGATTTTTCACATTTCTTCATTCTCCTGCTATTTGTGAAACTAGAAGCATAGTGATACCATGTCAGAATATAAAGCAGCACTTGTTTGAGTGGAACTGGGTTCCCCTGGGCAGGTAACTTAATCAAGGCATCATCTTGGAAAAACACCTGTGCATAACAATTCAGGAAATTATGAACACTTCCTTCCTTAGTCAGCAACCTTAGTACTCTCTGAGCAGAGGCAGGCATTCTACTCTGCTCAGCGGTCCTGAAAATGTCATCAACATAAGAATGAAAAGACAGGGTGTGAGACTTCTGACATCCTGAGGACAGTATAGCTGTGAAAGGGCCAGGGCTAAAATGAGGCAGGGAATGTGGCCATGTATCTCAGATAAAAGCAGATTCTTCCCCGAACTTATTCAAAGAGTTCAATGTGTTTCCTGGTTCGCTTTAACTACAGTGAATTAGTAAAACACACAACTACTTTAAAATAAGAAAAGAAAGTTAACAAGAGAAGAAGCGGTCGCTCTCAAACTTTACCTTGCTTAAGAATTACCTGGGATGTTCTGTAAGCTACCTGGACCTCTACATCACCCACACACTACCGATAGCTCCTCCTCATCACCTCGTTTCCACCAGCTCCTCCACCACATGCCAATTCAAAAAGTCTAGGGTAAGAACCTAGAGTCCACATCTTTCAACAGGCTTATTTAGATGAGTTTAGTTAAAGTAGAGTGAATACCTCTGTTTGTAACTCTCAAAGATAGAAAAAAGACAAAGAGGAAAAATACTGTAATATAGCGTGATTCCTGTATTCTTTTCTCTTTAGTTACCTGCATTTCTACTCCCTAAATTTGTCCTAAATTGTGTTGATCTCATCTGGACAGTAGAAAATTAGGGGGTTAGAGCTAGTTGTACATTGAAAATCCCCATGCCATAAGAAATAACTCTCTATCTTAAAAGAAATCTGGACTTAAAAATCTGGGAAGAAAGTGAGGGAGTGAAGGAGGAGGTGATTTAAAAAGTCTGGGGAAATAGCTAGCTGTGATGGAGAAATCTGCAGATGTGATGGAGAAGTCCACAGATGTGATGGAGAAGTCCGCAGACGTGATGGAGAAGTCTGCAGATAGCATTTCCAGGGCAACCCCCACCCACCTCACTCATCCGTGTCCTGTGTCCTCACCTTTGAGGGCCCCTTTATTAGGAACACCAAGACACTAGTTGTCTAGCTGACAAACCACTATTCATTCTTCAAGACTCATACTAACACATAGGACCTCTACGTGAAGACGTTCCTGATGCCGCAGGCAGTGCTGTACGGGCCACATTGGAACCCAAGGCCAAAGAAAAGCCAGTAATACTGATGTTTACATTATATAAAATTTTGATATTTTGTTCATCATGGATTTTTAAAATTAATTTTGATATTTGAGAATATGGTATTGAAATATGATTTATTGTGATTACTGGGTAGTTTATATCAGCCCTGTAATTTTGCACTGCACTTGCCTTACCAAAGTCTCAGCTCTGCTCCAGGTAAGCTGTCTGAACTCCATTTTCTCTGCTGTGTCTGCTCTTGGACTGACCTCCACTGTGGAATTTATCCCACTACAGTACAGTTCCAGGTATACTTACTGCTCTCCATAGACTGAATTGCTCTCGAGGCCCATGGCTTATTTGATTGACACAAACATAATAAATACTCTTTAAATATGTGCTAATGGCAAGAATAAAAGTTGTGAAACTTCAGTTAAGTCTCTCGTATTCTCTAAGCCCCAGTTTTCTCATCTGTCAAATAATAAAATACCAGATTATTTCAATAATACTCCAAATGATTGGTTCTATATTGTACTCATATACTGTACTATAATAAAAATAGCTAATACTAATGTAGCTTTTACTATGTGTCAGGCACTTTTCTAAGTATATAACAAGTCTTAACTCATTTAATTCTCACAACTAATCTGAAAGTTGGTGCTAGGATTGGCCTCAGTATATACATGTGGAAGCTGAGGCTTGAAGCACCTCGGAGATCCTCCAAGGCTGGTGTTTGGAGCCAGGCAGTCTGGGCCTGGACCCGTGCTCCAAGCCCCTATGTCACCTCTCACAATAGTAATAGTAATAATAACTTTATATATAAATACAAATATGTAAATATCTTACTAAAACAAATACTGTTCTTAAAGGTGAAAATATTATAGGTCATTTTTATTCTAATTCACAATGAAGTTCTAAGTGACCAGAGACCAGTGAACATTGTATGCTGTAGAACTGCTTCTACAAGGGCTATTATTATACACTGGTTCACTTATCAAAGCACAGGATACAAGGTGACCTAATTTAAAAATGAGAAAAGTTGAACAGAGAGAAGCATAAAATGACTAAGGTTGGGTAGACCAGGTTTCCTGGGTGATTCTTAGGAGAAGGTTTAATGAAACCTCAGGAAAATACACTGCCCGCCTTCCATGCAGCCAGACCTCCCACTGTGAGCCTGTGTCTGAGCTCCCTGCTGTCTGATACGTGAAAGCAAATTGGCTGAAGTGACTTTGTTTAACCTGGCTCTTAGATTCTGGGGAATATTGGAAACATCAGCCCATATTGGCAACCTCAACAAGTAATATTACTATACTGGTGAGAATTTTTAAATAATCAATTATTTATCTTAATAATATAGAGTTGAGTATTACAGGTTCCTAACTGTGAGTAATAGGAGCCCCTCTTCTCTTTATAAAGGAAGGGGAGAGGAAAAGGGAGACAGAAGATGAGGCTCCCAGAGCTGATTTCAGTGAGGCTTGCCCCTGTGAGAAGCGTGTAGGGATAGATCATCAAAGTAGAAATGATGTAGAATGAAGAGAAAAAAAATCTGCCACTGTACAAGCAACAACTACCCTTTCCTCTTGATGTTTCTCCTTGTTGAATTAAGTTTTACTCCAGTTCAAGGTACTTCTGGTTCTGTGATGCAACCCTGTGAACTGAGCCTACTAGTTGGGCACTTGTTGGGAAATCCTTTTGTCATGTTATCTGGCATTAAGGTGTGTCCATCTGCATTGCAAGAGAGAATGACAGAATTTCCAGTCAGTAGCGAAGGGGGATGTGCAACTACCAGCAGCAGCTGGAGCGGTCCCTGTGCAAGTGTGTGATGGAGCCGATGTTCGCCTTCCTCCCGCCGGTTTCCTACTGTTCAGTGCAGAGTGCTAGAGGAAGCAAAGTCACAATCTAATCCCAATCTCAGTTTCTATGAGTTTCACACAATGCCTCTCCATGTTGCCATACAGGGTCACTCATGTTTCCATAAAAGTTATCAACTACTGATTTGCTGATAGAAGAAGTGAGTGATGGGGGTTTGGCTGTGAAATTCAAAAGCTGCTGTGATATTTTCTGGAACTTGAGCAAGAAGTAGATTGTAACATCTCTCCCACACAAAAATCTTAGGTATGCATTTATAAGAGCTCTCAGTCGTGATGGAAATTCTCAGGTGGATCTACCTGGGAAGGAGTTAGGGAGCCTTATGCTCACTATTTTCCCCAACATAAGCATGATGGGCATTTTTGATAGCACAGTGAGATTTACTTGGATCTGAGAGGTCAAAATCAAACCAAAACCCAACTAATTCCTTGTCCTTTACTCACCTCAGACTCACACTGAGTTGTTGTGTTTTTTCTCTATTCATCTTTTTGTGTATTTTGTAATTCAATCACCCATATTAATCTTTTAAACTGTATCTAATTCTGACCAATGTAGTGAACTCCTATTTTGTTTCCTGCATTAGGAATCATTCTGTATTTAATATGAGTGTGATGTGATGTGATATCTGGTATTCATGTACAGCCTCTGCAACAAGTGAGTCAAGATTGAACCATAAAGCCCTCAAAGACCACTATATTCCAATACATCAGCAAGAGAGATAAAAAGGAGAAATAACTGGAGTTTGAATGATGAGGGAAAGCCAAAGGGTAAACCTTAGAAGTGAGCTCTACTTTTAATGGACATTGAGGATGATTCACGAGCACATGGACCCAAGCAGGAATGAGGACGGGGTGTGTGGGACACATTCAGACCCTGCTTCTTCAGGCACAGACATCATACTGCAGGATAGAAAGAGCAGGAAAGTGGATGAATTCTGATTAGAAGGCTCTTGAAACCTAATCAAACAGAAGTTGAAACTTGGTAGGCCCAAAATGTATTTTAGGAATACATCTGGTGCAGAAATTTGAAGAATTTATATAACAGAAGAAATCCAGGCATGAAACAATGAAATTTGGGAATGACAGATTGCAAGGAGGATGACATTTCACAAGATAGACTCTGACTTTAAGGCTAGTGACTGTGGGAGATGAAGGAAAGGGAGGAGTCAGATGATTCAGATGTTTCTAACCTGAGAGGTTGCCTAGTGGTGCTAGCATGTGTGAGAATGGAGAAATCGGATGGGGCAATCCCTGGCAGAAGAAGAGTGATGATGAGTTCTGAGCTTCCCCAAATAAAATTCACGTTGATTTTGAGCCAATCAAGACAGAAAAAAATTATTAACTGGGGGTCCTTCACCTATTACTATTACTGTTACTGTTACTATTAAGTCATCAATATACTGGTGAGCATGTCGTACCCAGAATCCTGTCCTCATGCACTTGCCTTTGCTTCCATTTAAAAAAGAGAGAGAGAGAGACCATTCAAAATGTCAGCAGCAAGAAAGTGGGGCCAGAAGAAACCTCACTCCTCTAACTTTTACGGCCCTCACTAGTGAGATGCCTTATACACACTTTCGACAGAAAAGTACTCAATAGTTTTCTCTTAATCATTCAGGTAGTATAGTTATAACACCATGCATGGATCCCACAAAACACCAATGAATCAATAATATCAATCTTCCTCCTCAATTTTTCCTGGAGCTGATCCAAGGTTGAAAACCAATTGAGTTCATTTTTACAGCCACATTCAGTCTATGAGAGGGCTAACAGGTGGTACAAGGGAGAAAAAGGAGATGCTGTACATTCAAATGAGCCAGCCCTTAGTGTTGCCATGGTTTGCGCTCATGACCTGGATAAAGCCACTCTGCCTGCAGGTAAAAACTCTATGGTTCAAATCCAGACTCAGTCACAGAGTAAATATGTGAACATTGGTAAATCGCTAAACATTTTCTGTGCCTCAGTTTTGTCATCTTTAAAATAGAGACCATCAAATCACAGTTCAGAGAGATGATGTGTGTCTAACTAAGGAAATATATGCAAAGCACTTATCATAGTGTCTGACACATGGTAAAGTGTTCAATAAGGGTTCATCCCTATTATTATTTTTATTTGTCTCTGAAGACAAAAGGCATGCAATGGAGGTCACAAGACATGCTAGGAATGTCAGCCTTGCCTTGACCAAAACCAATGGGTCACATCTAGATGGGTAGGATTAAGTACAACTTTGTGGCAATACAAATTTGGAGAGGATTCAATTATCAGTTGGCTTCTGCCTTCCACCAGTCCCTATTTTCACATGTGGGATGGACAAAATTTATAGTCTTCTGAAGTCGAGGGGTGTTATAAAGTGACAGCTTGGAGATAGTTGGGGTTTAATTCAGTGTGTGGTTATTGCTTTTAATGACATTTTCTGCCACTTAAGAAATATTGTTTTTCATTAACTTCATAAAAATGCAACTTCTTGTTTGGCAGGACTGAATTTTTGGAGCCTACTTATGTCATTATGGCAAGATTTTACTGTTCTTGAAAAGTAGTCAGTTCCATAGTCATTAGGAATGCTCACCTGTATTTTCAGGGTTATAAATAGGTTAAAAGGAGACAAAATTAACTGACTGCACATTACAGCTTGGCTTAGTCTAAAAGCATTTTGGAGAGTTTGTTTTGTTTTCCTTTGCTCCTAACCATGATATTTTGGCTTGAATTTGCCTCTCAACAAGCTATTGCATGTAGGGATTGTAAGAGGTTGGAATGAATTCAAACATGGGGCCTCAGCCCATTCCTACCGCCCCCCCCCCCCCGTGTGAATGAGAAGCATCAGACCCTGCCTGGCAGGCTTTGGAAGTTGCCTTTACCTAGAACTTATTATATGCAAAGGTTAGTTACCTAAGCTGTTGATGGCAACACAGAAGGGAATAAGTGAGAGCAGGTGACGCCAAAAGGAAGCATTTTGCTCTGGGTTGGTGCTTGCCATGCAGTGAAGGGACTGCAGCAGCTTCCTCACCCCAATCCAGACTTTCCAGAAGCCCATCCATCAGAAAAACAAGGGTGGGAATCCTCTGAGTGGCTAACGAAGTTTGGTCTGAATGACTTATCAGTCCTACAGACCTGTCCGGCTCTTCTGGGAGCAGAATGTGTGCACAAGATGACAACTCTCGTTCTCACCACAGCTGAGTTTCAGCTGGGGTGTAGTCTGAAGTTCTATCTTCACTTCTCTGTTGCCCAACTAGGGCTGAAGAAGTCACTGTTTCCCAGAAAGGATTTTTAACTCTTATGAGCAGGACCTGATTCCTATGGTACTACTACTAACTACAGTGACTCATGCAGAATTTGTCAGACAGAGGTGGTATTCTACACTGAATGCTAATATTTAGGGTAACTCTGATACACATATTGGAATGTATCTCTCCCTCCTATCTCTTGATTGCATGACACAGAATAGAGGTGTTTATATTTCCTGATATCTAATGTTTAGTCTACGTTTGCAAAATCTAAGTAACACAACATGAGAAATTTGTACTGAATACTAGATGTAAGAAATGTGAGGCCTTTGTGGACATGGACAACAGTGTGGTGATTGCTGGGGAGAGGGGGGTATGAGGGGACTAAATGGTAATGGGAAAAAATACAATAAAGAATAAATCCAAAAAATTTTTTAAAGAAAAAAATGTTAATCCTTGAGATGAAAACCAGATTCTGGAGTCCAGGTTCAAATCCTGACACCACCACTTATGAACTGTACAGTCTTGGTCAAGTTATTTAACCTCCTCACACACCGGTGCTCTCAACAGTGAGGTGAATGACATTGCCATGACCCCTCCCCAGGTGCCTGGCACGCAGTATAAGATCCAGAAACGCCTATGATTTTCATCTTTTGGTATCACAGATGTGAGAAACAAAGAAAATGAACAACAACGACAAAAAGAATGAATATACCTAAATCCAAATTGCCACTCTCAAGTTATTCTCTGTACTACCAGAGGAAAGAAAAGGTAGCTTTAGCTACAGTACCTTTAGGTTCTTGAAATTACTCTACAAAATAGCACCTTCGAATATAAAATTACATTTTACACTCTATTGATTATAGGATGAATTGAATTCTTGGGCACAATTTGTATTTGGCTCTTTGTGTAAAAGGGTAAGGTACTTTATAAATCTCATGGACAAAGAATAAGAAAAGGTAGCTTCCAAAACCTTTGTCTCCTATCCTACATGATTGAATTTTGGCAAATTACACCCTCCCTGGATCCCTGTGTTCTCATTTATAAAGTGATAGAGTCCCCTCTAGTTCTAATAACACACTAGTAAACTACTTTTTAGACAGTGTCTGGCAAGATCTGAGAGACTGGTAAAAATATTTTCAATGTTTGGACTTTCCTATAATTTGCTCTCTCCTACCCACAAGCATACATATAATTACCTCATAGCTGATTATTATTAGAGTGTGATAATGGCCCATAGTAAAAATTGGTATTTTTATATCAATTGTTATTGGGATATTTATTTTTGGTATACCAACAGTCATTGGTATCTCTTGGTTATTGTATTTTTCCAGATACTTTTAGATTAGGTCTATGATGCATTTGTCACAATCTTTCTAATTTTCTTCTTTGCAATTTAATGGAATTGTAAGAGCTTCTCATCATTTTCTCTATGAATCTCTAAATCCTACCAGGTCGCACTAATTAAACCAAGATTATTCACTCACACACCTTAGATTTCTCTCTTGGAAGTTTCATGAGAGAAACTTTATATAACTGAAAATCCTTAGAAACAAGAAATTGGTGGAAATACGTTGAGGAAAGGGGCTAAAAATTCCTTCTCTCCCTGTCATTAGAAAATAATAATTAGCACCTTAAACCAGGAGAGTTCTGAGTATTTGTCCACGTGTAATGAATGCATTGTTTCTGAGTTGCTGCTGTTGTACTTCAGAGATGCAAGAACATTAATTCTAACAAGGTACAATGGAATTAATTTGCTGTAAAAAGCTAATATGCACACCATATAAAGAGAACAAAATTATGCTATTTTTATAAACAACCTAATAAAATCTCACAAACAACTCTACATAATCACCTCTGCAAAAGTTCTTTAGGAATCAGAAGGTCCTCGTCAAATAAAAGGAATTGTTTATTCTAGCATCAAGGGTTTAAATGTGTCAGTTACACTAACTGAATTGATGTATGTATATTTTGAATTATCCTATTGTGTATGATTTAAGTAGATCCCACCCTGGCTCTCATCTTATTGTGTAGGATTGAGTGGTTGGAAAGGACTGTGCTTTTCAAAATGCCACTACCTCATTATTCTGTCTAGAATTCAGCATAGTATCCCTTATATAACAAATGGCCAAAATGCATCTGAAATACAGAAATTCGATTAATGAGAAACTTTAGAAGATGAATTTTGTGAAACATGAATTATCTCACCTGACTTTTACTTAAGTAAAAGGGTTTACTTAAGTACAATGTATTTCTCATTAAAATGCTTAAGTATTTCTACTAAGAAACCTAGCTCCAAAGTTTGAGAACAAAAGCAAAAACAACAATGGTCAAATCATTGGCATTAAAAGCTCACCCTCTTTACTTCTGAGGACTTATCTGAGGCTTTTCTGCATTTTCATTCTGGAGCCAAAGCAAATAATGAACAGAGTTGGGCATTATGCCTAATTTATAACTTGGCAATGACTAAATGTAACTGAAACAGCAGTCATCGGAAACCAATCCTCTCTTAGCCTATGTTGATACATTGACACTCTCCAGTATCTGCCCCGAAGTGAGTTAAGAGATTTTTGTTGTAGAACCTTGGTTTCGTTCATTCAGTTGATCAAACATAAGTCTGTGTTTTCTGCTACAACACAAAAGTAAAGGAATATCCAACTTAGATTCCTGCTTGTCTGTGTCGTACATACCATGGTGAGATTTATGAGATAAATAATGAAGGAGTTAAAATTGCAGAGACAAAGCATGGCTCCTATATGCTTTGTGTTTTTCTAGATAAATTTACAGGCTCATCTTTCTAATGAATTCAAAAAAATGGAAGAGAAACATAGTAAGTATTCATACAAATGCTTTCAAAAGGAAACATTATTCAAAAATAAATTTTAGAATGAAACATTAAAGTAGGATCCAAATAAACTTTAACTAGAATTCGAAAGTTAGGGAAACAAACAAATCTTATTTACTTACAAGTTGGTTTTGCATTTGGAGGAAATTTGGTCCGGGTAATAGCCAGAATTATGAAAATAATGACTGGCCATAAAATCAAGACAAGTGTCCAAAGCTGCAAAATAATAATAGGAAAAAATATTAATTATATTGCTGAACCAAAAAAAAACTGACATGAAATATATCATACTATAAAATTCCAACACAAGACAGGTATTTGCCAGTAAATATTATTAATAAAAAGGAATGAGAGATTTTATTTTAAATGAAAGAGACCTAGAAATGAACACAAGATTTTTTTTCTGGGCTTCAACCCTTAAAATGACCTTCTGAAGACCCCTTTCCAGTTACCTCTCATGACTGCCCCTGGAATGATGATCGTAAAATTCTAATCCAATCAGTAAGTTCCTCACATAAAATTCCCATTTCCCAGCTGCTTGCTGGACGAGGCTCAGCCTTCTGAACAGAGCATGCAACACCCACCTAACTGTCCCCTACACCACTCATACAGTGTCCAAAGTCAGCATTTTACAGTCAGCCGTGAAGATTAATGTGGGCCATTGGATAATGGTTCACTAGACATTGTTGAACAACAACAACACAAAGAAATGAATGAATAATTGAGTCGATGAGTAAACAGGAACTTCAAGTTTTATTCAACACCCCCTACAATACCACTATAAATATGATAGAAGCAGTTCTTAAATTTTCTATGCTGCTATCATAGAACTTAACATATTTTACCATCAACAAATTTTTTGCCTGGCCCACAAAATAAATTGGCAAGTCTTTTATGGCAGAAACAGTCTTATTGATCAGGGTACAAAATAGATACTCAAAAATGTATAGCCACATTGACACTTCTGTTAGAGAACTCCACTCTCAGACACCTCGGAGTGGCTCTGTGCACCACATGGACATGATTCAGTTCATATGACATTAACTGCTTAATATTTTACAAACTTATAAAAATTTTCAAACATGTATTCACATGAACATTAACTGTGATATGCAAGCAGTTATAGCACTCAAACCAAACCTAATAGAACAAACCTTGCCTGTAATTAATCAAGTGAAACTTGGAATTATGTTTCTGCCTGGTTATGGTCAGACTCGTTATTATTCCTTCTCCACTTTTCAGAGACAATGTGCTTCCGCCAAATCTCAAAATGCTGCTGGAGGTTCTTTCATTCTCCAAAAACTATCTAGACCCATCCAGTGATTGATCCTACAGCAGCTCCTGACCTAAATTTTCTACGAAAATCTCCACTGTGTATCTAATAGCACTGGTCTCCTTGCTAGGAGGCCTGTCACCAACTTCTTAGACTTTGGGTTTAAGAGCAAGTTTTTGGAAAAAGGAAAAAGTCGACTATTGATGTAAAGGTTCCTAAGGGGCTGGGTTTGATCATAGCTGAAAAGATCCCAGACTGATCGAACAGCCTAATCTATACCGCTCTTCTCAAGTATTAGTGTTCATACCAAGTCACCTAAGGATCTTGAACACAGCATTGGATTCTGTAGGTCAGAGGCGGAGCCAGGAATCCTGCATTTCTAACAAGCCATAGGTGGGTGCTGCTGTTCTACTCCAAGTGTGGTACTGCAAGTGCCACACTTGGGGTAAAGCGGTTCTAAGGACATGCCACCCCACCTAAGTAGCAGGACTGTTTATAAAGTCCTGGAATATTTTTGTTGGAAAGTTCTTTTTAGAGCATCTAATGGGTAGAATTCAGGGCATTCATAAACTTGGATAGGAAAGAACAAATTACATTTTTACTTCCTCTAGCTTGTGATTGAACTTTAGCATTTCCACTGATGATGGATGCAAGCTACGAACCACAATGCGATAAGAAGTAGCTGTGTTTTGGTTACCAATAGAAACCACAGATATTTTCAAATCACATTAATGTTGTGGCAGATACCTCAAAGTTCCATCTACACTTACCGTGACATTGAAATCACAGTAGTTATGGGCTCATGGTATGTATTCATTTATTTAATGCTCTTATAAAGAAACACACATTACCATATTCTAAATTTGCTTTTAAATGCCTTAATAACTGTATTTCAATATAATGCATTTTATTTGTAACCCTATTTATTCTTAGAAGAGCCATAGGTTTCTGCAGGCTGCCAAAGACAGCCATAGCATAGAAAAGGTTAAGAGGCCTTGATCTAACCTAATCCCATTTTTATTCTCTGTGGCGCAGAAGATCAGCACAATTTACCCAAAGTCACATACTCAGTTGGGAAGCAGAGCAGGGGACAAGGATCTGAATATCAAAATACTCAGGCTAGGGTTTTTTTTTAATTATCATACTGTTTGAGAAACAAATAAGAAAGAATTACAGAAAGTGTGTTGGAAAAATACAAGTGCTATAAAAATAAGTTGTGTTATTATTGTAGCTTAGTTTCTGATATATTTGAAAATTAAGGTTAGTTCTTTAAAGACCATAGATATGACACAAGGTATCATATTTATTCTAAGTGACTCATTTGAAATGCAGACTGTAAAGAATGAAGGTTAAAAAATGTAATGTCTATGGATTCATTGGTCTCATATTTGAGGCCATAGTTATTCTTTAAAAACAAATTCACCTGAGTAGGTCTAGTTTCCCAAAGCTGCTCTCAGAGGCATTGATTCATTTTTCCACAGTAACCTCATAAGAAATCAGTGAGCAACTGAGATCAATTGTACCAACACAAACGTACGCTCACATTCAAATACGCATCATCTGTTGTGGGATATCTTTAAATGGCCTTTCGGTTGATCTAATTGGATGGTTTTATGAAGATATTTTGGTGAATTTTGTAATTAACTTTAGACACAATTTAAATCCAGACTGAAACGTAATCTCTATCAGTGTCATTGAAGGCAACTTTGAGTCTGTTATAGGTAAAAACCACAGCAAGCCTGTAAGTAGTCTGTTATCACAAGATTTCCCCTGGGATTGTAGATCAGAGAGGTTTGAACAACATTTCTGCATCCTGCATTTTAGAAAGATAATAAATACTAAAGCGTTCACACTGTGATTGCAGGGATGTTAAGGTTGACAAGTTAATCACAAAAGCAAGAAATAAACAAAATTCAAATTTTCATAGCAGCAGGATTGCTCTCAATACCATTCTAAACATTATCATAAATAACCTAGAATCCAATGTGATGCCAAGGACCCAAATACTAAACTGATGAGTCATGGCTTTTCTTCTTGTTTGTTTAGAAAAAGGGCCAACATTTTGATCTTACACTCATACATACAGGGACTACTTGAAAAGTTTGGGAAAAGCAGTTTTTAAGAGTTTCATTTTTTGCTGACATTTTAATTTACCCCACACTTCTCCCTATACCTCATTTGTCTTCCATCCCCCCCAGCAATCCAGACATGGAAGGGGACAGGTACACTGAGCAGTTTACAATTCCTTACGGGGCCCCGACATTCGTCTCCTTTCATTTCTCCAGGGATTAGTTTCTATTGAGATGTCCCACTGTCTGCCTTTCTCTTCCCTTTTTTCCCATAAACATTCAGTGCCTCTAAGTTCTTGGGTGGTGCCTAGCAAGGTAAGTCCATGCTAGGACTGGGGGCCCTGCAGTGACACAGTGAGGGAGTCGGGTCCCTACCAAGTTAAAGAGGACACCCTCAGGGCAGCAAGCAGACAAGGATGTCACAGCCGAAGTTGGGTAGGGAAGGCGTCTGTTCTGAGTGAAGAGCAGACAATTCCTTTCATATAGGGAGGCTGACCAAAAAGTAGACACCCAACATTAGAGGAGCCAGGTTTCTCACTACCTATCAGGAGAATTATAAACATGGAAAAGGAGAAGACTAGAATGAACAAAAATTTTTAATGTTGGGCTAGAAGTAAGTATGTGAATATAAACTCCTGGTTTCCAAAATGTATAAACAGACATGAAATATTGCTATAAATATGTGTATAACATATATTTTCTTCTTTCTGGTTCTATAAGTTATTTCTGTCTCATTGTGTACCTTTTCTGTCCCAGTCTGAAAAAGAACCATTTTCCAGGAAATACTAGCTTCTTGTAGTGGACAGATGAGAGCTAAGTGTGCTTGTTGCTACTGGGATGCCACTATTTCTAAGCCCAGGCAGAACCATGAAATACATGTAGAATATATGTAGGCACAGAGATGGATGATGGATAGATGGATGGATGGATGGATGGATGGATGGATGGATGGATGGATGGATAGATAGATAGATAGATAGATAGATAGATAGATAGATAGATAGATAGAATTCATGGACTAGAGTAGTTTGAAATTGATTGCGTCCAAAATGAATTATATTAATTATCATCATAATTTTCAAATTGCAATAGGTGGATTCCTTCTCTAACTCCGAAAATAAATAAAAGTAAACATTCAAGATGAAGATTCTTCATCAAAGTCTTGCGGGAGTCTTAAGGAAACTTAGGGTTTAACATAAACTATAGTGATCATTTATTATTATTATCACTACTAAGAAAGAAAATAAGTGAGCACCTATGGTATACTGTATAATAGTCATTGAGAATAGAGAAATGAACACTTTCAGTCTTTTGAGGAAATATTAAAAATAATTATAATCAAATATAACAGAGATTGAATGCTAAGACATGGGAAGTAACAAGTGTGGAAGGAAGATAAAGCAAGGGGAGCTGATTCTAGAACCTAAAAGATGGAAAGGGTCAGGCAGAAGAAAAGATATGTATGTTGGATGGAGTGTGAAGAAGAAGTGGGAGTCTTTTCTGCAGAGAAAACATATGGGTGAAGACCCACAGATGGAAAAGAAGGTGAAATATTACAGGAAAAGAAGTAAGTCCGGAATGACTGGTGCATTAAAAGTCAGGAAGACCATCTCTGCCATATACTTACCAGCCTCTACTTGAATGCTTCTAGGGACTAGAAGTTAACCATTTCATGAGGCTTCTTTATTATTGGACAACTCACATTGTCTGATTTTTTTCCTTATATCAAAGTGATATCTTCCTTGTTTTGACTAACACTTATTTGTCTTAGTTTGGCCTCCTCTTTCACGTGAGAATTCAATAGGTATTTTAAGAGAGAAAATGTCCCCTCTCTTCTCGGGTACCAGTGCAGTTCCTTCAGCAATCTTGTTAAATATAATTTCAAAATATCTGTCCCACCATAAACTCTGGTTGTCAAGTGGTCTCCTAACAATTATATAAGAATTCAATATAATACCCCAAATGATAATAGCTAATAGTTATTGATTGCTTAGAATGTGCAAGGTACGATGTTAAACACTTAATATGCATTATCTTGTTTAATATAATCAGCCTCATTTCTTTTTGCAGGTGGGAAAGTGGAATCTTAAAGAGACTAAATAAGCTTTCATTGCATAAAATAATAAATGACAGAGCTGATCTTTGAACCCAGGGTGCCCGGCTTTGGCACTTGTCCCATTAAGCTATGTAGCCAAACCACTGCAAAACAAATTACTAGCTCTCTTTGACCACAATAGTATACTTTTATTAGTTCAGCCCATAAGAGCATTAAAAGTAATTTAAAAGTCATCCTGTAACCTCAGATCATAACTTTTTATTACAAGCTTGAAAATAAAACTTGCCCAAGCTTCCATAAATAAAGTACACTGTCTATTCCTACCTCTTCTCTTCCTACCTTTGTGAATTGTCCCATAAGTCAAGGATGACTGTTACTTGATGAAAACAAGAGGATTCCCAAGTTCACATTCTGGAGTAAGAGGTTGGTACATTAGATCTGCAATAAACCTTAGTTCAACCTCCAAAATAAGAAAACAAAAGTATCAAGAGTTCTCAGTTAATCAGGCCTTTCTGCCTGTTAACAACACCATCCACATATGTGACACATTTAGAAACTGGGATCAAGGATTTTTTCAGAAATCTGCATTTATAATATTTTAATACATTTTTGGAGCTTTTGGAAATTATAATACATTTTGGATATCAGTAATGTTCTATAGTATACACGAAAACAACACAGTTTTACTGGACTTTAAGCTAATTTATTTCTCTATTGCTGTTATTCCTAAAACATTTTTATCTCATTTACTTTCTATTGATTGACTAAACTAATAGAATGTGCACATCTGCTACGTGACAAGCACCATAATCAACAGGTAGATCTAATTTTCTTTTTAACAATTAAATGGTATTAAGGGAGGACATGGTACAGACCCAGAAGAGATAAAAAGGCCTGGGACATTTAAACACATTGTTGAGTAAAATATACAAGGCCTAGTTTATTTTACTATGATTCAGAATCTTAAATTTTAGGATTAGAGTTTAATCCTAAATTGTTTTCATCCAAAGATTCTTTTAATTCATATAGCAATTTGCTCCAAAATGTTGAAGCTAAGTCTTCCTCTTTCTCTAGTCACTCTGAGGGGAAGTTACATAAGCAAAGCAGAATTTGGGGAGGAAGCGTCAAACTTGATCCAAAGTGTTAGAAGTTTATCAAGTTGTGGGAATATCTGTGACAGAAAAAAAAATAGTTCTATCGAGTGAGCTAAAGTATGACCCATTGATAACGTTACAGCAGAAAATAAAGAGCTGAAGTTAATTTTCCTTCTTTAGATTATAAATCTGGAATTAGATTCCCCCTCTGTAGACACTAGAAATCACTCTTTGATATGTTATTCAGGACCCATCTTCTTAAGGAAAGATAAACTCTCATCTTACACTCTCTAGTCTTTCTGTTTCTTGGCTGCACCAGGACTCTTTCCTGTCATTAACTAGCATCTTATTAGATGAGCCTCCCTGTTGCTAACCATTTCCAGTGGAATGTATCTTCATTTTTCCATTATTTTTAGAGTTACATTACAAACCCAGCAGGGTAGCAAGTGCATCTAATTGATTTTCTCTATTACCTAACATTTCTGTTCATGAGTACTATCCTTTTTCACACTCTTTTAGTATTCATTTTTCCAATTGAGAAAAAGGGCATAAATGGAGCCATTTCAAAATGGAGTTGGAACCACCATCCCACAGAAATGGCCTTGTACATCTTGCTCATTGAACCTTTGAAATATTTGACTTTGGACAAATAAACTGGCCAGGGCAGAACATTACTGTCTTCCAAACAACTGTTTGTGGAGCTAACAGGAAATTGGACATTCTGACTGCAAAGACTGAATATTAAAGACATTCTTTAGAATGAGTAAATAGCTATATAAAGTTAAAGAAGACCTTAGCTTACTAGCACCAACAGGAGTTCCTTCCTTCTATTCATCTATTACCCTTTACTTTCTCATAAAAACCCATTGTCCACACCCCATAATCAGAACACAATTTAGGTTTCTGCCTAAATCAGTGCTTTCCCATTAACTATTCTTTTACCTCAAATGCTCGTTGCCTCTCACTTTGGCTTTTGATTTTAGGTTAACCATTATGGTGTCAGAATTGGGACCTGAAGTGACCTTGCCTTTAGTGACCTACAATGCCCAAATGAGCCTCTTCTGTGTTCACCTCTTCCATGGACCACCCACTTCCCCAAGCTGCAGATTCTCTCAGGCTCCTGACCTCCCTTTTTTTGACTGAGGTCAGTGCCTTTCTTTGAGACCAGAAGGGGAAATTACCTCAGTTAGGCATTGCCAAGGGGACAAGTGTCCCAGTGCCCGTGTGGTGCTGCCACAGGAACTTGCTACCACATGAGGAATTTTCCTCACGATGGGCTTCTTTCATGCTTGTAAGAAGTTCCCTGGGTGTTGAGCATCTCATAGGGAATTTTTTTCCCCTGGTGGGTGGGTATGAATTTTTGTTGCATGTTCTTGTATTTGCCTCTGTCTACTGTGTTGTTTGTCATGGGAAAGAGATTCCAAAGGGAACCACACAGACATAAATTCCATAAACCTGTTGTCTGGTCTGGCCCTTGCAAACTCATAGTGTTTGCAGATCTCACCAGACCAGCATTTATTTAAACAAACTTTACTGTGGATTAAGTGCACATGAGGTAAAAGTTACTGCTAAGGGAACCTTAGAAGACAGAGCTCTGCGAACCAGACAATCGCGGTTCAATTCCCAGTCAGGGCACATGCCAGGGTTGCAGGCAGGTTCCCTGCAGGCCAGTTCCCAGCAGGGGACGCACGAAAGGCAACCATACATTGATGTTTCTCTCCCTCTCTCCTTCCCTTCCCCCCTAAAGATAAATAAATAAAATCTTTAAAAAAAAAAAAAAAAGAAGACAGAGCTGCAAAATTAGTGGACATGGGTAGAGCATTTAAGAGCCAGAAGAGCACTGGACACCTCAAATAAAGGCATGTGTGTAAAGTTGGTCATGAATTGGGTTAGAAGCCAAAAGAGCCTCTTTGGAAAAATTGATGTGGGACCTTACATATAGGCTCCCAGCCTAACCAAGTGAGTAAGAAAGGTCACTTCCCGGCAGGCACTGGAACTTCAGGATGTTTTAGGGACCTCAAGACAAGAGGGATTAACCCAAATCTAAAGGTACTATAGTTAAAGTCTGATGACAAGTATTTGGCTTGGACTCTTAGCCTCAAGAGACTATTAAAAGTTCAGTCTCAAGATTTCTTATTGAAAATTTTAGCAAAGCAGATTTAAAAGAGTCTACATAATCAATTGTTATACCTGATGCACTTATGTAGATAATTGGGCCAAGTTTACTAAAACTAGACTTAATTATATAAAAACTAATTAGCTTGCAAAATATGTTTGGTAAAAATTGGATAACTGCAGAGAGAGAAAAAAACTGTTTCAGTAGAAGCTATAATACACACTTATGGGTACTAGTTCTGCTAATTGTCTTCAAGGTTTTGTTTTCACCTGTGAACTGGATTAAATTTTGAATTTTTTTAGTTTGCTCAAGTATTTGGCTACAATTGTCCAAACTAACATTTCCAATTTTTCTCTCACTTTTGACTTAGAATCATTGAGAACTAAAGCTGCCATTTTTCCAGAAGCCCTGCAAATGGACTGTAAACAACTTGATATAAAGTTCACAGAAATCACCACAAATGCTCATGCCTGAACAATCTTCATGCCTGATGTTGTGTAAGCCACCTGAAAAGTTTACCCGAACAATGAATGACTTCATCAGAGGGACCTTTCAAACCTCAAAAGATGCTTCAGCTTTGACATCTACAATTTTTCTTGACTGGCTGCCCCCGTGACTCAGAAACTGGCTTCTTACCCTTAACCTTTGTTTTTCTTTTGTTTCCACAGAAATGTCCCTTATTGAATACCTGATTGATAACATCCCAGGGCTCTTGACCTTTCAGCTAACTACACTCCAGCATTTCCTCCTACACAGGTCTCTTCTCCAAATTCAACTTAGTGTTTTGTTTGTCATTATAGAAATTCCTGTTATAAAATTTTGCTTGCTTTACATCGACACTTAAAGGTGTCACTTGGATAATGATTGCTCAGAGTTTTGAGATAACTATTAAGGCCTATGAGACTTCATATGAAAAACCTCAAGGAACTAACTACAGAGGATGTTTGCCCTTAACAAACATGACAGTAAGAACTAACTGTATTCTGACTCCCCTTAAATGTGGCTTAAGACTCCTAAGGAAACCACTTTCCCTTCTGCATGGGACATGGTATACTGGAAATGAGCCTTCTCAGCAACAGATCAATGAAGCTTTCAACACCTGATCAATGTTGCTTTCCACTGGCTAATCAGCAATGCTTTCAAGGAAAGATCTCAGTTAAAAATGGAGAAATAAGAAAAAATAAAATAAATGGAGCCAACTCAAAATTAAGTCCGAGCCGCCTTCCTAGAGAAAAGGCCATCCACACCTTGCTCCTTGAAACTTTGGACTGTTTGACTTTGACAAAATAACCTTTTGGCCACAGCAGCCTTGTCTTCCAAACAAGTGCTGTGGAGCTAACAGGAAAACAGACATCCTGATCACAAAGACTGGACATTAAAGGCCTTCGTTAGAATCAGTAAACGGCCACATAGAGCATGTGAATAACCTAGCTTATCAGCACCAGTGGAAATTCCTTCCATCTTCATGTAACTGTTTCCCCTCCCTTTCTCATAAAAACCCTTGCCTTTGCTTTTTATTTTTTAGGTTAACAGTGTAACTGAGAATTGATATTATTACTAGTATTCAAAAAAACAGCAATATCTAAGGCCTCCATAGCAAATATGATGTTTTTGTTGCTGAGATGAACTCTAAACAGAGATCAGAAAATATTGGGAAAGGAAACTCAACTCAGGAGCAACAAAGAAGCAGCAGAAAGTAATAGAAAGAATAGGTCCATCTTTGAGTCCTTAAATTCACTGTGTGTTGTGTGACCTCAGACAAGTCTGTTGACTACTCTGAAACTCTATAGAATAAAAGCATTTAGATAATCCCAGTATTCCAGAATTCTGATTTTTGATATTTTTTTAAAAAGAAATGTTTACTCTAAGGACAATTTTGAGGATGATCACCTCAAAAAGTAAAGATCACATCTTCCCTATTTTGCAGCCAAATTCAATATTTAGTTACTCCATTATCATTCTGTTTCATAGACTGTATCGCTGTTTCAAATTTTTCCCTCATTTTTTGTTGTAGTGTATATTTTTATGTTTCCTTAGCAATCCCACACTAATATTTTTACTATATCTTTGTTTCTTTTTTATTCTTTCTTATATATAATTTGTTTCTTCATTAACAGATTCCTGTTCCCCTCATTTACAAACTGTCCTTCCTACTGCCTTGTTTTGAGATCGAGTCTCTTGAAAACAGGCTGGAGGAGAATGTCATAGGGGTGATGCTAGAATTTTTTTTTGATGTTCAGTAAGGACTACACATTTTTAGTGCTACACATACTAAAATTCTGTTTTCCTCTGTACAAACATATATTTTAAAGTACATATTCAGAACAACTATGAAGAGAGACATTATAATTTCTTGATGGATGACAAGCCCAGATCCTACTGAATGACTGTGTCCTCCCCTTAAATTTATATACACCTGCTTTGCACATTCTCCATCTTCTAATTTGACCGTATTTCTTATTTTCTTTCATTTCATCTTTTTTAAAGATCTTTAACCCTAACTTTCCTCTTGCTTTTCTCATTCTTCTTTCTTAAATAATATTGACCCACATATATCCTTTCTACCTGTGTCCTCAAGTTGTCCCTCCACTACCAAGATAGAGGGTTAGTCCCGGGCCGTTTCCTTGCCCTTTCACCCTCCACTTAGAATTGTCTTTCTTTCTCTTTTTGGCATCACCACTATTTGCTAAAGGTCATTTGTGTCCCTGTAGTTGATCATAATGGATTCAGGGGATCCTTCTTTATTACCCCAAATTTTGGACTTTTTGTAATCACTCTTCCTGAAACAAAGATGTTTCTGCCCCAAGTCCCATTCTCTCAAGGTAAACCTAAATTCATTGGATGTCCCAAAATAAACTAATAGATTATGTATTCTCTCGCCCTAGGCAAAAGTATAACAGAGAGGGGCTTTTTAGGGATTTTTGGCTCAATGGGAATGGCATACAGTATCAGAGCAAAAACTCTTTAGCATACCTAACTTCCATCTCTAAACATGCCATGTCTGGCAGAAATAGAAAAAAAAAGTTTATAGTAGAAAATTAGAATATCAGCTATGCTACACATAAGGAAGAAACTTAGAGTTTCTAAGGATAAAATTTCTCAGTGAAATATTTTATTCAACTGAGGGTTTTGTTTTTAAGTTTTAGGTAAAATGGAGTTGTAAGAAGAATAGAAAATTTCAGCATTCTGTTCATCAGCAATAATTGATATGTTTTGAGTTCCTCTATGCTTTTATTTTAAGCTATTAAGTTTTCATCACTTAAGAACTTTATATAAATGTCTTTCTCTCTCCCACAGCCCCTTCTTCTAGATTTCCTTTCATCATTACAACAAATAAAATATAACAACACATTGCCCAAAATCCCTCTATAATCAATTTGCCAGGTGTTTGGCACCATTTATAAAGTAATTTGAAATGCATTAGCATGTGTGGTTCTCACTACCCTATGAGATAGATGCCAGCGATCTCATGCCCATTTTAAAAAGGGGAAAGCCAGTGCTCAGGGAAATTACACTGTGCTAGTCAAGTCTGGTAAGAAACAAAACCAAGAACCCAACTTATGATCTTAAATTCTACACTCCAAATTCACAAAGGAGGCTTTGAACACTTACTTCTCCCTCTTAATATATACACCAGAACACCTATGAAAAGAGTCAGGCACTACAAGAAAACCTAGAATAAGATAAGGTAGAGAGATAAAATGTTGGTTTCTATAACACATACTATGTGCACAGTATTTATATTATTCATTTAAGGCTGGGAATTACCACTCTAAAATGAAGTCAATTGAATGTCTCTTTGGATTTCTCCAGTTTTCCAACATTCTTCCCAGTATGTGGCAACTCATAGAAGCCAATTCCTTTCTCAGTCTACCAGTACCCTATCTGGTGAGGATCTAATAGCTAGGTTTGTAATTTAAAAAGCAAACATGAATGTAAGAGCACAAATAAATATGTTGCAATGAGCAGAGTAGACAGACTGTAGCAGTAAAGTTAAGTGATTCATAATACTCTGTAAATATGGCACATACATGGGCTCTTGCTTGGCACGTCTGATAAATAATTTTTAGACAACTAAAGTGTTTTAGGAGCTTTTCAACACCAACAGCCTTCAGACTATTTCCTTTCTATTTCTTATTTTTCAACCAAGCTGTCTCTTGCTTTTGGTTTTCAAGCACATTTCTCTATGTGATTGTACTTTTCATCCAATCCATTTCTTAATCTCATTTTTAATAATATTCATTAAGAAAATTTCTAAAAGCCTCTCAGCCAGAAACTTAGAATTCAACACTAGATCCAATTCCCCCAGCTAACAAGACACATCCTTTCCTTTGCCCAGGACATAGCCTGGTTTACTCTTTTACTGAAATCAAGGGCTGCTTTCGGGGCAAGTTGAGACTAGTGCCTTTAGCTAGAAGGCAGATGCAGGGGTGATTTCTAAATATCTTATTTCCTGCTTTAAAAATTAAATTAAGACTCTTCTCTTTTTACCTCAGCCTCGTGTTTTACGATGGCTCGCAGCACTGCCCCGAGCCCCGCTCCCTTATTTTCACTCACCGGCTGCCTTTTGACACCGAGCCAGTTCTTCCAAACCAGGACCCGGAGCTGGTGGAACTGGGAAGCCATCCTTCAAACACTCCAAACAACAGAAATTGTCTTTTTTTACTCCACCCCTCAAAAAAAATCGGTCCAACTTGTGGTTGACGAGGGGTCAGAAGCCTTTTCACGGCATAGCTTTCCTGGCACCTGGGGTAAGAAACCCACAATTTTCTGCCGCAGATCTTCTCCTGTGCACGGATTGACTTAATTCTTCACCAAGGAGCACTTCTCAGCCAACTCTTCCTCACAAATAAGGACCCAGACCAGGATCTTTTTGTGGCTTTTGCTTATTTTAAAATAACCTCCAGATGCTGGTTGTTGTATGAAGTCCAGACTCAAAGAGAGAATGAATATCATTCGGATAAAGCCTGACTGTGGAAAAAAAAAAAAAAAACCCTGAACCTCCTACTCTCCATGAAATTAACTGCCTATCCACACCTTCAAGAAGGTGTCACCTGCACTGAACACGTCATGAGGAATTAGGTGGGACTCTTGCCAGGCCAGTAGGACTTGTCCTAGTTTCTCTCGCCTACTTTACCACATAGTGTCTGCTCCGGCAGAGGTAGGGTGGCAGGAGCATTTTACAGACTCCAGGCCAGTGACTCTTCTAATATCTACAGTGCCACTAAGCTGTTTTAAGTCAATAAGACCAGAGGTAAGCTGAAAAGCTCTTGAATATCAGTCCATCATCAGATGTAGAGAGAAAGTCTCAAGTGCAACTGAAAGCTGAGTTGAATATTTGGATTTCAGGGGAAGTGACTAGGTGGGCTAGGTCCCATCTTCTATCACAGTTTACTAGGTTAAGCAGAATGCAGAAAATAAAAGGTAGCAATAGGTAATATAAATAGCATACAATGGATTCCTCATTTGGAAAGCATGGATTCCTGCATACGTTATATAAAAGCTCTTTCAATCAGGTTAAAGGAAACATAGGCCCACCAAGTAATTTGAATAGTGATTAAGGGGATATGTGAGGGAGAAGCCTGGCGTAAAGGCTTCCAGAAGTCCCCTCGCTTACACACCTTAGTGAAAATCCATTCCCTCTAATATTTAATGCCTCTATCGTCTAACTCCAGCCACTTTTCCAATCCCACCTTCCAATAGCCTATTACAAGCACTTGACCACTTGCCAAACTAGTGTGTATTACAATAGGCAAACACAACCTGTACCTTCTGGTCCCTGACTTGTTTGTGCTATATTCTCTACCTGCCCTTCCCATCCCAAAACTCCTACCTCTCAAAATTACTTCCAAGTTGACATCTTCTATGAAGATGCCTTTTTAACTTTATTTTTATTGTTTATGTTATTACATATGTTCCTTCCCTCTTCCCACCTCCAACCCTCTGCCTCCGCTCCCCCCCCCCTTTCCTCTGGCTATCACCATACTGTTGTGGGTGTCCGTGAGTCATGCCTGTATGTTCTTGGCTAGTTCCTTCATATTTTTTACCCAGTCCTCTGTCCCCATTCCCCGCTGACAGCTTTCAGCCCATTCCATGTATCCATGCCTCTGTTTCTATTTTATTCATTAGTTTATTTTGTTCATTAAATTGCATATATAAGTGAGATCATATTGCATTTGTATTCTCTGACTGGCTTATGTCACTTAGCCTAATACTTTCTGGGTTCATCCATGCTGTCACAAAAGGTAAGAGTTTCTTCTTTTTTACAACCACATAGCATTTCATTGTGTAAATGTACCACAGATTTTTTATTCATTCATCTGCTGATGGGCACTTGCATGTCTTCCATAGCTTGGCTATTGTAAACAATGCTGTTATAAACATAGGGGGGCTTATATTCTTTTAAATTGGTGTTTCAGAATTCTTAGGATATGTTCCCAGAAGTGGGATTGCTGGGTCAAAAGTCAGTTTCATTGTTAATTTTTTGAGGAAACTCCACACTGTTTTCCACAGTGGCTACACCACTCTGCATTCCCACGAACAGCGCACAAGGATTCCCCTTTCTCACACCTTCACCAGCACTAGTTGCTTATTGATTTATTGATGGTAGTCATTCTGGCAGGTATGAGGTGATACTTCATTGTGGTTTTAATTTACATCTCTCTGATAATTAGTGGCATTGAGCATCTTTTCATATGTCTCTTAGCCATCTGGATGTCCTCTTTGGAGAAGTGTTTAATCAGGTCCCTTGCCCATGTTTTAACTGGAGTGTTTGTTTTCTTGGTGTTGAATTATGGGTTCTTTATATATTTTGGCAATTAGCTGCTTATACGATGTATCATTGGAAAATATGCTCTCCCATACAGTGGGATCCCTTTTCATTTTGTTGATGGTTTCTTTTGCTGTGCAGAAACTTTTTATTTTGATGTAGTCAGAAAGAAGAACTAAGAAAACAATCCCATTTACTACTGCAACAAAAACAACAATAAGAAGAAAAATAAGGTACCTAGGAATAAATTTAACCATGGGGATAAAAGACCTGTACTCAGAAAACTACAGGACATTGAAGAAATAAATTGAGGAGGATACAAATAAGTGGCAGCATATACTGTGTTCATGGATTGGAAAACTTAACATTAAAATGTCCATACCACCCAAAGCAATGTATAGATTCAACACAATTCCTATTAAAATTCCAGTGGCATATTTCACAGGTCTAGAATGAATATTCCATGAAGACTTTTTAGATATACTGCAAGAACTATCCTCTCTCCTGCTTCTGAATCCAGTATAATTCTTTGTTTCTACCTCAAGGAACTTACATTTTTGCCTTATTGTTACTTTATTTTCCCATTACACTGCAAATTGTTTGAGAGCCTAGACTATTTTACATGAAAATACTACATACATGATCAGTGCCCAATGATTACTCTGAGCCAAAGCTGATAAAGTTCTTTCGATACACTTTCCATCACTCCATTTGTGAAGTCCATTAAAGCAATGTTTGGGTTCTCCCTTCACACCTGCAGCAAGTGCTCCCCTTCCTGGTCCCTCATGTTCAGCTTCCTGGTCTCCATGCCAACTCTGCTGTGTTGATGACAGCCAGCCTGGTGCTAAGTGGACCCATGCTGGCACATGCCCATTGCCTCAATTTGGTTCTTTCCCTACTGTCATGACTCCATTCCTCATGAGGCAATATGTCCTGAATATCAATAATTTGGCCCTTTAATTGTTTTCCAAACAAGGTTAAAGACATGGTGTTCTTCAGACAGCTGACAGGGTCAGAAATGCAGTGTCAAGACTCATCTGGCTTTCTCAAGCTTTGCTGAAGACTTGAACTCCTGCTTCCTTATCTTCTTTCTCTGCCATCTGTCACAGGCTACAATTCACTAGTAGTTTGGCTGACAAATAAAAATTATTCAGTTGTGAAGACAAGATGGAATTTCAGATGTGACTCTCTGTGTCTAGGTACACTACTGGCACACAGTCACTTTATTCAGTCAGGTTACTTCAGGTTAAAAAGTAGTGACTCACCATATGATTGATGCAGGTGAGAGGTCAACTCAAAAAGTTCCAAATGGTTTCTCCCAGCAGCTGCTCGTCACCTCTCCACTATAATCATGTAGCTTTTTTGTTGTCATTTGTTTAAGTTTGGTGAAAGATTTTCTCTCAGGCTGTCCCCTTGCTCAGACACTTTCATCTACTACCTCAAATTTTCTGATGAAGATAATGCATTTTATTATATCTCATGACTGCCCAGAATTATTTCTGCAAAAGTTTCCAAACTACACATTAAGTGGTTAAGGTATGTAAGATTTTTTATTATTCTTGAAGGCACTCCATGTCATAGCACTAAACACCACACACTTTTTTTTGGAGACTGGGGTAGAAATCTTTCACAAAATGTAATTCAAAGTAATTTAAATTGGGTACATAGACAATCAAAAGTCCAAATTTTGCCTTATTCTGAATAACTATATCTTTAAATTAAGTTTACTAGAGAAACTTGTTAATAACATTATGTTTCAGATATTAAATTCTATAATACATCATCTGTGTATTGAATTGTGTGCTTACTAAAGTCTAGTCTTCTCTTATTATCATATATTTGACCCTGTTTACTCTCTTAATCATCCCTTCAGTCCCTTTCCCCTCTGGAAACCACCATACTGTTGTCTGTGCCTCTGAGTCTATTTTTCTTGTTCATTTGTTGCCTTCTGTTTTATACCTTGCATGTGAGAAAAATCATAAGGTACTTGTACTTTTCTACATCTTGGCATCTATATTGACCATATCTGCTTCTAGAGTTTTCTTTAAGGTTCTCAAATTTCTTTTAAAATTTGGTTTGAAGCTGATACATCTGATAACGGGTTAATACTAAAAACTTACAAAGAATTTATAAAATTCCACACTAAAAAAACCCTCCAAACAACCCAATTAAAAAATGGGCAAAGGACCTGAACAGATACTTCTCCAAAGAGGACATCCAGATGGCCAATAGACATATGAAAAATGCTCAATATCACTAGTCAACAGAAAAATGCAAGTTAAAGCCACAATCAGATATCATCTCACACCTGTCAGAATGACTATCATCAATAAATCAACAAACAAGAGCTGGTGAGGATGTGGAGAAAGGGGAACCCTTTTGCACTGTTGATAGGGATGTACATTGTTGCTTCCACCATGGAAAGCAGTGTGGAGATAAAAAAGTACCTCAAAGAATTAAAAATGCAAAATTTGGCATAGCTCAGTGGATTGAGCATGGGCTGCGAACCAAGGGGTCGCAGGTTTGATTCCCAGTCAGGGCACATGCCTGGGTTGTGGGCCAGGTCCCCAGTAGGGGCCACATGAGAAGCAACCACACATTGATGTTTCTCTCTCTCTCTTTCTACTTCCCTTCCCCTCTCTAAAAATAAATAAATAAAAATATTTTAAAAAAATTAAAAATGGATCCACCTTTTGACTCAGTGACCCCACTTCTGGGAATATATCCAAAGAAACCCAAAACACTAATTTGAAAGAACCTCTATGTCCACTGCAGCATTATTTACAATCACCAAGCTGTGGAAATAGCCCAAGCGTCCATCAGTAAATGAATGGATAAAACAACTATGGGACGTTTACACAATGCAAATCTACTCATCTATAAAAGAGAAGAAAGTTTGACCTTTGTGACAGTATGAATGGACCTGGAGAATGTTATGCTAAGTGAAATAAGCCAGTCAGAGAAAGATCAAATACCATATGATCTCACTCATATGTGGAATCTGATGAACAAACTGAACTGACAAGCAAAATAGAAACAAACTCATAGATAGAGAGCAGGATGACAACTAAGGTGGGGTGGAGGGTAGGGAGTGGATGGATTGAGTAAAAAGGAAAAAGGACTCACGGACATGGACAAGAGTGTGGTAACTGTCGGGAGCGGAGTGTAAGGGAACTAAATCGTAATGGGAAAAATACAATAAAAACTAAAAATAAAATAATATTTGATTTTTAAAACATAATTTAAGATTTTATTATAGAAAATGTGTTGACTAACAATATATTGGAAGCAACTCTATCTTACATAAATCAGTAATTATAACCATAGACCAGAAGAGAACTTGAAGTAATTATTAGACCAACTATAAGTATCTGGGAGAGAGAACATGGAAGGAGATTAAAGACAGCAATTTTTTTCACTGACTAAGATGTAGTTTTGAATCCACCCCTGAGTGTAGATAGGAGTGCTATTGGTGGATATCTTAGAATTTCCCTTGAAGGAAAAGAGAACGATTTTGCAACCGGAAAAAAAAGCTATTTCCAGGACACACAGCTGCTGAAAAAAAAATGTTTTTTTTTTAAAAAGCAAAAAGCTAAACCGAGCAGAAAATAAACAAAGGCAAAAGTAGAAAAATACAACCCATAAAATTTACCAGAAAACTGTTCACAGATTTTATTCTTACAGGTGTACCAAGAAGTTAAATGACTATGTTTGTCAGGTCAGTGGTGATCTGCCACACTGCTCAGACATTCCAGTGCTTCTGCCAGAGGCAGGCCAGCAGACCCAGAGTGTCTGTCTTTAGGATGACTTCCAAGTCTTAGTCCACAGTATTCGCCTCCACTCGCTTTCTCTGCTGGTGACTCTACTTCTGGGTAATCAATAGATTCATCCCTTTACTAAGCAAAGAATCAACACATCTACCAGAACTTAGGCATTGCTTGTTTTTATGCACTCCCTTGACCAGCATTAAAAACAAGAATATAGCTTTAGCATGGAATAGCTTGAACAAAAAATAGCTAATGCCCAAATCCCAGCCTGCTGCATTCCTGAGCTCCAGTAATCACTGGAGTTTTGAAGAGTGAATCAATCAGCAGAAATTTGACGAGCCGTGCCCACAGTTAGTTTGGAGCTTGCTTGATCATTCTCCTGAAGTTGGCCTGGTCTTTTCTAGGGTTCCCTCCAGGGTACTTCACTTGCTGACTCTAACTAGAACGATGGCCCTGCCAAGGCTGCACACTGTGTGGTTGATGGGCTCCATGAGCATTAGAGGTGGCAGCTCTTGTCAGTCAACTGACATGTAGCATAATCCAGAACCAAGGCAAGAGGGAATCAGTCCAACCATGAACATGATATTGATGTAGCTAAGACACACTGATTTGTGTTAATAGCATTTATTAGAGATCTGTATTTAAAAAGTAATAGTAATAATAAGAAATACAAAGTCCCTGTCTTGTCTGTTTAACTCATCCTGTATAGTACAAGTCTAGCACAGGTTTTGCCCTGCTGTACATGGTTAATTAATGCTTATTGAATAATTGAGTAGCAAACATCTGTTAGGCATTTATTGAATCATCATGGGAGGTCTAACAGGTATTACCCCCATTTTCAAAGGAAAAATGTGATATTCAGAGAGGTAACGTAGCTTGCCTAAGTTCACCTGGTTAGAAGGAAGACAATGAGAACAGAAGAAGAGAGGGAACTCAAACGCTCCATTTGTTTTTTTCCATTTCTGTCTGTGCTGCCTCCAACCCTATGTACTGTTTGGCATGGGAAGAGCTGAGAAGGAAAGTAAATAGCTTCAGGGGTTTTCTGGTTCTTTCAGAGCCTATAAATCACTTGTTGATATTTACTGAAAATGAAAAAAAATATTAGCAAAATAAATGCACAAAGAATAATTGCACCAGGAATTTAGAAAAGGAAGATTTCTCTATTTAGGCTTCTTGGTAGAGCATCACAGAAAGTCCCAGGCTGGCCCTTGCCAGCTTCACTAGGTGTGTCTCTCCACTCTCAGCCATCCCTCCTGTCATCTGCTGGAATGCCCTCAATGAGGATATTTACATTCAGGCTTTCGTCATGCTACTCCCTCTGCCCCAAATGAAATCCTGCTCATTGCTCATTCTTCGATGAATGACTCCAATGTTACTTCCTCTCTGAAGCCTTTCCCAGCACTTCCACCCACCACGCCTCCACCTCTGGCTGGCTTAATCACCTCTTCATCTGTTTTACCATGGATCTCTGTTCATAAAGATAATCTACTTTCCAGCTACTATTACAGTCTGTCCTTTTGCTGTCTGCACTCCTTGAGATCCTTGAAGACAAGGACCTTGCCTTATGAAAGAGTAAGAGTTGGGGATTAATTCTATATCCCTGAAGAATGGTTAGAACCTTGGCCTGACTAGATGTAAGTGCTTGTTTGAAGTAATAGATGATAAAACTGGAAAAGTTATAGATTTTTAATGATGAGAACAGAAGGTACTATCTTGAGGATTTCGATGGGAAGTTCTGACAACTCAGCTAGAGACAGAGCAAGGTAGAAATGGTTCTGTGAGAAGATGAAAGTATTAGTAAAATAAGAGATTCAGGCTTAGACCTGAAACATCCATTTTGAGTGAGGAAAAATGTGGAATCGAGTTACTGGTGAAATGCAATACTTTATGGTATTTAATGCCAAGCAGATCTGTAAATATACTCTTTCACCTCCAAACTAGTTTTTGTCCATGGCATCAGTGGCAACTTACTTTTCCCCATGATTAATTGATTTTTACACTAATGTACTGTGGGACACTCATCATATACAGAATCTAATCTCTGTGATAAACCTGTGAGGTCAATATTATTTTCTATGTTCTATAGATAAGAGAGCATAGGTCAAGTGACACAGTTATTGGATATCAGAACAGTGATTTGAACTTTGGTCTCTGGTCTGTTGCTCATAAAGCAAGCATGGATAAGAAAACATGGCAAGTGTACACATTTAACCCAGGTAGAAACATGCGGTGAGTTGGGAAACTGAAGCTAACTCATGGCAAAAATAACAGCATCCCTTTTTTTTTATGAGAAGGGTGGGACTCCACCAGACATTTAAGATAATGAGGCACCAATTGCTAATACCTCATTACCTGAGATCCACCTTCGATGTAAGGCAGTGATAGCCAATGCTGTGAAGCAGGTGGGTGTGAAGGAGGTATCAGATTCTGGATTTTCAGGTGCTTTATCAGCACTGAGACACTCCAGTGATGATGGGGACGGACGAGCTATGTCAGGAAACAACTGGTAAAGATCCACAAAACCAAGTAAGACATATTTTAAGGAGGTTTCAACAAGACTCAATCCAGCTAAATTATAAAGCAGCTTTTCTTTTTAGGATGATACAATTGGCACAGGCAGAATGGACAGAATACTTCATCACAAATAACATGGTCTTGTCAGGTGAGCCAGTTTGATAAACTGATTATCTTACCATTGAGCCGTGTGAGTCTGGGAATTTCAGGGTGATTTAGACTCTTGCAAAGAATTACTCACCCACTCACCCAGGATGAGTAATAATTTGCTTTGCTAAACAGATAAACTATGTTGAATTAATTAATTTTATTACATGTGTTTTTACAATCTTCTGGAAATGAGAAATAAGGAAAACTGATTTTTTTTGTCAATTGATTGAAAATGGGAAAAAATTGAAGTTTTAATTCTTCACTTTAAAAGAAAACATAAAAATGATAATACTATTGTTTTCTCAACTTACATCTTTTCTGCCATAAAACCTAAAGCAGCTTTAAAGACAAATCTATATTTTTATCTAAGACCATTTTTTCCTTATTGAAAAAATACAGTAACAAATTTCTGCATGTGTTTTAGCCTTTGGTGTCCAGCTTTGTTAGATAAATTGATTTTTCTTGAATAACCTAGAAAATGATCATTCCTAGCATCTTGAAATTCATAACCTTCAGAATAGGAAAAAGAAGACTCTATGATCCGTCCCTTCAATGTTGCGCAACACACAATTTTTCTGTAGGCTTTCTGTGTTTATTCTTGTTAAATTACTTTGAAAGCATAGGACTGGGGAAAAGGCGCAGATCAATGATTTCAATTCAAGTCAGTACTTAAATATTTTAGTTGGAAAGGCTGGTAAAGAAAGCACTGATAGGCCAGTCTGCAGGAAATTAAGATCCTTATTTTCAGGGGCCTCCATATGGCCTCCCTTTAATAGCACCTCCCTTTCATCAGTCCTGTCCCCCCATGAGCAATAATTTGAAACAAAGGAGAAGCAAAAATATCAGGTAGAAATGGAAAAGGGTACCTAATCATCCTGCATATTGGCATCTGATAGTTGAACTTTTGAAAAAGATAATACCCTTTTTATATAGGATGAAATAAATTCCCAAGTTCATACTAAAAAAACATCCATTTTTATATGTGTTTTTACAGACATAAATATATGCCCACATATGCTTCTTTATAAACATGTAACTAGAGGTACAAAGCATATAAGTATGTAAAGAAACATTTACAAAATTTTAGCCATTATGTAAGCACATATGGATTGTTAAAGCAAAGAAAATGGTGTATAATAAAAATGAAACATCTGGCCCTCCAGGTATGCATTTTAATATGTGCTTTATCAATAGCATGTGACAAATAGAGCATATGGCCATATCAATAAAGTCTTGCACCAGAAAACTGGACAGACCTTTTGAACAACAACAACAATTTGTAGCATATAAATACACCCAGAGTACTTTTCTAAACACATGACTTTGAAACCATTGTAAATTAAAGAACTACATGTCCATTAATTGTTAAGCTCTTCCATTGACCTTCTTATGGAAAAGTACTCACACATAACACAAAACATAACACAATAACAACTGAATGACTAGAATGAAGCAAGTCTTGCCCATTCTGCTGCTATTCTGGGTTTCTCTCTGGACCATGGAATTGTTGTGAAAGCTGGTCATAATCTGTATATAGACTATAATAAAGAAGAACCTTGTTCAAAACTCTCCAAGAGGCTTACACACACTTTCCTACTACTAAGGCTCTTATGGGAAACATAATCCCATTCTCACCTACAGCTTGACCCTCAAACCTTCAGCCTTCCTTCAATAATGAAAGTTCATTGCTTAGAGCAAACAACAAGCATTTTGTGTAGCACCAGGAGCCCATGAAATGTAGCTGTGTTGATGCTGTGATTCTGCTGCCTCAGGAAATCACTGGCAAGATGCCATTTTGATATAGCAACTTCATTCCTTAAACTAGGGGCCATGTGAGAAATGCCAAATCATGTTGAAAGAGAAGGCACTGACTATGAGGGGAGAGAACACTATAAGAGCTTATCTAAAGGAAACTTGTTTTGCCTAGCAAAGCACAGCATTTCGAGGAAAAGAGCAGAGGGGGGTCTAGTGAGGAGTTAGAGACAGAAGCCACTCAGCTGTTCCCAGCTAAGGCAGTTCTGAAACTCAAATGCTCTGCCTAAAAGTGGTTTTGCTTAGTCCACAGATGTGTTGTGGAGTTAAATTAAAGGATCAAATAAATGTAAACAATATATATGTTCACTAGAGCCTCTCTGTCCCTCAGTCCTTAAGACTATGCATGTGGCATGAGTTAATATCCTACACAACCCAGGTAGAAACTGAACCCATGGTGGCCGATACAGGAAAGCAAAAACAAAAAGCTACACAAAGAATGCAATGAGTACACTACCTTTATTGCAGAGCAGTGGGTCACAAATTGTGTGTGATCTCTCAATCTCACCAACTCAACCTCTTCTCTAGACCCCTCCTGTCTCCTTCTCTTTACTCCATCTTGCTTCTCCCATTCTGGGGCAATTAAATCCCCCTCCCTTTCTCTTGCTGAGTAGTTTTGCCTCCTTCTTTGAAGCTTCTATGCTTCCTGAGCTCCAGACTCCAGAGGGAAGCATTTATACCCAAGCTGATCTGTAACTAGGAAAAGGGCTATTCTCCCTCCATGAAAAACTCTGGCAGCAGCTCCTAAAGGAGTACAAGTTTCACCCACTCCTTATACTACTCCTTATATTACTATTATTATTGCCTAAAATAATGTGTGATCACTTGGAACCCCCAGAACAATGACAATCAAGAAAGATAATGAAATTAATTCCACAGCAATTATTTGAAACTCAAAGCAATATCTGATTACATACCAGGCCGTATGAAATACAGCCACTTTCTATTTTGTTCTATCCCTAAGACAGTATGAGTAGAAGTATAGACTCCTCTGGGATCTGAGACACATTCTCAGGGGTCTGTAATTCTTTTTGAAGATTTAACGTTTTGTAGCTTTTGTGCTTGTAATACTTTTTGTAAATTAAAGTATTATAATTAAAGTGAGCTTATTCTGCTTCATCTGGATGACCACCTTATGAACAACTAAGTGTCAAATAATCATCTGTGGTACAAATTTTCAACCTTTCAGTGAATTGACAAACTTGTCTACGTTCTTTTGTTCTAATATGAAAATGACATCATTGCTACATATCTGCTATTACAATGCAAAAGAACTCTTCTACAAGTTATAAAGTAATAATTCTCTGTAGCAATGATAAGTCATAACTAAATATTCTTCTGTTTTTATATATATTTAAGGCTTTAATTCGACAGCATTAACATGACATAGTGAAGTAAAGCAAGTACTATTTGAATTATACAGAATCAGTGAGGAAAGAAGGTTGGACTTAGTACTGAAGTTATATGTTCACAGTAGTAGTGAACAAATGGACACAAGTGTATTTAAAATGTTAGTTTCGGCACAGAAAAAAGAAAGTAGCAGTAACTGACTTGTTCACAGTATTCTGAAAACAAAGTACAATAGTGTGGTGATTGGGGGGAGGGGGTGAGAGAGGTGGAAGGGGATATAGAGGACAGAAATGGTCATGGAAAATATAATAAAGAAATAAAAATAAATTTAAACAACTAAAATAAAAATTAACTATAAATCAAGACTTCTTAGTTACACTTCAAATTAAGAGAAGGTTGCTCTTTGGAAGGTTCTGGTTAAATATAAAGTCTGAACTAAGAAAGGTTTATAGAAACTAATATCATGTATGCTTTTTATGAACAGGCATTTCCTATATTTAGAATATACTGACTCTTCTTTGTAAGTTAGTAATGAATCCATTTAAATATCAAAAATGATTAGGTAAACATGCACATAAACTGCTATGTTTAAAGGAATGAAGGACAGAAAATTAGATCCTGAGCAACATCAAGAAACTCTAGGGACAGGAATTTAGGGACCTGTGATAGTCTTTCCGTGTGTCAGGAAATCCCCAGGGATTCACTTAAAAGCTAAGCTAAGTGTTGCTGTAAAGATATTTTGTAGATGTGATTAAAGTTTACAACAGTTAATTTGTAATAGGTTATCCTAGATAATCTGCGTGGGCCTGATTCAATGGTGGAAACACTTTAAGAGTGGAACTGAGGCTGCGCTATGAGAGTTTCAGCCTGTGGGTAGCAGGTTTAGCCCAAGACTCACAGCCTGCCCATCCCGATGGCCCAGGCTACACATTTCAGACTTGCCTGGCCAGCCCCCACAACTGCATAAGCCAGCTTCTTGCAATAAATGTTTTAATATAGATCTCTTGTTGGTTCTGCTTCTGTGGTGGGTCCCTGACGGACACAGGGCCCCAATAACCTGATGATATGCTAATGTTCAGCAATCATAAGAAATTGATAGCAAATGAAAATTTAAGTCCAGCAGAACTTTTTAGGTATTTGGAAACTAACCTCTCAAAAATTTTGTTATCTCTTGATTTTTTTTTAAAGTTTCTGAAATAGTCACATCTACATATAATATTTGAAGGGAAAAAGGCATTTGGTTTCAATATACTTTTTAAACGATAACTGCTTCTTATGAAACAGCATTGTTGGCTGCAGAACTGGGAAAGTTTCTATACACTTCCCTAGATGAATAACTTCATCAGATGAACAACTAAAGGACTGCAGTGTAGGGAAACTTCAATACTAGATGAATACTCTTGGTGAATGGCCATTGCTGGTGGGTACCAGCATTATGCTTCACAACATCAGAGAGAACTGCCTAAGGGGTTACAAGGCCAGAGAACAGACAAGACCTGTCGCTCTAGAAGAGACCAATGAGGTTCTACAATGAATGTGGGCCTCCTATTTTCCAAACCTCACAACTACCTTGACCACTGATACTTCTAGTTCATAAACTCAACCCTCAATAAGTTTCATCATTACCTCGGAGAGGGTCACAGGCAGCAAGAAGAAATATGAAAAACTGAGGATTTATCCCAAATACATTGAGCCATTATAAAAAGGTTATGTAAAATGGAAAAAAAAACTGTTAAACAATGTTACCAAGTTTGTAGAATTGTCTTTTCCTCAACATTACCCAGTGAACTAAAATGTTGTAAGGACAATCTGATCTATTAAAGAAAATAAAGAAGCTGCATTTTATTTGCACATTTTATGGCAGCATGAGTAAATTTTCAACCTCATCTCAACATGTGTTTTTGTTTCTTTTGCTGAAAGTACTGGGATTGAAATATTAATGGTGTCAAGTGATTCCCCCCAAACCTACTCTCCAACTGTGTCCATGAATATTCCTAAAGGCTTTGTTTGTTTTATAACAATAAAAAAGGGAGGGATTTTACTTGAGGATGAGTTAGAACAGAAAGATAAAGAGGGGAGTGCATGGCATCTGCTCCTTTTCAGAAAATCTAAACTAATTGTGAATCGGTGAGGTTAAAGGGATGAGAGTCAAAACCTGATGGAAATGTTTGCGAGAGATTTTGGGAAACTCTTGAGTACAAGTAGAATGTCTTTGTTGCCCAGGTGATAAGAAGCAACATGAAATTAAAAGAAAAAGACTGGTCTTTCTGCCAAGCACAGGTTAAAAAGCATTTACAATCAGGAATCGAGTGCCTGAATGCCCCAGACATCAAACCTTCTAGCACAGAGGAAGAAATGTGGAGGAAGATAAGACAAAGAGGACTCAGTGATCCAGACTGACCCCCTAAGACAACTATAGTCCCATAAGGGTTAGCACTAGCTCTTTAGTGAGGACAAAATGAAGTTTTATATCAGAAGTCACCTGGTTTTTTAATAGGAGAACTGTCCTCAACTTTGGCTCTGGCCTCATTTTTTGACCGAAATTCACCCTACGGCCTCAGCCACTGGAGGGTAGAGTCAAACACTTTATCAAATGTCATTTGAGACATCCTGGGCTCAGTGTGCAACTATGGTTACATCAGTGTATATGTTATCATTATACCTAACCAACATTTCATCATCAGTCATAAGAATAAGACATATTATTTGGATTTATTATTACCATCTCAATTATTCCTTTCAAATATTGGTAAAATTTTTAGATATATTAAGGAATGAAATTTGTTTATGTGCCTGTCATCGAAATTTTATGTCAATTGACATATAAATGTATGTTCATTATAGCAAGCGTAAAATGTGGTGACAACGACATGCTTTGAAAGGTGTTAATTTAAAGTACAAAACCAATTATTATTAAAAAACTTGAAATTGTTAAGTAAATAGGAAAATAGATTGACAGTTAAAAGGAAGGTTAAGAGAGAACGCACAGGCTTGCTGCCTTTACAAAGACTATTGTGGTACCAAGTCTCCAAGATGAAGCCCAGGGACCCTCACCTCCTGATATCTCTGCCCTTGATGAATACCTCCCTATACTGAATAGAACTGACCTCCATAAACAATAATCACATAGTATGACTTCCAGGATTATGTCAAAATAGACATGGAGGCTTCTGCCTTGCTTGCTCTTGAATCACATGTCCTGGGGGAAGCCAGGCATCATGTTGTGAGGACGTTCGAGCAGCCTGAGAACAGGCACACTGGGAGGCCGTGAGGGGTGTAGCCAACAACCATCACCAGCGTGTCAGTCATTCGTGTAAGCCAGCCTGGCAGCAGGTCTTCCACCCCATTCAGGGCTTCAGACGACTGCATCCTGACCAGCCTGTGGATGCAGTCTCAGCAGAGACCCTGAGCCAGACCTGCCAAGCAAGATAAGACTCAGCGAGTTTCTAACCCACAAAAAGTGAGGATAATAAGTGTTTATTGTTGTTTTAAATCACTAATTTTGGTGTGACTTCTAATGCAGCAAATCATGAATAACTATTACGAATATAATAATTCTTAACCCAATTAATTTTTTTCATTGGGTAATAATTCGAATAAGTCATGGGGCTGTAATGCACAGCAACTATAGTTAATGATGCTATGTTGCATATTTGAACACTGCTGTGAAAGTATTTCTAAAACGTTCTCATCACAAGAAAAGAAAATTCTGTAACCATGGACCGTGACGAATGTTAACTAGACTTTCTGGTGTGATCATTTCATGATATACACAACTATCAAATCATTATGGTGTACACCTGTAGCTAATACAATATTGTGTGTCAATTATACCTCATTTTTTAAAAAAAGGTACAAAACAATAACAGAAATTAGATCATACCACACTCCTAATCTTTGTAGAATAGCTTAACGTATTAGTATTTACAGCAGTAAATAAAGTAACTTTTAAGGATATCACTTATTAAGGCCCCGGCTGGCATAGCTCAGTGGATTGAGCAGGGGCCTGTGAACCACACAATCACAGTTTGATTCCCAGTCAGGGCACATGCCTGGGTTGCAGGCCAGTTCCCGGCAGGGGACTCACGAGAGGCAACCACACATTGATGTTTCTCTCCTTCTCTCCTTCCCTTCCTTTCCAAAGATAAGTAAATAAAAAATATTTTTAAAAGTTTAAAAAAATAATATCACTTATTAGTTATTTAATTATATAGAGACCTTGAGTATTTCAAGAAAAAAGATTAGTTTGCAATCTTCATATTCTGAGAGAAATAATTACAAACAAAATGTCAACCTTGCTTCTTCAGAATTTCAGAAGCAGAAGAAAAACTTGTAAAATTCTATCAGAAAGAGTCATGATAAATTACATTTGATTTAGTCATAATGAAAACTATGACTAACAGAAATTATTAAAGAAAAATGAGGTACCCCAAACACATTTTACTCTCATTAATCACACTGCACAAACAGCAAGCTTTACTAATATTAAAAAATTGTCTTATAGTTCAATATAAAAAGGTTTAAAATACAAACAAAAAGCTATATACTGCCAAACATTTCTCATGGTTGAAGATAAAGAATTTTTGAGATTTGAAGATATAAATCCTGATATAAAACTATTTCTAGAAAACATGTTGCTGAACATTTTTTCCTGAATTATATATCTCATTAGCTATTATATTACAGTATAATTATGTTGATTTTTTTTAAATATTATAAATTAAACAATTGGTGGTATTACTGAATGTGCTATGTGTATGTGTATGTTCTTAAACACACATAGAACAGACATGTAATCATGGAACAGCAGGATACATAAAATGACAAGCCCTAAGAGAAAGATGATAGCCCTTCCCATCATTCTTCTACCACAAATAATCCATATGACATAAATAACTTTTTAACATTAGTTTCATTAAAATATAATCTACATATCATAAAATTCACCTTTTAAAGTATACAATTCAGTCATTTTTAGTAGAGTCACAAACTTGATCAACCATCACATAATTTTAGAATATTTCATCACCCCAAAAAGAATTCTGTGGTTATTAGCAATTATTCCCCATTTCCCCTCTGCCTTAGCTTCTGGCAATCACTAATGTATTTTGGTTCTATTGATTTCCTTATTCTGTACATTTAATGTAAATGAGTCATGAAAAATGTGGTCTTTTGTAACTTCCTCTCCTTTAGGATGTTTTCAAAGTTCATGTTGTAGCATCTGTTTGTACTTCATTCCCTTCAATTAGTTGAATACTTCATGTGTACATATACACTGTTTAAGCTGTTGTGAAAAACACTGCTCTTAACATTTGTGTATAAATTTTTGTGTGGATGTGTTTTTATTTCCCTTGAATATATACCCTGGAGTATGTTAATATCATATGCAGGGTCATATGATAATTTTATTTTTAACATTTTGAGAAACTGTGTAAATGTTTTCCAAAGTGACTTCTATACAGGAGATTCGAGAACTGCTTTGCCATGTTCTTACACAAGATATTCTAGCAAAAGGAACATTGCTATCAGGTGGGACAAATTATAAGTTAGCTTGAACAACAAAAAATCCTTAATATGTACTTTGCAGATAATAATACCCACATAACAAGATGTATCAACAACTAATGGTTGTTTGCAAAGAAAGCGGGTCTTTGAAGACCCAGAAGTTGCTAAAGAAATAAGTACCCTGATTGATCTGGAGACTGAAATATTTCTCACACGATACCTGCGCTAAAGATCCTCTCACCATTCCTCTCTAGGGAAATGCTAAATTGATTTGTATGCTGTAAAAGCTGAGATACAAGTGAAAATCAAGAGAATATTGTGTTACCTCTAATGACAGTCAGATCGAGCCACTGCCACATATCGAAAGGCCCATATTTAAAGAACAAATATGTTTCACATGGTGGAAATGGAGTAGAAGACAGATGGTGAAGGATTTAGCGACCTAGACTTCCCCACTTTAGGTATTTGTTCAACAGTGAGTATTGTGCTCATTTCATGGTGTCAGCTTCCATTTTCATGGTTCAAAAAAAAAACGTATGCACATGGGCAACAGTGTGGTGATTGCTCAGAGGAGAAGGGCAGAGGAGGCAGAGGAGGGCATGGGGGGGATATTGATGATAGAAGGAGACTTGACTGGGAGTGGCGAACACTCCATACAGTGAACAGATGTGCTGTGGAATCAATCATGGAGCTGAAACCTGTATCATTTTGTTAATCAATGTCACCCCAATAAATTTAAGAAAAAGGAAAAGACACAACTTGAAAAAAAACACAATCTGAAATAATTTTAGGTTTACAGAAGAGCTGTAAAAATAGTCCAGGGTGATCTCGTATACACTCCAATCAGCTTCCCCAGTGTTTCACGACCATAGCACCAATATCGAAACCAGTAGAGAACACTGGCACCACACTGTTTCAGCTAAATCACAGACTATTCGGATTTCTCCACTGAAGACCCCCTTTTCTATTCCAGGATCCAACCAATCCAGGATCCCACAGTGGTTTGTTGTGTCTTATCTGCTTCTGTTCCTCAGTTTTTCACAACTTTGGGAGTTTTGTAGAGAACTGGTCAGTCACTTTGCAGAATATAATATACGTCAGTTTGGCTTGCTGGCTCATGGTTAGAATGAGGTTTGCATTACTAGGGAATGATAGGAGAGAGGTGAAGAACCCTTTTCAGGGCATTATTTCAAAGGGCACATGATATCAATATATCTTATTACTGGTGACATTAACCTCGAGTCCTTGGTCAAGGGGATGTCTACCAGTTTTCTTCACTGTATAGTTACTTATTTTGGAAGAGGTTCTTTGAAACTACATAAATACCTTGCTCCTGCTTAAAACTTTTGCCCACTAATTTCAGCACCCACTGGAGGATCTGCAGCGGTTACTACTGTGGTGTTATAATGCTGATCTTCTACCTCCTATCTTCCTCTGTAAAGGACTGCTGTACCTTGTCTACTTTTTACATATTTATTCATTTATTATTATATTAATATGCACTTGTGGATATGCATTTTAATTGGGGGGTTAATTTCAATTGTGTTTAACTGATTTTATTTTTTGTTGCTTTTATAAAACCCTGAGTTAAAATATACCTGGACTAGGAAGACCCACTGTGGATACTTAAATCAAAATTCTGGAACCCAGTGTAGGCCCAATCATGTAACAGAATATTTTATAGAATTCTGCCTTAACATGTTTGTCTCTATGTGTGTTCTATACTAGACTTGCATGCAGATGCTTGACAAATGTCAAATAAATTAGTATTTGCTTAGAGTCAAACACTTATTAACTCCTCACAGTCTAATAGACAAACTATGTTGGATAAAGATTATGGCCCTGACTTATAAACTTGGTGGGGCTTACCCTTTAGCAGGCTTTTTATTCTACCATAGTACACATGTCCAAAAAGTGGGAAGTTTCTCTCCAGCACATGGTTTTAGCACCATCATTGTATCACACGTCAGATATTAATCTTGAGGCCTGGGTTAAGGTGGAGTCTGCTAAGTACTTTGGGAGAGACATTACTTAGAGCCTATGTTAATATCTTGTGGCTCCTTAAACTTTTATCTACTAATTTTACCCACTAAATTCACTGTTCCATACTTCTATTTAGTCAGCTACAGAACCCAATAAATTCAAAATACTTTGACTAAATAATGAGAAATCTTTTCAGGAAAATGTACCAGCCTGACGGGGTATAAAAGTTCAGGTAAAAAATGTGCATAATTTCGATAAAGCCCAGGCTTTTTTCTGTTACTCAGGTGTTTTAGTTAAGAACAAATAAATGGCTTTTGCCTAAATTATTCAGGCAATTACAGTTGAATGACCCAGATGTAGCATTATATGCTTGGCCAGCATTTCAAAGATAAATTTTAGTATCTACTATAATATCATTTTATGATACAAAAATATTTTCTTCTGTGATAATGCCCTACTGTGGTGAATAATTAAACTATTTAAACCACTTTCTCTGGTGCAATTTAAAAAGAGCTAATGGAAAATCCTGAGTTCAGATTCTAGGCCAGGGGTATGCCTGTTTGGGGAGAAGAGAGATAATGAAAACTTGCTCCCACGGACACTCTCCGGGAATTATTTTAGAACATTATACACTTTTAAAATGTCTTAGAAACTCTAGAAAATTGGGAGTCAATATTACAAATTAGATCAAACCAGAAATGTTAATTAAAATTAACCTTTAAGATAGAATATTACTATTACAATTTGATTTAATTTTTTTAAGAGTTTGTTTATTTATTTTTAGAGAGAAGGGAGGGAGAAAAAAAGAGAGGGAGAGAAACATTGATGTATGGTTGCCTCTCACACACCCCCAACTGGGGATCTGGCCCAGAACCCAAGCATGTGCCATAACTGGGAATGGAACCTGCGACCATTTGGTTTGCAGGCCAGCACTCAATCCACTGAGCCACACCAGCCAAAGCTTGATTTAATTTTTTAAACAATTTGTAGACTTCATGTTTTATCGCCTTATGGAAAAAATAGACAAAGTTTACATACATAATTTTCTGTGACATTAAAATGAATCAACCCTTGGAAAACCCACCATTTGCTTTACATTGGACACATGGCTTTGGTTGAATCCATACAGAGTAAGGATGAGAACTCAGCAAAGTCCTTATAAGTTCATAATACTGTTGTGTATAAACCTGCCTTTACAGGTCAATAAGTAACAGAGTGATTGGTGAAATTAAGTGGAAAATGCAACTATTGTGTACATAAAAAGTAAAAACGTAGGCGAAGGGAGTAGCCTCATGCTTGAAATAGCTTCAGAAAGACACCCAGCAAGTCTAAGTAACTTTGCACTTGACTTCCATCCAACTTGCTCCAGGACATTTCTGTTGAATGCCAGGTCATCTGGACAACTCAGGAAGCTGGAAGGCTGGGAAGAAAGTCACTGCTACTAAATCTAATTTCTTAAACTCCACATCTATAAAATTGAAACTATGATGCCAACTTGCTTCTCAATGTTGTTGTAAAGGTTATTCAATAAGAGGCATCACATTTTAAAACACTGGTACGGGATCCTCTGTAATAAAGTCAAATATCGGTATCTGTTCCCAAGAGATATGGCAGATGTTTCTCCTCTTGGAGACTTTATGAAGTCGTTTGTCCTGAAAGTTTGCAACATCCACACGTCTGAAAGGAGAATGTCAGATTAAATTTCTTGATATCCTTTACAGCTTTATTCTCTTGTAAATGAAGTGCTGCTTTCATGTAACAGTTCTCAGTAAGTTCTGATCAGTGTTACAGGCTCTAACCTGGGCCTTTTCAAATTGCTCTCCAGGTTGCAGCCACAGTGATCTTTCTGGAGCCCAGATGTAGAGATGTCAGAAACATATTACCTTTAAAGCCCTTGAATGTCTTTCCTTCATGTTCAGGAAAAGAACAGAACTCGTTCCTGGGTCACAGAATGTACTATGGTCCAAAGCTACTATGGTCTGACACTTCCTCCCCCTCCCAAATTCTCTTCGCTGGTGGTTCCCAGGGCTGCCTCACCAGGCTCCCCCGACCCTGGCCCCCAGGCCTCGCACACACTTTCTGCCATCTCCAAGATCATAGCTACTCACTCTTCTTCTTTTGGGGATGGTTGGAAGGTGGGGGGATCACTTCCTTTAAAAAATGCCTAATCTAACGTCCAATAAGCACTGTGCTTATCACCTTGATAGCATTTATTACTGCCGCAATTTACATTTTTTGTGCAGTTATTTTGCTGCTGTCTGTACCCCTCACTGGATTGTACACACATCAGGATCTTTGACCTGCTGACATCATGTTGTGACCCAGGGCCCACACTGTGCCTGACTCAAAAGGAGGCTGTCAGTATATTTTCATCGAACAAATAACATTTACTTAAATCATTGCTGTTTTCCATTTACCTGAAGGCAGTCATGGGAAGAAGCTCCCTTTTGTATCACCTCCATACACGTCACAGATAACCAAAGCAATGTGCTCACTTCAACGGCACATAGACTAAAATTGGAATGATACAGAGAAGATTAGCAAGGTCCCTTGCTCAAAAATGACATGTGGTAATGATGCCAATAGCTCTTCGAGATTTTTCTTTTAATAAGTTATCTTTTTTAAAAAAAAATCTTCTTTTTGAGCCCGGCCTCTTGATCGAGAACACAAGATGCCCTTGACCCTTGAAGGAATGGAAATGTAGTGAGGATCAGCAGCCACTGTGGAAAAGCACGAGTAGGTCTCAGAGTTCAACCCCCAAGGACAACAGGCCAGCATTGCTGAAAGTTCTATCCTAGTCTCCCATCATTTTATATTACATTCTAATGCTTTCCCCTACCCTCTTGATTCTCCCGTGTGGCAACACTAATCTCTCTAGCTTCCTATTTGCTAAAGTCCTCTGGTTGCCTTGTTTCTCGAAGGACACTTAGGTTGTTCCCTTCATGGCTATTGTGAATAATGCTGCAAAGAACTGGGGATGCAGATATCTCTTTGAAATGGTGATTACATTCTCTTTGGATAAACACCCAGAAATGGGATTGCTGAATCATATGGTTGTTCTATTTTTAATTTTTTTGAGGAACCTCTATACTGTTTTTGAAGGTGGCTGTACCACCAACGAAATACAAGTTCCCATTTCTCCACATCCTCATCAACTCAAGTTATCCTTTATCTTTTTGGTAATAACCATTCTAAATGGTATGAGGTGATAACTCACAGAGGCTTTAATTTGCATTTCCCTGGTGATAAGTGACACTGAGCATCCTTTTATGTATTTATTAGGCATCTGTATATCTTCTTTGGAAAACTGTCTATCCAGTTCTTCGGCCCATTTTTTAAATTGAATGGCTTTTTAAAAAATTTTTTGCCAATTTTTTTGGCAAAAAAAATTTGGGGGGTTCTTAGGGGGGTTTTCCTATTGAGTTTTATGAAGTCCTTATATGTTATGGACATTCGCCCCTTACCAGATAGATAGTTGCAAATATTTTCTCTTTCCTTAGGTTGCCTTTTTATTTTGCTGATTGATTTGTTTGCTATGCGACAGCTTTTTAGCTCTATGGAGTCCTGTTTGTTTAACCTTGGTTTTGTTGCTTACCTTTCTGGTGTCATGCTCCCAAAAATTGCTGCTAAGGCCAATGTCAAAGAGCTTCTTCCTGTATTTTCTTCTAGTAACTTTAGAGTTTCGGATTTTACCTTTTAGTCTTTAATCCATGTTGAGTTAATTTGGGAAATGGGGTAAAACGGGACTCAGTTTTATTTTTCCGCATGTAGATACCCAATTTTCCCAGCACCATTTATTTAAAAGACTGTCCTTTCCCCATTGAGTCTTCCTAGTTTTTTTGTCAAATATTAATTAACTGGATATGTATGTGTTTATTTCCAGGCTCTCAATTCTGTTCCTATTGTCTATGCATCTATTTTTATGCCAACACCAAACAGTTTTGATTACTACAAAGTTTGAATCAGGAAATGTGATACCTCCAACTTTGTTTTTCTTCCTCAAGACTGCTTTGGTTATTCTTTTGTGGTTTTATACACATTTTAGGTTTTTTTCCCCTATTTCTCTTAAAAAATGTCATTGGACTTTTGATAGGAAGTGCATTGAAAGCATAGATAGCTTAGGCTAATATGGTCATTTTAACAATATTAATTCTTCTGGTCCATAAATATAGGATATCTTTTCATTTATTTCATTGATGTCTTATAAATTTCTACCTCCCTAGTTAAATTTATTCCTAAGAATCGTATTATTTTATGTTATTTTAAGTATCACTATTTAACATATCAATTTTTCATGTGTCCCTTCTAGACTACAACCTACTTGAGGATAGGGTATTATTCAAAGTAAAGATCACTTTATCAAAACTGCATGCTTCAATGACACGTTTGTTTAATTAATAAATTTTAAGTCACTCACAATTATGAATCTGATCATAGCTTCTGCACCAGGAACTAGCCCTTCATCCATAGGTTGACTGCTGTATCTTGCACAGCCAGAAGCTCAGTGATGTATGCCCTCTGATCAAATAGGGGCCTTTGATCAGATAAGGCCCTTCATCCTCTTTCGTTTTTTAAACAGATACACATGGAACATTAAGCAAACACTAAATCAATCCTGACAAATAACTGTGTGACAAATGTCCCAGGCAAACTGCTTGCGCTCCCCCCATGTCTCAACATGTAAGGCCTCTAACTCAACGCCACAGGGGTTCCTGCAATGAATAAAATGTGGTCTATTCTCCAGAGCTCTCAGAGTGTAAGGTCTTATAAAATCCCCTACTCCCTTCACTAGCACCTTTTCCTTAATGGATTCGCAAAGTGCTTGCAGCCAATTTTATATTATTAGCTAGAAAATGAAAGACATTCTTTCCAGGGAAACTGATCTACCCAGAAGAAAAACCTTGAGAAATCATTTTGGTAGTTTTCTACTCAGAGAGACAGATCCCACATTCAATCACCCTGTGGCAGGGTCCACAGATTGCCAAATTGGGTCAAAAAACAATTCCCAATAATATTTCTTTTAAAATGAACAGCCAGAAACTGCCAGCTAACCAAGAGGTTAAATTTGAAATGCAGAGACTGAACAAACAGAACAAGGAAACATATAGAAAACAAAGATAAGGGAGTAAACAAATGGAAACGAGAGCATTTAAATCCATCTTGTTAAAAAGGTAAGAGCAGATGCTGCAACAATCGAAAAGATGTTCATACAACAAGCAAAGAATGTTTCGCTACCAAAAAAACAAAAAAAGGAAAAAAGGAAATTAAATATACGATGCAGAAATAAACCTTTCAACATATAGTGGTGGCAAAAACATTTTCTGTACCGTCTTAGGGTCATCCCCTAACCCAGAGAATTAGTGTGACCCAAAACAGATTAACAGGAGAAAAGCATGCAAACTTTATTTTTACATGTACATTGAAGACTTCACAAGAAAATAAAGACTCAACGGAGCAGTTAGGCCTACTGCTAATATACTAGGTTGAATAAAGAGTAGTAATTGTGAAAAAGTAACTGAATATATAAGGAGGTAAAAGAAGATAATAGCTATTTTAACAAGGTTAATTTGTAAAGGTTCTTTTCAGCCTCAATTCCCAGACTCTGGTGATAAGAATGCTCGTTTTCACCAGGTTAGGGAAAGCATCTTTACAGGGGAGTTTTACCTCCTGTTTTTAGGGAGAAATAGGAAGATCAGAGTGCCTTTCTTGTACCTGGTAAGTGCCTCTAGCACAAAAGAGTCACTATGCCAAATTACCATATTTGGGTGTGGCATGTTCTGAAACCTTTCAAAGAGAAGCACTGAAAAATAAAATGGAATGCAGAGATATTGGAATTAGAGGAAATTTTATTTTTGTTTTTTATTTTAATTTTATTGATTATGCCATTACAGTTGCTCTATTCCCCCCTTCATTCCCCTCCACCCCGCATCCGGGTCCACCATTCTCCCCCCTTAGTTTATGACCATGTGTCTCAAGTTCTTTAGATTCTATATTTCCCATACTATTCTTGCCCTCCCCCTATCTATTTTCTACCTACCATCTACCCTACTTATTCTCTGTACCTTCTCCCCCCTTTTCCTCCTCCCACTCCCCTGTTGCTAACCCTCCATGAGATCTTCATTTCTGTTTCCGCTCCTGATCTACCTGTCCTTTTAGTTTCCTTTTGTTTTAGATGTGGTTGTTAATAACTGTGAGTTTGCTGTCCTTTCACTGTTCATCTTTTTTATCTTCTTTTTCTTAGGTAAGTCCCTTTAACATTTCATATAATAAGGGCTTGGTGATGATGAACTCCTTGAATTTGATCTTATCTGAGAAGCACTTTATCTGCCCTTCCATTTTAAATGAAAGCTTTGCTGGATAGAGCAATCTTGGATGTAGGTCTTTGGATTTCATGACTTGGAATACTTCTTTCCAGCCCCTTCTTGCCTGTAAGGTCTCTTTTGAGAAATCCGCTGACAGTGTGATGGGCACTCCTTTGTAGGTGACTGTCCCGTTATTTCTTGCTGCTTCTAGGATTCTCTCCTTCATTTTAATCTTGGCTAATGTAATTATGGTGTGCCTTGGTGTGTTTCTTCTTGGGTCCAACTTCTTTGGTACTCTCTGAGCTTCCTGGATTTCCTGGAAGTCTATTTCCTTTGCCAGATTGGGGAAATTCTCCTTTATTATTTGTTCAAATAAGTTTTCCACTTGTGGCTGTTCCTCTTCCCCTTCTAGTACCCCTATAATTCAGATGTTGGAGCGTTTAAAGATGTCCTGGAGGTTCCTAAGCCTCTCCTCATTTTCTTGAATTCTTGTTTTTTCATATTTCCCTGTTTGGTCATTTTTTCCTTCCTTCTGGTTCACTCCCTTAATTTGAGACCCAGTTTCCTTTTCATCACTATTGGTTTCCTGTGCAATTCCATTCATTTCAATTAGTTTAGCCTTCATATGTTCCTCTAATTTGTGACTAAAATCAACCAGTTCTCTGAGCATCCTGATCACTAGTGTTTTGAACTGTGCATCTGGAAGTTTTGCTATTTCTTTGTCACTTAGAGTTATGGTCTCTGGGGCTTTGAGATTTCTTGAGCCATTTTTGGTCTGTTTGCACCTGTTAATTCTGAGGAGCGGAGCTTTAGGAGCGGGTTGGGGCCACCAGGGCGAGGTTACTGGGTTGTGACGCTGTATGTGGGGGTGGGGTCAGAGCAGGGAAATGGCGGCCCTCTCTGCTGACTCCTCCCACTGGGGCCTGCTCGCTCACTCCCATCTCACGGCCCACTCCCTCGCTGGTCTATCTGCGCAGGAATGCGCCACCACAGTCAACCCGCTGCCCTTCACCCTCACTGGATCTGCCAGTCTCTCACTGGGTCCTCACTAGGTCCGCCCTTTGCAACTCCACGCCTGGGATCCGCACACCTGAGTCCGTCTGACCGAGTTTTCCTGTGCAACCCCACTCTGCCAGCTGCTGGTTTCGCCCCTCTTACTGGTCAGGCTGAAGCATTCATTGTTAGCAGACTTCTGTAAAGTTCAGTTTTCTGTGTTCTGGCTATGTTTTCTGTTGCTAATATTTTGTTATCTCTAAACTTGGTTGTGGGACAAAGCACAGCGTCTCCACCTATGCCTCCATCTTGGCGGAAGTCGGAAATTTTATTTTTTGAATCAATCTGAGAAATTCAACATCTAAATAGTAATAGATGTTGAATCTATTCAACATCTATATAAGTAGAAAATAGAGCATAGGCTATCACTAAAGGACACGAACTTAAAGGTATATATTCCCAACTAGGTCCTACAGTGTGATCACATGACATGGCTGTTCCTCCTTGTTCATTATAGAAAAAAAAGCAAAAGTCGTGCAGGAAAAGATGGGCGATCAGCAGAGTCACAAACAATGTCTCAGCTGTGAAGAATGTTTATGTGCTATTATAATGATTCAATGATTCTAAACAAAACTGTGACTTATCTCTATAGAAGGGGTGTGTGTGTGTGTTAGCAGCAGGGATGAAGATTGGTTGATATTTGTAAGATAGCAAAATCTTCTTCTTCCATGGTATGAAATAAATAGAAAGTGCCTAAAACTCCAAAAATGAAGCAATCAATTCAAGGAACATGTAATTTGGAACTAGGGAGGTGAATACCAGAAGAAACGGTTTGAAGAGCTGAAAGTGGTTGCCTTTGAGTATCAGGAATTGGGAATTTTTTATTATAAGCCAAGTGATACTTTGTATGTTTACATTATGTCTAGTTTTGACTTCCTTAATAATTAAATTTAAATTTTAAAGCACACTCAGAAGTAGTTTGAAAAGAAGTTTATTGCTTCTGCCCATGTCTCCCTGGGTAACATTCCTTATCATGTTGAATATATAAACTTGAACCTACGGTCCTCAGCTTCATAGATTCAAAACCTTAATTTCACCTGCACATAAAATGCTTGTCCATCTCTGGGAGAAGAAATGAAACTCACTTCGTCACCCTCATGAGATGAGGTAGCATGATTTATGATGCAATCTCAATATACTAGCAGCCAACATGCCTATGCCTTGGATATGGGTGCATTCCTTTTCTGTGGTAAAGCAACATGGCCAGTTAGGTCAGTGTGAATTGTTGGTTTATACCAAGAAACCACTGAGAAGTTTCAGAAGCGCATGTGCTCACTACAAAATCTCCCTCTAGAGAGACTTACTTAGGAAACTACACAGTTAGAAGGTTGCTTGGAACCAAAGCTAAACAAATTCAACGAATTGAGTGTTTAATGGCCTCATCCTAAACTATTACAATGATTCTGTGAGGCCGCACTATTGTCTACTGCCTTGAATCTTCAGAATCTTCTCTTATTCTAAGAATAAGAAACTGATGCTCAGAAAATTAAGTAGCTTTCCTAAGGTCACACAGCTAGCTGGGATTTGAATAAGGTTTGTCTGATGCATAATATTTCTATGGTGTCACGCTGTCTTCCCAAAATAACCAGTAAAGTGCGTGATTCAAAGACTAATCCTTCTAACCTCAGCATCCCCCCTCCTTTTTATTTTTTACTTTTGGCCATGAATAGGCCTTTAACAAAACCATCTTTTAAATATAGAGAGTTAAAGATAAAAGAAAACAGGGAAATTAATACTTAATGAATGCCTACTCTGTAAGGCTCTGTGCTAGCAATTTTTCAGTTATCTATTTTTAATTTTATTAAATGCATTTATGAGTTTTATGTATTTTTACATATTATTGTTTATTACACACAAACAGTGGTTAGTGAACAGCATGTAGTAAAAGTTACAGGTTATTTTGTATTATTTAACCAGACATGGAAATTTCCATTGCCGCATTTTGGAAATTTGTTGGCATTTTCACTTTTGTGAAGTGAATTGCATAAAACCACGTCCAAAAAGTCTAATGCATCTCCAATGAATAATGCCACAGTCATTTCAGAATATGAAAATGGAAGTGATAACACATTATATTCTGTTAGTTACCACCATTGCTCTAAAGCCAGATTTTAATGAGCCCAACTCTATAATCTGCTGGAGCATTTATAGACCTCGAGAGGGGAACTCTCTGGCTTCAGGCTAGAAGCAGCGGCAGAATGTCTCTCACTGGTGCAAGAACAATACTGGGCATGGCTGCCCTGTGGGTAAGCTCATCAACTGTGCCACTTGTAGGGGGCACTACCCAGGGCAGGAGTAGGGCTGGCCCAGTGTGCTGCTGGACATTAAGAGGTATATAAAATCCATCAACTTTTCCTCATGTAATTGTGCAGAAATGGGAAAGAATGCCATAGCCAGTTACTACACTACCTGTGTAGATAAGTAGGCTCACAAACATTTATAATATTTTTCTTGTGGAAATCTATTTATATCCCCTGGGAAGGTGGGCAAAGGGAAGCATGGGAGACAAAAAGAAAAAAAAACAATTAAGATGGTGCCAGAAATCCTGCCTGCCATCTCTCTCAATGTGCCAAATGGATGCCCAGGATGAGTAAAAGTGAGAGACATAAATCTGTTCTCTCAGTTTATCTCAGTTCCGCTGAGCTTCTCATAGTGTGAGAATCAGATGCACTAAATAGAATTCTGGTACTCAGACACAGAAGACAGTTTTCTTACAACATGGCCCCTAAGCAGAAGCCAACTGTGTTTGAAGAACAAGTAGCCTGTTCCAACGCTGGAGGAAAAACTAGCTGAGCTGAATTCAGCTGCCAGACAGTGTGGTGGCTTCAAGCTGGCACCATTCTAAAGGAATTTCTATAGTAATTTTAACCATAGGTAGTTTTTGCTTTCTCGTTTGAGAACCTAACTACTATTTAAGACAAAATCCGGCTATACCAGGTTCTAAGCAGACAGGGCAAACCAGACTGGTCAGTAACTGAGGGAGACAGTAAGCACTTGAGATTCTGTAAGGACAAAAGTCATGGTGAACATACCAGCCCGTCTAAGGAGTGCCTTGAACACCGTTTAACTCAGTGGCACACTCACTCCGAAGACCAGGAATTCTATCAGTCAAGAGAGGACGGCAGACAGCTCCAAGAAAGGATTCAGATGTAATTCTTATCAAAAATAGGAGGAAAGGTGTCAGGTATTTCATATTAAACTTGGCAGTCCTATATTTTAGCTTGTGATATAACATAAATGTCTTTCTTATTATTATAAATATTTCCTAATTTAAAATAGTCTTGTAGTAGCATGATCTGAAGAGTATTTGGTTATTTCTGAACCATCGGTATCAGGCTAAAGGGGCAAGAGACCTAGTCTACACAGTGGCTTTCTGTAGCTCAAGACATGTGGTTCGTCACTGTGGAAACCTGCCTTTGTTCCGGGAATGAGTCTCTTGAATACATCCTCTTGGCCAAGCAGATATGAGACGAAAGCCCACTCCTGGTCCTTGGGATTGCTCCAGATAGCAGTGATTTAAAACAAGTGCAAGTACATTAAATGGGAGTAATAAGTATTTTGTTTCATAATGTAAAAGACATTCTTGTGGCTAAAAAAATACATCTTATTATATACCTATTAGGCTGGCAAAAACATTTTTAAAAACCTGGCTACATCAAGTATTATCAGAAGAATTCTGCAACTCTCATATGTCACTAGTGAGCACAGAAAATGGTATGGCCACTCTGTAAAACGGTTTGGCAGTTTCTAGTAAAATCGAACATATTCTTACCATACAACCTAGCAATTCCACTCAGGGACCCACCCAAGAACAATGAAACCCCACATTCACACAAAACCTGTACATAAATTTTATAGCAGCATTTTCATAATTGCCCAAAAGTGGAATCACCTCAATGTCCTTTTGCAGCAGGTGCGCAGACAAACCATGCACCTCCGTGTGGTGCTGTCCTGTGTCCTGCACGGCAATGAGAAGGAATGAAGTGTGTGCCCCCGCACCAATCAAAAAGAATCTCAAATGCATTCTGCGAAGTGAAAGAAACTGGACTCAAAAAATTAATACTATGTAGTTCCGATTATATGACATTTTGGAAAATGCAAAACTTTCAGGTCAGAAAACAAATCGGTCCTTGACAAGGAGTAGACCTGGGGAAGAGTTTGATGAAGAACAGGTGGCTCAAGGAAATTTTTGGTACATGGCTCTGTTCTACATCCTGCTTGTGGTGCCGGTTATATGACTACATATTTGTCAGGACTTACATAATTGTACACCAAAAAAGTGAATTAAAAAATTTTTAATTAAAAATACATATGGTTCCATAGAAAGGTTTGTTTAAAATGAAGAGACTGGTAGATTCACCCAGCAGGTCGACAGTCTAAATGTCGGGGAAAAGGCAGAAGTGGTAACAAGACGAGCATGAGCAGACTTAAGAAATATGGCAGCAGGCAGGGCCCCGGGAAAGGATCCTCAGAAGGGAACTCTCTGTAAGGCAATCTAGGCCTGCGTGCAATCATGAAAAATGGAAGAATTTCACTCCTCGAATATCAGCTCCAATTTATTTTTAAAAAGCATTTCAGAATTGTTCATTGATTTTCATCTCAGGCATGGAAATAATTTTTCATGTAACAAATGTGTAGAGACAGTTAGCAAAACAAAATGTACTCAACATTCATTGTACTTGAACTTTGCATATTCCCCAGCATTCCATATAGCTGTTCCATATGAAAATAAGTTTTAATAAATAATATTTTATAAGTATAATATATTCACAGAAATAGGCCACCTATTTAATTTTTTAAATATGTTCTCCTCCCCCCTCACTGTTTGAGTAGTCCTGTAAGTCACTAGAGGACACGACCAGCACACTTAATGAGAGGTGACTCATAGAAAGTAGATTTCAGACGAGGACTGATTGAGGGAGCCCTGCATAGCTAGACTAATGTTGACTGATTATTCAAGGTGGGTGAAGAATTAAGATGCTTGAAAGGCAGCTTAGAGATCATCTAAAAATTCCTCTCATTTTACAAATGAGAGAAACTGAGGCCCAGAGATATGAAGTGACTTGTCGGAAGTCACAGAATTACTCAATTGTTGAATCTAGATTTCTGCCTCAAAGTACAGTGTTTGGTATTTTTGAGGTTTTTTTTCCCCTACGAAAGTATAATTTGCTGTTCTCTCTAAAGCAGGGGATATAGGCCTAAATGTACAATTTAAATACTCTATGACACAATGGGGGGAATATGTGTATTTGGAAACTTTATTAAATTGGCAAAATGCAATCCTTTCTAAAGTATGTCCTATTACTAATAACTACAATCTTGTAATTTTCTGATCTCAGCCAAATGAAAAAAAAATCCATTATTAGTTCTCAGACAAGCTGAGTCTCTCTCTCCCACCTCTTGCATCTGGAAAGTCGTATCGGCACTGAAACCAGACCAGAGTCATGGGTTCTGTGCCACATTTTGCATACAGAGATATATGTAGCAGGCTCTTCAATTGAGTTCCTGCTGGTTTGCTCTGACCTCAACCTGTTCAATAATTGTACAACCAAATCTCAATTTCTGATATGCATTTATTAATATTACAGAAAAAATTATATTGTCCCTGGAAAAAAGACAGACAAGGTCCCAACAGATGAGATGAGGGGTTAAGGCTAGAGATAGCCCTGCCTAGTAGATGCTGACTTTCTGCCTTCAACTTGGGGATCTTGAGGAACTGTTGAGTTATTGAGGCTAAGAGAGAGAGAGACAGGGCGGGGGAGGGAGACTCAATCAAACTAAGAACTAAAAATGCATTTTTCCAGTTGGTTGAGTATTGAAAACTACAGTTATTAGTTATAGGACATTGTTTAGAAAGACTTACAACATATAATTTTGGTTGATTGACCAAATGAATGAATTGCTGATCAATACAAATCATTTTTGTTTACATTTTATGCTCCTAGGTCCCTGCAAATCTGCAAGAACAGAGCATCATGGAAAGACCAGTCACATAATAGTAAAATAACAGCATATCTTTCTAGAATTATCTGTTAACCATCCTTGAGCAAGCACAGGAAAGTGCAATCTGTTAGGTACTTAAAAATTCAACACCAGAAAAAATTCCACATTCTTCTTTGTTCAAATAAGCAATATTTTTTAAATGATGGATGATGTTGTTTTATGAAATTAATCATCAACAGTAGATTTAGTGGTAGAAGGGGGGAGGCGAAGCTCAAGTTCTGAGATGTGCTTACACATTGGTTTAATTTATATCATCTGTCTCTTCTTCATAAAATTCACACTTCACAGAAACAGCTTCCTTTACTGTCTTGTTCACCCCACATCTCTTGAGTCTAACAATAAGCGATACTGAGTCTATCAGTATTTCTTACTGATATAGAAGAAATAAACTAATCAACTAATACAGCAGATTTCTTTGATCAGGAAAAGCTTTGGGTGTTTATTATCTACACAAAAAAGGTAAGAAATATAAAATATTTTTGAAAAGGTTAATATACAGGTGAAAACTATTTTAATGATTGTTACTTCAGATTGAACATATTCACTTTGGGACACACTGTCTGTACTCCATTTGCTTTAAGACACAAGTGACAGTCGTCTAGACCAATAATTTTTATGTTCATTACCTCACCTCAAGTATTAGTAATTCTAAATATGAAATCTCATGACATTTTGACAGAAGGCCACATATAAATGTGTCTGAATTATACATGCAAACAAACCTGAGTTAATACCAAAGGCAAAGAAGATCTTTTCTCAGAGGGCAAGAGGAGAATTCATACCAGTTCATCATTTAATACTCTGGCAAAGGCTTTTGCTGGAAGATTTTTAATGTTCCTTTCAGTATTCAATCAAACCCCTGTCTGAAGAGCATGTTGTGATTTGGGTAATAATTTCCTCAAACACATTTACATCCTTAATTTCTTTTTGAACCAAGTCAATCAACATGCCATTTGGGACGCACCTGGAGGCAACTTGTTTGAGTTTTGGCTGTTGTTTTTTTCTCTCTCTCTGAAAAGTAAGAACTTCTCAACATCCATTTGCACTTGAACTGCCTATAAATACCTCCCAAAGTCTCATAGCTCTAAGAGAGAGAACAAAAGAAAGCGCCATTTTCAGTTGATACTTCGTGATTCCTGTATTTCACAGGCCGGGGAACAGAATAGAGGACGCACTCATCGGGGTCACTCTCTGGAGTAAAGAGGAGCAGGCTGGGTTTTTTTACATTTTGAAATGTTCCCCTTCCAGTCTGCTGCAACCTCCCCTGACAGCCGTGTCTGCACATGGGGCTGTCTCACAGGGGTTTCTCCTGGTTGTTCTCTCAAGTGACAAGTGAGAAATGGGGTAAAGATCACTCTTTTTAGTAACTTATTAAATGTTTAGGCCCCAAGTCCTTCTTCTCACTGCATTATCTTTCTCTTCCTTATACCCAGTGTTCCTGGACCTTTAGCTTAGCATGCACAACAAGAACCTGGTTGGGGAGGAGGAAATTTTCTTTGGACTTTCTAAGTTCTTCCGGCTGGTCTAATACTTTCATTGTCATGCTCTGTATTAGCAGCAGAATATAACCAAATTTAATTGCATATACATATACAGTGGATCCATAGGAACCTGGGGTCCAAGGACAAGGTGGACAGGTAAGGCTTACTTGCCATCTTGAGCTAAGTAGTTAGTAGGTTTAGGATTTCAAAGGGTTTGAAGAAGCTAATGTACATGGAAATGGAAAAGCAAATGTTTGGTGAACAAATATCTGTTTGGCTATTCAGGGACAAGAGGACACAGAGTGAACTCTGACCACTAGACCCTGCTGAGTCTTCCCTACCATACCTAGTACATATTATACTATAGTAATTTTCATTACTATAGTCCCTGGTGATAGCTCTCTTCCTGAAACAGGCCCTCTATCTAATTTTTCTTTTAGGCAGGAAGGGTGATGGCCATAGGTTCTTCCTGGGTAGTTGTTTCTTAAAAACAAAATAATCCTCATCCTAGAGAGACACAATTGGGGTTGACAAATTTTGCTCTCCAACAGCCTGTATTCAAAGATTTTAATTGAAAGTCAGGCTGGACATACAAGGAGTTAGTTTTAGGTGAAAATGAAAATAAAAACAACAGGCCTAAGTTGCTGTGTTTGTACAATCAACTCCTCATCACTCATTGTTTCATTCAAAAGTCTCTGCCATATGGATCATGCCCACCATCCCGTCTCAGCCTTCCACAGCTCACGAACATGAAATTTAAAGTCCTCAAGCCCAGAACAATTTCTCTTCCCATGATCATACTCTACACTTCTCTCACCCCTGGGTTCTTCACACTTGTCCCTCCTGCTGAATCAAGCCCAGTCTATCTAGCCTCCTCCAATCCTAGTCATCCTTCAAGCACGTTCTCAAATCTACTGTTTACCCTTTATTTCCAGCTCCCCATCTAGATAGAACAAAATGAAAATTGAGTTATCTTTTCCAGCTGTTTGAGAAAATACTTAGTTAAATCCCTTGACATAAAATATGATGCCCTGAAGGTATAATCCCAAGAAGCAAAATGATGATTACCTTTCATATTTCTAAAGAAATGAAAGGTGTCTAGCCATTGGTGGGATAGAAACCCTGCAAGGGAATAGTCAGTGGAGATATTTGATGACCAAATAGTTAAAAGATATTTTAAGAAAGAAGGAACCAACCTCAGATTAAAGTTGTTTCCAGGGTGTGAGGGTTGGTTTTAGCGTCAGCGTCACTAAGCTATAGTTATCCCAGTTATTTAAGCAAACACTAATTTGGTCTTGCTGTGAAAGTATTTTGTAAATGTGGATACCATCTACAATCAACTTACTTTAAGTAAAAGAGATTACCTTCAATAATATGGGTGGACTTTCTTTAATCAGTTGAAGGCCTTAAGAGCAAAAAATCAAAGTTTCTCTGAGAAGAAATTCTGCAAGATTGCAGCATGAACCCCTGCCTGAGATTCCAGTGTGTAAACAAGTGTGTCTGTGTTTGCACTGTGTACAGAAAAAAAGGGGCGGAGGCTCTGCAAAGAGTCTGACAAGTCCAATGACCAAGAATAAACTCACAGGTCAATTTGACCATGATGCCTATTAGAGCAGGTCATGGTGGGTAGGCACATCCCAGGCCTAGAACTTCTGTTCTCGAACCCTGTTCATTGTTCTTGTACCTGTAGGTTAACACACCTCGGAAATGCCAGAAGAATCCTTTTTTCAGACCCCTCAGTGAGTAACTACTCTGAAGGAAGCACATAATCTTGTTAACAACCTTGCAATCCAATCACAGAATTTTCTCTATCTTACTTTCTCCCACCTTTGTGTAATCTTCCTTATGTTCTCCTCTTAATTCCAAATCTATAAAAAGAACTGCAAAATTGTCATTGTCTGGAGGATTTGAGATCCTGCTTCCCAGCACATCATAAGTTTGACTCAAATAAAATAAAAAAAACTCATAAAGTTCTTTATAGGTTTATAATCTTTTTGTTGACAGTATATATGTATCTATAGATAATAGGTGTATATTTATATATGTATGTGTTACACATATGCTTATATAACATATATGCACACATATATAAAACACATGTATACAATTGATCCTTATTACTTGTGGATTCTATATTAGCAATTTGTCTACATGCTAAAATGTATTAGTATCCCCCAGATCAATACTCACAGTGACTTTGTAGTCATCTGGGACACGCACAGTATCGCAGAAAATCTGAGTCACCTAAAGCACCTGTTCCCATCTGAGGTCAAATGGGCAAATCTCAACCTTCTTGCTTCAGATTTCATACTATAAAGACATGTTCTTTTTGTGGTGTATTTGATGCCACATTTTCTGCACTTTTATGCTTTTCTGTTGTTTAAAATGACACCCCATCCCACCCCCAGCATGGTGCTGAAATGCTATCCAGTGTTTCTGGTGCAAAAAGGTTGTGACATGCCTTACAGAGAACATATGTGTGTTAGATAAGCTTTGTTCAGGCATGAGCTGGAGTTCTGTTGGCCATGAGTTCAATGTTAATGAATCAAATACATATATAGTATGTAATGTGTAACATATAATCTATAATATGTAATATATATTGATCAGTTGACAAAAACACTGTGACTGGTGACCCCAGGAAACCCATTCTGTATCTCCCAGAAAAAATGGTTCAGTATTTGTTACTGAAGTCTTTGCAGTAACTTAATAGAACATAACTGCTGTGCATTGTGAATAATAAGAATTGACTATATATACATATACATACGTGTGTGTGTGTGTGTGTGTGTGTGTCCTGTTGGCTCTGATTCTCTAGAGAACCCTGCCTGATACACGTGGCTGGTGTCTTAGCTTGGAAATCACCCCCGTGCTCTGAGGGGACTGGTGGTGAGTAGAAGAAGCCAGAGAGAAAATGGGGAGCCAGGCACATAAGAAATTTCAGATGAAGTCACATCCCTGTGTCACTGGCTATCGCCTCCCTGAGAGAACGTAAATTCCCATGTATTTCCTGTTCTGGCTTGGTGCTGGCAATGAATTCCAGTGGTCCAAGCACTGTCTTCTGAGGAAGGTGGTGGGGCCACGCCCACAAGAGTGATGTAGCCTCAAGCTAGGAGGACAGAAGAGGAAGTAACTAATAGACACCACCATGGCACCAGAAAGCAGGGGATCGCCCTCTATCTTTGTAAACGAGCACCTAGTCAAGTAAACTCCTTGTGCATAGTAATGCTATATAAATGACAAATAAATAAATGATCTGTACTTCATTAAAATTCACGTGCACAAAGCAGAAAACCAACCATTCTCAGGACTATATTTTTATGCTTCTCTTCAGCACAGCTGTTGAAAAATATTTGTAAAAGGGAAAAGTTATGAAAATATCTTGGTGGCCACTTTATGGTTTCTCTTATAGAACTATATGATAAAATTAAAGCTGTTAGTCTCTTTCCAGAAAAATATGAGAGCTTATCCTAACAGTAAGTCAGAGAAGAAACTATATATGTTCAAAACAACCTTGAGAAATACAAACGTACATTGCCATGTCAGGACTCATTCTCTCTCTCTCTCTCTCCCTCCCTCCTTCTATCTCTCACTTCCCCTCTCTCTCTTTTCCAGGCACATGCACAGTATTCATGCATGCATGCACAAATACACAAACCAAAATTTACTCTCCATAAAAAATTTCTATAATCAACATAAAATTCAAATATAAGTAAATAAAAATCAGAATATCATAATAACCTGATATGGAGGGATAATTAAGTATAATTTTCTGTAAGGTATCCACAAAGTAAGAGAATATATTTTAATGTAAAATGTGAGAAAAGATATCTGTAAGGATAGTGTTTAGAATGGTATCTGCCTTTTGGAAGAATCATGCCAATATTATGTAACTTCTAGAATACAGAAGTCATACTGATTCCTTCAGATGCTGTGAATACATTTTTTGGCAGGCAAGAAGGACTGGATTACTCCATAAGGTAGTTGAGGAATTGCTCAACTGTCAGGGATAGGTCCCTGCCACCAATAGAATTAGGTCCCAACTCCTTAGCATAGCATGGAAGATCTTTCCCCATCGGTTCCCAACCTGTCTCTCCAGCCGTATTTCCTGCTCCTTCCCCCTCAACAGAGCTTACAATGGGGCCACCCAAATTATTCATGCTTCTTTCCGTGGAATGGGCCATGTTCTGGCATGCCTGGGTATCTTTCTACTTCCTATTTCTTCAGCCAGGAATATCTTGCCCTCAATGGCAAAGTCTTACTCATCCTTCAGGGACCAACTCAAGCTGTGAGACCACCTTGATCCTCTTACTCCAAGGCAGGTAAGTCAAGCCTTCTCTGCTCCCAGAGTTCCTTGCATATTCCATCTAGTGAACCTTCAATTACATCGTATTGTAATTGTGAGGTATGTGAGCTCCTTAAGGACAAACAACATATTTTATTTACCTTTGTGTTTCATGTGGGCTGGTACATAACAAGTTTTCAATACATTAATCAGGGATGACCTTCCTATTTTAGGAACAATGATGATATGAAATCTTTGAACAAATGTAGATAGTAGGCAGATTATTTGTTATTTTAAGAATAAATAAGAGCATTGTAGAACAAACAACAAATCAAAAATAATCTCTCCCAAAAGGGAATAAACATTAATGTGTAATCCCCCCCCAAAAAGTGAAGAATAATACATGGAAGTGCTAATCTAAGTACTTAAATATGTTAAGTGTTTTGTCAAAGTGGGAATTTGGAATGAAAGTTCAACCCAAGACTTGGACAAGAAATTATGTCCTAGTATGGAGCAGATGCTAGAGAGTAGAGGTGTTGTTAAAAATGGAAAGAACTATAATCTGGCATAAATCCTATCTGGAGAGGAGTCTAGTCACGTGATCAAAGCCTGGGAGGTTCAACATGAGGTAAAGGGTAGGCATTTCATTAAACAAGAGTTAGCCTGGAGATGGGTCATCTGGAGTAGGTAATATTCAGAGGTCTGGCCAGGAAGGTGGCTGATAAACATCAGAAAGCCCTGGAAATAGGAAGCAGGGTCCCAGACCTGAGGCTAGAGTTCAAGGGTTGGGGTCCAGGCCTTAAAGAGGCTGACAACACAGCTTTAATGTACCAAGCAGGCCATCAAAAGCAGAAACTTGGGCAAAAAGTAAGAAGACAGAGTCTGGAATCAGGATACCTGATTGAAAATTTATCACAGCACAAGCCTAAGTATGACTACCAAGTCACGGCACAGTGCCAACCGGGAAGTGGCGGCAGGATTGGTGGGATGTTTCATTGTGGGAGGTCCTCAGCAAGGGCTTCTGCAGTTCACCCAGCCAAGCAGAGGACTGGCCCAGCCAGAGCTAGGACACATGTGCCTTGGAGAATCCAGAGCTCAGGTTAGAGGACAGATTGGAGACAGGGAGCCAGACGGTCAGGATAAGTTTCTTTAAAAGGTGGCAAGGGCACTGGCGTGGAAGGCTGGCTCCTCTTATCCACATGCTAATGAATATTTGAAATATGCAAATGTCAGCAAAGATGATATCTGACTCATGATGGTGATGGGAAGAAGGAAACGAGAGACGAACCTGCCTGATAAAGTCAAGGGCTCGAAAAGCAAGAAGGCTTTAAGTTGTGTTAGACAATGGAAGGAGAGAAAAAAAAGAGCTTCAAAGAGAAAATCAGTTGATTCATAGTTAAGCACCTCTGAAATAATACATCAAAGACCTTAGAACAGCAGTCCCCAACCCTTTTGGCACCAGGGATCCATTTCATGGAAGACAGTTTTTCCATGGAGTGGGGTTGAGGGGTACAGTGCAGATAGCTTTATAGCCTGCCACCAGATGCACCCTAGCTGTCACTTACCACTCACTGATAGGGCTTTGATATGAGTCTGTAAGCAACTGATTTATTATGGTCTCTGTGCAGACCATCAGGCATTAGATTCTCTTAAGAAGTGCGCAACCTAGATCCCTTGCATGTGCAGTTCAGAGTAGGGTTCGCGCTGAGCTCAGGTGGCAATGCAAGCTATGGGGAGTGGCTGTAAATACAGACAAAGCTTCATTCACTCGCCCACCACTCACTTCCTGCTTTGCGGCCAGTTCCTGGTAGGCCATGGACTGGTACCAGTCCGTGGCCCCAGGGTTAGGAACCCTTGCTCCCGAAGACAGGAAAGAGAAGAGGAGATGAAAAATAGTGAAGAACTTATAGAAAAGGAGCCCAGGATATGCTAGGACAGTTTTGGGTGGTTTTTTTTTTTCTGATACCATTCATATCCCAGCAGATAATTTGATCCTGTATAAAGTATTTTAAGTAGAATTATATAAACATAATCCATTTCATCAAGAAAATATTTTCTGAAGCTTATTCCATTAAGCCAATTTGATTCTTTGATCAATTTTCTATACAGTGTAGTTATTTTTTTCACTTTTATCTTTTAAAAAAAAGTAACTGAAATTACTTTTTATTGAGATCGATTTTTTCAACTTAAATACTACTCTGAAGCTATGATTGTTCTATTGAATTTCTTGAGAACATTGCATTTTTCCAATTATAGCTTCTCTATTGTGTTTTTTTTCTCTAGTAGCTCCTCTAGCAAACTCAGTTTTCACAGGTCAAACTTGATACATCTAAATTTTGCCAAAAAATTTTGATGCTGGTATCAGATTTTAGTGATTGATAAATCTTATATGGAGTTTTCTAGTTTTCTTAGCTTTCTAGTTTTATTTTATGAATACTATATACACTAACTCTTTCCCAATATACTTCCATAGACTTTCGATCTTTAACACATTTTATAATGGGACGTTCTCATCATTGTAAGTCTATTTTGAGATTTTTATCAAAGATATTTATTATAATATTTACATAATGAAGTATTGTGTAGACACTGACAAAAAGAACAAGAAAGATCTCTATGAACTGCTTCTTATTGTTAAAAAGCAAACATATGTGTATGCAGTGCTGTCTTTTCCATAAGAAAAAGTGAAAATAATATACAAACATACATGTACCTATTTGTTAATTTTTGCAAAGAGAGACACAGAAGAAATAAATCAGTACTAATTACGAAGGTTATCTGTATGTGTAAACATAAGAGCATAAATGGGAAAGCATACACTTCTTTGTGTATACACTTTTAAAATACTTTTCTATTTTGAATCACATATATATGTTGCCTATTCAAATACTAAAGTGAAAAGAGAATGAAAAAAATACACCCCCCAATGAATCTAAACAGAAACAAATAAATCTAACAAATAACCACTCAGAAAAATGCTCATGATTTTGTATCTACTTCCAAGCTTATTTATTAGAAAATTGGGAGCAATTCCCTTCAGATGGTCTACTGATAACTGGTGAGTTCAATTTTTCTACCCATGCTGCTGGTGGAAAAGCAGGTGAGAGAGTCTAAAAGTGCTTCAGTGGTGGACAGAGAGTTCAGCTCAATGAATTTGTGGGGAAAAGGACCCCCCAGGATTTCCCCAAAACAAAATAGCAGAGTGCTCCAGTGAATGGAATGAATATTTGTCTGGGATCCAGAAGGAATCTTAGAAGGTGGGAGAATATATCAGCTTTGATCTTAGAGCCAACAAAGGCTATAGCAACAAAAAGAAGCAATGTTATGAAAATTCATAATAAAAGCAAAAATGTTATTCTTATTTCAGAAAAAAAAGAGAGACAACACAACTAATCTGAGGAGCAAAGGCCTTATGAGGGGGCCTCCCGAGGTTTCAGGGAAAGAGACGTCTCAGTGGCTGGAAGGGACTTTCTGAGACTGTGTCTAGTCCAAGCTGAATAACCCTCACGTGGAAAAAAAAGTGCACTTGATGTAATGAAGTGGGGAGGGAAACCACAGTGAGGAATAAGGCAGGGCTGTTCACCTCTGCATGGTCCATCTCTAAGAGATGTCTCTAACATTCCCACTGTCACCCGGTGGTCTGTGGGGAAGACTAACCTTGGTGCACAGCAAAGAGGAACCTGGTTTTTGTAACAGGAAAGATACTATTTTTTTTTGGCAAGAGGAAGCCAAAATTTTGTTCAAGAGTTAGGTTTTAAGAGTTCTCGATATAGACCCATTTTTATATATTAGTCTCATATCTAGATGTAAATGCAAAGTTCAGTGTAAATTTTCATGATCTAGGCATTTATTGTGGGATTTTTTACTACCAACATTTCATGCAAGGACCGTCTCTTGAACTTTACATGTATTGATTTTAAATTTATTCTATAACAAAGTTCCTAAACGTAAAGGATCAACTACAATATTATTTCAACTTTAATTATGTAAATAGTACCAAGCTTGCACTGAAACATGAATTGCTTTCTTCTAGTTTTAAACTACAAAGTATCTACATGTTCTTGATCCTTTCTGATGGTCTCAATCTATCCTGGTCATTTCTTCTGACAGCCTGTTTCATTCACAAGCTGTTACTTTGTTTTTGTTTTTTAACACAACACTGGCTTTTGGTTGCCTTGCAGGCAAAATTATTCATACTCTAAAAGCTAATTTGGAAGTTCAGATAAGGCCAGTATATACCAAATTGCCAGAATGAAAAAATTGCCAGATAGTCTAAAATATTTCAGCATCTTCAATTAGCCTGCAGAGCATACCTCAATGTACAAGATATTATGTACATAACTGGATGCTCCGTTTTTGTTGACTATTGTCTTTCTACACACTTTTAGAATGATTATCAAATTCCATAATGAAAAAAGTTATCTTGTGTGCAAATCATTGAACTTTCTATTTCTTTGAGTAAAAAATTAAAGCAAACATATTCAACTCTTGGGGAAACAATGAAGTGCATGAACTGGTTTTATTTTGCATATAATCAGTAAGTCATTTCAAAGAATAACCACGAGCCAAAATGTAGCCAAAAATCAGAGAGAGAAAGAAATGGAGAAAGTTTGATTCTAGAAGACTGTACAATCTTTTGGTTGATCAAAAATTGAATATTCTTTATAGGCTAACTTCTAAAATTGTACCCCTAACATCTTTCAAAAAGTGACAAACAACTGTTTATGGATTATGGAGACTGGTCTTTCTTTTTTCAGCCTGCTGCCTGTCTTTTACTGATGTGTGACTCTTTACCAACTTCCACTGAAAGTCACTTAAAAGCCGTATGATGGAGAAGAGCCAGAAAGAACATGATTGACGTGAGCTGGGGCCTTGCCCATGCAGACCCCCTCTGCCTCCATGGAAGTCAAGAGGTCGGAAAGTGTGTGGTGAGCTGGAGCCAGCAAGGAGGTCCAGGAAAGCACTCGAGTGGAGAAAGCAGCACAGCCGGCCACCCAGCAATGAGCGAGAAATGTTGCACGGTGGGAACACGTGTGAGTCAAGTCCCATCATGAGCGAAGAGGCATTCATATGGTGTTTGAAGGAAGAGGGCTCAGAAGTTGTCACTGTGAAAAATCACGGTGATGTCAACCCTAAGGTTTGGTTGGTATATTAGTTGTCGCATACACACACACACACGCACACAAAGATATTTTTAATGAAGTATTTTATCCCTGGCTGGTATAGCTCAGTGGATTGAGTGCTGACCTGTGAACCGAAGGACTACAGGTTTGATTCCCAGTCAGGGCACCTGCCTGGGTTGCAGGCCAGGTCCCCAGTTGGGGGAGTGCAAGATACAACCACACATTCATGTTTCTCTCCCTCTCTGCCTCCCTCCCTTTCCCTCTCTGTAAAATAAATAAGTATAATCTTTTTTAAAGAAATATTTCATACAAAGAACTTACACAACTCCACTCTAAGAAGACATCTAACCCAATTAAAAAATGGGAAAAGGACTTGAACAGACACTTCTCCAAGGAGGACATACAGAATATCCAGAGGCACATGAAGAGATGCTCAATATCGTTAGCTATCAGAGAGATGCAAATTAAAATCACAATGAGGTACCACTTTACACCAGTCAGGATGGCTATCATAAACAAAGCAACAAATGACAAATGTTGGAGAGGTTGTGGGGAAAAGGGGTCCTTAGTTCACTGCTGGTGGGATTGCAGACTGGTACAACCATTATGGAAAACAGTATGGAATTTTCTCAGAAAAATAAAAATTGACCTGCCTTTTGACGCAGCAATTCCACTGCTAGGATTATATCCTAAGAATCCTAAAACATCAATTTCAAAGAACCTATGCACCACAATGTTCATAGCAGCACAATTTACAATAGCCAAGAGTTGGAAGCAACCTAGGTACCCATCAGTAAATGAATGGATCAAAAAATTGTGGTACATATACTCAATGGAATTCTATGCAGCAGAGAGAAAGAAGGAGCTACTACCCTTTGCAACAGCTTGGATGGAACTGGAAAGGATTATGTTGAGTGAAATAGGCCAGGTGTTGAAAGACAAATACTGTATGATCTCACCTTTAACAGGAAGCTAAACAACAAAACAGACAAGCAAGCAGAATAAAAACAAAGACACTGAAATGGAGAACAAGGGGACAGTGACCAGAGGGGAGAGAGAAGGGAATTTAAGGGGGAAAAAGGGGAGGGATTTGGAGGAACAAATATGAAGGACACAGGGATGAGAACTAAGGGGGGTGGAAATGGGAGGGAGGTGGGGAGCACGGGGCGGGGCCTGGGATGGGAGAAATAGACAAAAAACTGTACTTGAAAAATAACTAAATAAAATTATTTTTTTAAAAAGAAATATTTCATATTCTCTTCAACCCTCTAAGCCCTGGAATTTTATTTTGATGGCAGGTGTCAGCTAACCGAAGTGGTCCGAACAAATTCTCTGATGCTCTCTTGCCCTCAGCAGCACTTCATACACCATCATTATTACTCTTTTGCCCTAAATGTTAAAAATATATAAACATCCTACCACAGCTCTATGACAATGTCCTCTCGTCCACTGGGCAGATGAGTGTGTAAAAAAATTTTGAAATGAAACCAATAACTAGCGTGGGCATAAGGGACCGGGGACCGTGTTTGTGAGTGTTTGGTTTTGCTTGGAGAATCCGTTTTAAAGAAAGCCAACCAGCAGCCACCACTGGGCGTAGATGGCCGGTCTGCTCCTGGCTGTTTCACTCCTCTGAGCGGGCTTCTGCCCTGTGACCTTTATTCCACGTACCACACACAGAAAGTGTCTGTGCCCCTGGGAAAGGGGACAGCCAGTGTGTCGGCAAACCTGCCAACCTCCCCTGTAAGTCACAGAGCACTGGCAGCAGGAACCTGATAAAGCCCAGCCAGAACCGAGCTTTCGTTTTACTCCAAGTTGCGCTGATCTCTTCTGTGGCCGAAACAACAAACAGCCTTGTGTAGAGGTGCGGGTCACCCTGTCTAAGTTTGCCCGCAATTTTCCTTTGGGCAGTTTTTTAAGATAAGTCATTCCTCCCTGCTCCATCCTAATTATAATCCCCTAGTTAGTGTTTCAGCTGACTTGTTTCCTGTAACATATTTTTGATTCTTCTGTTCTCGCCCTATCTCGACCACGTGTTGGCCTGAGCAGAGGCTGGGGGATGAAAGCTCTCAGACAAATCAATAGCCAGATCTTCAAAGCTCTCCTCAGCTTTGCAGTTGAGCTAGCAAATGAAAAACATGAGACGATAATTGCCTCCTCTATTATTCCTGCTTACCTGAACACGGAAATATTTGGAAGGGAAGAGGAAAAGCTGCGATGAAAGGGAGGCCAAAAGCCAAAGTGCCCAAAGTAACTAATAAATTCTGGGGTCCTTGATTCAAGCCCTAGATCAGCCATTAGCTTAGTTATCTAATCTTTGGTTAACTCTGTGAACATAGTAACTTTTTTTTTTAAAACATCACTAAGGGTTTGGGGTGGTTTGCTATACAATAATAGCAACTGTAATACCTTCCAAATCACTAGGGGTATTATTTTTTTTCAAGATATTTTCAAGTTCATGGGGAAGTCAGAATAGCACCACTGAGAGCCGTGGAGGGCTGCTGGGATGCACACTGGTGGAGAAATAGTCCGGCTAGTCACACCTTCTTTCTAACTCTCATTATTCTGATATTTTTTTATCATCATCTCATTGCTTTGTCTAAAAAATAGTTCTACCACCCTTAATAATACAGTTGAGTTTTGCATGTTTAACTTTATATAAATGAATCATGTTGTATGCCATCTCGTGATCTCATGTGCCTTACTTCTCTTGCTCTATATTAGGTTTGTGATATTCATCCATTTTCAAGCAGTTTACTTCCTAAAAGATCAAGTAAGCTTCCCTGAAGAGGGAACCTCAGCCTCTTAGCTGTGCCTCAAACTTTTATAGCTTTCTTACATGTATATAGGGCTGATAAAGTTACGTTTACTATTCTGCAGGGTCAAATGTGTCAGAAGCAAAGTGTGAACTGGCTGAAACACAGAAGTAAGTGCTTCATTAGGAGAGAGATCAGGTTATCATGATCCACAGCTATTCATCAGAATAGAAGCAAACCCTCTGTTTGACCAAACCATGGGCAGATGCCGTCACTCAACATGGTCTCAACTAGGCAAGTATTTGCTGAAGGTTGAAACTATTTCTGGTTTGGTACTTATAAACTGGTCATTCTTTGATAGACCTAAAACTCATTTCTTAAAAAGAGTTTGAACACCAGGACAAGCTTAGTCTCAGGAAGACTGTATGTGTTACAGCAAAGTCTCTGAAATGTACTCTACATGAATTTCTTTTTTCCTTTTCTTAAAATTTATTGATGTGTGTATGTGAGAGAGAGAGAGATTGATTGATTTGTTGCTGCAATTATTCATGCATTCTTTGGCTGGTTCTCACATGTACCATGACCAGAGAACAAACCTGCAAACTTGGCCTATGTGGACAATGCTCTAACCAACCGGGTTACCCAGCCACACCTCTGACTGAATTTCTTAATTTGTAAAATTTGGGATTAACCTTAGATCACCGTGAAGAGGGCTGTGCACTTCTCCATGAGGTTGGAGACACTGGAAGGCAGGGACATTGTACGTGTCTCTCATGCGCTATAGTACTTCACATACGCAATAATAGTAGCAGCAGTTTCCATTTATTAAATGTTGATTTCATGGTCAGAAATTACCCTAATTTAGATTTCTGGTCAAGGTGGTGGCATAGGTAAACACAGCTCTCCTCTTCACACAACCATATCAAAATTACAACTAAAATATAGAACAGCCATCACTCAGAACCACCAGAAATTGAGTCGAATGGAAGTCTGGCAACTACAAAATTAAAGAAACCACCACGTCCGTCCAGACTGGTAGAAGAGGTGGAGACACAGAATGGGCTGGTCCCACATCCACCTGTGGTGCATAAAAATCCAGGAGGAATATCTCAGGAGTGAGGAGTTCCAGACCCACACCAGGCTCCCAGCCCAGGTTTCCAGGGCCAGGAAGATAACTGCCCATAACTCCTAGCTATAAAAAATCAGCAGGGACTGAGTCAGTAGAAAAAACTCCTGGAGTCCCAAGTGGTTCCCCTTAAAAAAATCCACACATGGACTTACTCAGACTCACTCCCTCTGAGCTCCAGCACTGTGGTAGCACCTTAAAAGGCACCAGCTGCATACAGGGAGAATCTGAAGTGTCTGGCATCAAGGTGGGAGCTGGGGGAGAGCATTCTACCAGACAGAAAGGCATGCAGAGGTCATTGTTCTTTTTCTGAGCCCTCCCCCTACAGAGCCACAGAGCTGGCAGGCAGGTGCCATATCTGAGACTCCATCAAGTTGGCTAACACTGTTTGCTCAACTCTGGAGATGCCCTGAAATTCTGTCCCAATCAACTTACAGGCCCACCCAGGCTGTTAACAATGACTTTTGTTATTGGTTGTGAATGGTTGGTCTTGGCTCATTCTTCACAACTTCCTAAATCCCATCAAACTAGAAACAGCTGGTCTCAGTGAACACTCAACCCCCATACCTCTTGCTAAGTCGCCCCCCGCCTGGCTCTAGCAGCAACCAGCCTATATTCACAGCTTGGCTTTACCTGGAAATCTCCAAACCCAACACAAGTAGCAACCATCTCAGATTGCTTTACAGCTCAGGCATGGTGGCCCCAGGCAGAATACACTTGGGGGCTGACTTTGGCCTATTCCACCTGGGAAACCACAGAGCCCTCACAGCCAGTGGAAAGTTACAGACCACACTGGAGCACCACCACCCAGCCTCCTCCGCACAGCTGATCCTCCAGGGGGGGTGGAGGTTGGTGGTCAGTGGTCATAGCCAGTCACTGTCACTGGCTGGTCTAGGTAAATCTCACCTGTTGACCTGTCAACAGCAATCAAGGGTCAACTACAACAGGAAGGTGTACTCAGCCCACATAAAGGACACAACTCAAACACCCAGCATGAGTGATAGGGGAGGTTGTGCCACTGGACCCTATAGGACACCTACTACATTAGGCCATGATATCCAGACAGGAAGTCATAACAGCTCTACCTAATACATATAAATAAACACAGGGATGCTGCCAAAACAAGGAGACAAAGGAACACGGCCCAAGTGAAAGAATAGATCAAAACTCCAGAAAAAGAACTAAATAAAATGGAGATAAACAATCTATCAGGTGCAGTGTTCAAAACACTGTTTAAAAGGATGCTCGAGGAACTTAGTGAGGACCTCAGGAGCATAAATAAGATCTACTCATAAATGAAAGATACACTAATTGAAATAAAGAATAATTTTCAGGGAAACAACAGCAGAAGCCAAGAATCAAATCAATGATTTGGAACATAAGGAGGCAAAAAACAACCCAACAAAACAACAGGAAGAAAAAAGGATCCAAAAAAAAATGAGGATAATGTAAGCAGCCTCTGAACAATGTCAAGCAATCCAAGATTCACATCATAAGAATACAGAAGGAGAAGAGAAAGAGCAAGAAATTGGAAATCCATTTGAAAAAATAGTGAAAGAAAACTTCCCTAATTTGGTGAAGGAAATAGACATGAAACATCAGGAAGCACAGGGAGTCCCAAACAAGATGGATACAGAGGCCCACTTTAAGACACGTCATAATTAAAATGCCAAAGGTTAAAGCTAAAGAAAGCATCTTAAAAGCAGCAAGTGAAAAGCACTTACCTACAGGGGATTTCCTATAAGATTTTCAGCTGATTTCTGAAAAGAAACTTTATGGGCAAGAAGGGATTGGCAAGAAATATTCAAAGTTATGAAAAGTGGGATCCTACAGCCAAGATTGCTCTACCCAGCAAAGATACCATTTAGAATCAAAGGGCAAATAGAGAGCTTTCCAGACAAGAAAGAACTGAAGGAGTTCATCATCACCAAACCATTATTATATGAAATGTTAAAGGGACTTATTTATAAAAAAAGATCAAAACTATAAACAGTAAAGTGGCAATAAATACATATCTATCAACAATTGAATCTAACAAAGAAACTAAGCAAACAAAGAAGAACAGAGACAGAATCGTGGATTTGGAGAGGGTTTTAATGGTTACCAGATGTGGCAGGGCTAGGGCTGGGGTGTGAAAGAATGGAAGAAGAGTGAGAGAATTAAGAAGTACAAATGGGTAGTTACAGAATAACCAGGGGGATGTAAAGTACAGTATAGAAAATAGAGCAGCCAAAGAATTTATACACATGACCCATGGACATGAACAATGGTGTGAGAACTGCCTGAGGAACTGGGGTTGCTGGGTAGAGGGGGACAAATGGGAAAAACTGGGACAACTATAAAAGCATAATCAATAAAATATAATGTAAAACATCAAAATTATATTAATTTAATAATATCAACATTCAAATTAATCAAGCCTATTTATTTAATATAAGCACAGCTCTAGTCACTTGAAGACATGACTGTACTTAATGACAGCATCAACTTTGCAAGGTGGGTTTGTTATTTCTATTTTAAAGGGAGAAGAACTAGACTCAGGGGTGTACAGAAATCTAAAGAAAGGCAGAGATAAATTTCAAGGTGAGATCTGTCAGATTTCACTAGGTCTGCTTCCTCTCTTCCATGGGGCCTGCCCTCAGATGTTGAATAAATGGAGGGCCTTCTTTAAAATATTTATCAACTGTATAACAATTGCCTAGTCTGCACTTAATTTTAAGGAGCTAACGAGCATTTAAACTTGAAGGAATTACAGCCAAGTCCTAAAGCAGACATTTGGTTTCTAATAGCGCAAGAGCACACATCTGGGTATTACATTTATTCATAAGCTGTGAGGGCATTCAGATGGGTCTGATATACCTTGTTTGTTCATACCCCCCACACACACAACACTGATTTGCTATTGTGCACCCATCAGGGAGGGGATCCGTTCTGTACAAGACACCTTCCTTTTAGATCAACCCTTTGATAAACACATGTTCTACTGAAAACTCCTTGATTAAGATTTGGCACATAATTCTCGTCATGAATACCAACTAAAAAGTGTACAAAACTTTTCTGATCTCTTTAGGCAGAGAGTTTTGCCAAATACTCTGTCAGCATCTCATCAATATAAAAAATGTCTCATCAATATAACAAACTCAGTTATTGACCACCCAGCTTGAATCAAACTTGTAACCAAAGAGGAGGTGATCCTATGTTATATGTGGATAATTTAGGATTTTTGTGAGTTTTTATTTTAAGGTTAAATAAAACAGTGAATAAGGAGTAAGGTTTATGACTTATATATACCATTAACTATATTCCAAGAATTACACAGAAGTAGTCTACTTTCCTTCTGAAAGAAGGAACTACTTAACTCCCTGTTACAGATGAAGACTCTGAACAGAGAGAGTAACTTGCCAGAGACACATAAAGCAGCAACGAGTGGAGGCAAGATTCAAACTAACATTGAACTCCAGGGCCCACAAAACTGCTTCTGAGAAGTTTCCTTATGAACAGCATACACTGTCTGTGAACATTTAAAACTTCACAGTCCCCACCCCCCATGTCCTGACTCTAATCATCCCTTCGCTTCTTTTTTTGTCCCTTCTTTCTTTTTACATGGTTTCCAAACTTGAAACCTTGGTATCTCTCCATTGCTGCTCAGATTTCATTTGTTGCCAGCTCTGTGACTTCCTTCTGCAATGTGCCTTGAAGCTTTCTCTGACTTTTCCCACGACGTTAGTACAGACATCAGTGCTTCCCATCTAAGAGCCTATAGTCCTTTTCTGACTACTTGTTGCTTCTGCTGTTGTTGCTCTTATAGTTTTTATCAGTACATCCTATCACTAGTCTAAGTTTCATCCTAAAGCTCAGCCGGTTCCTGTCCTTTGATTTTTAAAAACAATTCTTTCATCTCTTTGGCCTATAGAATTAACATCCACATTTTACACCGGAGTCTGTGGGGAGATGAACCGAGATGACCTGGAGATGTTCCCCACCATCTCCAAGTAGGGCTCTGGCCCTCAAACCCAAACCGCCACAGGAAGCAGTCACAGGCTGCTTATCATGATCAGCCCCAGGCTGCTGTTTCACAACCAGGGCAGCCACAACCACATTACAGAGAGAGAGGTGAGTTCCTCATAGGAGACTAAAGTGTGTTGTTTTAAGAGAAAATGAATGTTTGCTCTAGCAAGAGGAGTTGGCCTGGGGTAACTGGGGTGGAGCCTCGTTGTAGCCTTTGGTGGTTCAGCTTCTCCCCCCACCTTGAGGGAGCAGAACCCACTGACCCAAAGGGAAGTACACCATTGTATCTGGTTGAAGATCTAGACTCTCACACTGTCAAAATCAAGAAGGGAAGACAGGTGAAGCTTCCAGAAGACAGGGATTGGGACCCCACACCGGAGAAGTGGCGTTGGAAAGGGATCGTGATGTGATTGTCAGAGGGACTTAAAGGTCAACCATCACTGAGAATGGGAGGGACAACCTCCCTCTCAATCACTCTCAATTAGCATAAACTTTTATTCTGACTTTTTCCTTCTCTTTCCTTTTCTCCTTTTCCTCCTCTTGCTTTTTTTTATCATTTATCACCCTGTAATTTATGAATCAATTTGTCTGATTACTGTTTGTATCCCTTACTAAAATGTAAGCCCCAGGGGATCAAGGAATTTCATGTTACTCACTGCTCTCTCCCTAAAGTCTAGAACAGAGACAGGCCCAAGTTAGGTGTTCAATTAATAGATGTCGAATGAATAAGGAGCCCTGGCTGGTGTGGCTCAGTGGATTGAGTGCCGGCCTGCAAACCAAAGGGTCACCAGTTTGATTCCCAGTCAGGGCACGTGCCTAGGTTGTGGGCCAGGTCCCCAGTGGAGGGTGTTTGAGAGGCAACCACACATTGATGTTTCTCTCCCTCTCTCCCCCCTTCCCATCCCTCTAAAAATGAATAAACAAAATCTTTTTTAAAAAGTTTAAAAAATGACAGAAAGAGAGAATTCATGAAAGAACTTCAAAAGGCACAAACTATTTGTTTCATCTCAAAAGAACTAGGAAGTATTTTGCCATCATCAGTCACCTATGCTAAGGCAAGGAGAAGACATTAATTCTAGGAGTGCACTTAATTCATCTCATATATTTATTACCAGATAAGCGTCAAGAATATTCTAGGCAGTTGAGGTGAAAAAAGATGAATGACACTTGATGATCAAAAGGCTTCTGTGTGCCCATGTAAGGAGATGGACATGCTCATGGCCAATTCTAACACCAGCCTGGCCGCATCTTCTATGTCCACACAGGTGAGTGTTCACTTGAAAGAATCCTGCTGGATTCTGGATGACAGATTTTGTAACTGTTAGTGGTCGCTACACCAGTAAATCAATGCTGTTTGTCCACTTTCACACAGGTTGAGATATTTGAAAAATAAATGTCTAGGTTTTTAGTGGTTCGAACTGAAGTTCTCTCTTCAGATTTTCTCATGCTTACCAGTGGCATTATATTATCAATATTGTACCATTCACCCCACTGCTGTTAGAAGTAAAATGAAAATAATGAAATTATAGCTGCCTTCACTTAACATTAACTGTGCTGAAAAAAACCTGAAGATGCTTTATAGCATCATTGGATTTAATGCTAACCCTTTTGTCACTATCCTTTGAAACAGCTGAGAAAAATGGATAGGTCGAAAATAGGAGAGTGGAAAAGATTAGAAGAGATTAAAGACCCATCAGGAGTTAGAAAACCTGGTTGTGGACCTATTTCAGACACTGACTCCCTGTGTGATGTTGGATCCTTTGGGCATCTCAGAAGTAGAAGAGCAAGGCCCATCCCCAAGTCCACGGCTCTCTGCAGTGTCGGTGAGGAAACTTGTGCCCCCAAGTGGATTATGAGGTGACAAATCCTGTGCCAAGAACAACTGACTTCTTGATTTTCTTAAAGTGCTATCGAGTGGGAAAAATAGCTTCTGGATATTGTAGCTAAATATAGCTAACAAATTACTGCTTTATTGTCTCTCTCAGAATCAAAAATAAATGGTGCCTGTGAAGTAGCACCAGGATGAATGTCTTTCTCTTACTCCTGCATTAAAGCGAAGTAAGCCAGATGGTGGAAGACAAATGCCGTATGATCTCACCTATAAGTGGAACCTAACCAACAAAACAAACAAGCAAGCTAAACATAACCAGAGACATGGAAATAAAGAGCACCCTGACAGTAACCAGAGGGGAATGTGGAGGGGGATAATGGGAGAAAGAAGAGAAAAGTTCATCAAGGAACAGGTATAAAGGACCCATGGACAAAGCCAAAGGGGGAAAGAATTGAAGGCGGGAGGGGAGGAAAAGTGGGGGTGGGAAAATGAAGACAACTGTACATGAACAACAATTAGGAAAAAAAAAGCCTAGACAGCAGGAAGTGCAGTCTAGAATGGAAAGCCTCTCCTGATGGTTAGTTGTGTGTGTCCCCTTAACTAGGCCACAGCAACCACCATTCCACCAAGCACTAATCCAGAGCTGCTGTGAAGGTATTTTGCAGATGTGATGAACATCTGTAATCAGCTGACTTGAAGGAATTTCTTCCTGACAACATGGGTGGGCTTCATCTTGAAAGACTTTAAGAGCCAAATTGAGGTTTCCCTGAGGAAGAAGAAATCTCACCTGTGGGCTGGGGTGTTAGCTGCTGCCCAAGAGTTTCCAGCTTGCTGTCCTACTCTCTGGATATTGGGCTTGTCTAGCCAGACCCCACAATTGCATAAGGCAATTCCTTCACATTGATGAGCCTCCTTATCTCTCTCTCTATATATATGTATATGTAATATACACATATATGTACATATAACACCTATATGTGTATACAACATGTATATATGTGTATAATGTACGTTACATACATATTATGTATGTGTGTGTGTATCCTGCTGGTTCTATCTCTCTGATAGAATTCTGATTCGCATACCAAACACCTTTGCTAAATTACATATATGTATGTATATATCTGGAAGTCTATTACTCATGAAAACATTTGATCAACTTTGACCTTGTGAGTTAAAACTGTCAATTAAGAACAAAAGTTAACACATATATATAGTACTCAGTATGTGTCAGGCTTATTTTACACAAATTGATTTATTCAATGCTCACTTTGGTTCTGTGAGAAGGGTGCACCCATCATCCTGAGAAGTTAGGTGATTTGCTGAGAGCTATGTGACTGGTGAGGGGGAGCATCATAATTCAAAACCAAGGAGTGTGGCTCTACAACCAGAATTTTTAACCACTTTGCTTTATTGTGACTTGGAACCAGCCCTTGAATGTTTCCCAAAGATTGCAAAATGACTGTGTAGTATTAAGAAGCTAGAATAGCCAGCTCCAAATTTTGATGTGGTTGTTGGAACTCGACTCCAGTTGGAATCTGATCTCCTCCACTGATGCCAAACTCAAACTCATCAAACGCCATCCACAGCCCCTGCTGGGCATAGAGATGAGCGAAATAGACAAGCATAATCCCCAGCCACTATGACCAGGTTCACTTCAGAAGCCATTGCTGATAAAAGCATACCTGTTCATCTTCAGACATACCAAAGGGCTAACCGACTTTTGGAAAATGAATGAAACCACTGCTGTGTTTGAAGATGTTACCATTACTGAATAGGTTTGAAATTATTTATTTTCCAAGACTTCCCCCACGGAATTTGAAAGAAGTAGGACTCTCACCTCTCACAACTGAATGCCACTGTATGACAAATGCAGCCGAGATATCAGGGGTGGTTGTGCTCACCTGGTCAGTTAAAATGCAGAGGAGTTTGACTGGGCCCCTGTTCACCTCCCATAAGTAATCCAACATCCTCTCCCAAAACCTCCCAGTTTTTACTCTTAGGGTCCTCTAAGTGTTGGGCTCCAGTTGCCGGTAGGTCTCATCACTGCACGAACTGTCTGTCACATGATTCTGTCCATGCTATTTTATTTTTCCCTCAACACATCAGGGCAAACAGGTAAGCCAATCTTCCTCCTTAATTTTCATACAACTTAATGTATCTACTCGTCTTTTCTGCCAAGAAAAAAATTTTCAGTGACTTGGAAATGAGCAAAAAAGATTACTGGGATTACTGTGTGTCCTTTCAGTGAAGGCCTAGATATGGTCCAGAGGACCCTTTGGGATTACCTGATTTTATACAGGTATGTACCTCTGATTATCCTTCTATTTACCAGGCTGTTTTACAACTCTCTCAGGATTGTCAAACACTGATAAGAATGCAAATGATTCCTATCCAGAGCAAAGGAAATAAAGTTTGTCCAGGAAAGAGACTATTCAATTCTGCCTCACAGAAAAGACTGACTGCAAACCCAAAAATGTTACTGGTCTATAAGAAGTGAACCAGCTTGGCATCCACTAGCAAATTCACTTAAGCATTCTTGATTTCATGCTTATTCTCATTTGAACTAACCTGATATCATAGCTTCCTGTATTAACTAATGAATTGCATACATTTTATATTTGCATGATAATCATCCTATTAAATTTGAAAATTATACTGTAAGATTCTGACCATTTTGGAAATAGAGGATATTTACTTTTAAGAAACAGAAAAGATTTTAAATTGAGTAGTAACCATACACTTAAAAACCCCTTTACCGATTTTTATTGACTTAAGCGCCAACCCCTACCCATGCTGTTGGGCCCAGATGTCCTTGTTTTTTTCTGCTCCCCACCCCTCCCCTGCGAGGCACTTCCCCGTGTGTGCACTGCTCCCCACTAACAAAGAGACTTAAAGGATTATTCTCCAAACCAAATATCATTCCTCCCTAAGAAGAATTCTAGTGCCAACTTTATTTTGGAAGATATCTTGGTAAGGAAGACTGGTGAAGAATGAAGAAGAAAATAAACCAGCATACCAAGTAGATTTTTTTCTTTCTTTTTTGTTGTTTTGTTTTTTAAATGTTTTAAAATTTAATTATTATTCAAGTACAGTTTTCTGTCTTTTACTCCCATCCCAGCCCACTCCCCCAGTGCTCCCCACCTCCCTCCCATTCCAACTGGATTTCTTATAGATAAAGAATATGAGGCTCTGAATAGATTTGCTCACATATATCCAACTATTTAATTAATTCATTGTTAGAGAAATATACTTTTTTCTGCAATATATAGTATTATTTTAGACTGAGTTAGAAAATTCAAATTAAGTATTAAAATGGAGTGATTTCAGTCTCATTAAAACTTTTTTGTAATAGGATGGGAAGTGTTTTAATCAAGTGAAGCATAAATTAAATTTGATCCAATTGTAAATTGGTTCTTCAGAACTAAAAATCTTCCTAGGGAGGAAAATGTCATAAATGTTCATATTAATAAGATGTATAATTTACTGGGGAGGGCTGAGGGTGGGCTTGGGTGGAGGTAAAAAGCAGAAAGCTATACTTGAACAACAGTTAAATTTTTTTAAAGATGTATAATTTAAATATTGTGAATTCACTATAAACAATTATATCAAATGCCATTGTCACAATATTATTTTGAGAGGAAATATCTAAGTTGGAAGAAACATTCAAAATTTGTCTTGTAGTTTCTTTGGGAAAAAAGAATAGGGTTATTTTCAGATTGATGGAGAAAATAGAAACAGTCATAGTGATTTTGAAACTTCTAGAAGTTCTCAAGGTTTTACGAAAAAATTAAATAAATATTTATGATATATACCTCACAAAAATAATGAAGGCAAAATACAAATATAACAGCTCATTTATTCACTCACTGTCACAAATAGATGTACGGCTTGCTTGCTTTCTTCAGAAATAGAACCCCAAATAAAAAACATAGAACGGATGGTACATGTAAATATGATAAATGCTAATGGGGAAAATAAGGCAGGAGAAGGGTAAGAAGCACTAGAGGCAAGTTTTCACAGTGTTGGTCTGAGGTGGCTTCGCTACAACCAAACCGGAGTGAGCACACGTAGTACTCGGTGGCCAATGCGGTAAAGGTTCCCTCTAAGGTCAGAAACGAAACAAGATGCCTGCTGCTCCCACCTCTAACCAAAATCATTCTTGAGTTCTCCGGGACATTACAATAAAAAAATGAAAAAAAATAAAGACATAAAAATCAGAAAGGAAGAAAAACAATGTCATTATTAATCAATGATATGATAGTATCAGTATAAACCTCAAATGATTTATAGACAGAATATTATACTGGAAAGAGTTGTAGATGTAAAATATTTAAAAATATATCACATTTTTACACAACAAAAATGTAACAGCAATAATACATATGACATAGACCTAAATAAATTCAACAGGTGGAAAATCTTTATAGATAAAATTATAAAAACATACTGAGAGTCATTAAGTAAACCTAAATAAAGTGAGGGGTTGAACCCTTTCAACTCTTGGGTAGGAAAACTTTCTATCCTAAGGAAGTCACTTCTTCCCAAATTGATCTAGGGACTCAGTGCAGTTCTGCTCAAAATCTCCAAAGGTTATTTAAGGATAATTATCAAAGGCATTCTTCAGCAATGTGTACAGAAGAGCTTAGGACCAAGGTCAAGACGTAACAGAAGAAGAAAAGCAAGTTGAAGCAGCTTTACCTACCAGATATTAAGCTTCACTATAAAGCTGCCATTAAGACAGTGAAGTATTGGTACCGAGAGTCCAGGAAGAGACCCGCGCAGATACTATAACACAGTTGGCACTGCAGAAGTGAAGGAGAGGTACTGCAGGAAACAGTGCTGAAATAACTTAGTCTATCCATATGGAAGAAGTGAAATCTGGCTCCTACTTCATACCATATAAAAATTCAATTTCAGATTGATTAAAGATTTATAAGACATAATACATAACTTTCAAAAGATTATATAAAAGAATATCCTGATGACCTCTGGGTAAAAAAGTGATTTCTTAAGCAAGGCCAAAAAAATCAATAACCTTAAGAAAGATTTAAAAATCAAGAGCTTTTGTTCATCACATGGCACCATTAAAAGAGTGAGAAAATAAGCTACAAATTGACCAAACTATTTGCAATATATTTAACTGATGATGGATTAGCATCCAGAATATGTACCATATGGATCAGTAAGGAAAAGACAAGCAGACCAACTGAAAAACAGTCGAAGGAATGAATGACTGAATGAAGAAAGAGGCACAAAAGGCCATTGACGGAATGTGGCATTTTCCAATAAGTTTGGACATGTGTATATACAGTGACATAATACTTCTACTTCTAGGTATATTTATATACATCCTCTTAAGTCAGGACAAGCTAAAATGTGGGTTGTGACCTCCTCATTTAAAATTAAAAAAGAATTGGATAGAATTATCAGAACATGCTGCAATTAGTAAGAGTATTGTTTTACAAAATTGCTTTTTTCATACATTATGTACATGTATTAACTGAATCGTGAAGAAAAATATTTTTTTACTGTGCAACTTGAGCAAAATGTTTGAATACCACTGTCTACAGAAAACCTTACATATGTGCACCAGGAGTCTAGTACAAAAAATGTTTATTACAGCACTACTATGTTAGGTTATGATAACAAATACTTAAGAGCAACAGAAATATTCATTACCAGTGAAACAGATAAATAAAATGTGGTATGTTTATGTAATGTAACATAATACATTAGTGGAAATGAATAATCTACAAATATCAACATGGATGAACTCAAAAACAGAATGACTAAAAAAAGCAAGCCCCAGAAACATACATACTACATGGTGCCACCTACTGTATATGTGACTCAAAAATAAAGAAAAGTAAATGTTTGCGAGCGTACACCTGGATGCATCTGTAGCAAAATTAGGTGGTGAGACTATAAAGAAAACCAGGGGGATTATTCACACAACATCAGGACGGTGGTAACCTGGAGCTGGGGTGGGGATGGAGGAGATGCTGTCAAAGTGGAGCATTGTAGGTTTTCTAAGGTGCTAATCAAGTTTTATGTCTTAACTTGAGTGGTGAGTACATAAGTATTCATTTTATTATGATTCTTAACTTTGTACATATGTACTATATACAACTATACATGCCAACAATGATGCATATACCATATGTGTATATGTGATGTATCATATATATCCCAATTAAATTTGAAAATTAGAATAAATGTTAGTTATTGTTACATTATGTGATCTTTACCTCACTCAATAAATGTTTATATGAGAACAAAACCTAGCAGTATGGCCAATGTGTGCAAGGTTTAAATGAATATAATTTATTTTCAAAATATTTCAAAACTTAACAAAAAGTTGGAGATATTCAGTACTGCTAAAACTACTAAGCCTCTGCCAGATCAACCAATGTCTCCAAGAATTCAGTATCAAGATCATGCCAGGTTTACTTCAGTATTTAATTAAGGCCAACCCACTGGTATCCAGGCTTACCGTCACTCAAAAATCTGCTCTCATCCTGGGACACTGAAAAGATGCTCAATATCGCTAGCTATCAGAGAGATGCAAATTAAAACCACAGTGAGATACCACTTTACACCAGTCAGAATGGTTATCATTTGACAAACAACAAATGTTGGAGAGGTTGTGGGGAAAAGGGGTCCCTAGTTCACTGTTGGTGGGAATGCAGATTGGTATAACTATTATGGAAAACAGTATGGAATTTTCTCAGAAAAATAAAAATGGACCTGCCTTATGACCCAGCAATTCCATTGCTGGGATTATATGCTAAGAACCCTAAAACTCCAATCCAAAAGAACCTATGCACCCCAATGTTCATAGCAGCACAATTTACAATAGCCAAGAGCTGGAAGCAACCTAGGTGCTCATCAGTAAATGAATGGATCGAAAAATTATGGTACATATACACAATGGAATTCTATGCAGCAGAAAGAAAGAAGAAGCTCCTACCCTTTGCAACAGCTTGGATGGAACTTGAAAGCATTATGCTGAGTGAAATAAGGCAGGCGGTGAAAGACAAATACTATATGATCTCACCTTTAACAGGAAGCTAAACAACAAAACAAGCAAGCAAACAAAACAAAACAAAAAAGACACTGAAATAGAGAACAGGGGACAGTGACCGGAGGGGAGAGAGGAGGGAATTTCAGGGGAAAAAGGGGAAGGATTTACAGGAACTAGTATAAAGGACACATGGACAACAACTAAGGGGGGTGGAAATGGGAGGGAGGTGGGCTGGGATGGGAGTAAAAGACAGAATACTGTAGTTGAAAAATAATTAAATTAAAAAAAATCCTTTACAGGTAAAAAAAAAAAAAATCTGCTCTCTGGAGATACACTTGGGAACTTAAAAAAATTTAATTGAATGAATAATTTAAAAAATTGGAAAAAATGGAGGTGGGAAACAACTTCAATCACAGAATTGCCTGTTTAAATAATTATACTCAGACTATGGAATACTCTTCAAGCACCAATAAGAACAATGTAATGTGGGCTGACATGAGAACATGCTCTTGATAGTTTGTTAAAAATATGGTAAGTTGCATAACAGTCTATATGTTATAATACCATTTGTGTACATATATCATGTGTGTGTGTGTGTGTTGTCTGTCTGAAAAAAGTTCAACCATTATTAATGTAACAAGAATGGTTTGCATGACATCGATGAAACCTGGCAGCTAAGAAGAGTCACCTGGTATGCGCATGCATGAACAATGATGACTTCACTGTACTAGTTAGTGTACAGTGTACTAGGCAGTAGATACCATTGACTGAGCAAACGTACTGTGTGGCTATTGCATTTGAAATGACTGAGTGATTAAAGCAATGAATCCACATCAAATTTTGTGTTACGCTTGAACATTCCTCCACAGAAGCTATTAGGATGATTCAGAAGGCCGCAGCTATGGGCAACTGGTGATTGGCCGCTTCATTAAGACAATGTGCCTGCTTGTGCATCATGTCTCCTGCAGTTTTTTGGCAAAACATCAAACCACCCAGGTGACTAAGACCCTCCCCTACGGCCCATATTTGGCACCTTGTGACTTCTGGCTTTTCCCAAAACTAAAACCACCTTTGAAAGGGGAGAGATTTCAGACCATTGATGACATTCAGGAAAATACAATGGAGCAGCTGATGGTGATTGGGAGAACTGTGTGAGGTCCCACAGTGCCTGCTTTGAGGGGGACTCAGGCATCGTCATCCTATGTACAATGTTGCTTATATCTTCCTCAATAAATGTCTTTATTTTTCATATTGCATGGCTGGATATTTCTGGACAGACCATAATATGTGTGTGTAGATATATATAGTGTAATACATATATGTTATATATGCATGGTTCTTATATAATATATATTATATATAATATAGTGTAATAGCAACTATTAAATTAGGACGGTGATATGGAGTAATCCATTTTCTAGTATGAAATGAAGGAAAATCGGATGGTGGCAGAAACTTCGGTTTAGTACTAGTCATGATGGACTAGCAAAGTACGTTCTGATCATTATACACCTGGTTCTAGTCTGTGAAGAAATAGTTGTTTGTTTTGCCAGGCTGGTAAATGCTGACCCACATACTTTTCAAAAATAGCAATAGGGACTCTGCTGGCCATCCTGGCCTTCATTATTGGTAGGTAATGAATTGTCCCTCCCTCCTGCCCTCACACAGAATGGATGCTGTTGCTCTTCTTACATGATTATGTTGACACTTGAATGAACTCTGATTTGATCTGTTTGCCCTAAAGTACCCCCGGGTGAGTTTATAATCCTGAAGATATCAATGAAAGAAGTTTTAGCTGCTACTCACTCCATTTGTACTTTCGATTTAGCTCACATCTGTTATTATAATTTACTCGAATATAAAATATAGCAAAGTAAAATTGTTAAGACCTTCTTCTCTCCTTCCTTTATGCATTCAGCTTTAGGAATCAGAGCTAACATTTCAAATAGAGTCAGTTCTATGGATTTGCCATAAAATTGCAGCATTAAAAAATAAAATAATAAAATAAAATTCCTGTAAATAAAACAGTTAATGACTAGTCCCCAAAAAACTATACATAAACCAGGATTACATTTGGGATTAAATGGTTGTCTCTGTGTCAAATTGTCCCCCAAATTTATAGGTTTATGCTTTTTACATTGAGATTATCACCAGGATTTCCTCCACCTTCTTGCACCTGAGGACACAAAGTTAAACATTAGCTAAGTCTAGTGGCTTGCTTCTAAATCTAAAAAGGTCACATTCCAAGGACTGTTTTTGAAAAAAACTCCCCCTGACAGGCACTGTGTTCAAACTCGAGGCGGACATGGGGACGAACTGCAATTGCCATAAATAGCACCGCTGAGCTCTCTCCTACTTCTTTTGTGCTTTACTCTCCATTCTCTAATAGCATTTCTTCTCACCTCCTTCTGTAAGGTGGGCAAATAAGCGGCGCTCAGGAAATATCTTTGTAATGAATCTACTCTATCCCAATCCATTTCCTGTGCTATTGGTCTTTCTACCAGAGCTTTGAGTAAGAGCTTTACCTGCACTCTACCAGTGTCTCTGTACCTCAGATGTACCTGCATTCTATTCAAGCTTTGCAATCCACATGAGTTATTTCTCTAGATTAGACATACCATTAGGGAAGGTACTAATTTGGTGTGCATAATGGCCAGGGTTCAATTAGCTCACACCGTGTGTGTGTGTGTGTGTGTGTGTGTGTGTGTGTGTGTGTGTTGGTGAGGAGGGAGAGCCCCTGGGAAAAGATCCCAATGGAGATGAAGGAACTGAGGCAGAGTAGACGATCGATGATTTGTCAAGATTGTAAAGTGAGATAACAACATGGAGGCATCCCTCTTTCATGGTGCCTTTTCCTTTGCCAAGAGTTTTAGCATAGATAATACACAGGCCTTGGTAACTGTGGATAGAAACTGCAGTCATACCTTCATTAAAGACAGTATATAAGATCAGTAAACAAGTCTCTTACTCAATCCCATAGGCTGAACTAGACAAGTGGTACAAGTTAAATGCTTTGAGAACATTAAGTAACATTTATTTCTGTCTACAAATGCAATACTAAGATGCATTTCTAATTTCAATGACATCATGATAGAACCTCATTTTGATGATCTGTGACAAGGATATACTAAGGAGATCTCAAATTATTCCACTTTTCCATTCCTGTTTATCTTGTCCATTGCATTCATTTTTATCAGCATTTTTTATAGTAAGGAGAGCAGGGAGCTGGATTGATTGACAGTTATTCTCAGTGCAGATTTGCTCTGTCTGTAAAATATGCACCTCACTCTTTACAATGCATCTCCAGGACAAGGCAGTCACAAAGCAAGAAGACAACTTTGATCATTAGGGAACTTACTAGAAGATTTAGCAGGACGTTACAGAGTGAAGGAGCCAATAACATTGAGCCTAACATTTTAACTGGGAAAGTTTGCATTGTAATGTAATTTGCTACACAGGTTACCTTAAAGTAATTGGCAGAAAGTAAATTAAGAATACAATGCAAGCTTCCAGTCAATAGGGCAATGTAGGTACACATGGCTCACCTCTTCACACAACCACATCAAAATTACAACTAAAATATAGAACTGTCACTCAGGAAGGTCAGAAATTGAGGTGAATGGAAGTCTGACAACTACAGAATTGAAGAAACCACATCCGTCCAGTCTTGTAGGAGAGGCATGGATGTAGAATGGGCTGGAGCCACACCCACATGGATAAAAATTCGGGAGGGATATCTTAGGAGCAAACAGTCCCAGTCCTACACCAGGCCCCTGGCCCAGGATTCCAGTGCCAGAAACATAAGTCCCGACAACTTCTGCTGTGAAAACCAGTGGGGATTGAGTCAGTGGAAGAGGCTGCTGGAGCCTTAAGCAGTTCCTCCTGAGGAACCTACACATGAACTCACCTACTCACAATTTCTCCCTCTGAGCTCCAGCACCAGGGTGGCAGCTTGAAGGGCACCAGTGGTATATGGTACTTTCTCACCAGTGGAAAGACTGAAGTGTCTGGCATTGAGGCGAGCAGAGGCCATTGTCCCTCTGCTGAGCCCTCCTCCCACGGAGCCAGTAGCCTGGTAACGTATCTCGGTCTCCATCAACATGGCTAACATGGTGTGACTCACCTTGGAGATCCATGGAGGCTCTACCCCACCCAACTTATGGACCACCCAAGTTGCTTTTCCATAAGAATGGCTGATCTTGGCTTCTAAACCCTATCAAAGGAGCAACTGCTGGCTTCAGTGAGCCCTAGCAGCAGCTAGATTAGATTCACAGCTTGGCTTTGCCTGGGAATCTCCAAGCCCAGCACAAGTAGCAGCCATCTCAGATTGCTTTACAGTTCAGGCAGGGTGCCCTGGGCAAAATACAGATGGAGGCTGACCTTGCAACACCCAGTAAATCCCAGGGCCAACACACCCAGTGGACAGCTCCAGAATATATTGGAGCACCACCATCCTGCCCCTGCACAACTGATCCTCTGTGGAAGGTGGAGGTTTGTGGTCAGTGGTCACAGCTAGCCCTTGCAGCTGACTGGCCTGAGTAGATCCCTCCCATTGACCTGCCAAGAGCGACCAAGGCTCAACTACAAGAGGAGGGTGTACTCAGCCCACACAAAGGGCACACCTCAAGTACTAGCTTGGGAGAGAGGGGAAGCTATGCCACTGAACCCTATAGAACACCTACTACATTTGGCCACACTGCCAAGACACAGAGTCAAAGCAGCTCTACCCAACACATGGGAACAGATACAGGGAGGCTGCCAAAACAAGGGAACAAAAAAGTATGCCCCAAATGAAAGAACAGATAAAATTCCAGAAAAAAGAGCTAAACGAAGTGGAAATAAGCAATCTATCAAATGCAGAGTTCAAAACACTGTTTTTAAGAATGCTCAAGAAACTTAGTGAGGACCTCAGCAGCATAGAAGAGACCCAGTCATAGATGAAGTATACATGAATTAAAATAAAGGACAATTTACAGGGAAACAATGGTAGAATGGAGGAAGCCAAGAATTAAGTCAATGAGTTGGAACATAAAGAAGCAAAAAACAACCATGCAGAAAAATAAGAAGAAAAAAGAATCCCAGAATGAGGACAGTGTAAGCAGCCTCTGGCACAATTTCAATTGATCCAAGATTCACATCACAGGGGTGCCAAGACGAGAAGAGAAAGAGCAAAAATTGGAAATCTGTTTGAAAAAAAAGATGAAAGAAAACTTTCCTAATTTGGTGAAGGAAATAGACAGGCAGTCCAGAAAGTGCAGAGAGTCCCAATTATGATGGATGCAAAGAGGCCCACTCCAAGACACATCACAATTAAAATGACAAAGGTTGAAGACAGAGACTCTTAAAAGTAAAAGAAAAGAAGTTAGTTACTGGAAGGTTGCCAGATGGGAGGGGGAAAGGGGGAAAATGGGTGGAGAGGTGAGGGGATTATGAAGTACTAATAGGCCCTGGCTGGTGTGGCTCAGTGGACTGAGTGCTGACCTGTGAACCTAATGGTCACTAGTTTAATTCCCAGTCAAGGCATATATCTGGGTTGTGGGCCACGTCCCCAGTAGGGGGCACATGAGAGGTAACCACACACTGATAGTTCTCTCCCTCTCTTTCTCCCTCCCTTTCCCTCTCTCTAAAATTAAATAAAATCTTTAAAAAAAAAGAAGTATAAATATGTAGTTACAGAATAGCTGTGGGGGTGTAAAGTACCGTACATGAAATGGAGTAGCCAAAGAACTTACAAGCATGACTCATGGACACGAATAATGGTGGGAGAATTGCCTGAGTGGTGGGAGTAGGGGGCACTGGGTGGTGGGAGGGAAAAGGGGAAAATTCAGGACAACAGTAATAGCATAATCACTAAAATACAGTTTAAAAATATACAATGCAAAAGGCATACAAATCCAATATCTGCAAGTTTGTTTTAACCATGTGTAAACTAATTGTTTTCAAACATGATATTAATGGAAACAAGGCACAAAAAGCCCACTTTTTTTGTTTTTCAACAAAGTTGTTTTACTATTATGTAACTGCTTTTTTTTAAAATTAAATTATGATGAGTTCACTAAACTCTTCAAATGGTCTAGTTCTATTGCTGTATTGAGTAGAAAGCCTGATTTTAAATATGCCCACTAGAAACATTTACTAATAATCCAAAATGTTGTTTTTGGTATTCATACAGAAAGTGATATCATGCCCTGGCTGGTGTGGCTCAGTGGATTGAGTGCCAGACTGCAAATGAGAAGACCAATTCCATTCCCAGTCAGGGCACATGCCTGGGTTGTGGGCCAGGTCCCCAGTTGGGGGCGTGTGAGAGGCGGCTGATTGAATGTATCTCTTGCACATTGATGTTTCCCTCCCTCTCTTTTTCCCTCTCTTCTACTCTAAAAATAAATAAATAAAATCTTTTTTTAAAAGTAATATCGTCCATCATATTGAACAACTATTATATTTACTTCTTTAGTTAAAACTAGGAACACCTATAGACATAAAGTCAACAGTAGTATTCATAAAGTTACTCGATATTGCTATTAATTAAAAGCAATATTAAAAAAAAATTTTAGGGTAAGTATATTACATATAAATATACACACACATTTATACACTTTTTCTTTTTAAGTAAACAACTTAAGCAACTTAAGCTTCAAATATGCAATTAAATGCTTTTGAAGTTAGGTTCAAGCTTTATTATTTAATTGCTTAATTTAATATTTACTGTATTTACACAAATTGTAATCTATAGCTTACTGAATGCCCATGGTGTGCCATAGAAAATAATACAGGACTTGTTCCTCTGTTTGGGTCACCCACATGTGAATTTCCCAAAGCTTATTTCTACTAACCGTAATAAGCATAGCTGCTAAAAGACTCAGGTAAGTCCTATTTTCTTTTAAAATTAAAAAACTGTTTTGACATTCACAGAACTCCAACTGACATTACTCATTAAACTTTTAATATTGTCTCTTTTTTTCTCAATAAAATGAAATTCATTTTATTTTAAAGAACTTTTGTTAATTTTGATATTCTCCTTCATAGTTTTTTTGTAATCTATTTATTTTTAGAGAGAGGAGAGGGGGGGGTAAAGAGAGGGAGAGAGACATCAATGCGATTGAGAAACACTGATTTGTTGCCTTTCCTATGTGACCCCAACCAGGAGCTAATCCCTCCTCCCTGACCAAGAATCGAACCTGCAACTTTTTGCTTTGGGGGAAGATGTCCAGCCAACTGAGCCACACCACTCAGGGCCTTTCTCATTTTTTGGGGGGTGGGGTATTAACATCTGTCCTTTCTTTATAAAATGATAGTGGAAATTGATGGTGGTGGTAGTTTTCTCATATCTTTCTTGCATGTAAATTTCCCCAACATTTTTCTTGGTGGTGACATTTTCCCACTGTGGCCAGTGGGAAAGGTTACTCTGTAGCCTCCCTTGCCCTGTGCAGTTCAATGATGTGCTTTCACAAGTTTCTGTGATAGGTGATCTTATCTGAGCCTCTACACTTGACCACATGCTTCCTGAGAGCCCTGAAGCTCATGTCCATTCCCACGTTGCACCGAGAATCCAGCATCACAGTTAGAGGGGTCTTCATGGTTGTCAGTGGACTCTAGTTAAGCTCTCATTCCCCATTCTCCAAACAGGGCCCAAAGTTCTCTTTACAAATAGTCTCTCCCCTCTTACACACATGCAGATACACACACTCACACAGACATAATCTGTCCTTAAAACCTCTGATGTCCTCCACTGATCAGGGTGAAGATCTATATCCTTATATTAGTACGGTTTGATAGGTTTGTAAAAATAATGCCTACCTACCTTCTTTAGCTTCACTGTATGCCCATTTAGACCTCATTCTCTTTATAAATCAAATAAACCTCCTTCTATTTTCAGAAAAGTGCCATTTTATTCTTTGCCCAGAGAATGAACACACGCTCTGTCCTTGACCCAGTCCATTCCTGTCCTTGGCACAGAATTCAGCTTAAATCTTACCTCTTCTCCGAAGCTTCTTTGACTTATGTGCACTAAGTATGCTTTATTCCCCATTTATAATTAACTCTATCTTTAGTTATGTGATTATTTGCATGTCTAACTTTTAAACCCTGAGTTAGATGAAGATAAGGATCTCTTCTTTTTGGCTCACCATTTAACCCAGCACTTTGCTCAGTGCCTGCTATCCGGTAGATGTCAACAATAAATAAATATATGCATTTTATTGAATTTCTTTTTTATGAAATACTTATATAGTGTTTAGTAATGGTGGCAGGTGCCATTCTAAGTATTTTTAGAATGTTAGATTCTATAATCTATGAGCCCTGTTAACCCCATTTCAAGCACTTTCAGCTGTGTGTTTTGGATGGCATTTTAACCAACACTGTATCAAACCTGTGACATAGAGCACACATTTTAAATAGACAGGGTATGTTTCTGGGCCATTGTAAAGGTGAACCTTTAGAAAACTTTCTTGCGAACTCTACCCACGATCCTAAAACATGTCACCTAACACCCAAATTGCAATGTAGAGAGAGGTGGCAGAACTGCAAAGTTAACAGCAACACACTCACCTTGATATGGACCCATTTTTGAAATGACCCTTTTTAAACAATCTGGTAATGCCTAGGAGAAGTATGTCTTCAAGTACATCATATATTCACTAAATGAATAGTTGTTAGGTAATTGAGAAGTAGACAAAAACACTTTTAGTAACTGTTATGAGCACAGAGACCCATGTGGAAAATCTTCTAGTATTGAGTTCAACAAAACATAATCAAGCCACCAAAAGCCACCAAGCCACCAAAAGGAACTTGGAAAATGTTCTAAAATCATTCATTAATTTGAGTTTCTTAAAGAACGGTAAAGTGAATTCAATGTCCTTATTTCTCCCTTCTCCCTTGAATAAAAATCTTAAGACTGAGACAATCTCCTGAAGATTTTCACCGCTTAAGCCCGATTACATACTCATCCTTTCCTATCCTCAACTCTCTGATCACGTCATCTAGCTTCCTGGAACATGCACCAGGCTGGGCACTCGAATTTGTCTCAACTCTCAATGTCTGTTGTTGTTTTTTTTCCAAAACATTCAGAAGTCTTTTCTTTTCCATACTTCTCCTACTCTCCAATTACTTTCATGGTGAAATAAGGAGAAATTTTAATTTTTCTTCACACTTGCTATGGTGCATGTCAAACTGTAGTGTGCAAAGAGTCACCTGTTAGAACAGGCTCCTGAGCTCCACCAATAGGAGGTTACAGCTCAGTAGGTAAGGAGTCAGGTCTGTGAAATTGCATGACCTTCATGGTTTGTGTTTCCTGTCCTTTTTAAAAACTCTTTGCCTGACTCAATGTTTGTTTATCCTCTGTTTGCTTCTTGAAGTTTGATAGTTTTAGCTCTCACTTTTAGGTCCATTTCAGAGATTAGCTTTAGGTATGGTATCAAGTATGAAGAGAGGTTTATTTTTTCCCATACACATATCCAATTGATTCAGCATCATTAAATCACGCTAACCTATCTGTGACAATCAGTTAGGCCATGTATGTGTGGATATATGTCTAGTGTCTCTGTGTTCAAAGCTGTGTTGAATATTGTACTTTTACACTAATCCTTGAAACTGGTACTATTAGTCCTCCAAACTTTTTTTTTTTCAAAATTGTTTTAGCTCTTCTGGGTTCTTTGAATTTCCACGTAGATTTTAGAATAAGCTTGTCAATTCCTTTAAAATTAGCCCACCAGGATTTTGGTTGGTATTGCATTGGTTCAATATGGAGAAAACTGAATGAGCATTGCTAACTTAATCTTGAGACTTCCGAGTTATGCCGGGCAAACATCTCCCTTTGTTTAAGTTTTCTTTGATTTCCTTCAGCAAAGTTTTGTAGCTTTTAGTATATAGTTTTTACACATCTAATCTCTAGAGTTATAGGGCTATTTAAGTGTTCTATTTCTTAAGATTTATTTGGCAATCGCTGTCTTTTTTTAAAGATTTTATTTATTTATTTTTAGAGGGGAAGGGAAGGAGATAGGGAGAGAAATATCAATGTGTGGTTGCCTCTCATGCACCCCCTGCTGGGAACTGGCCTGCAACCCAGGCGTGTGCCCTGATGGGAATCGAACTGTGATACTCTGGTTCGCAGGCCCGCACTCAATACACTGAGCTACACCAGCCAGGGCTTTCTGTCTTTTTTTTAAGTTGCCCATACCAAAGAGAATTTGCCTTTATAAAAAAGCATCTCAAAACTGAGACGCTGCCAGACAAAGACCATGTGGTGATATCACTGCGCAACAGCCCTGCAAACTGCCAGGAGTCTAACAAACTTCTGCTCAGTACTCACTATTTTATTTGCTCTAATTTACCGAGATACCTTTCAGCAAGTAACTCTCAGGAAACAGACTGACATCAAGTTTTTAAATTTTACTCCAACTACTGTACCTTTTAAGTCACAATTTGTTCAAATTTTGGAATGGAAGGCATATTCAACTGTCAGTATAACTGTGAGTGACTTTTAACATCTATTCTTGTCCAGCTTAATAAACAGAATCATCTCCTTATACTCAGAAAATCTTGTCTCAGGGTAGAAAGAAAATGACAGGCTGTAACTGAAATTATTTTTATAGCAAATTGGGTAAATGCTGCCCTGTTTTTACCTATCCCGGAATACTACAACAGCAGTGATGTCTAAGAAATACCCATTACCCCAGACTGACATACATACAACTAAAGAACATAAGGAATTTAGTCAAATGTTAATAGGTAATTAATGGCTAGTTATCAGCCCAGTAGGGATCATTAATACTTTCCTTGCAGGGAAAAATCTGCTCTGGGCTTTGTTAATTTATACTCCACAAAAGTCTGATTCTACTACTAATTTAGTTATTTTCTGAGTGAAAATAAGTGGATTTCTAGTATCCCAGCATAAAGGTGTTGGGTTTGTGGTTCAGACTAAGGCTTTGGATTGGAAACTCTTTAAGAACTGTGGCTGACACGATATGAACTTGAATTCTAAAGGAATACATTTCTTAATCAATGACCATTTCTCAGGTATGGGCAGCTCCCCAGCTCAGCTGATCACAGGCTGGGAACAGATGGTTTCTCGTGTTTCCCTGCACTCCTCTTTCTCGTGACTCTCCCAGACTCTGTGTCAAAGAGGACTGGGTCCAGGAGGAAACACGCAGAGCAGTGTCCAAGCCAGGTTTACACTGCAGAAAGGAAAGGACAATCGTTGAGGGAGAGAATGTTGACCTTTGAAATGTAAAGTAGATAAGAAATTCCTAGAGTTTAGGGATTGGCAGGGAGGTACTATGTCAGGTCCTAGGCATCCTGACAGACACAAACAGCTGTGTGAACTGGAATAAACCAGTTTTGCTTTATTCTGGTCCATTAGCAGCCTGAGGAAATTCAACTCAATTGCAATAGCCAATGAATAATAAAGGTAAGTATAAGTAGCTGGAAAGGAAGACTTGTAAACTATCTCTGATGAAATAAGGTTACAAGTGACCATCAGTATATTCAAAAGCAAATACTAAAATGAAAGTATCAGAGATAACAAGGTGAGACAAATGACCAGAAAGCACTTTGTACATACTTTCGTCACTTTTCTCAGGGTATTTCATACTTTGTTTCTCAGTCATTTGCTGACAGATTAGTTTCCTAAGTAAACTATGAATTTCTTAAGGTCTAGAAACTTCTTCATTTATCTTTGCTTCTCTAGCACTCTGCACACAAACTGGGACTTAAATGAGTGACCAAAGATGATATACATATGACCAATGAATACATGAAAAGATGTTCAGCATCACAGATCACTGGGAAGTGCCAATGCAAATCACAGAAAGACACTGTCTTATACCCACTAGAATGGCTACTGTCACAAAACGGAAAACAAGGACTGGCCAGGATGTAGAGAAATTCCTTGTGCATTGTTGGCTGGAATATAAAATGGTGCAGCTACTGTGAAAAACAGGATGGAGGTTCCTCAAAAAATTAAAAATACAATCCAGCAATTATACTTTTACATACATAACCAAAAGAACAGAAAGCAGAATCCTGACAAGGTATTTGCATAACCATGTTCGTAACAGCATTATCCATGATAGCCAAGAGTAGAAGCAACCCAAGTAGCCACTGATGAACAAATAAACATGTGGCGTATTCACATAATGAAGTACCATTCAGCCTTAAATATTCTAGCACATGTTAAGACATGGGTGAAACTTGAAGACATCATGCTAAGTACAATAAGCCAGTACCCAAAAGGCAAATATTGTATAATTCCACCAATATGAATTGCCTAGAATAATCAAACCCATAGAATCAGAAAATAGAATTGCAGTCACCAGAACAAGTTTGGGGAAATGGGGAGTCATTCTGTAATGAGTATAGTCTCAGTGTTGTAGGATAAAAAAGTTTTGGAGATGGTTGCTCAAGAATGGGAGCAGTTTAAGTCTAGTACAGTTGAGTACTGTACACTTAGAACAGGTTAAGATAGTCAATTTAATGTATGCACTTTTTACAACAATAAATATATTTTTAATGAATAAATGAATGTGTAAAGAGTAAGCAACATAAACATATTTATAAAAATAAGTAGGAAATCTGGCAATTTATGATATCTTATGTTTTAATTTATGGGTCAAAAAAATAATAAGTCTAGAGTGCTACCCCATACAGCATTTTCAGCTGTGGGTATGTTGAAAAAACACAGATACCACACGTGCTTGGTATTTGTGGGACCCAGAGGAATACAGTATCCTGTTTAGGATTCTGCAGTTTGAAGAGCTGTGGAAAAAACTTGAATGTCCAGAAAAAAAAAAACATTCAAAGATTTTTAAAAAACCCAGAAAACATGTAAACAATTAATTATTTTAAAGAGGAAAAGGCCAAGAGTCCACTGAGTCTTCCCATTCCGGTTGGATTGTTGCAGCGGACAAGTTCTAACTTCCCAGGTAAAATGGGCTTACACTGCAGTAAGAGAGATTTAAGAAGGTCCACAAAAGACGCCAATGGCAATTTTAGACTTTCTATTAAAGTAGAAGAGTAGAATGCAATGTTCATATGTGCCTGGTATCTGTGAAATTAGATGTTAATTTGCAGATTTCTGTTCATAGAAAAGATAGCACAACACGATTTTATTGCTATGCATCATTATTAACCAGTTTCATATCTAACTGTTCAATCTTATTTCAGCATTCCATGTTTTATTGTCTGTAAGTACTCAGGCTCTCAAATTCCCCTTTTAATTAGATTTATCATCCTATTGGTCCCTTCACTAAAGAGTAAAATAATTAACACTCACTATGGCTGTGTAGGAGTCATGTTTTTAACTTTCTGAAAGTTATACTTTTACCAAACGTTATTATCTGATGATTTCATTAAGATGAAACTTTTGTGATTCAGATAGTAAATGAATATAAGCAAATAAAACTCTTATGGACCGACGTATGTAGCAAAAGAAAATGAGAGTATTAAAAACAAAGTCCCAAAGGACCCCCCACTGACCAAATCGGAGACAATTTATGCTTCCATTTAATAAGGATAATAACATATAACTGAAATAATTAAAATAAGAATCTACTCTGGCTGGTGTAGCTCAGTGGATCAAGCATGGCCTGTGAACCAAGGGGCTGCCTGTTCATTTCCAGTCAGGACACATGCCTGGGTTGCAGGCCAGGTCCCCAGTAGGGACACATGAGAGGCAACCACACGTTGCTGTTTCTCTCCCTCTGTTTCTCCCTCCCTTCCCCTCCCTCTAAAAATAAAGAAAATCTTAAAAAAAAAGAATCCAAGAATACATGCTGATATAAGTAAATGAATGAATAGATGAATGAGGGAGGAAGGAGAGCTCTTCTTCACATTTTAATGTAGAAGCAATAAAGGATATAGAAAATCATGGTTCAAACAATTGATTAATAATTAATTAATCATTAAATAATTAATTTAGGCAAGAATCATTCATGGATGCTTAGATGATGAAAGTTTCATGAGGAACAGGATATTTATATAATCTCAAATATCTCCCCATGAATTAGTCATATATCACAAAGTAGTACAAATTACAAAGGCATATCTTGATATGAGAAGTTATATGTCCCTAGAAAGACATAATTTCTCTTCAACAATATTCCTACTCTAAAATGCAAAACCTAAATCAAAGCAGAAGAAAATCTCAAACTAATCCAAACTGAGGGACATTCTATGGAAGTAACTCACCACTACTCTTTGAGAATATTCATGTCATTTTACGTAGAGAAAAGGGAACTCTTACGCACTGTTGGCGAGAACATAAACTGGCGCAGCCACCATGGAAAACAGTATGAAGGTTCCTCAAAAATTAAAAATAGAAGTACCACAGGACCCAGCAATCCCATATCCATGTATAAATCCAAAAATATTAAAACACAATATCAAAGAGATATCTGCACTCATATGTTCATTGCAGCATCACTGGCAATAGCCAAGGTTGAAAAACGACCAAAGTGTCCATCAATGGTTGAGTGGATAAAGTATGTGCAATGGAGTTTATGCAGCCTAAGAAAATCCATGTTGTTACTATTTGTAACAACATGGATGAACCTTGAGGGCATTATGCTAAGTAAAATAATCCAGACAGAAAAAGAAATACTGTGCAGTCTCATTCACATGTGAAATCCGGAGGAAAAAAAACGGAACACTTAGAGACAGAACAGATTCGTGTTTGCCGGGGCTGGGAGGCGGGGAAAATAAAGAGACGGGTTTGTAAAAGGCTACAAACATTTAGTTTTTAAGATGATTCAGGTCTGAGTACCTAATGCATAACATGGTAACTATAATCGTAACACTGTATTACATACTTGAAATTTCCTGGGCGAGTAGAACTGAAATCTTTTCAATCAAAAAAAACATTTAGGACTTCCGCCAAGATGGAGGCATAAGTGGAAATGCTGTGCCTTCTCTCACAACCAAGTTTAGAGACAACTAAATATTAGCAACAGAAAACACAGCCAGAACACAGAAAATTGAACTTTTCGGAAGTCCAATAACAACAAATTCTTCAACCTGACCGGTAAGAGGGGCGAAACCAGCAGCTGGTGGAGCAGGGTTGCACAGGAAAACTCGGTCAGATGGACTCAGGCGCATGGAACCCAGGCGCAGGGTTGGACCTAGTGAGTGACCGAGCGAGCAACCACGGGGAAACAGTGAGGGAGCAGGGCTGCGGGTTGACTGTGGTCGCGCATTCATGCGCGGATAGACAAGCTATGGAGTGGACAGTGAGACTACAGGACTGAGTGGCAGCACAGGGCGCCGCCATTTCCCAGCTCTGACCACGCCCCCACATACAGCATCACAACCCAGCGACCTGGGAGTCCAAGCCTCTGCTACTCATACTTAACGGGCGAGAACAGACCAAAAATGGCTCAAGAAGATCTCAAAGCCCCAGAGCCTATAAATCTAAGCGATGAAGAAATAGCAAAACTCTCAGATGCACAGTTTAAAACAGTGGTGATCAGGATCCTCACAGAACTGGTTGATTATACCGACAAATTAGACAAACATATGAAGGCGAAACTAATGGAAATGAATGGAATTGCACAGGAAACCAATAGCGATGAAAAGGAAACTGGGACTCAAATCAATGGAGTGGACCAGAAGAAAGCAAATAATGACCAAACAGAAAAGAGTCAAGAAGCAAGAATTCAAAAAAATGAGGAGAGTCTTAGGAACCTCCAGGACATCTTTAAACACTCCAACATCCGAATTATAGGGGTACCAGAAGGGGAAGAGGAACAGCCATGAGTGGAAAACTTATTTGAACAAATAATAAAGGAGAATTTCCCCAATCTGGCAAAGGAAATAGACTTCCAGGAAATCCAGGAAGCTCAGAGAGTCCCAAAGAAGTTGGACCCAAGAAGGAACACACCAAGGCACATCATCATTACATTAGCCAAGATTAAAATGAAGGAGGGAATCCTAGAAGCACCAAGAGATAAGGGGACAGTCACCTATAAAGGAGTTCCTATCAGACTGTCAGAGGATTTCTCAAAAGAGACCTTACAGGCAAGAAGGGGATGGAAAGAGGTATTCCAAGTCATGAAATCCAAAGACCTACAACCAAGATTGCTCTATCCAGCAAAACTTTCATTTAGAATGGAAGGACAGATAAAGCACTTCTCAGATAAGATCAAATTCAAGGAGTTCATCATCACCAAGCCCTTATTATATGAAATGTTAAAGGGACTTATCTAAGAAAAAGAAGTTAAAAAAACATGAACAGTGAAAGGACAGCAAACTCACAGTTATTAACAACCACACCTAAAACAAAAGCAAACTAAAAGGACAGCTAGATCAGGAGCAGAAACATAGAAATGAAGATCTCAAGGAGGGTTAGCAATAGGGGAGTGGGAGGAGGAGAAGGGGAGAGAAGGTACAGAAAATAAGTAGCATAGACAGTAGATAGAAAATAGATGGGGGGCAAGAATAGTATGGGAAATATAGAATCTAAAGAACTTGAGACACATGGTCATAAACTAAAGGGGGGGTAATGGTGGGGATGGGGGTGTAGGGTGGAGGGGAATGAAGGGGGGAATAGAACAACTGTAATGGCATAATCAATAAAAAAATTTAAAAAAACATTTAAAAAGTAATGTCATTGTAGACAAACAGAGGCTAAGGAAGGTACTGTTCCAATGAAGGAGCGGCAACTGAAGGTCTCGTGGTTCCTGGCCTGGGTCCTGGACTTGGAGAAAAATAGAGAGAGAACATTATTAAGACAGCGAGTGAAGTTGGAACACGTGACAATGTTTTCTAGATTAGATCACGATGTAGGATCCACGTTGAATTTAAGTTTGGTCGTCGCCCTGTGGATCTGTAAGGGAAAGTCCTCAGTCCGGCAAAACTAACGCACACTGCGGATTTCAGAGGCAAAGGCACACGACGCTTGCAACCCACTCTCAGCTCATGAAAACACATCTATAGTTAAGTACCTCTGTCACCAAGATACATACATGCATACATTTATGTGTGTACATACACACACACAGGGAGAGAGAGAGCATGCACACTAGGAAATAATAAAATAAATGTGGCAAAATGGTAACAAATAGGGAATCTAGGTAAAAAGAATAGAAAGCCCATTGTAATGTTCTTGTAAATTTTTAGTGAGATTGAAATGATTTCAAAATCAAATAAAAACACAAAATTGGATATCAGTGAATGAGACGTCTAAAGAAATAGAAAGTGAAAAACAGTTCCCATGACATAACATAAAAGGTAGAAATGTTTTAAAATATAGTAGACTAGAACCGACCACTTATATGCATGGGTAGAAAAGGTTTCAAGATTGAAATGATTACTATTTTTGTGTGTCCTGAAAATAAAAGCACATATAATGAGCAACAAGCAATCTTGGGCAAGGGGTCTAATTTCTGGAGGAGCAGGAAGCCAGGACGACCTCAGTAGGATTTCTGAGTACAAATTACTCTCACGCAGTAAAACCACCACAAACGATTAGAAAACTAAGGTCAGTTCAATGAATTTAGGAAAATATTATCAGCAGTACATTTCCCTTAAAACACTGCAAGCCTTTGATAGATGAAAATTCTCAAACAATTATGGTCTAAGACAAATAAGAAAAAAATGGTCTCATTTAAAAGAAAATAACAATGAACAATTTCAAGGTAAATGACATGAAAAGAATAGGAGTCTCCCATTTGTTTTGTTTTGTAAGCAGGTGAAGGGGATGCTCATTTTGATTCCGCTCTGCACACATTGGCAGGTCTGACAAGAATCCTAAACTATGAAGGGAATTTGTTAATGAATTCACAGGAGCCGAAATTATTTTTGTAAGGTCTTGAAGAACTGAAAAGTTGCTTGGGGACTGAAAGAAAACGAACGTAATTGTATCTTTTAAAGAGTTGATTGAAGCAATTACCATCGAATAAGTCACAAAAAAAAAGTTTCCAGTGTAGCAGAAAACAATGAAAGAAAACTGCACACAAATGGACCATAGGTAACATGTCTCTACTAAGGAAAGTTCAGGAGTCATAAAATAGATTAGAGTTTCAGGGGGAAGATCAGCAGCTGCCTCACTCAACTGTGAGCGCCCCGGGGCTAAGGGGATGTCTACTCAACTCCGAATGAAATATTGTAGGTGTGTGGCTGGTTGTAGCCACGGGATCTCCAGCTGCAGGGAGACCAACATGGAGAGACTGAGAGCTCAGGTCTGTGAAATACCTGCCGCTGCCACTTGCCTTTCCTAATACAGACACACGAAAACAAGGGAGGGAGAATAGATTCCTGGGGGAAATATAATACCCTGACTGAACATTAATGCACCACAGCTCGACTTATACAAAACACTCAATTTAATGCCTAATGGTTGTCTACAAACTTTATTTAAACTGAAAATATAAGTCAAGCATAATGGAGTCTAACAATGACTGAAGTGTAATACAGAATAGACTCCCTCTGCCATTCAATGTTCAACAAACAACCAGGGAAGTGAAGAGAAAAAAGAAAATGCTATTGTCACCCTGCCTGGTGTGGCTCAGTGGACTAAACTACGGCCTGTGAACCAAAAGTTCGCCAGTTGAATTCCAAGTCTGGGCACATGCCTGGATTGCAGGCCAGGTCCCCCATGGCAATGTGTGAAGCCAAATGATCGATGTTTCTCTCACACATTGATGTTTCTCTCCCTCCCTTCCCCTCTCTCAAAAAATAAATAAACAACGTCTTTTGAAAATGCTATTGTTTTGTTGTTCTCTTTCAAACAGAAAATGCAAACTACTTAGAAAACAGTTCAATTGGTGGGAAGGCAACAGCTTTGAAGGGGATGACAGAATGGGTTGTTGACTCTGTCTGATCAATATGAGGAGTATATATTTTTATTTGGTATAAGAATTGGTTCCGAGTCAGGAAATAATAATAAGCTGTAGCGAATTATCTCAATGATGTCTTGAGGAATGAGGAATTGAGACGTGTGACTTAGTACAAAAAGTGCAAGTTGTGAGAGTTTAACACTCAGACTTCCTGAAACAAGCTCCTTATGAAAAGAAAAGCAAGGATGCAAATAAGTTGCCTTATCCTTTCTGAGTAGTCAGAGAAGTACATCAAGTCTAAGAGGATAAATGGCAGCATTCTGAATTTAGGAGGCCATTTCTGGCATCATCCTCAAATTATTTTTATGAAGTCACCACATTAGAAGATGTGGTATATTCTAACCCCTCTCTCGTACAGATTCACCTAAGATGCTGATGGCATACTGCACACTTCCAGGACAAATAGCTTCCAAAAAAAGGTGTCGAGTTGTCTGTAAGTACCAGTCATACTCTAGAAAAAATAGTAAAGCAAAAAGCCGTCCTAAATCTCAGGAGTAAATAATCCAGGTGTCAAGAGTGTGCCACCGCTGATAGTAAAACAGCCGACAAATCTATTCATAAACGGCCTGACCAGAGGAGATTAGTGGAGTAATCAGACCAACTCATTTCACGGCCTGAGCAGAGTTATTTTGAATATACAGACATAAAAGAAGTATCCTCGAAACTCACAAAAACATTTACCCTGTTGCCCACTATCCTTCCATAGCAAAACATTTTTCAAAAATGTATTTATTTTTAAAATCACAAAACTAAGCATCTTTCAACAACTACTTAAAGAACAAAAGATTGTGATCAAAGCTCCATTTCCATCTAGAGAAGATCCCCAATATATCCTTCCAACTGAAAAAAGATTACACTTTACAGTAACTCTTTCTTACACTCCACTTCCCTACCTAGATTTCTTAAATATATTGGCAAGGTCATGCTTCGTGAATGGTTTCTGTGATGGGAAACTTTGGCCAGTGAATGGAGGACAGTCGAGGGAAAGTCGTGAGAATAAGAAGTGAGAGACAGGAAGTGAGCACAGGACTTGTATAATCTTCCTTGCTCCACCGCAGCAGAAGCTCCCGCCCTAGACCTGAAGCATCTCTCCCTCACTGACAAGGATGAAGGACCTCAACAGGCAGAGGACTGGCTGTGACTTACACCGGCATTCTCAAGTGGTTTGAAATCCCTGAATAATTCAGCAATGGCTGGCCAGGGGGCTTGACACTCTTTGCTCTTCAACCTAAATGACAATGGAATGACTTTAAACCTATGGGCAGTCTGTCCTTACAAGAAAAGAGAGGTGTTGATGGGAAGCAAAAGGAAATGCTTTGCTGAAATTACTAAAAAAAAAAAAAAAGACACCTTTCTTAACAGCTTACTGATCAAATGTGAAGGAACTCTCTCCTACTTGGAATTTTGAGTCTTTTCGCATGGGCTTCTTGCTTCGAATTTGAAAAGACAGTGTTCATTTCATTTTAAAGCATAATCACTGTTTACATTAATTCTAAGAAAGGAATTGGCTGCCTAATTATAATATTGATGTTTTCTTTGTGTAATTGGGTAGGTCAAGGCACTAATTTGATTCACAGCTGTGGCATGTTTTTATAGACTTTGGTGAACTTTAATTGCTTATAAATATTGGATTACACAACCACGAGCCTTCAGGAGAATCCTGTTCAGCCCCATATGCTTTCAGACTTGACAATATGTTATCCATTTCCTGAGAATCCTTCATTCCAAATGGCCCTGAGGGTGAGAAGGAAAGAAATAACACATATGGCTCACATAGCTAGAGTCCATTAAGATTTTTGCTGTTGACAGCATCTAATGAATTATTGTCAGGAAAAGATATTGCCAATAAGCCCATTCTTCCATAATAATAAAATTGAAATACAAAGACACCACAGCTCAATGCCCTGTAGTCTTATTGTGAAAGTTAGATTATATTTAAATGACGCCCGTGATTCCGTAGCCAGCCCTACAGGAAGTGCGAATGGATACTTCAGACAGGGAGGCAGCTTGGAGAGGAGCAGGCTGCAGCTGATTAAGTTTCCTGAGCTATATGACAAACGGCCAAATTGGCCTCGTGCTGATGCTGGTAACAGCCTGTGACTGGATAACCCCTCCCAGAGTCTGCCCTGTAGTCCCAGTGCCAGCAGGGGACTGTCACTCTCCTCTTCACTCCTCCAGCACCATCCCCACCGAGGCCCGCTGGATAGTCAAACACAGCCTCTCTGGTCACAAAGGCCTGGACTCAAACCCTGCCTCAGCCACTTGAGATTGGTGGTTACACACCGAAGTTATTTTATTAAACCAAGGGACACATATCCATTGAAAAGCTTTCTTCTATTGCGAGGTACTTTGATACCTGTTTTGTAACTGAATGCTGACTTACGAACAACTTGATAGAAAAAGATTTTTGTTTGCTCTTATGTTGAAGTAATTCCTCTTTTTGGTTCTTGGCACAAGGAAACATTATGTTTCGACTTTTTTTTAATGACTCTAGTTGCTGGGTGGGGAGGAGCAGACCAGGTATGAGGCTACTCCAGGAAAGAGACGCCGGCGCCTTGGATGAGTCGGGTGGAGGGAGATGAACGGAGTAGCGTTATCTGTGATGTAGAATCTATGTTCAAGGAGGAGTCGGGAAGCCTTGTGGATGGAATGGAAGTGAGGATGAGAGAAAGTTACCTACAACAGCCCGGCTAGGGAAGGAGAAGCGCCGCGGCCACGCAGCAGCCCCAGCAGCCACGCGAGGCCGCGGAGGACAGAGCAGCTCTGGAAATGCAAGCACCTGGGGCTTCCCAGGAAGATCTGGCGGAGCGTTGGGGTTGGCAAAGTGGGACCTGGAGTTCTTAGAGTAAATGGGATGGGGGCTCAGTTCATTTTCATTCTGAAGCCGCTCTCACAAGTGTTTGTTAAACATTCAAGAGTTTGATGCGTCTCATTAGCACATAAAACTGTGCAAAGCTGGGAATGCTTACACCACAGAAGATAGCGAATATGACGGGTGAGGGTTCTTCCCCACCAGTGCTGCCCCTTAAACCCTGACCCGCACACCGCTGACGGGACGCCACCTGCTGGAAGGCCCAGGGCACTGGCGATATTTGACTCCCACAATCAACCCTTGTCGTTCTCTTTGCCAGCAAAGCAAAGAATGTGGCCGATTCTCCAAAATTTAGGTGCTTCTGAAAAATTCCTTGAGATGCAGTGTCTATATGTCCTTCCAACTAAACTTCCTAGTGATGTTTTCCTGAAGATGATATTAAGAGCATCTTTGGTTCACATAGGAAATATTTAGGATCACAGGAACAGCTGGTCCAGAATTTAAAACACCCGCCGGAACGAGGCTATAAAAAATGTGCTTTGTATCCAAGTAATCAGGAGTTGCCTGCCTTTAATGTATTCTTCTGATAAATATTTTATGATATTTATGCGACCAAACCCTATTCTGATCCAATTACTAACAATAGCAGTATATCACCGATAACATAAAAATGGAGTATAATTAAATGCTTTAATTATAAAAATTGCCAAGGGGGCTAAGAGAGACATCCTGATGGCTAGAGTTAAGAAGTTGAGGACCGAAGAGCTTACATGAACAAACTGTGTTACCCTTTGACTAACTAAACTAACTTACTTGTCTTGCTTTTACTCTTACCTCTCTCCTCCAGTCTCGCACACAACTATTCTCAGCATGGCCGCCAGAATGATCCTGTTAAAATACTTGCTGTGGTCATGTCCTTAGACTCTACACCATCCCTTTCACTCAGAGTCAAGGCCAAAGACCTTAGGGCAGTGCAGGAGGTCTTAGCCTGGGCTGCCCCACAAAGCAAGTCTCTGGTCGCTTCCCCTCCCCAAAGTTTCCCCCCACCCCACTAACTCCTTTGTGACTTTCGGTAAGTCAGGTACTCTCTAGCAGGTGGGCCTGTTTGGGGTTTTATTTTGCTTTTTGTTTTTCAGCTTTTCTGTCTGTCTCCTGTCAGGTATTTATGGTATCAGCCCCCTCACCTCTTTCTCAAAAAGACCTACCTGCTTAAAACTGCAACTCCCAATCCTAAATCCACCTTCCTTTATCTTCTCTTTGCCATTTTTCTATAGCACTTATAGCCTTCTAACAAATGATATAGTGTTCTTACTTATTATGTCACTGTTTCTCATGTGCCCCCCCCCAGTGGACCATAAGATTCATTTGAATGGGGATCTTCGTTTTTGTTCAGTAGATTAAATGCATTAATAAGTAGCTACATACTCACTAGATAATTCTGAGACTGTATCAACATAATAGTTAAGATAAAATTAAAGATTTCTGGGAAAAATAGAGAGTAAAATAAAGAAATGAGTTAAATGACATTTTTAAAAGATTCCATGCTACAGCTTAATTAAATCCCCAAAATAAATTTATTCTAAACAAGGAAGGAATGGAATGAATAAATAAGTAAAACAGTCTCAGCTGACTAGAAATCAGAAAACCTTGGAATGTTCCCAAACGCTGAATGTACACAAAGGTTGCATAAATGATGACAAAGCATTTTTAGTAGTCTTAAGAGGCAGTTTTTGTCTATGCAAACTCCTACGTCATGTTATTTACTTTTATTAATAAAGATATCAATTATTTGGCCCGCAATCGGCTTCATAAAAATGCAGCAGGGACTGGGTGAGTAGCCAGAATCCAGCTGGCTAGATTTAAGGCCTCCCCTTCGTCAGGCCTGCTTTAAGTTTGTTTATGAGACTGATATCATTCGCATAATTTGAACATGAAAGTTTTAGAACATATTAGGAGCTCGATGTAGAAATCTGTAAACAGAGATAAATAAATACGTGAAGATCTTGGAAGCAACTCCTCTGGCATTTGCGTTTCTTTCCTCTTCGGACACCATCTCTATTTTAGTTGTGTTAGTGCCCTCTAGTGGTTAGAGTGGTATAGGCAGTTTTGTTAAATCCTTCCCTGCCTTCAAAATGGACATCTGTGACATTCCCCCACACCCAAAAATACGCCTATCAATGGAATTATCCAGTTTTTAAAATGCTGCACTCAGAATAGAACATACAAAAATAAAAAACAATTGTACATTGCTATTATTTTTTAAAAGGCTTTGTACATTAACGGAATCTCAACGTTTTGAAGAAAGATTTCTGAGGTCAAAGATGGAGTTGAGAATGTTGTAAAAGCTATGGACCTGCTTCTCAGAAAAATACACATGCACCTATAATTTCAGAAGTTCGTGTAGCACCTGAAATGTGCATCCCAATTTAAAGGCTTGGAGTTTCTATAGTTCTATCCATGCCCCAGTTTCCTCAGGACAAAAATCCTATCTTAAATGTGGAATTTAAATTTCAGGTTGGAGAAAGATATGAACAGTAAGACAGTATGCAAAATAAGACCATATAGTCGCTATGTATACATAGTAAAACATACAAACTACAGAAATGATGAGCATTAATTTCATAGTAGTGGTTACTACTCAGAGCAAGGGATGGTGATAAGATGGGAGAAATATAAAGACAGCATAGTTATATCTGTAGTGTAATACTTCTTCAGAAACTACTCAAGTATAAATGGCATAATATTATTTTAATAGAGCTTTAGATAGTTAGTAGATATTTAGGTAATGAATTTACAGAATTTTATCCTTTATTCTTTTCTATGTATTTGGTGTATTTCCTAATTTTAAGAAGTTAAATTTAAAAAGTAAAATTATTATATTTTAGTAATAAATGATCTAATTTCACTGTCATGTGAAAATGGTTAATTTTCAAAAACATGCAAATGTAAGTCTATGTTCTGAGAAACGAAGTTAATTCTACATTGTATAAATACCCAAGCTTATTTTAAAATATGAGCTAGATATTAATATGAGAAAGGAGACCACTGTTCTCTTCACAGAGCCCATAAGTAGAAAAGCCTTCATTTTTATGGTTATAATTTTATTTCTTGATAGAGAAAGAAAAAGGGGAAATTCTTCTGAAACTAATGTTATATTGGAACAAAACTTATTATCGATCCATTCATTCTACTACAAAATATAATGAGAGTTTAGATAAGGTATCGTTCTCTTTGGGGGATTTCATATACAACAAAGCCAGCGTGAAGCCAGCTCTGCCATTGCCTGAGAGTCTGAACCTAATAGCCGGTTAATTGATTCATGCTTGCAGCTGCACTGCGGCATAGCCTCCCAGAGCATTCAGATGCTGTGATCAGATACCTCTCATCACAAGGCAACCAGCAGTCTTAGGCGTCACTGGATTTCAGTGGAACGCTGGAGGACTGAGGCAGCACCACCGGTGAAGTGCAAGGCTGGTGGGGAAGAGCACCACCAGCTCTGGCTCGCCTCTCCACTGACAGAGCTGACGGACCCCAGACATGCCGGGGAAGGTCAGTCGTGACCACAGCATGAACCTTCTGTTGGACAAATACATCGCTGGCCTCTGGGGTCGGATCTGGGTCCCAGTCCTCCCTGCCCTGCATTCTTTTTTAAAAGAGCAATGCTAATTTAAGAGGATCTTTGTTGGGCCATGGTATTGAAGGGGTAGAGGAGAATTTCCAGTGTTCGAATAAGGAAAGGGCACAAAGTTATTTTTGCTTCTCTGGCAATGTTTTCTAGCTGCACTTGGTTTCTTAGAGGTCCTGTCCTTTCTGACTTACCATATCTCATTAAAACAACTTCTCCACCAGCTGCTGCTCTAGAAAGAGAGCGAGGCCCTGCTTTCCACCTGCTAATTAACTCCTTCAACCTCCTCTTCTTGCCACCCACCCAAACTCCCCTTCCTGTCTTGGAAGAAGAAAACCTGATCTAAGGTAGAGGATTAGACCACTTCAACTTGGCTCTTAGTGGGGAGAATCATCCAACTCATCCTTGTTTCTTTGGGTTTATGCCCAGCCCCCAGCCCCAATAATAGAATGAGAAGATTTGGAGGGACTTCTTTTAGTGAGGCCTTTGACAGAAGACACGTGGGGTGTTTTCAGCCCTGGGTAGTCCAGCACAATGGAGCCAAACCCAATATTCCACAGTAATCACCCGTGGGCCTGGGCTCCTCCTCCTCAGTGCAGGTATCCACCGTGGGGAATCCAGTACAGATGGCTGTGATCATACTGAGAGGCTATTTAGAGACTTGGCGATCTCGGGACTGACCTAACAGCCACTCAGAAATGACTGACATACAGACTTGGAACAGCTTGAAACAGCGGGAGGGAAAAGTAGAATTAAGACGAAATGAAGATGGAGATACCCCGTATGCCATTACTGTCTTTAGCTGTGGACCCGTCAATGTGGCTTCCCCAAATCAGTGATATTTCTGAAACACCTAAATTATATCCCTGAATATTTGCATATTTTGATCTATTCTTTACTTTGTTTACATTAAGCTACCTCCCAAAGCAAGTGTCATCCATCTTAAATGACTTGCTTTTAAATAAATCTTGCCTTTAAAACATTGGTGGTGAATGTTAATAGGTAAATATACAGCTTTAGTCCAGAAGAATCAGCATATTTCACCATCAAATTTTTTTCTAAAAAAAGCAAATAGCCCTGGCTGGTGTAGCTCAGTGGATTGAGCACCAGCCTGTGAACCAAAGAGGTGCTAATTCAATTCTCAGTCAGGGTACATGCCTGGGTAGCTGGCCAGATCCCCAGTAGGGGGCGCACAAGAGGCAACCACACACTGATGTTTCTCTCCCTCTTTTTCTCTCTCCCTTCCCCTCTCTCTAAAAATAAATAAATAAAATCTTTAAAAAATAAAAAATATAAAAAGCAAATAATCTTGTCGTACTCATGTTGAATGAGATTCACTCTAGAACTTCTCATGAGGCAAAGCTTGACATTCAACAACTGACACATTTCGTTTCAGAAGTAAATGAACATGCTGCAGTTAAATTTGAGAGTTAATTCCTAGTCAGGAATAAATGGAGTCATCCGGGGAAAAATAACTCCTAATTGGAATACGCCGAATGGCTATACAGTTATCCATTATGAAATAGATCTTCAGTAGCCAAGGACTTCTAGAATTATCCTTTGAGAAATCCATATGTTTTCAGTGCATAGCATTTTATTTTGGTGGATAAAGCTAGGTTAGTGAGAATAAGTCGGTCTCTGAAGGCAGGCAACCCTAAATTTTAATCCCAGTTTTTCTAATCACTGACTGTTGTCTCGCCTCAGGCCTGGCACATAGCACACAGTCGACAAACTGTTTTTGTTTCAGAGGAAACAAGTCTATATTGGCTTCCTATTGTGGCCGTAATGAGTTACCACGAACACAGTGATGTAAAAGAACAAAAACGAGCCAGGGTTCTGGAGGTCCGAAGTTCTGAAACCAAGGTGTGGGTGTTAGTTTTAGCAATTTGTGCTTCTCCTGGAAGCTCTAAAGGTAAATCTGTTTCCCTACCAGGTCGTTAACCAATTACTAGGGCATTTAGACACCAGGTAACAAAGAGAAAAGTTTCCCATGGGTCTCATGGCGAAATTGTCTCGGCATTTCCCTGGAAACACAAATAACCACATTATTCTTCTAATGTGCCCATTTTCAAAGTCTTTGGTCTCGTAACCCTTCTACACTTTTCATAATTATCGAAGGCATGAACAACTGCAGTCTATGGGGGATATATCTATCAGTATTTGCCACGTTCAAAATTAAGGCTGGGATTACAAAAAATACACAAGAGAAAATAGAAGCGCTCACTCCTTCCATTGACAGTCAGGATAATGATGTCACCACATGTCATGGAGCCACTGGAGACTCCGCTCTTGAGAGAGAGAGTCCCAAAAAAGGTAATTATCTTGGCATTATTATGAAAAGAATTTTGGCCTTCTAAACTTCAGGAGGCATAAGCGGATATAGCCACAAGTTTGTCTCTGTCACAGATGGAGAGGTACAGTGTATTAAATTCAAAAACGGTGGGCAAAAATAGCTGACAAAGTGAAAAGATTTCCAGATTGAGTTCAAGAACATTAAAGTAAGTAAATACTCTAAAACCAAAGACAACTTTTACGTAGTTACAGCTTTCTGTGTCTGTGGGACCTTCAGGCCAGTGGGTGATGGGAGAGAAGCAGCAATGCCATGGATAGCACGGCTGCTAACGATGCCTACTTGTGGTAGAAAAGATTGAACAAGTGGACCACACCAATCGCCTGCAGACTTAAGCTGTAGGGTATTAGAACCAACCCGTGAGGAAGCAAGAAGCAGCTTTGAATGGTGCATAGATTCTAAATCCTGAGCTGACCTTCAGAATCAGTTTTGAACTGGGAAAAAAATCCAACAACTTAGATGAAGCTGGTTGCACAAGCCATAGCAAGAGACTCGGTGTCAGCAATTGCATTGGGTTCTAACAAACGTTTTAAACTTCACTGTCATACCATGATTGTCATAGAGGATGCAAGAACTGTTAACGGTTTCATCCGTACAGGAATAATACACTCAGGAATATTTTCTCCTGGTTGAGCAGCGTATGTTGCTCCTGGGATCCTCTGGCATTGGTTGGAGGGGTCACATGAAACCACACCCAACTGAGCCTCAGGAACACATGCCTCAGTGTTTATAATACAGGAGTGACACCACGACACTACAGGTGATAGGTCTTGGTGCCACCCAGATGTAAGTGTAGCCTGCAGCCCTGCTCAAGGGGAGCTGCAGGTGAGGATAATGAAATCAGCCTCATTCTACCCCTTAATCAGATTCCCAGCCCAAGCCAAACAGAGAAAGGAGCTTGGGGACGAGCAGAGGAGCCCACAACAGGGTCTGCACACCCCTGCAGGTCCAAGAATCGTCTGCTACTGCTTCGTGACAAGAAAAGTACAGAAATGGACAGCAAGGATTTAAAACTTTTATAAAAATGAGACCAAATTGCATGTCACTTGAAACTATTTAAACTTTGTGGTTCCACTTTGTGTTTTTATTTTCTCTTTTCCATTATTCTGGTACTTCCATTTTATTGTATTGTATAAGAGTATTTGTACTTCCACCAAAATAGAGGCATAGGTGGAAGCACTGTACCTTCTTGCACAACTAAGTTTAAAAACAACAAAGTTTTAGCAACAAAAATGCAGCCAAACCACAGAAAATTGAACTACACAGAAGTCTGACAACAATGAACCCTTCAGCCAAACTGGTAAGAGGGGCAGAGCCAACAGCAGAGCGGGGTTGGGCAGGAAAGATCCACTGGACCACCCGGGCGCAGCTGTGGGTGGATCCCAGGTGTGAAGAAGCGGGCAGACCCACTGAGGGCTGATGGCAGTCACACATTCCCGCGCAGATAAACCAGTGAAGAAGCTAGCAGTGAGATGGACCACGCAGGCCCAGTGGCACGAAGAGGCACAGGGCACCGCCATTGTCCCTCTCTGACCCCGCCCCCACATACGGCATCACAAACCAGTGACCTGGGTAGCCTCGCCCTGGTGAATACCTAAGGCTCTGCTCCTCATACGTAACCGGCATGAACAGATCAAAACACGGCTCAAGAACAACTCAGAGCCCCAGAGCCGATAAATCTAAGTGACCAAGAAATAGCCAAACTTTCAGATGCACAGTTCAAAACACTGGTGATCAGGATGCTCACAGAACTGGTTGATTTTAGTCACAAATTAGAGGAACAAATGAAGGCTAAACTAATTGAAATGAATGGAAATGCACAGGAAACCAATAGTAATGGAAAGGAAACTGGGACTCAGATCAAAGGAGTGAACCAGAAGGAGGAAAAAAATGACCAAACAGAGAAGGATGAAGAAACAAGAATTCAAAAAAATGAGGAGAGGCTTAGGAACCTCCAGGACATATTTAAACGCTCCAACATCCGAATTATCAGGGTACCAGAAGGGGAAGAGGAACAGCCACAAGTGGAAAACTTATTTGAATAAATAATAAAGGAGAACTTCCCCAATCTGGCAAAGGAAATAGACTTCCAGGAAATCCAGGAAGCTCAGAGAGTCCCAAAGAAGTTGGACCCAAGAAGAAACACACCAAGGCACACCATAATTATATTAGCCAAGATTAAAATGAAGGCGAGAATCCTAGAAGCAGCAAGAGGTAAGTGGACAGTCACCTACAAAGGAGTTCCCATCAGACTGTCAGAGGATTTCTCAAAAGAGACCTTACAGGCAAGAAGGGGCTGGAAAGAAGTATTCCAAGTCATGAAATCCAAAGACCTACACCCAAGATTGATCTATCCAGCAAAGCTTTCATTTAGAATGGAAGGGCAGATAAAGTGCTTCTCAGATAAGATCAAATTCAAGGAGTTCATCATCACCAAGCCCTTATTATATGAAATGTTAAAGGGACTTATCTAAGAAAAAGAAGATAAAAAAGATGAACAGTGAAAGGGCAGCAAACTCACAGTTATTAAGAACCACACCTAAAACAAAAGCAAACTAAGAGGACAGCTAAATCGGGAGCAGAACCATAGAAATAAAGATCACATGGAGGGTTAACAACAGGGGAATGGGAGAAGGAGAAGGGGGGAGAAGGTATAGAAAATAAGTAGTATAGATGGTAGGTAGAAAATAGATGGGGGGGAGGGCAAGAATAGTTGGAGAAATATAGAATCTAAAGAACTTGAGACACATGGTCATAAACTAAAGGGGGGGAATGATCAGGGAGGGGGTGTGCAGGGTGGAGGGGAATGAAGGGGGGAATAGAACAACTGTAATGGCATAATTAATAAAATATATTTAAAAATTAAAAAAAGAGTATTTGTTACAGCAAATTGATGGAATGGTGGAGGCCTGGTTTATCATCAATATAGATTGTGAAGCATTGATCTAGATGTTAAAGTCTGTTGACTGAAATCCAACAAGTAATCTTTTTATGCAAAAGTACTAATTCTACATAGATATGGTCATTTAAAAATTTTTCCTTCAGTTTGCTTAATCTCAGTAAAACAATGTCACATTTACTATCAAGATTTAGATTTGACAATGTCAGTACTAAATAGTAAACTAATTAGAAATCATTATGCTCATCAGATATGTAGATCTAATATAATTTCTTTTGCCTAGCTCAGTGGTTTACAGGCTTTCACGAAACAACACTATTTAATTAAATACCAACAATATACCTGTTTCATGTGATGCTAAAGTCAAAAACAATGACACATCTAGATAAGTGAGATACAACTTAATTAAGAATATGGATCACAAGACTTAATTCTTTTAAAAGCACTTTTTTCTTTGGGTTTGTCCTTTTTTAAAAATAAAAGATTTATTTATTTTTAGAGGGGAAGGGAGGGAGAAAGAGAGGAGGGAAACATCAGTGTGTGGTTGCCTCCCACACACCCCCTACTGGGGACCTGGCCCACAACCCAGGCATGTGCCCTGAACTGGCAATCCTTTGGTTCAAAGGCTGGCACTCATTCCACTAGCCACACCAGCCAGGGCTAGGGTTTGTCCTATCTTTATGGTTCTATGCAAATTTTTAACATCTAATACAGATCTCAGAGTATTATTTTTGAAGCTCACAGTTGAAAATGCTATTTACAAGCATTTATCTTGCCAAACAGATAAATATTAAGTTGTTCTGTAATGGGCTTTTGTTTTGAGTTTTTCCACTGATTTGTAAAATTCAGAGTGAGCTGATCCCCTGTGTTAGGTTTTAAAATTTGCAAGCACTGGAGTTCAATAAATCCCAATTGTTGGAGGTGGGCCAACATCCCGAGATGAAAGAAAACATTACTTGATAACTCCTTTTATCTTTTTTAAGCAGAAAAAAGAAGCCATCTCATTCAAATGCTGATTTCCCAATGAGAAGCACACTTTCTGCTTTATCGCCACCATAAGGCAGAAAGAAGATGAGACTGCCATGAGCGGGAGAACATTACACGGCATCTCAACATCTGACAGCCACGCGCATCAGACGCAGACCACAGACAGAGGGGTCCGCAACTTTGCATGGATACAGCAGTCACTGGATGGACTTGCTCCTTCAATCACAGAAACTAAGTCTTCATTTCTTCTCCCACATTGTAAATATTAAAGTTTTTATTGTGTTTCTCCTGATTATAAGAGTAATATAGGTTCATATATGTAAGAGTAATATATGTTTTGTATAACAAGAAAGCAAAAATCATTCAAAGTATTACCACATGTAGAGACAAACATTATTAATATTTGTTTATACTTCTTTCCTTTTTTCCCTATGGATATTCATATTTTTTTCTATAGAGATGAGATCATTATGTGTATATCATATCAGGGCATATTTATTCTTTTGTTTACTATTAAAATACAAACACTTTCCAAAGTCAATACAGATTATTTGGGTATATAATTTCTTGTGATGGCATAACATTATATTGTATTGAATTTATGATGCATATGAGCACTCTCCTGTTGTTGAACGCTTAATTTTTTATGGGGGTAAGAAGATGGTTTCAAACTTGGTTAAATCCTGGCTGGCTCTGCCATTTACTAGCTATGTGGCCTTAATCAAGTTACTTATTCTCTCTAAACAGCAACTTTCTCATCTATAAAAATTAAGATAATAATGCAAGCTACTTTATAGGGTTGCAATAGTAAGCAAGATGATGCCTATCAGAGATCCAGCCAGGATGCCTGGACTTCCTCAGTAATTGGTAATTATGTTGATATTGTGATGAATATCTTATTTTATACAGCTTTCATCTAGTATTTTTAATTAAATTTAGACATGCCAGCAACACTAAACAGAAGAGAAGACTATATTTTAAAAGAGTACTTCCCAGCTTTGAGTATAACCAAGAGAAACTGTTGAGCTGTGACAAGGCTTTATGATAATATGGTAGATAACTGTAAGCAACCTGATAAGACAGTGTGGTGAAGTTAATGAATTTAAATGCTGTAAGAGCAAGACTGTTTTGTGAAAACCTACTTCGCTTGTTATTATTCACATATTCCTCAGGTAAGTGTTAAAATGGAAAGATGACTATTGGATCACTCAGTAGAAAACATTCACAATATATAGATGCTAGATAGATAGATAGATAGATAGATAGGTAGGTAGATAGATAGAGCAGGCATAGAACACTTTGACCTTATCTTCCAAGGAATATAACTTTCACCATGCAGTAGCTCTGCCCTGCCCAGGCTTACTGTCTGTCCTAACCTTCCCTCTTCTCCTTTGTTCATTCCTTCCCACCACAACTAACTTAGAGAAGTAGCTGCTGATCGCTGGGCTGCTGCACAGATGTGGACTCCACGGCAAAATACTTTTATACATACAGAATCTGTTTACTCCATAGGTCATCAAATATTTTTAAGAGGAAAACAAAAGAAGACCCCAAGATATGTTTACATAGGCTAGGGACTGAATTGTATCTTCATGAGAATTCATATGTTGAAGCTCTAACCTCCAAATATGACTGTATTTGGAGATGGGGCTTTTAGGAGGTAATTAAGGTTAAGTGAGGTCAAAAGAGTGGGATCCTAATCTGATAGGATTGGTGGCATTGTAAGAAAAGAGAGAGAGGGGGATCCTGCCCTCCACTTGCATGACCAAGGAAAGGGGAAAGCGTGGCTGCTGGCAAGCCAGGAAGATGGCCCTCCTTAGAACCCAATCCTGCTGGCCCCTGACTCAAATGCCCAACCCCTGGAACAGTGAGAAAATAAATTTCTGCCATTCAAGGCCTCCCAGTCTCTGGTATTTTGTTGCAGTAATCCAAGCAGACTAATCCAACATACACAAACACTTCTTTGAATACATGAATTCTGATGCTTTGATAGATATTCTTACAAGAATATACAAGAAAGGCACCCCTTACAAAGAAAAAGGTAAACTATCAAAAATAACCAAACCCATTTACTCCCACAAATCTCTAAAATATTTATAAGAAATAAATCATTTTTACCCTAAACAAAATTTTTTGTATTTATCATGCTAATATACATGTATTAAGTGCATTTTCCCCTCTATTAACATTTTTAAATACTTTATTTATTTTTTAAACAGAGTGGAAGGGAGGGAGAAAGAGAGGGAGAGAAACATCAACATATGGTTGCCTTTTATGTGGCCCCCACTGGGGACCTGGCCCACTACCCAGGCATGTGCCCTGACTGGGAATTGAACTGGAAACTCTTTGGTTCACAACCCAAGCTCAATCTACTGAACTACACCAGCCAGGGCCCCTCTTTTAACACTTTTAAAAGAGCTTGGGAAATTGAGTTTATAAGAACAACTGGGGCAGCCAACCCCCAGGATAGCTTTGTGTAGTCACATCTAATAGGCTAACCTGTGTAGTCAATAGGATACGGTGCAAATGATGGAGCATGACTTCTGAAGCCAGATCATAAAATACATTGCAGTTTCTGCCTTGCTCTCCCTTGAATCGCTCTCTGGTGGAAGCCAACCATAATGTGGTGAGGAAAACCAAGCAGCCCCGTGGAGAAGCCATGCTGTGCAGAGCTGAGGCCTCCTGCCACCAGCCATGGGGGTCAGCCTCTTTGAAGCAAGACCCCCGCCCTGTCAAGATGCCCTAGCTGACGTGCTGACTCTGACATCCTTAGGGACCCTGAGCCAGAACCACCTAACTAACCTATTTCCGGTACACCCACCTTTTTGACCTATAGGAAATTTATAATATCATAAACATGTATTGCTGATTTAAAGCACTAAGCTTTTGTGTGTGCAGTGATAGACAATACAAGAATTGAAGTCAGTGTACGTACAATATTATTGTTATTAGAGTGCTCGCTTAGTTCATATTGACCAAGTGGAACTTATGTCATAATGTGGAAGAAGAATGTACAATAATAACTAAAAAATCTACTTTGGGGTCAGGTGGGGCATTTAAAATCTAGGACTTCACAGGCACATCTCAAAAGAGGATATTCAAATGGTCTGTAACTATATGAAAAGTTACCGAATTTCAATAAGTCACTGGGGTAATTCAAATGAAAACCACAGTGAAATACAACTACACGCCCACCAGAGGGCTAGAATTACATGAAACACGAAACTCTCAGATACTGATTAAAAGTGGACAATCAGCCCTGGCTGGTGTAGCTCAGTGGATTGAGTGTGAGCTGCGAACCAAAGGGTCGCCAGTTCGATTCCCAGTCAGGGCACATGCCTGGGTTGCGGGCCAGGTCCCTGGCAGGGGCCACATGAGAGGCAACCATACATTGATGTTTCTCTCTCTCTTTCTCCCTCCCTTCCCCTCTCTCTAAAAATAAGTAAGTAAAAATTTAAAATAAATAAATGAATAAATAAAAGTGGACAATCACTTTAGTAAACTATTTGGCAGTACAGTATGGGCTAAAACTGAACATATGCCTTCTCTATGACCTAACTGTTCCACTCCCAATAAAGAACCTAATGAAATGTGTATATATATATATATACCAAAAAATACAGACATGTATATGTATAAATATATGTATGTATCAACATATCTATATCTATCAATCTAAAGAGAAAGCCAACGGTGAAGCAAATACAGTAAAAAAAAAGTAACAGTTGAGGAATCTGGGTGAAGGATATGTGAGAATTATTTGTATTATTTTTGTAATTTTTTGCATATAAAATTATTTCAAAATCAAAAATTTAAAAATGTCTTTAAAATCTATTCAACAGTTCCATTTACTAAATGCATTTCCATGGATAAATGGTGAATTTCTCTATGCTGCAGAAGGCTCTACTTTACATAGAAATATTAATATCTGCTTTTTGAGGCTATGAAAATGATTTGAGGAAATAATAGGTAACAGTTACTCTATAACTTGCTCTAGGTAACAAACCCAGTAAGTGTGGGCTAAAACTTGACTCCAGAACTCACACTCTCAACGAGCACACAAATCAATCAAGCAAATGATACAGTGCATGTCACACACCACATGTCATTAATGGTACCTATGACAATAATGACTGTATCAGTTTGCTGGAGCTGCTATAACAAAGCACCACAAACCGAGAGACTTTACACAACAGAAATGTATTCTCCCATAGTTCTGGAGGCTAGACGCCCAAAATGAAGGTGTTGGCAGGGCTGTGCTCCCTCAGATTCAGGGGAGCGTCCTTTCTTGCTTCCTCCACCTTATGGTTGTCCTGGGCATTGCCTGGCTCGTGACAGCAAACTCCATTCTCTGTGCCTCATGTGGCCTCCTTCCCTCTGTGTATGTGTCTGTCTCTTCTCGTCTTATTATAAGGACACTAGTCACATTGGATTAAGGCCCTCCCTAATTCAGTATCATCTCATCTTAACTTGATTACATCAGGAAAGACCTGATTTCAAAATAAATTTACATTCACAGGTACTGCGGTTAGGACCTCCACAGGTTTTGGGGGGGGCACAATTTGGCCCATAACAATGCTTAGGAACTTTCTGCCCCATTTTTGCCAAACAGAGTAAGTTTAAGTGGATGAAGTCTCCTGCTGAGTACTGAGGAGTGAGAAGATGACACTTGGTATGAAGAAAATAAACCCTTTTTATGGCTCTTCCTTCTGCTTAAAAATAAGTGAAATGGAGCATCTCCAATTTGCTCTCAGAAATGTGATCATTTCAAAGTTTATCCAAAGGGTAGGGAACAAGGGTTAATAGTTCGAGAGTACCTGACAAAGGCAGTTTCAAAGAAGTGATGCTGCCCTGGGTGGTGTGGCTCAGTGAATTGAGTGCCGGCCTGTGAACCAAAAGGCTGCTGGTTCAATTCCCAGTCAGGACACATGCCTGGGTTGCAGGCCAGGTCCCTGGTTGGGGGCTTGTAAGAAGCAGCAACTGATGTTTCTCTCCCTCTCTTTCTCCCTCCCTTCCCTCTTTCTGAAAATAAGTAAATAAAATCTTTATTAAAAAGATGTTAAATAACACTGATTACCACTCAGGGCAATAAAGTCTTATACATACATCAGCAGGAACCCTGGCAAATTGTTATATTTTGCTAAAGGTTTTTCTTTCTCTCTTAAAAGCACCTTAGTCCTTGGGAAATGTGTATGTGTGTGTATTAAATTTGATAACTGGTGTCTTCTATAAAGAGAGTATATCTTTATCTAACATTGGAGGAGGGGTGAAAAAAAGGAAATGGAGGAAGTTTGACCTGGAGTCTAATGCCCACCTTCCGCTTCCTGGTGCCGTCTCCAGGGGTAATATCACAGCTTGAATAGCAGAAAGATCAGAAATATAAAGCCATGGGTTACTATGTCTAGAGATCACGTGGCAGAGGAGGTTCAAACACACCCCTGTGAACAGAGCAGTGGATTTTCCAGAAGAGAATTAAAGGTTCATACAGTGTAGGTATGGATAAGAAAGCAAGGGCAGGAGAGTTGGGATGGAATCTGAGTTGTGTCCACACAGGGAATCCTCAACAAGGGTCTAGCCTTTGGGAGCTCTTCTCTTGGGCAACAGGAATAACAAGGTGTAACATAGAGTTTAAGATTTTTCTCTATGTCATTACTCCCTTTACTTCCAACATAACAGGTGAGTCAGATGTATCTCTACAGTCTAGCATAGCAGCAAGGTAAGGAATTAGAGGATAAGTAATAAAGGGGAGTATAGCAAGCTGCTCACCTATCCCTCTGCATCCAGTCGTGGGAGGTCTATGTCCCGGAATATGTAAGCACTGACAGCATCAAAAGTTAGTGGTCAGGCCCAAAGCTGAACAACATGAGATACGCAAGAATAGAAAGTCAACAAGAGGCAGGAGTCAAGAGGATTGCTCAAGAGTTGGAATGAGATAACCAATGTATCCCCAATATTCTAGGGGAAAAAATCTTGGGAGATCCATGGATTGGGAAAGGCAGTGTGAGGCTACGCAGTCATTGTAGAAGCTTGCCCCCAACCTGCCCTCCACCTCCTCACTTCCTATTTGCGTTATATGCCCCCATTTACATAAGTTGTATTAAGAAAAATTACCAGAGCCCTGACTGGTGTGGCTCAGAGCATCGTCCCATAAACCCAAAGGTCACAGGTTCAATTACCCATCGGGGCACATGCATGGGTTGCAGGCCAGGTCCTTGATTGGGGGTGTGCCACAGACAACCGATGGATGTTTTCCTCACATGTCAATGTTTTGTCTCTCTTTCTCCCTCCCTTTCCCTCTCTCCAAAAATAAGTAAATAAAATCTTTTTAAAAAAAGAAAGTGTACCAGAAATTTGGAGAAAAGATGATTCAGGTATCTTTTAGTATCACTACTGTTAGGGTCTAAGGTACATGAAGTTAAGTGTTTCACTTGTAGAAACTGATCACCTGCAAATGATTTCAGTCCTAAAGAGAAGCTAACACAGAAGGTTAGGGTTTGTTAGCATGAAGGACACTGGCCAGATTTACATATAATCTAGCAATCTAATTTCAGAATTCTTTTTCACCATTTTACTTTATAAAAAACATATATATTAGTCTCCTATTCTTGTTTGCCCTGGTGTTGTTGACATATTGACTAAAAATAAAAACTTTAATCCATGCTATTTACTTGTATGCAAATTATCTTTATATTTTGAAGTTATACACTTGCATACATTTGTAGAAAATCATATCAGAGGACATATGCTTTCAATTTTGAGCCTGGTTAGTTAGAGATAGAATGGAGAGAAGGGGAAGAATAAGAAAGAACATTATCGGACATTTCAGGAAGTACATTTGTAGTTTGTAACAGCAAACAACATTATAATATTTTATATTTGACTATACTGAACAAAGCTTCATAATTTTATTTTGGTAGTGAGGATATGTAAACTATAACAATAATTTTCAATTGGAGCATGAGAATTTTATGTCCACTAAAACGGGGGTTATAAATTCAAAAAGATTGCAAAACATTCCTTTAAGAAATTGTTCAGTATTTTAAGCCTCATGCCTGGAAGTATGATGTACTATTCTTTTCATTATTTCTATTACTTTTAAATCGTACAAACAAACCAAATGTTGTGCCTGTCACAAATAGGTTTTAAGAGTTTACGTTTAGTGCACCATAAATAATCATTTTGTAAGTTTACTGTGATTTGTGACCCATTAGCTCAGCTTGTTAGTTACTTCGTTAATGAGGCCAAATGCTCCAGATCTGGTCCCGAAATAATGAGGCTAGTCTTACAAACTAAGGCTGTACCATTAGTCACAAGAAAAATCTAAAGATTAGTAAGAATCCGATGAAGCAGCACAAATCCGTCAGCCCCCAAATAATTGCAATTGTGCCCCCCAAGTTTCTTAGGTTGCTAGCATTCTTTATGATAGTATGAGGGCTATAGAAATGCATCAAACCTGGGCTAATGACAGCCTGTGACTTCTTTTGTAATTAATGAAAGATAGAAAGGATGTTGATCATAACATTTCACAGAATGCTTTAGTTTTAATAAACCATTTACCAAAATGTGAACAGCCAGGGCTTCTCTTGTATAGAAAAATTAGCCTTGCTTTACTAAGGGTTATAAAGTGGAGCTTTATCTGAAGCTGACCTACCAAAGGCTTACATTTAACTCACGCTGAGTTAATTGGCTTATCTAGGGACAGTTGATTCCCTGCCATCAAAACAGTTCTAAGAATGTTAAAAGTGCTGCAGCCCTTCTCTGCCAGTCTTTCTATGGCTTTAAAAAACATACTCCTCTCTCAGAATTTAAGGAGTCAGGCTTCCTGTTTTATCTGACAACAGGTGAGAGAGAAAGAGAGAAATCATTTGAATGTCATAAAATATTCTTATCTTCTATCAGGTATTCTTATTGATTGATTTCCTGTACTAAATCCAACAGGATTCTATATCAAAAGCAGAAGGTTCTATAAAGTCTATTTTGTACTTGGTTTTTGGCAAGTCTATTCCGTCGTAGAGAGATCTTTTAAATTTTTTTTTCAAGCAACACTTTACATGCATTCAAATGAGAAAGGCTTCTCTCAGAGGCCTCAAGGCTCTTTCTTCCATTACTTTATTTGGGGAGGTGAAATAAGTTAATAAAATCATCTCACTTATAAATAAAATTGACAGCACATTAGATGGTGGTAAGGCTACATATAGAGGAAAGTGTGCAGAAAAGGGGATAGACAGCGTGGGAAGATGCGGAGAGGATTTGTAAACACCTCAGTAGCTAACTCCCTCTTCTCCCTCAAGTTCTTCCTTAGATGTCATGCTCTTGGTGAGGCCTGCCCTGGTCACTGAAATGCATCGGTTTGGACTTTTTATCATATGTTCCACTTTTGTCCACAAGACTTAGGGTCAAATTTATGTCTCTATTATAGGAACTGCTTATTATCTGCCTCCCTTTACTCCATGAGGGCAGGAATCTGTGTCTGGATAATGCATGGTTGTCACCCAGAACTCTGCAGTAGTGTGTGGCACGGAGTGAGTGCTCAGTAAACTTACAGAGTTGAATGAAAAGTGTGGTTAGGGATGACCTCTCCGAAAAGCTGACAATGTGGAAAGATGTGAGGTTGGTAAGGGAGTAAAGCTTGAAGGTGGATGCATGCCCGGGATGTTGAAGCAGCAGCCTTAATTTCCACAGGGCTGCAGTAAAACAAGCAAGAGGGGGAATAATGGAGGAGGATGGGAGCAAAGGCCAGATGGCATGGGGTCTGTAGGTGAGTATATGCACTTTGGCTTTGACTCCGGGTGAGTGGGGACGCCATTGGAAGTTGCAGACCAGAGTGAATCATGCTTGCATATGCCTTTAAAAGGATTCTTCTGTCTGGCCACTCTGTTGAGAACAGACTGTAAGGAGCAACAGAAGAAACTAGAAGAACAGTTAGAAGGCTGTTGTAACACCCTGAGAGGGAGGTGACAATCACTCGTCCAGACTGATGGTCGTAAAAAGTGGTTAGATTCTTGGGGGAATGGAAAAAATGTTGATTCCCACTTTGATTTTGATAGTCAAACAAATTTATTGTCTTTACTGACTTTCCTAAATCCTCCAGCCATTTATGCAGCAGACTTACCTTGAGGCTTTATCAGTCTCCCAAAGCTGCCACACATTGCATTGCACACTCTCAGTATTACTACCCTGGGTCCTTTCTAGGAGCCCAGAACCTTTCTGAAAACTACGTGTCCTATTATCCTGGCAGCTTAGGGCTCCATATATATATATGTTATATATACACATTATATGTTTCATATATAGTATATGTTTTATATGTGTGTATACATACATATATATTTTTTTAAGATCAAGTTTGCTTTGCATATGAGAGCTGAATGCGTAGGAGCAGAGCTCATCCAAGTGACTCACCCACGGCCCTCGGTAACCACAACAGGAAGAGTGAACTCTCGGGGTTATGCTGGCACCCTGCCTGCAGGCCTAGCTGTCCCCTCAGCCACTAGCAGTCACTTTCAAATCCCATTCCTTGTCTCCAAAAGCTGCTTATAAATGATTTTAAAAGACAATTTAGGTGACATATACAAACTTTGACACCTCATAAAGTGGACAGTTTCTTTTTTGGTGAAGTGCAAAATGGGATAGAAGGTGGGGAACTTTTATAAGAGATAGAATAAAGAACAAGGGAAAGACAAATAGAAGCTATCCGATTGGCCAAGGCCTCAGAGCCAACCTTGTTTGGGGAGGAGAAGGAAGAACTCCTCATCCAGAGGTTCTTGGAGACGAGGACTTCCACAGAAACGACCAATAAAGAACCAATTTTACCACAGGCTAATGGATACAAACAAGAGTTTTGGTCCCATGGCATATTTCTGATCACAAAAACATCAGCAAACTTCTAATTAAAGACCCTAAGCACTTCTAATATTAAACATTGAAGTAAAGGTGAGCTATCCATACCTTTCAGGAAGACTAGTTCAAGCAAGTCAGATCCTTTTTTTTCCAGCGCACTTATTCCACAACAGGGTTGCCAGGCAGCAGCCCAGGGCCCAGGCATGGCTCCACCTTGGGCCTTGAAAGTTATTTCAACACAGTAGAACACATTATTCTCCCAAATAGCCCCTTAGAACAATAAACGTGTCACCTCACAGTTTCTGCCAGGGGCCTTCTGTCAGAAAGGTGCTTCTGGCTCAGGGTCTCTGGTGAAGTTGTAGCCAGACCATCAGCACGGCTGCCAATGTCCAAAGGCAGGACTGCAGCTGGAGCCTCAGTTCCCCGGCCCTCCAGCCTGCCCTAGGACTGCCCCCGCCACCCACCATGGCTGCCAACCCCTCCCAAGCTAGTGAGAAAGAGGCAAGAAAGATAAGGAAGAATCGGAGGAGGAAGCTGTCCCATCACTTCTGCAGTGGGTTCAGGTCACAGAGACCAATCCTGCCGCAGTGTGAGACGGGGCCACGCAAGTGTGAGAAGATCAGACGGCAGGCATCCTTGGGGATAATTTGGGGGGCTGATCACCACAAACCTTTCGACCGATTTCCATGATTTTCTGCACAGTAACTTCCTGTGTACCATCAACAGAATGGTAATGCGGTTTTTGTTAAACAATACTTTACTCTTATTTTCTTACATGAGGAAGTCCAAAGGAAGGATTGTCTGCCAAGTTACTGACACATTTTGCATTTAATGTTGGCACTGTCTTGATTTTACCATGTGTCATTGAAAAGATTTTTTTTTGGCTTGAAAACTATTTTCTTAATGTTCTTAACGCTAGCTAATCCAGTGCAAGTTACATGTGGGTATTCTATAAATGTTTGTTGAATGAATACATCTTTCAAGTGATCTAATCCAATTCTTTCATTTTGATATTAGCCCACGGTTTCTCAGCCCTACAAAAACCCTGGTGCCAAAGCAATCATATTTTCTACAAGTGGAAAACTGTCTGGTCATCATTGGCAGATGGAAGTATATTAAGACAAGAAGTAGGTAGTACTTCATAACGACGCAATCAATATAACAGTACAGAAGACATCCAACTCCATTCTGTTATTGAGCTGTGTCGCAAAGCCCACCTCCAGCAAAATATCTTTTCTTTTGACACCAACTGCCACTACTACCTAGCCTAAAATTGAGTATTGTCTTTTTTAAAGGAAAAAAATGCTTTTGAGAAAAGAAGAAAACCATAGGATTCTTCCTTAACTTTGCTAATGAATCGCAAGACATCTGGTAAATACCATGTTGAGATATCAAGTGAGAACTGGCCCTACAGTGATGACAAACAAGAGAAATGCACTTGAGTACGAACCATGAAGAGGGAGATTAGGAAGACAAGACCTAGAGTAAGAAGAATACAGACCATCGTACCGCTTTCTTTAAGAGATTATCAACACAGGGGCTTCTAGTCAAGGTGGCAACATAGGCAGACAAGGCTCACTTCTTGGCACAACCACATCAAAATTACAACTACAACATAGAACAACTGTCACTCAGGAATGTCAGAGTTGAACGGAAGTCTGACAGCTACGGAATTGAAGAAACCATTTCCATGCAGAATGGTAGTAGGGGCACTGACTCAGAATGGGCCGGCCCCCCACCCACATGGATAAAAATTCAGTAGGGATACATCGGGAGCGAGGAGTCCCAGTCCCACACCAGGCCCCTGGCCCGGGATTCCAGTGCCAGGAAGGTAAGTCTTCACAATGTCTGACTGCAGAAACCAGCAGGAATTGATCTGGTGGAGGAGACTGCTGGAACCCTAAGCAGTTCCTCTTGGAGAACCCACACATGGACTCACCTACTCAGACTCGCTCCCTCTCGACTCCAACACCAGGGTGGCAGCTTGAAGGGCAGCAGTGCTATACAGGGAGAGACTGAAGTGTCTGGCATTGGGGAGAACAGAGACCATTGTCCCTCTGATGAGCCCTCCAACCACAAAGCTGGTAGGCTAGTGCCATATCTGAGTCTCCATCAACCTGGCTAATACTGTGTGACCCACAGTATTGGAGATCCACAGAGGCTCTACCCCATCCAACTCACAGGCCTACTCAAGCTGCTTTTCCGTAAGAATGGCTGATCTTCGCTCCTAAAGCCTATGAAACATGCAACACCTGGCTTTAATGAGCCCTAGCAGTAGCCAGATTAGAGCCATAGCTTGGCTTCACCTGGGAATCTCCAAGCCCAGCACAAGTAGCAGCCATCTCAGATTGCTTTACAGCTCAGCCAGGGTGCCCCAGGCAAAACACAGGTGGGGGCTGACCTTGGCCTGCACCACCCGGGAAACCCCAGGACCAATGCTCCCAGTGACAGCTACAGACCACATTGGAGCACCAGTAGCCTGCCCCTGCACAGCTCTTTCTCCACAGAGGATGGAGGTTGGTGGTCAGTGGTCACAGCCAGTCCTTGCAGCTGACTGGCCTGGGTAGATTCCCTCCCTTTGACCTGCCAACAGCAACCAAAGCTCATCTACAAAAGGAGAGTGTACTCAGCCCACATGAAGGGTGCACCTCGAGTATCCAGCTTGGATGATAGAGAAGGCTGCTCCACTGACCCTACAGGGCACCTACTATATTTGGCCACACTGCCAAGACATGGAGTCAAAGCAGCTCTACCTAATACATAGAAATAAACACAGGGAGGCTGCCAAAACGAGGAGACAGAGAAACATGCCCCAAATGAAAGAACAGATTAAAACTCCAGAAAAAGAACTAAACAAAGTGGAAATAAGCAAATTATCAGATGCAGAGTTCAAAACACTGTTTATAAGGATACTTAAGAAACAGTGACGACTTCAGCAGCATAAAAAAAACAGTCAGAAACAAAGGATACACAAATTGAAATAAAGAACAATTTACGGGGAAACAACAGTAGAATGGAGGAAGCCAAGAATTAAGTCAACAATTTAGAACATAATGAAGCAAAAAACAACCATGCAGAAAAACAAGAAGAAAAAAAACCCCAAAAATGAGGATAGTGTAAGCAGCCTCTGGCACAACTTCAATTGATCCAAGATTCATGTCATAGGGGTGCCAGAGGAGAAGAGAAAGAGCAAAAATTGGAAATCTATTTGAAAATAAGTGATGAAAGAAAACTTCCCTAATTTGGTGAAGGAAATAGACATGCAAGTCCAGAAAGTGCAGAGTCCCAATTATGATGGATGCAAAAGGCCCACTCCAAAACATGTCATAATTAAAATGCCAAAGGTTAAAGACAGAGACTCTTAAGAGAAAAGAAGTTAGTTACTGGAAGGTTGCCAAATGAAAGGGGGAAAGGGGAGAATGGGTGAAGAGGTGAGGGGATTAAGAAGTACAAATATGTGGTTACAGAATAGCCGTGGGGATGTATAGTATAGGAAATGGAGTAGCCAAAAAATAACTTATATGTACAATCCATAGACATGAACAATGGTGGGGGGATTGCCTGAGGGAGTGGGGGGTGCTGGGCAAAGGGGGCAAAGGGCGAAAAATCAGGACAACTGTAATACCATAAGCAATGAAATATAATTAAAAATAATAAAAGAAAGACTTCCGCCAAGATGGAGGCATAGGTGGAGAAGCCGTGCTTCCTCACACAACCAAGTTTAGAGACAACTAAATAATAGCAACAGAAAACACAGCCAGAACACAGAAAATTGAACTTTTCGGAAGTCTGATAACAACAAATTCTTCAGCCTGACCGGTAAGAGGGGCGAAACCAGCAGTTGGCAGAGCGGGGTAGCACAGGAAAACTTGGTCAGATGGACTCGGGCGCGGAATCCAGGTGCAGGGTTGGACCTGGTGGGCAACTCAGCGAGCGACTGAGGGGAAACAGCGAGGGAGCAGGGCTGAGGGTTGACTGTGGTCTCGCATCTGTGCGTGGACAGACAAGCGAGGGAGTGGGCTATTGGACGGGACCCAGCAGGCCCCAGTGGCAAGCAGCAGCAGAGGGCGCCACCATTTCCCCGCTCTGACCACGCCCCCACATGCAGCGTCACAACCCAGCGACCTGGGAGTCCAAGGCTCCGGTCCTCGTACTTAACAGGCGTGAACAGAACAAAAATGGCTCAAGAAGATCTCAAAGCCCCAAAGCCTATAAATCTAAGCGATGAAGAAATAGCAAAACTCTCAGACGCACAGTTTAAAACACTGGTGATCAGGATTTTCACAGAACTGGTTGATTATAGCCACAAATTAGATATACATATGAAGGCGAAACTAATTGAAATGAATGGAATTACACAGGAAATCAATAGCGATGAAAAGAAAACTGGGTCATGGAGTGGACCAGAAGAAAGCAAATAATGGCTAAACAGAAAAGAGTCAAGAAGCAAGAATTCAAAAAAATGAGGCGAGGCTTAGGAACCTCCAGGACATCTTTAAACGTTCCAACATCTGAATTATAGGGGTACCAGAAGGGGGAAAGGAACAGCCACCAGTGGAAAACTTATTTGAACAAATAATAAAGGAGAATTTCCCCAATCTGGCAAAGGAAATAGACTTCCAGGAAATCCAGGAAGCTCAGAGAGTCCCAAAGAAGTTGGACCCAAGAAGAAACACACCAAGGCACACCATAATTACATTAGCCAAGATTAAAATGAAGGAGAGAATCCTAAAAGCAGCAAGAGGTAAGGGGACAGTCACCTACAAAGGAGTCCCCATCAGACTGTCAGCAGATTTCTCAAAAGAGACCTTACAGGCAAGAAGGGGCTGGAAAGAGGTATTCCAAATCATGAAATCCAAAGACCTACAACCAAGATTGCTCTACCCAGCAAAACTTTCATTTAGAATGGAAGGACAGATAAAAGTGCTTCTCAGATAAGATCAAATTTAAGGAGTTCATCAAACCAAGCCCTTATTATATGAGATGCTAAAGGGACTTATCTAAGAAAAAGAAGTTAAAAAAATATGAACAGTGAAAGGACAGCAAACTCACAGTTATTAACAACCACACCTAAAACAAAAGCAAACTAAAAGGACAGCTAGATCAGGAGTGGAAACATAGAAATGAAGATCTCAAGGAGGGTTAGCAACAGGGGAGTGGGAGGAGGAGAAGGGGGAGAAGGTACAGAAAATAAGAAGCATAGACAGTAGATAGAAAATAGATGGGGGGGGCAAGAATAGTATGGGAAATATAGAATCTAAAGAACTTGAGACACATGGTCATAAACTAAAGGGGGGTAATGATGGGGATGGGGGGTAGGGTGGAGGGGAATGAAGGGGGGAATAGAACAACTGTAATGGCATAATCAATAAAAATAAATAATTAAAAAATAATAAAGATTACCAACACACACAAACATAAATATGGATGCACACCCATGTGTAAACTTGAGTTATTTATATACAATATTTCCTGAAGTTTACAACATACTTTCTTTTTTTATGTTTTCATTTTCTTAAATTGGAATGCAACTTTTAAAAAACCTTTTATTTATTTATTTTTAGAGAGAGGAAAAGGAAGGGAGAAAGAGAGGGAGAGAAACACCAGTGTGTGGTTGCCTCTCACATGGCCCCCACTGGGGACCCAGCCTGAAACCCAGGCATGTGCCCCAACCAGGAATTGAACCAGCAACCGTTTGATTCACAGCCTGTGCTCAATCCACTGAGATACACCAACCAGAACTGGAATGCAACTTTTAATATAGAGTGTTATACCTCTCCTACTCAACAATAAAAATGTTGATATAAAACCAATAGTATAACTTAGAATTGAAAAATTCAGTGATTGCTTTTAGCAGAAATTCGTGCTCCTTGAAGAAGGTCTTTTATTTTTAGCTCTCTTAATACCCATTAAACTGAGCGCAGACTTTAGGGAAAATGCAATTTCCCTAAGGGAATTTCTAAGGGAATATGCAATTTCAACTTTACTACTCCTTAGCACCTGAAGTTTCTCCAGGTCTTCACATTCTGCATCTGGAAAATGGGAATAAGAATGCAATTTCCGTCATTGCATTGTAATGAAAATAAGTGGTAAGAGCAATTCATTACCTGGAAAGCGTAGTAGCTGGATATCTACAAATGAAGTAGGCTATCTTTGCTTGAAATTCTTTTTTTTTTTTTTAAGATTTTATTTATTTATCTTTAGAGGGGAAGGGAAGGAGAGAGGGAGAGAAACATCAATGTATGGTTGCCTTTCATGCGTCCCCTGCTGGGAACTGGTCTGCAAGGAACTGGTCTGCAACCCAGGCATGTGCCCTGACTGGGAATCGAACCGCGATTGTCTGGTTCGCAGGCCCGTGCTCAATCCACTGAGCTACACCAGCCGGGGTGCTTGAAATTCTTAGTTGATGTTCATGACCCAAGGAACAACCTCTGCTGCTCCCTAGTGGTGGCATCTTCTGGGAGCACTGTCCAGAAATTAATCATCTTTGCTTTCCTTACTCTTTGATATGCTTAATGTTTTGTGCAGGACAACAGCATGAACCCATTGCATAAAGAATATTTATAGAGAATAATCGAAGTAGAAAATGGCTTAAGTACTCTGCAATTGCACTTCCTTGAACGTCTCCATTTCCCTGCCTTTATTAAGCTTAAGTGTCCTGAGCGCCCTCCGTTTAATCATTTCTGTCCCTTCTCCTTCATACCTTAGCAAGCATGAATTTTGGATGGGGAGAAACAAGCCTATAAATGATTTGTGCCCTGAGCACTTGGTTCACTCACATTTATGTTCTGGTACACGGAGATCCTCCAACCCCTTTCTAGTTTGTTTTATCGTTAAAAATAAAAGCTAATACTTTTATTTAAACATAGCCTTTTCTAGAGACCTTTTACTTTTAGGCGAGTTAAAAGTTCTTGGGAACAAAAATCATGGTTACTTTTTATTACGTTATTTCAAGGACCTGTCCTTGCCCTGTACTCTCTTGCTATTATATCCATGCTGAATCAATGGTACTTCCAAAACAAAACAACAACAACAAAACAAATAAAGGAGACATTCTTAAATGCCTATTGAAAACCCAGCACCAAAGAACCCAAATAGATTATGATTTGGGTTCCACAAAACTTAAACTTCAAAATTATATTTATCTGTAGTCACCATCCCTTAACATTTAATGACAGAGAAGTGATAATAAATTATACTTATGCCTTTCTGAAATAATTCTGCTGCTTGGAAATTTTTTGTCATGCAAATTCATGCAGCATGTTGTCTCTTGGGTCTGATATTTAATCATAATCCTAAACTAGAATTTGGTGGGGGATTGGGGGGTGGAGGAGACGTATGACAGATGACAATTGTGTCCCATGTGCTAACTGAGCATACGGACTCTTTTCTTCTCTTCTTGGAGAGCTACACATTTTTTGCTCCAAGAAAAACACTGACTTGTTTGATTATGCTCTTATTGTTCCAAGCAATCAAATTTTTTTTTTGCTATTGATTTTTATATGGAACTCTTCCTCGTATCAGAATGAAGGTTTCATTTCAGTCTTGTACATAGGCCTTTTTCTCTCCAAACACAAGCTATTGACTTCAAGTTCTGAAAATACAGTAATATGAAAGATTTGATTTTTTATGAAGAAATCCTGAGAAAGTACACCTGATTTAATGAGCTCATCTTTATGAAGCATAGAGAACAGCATGCAGTATGTAGTGATACATAGTTGTTAGCTACATATTTATAATGCCACAGAGACATTGCCATGGCTATCCATTTGTAATGAGCATTACGCATTGCTAGACGTCGGTACAACATATGCTGTTGAAAGAAGTTATACAAATAAATATAAATCCATATAAATTATTTCCTTTAAAAATTAATTCAGATAAGATTTTTATGGAAACCCTAAAATATGACAATTTCCAGGTATTAGGCCAACATGTATACTTTAAAAGCTATGTGCATATGCAACTGTTTTATTTCTAAATTTAAAAAACGACACACTGGCAAGCAGCCCTGAAACAAAACAACACTTTCCTAAGGCGGTCACTTTTCTGCTGTTGAGCAGGACGGGAAAAGCAGAGTTCACCCACTTCCTCAGAGTCCTCCATAAGAACGTAAGGAGAGTATCGGGCTGTGTTCTATTTCTGTTTTTTGAACATGATAATTATATTTTATTTTTATTTATTTTTTTATCCTCACCCGAGGACATTTTTTCATTGCTTTTTAGAGAGAGGGACAGAGAGAAAAACGTCCGTATGAGAGAGAAGCATGGATAGATCGCCCTCCGTGTGCAGTGGACCTCAGAATGTAAACATCAGGCAGGACCTAGGATCACCTGTGCTGGAAGCAGGGATTGAACCAGCAACCTAGGCAAGCACCCTGACCAGGAGTTGAACCCGCAACCTTTCAATTATGGGGTGGTGCTCCAACCAACTGAGTCACACTAGCCAGGGCAAAAAAATGATCATTATATTTAAAAATCAAGTATTAATTTTACTTTACCTGCTGTTAAAAATGTACCATATCATACAACTCAAAATCAAGGATTTTAGAGTCAGAACTTACATTTCTTGTCTGAGAACTGAGTCTATACAGTATCATTTGTCCTTGTGTATTAGCCAGTATCTTAGAAACAAGAGAAAGATATGAAGACTAGCTCTGCAAGGTCAGGGACCAAAACCATGAATTCATGTAAACCACATTCTGTCAGATCCACCCTAAGCCTCTGGAACTTGTAAGAATTCTGGCAAAATCAAATATACCACATGTCTAATTTTAGATAATTTCTAAAATTTGGAATTTATACTTGAATCTTGCTATATAAACAGCATTCAGAAAGTATCAAGTGTAAAGCATTTTAAGGTATTCTGTACCTTACCTCAGTTGTCAATTGATGTAATTATTCTTGGATTCTGTTGAGATCAGCGCTGTCAAGTAGAAATATAATAAGAACCACATATGTAATTTTAAGTTTTCTAATATTAATATTAAAAAGTTTAAAAGTAAAATTTCGATAATATATTTTTATTTATGTATTGTCACTACAACTTGTAATTCATTAAAATTATTAGAAACATTTTATTTTTTTGTTATTTCAGTTCAGAGTCTTTGCGGTGTTTATTTTACACTTAGAGAACTTTGATGCTGACTTCGTTTTGCGTCTACCATGTAAACTGTGAAGTCAATCACCGAATTTTTAATCTTCAGATCTTCCTTTTATATTTTTAGCTTCATTGTAACGGGAGGATGGTAGGTGACCGCCAAGATGCTGTCTACCTTCGCCGCTCTATGAACTACGAACTTTTCCTTGTGTTTCTCAAAGACTTCGATACTCTCACCTGCACTCCAGCCTTTGGGGACAAGCTGCCCTGGGCAACAGGCGATTCAGTGAGGCTCTGGGGCAGCCACATTCTGGGGCACCGGGATAAGTCAGGCCCGCGGTGTGAGATTGGGGCGGGAGTCCTTTGAGTTTACATTCCGGGCGCAGGAAGGTCGGCTGGGGCCCCACGCCTCTTACCCTTCCAGCCCGGAGGCTCCAAATTCGTGTCCAAAACTGAGCGGGGGCGGGGCTCTGGGGTAAGGCGGGCAGGGTCACGTGATCCACCCGGGCCTGGCTTCCGGATCGCGATCTGCTTTGGACGTTGCGCTTTCTCCTGCACGTGGCGTGTGCACTGCTGTCCCCGCTCGTCCCGGACCCGCCGCACGCACCCCATGGCGCCCGGCCAGCTCGGTGAGCTCCTCGCGCTCCTCGCGGAGCCGCGCCTCTGCCGCTGGTGCCCCTCCTGCCCGCCTCCTCTCCCGGCTGTGGCGGCCGCTGAGCGCGCCAGGGGTGGAGGGGCCGGTGCGTTGCAGGCCTGCAGGCCCCGACCCGCTATAGTGCGGCTGCCTGGGGTCAGTAGTAGCGCCCGGGGTTTGGGACTGGATATAGTGTGGGCGGAAGTGATGGTGGCTTGGGATCCTTGACTGTGCTCCCCAAAACACACCCCCGCACACATCAGGCCTTGAAGAACGTACTGTCATGTACAGCGACTGAGAAGGAAAAATGCCTTCTCTTTCAGCCTTGTTTAGTGTGTCTGACAAAACCGGCCTTGTGGAATTTGCCAGAAACCTAACTTCTGTTGGTTTGAATCTGATCGCTTCTGGAGGGACTGCAAAAGCTCTCAGGGATGCTGGTCTGGCAGTCAGGTAAGGCACAACGTCGTGTTTAAGTGAAACACTCATGGGAAGGTAGTAGGATCACGTTAACCAGAAGGTAACGTGCAGGAACTGGGAGTAAAACACCGTATTTACTGCCGCCGGCGGTGCTGTGAGGTTGCTACTCTGCTTATAAAAGAGGAAAGTCAGGCTCAGAGACATTTAATAACTTCTGCTCAAGTTTACAGAGTTAAAGGAGTGCAGCTAGGGGTTAGGACCCCGGGTATCCTCATTTAAGAGCCCCCCTTCCAAACCACTCCTAACAAATTAATTTAGGTGGGTTAGGGTTTTTTGCAACATAAACTTAGTTTATGACTCACATGGTCTGTTTTGACTGGCTCTTTGATAAAACTTGACATTAAGATTCAGGTCTGCCTCTTTTCCCTTAGCATCCCTGGTCGCCATAGGAAGTCACAGATTTATCATTCATTCTTTCATCTGCATGCTGTTCATTACCTGGCTTAAGTGATGGGGAGAAGGAGTGAGCAAAACATAAATCAGGCTTCAATTCTTGACATCAAAGAGCTGGCATTCTGGTGGGGGACAGAGTAACCACCAAAAATGCAGAGTATGAAAAAGGCCGAAGGATAACTGTAATACACTGAAGTGATAATTCAGAGGAAGGGCGTCTCCATCCCCGAAATATACTTTAGAAAAGGAGTGAAAGACCTCTCTGCTTTTGTTGTCATGTGGCAGATTTTACTACATGCCCTCCAGATCCATGTGGAGATCGAGTGTTACCCTTTTCCTCCGTTAAGCCTGCCCCTCCTGTGAGAGCAGTGCACAGCTTCCCCCAGTTTGATAAGTTCATTGGCGGGAATGCCTTACAGTATAAATAAATGCAAAGTCTTTTTGCAGCACCTGTCTGATGTGCTTTATAACAACGCTGTAGAGATCGTGGAAGGCAGGGCGGACGGACACTGAAGAACTGTGTTCTCCGTTGCCCCGTGGTGGGTTGTTTTATAGTCGGACCCTTCAAATTAAGATCCTCTTCTGTAGCCTCTTCCCCCCCCAAACTTTGTACCATGGAAACATCTCAGACATAACAGGAGAGAGAAAAGTATAATAAGCTCTCATGTTGCATGTCTGTTCATGTCAGTTTAAGTGTTTATCAGCTCTTTGATTTTGTTCCATCTCCCCACCCCTCACTTAGTCTCGTTATGACAATGCCTTTTTTTAAAGTTTGGGAACACAAATGTGTTTTCCATTAAAGGGAGGTTGTTCACACTTTTAAATATAGGTGTATTAACTCATGGAATCTTTACCCCAACTTGTTGTATTGGGGGTGTCAAATTCATTTTCACCAGGGGCCACATCAGCCTCATGGTGGCTTTCAAAGGGCCAAATGTAATTTTAGGACTGTATAAATGTAACTGCTCCTCAACTAGGGCAAGGAGCTCCGCACTACCGCTGGGTGGACACAAGGTGCCGGGATGGATAAAATAAGGTACAGGGTCAGATTCGGCCCATGGGCCTTGTGTTTGCCACCTCTGTTATAGGTAGTATTATCCCATTTAATAAGTAAGGAAATTGAGGCACAAAGAAGCCAGTAGCCCAAGATCACACAACTAACAGCTATAAAACAAGGAGCCAAGATTTTAGGCTGGGAAATTAACCTTGACATTCGAGATAAACTGATGAGATTTTAATTGGTGAGTATGTATCAGTGAGCATTCTGTTGTGAAGAGGGCAGCTGTTACAGGCAAATTTTTAAAGATAAAGGAGCAGTAAGCCTTTTACATACTTCAGTTGGTGGTTAATTCTAAGTATAGATCTGCCATTTCTCTTTTCAGTCATTCTCCTCAGTTGGAGAAACTGGATTTTGTTTTATAAATTCCAGGGAAGAGAATTTGGAACTGGAAACCTTAATGTCACCAGTTTGCCCATTTACATTGCAACTGCAAGCCGTTGGGTCAAATGGAGTTTGCAAAATGTTTGTTATTTTTTTTACAATAAAAGCAATACATGTTTGTTGTAGAAAATTTTAAAAAGGTGAAAAATATTAGGGAAGGTAGTAAAAAGGGTGATTCTGTTCAATGTGTTGAAGTGTTTCCTCTAATGTTTTTATAAGCAGAAAAGTAGCAATGTTCTGTTCCTCTTTTCAGAGATGTCTCTGAGCTGACAGGGTTTCCTGAAATGTTAGGGGGGCGTGTGAAAACCTTACATCCTGCGGTGCATGGCGGTAAGTGGTTGGTACCTTCCATTTCAAATAATTAGTAGTTCTCAGGAATATTGTAGTTGATTACTTTTTAGAATAAACAAGGAAAAAAGCAGCCCATAATCTCAAAAAAGAAAAAACTGAGATTATATAGATTTTTGTCACATTTGCTGCCAAAGTTCATAAAATGTTAGAACTTTGTTTAACTTTAGAACTTGCTTTATATGCAGTGGATTCAGGTTGCTTTTGTCTGCTTGATATTAGCACTGACCTGAGAATTAACTTAGAGTGATGGCTCCTGCTGGAGTTAATAAGAATGTTTAGATTTTATGTTTGAAAAGATTTTATCATGATTCCAACTTGGCATACAGCATGATCATATAATTGACTTTCAAAAGAATTCTTTTTCAAAGTGCTCTACTTTGTTCATTCATCTGAGACAACAAATTGCATAGCAATCAAAAATGGTGGAAAATAAGTATATTGCTAACTTACAAGTTATAATAAAATTTGGCAAAATAAAAGACTGTAAGGCTAAGAATTAGGTAAATTATTCACTTATGGGAGCACATTGCCTAATGGAACTGGCAACAGTTATGGGAAAATTTCTTTCACATTTTATTAGGAAAAAGGGAATCAGAAACTGATTTTAAAAAAAGGTTTGGAATATGCCTGCTAATCTTATTTTTAGCTACGTGTTTGGTATTCCTAATTAGGCTACGTGAAAGACTTCAACTTGACGGATGGGGCTACAGTGGAAAGAAGTACCTTCTTCTGACTTGTTTTTTGAACTGATATTTTAACTTTGTTACATTAGGAATCTTGGCCCGTAACACCCCGGAAGATAATGCTGACATGGCCAGACTTGATTTCAGTCTTATCAGGTAAAAATTCGAAGTTGAATTTTTAAAACAGGAACAAAGTGAAGACTGTTGCCCATTTTGATCAAGGGGAACAGTCCGTAAAGTATCATTAGGTTTAATTTTATGATTGTTGACTACAAACATTTGAGTGCCTTCTGTGTGTCGTGGTACATGTGTTAGCATTTTGGTTTTGCCCAATGTGTTACCAAAATGCATACTTAAACTAAAAACAACCTTTGCTTTTTTAGGAAGTTATGATCTAAAGGTTCATATATACAAGCAACTTAGTTATTTGCATAAAGTTATTCACTGTTTCACATAGAACAGCTTTATTTGGATACAATTCACATACTATACGATTCCCCGATCTAAAGTATACATCTCAGTAGTTTTTAGTATATTCAGAGTTGTGCAGCCATCACCATGGTCAGTGTTAGAATATATTTCTCACCCCCCAAAATACCCATTAGCATTCATGCTTCATTTCCCCAACGCCCTTTAGCCCTGGGCAACCATGGGTATATTTCTGTCTGTATGTTTACCTTACTACACATGTCATGTCAGTGGAATCCAACAGCACGTGGTCCTTTATGACTCCCCTTCTCAGCGTGTTTTTCTATTTCATCTTGTTGCAACATCAGTAACAAGAATGGGTTGCTTCAGGTTTTGAAGTTGTTTTTTTTTAATTTGGGTTTTTTGGGGAGGGGGGTTTGCGAGGCAGTAAGCATTTATTTGTGATCAAAACAGATTAGCTATCGAGAAAACACTGATTCAGGCAGAAACGTAAAAACTGCTTTGATTAGGAGACAAAGCTAAAGGGTATTTACAAGAAAGGGAAAGGGACAATTACATCAGTAGAAGGAAGCCAGTTCTATCGGTGCAGACAAGCTGACGTAGTGACACTGATCTAAACGATGTTCCTGATTTTCACTCCCAAAGCCGTCGGTCTAGGAGTCATAGTGTCTGCTTTCCTGTCGTCTTTGCAAACAGTTCTTAGGGACACAGTGTTGTTTGAATACTGTTTTATGAGGTTAAGCAAGTTCTCTTAATTTATGTTTTTAAATATACTAATCACTTAAAGACATTTTTTAAAATTTATTTTCAGAGAGAAGGGAAGGGGGGAGAAAGAGGAAGAGAAACGTCATTATGTGAGAGATAAATCCTTTCACATGCTCCCAACTGGGGACCTGGCCCACGGAGCCAGTCATGTGTCCAAGCGGGAAACGAACTGGCGAGCGATCATTTGGTTCCCAGGCCAGCACTCAGTCCACTGAGCCACACCAGCCAGGGATATTGAGTGATTTTTATCATGAATGGATGTTCAGTTTTGACAAACGCCTTTTGTGCATCGATATAAATGATCAGTGGTTTTTATCCTTTATGTTATAACATGGTTTGTTACATTAGCTGATTTTTAGATGTTAAGCCAACCATACATCACTGGGATAAACCATGCTTGGCTATGGTATGTACCTCTTTTTATATTTTGCTGGATTCAGTTTGCTAGTATTTTGTTGAGGATTTTCGAGTCACTATTTGTGAGAGATACCGTCCTGTCCTTTTTCTTTTTTCTTTAATTGTTGTTCAAGTACAGTTTTCTGCCTTTTACTCCCATCCCAGCCCACCCACCCAGCTTGTCTGTCCTTTTCTTGTGACATTTTGTCTCGTGTTGGTGTTAAAGTCATAGGCATTCGGAAGGGTTCTGCATCTCTCCTCTTCTCTGTTGGTTTTCCCAGTTGAGCTGACTTCCCTGGGGAACCCGCCCACAGAGCTTCTCACGTTGCAGTCCTCAGAGTGGAATTCTGCCTCACTGGTTGTTCATTTTAGATTAGTTCTGTATTTTAGATGACTCTTTTGGCCTTCTGTTTTTTAAAATCTAAGTTTAATACAAGATTGTATTAGTTTCGGGTATACATCCCAGTGATTAGACATTGTATAATTTACTAGTGATCATTGTGATAAAGCTCGTACCCATCTGACACCATACATAGTATCAGAGTGTTATTGACTATATATATACTTTCTATGCTGGACTTTTACATCCCGTGACTATTTTGTAACTACCAGTTTGTACTTATTAATCTTTTCATCTTTTATTATCATTGTATATGTATGACTTCTCTGAAGACAAAATAAATATCATGCTTAGAATGATCCATCACTTTTCATCATTACACATAGTCCATTGGAAATAGAATCTAAAACGGTTACATTCCAAAATGAGGACACTCTCAGCAGCCTTGTACTTATGTTAATTCTTTTGTTAAAGTTCTGTGTCAAAATTTTGAAAACTTTTTTGGTGGCTTGATAATAAAACGGGCAACTGGGTTTAGCCATGCAACAACAATGTGTATTGAAAGCTGTCCCCGTAAGCCACTTCTATTTACGATATTGCAACGTGCGATGTTGTGACTTTTCAGCGTAACTTTTTAGAATCTCAACTGTCAGGCTCACTGTTTACATTTTAGATCTTGATGGGGTTTGATCATGTATTAATAGAGACTACTCTTCCTGCATAGCTATAAACCATGTAAGGTGACTTTTAATGACAGGCACCTTCTTCTTTTAGAGTTGTTGTTTGTAACCTGTATCCTTTTGTGAAGACGGTGGCTTCTCCAGATGTAACCGTTGAAGAGGCTGTCGAACAAATTGATATTGGTAAGTTGAAAACACTGTTTTTTGAAGACTGACAGAAAAGAGGGTTAGCGAAATTTCAATGAGATTTGACTTTGAAATCCACTGTGGAGAGAGTAGGAAATAGTTACTGTTCTCAGATTGTACTCTGGGATGACTGTAATTCAGCTATATTTTCTCAGCTGTTCCTTGGTGTAGGGATTCTTCTGGGTTATTTTTTTCCCTTACTGTTTAAAGTCAAGAATTACAGTAGAAGTATGTGTGCAATGACTGTGTTTGAAAGAGATTAAATAGATATGAAAATACAAATTACCGTTTGGTTTTCAAAGGCGGAGTAACCCTGCTGAGAGCAGCAGCCAAAAACCATGCCCGAGTGACCGTGGTGTGCGAGCCGCGGGACTACGCCGCCGTGTCCACGGAGATGCAGAGCTCCGGCAGTAAAGACACCTCCCTGGAGACCAGGCGGCAGCTGGCCTTGAAGGTCGGGTGCAATTTTATCTAGTGCAGGTTTGCAAAGCCACCCGGTGCTCCGTTCTCACCAGGGGGTAGCGTCCACCGAGGCTCTGCGTGGAGCTGTTATCTGTTGTAGTGAGGAGCCCAAGCGCTAGGGAGGGATTCCCTTAAAAAGATGGAAAGATGATTGGGCCACGGACACGTCACCTGGCTACTTCATGGTGTTTGGTGTCTTTCCCGCACAGGCGTGTGGGGGAGGGGATGGGGGGGTGCAATCAGCTGGCTACAGAGCAAAACCATTTCGTTCCCACTTTGGGAAACGCTGCCTGTGTTTCACGCAACTTCCACTTTTTGCAGGCTTTTACTCACACGGCACAATATGATGAAGCCATCTCAGATTACTTCAGGAGACAGTACGGTAAAGGAATCTCTCAGATGCCCTTGAGGTACGGAATGAACCCTCACCAAGCTCCAGCCCAGTTGTACACACTCCAGCCCAAGCTCCCCATCACAGGTAGAGGCTGACTGTTCTGTGGCACAGTTTGCTGTATGTGGGTGTGCGTGTGTCTTCCTCCGTATTACTATGTGGCTCACGTTTAGAAGATAAATTACATTTTACCTCTTAACGTGGCCACCTGAAGTGTGAGATGTCAAGTGGACTTGTGAGCAAAAAAATACTGAGATTATCGGGCTTCTGGAGACAGGTCAAGTTGGAGACAGAGACGAGATGTGTTGGGCATGTAGGTGATTTTGAGGACACAGGGCAGGGTGGTGTGGCCTGGGTCTCATGGAAGAGGGTCAGGACCGAGCTTTGGGGTAGCGGTGGAGGAAGCAGCAGAGGAAAACCGGGTTGGAAAAGGTGTAGTTACAAATGGTTGGACTGCTGCCGAGAACAGAAAAGTGACTATTTGATTTGGGAGTTTTAAGAGAAGCAGTTTCCTTGGAATGATGGGTCTGGAAGGCCAGTTGACCTGGGCTGAAATAGGAGTGTGAGGTTAACAGTGATCGAGATAATCCTTTGAACAGAGAAATTAGGCAGGACCTGCATGGATTTGCAGACTTCCAAAAGGATTGTTCATTTTTTGTTCTGTTTTGATCTTGAGATGAGCTGTGAGAGCTTGCCCTGCTCACTGGTAGAAGGGAGAGCGGGTGCAGGCCTCGGAGGAGAAAACCGTGGGTGCGAGGGGTGGGCAGGCCTTGGAGCCCTGGCGTTGGGGAGAGGGTTGGTGCTGGGTGAGAGCAAGGGCAGCTCCCTTCATAGCCTGCGAAGGCAAGCCCAGAGCGCCCGGGTGGTGTGTGGTGGGAGGACGCAGACACTCCAGGTGCCTCTTAACAGCCGAGGCAGAGGAGTGTGCGGCAGGGCCGGAGGTTTGAGAGCTTGACGTACTCTTTCGTTTACCCTTCACATTCAGTGGCTCCACTACTATTCCTTCTCAACCTCAACACGATTTTCTTTTTACGCCCTGGCTGGTGTGGCTCAGTGGATTGAGCACCCACCCGCAAACTGAAAGGTCAGGGCACGTGCCTGGGTTGCGGGCCAGGTCCCCAGTTGGGGGTGTTTAAGAGACAACCTATCAATGTTTGACTTGCAAATCATGTTTCTCTCCCTCTCTCTCCCTGCCTCCCTTCTTCTCTCTAAAAATAAATAAAATCTTTCAAAATATAATACAAAAAAACAAATTTTCTTTTCTAACACTCCCCAGCCCCTCCATGTTCACCCTGAAAGTCTCCCAGACTGCAGTAATCTAACTGATCTCGCTTTACTTTCTGTGTCCTTTTTTCACAATAGTCATCTTTTTAAAACCTAAATCACCCAGAATGCTTCTCTCTGGTCTTCATTGTCCCAGTTTTTGACATTCAGATCTCACCTTAAGTGTCACCACCTCAGAGAAGCCCTCCCTGAACAGCCAGGCCACAGTAGCTGCCCAGTCCCACTTGGCCCCATCGCTCCACTCTGCTGCGCAGTTGTGTTCTCGTCTTCCTGTAGGTTGTCGGCTCCGGAGAACGGAAACCTCGTCTGTCTTTGTCCATTGCCGTGTCCGTGTTCCCTAAGAATTTATGGAATGGATCAGTAGAAACCTGATACTCGGCATGAATTTTACCTCTAGAATTTCTTTTTTTTCTTTTTTACATGCCTTGAGAGATGAAAGAGGAAGGAGAGGTTCGGGTGTACACTGGAAAGACAGAGAGAGCATGAGCACCCCGGGGAGAAGCGGGGTGTGGAAAGGCACCCTAGAATTTCTTAAAACAGACTTATCTGCTGTTGCATCTCAGATATCTCCTTGAACTCACAGATTCCCCATTTAGATTCTTTGGCAAAAAAAAAATACTTCATGTACTTGCAGTCCCCCAATATTTTATTTTCTAAAGATTTTTAATTTTCACTTGTTTGTATTTTGAAGTACTATTTTTTTCCAGTAGTTCTAGATTCAGAGAAAAATATCAGAGAGTAGAGTTCCCAGACCCCAGACTTCCCCTCCCCCCATTTCCCTCAGTTAACTGCTTGCATTTATATGGTGCATTTGTTACATTTAATGAAGCAGTATTGATTCATTATTATTGACTGAGGTCCACAGTTTGCGTTAGGGTTTACTCTTTATTGCATATTCTGTGGGTTTTGACAAATGTGTAATGTCGTGTGGTCACCTCAATAATATTGCCACCTAAAAATGTCCTGCGCTCCATTGCTCTAACCCCTGCAACTGCTGATCTTTTTACTTTCTCCATAGTTTTGTTGTTTCCAGAATGTTACAAGGTTGGAAACAACCATTTCCCACTGGCTTCTTTCACTTAGCAGTATGCATTTAAGGTTTCTCCATATCTTTTGGTGGCCTGAGAGCTCATTTCTTATCACTCAGTAGTTTTCTGTTGTGTATGGACGTACCGTACCTAGTTGGGATCTTTGTTGACCTATTGGAGGACGTAAAAAATCGGAGGACAGTTTTTGGCAGTCACGAATATAAGCTGCTAAAAACATTCCTGTATAGGTTTTTGCGTGCAAGTGTTTTCAATTCATTTGTATAAATACCTAACATTTCTTCTTCTCGTTTACTTTTTATTGCCTGTTTCTCTTCTGCTTCTCCCATGAACTCCATGAAGACTGATTTGGGGGAGGGGGTGGCAAGGGGCAGCTATTTTATTCATAGGAAATATCCCAAATACCTAGAACTATGCCTGACATTTGAGCAGGTCCTCAGTAAATATTTGGCAGTTTTACATTTAAACTTACCTAGTACATAAGATAACACAAAGGAAAGGCAGTTATTTATAAGTTTGTTTTTGGTTAATGACCCACTATTATTTTTATAAGTGCTAAACTTAACAAACGTGTATTCATGAGAGGTATTGACTTCTAAAACATCCTGCCGTTGTTGAGAAAATGGGCACTGCATGCAGAACTCTGAACTGGAGTCTTTCTAACCGCATTCCAACTTGATGCAGAACCTCCTGCATCTGGTGCAGAAGTAGAAAAATTCAGTGCGTTTTTCCCTCCTCTCCTACTCACAGCTCTTGGCACTTTAGTGTAATATTATTTCTTAAATCAACAAAGTTTATGATTTAAATTTTATACTGTCACTGTATTTGCCATAATTGATTATAATCTTCGCTCCGTACTGTACTGGATCCCTGATCATCACTGGCCTTGTTCTTTCTCCCTTCCCGGTTGAGCAGGGGGCTCTCGCTTCATTTCCAGGGCGGCTGCGTTGGGTCCAGCAGCAGCGTGGGTGTGCCTTTAACTTTTCCCAGTTCCGTGTGTTGGCTTGGATCTCCTTGCTTCTTCATTTAAAACATTTGTGCACTTTTGATGCCTGTTTTAAGAAACGTACATATATCTGACCTTATTGACCCGACTTGTGTATTTTCTTTATATGTAGTTCTAAATGGAGCCCCTGGGTTTATTAACTTGTGTGATGCTTTGAATGCCTGGCAACTGGTGAAGGAACTCAAAGAAGCCTTAGGTATTCCCGCCGCTGCCTCCTTCAAGCACGTCAGCCCAGCAGGCAAGTATTGGTCCCTGGACTGCTCTGGGATTATTCCAGATCCACTTCCTTTTAATTTTAAAATGAATTTGTGAGTTCTTGTGCGAATATAGCCATTCCGTGAAGTCTGAAACTGCTATTTCTCAAGTCTTTTAACACTTTCAATATAGTAACATGACAAAATCTGATAAAATAACACGTAGGTATTATTTACATATATATCATTGTGTAACATTTTAAGATAAAAAGATTGGGAAATAGTTTTTTGTAGTGGAAAGATGAAGTTTTAGAAAATAAAAAAGTACAATAGCTTAATGCAGTGTGACTGAACAGTTTCCCACATGTTTGAGAGTGGAACCGATAGACCTAAAGAAGTTGTTCTCAGGACCCTTTATCTGCACCTTTTTATAGCCATCGTATTAGGGTGGTTTTTTTTAATGGGGGGGGGGGAGGTTTTAGAGGGGGGTTATGTTTAAGTCGACTGCACAACTTATTTATATCACCAGGTCTGTTGAACAGTCCCACATATTAGTTCTCAAATATTTATTCAATATTAAAACAGTATGAGCAGGGAAGAAATAAGCATTGTGTAGTAAGAAGCAGGATCCAGAGTCTGAAATGAAGTAAACTAGCTTCATGCACATGCCTGGTGCTGGCCAAGGTCAGACACGAGGCCTTGTTTTCAAAGGCCAGAGCAGGGAGGTGCTGTCCCCCACACCCTCCCCTGCACCTGTAATTTTGACATTCAGTTATCTGGCCAGATTTTTGTTTAATTTGACACAGGCACTAGAAATTATGCTGTGTAGACAATGTCAGGAAAAACGTTGCCTTAATTTAGGAATTGACAAGAAATAACTTGAGGTTTTTGGTTTATTTTGCGGTTTTCGCTATCAGGTGCTGCGGTTGGAATTCCACTCAGTGAAGATGAGGCCAAAGTCTGCATGGTCTACGACATGTGCGAGACCCTCACGCCCATTTCAACTGCGTATGCTCGAGCAAGAGGTCAGAAGAGTGATGGGTTTTTTTAAATAAGGCAATATTTTATCCTAAGCAGAATAAAATAGTAATAACTTTATTCGTTATAAGATTTCAAATGATCTTTAATGTGTATTTTCACTAATACTTTTTTTTAAAGATTTTATTTATTTTAGACAGAGGGGAAGGGAGGGAGAAACATCAATGCGTGGCTGCCTCTTGTGCAACCCCCCACCAGGGACCTGGCCCGCAACCCAGATATGTGCCCTGACTAGGAATCAAACTGGCGACCCTTTGGTTCACAGGCCAGCATTTAATCCACTGAGCCACACCAGCCAGGGCCTGTTTTCATATTGATACTTTTGAATGATTGTATGAGTGCCTTGGAATAAGTTTGTTTATAAAAGTGTGTTGGTATTTTAATGTAATAAATGGAAGCACAGTTGGCATCTGGTACATGTAATTTCTGACTAGTCTGTGAAATGCATTTGATTGCTTAATATATGACTAAAATCATATGGTCATTCTGGCTATACCGAATTTTCTTAGAATTATATTTTCACAAATACCTAATTTGTCAGTTTAATAACTTGTGAATGTTGTTACAACATTTGTGGAAGATTATTGAGAAACCTGATGTTACGATTCACCTTCTGTAATGGCTTAGCGAACCGTGGCTCACAGGCAGGATCCAGCCTGCTGCCTGTGTTTTACAAATGGTGAGATTGGAACAGGCTCATGTCCTTTGTCCATGTGGTGTCAGTGGCTGGTTCAGAACCACAACTAGAGTTCAGTGGCCACACCATAGACTGTGTGGCCACAAAGCTTAAAAGTAGGTACTTCTGACCAGTCACAGAAAACGTTTTCCAAGTGCTGCTCTAGAAGGTAAAGTTAAAGGATGCTTTCTCCCTGAGCATTTCAATTAAATGACTAATTAATCTGTTATTTACATCTTGTATAAACAATAACAGATTTAGAGAAATAGATCATGATAATATTGGAGTTTTTAAACACCATCTTTTTCTAATTTGTGATAAATACTTCTTTAATTTTAATTCTCAGGAGCTGATAGGATGTCTTCATTTGGTGACTTTATTGCATTGTCTGATATATGTGATGTCCCAACTGCCAAAATTATCTCCAGAGAGGTTAGTGGTTATTAATTATCTTGATCCATGTGTAACTGAGTAAAGCTTTACCTCTTCAGTGTTTACTGAAACTATAGCCTATAATATTTATATTTATACCACGTATGAATTAGTTACTTTACTGTAAACTACTTCATGAGTCTGTAATGAAAGAGATTGTGTAAAGAGAAAATTGATTAACCACTCTGAAAAAGTGATCTCCGTCAGCTGAGTACCAAACAAGCATTCTGGAAAAGTGAGGGTGGTGCTGGGCGTGGGCAGACAGAGGAAAAAGAGAGCTCCGACAGCCGGGAGGGGGGAAAACTGGGCAGAAGTGAAGCCTGAAGCGGCGGGCGGCTTGGCAGTGTTTAGTTGCTTTAGGGATTCTTCTCGTGACCGCTGTCATCTGCAACCAGAACATGTACTTCCTAGTGCAAAACACTACTCCGTGAGCAGAATAGTAAGAAATTGTTTTTCTTCCTCGGGGTATTAGAGCAAATCATTTATATATTAGTTAAAACTGAAATGAACAACAAAAACTTTGAAGGGACAGTACATGAGATGAGTTCAGCTATAGAAAGTTGTATTCTGCCCCGGCTGGTGTGGCTCAGTGGATTGAGTGCTGGCCTGAGAACCAAAAGGTCACTGGTTTGATCCCCAGTAGGTGGTACATGAAAGGCAACCACACATTGATGTTTCTCTCCATCTCTTTCACCCTCCCTTCCCCTCTCTCTAAAAATAAATAAATTCTGTAAGGAAAAAAGTTGTATTCCAACGTAGCCTTATATTTTCCAAGTATAATATAGTAACTTAGTATAACTTACTTAGCGTTGCAGATAGGTTCTGTGGTGTTAAGCAAAATAAGCAAAACTGTGTATAAGGAAACCAATTAATTGACAGAAACAAGAGTTTAAGTTCCTGCGGCATCTTATCAACAAAATGACATTATTTGAGGACCTGCTATGTTAGCATTATGTGTTCGAGGTAAAAACCAGACATTGTGGCTGCATTATTTGAGGTAAGTAATTGTCTCTAGATTCTTAAAGAGGTGTTTTCTAATTTCTTAAAACAGAAAATATTTATTTACAGGTATCTGATGGAATTGTTGCACCAGGATACGAAGAAGAAGCTTTGAAAATACTTTCTAAAAAGAAAAATGGGAACTACTGCGTTCTCCAGGTTAGTGACTTTCATGTCTGAAACAGTAATTTGCTGTCTCATTTTGTCTTTCCCCACATTTAATCTTTCCTTTACGCCGACATTGTTTACTGCAGTTTCTTTATCCTTAATCCTGCAACTTATTATTTTTTATTGTTGGTTTTCGGTTTAAGGAGAAGTTACCTTACTTACTCTTCATAAAGAATTTTTAAGATTTTAAAAGTAATTAGTATATTTCCATGGTTTTCTATTCAAAAGGTATAAGGGGCCATTTGAAGAAAAGGCTTCTCATCCTTACCTTCTGCCACAGTTGCCTTTTTTAGAAGTACCTAATATTTAACTTTTTTGGCTTATCTTTCCTGAAATACATGTTTAGCAAATATGTGCGTTTTTCTCCTTTCCTTTTTTTCCCTCGTTGACACAAATACACAGTGCTTCACCGTCTTGGAACTTTGACCCATGTCTGCGAATCTTATCTACACAGTCACCAGTCTTTAGCTGGTGCACAGTCCCTGCACCGAGCGACCAGGGAAGGAGCCCTGGCTGTGAAATGGGTTGTAATTTGCATAGTCTTAGAAATCGTGTAAGATACTGTATGTTTTCATGGGAATGTGGATAGTTTGCCTATCTTGTGATACCATTGCCAGCCTATGTTCTTAAACTTTTTCATCTTAGCAGTAAAATAGAGGAAAATGGGATCTGATTGTAATTTTTTTTTGTAATTTTATTTTTTTCCTTATACTGGGGTGAACATCTTTTCACATTTAAGAGTATTTTTTTTACTTGCTTTTTATAAACTGTCCATAGTCTGCTTATTTTTCTAGTAGGTTGTTACGATTATTTTTTTTTTACTAATTTTTGCAAGCTTTTAGCACAGGGAAACTAGCCTTTGGTCTAGGATTTTACAATGATAAAGAGTTAATTGAGTTGAAAGTAAAGATTCATAATGCTGTTTTTCAGAAAGTACTGACGTCAGAAAATGTGTAGAATTCCAGCCCCTTTAACGGAAGTTATTCAGTATTTATCCTTCACTGTAAGATACCAGTAATTGTGTGGTTCCCCATAGGTTCCACGTCAGCCTTTTTGAGGAAAGAAGAAAAAATACCACTTTAAATAAACATACTTTTTTTTTCTGAGCTACTTGACAAGTTAAGTCATTCAGTTAGCTGCCACTGTGTTTTTCGGTTTCTTAATTGTGTCTTCTGATGGCAAGTGTGTTAAGCGCATGTGGCCACCAGCAGTAACAGGCAGCAGCGCAGAGAACGCCTTCCAAACCCTGAGCTCCTCCCCGTGGCCCCTTCAGCCCCTGACAGTCTCATGTTCAAAAGTGTGAAAAGGCGACTGGCGCCCCCCCACCGACACTGTGCTTGGAGAATTTGGCTGGGTTTGCGTTGGACACAGTGACAGCGTGGAGCAACTTAATTCCTCCTGGCTGGTGACAAGTTTCTTTTGACATCAGCTAATAGGAGGGCACATCCCAGGACTGGAAACTGTCATTCAGAGGAGAGAGGGAGATGTTAGAATTCGGGCAAATGCAATATAAGCAGAATTAACTTGAGGATCTGCTTGTAAGTTACAGACATCAGTGCTTTTAAGTCAAAGATCATCCAAAGGGTAAATGAAGAAATGCTGGCAGATTTAGACACATACCTCGGGAGAAGCTGGTCTTCACACAGGTTGTTTCCAAGTCTTAGTATCTTTTCAGTTCAACAGTTAGGAGAGAAAGGTAGCCGTGAATGACATACTCCCTTTCAAGTAGCGAAAACAACAAAACCAGTCATGTTTCCCCCCTTTTAACTTCCCCTTAACTTGTATTTTAAGTGTTAGCTAGATATTTTACAGATTTTTCAGGAAAGGGGGGAAATTAGAATTTAATTTTTGAGCCCCTGCCCATGTATTAGCGAATTTTGTTCTATCTGCTTGGTCTTTCAGAAGGATTACATAGATAGTACTTTTAGTTAATGCCGCCAAAAGTGCACTCACTGGAATCATTGGTTTTAATGTGTTCTATAAAAATTGTGAAACCTGTAGTACCCTAGAGAGTTGTAAAACTAAAATTTTTTGGCTCAAAATATTGGTACCTAGCCTTTCATACCCGTACTGAATTGATCGTATGTATGCTTAAGTTGGAAAAATAGTCCATAGACCCTTGATTACAAAGAAACCCTTTGTGTATAAGTTAAATTAAAATCTTTGAAGGATGTAGATACATTACTTTTAACTCTCTGTATCTGTATTGTAGATGGACCAGTCTTACAATCCAGACGAAAACGAAGTTCGAACCCTCTTTGGTCTCCGTTTAAGCCAGAAGAGAAATAACGGTGTCATCGGCAGGTCATTATTTAGCAACATTGTTACCAAGAATAAAGACGTAAGTTTGAAAACATCCAAACTGAATGTTAGGAATTCCGTAGGTGTGTTTTTAATATTTATAAGGTTGTGCATTTATTAAGGCCCGTATTTAAAACTGGATGATACGCAAGTGGCAACTGCATCTTTGAGTCATTATGTAAGCTTGAGAACTTGAAAAGTGAATAAAAGACTGTCTTAGAAGCTTCTGTGAATATGTGTAGACATAGATTTATCTTCATTTACTCGTAAATGGGATCATGATAACTCTGTCCTGTTACTTGCCTTTTTTCATGCACTGAGCTACAAGTGTGTCTGTTTATCAATAAACATATCTCCACATCTGCATCTGAAAGGCCACACAGCAAGTCATGTGTCGATGTACTATGGCGGATAATTTGGTGCTTTTATTTTTAGCGCTGTGATCAGTGTCGTTTTGAGACAAGATTTGCTCATGTGTTCTTTGTCATCTTTTAGGAAGGATATATTCCTAGGATAATGTGATGATTTTTTTTGGTAGTTATGTGTTGTATCATTTAATACAATAGCACTCCATGGCCCAGAGAGGGGACTACTGGCATCTCCATTGTAGAGGTCACAGAACTGTGACATGGTGGACGGTCCAGGTCATGCAGTATGGAAATGGATGAGCTGGTGAACATTTTCTGAAATCTCGTCATTGAGCCTCCAGTTTTGAAGGCTGTTTTTGTTGAGTCTAATGTTGGCTCTGCTTTTTCCCACTACTTCAGATTTCTCTCTCCATATTCTCTGGTCTTGTCTGCCCCATCCTGGTATTTTTGATCAACTGCTGGTCATTGCTTGTGATAAAACTATAGAAATATTTTGAGGCTCTGGATGGCATTTTTTTCCCCCCGCGGAGAGTTCACTTAAGCTTCTAGCAGGCATATCATGTGGGGGCAGATCATCTTCATTTAGGCAGGAATTGAGCTGCTTTAAATTGGGGCTTCAGCCTTTATAAGGTCTGGTCTGTTAGGGTTCTCCCCAGTTCTGCCGGAAGCCACCAGGGTCCACGAGTATCACCCTGCTCCGGTGTGCACTGAAACGTTTTTGCCTTTTGTGAGAGTGTGTGGCCTGCATCTTGGAGAACGCCCCGAGGGGGAAAGCCTAGCTGGGCACGCCCACTTCTCCCTCTCTGAGACCGTGCCTCTCGGCACTCGCCCTTTTACTAGCACTGCGTCTAGCTTTTCTCTTGTTCTTAGAAGAGGGTTATTCTATCATTAAGTTATTCACTGTAACAGAAATGAGTGGCTACAATCTCTTCCCCAGTCTGATTTTGAGGATTTAAGTAGAATTGCTAAAAATGAGTTTTATAATCTGTATCAGGATAGTTCTGTTAGTAAGCATCTGGTGATTAATCCATCATCTTTATAGATTTATTGGACATCCTTCCATTTTTAACTTTGAAAATTTTTGGTGCCCTGGAGCAGTGGAACATGTAGGCATTATACACAGGAATAGCTTCCTGACCTTGAATGTATTCCTTGGCCAGGGCTGGGAGGGACTGGGACTTCCACACGGAAACAGTATTTTGCGACAGCGTAACTTTAAGCAGCTTACAGGAAACAGAGGCTCTGTTATTACTTTATTAATTGGTTTGGTTAGTGTATCTTTAGAAACACAGAAAGGGTATTCAAGTAGCTTCCATGGTACCCAAGTTGCCTAACTATTGAGACATTGACTTTGTAAAGTTTTTATTGTTGGTTTATAGGTATTGGGCTGATTAATAATTGAGCAGTTTTTTGATAGGTTTTGTGCCTCTGGTTGTGGTGGCTTGGATGTTTTGTTTTGTTTTGTTTTGTTTTGTTTTGTTTTGTTTTGAAGAAGGATTGAGGATATAATTTTAATTGCTTTTTTATCTAAATTCTTCTCTACTTGCTTCAAACCTATTTTTAATAGAAATTTGCAGACTTAAGGGTAAGAGTGATGGTTTTATCCTCCTTTGTGTTTCTCTTCTTTTAAAGCAGGTTTTTGTTAACATCGCAGCCTCAACATCATCGGATTGAACTGTTAGGTCTAGAACAGTCCCATCCTGAGAGAGTGGGGGAGGTGTCAGGAGCAGGAGCTAAGGTGAAGGAACATGCCTGAATTATTTCCTCCTCCATTGTTGCAATGTTGCCTGCATTCGCCTTGACTATTCGTGCCGTGCACACGGAAGGCCCTCAGTGCCAGGTTCCTTCTGCTGACTCACAGTGGCAGGTTGTAGAAGGTAGACGTCTAGGAGCCTGGCCCTGGTTGTTAGTCTTTCTTAGAAAAAAAGGAATAAATGTACAGTTGGTGATTCAAACGTGTAATGTGTTACTCATGTATTACATTAGTAGCACCTTAGAATGATTCTAACAGTAATTTTAAATTAAGCTTATAATAGATTCTCATGCAGTTTTCGGGGGCCCATTTCCCCCGACGGCGAAGCCCTGTGCAGCGACCTCGCTGTCACCGCTGTGCTGCTGACTTGGGTGAGGTCGGGACCCAGGATTCCCTCCGGCACAAGGGCCCCCCTTGTTGCCCTTACTCATCCCTTCCTGCCCCCCCTTAACCTTGGGCTACTGCTAAACTGTTCTCCCTTGCTATAATTATTGTTCACGCTACATTCACAAACAGGTTTTTGTGTGAGCATAAGGTTTTATTTATGTTGTAAATGCCCTGGAGTAAATGCTAGATGCTGGGTGGTGTTACAGTTGCATATTTAGTTTTCTAAGAAACTGCCAGACTGTTTTCCTGGGAATATATACCATTTTACACCTGCAGTGTATGAGTCGTCCAGTTTCTCTGCATTCTTACCATTTTTAAAAAAATAGGTGTGTGGCAGTGTCTCTGGTTTTTTTTTTAATTCTCACTCAAGGATATGTTTATTGGTTTTGGGGAGAGAGGTAGGGGTGACGGGGTAGTGTGGAGAGAGAGAGAAAGATCAATGTGAGAGAAATATCGATCCTTTGCCTCCTGTACACTCCTCACCTGGGGATCGAACGGCAACCCAGGGTGCGTGCCCTGACCAGGAATCGAACCAGTAACCTTTTTGTGTGTGGAGCAATGTTCCACCCACCTGAGTCACCTGGGCAAGGCAGAATGTCTAATTTTATTTTTTTATTTAAAGATTTTATTTATTTATTTTTTTAGAGAGGGGGAGGGAGATATAAAAAGTGGCAGAAAAACATCAATGTGTGCTTGCCTCTTGCACGCCTCTCACTGGGGATCTTGGCCTGCAACCCAGGCGTGTGCCCTGACTGGGAATCGAACCTGCAACCCTCTGATTCTCAGGCTGGCACTCAACCACTGAGCCACACCAGCCAGGGCAGAATGTCTCATTTTAATAGTATTTCCTAATAACTAATAATGGGCATTTTCCCTGTGTTTATTGCCATCTGTATATCGTTTTTGGTGAAATATCTCTTCATGTCTTTCGTCAACATTTTCTAATTAGATTTTTTTTTTGTGGGTAAGTTTCACGAGGTCTTTATATATTTTAGATACTAGTTTTTGTTGGTATGTGGTTTGCAGCTATTGCCTCCTAGTCTGCGGCTTGTCTTTTATCGTCAGTACAGGGTCTGTGGCAGAGCAGGAGGCGTTAACTCGGATGAAGTCTGAGTCAGCCGGTGTGTCCATTAGCTGCTGCTCTTGCCCGGTGTCACACAGCAGAGCAGCGTAGATCTCCATCCTTTTCAGCGTATTTCCACTTCGTATCAAAGAGAGTGACCTGGGGGCTGTAACATTTGTTGTTTTATGTTGGAACTGTAAGTTCACAGTGCGTTTTTTAATAGTTTCTGCTTAGAATATTCCAGAGAAAGCAGAAAGTGGTCCTGATTTGACTTTCCCTGAACAGCTTTGTCTGCGTGTGGACGTCACAGTTGTTGGCAATCTCTGTGAAAATTATCCTCAGTGTTCTTTCTGAACATAAGTATTATCGCATGTCCAGGTGTCTGTCACTAGGGTCCTCGTCTACCAGGTACCATGGTAGCGAAGATATTATTTAGTAGTGTTGGAGTGGATACAGTGTTTCTTATCTTGTGTGATATGTGAATAGGCTTAAGCCAGAGTTGTCGCAAAGAGGCATCAGTTTGGGTCTGTGATGAGGGCGGTGCTGTGCTCAATTCCACGACTGATAGTTTAGTGCTGATCTTTGCAGTAAATGTGCTAGTGCTCAGTGTGAGTAGCCAGTTTCACTCTGTCATTTGAGAGAGAGAACTACATCCTAAGTCTGCTTCCATATCTGCCATATAAGATACTGAAAGTTAAGTGAAGTTTTAAAAGCTGGGCACCGTTACCCATTCTGTGTTTTCTCAGTTGCCGGAACCTGCGCTCAGAGACCTCATCGTGGCCACCATTGCCGTGAAGTACACGCAGTCCAACTCCGTGTGCTACGCCAAGAATGGCCAGGTAACCGAGCCGTGAGGCTCACCCGAGGGGCTGCTGCTTCACAGAACGGTGTTCAAAACTCCATCTGCACTGGAAGGGGGAAATTTGGCAATTTTTTCTCTCCACGGCTTGTCAGTATTACCTGGGTATATGCTGATGGACTCTTCAAACTAATGATGATTACAGAGTATCTTTGGAACTAAGTATTAAAATCAGTCATATTGCTTCTTGCCTGGAATGTGCTGGCACAGTCTGGATCTGTGGGACTTGAACAGCTGCTACAAAACGGGTTTATTTACCACCCCCCCCACCACCACCACCTCTTGGTACAAGAGGGAGTGAAATGTGCCACCCACCGGCCCATATTTTAAACAGCCCAGAGGGTATCTTTACATATATCTTCTGGTTATTTTACCAAGAACTCATAGCCTAGGAGTTAACATATTTTAAAGTCAGGTTTACTGAGGCACAATTTGTATTCAGTAAAATCCAGCCTTGTTAGGTAGAGAGTGTGACCAGTTTTTACTTATCATGTAGTCATGTAACCGCTGCTGCCGCCAGGTCAGCGAGCCCACCTTGCTCTCTGGCGTCACCAGCAAGCTGACTTCTCCCTCGTGCTCCGAGCCATAGACCGCAGGGCCAGGCTCGCTCCTCACTCAGGCTTCTCCTGCCCCGGGGGCGAGCCTGGCGCTGCCTGGGAGCCCTCTTCTCACGGCGTCTTCTGCTCTTGGCATTTGTTTGGCCCTTAAGTGGGAAGGGAGGGTGGGTATGAACGAGCGGGGGCCCTGGAAGACCCTCTTGCATTGAGAATTTTGCTGGTTGCTGTTGAAAGATTGCCACTGTCTGGTACAGAAACCTGGGAGATGGTGGCTCCTGTTCTGCTCAGGTTCTGATAAGTTCCAGTGAGACCAGGCTTCCCTACCAATGTCCAGGAGTTCTAGAAACTTCCAGAACATGAAGGGGTAAAATGTAGAGCTATTAGTCATAAACCACTTACCTACCCTCACCTTTTAATGACTTAAAAAGTATTTTCATTTATTTTGGCCTGCTCTTTTCTTCCACAACATTAGTAGGTAGATTTTGGGAGTCTACACAAAAGACGCTTTGAGGCAGGTGTGTAGTTGGAAGAAATATTCATTTTAATGTCCGTATTCTTCAGGTTATTGGCATTGGAGCAGGACAGCAGTCTCGGATCCACTGCACACGCCTCGCAGGAGATAAGGCAAACTCTTGGTGGCTCAGACATCACCCGCGAGTGCTCTCGATGAAGTTCAAAGCCGGAGTGAAGAGAGCGGAAGTCTCCAATGCCATCGATCAGTATGTTACTGGAACCATCGGCGAGGTAGAAGGCCTGTCATTGGGTTATGAGTAGAGTATAGTAGTATGTTCACCCCTACTTTCATCACTACAGAGAGAAGATGCTGTTTTTTTTAAATTCTTAATTGTCTAAAAGTGTTCATCTAAACTTGTTGCCAATTTCTCATTGCCTTGTACCTCACTTAACTTCATCCCTTTCTTACACCATGAATTTCCTTTTCGTAAGTTATAACCATTGGTTTGGTTTGTTGGTTTGTGCCTCGCCTGTTGACTCTAAGCTTTCAGTGGCAGGGACTGACTGTCACCCATCTCGAAGTGTCTGTCACAGCGCCACACACGGCACAGTGACGGTTGTGCACTCAACATTACGTACAAATTACCTGATGGCAGGTAACCAGTGTCTCTTTCTTGCCACCTACATGTTTTCTCAAACACCATTAATAGCTCAATATACTTTTGTTTAAGTTTCATGTTCTTTACTGTCTTTTGGTTTGAAGAAGGTGTGTGGGAACATTAAAATTGGGAGTACCAGGCAGCCGGCCCAAAGAATGGGGCTTGGCCCAGTTTCTGGATGTTAGCAAGTACTTAAGAAATAGTGGGTGGAAAACAAGAGAAAGGTCCCGTAATCAGCATCTCTGGGACTTTCTAACGGGCCAGTCTGCTGCACTGAGGTGTTCATTCGGGGGCAGGAAAATCCATGACACAGTGAGGGTCACCTGAGGGTGAAGCCGCAGAGGTTGCCTTGTGGTGGCAGGGCTTGAGCCTTGTATTTTTTCTGTTTGATATTACCAAGCAAAACCCTGCTGATTTTCCTGGAGGAGTCTTATAAAAGGATGTTGTTTAAGCCCCCCTCCCCCACCAGAAATCACTTTGAATGGAAGCACTTTCTTAAAATATGAATATGATTATGAGTTGTGTTTTGATTTGTCTCTGATACTGTCCGTATATCTGAGACGCATTATATAAATGTAGTTTCAGAATATCCCTCATCATCTGCTCCTCTTCTTGCTTTGATACAGGGATATAAGCTAGTATATTAACTTGGGCAGAGATTAAAGTACAAAATGTATTTGGAATAAACTGATGTAGAAAATAAATGGTGTAGTCTCTGTCTGGTACACTTAGAATCACTTTTCTTCCTAATGAAATGTTAAAAGCATTAAGAGAGAGAGATTCTAGAAACACAACTTGTATGTAATTGCCCTTCTTTTTCATTAAGAAGTCCTAGGAAGAGTGCCCAAGTGCTTTCCAGCCTTCTTGCATCAGATTGTACTAAAGACGGTGTCAGAACCTTTTCCCTTTCCCCCACTCACAGGGTGAAGATTTAGTCAAGTGGATTGCGCTGTTTGAGGAGGTCCCTGACTTACTAACGGAGGCAGAGAAGAAAGAATGGGTGGAAAAGCTTAGTGAAGTCGCTCTCAGCTCTGATGCCTTCTTCCCTTTCCGGGATAATGTAGACAGAGCCAAAAGGGTGAGTGTGGAATGAGCATACACTTGCAGGGCATCGATCATCACCCAGAGACTTGGAGCAGTCCTGCCTCTGACTTTCAAGTTCTGGGAGTTCGAACATTTACGCTGTGGCAGTGCGCTATGTCCCCGACATTAAGACGATTGTTTGGGCTGCTCAGTTTGATGTATGGATAACTCAAGTCATTCTATTGTGCCTATTTGACCGAGACTAATTCTGCGGTGCGAATCATTCATGCTTTTGGGGTGTGGGTTTTGATTTTTGTGCGATTTAACATAAAATTGTGTTTCTCACTCAGAGTGGCGTGGCGTATGTTGCTGCTCCGTCCGGGTCCGCTGCTGACCAAGTCGTGATTGAGGCCTGCGATGAGCTGGGAATCGTCCTGGCGCACACGAGCCTTCGCCTCTTTCATCACTGATCTCATCACGCACTGCTCTCAAGTTCGCTTATATGCGCGTGGGAAATTTTGAAATAATCAATACATTAAAAAATAAATAAAACATTAAATCTGAGTTATTATCTTAGATCCATGGTGTCTGGTACTTGTTTTTAATTTGTCCTAAAGCAATGTATGAGGCATGCAAGCGTATCCTGGCCTCCTGGGGCTCAGCCCGTTGCAGAACATCACCCTCGAAAACCTTCGGAAAACCATCGCATGAGCGGGAGAGACTCAGTTGTGCGGCCTGCCGGCACGGCATCTTAAAGCCCCGCTGGCGTGCTCAGGGACACCCTACCCACGCAGAGTTTCTTTTCATTGCAGTTCCGGAGAGCGCGGTTTTCTGCCTTCTAAACAAGCACAGATTGCATGCTGTGAGCCAAAGCCTTAGAGGGAATAAGCCTTCTGCTGACCTCATGAGTGGATAATACTAAGACGTACTTCTCTCTCCAAGAGAAGTGAAATGTTTCCCATAATTTCAGCAAGCCCTTGACGTTCCCTCTGGAGCTGCCTAAAAAAGGAATTACTATTTGTTGCCCAGAAACAGACCAGTACTCGCTGCACTTAGGGTCTCACGCAGCAAAGTGGCACACAGTGGGAGGGCAGCCCCCTGCGTCAGGACATAAGCGTGCATTCGCGTCCCTGCACATGTGGTCCTCCTGGCTGTTCGCCTCGGTTACATCTGATACCAATGCAAACCTCTGGTCGTCCTTCCCCTTAGTAAGTGGGTCCCATTCTCATCCCATCTTTTAAACCTAACTCCTCCCTAAATTAAAGTTTCTGCAATTTTAAGGTCACTTGCCAGTCATTAATATGTTGACTAACGATGTCCTTGTATTTTTGCCCTACTACATTGAACCAAGACTGAGTTGTGTGCTGTGACCAATGACATCATGTAAAGGAATGTGTGACCCCATCGGGTGGGTCATAACAGGCATTCAGTTCATTTATATTCATGTCTGTTACTGATATATTTGGATTTGAAACTTTAATCAAAATCTGTATTTTGCTCCTAAGAGTTAAGAACCTGTGCCCATTTTGACAAGTTTTTCCCTCCCTCATTTTCCAAAACTCCCATAAGAAATCCTAGACTTTAATTCTGAGTTAGGGAGATAAATTGTCTTTCATCTTTTTTTTTTAAGACAAGTTCCCCACGGTTTCTATTAACCTTTACTTCACGTACCTCTTGCAGTGTCCCCTACGTTTATCTCCTCCTGTAGAAACTGCAGTGTGCCTGCTAGGCACAATAAATTATAATAAGTCATGCCTGTGGGAGCTGCATAAAACATCTACGGTTTAAGGAGTAATTTTTAAACAATCACCTATGTCACCACCAAGTAGGTAAAGAAAGACAACTTTGCCAGCACCCCCTACCCCCCATACCCGTTCTAGATTGTGGTCCTATTGTACCCTCCAGGAAACTGCCTGAAGCCTTTTATGAAAATTATGACCTTGTTTTGTGACCCACCCATTGAGTGGTCTTGGGTTTATGCCTTAACCTCTTGAAATTTGTTTCTCATCTACAAAATGAGGGCGGATTTGCTTAAACATTTTTCAGGTTCTAGGCCCAGCTCTGCCAATAACCTGCCTAATTCACGTAGCCCTCCCCTCACTTCCTGTTTGTGAAGCTGTGGTGCTCACCCCTTAAGGTGGCTCTGAGGAGGAACCGAGACCCAACACGTAAGAGCACTTAGAACACAACCTGGGACATGATAAATACCTTTTACAAAAGTGCTGGTTGTTGTCATACTTTTGTGTATATGAGGTCATGGAAGGTAGTGGGGTAATCGTGTTTGAAAACTACCAAAAAAGTATTAAGTGTGTATGGAAAATTTTATTTCAGTTTCCAAATAGGTACTCCTAAAGTTTCTGAGTTCCTTCAACCTTTCACCGACTGTGTTTTCTCACACTCCAATTCTTATGAATATTGAAGGATATATTGACTTTCTGACTTCCCACCAAGATGGAGGCATAGGTAGACACACTTTGCCTCCTCACACAAACAAAAAAAGGATGACAACAACAAAGTTAATAACAAAAGTTAACCAGAACTGCCAGAAAATCAAACTGTATGGAAGTCTGACAACAAAGGAGTTAAAGAAGAAACATTCATCCAGATCTGTAGGGGCAGAGAGGACTCACCACAAAGCCGCAGCTGGAGGACTGGGGCGGGCAAGGTGGAGGCTGGCACAGTCGGGGGGTCCCACATTCACATGCAGATAAACCAGGAGGAAGAACTGGGGAGTGAGACAGACTGCGCAACCCAGAGCTCCGGTGTGGAGAAATAAAAAAGCTTCAAAACCTCTTACTGGAAAAACCTGTGAGGGTTGTGTTGTTGGGAGAAACTCCCAGCCTCACATGAGAGTTTGTTGGAGAGAACTGCAGGGTTCTAGAAAGTACACAAAACCACCCACGCGGGAATCAACACCAGAAGGGCCCAATTTGGTTGAGGGTAGTGGGGAAAGTGGCTGAAAACCAGCAGAGAGTGGAGGAAGTGGCACTGTTCCCTCTCGGACTCCTCCCCAACATACAGCGTCATGACACAGTGACGTGGGTTGCCCCGCCCTGGCATATACCTAAGGCTCTGCGCCTTATCTGTAACAGGTGTGGTGAGACAAATATAAATGGCCCAAATGAAAGAACAGATCAAAGTTCCAGAAAAAAATACAACTAAGCAACGAAGAGATATCCAGTCTATCAGATGCACAGTTCAAAACACTGGCAAATCAGGAGGCTCACAGAACTGGTTGAATATGATGGCAAAATAGAGGGAAAAAATGAAAGCTATGAAAAGTGAAATACAGGAAAATGTACAGGGAACCAACAGTGATGGGAAGGAAACCAGGACTCAAATCAACAGTTTGGAGCAGAAGGAAGAAATAAACGTTCAACCAGAACAGAGTACAGAAACCAGAATTCAAAAAAATGAGGAGAGGCTTAGGAACCTCCAGGACAACTGTAAATGTTCCAACATCTGAATCATAGGGGTGGCCAGCAGGAGAAGAGGAAGAGCAGAAAATTGCAACTTATTTGAACAAATGCTGAAGAAGAACTCCCCAATCTGGCAAAGGAAATAGACTTCCAGGAAGTCTGAGAGAGTCCCCCAAAAGTTCAACCCAGGGAAGCACACACCAAGGCACAGCATAATTACATTACCCAAGATTAAAGATAAGGAAAGAATCTTAAAAGCGGCAAATGAAAAGGAGACAGTTACCTACGAAGAAGTCTCTTATTCGATTATCAGCTGATTTCTCAAAAGAAACCTTGCAAGCAAGAAGGGGCTGCAAAGAATTATTCAAAGTTATAAAAGACAAGGACCTACATCCAAGATTACTCTATCCAGCAAAACTACTATTTAGAATGGAAGGGCGGATAAAGTGCTGCCCAGATAAGGTCACGTTAAAGGAGTTCATCATCACCAAGCCCTTAGTATATGAAATGTTAAAGAGACATCTAAGAAAAAGAAGATAAAAAATATGAATAGTAAAATGACAAAAAACACAACCATCAACAACTGAACCTAAAAAAACAAAAACAAAAACACAGTAAACAAACAACTGGAACAGGAATAGATTCACAGAAATAGAGATCACATGGAGAGTTATTATCAGCAGGGAGGGGTGGGGAGAATAGGGGAAAAGGTACAGGGAATAAGGAGCATAATTAGTAGGTACTAAATAGACAGGGGGAGTTTAAGAATAGAAATGGAGAAGCCAAAGAACTTATATGCGTGACCCATGAACATGAACTGGGGTTGGGGGGAATGCAGGTGGGTTGGGGGTGCAAGGCAGAGGGGAAGAAAGAGGAGAAAAAAATGGGATAACTGTAATAGCATAATCAATTAAATATATGTTTTTTAAAAAGACCTGGAACTACAGTTTTTATCTTTTCATTAAAAAACATTCATGAAACCTAGCATTTGACATTTCAGCCATTTTAAAGTGTACAAGTCAGTGATTTTAAGTATATTCAGAGTTGTTCTGCCACCACTGGTCTCTAGTTCCAGAACATTTTCATCACCCCAGAAAGAACTGCATCTCCAGCAACAGTTACTCCCTCTTCCTCCTGTCCCCGCAGCCCCTCATCACTATTCATCTACTTTCTGTTGTATCGGTTTGCTATTGTGGACCTTTCATATAAACCATGTGACTTCCGGCCTTTTGTGCCTGACGTACTTCAGTCAGCATAATGTTTTCTTTTTTTTTAAATTTTTTTATTGATTATGCTGTTACAGTTGTTCTATTCCCCCTTTCATTCCCCTCCACCCTACCCCCCCGTCCCCACCATTACCCCCCCTTTAGTTTATGTTTTCAAGGCTCACGTTGTACAATGCGTGAGTGCTTCCTTTCTGTTCGTGGTCAAGTGATGTCCCGTTGTATGGATAGACCGCATTCTGTTTCCTCACTGATCAGTTGATGGACATTTGGCTTGTTTTGCCTTTCAGGCTATCATGGACAACAGCACTATGAACATTTTTGTGCAACCTTTTGTATGAACACATTTTCAGTTCTGGGTGTTGGGGGGCTCTACGGTAATTCTGTGTTTAATTATTTGAAATACCACCGAACGGTTTTCCTCAGCGGCTGCGCCATTTTACACTCCCACCAGCAATGTATGAGGAGTCCAGTTTCTTCACCAAAGTGGCATGTTTTTGAGTCAAATACGGGAGAGCTTTTCAGTGGTTCAGTCAGCATCTTACAGCGAATGCTGAATTATACATATGAGCAGGTTTTATAGAAAGTCCTGTCCAGTGGTCTCCTGACAGAAGCATTGTTTCCTTCTTGGAATGAAATGGCTGTTTCCAGAGTACCGTGAAGCAACAAGAGAAGGCCAAGAGGGAGTCCTTAGCCCCTGATGCATTTTATGAAGGGGGGTCTGCCGTGGTGGGCAGCCTGCCGGACAGGCGATTGCAGCCCAGCCAGTGCAGGATCTGACCATCGCCCACGCCAGCAGCCTTCCGCAGCCTCCACATAGTGCTAACTGCAAGGTCTCCGGGGGGTCCAAAAAAAGCTATTTTAGAGATAAATGTGCCTCCTAAGACTGTTAAAACCTGTACGCCTCTAAAGACTAAGCAAGGATGCAAGGAAATGTATTACATGTTTTAATATCTCCTAACTCTCCTGACAGACGTTAAAAAGGAGTTTCCCAGTTTCAGTTTTCAACTGGAGCATCTATGCCCTTGCTCTTTTATTACTTACAACATTCTCTTCCTTTGTAATTTATATAGATTCTTACTTGCAATCCAAATGGAATCTTTTAATAAGGGTATGGTGAGGGACCACGTGGCAATGATAATGACTGACACGTCAAATAGTTGCACCACATACTCTTTAAAAGTAACCATTTTAGTCTGAAAAGCCCGTAACAGCGCAGGACATCTTTGTGCTGCTTCTGCTTTATTAGCCTTTATGATCATCCTTAAATGTTCCCAAACATGAGACATCCCAAGAGTGTTGTTTTTTTTAATGGTTGAAATGTATCTCCTGAAAATGGGACTTTTTAATTGTAGCCTGCCACTTTCCCTACCACAGTAATGGGAATTTACTGAGTAGGGAGCAATTTTGGCACTTAAATGTGCTGATGTGATGTTTCTTAATCACTTTAATGAGTTACGTAAAACTAGAAATGGAATAGAATTTTCAATGGAAATATAATTAAATAAAAGTCATTTCCTGTACTTCTAATTTCTACCTGATTATTTCTTTATTCACCTCCATAGAAAGTGTGCTTTACAGGCTAACAGTGATATTATTATAGAGGCTAATTTGCATAATTCAGTTAGGTCAGGAGAACTGAAAACAATAGAAATATACCACGATAAATTTCACTACAAATCAAGTGCAGCAAAGCACAATAAAGCTTCCCAACTTTGGTTTTCCATTTTAAACTCTGATATACTCACTAGTTTTATATGATTTTCCTTGAATTGGCAATTTCTTGCCTAAATCCCAATCCGTCTTTTAATTATATTTTTTCAGCCTTGCCTGCTTAAGATAATTCTCAGAGGAAGCAGTAACATGAGTCAGTAAAAACTAAAAGATGTTTGGAAATCCTCTCTATTCTCATGTTGGAATGATTTTGCTGAGAAATAGTAAAAAGGAAAGTTACACCACTCTTACACTGTGAGGCTAAAACATAAGAGGTCATTTAAATGTGTTGATTTGGAGTCAAGACATGAAGTTAGCCATTGCTTTTGAATACTAATACCCATAAAACTGGGCCGGGCAGTAGGCAATGGTCACAAGGCCCCATGATATGGTGGAGCTGTCATCAGTGAGGGAATGGGTGGGACGATGTACCCAACCGTCTTGGCTGGAGAATGACCCAGGGGTTCCAGGAATCATCAGTGAGTCAGGTCTAAAGTCATGAGATGCCAGTGAAGACTCCCCAACGGTGTTTTCCTGGCTGTCTTATCCTAAGTGAGTTATGTAATCTTGACCCTCAGTTTACCAAAATTTAAGATGACAATGATAATTTCTGTTCTACCTTCATCGTAGCTTTGAAAAAAATAAATGAACACATGTAAATCTTTTATAAATAAAAAATAAATTTGTTTACTCTGTACTGATTATTTAAATGTAGTTACTATTCAAATAGTTTAATTTGTAAATTGAATATATTGCTTTTGAGGATCTAGCAGGCAGAAAAAGTAGTACTTTTATACATGGAGCCTTCGGTTTTGACAGTTCACTGCTAGAAGCTGTCAAGAGGGCTTGCTATCCCTTCATTACTGTCCAAAAGGATTGATTTAAACTCACTTTGTGGGAAATATTTTTAGGTCTGTAGTTAGGGAAGTGGTTTGAAGCACAGTCAGTCTCAACCCAAAGCTGCTCTTTCCTTATCCTTTAAAATATAAAAACCTTCCAACAGGATGGACCTGAGGAGCAGGTATGAACGAGGGAGGAAGTGGCCCGTGTCCTGTGTTCTCCCAAGCAGCTGTGTTCCGTGGGACACCCATTGCATAGTGTGGATTTGCACTGAATCATTCTCCATTGAGCTCTGAGGACCCACGTGTGGGAGACAGTCATCACTGGGATCTGTACTTTCTGTGATTCCCCCACCTCCACACAGGGCAGCCATCTTGGTGTAGAGCCTGATAAAACAGAAAGACGAGGAAGTCCTGGGCCTGGGCCCGGCCCCTGCCGCTGCCAACTCGTCTGAGCTGCCGTCTCTGCGAAATGCACACTGTAAAAACCAATCCAAATGAGCTGCTTGGTCCTGGAAGCATTTATAAACTGCAAACTGAAATGCAAATTTGTTTTGTTTTTTAAAAACAAATAAACCTGAGGAAATCTCTCTCTGTATTTAATCTTAATATTCATTGCCAAGTATTTATTGGAGTGTTTTTCCGCATTGCACAATAGCATATTAAATGTGTTTTCCATGTCTTATACTTTATGAGTTAGTATTTTACTCGTTAATAACCAACTATTCTCAGTGCCATTGTTATTCTGAGTGCTCTGCTTAGTGTCAAAGTTTCGATGTAGCCCCAAAGTTAAACTGAAAAGGAAGTGGCCTTTGCAGACCAAGAGTCAGCGAACCCTGTTCAGCTGGGGGACCCTAAATTGTCAACTGATGGAAATGTAGACACGTTAGGTTGAGGTAGTTACAGGGGTGGGGCTAGGACAGAACTGCCCTCTGTCTGCTGTTCCAGTTTTAACACCTGCCGCCTTTTTGTTCTCCTTGCAGGTAATCTCAGGGGAGGGAAGAATCAGGATTAGAAAAGAGCAACTAAAGGTGGTTTTGACTTGATTGCCGAAGAACTAGCGAGCAAGTCATCCAAACATTTGCATCCACTTAAATCTGGTTAAAGCAGGAAGTACAAAACAGTCTCCATTACTGAAGAGATGAAATGGCAAGAACGAATCTGTGTTTGTGGCGATTTAGCAACTCTTGTACTGAAACCACCAAGAAGTAGACAGCTGAACACAAAGGTTTTCAAATGTCTGCTGAATCAAAAAGAAAATGCACAAGGATTATTTCCCCCCAAATGTCTTTATATGAAAAAGGAGCCAAGATACTCAAGTTGTGGAATGTAAATCTTTTATTAAACGGTTGTCTTTCCACAGTAGTAAAGCTTTGGCATGTACAGTATAAAAAATAGTCACCAACCATAACCCAAATTCCTCTTATCAACTGCATACTAAGTGTCTTCAATGCAAATTTTTTTCCATATAAAAATACTGGGAAAAATTGATAAATAACAGGTAAGAGAAAGATGTTTCTAGGCAATTACTAGAATCATTTGGAAAAAGTGAGCACCGTGGATATTTTCAATACCACGGTAACAAGGACATGCCGTTCCTACAGCATTGCGGGCCAGACAGTTACATGGAAGCAGAAGTGTTTGGGTAACTTTCCTACTTAGAGTTTTGGTAATATCATTTCAGTACATTTTGCATCTGGGTTGTTGCACGTGCTTCCCTACTGATCCCAAATCACAAGTTAGAATCATTTAAAATACTGAGCGGTATCGAATACTTTGGAACAGAACAAACAATGTACTGCCCCCTTTTGTGAGAAAAGTCTCAAAACACTCCCAGGGTGATGCTTGGAGAAGCTGTGAGTCGAGCTGAAGCTGGAGAAGTTACTCTCCAGAGCGAAGGGCTTAAGAAAGAAACAAACACTCTAGGGCGGGGCCTGCTCCTGTCACTCCAGTTTGGATGGGCCTTGGCAGAGACCCACGCTCGGTGCTCTGGATTGGAAGGATTACTCTCGAGAATCGTCTATGTCAGCCTGTATATCTAAGGGCATGAAGCACTCAATCGGGCAGTTGACATTCTGTTAAAAGAGAAGACAAAGAATTAGCAGCAAATACTGCAGAGTGTACAGAAAAAAAGGGAGGTGGGGTTTCTATGACAATTATCTCTAAATTAGGGGACTAGTTCTAGCTTTAAGAACCTACCGATACACTCAAACTGGGCAATAGGTGATGTTCAAGATGTTAGTACATTATTAGCATCTGAATTATGCTACAGGATACAGTACTCTTAAGTCACATAGAGGGTTTTTTTTTTCTAAATAGGTTTGGTTCATCCAAAAAAAAGTACCTACTATATGACGGATTGCATTTAGGGGAGAAATACTCGTGGTGCGGATGCACTTACAGTGTTTGAGTTCTGGTGGTACCTCTCAGAGTACGGGTTGTTGTAGGAGTGACCGGGAGTGCCCTCAGGACCAGGCTCAGCCCCCGGTCTGCGGCAGTTGTCACAGCGCCAGCCCTAGAGCAGAGGCATGAAGTCAGATGGGGTTTACGATAACTCCAGAACAGCACAGTTTAGTGCTTGTGTTAAAGAAGGATTTCAGCTCCTCGTTGGCAAACTATAAGCAATTAATCACAAAGGACACTTGGATGATGATTTCATGAATGTATAACTCACAGAAGATATCTTTGCTGATTACTCATATGTTAGAGCTTCTGGTTCTATTTCTGTGTTTCCTTTCTCCTGAAATGTTCTCTCCTCTTCCTATTCCAACCCCACCTACCTGCCAAGGCTCTTTCCGGCTCCAACTACCTTAATGAGTTTCCACATCAGATAATAGGTTTTCCAAGAACCCTAAAGCTTATAGAAGGGCCTTGAAGTCACTTGGACAAATACCTTAAGTTTATAGGTAAGGAAAATGACACCCAGGGGGATGACTCGCTCAGAGGGAGGAGAGTCACACAGTGACCTGTTGGTGACATTGGGGCTGCCATCCCGCTGGGCAACTCCTGGCCATGCTCTTTCTATTCACCACATGGCCACTCCTTCCCAAATGTCTGTAGCCAGTGACATAGCCCTTCTCCCAGCTAGTGATGCCATGAAAGTGGGGACGGGACCCAGCTGGGCCAGGGAGGCTTCGTCCGAGGTGTTTGCTGGAAATGGGAGGAAATGTGTTCTAATTGTCGCTCCTAAGCTGGTAGGAGATAAACCCAGAGCTGAGGGAGGTCACCTTTTGTCACCGTCCCTCCTGGAGAATGAAGCCAATACAAAGAAACAAAGCATAGGAGACCCCAATGCCATTCAGGAAGGGGCTCTGACTAGTGGATCCTGGAACTTTTCAGTAATGTGAGCCTTCTTTTGCATAAATTAACTTGAATCGGGCTTTTCCCTTACAACCAAAAGAACCCTGTCATGCAGTCACTCTTTCAGTGTCATTTGAATATTTCAGGCATATTTCTCCATTTAAAAGCATATTCCCTGTAATACTGAATACAATTACCAGTAAATGCCTACTTAGACAATCAATGAATCTTGCTTTCCTCTAAAAATGTAATGGCTCCCACTCCCGTCTTAAGTGTTTCATTTAGCACCTTGCTTTTGAACAGAATAGGTGGCACATGTGAAAGGTTTCACGTGCGCAAATAATGAGGAGATGCTGAAGTGAGACCAAAACCCACTTCCCCACAAATTCACTTCCACCACATTTCCTTCTGTAGCAGCCGCAGGACCAGAGATGAGTGAGTCCTGGGATCACAGCCTGTAAGTGTTAGTGAGAAATACAGAAAGAGGGAGACTCTGAAGCTTCTACCTATCAGAATGGGCAGCCTCCGTCCCCACCCACCCACTACAGGCAGAGTGAGATGGTAGTAGCTGCCTGCCTGCCCCAGGTCCTCAGGTGGGGGCAGAAGCAGACCCCGAAACCCTTCCCTGCTGCCAGACCAGTCTTCCTAAAGGCCATTTCCCATCATGCTCTTTTTCTTCTTGGGCCCCTGCAATTGGCTAATGCCAAAGGCATCGACCAGTGAGCCGGACCCTGGAGTAGGGAGCATGTCCTCATGCACCAGAACTTGAGGGCTGTGGGGAGGGCCTATTCTCACTGAAAACAAGGGACTATTATGTCCCTTCATTTTTAAAGAGCTACAAGAGTCATTTGATTTTGAAATTTCAAATATTAGAGGGAGGCACAGCCTTTTTTTTATACAAATAGAGCAGATTAGAAATGGTTGAGAAGTACTAGCTAAACTAATGGACTTCCAAGGCCCATCTAATTTCTCCCAAGACGCCAGACAGAGGGGTGGCTCGCTGGAGCCCGCACCTGCCAGCCCCTTCCCAGCCCAGAGGGTATGATTACTCCGCTCTCTGCTTCCTCCCCTCCCTCAGCCCAAATCGAACCACCCTAAATCCCAGCCAGGTTACACTTCTCTTGTTCATGAAAATTTTCTTGCTGATTCCAGGCTACCTGGGTACTGTATTAATTGGCAGACCCATTCAGAATCTTACTTAATGAGCTTGGCTTTGAATCTATGCTAATTTCATGTCTCCAACTACTGTACCATTAAGAGCCGGGACCTTTCTCATTCTACCCCATAGTCCCCTGCACAGCACCAGACCTATAGCAGGAATCTATTGTTTTGGGGGGAGGGTACAAAGAAAGGGCACTGCCGTACATCTGGGCAGCCACAAACAATGCTATTGTTTCCACACATTTAACAACAATGCTACAGGGGCACCCGTCCTTTAGATTGGAGCTAGAGGCCCAGCACTACCCCACTTTTAACACTTTAGTTGCCAGAGAAGAGAGAGGGCATGAGAATACTGGTTGGGATGGATGGGAAGGGTTGGTTCTGAGGCTGTCACAAGAGGAGACAACTAGAAAGGGTATTCAGGAGCTCTATCTGGGCAGCTATGTGCCAAGAGGAAATAAGGAGTTTCAACATTTCACAAGGGGCACTGCCATATTGTATGCAGAGCATACACACAAGAAGTTTAACCCTGAACCACCAGCTTATCTTGATCATATGGAAATCGAAGTCAGCCTTACCCGCTGGCCTCCAAAGCAGGTGCAGGAGCAAATAGCACCGAGGTATTCCTTCTGCCACTGTTCTCCTACGTGGTACGTCTTCCCGTCATCGTAGCATGTGGTTTCATCTACGTGGAGACACAGGTCAGAAGTGCATGTGAGACCAAGAACAATCAGACAGACTCGACCCCTGAACAGGGCAGCTTCTGTTTCTTCCCTGAATTTGTATCATTATCATCAAAACACCACACGGTTATGGGAATTATTCATTACTGAGAAACTAGTATAGACATCAGAGGGCCGCATTTCCAAAAACTAGATCTAATAAACTGAGAAGATGGAGACCATATTTTCAAAGTTGAATCTGAAGACCCATAAAGCTTTCTGATAGCATTTCAATGCAGTTAATGATCAAAATACTCGGGTAGGAAAAGTGCTCCAGCGCCGTCATTGCATTAAATCACGGCTCGTTTCTGAAGCTTGTCTCCACTTTCCCAAATCAGAAGATTAACAAACCCACTGTTCACTCCTCAAGGAGACCTAAAATCTCCACTCGTTTCTGTGAATGAGAGTTACGGCTCAGTAATGAGCACGGGAGCACTCGACAAGGCACTAAAAGTGATCTGTGGCCACGTACGGGGATCGCATTTGAACTCTCCTTTTCCATTTCCAAGGCACGTGCAGCTCATCATCTGGCCATTTTCTCCCTTGCGATCCCACTTCTCTCCAATCTTGAAATTCACACCATTGTCATGGCACCATTCTGCGGGGTGGGGGGAATCAGAGGTGGTTATTTGGTGTGTTCTGGCTCACAGGACAGTGAATGCACTGGGGTACCTCACAGGAGGGATCTGGAAGGAATGGTAAGGAAGGTTAAAGGTCATCATCCCATAGACAAACCAATTTTTTGCTTGGATTTTAAGTTGCCATTTAATATTTTCTAAAATGCTATTTTTAAGATTCAATGTATTCCCCCACAATCACATCACAAAATAGTCAGTGACCTTCATTTGAATTCTCACTGTTAATGTAAAACTAAAGTAGACTTTGAGTATTTTAGGAATAGAACATCACTTTGGATTTGCAGAGATCCTGGATACAAAGTAGTTCAATTAACAAAAAAAAAAAGAAAGAAAATAAAACACAAAGATCAGCAGGTTTCTATATTCCACACCCTGATTCTTGTAAATGAGAGAACAAGAGTAACCTGTGTATCAAAACAACAAAAACAAGCAAAATGATAAATCAGTGGTTACTATCCCTAAAAACCAGGTTGGTTTTAAGGACAGTCAACAGTCACGGTTACATATCTTCACTACTACACATAAAACATGACTTCTTAATCTCCATGGTTTATACCAAAACACACTTCAATAGTTTGTAAAACAATACATTACTTTCATTTTATCAAAGTCACTCATTCCTTAAACTTTAAGTTAATTGATAGTTATGACATCTAAGCAAAGAATATATAATTTGTGCCAAAGAATCACATAAATCAACTTACAGCTCTACTCCCAAAAGTGCACCTAATGACTTATATAGATAATATATACAAACTTAAAAATAAAAATGAACCAGTTGCCAATAACACACCCGCTAAAAATGAAGCATAGTTTATAAATTCTACTACTAAATCTCAAAAAATAATAATGCCCAAATCACCTTGACTAAAAAATAATTACAATTTTACAATCTTTTTATAATTCGAAGATCAAACCTATTTTGATGGGAGATTCTTAATTATCTCCAGATTATCTGTATCCCCTCGTGCCTGCTGTGTGTCTGTGTACCATATATGGTACAGGTATGTTCAGTCTGTGTTGAAAGAGGCAGAGTGTTTATGAGTATAAATGTTTGCCTCTGAGTTCATTCAACAGTAAAGATTAAAAGAAACTTTGGGTTGCCCGTGTCTCTCTGTTGACCAGGCTCCAAAGAGTTTGACTTTGTTAATTTTGCCGACCAGAAAATTTTTACAAATCCTACTACCGTCGCAAATTTCTTTTTAATTGTCGCATTGACAAACCACTCTTGAAACGAAGCACTATTTGCACTATTCCACAAGTAAAATTTCCCATCATTTTCCTATGATGCAAAATGTTACTGTGAGTGAAGCAGTCTCCCCTCGTGTGCTTCATGTTTGGAAGAGCCCATGTCTGCCAAACATGACTCCTTGGCACACTGTGCAAATGAATGCATGGGACTGGAGGAGATGGACAGATGAGCGGGTGGACAGAGCGAGCTACTCACTAGATGAATCGCATCTGAAATGACCACTGCCAAAGCCTAAGCACTGGCAGGAGAGTTTAAAGCCAGATTCGGACAAGCGCTCCCACTCCTCTCCAACGGCGTAATGCGAAACCGTGTAGGGGTCGAAGCACGAGTCATCCGTTGGCGGGTTTGGGCCTGGGTAGCATACATGAAGAAAAGAAGGGAAAAGCAATAAAAAAGACATCTTACTGGTGGTTTTGGAATACAAGAAGAAAACAGATTATTCTACGTAGTGACTTCATCTAACACAAAAATCCTAGTAGCATTAAGAGGCATTCATCTGTTCTATCAGTGTGACAAGCTGCTCTAGTAGGCAACGCTTAAATGCTGCCGGTGGACACTTGAAAAGGCATCATCAAAAAAACCCATCTTTCATGTTTGTTATCAGTTCTAGAAAAAAGTCATTTCTGGTAAATCTAGCCTATAGAAGGAGGAACAGACCTAGAAGCAATGTAAGCTAGTTCAGAATATCGGTGAGATGCAGAGACTGCAGATGCCTCTCCGTCGGTACCTGAGTGACCTGAAGCTATTACATTAGAGTCATCTGTAGTAAAGAATAACACTAAAAACACCTCTACCTGCTTGGGATCTTGTGAAGATTACATGAGATCCTGAATTCAAAGTACTGATCCATTACCAACACTTACAAAGTGCTCACCAAATAAAGCATAATTATTAGAGGGCATTTTTGCTTTTATTGCAAAAGTTTTTAACATTTTCATGTGCCATTATCATGTGATCTTCACTTTTAGTTTTGTGTGTTTTCCTTAAGAGTTCAAAATGTTAAGGTTTTGTACATTATTAGCATAATATAGGACTGCTTTGCTTAATAAAATCAATTGCTCCAAACAAGAGGAAGCAATGGGACATGAATGACTTAGAAATGCATGATAGTGGCTCTTCACTTTGCCCAAGCTCTCAGCCCTTGCGTCTTGGGAAAGCTTACTGTACAATAACTCACACAAAGAATGTTTTAAGTTACTCTAAAAGTTAAGTAAACTAACTTCTGTGTCTTTGAATCTCACTGTGTTATGTTTCTGCTGACAGGGCAAAAATCAAAAGCTCAAAAGCCACAAACATTTGAAGTGCCTAGTATTTTAAAAGGCAGCACTCAAGGGTCGGGAGAATAGAGTTTTACAGAAACTCAGAAGTCTGAGATGCTTCAGAGCCAGGAGAACCTGGCTAGAATGAAGAAGCTCACTGCTGAGAATGTGGAGGTGAAAAGAAAAATGGAAGGAACTTAAACTGCTACAAGGGCTTTCAGTAAGTCTCCTGAAAACAGCCAGGAGTTGAAATTCCACCTTACTACAGTTATGGAGATAGAAATTTTTTTTAAAAATGGGGTGGAGAAGCACAAAGATCTTTGTGCTCTTGCAAATTCCTTTCACATGGCATCTTACTAATAAAACCACTGAAGGCAAAAGGTATGTGTTACCGTGGCCATATTACAACCAGCACAAAATGATCCCCACCCTGCTACCCTCCCTCCCAGATACTCAGCTGCTTAATTCACCGGCATTTATGTCTGTAAAACAACACAGTCAATGAGGAAGGAGGCTGAAATGAAGGAAACTGGCCCTGGAAATAAAGCCAGTCACTTGGTCAAGAAAAAAATTAGCACTCCTGCTGATAGACAACCCTCTGTTTGGAAGACATGGGGTTCGGGGTTCAGATTATTTCCTATCTTATGTTCCTCTATGAGTCTTCGGCTGTCACAGGTTGACAAGCCAAGGGACATACTGGCTTGTCACAAAGTTCAGGAGAACTTTTAATAGGACTTCCCAGGTGCTCTGAAGACTCAATGACCACTCAACCTTTCATAGAGGCTTTGAATCTATGTCATAGAAAGAAAATTGAAATCACATTGGACTAAGGGAGCCCTGGGGATAGAAATAGGCTATGTTGGTGGCACTTTCCATTAGGAAGGACACCAGCTGTCCCTAAGGTCTGCAGGTGGGGAAGTTCCTTTGCAGGTCATCCGTTTCGGGACTTAAAATCACTCAAGAGGACAGAAATATGGGGAGATGGAGACAGTCTGGGCAAAGAGGTCAGGAAGCCTGTGCCCAAGTCTATCATCCTGTTACTGTGTGGGACTCTGAAATGTGTGTGCATTTTACAAAGACATGAGGGTACTATGAGGGGGAGATAATTCAGTATAAAGTTGCTCATCTGCCTCACGATGCAACGTAATTCCCCAAAGTTAAAGGAGGACAGCAACAATGGGACAGTTGGTAGAAAAGTAGGAAGAGCAGCCCCCAACCCCGCAAGGGGAGCCCGGGCCTCAGTCGCCCAGGCAATCACATACCCGCATTGCCCACGGTGACAACCTTCTCCTGCACTTTGTGCCGCTGGTGGTCCTTCAACGCTTCCACAATGATGTTATAGGTGGTCCCTCTGGTGAGACCCGTCAGCGTGGCACTAGCAGAAGTTCCGGGGACTCGGAACTACCGTTACCGGCACATCCAAAGCAAGAGAGAAAGCATGACAGTGAGGAATCCCTACAACTTGCCCTGTGCCCTTATCCACAACCCTCACTGTGTAAACAGAATAAAGAGGGATAAATAAAGATGGTTGTCTGGGACCTTTACCCCCCTCCAAGGAGAGAAGTGGAACCTGGGTGAGTGGCCATCACTTCCACCTGCCAGATTTTCCTGCCAGAAATCTGCCCCATGTGCTCCAGTTGCCAGGAGCCCCCAGGAACTCTAGGGGCAGCCTCCGTTCCACCCTGGGGCACCTGCGAGTCTGTACAAGTGACGCCCCCTTTGCATGGAATGTGGGCCCAGCAGGGAGACTGATGTGTCCCACTTGAGGTGGCACCTGACCCCACTGGGGTCTTTAAAATGCTTTCGTAAAGCCTCCAAGTCAATTTTCTAAGCTCATATATCTTCCACAGTTTTAGAAATTCTGCCACTTTCTGAAAATGACAACACAGTAAAATTGATACCAGCAAGACAAGTTAAAGAATCAGTTTTAGTTAGAGAATCAATCACTTACTACAGCTGACAGCACAGCTTCACCTAAGTTCTTTTTCCTTAGAACTGTTGTAGATAATGGGATTCCTCAAGGACTAAGTATAGGGTGGGTCTTTAGTCCTTTGGGCACAAATATAAATTCGGGCAGAATATTCCTCTCTCTTTTCTAGGATCATTTCTTTGTCTGTACTACCAAGGAGCCTCAAATAGGTGAGAATAATAGAAAGGATTTCATTCTTTCTGCTAAATAAAAGCTAATGACACTCTAGTAATCTGCTCCCCCCACGCCCTCCTGCTGCAGAGTAGAACCATATTGAGATTAAAAAAAAAATGAAGGGCTTAAGCAAGCCACCTTTCTAAGAGGTCCCAGAAATGTAGCCACTCTGCATCAGCTTCGGTCCCTTCAATTATCTAGCTTACTCCTTTCCAAGCCACCCAGTCAGAAGTAAAGAGAAAAATCAATTACCTGTAAGGGCTCTTCGTCAGTGCCAACAGGATGACATGAAATGATATACTCAGAGCTTTCCTGGAACGGGGTCCAAGAGATGGTTGTCTGAGAGAGAGCTTCTTGTCCTGTAGAAGCATTTGGATTGAGTCCCGGACCGTGAGGGTAGAAGTGATGGTCTACGTCTCCCCTGGGGACATGACCGATTTGGATCTCCTCATTTACATTCGGTGGATATGGTCCTGGCCTATGCCTTACAGGGGTGGCCGTGGTGGGAGGTGTGGTCCGCCTAAAACCATGCTCCTCAAAGATCATTTGTTGCCCAACACTGGGCTGCTGACCGGAAGTGCCAGGAAGCTGAATACCGGTGGTGATGGAAGGGGTCTTTTGAGCTGTGGAGGGAACATCCAAGATCTCTGGTCCTTGCAGGTTGGGGTGTGGAAGGGTTACCAGTTGGGGAAGCTCATCTAGCCAAGAGAGGTTAGAGCCAAAAAAGCAAAGCGAGTTAAGCTCCCAGAAGTACCAGCAGTAATCATCATCAACTCAGGCGACACAGATTGTCTATCAATTAGATCAAAGCCCCTGGAAAATTAGCAGCTCTTAGATCGCAAAACACTTTTTTTCAGAAAGAAATCTTTATGGCTTTTTTTTCCTCAAAGATTTCTTTAGAGTTTAGAATGAAAAAAGTGTTTGTATGAATTTATCATACATACAAAGCTTTATACCACTGAGCCCCATTGAAGCTGCTGCTGCTCAAATGAAGCCTAATGGAAATGAAATGCTTTTTTTCTTTCATTTGAGAATCATGTTCTAAGGACTAGAATCCACACTAATTATATAAGCAGCTGGAGGATGAGAATTCCAGAGGTTTGGTTCAATGGTTTTTTTATGATTTGAAATGGTATGAATAGATAAAAATATATACATGTTCATTTTTTGAATTCTAATAGCACAAATATAGCATTTTCTTCCAATTAAACTAAGTGGATGAAAAAGTAAGACATTCTTTAGCCCCAAGATTCAGAAGTCAAATAATATTAAGCATTTTTAACTTCAACAAACGGTAGAGGTGAATAGCGATGATAGTCATTTCACTTTCACACTTTTATCTGTTTTGAAAATTTTAAAGGTGAATAAAAGGCTTTATATTGACTGGCTAAGAGAAAAATAAAACTGAATTCAAGGAAAAAGAAAACTGAAGTAACAGATTATGTTAGGTTTTCCCTACTATCAAAGAAGACAACGTATACCATGCTGTTGGGGGAAAAAAAAACAAACTTCCATGAAAAATGCATCGGAATCTGGAGAACCTTTTCGCTGCAAAATAAATTTGTCATGTCATTAGTTTTGCCTTGACTGTCTCCCTGTTACCCGGAAGGTGGTCTTTCTTTACCTGTCTTTTTCCTCCCGATCAGAGGCTCACTCTTCTGGTTGTTCTTAAGGGCAATGACTTGGATTGTGTACTCGGTTCCTGGTTCCAGACCTGGTGGAAAGACAGGTCATCATGTTCAGTTTGTGGGCTCAGCTGGCCAACTGCAACCTGATCTCATCGGGAGGCACTCCTGGGGAGCAAGCGATCTCTCTCCCTCAGGCTGTTGGACTCTTGAAAGGTAACACTGACTTCACTTTTCTTCCATAAACATTCTCATCCTCTGCATGTGATGGCCACTTAGCAAATCAATGATCTTACTATCAAATCAGACACCTGGAGAAGCTTGCATGCTCAATTCTCCTGGGCACTCTTTTAGCATGTGATCTCATTGGCCTTTTTGAATTCCAAAAAAGTCAGTGGAATTCCACCAGTGGAATATACATTCAGGAGGGATCACTGCAGATGATCTCCTTAAGTCTGCTTAGGCCCGGTCATAAGGTGACCCTCAGTGACAGGGTCAGTGAAAAGTGTGACAACAGGTTAAGTGCACTGAAGGGGTCAAGGAACGATCTTTGCAGGGTCCCCAGTAGAATTATTCAGTTCAACTCCTCCCATAGCTGATTCCATTATCCTGTCCCCAAAGTTTCTTAAAAAAAACAAAAAAACAAACCAACAAAAAAACTGTCTCCTTCTGGTACCTGTGTGTTGCCCAGACGATACTCTCACAAAAAATTTGAAAATGTAATCTCTTGGAGAAAAATAATACCAGGGGCCCATGACCTACTGAAATGGACAACTCTTAATTCTCATGCTAGGCATTCTCTTCATTATGGGTGGCTGGGAATCACTTTGCCTCATGAAGGGCCATGACAGAACTCTGGCACGTCCTGCAAAACCATCAGATCTTTAGGGAGTTAAGCATAAATTAGGTAGTTTGCTTTGAACGATGTCTTTTTCTAGGACCGGACTGACAAGTGTCTGGCAAACGTACAGCAAATACAAAGATTTTAGTCATGCCATTAGGACAGTATGGGAATTACTTTATTTCCATGAACTCGTGCCACTTGAGATGCACTGAGCTCTCCAGCTCCTACACAGAGAATGCTTCCTGGGGCTTCCAGAGACGGGCTCCTTGTTCTACACAGCGGGGGTCTCCTAAGCACTTGGTATCCCAGGGGGTAAGGAGGAAAAATAGCAGCATAGAAGCAGCAATACCAGTAATAGAAGCCTCAGTGACACCAGGGCGGGGCCGAGGAACCACTTCTCTGGGAGGGGACCCAGGCTTCTCATACTTGATGATATAACCAGTGATCTTGGCCCTCGGCGGTTGCCATGACACCAGCAAGGAGTTGGGTGTGGTGGCCAGGAAACGCAGGTTGGATGGGGCATCGATGGCTAAGAGAAACCAAAATTAAGTCTCTAAGAAAATGAATAACCAAGAAAATTACTCCCACACCCTTTCCCCAGTCCTTAGTAACTAACAAGAGAATCTGAGAGTTCTGTAAGCTGTAAAAATGATTCACTATGATCTATAATACAAAAATATCAGCCTCATGTTTGTTCCTTAAGTGCGCATGACTGATCACATAGAAATCAGTGGCATCTCTTCAGCGGAAAGTTATAGTTACCAGTGGAGGCGTCGATGACGACAGGGGAGCTCCGGGCATTGTCATTCAGGGTGTACAAGTAGATCTTGTAGTCAGTGCCGGGTTGTAAACCTGGGATTTGCAAAGAAACAGCTTTCATCTGATCTTGATTAGGAAGTTGCAAACTCATTTGCAATTTTCATGCTTCCTCCACTATCCCATATTTATATGGACCACATAAGTGGTGCACATTTGAACAGTAAATTAGAGCATCGCGCGGGTGTTAACTGTTAATGAGAAACACACCTCAAAAGAAAATCGCTGAGGTACACAAAGACACTGGCTAAAATAAATTTGAGAATACATCGCTTCTCGGCCTTTTGGCTAAGATCAAGTGTAGTATCTGTTCTTATCAGTTAAAATTTGAGAATACAAAAATGCTATCTAAGAAGTGGCCCTCTTGGACCATGAGGGGCAAGTACCTATTGAGTGTTTTCTCTTCATCATCATCAGATGGTCTTTGATTGGTAACTGGAATCAGAACTTTAAACCTCAAAGAGACCTGGATTAACCCAGACATTGAACATTCTCTGCTACAAATTTGACCTTCATGAATTTAGTGTTTGATTTTTTTGAAGTTAATTATGCTTTATAATCTATGGTAATGTCAAACCATTTTAAGTGGCTTTTTGTTTTAAGCATTATGTTACCATTTTTTATGTAAGAAAGAGGACATTGATTAAAAATCAAAAGGCTGAATGAAACATGCGATTTCTCTAGCAAACATGAAATAAAATCAGGCACTCATAGGACAAAACTATTTCTGATCACGGTTTAAAAATATGCTTTTAGAGATTAGAGCTGGGTTATCTATCATAAAACACTGAAAATAAAGCTAATCAGTTTAAGTGCTAGAATAATACGCTCATCTACGCAGTGAGCAGCAGTGAACAAAGGTGGTCAGTCCTGTGAGGTCCCTGACCTGTGATGGTGTAGCTTCTGACATCTGGACTGATGGTTCTCTGAACAGGAATCTGGCCATTTCCTGGCACAGCTTCTACTTGGAAGCCGGTGATTGTCTCAGTCTTGGTTCTCCAGCTAATGGTGATGGTGGTCTCAGTGGCATCTGTCACACGGGCCCTTCTGGGAGGGCTGACATCTGCATGGAAACGTAGCCGGAGATTAGTGCCTGGCTGGCTCACAGAGGTAGGGGGTGGTACTTTAAAATGTTTCTTTATTATACACCGGATACATCCGTTTCTACACACGACGATGTATAGATTTTTCTCTTGTGGCATCCAGAAGGTTGCCAGTAATTCGAAATATGAAAATATTCACCTTTTGTTTTGAAGAACTAAAAAACCCTTCTTACAGATAATACCAGTGGTTCCCAAGGCGGGTTTTAGACTACCTACAAATCCCTCAATAAATGTGAAAATTTTTAATTCATTCAAATGGAACATAAGCGTAGTAGGAGTTAGAATCCCTTGGTCAGCTAGCAATAATATATACATGCACGGCTAGCATGTTGTTGTCTTTATAGGACTTCATGTTTTTTCTCTGAACAGATGGAACACCATCCCTTATTCTACAGACGAGGAAACTTTGACACTTTTTTATATGGTTTACGAAAGAGCATACTGTGAGTTACCAATATGGCAGAAAGCTAGAGTCTGGGCCCCATTTTGTTCACCCCAACTGTGCTATTCAGATACGGTAGAAGGCGGCAGAAACTCCCCAAATGGAACTCTGTAGAAACAAATTCCCACAAGTAGAGCATAAACTAGGTGCCCGTCCTTGTCCATAACACCAGTGCTTCCGCCCTACGAAAGGATCCTGCTTATGTGCCCACAGATCACTTTCAAGGGCAGGGGCAGACAAAAGATGACAGGAGCTAAGTCACAATGGTGGGTGAGCAGATCAATTTCCAGACTGGGAGCCATTCCATTGTTACTTTAGTGATCCAGAAAGTCATTTGCCATTCTTGACTTTTTGCCTATACAGAATGTTTTTTGATACTAAAAAGTTTCACGACTTACTCTCCAGAGTATTGACAACTCCGGAAGCTGGCATGCTTGTCAATGTGTCCTTGAGGGCATAGACGCTCACTTCGTATTTGGTGGCCACCTAGAAAGAGGGGCACAGTGAGCTTTAGCAACGGGAAGCCCAGGCATTTTCACCACAGCATTAGAAAAACAACATGGTTGTAAAAGAAAAAAAAATAAACTAACAAAACCTGCAGCACTATAAATTCCTAGATTAATTTCATTCCTACACGACAGGTGATCAATAACAAATTTTAATTACATGAGTTTTAAAATGCCTTCAGACATTAAGCTCAGGTAAGCCATAACTTATATACTTACGCTAAACTGATATGCAATGAGGAAAATGGGTGTTAGCCTGTTTTTGTCCTTCATGCAATGACGTAAAAACTGAATTTTTCTGATCACGGGGAGGCAAAGAGAATTCTCTATTCTATCTCTGAACGCTCTTTCTGTAGTTTCTTCTGGAACCTGGGCTTATGTTAAAATGAATATCAGTCCCCTAAGTTCCTGGCTAGTTTTTTACATGCAGGTCCAGAAGGACTAAAGCTGTTTTAATGAAGGGAGGGTCAGGCTGGGTAGGTACAAACTGGAGAATATCCCTTGCCAAGGTAACAGAGCTCAGAAAATGCGTAGTAACTAAAAGTAGATGTATGCATTTAGCCTGTAGACATAGAATTTGCCCCCACCCATGCATAACCCATAAAAATAAACAGAATACAAAACAAATAATAAAACAAACAAACAGAATACATTTAAAGAGCTGCAGAACAGCCCTGGCTGGTGTGGCTCAGTGGCTTGAGTGCTGGTCTGTGAAATGAAAGTTCACCAGTTCGATACCCAGTCAGGGCACATTCCCAGGTTGTGGGCCAGGTTCCCAGATTGGGGCACGCGAGAGGCAACTGATCAATTCATCTCTCCCTTTCCTTCTTCCCCCCTTCCCTCCTCTCTAAAAATAAATAAACAGAATCTTTTTTTTAAGCTGCAGAACATCTAAAACTGTTTTTTATAAAATTGGTACAAAATTACCACAAAATGATTTGATGGCAGGGGCAAAGAATACAATGAGATATATTATTATATTGTATTTCCACCACCTTAAAGTGTGTACAGGATGGCCTGCCTCTTTATTCAAATAAAAAAGGGCACTGCTTACCATGAGTCCTGATACAACCACAGACGAGCTATCAGGAGAAAGGTTGATCTCTTTCATTGGTCCTGTCTTCTCTTTGGGGGTCACCCGCACCCGGTAGCCAGTGAGCTGAATGTTGGGTGCCGTCCACTGGGCAGTCAGGCTTGTTGGTGTAACCTGAATGAACTTCAGGTTGGTTGGTGCAGGAATGGCTGTCAAGATGGTCATTGGTTAGAGGTTATCTTATAGGAAATGGGGAAATGGAAAGTAAAGTGAGTTCCAAGAACTAGACTAGACTGTGATTGCTTTTGGTTAGGTGGGTTCCCTGATCAAAGATTCAGTACAAGGAAGTACAAGAAGGGATGCAAAACTAAGAAAACATTTGCTGAAAAAAAATGTTTCCTATCCACCAATGCTCAGATTCACTGGAAACACAAATAAATGTCAGAATTCTAGAAGAATTTAGGGTTTAGAAGATGTGTTTGCTTTCCCTTAAATTTTTTTAAAAAAGTCAGAATGACTTATTGGCCATTGAGATTGATTTTCCATTTATATGGAAAGATGAGCAATAGCTCTTTTCCTATTGAAATTTTCTTTGCGTGAAAATCCATTTCACAGAGTATTCCATACCCCAAAAGTTAGAATTATGTTTTTATTCCCTTTATTTGGACCCTGTGGCCAATATCTCTGCTAAATTTGAAGTATTCTCTGTGGTGCAGCATAAGAAAATTGAATCATAACAGAAGCAGAAAAGAGAAGCAAAGAGCAATAACACAGACTGTCACCTCCATGGTCTATGCTGTCGCAAGGACACGTCTTTAGCATTCCCCGGTGCTTCAGAAACAAAGCACATGAAGGTAAAATCTTGTGGAAAGCATCTGCCCTATGTGTCTGACTTGCAATCCTTTAAGCACATTATACACCGAGCACAGGATACCTAATTAGAGAAGGAAGGTCTTACCCATGTGTTCTCAGACTCATGCTGCTATGAATGGCCCATTCAGGGTTCCTTTTTTAGAGAAAGTGCTAGGATGCCAAACTTCTTTCCTTTATACACAGTGAGTAGAGCCACAGGGAGGCATGGCTTAGGAAATAAGCCACAGTTTAAGACTTCTCTTCAAATGTCTCTCTTTATGGCCTTGTTTAGAAGCCAAGCTACTCCAAAATGTCTGTTTATTAGATTTCACCGAAGTATCACCTAAACTTCATTGTTTACTACTACTCCTCTTAAAGAGGGCCTTTCCTTCTTTTTTTTAACCCCCTTATGTGGGAATCAATAGCCTGATAAAGTATAATTCATTCAGCAGGGCATAAAGCCACTGCTCCCATGAGCACCCAGTGGTGCGATTAACGATATACCTGTGTACTGGGTTCCAATCAGGGGCTGGCTCTCCATATCATCGTGCAAGGCAACCACACTGACTGTGTACTCAGAACCAGGCCTGAGGCCTTTCAGCTCTGCAGTGTCTTCTTCACCATCAGGTGCAGGGAATAGCTCATGGATTCCATCCTCAGGGCTCGAGTAGGTCACCCTGTACCTGGAAACTTGCCCCTGTGGGCTTTCCCAAGCAATTTTGATGGAATCGACATCCACATCAGTGAATGCCAGTCCTTTAGGGCGATCAATGTCTGTTAGGCAAATTAATGGTAAGAGGTTATGTGAAAAGCAAGTTGTGAAATAAGCATTTTTATAACGTGCAAAGCAGTTCTGCAGATACCATTCTCTGATAAATTAAATTCCAATTAACCCACTATTACACAGAAAATTACCTGACACTTGTGGAAGTATTTTTGATTCAGAAAATATTTAGTGTCACATCTCTTAATTAAAACAGGTGCGCGCAAGAAGCATAAGCACCCTGAAAAAATGTCTTCTAAAAGAGGATTTACTTGCGTTGATTTTATAAGATAGTCTACCCAAATTTGCTTTGGCAATGTGATGTTAGTCTCACAGACCTGGATTTTCTATACCTTGGAAGTGGTAAAGTTGATTTTCAATGTTAGATTTATATTGCTATAAATCTCAAACTCTTCTTCCCCACCCCCTTTAAGTATTTACATTAAACACTGGTGCAGCCACAGTCCTGCCAATGCTGCAAACCTAACAGCTTCATAGGAAACGCTTCAAATCAACTTCACCATCCAGCTGTAGAAAAGACAGTCCTGGGAAAATACTCTGTAGATTGTGATATTGGCAAATAAGATTTTGCTAAGGCCATTTGAGCAAAAGAAATTTAAAGCACAGCAACTAACTACAGTGGTTCCACAGCTTCTTTCCCTACGTGTTCATGACTTGGCACTGAGAGGAAAAACAAAGTGTCTGTATATAGGGCTCAACTCGATCTGCAAACTAACCAACAAGTTGGCTTCCCCCATGTATAATCACAAATGACACGCAGAGGGCATTCAGATGCCTAAGAACAAAGCCTGGCTTTGGAAGGGAAACTGAGCATGGGTTACGTACTGGTTACTGCAGTCTGGACCAGAGGCTGACTCTCTCCATTTTGATTCTGAGCATAGACACTGACCACATACTCCATTGTGGGCTGCAAGCCTTCGATAGTCATTTCTGTTTGATCTGCAAAGAAAATGAAGAGCGAGTGCAGCAGCTATATCATCTGCTGGAAGGTCATCCAAGTGATGTCCAGACTCTACGAGGAAATATGTGTGGGACTAGATTGTCACTGGCAGATTTATCAGGAAAATACAGACGAGTCAGACATGGATTTCCTCTTGGACAAACATGTTCATTGCTGATACAAACTGTCATATGGGCATAAACTCACACTGAAGGATAAGTACTCCACGGAGTACTTATCTCTCTCTCTCTGCCCTCCCCCAAACTCCAAGGGCCCTTCTTTTGCCTCTGTAATTTGTTTCCTTAGCCCACACAGCCCAGCTGGCTCACTTTTCCCACCTCTGTGACTTACTAAAGAAATGTCCACTTGCATTTGAGGAAAAAAAAAAGATATTGCTTTAGAATCCTAATTGCACAAATATTTTACATAAAAACAAAAACGAGAGCTAAAAAGATCCTTCAAAATCCATTAGGCCAACAAAAACCATAAAGATGGTTTTGTTGGCCTCTCTCTCAATGTACATGGCAAACAAAAGCATAAAGATGGATCTCATCATTAAGATGTCTGCACCATTCAATAGGACCGTGCAGGTGAAAACAGAACTGCACTTACCCTGAAAATTCTGTGGAGGGAGTGACAACCTTGAGCCCTGGATTCACAAACGGGGGAACTTTGACATAATGATATAAAAACACATGGCACCAGAGGTAGGTGGCTGTTTATTTAAAAAGCATACTGTGCATGTGAGATGCTGGCGATTCCTACCTGGACCCGCAGTTTTAGTTTTTGTTGGTCCCAAGCCATTTTTGGGAGTGGTGGTCACTCTGTAACCAGTCACAGGGGAACTGGAAGGCAGCCACCTGACACTGATGCTGTTGTCCTGAACATCGGTCACCTGCATCTGGGATGGTTTGTCAATTTCTACAAATAAAAACAAGGGAAAACCAATGCAGCCACAGTCCATGGAAACAAGACTGAATGTGTCCTTGTCTCCAGTTCTGGTAAATATTGGATGATCTCTGACTATCATTAATGACCCCCAAGTGTTTGCAGAAACAGAGATAGCTTTTGGGAAGCATCTCAAAACCATGACCTACTTTCAAGATGGCTACTTCACTCACAAAGAAACTACATTCTGACCAGGCGTTCATCTTCTTACTTTATCAGCTCACTCATTCATTTATTAGCAAATATTTATAAAACACCTTCTCTGTCTGTCTCTACTGTAGGCAGGTGGACTAAATTAATTGATGAAACAGACAAAGATCCCTGCCCTAGCGGGTATTTCTTTGTACATCTGGATCAGAACAAGTTGCTATAGGTGTTCTTCATCTTCTTAAAAGAGAAAGTCAGTTTCACAGTGAAGAAAATTCCTTGGAAGGACCCTGTGCAGACCATCTGAGTAAATATGCCTGTGTCATCCCAAGGAGTCACTACCTGTTCGGTAATCAATGGAAATGGGCTTGCTGCTCGCTGGGCTGTCCCCTCGGCCAGTGACGGCATAAACGGTGATGGTGTAGTCCACTCCAGGCTTAAGGCCACTGATTGTGGCTGTAGACTTGCTCCCGGGCACAGTGAACTCCTGCACGGGGCTGTTCCCTCCTGTGCGGAAAGAGGTTAGTCAAAATCGGAGGGACAGACAGATGCTTGGGAATCACTGCGCAAATAAATTAAGATGTTGAGAATAGCATGTAACTTATATGTTTACTTTATTCCCTTTATAAAAATGCTATTAATGTGGCTTGAACAGAAATAAATATATTTATTTATGCATGAGATAAACCTCAATAAGTTTGCAAAAACAGGGAGAAAATTACAGTTAGTGACATTTTATTTTATTTTTTTTAAAGATTTTATTTATTTATTTTTAGAGGGGAAGGGAAGGAGAGAGGGAGAGAAACATCAATGTATGGTTGCCTCTCAGGCATCCCCTGCTGGGAACTGGCCTGCAGGGAACTGGCCTGCAACCTGGGTATGTGCCCTGACTGGGAATCGAACCGCGATTGTCTGGTTCGCAGGCCCGCGCTCAATCCGTTAGTGACATTTTAATATTCCAGTTTTAAAAAGTCAGAGTTGTAGATTAACATGAAAAGGGAGAAGAAGGTAAGTCCTCGACTCAGGATTGCATAAACTCTGTGCCTTTTTAAAATTTTTAATAGCATATTTTCATGTTAAGTAAAATTTTGAAAATGCGAAAAAGTAAAAAGAAAAATACAAATAAATCACTCATTATTTCACCACTGATAATATACAAGTGTATTTACAATCCTTTCTTCCTCAAATCTTCCCTTCTCCCTCTAGGATGATACGAACAACTTTTTACCTCGATTTTGCTACCAATTACCTCGTGCCTATTTTCCACGTTTTTTCAGAAAAGGCAAGGCTCCATTGAATGGATCTGCCAAGCTTTCTTTAATTGTGCGCTCGCTGTTGGGCTTTCAGATTACCCCCAGCACAATCTGACTTGATTAGAGCGTGAAAGAGCATTTTGCGAACGCACCTGTTTCTCCATAGGTGATCCTGTAATATCTCACTGTGACAGCAGGGGCTTCCCAGCTGATCAGCATGCTGGTGGGGGTCGTGGCAACAACTTCCAGGTCCCTCGGAACATCGGAAACTAGAAGAGGCAAAGGAAAGTTCTTGTGTCTGTAACTTCCAAACAATGCACAGCTTCGCACTTTGTTCGTTTTCCAGGTCATTGTCTTTGTGACTTTTTAAAATGTAATAATGTAAATACTATACAAAAATAGCAGAACTAAAAATTATGAACAATTCAAGGTAGAGTTAAGGAGTCAATTCAAGATCTGGTAACATTATTATGTCAATGGAACGGTGTTTTTCCCTGAACTTTTTATTTTGAAAAGTTTTAGAACAATAGGAAAGCTACACAAACGATATAATGAATACCCATATCCCTTTCCTATAGGTATTTCCTAATTGGTAACATTGGCCTCTCTCTATTTTTATTAATGCATTTGAGACAAGGTACAGATACCGTGATAATACATACTTCTCCCCTGAGTACTTCAGCATCTATCTCCGAAGAACTTTGACACTTTTATATTAAAATAATTATGCTGTTAAGGAAACTTTGAAAGAGTGTTTTCTGTATTTTGAATCAAACTGTTGTTAAAAATGCATAAATACCTAAACCAGGTGAGAAATTTCTGGGGATAAAAATTATTTTCTTTAACATAATCTAAGAAGGAGATTTTTCTCTACATATGCTCTCACTTCCCTTTCCACGTCTCATAAGCACGATGGATGTTTTAAGAGATCGTAACTCAGACAACACAAACCTACTTCACAGAAGAAGCCCACCTGGGAAAGTCCTCTGAGTTTCTTTAAAAACCAGAAAACAAGTTACCTGTTGACTGCTGGCCAACCAATGGGGGACTCTCCTCTCTGCCATTAAGTGCAACGATGCTGACCACATATTCTGTGCCCGGGTTGAGGTTGCTGAGGGTGATGGAATTCCGAGTGGGGGGCACTCGATCTTCTCGAGGTCGCCCGCCGGCGTGTTCAGGGTGATGGCGAATCCTGTAGCCAGTGATGGTGGCACGAGGAGCAATCCAGTGGACAGTGAAAGAGTTGGCGGTGATGTCAGAAAAGTCAATGCCGGATGGAGAGTCAAGACCTGTTTTTCCAATCCAGGGAAGAAAGAGAGGGAGAAGGAAATAAAAAAGACACCACCAGGTAAGGCAGTGAGAACATAGGGGAAAGTAACATATATTCAATGGTTCTGTTTTTTCATCAACACAATGAATTTGCCATAAGCCTCGGCATATGATGCACTGATTCTAAGCCACATATAAATTTTAAATCTTTTAATCAATTCTAAATAAAATGGACAACTCAAGCATTCTTTTCTTTTTTCTTTTGCTAAGCAATCCAAGTATCATTACAGTAAGTTTCTGGATCATGTTTAGAGAATAGGTGTTTAAGATATCCTGGGAAATGATATTTTTAAATGCCTCAGTGTTCAGTATTCTATGTCCCTGTCCTATAAGTTCATTTCTGAAAGTGAGAAGACCTTCCACTCTCAGGCTAAGTGGTTGGCTCTCCAAGAAGCTTTCTACACTCATAAGGGAATTGATACGTCAACAGGGTGATAATGGTGTCAAACGCAAAACTTTTTAAAACTAAGACATTATTCTGGACAAATTATAATGCAAGTAATTCCTCATGAATGGAGAATTTAGTGGATCGTAGAAAACTCAGCAAGAATTTGGAGTTTATCTCAAATTCACATCGTGGAATCTCTCTGGGATTTCCAACACTATTCAATAATATAGTCAAACCAAACTGAGATTTCACAACCCCTTTTTGGAAGTATGTGGACTGTAATAGATTAATGAATATATTAAACTGCACTTTTTTAAAGGGAAAAATTAAAAATACTCATTTTTAAGAAAGAACATATTATGGGCTTTATTCAACTTCCTTTTTATAGTAAATGAAGATTCCATCAAGCAGAAAAAAGAGATAAACTTCTTGGCTTAGTAAAAGAGGGGAAATACTTATGACAATGACAGTCTTGGGTTAGCCATTAGCCAGAACCCCCTAATGAGAAGGAATGTTTACCATCCTTGAATAATAGACAACAAAGTTTCTGGACTAATTTCAGTCCTCTCTGGAAAGAGAAGACTCTTAGAGACCAAAAGTGAGGGTGATAGTTGAATACGGTGTCTTTTAATTTTCAAGACCAGTGATCAGAAAGTAATGACAAGGCCACAAGGACCCCCATCCCCACCACAACAGATGGAGATGCATTTTTAGAAGTAGCATTCCATTTTTGTTACCTAAAATTGGTAGGTGGATGCTCCTTGATAAGCATACTGCCAAAGTGACTCACCTGTTTTCTGTCTTCCTCTGAGAGGCGTGCTCTCGTGCTGTTCATAAACACTAGAGACGCTGACTACGTATTCTGTGCCGGGCAGGAGATCTGAAGAGGCAAGTGGGACTTATTTTAAAATTGTGCTTAAAAGCAGGAAACACAAAAATGCCCCTGGGACTATTTCCACTTATAAAATATCCAAGAGTCTGCTCCTTTAGCTTACTTACACCTCAGTGAATGCGGCTACCTGGAGATGGGCTAAGAAAGGGTCACCTTGCCCTGAAGCATCTCCAAGCCTTGCCCTCAGACTCCCGTGTGAGTGTTACTCAGCCTGATCTGCAGTTCGATGGAGTTGCTGTAGCACAGTAATATTCCTATCATCCACTTAATAGTCTGTGAGGTTACGTGATAATAATGACCCTGGCTGTGGATTATCATTTACTTCTCAGAACACCCTAGTGAGGTAGTTGGCTACTTTTTTAAAGCAGCTGTATTGCCCTATAACAAACTGCGTGTATTTCAAGTGCACGTTTAGACAGGTTTTGATACATGCATACACTTGTGAAACTGCCACCACATTCAAGACAGTGAGGAAATCTATTACCGGCAAAAGTTTGGTTTACGATTGTTCCCATTTTACAAATGAGAAAACAGGCACAAAGCACTTGTCTTCTTTGATCTGCTTGCTCAAGACCATACAGGAGTTGACCCAGGCCATGGCCAGTGGTCTTAACAATTAACCTTTACTGGAAGAGTTATACACCAAAGGGAAAGGGATTGGTTCTGCCACATTAAGATAAGGGCAGAACACTTAAAAAACTTAAATATACATTCCTGGATGCTCCCTCTTGTCGAGAAACCAGCAAAGGTGCAGAGTAAGGTATCTGACTATTGAACACCTACTCATTCAACCCCACTCCCCTCCGTATCATCTCCCCTTCAGCCTTCCTGCAGAGGGCCGTGCTGGGTGCTTGGACTCCATTTTCCTCCTTTTCTACGTGGCCAGGAGCAATTTACTTAACCACTGGGCACCTCAGCTGCTTCATCTGTAAAACAGGGTAATGATGGCTACTCTAGGGGGAAATGGCTACCTTGAGATCTAGAATAGGATCTAAAATAAGATCTTAGAACATACGATGGGCATGTGCCAGGTCTGGGGCTTAATGTGGGGCAGATGGTGGTCCTGAAGCAGGGGCTTGTGTATTGGGTGGTGTGACTACTGATTCCAGAGTACTCCAGAACAACCAGACTGCTGACAGATAGGTATGAGGAGGCTTTTGCCCTCAGCCACAGAATGAGAAAGCAAAACTGGTCGTATGCAGAGCTGTCTTTCACTCTCTGAAATACGTCTGAATGACAGAGAGGGTTTGCAGACCGTCACGTGGCAATGGACCTAAATGTGAGCTATCTATCCCTGGTGAAAGCGCTAAAAAGCCACGCTAACGGGAAGCACAGTGCCATGTTGCAGCCCACTCACATTTTCTTTAATAAAGGATATCTATTTCAAAAGAGTAGGAACTAGAAAGGGACAATTTCCATAATTGTTGTGCTGTTTATTTTACTGTCAGTTGTTTTCTAAGTCCTCAGCCTTCAGAGAAATCCTGCTAACAGATTCTTTTTGAAGTACGAATGAAACTGGCTCCCTCTTCAAAGGGGCATCCTGATCTATCCTGAGGACCAGTCACTGTTTCTGTGTTTTCAGATGCTGAAGAGATTCCCTGCTGACACTGGGGGGCGGGAGGGAATAAAACAGATATGGTGACATTATTTTTCATCTTCATTTTCTCTCTGAACATTCAAATGTACTCATGTAATTTCTCTTAACATACATTATTTTTACGTGCTTATTTGGAAGCAGAACTGGCTTGAAGTCTTCCAACTTCATTGCTGGTGTTTTTCCACCATGATTTTTAAAAAGTTGGAGATATCAAAAATGTATAAAGATAACAAACACGACATCTTTTGGGATTTACAGCGCCGCAGGTCATATTTGGAGTTTAGTTTGTAGTTCGGTTGTACTTGCCTTGAGCTTATTTCCTCCTACCTGAGGACTCAGAATTCTTTCCTGATGTGCCAGCTTAGCATTTATTGAACAGATACATTGGACCTCTTACTTGTTAAGACCACTGCATTGTCTGATGGGGAAATCGACAACTCCGCAACATCCTCCTCATTTTTCACAGGTGAGTAGCGCACCAGGATGCTGGTCAACTCGATGGACGGAGGCGGGGCCCAGGTGACACGGATGGTGTCTGGACCAACGTTGGTGAATCGCAGGTCAGTGGGGGCAGGCACAGCTGGTTTCAAACAGGAGGAAAGACTAAGTTATTGTCATTTCACAATAAAAGCTAACAAAAACAGCTGGAAATGTAAAAATAGTATTTCATGCATAAAGGAAATGAGTACTAATCATGCAAATAGTCTAGTCTAACTCTAGTCTAAATGAGAGTAAACTATAGTTGACCCTTGAACAAAACAGGGTTGAACTGTGTGTGTCTAGGTGGACTTTTAAAAATAAATTCTGTAGATGTATTTTCTGTTCTTCGTGATTTTCTTATTTTCTTTCTCTAGCTTACTTTACTGTAAGCATATAGTACACAATTTGTATAACATACAAAACGAGTGTTAATTGGCTGTTTATGTTATCAGTAAGGCTTCCAGAGAACAATAGGCTCTTAGTAATTAAGTTTTGGGGGAGTCAAAACTTATACATGGATTTTTTTCCTGTGTGGGCCATCAGCGCCCCAACCCATCTGTTGTTTAAGGGTCAATTGTACTGTTAAAAATAAAACACTACACCTAGCACTGTTAGGCCCCTTTAACCTTTCTGCCTTCAATTTATCTTTATAATTTTCACATCCTTCCAATATGTTCACCTTAAGTACATTGTTAATACCACTGAAGGTTATTTTATCCCAGGCTGAAGAGGCTCAAGTTGCCACATAGCAGAGAAACATAGCAGTACTTTCCAAAGAAACACATGCACACAGACAAAAGGACGAGAGGGTCCTAAAGTGCCCCTGACGTGAGGTGACTAGAGCTACAATTCCATTCAGTAAACACTACTTACAAGTGAAGAGGGTTCATGCAAATCGGTTCTCAGCATGTTTCTTACCATGCAGGGCAGAGAACATTTATAATGTTGCATGCTGGTCCCCGGACTGAGGTTAAAGAGGAGTTTCTCTACCTCACCCTAACAATGGAACTTAGAGCGCCCCAGAATTGTCAGTTTGTTTCTCTACCTCCAAACAACCCTCCCGCTACTACACTGTACACCGGACATTTCCATGGGTTTTTTGTCAGCTACAAAGAAGGAGCATGGTAGAGTTTATCAAAGAGTAGAAGGAAACGCACAATGGTACGTTTCGGACAGACACTTCTAACTGACTGGTGCTGATTATAAAATTTAGCATTAATGTTAGATCATTTTTAAGAATTATGGGTCTGCAAGTGCAATTAATCTTTCCCCATTTGTATGCAATAGGTCAGCTATCTATATTTCTTTAGCTTTATGCATATTTGTGCTTTAAACAAAAGCACACTTAAGAGTATTTGAATATGTCTTCATCCAATTGGTTTAGCCTCTGCCTCTGTTTCCTGACTCCTTAACCTACTCCCTCTTCATCTTTGGCCAGTTGCTGGCTTTCCTGTTGAAACATCCACGTTTAACCAGAGTGACTGGTGGCAGCATGCAACACCATCCGTGTCTCAAACACAGAAGTTTTCAAAATTCACCCGTTTGCTGTGTCAGTGTGGTAGGGGCACTCTCTCCGCCATTAATGAGAGTGATAACGCTGACGTCATAGTCAATGCCCGGCTCCAGCCCTGTCACTGTGTAGTATCCTACTGAGGAGTCCACAAAATCTTCAAAAATGGGGATACCTTCTCCTGCCGCAACTACTGTGATGCGGTACCCAATAATGGTGGAGGAGTTTAGCGGGGTCCACCTCAGGCCGATGCTTGAATCGGTTATGTCAACAAAGCTTAGGTCAGTGAGTTGGGGCACCTCTATTGAGTTACAAAGCAAAGGGGGGGGCAAAAGAAAAACAGAGGCAAAAAAGAGGAAAAAATAAAGCAGTGTACATCAGGTTACGAGTAGTAAAACTGATGGAATGTGAAGCAATGATGGCAATATGCAATCTGTCCCAAATTATCTAAAAGACTGTCTGAGCATCGGGAACAGTTTACTTCCCTGGGAGAATCAAACAGGTTACAATATTTTTAGGGATTTTCTTATATTTTGAAAATGTCTCTAAAACAGTATAGTTGAACCTCTCATGTTCCTAAAAATTATGGGCCTGTTTAGGATGTCAAACCATTCCTAGCATCCTGACACAGTATCTGGAGCAAGTATCAGCAATGTTTTAAAAAAATCTATTTTTTTAGTAGAAAAATAAAGCTTGCACGAAGAAGACTTTTAAAAAATTGGTTGATGACTTTTTTTTTCTTTCCCCATACAAAAACTCATGAAGACATATGGTCATAATGCTAACACATTATGAATATATGGTGTGAAACGTACCATCTAAAAGCATATTCAGGTGGAAGACAGGCCTGAGTCCAAGGCCATTGCCAATAATTTGTTTAACTCATAATCAAAGTTATTTAATCAGCAACACTAAAGCATTCCACCAAAAAGTGTGAAGGGGAACATAATCCGCCTGCTTTCATTCTGCTACAATCCAATTTGGGACAAAGCAACAGACCTATCCCTGGATAGGTCTTTTCAGTGCTGTGTTTCAGTCCATAAGAAAGAAGCCCCTGAAAGTGTGGTCTTCCTGTTTCTTTCTTTTCAATTTTAAAAAAGAAGGATTTGAAACAGCCAGAAGAAGAATTGGATGTATGAGTCAAGTGCTATTTCAGTGCTCACATACAGAAACAGGTGCTCCTCCACAGAAAGCAGCTGTCAATCGGACGGTGAAACCAGGCACGAGTGTACTGGTGGGACGCATTCACTACATTACTTTGAGTCTATTGGTACTAACTACAGACACGTGACATTGCTTTAGTACCATTTCCACATGAGCAGACATTCAGAGTTAGCAGACATTCTTGGTTGCCACTCCGTTACATACTCATCACAACAGACAGCACCCCAGTGAAGCAGAGACAGTAAGCAGTGTTAAAGCAAGCATTTGTCCAAATAGTTGCTTTGACTTCATGGTTTTGAAGAGTGTGCTTGGGAGGTCAGAATTAAATCCCAACTATATCTGACACTCTCAACCATCCAGGGATTAAGATGTTAATCCCCGCTCTTACTGAAAGGGCCATTCTGAGGATAACAGCTTATTTTTCCATTACCTGGGATGATGGTATCAGAGATAGGGACACTTTCCTTGTTATCTTTGACAGTATAAACACTGACATTGTACTCCAGGCCAGGATTCAGGTTTTCAAAAGTGCAGGAACTCTGATCTGCACGGACCATTTCTTCCAAAGAATATCCCTCCTGGTCATTTGTCGGGGTGGTGGTAATTCTATACCCAGTGATGTCTGCAGAAAACAGAAAGGCAGAAGTTACTGAGTGGAGGATTTGCAACCCAGAGCGTTCTAAACTAGACCCCAACAATGAACTCACGAAGGCAAATGGAGAAAGGGCATTTATCAAGGAACACTACTGTCACTAGTGCTCACAACAACCCTTTGAGGCAGGAATTAATAACCTTGGTTTAAAGAAAATCTTGTTAACAGGGAAGTGATTACTGAAGGCTTTCCTGTCTCGCAATTCCATGACCCTTGTGCCACTGTACCCTGATTTTCCACAATGGGTCATCTGCATGATACCTGAGAAACATGCCATTTCATCTGCTTAGTGGGAAATGGCTTCCAATGTTACGATCATTCGAAGTGGGCTGTCCTAACGAAGTCTGAACCTCGTATGGGATTTACAGGAAGGGAAGAGAAAAGGAAAACTGTGTGTGTTGGGGGGGGGGGGAGTGGCTCTATGTATCCTAAAGAAAGGATATTAATTGATAAATATATCAATTAATCAATTAAGAGCGTTGAGGAGGAGGACATGAGTAGAGACAGTGATGACCAGGGGGCTGCAGGGACAGACTAAAGTAAATGAGAACGTGTATCTAAGTTAAACTTACTAAAGGGCAAGATAGTATATTCTGTCACTAGACACAGGGGAAAAACTAGAGTGGTACAGACAAGGAAGTCCAAATGGATGGGAAATAAATGCTGAGGTCGTTCCATTCACTAGCGACCACCCAGATGGGCAGGCTAGGCTATCCATTCAGACGAAACAGTAATGATCTAGCTTTTGGCAAGCATGAAATTTGCCAACTTAGTTTTAAATTCACTCATTTGGAAATAGTGTAACTTTGGCTTAAGCAATGTTTCCATAGACCATGAAAACTTCACCAAAATCACTCTACTTTATGGGGGGATTAAAAAGGATATTTTTGCCCTGGCTGGTGTGGTTCAGTGGACTGAGTGCTGGCCTCCAGACCAAAAGGTTGTCGGTTCGATTCCTAGTCAGGGAACATGCCTGGGTTGTGGGCCAGGTCCCCAGTTGGGGGTGTGAGAAAGGACACCAATTAATGTTTCTCTCCCTCACTTTCTCCCTCTTTTCCCTTCTTTCTAAAAATAAATATATAAAATCTATAATTAAAAAAATATTTGAGCTAGTTTTAGTCTATGCAATTATACACATTGATCAGATAATTAGAGATAATTTTCTTAGATGTGTGCCTGAGCAAAGGTAAGAACTGTTTTTAAAATTACAGTGAAATTAGTCCTGGCTGGTGTGGCTCAGTGGATTGAGCATCTATAAACCAAAGAGTTGCCGGTTCCATTCCCAGTCAGGGTACATGTCTGGGTTGTGGGCCAGGTCCCTAGTGGGGGACACACAAGAGGCAACCACACATTGATGTTTCTCTCTCTGTCTCTCTCTCCTTCTTTCTCCCTTCCCATAAATAAATAAATTTTAAATATTTTACTTATTTTTAGAGAGAGGGGATGGGAAGGAGAAAGAGAGGGAGAGAAATATCAATGTGTGGTTGCCTCTCATGTGTCCCCCACTGGGGACCTGGCCGGCAACCCAGGCATGTGCCCTGACTGGGAATCGAACTGGCGACCCTTTGCTTTACAGGCCCGCGCTCAATCCACTGAGCTACACCAGCCAAGTACATGTGGACCTTAAAGTAAGAAGTATAACAGTTATGGATGAAATCATGAGTTGGAACTTCTGTTTTTGTTTAATTTAGAATTTCTCAATTACGTGTATTCTGTTATCTCAATAGTGATTCTTCCAATATAACCAATATTAAATAAAATAATTACATTTTAGGTAGCCATTTCTGATTTAAAGAGACTCATATGGGCTTGGCAAAGGTGAGGAATATCAAAAATTTCTCCAGTCACGGTCACAGTACATCGCATTACTTGAATGCTGCTATAGCTAACTTCAATCACTGTTGAATTCTAGAAATAAGTTTCAATGTGTGTGGACATGGAGTTTACACAAAAGCTCCATTTAAAGTTTTAAAAATGGTCATGGAACTTCACTTAAGCAAATTTCTCAGTGTTGAGTATAAAGTAAAAAACACATAATTAAGTTCCAAATACAGTCCCTGATGCTTCGTGTGAGGAGGGGTATGAAACACTTTAGCTACAACCCCAGTGGTGTGGCATTTAAAATCTGTGACTGAGGAGAGGTTGTTTTTTTTTCTGAGTCTGTTTTTTCATTCTGTAAAACGGACCATTTATACCTCCCATCACCCTGAGATTCTGTGTGGTGCAACTCATGACAAAATACCTGAAACTTCACTGAATTATAAACATAGAATCTGCAATAAGCCATAAAAGGAACATTATATAGTATGGTTTCATCCAGTTGTTCAGCAATTTTCAATGCTACTGAGCAAAAACCACCTTCTAGAACCTTCTCCTGAGCCCTCACAACGCCCTACAGCTCCATAAGATTCTGCCTTACTCTGTTTCCTGTGATTTAAACAAACAGGCAGTATAACACCCTACCTGTCCGTCCATGATGATCACTCATGTCCTCCCGTATTTCTTACAGAAGGGTAGGTACTTATCATTTTAAACCTGTATTTCTCTGAGAGCAACAGTTTCTGAGACGTTTGTCTCAGAAAGGTGGAGCGCCCATGTGCCCTAGGATCCAGCGCAGGCTCACCTGGAGTGGTGCTCCTTTCCCAGGAGACCGTGAGCACCCCCGTGTCAGGGTTTGCCTCCAGGTGCAGGTTGGTTGGTGGAGACAAGGCTGTGTGGAAAAAAATTGTAAATTAAAAGTTAAAGCTAACACAAGTTGTTTGACCTGTGGAATGTTTCCCTCCTTCCCTGTGATTCCTTCTTCCCTCCCTCCCTCCCTCCCTCCCTCCCTCCCTCCCTCCCTCCCTCCCTCCCTCCCTTCCTTCCTCTCTCTCTCTTTTTAAAAGAATTAGTAAAAACATAGATGTTGTATTATAAAACCATGGTGGACAGTAATCCCCTGACAGAATTTTTTTTTATGATCAACCGTTTTATAACGCTAGCGGAATCCTTTTCATCTTGCCAGTTCATAAATATTCTTGAAACAAAAAGGACACTTCCAGTGACGTAGAATGTATGACATGAATGGAACTTGCTACTTAAAATTTAGAAATAGCTAATAATAGCAGGGTGGCTCTTTCTCCCCTGGGCCACTGTCGTAAGTAAGAATGACACAATCTTAGCCATTCTTTGAAAGTGGAACAGTTTTAAAGAAGAAAGCACAGCAAAGAGCTCCTCTTACGTGTCACCACTTTGTTGACAATGGGCGTCCCTCTCTCCTGCCCATCTCTGAGGACGGAGATGGTGTACACGTATTCCACGCCCGGAGTCAGGCCGGACACAACAATGCTCCCGGAGTCTGAAGTCACTTCTCGTGGGGCTTCCCCTCCCTGGCTCGGTCGCACACCCAGCTAGAGGGAGGAAAGCAAAATAAACATGAAGGACAGATAATTCCAGAGCTGGGTTACTGCCGAGGGGCTGTGGTTATGTTCTGTAGACCGTGGAAACCGCCTGGGGAAGTGCACCATGGGCTTTTCCTGGGGAATGGGTTGGGGCCCTACTTTCGCTCTGTTAGATACTTTAGCTGGAGATTCTCCATCCTGAGGGGTTGGGGTCATGGAGGTGTCTTCCCAAACCACACAAAAGTGGTGGTAATGAAAGCTTCCAGGGAAATGTCATTAGCTACTGTTTTGCTCAATAAATCATCTCCCGGTACAAACCATAACTACACAGGGGCCTTCGGCCACATGGAAGCCCGCTGCTATTTTCTTTTCACTGGAAGAAATCCCCCAGCTCTCTCTTTAATGAGTTATCGATATTCAGTTCACTTCTTAGTTGCCATTTGGGGTTCTAGCCCCTGACACTTTGTACTGCAAAAATACTCCTTTTGAAGATGTGTGTTTGTAGGTTCAACTGCGGGATAATACATGAATGTGCCCATAATTTTAAATCTGTTTAAGAGTTTCTTTCAAAAGCCTAAGTAACACTGTGTCATTGATGTTCAACTCTGTAGACATCCTTTGTACATTACGAGGCTTCTGGAGGTCAGAATGACACTACTAAGAAAAATTTAAAAGGCACGCTAGCATGATCGTCAATATGGCCATTTGCATGCCTCAAAGACATGAACTTCAGTGTATTTTTCTAAACAAATAATCATGGGGATTTCCAAAAATATTTCTCTATATATGTTCTAAATGCTAAAAGTTTTCTTTTAAACATTCATTTGTGTTCACTGCTTCCCTAACATCATCACTTTGAAGGACATGATGTATGTATCTATGGGGAAGACCTTAATCTTAACTTCTATTAAGGGGTGGACCCACGGGGGCTTTGAATGAAACCAAAGGGATAAAAATGTGACCGAGTTTAATCTGTCTCCCCAAATGGGCTTTCATGAACTTGTTGACACTCATTTAGAACAACACATCAAATGGAGTTCCATTTATATTTTTAAATGTAGTTCCCCCAGGGAAAGGCTAGAGAAATTAAGATAATAACAGCTAACAGTTCCATGCTTAATGTTTTAGCCTTTGCAAAGCACTTGCGTCCCCTGAGTCCATCCCTCCAGCCATCCAGAGAAGCAGAAGTATTGTTCTGCCCCGACACTGTGGTCAGAGAGGTAGGAACAGGAGAAGGCAACACAGTCTAGATCCCAGACTTCTGGAAGTCTTGTTCCTGCCTCGTCCAGAAAGGCGAGGGCACCTCGGGGCTGTATCACAAGACGTTAGGAACATCTGCGATTTACCTTAAATCCGATCCTCGGAGCAGGTGTCCACGTAATCACAATGGTGGTCTCCGTCACCTCCGTGTTGTAAGGTGGGATGGACCCCCTAGGCTGCTCTGTGAGACAGGATCAATACACACGTCAAAACCTTGGCCTCACAGACGGCTGCAGAGAACGCAGATGATGAGTGTTTCCATCAAGAACCTCAGTTTCTGCACAGCTAGTGGACCCAGAATTCCACATATATTCCTTCACTGGATGAGGACCAGAGCAGGTCAGGGCTTCTCAGTCTTTATGGGCTGCCAAATCCTGTGACCCAGCTAAGGTGCAAGTTAACATCTTTTCATCACAGTTGAGGTTGAAGTTTATAGTGTTAGTATGTGAACGTGGTCACTGCCAACTAATTATCATTCTGTCTCTAAATCATTAGCTTGAGAACCATGGTTAAATTTTGGACAATGACCTAAAAATAGCTTTATGCTGAATTACTTGATGATGATGGTCAATTATTTTTTGTTGCAATAAAGGATGCCATATGAAAGTTAAACAAAATTGGCCATCGTGGATATACTTATAAATTCTAAAAAGTCTTTCCTGAAATATGAGAGCATTCACTCAGAACGACAACACTACAGAAATTTAATGTTCCGCCACTGGAATCAGGTATTGTAACAAAAGTTTACTCTCATATTCTAGCATCCTGAACAGCACTGTTATTTCTCTTAGTGAAAATATTACTTTAAAAAATAATTTTTAAAAAAAGTAGGTATACAGAAAGTTAGGACAGACATTTTCAACAATCCTACAAATCTTGTTATAAATTTAGAATTCTTAAATGTAATTGGCTGAGGGACTGAATCTTGCAATAGGGAGAATAAGCATTTCAATCACTGGCTGCTATGGAAAAGGTGAGGTCTCAGAAGCCAGATATTTGAGAAGGGTCATCAGATTTAAGGGTTCCAAGTGTGTTGATGGTGCTGGTCACATATTTGGGGCCTTCGCAATTGCTTCCTCTTTACATCCCAACCAAATTCTGTGCCCTCTAGGAGCAGGGGAGAGTAACTATTAAATATATTTAGTGTGAATCATGAATGGCTGGTGAGACAAAGAATTGCCCTCCAGAGTTGTACAAATGGGGATTGAAGTCTGAAGACTCAGGTTCTACTCAGTCCAGTCAATTGTTTTGATTTTGTCATGTGGGAATTCAGACCCAGTAGTGTAATTCTTTCCTTCTCTTCTTTTTTTCAAAAAATTTTTTGTCTGGCTTTCATGTGCAATTAAAATAAAATTTTTTTACTACTGTATGGGGAAAAATAAAATGTGTGTGGGGGCCACTTTGAAATGACTGTTCTAATTGCTCACTACTGGTTTAGTGAGCGGTTTCCTAAGTATGTTATTCTTTTAATGGCATTTGAGGGGAGGAGCACTGGAAGGGGAGACCCGTGATGCCTTTCCAGTGTCCCTGAAATCTTACACCTCTGGCTACTGCGGGAACTTGCCAAGGTGCCACGGCCAGCCCTGTGTGACTGTGTCAATGGTCACAAGAGGCAATCCAGTCCGCAGTCAGCTTCTTCCACTGAACACATCTGTGAAAGCCCCAACTTTTCCAAACTATTTTGTCCTCAACTGTCTTGGGCTTGAAGATTGGGTATTTTCTATTGCTTGAGCCAGCCAGCCAGGCCCTTCTCGAGTTTGAGATGAAACTCCCTGCCTGGGAAGACCATTAGAGGAAAATCTCCAAACCACAAACCCACAGACTGATGTCAAACAAAGGATGTGACTGTCAGTGTGAGCCACGGGTTCTGGCAGATCTTGTCAGGGGAAGAGCAGCCTAACCTGGCTGTTAAAAGAAACAAAATTTACCCGATTTACAAAGGAGTAAACTGAATTTCGCCCAGAAACACCCCCCACCCCCATCGTATTGCTCTTAAGAATTTAGTACAAGTTACAAAATCCAAGCAAAGTTATTCCCAGAACTCAGCTTAGTAAGACAGTGTAAAGCTACAGAAACTTAAAAGTAATTTCCAAAATATGCGAGCCCTGCTGATGTTTGTAGCCTCAGACAGTACTGCATGTCCAACAAAAGTTATAGAATTCCCTGCTGACATAGCTTTACTTAAATCTAAGCTTGTTGGGGCTGTTTTTATTATCATTCTTTCCTCAGTCAATCATCTATAAAGTATTGTTTTAAATATACTATATGCAAGGCACTATGGTAACCTCTAGCTAATGAAATCAGTTTTGATTATTAGCACTTTAATTCAAATATAGTTACATTTTGTATAACTGTATTGTGCAGAGAATAAAAGAACATGCTCCATATATTGAAGTCTCCCAGTACTTAAAATAGCCCCTATTAGCCCACTTTGCTCCACTTAATTATTGTTAGTATTATCCTTAAAAATTATTTTTCTGCCCTGGCAGGTGTGGCTCAGTGGATTGAATACTAGCCTGAGAACCAAAGGGTCATTGGTTCAATTCCCAGTCAAGACACATGCCTGGGTTGTAGGCCAGGTCCCTAGGTGGGGGTGCTGAAGAGGCAACCACACATTGATATTTCTCTCCCTCTCTTTCTTTCCCCCTTCCCCTCTGTCTAGAAAAAAAATAAATAAAATCTTTAAAATTAAAAAAAAATTTCTTTTATAAGCACTCTATCCAACAGAAGAGCCTGTATAAAATATACCTTACATGTAGGAATAAAAAAGATAACTCCACACACCAAGTTTAAATGAAAGTAAATTTTGGGTAAATTATAAATTCTTATAGGAAAAAATTTATAGACAATTTCTTTGGGAAATAAATTCCATAGCTGTTTTTGAACTTATATTCACTTTTTGAATACTTTTTAACATTTATATTTTTAGTCAAAGAGTAAGATTTGTTAAAGCTTTCAGAAAATTGTAAACTAGTTCATAGTTGCATGTGTGTGTGGGTGTGTATACATATACATCTATATATTTATATATATATAAGCTTTAAAAGTGTTATGTTAGATGCTTCTCTAATCCAAAATGTCAGATTAAAAACAAATAATACCCAGCTAGGAATAAGGGGTCTCATCATTCTTTATAATGTGAATGAGAATGTATCTTAGTAGAAGTCAGTTAATGAAGACAGGCTTTTACTGTGGTGTAGATATGTAAGAGATTTAAGGCCGCTTCCTGTAAAATGTTGAGCAGAAAAAGGACAGACATGACCAAAAAATTACTGTCAGTATTTTCCTTCTGTGGAATTTCAAGAGAAATTTAAGAAAGGTTAAATTTTTTTACAAACTTATTCTGTTCTGCTGCAGAATAACACTCATAAAAAGAACCCATTCCTCAGCTTCATGTTCCATTGGTGTCTGTTCAATCAGTAAACATTTTTATTCTGAACTTACTGCCATCATTTGGCACTCAAAGTATTAGACTGTAGTCAGAGGTCCTAATGTTTTCGTGTCTTAACCAGTATTTGGTGAATTCATTTAATACGACAGGGTTCAATTTTTATATAACTGGGTGCTTCAAACCATGTTACTCAGAGAGTTAGTCCTGGAGCAAATAAAGAGCTTGGCAACATATGTAATTTAACGCACTGCTTCTTTCATCAAGAAAATTTTGCTTTAAAAAATCATTAACTGGATGAAACAGCATGCTTCCTGATTTACATTCTGGCACAAGCTCCTTATTGTCCAGTAACAAACAGCTCACGGACCACACTATGAGATGCATAATTTTCAATCCTTAAAAATGTTTTTTTAAATTTATTTCTTATTTAAATCTTGTACTAAGTTTTTTAAGTTAACTTTTTAAAAAATGGATGAAGACCAGAGAACATAATTACAGGTGAGAACCAATGGAATCACTAAGAAAAGACATTGAACTTAGCTTACGAGTGGTGAAGACTCCGGTGGCTCTGGGGCTTTGCTGGTTGCCTTTCACGGCCACGAGGGTGGCGGTGTACTCGGACCCCGGCTGCAGATTCCTCAGCGGGTACTGCGAGGCGGAGGGCCCCACGTTGTACTGCTTGGGCTGGCCTCCCCGGGTCAGGCCCACAGTCAGCCGGTACCCAGCTATCCGGGCTCGAGGGGGTGTCCAGGTCACTATCACGCTCGAGTCCGTTTCATTCATAAACTGGAGGTTAGTGGGAGCATCCAATTCTAGAGAACAGGATAAGACACAGCAAGAAATTGTGAACCTCAGTAATTATCATACTGACATTCTAAAGTCTGACTGAGTTTGCTCAAGTTTTCTGAAGGCTGAAATAAATAGTCTGTGTCAAAACCTTGGCGACAGTGAAGCCATGAAGAGATTGAGCGCTACAGAGGACTTTGCAAAACTCCGCGTCAGTCATGAGAAATTGCTGCCCTTCTCTGCTTGGTTATGATTCTGTGGAAAATCTAATTGTCCAGCATGCCTTTCTCATTACCCTCTCGGATGATACTAACATTAAAGAGGTGGCATTTAAAAAAAAAAACTTGTAAATACCACAATTCACTCCGCTGAGCCAAGCAAGTTAAGAAAAGAGAAATAAGCCCGCTAAAACGAGGGCAAAAAGAAATCTCCACATGGAGCAAAAACAGTACATTCCACATTTATTGAATACTCTTTTGATGGAGAAATAAAAGTAATTTTCACATGATTCTGATTAGACAATAATTATGAAATTAGACGATAATTATAACCATTATACTCAGAACGTTAGAATCACGGTAGGACACTGATGAAAAAAACTCACAAAAATTGTGAGTTCCCTTCTTGAGTTTGATAACTAGCAGTTACTCTGCAGTAATTTAAAACACTTGTGAGGGACAGAAAATGTTTACGAAGTAGTTAAGTGCAGTAACTGAGAGCATGAACTTGGGAGTCAAGGAGACTCCCCATGTGTCCAGTTCCATCTCTTCCTAGACGTGCGAATTCACAAGCTGCAGAATTTTTTTAGGAGCCTTCGTTTCTTCATGTACCCAGTCGGGACAACAGTGAGACTTTCCTCATTAGGTCAACACAGGGACTAAATACGAGGATACTGCTTACAGGCACTGGCCAGAGGGCCTAGAGCTTGGCAGTTGTTATTTGTACTACAATAACTATTTGTTACTATAACTAGGAACTCTTTTATTTCTACTATAAAAGAGTTAGGAACTTATACCTGAAGTTTGATCTAGATACATTTATTTACACAAAAAAATGCCCTCAAACTGTCAATCCATGCCTCCGTTAGCAAGGAAAATTAGGTTCTCTTAAATTCCCTTCTGCCATTTCACTGACACACGTATTCGGGGAAAGGGTTAGCATTTAGCACCCACATCCGAGTTTTGTTTCCAAGTTTCATGTGCTTTATGTCCACTGTTCTCTGTCCCCTACCGGCCAAATATTTTCCTCTACCTGTGGACCCAAGAGTATATGGTGAATTGCACAGGTATCCCCGCTTGGCAGTGAGGGTGGAGAAATGGGGCGGAGGTGTGGTCGGGAGCAGGACTTACTGGTGGTCTGTTCTCCTACTAGAGGCTTGCTCTCCCTCCCGTGGTTCACGGCAAAGACCTTGAAGTGGTAAGTGACCCCCGGGGACAGCCCTACGACTTCCGCAAAGTTGTTCCTGCTGACGGGCAGCCGCTGCCCGTGCTCTCCGGGCAGGTTGACGGGGATCACGTCCACTCGGTAACCGGTCACGGCACTCTCCGGGGGTGTCCACATGATGGTGATCTTCACGTCTGTCACTTCCACAAACTGCAGGTCCCGGGGAGAGGGAACTTTATCTAATAGACAAGAGCCAACTGGTCATTCACCGTGCCTGCTGCAGACTGTTCTTAAAAAGCCAGTCTCCTGAGTTGTGTAAGGCAATTCAAAGAGCCTCCCGATCCAGAGCAAGACTAGGTTTCATCTCTTCCCTAGACAGTATGCTTCTCTGCTAATTTCCATGGCTCAGTCATACAGCTTATGACATATGACATCCGAAGGTGTTATTTAAAATATGTAGGTAAGTAGATGATGTTCCAACATATGAGATGTCCTACTGAAAATATTGAGACCACAGAAAAATCTGTGGTCATTTTCATTTTACTGAAATCATTTTGTAATACTTAAGAGCAGTAGATGAACTGACCCTTAAGTGTCTAGGGAAAAATATGAAGATTTTATGGTGTCAGTTTTTGATCAGGAAAGCCAGCAATCAGCTTTGATGTTATTTTATAATGAGGCCATTTCAGCCAAATTTCATAAATTCAAGGATAAACTAATCTATTCAATTATCGGCATACAGGAACTATTGACAGATAAAACAACTCCCCCACAGAGACAATTATTCTTTCTTCCTACACTGCTGGTCCTTGGCAGGCTGAAGAATGAACACAGTTCGAGGATTGTCTTGTTTCTCTAACACAGTGATTTTCAATCAATGTGCCACAAGTTTTTAGTGTGCAACACCTGACTATTTAGTCAGGGCAACCGACCTGTTTTCCCTTCCCGGGGGTATCAAACTCATTTTCACATCAGCCTCATGATGGCCTTCAAAGGACAGAATGTAATTCAGGACTGTGTAAATGTAACTGCTCCTTAACTAGGGGCCAGGAGCTCGGCACCGCCCCAGGTAGAAACAAGGTGCTGGACCGGATAAAACCAGGTGGAGGGCCGGATTCGGCCCGCGGGCCTTGTGTTTGCCTCCTATGACTTAATGTGACTATGACTATGTCAAATTTTTAAAAAATGACAACAGCCAACACAACAATAACTATCCAGTGTGAATAAACCAAAATGATACCTATTTTTTGGTTAGAATGGCAAAAACAATTTTTTTTGGTGTGCTGCAGAATGTTAGTAATTAGTTTATGTGTGCAGTGAGATGAAAAAGGTTGAGATTCACCACTCGAACCCAACGAAGGTTAAAGCTGTTACCTGACTAAGCCCTGAGGGATAGATAAGAAAGCAAGGCAAGAGTCCTTGAAGTCCAGTTACCTGGACGGGGGACACCGGTGGTCTCCTGCTGGATGAAAACGGGGGTGCTTTCTTGGTTCTCTTCCACAGCGTAGATGGTGATGTTGTACTGCACGCCGGGCTGCAAGTCACTGAGGGTGACAGAGTTGGCGCTCTCGGGAAGGTTGAGCTCTGTGCTGCTCCCTTCGACGGACGGCGAATACACGATTCTGTAGCCTGCAGATCCACGGAGAACAGAGTGAGGGCTGCCGTTTTACGACACAGAGGTGTACAGAAGCGTCCGCAGACCTCAGCGTCTTGCTTGAGTAGTTAAGAAACAGTGATTCTTGAAAAGCTGACTTACTTGATGCTGCCACTTCTTTTAAAGAGTATTCAGCACAGAGATGAGCTCAGAACAGCCATGCAAACTGTTTTAATAGAAAATATTATTCTTAAAGACCCGAGATCCTTACTACATGCCTGGTAGAGAAGGCACGAGGTGAAAATAAATATGCATGTGAAACTGGGCTTGTCTCTTACAGCTCTGCGTGCGGGAAGCAATCCATGGGCCCCCCGGGGCATGGGCTGCTGAGCACTGTCTGCATTTCAGGAATTCCAGAGACAGTGGAAGCACCTATGAGCCACGCGCGGAAGCAACTCAGCTTCCTTTTTTAGTATAAATCTCAGTGTGAGATTTTTCAGAAAAATTATCCCCTTTCTACTACAGGAATACCTGATTCAATAAATCAATGAACAGCTTTAGAGAGTGTGTGTGTGTAAGGGTTGATAAAATGGATTTGAGGGGGGGAATGATCCATATGAAAGCAGAGATGTAAGACATGAAAATAATAACATTCTTAATTACTATATCATGCACACACACACACACACACACACACACCCTTCTCTACCCTAGACTAGCATCTATGTAGGACAGCTAAGCGATACGCCAGTCCTCAGATCAGAATCTGCTCCCTCACCTCCTAGGCCATCAAGACTAACAGGCAGCCAAGAAGAGGAAGCCAAGCTGACCTGTGATGGGGGCCTGGGGTCGGCTCCAGTGAACAACGATTGAGGTGTCGTCAACTTGGCCCACAGTAGGATTAGGAGGGGCATCGGGCGCTAACGAAGAAAAAAATGGACAAGGAAAAACAGTCAGAAAATACTGCTGTAGGTGTGTTTTACAGCAACAGCAACAATGTAAGATTATTTGACACCAGGCAGTACACACATACCTGTTGTCTGAGACGTAGACAGGATCAGACTCTGCTCTCCTTCTTCAGATATCTGGTAGACATTTACGATGTATTTTCGGCCAGGCAGCAGGTCGGGGATATTCACAGAAGTGGCTGTGCTTGGAAGATCTTTGAAATAAAAAGGAAAGTTTACCAATCTGGAATACCAGCCCCTCAGATGATTTCAAAGCCTCGGATAAGATTTTTTTAAAAACTATATATTCATGTGGGGTGGGGAGAAGACTGAAGGAAATGTACGAATGGATACTCAATAATTATTATCAATGTGCAATGGGATCGTTTTGTTTCTATTTTTCATTTTGCAAATTTGTTCTCTAAAGATGCATAATTTTTGAAATACACCTCTAACTTTGTAACCATAGTCCTCTCGTAAACATTGTTCTTATATAGTCCATTGTAAACAAAGTAACTGGGAGCCAGGGTCATGGTCATGGGTAGGGGATGATGGGGAGTGTATTAGGAAGGATGTTCTTTTTCTTGATCTGGGTGCCAGTCACGTGGGTGTATTCACTTTATAAAAATCCACTGAGTGCTTGGCTGGTGTGGCTCAGGGAATTGAGAGCCGGCCCACAAACCAAAGGGTCGCCGGTTTGATTCCCAGTCAGGGCACATGCCTGGGTTACAGGCCAGGTCCCCAGTAGGGGGCATGCAAAAGGCAACCACACAGTGATGTTTCTCTCCCTTCCCCTCTGTAAAAATAAATAAATAAAGTCGTTTTTAAAAAGTCACTGCGCCCTGGCTGGTGTAGCTCAGTGGACTGAGCACGGGCTATGGACCAAAGGGTCGCCAGTTTGATGCCCAGTCAGGGCACATGCCCGGGTTGTGGGCCAGGTCCCTGGTGGGGGGTGTGAGAGAGGCAACCACACACTGATGTTTCTCTTCCTCTCTTTCTCCTTCCTTTCCCCTCTCTCTAAAAATAAATACATAAAATCTTTAAAAATTAAAACACAAAAATAAATGCACTGAGCTCTATATTCACGATCTGTGTACTCTTCAGTATGTAGATTGTTCAACAATCAAGCTTTTAAAAGACCCCTAAACATGAGAATTTGCAAAGCACAAAAGCGGCTGCTCTGCACCCCCCCCCCCCAATATTAATATTTTCTATGGCAGTGTTCATCCTGGCAATTACCACCATAAAGAAAATGCTTCTGCTGTGTGGGCCTGTGCCCAGGCAGACATATCAGGGCCCAGGAAACCGTGAACATGGCTCGGGAAAAACCCAGTTTGGTTCTAGAGATGCTCAGCCACTTCCCTTTCTCACACTGGAAAGTACTGTGTTCCCGCTGAGCTCCAGCTACCTCCACAGCTCACGGACCACCCGCCTGAACGCCAGGACCTCCCGGCCCCCCCCACAACGACACACGGAGCTCACTCACCGAGGTACTGAGGCTCATCCCCCTCTTCACTCAGCTCATATTCCACACGGAATCCTGACACCGTGTCCGAAGCTGAGACCCACGAGACCACAAAGCTGCTGGCCGTGATCTCAGTCACAGATTCCGAAGTGGCCACCACAGGAGAGAAGGGTGTTGTCTCTCCTGTCACTGTGTTGCCTAGAGAGTCACAGAAAGGGGAAAGAGAGCCTTCAGCCATCGAGAAAATGGACTACCGTCGGTAGAATATAAGTTTTTTAGAACAGTAAATGTGGGTGTCGCCCATGGGAGACTAGGAATCAAGAAGTGAAGCTCTTCCCGAGGAGAGCCCAGCTCTGAGAAACTGGGGTGCAGATGGGGTGGCGGGGTACATACTGCTCACTGCTGGGTTCGTGCTGGTGGTGGTGAAGTCAAAGCGGGTCACCTCTTTGTGGCCGTACTGCTGGATACTTATGAGCTGCCCCTCATACACCACATTTGGCCTCAGCCCTTTAATAGTGTATGAGTTTAAGTGGCCTGGAATGGTGACTTCCTTCCAATTGGGTGAGTTTTTCTAGAAATGTAAAGGAAAAGACAAATCACACAAGTGTTTACAACAGAGACCATTCGGAGGAAAAGTGGCATAATCTTCAAAGGATGAGGGAGCTTTGCATTTTTGTTGTGGAGGGAAATCATGGAAAATTAGAATCAGGATGCGGACCTGTGGCAGGGTCTGTGAATATTAAGGATAATTATTTTTATACCTAATATTTGCTGATAGTTTACAATGTACTAAATTCTGTGCTATTTCACTTGCACTCTCCCATTTCATCTGCAACTCCGTTCCTTCAAGTTAATGATAGTATTGACCTTGCTTTTGCAGGTGCAGAAACAGAGTTCTGTGGCATGCTCAAGGTTACAGTCGCAGGTGCTAAGCACCTCCCTTCTTGCCAGATGAATTATTGAGTATCACTGCCGCAAGATGATGAACCTGTTTTGCCTCTCCCAACTTTTTCATTTCTACAATTAACAGACATATATAGATACATCTATATATATCCCTCTCTGAAGTGGGGAAAGCCATACATTCTGTTGTTCCCTTGATGGGTCACAATGCAAGTTGCTGTCCTTGCAGAAACAGTCAAAGACATAGCATCGCTTCATGAGTCAGTTCCTAGTTCCTGAGAAGGCTCATTCTTGGATGCAAACTAGCCCATCAGAAGTGGTGACCAACTGTGGGCAAGACCGCAAAAGTATGTGATTTCGGTTTATTTACTTTTTGCCCGCACCCTGCATTTCACATCCCATCCAACTTCACTCATATGTCATAGATCACACAACTCCTTGCAATAAAGTGTGTGGAAAAGAAATGCCCTTACTTTAGACCGGATGAGATCCTCTTAAGTGGTAAATATTCTAGACTAATATAAGTCAAAACACATTTTTAAGACCATTGATTCTCTTAAAATATCCAGTCCACCAGTTTCAATAATTCAAATATTTTGGTGTCCATTTATATTTTTGGAGTAAATAAAAGTGATGCTGTCACTTTTTTTAAATTTAAATTTTAAATACACTGTGCAAAAAATTAAAATTAATCACTACAATTAGCTCAGATTTCTTTTATTCAATGTGAACTTTTTTTAGTTAGCTATCAGAATAAAATACTAGACAGTAAACTCTTGGGGGACACACCTTCAAGAAGAACCTGAAAAACGATTTTGAGAGTGGATGAGTATTTAACACTTACTAACATTATAAATGGGAGAAATAAGCTGTAAACAACAGCATGTCCTCGGGGCTGGACGAAGAGACCCAGCTCAGAGGTGTCAATAAGCCTGGAATTTTTTAGTTGTTAAAAATCTAGCCCTGGCTGGTGTGGCTCAGTGGATTGAGCTCAGGCCTGCAAACCATGCGATCGTGGTTCGGTTCCCAGTCAGGGCACATGCCTGGGTTGCAGGCCAGTTCCCAGTGGGGGACACATGAGAGGCAACCACACATTGATGTTTCTCTCTCCCTCTCTTTCTCCTTCCCTTCCCCTCTCTCTGAAAAGAAATAAATAAAATATTTTTTAAAAATCTAAAACAAATTCATTATTTCTACCCTTTGAAAACATTATAATTTAATGTACATTTTATATTTACCTGTAAATGTCTCTTATTACAGAGATTTCACACAATACTGCAAGGTTAAGATTATAGCAAATAAAATTAGTGATGAGATGAGAAGATGAGACAAAACGGTATCATAGAACGAAGAAAACATTGATACAGTCGACTGACATCATTAGACACAAAGTTCTACGAATGGCTCTTTTCAAGTGAGAGGAAAGAAGAAAAAGAATGATTACAACAGTTTGAACTTTTTCCTGGAGAGCTTAAAATACAACTGCATGAGATGGTCAAATGGTTTGTTTTATTTCATATTTTTTAATTGCTAGAATTCAGTAGTTGTGATTAAAAACAGACATTTTTCTCCAGTGTTTAAAATAATGTTTCTCAAACTCTGAGTCAAGAATTTTGGAGATTTAGCAGGGCACGTGTGAGAGGGCAGGAGAAACTAGAGCTTGGAGGGTCAACATCCTCCTAGTTGTGATTCTTCAACTTTGAGACATTTCTTACGAGGAAATTACCATTCATTCTTTAAATAAACAATCATCCCTCATCTATACTCCCTCTCAGCATTTTCCCCTTCTATCTAAATAACTGCACAGAGGGTCAAAAGTCAGTTTTTAAGAAATGACCACTTATAAAGTAAGCAAAAAGAAAAAAATATTAATTTGGCTATTTTTTCCCAAATGATGAAAATGATGCCAACAATTTTTCTTTCCTTTTGATGGAGTGGTAAAACATATGAAAACTTTAGCTTCTCTTCCTATGTGGGGGGAGAATAATTTTAAGCATCATCATTTCTAAGTCCTTGCTGAGATCTTTCTAACATAAAGAACTAAATTTTTCTAAACACCATAAAAAGCTAAATCTGTATGTCAATTGATTGCTCACATTGTCTTGTCATCAAATAAATATTAATGTGATGTGGATAATGAAAATCTATTGGCTCAAAAACTGAAAAAAAAAATTGAGAATTTGTTCATTTCGGGAGACTCAGTGTCCGGTCTCTGGATGGATACTCACAGGCTTCCACCTGAGGATGTAGTTGGTAATGTGGGAGGGTTCTGGGGCATTCCACTGGATGGGGTGCGAGTTGGGGTGCCCGGGGGTCTCCGTGATGATGACTTGGACGGGACCGGAGGTGCCTGTCAATGAAAGTGGGAGATATGCTTATCTTGAGTATTCGCTCACTACAACTCGAGATTTACTGCACGTGGAAGGCCATCATTAAAGAAAGTGTTGCTTACCACGAAGTGTGAATATAGTAAGAATTTTCTGGAATCAGGCTTTTACACATTGACATTGGAAATCAGTACAACAAATTCCTTTTTTAGCAGATAAATTATTGTTTATCCTGAGAACTGCCAATAGAACTTTCACATTTTTTAAAAAATAAAATAAGTGCATTTAAAAAAAATGCCTTAGCTTACTTTCTTCTCCATTTTCCAAGTAAGAATTATAAGAAAATGTGAGACTATCATAACACAAATAATGTAATATTGACTATACATTTCATTTATTTATTATATTTAGCTTCTTTGAAGCAAACTGTGGTTTGGGGAAGCTTGCATCAGGAATGAATCTACCACCTAAGAAGAAAACAACATTCCAAAGCCCACACGACATGATGTAAAACAAATATATTTCTAAATAGGGTAGACTCTTAGACAAATAGACATGAGTGTTAGTTAAAGACAGTTTTACTTCTCATCAGTTTAATCATCATTTGGGGGGGAAAAGTTACTTTATTTTTATGTGGTAAGTTTATTCTAAAAATCATACTATATTTGGTCAAATTATTATTTTTTATTGATTTTGAGAGAAAGAGAGATTAAGAATGAGGTTGTGAGAGAGAGAGAGAGAGAGAGAGACTGATTTGTTGTTCCGCTTATTTACATATTCATTGGTTGATTCTTGCATGTGTTCTGACCCTGACTGAGGATTGAACCTGCAACCTTGATTTATCAGGATGACGGTCCAACCAACTGAGCTACCTGACCAGGGCCTGGTCAAATTATTAAGAGAAATTTTTCTTTCTAAAGCAGTTATCAACTAAAATGACATTTTGCTGGATACATTAAATTTATTTAGTATTTCCACATATTGATATAAAGTATGGTTTTAGTTCTTTTTAAAATGAAAATAAGGGAAGTAGAATTAATTTCTTAATGGTGTAGATTCAATTCAAAATAAAGAATAACTGAATAATTTATGCTAGCAAAACATAACACTATTTTTTCCCTAAACTCTGTCTTTTTATGTCAATCAACATTCAACTTACTAGAAATAACAATAAAATTTCTTATAATAACCTTTTCAAGAATTTCTAACAGGCAACTCTGTCAAACAGAGCAAAATTCTATGTTTAAAAAAACACTTCGTGATATTAACAGATTAAGATTTTCTGACAGCTCTTAGAAAACACTACATTGATTTTCAAACTCATTATCTTTGCTGTTAAATTCTCTTTGAAAATAAAGTTTTCTCTAGCAGAAAAAGTACATAATTTGCAAAGCTGTATAGACACAAAAGTTCTAGAATAATATATTCACTTTCACACTGGGAATAATTCAAGTTGACTGAAGACTAACAAATACTTTTTGAATCTTGCATTCATTTAATGTAACTATTTCTAAGCCACATGATTTCCAAAATTCATGTACAAAATTCTCATTTGTCCTTCTAAAGTAGTACATATTTCCCAGAACACGAAAGGATCTTTGTTTTAATCAGTTGACAGAAGTCAATGCCATGACCCTCTTTCAGTTACCCTTGCTGTTCATGAAGCTTCTCTCCAATGTAGATACGTTTTTAAAGATATACATTGAGCCCTGGCTGGTGTGGCTCAGCTGGCTGGAGCATCATCCTACAAACCAAGAGGTCACAGGTTTGATTCCCTGTCAGGGCACATGCCCAGGTTTCAGGTTAGGTCCCAGGTGGGGTGGGTATAAGAGGCAACTAGTCAATGTTCTCTCCCCCTTTCTTTCTCCCTCCCTTTCCCTCTCTCTAAAATCAATAAGCAAATGCTTAGGTGAAGATAAAAATAAAATTTAAATTTAAAAAACTGAAGCAAAATATCAAAGATGTAATGATTTAAAGTACTACTTCCATGTAAATCAGTCAACACAGGAATCGTGTTCTTAAATTATTTACAATAATTGGCATACAGTTGTTTGAATACTGATCCTTTAAAGAAATCCTACTATAATTTCCGCAGATAAAGAGATGCTTAATTTATTTAGTTTTACTTAGTTTGGTGATCATAATGTTGAGGGCAAACAGTGTATGATGCCATAGAATACACAACACCAAGGACCATCCCTAATGTTAACCGCAGACTGCAGGTGACAATGGTGTTTCCACGTAAGTCCACCTACTGGCAAATGCACCCTTCTGGTGAAGGTATTGATAGGCTACCCATGTGTGGAGATAGGAAGTTTAAGAAAAACCTTCCTTTCAGTTTTGCTGGGAACCTAACACTTCCCTGAGAAAAACAGTCTTTAATTTTAAAAAGTTTATGATGGTTAAATGTCTATTAAAACAAACTTTTAGAAAGGCAACACAAATGACCTTCACTGCCCACCCTGATGTCCAATCACGCTTCCACAGCTACCAAGAGGGCAATAAAGTGATGGAGCAAACCTACAGAAGTTTCTTTTCTTTCTAAAACTTCGAGCCCTGGTTTGAAGGTCTGTGCTCTCAATGTTAGGCTTGTGCCAGAGCTCACCTGTACGAGAACTGCACTGCACTCCAAAGGGAGGTCATGCATTTGTCCAGGAAGTAGAGACTTTACCTGTACATTATTTCTAAGGTCAATTAAATTCTGCTTATCGCTATGCTCTACCTTACTCCACGTATGATGGGAAAACCAAAAATCTGAAAATTCTGGCATCATTTGCATTATTTGGATTTAAAATTTTGATCATCCTTTCAAAATTGGTGAGTAGGCAAAACTTTTTAGATTAACCTACATGAACAATTACTCACTGTTTCGAAAACTTTACTCCCTCTCTTACCCAGTATGATCAGGCTAACGGTAAAATAGTTAAATAAAGATATGATACAAGTCTGTCCTTTAAAATCCAGTTAAAAATAAAGTCAAAATGAGTAATTTCCAGTAAAGCTGACCCTGGAGAAGTTAAACATTTATGGGTTTGCGACTCAGTCCTTTTTTTTTCTCTATTTAGTTTGCTGAGCTCTGGGCCTTCCTAGTTGTTTATTGACAAACCGAATGCCTCTTATCTTCTGTTGGTTTGAACAACTCAACAAATCCTCTGCTGGAGGGAGAGACAGGCCAAGGCTCAGAGACAATCTATCTGTAACCTGTTTACCCTTTCTTCTCCGCCCCCCCCCAGCCCCCACTACTCTTAGAACCCTCGTGTGAAGCACAAATTACTGAGAAAATAGGCCACTCAGACAAGCTGTGTGCTGAGGAGACCCACCAATCCCCTCTCCCCTAAATCTCTCTACATTCAATGGGCTGGACTGTTAATCTTTCCAAAGACTAGGAACAAGATCACACGTAAAGAGTCCAGCACAGAAGGATTCCTTCCCATCTAAGCTCCTCCTCTGACATGTCCATGGAAATGCTTCCAGCCAGCAGCTACGTGAACCAGCTTCTTTCCAAAGACAAAATGTTCTCTCAAAATCAGTGAGAAGAAAATCACTTTCAGTAGATTGTCACACCACTCCAATAGCAATCGCATACATAGAAACTGGAAAGTATGATCAACTTAGAAGTTTCTGTCCTCTGACTGCATAATTAAGAAAAAAAGCACAATTATATTTTCTGAACATATGGTAATTCTGCAACCACAGTTTTAAAAATTACGAAATAAAAAAAATTTTCAAATGATTCTTATACCCAAATTCACCATGAAATTCAGTTTAGAGCCAGGTCGATCTGTGCTGGGAACCTGCGTAAAGCAAAGTCACCCTGATAAGCCCGACCATGGCTAATAAGGCTTGAGGAGTGCAGGACCTCTTCCAAGGTCGTGGGAAGAGTGTACCTGGGCAGTACTCAGGATCATATTGTCAGTCTGTTAGGGCTGGAAAGAATGTGAAGAGTAAAGTAAGCAGCTACGATCTCTCCACTTTATAGATGGAGAAACTTCATCTGTAGAGTGAGTGAAGCTTCACATGCATCTCTCTAGAAGCAGAGACAGAACTTGAGCCCATGCCTCGCTGAATTCTGCCTTCGACCAAACTGTCTCATATCTTGTTATCTAGGATAGCAAATTTCTTATCACATTATGGAGGGACTTAGTGAACTTAATCTTCATTTCTGTCACACGCAGATTCTGAGGCCCTGACAAATCTTTCCTTTTTATTTCTGAACGTAGGCCGTGTTTTAAGTCTAAAGTTAACGGAAGCCTCGGAAGCTTTGTACTCCAGTATTTGCTCAAATAATTGATGCCTAAAAATTAGACTTTTATCATTCAACCCTTTTTTTAATAATTAATCACTCAGTGGAACTTAAATTCAATTAAAAAAAATAAATCAGTAAGGCCATTACTAATTCATTTTAATTATGCCCTGTGACCTGAAAAAGCCCCAGCAACAAACATTTCAGAGTATTTGAACTGCGTGGGTGGAGAACTGACCAGTTACTCAATTCTTGACCCAGAGTACTTTGTTTCACACACCAACTGATCAAACAAATGAAAACTTTGACGAAAAAGCAGCCTGGAGGGAAAACCAAAGGAACCCGTACCCTGTACTGCATTTCATGTCATTTCTCTATATGGCTTCTCTGCTAAGAACCATAACACAAAACTCTAACCCTTCACTCTTAGCATAGCTCACTAGATGGTTTCTATTCCCAGGTGTGAGATGAAATCAGCCAGTGTTTTAATTTAATGGAATGTTCTAAGAAACAAATTACATTCAAGCACATTTTCACAGCCTTCTGCACCTTTTACTTGATTGAGGAGAAAGGCAAATGCTTTTAGTCAAAAATCCTATTGATTATTAGATGGCGATAAAAGAAAAAGATGGTCATGAAGGACATTCCAACTTAGGCATCCGAGTATTAGGAATCAGACACTGATGCTGCCCTTCCTGTTTTTCTAAGCTTGTCTATAATTCTCACTGGGCAAGCATAGAGTTACTTACCCGGGTAGGTCTGTAAGGGCTGGCAATGCCACTCCCCAATGCCACGGCCATAGCAGTAGCACTGGTACCTGACACCATGCACGTACTTCTCCCACGAGTCTCCAATTTGATAAAATGTTCGCGTTTCTGAATCTTGACACTGGTCTAAAATATATACAAGTAAAGGTTAAGCAGCCTCAAACACTTAAAGCTACAAATGTAATTTCAGGGTGCTAGAGAATTCATTCTTAGTTTTAACAGAAACTTACAACTGTCTTTACAAATATAGGAGGTTAAAAAACCATTCTTTTACTGTATAGAACAATGAGCAGTAAAAAATGCATTGGGAGAAATACTTAGTTTTCCAAAAGAACAATATTTCTAAATAAAAGTTTTAAGATTTAGATTCAGTATATATCAATATGCTGAATATGAATTTGAGAAAATAAAGTGCTATAGGTTACCCATATTATAACTGTTTTACCATTTGAATAACAAGGACAAAATATCACTTTATATGCTTTCTCAAAATTGGGCAGATTTAATTTTACATGTAAATGAATGAGCTAGATTGTCATTGTGAATACATGCTGAGCAGTTTCTAAGAAACCTGCCAGGCTTCTCTCTCGGCTTTGGCAATCCCGGGTCAAACAAACTCGAGTACCTGATGGGTTTGTTTTCCTAGTGAGCACCCTGTCTCTTTTAGTAAAGGAGCATCAATGGGTTACCTTGAAGCTGGTAACACAGCTCTTTGGAGGCTCAACCTTCACTATTTGCTTAGATCTATTGTAAAGGGCAATCCAAAAAAATAAAGTATTTGGAGAGAGGTATTTACTGGCATCATCATTTGCTCAAGTTACTGCAAAGTCAGCAAAGGAAAGTTCTCTTGCATAACATGAACTATCTGTATGCTTCAGAACCAAAGAACAAATTACATTTAATTGAAAGAAAACTGTATTTGTCACCAAATTTAGTGAAAATAGATGACTGCCAATATCAAGATTATATATGGGTCCATGGTTAGAGGAAAGATTTTGCAAAGCTCTTTGATGAAAGTCTCAATCCAGCTTCAATCATGTAATAATATCAAACAGCTCTCCTTATCTGAAACTTGCTAACTATTCTCAGGGACCAGATCCATCTGGACAGGCCTGACTACTCACCGATGGGGTCACACTTCCATCGACCCCGGCCCTGGCCGAAGCAGGTACAATTCAGCATGTGTCCCTCTTCATGGCGCTTATGAAATGTGTCATTCACGTTGTAAGTAATGTCGTCGACAATGCATTGATCTATTTAGGAAAGAGTGGGACGGGGGGAGAACTTTTGAAACAAACCAAACCAAAAAAAAAATCCCTATGCTTTTCAAAACACACAGTTCTTTCCATTAAATTATCAAGACCTCCCATTAAAATTACTTTTCTAGCCCTGACTGGCATTTCTCAGTGGATTGAGTGCTGGACTGTGAACCAAAGGGTCGTAGGTTCAATTCCCAGTCAGGGCACATGCCTGGGTTGTGGGCCAGGTCCACAGTAAGGGGTGTGTGAGAGTGTGAGAGGCAACCACACGTTGCTGTTTCTCTCTCTCTCTTTCTCCTTCCCCTCTCTCTAACAATAAATAAAATATTTAAAAATAAAATAACTTTTCTACTGGCATAGAATAAACACCTTTCAAAGCTCAGTTAGTAATACAACTTCTGCACTCACAAAAAGTCTCTCTGTTATAAAATTATAAATGATGGTCAAAGTAGATACCACTGAAGAATGTGGTAAAATATACCTTTTTGTAGAAGGCAATTTTTGAACAAATATGTGTTTTACTTTTGGAAAAGTTCTGGCTTAGTTGATAATGTCCTTTAAATCTCTGCTTGCTACAATAAATGGGAGGAAGATTAAACCTACTCATATACAGCAGCCAGCATGGTGTGATGGTCTGATATCTAGAATGGTGGGGGTGGGGAGATAATGGGCTTTGGGAAATAAAAATCATATCTATAGCATTCATAAAGTTAAAAAAACATATGCAAACTCTGTTCCCTGAGAGGTCCTGAGAAAATCCCTGCCTCTCTTTGGATCTCAGTTCCTTCCCACAGTTCCTTCCTGTACATGCGGAGTCGGTTTGCTTTCCTTCCTACTTGGGTCTCTTTCACAGCAGCAGAGTATGTAATTCTCACTGCTCCTGGATCGTGTTACCCGCTGAACACACAAAAATGTTTCCTACCAAAAGTGAACAAATTCAGGCCAGTGACAGCACACCAGGCTCCACAAACTATTTATTAGCTCAGAGTTCTACCTATATTTTAATTTCCAAATGAAACAAAGAGAAAAACTAAAACAGATGTAATAAATCAATATCCCCATATTCTATACCTGGGTCTAAAGGGGAAACACTGATCTGGACAAAATAAACTGGTGCCTCTATGTATTTGTCTCCTTAAATCTGGATCTGCAAGGATCTGATTTTAGAAGAGCAAAGTCTCTTTTCTGCACAGAAATTACTCAGACTTTTCTAGACAAGAATCTGACGGTACAACCAAACACTAAAGGATCAAATGATGGTGTTCTAGCCTTTGAAGTCATCGTTTTGGCTCAGCCCACGTTTCACATCCTGGAAATGTTTCACAACACAGTTTAAGAACTGCTGGGCCAGCTTTTCCTAACTGGCTGTCTGACATGTGAAACTTATCCAGCACAGTAGACTCCATGGAATGGTATTGCGTGTTTTCTCCTACTTCTGGCTAAGTACAAGTTTTCACATCAAAGTCTCCCTCTCTGTGCCCTTTGTCCTCTCAAATGTTTTCAGGCGTTGGCAAGCATACCTCGGAGCCGGGAGTAGGCGACACAAGTCCATTCCCCACGGCCATTCCCCACGCATGTGCACCTCATCATGTGCCCCATGTCATGCTGCTTATCCCACTGGTCTCCAATGCGATACATGACCCCTTCTTTGGTTGTACAGATTTCTTCATGGGCTGTTTAGAAATGGATGGGAAATGCATGCTTGATAAGAAATGGTCATGAGGTCATAAAGCATAGGCAGAATTCTCAGTCCGATTTGGTATCCGAAGAACTTTCACTCGGAAAGAACCTCATGTGCCTCAAAGAAATCTCAGGGCTGCTCTGTAGATGAATGGTCTTGAGTGCCAGAGAGGAAAGCATAGTTCAGAGATGAGGTATGTTGTAGGAAGTAGTTATAGGAAAGGTTAGGGGATGTCAAACCATGATGATAGCTACACATTCACACGAAGGGTTTGCATTATTCTAGAAGTTGAGTTGGACTACCGTTCCAGTTTATTCTAACTTAAAGGGAACCTATGGGCATGAGGATAGAACTGTAAGCTCCAGTGTGTCTTTCTTCGAAATCCAACATTCTCTTGGGTTGAAATGAGAAAAACAAAAGTGAGCCTAAGTTGTTTTTTCCTTATATTTTGTTGTTTCATAATCCCACTTGACAGTATAGTGTACAGGTTCTTGATTCTACAACTGGAAAATCAAATGTAGTTATGAGGTTCTTGAGATTTGAAAGCAAATAAAAGGTATTGGTTCCCCTTTCTCCATTCATAGAAACTAGGGCCCTCACCCCTCCTTCAGAGAAAAGATCCCTTACTGGTCAGGAAACATGGTTTTTGTCATGTTGGTATTGAGTAAGTGATAGACCTCACGCCCGTGAATCCAAAATCACATGTAGATACTGTAGGTCTGTGGCTGTCACAGGCAGTTACATTTGAAATATTTCAAGCTACTCAGTTGTGTGCTCTTTACAAAAGACATATTTGTGCCCAATTTAAATGTCCAGACATTTTAAAGAGTCTTTTTACTTCATTTATATTTTTAGATTCTAAATTATACCTATGGTTTTTTAAATTATATAAATAACTATATAATTCATATGTATGTGTTATATCACAAAATTGTTTTGCAATCTCAAAATTAAGTCTTCATGGGTAAAGTAGGAGTAAGGTGGACACCGTTCTGTCTCACTCCATAAGGGCTTCATCTTACCAGCCATGGGGCAGAATCCAAACTTCTGGTCGGCGTCATAGTTCTGCGTGGTTCCGCACCATTTCATGTTGTCTCTCCTGCCCTCAGAAGTACAGTCAGTGTAGTTGTGGTTGTTGAATAGGAAGGGGAAGTGGCACAAGGCGCCGTTGGAATTTCCACCTCGAGTTTGAATCAACACTGCCCAGAACAATACACAAATAGGAAGAAAAACATTATCCCAGAGCTTTCCAATGTACAGCAGGGAATGACTACGGAAAGGTTCTGAGACAGCCCAGCTTCTGCAGCTCATCTCCAGTCTGTGTACGAATAAAAGATGTCTGATAATATAGTTCTAAGCTTCCTTAGTGTAGTTCACCTTCATTTTCACTCTGACTTTTCCCATAAAAAAAAAAGCAAATGGTCACTTTGAAAAAACAGTTGCAACCAGAAGAGAAGCAGAAACAGTCATCCATCCTCTTTATTCTTCAGCCCTGTGGGATTACCTGCTGGTTTTAACATTCAAGTATCTTTAATCCCATCATAATCCCAATGTGTCAGGAATAAATGAACTGGCAGCCTTTGCCCTTGGTGTCATTTTTCAAGAGGACTGGGGACCACGGAAGGATCTTCAGCTGTTAAATCAGCACCATGTTTCTTGGGTCTGGACTACAGAAAAGTGATACTTCCTGTGCAGCCTCAAGATTAATGGCTGGATTGCTGACTGATAAAAACAGGGCATGAGAAATGGGTCTTTCTCACTGCGGGTTTCCCCCTGGGGACACTCACCAGTATGGTCTGTACAGAAAGAATATTTCTGGTCTTGTTCATAATTGGAAGTCGTGCTGCACCAGAGATGGCCATCCTGTCGCCCTTCACTGGTGCAGGAGTAGAAAGTCCTGCCGTTGTAGGTGAATGGCAAGACACATGGCTCCCCGTTTGAATTGCCACCATAAGTTTGCATTACAGCTACAAGCAAAACAAAATGGTCTTGGTAAATAGAGCTGCATTTATGCCCCTGGTAGCTGCTATACCTTAAATGGGAGACTGAGCTTGTACAACAGAGAGATGACCATCTGGCCAAGTTCAACCAAAAATGAATTACTCAGCAAGTCGACAAAGCAACACTTACGTTTCTCTGCTGACATCCTTTGCTACCACCTCTATTACCATGCCTCAGTTTCCCCACTTGTACAGCTATATTAACACAGGTTAATTAAAAATGCTGCTCAAAGGATACTGGAGGAATATGCATGATTCTGTTGGTGGCATAAGTATTAACACATGAGACTATTCCAGGGGAAAAGTCAAGTGCACCAATTATTATTGCTATAATTACTAACTACCACTTTCGTAGGCCGGAAGAGAGGCATTGGGCTGTTAAAAGAAGTTTACAAAGCCCCAGCAATTTGAGATTTGGAGTATAAAATATGGATGGTCAGTTATTCAGAGAGCAACCCTTTTGTGACAACACTTTAAGCAAATAAAGATAATACAGAGCAGTCTAATCTTCACTACAGAAAAGAAAATACATGGATTTAAAAGAGTGGAAGAAAATATCAAGTGTCAATCCTGATTGTTATCACTAAGGATAAACTATAACCTTTTCATGTTTGTTTTATTGTCTTACACTTTTTGGAAAATGAATGTATTGCCTTTCAAAAACTAAATACTAAAAAAGGTATCAATGCCACTTTTTGGAAAAGATAATGCATACCTGTCTCTTGGCAGCTGACTCCATTGCCCAGGCAAGTGCACAGCATCTGCTTATTTCCTTGTGTCTTCAGCCACTGCATCCCCACCGAGTAGACCACACCACTGTCTGTGATGCAGTGACCATATGGAACAGGCTGGGGGTTCGTCTGAGGCTGGAAAATGGCCATTTGGACATCTGTGACAGTGCCTGATCCTGAGGACATGAGAGAAAAATCACAAAGCTGGACCAGAGAAAATAACTATTTCCTGAAGTTGGGATCTTTGGGGTCCGGTACAGCTCAGTCTGCAATCCATGTGGTTACTGACCTGAAACTACGAAGAAATGCTCCTCCCATTCTCCATTATTTTTGCACTCAGCCTAGGAAATAATCCACAAAGTCTACCAAATCGTCTCTACCTACCAGCTCATTGGGAGCTACAGGGATTATTATTTCCAAATCACAGGCATTATTTCCCCACTCGACAGAGCAGGTACCTTCAACAGCTCCCCCCCTCCTCCAGGCAGCTCATAGTCCATGATTTCACAGCTCTTCACATGAACTTCCAGCTCACTTCTGACCACTTCCTCGCTCTGTGCCTTGTCTCACTTAACTACTTACTCATCATTCCCTGATGTGCCCTGTGCTGTCCTCATCCTCTTCTCTTCACCTGGAACGATCTACTTCGCTCCTCCTCTCGGCAGCTTCTGTAAGCCCAATATACCTGGGCACTTCTCTTTCTCACCTTGTTTTGAGAAGTTCCTGCCACTCTGCAGCAGACCCCTTGTCCTCTGCGTGACTACGGGCTCTTCAGGGCATGCCCTGTGTTGCCATGTGGATTCTCTAGAGGTCGCCCTAACTTCCACATTTTCTTAGGATTATCTGTGAATGGGTTGTGTTTTTTTCTCAAACCAATCAATTCTCTTAAAATACCTTCCTTTTCAAGATGACACAATAGAGTGTGTAGATCTTTTCTTTAAATTTTTGGAAATCTATTCTCCTGAAGGCCAGGCCCCCAGTGGGGCAGAGCCCGAACTGATGCTAGAACAACTAACTGGTAGACTGACGTCAGCATCTCCCTGCCAAAGACAGTCCACAGACCATGGTTTCCAAGATCACACATACTGGGGACATAAGGCATCTGCACTCATACACCCGACCTGTGAGGGTCACAGTGCAAGTGGACATAAAGATCCTGTCAGAGTAGGTTCCATTTAATACTAATAATATTAATAATATAGGTAACATTTATCAAATGCTTCCCCTATGTAACCTTGACTACCTATTTAAATTAAACCCTTTAGTACATTGATATTTGTAATTATTTCTTTTTTGGGTTAGCCATTTTACTGATAATAATCAAATAACTCAAAGGTAATATCAAATCTAATCTTGTTCACCTTCATAAGTGCTCAGAGTAACATGAAAACTCATCAAAAGGAAAAACACCCAAGCAAATAATTAAGATGTTTAGGTAAATGACTGATTGCTAAGAGGCTAAGCAATAAGGCTAGCACATTACATAGTGAAAACTTAATCCAACATATTAAGAATAATAACAGAAGTACACACCACTGATTGTTTGCTCTCTTCTGATTCTTACAAAAGAAGCTACAATGCAAGGATCTCGTTCTTATACCAGAAATAATTAAAAGTTCTTTGTAAAAAAATACTTAGATACTGTGTCATTAATTCCCATCTCTGGGCCTCTGTAAATCCCTCAAATCATTAATACCAATACATGAAGAAAATGACTGCACATTATTTTAGGGAATACAACAAGGTTTCCTGGAGCATGGAAACACATGTAAAAAATTGTTCCACTAAAAAAGAGCCAAATGTCAGACAAAGAAAATGTATTCCATTTTCAAAATAGAACACATGTACTTTTTTCCCCTTACCAAACACAAGAATCAACTAATCATATAACTCATCATAACTTTCATTTCCATTAAAATGCACTTTAGGTACTCAAAATGCACATACATGTCTACGTATGTGTGTACTATATGTGTACACATATAAATATATGTATCTATACCTATATATGTAGATAAATTGTGTAGATTTTATGATTCTAGCCTTTTTCTAAACATCAATTTAATCTCTTGGGGCTAAAACTCTTCCCCCCCAAGATCCATTTTTACTTCATTTTCATGTAATTTAAAAGTTAACATTGAATAAAGGTTCAAAGACAATCTATAAATGAACTCAGCTTACTAGCTGAGACACTGCAAGCCACCCTTAAGTGGCATGTCAAGAGAAAGGGGGACTCACAGACATATCTTTGGCACTGCTGCCCCGCTCCCCACCCTGCTCCCCACCCTGGTCGCCCTGAGCCTCACGGGTGGCGGTGGTCTGCACGGACGCATGCCGTTCGCACTTCCACTCCCCTCTGCCATTGCCCGTGCAGAGGCACTGCAGCAGGTTCCCCCGGTTGTCCTTCTTGCTCCAGGTGTCTCCGATTCTGTAGGAGGTCCTAGTGTCCTGGTCGTTGCATCTGTCTGTGTCAGAGAGGAGGCGTGTAAATAGGCGTAAGTGAGGGCAAGCTGGGCTCGTGCTCAACTGAAACTTCAAATATACATGCGTATTTTAACACACACACACAGTAATTTAAAGCACGGTAAGTGATTTTTTATGAGATATTTCCACCCAGCTGTGGTTCCACACATGTTAAACCTCCAAAAGATGGGATTGCATTGGTCCCACCAGAAAGAGAGCTGGTTTAATCTAGTTCCCCTTCTCTGTTTGCCAAAATCCTGTTTCATCATCTTTCATTCATTAATGTTTTTTTAGAGTTTCCCCAATGTTCTTTTGACCAAATTCATTCTCTGGTTTCCTACCGGCCTTGTCTTTCCTTCCCAGGCCCTCCCAGTAATTGCTCTCTATGGCTTGCCCTTCCATAGGGGACTTTGTTTAGAAAACTAGGAACAGTAAGGAGGCAAGTAGGATTGAAAAGGTCTTGGGGAGATGCCCCAAAGGAGCTAGAAAGACAGCAGCATCTCTTTCTTCATCTGCTTGATAAAAAATTCAGGGGACACCAGCTTCTCGGACTAATATGTTCTCTTTTCCCCTAAACACCCATTTAAAATGACTAACAAAACGGCTTCCTGAATTGCTCAGTGCTAACTCTCCATGTGGAAAAGTGGGACTGTTACTGTCAAATGACATTCTATAACCAAATTACCATCAGGATATGTGTTCAATTGTCTGGCAAATAGATTGTTTCCGTTACAATCTGGCTTTGCCCATATGCTACCATGTGAATACAGAGGCTTTGATTTGTTCGTGACTCAGAAAATGAGTGCACTGGGTAGGAGAAAAATAATGGGACAGCTGATGCAAACTCACACACACACACACACACTAATCTCCCACCAGAACAGAGGTCTAAAGGAAAGTATTATGGCTGGCTACAGCTTTTTCCCAAGTCCTCAGCTGAAAAGACTGTCTTCCCTGGAACCTCCTATTTTCAGTAGTCACCTTGAAGGCCTTAATATAGTACTTTGTAAAGATGGCTACACAAGCCTGTCTCACCTCCCTGACATACTCCCGAAGTGCTCTTTGGAAGCTGAGCTAACACCCAATTTATTTTTGCATCCCTATACCATTTTGTACAAAGGAGACTTAAAAAATTTCATAAAAGAAGTGACTTTTCTTTGAGTAGCTGTTCCCAACTTGCTATTACAAGAGTTTTAAGTAATAGGTAAGCATTTGAGTCAGACATTTCATTTGTCTTAAGCTAAAAACATTACCACAAAGAAAAAAAAATTACCACCAAGGTCTCGGAAGTCTGATGTTCGTAATAACATTGCAAATGCAAAAAAAAATCTAATGAACCATCAAGTTCCTGGGAAAGATTTGGTCAGAACTGTTATTACTTTCTGTGAGAGATTTATTTTTTTTGTTAGCAAAGAATTCAAATCTGGATGATGCACATTTTAAGATGGTTAAACACTTTAAGCTACATAAATAAAATAGGTTCAAAATATTTAGATTTGATTTTAAATGTATTTATAACATGCATAGTTAGTGGCTATTTTGCTTCTATAAACTCTGCAGTTGCTATTAGTTTGAACTTACAAAAAAAAGAAGTCTGGAACCCCTATGGCAGCAAGTAAGGCCTTGAGGCCACCTTACAAGGAGCAGGGGGCTGGCAGAAGCCTGTGTCTTCTCAGCACTGCTGAGCTTAGTCAGGACTTTGGGTGAGAGACACTGTCCTTAACCTCATAGCAGGCACATCATGTCAACCAGTGGGATAAACACTTTCCAATCCCATCGTTCCTGCTTATGATTTCGATGTAGAACATAAAAGGAAACCTCACGCTTTCGAACTGTGATCCATTTCATGCCAACAACACCCACGCACCCAAAGGTGCCTTTGCATGTTATTTTAATGATTTCTTTGCTCTTAATACTTTGAAACTATCCCAGGAATAATGTAGATCAAACATCTGCAACTCATCTTCAGGTCCACAACCCATTGGGCCCTTAAATGAATATTAAGTTTCTTTCTTAGCAGATAGTCTCAACCTTCATTGAACTGAGATTTTTTTTTTAATTTAGTCTTCTTTGAAGAAGCAGAATAAGTTTGTTGTAGAATTTTTCCTGGCACCCAAAAGCTACCAAAGCACGTTGGTGTATTGGGCATATTCTAACTGACATTGCATCCCAATTCTCTCTGGGAATCCAGAAAAGAATACCTGGACTCATCTTAACGCAAACATCTGACACGTACTTCTAGAGGTGCAGGTGATGCGCCCACTTCCTTCCCCCAGACAGGTGCAGTCCACCATCATCCAGCCTTGATAGGGCTTTTCCCAGGTTTCCCCGACAACGTAGGAAGTCCCAGCAGCGTGGTCAAAACACTTCTCAGCTGCAGGAAAATGTGGACGCAAAAGAGGGAGGGAAAAAGTTATTTCAAACTGTGCAGTCTCCCTGTAATTTAAAGTGTGTGTGTGTAAGCAAAAATCCAGCCACATTTTTTTAAAGTGGTACTCTGTTCAAAGAAAGGCATGCCCTGTAACTAAGCACATAGTAACCAAAGCGAAAGACAGCTCAAGTTGAGTTGGCAGGCAGAAACTCTGTTCCCTTAGTCAGTGCATAAGTGCATGGACTATATATTTTCAGCCAGTACCATTCTTTTTCACATCGGCATTTTTAACAGAAAAGAATCCATGTAGGTATCCAGTCTGGAGGAAACTAAATGTGTGAAATTCCAATTTAATTATGAATGACCAATTATGAATGCCTAAAACAATGACAAGAAAGCCCTCAAAAGTTGGATTTCTATTCAAAACAACCCAACACAAAGGAAAATAAAAGTCTCTGAATTACAGAATAACTAGATTAAAATAGATAGAAAATTTCAAATGTGTATCTAGAAAATCAACTAAGGCTTGAGATCAAAAGAAACTCAACAATTTTGGTTAAAAAAAAAAACCCTAAGGTTTGACAGCACACACACAATTTTATGCTTCAGTCTACAGTGTTCTAATAAAATTGTCAAAAATATCACTTTTTCCTTTAAAATAACTTATATCTTGGCCAAGGAAAACCTGACATTAGGTGTTAGACAAAATAAATTACTTTCTAAATCTTTCAATTCTATCTTGTGCTTTTGAAACAAAAGTAAGACTTACATATAGGTGAGTACTTTTTGATCTGATTCTTTAAAACTAAGGATTATAAAACATTTCATCATTTTTAAAACTATTTTATTTATTTTTAAAAACAGGGGAACAGAGGGATGAAGAGAGGGAGAGAAACATTGATGTGTGAGAGATACATCTGTCTATTGCCTCACACACGCCCCCAACTGGGGACCTGGCCCACAACCCAGGCATGTGCCCTGACTGAGAATCAAACCAGTGACCTTTTGGTTCACAGGCCAGCATTCCATCCACTGAGCCACACCAGCCAGGGCTAAAATATTTCATTATTTAAAATAAGATTCCAAGTTCACCATTTTTTTAAATTGCAACTCCGACCACTTGTCCAAGAAGAGTCTGGTTCCACCCAACACTTGGTACACTCTCACCACCCCCCCCATCAGTAAGAGCCACACACCTATGGGCTTGCAGGTCCATTCTCCTTTCCCGTTACCAAGACACACACACTCTAGCATGTAACCACCAGTCTCATGTGGCCTTCTCCAGGTGTCACCGATCTTGTAGGACTGACCCCCTTCGTGGCAGCGGTCTGTTCAAGATTAAAAAAAAATGTTAAAGAGAGTGGGAGAGAAAACATTTAAGACAAGAAAGAATAGGTGTCCTGTTCTACCCAGAGTAGGTATTTAGATTAGCCAAAGTAAAGATACAGAGAACAGCTTTCCCATCAGAGACAGGGGAAAAGGGGAACAGGTCTGGTCGCTTGGGGTCATTCAATTAAATGTTTTGTTTAAACACAATGGGAAACCACAGAGAAAATTGAATGGCAAAGAAAGAGGTCATAAATCCTGGCTCCCCAGAGGGACCGCAGGAAATTGGGTCCTGAAGCAGAACAGAAAGGCTGGCAGGCATGGCCCCGTCACAGACACAGCAGGTTGAGCCTGAGACTAACTCAATGAAAAAGCCATGTTGGGTATAGTGTTTCAGCTTTCGGGAGTGGGGAGAGTTTGTATTTTAGCCTAGGTTGGAAATGTCATCTTGGCAGAAAGCAAAGAGAGGTGTACTTATCAAATGTGAAAATCCAGTTACTTTTCTAGGCTGTTAAACATGATAACACATCCAAAGGCTGAACTATCCACTAGAGTGTAAACACTGTGGCCCATTGACTCTTAGCATTTGACAATAAATTTGGATAAACTCTAACATTAATAATGGGGAAAGCAGTTGGGCCTATTCACAGGGGACTGACTGACTTGTTCTTTTGGACAGATGTCTTTGAAGTGATTTATACTTAAAGGATGGATCAAAAAAACTAAATGCTATGTTAATAGAATCTATTTGTAACACAATGAATCATACTGGAAAGAGCACCTCAGCTAAATGAACTAAAATTGATGAGAGTCCACTCAGTCCCCAAAGTATCTTGGAAACACTGATAGGCTACCACATTATCCTTGGGAATAGGAAGATCCACTTCCTGGATATAAACTATTGGTCACAAAGAAACCAGACTCTTTGTGTCGGGTGTAAGAGCAGTTCACACAATGGGAGGTTCACTCTTCACAGCCATCTTCCCAATCACTTTAGAGTAATCACATGATCGTCTGGCTTGAAGATGTCCAGGTAATATAAAACGGGCAACTCCCTTAAACACACCTTACCCAGGAGAACCACTTGGTTAGACTATGTACACACACACACACACACACACACACACACACTTAATCAAACACAGACTAAACACTGGTTCTACCTGTGCTCAGAGACATCTTTCAGAAACACAGAAACCAGTTGGGTGACCACATAAGAGTACCTGGTCCCCTAGGGTGAGTAAATCCCCAAATTAAAACTATCCAGTCATTGATAACAGAATATGACAGTGACAGTAATGGAGAAATTCTTATTTATGATACTTGAGCATCATTGTACAGAATGTCTTTCTTACTTGCAATGGTACAGCTTATTCTTCTTCGCCCAGCCCCGATGCAGGTACAGTCCCAGATCATGGAGTCTTTAGGGCGCTCATAAGTGTCCCCCACCCGGTAAGTGTTCCCAGTGTACTTGTCAAAGCAAGTCTCTTCAGCTGAGGGGAGAAGGAGAGTCCATGTGAGCCTCACATACGTAAAAGCTTGCCTATTGCACTAATCACATCCAAAGGAGAACTCACTTCTCAATTTTATGAGCAACACAATACAACAAAAAGTTTTTTAAAAGTTAAGTGGGAGACCTAGATTGTAGCTTAGGCTCTAATAAAGCTTTGACTTTTGACCTTTGACAAAAGCCCTAAGTTTCTGTAAATGAATTCGTTGTGAAAGAGTCTCAGGCCCCAGGAGAAAGCCATATGAAGCACTCACTACCCTCAGGACTGGCTAGACGGGGAAGGAAGGACTTCAGATTCAGATCTCTGACTCAGAAAGTCAAACTAAGGTCCACATAAAAAGCAAACAATTTGAAGAGCTCCACCCCCACCGGGCACAGTCACTTGTTAATCCTACTATTTCCACTTTAGCGTCGTCCCTGCTTCTTCTCTGTGCAAGCTGCCATAATTTAAAGGAAATATATCAATGGTCTTAGAGAATGAGAACTTTGAAGCGATGAATGGTTTTGTGTAAAAAAAAATCACTTTACAGTATAATACCCAAAATGTTTTCTAGCCCATAATCTTATAATTTTAGATTTAAAAATACTTTCTAATAAATTAAAACCTTATAAGTAAGTGTTTTGAAAGGAGAATATGCACAATCTTTGATTTCCTTGTCAAAACCTTAGGAGAGTTACACAAAAAGAAGACTCTAGGACAACTTCGAAATACATTTGTTCTTTTGCATAAAAAGGTAAAGGTAACATGTGAAAAGCAAAATTAGCAGTTATGAAATGTTTTTAAGAGAAAATGATGGGTCCATTGAAAAAATGGTATATGTACTTTTGCTAAGTTTAATTAACAAGCATCGCTTCTCCATTTACTTACTACAAGACACTAACGACCAGGCTTCCCACCACTTACGTTCAGGTTTACTCTCGCAGTTAAAGCCTCGGCTCCCTCCATAACAGGTACAAACCAAGGTATTGCCCAGGTATGTGCGTTCCCACTGTTGGTTTATCTGATAGTGATTCCCATTGTCAAAACAACCAGCTGTAAATAATTGAACAAAAAGTTATTACATTTGCACCCGCCGCTCTTTTTCCAGATTATGGAATTTCCTTGCACAACTAAATTGACAAGCCTAGCAACAGACATAGAAAAAATAAGTTAATTTCCAGAACATGAGGCGAATTAAAAGCAATGTTCCATTAAAATGTAAAACTAGTTATTTAAAGAGTTAACCACAATTTGTACACGTAGATATTTAGGTATCCCTTCCCCTCCCCTTTTTTTTTAACTTAGCTAAATGTTATACAATGATGTCATTTCCATCTGGCCAGGGGTCTACATCAAAGAAGTGGAAACATTTTGAAAAGCAGATAACTACAATTGCATTTTAAAATATGCAAGAAACTTCTATGCTTTTTCTTGGGTAGCAAGCAAGAGGGCAACTTTAAGCACTTCCCTTTAGCCAAGGCAAAGGGAGGGTGTGTCTTTGGAAAACTGGAATAGGAATTCCAATCTGATCTCCGTTCTTCCAGAAGGGTCCGGAGGGGCCCTGAGGCAATGTAAATGAACTAAATTACCTCTCTTCCAAAGTTAGGAGCAACACAGCTCTGTAGCTGCCTTCTTCCCACCCCATTTTGAAAATATTTAACAAGCTATTTGGTAACAGGGAAAATAAGAAAGACCACAGTAAACTCAAATGAAAAATTTAAAGGCGTGAATTATTTTCCTCTTTAAAGGAAAGCTTTGATGAATTCACAGGAAGACGACCTGAACGCGTGGAGTTGATAAGAGCACAGCAGAACAGCGCAGAGCCCCTGTCCTCCCGAGTATTATCTTATCCTAGGCCCTCAGAACCAGCCTGCTTAAACCAATGTCTTTTGTGTCCACAGCCGGTTTCTCTCATTAAGGCGTGCACAGCCTCCACGCGCGCGCGCGCAAAACTTCAGCCACAACTTTAGTTGGCTTTACAGTCCCATCCCTGCGACAGCCAGCCAGTTTCAGCCCGCAGTCAATACTCACGCTTGCTTTGGCTGACAGGCACCGGGGACTGGGGCTGAATGATTTGCTGCGCCTGTCTCTTGCCCCTCCAGGCGGACACCGTTGTCCCCAGGGACAAGCCAACCAGCAGCAGCTGGAGCCCGAGACCCGGACCCCTGAGCATCTTGAGACGGTGCGGGGAGGGACGCCCTCACCAGGAGGCAAGTTGCCACCTGGTTCTCTTCGAAACCTGCGGAAGGACTCCTTCACTCCTGGGGGGCCGACGCCTTACAGAAGGTAGGGGCCAGAGGATGGGGAAGGGGACGGGGAAGGGGACAGTGGGGAAGGAGAGGACGGGCGAAAAGTTGTGGCTGCAGGTCCCGGCTCGCGCCTGGGACTCCCTTCCCTCCCCTGGACAGCGCAGTCGGCGCGGGCGGCCGAGCCCGGACAGCCGGGGTTTATATGGGACTGTCCCCTCCCGCCCCCCGCGAGGCCCAGGGAGCCCGGGAGGACCGCCCCGCCCCGCCGCCCCCTCCCCTCCGCGGCCGCCCGCAACCGCGCGCCGATTGGCCGGGGCTCCCAGTGACGTCAGGGGGCCTGTGGGTTCGCCGCGAACAAAAGAGATGCTGATCCCCCCGCCAGGACTGGGGCTGGAGAACTTTTTTCGGTTTCCTTTGCGGTCGTCCAACTTTTTGGGGAATGGGTGGGGGGAGGGATGGGAAGCGAGTGGAAAAGGGTAGATGGGGAAGAAAGGGAGGGGCTGGAGGTACGTGGAGCGAAGGGGTTGCGAGTCCTCCTCCAACCCCCTCCCCGCCGCTTCCTTTTCTTTTTCTTTTTTGGGTGGGGGTAGGACATTTCGTCATCTCCGTAAAAAAAAAAAATCTCTGCTCACTGGAGTATATTTTGGGGGAAGGACAAAACCAGAAAGCAGCCACCACCTTGCAGCTGCAGGAATGCAGACTTCGCAGTCCCAGGGCGGGGCTGGCTTCCCTCCTGCTCCCTTCCCCTGGTCTAACGCACATCGACTGGGGACTCACTTTCCTGCGCCTTCGCAGCTCCCCGTGCAAGGCTTCTCCCGCCCGCTGACACTGTACCTGCCGGGTGCTGAGGGGGGCTGGCTTGGGAGCGGGGGGAAAAGCCGTCCTTTAATGAGCTTCGGCTAAGTATCAGGAGTTCTGCGGGGCGCTCAGCGGACCTGGGGGAAATTCAGAGAACGAGGTTTCTTTTGAAAGGACAAAGCAGTTTGTTTTAAAGAATATATATATATTTCCTTTCCTGGGGATGGGATATCTCCTTCCACTGAAAGTGGAACTAGTGAGAACGGGGAAGCTGGACCGACTGTGGAAAGACCTTCTTGCCTTTGCTCGTGTTCTCCGTCCCCGTTACACACAAAGCGGAGACCTTGTTTGAATCACTGAAAGCTAAGAAAAGACCATTTCCAGTCTTGCCTTCTTCCTACAGTCCCTTCCTTGCTATTATTTGACATCTTCTTTTTGTAGACATCAGTTTAGTCACAGAGTTCCCCTCCCCCAACCCGGCTGCCAGATTTTTTACATTTCAATTATCTACTCCAAGAATGTGGCAAGTTCCCATATAAGATTTCCCCTGCTTTCTCTCAACTCAGAGGCTGGACACGGACGGAATCTGAGAAGCTTCTGGCGTTTAGCAACTCTTCCAGTTAGTCTTTTTTTCAGACAGACACAAGTCACTCTTGCTTTGCAAGTTCTTCAACAGGAGGAGTCCACGACCTTCTGCAGTAAATCGAGACCCAAACTTAAAGCTTTGCCTTCTAGTGATCCTGGTAGTGCAGACTTCCCGTTTGCTTCAAAAACCTATGAAAGTTACTAGCAATATGTTTATTTCTGAAGGTACTTGTTTGCTCCGAAAGTTCCACCTTCAGTAACTGCCATGGGGTAATTCCAACTGTATGGTCTATGAAATGCCTAACACATAAAAGACACAAAGCTAAGATTTGTTTTAATTAATGCAGGGAATTTTCTTAAAAACAGCAAATATCGGTTTCCTACCAGTAGAGTAAAATACCTTCTTGAGTTTTTGTGACCAACATTTCAAGTTGACAGATTTCCCCAAATTTAGAGTCCTAAGTTAGACGATTTTTTAAAAAATATTTCATCATCACTTGACTGAACAGTTTTCTCTTTCAAATATGAAAGAGATTCTTGTGAATTCTTAATACATTTCTGGGAAGATGGTGTTCTTTCCAGACTTGAGGATACCTGGAAATCAGGGTGTAAGCGAGACAGACCTGAAGCTAAAGCATTCTTAACACAGATTCTGAAGGAAGGAAATAAGTGGTTAGAAGAGTATGTTGTCAACCAAAAATATGAAAATATGATATTTTCATATTTGACTTTCATATTTGACTATACTCAAAATATATTAGAATAATATACACATGAGAACTTTGAAGAAAACAGCCCACCTTAAATCTGAGAAGAAATTTTTATATTTCAATCCTATATTGAAATATAATTTGTTTAAGGAAATGGTATCTCTAAAGTCTCCTCAGCCAAAAGGTAGTGATTTTAACTGAATTTTATAGGAATACTTGGGAGTTTACTCTTTTACTTGAAAGTTCGTTTTTTTTTAAGTTTGGACATAGAGATATTTTCTTAATTAAGATAACAAGGCTTGAGACAGTATTCTTTCATTATCAAAATCCCTTGTAACTGTGTAAGTCTCTTATCTCTAACTGGAGAGATAATTAAATCTTAAAGATCACACTGACTTTGTTCTAACTCAGCAGACATGCCTGGTGTCCAAGATTCCCTTGCATTCCCTTGAAAATCTTTAAGACTATTGACACAGTAGGTTTTTCAGTGAATAGTATGCTTCTGCGTGTATGAAACAGCCTTAGATTTCTTTTTCTTATCTCAAATGGATAGGGGAAGGTAAGCGAGCTGACAATAGATTCCTACATGCCCTGGGCTGGGGCTGAGAACAGGAATCAGTCATTGTAAATGGGCACCAGGAACCTGACAGGGGTGACGGGCATAAACATTCTAAAACCAGATTGTGCAGGTGGCTGCACAACTTCCTAGAGTTACGAAAAATCGTTAAGTTGTACAGCTAAAGTGGGTGAATTTTATGATAATTATACCTCAATAAAGTTGTTTTTAAATAATTGGTTAAAAGTAGTATTTTTTGCAATTCTTTTCTACTTCCACTGCGTTCTGAATCTGTTGTGAAGGACCCACTCCCAGGTGGCGGCAGCACACACAAGGTGTCCTACTGTCTTCATTTTTCTAAGAGGAGTTTGCCTTTCCCACAGTAGTGGATTGTTTCTTCTACACCAGTAACTCCTTACGAAACCTAGTATTTGTGCGATGATGGCCGGTATGTGGTAGAGACAGAGCAAATGTTCATTGAGGGCTGTGTGTTGTTTTTTCTTCACATTGCCATGGCGATAGAATTTTCCCAGAACTTAAGTCAACTTCAATTTTCAGTAACGAAAAAAGAGCACATATATCTGTGGAGGGTGGGGGAGTGTTATTTGGATGTTTTGTTATTGGAGGAAGTTAGTGGGGAGCATGAGCAATTACGGAACTCCGAATTGCACTGACTCCATGTGAGTTGAAGATTGTAGTGAAGCACAAAAAGGATTGATCAGACCTAGCCATTTTAAAAGGATTGGAATGAAAACAATTTAAGGGATAAGTTTCAAAAGGCAATTATTTCCATGTAAAAAAGTGGGTTTTCTTTTAGAAGAAACACATTACAGACAATACTCCCAGCCAAATGTCTTGCCTAGTGCTAGTGAAGAAAAAAAATTTTTTTTTATCCCTGATAAGAAATAACTTCTTGACAAGTTAGGTTATATTTAGCAGGTAGACTGTCCCCCCTCCCCCAAAAAACCTTTGGTTTTTTATCTTGTTTTTAATCTCTTATAGTCCTATTAGAGAGGCGACTAAGTGACCTTTGGAATTTTCCGACTTTAGAAACTGGAGTATTTGTGTGTGTGTGTGTGTGTGATTCCTGGTCTTCTACAGGTAAGTTGAATGGAGATAAATTACAGTAGTTTTGTTTCTCCTAAACTCCTTCCCATCTTCCTCCCCTGAAAACGGCCAAGTTTGCAAAACTGATGTTCATAAAGTGCAGGTGTGAGAAGAAATGGTCAAATCCTCGTGGGCAGCCCTCTTGGGTAGAACACCCAGTACTTTGGACCACACAGGGCACCTGCCACCGAGAGAAAATGTTTGAGAAGGGCTTTAAACTATGCCTTGAAAGGCAGCCAGTTTTCACTTATTAAGCATTTTGTTTACATTTTAAGTCACTTTATTATTTACATTTTAAGTTACTTTATTATTTAGTCAGCACTTTAAAAAGCCTGAATCTATGTTCTTTGTTTCTTAGCAGGGGGTCTCTTTTCTCATTAAAAGGATAGTAAATCCCAAAAGGTTTTGCAAAAGAGTCTAATTCATCCAGTGAAAAGGAACTAACTACTGTGTAACTGGAACGCTTAACCAAAACTGAGTTATAGAACATTTTAGCTTTCCAAGATAGGTAGTGGTTTGAGGGGGGAGGAGAGGAATTTAATTTTTGAGTGTTGTTGCTTCTTTTTCCAGTTTTGCTTTTATTTTATGTTAATGGTTTAAAGGTTTGTTTTGATAGGCTAAATTTGTTTAAACTTAAAAGATTTCCTTCTATATTTAAATTATTTTCTATACTTTTAACATAATTTCAGTATTTTCCTGTGCAGCTAATGATGAAGGTTATGTTAGATGCTTTAAAATAGCCATAACTGCAATCTCTTAAGTAAACTTTATGCCTTTTCGTAAGTAATTTTTATGCTGACAATAGACTATTGTGATACAGGTGGTCAGTGGACACTTCTCTCTGCTCTTTCTATTGATTAATTAGTTATAATAAATCAAAGACAAATTTGCCTGAGTTATAAGATTAAAGTATAAATTTAACTATCATTAAACTAATGCTAAATCATTTTCTCAGTAAAATTGACATGTTCTCTCATTAACTATGAAAATTTTACTGAGATGGAATGGGTGTTTGAAATCATTTCATCTTAAACATCAAATACTAAGGTGGGCTGAAGTGTTAGCACAAGGTCATAAAGATTTCAGTAACTAAGAAAAATATATTTCAATAGCTAGATTTTGTTAAGCACTTACTCTGAGCCAGACCTGGTGTCATGTGCCTGATGTGCTTTTTTTAAATTCAACCATCAACAGCCCTCTGAGGTAAGTGCTATCATTTCCTCACTCTTATAGATGAGGGTACAAAGCTTACAAAACTAACTGGAATGAAGTTTCCTGCGCTACCAACTTTATAGAAATTGCAATATCACTGAATGATCTCCCTCTGGAACAAGAGTGCAGGCAAACCAGTCGGCTAAAGGATCCTGTGGATGACTTCTGGGACATTGGCTTATTTATTCCTGTGTCACACAGAATCTTGCTAACTGATACGCTACTGTTTTCACCTGTTATATCCAGAATGATTGTTTTGTAGACCAATATCCTTCAAACAGTCTGACTGTGTTTTGGCATTTTGAATCAGATGTGGAAGATGGTTACCTGTGACTCTCTGCTAGACTGCATGCGTGGTGGGCAGAGAGAGCCTCTGTTTTGTTCACTCTATAAGCTCGACACTGGGTGCAATCGATGCACCTTTAGGCAAGTACTTGGCACTCATGAATGAAAGGATACAAGGGCAGAAGAAAAATGCCCTAACATTTATGAGGTGCAATTATTTATCCAGTCAGGAACATTACTAAGTGCTCAGCAAATGTTTTAGTTTGTTTTCAAAGCAACAGCCAGAAATAGATATTAATAGCCCCATTTACTCACTGAGGGTCAGAATTTAAAGATAGTTCTTCAGCCTATGCAGTGAGAGAGGGTCAAAGCTAGAATTTAGATCAAGGTCTTCCTGACATAAAATCCATGTTCTTCACCAACACATGCAAGACTACCCCCAAAGAGATAGTGCCTCATAAAAGGCTCATGAAATTTGGGGGAAAAAAAAGCTGGTAGTTACCTTCTTTGTTTCCCTGATGTTCACACTCTGCCCAGGGAGGAACCTTTGAACTCTCCAGCAGGCTCCTCTGTTTGCTGGAGGCTGAAGCACCAAGAGGTCAGGGTGACTCTGCGGAAGCCTGCCTCCTGCCTCAGGGCCACAGTTCTGGTGGCAGCCGCCTCCCTCTAGAACGTGCATTCTCAAAGGGGGCACTATTGACCCCGGAAAAGTAAAAATTGGTTCTTGTGGGAAAGATGGTGAAAAACACAAACGACCAACAAAACACCTTAACCCTACCTGATAAAAGCTTATTCCTTAGTTGTTCATTTATTTCAGTGGGTAGAATTTAAATTAGATTTTATTTTTGGGGGGTGTGGGGTGTGGTTATTCTTTTAAAAACTAACAAGAAAAGGGGAGGAACGCTGCTCTGGAACATCAGCTCCGGGCCAGGCTGTTCTCTGTTCTCTGAGGCTCCCGCTGTCTCACTGGCTCCCTTCTGGTGGACTTGAAGGTGACGGTGACCACAGCCCGGGGGAGAGGAAACATCCTCCCTGTTGGTCTCTGGAGCTCAGTATTCCTTCTTTATCCCGCGGCCGTGCCCACGCCTCTTTAACGGTTTCTTCACCAAAGCCTTTCCATGGAAATCGCTTAAATTCTACTTTCAGCCGTAACCCTGACAAGCCAGGTTCTGACAGTCTAACCATGACATGAACAGTTCACATAAAGCTGTGGTTTAAGTTGTAAATTGTAGCAAGATTGATTTAGGGTATTCGAATTCTTTTCCAAGCTAAGAACTGATGTTACTTGATGATTTCTCCTTGTATTGCATATGTTCCGAATAGCCTTTCTCTTTGTTCTCATGCCTCCCACCCATCCTGAATGTGTGCCCCTCAAATACAGAATCTTTCTCAGAGTAGAATGCTGTGAGGATAGGAGCAATGACCTAGAGGTCATAAAATACTAAAGAACAGAAACCAGGATTTTATTTTTAAGTATATACTATTTGCCTTAACTTTTTAGCTACCTTGGAAATAATTGGATTTGTCCACTAATTAATTTGGTTCCTGCCAAAAAGTTGTAATCAGGAACTCAGAGTATGGATTTCCACATCAGCAACATAAATTTATCTTCAAAGGTCCCCGATAAATCTACAAATGTCTCATATATAAAGGTTTTAAATTTTTGCATTTTTTACATGTATAAAATGCAAGTTTTGCTTTTGATTTCATTTTAGATACAGTTTAGATGAGAGCTTGTAAATTCAAGGAGAGCTTACTCAGACTGACTTGCTGTGAATTCCCAAACATGGTTGCCAATGTTTATAGTGCAGATATGTTCCTGATGTGGAAATAACTTCTTGGACAGGCCTGATGCATTACTAATTATTTATATCTTGGAGACTTTCCATCAAAAACAAGCAAAAATCTGTTATATTTTTTCATCTTAGAATACATTGTGATATTGGGGACACACTATTTTTGAAATGCTTTGAAACTCTTAATATTCTGTTGATCTTTCAATTTACTCATTGTTTGAAAACTGTTGAGTCCATTTATTATGGGGCTACTTTAGACACTAAAAGTAATTACTAGCTATGTGTGAGCAGTAATTTGTTACATCTTAAAGATGCTTGATACTTTGTTCTCTATTTTTTATAGCAAAATGGTCACATTTTTTTCAGTTCACATAAAATTCTTGAAAGATTCGTGATACTTTACCATAAGTTGGTACATTCAATTAATTTTTCAATTTCTTTTGCCCAATTAAATTTTGAAGCAAACTAATATAAATCTTTATAGACCCAAATTATAAACCCATTTCAGTTTAGAAGAACAACAGTGAGTAAATATAATAGGGAATTATAATTAGAACCTCAACTTGTCCTGATATTTTTCTGACATCTCTGAAGAACTAAGATGTTCGATGCAGGCACACAGTATAACCATTAGAAGATATTTTTCTTTACCCATGAAATCTTTGTCTTTTAATCATTCTTTTCTAAGTTTGGGTTTTAATTATGGACTAACTTTGCTTAAAGTTAGTTTATGGACTAAAATTGCTTAAAGTTACTATAGACAGTGGATTGCAATACTTCTGCAAGTTTTCATTCTGTTTGTTCCCAAATCATAATAGATAATTTAGAGGGAGCTATGATTAGAGACTTTTTTAAATGAGCATATTGTTTTCTCGAAAATGTTTTCTTCAAGTTTTTAAGAGCTTTATTGAGCTACAATCACTATGTAATAAGCTGCATGCACTTAAAGTGTTGAATTTGATAAATGTTAACATGTATATACTCCAGAAATAAGACAGTGAACATCTCCATCACCCCCAAAAGTTTTCTTGTGCCCTTGCCCTTGGCTATGCCACCCTACTGCCTTGCCTATCCTCAAGCAACCATTAGTCTATTAGTCCTCTCACTGTGGATTAGTTTGCATTTTCTAGAGTTTTGTATAAATGGAATCATACAGTCAGTATATAGGACCTTAAACAGAAGTAGAAACTTTACAGAGGTAACGAAGTTAAAATGAGGTTGTTCGGGTGGGCCCTAATCCAATGAGACTGGTGTCTTTGTAAAAAGGGGACATTGAAGAAAGACCTGCCAGAGAGAAGGCACAGGAACAAAAGGACAGAGATCAGGGTGGTGCTTCTACAAGCCAGGGAAAGCCAAAGATCGCCAGCAAACCTCTGGCAGCTAGCAGTGAGGCATGGAGTAGAGCTTTTTATCACAGCCCTCAGGAGGAACAGACCCTGCTGAAACATTTGTCTCAGAATTTTAGCCTCCAGAACTGTGAGATAATAAACACCTGTGTTTAAGCGACCCAGTTTGTTGTGCTGTGTTCCTGCAGCCCCGACAATCTAATACAAGCACCTATGGTATTAATGCTAAGAAGAGTGTTAGGGACAAAGTCAGAATAATATACAGGGCTTCAGAGGCACCACAAAGCAAACTACTAGTCATTTGAAGGGCTGAAATGCTTGTCTTTGGGGCCCATGATTTTTCCTGCAATTGTTTTTGTGCCAAACATTGTATGCAGAAAACAAAGACAGGCAAGACATTGGTCTTATTCTTAAGAAATATAATATGTAGTAGCAAACTGGTAGGGATGCAAAAGTTTGATTTATACACCATTGTCAAGTGTGTCATTTGAAAAAAGGTATATATGGGCATAGATTTTTGGGTTATAAATCGGTGCCTTTTTCAAAGGGCATTTAGGCAACATTGACGATACATGTTACTAAAACGTGGTGGACAGAACAAGCACACGCATTTCCTCTACACCCTCCAGGAACCGCTGAACTATTATGATGGGTCAGAGATAGAACCAAACATAACAATAAAACCACGGGAATAAAGAGAATGAGGAGAAATAAAGACAGCAGATAAGGGATATCGACAAAAATTTGGAAGTAGGAAAGCAGACCAAGAAGGGATTACTGAGGTCATAGAATAAGCCAATAAGGAGCAAGTTGCTTTACACTCAAGAAACCTTGAAATAACCAGAGGCACAAGCTACCCCTGAAGTTGGGGAGGAAAAGTAGGACTGAGAAGAGTCAGAAAGTCTCTGTATGAGGAGCAAGTACACACCCTCCTTAATCCCTCTCCTGTTCCACCAAGCCAGGGACTGACCCACCTGTCCCTCATCTCATCCAGGCAGGAACCAGGAAAAACCCAATGTGGTGGTGGGAAGGATGAAGAACAGCGTCGAAAATAGGGCGGAGTGAAAGTCTCCGTGCTTACTGTCCACGTGGACAGACTGGACAGTTTCTCTCTGGAATTAGTTTCTTTGGAGATAATGATCTATAGGTAAAATAAAATAGTTGGATCCCAATCCATCTCCTACAGTGATGCCAATCAGCCCGTGAGCCCTACTGTGTGCACAGTTTCCCATCAGATATTTAGTGCCTTGATTCTAAACATGAAGAGGAAGCCCAGAGGTCACCAAATATTTGAGGAAAGTTTCTAACATGAACAAAGATCAAAATGGACTTACAGAAGACAAAGCAAAAGATCCGAATAAGAGACAAGGCAAAAAAAAAAAGAAGAAGAAGAAGAAGAAGAAAATGAGAAACAAAAACAAATTAAACCTCCGAATCAGTGACCAAAGAAAGAGAAGATATATGAATTAAAAAGTAGTAACCTATATATGTGCAAGCATTTGGAGGGCAAGAAAGAACTCACAGAAATTATAAAATAGGGCTGCATAAATTCTGAATATTTGATTTTATCAACAGTTATGATGGAACTGAGAAGATGAGAGAAAAAGAAATGTTTAGGGTGTAGGTAAGGTGATGGTAGAAAGAAAAATGTGGAGGAACAGAATGAGAATAGCTGTCATTATAAATCTTGTAGTACTCTTTATCTTTAGGTAAAGAAACTAAAAATGTTTAAAAACAATAAAATTATAAAAAAGCAAAATAATAAGAAAAAAACTACCAAGACACTTGATTTAAACTGAATATTCCTTATTATTTTAATCCTGGAGACAGATTGTGTAGTTTCCCGTATTTCAATAATTTTCTAAGTTGGAAAGATAATGAGAGGCCAGGACAAGTGAGAGAATTCCACTATCCAAATCCCATAAATAGTCTTTGGCAAACAAGAATTATTTCAGCTCTTATAAGAAAAAAAAAATCGTGTTCCTAGACCCCGGCTTTTCAACATGTTCAGAGCAAGGGGACACTATCCAGGCTGTGCTCGTGATCTAATGTGGACCTATTAAAATTATTCAAAATTATACCATAGTGTATTGCATTGAATGAAATTAAATAAACAGTAAAAAACAAAATGCAACTTTTAATGCAGCAATCCCAAAATTTTTAAGGCACCTAACTTAACCCAGAGGTCAGCAAACCTGGCGGCCCAAACTAGCCCACCTTTTGTTTTTGTACAGGCTATGAGCTAAGAAAGGTTTTTACATTTTAAAATGCTTGAAAAAATCAAAAGAATGATGCTTTATGCTTCTAACATGAGAAAATTATATGACATTCAAACTTCAGTGCTTATCAATGAAGTTTTATTGGAATTCCCCATGTGCTTTCTTCCAGGTTGTCTGCGGCTACCTCTGAGCTACAGTAGACCTCACACCCGCAAATACTCACCATTTGTGTCTTTAGGAAGAAGTTTGCTGACCGCTGGTGTGAACCATCTGAGTGAAGCATCCTTTCAGATTATTATAATACTTCCCCTAGTCTTTTTAATTGTTTTTCTCAAAACCAATTAAAAAGCATTATTTTAAACGTCTCAACTTTATCATTTCTTTCAACAGTAATTAAAACTAGTTTTCACTGAAAATGTCCTCTTTTCATAGTTCTACTTCAGAAGTTCAAAAAACATACTTCAATTTCATGATCAGAAAAACAAGTACAACTGGAATAAACACTTAGGTACCTGGTAACTGACCCCTATAAACATATAACTCAACCGATAGGAGCAGAACAGCACTGGCCTGTTGGGAGAAACCGTGGGTTTTGAACCTTAGCTCAGGCCTCACTAGCATGTTTATGGAGAGAAAGCAGAGCGTTGGGTTAATGTGGTGAGCGGGCTGAGGGGAAGCTGTTTAATAGATTTCCCACTAAAATTGCAGTCTGATTATTTCAGCTATTTGGTTTTCTCTCTCCAACTAGAGTATAAACCCCCTAAGGGCAGAGATCAGCCTTACATTTTTTTTTGAATTGTTCTTCCAAGCATGGACTACTGAGTTGAGCACATGACAAATATTCAGTCAATACCTGCTGGGAGGTCAGAGGAGGAGCTTCTACCAGCAAGAGGTAACAGTTCCTGGTGTATGTCAGTTCTCAGAGCCACATGGAAAGGTTTCCTCAAACACTGACTTCAGCCTCAATTTGTTTTGATTTATGATGCTGTGTTCTTTTTTGCTGTTCTCCCAAATGACACGTCAGATTTCATGATTTATTTTTATGTTTTCCCATCTATTATTTCAATGTTGGACTTTTGCTTAAGCAGCAAAATTCAAAGAAACCTCTCCCGTCAGAATTGCTAATGTGAAAGATCGCAAGTTTAAAGTGACCTCACAGCACATAAAACATGAGTGAATATGGGCACATTATTTATTGTTCACGACAAAGATGAGGATGCTGTTGCATGCTTGCTCTGTTCTGAACCACTGAGACATCACTAATATTGACAAGAACAAAAAAATGTCTTAAGAAAGCCCATTATTACTGCATTTTGCCATGTACAATGCACACTTTTTTTCTCAAATTTTTGAGGGAAAAATAAGGATGCACATTATATATGGGTATAATGAAATATAACATAGGTATAATAATCCCATGTATAATGGGTAAAAAAATGTGGCTGAGCATTATATATGGCAAAACACAATATATATAATTTATATAATTCTTACTTTAGCTGTTTTCACTTTTAACTACCCAGGAACATGATTAAGACTGTGTTGTGCCTGGCTGGTGTAGCTCAGTGGATTGAGCGCGGGCCTGTGAACCAGACAATCGCGGTTCGATTCCCAGTCAGGGCACATGCCTAGGTTGCAGGCCGGTTCCCTGCAGGCCAGTTCCCAGCAGGGGATGCACGAAAGGCAACCATACATTGATGTTTCTCCTCCTCTCTCTTTCCCTTCCCCTCTAAGGATAAATAAATTAAAATCTTTAAAAAAAAGACTGTGTTGTAATATAGTCTAGTCTAAAATAGGTTCCTTGTTATTATAAGAGGAAATGCTTTTGTGTTGAAAATTAACCCAACATTTTGTAACATCTCAGTGCATAATTACTATCAAATGCCAAATATGTGTAATCTGGTATAGGAAGCACTCATAGAAATTAGGTTATTAATTTTAGTCTTCCTTTGCCTTATGATGGCAAGAAAAGTACTTCTTTTTATAACTTAATCACCCTCTTTTATATAATAAAAGTATGCATAAAAAGATATCTGCCTACCTCATCGATGTATCATGAACGTGCACGCAAGTGGTGCGCAGGGTGGCGTTTACGGCTTTCGGCTTTATGATATTTATTATAAGATTTTTTCATATAATTGGCACTCAGGTCCCTCCTTTGCCGGTATGCGTCTGTGTGACCTTGACTATGCTTCCATCTCTCTGTGCCTCGGTTTCCTTCTTTGTAAAACGAGTGTGTTGAATTAGCTTGTTTATTATTCCTTGGCCTAAAAGACTACATGATTAATAAGAACTCTTGTCAATTACAATTTTATAACTCTGGCTTCAGAAATGTCTGAATTTAAATGACACATTTACAATTGCTAAATATTTATGTACATAATTAACATATACTCAGAATATCAGAATATATATCTTAGCGAAGAATATGGATTTGTATCCTAAACTTGCCTCTGTTCCTGAGAGAAAAGGTAAAGAGCTAAGGGTTTACTTCTAGCAAGAACATAAACTTTGTTTTTCCCCTCTGTAATCAAAAGGTTTTTGTTTCCCTACTTCATCATGTCTCACTTTTAGGGTCCCTAGAGGTGGGAAGTATAGATGATAAAAGGGCCACCTGCTCCCTGCTTGAGTACTAAAGAGATGGCCGATGGGGGCCAAGGGGAAGGTAGTGATTTCGCAGAGAGCAAGGTGGGCCTGCTCACTGTACTCAGTGAGTGAGGCTTGTCTGCTGGTCGTAGGCCTGAACTGAGTGACCCACACAGGGCATAGGACTGACCCAGTGAAGCCAATCATATGGAGGAGCAGAGAAGCAATAACGGACTTCTCTGGAAGAGAAGACTTCACAACGGACAGACTTCACACCTAGGGGAGAAAAAAGAATGCAGTATTAAGCCAGCTTGTCTGGTAATTCTCCCCAAATTCCCAAATTCAGTAAATCAGAGGAGAGACAAAATGAGAAAAAGTCAAGGAGTTATCAGGACTATACTTAGGGAAAATCAGCACGAACAAGGTAAAGATGTCTGCTTTCAAAATCTATGATCCCAATCATTACTAGCTATGTCCTCTGAAAATAAATGTGTGTGACTTTTCTTAAATCTTAAAAAATGCCAACATATGACATATAAAGCAATTTAGTATAACTTTGCAAGTCGCTTTTTGTCTTTAATGAAAGCACTCGTGGTTGTACGTTTGCAGATGCTCTTTGCAATGAAATGTTTGCTTGTGTTTAACATGTATCTTCACATTTAACTGTGTTAGCATTACTATTGCTCAATTTGACACTTTAGTTTTTACGTTTCTATTTGGAGGAATTAAAAAAAAACACTTGACTTCGAAGGAGATATAACTCATTTTCACAATCTGAGTTCACGTAAGTGTTTTAAAAGAAACTTCGGAAATGGCTCTAAATGGATTTGAAGAATGAAATGGTTTCTGAGATAACATTTAAGACTATGCCATTTGGAAATTAAAATCCTGCTTGTGGGAATTGCTTCTATGGAAATATATATCAACGTACAGTGGAGAATGTATTTGACAGAATGCGCATGTTAGCAGAATTTTCATAGTGCCTAGATAAAGACCTATAGTTCAGTAATAACTATCAAGATAAGGGCAAAATAGCTGCAAGTATAAGTACAGTTTAACTTCCACAACAATAGAAAGTATAGGGCGGTGGATTTGTTTTAACATAAAGATGAAGTTCCTGATGGGAAGAGCTATCCAAGACTCAGACGGGCTGCCACAGTCCAAGGCTGTGCAATCACTTTGTGATGGTTCTTGAAGGAGACTCATTCATGCTTGTATTATATTGGGCTTGTATTATATTATATTATATTTCAAGCTCTCTTTCAATTCTAATATTCTATAAGAGCTGCTAAAGCATGTAATGATGTCAACCCTTTCAAAGTTTTTTTTCTTTTGTATTCATTAATAGAATATACTAAAACTACCCAGCATGCCTCCGCTTACAATCATAAAAAAGAATCAGGAATATTTAAAATCAGTTAGAGAAGAGCAGAACCATTTGAAATTAATTTTTACAAATTAATGTGTTAAGAAACCATCTCTATTTTCTAAAGAGATTTTTAAAAGTTCCTTACAAGTATGAAGTGGCATATGCTATTAGTATTCCATTGCCAGTTTTGAAAAGTTTCTGTATTACTTCTTCATCAATATTGTAAATGATCAAAATTCTGTTGGTAAAATTACTAGGCATATTCTAAAATTTATAAGAAGGCTCTTGAAATAAAGACTGCCCAAAGAATAGACAGTAATAATTTGGAAATATGTTTTTGAGGATTTGCTAAGTAGACAGATTTGAGTGATATATTCATAACATAAACTAACTGAAGATTCTTGTTGTCCAAATGGATGGAGCAACAATGACTTATGGTCCTTAAAACAACAATGGTCTGGACACATGACTAATTTCTTTATTTCATCTTAGTTCGGCTTTCCCGGGAACACACTTCCTGATTTGATAATAAATGCCACACCCTCAGCGACAACTAGGAGGAGCTGTTTGGTCTTTGACTCATCACCCTCTTCCTGAAGTCATAATATTGCACTACTTGAAATGAGTTCACATTTTGTATGTTTTGGTCCATGCATAAAAAGGGTAAAGTGCATAAAAATGCATGCACTTTAAAGAATTTGAAGAAAACATGATTGCTGGATTCTTTAAGCCATTGAAGATTCATTTCTCTGCCCTTTTTTGTTCTCAAATTCCATCATAAGAGCTGTTTTGAAAGGACGGCTTATTGAATTGTCAGCTCAATCATGAGCTCTCAGAGTCTTGTTTCTGTACATGGGAACTTACTATCCTCAACTGTTCTTTTACTTGGCAGATAAAAAGTTGAAAAGTCTCAACCTGTCATCCAAACTGTAAAACATATTTTCTCCCCAGTGGCCATGCCAAAACAAAATCTCCTACATCACTCTGCATAGCTGAGTCATTAATTGTTTGCATTTCAAAGGGTCATCAGTATAGACCTGAGCATTGCAGTGTTTATTTATTGAGTTTTAATACAAAAAAAAATTGTGCTGGGAATAGAGATATGGTTTCTGACCTCAAGCACCTTAAGATCCCATTTGAGGACAGACACAAGCTATAATATGGCTCATAATTGTCAATAACAGCAGTTAATGACAACATGACTACTGGTGAGAGACATTTTCTGTGGTGTAGGATGGATAAAAAAGTCAACATATACACATTTTTTTGTCATATGCATTTTGGAGAATAAAGATAGCTAGTGATGGGAACTTCAGGAGTTACGGATTTTAGCTGTAGTTATCATTGATAGGCTGAGGTTGTTAATGCTTGTGAAAGCTGTTTCTCTAGGAACTGGAGTGCATGACCTACAAGACTTCAAGAAGTCCACACCCAATTCCTCTTTGTGCCCCAGGGTCTCTGCCAGCAGGGAGATGACATCTGTGAAGTTGTGCTCCAGGAAGGAAACTTCTATGACACAGATAAAAGATGGTTGATCAGCAGATAAAGAAATACTAGGAAAATCACCCATAGGTAGCAACTCTTGTCTGATTAACCTTTTTCTAAACCCCTCACCTACACTTTTCTTCTCCTTACCTAAAGGTCAGCTTGTGATGAGATGTTAAGATGGTTTTTAGGGTACATAGCCCATCTTCTCAGACCTCCAGTATCTGAATAAAGTGCCCACTGAGATTCAATTTTTGTCTCTACTTATTGGTTCTGATAGCGACAGGCCCCATGAACCCTTACTTTTTTGGTTTCAACAGTGAGTAGAGTCTGTGAAGATTTATATTTGATGTCTTCCTAAGACGTCGAGTCAAGAAGAACCCACCAACTAAATAGTGTTCAATGTTAAATGAACATATCCAAAAAATATCCGGTTGAACCAACTGAAATTGTTATTTCTGTTGATCAAACAAGCAAATATTGACAATTTCATAGAGTTCAACCAATACATAAAAACTTCCTTTAGTTTTCTATCGCTGTGTAACAAATCACCACAAGTTATCGCTGTGTAACAAATTACCACAAGTTGAGCAGCTTAAAATAACATTCATATTCTCACAGTTGAGTAGATTCAGAGTCTGGGTGGGCTTCACTGGCTTCTCTGGTTAGGATCTCCCAAACCAGAACTCAGGTTAGGGCAGGATCTTACCTGGAGGCTCTGCAGAAGAATCTGCTTGTCAAGCTCAGTCAGATCATTGGCAGAATTCAGTTCCTTGCAGTTGTTGTCAGGGGCTGGTCTCAGAAACCAGCAGCTGCTCTCCAGCCCTTGTATGTGGTCCCCTCCATCTTCAAGCCAGCAGTGGTGTACTGAATCCTTGTGCCTCGGACCCCTATGGCTTCGGCCCACGCCTGAGAAAGTGCTCTCTTTTAAAGGATTCATAGGATTTATTAGGCCCATCCAGATAAATTTTTTATTCACTCAATTCAATTGATTATTCTTTTTTTGTTGTTTTTTATTTGTTTTTTTCTTTCTTTTTTTAAAAATATATTTTATTTATTTTTAGACAGAGGGGACGGGAAGGAGAAAGAGAGGGAGAGAAACATCAACGTGTGGTTGCCTCTCCTGTGTCCCCTACTGGGGACCTGGCCTGCAACACAGGCATGTGCCCTGACTGGGAATCAAACCAGCAACCCTTTGCTTCACAGGCCTGTGCTCAATCTACTGAGCTCCACCAGCCAGGGCATATTTGTTTTTTTCAAGTCAATTGATTATTAACCTTAATTATACCTGCAAAATCCCTTTGCCAAATGTAATAACTAATCAAGGCTTGAGCTCTTTACGTTAGAGTGGGAAATCAAGGGGGGCCATTTTAAAATTTTGTCTACCACATATATCAAACATGACCCCCAAATGTCTGGGTTGTAAAATCCTCCATTTCCATAATTATGTTATTTGTGGGCTGGAATCCTTCCTCAGGTACAAGATGTCCATGAGAGGATGGGGGGTATTGTCACAACTGACAAACCTGGAAGGGTTTTCCTAATGCATTAAGTATAGTCCGTGTTCTCCTAATACACTTCAGTTTTAATCTTTATTTTATATAAAATAACACTTGTTATTTCATGAGTAAGTACTAACACTAGCTGGAAAATGTTATGATAAAAATAAAATGAATCTCCATACATTCTGCTTGTTGGGAAAATACCAGGTCTGTAGAGTTTTATTTTCTTCATAGATAACAAGTGTCTAGTTTAATTCAGGCTGCTTCAACAAAATACCATAGAGTGGATAGGTTACGAACAAAAGAACTTATTTCTCAATTTCTGGGAACCTGCATGGCTGGATTCTGGTGAAGGCCCTTTTCTGGATTTCAAACTGCTGACCTCTCGCTGTGTCCTCACACGGTGGAAGGGACTAGGGAGGGGTCTCAGGTCTCTTTCATAAGGTTACTAGTCTGATTCATGAGAGCTCTACCCTCATGACCTAATCAGCTGCCAAAGGCCCTACCACCACAATTGGGCATCAGAATTTTAACATATGAATCTGGGGGGTGGGAGGGGTGGGGACACAAACATTCAGACCACAGCAACAAGCAAACAAACCAATAAGGCATACTGGATCAATAGGCTACCATGCTGTATTGAATAAGCAGGCTTGTTTCTGATACATGAGGCTTAGTCCAAGAATTTGGTAAATCAACTTTGAATATATTCAGCGAGACAAAGGAGGAACCCTGTCAATCTTCTTTCATGGCCATTTCTTTGGCCCACATGCCTTAGCCCACAGGTGGCAAACCCAAGGCCCTCGGGCTGAATTCAGCCCGCTACCTTGTTTTATCCAGCCTGGCACCTTGTTTCTACCTGGCAACAGCGCTGAGCTCTCACTTAACTGTTAAGGAGTAGTTACATTTATGCAGTCCTAAAATTACACTTGGCCCTTTGAAGGCAACCACAAGGCTGATGTGCGGCCCAGTAAAAATGAGTTTGATACCCTTGCCTTAGCCATTCCCTTCCAACATAATTCAAGCTGAAATGAACAACAACTAATGATTAATTCCCAAACTTCGGTCATAGAATGAAAAAGCAACACAGCCATTTAGAACACAAAGGCCGGCTTTATTGACACCCAGTGAATCTATTCTGCAAACAACTTTCTGTTTATATATTTTCTATATATAAACTGACTAATCTAAGACTGTCCCTAGATGGTAAATTCAAAGATCAATTACCTAAATGCCAATTATCCAATTAATGATCACATCTTTTTCTAATACGTGACCCTGTAATGAGATAAAGTACCTTGATTTTTCCTCTGAATAACCATTTCTTTTCCATTTTCAGTCCATGATTTTCAGACACGCCTGACCTCATGGTGGGACTTGGACTTCGGTCTGGGTAATCACAGCATTGAAATGCCCTACTTCACCTTTGCTATTGGTTCATGGACCCACAATCCAAACTACGACCAATGGAAATCTTTCCTGGTAATTTTCATAAAATCAATTAACAATTTTGCTTCCTTTGGGGGTTGCAAAAATGGTAGACTATAAATGTGAAGCTACTGCTGTGTAGGTACCTCTATAGGAAAAGAGGCTGTGGGGAATGAACATGACCGAAAGAACATGAACTCAGAAATGGATACACTCAGCTCTGAAGCTGTCTTCACAGCACCTGTGCCTGGCCATGCAGTAAGACAGCATCCCTCAGGACTTCACCAGTGAACTATTTATATTTTGTTTAAGCACAGTTATACTTTTGTTTCTCTCCTATCAACTAAAAGAATTCTAATACAGATTTAATACTGCCACATTAACCATCCAAATGAATTAACTGATTTCAGTCCCAATTATAGAATTATTCTGGTAGAGAAAAATCTCTGCCTCCTGCTTCCCTCAACTGTGTTTAGCATTAGGCAGACTCCCAGAGCCCAAACATGCTTGTTGGTCGGAGCATGTTTTCTCCACCCTGGTGGGTGGGTAAGAAAAGGTAGTTCTTATCAAAAAGAGACAGAAACACATGCCCAGAGTCATTTGGCTCAACCTCTAGAAACATTTTGGAAAGGAGTAATTATAAAAGAGAACTTGTCTAATTATTACAAAACTACAACAATCAACATGTGTGTGTTTTATCATTTGGAGACCATTTATTTTTAAAATCTTGCTCTTTTCTTAAATTCAGTGGCTGCTAGAAGTTTTTATTCCTGAAATAACTTTGGTTAACATTTAGTAACGGAAATCATGCAGCAAAAAAAAAAAAAAAGTTTCCTCTAAGTCATTTGAACTGAGGGAAATCGCGCTCACATGGTTCGTGGAGAGCCAAAGGCTGTTTAGTCACTCCGCCTTTCCATGCTTCACCGTCTCGCACTGCAGCCAAATTCCTACCGCCAGGCCTACGCTCTGCTCTCCCTTTCCAACCACCTTTTCCCCTAAGGCACACTCACTCCATGAAATCATCCCGTATATTGCTAAGTAGACCTTACAGATTATTTAGAACAGCTTTCTTCAGAGCGGATATGTTTCCAAGAAGTCAATAATAGTGAAATATTAACGTGGGGGAAAACCTAATTTATCAATATTTCCCAAACAAGTTGATATTGCAGGTACTTACCAGTCCTAGCTCGGACTATGGCATGTTGGGTCCTCTGTGTATAGACTTTATTCTTAAGTAGTAGATCCTCTTTTTTTTTTTTTTAGAAGCGAGTGGTCAACTGAGCTCAGTAATCATAGGGTGTCAGAACTCTTAGAAGTTATCTAGCCCAACCTCATCATTTTACAGACCAGAGAACTCGGGCTCAGAATATAGAGTCCAACAAGTGAAGCTAAGAGGAAAGACCTTTATTGGAAGGAAAAACAACTTGCACAAAGGCACTGATTTGAGGAAGGATATGCTCAGGGACAACATCGTGACCATGATTTGGACATGGCTTTGGATGCTTGAAGAGTTGACAGTAAAACTTGAAAAGTAAATTACTAAGTCCGAATTGTAGGAGTTTTTGAATGTCAATAAAAGAGGTTCTTTTTTTTCAAACTGATAAAACACAGAAGTAGAGAACATTTGATAATGAATCCCATGTAGCTATCACCCTTCTCCTGCGATGATTAACTAGCTCACTGCCAATCCTATGCCACAGATGCCTCCATTTCCTCCTTCCCTCCAGACCCCCAGATTATTTTAAAGCAAAGCTCAGTCATAATATCAATTTCTCCATAAATAGTTCAGCATATACCTCCAAAGAAAGTTTTTAACTCCTATAAATAAGAGGAAGCCTTTGAATATTTTTTTTACCTGGGGAGCAACATGTTTAGAACTGTGTTTATTTAAGAAGGTTCTTCGGCAGTTGATACATTGTTCCAGCCAGGACCGCACAGGGCAACGTAAGCACGTAATGTTCCCCATTGTCGTGGTCACATATGCCACGTCAAATTTATTTCCCAGTTTCCACATTTGAAATATGTAGTATGGTTTCCTATGTTGGTATTTAGGCTAGAAGTAATTTAAATGTTCTTGGCCAACAGAGCTATTTCCCTTTTGGAGGCTTTGTCATCTTGATATTTTATTCTCATGCTTCGTAATTCTTTTATTCATTGAGGTACATGGCAATAATGTTAGTGTGAATTTTTCTACCTCCACTTATATATTAAATATTCATTTTTTATTTTATTATATTGCTCATAAAGACATTCTGAATACTAGCTTGATGTTTAGGGGGGATAACAGCTTTCTTAGCTCTAAAATATTGCCTTTGAGTTCCTCTTCTCTATATGTAGCAAAAAATGTCACATAAATTATTCAAGCAATATGAAAATAAAATACCTTTCAAGTTGCCATCTAAGAGATCATTATTCTGAGTACAGAGTCCTCTTTCATATAGACATTGAAAAACCATGAAAGATTGAAATATTTTCTGAATTTAAAAAAAGTGTTCAACATCATGTACCATATAGGGCATTGTGAACAGAACTGAAATGAACTGTTAGGGTTTGTGTGGAATACTTAGGATGGAAAATACTCATTTTATGCTGCATTCTTCTTTAATCCCATCATCACAAATTGGAACAATAACACTAGAGAAGAGATAAGAGTGTGCATCTGGCCAGTTGAATGTGCTAAAAGATTTAGAGGGAATGGCAGAGGTTTTGACATCCCGAATCCATACAATACATCTTCTGTTTTTAATTTATACTTTAAAGATTTACACAAAATAAAAAGACCAAATAACTCACTTTCCAGTTAAAGTGCTCGTATTTCCATCTGGCAGCTTGTTATGAAAAACATGTCTGCATTACATAATAGTAAATTTTTCATACTGAGGCTTGTCTGCCATCAATTTATAATCAGAAACGTCACATGATGTATTATAAGATATCAGAATTACACATGGTTGATCTGTTTGCCTCTTTATATTTCGTACTAGAAGCTTTTCCCTTCTGCTAGTTATCCCTGTAAAGTGTGAGAAACTGTTAGGTAAAACCCAAGTAGAGAGAGCTAGCTATTTCATAAGATTGTAAAAAAAATTCTTTGTATGATCATTGCAATAGTAAATCTTTTTAAACTCTTCCTTATCTTTTTGGATTTTTTCTTTCTGGAAATTTTGCCTATCACATACATACATACATACATATTTATCTTAAATTTCGGCTTTATTGAGGTGTAATTGACAAAATTATAAGATATTTAAAGTGCACATCATGGTGATTTATTTACAACTATATTGCAAAAGGATTCCCCGTATGTAGTTAATTAACACATTTTGGGATGTATTCTTCAAATCAAAACATAAAGTTGATATGTGATGGATAATCTAGAATTTTCATGACTGGATTTCTCCTAGTACTTGATTTTGACAGACCAGCAGGAAGTGATATGAATATGTAGCAATTGCTATAATTGATCAGGCCAATATATCATGCCACCAAAAAGTTTGGCTTTTACTGTGGCAGTCTTGCGTGTTTACTAAAAGAAAAAAATCTAGTTGCTCTAAAGAACTTCAGCCTTAAAAAAATCAGATATACCCCAACCTTTCCCCAATTTTTCTAATTAACACAGAGGAAAGGCAGGAAACCTGAGTCCTTGCTACTGGTGCCTCACTGGTGCATTGTGCTGCCTCAGGCATGTTGCTAATTTTTTTGTTTGTTTTCAATGATTCACTTTCTTTATTTTCAAATAGGAAAGGACTTTAATTACAAAAAAAAATTAAAAGAGCACTCACATATGAGAGTAATTGCCATGATTTGCCATTGTTTTTATTTACCTAAATCTGGGAAATCAAGCTGATAACAATTTAGCTATAAAACTTTATTGACTATCCATTCAATAAATTGTTATTGCTGGCTAGGGATTTAGCAGTGAACCAGAGTGAGTTTTTGCTCTCCTGGGTATGGTGTGGGAGAGTCATTCATCAATGAGTGTAATTTTTAGTGCCACAAATATTTCATAAGGTGGAGAAGAGGGCTCTGTGGGACTGAGTGAGAAGCTATGCTAACCAAATGTGGGCAGTCAGGCAAGTCCCCCAGGGAGAACTGCACGGAAGGTGAGTCTCAGAGGATGAACTGAGTGAACAGCTGGGGAATAGTATTCTGAGCAGTAGGATCATCATGGACGAAGGGGAGGCAGATGCATTCGTGGAACTGAAAGGTGATCAGCATGACTGGAGTAAAGCAGTGCTTCCTGGTATTTTTCACACAAGACTCAATGGGCCAGTCTGTCCCAAGGGGCCCCAAATCTCAGCCTATTTGCAATCAATCCTCAGAAGAGCTTTCACATTTGGCAAACCAGTTAGGAAGCTCTAGCTTGGCCTTCAAGAGAGGACTTGACATTAAAGAATGCTGACTAAGTAGACAGGGGCTGGACTGCAGAGGTTGGTGGTAAGAAGTTAGTGTGGGAAACACCTTTAAGATTATCTAAGGTTGTAGAGGCTTCGTTGAGGATACTTGACTAAACTAACAGCGATGGAGACAAAGGGCAGAAATTTGTCTGGAAAGGAGAGGAAGTCACCTGAGATGCCTTTAAGAAATCCACTTGCAGGTATTATAGGTCTGAGCTCAGAAAAAACGCCCCCTCCTCACACCCAGTTCTCCAGATTCCTGAGACTCTAGGAAATCCTGGCATTCTTCCAATGCTTTCTTTTTGTTTACAATAGCTAGAGGCCATTTCTGTTGTTTGCAATGAAAGAACTCTAAGTAGAGTGATAGTGTAAAAGTAACAATGGAAACGGCACTGATTTAGGCAAGACAGACATTTGATTTAATTTACTGAACAAAACAACAGAACCAAATGGGCACGGTTTGCCAATTGGGCATCCCTGTGTGGAAACAGGCTGCTCGGCCTGGCCTGCAAGCCCTTTGTGACCAGCATGAAAGATCACACATGCATTCTCTTCAGAAGGAAAAGAAAGGTAAAACGTTCTCTTTCCAATGGATCAAGTTCATTGTAATTAAAAATGAAAGTTGTAAAGACTACAGATTGTGTAGAAAAAATTCCAGTGTTAACATTAACATCAGGCATCACTCGTAAGAAATATCTACCGTGATATATCAAGTGACATGTCCTAGCCATAAATAAAATCAAAAAGCTTAAAAGTGATCAAATATTCTATCTCATTTTGAAGTCATTGAAAGCTTTTTCTGAAAGTGTTGGGAAGCTTCTTTTTGAAATTAATATTTAAGGTTTTATAGTGGTTAACGTTTCATAGGTATGGATGAAGTACAAATAAGTTATACTTTCTCCCAAGGGTAGATGATGTTATTTTTTTTGGCTCCTTTTCTCTATTCTCTGAGTTTTTTTCTAGTTCCTTTGATAAGAAATAAAAGATGAATTTACCCTCAACTTGTGTTGCTCCAGGAGACTACGTTTGCATTTTGTCTACATCAGGATTGAGATGATAGCATCCCTATGAAAAATCTCTTATCAGACATATTTATGAAAAAGTTTTGCCAAAATTAATTAAGTGAAGCCATTTGCTTTTGACAGTGGCTTTAGAGGTAGTTTCAACAATGTGTAAATAATAGTCCAAAAAATCCACTGGACTTGAAAGAAAAAAATCTGCAAAAGCACATTAAAAATTATGAACTCGAAGAGTTATCTAATTTGTACATGGTTTCTTTTCATAAACTCAGGCATAAGTATAAACTGTTTTTCATCCCCATTCTTTTGGTAAATTCCCCCTGTTCCTATGCATAATTATGTGTGGATTCAGTCTAGACACACCAACCATTAAGCAACCAATTTCACAGTTGAGTTGTCTGTGTTTAGATTTCCTGTTGGTCTCTTAAACCCTATTGTCTTCTTCTCTTGCGATGGCCAATTACATACCACAGTGGGTATCTCATTTCAGAGATGTGACCCAGTGCTCTGATCCTAGTGGAGAACATTTCCAGTAGAATTCCCACCCTCTGCGGTTCCACATGATTTTCTTTCACCCTAAAGCGATTGTCTCAGTGTTACAATTGAGTCTTGATAAGCAAGTTTTTAGGAAATTCTTCTACGATGACAGGCCTATTTGCTGTAAGATGTTAATGAGATAAACATGAAATTCCGTTTTAAACTGTTACTACTGCTAATTTCTAATCAACGTGTCTTTTCTTCTGATGCCTTCTGTAAAGAAGCATCTTTAACTTTTTTTTTATCACATTTGTTTCAGTTCCCATTAACATTCCCCAAATAAGAAATGCCACTCTTTCTACAACTCCACATATGAGCTACTAAAATTACTGTTGAGATTTTAAAAGCAAATATATATTCAAGTGTGAATAAAATTAATGTGCTATTCAAGCTAAAAAGCAGAGTATCGCACATGCAAAAAAAATAACCCAAACTATAACATAATGTATTCACCCACCATGCAGCCCTTTTTCCTTTTGGGAAAATAACATTGTATTTCTCGGTGCCCCTCCAACCCCTCCCCCCCATTCACCTACCTCCTCCAGGTATCTGACAAGAACATGTCTGAAGAGAGTAGAACCAGGAGTAGCTAGCTATTCCTTAAGCTTAATGCCATGGTTTGCAACTTTGAAATCTAGATTCTATCCCATCCATAAGCACATTAAAAAGCAGGTGTGTTTGTGGCTGAGACCCAGGAGAAACAGATGACCCCTGAACAATACTGGTCAGGTCTATTTCAAAGCAGGGGTCTAAAATCTAACTCTCACTGGCCTGAGCAAAAGAGGGAATGTATTGGCTTCTGTAACTGGAAAGCTCACAGGCATCAGACACAGCTAGATACAGATGCTTAATGTCTGTCATCACGACTCAGTCTCTTTCCAATAGTCCTGGCTCTGCCTTCTTTTCGTTGGCTCGTTTTCAGGGAGAACACTCCCCACCACCCAAATACAGTGATAAGATGTCTACCAGCAGCTCCGGTTTCTATTCTACTAATTTAGTAATTCCAGCAACAAAAAAACAGGTCTTGCCCCATTGATGGGATCTCTGAGGGGTTCATTTAGTAAATAACATCATTCGTTCATGCCTTGTTTCTGAACCAATGGAGAAATAAGACAAATAATAAGGAGCCCAAATATCACCTTTATTACTGATAAAGGCTAGATGTCATCTAATGTTGGCATTAGATGTCAGTTGGCATGAGAGCCACATGGATTTCCTAATATGAACCACAGAATTAAGCAGCCTTTTCTACCCAGTCCCGGGTTCAGGCAGCACTGCATTGGGCTGGACCTCCCAAAGGGGCCTCTGTGAGCAGGCTGGCCCAGTGAATGGACACACAAGTTATCCTTTCCAAATTTATCAGTGAGGTAAGCCACTCTACCTCTGAGGACTGGGAGAAGAAGAAAGGCCGAAACTGTTACAGCTAGTGGAGTAACTTGCATATAGAAGGAAATGTCATGGCTGTGGGTAAAGCTCCTACTAGTGTTTCCTGGCTCTTAGTTTTGTCAACCCACTGAATCAACCATTAACCCTATGGGCAGCCAGAAGAGTGGCTGCCTCTTTCTAGGGACAATCTGTTTCCTCATCTATGGGGCCATTCCCAATATTAACCACCCTTCTGTGGAGGCTTCCCTTGGGACCTCCAGTGGGCAGCATACATTTGGAACCCAGAAGACTCTGAAGTGGGTCAGAGCAATCCATTAATTCAACTAACTCCAAAGCCAGTTTGTATCCACGGCTGAATGTTCATGTCCTATTCTATTTCCCAACCCACGTGAGGTCCAGGAACATCCTTTTTAGTCTTTCAGAGATCAAATGATACCATGAAGACACTCCACTAATAAAATGAAGAGAAATTCCACTGGTACAATTCTACCAATTTAGGGATTTTGCAAATGTCCATTTAACATTCTTTCAATGTACACATTCCAAGGAAAAAGTTATAAAGTCAATAAACAAAGCTTGCTCTTAAATGGAAATGTATAGATATTAAACTCAAGAGAAATTAAGTTCTTTAAATAAACGTCATTATCTTTGTGAGCTAAAAGGACAAAGTTCAACATTCTTATGTTAGAATTAAAGCTCAAGAGCTTTTCTGCCCAATTTACTACTGAGCTTGTTGATCTTGGTGTGGAGTGCTCCGGATACCTTGGGAGAGGTGAGGTTCTTCAAACACAGGCAGTCTGGGCTGTTTCTTCAGAAAAGGATTTTGTTCTTTTAGGACCTTGAAACGATTAAGTTAATGTTTCTAAAGAACCCAAATTACTAATAGGACATACAAGATATCCATCGCACTGGCCTCACATTCATCATTTTTAGGAAACAAGATTATACCCAAGCCCCTAAAGCAGTCATTTCCAGCAAAATTGTGTACCCAGAACTGAGTGTTTAATGTTGTCAAAGAACATTACAGAGCCATGGCCATGCCTGAAAATTTTGGTTTTATCTTTGCCAAATGCAGGTCAGTCGATGCTGGTTACCTGGAATCCATGGTGCGTACGAATCTTATAATGGGGACATTCTCCTACCGTCAGATGGGTACCAGCCTTATGGAGGTGATAGCTGCATGAGTTAGATACATGCTTAATTACTGTGTTGTACACCTTAAACTAATATTGTATGACAACTATAATTGAAAAAAATTGTTTAAATTATCTTTGAATAAGAACATTATAATGAGGAGGTTCTCCTAGACTGTCAGGGTGGGCCCAATGCAATCACAAGGGCTTTTTAAATGGGAGGCAGGAGGGTGGGAATCCGAGAGCAGCAAATGATGGGAGTAGGGGCGGGAGTGATGTGATGACTGGAGCGAGGCCATGAACCAAGGAATGTGGGTGACCGCTAGATGCCAGAAAAAGCAAGGAAACAGATTCTCCCCAGGAGCTGTTAGAAAGAGCAAAATCCTGCCAACACCTTGATGTCAGCCTGGTGAAGCCTATAGCGGACTTCTGACCTCCACACTGTGTAAGATAATACATTGGTGTCACTTTAAACCACTTGATCATTTCTAGCAGCAGCAGGAAATTGATACGACCCCCCACCTCTGTACTCTCCACCCTCTCACCTGTTTAATTTTCTCTGTGGTACTTATCAACACATGCATTCTACATATTTTACTCATTTATCATGTTTACTCTCTGTCTCCACCCACCAAAACGTTCCTCCATCAGGGAAGGGAGTTTTTTGTTTGTTACTGATCGCTGACACCTAGAACACTACTTGCTACATGCTAGACCCTCAACAGTTATTTGCCAAATGAAAGGATTGTCTTTAAAAACTATATAACATTCTACTATCCTTGGTTGTTTTTTTCTAAACAGCTTTTAAAAGCCAAAGATTTTATTTATTTTATTTTTAGAGAGAGGGGAAAGGAAGGAGAAAGAGAGGAAGAGAAATATCAGTGTGAGAGACAAACATCACCACACATCCCAACCTCGGACCCAGCCTGAAACCCAGGCATGTGCCCTGATCGGGAATTGAAACTTTTGCTTCAGGAAATGATGCCCAAACAACTGATCCACACCAACTAGGGCTCTAAACAGAGTTTTCAAAAACTGTTTTAATACGAGTGACATTTTCGTCCTTATAACAAAGAATTCCTTTCTATATTTTCAGCTCTTTCAAATGCAAAACAATAGGCAGTACTCTAGTATTGAATTTCTTACAGTTAATTTGGATGAATATTAGCAGTTTCATTTACAAAGTACCCCTACATTTGAAATGTTTTGAAACAGAAAAATATTTTTCACATTTTAGATTTTTTTAAAAAAAGACTCTTGTTCCAAAAGCATTAGTAAACTCAGAAATTATGTTCTTACTTAATAAAGAAAACAATTTTTAAATTCCTGGCCAAATACCAATTTCCTGAACTCATACAGCTTCAAATCTAAGGACCTCGAGTGTGCTAGTGAGAATTCCAAAATATGTTTCTCATAGATTTAAGGAAAGTAAATCATCTTAGAATAGTTTCCTTCCTCCCTCCCTCCCTTCCCTACTGTTACATAGTCTTCTCTACATTTCTAGTAGAGAGAAATGACAAATTGTGCGATGACCTGGTTTTTATGAGACCCGCCGTGATGTATTTTGTCATCATGACCCTGAGTCCCATGTCGGGTTTATGGTCTTCCACTTCCTGCCTGTGCAGTGGAAGAATATTGCTTTTCCTCTTACCTTTGGTAAAGACATACGCCGCACTGTGTGTGGTCCTCCTGCCCCAAGATCCCTTGGCCTCGTCATCAAGCCTGTATGTTACCCAGTGATAAGGAAGCAGTTGTCTGCAGAGCTATTCCTTCCATTAATTTAAGAATATTTATTAAGCGCCTATTTTAGGAGAGGTGCTAGAGGTACAAAGACCACAGGCTCTGATCACCTTGGGCTTTCTGTCTGATGAGTATCGTCCAGCCAGTGTTCAGGGAACCAAGTGTCAGAGCTGGTTGGTATATAATGAATTTCCAACAGGTAAGGAGGAAAATGTAGAAGAAAACTAAAGGAAACAGGCCTTTGGCAAGAACTCTTTATTTTTTTAAGAAAGATTTTATTTATTTGGAGACCAAAGAGAAGAATAGAAGGAGAAAGACAAGGGGGGAAACATTAAATGGTTACCTGTCATAGGCCCTCAGCTAGAGACCCAGCCCACAGCCCAGGAATGTGCCTTGACCTAAAACTGAACCTGTGACCTTTCAGTTCACAGACCAGTGCTCAGTCCACTGAGCCACACCAGCTCAGGTGAAATCTTTATCTTGCAGAGAATAAATTTTTATTGCACAAAGCATATTGTTTAAGCCTTTTTCACACACACAAAATACAATGCTTCTGCTTCAAGATGGCAATTTGAGCACATGTGTTTGAATCCTCCCTTTTCCCAAATTCCCATAAAAATGCAGAAGAAACTCTGGATCATTGCTGTGGCCAGGAAAGGATACCATTCATATGTTCAAAATGAATGAAATAAAATTCTTGATTGATATTATGCAAATAGATTGGCATGACTGATGGGCCAAATAACCAATGGTTGGTTTTGTGTATAAGAAGAAGACGGAGGTGTAAGTAGATGGAAATACTCCACCAGGACTGTATTTTGCCTTGTATAATGTGCACCTTTTGCCCAAACTTTTCAGGAAAAAATAAGGATGCACATTAGCCATGGGTATAATGGTTACATGCCATGGGTACAATACCCCGTGTATAATGTGCATAAAACAGTGGATGCACCTTATGCATGCAAGGCGCAGTATTTCCTAGCTCAGCAAGACAAGAGCTGGAGGAAAGAGGTGGCTTTTGGAGATCTTTGAGCTACACCTATCTATGACAATGGCCACAGCTCACACTGAGCACTACTTCTGCCATAGTTCTTAAATTCTCTGAGCTCATGCTGGATAGAGATGGCCATTCCTTGGCAAGAAGCCGAGACTCCCTTAGCTGGCTCCTAATGAGGGCAGTTGTGCCAGGGAGAAAAGGCAAATGCTGCTTCAGCCCGTTGGCTGCCTCAACAGAGAAGAAAAGGAACCCTCCCAAACTGAAGGGAACTGGCTCGGGTACAACAGCTCTTGGCTTGGAGTTCCCTCCATAAGCTATGGGGCCTCTACTTGCTTTCGTAAGGAGGGGTAGACAGAGGTAAGTCACAGAATAGGTACATGGGAAAATGGTCTCGTATCAAGAAGAGGAGATTATTCTGAGAAAAGATGTTCTTATAAGGCAGTTATATTATAAAAGATTAAGGTCAAAGGTGTAAAACTTCATCCTCCACAACTGATTAAATCAATAACAGTGTCCCATCAACATAAAAAATTATAGCCATTACAAAAGATATTATTAGAAACTTCTATTGGCATGGATACGATATACTGCTAAGATTAAAAAAGGAAAAGTGTGAGAAATCAGGTAGCAGAGCAGTGAAATAAATGCATTGTGTTTATGAGTGTGGATGGGGGATGACAGTGAGAATTGTTCATGAAAAGATGATGACTTTTGGAAAATTACACACCCAAATAATTACTAGGCAAACAGTTAATATGTACTCTGGAATGTGATATTTGGATGATTTTATTGTCTTCTTTTCGATGATCTGTATTTTTAAACTTTGACAAGCTGAACATAATGGACATGCTTTTCCTGTACAATAATAAAAAGTAAATACTATTTCTCAGAACAGTGACTTCCTTAAAAATAAGTCTATGGCTGAGATAATGATATGGATGTGTTCTTAACATTTAACAAAGAGATGGGTATTTCCATTTATTTAAAATATTCTATAATGCTGGAAAAGATGAAAAGTGTACTGATTCATTTTATGAAACTATTATATCCCTGAGGATCAAAGTCAAAAAAAGAGCCAAAGCCCTGGCTGGTGTAGTTGGGGGGGTGCACTGGGTTCAGGTTCCTGCAAGTCCAAGGGGATGCACAAAAGGCAACCATACATTGATGTTTCTCTCCCTCTCTCCTTTCCCCCTTCCCCTCTAAAGATAAATAAATAAAACCTTTTAAAAAAAAAGAGCCAAAAACAGCAACCATGAGCAAACCTCACTTGTGAGTCTGATACAAAATTTAAAAAATGATAGCAATTCGTTTTTAGTATAATGCTAAAAAAAACTCATAGCCAAGTAGGATTTATTTTAAAAACACAAACATTATTTCAATACCAGCGAGTTAGTTAATAACATTTTTCATCAGCCGATCAAAAAAGATAATCTCATTGACATTGAGGCATCAGTAGAGTTTGAAAATGCATTTGATGACCCAATGTCAAACTCATGAAAAACAAATAAAAGCCAAATAACTAAGCTCCTAACTAGAGACTGTAAGGAAAGTTTCTAAATGTGATAGAGAATGTTTATGTGAGGCCAACACCCAGCGTTACATAAACCAGTGGAACAGTAAAGACATTTCTGTTAACACAAAATTATCATTATTTGTAGAGATGAGCTGTAAAGCCCTAAAGGTAGAATATGCAGGCTACAACTAAAGGATTTGGAACAGTAGGTTGGACTTGAATTAGGTTGGACTTGAATTAATAGAGTGACTCACCAGCACTTAAGACATTTTAAATACTTACATCTTTATGGGAGTTGGAGTTGTTAGTCCTCTTAGACAAGGAACTTTCCTGTTATCCTGTTTATTTTGTTAAATTGCACTCAGGTAAGTGGTCTTCCCATGTCTGCAGGGGCTGGAGCTGGAGGCAAAGGTGCTTAAAGAAATGCATTAAACTGAGCTAAGAGCATCCCCCAGTCTCCCCCTCCCCAAGATAGCACTTGTCACACACAGAATAATAAAAAATGCCTTTCATTTCAATCTTGCACTTTTGTGGGATGGTATGTTACTGTTTTGTTTTGTTTTGATGACATCAAGTAATTCTGACTGGTTAGCTATCCAGAGTCAGCATCAGATTCCACCAGTTGCAGGGCTCAATCCCACAAGCCTGCCCTCACTCCAAATGTCAGTCACAAGTACTGGGTCCCCAAGTGGCCCACACCTCCGTCTGATCTGGCTACAAAATTGGAGGTTCCCACCCCACCCCTACCTTAGATTCAACAATTTGCTAGAATAGCTCACGAAACTCAGGGAAATAATTGACATTTGCGGCACTAGTTTATTAGAAAGGCTGTAAAGTGAACGGCCCGAGGAAAAGGTGTATAGACTAGGTATGAAGGGGTCGTGAATGCAGAAGTGTCTGATCCCGTGAAGTGCACTGTACCACCCTCCTAGCACCCGATGGGTCTGATAGCTTGGAAGCTCCTGAAACCCACTGTTCAGGGTTTTTTTTATGTAGGTGTTGTTACAGGGGCAGGATTAATTAAATCATTGGCCACTAGTGATTTCATTCAACCTACAGCTCCTCTCAGAGGTCAGAGGGTGGGACTGCAAGTTCCAACACTAATGAAAGGCCTTTCTGGTGACTTGAAGGTCTAGAGACTCCACCAACCACGTCATTCATTAGCATATAAAAGACGCTTTTGTCATTGGAGATTCCAAGGGTTTTAGAAGCTATGTATCAGGAACTAGGGACAACCCAAATGCTTCTTTATTATACCACAGACATTCAAGGAAGGAGCTAAACTTTATGTTGCCAAAATTACCGAGGAAAAGAAACTTCAGCTCAAGGGTGATGCCCTCAAATGCTATGTACACTCTATTTTCCTCAGATGCTTGGTCCTCTAATACAGCTAAATAAAGCAACAACAACACAAATCTAAGTTTACCCTGCTATTCTCTCATTGCAGGGATTTATGTGCTCTCTGACAGAAATCCCCTATAAAATGGACAATGCAAGAAGTAAAGAAAACTTTAAAAAATATGTAATTTATTTTATTACTGAAAGTTGTGAGGACATTTGGGTTGTACCAAGGTGTGAAGGCAGGGAGCATTTCCTAGAGGTGAGATGTGATGGTAATGGAAACAGTGAGTAGCAGATTTAAACGGCAGGAATCAAATCTAGGGAAATGGAAGACAGCTCAGGAATTCTCCCAGCCAGAGACTTGACCAGGCCCCCAGGACCTGGATCCCTTCTCTGCGTACTACCCAGGTAAGCTTCATGTATTTCTCCATCTAACCAAGAAATGAATCTCAGTACACACCACAGCGATTACTGTCAATGGCACTGTATTGTAAACTTTGAAACTTTGAAACTTTGAAGCAGACTGATCTTAATATCAAAGAGAAATGAGATAAGGGTGTTTGCCAATGCCATTGCAGTAAACATATTGCAATTTATAAATGTATTATATTAATCACTTTGTATGACTCAGACTTACCCAATGTTATATGTCAATTATATCTCAATAAAAAATAAATTAAAATAAGAAATAAAATTTTACTGGGGGGAAGATTAAAAATTAAGAAGATTTTGGATAATATCAAAACGAGGAAACACGTTTAGTGCCCAGATAATTGTTAATATATTTACGAAACCTAGTGGAAATATATAAAGAATAATTGTGAAAGAGAGAAATAATATAACAGTTGTCATGGATCGTAATTATTGGTCAGCTTCATAAAATGTGGTATGGAGTGGGGAGAGACATGAAAAGGGCTATATTTCTCCTTTTCCATAAACACTGTATTTAGATTCTGTTTACGATGGCGTGTGATTTTGTTGTTTGATATAAAGTGGACACAATATTCTAAACATGTAATCACTAATGTATCATGAGCATTTACCGGTGAGAATGCACACCAGCCGTAATGACTCATACTTATTCTAGTGCACATACAAGGAATACAATTGTGGAAAAACATGATAATCAGTGTAATTTGCAATTCTTAAGTCATTAGATTTTTTAAAAAAAGATTTACTTATTTTCAGAGAAGGGGGGAAGGAAGGGAGAAAGAGGAGAGAAACATCAATGTGAGGTTGCTTCTCGTGCACCGTCATCTGGGGACCCAGCCTGTAACCCAGGCACGCGCCCTGACCAGGAATGGAACCAATGACCCTTTGGTTAGCAGATTGGCACTCAGTTCACTGAGCCACACTGGCCAGGGCTAAGTCATTAGTTTTTCTAAAGTAAATTTTAATTTCAATTATTTAGTGAAAATATTGGCTTTGTAGAAACTATCACTATTCAGTGGATTACAAAGTTCTTATTTTTGCTTTGCTATCAAGTGAAGGCAAACAGAGATTATCTCATTATCTTTTATACTAGATTATTAGAATGCCTGTGCTGAAAACAGATTCTCAATTGTTAGAGCAGCAGTGTTCAAATCATAACAGCTACAAAGGCTTCAAAGAGAGCGGTTGCAATGAATTTCTGCAGACTGTTGAAGGGATCATTTCAATGTACAGTTACTTTTCTTTTCTTTACCCCAGAAAGAAAAACAAAGTCTTTTTGAAAAAAAAAAATTCTTATCATCAATCACTGCCTTGATTTTGTTCTTTTTTTTCACATTTATTAGTTAAGAAAGAAAAGTATTTGCTAGAATAGGCAAAGATCAAACAATAAATAAATGAAAGGACCAAATCCAAAACAAAACTATTTCTTGGATACTGCTAACTAATTTATACATGTTTTGTGGTTGATGTTGGCATTGTAACGGGGAAAATAGTGAACCTCAGGCTTGGAACTTTGAAACAGTGGTTCTTTCCTGTGCAAGGTACAGATTATAATATTTAGGACCTCTACGTTCTCTATTCTATTCCTTTGTTAGTGGTTGTAGAAACCATAATTATAGAAAAAGATCCTGTCTTCTACTTAACTTGGAACTACATTTTGGCGCTTTATCATTTGTTGGTTGTTGGCACAAGGTTGGCATTCTGATTGTTCATCCGTCAGAGCCTGACAATGGTATTTTCCACCTTTTCTGCACTTACTTGTGAACTGTGTAGTAGTAACAATTAGCTTTCTGTCTACAGGAGTGTGTGCAGTGTGTGTATTCTCCAATGCACACAATTTTCAAGTAACTTAAGAGTGTGATACCATGGCAAATGTTTCCAGCATCCAAAATAATTTTTTCATAAGCCTGTCATATTTTTGGCTTTTGCTTAGGAATAGTTTAGTTCAGTTGCTTGGGTACAGCTGATTGAATACAGTTGCAACAACTAATAAAAATCTGTTATAAGTTAGGGATACTTCACATTTGTACTCCATTGTCTCTAATACAATGCCTTATTTTCCACCTAAAATTTAGAGCCTGTACAAATCCTCTTTTGGTCTGAAGCCTTGTCCAATGATAGAGAAGAAGTGGAGAGCATTAACTCACTTTTGAGTTGAAGCATAGTTTATTAGTAATATAATATTCTATAAAAAGTCAACAGAGACAGATTCCTTCTCTTGCAGAAAATAGGTCAGGCTCCCTTGTGGTTAACAGGACTTCCTATTGCAAGTCGGTTCTGGCCAACAGAGGCCCCACTGTAAGTTGGAGGCCCGAGTAGCCAGAGGGAGGCTGGGAGAGTGTGAGATCAAGGTATTTGTTCTCCCACCTTCCTGTCTGTCAAGTTGCTGAAGGTTAACTTGGTTCCTCTACCAAAGACTACAGCTCCTGTCGAAAACCACTCCAGGCAGTTTTGCACTCCGTTCTAACACTCTCTCCTTCCCTTTGTGTTTGCTGAGCTAGAGCTGGCAACAGCCCCCTCCATTGCTAGTCTCAGACTTCTGCACCATGCCTTCTTGCTTTTCTCAAACCCTGGACACGCCTTTGTAAAAAGTGACCAACTGAACTCTCCTCAAGTGTTTGAAGGTAACTAGACCTGCTGCTTTTTGCCAAGTCCTTGGGTAAGGCAGTAATTTTAAATAAAAGGAGACATTCTGACCAAGTCTAATGAGGAGTGAGGAACAATAAAGGGTCCACGGAGCACTGAGTGAAATTTCTACAGAGCCCCTTCCTACCACGCATCTCCATTTGACCAACCTGATCCCGCCTCCTTCTTCTGGCTCCCAGTTTTCTCAGATTGGACCAAAATCTTTCATTTCCATTCTCCGAGGAATCCTCCCTACTGGGGATTAAGTTCCATATTCTAAACATAGCCCTCTCTCCTATCTCCTGACCTTCTCATCAATTTTCCTCTCCTATGCCTCACTCTCTCAAATTAAGTGGGAAAACAATTTGATATAGTATTCTATGCTAAGGTACCAATGTCTCATGTTGCCTTGCATAACACTCCATGGTAGATTGACTCTAAACAGAGTTTTATGAAGATAAAAATGTCTTATCTCAGATTATTTAACATAAACAAAGAAATAGCTCTGTACTGGCGAGAATGTCACCCACAAAGGCCACAGGTTCCACTGGGGAAATCTTGGGAAGAAGCCACAGGCGCACCTCTTAGGTCACGTGACAAGAGTGGGCGGCGGCTGTCCTAGGAGGTAAGGTTTGCACTGAGAAGTTGAATGGTAGGTTTAACGTAAGAACTATGCCAAAATGAGACCGTTCCTATTCCTAGAAAAATGTAAAAAAAAAAAAATAAAGTACAATGGATGTGAGCAACTTTGTTGAGAGAAATGAGTAGGTACTACAATAATTCTTTCTGGACATTGGCCATTGCCATTTAGATAGCGTTTGGACACAATTTAATACATCGAAACATAAGCAGAAATCTGAAAACAGTGTGGAATTTGATGTACTTGTGATAAAACCAAGAACTTCTGGATATTTGGACTTTTTTTAAGTCCTATTTGTTTTTGTTCCTCTGATAGGAAGTTTGGAGTGTCATTCACACCTAAAGCCCAGCTTCTAATGGTTGGCACTGGTATGTGTTTCCTGCTATTAAATCAGCACCTAGATTATGTTTTACACGTTTACTATTTGCATGTGTTTTACCATTCCTTAGAAGTCTCTGCTGGTAATGCCTTCCAATCCAAACCCGGAACAGATCTCACCTCGTCATAGTCACTGTAATCCGGTTAGATGAGGGCATGTATGTAAGTTGCATTTGTATGGAGGAGGCTCAGTAATATCACACTGTGTCAATGCCTGATCTCCAGTATCCAGCCCAAACCCTAAATCTCTCAGCTGGCCTAAAAGCAGGGCTTAGAGAGCAGCTAGGTCTCACCCTGAGGGTGGAGGCGGGGTGGGGTCTGATGGAGGGGATAGAGCGGAGTAGGAGTTGGAGGAAGGTTTGTGAGAAAGAAGCTTACGAGAAGCACTGCCCTTTGACAACCTTATCTCAAGTCCTCAAATACATTGATATTTCAATAGAATCTTTTGTAATGTTTCTTTTAACATTTATCATTCATTTATTCAGATTTTTCAAACATTGCCTACTAGGCATTGTACTATGCTCTGTACAGATACAATAGTTCTGCTTTACGAAGGGTGGAGGCGTGTAGAAAGACCCTACATACTAAATATGGTAAGTAAATAAGCTGACTAGAGAGCTTATTAACTGAAAAGACATAGAACTGGGTAAGGAGGTTAGAAATTTGGGGAGTGGCAAATTATGTCACTGACCTTGTTGAGTGGGTAATATTTGAGCAAAGACTTGTAGCAAGTTAGGGAATGAACCAGGCAGCTCCCTGTTTAACAGACCCAACAACTATTACATCAACATGTTAAAGCAAAGCCCTGGCTGGTGTAGCTCAGTGGATTGAGCATGGGCCTGTGAACCAAAAGATCATGGTTCGATTCTCAGTCAGGGCACATGCCTGGGTTGCAGGCTAGTTCTCAGCAGGGGCCAGTTCCCAGCAGGGGTCAGTTTCCAGCAGGGCACGCATGAGAAGCAACCATACATTGATATTTCTCTCCCTCTCTCCTTCCCTTATAAAGATAAATAAATAAAATTAAAACAAAAACATGTTAAAGCAGCACTGTCCAGCTGAAATGCAAGTGGGGCAAAGTAGGTTTACAGTTCTTCATATGAAAAAATAATACAATAATTAATAAACAATAACACAAGAACAAGTTGTGTTTTGCGTATTCATAGCTGTAAACCTACTTAGGCCCCATCCCGTAAAACCATGTAAATAATTTAAAATTTTGTAGTATTTATACTTAAAAAGTAAAAAGAAACAGATAAAATTAATTTTAATAAAATATTGTATCTAACCAAATATATCCAAAATGCCATTTTACCATATAATCAAGATCTAGGAGAAATACTAATTAGATATTCTGCATTCCTTATTTCATAGCATGACTTTGACACGGGATGGGGGATGTGTATTTTATAACCACAGCACATCTCAGTTTGTTCCAGCCCCATTCAAGTGCTCAGCAACCACACTTGGTTAGTGACCACCCTGCTAGGCAGGGTGGCCTTAAAGAGTGTTGAAAATTGCTGCTTTTAAAGAAAACACTCAAGGGGAGAGCGTGGTCCCGCCCTCTACATTTCTGTCCCTCCAGGCCAGGCTGAGTGCTCATGGGCAATGGGAAGCAGGCAAGCTTCATGCGGGGTGAGGGGCAAATTTATTGCAAAGCAATAGGAAATTTTATTTTTATTTAAACCCAGTAAGGATAACCCTTTTGAATCAGCAACCTGACATGAAGGGGCACATGTAATCCTCAGACATTCCTATGCCTCTTCTACCAGAGACTTCCGTTTTAGGAATTATCTCACCGACAGACTGGTTTGCTGGATTATCCATTCAAGGTTAAGCTTTTGTGGTATTTTGGATGTTTATTGGAAATGTGGATGATAACCTTAAAGTATAGGTTAAGGATAGAAATAGGACTTTTAAGGATATGTGATCGTACCCTAATGACCAAATTCTAACATGGTGACTGCTTACAGTGTATCAAGTCCAGCAAAAACAAGGAAGATCTAAGGCCTGAGGATGTCCGACCTGAGGCCACAGGCAGCCCGGGATGGCTAGGAATGCAGCCCAACACAGAATCATAAATTTACTTAAAACATGATGAGATTTCTTTGTGATCACGTGTCACAATGTATTTAATATGTGGCCCAAGGCAACCCTTCTTTCAGTGTGGCCCAGAGACACCAAAAGGTTGGACACCCTTCTGTGCCATACAATGATGGGATCTTCTTAGTTCTTAACAATCAACAATGGAAAACAGCTATCATTAGTCTTCCCCTCCCCAGCTAGACTGTGTGTCCCCAAGGATTGGAACCACATCTTCATTATTTTCTCTATCCTGCTGAATCTTCTACAGAGGGGAGTGCCAAGCACATAGTTAACATTTAATAAATATTCGTAGATTACTGCAGGATTTGGTAAACCTTTTCTCTAAGGGGCAGATAATAAATATTTTAGTCTTTGAGATTCAAACAATCTCTGTGACAACTCCTCTGTTGTAGCACGAAAGCAGCCATAGACATGTAACAAATGAACATAGATGTGCTCAATAAAACTTTTTATGAGCACAGATTTTATGTGAAGAATAAAACTTTGCTCATGGATATACACTTTTTACATGTCACAGAATACTGTTCTTTAAACTTTTTCAACCTAATTTAAAAGCTATTCTTAGCTGGGGTTGTACAAAAACAGGTGATGGGCTGGATTTGGTCAATGAGCCATGTATACCAATGCCTGGCTTTTGGTTTCCTCAGGGTTTGCTTTTTTTTCCTTTCCTCTGTTTCCTTCCCTCCTAATTCATTCTCTTCTCTTTCTTTTGACCTTCTTTCATCTCACTGCTCCTTCTCCTACATTCTTTCTTCTTCTTTATCTTACTTTTTTCTTTCTTCAAGCCTCATAGTCATTTTCTCTTAGTTTTACCTAAGCACTGTTGTTATAGGTGGAAGGATTTTCTAAAACACTGACTCAGTCTTCATGGGGAAAAGATATATGGGATTAAAATAATATTTGAAACACGACATGGAGTCTTAAAATTATTCTATTGTGACCTCCAATTCTCCTTCTTCTTTTCCTCCTCATCGATATCCTTATCATTATAACCAGTACAAGTGCAAAAGAATAAAAATGACTTATATGTATATGTATTGACAGAAGTGTCATTACTAATGTGTGCAAATATGTGGGTGGGGGATGGTTATTCCAGTTGTGTTATTTATTTTGCATTAACTTGTAATATTTGGCCCCTCAGTTGTTTATTCTTTTACCCCTTATTGCAAATTCCAGACACCTATTTGAGAAAATCATCTTGACTCACTAGACAATTTTAGCATTGCTGAAAGTAATTTAAAAAACTTTCCAAGCATTCCAATTCATAGCTTCTAATTTTAAAGATGGTCTTATTCAAGTTTTGTTTGTTTGCCTTCCTTTTTTTTTTACCACACTTTCATAAATAATTTGCCTCAAATCTACCAGCTTTGACCAATAGCCTTTAAAATTCAGTTACGACAGGAATTTCTTACAAGTGCAGGCACTACAAAGGCAAAAAACAAGCAAAATAACCTTCACAGAAAACTCCTTTGGTTCTTGTTAGCAAATGTTCAGAACGTGTCTCCTTTTGAACGACAGTGTTCCAGCATATTTTCCCTAAACAAATGCAGCACGTTTTCCCTTTTTGCTATTTTTTTCTTTACAAAATTATCCACTTAAAAATATGATAGAATTTTACTATTATCAGCAGTTATGCAGAATTTTGCCCATAAATCCAAAAGCTTTCTAAGTTTTTAAGATGCTGTTTTTAAGACACTGCTTTTTTTCTTGTTTTTAAGGCACTGATTAGATGTGAAAATCAGCAATTCTCCTTCTTTGATCAAAAATTTTTCTCCCACTAGGCAATATTTAAGGTATGGCCATCAGTTTCTTCTGTTGTATTTGCCATTGTGTTGGTCACAGAGATCTGGTCTTTTAAAGATATTTCATGTTTTTTTCTCCCTAATTCAGTATATTAGATAGAACGTGACACAACCCAATTAGCAAAATCAAGACCAAAGCGAAATGTTCACAAAGTGCATGAGGGCTTCATGATCATCTTATCCTCAAATGAACACACAGCATTGATTCGAAATATTGTTATACACCCTCGTTCTCTTTGGCAATATGTTAATTCACTGAATTTCACCAAATCATCTTAGCCACATGGATTGCTGACAAATGTTGGCTGTGAATCTGTGATTTGGTACCTACAAATTCAAAGATAAAATTATTATACTCTGGTTGCGTGTTTATTTATTTATTTCAGTACTGCAAACACAGATTTTATGCAATGAGTGTAATCACTCATTAACTTGACTTTATGACAGCCCAAGGGTTTGAGAAAAATATTAATACTAGAAACAAAAAAGCAATAGGTCCTTAGCAACAGTGTTTTGTAATATAATTTACTCAATATTGCAAAGCTATTCATAAATATTAAAATTTCATCTATATGTGTTTTGTATTTTCCCCTTAGTTTATTACAAAAATTATTTTAAAGACCACAGGCAAAAAAAGATACTGTCTACAGTACAGTCTTTCATATACTTTACACGTAATTTTGTCAATCTTAGAGTAAGAGAAAAAGATGTAATGTCTTTACATCCATAAAGGAAACAAACAAACAACACTTTAATGGGCCTTCTCAGACCAGAAGGGGCATGTTAGGTGGGTATGGCCATAGACGAACAGGCATTCTCAAAGAAACAGAGGTTGTAAGACACGCCTCCCTGAAAGTGGCATTGCCTTGTTTGGGCTGAGTGTGAAATACGCACAGAAATAGTAGGCCTTAGTGCCAGATTGCGTTTTCCAGAGGTTGCTGCACCAACATATACCACATCCCACATGCTCATATACTGTGGTGTCAACACACGTCCATCTAGAGGTGCGATCTCTTTCCTTTCCCAGAACCTGGGTAGATCTTTCTAACTTTCTCAACCACTAGAATGTGATGGATGCCACATTGCATGGCTTTTAAGGCTAGGACAAAGAAGAACATCCAACTTCTGCCTGGCATTCTCTTCCTTGCTCAAGACACACCCCTCTTGAATGAGCAACCATATTTTGAGGAAGTCAGATCACATAAAAAGGCCAAATACAGGCGTTCTGACTAGAAGCTCCTTCTAATAGTCAGGCTGACAGTTGACATCAACCATCATTTGTATTAATGAGTGAATGTTGAGAGGATTCCAGCCCCTTGCCTTTGAGCTACTCTGGCTGAGGTCAAGTGGGCCAGAGATGGCTGTCCTCGTTGAGGTGTGCCTAAATTATAGATTTGTGATCAAAAATAAACATTGGCATTATTTTAAACCTCTGCATTTTGGAATAATTTAATATGCAGCCATAGTTACCTGGAACAACCTTCAACAAGATAGTTTTTGGACACTGGAAATTATTTGGTTCAAATGATTTGAGTTCCATTGCATTTCAGAAACTCATGCTAAACCATAGCAGTGTCTGGCTTACTTAGTAGGTCTCCCCTTTTACTGACTATAGAATTCCCTTTTGTGATTGCTTTGAGAAGAGAAAAAGAGTGAGGCCATTTCAGAATAGGAAGTGACCAGACTTAGTTGCTTTATGGTTTTCATGAATCTTTAGAACTAGAAAAAAAAATTAATTGGCTTGCAGTAAAATGCTTCCATTAATTGTGCTCTTAGAGAAGCTCCTCCATAGCTAGCAACGTGATGATGCCACTCTGTATCCCTAGTCTAAAGCGAAAATGATCCAGATCTTACCTAGATCTCTCCCTGTAAGTCTAACAAAATAATTGTTAGGGTGCAAATGAGTAAGCAGTAAGTACAGACAGAGTAAATAAGTTATATTCTTACTTATCATGCTATTCCCTGGGTAGTCTGGAAACATGGTTATAGAAAGCTTAAGGTTATTTCCCCATTTATAACCCAAGAGGATGGCTCCTGTGGTTGACCTAAGTGTCACAGAATGAGCTGGAGAAATCTGTCAAGATGTGTTGGCCAGCTTCTCAGATAAACACTTCTGTTAACTTAGAGTTTAACACCACCATTTCAAACTGACTTTCTCCAGTGTTGGCAGCTGGGATACAATTCTAGTTCACAAAATCCTTAAACTTGATTAAGGTAAATTGTTTACAGCAAGCCACAACAACTAGCTGGCGTGGCTGAAAGCTTATTTCCAGGTGTTTTAAGGATTCTATGTCAATAATATAGTTTTCACATTGATGTGGTCCTGAGAAATCCATATGGACTATTGAACAACATAATCCTTATAGACCAGAAGGGGCTAGATTATATGCAGCAATGTAATCTACCATTGTGACATTTAAATCAATTGCAGTTCACCAGGCAAAGCTTCAAGCCAAAACTTCCATTCAAATACTCTCTGAAAGAGCCACGATAAAGTGGCCAAGGCAATGTAATATTTAGAAGAAAAATGCAGAGAGTAAAATATTTAATAGTATGGACTCTGGAGCCCATTGTCTCTGAAACTGGTTGTGTGATCTTAGGGAAACTTCTGACTTTCTAGCACTTAAAAATTAGTCTTTGCCTCTGTTCCCTCATTTCTAAAATATAAATAATAGAGTTGTTTTCATGTTTAAAGGAGTTAACAGATGTGCAGTGTGTACAACAGTGCTCAGTAAATGTTAACTATTACTATTTCTTTGTGAGTGAACCACTGAGTATCTCAGATTACTCAAAATTTCCACTTCTTTCATCATCAGAAAGTGTTTGAGGGTTCTGGGCAGTTAATCAAGCAACTTGTTCAGGCAGAAGATATGCTTCAAGCACATTGTTTTACATCAACACTCTGTGGCAGCGCCGCAATCTCCCCAGAAGTCTCCTATGAGAGTTAGCTCTGGACACAAGATTACACATCATTGTTTTCATTACACACTAAGCAAGAAGAGAAAATGTCATGACCTCTGAGTACGTAGCCACATAGATTGTGCATAGATTGTGATAATGACAATTAATGATAAAAGCCTGCAGTAAGAGTTTCAAGTGAGGTTCTTATTCTATTGGTGGAAACTGAGCAGTGGAAGGTTGTTAACTTTTTAAAAGAACTCATGATGTAGACAGCATTCACTGATGCACATCTCAGAGCCAGCCACCACTGTTTTTTTTCCTCTATGTGTACCTCTGTCATCATAAACTGAAGGATCATTGGTAGGAAATTGTGGTGTATTCTCAACGTAAGAAACTGATTCTGACTGGGAAGTGAATCTAATGTTCTAGAAAGTCACATTTTGCTGAGACCAGCTCAGTAGAATATTTCCAGTAAGTTATGAAGTGATCCTGCATTGGCAGATTTCTGGAGAAGAAACATGATAAAAGTGTGGAGCCCCATGAAAGTGTAGCCTTGCTTGGCTTTAGATCATATATCTGGCATTGTGCATACTTCTATCTCCGTTGGCTAAATGCTAAGAGCATGAATAGAGTAATCCAAGAAGGCGCCAGTGGAAGTTCTCATTCCAGAACTCTCCTCATTATTTGGATGCCCACTATGTCCTGTTTTTATGAGATTATCAGCATTTTTGTTCTTCTTGAAAATTATGGGAAACTGTGAAGCTAAAATTATTCTTCCTTTTATATTTTTAAAAGAATTCAGCCTTTCTTATTGAGCCCATGATTAACAGTGTTTAAGTATTAGCAACTTTTGCTAGTCATTTGTCTGTTTTGACTTCAGATACATTCCCTGCTCTTTTCTATATTAGAGGGAACTCCATTTCTCAGGTTTCCTTGCACTCTGGCATTTGAACAGGTTTGGTCAATAAGATGAGAGACTGGATGTTGCTTTGAAGAACATCTCCATCAACAAGGTGTGTGTCTTTTGTGTGCTCCAACTGAGTTGTCCACCGTGGTTCTGCTTGACATTGTGCCTTGCTTTGGAAACTTCCATAATACTGACTTCTCCCTCCCTCCTTCTAGTAGTAGTGGCTTCTACTTTTGCTGATCTCTGGTTTTCTCATCATCCTCTGCTTGCCTCCTCAAATCTTCCATTACCAGTGTAAAAAATTTACTGTATTAAACTCCTCTGTTGAAAACATCTAGAATAATTTCTGTGTTCTGCCAGGACACTGACTGATACACATCTGAAGAGACTTTGTAAAATGTCTGAAAGAAAACTTGAGAATGCTAGAAAATTAAAAGATTTAAGGGGTAATAACAATTCTAAATAATATTACAGAAATTATGTCTGTATTATTGATTGTTTGGCATCTATTGTCATGCCATTAATGATCAGCTACTACTGGGCAAAGAAACAGCCAATTTTTGCAAAGATCCTTAGTAAGGGTAGTGAGAAGTTTATTGAGTACAAATACTACACATGGGGACATCTTAGAGTCTTCCTTCAGAGTTCTTTTATAGTCTCTATAGAGTTTAATATACAGTATTAGTAACTGTATAATTAGTTAAGTCCATAGTAAGCACAAGGTACTCAGTGGTAGCTTAGTTGACTAAAACCCCTAATAACCTCTCTATATTCTTCCTTAAAACAAAAGATTTATTTCTAATTTGGAGTAAATTAGCTCAGTGTCTGGCTTTAAATAGAATGACAGAGGCATACTTTTTGGTGCAATTTCCCCAAGATGTCATGAGAAATTTGTTACTGTCTTGTTGAAGCCAAGATGTTATATGATTTTGAAGATCTTGGAAATTGATGATTATTGTCATGAAACAGTTGTTCCCCTCAAGTATATTTTTGATGACAAATGAAAATGTGTCTGTAACCACAACATAGCTTCTGGTAATATCAATTATTTGACTTTTACAATCTTCTTGAAGAACTATGAAGAGTGTTCATAGTAGTGAGGTAAAAAGGCTTGGAGAAAGTATTTACAGGAGGGTCTCAGTCATACTTTTAGACCATTCTGTGACATCACCTCTTATTTACTCTGTAAGCCACTGCCATCTGGTTGCCATGACTCAACCCTGACTTTATCTGCTACCTCTCTATTGGAAGTGTCTTGAGAAGGCCATCAATGATGTGCTGTGTTAAATCTAGTCTTTTCTTCAAAATCTCTCTCCTTTAGTCTTGGTTTTATTGAACCCTACTTTATTGTAGAGGTAGTTAATTAAGAACCTCATTTTCTCTTCCCCAAACAATGTAATAGCTTCCTTCTGTCTCATTACCTCTTCTGTGTTTCCTTCCTAATTTATCCCTCACTTTGTCATAGCATATAAGACAACAGAGTACATTGAAAAGTTCATGGGCTTGAAGCCATAAAGACCTGAGTTTGAATCCTAGCTCTTCCATGTAAGTGATTTGGTGCTGATCTCAGTTTTGACACATCTTGTAAATGTGAATAATAGAACTGACCTTGTGAAGTTGTTTGCAGAATGAAAAATAATAATGTGTAGAAAGTGGCTTGTGCATGATTCAAAGTCATTTTTATTTTCTAAAAATCAACTCAAATGGTAATAGAAAAAAAATATTTATATAAAAATATGTTATATATATTAGATATATATGTATTATATATTATATTATATAAATATATACAGTATTTATATAAAATATTATATTGTTACAGCGGGCACTCATTCACCAGTATTGCAGCAACCTAATCTCCTTCCCCTTATATATACCTCGAAAATAAATTTTGTCGGGCCGTTCTCGGCCGGAGCATTATATATTCAAAATAAATTTTAATGATCTAGAAAAAAATCAACTCAATTGTGAACCTGTCTCTTTTCTGTTAGTAACAAGTGGAACTTTAGCCTCCTTATCCTGGCACACATAGCCCTTCACAAGCTACAGCTTCTTTTCAATCTTAGCTTCTCTGCAAACACATATTCTGAGAGAATCCCATGTTCTGAGAACACACATGGGTTTTTTCAACACTTGGCCTCTGATTTATGCCTCCATGTGTTTGCATATATAGTTCTCCATCTGTCCTGTCTTTGCCCTTCTACCTGAGTGGCAGGCTCCCAATTTACTTTTTAGTATCCTTTTCAAATATTGCCTCCCAGTCTGTTGGCCTCATTCTAGTAGATTTTGAACAGCTTAATACTGTTAAAGTAGTCTCATATTCTTGAATGTTCTGCTCTTTATATGTAAGAATTTGTATTATATAGTTATAGTAAAAAATTAGACAGAATTTAATTGTCCCAAATAGGTTTTAGTTGCATAAATTATAATATATACATATAATAGAATACTGTATAGTCATGAAAAGTTACATTTATAAAGCATTTATAATAATACAGAAAATTCTTATGACATAGCATTAAATAAAAAATCAGAATACAAATGTATACTTTTAGTATGACCAAAACTATATAGAATATCCTGTATACCTAGAAAAAAACACAAAAAAGAAATATGCTGAAATGTGCTGATTATTTATATTAGTCAAGGTTGGCTATCTGCTATAATAAACTCCAGTCTCTGTGGCTTAACAATAAAAGTTTATTTCTTGTTGTGTCACAGACCAAAGTACAGGGTTGGAGAGTGACTCTTCTCCATGTAATTATTTGAGAAACTAGGTTTTTCCCATCCTCTAGAGACTGAGTTCTTTTATGCACTCAGTAGGCAAGTGAAGGAAGAAGGTTTCATAGATATGGCCTAGCATTAAGACACATCACTTCCATCTATGCACCACTTGCAAAAACTCAGTCACCTGACCCCACTTACTCTCCCAAAATTTTGGGAACTGTATTCCAGAAGGAAAAAAAGGAAATTGAATATTGGCAGCATTAGCATGGCCTTTCTCAACTCTGAGAAGAAATCTAATAAATAATTTTTGTTTCTTTCTTAACACTTCCATGTACAGGGACCAGCAAGAACTAAGGCCTGCTTGAGTGTGGTTGGTAAGGTAATAATATGAGTGTAATAATTTATAGTTTTTATTTGAACATTTCACTTAAAATATCATATGGTGTGCTTGAGTGTGATATTACTGTTACAGAATTATATGCTTATGACTTTGTAAATAAAAATTTTGTAATAAAAAAGGAATGTTATCTGTGCTGGGCCTTTTATTTTCCAGTTTTCCCCCAGTAACTGTATGAAAAGAGAAAACTGTATAATTAGAAGCTCTCAAAGTTTTAAAAGAAGCTACTCATCTAATTTGTGTAACATTAATTTACACTGTCAAAAGTATTTCCTTGGATGTTCAAAACATAAAATTTGGTTCAGGCAAGAGTTGTTGCAAGATTTCATTATTAACACCATAAGAAATTGATGCAATATGAGCATACCTTTGATTCAACTGCTGATACTAAAATATTTAAGTGGTATTGAGAAGTACATTGATTATTTCACAGATTCATCAAATATTATTTAAGAAAATAAGGTGTTGAGAAATCAAACTCAAAATCATGTTTTGGGTAGAAAGAGAAGGATGGGCAGAAATATCTGAGACTCAAATTCCTAAACCTCAAGCCCTTTCCTGTTAACACTCTATAATTTTGTTGGCCCTAAATTATTTTCTACCCATCCACTCAGCCCTCTTCTTATCTGAGAGTAAAGAAGAAACAGAGAGAGGATGATAGAAACTACAGCAGCCCCTTCCTCCAACTTCTCCCTTCAGTGACTAGAGTCCAACATTTATTCTGGATCATATTGTAAATGTTAACTCACAGAGAGTTAGAGTGATGGCAACCTTTTATTTCTTCCTTTCTTCCATCCTTCATTCTATCTACCCATTCACTGGACCACCTCTCTAAGAAACACTGATTGAGAAACAGGAAGTATGCAGTGTAACACTTGTTGGTCTTCCATTTTTATTTGCTACTTGACCATGAAAGTCTGCCTCCATGTACATACTGGAGAGCTGGTGCACTGACAGGAAGTCTTTTTATTTGCTCTACAACAGCCATTTTAAACACAGGATCTACTCAGATCCTGGTCTGCGGTCTTGTCTTGACCACCAGATGAGTCTTCCTGCATCTAGGAGAGCACCTCTCCACCCCCACCTGCTTGAATATCCTATAATATTTGTGCTCTCATTGTAGTTCTTTGGGTTACATATTTTCCTTATTCCCTTCCAGCTTTAGTGGGATTGCAGAGTTGTTTATGATAAAACAAAATAAAAACGAAATAACAACAAAATCTACCTTTCCTGCTGGTCACCTTCCTTTTTTTCCCCCACACACACCACCCTCAATCTGACCATTCCTGAAAGTGTGGCATAGCAGTTAAAAAAAAAAATCAAGCAAAGCCCAGCAGGTCTACTATAGGAAATTACTAGTAAAAGCAGTGCAGCTTGCCACCAGGAATTCTCAGAAAGGCTATCAGCCATAGAGGCAAAAGACAATAGCCAGCCCACTATCCACAACATATACAGAGCTATATATTGAGTCTCAGTGAATGTAAGTGTAGGAACCATTGAATTGGCCATCACGTATAAGTCAGGCTGGCTCATTTTCACCCAAAGTAGTTGCATCGGTGAGGTTGCTACAGCAGAAGACGTTGGTGGTCTCTTCTTCGGGCTAACCCGAGCATGGGCTTTCCACACTCATTAGAATCTGCTTTCACATTAGTTCACCGGCGTCCTTTGGTCCCACATTATTAAAACAAACAAAACAAAACAAAACAAAACAAAAAACATGTCTAGAACCAAAGCCCTAAAGAAGAAATTGCACTCACAACTTGTCTATAATACTCTATTTACAATTAGAAAAGTCATATTTATTGTCCTCAGTTCATCAGAGAGAACAACGCAGCTTTTACTACATAAAACCCCTTGGGTTATTAGCATTTGACAATTATCCTTTTTTTTCAGAGCACAGAATATCACTAGAAACATAGGTGATATATTTAGAGGTCTTATAGAAAATGTACAAAAACATGAAAAATACTAGTTTTATATTTTAGAGAGAACATTTTAAATGTCTTATTAGTTTTTAACGAGAATTTTAAACTCTTGGTTAAACGCCTAAGTCAATCTTTCCTAGTTGAGTGGAATTTGCCGTCTCTCTACGTACGGTCTTCTTTGTCTCTGATCTGTGTTCTTGTATCTACGTCGCTGGTTGTGCCTGCAGAGCCTGGAGAACCAGGATATTGGACTTTATTATGTGAGTTTGGAATTATTTTATCAGCCACTTCATATATTAAGGCAGAGAACACTGGATTTTCTACATTGTCGGCTAAAATAGGCCAAATTCTCCAGGTATTTTTGTTTCCACACCCTCTGTTTTCCAGGAGACGGAGTCGGGGATTGATTCACTCCACAGGTATTCTGATGGCTTTACTGAGTACACACAGTAAGTTATGCGCTATGCAAAAAACTCACTTTATATTCAGCCCATGACCAGTGAGTTCCTAGTCTTTATTTAGTTCTGCTACTTAAAAGGAAAAAATAAGAAACCCTGCGTTTTTACTGAAATGTACTTGCTTTAGTATACTGGCAAAAGTTTAAGATTTTAAAGTTTTAGTTAGCATTTCCTGGTGGTGATAATTCTGACTGTACAATAAGATAAATAAAAGATTCCTCATTTCACAACAGTATTTTTCTAATACAGATATTTTCATTTTGAATGAATATACTTTGAGACTATTTTAACCAGATACTTGAGGGAACTATCAGTGCTTACTATTTGGGGTGTTTCTTATTGAGACTCAGTTACACAAGAGACCAATGTCCAGTAATTTACTCCCAAAGAAAGGGTTTAATTTGCTTTACAATCTCATTTTCTAATGACAGTGAATGAGATATATTTATAAACTGTTCAGGAAACCTAACACAAATCTCTGTTGGAACCGAGAGACTGGAATAAAAATAATTGGTGCTTTCTGGCAATGGTTTGGATTAAAGGGCAATGTTACTTCTGTTTTTAAATCTTATACATTTTCAGATTATCTCCTTGTTCCTCTGAGATGGGAAGAAAGTTCTAGTCATGAGAGGACCCAGATTCATCTTTTCTTTTTTCTTTTGATGGATTAGAAAAAGAAAGTGTTAGCAGTGTTCCTCAGAACCAAGCTGGCTTACTTTGGCTTATGTTTCTATTTGCTCTCTTCTCCCCAGCTTTGCCTTCTTTGTGCCTGTTTTTGCCTTTCTGACTCTTGTGAGTCATATGTTGACATAAGTCAGTGCAAAGACTGGGGTTTGAAGACACTTGGACACGAAGTCCAGGTACACAGATTTTTGCCTGATAACACCGCACTCAGCCGGAGACTTCCTTACTCAAGACATAATATTTTCAAACACCTATTTACCAGGCAGGTTGGCCATGATTGTGCCAGCCTGCTGGTGGTTGGTCAGCGCAAGGAAGTGTCTCTCTGTCCTTCTAATTCTTGGGCTTCCCTCTCAGTTTAGCCACACGAATAAACACAGCTCCCTTTTGAAGTGCAGAGTCTAGACACCTTCTCTCCAAGGCTGTGGAGAGGATGTCAAAGAATGAACTGCTTTATTCTAAACTTCACTTTGGATGCAGTACAACTCACGACTCATGTTAGAATTAAAAGCCTCTCAAATTCTGAACCACTGAACGTTTGAGTGTGAGGTGCTGGGGTGACTTCTTGGTTACTTGATAAATTTACTTCCTGTCTTCTCTGGTCACAACTGGGAAGTCGGGTGTGCCTGACACTCATCATTTCTGTTTGGTATTTTCAAATGTGAACAGTGGAGACTCTTTGTCCTTAGTTAAATGTCTTCTCTACTCCATCCTCGCATTTTTACTAATTCTTTTCTGCTCCATCCCCAGATGACACAAGTAGATATTTGATATAATGAATGAGAGGGAAGGGAATGGAACAGGAAAAACAAAGGGCCAGAAGGGAGAAACAAAGTGAATGAGTGGAAAAGACAATAAGAAATGTCCTACTTTAAAACATGGGGAATTTCACTAGGTATAGACAATCTGGGTTCTGTCATGAAACAAAACAAATAAAACTGGTAAGTTTTTTTTTAATAAAGAAACTACATTTAATAGTGGCAACAGATGTAAATAAGTAACATGAGTCTCTCTCACATGCACACATACAGGTGGGATTTGGTAATCAACATTTAACCATGTAAGAACAAGCAATTTCAAAGATAATGATTCTGAGTCAGCAGAATGTCTCTCTCTCTGATTTAGACCAGACACTGTCTGTTATTTGGCTTTAGACGAGTGTTAAGGTCCCTTTTAGGTGTGGTCTCACCGAAGCCAAAAGCTTAAGGCAAAAACAGACATGCTTCCTCCCTTTTGATGTTCGTGTTCCTCTAGCACCAAAATACACCCAGCATCTATGGTCTATGGTGGTAGACCTTCCGTGATCACTTAACTTTAAATAGACAGATGGATAAATAGATGGTACTTTCTCTTACTCAGCACTGGTCAGATTTTTATAAGAAAGTGCCTTCCCCTTTGGGGCTCCACACCTTAAGAGAACTCTGAAGTTTGGAGAGGATTCAGAAGAACTCTGAATGTTGATGAGAGGGTTGGAAAGTGGAACTTACAAGAAAGAGTTAAAGACATTGGAATTGCTTATCTTGGAGAAGAAAGGTAACCTAATAACAGTCTTGCAGGGTTTGAAGGTATATAATATACGTAATGGTTACCAGCTGTTTCCCCCCTCCATCAAAAAGAACAAGAGGCCAAGTTCTCACACTGCATAGATCAAGTATAAGGAAATGCCTCTTGCTGGTGGTGTTAACAGTGTTAAAAAGATAAACTGGTCACTGTTGAATTTGTAAACATTTTTTGGAGTTATTTAAATATAGAATGGTTTTTTTTTTAGTCTCCTATTTTCTGGGAATTGGAAGAAAAAAATTATGTTGCGGTTCTTCATGTTGCATTGTGATTTATAAGTCTATAAGAACAGAAACTAATTTTAAGAGAATAAGTGTATGTAATGCCCAAGAATTATAGAATCTATATGATCTACCTTCCACCAGATGAATGAAATCAAGACAAGGAGACATGATTTCCATAAGGGCTTTAGATGTAAACTTTTTAGAACAGTGCTCTGCTTTCTCAGGAAAGTACTGCTGCTAATTGACATACAGAAAGGGAAAATCAAGAGACAGCAGAGATTAAAAAATATACAATAGATACTAAAATTATATAGGCACTAAAAATCTTAGAATTATGCTGGCACACACACACAAAATCTCTGACTTTTATCTTTTCTATTTTTCTTTTTTTATTATGACTGGCCAAGTTAATTCTTCCAAGTAGATCCACAAGCAAGTCTGCGTCTGCGAAAAAAAATATCTGTGTGAACCAATATGATTTAAATAGTCCTCCTATTCCCTATAATGTACACTGATCAATTCAATAATAAAAAAATTAAAATGCCTATCTAGCCTATAGTGGCCAGTCATATTGGTTATTTAATTAACCTTAACAAAGAACTAAAACATCCGATTTTTTTGTCAAATTTCTGTTTTGTGTTATACTCATATCATAGGAACTTAGTCTCACTGTTCATCAGTTTCTTAAACTCTGATAGAATGTATCACATGATTTGGATGGAGTGTCATATTCACATAATGCTAGCAAAAGTAGAATGAATCACTATACTTATATAAAATATAGTATTGTGTTTTTCATGGTGAATTTCATATTTTATGTTCTTTTAGTTTTTTATCACACAAATACATTGTGTTCTGGTTTCACCAGTTCTACTCTCATCGCTAGGAGCATTTCTTTTCTTCCCCTTCCCCCAGTTTTATTGAGAAATGATTGACATATGTCATGGTATGAGTTGAAGGCATACGGCATGGTGGTGTGATTCATATTGTGAAATGAGTACCACAGTAGGTTCAGCTAACATTTATCCCCTTACATAGATACAAAAAAATGAGAGAGAGAAAAACATTTTCTCTTTGTGATGAGAAGTCTTAGGATTTACTCTCAGTAACTTTCCTGTATATAACATAGCCGTGCTGGCGACAATCACCACGCTGTACATGACGTACTTTACCCAGTACTTGTAACTGGAAGTTCACACCTTTTGACTGCCTGCCTCCAATTCCTTCTCCCCTTCCCCTTCATCAGTGGTAACCACGAGTCAGGTTTCTTTTTTCCTTTTTCTCAATTCCACATTTAAGTGAGATCACGCAGTATTTGTCTTTCTCCATCTAAATTATTTCATGTAGTATAAAGCGTTTAAGATTCATCCATGCTTTTATAAGTGGTAGGATTGTCTCACTTTATATAGCTGAATAACATTTCATTGGGTATACATATGTGGATTTTATACATACTTTTTAAATTCTTGCAGCTATCAATGATCACTTAGGTTGTTTCCATGTCTTGGCTATTGAAAATGTTGCTAATAATGTAGGGTTGCAAACATCTTTTCGAGTTGGTGTTTTCATTTCCTTTTCATGTTTCTGGCAGTGAAACTGGAATCATTCCATTTTTAATTTTTTGAGGATCCTCCATACTGTTTTCCATAGTGGCTGCACCAATTTACAATTCTACCAAAGTGCACAGTTCTCTTTTCTTCACATACATACCAGCATTTAACTCCTGCTATTTGGTGGTGGCCATCGTAACCAGCATGAGGTTATATCTCATTGTGGTTTTAATCTTCATTCCCTAATGACTAGTAACAATGAGCAACTTCTTACCTCCTCTTGGCCTTTCAGATAGCTCATCTGGAAAAATGTCTGCTTAAATCTTTTGCCCATTTTTCAATTGGGTTATTTATTTATTTATTGTTGACTTGTATGAGTTTTTTATATACTTTGGATATTAACCCCTAATCAGATATATGGCTTGTAAGTATTTTTCCATTCTCTTGGTTGTCTTTCCGCTTTGTTGATGGTTTCTTGTGTTGAGCAGATACTTTTTAGTTTGATGTAATCCTACTTTTTTATTTTTGAATTTGTTTCTTGTACTTTAGGTATCTGATCCAAAAGATCATTACCAAAACCCATGCCCATGAGCTTTATTTTTTATTTTTATTTTTAAAGATCTTATTTATTTATCTTTAGAGGGGAAGGGAAGAAGAGTGGGAGAGAAACATCAATGTGTGGTTGCCTCTCCTGGGTCCCCTGTTGGGAACTGGCCTGAAACCCAGGCATGTGCCCTGACTGGGAATCAGACCGTGATCCTCTGGTTCACAGGCCTGCGCTCAATCCACTGAGCTATACCAGTCAAGGCTTCCATGAGCTTTATTTTTATTTTTCCTTCTAGGAGTTTCATGGCTTTTGGTCTTATGTTTAAATCTTTTATCTATTTCAAGTTAATTTTTGTAAATGATGTAAGATAGGAGTTTAGTTTTATTCTTTACATGTGAATATCCAATTATCCCAGAATCATTTATTAAAGAGACTGTCTTTGTTTAATCTACTTGTTGAATTATTAGTTGACTATATATGCTTCAGTTTATTTCTGGGCTCTCACTTTTCTCTTCCTGTGGTGTATGTGTCTGTTTTTATGCCAGTATCACACTATGTTAATTATTGTAGCTTTATAGTATCACTTAAGGCAAAAAACAGATAAGGTCTGTTGATTAGCAAGCCTGATTCTATTTGCAACCTTATTCCCCATGTAACCTCATATGTTCACCGGTTCTCGACATTAGGACATGGGCATCTTTGGAGACCATTATTCTGCTTTTCAGACTGGGCGTATTTTACATTGATCCACAAATACATATTTAAGTTTTTCATGTTGAATAAATAATATAGATCTCATAGTCACAGAGAAGTAGAAAAGAGGCATTTTGCCAATCCAATTGGTTGGGCTTATCTTTAATTCTGTAGACTGACTATTTAACTCACTGTTTAATTTGAATGAACGTAGTAGTTGAACCACAACAATCAAAACAGCCATTTGGTTGGCAACAGATCAATTACAAATAGAACTGCTTATGGACAGATTGGGCCTTCTCATAAATTGATAGATTACAATCTATCAATTTATCTATCCCAGAGTATCTCTACAGCTCTGCTGTCTAGCATACCTTAACCATCTGAAATGTTACCTATTTTCTCCCTGCATTATCAAATTTTCTTCTATAGATTGCCCCGGACCCCCATGCCATATGCCCAAACATGCATTTTCCTTCTGTTTTGTTCAGCATTACGCTTAGTTGGGAAGCCTCCTTGATTTGTCTTTCAGTGGTGAGAGAGGATGTGACTTTAACGTTGCCCCCAGCAGTAAAGCTGTAGACAGAAAGACTACAGATGTGAAACAGATGTGTATAATGACCATTCAAAAAATTCCATGTAGAGCTCTAATAAAAAAGTGACTGTGATAAATGTTTATATGTTTGGTACTCATACCATTTAAACAAAATCATCGACTTACTGTGTTTTGCAATTGACCTTATATATTTCACTGAAAGCAATTTATGACTGCATTTTTTCCCTCAAGCTTGGGAAGATGGTAGCTTTGTCCTCCTTCAAAATTCAAGATGAATTGGTTTACCTCTTTTTTTTTTTCTGTTCTAGGTAGATAGAGTTTTTCCAAAAGGAACGGGAAATACCTTCGATGAAAGGGGCATGTTTCATGGAGGGAGAAAATATGACCATTAGAATTACATGAAATCCCAGCTCAGCCACTTGAGCTAGTTAATATCTCTAAGCCTTCATTTCTCATATGCAAAATGGGACTAACAGTGGAATTCATTAGATTGCTCTGAGGAAGCAACCATACATTGATATTTCTCTCCTTCCCTTCCCTTCTAAAGATAAATGTATTAGCGAGCAGTTAATGCTGTATTGGTGGGTGAAAGGTCTGTTCTCTTCCCCTGCCTATGGAGAAGGAATCCAGGCCACCAGAAAAATGCTTTAAGACCACACAAATTTCTTTTTATTTCTTCTTTTATTTTATAATTTCTATGATGTATGATCTGTATATTGCATTATGTGCTCCCCAACTGAGGGCAAATCATCTTCCATCACCATATATTTGCCCCCCTTTATCCTTTACTACCCCTCCACCCTGTTCCCTCTGGTCGCCACCTTACTGTTGTCTGGGTCTGTGAGTTTCAATACAAGTGAAATCATATGGTTCTTAACTTTTGCTGACTGACCTATTTCGCTTATCATAATATTGTCAAGGTCCATCTATGTTGCTGCAAATGGCAGTATTTAATCATTTTTTAAGGCTGGGTAGTATTCCACTGTATATATGTACCACATCTTCTTTATCTAATTGTCTATTGAGAGACACTTGGTTGTTTCCATATCTTGGACACCATGGATAGTGCTGCAATGAACATAGGGCTGCATATATCTTTGTAAGACATATTTCAAGTTTTTTTAGGTAGGTACCCAGAAGAGGGATTACTGGGTAATATGGTAACTTTGTTCTTAATTTTCTAAGGAACTGCCATACTGTTTCCCATAGTGACTCTACCAATTTCCATTCCCACCAGCAGTGAATGAGAGTTCCTTTGTCTCTACAACCTTTCCAGCACTTGTTATTTATTACTTGTCTCTTTGAAAATAGCCATTCTAATAGGTGTTAGGTGTTATTTTGTCGTAGTTTTTTATTAATTTTTTAAAAGATTTTATTGCCCTGGCTGGTGTAGCTCAGTGGATTGAGCACAGGCCTGCAAACCAAAACATCGCAGTTTGATTCCCCATCAGGGCACATGCCTGGGTTGCAGGCCAGTTCCCAGCAGAAGCCAGTTCCCAATAGGGGATGCACCAGAAGCAACCATACATTGATATTTCTCTCCTTCCCTTCCCTTCTAAAGATAAATAAATAATTTAAAAAAGATTTTATTTATTTATTCTTAGAGAGAGGAGAGGGGAGGGAGAAAGAGAGGGAGAGAAACATCAATGTGTAGTTACCTCCCCCACACCCCCAACAGGGGACCTGGCCTACAATGCAGGCATGTGTCCTAATTGAGAATCAAACCAGCAACCCTTTGGTTCTCAGGCTGGCACTCAGTCCACTGAGCCGCACTAGCCAAGGCACTTGTAGTTTTGATTTGCATTTCCCTAATAGCTACTGAAGTTGTGTATCTTTTCATATGTCTGTTGGTCATTTGTATGTTTTCTTAGGAGAAGTACCTGTTCGGGTCCTCTGCCCATTTTTTAATTGTATTATTTGGTGGTAAGTTGGTTGAGTTCTTCATATATCTTGCAATTATCTCCCATTTGACTGGTTTCCTTTTTGTTTTTGTTGGTGGTTTCTTTTGCTGTGCAGTAGCTTTTTAGTTTGACACAGTCTCATTCATTTATTTTTGCCTTTACTTCCCTTGCCTTTGGGGTCAAATTCACAAAATATTCCCTAACATTAAAGTTCATGATTTTGGTATCTATATTTTTCTTCTCTGTTATTTTTTGTTTCAGATCTTATATTTAGGTCTTTGATCCACTTTGAATTAAGCTTTGTACATGGGGACAAAATGTAGTCTAGTTTCATTCTTTTGCATGTGGCTTTCCAATTTTCCAAGCACCATTTATTGAAGAACCTTTCTTTTTTCCATTGTGTGTTTTTGGCTCCTTTGTCAAAAATTATTTGTCCATATACATCTGGTTTTATTTCTGGGCTTTCAGTTCTGTTCCATTGGTCTGTGTGTGTTTTTATGCTAATACCATGCTGTTTTGATTATCATTGGCCTGTATTATAATTTGAAGTCAAGTCGTGTGATACCTCTGGCTTGTTCTTTTTTTCAGGATTGCTTTGGCTATTCAGAGTCTTTCGTGGTTTCACGCAAATCTGATGAATTTTTGTTCTATTTTTTTAAATTGCTTTGGGGTTTGCATTATAGCTCTGTATTGTTTTGAGTAATATGGACATTTTAACTATGTTGATTCTTCCAATCCATGAACACTGAGTACCTTTTCACTTCATTGTCTTTTTCAATCTCTTTTTATAATGCTTTATAGTTTTTGGTATACAGGTTCTTCACATATTTTATTAAATTCATTCCTAGGTACTTTATTCATTTTGTTGCAATTGCAAAAGAAATTGTTTCTTTTTTTTCATCTTGATTTTTGAAATTTCATTGAGTATATAGGAATGCAGTGAATTTTTTTACATTGATTTTGTATCCTCAGCTTCCAGCAGTTCATTAAAATTGCCATTTAAGTGTTTCTATTAGTTTATGGCTCCAGTGGCTCCTCCTCCAAGTATTCCCAGAACCTTAAGTATACCCATGTATTGTGACATGCACAAGGAGGGTTTACGGCGTTCAAGTTTTCCAAACTTACAGTGATGAAATATCATGGTGTATCACTGGCTAAGAGCATGGGACCTGATATCAGGCTGCCTGTGGTTGAAACTCAGTTTCTCAATTCCTAGCAAAGAGACCTAGGAAAAGGTATGGGACATGTGGCATTTGAAAGAAGAATTCATTGCATCATTATCTGACTCCCAAAGACCCTTTGAAGTATTTGTGTGGTGGCTTTCAATGTGAGCCCATTGATTAAAATGTAAGTTTAATGGAAAGCAATGAAATTTTGATATTTTATTAACTATTTAACACTCTCAAGAAAAAAATGTTTTTATTCATCACTAGTTATTTATATTTAGTATATTAATGCTTTGCATTTGTAATTATTAGAGTGTAATAAACAGTAGTCAATTATGCACAACAAGGGTGTAAGGTCTCTTTTGAGAAATCTGCTGACAGTCTGATGGGAACTCCTTTGTAGGTGTCTGTCCCCTTAGCTCTTGCTGCTTCTAGGATTCTTGCCTTCATTTTAATCTTGGCTAATATAATGATGATGTGCCCTGGTGTGTTCCTTCTTGGGTCCAACTTCTTTGGGACTCTCTGAGCTTCCTGGATTTCCTGGAAGTATATTTCCTTTGCCAAATTGGGGAAGTTCTCCTTTATTATTCATTCAAATACGTTTTCCACTTGTGGCTGTTCCTCTTCCCCTTCTGGTGCCCCTATAATTCAGATGTTGGAATGTTTAAAGATATCCTGAAGGTTCCTAAGCCTCTCCTCATTTTTTTGAATTCTTGTTTCTTCATTCTTTTCTGTTTGGTCATTTTTTCCTTCCTTCTGGTCCACTCCTTTGATTTGAGTCCCAGTTTCCATTACTATTGGTTTCCTGTGCATTTCCATTCATTTCAATTAGTTTAGCCTTCATATGTTCCTCTAATTTGTGACTAAAATCAACCAGTTCTGTGAGCATCCTGATCACTGGTGTTTTGAACTGTGCATCTGAAAGTTTGGCTATTTCTTCATTGCTTAGATTTATTGGCTCTGGGGCTCTGAGTTGTTCTTGAGCCATGTTTTGATCTGTTCGTGCCTGTTACATACGAGGAGTGGAGCCCTTAGATGTTCACCAGGGTGGGGCTACCCAGGTCACTGGTTTGGGACACTGTATGTGGGGGCAGGGTCAGAAAGGGACAATGGTGGTCCTCTCTGCTGCTTCCCACCACTGGGGCCTGCACGGTCTGTCTCAGTCTCACTGCTCGCTCTTTCACTGGTTTATCTGCACATGAATGTGTGACCGTGGTCAGCCCTCAGTGGGTCCTCCTGCTACTCCACAGCTGGGATCCACCCATGGCTGCCGGCATGCCTGGGTTGTGCACCTGGGCCAGTCTGGTGGATCTTTCCTGCCCAACCCCACTTTGCTGCTGGCTCTGCCCGTCTTACCAGTTTGGCTGAAGGGTTCATTGTTGTCAGATTTCTGTATAGTTCAATTTTCTGTGGTTTGGCTGCGTTTTTGTTGTTAAAACTTTGTTATTTTTAAACTTGGTTGTGTGAGAAGGTACAGTGCTTCCACCTATGCCTCCATCTTGGCAGAAGTCTTAAAATTCGTTTTCTGTTTGTAGGTATCATGTGAAAATGCCTGGATAAACTTTCATAAATTTTGTAGGATATTGTTTAGAAAAGTCTGATTTGAAACCTAGGTTATATGGCAGATGAAACAAAGCATTTTGCAGGGTCCTAGGGCACCTCAGAAAAATAGGCAGTCATCAACCAAGAGTTGAAAGTAGGGGTCAATGAGGCATATGAATAAGTATCATTTGAAAGAGATGTCATATTTAGTAATATGCCATCAACACAAAATAATAAAACACTGATTTCCAATATGTGCCCCAAACGGCAAGTCATGAGGGTAGGTGCTCTGCAAAGCAGGTGTGATTTGTTACGAAACTGTTTTTTGGGTGTGCAGCATTCTTTGTGAATTTCTCACAACAGAAGCACAGCATGAACCTGTTTTTGCTTCTTTCCTAATGAAGTGATGGTTAGCTTTTCAAACAACCAAGAGAGCCAACAGGAGATGTAGGCTCTTTCTCAATTTCTCCGCCATCCATAAGTCGTAACATCTGTGTTTCTTCTGCATGAATCACATGGCCTTTCTTCTGTACGTGGGAAGAAATGTTGTTTTCTGGGGGGAAAAGAGACTCAGAAAAAGAAATTATCCCCCAAAATGTGCTGACTAAACAAGAATACTGAGCAGAAAACATTTTCCGAAATGGTGAAGGATAATAACTCGGTAAGAATTACCCCAGCAGTTAAACAGTTGTTTTCAAGGCTAGGAAAAAAACAGAGATTTCTATGTGTAGGAGGGAATGGGCTTTCTGAAATTTATTAACATGGATCGAAGGGGTTTAGGGTTATTTGTATCTGTGGTAAAGAACTCAGACATAAACTCTTTGTTTAGTGTCTCAAGATTTAGTAAGTAATTTGTTCCTTGTGTTTTATCTCATTCACAGATAAAATCTTTTAAAATAGAATACTAGGTTGCATGCATGAAGTTGAGCAAATGTGGAGTAGGAAAATTACCACATTGAAATAGACCTTAGGATGCTCTTAATTTATAGGAACATTAGACAATTTTCAGAGTGTCTCACCAACCAAGGAGATGACTATTTAAGGCAACATTTAATGCTATGCAAACCTCTGTAGTTGGAATAAATATTTTGTACTAATGGTAAGTTTATTTTAAGACTACCTACTAAATCAGATCTGTATTGAGTGACAGAGAAAAAGTGATTGAATGAACCAAATAAATAGCTAAGATTACAAAGACATCCTCATGTATAATAATAATTTAGAAATAAAGTGTAGTTCTGGATTTAACATGGTTTTAGATAAAATACAAAATGAGGAAGAGTGGGAGGCCTCTGTTTTAGAAACGAAGGCTGGCCACGGTTTGAGAGATAAAATACTTTCATAAGCAAAGATTTTGGAAAAAAAATACTCAAGAGGAAATTGCAATAGTAGAAGAAGAAGTGATTTAAGCATTTAACAAGAATTTCAGAAAAACTGGGGTCAAAATGTCATCACAATCTGATGGGTTTCAACAGGAGGTAGGAGGCAGACACAGGAAAAAGTGGTGGAGAGAGAGAGAGAGGTCCAGGTCCAAGGTCATCTACTGAGTCAGGAAACCTTCCTTCTGGCCCGAGGAAGAGCTCCCCTCCAGCTAGGAGCCTAAAAATGGTTGCATATGAGTGAAAATGTTTTAGATTTCTGATGTCTAAACCTGGAATTTTGATGTAATTCAAGCCCAAGAGAATTCAGTTAGAAAACAAAAAGACCAATTTACCTCTTATTTTATTTATTTATTTATTTATTTATTTATTTATTTATTTTACCTTTTTTTTTTACCTCTTATTTTAATGCTGCTTTGAAAATAAAGCCTTATATTTGTTAGTACTTTGACCTTATCAAGACCTTTCATGCTCAGTATATCCTTAATTTCTGTGTGACCCTGACACACTGCAATAGCTTGTGAATATGACAGAAAGTGAGATGAGGAAAAGAGAATATTCTTAGGCCATAGTTAAGTGGAAATCAATGATTAATGCTGTTCTCCTTAACCAAGGAGTAGGAGTATTCAGAGGCTGAGCCTGGGGGGCAGGGTCAAAAGGGACGTTGAGTCTGAGGCAACACTTTCTGGAGAGTAGTGACCATTTTTTGCCATCACAGACCATCTACTAAACAAACATAACATTATCTCTTTCATCCTAGAATGAGGCTGAGCTAACTAAGGCTGGGAGATATTCAGTAACTTGCCACACAGCCAGTATTGATTGGTAAAGCTAGAATTATGTTTAGTTCCGCCTGACCCCAAATCCAGGTTTTCCAAATATGTACCCTACCCACAGTGAAGTTTCATCACTTTTGAGTTGTCATGCATTAGTGAATGTTTACCTCACCCCAAGCAGGTGTAAGACAAAAATATATTTTATTTTAGTTTACTTATCCTTTCATGTTATTTATATGACTTCTCCCTTCTACTCACTGCAAAAGTTATCAAGGTACGTATAAATCAGCTCACTAAATTTTGGTATCTTGGATCAGATCTGCAATTTTATTTGCATATCAGTATAGATACACTTCTACAGAGTTTGAAGGAGGTGAGCAATATTGGAGAAAAATCCAGCTGTTGATAACCTCCCTCCAGCCACTTTTATAGTCACTCCTTTATTCATGTCTTATAGTAAATGAAGTACTCCTTTTGTGCTGATTCCTGGATATAATTTAATAAATTGGAAAAATTCTGTAATAGAGCAAGCTTTGAAAAATCAGAACTACTGAGCAAAACAAGTGCTTTACAAAACAAACACTGCAACCTGTAGAGGCTGGGGCGGGCTCAGTCACTGCATGCGCTCCAACCACCCTTGTTTCCAGCTGAGACGCAGCTTTAGCTCTTTGAACGGGGACAGCTTTTCTGGAACACTTTCTTGGCTTCAATCACTTTGTGGTTAGGGTCCATGTGAATAAAATTCAGTCAGTGGTCATCTCTCAGCCTTTTCATAAGATTAGCCAGTTTTTCAAATCCATTGGGTGGCAAGGCACAGAGTTAGGGTGTTAGGCAATTACACATTTTACTCAAAAGACCTTGGGGACTGATAGAAGGGGGAAAATCCTAGTTACATATTTTTACCCTTGTTGATGAATTTTTCATTAGCACTTAAACGATATTTTGCTATGTCATTAGAAATTGCTCTACTGAAGTATGCATGACCAGTCGTAGGATAAAGAAAGGCTTGTCCTCCGCACTTTCCTCTGTCCTTTCCACTGTCCCACCCACCCAGCTGCATCGCCTCCTTGCTGTTAAGAGCCCCACCTTTTGGCTCTGCCACCAGAACCATTTCTTCTGAATAAACGCCCCATGCTTCAGAATTTGATCTTTTCCCTTTGCTTACCCAATTCTTAACTGTCCTGTTTTTTCAAAAACTAGCAAAATCACTAATTGGTTAAACTAAATGTGTGTGACCATTAATGAGTAAGTGATAGGGGTTATCAAAAGATCCTTGTTCCAGATACAACAGATGAAAGAACAACTCTCCAGCTAGAAGCAGCTAGAAGATTTTTGCTCAGTGTATTTTTTTGGCACCATTTAAATCACAAATTCCTTATGCCTACTATTCTGCTTGAGTAGAGATTAGAGGAACCAGTCATAGCCTACACAAAAGTAAATAAGAAACAATGAAATTATGAATAGAGCTAGAAGATAAAGGACACAACAGAGCCAATTAACCCCAAATCCAGTCAGCACAGGAGGGTGGCTGCTGGCACACCTGGAAAAAGGCCGACGCTCATAGTTCCCTCAGCCTTCGGGAGTGTAATGAGATGATCTGACTTTCAGGGTCAGTTTATCCATTTGTTCATTCTTTTATTTCATCATTTCCATTTCCTGTGCAACATGTGGTTAAATACATTAATAGCTCTGTCATTTTCAGAGTTGAGAGGAGCCAATTTGCAACAGAGAAAAATAAAATGAGGAAATGTGAAATACAGACATTCTAAGATGTTTTATCCATTTTATGCATGCAGATACACATAATCTTATACCTTTATTTTCCTAAAATTGATAAAGAAACCAAAAATTTTAAATATATTTTTATAAATATACAATTTTTCATGAAAACATAAACTAAAAAATCAATATGTACCATTGAATTACCAGCTAAATTATAGTTTTATTCTGTGAAGAGCTATCATAGGTTTGGGGGTGATAAAATAATCAGTATTAATATTTACTGAGTGATTATTACGTGTCAAGTAACTATGCTGCATGCTTATCATGAAATTTTACATTTAATCAACACAAAAAATTTGATGAAGCAGGTATATTTTTAAATTATGTTTTATTGATTATGCTATTACAGTTCTAATTTTTTATCCTTTGCCCCCTTCCACCCAGCACCCCTCACTCCCCCAGGCATTGCCCACACCATTGTTTATGTCCATGGGTCATGTGTATACGTTCTTTGGCTAGTACATTTCTTATGCTATACTTTGCATCCCTGTGGCTAATCTGTAACTACCTATTTGTTCTTCTTAATCCCCTCACTCCTTCTCCCATTCCCCTACATGCCCCTCCCATCTGGCAACCATAAAAATGCTCTCTGTATCCATGATACTGTCTCTGTTTTTCTTGTTTGCTTAATGTCTTTTTTAGATTTTAATGTTGATAGATATGGGTTTTTTTTTGCCATTTTATGGTTCATAGTTTTGATTTTTTTCTTAAATAAGTCCCTTTAGCATTTCATGTAATAATGGTTTGGTGATGATGAACTCCTTTAATTCTTTTTTTTTCTTGTCTGGAAAGCTCTTTATCTGCCCTTCAATTCTAAATGATAGCTTGGTTGGGTAGAGCAACCTTGTAGGTTCCTGCTTTTCATGACTTTGAATATTTCTTGCCAATCCCTTCTAGCCTGCAAAATTTCTTTTAATAAATCATCAGACAGTCTTATGGGAACTCCCTTCTAGTAAAGTAGGTAACTAACTTCTTTTCTCTTGCTGCTTTTAAGATTCTCTCTTTATCCTTAATGTTTGGCATTTTGATTATGATGTGTCTTGGAGTGGGCCTCTTTGCATCCATCTTGTTTGGGACTTTCTGTGCTTGCTGGACTTACATGTCTATTTCCTTCACCAAATTAGGGAAGTTTTCTTTCATCATTTTTTCAAATAGATTTCCAATTTTCTGCCTTTTCTCTTCTTCTTCTGGTACCCACGTGATGCAAATGATGGACTTCTTGAAGCTGCCCCAGAGGTTGCTTAGACTATCCTCATTTTTTTGGACTCTTTCTTCCTCTTCTTGTTCTTCATGGTTGTTTTTTTACTTTCTTATGTTCCAAGTCATTGGTTTGATTCTCAGCTTCATCCACTCTACTGTGTTTCCCTGTAAATTGTTTTTTTATTTCAATTAGCATATCCTTCATTTCTGACTGGACCTTTTTTATGCTGCCGAGGTCTTCATTAAGTTCCTTGAACATCCTTATGAGCAGTGTTTTGAACTCTGCATCTGATAGTTTGCTTATCTCCATTTCATTTAGCTCTTTTCTGGAGTTTTGATCTGTTCGTTCATTTGGGGCATGTTTCTTTGTCTCCTCACTTTGGTCCTCATTTTGGCAGCCTCCCTGTGTTTGTTTCTAAGCATTAGGAAGAGCTGATTTGACTCTGTGTGTCTTGGTAATGTGGCCTATGTGGTAGGTGTCCTGTAGGGTCCAGTGGCAGAGCCTTCCCTATCGCCCAAACTGGGTACTTGAGGGGCCCATTGTGGCTGCCCCCTCCCCCAGAACATATGACTATCTTGTTCGGTCTCATCTAACAATGTTCGGATAGAGTTCCGGAGGGAAAGAAAGGAGAGGGAAGAGAAGAGGAAGAAGAAGATAGAGAGGGCTTTGGGAAAAATATTCTGAAATTGGGTAATATTACACAGAAAAAAGACAATTAAAAATCACATTATACAACAATCAAATTGAGTTCACAATCCTTGAAGGCTAATATTATAAAATAAAACTTATGAAATTAAAGAATACCATGACTTAACTGAGAAAAACCTCTAAAATTTAAGAAAGAATTGGAGAAAGCATGCTTAACGTTTTCAATTAAACTTTAAGGAGATTTTGTGGCATTTTAAAAATACAATTTACCAACTTTTTCAAAAGAGTGAATATTAAACATGAATATCTTTATTTTCCAAGTAATGTGTTATGATTTTAAGAAAAAGTAGAAACCCTTTTGGAAGGGTTGAATTTTTCCCAGAGGGAATCTTAGAGGAAAATAAATGTCAGTCTGATATAAAAACTAAGCAGTTTGGATAACTATTATGGAAAAAAACACCAACACCTATTACTTTTATTACCAATAAAGTGAAATTTTATTTTTCTCCCTCTCCATCATTGTAAATACCACTGTTTGCAGTGTGCTTTGTAAAAGCTGGAAGTGTCATTTTCTCATGTCTTAATAGTTCCAGGCACAAGCATAAAGAGATATTTAAGATAAGAATTTCTTTCTGCATTCCAGTTTCCTCTCACTCAATGAAATAATTAAGATTTGGGCAATAACTATAGAGTGAAAGTGAAGAAAAGAAAAAAATATCACAATTTGGAAGTTATTTGTAAGTTGGCACAGAAAAGACTTATATGGCCTAGGCTGGCATTGCTCAGCTGGTTGGGCATCATTCCACAGAGTGAAGGGTCTCTGGTTCAGTCCCCAGTCAGGGAACATGCCTGGGTTTCGGGCCCAGTGCCTGGTTGGGGCTCATGCAAATGACAACCAATTGGTGTTTCTCTCTCACATTGATGTTTCTCTCCCTCTCTTTCTTCCTATCTTTCCTTCTCTCTAACTAAACAAATAATATCTTTTTAAAAAGGCTTATAATGATAGTTATTACTTGGAAATTACTGCTTAGAAATTAAACTCATATTCTTCATGTCTGTCTGTCTCTGAAATTAAAAACAAAACAAAACAAAATGCAGTATATAAAGTGTTAGCACAATTTCAAAAGATTCTAATTTCAGAACTATATAAACGATATTAAGTTGAAAACTTAAGTGATCTGAATAATTAAATTTTAAAACATGTCTACCTCAGATCTTTGGTACTTCTTTAGAATATATTCAGGCTCTGGATAATCAGCGTAATCACCTTCATTTTGCTTGCATAAGGAGTAACTTTGTTCCTACAGCCTTATAGGCCTTCAGGGGTCTTGAAAAGATGCAGTTGCCTCAGGGCTCATGGGCAAAATACTCAATGACCTAAAGTAGGCCATTCTTTCCTCTAGATGCCTGTAAGATTATTTTCTCCTCAAATTGGCATAGTACCCCTCAAGGTGTTAGCTGAAAGATGGGGTATTTTGATATAGTGACAGGGAGAGGCACATTACTTTAGGTTGGTTGTCAGGATAACCTAGAGCCAGAGATGAAGATCCTTGTGGAGGAGAAATCCATAAAAGACCCAGACCCTCATTCCTGAGCTTGAGTACCATGCCCTTATTATGTCATGGTCATGGTGACTGACCACAACAAACCTGGGCCTGAGAATACTAAGAAATGGCCCAATGAATCCCTTAAGTTCCCCAGTATGGGAACTCCTGTGTGACCAGGTGGCAGCCAAGGACTTAGGAGTGACTCCCAATGGAAGAATTGTCCCTTCAGCAACCAGAGACTAAAATTTCTCAAGTTGAGAGTGATGGTGAATGAAGTCATTTCTATTTGCACCCTGTGGGGACTGGACCTATATTTTATAGTTATTGGGAATACAGAACCAATACAATAGCCATTGGCTAAAATTCTACATTGCATCTTAAAAGATAGTGCTCCATCCTCACCAAATGTCATCTTCAAGCTGATGTGCCTCAGCTATGTCTTTAAGAGGGCATTCTGTTTGATCATACTGGTAACTTCTGGATGATGGGGTGACATGATATGAGGCATGCCTTGTAGATTCCATGATCATATGCTCACCATTGCACCTTATTGGCCAAAAAGTGTGCCCCTTGATCCAAAGTAATGCTCAATAGGATATTAAGTCAATGAACCTGGCAATGGGGCTAGCTGAGTCACTGTGGATAGTAAAGGCAAGCCCAACTCTGGAAGATATATCAATCCTGGTCAGGGTAAATGATTGTTCCATCCAGGATGGAGATGTCCATCTTGGAATGTATTGCTAGTTTTGTCTTGGAGAGGAGGCAAATTCTAGGCACTCACAAGTTAAGGGGCTTTGATCACCCAAACACAATATTCCAGAACAGATTGCAATTATGAGCTGTTACCAGCAACACCTACAGTAGCCAGTCAAGGAGATTTTCAAGCATCTGTGCTTTCAGCCCTTCATATAATCTCCTGAGGAATAGGGATAGTAATTCTCAGATGGCCACAGAGGCCAGCCTGGTAAAGAAATTGAATGAGGCATGCCAAGTGGGAGCTGTGGCCAACTCGAGAACTAACACCTACTCTACAAGGGAAGTGCCAGTTTGTTATTGCCAACACTGTTGCCAGATTTTCTAATTTCTCATAAGTATGTGACAATCCAGATTTATTTTCATTCAAAAATCTCTCCATTTAAAAATGGTGACAACCATGTCATCAGTTTTTCTGAAAGAAAACAGATGAAACACCCAAATCAGTGTAAATGGAGGAGGGAGAATGGAGAATAGATCTACAGGAGCATGTGGAAGCTACCCAGCACAATGACCAGTTCAGATTTTTAAAAAACACTCTGGATCTATATCATGCAAGTATTATATTAGTCTGCTTAAGCTGCCATAACAAAATACCACAGCCGGAGTGGCTGAAACAACAGAAATTTATTTTCTTATGGTTCTAGAGGCTGAGAGTCTGAGAGCAGGGTACCAGCATAACTGATTTCTAGTGAGGGCTGTATTTCTGGTTTGTGGTCAGCCACTTTCTCATCGTTGTCTTTATAGGATCTTTCTTTGGTGCATGCATGTGGGAGGAGAGGGAGAGAGAGAGAGAGAGAGAGAGAGAAAGGAGAAGGGAGCTTTCTCTTTTCTCTTTATATAAGGACATTAATCCTACAGGATTAGGGCTTCACTCTTATAGTCATATAAGACCTTAATTACTTCCGGAGAGGCCCCATTTCTGCACTGGGGCATTGGGGCTTCAACTTATGAATTGGGGGGCACAATTATTCATTCCATAACAGATACAAAATAAAACAGAGAAAACAAAACCAATGAAACATGTCTCTTAAGCTAGCACTGGAACATTAGGGTTGTTTGACCTCTAATACAAATAGCAGCTGCCTACAATAAAAGGTTGGACTTAAGTCTGATGTATTTGTGTATCCCAAGCTGTGAGTCAGTAAGACAGTATTTGAATCACAATATTTGATTTACTGTTTAACTGATTACCCCAAGTTTTCACCTGTAAAAAGAAATAATAAGAAATCTGAGAAAATTATAGAACTGAAAAATATATTCCTGCATTTTTAATATGAGATGAATTATCTGGTTCAACAAGTATTGACCTAGTAATTTTCTTGTTTGTTTTGACTTCAAACTTAGCTCTGCACTCAAAAGCATTATGCACAGGAACAGAGAATTAAAAACATTAAAAAAATGGAGATGAACCCAGAGCAGGCAGCCAGTTAGCACCTCAGCCTTTGGTTCAAGATCACCCTGTTTGAAGCTCAGTCTTCTCAAGGAGCTCATGGTCTTTTAAGCATCCACCACTATCAACGCAGGAGTTTAAGAAATGAACCCTGGAAGTTGAGTCTCTGAGAAACATTGCTAAGAATGGATTTAGACCTCAGAACCTCATTTTTATCTGAACCATGCAGGGATGACTGTGGGTCAAAAAATATGGACTTTAAACCCAGTCAAAAACCTGCTCTCCAAAATGCAGGAGGTTCTCTGGGTTCCAGAACACTCAGCTTAGCTCATTTCAAAATAGCAATAACTCATGTGCAAGGCAGGAACTGTAAAGACTCCATAAGTCATTTTAGTTATGGCTACAGCCAGAGAAACACAGCTAGGATGAAATTATTTTTCAAGTGGTCCTGGAAGAATTTATGATCAATAGGCACTGCAGTGACAACTCTCAGTTGAAGGAGGACTGGGAATCAAGTGGCAGAAAGGTGGAGACATTCATGGAAGACCAGAGCGATGATTGCATAAAGCCCTCTGACTCGGTCCACATCCACATGCAAGGACAGGAAGCCCTCTTTTCAGAGAATATGCCTTAAAAGAAGTCATTGTTCATGTAATAAAACAGTTGTCAATAGGATCCCCAACAGAGGCAAATGTGGGGATGCCTTCATGGACTCCCCAAGTACTTCTCTGCAAAAGGACAAGGAGATGAAGGTAAAGAAAATGGTGGCAGCCGTTCTTTGAAAACTGCTGGAGTAAATGACAGTATTACTAGTCAAGGCCATCAAACACTATTACTACTCATTACCCAGGGAGAGAACCATCCTGTGTCGAAAGGAGGTTGTTCTTGGGAGAATCCATTCCATTTTAGAAGAGCAAGTCTAAGCACTTCCAGGCCCCAGGAAGGGTCCCTGAGAGCACCCTCTTATCAAGATGTCCTTATGGAGGTGAGAGCAGCATTTGTCTCCAGGCAGGACCAGGTCACCCTGGAGCCTGTTGCTACCTACCAGAGCAATGCAGGAAACTCCACATGTGGGGGACACCAAGAAAGATTCCACAGAACCCCAAAGTCATACCAGTGTGAGAAGTGTCCCAAGACATTTAGGTATTTCTCTCAGTTAAAAGTCCACCAGAGAACACACAATAATGAGAGGACATCTATTTGTGCTGCATGTGCCAAAGGCTCCTTCCAGAGCTCAGACCTCCACAGGCATCAGAAGATTCATGCAGGAGAGAAGCCTTCGGGTGCAGCACATGTGCTGAGTCCTTCAGCCACAGAACCAGCTTTCTGGTCCGAGAGAAAACCTACATGGGAGAGAAGCCCTATGTGTGTTCTGTCTGCCAGGGATGCTACCGCCAGTCACCCACCTACCACTGACACCTGAGGATGCGCTAGAAAACTGCATTTATGTTTTTTTATTATTTTAAAAAGATTTTATTTATTTATCTTTAGAGAGGAAAGGAAGAAGAAAGGGAGAGAAACATCAATGTGTGGTTGCCTCTCATGTGTCCCCTGCTGGGAATTGGCCTGCAACCCAGGCATGTGCCCTGACTGGGAATCGAACCATGATTCTTTGGTTTGCAGGCCTGTGCTCAATCCACTGAGCTATACCAGCCAGGGCCAGAGAATTGCCTTTAGACGTGTTTCCTCTGCACCAGAAGCTTCCCCAACATAGGTATGTAAATGTCTGCGAGTATGCATATGTCCATATTACTTCTCTATTTAGAATTTGCTTTATAACTTCCCAATTATGTTTTCTATTCATTGTCTCCCCCACTAAAATGTAACTTTAAGGAGGGAAGGGAATTTCCATGTTGTTCACCAAAGTGTCTCAGGTGCCTAGAAAGTGGCTGACATATTTCAAATGGTCAGTAAATACTTGTTGAAATAAATAGATAAATAAATAAACTCAAGCATGTTGTCACCATTAGTATCACAGTAAGTTGCCTCACTGACATATTTAAATACTGCTTTCAGTCAAAAACCAACAGCTGAGATTTGTCCTCCAGGACCCAAAAGTAAATTGCTCTATATCCACATCAATGTCACAATAAAGTTTGCAGACAAACAACTAATCTGGGAAGTTGTTAGAAACGAAACTGGGCCCTAGTGCAGCCTTGCTGAACCAAAAACTGTGGGCATGGCTATCAGGTAACGGTTTGACTAAGCCCCTCAGGGGATGCTGGTACACAGAGCAGCCTGAGGGTCATCGCTCTATATTAACAAGTCCATGGACAGAGGTAAATCCAGAGGGAAGACACTGACATTTCCCTGAGCTTCTACAGTGTCCCAGGCACCTTATCATGTGACTCAGTGATGGCCCTGGGACATTGGCTCGAGCCTATCCCACTCTGAAGACCAGGTGCTCATCCCATTTTATCAAATTTCCTCCTTAAAGTATGCATGGAGTATTTCTACTGGGCCAAGTGCTTCACATGTTAGCTTCTTTAATTTTTACAGGGGTTCTGAGAGGTAGTGTTATTCCCACTTTATGGACCAAGAAAATCAGCCTTGCAGAAATAAAGTCATTTTTTCCCTGTGGCATAGCTTGTAAGTGGCATAGATGGGCTTTACACTCAATACGACGGTCACAAAGACCATGTTCTCACCTTACCTTCCCACACCAAGCTGTTTTCCTTCGTTTGTTAAATCTTCTGCCTCTGGTTGCCACTGCCTACCTACTGCTCATCCCCCTCCTGTATTAGAGGATCTAATCTTTCCCAACTGTCATCCCTCATCTGAACTACAGAACACAGAAAATGATTTCAATGACTATTCTCTCTCTCCTTCAAGATGGTCCTTAATTGGTGCCAGGCTGGATGCATGGGTGAGAGGGGGAGGAGCCAATTTATTACGCACAATGGAAGCCTTGGGCATTAGAGCTCAATTCTCTCACAGAACACAATGGAAGCCTTGGGCATTAGAGCTCAATTCTCTCACAGAACCCCGTGGAGGAAGCCTAGAAGACATATGGATAACCATTCTCATTAACCCATCTGGCAGTTCACTTTACTCTCCTCTTTCCAAGTTCCTCTTTCCTTCAGAAAATCTGCCAAGAGGAAGCCAAGGTATAATTGACAAAACACTGGGCTGGAGGTCAGGAGTTCCAAACACAACACCTTTGCTGGGTAGATGGGCCTCACTTGATAGGTCACTTCTACTCCCTGGCCTCTGTTTCTTCACAGAAAATGCCTGGATTAATGAATATTGAGGATTCTGTCCAGCTCTAGCACTCTGTTTATGAGAAGAAATTAAGCATTACTGTCAAATCATCCATCTTGATTCCAGTGAGAAAAAACAGAAGGGAAAATACATGTCCTTATTGTTGTGTCTGTGTGTATCTTTACATGTAATCACCTGACACCCTTTCAATATTACTGCACATGATTTTCTTCTTGATAGTGATGGGGTTCAAATAAATACTACCCCCCAAATACAGCACCTCGGTATATTTAAGCTGAAGGATTTTAAGAAAATGGTAGAAGCAGCAAGGTCACTCTGACCTCCTTCCCTCTTCATCTATCTTTCCTGAAACAGGCTCTAAAACCCTCATTTGAGAGGTGACTGCCTGGCCCCCAGAGGAAAGGAGCGTCTTTATTTCTGGAAAAAAAAAAGGGGGACATCAAGAAGAATTCTAACAAATAGGGCCTTGCTAAGAGTGCCCAGTTTACCATACAGCCTCCTACCCCTTAACCTATCATATTTCTCCACAACTGTCCACTCTCCACCAAACTCACACTAAAAATACACAAGTGTAACTTTCTTTGTGTCTTCATCTCCTTAGGAAGGCTCACATGTCACATGAACACATTCGAGAAATTTGTGTGCTTTTCTCAGTGAATCTATCTTCATCAGTTTAATTTTCACACCTGGCCAGCAAGCCTAGGAGGGTTTTTCCTCTCCTACAATAGCCACAATTACATCTTTGGAAATGTTTTTGAAAATATCTTTGTTCATGAAATATCCTCATTTAGAATTCAAGTTAAAATTAAATGTGAGTGTATAGTTACCCCAATGGTTCTGAAGAAGTCGCTATGATGTCCCGAATCTAATGTATTTATGGTACCTTATTTAAGTTAAATTCCATTTCACCAGTTGTACTCTGTAGCATTTTTCTATGTGTATCCCCTATAAACATATTAACTCATAAAAAGCCAGCTAAAAAGTCTCTTCCAGTGGAAAAGTTAGTGCCACAATGACTAGGCCTGCAAATGAATCATTTTAGAGGTTATTGTGAAATGTAGGAAATTCCATTTTGGAAGAGTAGAGTTCATTTTTATTTTTGCCTTGAACAATATACATGAAATTAAGCATCTCATAATGCTAAAGCCTTAAATTGGCTATTTTTGGTTGACTTTTAAAAAGCATTTCTCCCAGAAAGAGAACAGTAAGAAATATTCACTGTTACAATTATCCACTTACTACCAGTCCTGTATCCATGAAATAAAGAGAAAATTTTATGAAGAAAATCCAAACTACGCTAATTAAGCAAACTTAGACTAGTGTTGCATATTTTTGTAGAACATTTAATTAGTCAAAATAAAACTTAGAGAATATTTCAAATCTCTATCAACTGGGTCGTTTGCACTTTCATCAGAAGAGGCTTTAAATGACCAGTGGGAGGGGGCAGGGGAGAATCTCTCGATGCTTAACTGCTTGCAGCTGCTGTCTTAGCGTTCTGCCTGTAAGGATTTACAAACAGCCCATCCTTTGTTTCATGCTGAGGCCCCGCAGTCCACAAAAAAGGGGATGCAATTCTGCATGGTTCCTTTCAGCCTAGGACAAGTGGGACCAAGCTAATAATTTACAGAAAACACAGGATGAGGAAGTGGCACTCTATGAAAGAAGGGGTATCAAGAATTAAATGAAAAGATCTCTTATACCCACCCCCAAGTTAATTAGCTCTAATATTTACATGCCAATAAATACTTCTGATAAAGCATTTCATCCACACAGATATAAAAGTATACTCCTTTTGCTAAAGTTGCAAATATAAAAATTTGCCAAAATTGTTGAAAGCTCTCCCAAATAAAATCAGCAGTGTTCCTTCTCTTGTTAAGAATTGGGAGCCAACAGCTTTCAGACATGATTAACTATTTTGAGAGTTAGACTATACAGACAAGCATACTAAGCATATGTATGTCATTGGTATACAGAATGTTCTACTGTGGTTAAGTAAAATTAACAAGGTTTATCTAGCAAATTGAAAATTGAGCTAAATAATAGATGTAAACAATTGGACTTTAATTGCAATTTTTAGATTTTAATATTCTCTATATAATTGATTGTATAATTATAACACCCATTCTTTTATTCACTCATTCATTAGTTATTGATTTCTTACCATGTGCTATGCTAGGCATTGAGAATACAAGTAATGGAACAGACAAGACCCTGACCTTTGCATTTAGGGTAAAGCCATATAATAAACAAACACACAATAAAGTAGAAGTGGTGACTTTTAAATAAGAACTCAGAGGATGAGATGAGTCAGCCATGTGATGAATTAAGTAAAAAGCCTTCCGGGTAACCAGAAGTGACAGAGGCTGATTTGACTAGAATTAGGTAAGGCAGGGGAGTGCTGTAAAGAGGGTAGTTGGGGCAGCACCAGAAGGGATTTTTGTTAAGATGTGGGGGAAAGTTTGGGCTTTACTCTCATATAATATGAAGCTATTGAACAGTTTTTAATCAAGAGAGTAACATGAGATAATCTCTCATTAACAGTGGTGGGCTGGCAGCTATGTGGAGAATGGATTTGAGGGGTACTTCAATTGAAGAAGAAAGGATACAGATTAAGTGAATAGTTCAGTAATCCAGGTGGGAAATGTTGAATAAAAATATTTTTTATAGGTAGGGCTATCCTGTTCAAAATGACCCTTGGATTTCTGACCTTAGGAACTGGATAGAAAATGATTGTGCTGTCCCCTAAGGAAAGAACTACCAGGTGCAGGTCAGGTGGGTGGGAATGGCAGTGGGAATGGGAAAGTATGAGGAATTCCATTTGGGATGAGTTATCCAACTGCAGATGATAGCAGGCAGTTGGCTATTAAATTTAGAAATTATGAGTTTAGAGATTGATTCAAACTTATGGGAATAGAAAATATCAGCTGGGGTGAAAAATATAACAAGCGGGAAAGAGGTACCAGAAAGGAATCCTAATAAATGCCAACATTTTTAAGCTAAGAAAAGGGTAAGGAAGCTGTGAATTAGACCAAGCGGAAGAGGCCAGAAAGAACTAAAACAGTAGGAGTTGTGAAGAAGTAGGATTCAAGAAGGAGAATGTTCCCTGAATTAATATTAAACATTCTAGAAATTCTACTGTAGCATATTCACTCTGTACTGACAAGGCCAGATTGAAATACTAAGTTTTTTTCTCTCCACTTATCCATTATTTATAATCACTGTTGGTGTTATGGCTTTCCCTACTTACAGTCTAATAAATTCCTGTGTTGCCATCCCACTTACCCACATTCAGCCATATTCAGAGATTCAGAAGCTTCTCTGAAATTCAAGTTCTCTGATTTGTTCATGCGCTCCACCCAGCCAATTTGTTCCTTGTTTCAAAGGACCCCAAGTTCCCAGAACTAGGGGCTCTACTGATAAGGGACCTGAATAGTTAAAGATTTTAGCCTTAGTTGATAAGCTTAAGTGATTCATGCAGGTGGAAAACTGTTTTTCCAGGAACTGGAATGTATGACTTAAGTGACTTCAGGAGGGCCACCAGCAAGTCAACCTTTGTGCCCCAAGGGGTCTGCACACAATGGGGATGGTATCTGGGTTGTAGATCACAGATAAAGAAGTACTAGGAAAACTGCCTCCTACAGCAACTCTTATCCTATTAACTTTTTTTCCAAACTCCTTATCTACCCTTTCTCCATGTAAAAAGGTCAGCTCAAGATGAGATGTTAAGGCAGTTTTTGAGAGTGCATAACCCACTAACTTCTCATATTGCCAGCATCTGAAGGAAGTGCCTCTAAAGATTGGTTCTGGTAGTGACTGGCAGCACAAATGCCAGCTTTTCCAGTTCAGTATGGCAAGGGATTGCTTAGGGATGATGATGGTGTGGCCACTTTTGTGGGTTGAAGAGACTTGGGGAGGCGAGGAGCAGATTCAGGTTGGTGGCACAAAAGGTGAATCAGGGGCACAAAATTCAAATGGCCCTTATGTTCCAGGTCTCTTAAGACAGAGGAATGAGAGGTAAAAGGTGTGAGTACAGACAAGAGGCTGGCTCAATTCCCTCCAGCTATTTAAAGTTGGTTTTGTCTTTGGGGGCCAATTTAATCTAAATATTAGTAAGAGAGCATATACACAGTGAGCAAAAATCAGGTTAACAGCATGTCCCCTAGACAAACAGCAAATACAAATGTTGTTAGGGACTATTTCAGCCTGGAAGTTGTTTTGTCCCCACTGTGGATTGGAGAAGTCTGCACAACTCTACTCAGCACAGCAGAAAATAAAAAGAAGGCCTGTGCACAGATTAGAGGAATGGAAAACCTTCAGCTTTTGCAAAGATATATGAAGTAGCACATGGGTGAGGAGGGGCCTCTATAGAAAAGAGCTGATACATGTTTACGTCTGAATTTTGAACAATTGGTTTCTGACTGAGAATTCATGTCTGTAACACATCCACTGTTCAGCAAAAAAGTGATTACTTTTCCATGGATTAGGCCGGGATATGGAAGAAACTGACAGATGACTCAGAACTAGAGTGACCTTGGAAGTCGTTGACCCGAGTAGGAGCCAGCACAGTCAAATTGCCTTGACCACACCCTGCCCAGGGTTATATCAATACCCCAGTGAGAAGCAACAGCCACTGAACTTCAAAAACAGCAGGAAAGAGTTAGAAAATGGTAAGCCACTTATTGTTATAACAGTGAGTTATAAAACAGTGAGGGAACCTAGAGAGTGGCGGCAGAGGAAGGAGAAGCCAAGAGGGGCGGCTGATGACGCAAATGACAAACTTAAGAACCAGCTTTGTCATTTCACTTCTTACAATCACACTTACATGCTTGTGTACCTACTGTCTTTGTTCTAGTTCCAAAGAGATACGTGGGTATTTTCAAATTTTGGGTAACATTCCTTGCTTCTTTCCTTGCCCCTCATATAATTTATAATTTATCCCTGAACTTTTCCAAGGTCAAGAAGACATACAGAAAAGATGTGACTGAATATTCAACCCAGGGAAAAATATAATTAGCACTATAGTTAGAAGTTTATAATTAGGCAGCCATGTTAATTATGTAACTTGTTGATACTGGTGACCTGGCTGAAGCCTCTTCTCTCCAAGGTTCTGTGATCACCTTGGAGGCTGGCAGTGGACAGGGAACCCGTGCCCCAGATGGTGGGGGTGTTCTGTTGGAGGGATTTGTGATTGGGCTTTTGCCCTACCTCATCAGAGAATAAGACCCTGGAGGTATGAGGTCACCCGCAGGATTCTTTCTCAATGTTGTTCCCAGAAATAGGAATCAAAGACCCACAGGCAAGAGAGTGAGGAGACCTTGGAATCCAAGGCTAAAATGTGGTAATCTGAGTGAATGACCCGAAGCACCAGTCCTCTCACTGTGTCCCCACTTCCATATAAAGTAAGTGGCTATAATGTCTACATGGAAACAAGATGAGTGCAGGACTGAAAAAAATGTATTTTTGGCATAATATGCTGTAGTAGACAAAAGAAAGCTTCTCTTGAATAAAAAGTGGAGAATGACATCAGCTATTTGGATTCTCTTACTATATTGCTTCAAGTTGAGTTTTTCCCCCTGAAATCTTTTCCAAATCCTTTTGAGTTAATTTGTATAATATTAATAAACATTCTAACAATAAGACAGTTTAGTAAAAGCAATTAAAGTGGGTTGTTAGGACACACAAACAAAAAACATGTGGACCTTTTCATTAGCTACATAAATTTGTTGACATCTCTTTTGGCTTTAGAAGACTGTTAGTAATTGTTAACTAACAGAAGACTGTTAAATGAAATCTACACTGAACAAGGGGGAAAATGTCTTATGAAGGAAAGTGGTGCTGATAGTTTAGATTTCAAAGCAGGTTTCTAGGTTAATTGTGTGTCTATACTACCTATGCATAGATTATCAACAAGTTTTATGATATGATGTGTTTTATGATATGATGTGTTTGTGTTTGCTTGTTTCTCTCTCTCTCTTCTGAATTGAATTACTTTGTTCCTTTTATATTTGCTAAAAGTATAAAAAGGCACAAGCCCTACAAGTATGTATATATTATTTTCTGCAATAGTTAAAAATGTTTGTAGGTGGAGGATTTGTCTTTATCTTGAATGAATCATATCTTTAGAATCAATTGGTTCAAGGTAAAAATGATTCTCATTTTGGTATGTTGAGCCTACTGTTTTTATTCCAGAAGCTCTGGGTTGGTTTCCAGCTTAGACACTGAGTCATTCAGCCGATTTTACCCCTACAGGATGTGAGAAAGTGCTATGTCTTGGGCCATGAGTATCCCTAAGGCATCACCCCACCTAACCCTGGGGCATAGACTGAGTTTTCTCACACACTGGGAAGGGATTGGCCCTTGTATTTCTTCCATTCTCTCTAAAAGCTGAAACAATAAACCACTGCAAGGATGGGTGTAATGTCTTACTCTTCTACATAATCTGCTGCTAAATATTCTATCCTCCTGCCTGTAAATCAGTCTATTTATTCACTCTTTCAATAATGAGTGTATTTCTAAATTTTCATATGTAGTGGAAAGAATGTTGGAATAATACATACATGTGCACTGAGAAGCTTACAGTCCATGAAACAGGTGAAAACCTGAACTAAAGAGAGTCTACGAAGTAGTTGTTGTGAGCATCCATCCTCCAGTTCTCCCACAGTCATATGTTCAAGGCCTAACCCCCAGTACTTCAGTGATTACAACAATGACTGAAATAAAAATAATATGCTAATTCGGTGGTAATTAAAGAACAGGCTGCACTTACAAACTCATAGAAGATTTATGTATTGAAAGTTTCCTTATAAGTATTTTATAGGCATCAGCAGCTGCAGCTCCTGCTTAAACAAGGAATAACTGTGACCACAGGAAATTGGGCAAGCATCAGCAACTCATATCAGAACCAGCAGAAGCGCTGCTGGCACATCCTATTCCCACATACCAGACGTGAAACTGCAGATGGAGCAATGACACTACATGATGATGATGGACGCTGGAAAGAGCACGGAAACCACCCAAGAGCAGAGCTGAGCAACTGCATGTCGCCAGAAGTTCCTTAGTTCCCCTTTTCCTATGGTTCCCCGATGTCGATTATCCAAGATGCCCAAGACGTGGAGCTGGGCTTTGAGATGAGAGTCCCTCATCTTCCATTCTGCCAGCACCTGAATAAAACTACTCTCCTTGACATCAGTGCCTGCCCCTTGACTGTTGGCTTTGCAAAGCTGTGGACAGCCAGACCTGCATTCAGTTAAAATATTACTGTATTTGAAAATAGAGTCTTTAAAAAGAGGTAATTAAGTTCAGATGAGTGGGCACTTATGTAATCTGTCTGGTGTCATTCTAAGGGAAATAGGAGTATCCAGAGAGATCTGCTCATGAAGACACAGCTATGTGACAGCCATTTGTAAGCTAATGAGAGGGACCTCAGAGAAAGCCAAACTTGCCAACACCTTGACCTTGGACTTCCAGCTTCCAAAATTGTAAGAAGGTTAATTACTGTTCTTTAAGCCACCCAGTCTGTGGGATTTATTATGGCAGCCCTGGCAAACTAATACAGTGGTGTAGGAGGAAAACTCAACTTTGAACTCCTAAAAGCTGAGTAGACCTTGAAGTACTAGTATAACCTCGGGGAATTTGTTAAAGTCTCTTACCACCAGCTTCCTCATTTGTAAATTGAGGATAACAATAACTACCTATCAAGCTTATTTTGAGGATCAAATGAATGTATGTAAAGTGTTTGGCAGGAAGTGAGTATTCAACAAATATTTTAGGGAAGTTGCCACTTACTGGAGAAAAGATAAGGAATTTTCAGTAATTGGCTTCCAGAGTTTGAAGCCAAGCTGTGTCACTTAGCTAGGCAACCTTGTGCACCTTACTTAAAAGCTCTAATCCATAGATCCTGCATATAAAATATTTGGAATATATTATAATATACAATATATATTACAATATATCACAATAGTTAGTTAGTATACATGTCAATACATGTTAATTCTCCTTGGGAATTCTCTTGGAGATTCTTGCAGGTCCAATTCTTTCTGATTATCAGAGTCACAATGGACAGTGTGTTTGGCAGGGAGTGGTGGAGGGTGGAGAGTCTAACTGGAGAAATAAGACTGTGATTACATTATTTATATTGTGATCCTTTATCCTTACTTAGCACATGATAAGTAAAGAAGGAACCTTTCCAAAAAAAGAAATATTCAGAGTAGGGAGTCAGAGAAGGCTTTACCACTAGGTTTATGCAATGCCCAACAATTTCATAAAAGTGGTCATGTGAAAATCTTGTTACCAAATTTATAATTTTTAGAAGAGAAAATGAATGAAAGTAGGACTGAAATAAGTAAAAAAAATCTACTTCTGTAAATCACATGTACTCTTTCCAAAAATATACAAATTACAATTATTTTTTCACTGAGAACTAATCATCATTAATTTGATACAACTTTCCTGGTATATGCCAATTAATGGTGACATGATATCTATATATATATATATATATGTATGTATATGTATGTATATATATGTATATATATATGTATATGTGTATATGTGTATATATGTATATATGGATGTATTTCTATTTAAAATTGTATAAATATTTTTTAATGCATAGTGTTTGGCAACTACTTTTTACCCACCCACTACTAGATCATAACCTATTTTCATGTTACTAAATAGTGCACTCAATATTTTAAGTGACTGAATGATATTTTTATTGTTGAATGTAACAGAATCTTAAGACAAATCTCCCCCCACCACCTTTTGTGTGTGTGTGTGGCCATTTAAGTCTTACAGATCTTGTTTTTAAACATCAAGATGTCTCTTCTTTGGATGCCCATATGAATGAGGACTCAGAAGTGCACAGAGTAAGTTAAAATAGCCTGAGTGTGCAAATGTAAGTTTGTGGGAGAAGACATGTCTCCTATGGCTCTGGGTATTGGAGGAGAAAACAATGAAAGGAAAACATTGTGAGAAATGTATCTACCTTAAAATTATTAGGAAAAATCATTCTTTCAGGGCCTAATAAAGCATCACTTCCCTCCACGAAGGTCTACATCTCATTTGAAATCTTTGTGTTTTTTGGCATCACCTGAAGACTACAGCCTTGAACTGTGGTTCAGTGCAAGTGGAGCAGCATTTCAAGAGCATTCAGCCTTAGCAACTGGAAAGAAAGAGGTGACTTCATATTTATGATCCTTCATTGATAACTGTAAGAAAAATGATTACAGTTCTAAATAAGCATTTTATTTCCAATTAAGATTATAGATATCTTTTTAAAGATAATTTATATTCTGAGGTGTTGCCATTATCTATTCATTAGTGATAAGATATCTCCCCCCCCAACCCCTTTTCTTACACATCATTTCTTATGCTCATAAAACAAAAGTATCTTTCATGGAATTAAATATCCAGCCAGGAAAATGTGTCATGCCTACCAGTTCAGCTCAGAAACATGTAAAAGGTGAAGTCTGTTTAGCTTCCCAGAACTCCCAGATCTGTGAGTCACTATTTTGTGTAAAAAGTATTTAGAGCGAGAATTATTTCTTGACAAGTCATGTTGTTAGACGAGGTCCCCTATTATCAAAGAGATGGCCCTTCTCTCTTCCTTTGCTGGAAGAATGTCTCATGGTGACATTTAATCTAGCCCAGAATAATTTCCATGCTTCTCAGGGATTGACTATACTGTAGCCAGTGACTGTGTCCACACCCCTATGCATTTTAAAGAAATGAGCTCCTGTTTATTTTCTTGGTTAGTCAATGTTAGTAAATCTTGTCAGTTTGGTTTCATAAAGAGAGGCTCTAAGAAACACTTTTATTGAGAGAAGTTAGTTAATATAATAATTAGTAAGGAAAAATGCCTAGGTTAAAACATTTTTAAAAAATTAAGTGACTAGATAATATGCCATTCACCAGAAAAGTGTAAGTACAGACTATCATAATAACACCTTTGAATCCACTAAGACCGCTAAAACCATCAGTCTGAGAACTTAATAGATTTTCTGACTATATGAAATATGTTTTAAAAAAGTATATTTATTATAAGTACACCCTGTGCCCACTTACTTTTTCCTACCCACATTCCCCTCTAATAAGCAATCATGTTTTAGCCAATGTCAGACCTCAAGAGATATTTGCATTGACAATTTGACTTTAAAGTGAGAACAGAAATTTTTAGTATCCATAAAACTAAAGTCACTCTCACTCTTGCTCCAGGATTTAATGCTTCTATTGTCACTATTAACTAGCATAAAACTGAGAGAATTTTATTCCCTTTTAAGCACCATTTTTATTCCATTTCTTCCCAATTCCTCCTAAGGTTGATGGTAGGTTTTATTTTCATATGGCCTGAGTTGTTCTGTAGATGTGTTTCCTAGTTGTTTCTCATTGTGCAGCATGGCAACAGCAAATCTCTAAAGAAACAATTTTGTCTTCATGATGCTTCCAGATGATAGGTTGATAATAAAATTATCATAGGTGTCCACACCTGTTAACAATGCATTTCATTGGCTTGCTTGGGCAATATAGACCTGGATTTGTGTAATTAACTATGATGACTAGTTGACAAGTAACAAGCAGACAAGGGGGAGTGAATAGTTTTGTGTCCACATGCTTGCATGATGAAGTGGCTGGAGGGTGGAGTGTGTGTTTTGGTCAAGAGAATGTTTTAGTGATATTTTCTTTTCCATGTTGATCATAATTGAGCTATCCCAGAAATCTAAATATATTCAAGTTCTCAGGTATCATTGCCTTGCAAAGACTGATATGTTGTATGAATATCTAATAAATAGTAAATGGATCTTCCACCCTATGAAAGAAAAAAAAAAAGAAGCAAGATTTATGTCCTAAGAAGCCCTACAAGGGATGATTTATATGTACTTAATATCAGGAACAAAGAAAGCTAGCCCTGGCTGGGGTGGCTCAGTGGATTGAGTTCTAGCCTGGGAACTCAAAGAATTAATTTGTTTAGGTAGAAATAATTTTGTATTTTGAAGAATTATTATTTTTTTAATATTTAATTTCCCAAGCACATTGCTAAAAAATTCCAGGAGTAGAGTACTGAGATGTCACTACTTATGACTATGTCTTCCTAATTTTTCTAAATGAAAACAAAATTAATACATAGAAACATATGGTAGTGCTTAAGTGTTTAAAGCCAATTGCTGCAGTTTAAAAGGCTTTGATCTGAGCCACGGCACTAAGAATACCTCTGTCTCAGCTCTGAAAGTCTGCAAGCTAAGTTCCATAGAATGTCCTGTGGGAGTTGACCCATACCCTTCTGCAGGTGATCATTTCCTCCAGGTCCGCACTGATTTTCAGATAACAGTGAGATGTGCAGATGCCCTTATGTTCCATAGAACAGTTTGAAAATTCCTTAGGTGTATAACCAAAGGCAAAATACACTCATTTTAGATGACACACAGGAAAGCATTGCCAATCCTGACATCATATGCTCTTGTTGAAAACAAAAAGGAGACACTAACAGACTGCTTTGCTAAAAATATAAAGATAATAGCCAGCTTCTACCTCCATCACCAGCGTCGACTTGTCCATTCCCTCCATCACTCACTATTCCTCATGCCCATGGCCTTCTTTTAATCTCCAGAAAGCTCCAGCTCATTTGTGACTCAGACCTTTGAACATGCTCTATCTGATACACTCTTCCCTTCTTTGGTTATCACCAAGCTTCAGCTTAAATTTAATTTCTTTCCTGGTGTTCTAAACCAAAGTATATTCCCCTATTACACACTAATAGTATTTTATTCCTCCTCCCTTCTTTATGACCGTTATTGTAATTTAAATGTATATTTATGTAATTCTTTGTTTAATGTTATCTCTGACACTAGGCTATGAGCTCCATGAGGGTAAGGAAAATATGTATCTTGATTTCCACTGTATCCCGAACACACAATTCAGTGATGACACATTGAAGGGAATCAATACATATTTGCTGAGTAAATGACTAAAAGAATATTCGTATTGGAATTCTATTAGAGAAGGTCCCAGAGAGTATATTCCTATGTTAAGGATATTCAAGGATCCTTAGTCTCTGTGTTCCCTCTGTCTCCCAGAAAAGCCAACTCCAATTTGAGCCTGTACATCTGCCCTAAGAATCAGGACTCATATATGAAAAGGGTATCCAACATAGGGATAAAATTGTTTCCACCATTAACTTGATATAAACAAGGATACACCCATCTTCATCTACGGTCCAGTGAAGATCTTGAGGTATTTAACCAAGAGCATCAATGAGGCATAGTCAGGAGAGAAAGTGATATACAGATTCTAACACCATCATTTTTTAAAAGTCCTTTAGCTCTAACAAATGATTTCATTCCAATGAACTTGTTTATTTTATGTTTACCATCCATAACATGGTGATTTAATATTGCACAGAGAAAAAAACCTTTTGCTTCAACTTTTTCCTGTGTGGACCCAGCCTAGAAGCTCCTAACAGAACCACTGCAGTCCTTGCCCAAATATGGCAACATAGCACTTTAGGTTGAGAAAATTGGCTTCAATTTATAGTTTGAAAGCCAGACTGAATATAACAAGACCCAAGTGAGTCAACACGTGTGATTGTTCCAAACATCAGGTTAGAGGTCAACCGTTCACACCTTGCTATGTTCAGTGAGATTTCAAAGCATGAGTAATTTTAGACTCACCATTAAATAACAACAATAAAAAATCTAAAACGACAGTGACAAACTCTAGTTAAAGATGTAAGCTATACATTCAGGTTGCTTAAAACACTCATTGTGGTATCATTTATGTTCACTGAGATTTTCTGAATAGCAAAGTCCCCATATTATTAAAATATAAAATCTGACAAGTCAGGAATTTAAGACAAAGTATTGACTGTTCAAAATAGGATATAGAGTCACAGAAACTTGTCAACACACTTAAAATTAGAATTTAATGGCATAAATTACCATTTATTTTTAAACCTTTTTCTCGAATGCCGGGCCAATGTTTATAGAACCTGGGCTGAGCTGAGTGGCAGCCAGAACGGTGTGGCATGTGGCGGTCCCAGATGAGGTTTCCAGGAGGACCTCCACCCCAGCCCTTCCCTCCCAGCCAAAAGTGCCTTTCATACCTGCACAGGCTCTGGAATTTTACCATTTAGACACCAATATTTTTTAATGTCACAGGGTGAGAGTCTCCTGCCTTCTGTGAAAATTCAGACGTGGCTGGGAAAGGCAGTAAACACATCAGCTTGTTATCAATCATTGCCCATTTACCTGGAAATAAAAGACCAGAGGGCCCATTATCAATAATTCATTCTTACATACTCAAATTAAATTTTCTATTTGTTTAAAATAAATAGAACTTGTTGTAGCCTACTTAATATTGATCACTGTTGGAAATGCAAAAAGCATATATGATTTACAGTTTGTCAATCACTTTCACACACAGTCTCTTGAGACACAGTACAGGAACATTCTGAATAATAGAAAGAAAGAGGGAATGTTGGAACAGCAGGCAGATGTGAAGAACAGCTTGAGGACCCTGTGGGATAGTGGAGTGGCGTGAGACGAGGAGAAGAGAGTGGGATACAGAGGCCTTGCAATGGCCTTTGTCTACATTACAATTTTTCCTAAGAATGGCTCTACTGTTGAGTTTGCATATACTTATTGTTTTGAGAGAAAGAGATTTAACATGATTTTGAAGGGCCAGGGTAAGAATCTACATGTAGGTCTGACTTTCTCTGTGATGCCACAGTAACCAATGGACAGTTGAAAAGTAAAGAGTTAAAAGGTCTATCCAATATTTCTAAAATAAAATAAAAACATTTTGCTGCTTTTTCACGCCTGAATTGATCAAAGCTATAGCTTGTTCTTGCGTCCATTATATTCAGTTTTAATCAGAAAACCCTAGTATCTATCTAACTAGTTTTCAAGAATTTGTATAACTTAACAGAACATACAAGTTTCACTAAGGTATATATTAGAGACTGGCCAGCTTAGTCATCTTTCAGTTGGCTTATGCTTCCTCTAGCAGTAACTGGTGGCATTTTCAGTCTGAATTATTCTTGTACAAAGTAAAAGGTAATATATCTATATTTTGATCAAGTATTAATTTTCTAAATCAAAGCTGACAACTTAACCCTCTCAAATTTCATCTTATAAATTTTTATGCAATATATCTAAAGAAGCTTTATGCAATGATGTCATGTATAGGTCTGGTTGAATAAAATATTGTTTGTTGTACTGTGTGTTTTGATATATATGTCACAACATGTCTGGACATCTCATTATAGAAGTAGCTTTAAAGAAATTCACATCACGAAGCAGGCTGAAACAGGCTTCTTTAGTAAATACAAGAAAATCCCATTCATGGCAAAATAATTTAATTATTAATGAGGTGAACTAAAACTTGTGCTATAGAACTGAAAGTTATCAAGCTTTGAATAGTTAAAAATTTTATTACTATATAGCTTCAATATGGTTGAAACTTTTTAACATTGGCAATGCAGTCAGTCACTTTACCTATTTCAATGGGATGTGTGATTTGCAGCCTTTTCATTACATCTTTTTGTTTTAAAAAGACTTTAAATGCAGAGAGTTGAGTTAATCATGATAGTTTATTGTCATCATTTGTCTGGCAAATTTCTTCCCTTATTTTATTGATATTATTTTTTTTTGTTCCCCAATCCCTACTCCGTCTTCACTTTAGTGTGTTTGGTTTATGAACCAGGATTCATATATGTCTTTGAAAAGAATACATTGTTTTTTAAATTATTGAATGAGTTTTAAGTTATATAAATGGTATTACATCACAGAACGAGCTTGGTTTCTTATCGGTGGCATTTAATACTGTGATTTTGAGACCTAACCTTGTTGATATATGTAACTGTAGTTCATGGCTTCTGATGTTGCACAGCCCAGAAAAACAGTGATAGCACCCATCTGCCACATTTACCTAGCCTTGGGCATGTGGATTGCCTCCAATTCCCAGGTCTTCAGTTTGGATAACAGAGATGGTGGTGTCATTCTTGACACGGAAAGTCCAAAATGAGGAGTAGGTTTAACGGGGAAGGCAGTGTTTTTAGTGTTGAATATGAGCAGCCAATGGAACATTTCAATGGACAAATAAAAGAGGTATTTGGTTCTATGAGCGAGCCTTCAGGCCCCAGGAGCCTGGATCTCAAGAGACTGGGTTAGGTTAGGGATCCTGACTTTAGAGTCATGAGTATAAAAGGTGAAACAGATGAGATTATCTTTGGAGTATGTATATTATGAAAAGCCTTGAGGGCTTTTGATAGGACTCAAGGTCACACCAATATGTAAGGGTAGATATAGACAGGGACTTGTATGGCAAATGAGTTGTAGTGGTCCCAAATAGAAATGACCCACTACATCAGGGTCAGCAGACCACTCCCTTTGAGCCAAATATAGCCAGCTTCCTGTTTTGTAAAACAGGTTTTACTGGGACTCAGCCACAAGCACCTATTTTCATATCACCCGTGACTACTTCTGTGCTGCAGCAGCAGAGTTGTGTAATGTCAGCACAGACAGTATGATCAGCAAAGCAGAAAATGTTTACTATCTGCCTTTTTACAGAGAATCCTTGCTGGCCCCTGAACTAGACAGTAAAAGTCAGGGGAAAGGTGAATGGCCCGGGGGTTCTTAACATCTCTCCTTTGTACTACAAACAGGTTACACAATTATGATAGTATCTGGATGCTCAATAAGCAAAAATTTTGTAATTTTGTAGAAATGCTTTGTGATCCTTCATTTCTTTTGAATGCATCAATTTCTTAATGTCAATCCCCTGGACTCAGATTTGCTCTTTTTAGGACATGACTTTGCTTCTGTTTGTTTATTCTTTCCTGTGTTGTATGATTAAGGTTGAAGTTTCCACATCTTGTATATTGGAATTCCTCTGGGTATGATTACCCATGAGTTTATGCCTTGGTAAGAACGAAAGTTCTTTTCTATTATATATTTTTAAAATACATCTTAAAACTGACTGAAGCCTTAGTAGAAGCGTTGGGAAGTAGGTATCTATCAACTCTTAGACAAGCAGCAGCTGTTTTCTACCTCAATTTGAGATTCTGTCCTCATGTAGTTTACTTCTCCCTATTTTCCTTGGGAGGAATGAATTCACATGGCAGCACTCAGCTTTGTGAGATTTCCTTTGAAGCTAGTCTGCATCAGAAAAAGAGGATCCACAACTTTGTTTCTATTAATGAGTTTTTATTCCTCCTCTTTCAATATAGACCTTTATTTTTTTAATAATATTTTTAGTAGGCTGCCATTATTGAGATAAAGTATCATCAACTTTTGTCAATATTAAATTCTAAGTAAAAACATTTTGCTTAGCCATTTTGTTTCCTGGACATATTTATGATATTTTCATGTGTTTGGTGGGTTAAAAACAATATTTGATACACAGGCATTTGTGTAACCAGATTTTGAATTCAATTTCCAAGATTTATAAAAATAAATGTTAAAATAGGATATACAAATATCCTATAATATGGTATTTCTGAAACATGGCTGCACATTGGAATTACTTAAGAGCTCTACATTTAAAATAATAATAATAATAATAATAATAATAATAATAATAATAATACTGATGCCTGAATCCCACCCCAAAGTATTTTGATTTAATTAGTCTGGAATATTAGGGTTTTGTAAAAAATCTTCCCTGGGTAATTTAAACATGATACTAAAATTGAGAGCTGGGACATCCAGCCAATGTGGAGGCATAAGTAGAGACACTGTGCCTCCTTGCACAACCAAAAGAAGGACAACAACAAATTTAAGAACAAAAGCCAGAACTGACAGAAAATCAAACTGTATGGAAGCCCAACAACCAAGGAGTTAAAAAAGAAACGCTCACCCAGACCAGGAGGGGCAGAGATGGAGACTACTCTCAGCAAGGCAGTGGCTGGAGGACCGGGGCAGAAGAGGTGGTGGCTGGCAGACCAGGCAGTCCCACATTCTTGTACAGATAAACCAGGAGGAATAACTGGGGAGCAAGACAGACTGCATAACCCAGGCATCTAGTGCAGGAAAATAAACTCTCAAAGCCTCTGATTGAAACCACCTGTGGGGGTTGAGGCAGCGGGAGAAACTCCCAGCCTTACAGGAGAGTTCATTGGAGAGACCCACAGGGTCTTAGAATGTACACAACCCTACCCACCCAGGAATCAGCACCAGAAGGGCCCAATTTGATTGTGGGTAGCAGGGTAAGTGGCTGAAAGCTGGCAGAGAGCTGAGGAACCAGCGCTGTTTCCTCTCGGACTCCACCCCCACATACAGTGGCTTGCCCTACCCGAGAGAATACCTAAGGCTGTGCCCCTTATACATAACAGGTGCTGAGACCAAAAAAAAAAAAAGGCCCAAATGAAAGAAGAGATCAAAGCTCAGAAAAAAAATACAACTAAGCAATGAAGAGATAGCCAACCTATCAGATGCAAAGTTCAAAACACTGGAAATTAGGATGCTCACAGAACTGGTTGAATATCGTTGCAAATTAGAGGAAAAAATGAAGGCTATGAAAAGTGAAACAAAGGAAAATGTACAGGGAACCAATAGAGATGTGAAGGAAACCAAGACTCAGATCAATGGTGTGGACCAGAAGGAAGAAAGAAACAACATTCAACCAGAACAGAAGGAAGAAACAAGAATTCAGAAAAATGAGGAGAGGCTTAGAAATCTCCAAGACAACTTTAAACATTCCAACGTTCAAATCATAGGGGTGCCAGAAGGGGAAGAGGAAGAGCAAGAAATTGAAAACTTATTTAAATAAATGAGAAAGGAACTTCCACCAAGATGGACGCGTAGGTAGAAGCACTGCACCTTCTTGCACAACTAAGTTTAAAAACAACAAAGTTTTAGCAACAAAAACGCAGCCAAACCACAGAAAATTGAACTACATGGAAGTCTGACAATAACAAACCCTTCAGCCAAACTGGTAAGAGGGGCAGAGCCAGCAGCAGAGTGGGGTCGGGCAGGAAAGACCTACCAGACCGACCTGGACACACGACCCAGGTGCGCCAGCAGCCGTGGGCGGATCCCAGGTGTGGAGAAGTGGGCAGACCCACTGAGGGTGCAAGGCGGTGGACCCACTGAGGGCTGATCACGGTCATACATTTGCGCGCAGATAAACCGGTGAAGGAGCTAGCAGTGAGACGGACCGCGCAGGCCCCAGCGGCAGGAAGCGGCAGAGGGAACTACCATTGTCCCTCTCTGACCCTGTCCCCACGTAAGCGTCACAAACCCATGACCTGGGTGGCCCCACCTTGGTGAACATCTAAGGCACCTCTCCTCATACGTAACAGGCATGAACAGATCAAAACATGGCTCAAGAACAACTTAGAGTCCCAGAGCCCATAACTCTAAGTGACCAAGAAATAGCCATACTTTCAGATGCACAGTTCAAAACACTGGTGATCAGGATGCTCACAGAACTGGTTGATTTTAGTCACAAATTAGAGGAACATATGAAGGCTAAACTAATTGAAATGAATGGAAATGCACAGGAAACCAATAGTAATGGAAAGGAAACTGGGACTCAAATCAAAGGAGTGGACCAGAAGGAGGAAAAAAAAAATGACCAAACAGAAAAGAATGAAGAAACAAGAATTCAAAAAAAGAGGCTTAGGAACCTTCAGGGCATCTTTAAACATTCCAACATCTGAATTATAGGGGTACCAGAAGGGGAATAGGAATAGCCACGAGTGTAAAACTTATTTGAACAAATAATAAAGGAGAACTTCCCCAATCTGGCAAAGGACATAGACTTCCAGGAAGTCCAGGAAGCTCAGAGAGTCCCAAAGAAGTTGGACCCAAGAAGGAACACATCAAGGAACATCATCATTACATTAGCCAAAATTAAAATGAAGGAGAGAATCCTAGAAGCAGCAAGAGCTAAGGGGACAGTCACCTACAAAGGAGTTCCCATCAGACTGTCAGCTGATTTCTCAGAAGAGACCTTACAGGCAAGAAGGGGCTGAAAAGAAGTATTCAAAGTCATGAAAGCCAAAGACCTACATCCAAGATTGATCTATTCAGCAAAGCTTTCATTTAGAATGGAAGGGCAGATAAAGTGTTTCTCAGATAAGATCAAATTCAAAAAGTTCATCATCACCAAGCCCTTATTATATGAAATGTTAAAGGGACTTACCTAAGAAAAAGAAGATAAAAAAGATGAACAGTGAAAGGACAGCAAACTCACAGTTATTAACAACCACACCTAAAACAAAAGCAAATTAAGAGGACAGCTAGATCAGGAGCAGAACCATAGAAATGAAGATCACATGGAGGGTTAGCAACAGGGGAGTGGGAGAAGGAGAAGGGGGGAGAAGGTACATAAGTAGCATAGATGGTAGGTAGAAAATAGATAGGGGGAGGGCAAGAATAGTATGGGAAATATAGAATCTAAAGACCTTGAGACGCGTGGTCATAAACTAAAGGGGGGAATGGTGGGGGAGGGGGTGTGCAGGGTGGAGGGGAATGAAGGGGAATAGAACAACTGTAATGGCATAATTAATAAAATATATTTTTTAAAAAAGAATAAACCTGAGAAAAAAATGAGAAAGGAGAACTTCCCCAATCTCACCAAGGAAACAGACTTTCAGGAAATCCAGGAAACTCAGAGAGTCCCAAATAAGTTGGACCCAAGGAAGCACAAACCAAGGCACATCATAATTACATTACCCAAATTAAAGATAATGACAGAATCTTAAAAACAGCAAGAGAAAAGGAGACAGTTACCTACAAAGGAGTTCTGATGACACTATCAGCTGATTTCTCAAAAGAAACCTTGGAGGCAAGAAGGGGCTGGAAAGAAGTTTTCAAAGTCATGAAAGGCAAAGATCTACATCCAAGATCACTTTATCCAGCAAAGCTATCATTTAAAATGGGAGGGCTGATAAAGTGCTTCCCAGATAAGGTCAAAGGAGTTCATCATTGCCAAGCCCTTATTATATGAAATGTTAAAAGGACTTATCTAAAAAAAAAGAAGATTGAAAATATGAACAGTAAAATGACAGCAAACTCACAGTAAGCAAACAATTAGAACAGGAACAGAATCACAGAAATGGTGATTACGTGGAGGGTTATCAGTGGGAGAGTGGGTGGGGAGAGGGGGGAAAGGTACGTAGCATAAATGGGAGATAGAAAATAGACAGGGGGAGGTTAAGAATAGTATAGGAAATGTAGAAGCCAAAGAACTTATATGTATGACCCATGGACATGAACTAAAGGGCGAGAATGCAGGTGGGAGGGGGTATGCAGGAAAGGTGAATAAGGGGGGAACAGGACAACTGTAATAGCATAATTAATAAAATATATTTTTTTAAATCTTCAAAAAAACAAAATTGAGAGCTGTTGCTATAAATACGTATTTAATGAAATGAATGTGTGGAGTGATGGGAGAAAAGTTTAGAGACTGTAATAGAAATATCGGTCTAAGAATTTGTTCTTGGGGGACCCCTGGAAAGAACTAGATGGAATTTTATTGAATCAGAGGAGAGGAAATTACCAGGACTGGTTATAACACATGGGATATGTGGAGTCTGTGACTTCAGGAAAGCAGCTACATGGCATCAAAATCTTGTGAAGAAATTTAGAAAACAAGGAGGGAAAAGAGCAGAATGTTTACACTTTGTAACCCTTAAGATCCAGAAGTGGCTGGATTGTGAACCCCCCTCTTGATCACCTAGCTAGTGACCTCCCTCCCTCTATGCTACTTATGAAATAAGAAATCCTAAATGCAAATAAAGCAAATTACAAGTAAGGTGAGAGCAACACATGTCCTGGCACCATAGTTCTTACATTTTAGTGAACATCAGAATCACCTGGAGGGGGTCCTTTAAACATGTGGCTGAGCCTTACCCCAGAGTTTCTGGTTTAGTAGGTGGTATGGAACTTGAATTTTATATTCCTAACAAATTCTCAGGAGCTCCTATTGCTGTGAACCTCTGGTCTATCAAGTTGCCACTAGGGATGAAGGTCTGGGCAGGAAACACAGAAAGTGGTTTTTGGAAGTAAAGGTATTAGTAAGTACTTTGCATTAGCTGCAAGTGACAATACAAGGAAACATTATTGGTTCACTTTGAGTTTATATACAGCTGTAAATTGCTATCTTGGATCTACTGTCATCTCAACATTTTAATGTTGTGTCCTTACTTTTGAATCTAAAGCCATGGAATAAAGTACTAAATCATTTATATGTTTATATGGGCTTTTCTTATTCCATATTGGTAGCACAAATTCTAGGTGCTTTTTCTCTCTTATTCTATTAGAAAAGAAGTGGACATTTGACCCAATCATTTCATTCTTTCTAAGGGAGATCAATTAGACAACGACTATAATCTGTACTTGGTAATTAAGCTGTGACAGCTGCTTTCCTTTAGCCTTGTCATTCTGGACAAGGCCTTCATCCTAGTGAAGTTCCTTTTGCCAGGTTTGACACCTGATTGGGAGGCAGAGGTATATTAACTTAGTTACATTAACTAAGGCTCTGTCCACTTTCAGAGAAGTGTCAGTCTATGTCTGGCACCCCTACTATGCACAGTTCCTCCAGAAGAAAGGAGATTCCTCATTCCAAGTATTTGTGGGAATGGAAAAGCAGGCATCCAAGAAGGCTGTGTCTCCTACGAGAAAGGATCTTGCTAGACTCTAAAGAATAATTACCTCAAGGGAGACTTACAAAATTCCGATAGGCCTGACAGATAATGGTGAGACATAGTTCAGAGCTATACATTTCACGGAGAGCTAGACTTTTTTAATGCTGAAATACATGGCAACATTTAAGCCTACCCTACGTACAATACAACAGAAATTTAGATGAATTTACCTTTGAGCTTTATTTTTGCCACCTCTTTTGAAATATAAAATATAACATGGTACTCTAAGATAAAGAATTCATTAAAGTGTAAAGAGTTCTCCCATGCAATACTAACTGATTGCTTTGTTTAACAGCTGAGAAGAAAGGACAAAAATTGTTTTAGTCTTTAAATAAGGGAGAACATGATGGATGAACACAACCTTTTCAAAAAACACAGATGTGCTTTTGCAATAGAGCAAAATCGGTGAATGGGACTTGAAGAGGGCATCACATCTACCTTGTAAGGGTGTCTCTGCTGGCAGTTCACTACTAGCAGGTGGGAACAGGGTGTTATTTACTTGGTCTGGCTATTAACCAGCTTTCTCGGGAGCACAGATTATAAGCAGTATCATTCTTTTTCTTTTTTTTAAACACCCCCACCTTTCATAATTCAAATTCAATGAACAAAACCCTTTCCCCTCCTCTCCAGATGTCTAACAAAATGAGTCAACACTTTGCTCACTACAGCTACCTAATTGTGAAGTATCTATTTCATGGTCTGACAAAAATAAACAAATGAACCATATTAGGAAAAGAAGCTCAGAGACAAAACTGGTAGGTCATTTATATGAATCCTATGTGCCTGGAAAACAGGTGAGAGTGGGCCTTCAGTCATTTACAGCAATTCCGGGAAAAGCGTTTCCAGCCAGGGAAAAGATGATTAATTAGAGGTGTGTTTTTCACATCAAATGTACACACTTGGCTCAGAACAATCTGTCTCAGGTGCTTCTTGAATGATGGGAAGAATTGCATATCTGTCCCCAAAGACTGAGAATTCCAGAATCTCAAGCACAGCTTTTTGTTAAAACTCATGCTATTTTATAGTAAAATAGATGCATGGAAGTAACACGTGGTGAAAACAAGTCCACAGGGCAATTAGTGCTGAGTGACGTCTTGTCTCTCTCTGGTGCCATTTGTCTTCTGTATGTAGGCGCTGAATAACACTTGGGGCTCTAAATTGCAGATTTAACACAAAAATCTTGCCTTTGAAATATGCTATGCTATCAAATCAAAGAACTGGGTGGCAGCGGGTTTTTTAATTTCAGTGTGCCTAAGATCCCCCAGAGCATACATTACAGGGCAGATTGCTGGCTTTAGCTCCTAGAGGTTCTGATTCAGAACCCAGGACTCTGTTCTCCAGCCAGCATCCTCTGACTCTGATTCTGCTGGTTCTGAGCTATGTGTGGAGCAAAGCTAAGAGTTACCACTTTCATGTTTCATTTAGAAAAAAGACCTGTCCACTTATAAACCTAGAGTTTTTCATTTTATCCACTCAACAATATTTACCGGGCCCTGAAGCCCTGCTCTAGGCTGTGGGGGTGCAGTAGTGAACAAAATAACCAACCAACCGTGGCAGCTCAGAGTCAGGGTGCTGATCGTCTGGTGGGGAGAGGGAGACATTGATCACAGCACCATACAAATGATTGCGAAATTACACCTTTGGTAAGCTGAATTGGAAGTGGGACATGGTGCTGTGAGAGCAGAAAAATCAATAGAGGATGGTTTCACCATAATTCCTCAAGGGCAAACAAAGCTAGCTCTTAAGTTTAAGTTCAGAAAGATTTTGTGTCTTGCTTCTAGGAAAGCTACTTTGTCAGCAAGCTCCTGTGGCCGAGCCGTGTTACACAATGCTGGAAGTGGCATCGATGTTCCACATGTCCATCCTGGACATAGCATCAAAGGGCTCTAAGACACAAGCTGAAACCAGACATTTTTTCTTTGAAATGAATCATGCAATCAGAGAAAGAGCCCAGCGCTGGAATCCATGAAGCATCCAGCAAAAACTCACACATCTCGGTCTAGAAATATAATCTTCATGAAAAAAATTGTACACTTTTGAAAGAACTGGATTGCAAAAACTTCCAAATCTATTGCTGAGCCTGTCTTGCTCAGAATGCCCGAAGTTGTGTGATGTGCTGATGGGGGTTGATGGCCATTAAATTCAGCCATGGACATTCATTAGATCTGTCACGAGATGCAAAGTGTCGAAACAGAAGGGTGGATTGTAGGTGAAAATGTTTTCAACCTAAGTATAGTTGCAACACTATAAAAAATCTGAAAAGTCACCATGCTAGATTATTCCATTAGAAAGTTATCACCTTGAGAAAGGACTACCAGAAAAAAATGGTTAAGAATTGAAAGATCCTGTGGGTGAGACACTGGTAATCCAAGAACTCATTTTTCACACATTCTCTCGACACCTCTTCTGGGTCAGGCCCCTGCCTAAGTGCTGTGAATGTAGCGGACCACAGAAGAGCTGGACCACGCAGCACTAAGGGAGCTTTCAGTCTAGTGGCGCCATACATTACTTGCACCTATAATCAGTGACGAGTGCTTTACTCAACATTTACCTTGTGCCAGGTGCTGTTAGGTTTTGAGGAGAAGATGAATTTAAAAAATGCTCAGTCTAGTGCACAGTGTCCCTCGATGGGTAGGAAATAATCAGCAGAAAGAGTGCAGACCTTGAAGCTGGACAGAGTTGGATTCAAACTCCTATTTGGCTGACCATCACATGGCCTTTCTGAGCCCCAGGTTGTTCTGTGGAGTCAGGTCAATACTCAGCGTCACAGGTGTTACAGGATAGTCCATATGCAGTGGTCCTGTGCGCCACCTGTTAGTGCTTAGGTGCCAACCCAACCGTTTCTCACAATCACAGTGAAGACTCCACTCCCAACCATATCACTTCAGCAGGGTGATTTTACTCAAAATTTGTATGGGGAATGAGAGGAGGGGCTTACATTGTACTTCCCACTGTACTTTATCCCTATATTTTCCAAAATCATCTTTCTCCTCTCTTGTTGCCAACGAGATAAGGTCAGTCTATCTTCTCAGCTCTTTAGCATAACTCTCAACCTCTCTCCTTTTTTTTCTTTATTTTTTACTGTTCACGTGGTTACAGATGTCCCCATCTTCCCCCTCTTTGCCCACCTCCGTCCAGCCCCCATGCTCCCTTCCCTCTAGCCGTCACCACATTGTTGTCTGTGTCTATGGGTTATGCAGATTTATTCAACTCGGTCTGAGCTCCTCCAAATTTGCCTATCCGCATTCTCCTGGTACCATATCCTAGCACCTTTAGGGAAAAAAAGGAGGATACAAATATATAAATATTTATTTACATAAAAGCCAGACATTCCTGTCCCAGAATGATTAGAAAGAATAAAGCAGACGAAATACCAGCGTACACAGACTATGCTGGATAAATGGCCCAGAAACAATATCAGGAGCTCTACTGTCCCTCCTTGTTTTAATATTCTATGATAACAATATGTATTTAGGACATCGTTTCATTTGAACAGTTCAAAGCAGGTTGTAAGCTTTATTATTTGTTACGTGAAATAGGTTACAGAAATAATTGTTCCAGGGAAGAAAAATTTGTAGCAGCGAATTATTCAAATGCCAATGTCTAGTGATCAGCTCTGAGGGGAAGCGTGAAGCACTAGTTTGGCATCTGAGGCAGGTCATGCATCAGGGATGGCATATTTTTAAATAAAAAATAAAATTTGTGTTTTTCGTGATGTTTATTCTGAATGATGTTAAATAGGAAGCTATTTGGCTTTGTGAATTTGCAAATGAGATTTTTTATTTAAACAGTTATTAAAATGATTTATTTTGAAGAAGCCGATTACCTTCTTACTACCTGAAAATAAGTTTTTTAATTGATTACTACACAGCATCTACTTAACATTCAGTTTGTAAAAAATTCAGCAGTATTTTATACCCTCAGCACATTCAGCACCAAATCCATTTTGAAAAAGTAATTATAACTGTGTTTTCTGTAAAAACTATATGATGAAGAACAAATTTCTTCAATATCTTTTTGATCTAATCTGTCCGAGTGGTTCAAAATGCATGTGCTTGGTAAAATGAATTAAAAAAAAAAGAAAAGAAAGAAGTTGTTCAATTGAACCTTCAATCCTGTGGCTGTTTTTTTAAAGGTCCCTGATTAGCAACAAATCCTGGAATCTTAGTTAATAAAAATAAGTCCTCTTTGATTCAATTCCCCTCTGGGATAGACTTTAAAATAATAAATATGCAGAGTGTGGTTTCTCTAATTTTATGAATCAGGGTCTTTTCCAAATGTATTTCCCAAAAGGTTGGTATTTTATTCACTAGCCTCAACTCATAACAGTCATTCCGTTCCTTTGCAGTGGCTGGTTTCATGACATCCAGCTTGGAGAAACTAAGTGTACCCTGGAACCGGAGGAGATGTAGTTTGAGGTTACTGTGTAAATAGACCCCAAGCGACTGTAGGTTGCTGCTGACTAACACTGTCCTTAATTGCCTTTATTCCCTGGGGCTCTCTCTCTACCCAAGTGCTGAAACTCTCCAAGTGCTAGAACCTGCATAGCTTTTGTATCTTTGTTAACGTGTTTTACGTTATTGGGAAGGCCAGATGTAGAATATTAGACCATTATATACTACTTTAATCCCTTAAATTAATTTAGTTTTTGTGAGGATAATTTGCAGTCTGAATGTAACTTCACACTAATGCAATAAGTAAATAAGATAGTTACGATTCTTCATTAAAGCTCAAATGTCAGACTGTCAATTAAATTACTTATATCAATTAATATTATGTGCCAGAAACTGTTGTAAGGACTCTCCATATATAAAGTCAGTTAATCCTCACACTAACAAAAGAGAGGGCATTAGGATGATCTGCATTTTACAGACGGAAACAATTAAGACACACACCATTAAATTAGCAAATAAGTCATAGCACTTGCCCGAGGTAGTCTGCCTACAGAGACCACAATCTTAATCACCACGAGATGACCCCTTTATGGTTATTTGGTAATTTGTGGGGAAATATAAATGGGGTTGTGTAATGTTTAAAAATATTTTAAAGAAATGAAAATTAAAAATGAATAAGGCCCATTTTGCTTTCTGTTTCATTGTAGTGGCATTTCCCACTATATTAAATGTAGATTTGTCAGTGTAGACAAAGTCCCTTGACTCAACTCTAAGCCAGTAGAGTACCATCCACAGATTTTTGGGGAGAGACCAAAGCACAGCAAAGCAAAGACAGAGCATGTCCCGGATGTCGAGGCCTATTCTGCAGTCAGCACGCTGACTCTGAGCCTGAGCCTGAATCTTGCCATGTCTCACAATCAGTGAAAAGTATAAAGCTGTTACGAGAGAGTTTGGGGTGAGATGTTTTATTAATAGCCACTTGAATTTCTTATTCTCGGAATGTCTTTTTCATGCCAAAAGCTCAGTTCTTGAAAAATGACCAAAACAAATGTCTGCATGGTTTTGATGGAGGAATTTAGATAAATTACCACTGTGGGGCTAATTGAACTATGCCTGCCCCAAATCCACATGCTTAGATCTTCTGGAGGTTAGTTTTGTGATTCTAATATTTCAGTATAACATAGCTTGCACTAAAACCAAACGTGGCTTTCAGCATGACTAAAAGGAAATAATGTCTATGTAAAACACAAGATTGAAACAGCTGAATTTTCAGACATATATACCATGAAGTTATTAAAGCATTTATAGCTGGCAGTGATTGTGTGTTACAGTGATTTGATGACTTTATGTTCTCATTTCTCAGCTGTCCCTCCTGTACTTGGTTAATGGATGAAACGAAAGGCTAGAGGACCCAGAGGATAATTACTGGGTTTGGTTCACTAGATTGGGAGGAACTGTGATAATGTATTGAATGAAAAAGGAAGAAATAAAATTAGTAAGTATAAAAAACAAACTAAGGTATAGTGTTACTTTAAAAAAGATTTTAAAGATTTATTTATTTTTAGAGAGGGAGAACGAGAAGAAGAGAAACATCAATGTGTGGTTGCCTCTCGAGCGCCCCCTACTGGGGACCTGGCCTGCAACCCAGGTGTGTGCCCTGAGTGGGAATGGAACCAGCAACAATTTGGTTCACAGGCCAGCACTCAATCCACTGAGTGACACCAGCCAGGGCATTTTTTATTTTTTGACTTGGAGATTTTTACTCAGATTAAAATTTGGAGGTTGAAGAACATGAAGGAGAAGAATCCTCAGTCAGTAATTCTTGACTTTCTCCAGTCTGCAGAAGTGATTTATTATAAAATTGCTTCAAATCAGACTTCTATATCACAGCAAGTTTCCAAGACAGTATACAAGGAAGAGAGAGGCTTAGGAAAAAGTTGCAGGTCAGAAGCCCAGGGAAATATAGAAACCCCAGAAGAATAAATACATCTAAGTTCCAGGAAAGCTGGGGGTAGGGTTCAAGTATAGGCAATCGATTAGGAACTAGATTATTTGTAGAATCTGAGGAAACATAAAAAGCAAAGAGGAAAACAGATGCAAAGCGTTATTGGATAATAAAAGGCCTTGACCAGGAGCCAAGAATGGTTTTCTTAGGGCTACAAGGGGAGCAGCAAGAGAGCTTGGTGGGGGTGGAGGGTGGGAAGTTAACGAGGAGCCAAAGTGGACCCTGGGCGAACAGGCAGCCCCTGACGTGAGCTGAGCCTGACAAACTTGTGGCACTACATGTGTAACGCAGCATATATACACAATATAACACAATTGTATTATTGTGTTATGTAGCATATATTACATATTATCCAGTATATGTAATATACTGTGGGCAAAAGTAGGTTAAACTACCAGCCATTATCACCTTAAAGATAAATCATAAGTAAGGATAAAAAGTAATAACAATAATAAGAAGAAAAAGATAACTAATAAATAATACAAGAATACTGTTCGGTGTACTCACAACTGTAAACCTGCTTTTGTCCCCCCTGTATATAACATATAATGAGGACAGTACATGTATATTACCAATCACAATATACATTACATATAATACATACAATTGTGCCATATTGTATCAAAATGCATATAAATATATATTGCAATATGCTATAGTTTACAACAAAACACCTCCAGAAACAAAGTGTATCTGTTATGCGCTGAATTGTGTCTCCCCAAAGTTCCTATGTTGAAACCGTAACCCCGAGGACTTCAGAATGTGACTGTATCTTCAGATAGAGCCTTTCGAGGTGTAACTAAGTTAAATGAGGTCAGATGAGTGGGCCCTCATCCAATATGACTGGTGTTGATACATGAAGAGACAGCACACACAGAGACCTAGGGGTGAGAACGCAGAGAGAGCACAGCCATCTGCAAGCCGAAGAGACAGGCCTCAGAAGTCATTCCACCTGCTGATCCCCTGACCTTGGACTTCTGGCGTTCAGAGCTGTGAGAAAATAAATTTCTGTTGTCGAAGCCACCCAGCCTTTAGCACTCCATTATCGGAGCCCTAGCAAACTGACAATATGCAAAGCAATCCCACCAATTCAACTACAGTAATCCTTTTATGTATCTCTGTTATTGCCCCTAGCTCTTAGTTATACCTTTAACAGGTATTTCTAATAAAAATATTTTATTTCTAGCCTAATGACTTTAGGGAAGAAATGCAAAATATTGACATTTCACAGGATTATATTTTAGTTGTATTGTGCTTTTAGGAGTCATGTTGCCTTTGAATCTTGGAAAAGCTGATAAAAAAAAACACACAAATGAACTTGATGTTCCTGTCATTTGCACTGGTGGAATGTCACCTTGCTGATATGTTATTGTTTAAAACATCTGGATAGACTCATTTATTTTCCTTTCTGAAGAGTGTATGGATGAAAAACAAACACAGCATGGAGGGTCTAACATCCGGGCTCTGTCCCAGCAGCAGGGAGCACAGTGCGAAGTGAGGAGAACCCAGTTTAACGAGGGACCATCCTCCTGGCCTGGACAGGTTCCCAAGAGCAATCAAACTGGAGGAACTAAATAGTCTTGTCAGCAGCAATTAACCAAACCAAGATGTGAGGGGCAAGCAGCTGTTCCACGCCATTTAATGTTCACCCAGCACATTTCTACGAGCTTTAAAATCACGTGCGGTGTTGAGCTCAAATTCTATTTTTTTTTAAAATATTTTATTTATTTATCTTTAGAGGGGAAGGGAAGGAGGGGAGAGAATGTACATGAACCCAGTAGGTTTTGTTAGCGAGGGAATAGTGGCTTGTGGCTAGGACCGAAGGGCAAGGACTGGGTCCAATTTATTTGTTTGTCTCCTTTCTACTCAGAAGCATGAGAGAAACTTGCCTACAGCTAGCACCTGCTTATCTGTTGAATTGAATCTAATACAAAAGTGGAAAATTTCCCATTGCAATGGGCACCTCTTACTGATAGGCAGATGTGGGTGAGTGTGTGTGTAAATGCATAAATATGGGTATTCTAGGTATAATATTGAAAACTTCCTGTATATAATTTTAAGCCTAAATTTTCTCCTATGCAAAACAAACATTACCATTATTATTTCAATCAGGGAACAATGAAAACAAGCAAATGAGTCTGCCAGAGCTCAGTCACGTGGTAAAGTGCAATCAGAGTCTGGGCATGGTTGCTCTGAGACCCTTACTACAAGAGCTCATCAGAGACCCCTTCTGTTCCAGAGAAGCTAAATGATGATGCATTTCCAACCAACTGCATTCAAGTATTGGAGAATTAGAGCTACATCATTGCCCTAGAGTATAAATGAATGTTCTTTCACCAAAGGACACCATAAACAGATGGTCTTCTTCCCCCTACTTTGATTATAAAGCACTTTTGTTGGGGTGGTCATTGTTTTCAAAAAAATCTATAGTCATATTTTATTTTATAAGCACTTTCATTCTCTTAAGGGCCAAGTGGTTTTAATATTTGTTATGTGGTACTATTTGTCATGGGCCCATCATATGTTATGCCATTTAATTCTCAAAGTAGTCCTTTAAGTTAGAAACTGATAGCCCTAATTGAAAGATGAGGAAACAGAGACACAAACAGGAAGATGACAAACTTCCCCAAGGCCACCAAGGGAATAGGACACAGATTTCAACCTGGATCAGTAATTCTGCATAGTCTTCCTCCTCCTGTTTCATTCATGGCTTCTCAAATTCCCTAAGGTGGATGGGTAGACTCTAGGCATATTCTATAAAAATCAAGTTACTTTGCTGTTTGTTTATTAGCACATCATGAAAAATTGGCTAGAGAGATTTTTGTCAAATTTGGACAGAACATATGACCTGACTTTAAAAAATAGACTGTGTGGCCCATATGAACTTTGTCTGGGGGAAACTGAGGAGTACCCCACATTCTCTCAAGGACAAATAAAAGAGACATCCAACAAAAAGGCATTTGATGGTTATCTAGGAAAGAGATGCTATGTCCATCTGCTAGGGATGTCGTAGCAAAATACCACAGACTGGCTGGTGTAAGCAACAGAACATTATTTTCTCACAGTCCGAGATCAAGGCATTGACAGGTTTGGTTGCTCCTGAGATCTCTCTCCTTGGCTTGCAGATGGCCACCTTCTCTCCATGTCCTCACCTGGTCTTCCCTCTGTGTGTATGTGTCTGCATCCTAATCTCTTCTTACAGGGACACTGGTCATACCGGCTTAGGGCCCACCCATATAATTCCATTCTACTTTAATTATGTCTTTAAAGACCCTAACTTCAGATACAGTCACATTCTGAGATACTAGGGGTTAGGACTTCAACAAATGGATTGGGGGGGGTGGCATCATTCAGCCCATAACAAATATCCAAAGAACACCTGAGTGCCAAGAAAGGGAGGGAGTCAAGACATCCCTCAGAGTGCCTGTGACATACGCATGGGATGGCGTGTCAGAGGGAGCCTGTGGGTTGCCAGAAAAGGACCCCCAAGCCCAGCATGAGAAACAGGTGGCTGCCAATTAGAAGGGACATACCGTATGTCTGATGTCATGGACAAAGGACACAAACACTGTTTTCAGTTGTCATCCCCAAATGCAATTATGCTAAGAAACCTAATATTAGTTCAATGTCTGGAGTTTGCTAGTTACCCAGACCGAAAAGGCAAGGTGGTGTTAACGGAGATGCTTTAGAGGGAAAGGTCCTATGGGAGCCTCAGAGTCTCCACAATCTTTATCAGCCAAATAACATCCAGGGCTCAGACACTGTTAAGAATGTATCTTCAGGATTTACATCGGTGATTCCAACGTGGTGTGATAACAGGGAAGCAACATAGATCCCTGGATAATGATGATCTCCCTCAACTATTTCTTTACTCTCAAGTCCCTGAAATTTCCTATGAGTGTCTCTTTCACCAGGACTATATCACAAAGCCAATATCCCAAATTGCAGGTGTTTGTTTGATATGTTTTAGAAACTAACAGTGGGATCTGGTGTGAGTAGCAGCAGAAGTTTGTCCTGTGTGCCCCAATGCAGAAGAGATATTTAGATAAACTTCATTATAAACTTGGGAAAAAACTAAGGTTCTACATCAGTGCTGTCCAATAGAAACATAATGAGGGGCCTATATGTAATTAAAAATTTTCTAATAACCACTGAAAAAAGTAAAAAGAAACAGGTGAATGAATTTCAATTACATTTTATTTAACCCAATATAGCCAAACAATTACCTCTTTAACATATCACCAATAAAGATATTCATAAATAATGTTTTCTATATTGTGTTTGAAATCCTGTGCACATTTTTTACTTACAGTACGTTTCAATTTTTATTGGAAATACTTGATCTTCATTTAGGTTTCATAAAATTTACAGTTTGAAAAGTAGATTCTTATATCCATATTGTCCCAAATCTTTTTTTTAAGATTTTATTTATTTTTTTTTAGAGAGGGGGGAAGGGAAGGAGAAAGTGAGGGAGAGAAACATCAGTGTGTGGTTGCCTCTCGAGTGCAGCCCGCCCTGGGGACCCAGTTTGCAACCCAGGCATGTGCTCTGATTGGGAATGGAACTGGCAACCCTTTGGTTCTCAGGCCAGTGTTCAACCCACTGAGCCACACCAGCTGGGGCCTGAATCTGTTTCCAGATTTAATCAAGTATGTTTTAAATTTTAAATGAATTAAAATTGAAATTAAAAGATGTAGTTCCTCAGTCATACTAAACACATTTTAAGTGCACACTGATCATCTTAAGTGCATCTGGTGGCCACAATATTTGACAGCATATTTTAAAAATATATTTTATTGATTATGCCATTACAGTTGTCCCATTCCCCCCTTCATTCCCCTCCACCCTGCACACCCCTCCCCCACCATTCCCCCCTTTAGTTCATGTCCATGTGTCATAAGTTCTTTAGCTTCTACATTTCCCCTACTATTCCTGCCCTCCCCCTATCTATTTTCTATCTACCCTCTACCCTACTTATTCTCTGTACCTTCTCCCCCCTTCTCCTCCTCCCACTCCCCTGTTGCTAACCCTCTGTGTGATCTTCATTTCTGTGGTTCCACTCCTCTTCTAGTTGTTTGCTTAGTTTGCTTTTGTTTTGGGTGTGGTTGTTAAAAATTGTGAGTTTGCTGTCATTCTACTATACATGTTTTTTTATCTTCTTTTTCTAAATAAGTCCCTTTAACATTTCCTATGATAAGGGCTTCATGATGATGAACTCCTTTAACTTGACCTTATCTGAGACACACCTTATCTGCCCTTCCATTCTAAATGAAAGCTTTGCTGGATAGAGCAATCTTGGATGCAGGTCCTTGCCTTTCATGACTTGGAATACTTCTTTTCAGCCCCTTCTTGCCTGTAAGGTCTCTTTTGAGAAATCCACTGACAGTCTGATGGGTACTCCTTTGTAGATGACTGTCCCCTTACCTCTTGCTGCTTCTAGGATTCTCTCCTTCATTTTAATCTTGGCTAATGTAATTATGATGTGCCTTGGTGTGTTCCTTCTTGGGTCCAACTTCTTTGGGACTCTCTGAGCTTCCTGGACTTCCTGGAAGTCTATTTCCTTTGCCAGATTGGGGAAGTTCTCCTTCATTATTTGTTCAAATAACTTTTTCACTTGTTGCTTTTCCTCTTCCCCTTCTGGTACCCCTATAATTCAGATTTTGGAATGTTTAAAGATGTCCTAGAGGTTCCTAAGCCTCTCCTCATTTTTTTGAATTCTTGTTTCTTCCTTCTTTTCTGTTTGGTTGTTTCTTTCTTCCTTCTGGTCCACTCCCTTGATTTGAGTCCCAGCTTTCTTCCCATCACTATTAGTTCCCTGTGCATTTTCCTTCATTTCACTTAGCCTAGCCTTTATTTTTTCATCTAATTTTTGACCAAATTCAACCAATTCTGTGAGCATCCTGATCACCACCAGTGCTTTGAACTGTGCATTTGATAGGTTGGCTATCTCTTGGTCACTTAGGCGTATTGGCTCTGGAGCTTTGATCTTTCATTTAAGCCATTTTTTTTGGTGGGGGGAGTCTGGTCGTGCCTGTTACATATGAGGGGCAGAGCCTTTAGTGTTCACCAGGGACAGGCAACCCAGTCACTGGGTTGTGATGCTATATGTAGGGGTGAGGTCAGAGAGGGAACAATGGCACTTTGCTCCATGCTCTCTGGATTTTGGTCCCCTCTACTTCTTCCCCCAAGCAAACTGGGTCCTTCTGGTGCTGGTTCCCAGGTAGGTGGGCTTGTGTACATTCTAAGACCCTGTGGGTCTCTCCCAACAAACTCTCCTGTGAGGCTGGGAGTCTCTCACCGCACCTCAACCCCCACAGGTGTTTTTAATTGGTGTTTTGAAGCTTTATTTCTGGGTACTGGGACCCTGGGTTGAGTGGTCTGTCTCGCTCCCCAGTTTGTGGTTTATCTGTGTGAGAACATGGGTCCACCCGGTCAGCCAGCCACTTCGCTTCACAATGCCACCTCGCTAGGTCTGCCTTTTGCCCCCCCCACTCCCGCCCAGGGTCTGCCAGCGGCCGCCTTAACACCCAAGGTCTGCCCACCGCCATCTCGCACACCCAGGGTGCCTTGCACGCCGGTGTCACTGCTTTCTGTGTTGCGATCCCTCTCTGCCCCGCCGCCCAACTATGCCCTTCCTACCGGTCTGGATGAATATTCCTTCTTTAACTCCTTGGTTGTCTGATTTCCATACAGGTCAATTTTCTCTCAGTTCTGATTGTTGTTTAGTTTGTAAATTGTTGTCCTTATTTTGGTTGTGCGAGGAGGCACAGTTTGTCTACCTATGCCTCCATCTTGGCCAGAAGTCTGATGGCACAATTTTGAACACGATTACATGAAGACAATTTAAAAACAACTACAATTTAAAAAAATTATTAGTATTTTGTTTATATTATGCTTCATGATGATTAATAATTTTCTTTTACATGAGCAAGTACTAAGTAAGAAGGCAGGGTGATATGGTAAGAGATTAACTAAAGAACATATATGCATAGCCTGGGATACATACAATAGTTTGGTAAAGGCCAGGGGAGGGGAGGCAGGAGCTTGATGGAGGTGGGCAGAGGGGAGGGGAAATGGGGAGCATTTGTAATAGTGTCAAAAGTAAAAAAATTTAAAAAAACACACAGAGGGCAAGATAACAGTCCTGGCTTTGTCCCCACCCACTGGGTAACCTTGAGCAAGTCACCTCACCTCTCATACCCTCAGTTTCTCATCTGTCAACAGAGGGAGTTGGTCTAACATTTCATCCAGCTGTGACTTTTTATAATCTAAATTCACTGAGGAACTGAAGTTGGCTTGTGTGAGAGTCAATTACATTATGAGAAAAATATTTTGTTTCCATCAGAGACAATCTGTTCTCCTTTTATTTCATTATACTCACAACACACAGGACAATGTTAATGTACTAAACTAAAATTTGTCAAAATATCAATAGCTGCACAAGTGAAGACTGTATCACCCAGGAACTTTCACATCCCTGAGTTTGTAAGGGATCAGCCAAGTGAGAAGTATTACCTTCCAAGGGCACTGGTGGCCAAGTTCAGCCCTTCACCTTGTTTCTACCTGGTGGCAGCACCAAGTTCTTGCTTAACTTTAAAAAGTAGTTACGTTTATACAGTCTAAAATTATATTTGGCCCTTTAAAGGCAACCGAGAGGTTGATGTGGCCTCGGTGAAAATGAGTTTGACATCCCTGTATCAAGGGGAGACAAATTGAGTCCTAGCTCCTCACATGTCCTTTTTTGTAGGAGCCACTGGAAACCTACCCTTCACCTTGTCCTGCACTGGGTGAGGTTTACCAAGTGTTGAGATTCATTGCTTATGAGATGATGAGGGATGCTTTCCAATCTGACTGTTTATTCAGCTGATAGCTAAATAAACATACTATGAGGCATTGATTAACTAAGTGATGACTCTCTTTTTCCCTTTTATGGCTTTGAGTATTACTTAATTTGTTAACATTTTAAAAATCCCATATTTTTCTGCCTAAAATAGCAATATTTTATGTATTTATTTAACATTGTTGAGAAAGGCAGGATGTTACAAGAAACAATAAAATCTTTCATTATCTTACTAATACACAGAAATAAACATTTTCACCAGTTTTGGGTGTTTCTCTTTAGCCTTCTTCCTCATGTTTGTTCTTATTTTTGTATTTATTTCTTATAAAACTGGGGTCACATTTTATTTAGTGATGGCTTTTTGGATATGTCAACTTGGCTAGGCTATGGTCTCTACCTATGCAATTCAGAGGGATAGTGAGGGATTTTGCAAGTGGAAGGGTGATCCTGGAGCCAGGGTTCACTAGGGTAGGCCTGGTGCGGTGACAGTCCTGGGACCTGGGTCTCCAGGTGCTGACCTGGACCCTTAGTCCACAGGGACCACCTAGGTGTTGGAGACAACTGGGTCCATGGGGTTGATGTGGTATTGAGACCTGTTAGGAGCCTGGTCTTGCTCCTAGCCTGGCACTGGGGTGAGCCTGTAACATGGGTCTCGGGGTCAGCCTTGGGTCTGTGGGAGCCAGTCAGATGCTGGAGAGAGTCAAAAGCCTGGGTCCCCTGTCACTGGTCTGGAGCGAGGCCCAGCTGGGACCTGGGATTTGCAGGTGACGGCCTGGCAGCTGTAGAATTTCTGAGGTCTCCAAAGCATAACCAAAGTGGAAGGGTTCTGACATAATCCTGATGAAGTGTTTCATGGCCTTCCCTGGAAGAGAAGCTCAGTTGCAGCCCAGGTTCTTTTCTGGACAAGTGCCCATGGAAGGTTGTACTGCAGACCTGTGGTTCTTATCTGATCTACAAGCCCCGATTCAGATTCAGTGGGGGTGTGCATCAGATGCACAGAAACCACTGCCCTAGGATCAGCCCAGTCCTGACGTATAAACCTGGTTTGGAACGGAAGGCCAGAATGGGCTTCCGAGGGCCAGCCTGCTGCAGGGGCCTGCCTAGAAATGGCTGCGGAAACTTACTCCAGTCTCTGTGGGATTACTGGAGTGTGGCCTGAGGTCTGGCAGTGTTTAGTCTGGGGCTTTTGATGCATACCTGTCTGGGGACAGGACAAAGTGGACCTGTACGTGGATACTCTGGGTATGCATTGAGTTCATATTCTTAATCTTTGCACAGTTAAGATTTTAGGTCTATCTTTTTACGTTTTATGTTATACTATATTTTTTTCTCCCAAAATCCTGGGCTGGAGAGTGGTTTTTCTCTAAGCATAATAGAAATTCATTGTTCACCATCTAATAGGCCACAGACTAGTCACAAACGCACAGTGACAGAATTGACATAAAAGATTAAGAACCTTAGATATCAGAGACATAAGTGAACTATGATTAATTAAAAATGTCAGTAAGATACAAGTGCCTATATTTTCAGAGGATAATATCTTCTTAAAGAAATGGAAAGTGTATCTTACACTGTAAATTAATGTCATCTTTTTCAGTCCTGTAGAAGAATGTAATTACTCTTGCTCAAAGTTAGGGTTTCTTAACCACAGCACTATTGAACTTCAGGACTGAATAATTTTTTTGTCAGGGGGCTGTCATGTGCAATGTAGGATATACACCAACTTCGTGGTCTCTACCCTTAGATGCCAGGAACGTGCCTGTACCTGAGTCACAAACTTAGAAAATGTCTCCAGATGATGTATCTTGATGGGCAAATTCACCACCCCACCTCCCCATGAGATCATACGAGGCTCTAGACTATGACTTTTCAGACTCCAGTGCCCTGTTTGGGTTACTCAAAGGTGGCCACACTGAGGACAATGAGAGTAGTTCGCTAGTTGCATGCTTTGTGCTATTTTATACATTTCATTTGATTCATTCGTGAATACCAAGACTTCCGTCTGCCTGTGGTGTAGAAGGCTAATGGGAAGGCTTCCAGCTGTGCAAACATGCAAACTGTATGCAACGTTGGGTGCATAGGCGAATGTACACCCTTCTCCCCACTGACCCCACTCCCAGCAATTGACGGTTTCATCAGATTTCTCACAGGGTTTCAAGACCCAAACAAGATCTAGGACCTCTGCTTTGGTGAGTCAAACAACCTAGGAAAGTTTCAAAAGAAAAAGGAAAACACAGGACTTAGTAGAGGTGAGGCGCCAAAGTCATTTTCCTTGTCAAAAATAAGCTTCGTAGGTTTTAAAAGTTATTTTGATGGTTAGTGGATGTGTAGAAGGAATTACTATTTAAATACCACCTCATGCGTAAATTCTTATTTCCATCTTGGTATAGACTGATTCTCTTTTTTAGCAGTGGGGTACATAATCGATATTTTGTGTAAGGCACTATACAATACCAGGTATTAAAGGGCATCTTTATTGTCACACAGCCTTTTTCCCCCAAAAAAGACAGTGATCAGTTTATGTGCCTGTTTGTCACCATGTTCATTCTTCTCCTTTCCCCTGCTCTTCTCTGGATGGCGGGGAGCTACATTTCTCAGGCCCCGGGAACTGTTCCCATGGTAGAGTGGGCCAATGGAAGCCTTTGCAGACCTGGTCAAGGGGAGAGGAAATGGGTGTAAAGGGAGACAGTTCTGGCGGCAGCTACTTCCCCTCTATTGCTACAGCTCCCGGGAGACAGTTACCCCCCACCACTCCATGATCCCACATCCTGCCAGGTAGCCCCCACCATGTTTCTGGTCAGAGGGCTCTGGATTCTGGGTTCCAGGTGGGCTCTGGCAGTGCCACCTTTACCACCTCCTTCAGTCGTCTCACCAGCCCCACGTGTGAAAAGGGTTTTCTGCTGTTGCTAATCTCTGGCCTGCCTCATGGAATTTATTTATCTGCTCTCTTATTACATACATAATAAATCCCTTCTATTTAACTCCCTCTATTATAAATACCAAGAGTGATTTGGTTTTCTGTAGCAAATCCTGAATTACACAGCAGGATAGAATAAACACATCTACTCTTTTAATAAAAGGTAGGCTGAAGGGGATGCAATGGAAGGCTGTGTCTCAGGTTTTTAAGAGAAGGAGTCAGCATGTCCAGGTATGGTGAGAAGCTACTTGGGAAGGCTTCTTGACAGAGCTGGTCTTTGAACTGGACCTGAAAGAACGGAAACCATACTGATAGTAGAACTGAGGGGAGGGAGAAGGAAAAACACAATTCAGTGTTGAAGGACAAAATAAGAAAGGTATGTAGCCCTGGCTGGTGTAGCTTAGTGGATTGAGCATGGGCCTGGGAATCAAGCAACCATGGTTCGATTCCCAGTCAGGGCACATGCCTAGGTTGCAGGCCAGTTCCCAGCAGGGGACACACAAGAGGCAACCATACATTGATATTTCTCTTCCTCTCTCCTTCCTTTCCCCTCTAAAGATAAATAAGTAAAATCTTAAAAAAAAAAAAAAAAGAAAGGTATGCACACAGAAAACCAAAATGATTTTGTGGGGAGAGAGTCAGGACTAATACAGTTTGGTGAGAGTGAAAAAAAGTTGTAATGGGACTCTGCTGAGGAAAATCTAAATGTCAGGGTAAAGAGAATGTACTTCCTAAGTGAGGTAAGCCTTGGGTATTGAATAAAAGATGGAATATTTGGAATTATATCAACATTTTTTCCTCATTATTTCAATGAGTATTAAGTGTCTAGGACCTGGGGTACACAGGGAAAAGAAAACAAAACCCCCTTACAGAGCTTATATTCTAGTGAATTTGTTTACTATCTGTGAGTAATTCTGATCATCTGTAGCTTTGATTTAGACATAGGTTAGAAATGGCATCAGGCAATTTGCAGGGGAGGGATGCTGGCTGGAGGATAGTGGAGCAGAGAAGGAAGACACAGGGCGTAGCGTTTGCCATGGATGTTCCCCTCTTTTGGAAACTCACTCTGAAGTAATTACTAGCCCAAACAAGAGCACCTTGTTTTAAATTACGATGTTGCTTCCTGTAATATTCAAGACCTCTTGTGAAAGAAAAGTTCTGACAGGAGTCAGATCAAAGATAAGACAAAAGGAGAAGTTCCATCAAAATAAAAGCAGCTTTCTTTAATCAAAAATGTTGGGTGGCAGTTTTTGTCAAGATAATGCATTCTTCTTCTTTCACTAGGGTGCTAATAAAAGTGCCAACTTCAGCCAACACTAAAAAAAAATAGGCAAGGTTTTCCCTGACACCCCAACTTCCAATTTTTATGAATTTGCTTGCAGGCTGGTATTTCTGTTTTTTTACTGTCTTGCTTCTGCTCAGTCTCCCCAAGATTCAATTTATTTCAGAGAAAAATCAAACCCTTCTAAATGTTTCGAAATGGAATTTTTGCATCTAGACTAAGTCAAGAGCATTTCTCATTGACACTCTTGGAATAGACTCTTCACAGACTTTCCTGTATCTAATAACTCCAGTCGTCACCTGTATTTCCCCCTTCTGTGTGATTTTCAAATATATATATATATATATATAATTATGGCATGCCCTCCTACCCCCATGCATCCCTTCCATGGCTTCTTTCAAGCCCCTTCCTATGCTTCTGCCATTATCCCACAGCCGCCCCATCTCTTTCTCTCAATTCTTTCCTCTGAGTAACTGGAACTTCAGCCTCGTTTGGAGTTCTTTCCTCAAAGGAGTCCTTAGGTACTTCTGGTTTCCTCAGCCCTTTGGTAGTTTAGGTCTCCTAGCCCATTGCACTTTTCTATAACCCGCGTGTCCCCATCATTACATGTGTCTCACTAATAGTTAACCAGTGACCGTGTGTCATTTTCCATCAAACCCTAAGCCCCACGACAGCTGTGAATGCAGTTGTTTGATTCAACGCTACATTTGGAATAAGTAGAGTTGGCAGCATAGAAGTTCCCAATAAAGACATATTTCATTAATAATTACTGTTAATTAACAAAAGGATTGGGTTTTGGTTTTGGGATGGGGGTTGTGGGCTTCCTCGCCGTATCCTGTATGTTTCACATGTTTGCATGGCAGCTACCAGGTTATAAAACAAGTTCAGGGACTAAAGACGACCAGAAACCATTAGCTGAGAATTCTGTGTCTCTGAGCATCTTCTCAAGCTGATTTAGGATTCCAAGTTTTCAGGGAAGATTGTAAAAACCAACATATAGTATTTTGAAAAATGCACATATTTCACATTCCAAATGGAAAAATTTCCTTTAAGCCATATATTAATGGATTTTCCTATAGTTTTTTAAAAGGGCTGCACATAGGCCAAATGAAAGATATGGTTTGATTAGCAAGCCAGTAATCTCGGCAGGTGGTGGTTAGCAAGACGTTTCTGCTGCGTTATCATAATCTAAACCGGTGCAGGTGTTCTGAGAGGTGTCCAGTGTCTGAGAATTTCTCCCACTTCCCCCAAAGCATCTGGAAGTTACCCCCAGAGGCAACATAATAACAGTGAGTATTGTCCTTATAACTCAACATTCTCATTTCCTGCTTTCTCTGAGGAGGCCTAAATTTTATTGCACTTCACAAAAGCAACTCAGATGTCTTAATAAATCAAGAGTAAAATAAGGTGATAATAATAAGACTCCATCTTAGAATCACAGAGCATCCTGGTACTGGAATCAGAACAAAATATTCCAGATTAGGAATCAATCACTCCTAGAACATGTACACTGAACCTAAGTCACAATATTTATAATATCTTTTCTTAGTGTTGGGGCTGGCCAGTTAGTCATGGTGCTCAAAATTATTTAAGAATCTCCTTCCTTCACATATCCTGAGGTTCTATTCTGTCACAAAGTGACTTTATAACTCTGCAAGGCACACATAAGTAAAGCCTTCTTCTGAGTTGTGAAATCTTACACAGGGGAAATTTACAGGTTGCATGTGGTTAGAGGTAGAATTTGGTATTGCAACCCCAGGAATCTCTTTGGTTTTGATGCCAGACGGCACTCCCCATGGCCTCTGAGGAAATCAGCTTGGAGAAAATTTAACAAGAAGGCCAGTGTGGCATCCTACTGTGGCTTTTAGAAGGATCCTCTTAAGTGGCATTTACAAAAGTGGCATTCATTTAAAGGTTACATCCTCCAGTGAATAAATCTGCTAGAGAGGCACACAGAGATTAACAGTGTATGGAAACCCTGGGCTTTGGTCAACGGTACTGGAGTTTGAACTGATTAGAGCAGGTCCCAACTGATCAAAATCCAACTGTGTTATTTGTGATTTTCTATGGTTTCCACAGTGGGAAGTTGACACTAAAAATACTTTAGAGGTTGAGTTTCATAGCCATTATTGTTTTAATTAGGGGTCTGCTGTCCCCTGTCTCTCCATTAAGTTGTTTTGGAATTCACATCAAAGGGATATAAAAATGGCCGACTGAAAATATTTTAACTACCAAGTGGATAGTTTCAAATGGTAAGACTTAGTAAGTTTATTCTATTCTCTTATTTCTTCTTATTTCCTAAATGGCTCAAATGTTCAACCATAAATATTGAGATGTACTTAAATTTTGATTTTTCGCTGTTTCTGCTTCCAGTAGCTTTACATCTTTAAGTTACATTATTATAATTGTAGTGCTAAGAAAAACTGCTTTAAGATATAGTGAAATCAACCCTAAGGATAAGACTTGATCTCATCACAGAAATATTAATATTAGCGTGAAAGCAAAAAATATATATAATACATCCCATTGCATTACTTTGTTCACTTTTCTACGTAATTTAAGATGCGTGTTTTAAAGAATGAGGTAATGCACACCACAGTGTCTGACAAGCTTAAAAGCATAACTACTGTGATAAAAATATCACTACTATGATTATTATTATTCAGCTTTATGATGTACTTTATAATATTGGTTTAAAATATAATATTGATCTAAACGTTAGTTTTAATGTTACATGCATAATATACTAAATTTAGCTGAGGATTTCTTTAGCATGTTCATATAGCCTAATTTGTAAAATTTGCTCAGCATGACACCGGACTTCAAAATAAAGGGGAGCAAAAATATGTTCTGATTTTAATATTCCCAGACCTGGACCTGGCCAGGTAGCTCGGCTGGTTAGAGCATCTTCCCCATATGCCAAGGCGAGGGTTCGATTCCTAGTCACGACATGTACAAGAGTCAACCAGTGAACGCATAAATAAGTGGAACAACCAATCTCTCTCTCCCCCCTTCCACTCTCTAAAATCAATCAATAAAAAAATATTGCCAGACCTAAAATTTTGTTTTAAGATTTCTTTACGCAACTTTATGAAATTCTTCTCAAACCCAGGGAAGCACTTTAGGACTTTATTGAGCATCAGCACAAACTGAACAGTAATGAGCTCATTTTCATAAAATGAAGCTTAATATACTTCCAGCTGTTGAAAACTTGCACAGCAGGATATGGGCTGCAACACAGAGCTCTCGTGTACTAGTGAAAAAAAATAAATATCAATTCAAACTTGTAACAAAAGACTCTATGTCTTTGAGGAAACTTACTGAAATCAGTAGGATTTCCTACTGAAATCCATGTATATGACAATGTACAGCTACAACGTGACCAACCCTTCTTTTAACACATCTGTACCCATTTATTTTAAGAAAATTAAGGTTGAAAACAGACAACATAGCTTGTTCTGGTTAGGGTACAGGGCTCTCCAGAAGGAAGCCAAATCCTAGACATTGCATATTGGAGTGAATCGTCCCAGATTCTGCACAAGGCAGAAAGGAGAAGGTACGAGGCAGCTCTTTCAGGGACCAGCAGATAGGTGATACTCTGGGAACCTGGGGCAAGGAAGCAAAGGTGCTATGGCTGCCTATGAAGGAAAGATTCATTCATTCATTCATTCATTCATTCAATAGTATGAGACATATCTTTACAGTTAAGGTAGAGTTGACAACAAGCATACAGCTCACTCATTCATTCATTCATTCATTCACCCAGTTGTTCAGCGATCACTCACACAAGGACCATCTCATGTCATGCTTTCACACTACTGTCGCTGTTTTCACCGTAGCCTATCCAGTGTCAATGATAATTGCTCACTGTTGAGGTCATCCTTGATTCCTCTTTTTCTTCCACACTCCACATCTAACATATCATCAAATCCTGTCTGTTAGACCTTTTTCCAACTTCCAGCACTGCACCCTTGTCTGAACCACCAGCTATCATGATCTAGCTGAAATACCATGACAGCCCTAATTGTCTCCCTATCCACCCAGCCTACAGCTAATTGTCTGCATAGTAACAACAGTTATGCTTCTGAAAACTTAAATACAAACATTTCAATTAATTGCCCAAAACCCTCCATTGGCTCCCTTAAGTATATGGAAGTACAATTCAAAATCCTTATACAGGCTTATATGGGCCTTCATACTATGGTCCTGGCATTTCCATCCTCCTAACCTCACTTCTTGCCATGCTCCTCTTCATTCTTAATGGCACAGTCACACTGGATTCCTTAGCACTCCTCCAATATGTCAAGCATGTTTCTGCCCCAAGGCACTTGTACTTGCTCTTCTTTCTACCTGAAATGTTCTTTCTCCCTATCTTCCAGTGCACATAGACTCTCTCTCTCTCTGCTGTCTCTTAGCTAAACTGCTGACTTAGCTGATGTCCCTTCGTAATATCTGTTCCTTCTCTTCCTTGCCCCTTCACCACCCAGTCCATCCTCTACCTGTTGCCACCAGTGACGTGTCTAAAGCACAAATCTGGTAGCATTTCTCCTCTGCTGTAAAGTCTTTGAGTGGCTACCACTGTCTACAAAAAAGCATTATGGTTTTGTGGCCCTAAAAATCTGATCCTAATTCTTCTTTTTGCCTTCTTCCTTTCCACTTCTCAACCTTTACTTTATAATCCAGCCACACCAACCCACTCATTTTTCTCCTTACCTGCCGTACAGCCTCTACCTCTTCTCCTTAATTCAGGCTGTGCATCCTACCTGCCATGCTCCCACTTCTGTCCTGGGCAAGTTCCACACCAGCAATTCATAGTAAGTGAGCATGAGTAAAATTCATGGAAGAAGACTTAAACCAGGTGTGAAAGGAGGAGACACTGCATATGTAAGAAGGAAAAAGGAGAGCCTTCTAGACAGGGTGGCACTTTACAAGGCAGAGAAGTTGGAGTGTAGCTCCTGAAGGTGCCATTCCTTGAGATTTTCTCAAGGGGCTCTTGGAGAATGTACAATGCAGAGAAGTGAAAATAGGAATAGGGGAATGGTGTGGATAAAGTCCAATTATGGAAGCTAGACAGAAACATGGGGCGGGAGCTTGTACCGATCAGGGTTCCACAGATTGTTGTAAGAATTTAACAAAATGCTACGTTTATACGTAGTCACTAGTACAGTATTGGGCACATAACAGTTGTAATTAGCAATGTAGATTTATTGTAAAGTTTGTGATCAAGGTAATGATGAAAGCAAAGTTCTCCTGCTATAGCGGGCAGGAGATCACTGTCCCAAGGCAAACACCTCCCAACCCAAATCCAAGGATTTGTTTATGGATTTAAGGAAATTACTTCCAAACTCTTTTTTCAAATATATTAATTTAGTTTAATTAAACTAATACACTTTAAAGGATAGTCTTGTGTGGGTTTGCTTCTTTCTGGGATGGTTTTAGGGTTGCAAACATATCCCATAAAAGATGATATTGAATGTGATTTAGAATTTGCTTGAAATATACTCATGACCCAGTGAGTTTAACTACACCATGTGCTCTTTCACTACAAACCAAATTAAATCAGTCCAACCTTACATCTTCTGACAGCACAGTAAAGATGTATATTTAACTCCAAACTACTGCATTGTAAATGTCGTCAAGATTTAAACGTAAGAAGTGCCAATATTCCTTCATCAGTAAAACCTTAACTATAAAGAGCTCAAGTCGTGACAAATGGCATGTCTTAATGGATGAAAGGACGTTTTCTGTGAACCGTGCAGCAGTAGTACACAGGAACTATAATACAAGTGCTGGCGATGTGTCTGGAATGTCTACATTACATTAGAGTCTCTGCAACCTTCAGACTTTAGAGACTTGTAAATCCCCAGTCTGTGACTTTCATTTTTCTAAAGAAGCTGACTTTACCGTTCTCTTGAGTGCTATGATTTTTGCATTACAAAGAGTGACCTACCAAGTGAAATTAGAATGTTTTGAAATGTTTAATAGGTGAGTGGTTCTTGAGAACTGCAAAAGTAAAACTTGCCCTGCTTCAGAGAGTACTGGAACTTTGAAATTCTGTTATGATTTTGTCAGCTAAAAAGTCAAAGGTGATAAATGCACGGCGATAGCTCAAGTCATTAAAAGCGGGTTCTTTGGGGGGGGATGGGGCAGTGGAAGTCTAGAGAAACAAGACAGACTTATAGTATTTGGAGCTTCCTTTTGGGAACTTTCTGAAGTATACGGGCTCTCACTTACTTCCTCCTAACCTGTCCTCTACATGTTGGACTGTTAGTCATCGGTGCTGCAGCCTTCTCTTTCTGACTCAACCTTTATAGAAACTACCCGCAGCAGGACTGGCTACATTGTGTTCAGGGCCCAGTAGAACACAAAAATGTGGGTCCTCTTGTTCCCAAGTAAGGAACTCTGAAAGGGGATAGTAGAGCATGAAACTGAGCATGCAGTCCTCCCAAGCCGCAGGCCCAGCAAGCCAGCACCGAGCTGTGGTAGAAGGACACTGAGCAGGGCCCCAGCGTCACCAGTCCACACGCCAGCTGCCGAAACACAGACAGCCGTTGAATTAAACTGTACAGGAGAAGTTACCCGACATCACTTCCTGAATTCCTGAAATTTCACTCTAATTTCCTCCAGCCAATGAGCACAGGTGTGTTTTTCTAATTATAAAAATTAATTAAATCATATTTGAAAAAAAAGAGTACTATTTTACTCCTCATTACTTCTGTGCAAGAGAAACTGCCATAAATGTTGTGTGTTTATTACGTGTTCTTCTAGCTGCCGGTGCTACAGCTCAATTTTGGTTGGAAAAAAATAAAACCTATTTTTGGAGGCCAAAATGTGATGATTTAAGGCAACTTAACTTAGTAGAAACCTTTAAATTAATTTGTATCATTTCATGAGTTTAATGATAAGAAAAGCAGGAAATTGTTGATGATAAAACACAGGAGGACTAGGGAAATTCGCTGTCTTTTCTGTTTAAATGAATCAATACTTTCTTTTTATTATTATCTTTTGGTTGTTTTCTTCCTATGAGTAGGTCCAAGTGTTGGGTAAATGGACCTATTTTTTATTATGTCCTTCTTCATAGTTTCTGTAAAGAAAGGAACAAGAATCCAACAACCAAGGGATAAATATATGATACTTTGTTTTATGACAATATCAAATTTTCTCTTTTTTCTTTTCTCTTCATTATTTGTTCCTTTTTATAGAATATTGCCTTGCTGTTTTCATTTGCTACTTGAGTTGGGAGTATGTCCACCCATAGTTTTACATTCAGGATGCTCATTATGTACACAGCATAATTCTCATGAATCATACTGGCTTTGTAAATATTTCATTATAGAGAGAGACTCTTTTGAGGTCAAGTGGGATTTTTCTCTTCCTATCATATATCCTCTGCCTATGGAAGTCCTATTGATTTCAGTTAACAGAAAAGTACTGAATCTGTCAAACCAATAATTTCTGTTTCAGATGTTCACTCTTCATTTAAACTTTACTCTCTCAGAAGTATCGTATCCTTTTTCTCATTATCAAATTCTATATTTTGTGTTGCTGAAAGGATGAATGAGCATTACTCGAATATGAAGAATTGACAGGAACATTATAGTTTTATTTTTGACTCCTAAAAGTGGTTTGAAGTCTCGAGGGCTATCAAAGCAAAGAAATAACTGTCCGGCTACCTAGATGCTCAGTTAAGTAAATAATCTATTTTTAAAATATACAGCATGTCCTACCAGGAGATGTAAGAAGCAACTCCAATTTTTATGGCATTTTACTTCAAAATTGACCTTGCACGTATGGCCATCTTGTTTCCTGCAAGAACAGCCCAGGAATTAATTTTTAATACAGGATCTATTTAACTTTCAGTTAAGGAACTACAAATAGTCCCCCAAATGCCTGCTGACCACAGTCTGAAAATATGAAATGTTCTTTGGAGGCTTTTGGGTGTGGAGTGAGACACATTTTCGTAATATTCAGTATGTCATCATCAAGCAATGTTTACAAACCCCAACACCCTGGGGATGTGTGCAAGGTTTAGCAAGCAGATGTTAGCAGTCAAGGAAAATTATGACTGCTGCCTGAAAATATTCCCTCTTGCCTATCAGTTACATATGAGATAGTCAAGATCCCTTCTTTTTGGGGTGTGTAATTTCTCTGGTTTATAGGACAATTAATCTAAAAACAAAGTTGGAAATTGCTGAAAAAACATCCTCCATAAATGACCATCCAAGAATCTCTTGTCCATTTTTATGAGTGAGTTTTTTATTGGAAAAAAAACCTAGGTGTGGCTACTCTAATAATAGTATTTGAAATGATTACCTTAGACTTAATTTAACAATTTTTTTTCCCTTAAATCCAGACTTTCCATCTTGCATCTCTACTCCTCTGGATTGTAAGTTATTAAAAATGCTAATAGGATCATGTAGAAACTGTAAATACATATTAACTTGAAATGCTGAGAACTGAAATATTTTTTAGTGGGAAGAAATAAAATTAAGTGAGCCTTTGTCCTGAGATATCGATATTTAGAGATCAAATTTTTCCTCCTCTAGATAAAGTAAGTATAAGGGCTTCTGAGGCAAGTTGAGGTATTTTTTTCCAGAAGGGCACGTTAGAACCATTGGACTAGGTTTAAATCAACAAACAAAATTTAAATATAACTATAGTGATATTGCTTGTTAGTAGATTATTAGATTCAATAAAAAATAAATGAACAACCAATGGATAATTTTACTTCAAAAGAGTTTTGTTGTAAAGTTACCTTGATTGAATATTTTGGGGAGTCCTTCTTTACATGTGAGAAAATCTCAAGAATAGCATAATTTTGTGATAGATACATGGCTTCAAATGTGGGTCACTTGATGCTGAAAAATCACTATGCATTTAATAGTGAGATTTATACTGAAGAACAATTATTTATTATGTGAATGATAGATAATGGCCTTTTAAAAAAAAGTAATCTCTACTTTTCAAACATTGTAAATCTTGTTCTTGTACCAGAAAGGGGAGCTAGGAGAGAGAGAAGTCAAATTCAAATTACTCATATATACCAATGGAGTAGGATACAAAATCTAAAAATATATTTTATTGTATATGAAAATTTAACATATAGTTTAACATATGAGACTGAGTGATTAAATTGCCATTTCAAATGGGAGAATAAAGGACTTCCTGATAGATGACTGGATAACCTAATCTAAAAGGTAAAATTGGAATAATTCCTCATACCACACATGAGAATAAATTCCAAATAAATCAGTAACCTGCATGTAAAAAATGCAATCATACATATCTTTGAAGAAAGCTTGGATGAATCCCTTTTCCATAGTGGCTGCACAAATTTGCATTCCCAGCTACAGTGCACAGAGAGGTCCCCCCACCTTTGACATTTTTTTGCCAACACTTTGTTGATTTATTGATAATCTCTGTTATGACAAGTATGAGATAAGATCTCATTGTAGTTTTAATTTGTATTTCTCTCATGATTAGTGATATTGAGCATCTTTTCATATCTCTATTGGAGAAGCATCTATTCAGGTCCTCTGTCAATTTTTAAATTAGATTGTTTGATTCTCTTGTTCAGTTTCATGAGTTATTTATAAATTTTGGATATTAACCCCTTATCAGATGTATCATTGGTGAATATCTTCTTCCATTCACTAGGTTGTCTTTTAATTGTGTTGATGGTTTGCTTTGTGTGCAAAAACTTTTCACTTTGATGTAGTACCATTTGTTTATTTTTTCCCTTGCCCAGGGAGGTATGTATAGATAAGATCCTTAAAGACATATCAATCAAATGCATTGTGTGGCCTTTGTTTAGATCCTGATGAAAATAAACCAACTGTAAAGACATTTTTGAAACAACAGAGATATATTGATTATGGACTGAGCATTAAAACATTTTAAGGAGTTCTTTTTTGAGCATAATGCTATTATTGTGATTATATTTTTAAAAAGAAAGTTCTTAATGATGATAGATACATACTGATGTGCGAAGTAATATGGTATCTGAGATTTGCTTTAAATACTGAGAAAGACAATTGTAGTTTCTGTGGATAGATGAAATGAAATGGCAATGTTGTTAATTATTAAAGCTGAGTGATGCATAGGTAGAGATTACTTGTCTTGCTTATTATTTATTCTAATATGAGTATTTATATTTTTACACTGCAATGTACAATATCTGTGTGCATTTGAAAATAACCACAATAAAGACACTAGATGATGTCAAAGAAGAGCTCATGGCCAAAGACCTCTACTTCAAAGGCAAGTTCAAAAAAGATTACAGACCTCTATTTTCTGAAGACTGAGCAGGCACTAGCTCAGGAACTTGGAGGAGCACTTAACCTTGCAACTGTCATGTGGGAAGGAGCCTCTCAGAATAAAAAAGGAGGATGCATGGAAATAAAAAAGAAAATAGCCACAATGAATAATTAGGTTTAAATTAATTAATTCAATTATTCTGTTAAAAATAGTGAAGAACTGGAGGGAGAGAGCTAACCTACAGACAGCCATTTTTTCTTTAAAATGGAGAATAAGAAACCACCTCTTTAGAAAAGCAGAAAAATGCCTTTCAGAAAGATTTTTTTTAGCAAAGCAATAGGATTGAAGCTAATTTGACCTTTCCAACAAGCAGGGAATTTCCTTACTTTAGCTCATCAGAATACCACTTGACATTCTGTGCATTGTGGCTAAACATTCTTTAGCTGCAATTTTTGCTCAATTTTTCTTGCAAGGAAGGTCATTTCTCATATAGTTTTGTCATATGTGCTGTTCATGGAAAATCATTTTCTGTATAATTGAGCATTAGTCACTCTCTAAAACTTCTCTTTTCTCTGGTATTAATTCTTAATATGCATATTAAGCATACTAGGAATAGTTAAGAATGGGAGGGGAGTGTGCTTTTATTGAAGAAATGAGAAGTTTGCTAAACCAACCAAAGAAAGTTGAGGTCAATAGGACTGGGCTCCTTCTGAAGTGAACCTTGCAGGGTTCATATTGGCTTACCTTTGACTCAATTTTACCTAAGCCTAACAAATGTATAAGCATAAATGTTTCTTTGATCTTATGGCTCCTACCAGATTGTTTTGACACATTAAGAGCAACAGTTCTGAATGAATGAATAGGGAAATCCAAGTGCCCACTGCATGCACTGTTGTATAAGTTAAGGATTAGTGGTTAAGGAAAATGTTTTACCTTTCACGTGCTTCAAGAAAAAAATGCTTCGGTGTAAACTATTACATATAGTGGAAAGTTTATGAAATCTAAAACATCTCCAAAACCCATATTTATGCAGATATCTAATAAATTCATTTGGGATCCAAAATAACTGGGTTTTAAAAGTGAATTGATTCTGGTGAGCAAGAGTATATTTAATTCCCAAGAATATTGCCATGTACCCCTGATATCCAGACTCTCATATCAACTTTCTCCTGATACCAAGGAGGATAGTGGATTTCACAGCAATGAAAGCATTCCTACCTATGGCTTGCTGAGAGAGTTCTGCATCTCTGATTTGTGGGAGACCACAGTTATCCAAGACTTGCTCACTTTCAGAGTGGGTTGGCCGTTGCTGGCCAACCACCAGAAGGCTCAGCTGCTTGGTGGGTGGTCAGCAGGACAGAGTCCATGCCTACTCATCCAGTCAATAGAACACCTGGGAGCCAGGCTCTTTCGCTCAGACTTGTGAATAAGAAGTGCAATTCAGGCTCTTAAAAATGCAGGTCTGCTTCAGGAGCCCTGGTCTATTTTCTTACTCCTATTGATTTATGTCCATCTGCTAATGAGTGGGATGAATAAATTGGCTTTGGCCTGGCCACTGGATATTTTTAGTTCCCTGAATGCAAAATGCTTTACTCTCATCATAAAATGGGGCATGGGAAAAAGTTTGAGACAAAGTATAGTTGGATGTAAACAATATACAGACCCCACATATGTGGTCAGTAGATCAATGTGGGTCCCAGATAGCCAGGTGTTAACATGTCCAGAAGTCACTATACTAACAACAGAGTCTTATCTTAATAAACTCGTTTCTCTGATTCAGGTCTTTCTTTTTCCCCTTTGCTGTGATTGGAAGAGATTTACCACCTGTGTTCAACCCTATGTTTTCTTCTGCTTGGCATGCAGGTAGAAATCCAATTCATAAAAATTGGTTTGATGGGGAAAAATAACTGGTGTTATGCCTTAAAATGGAAAAGAGATGTAAATTTAAGGATGCGGACTTACAGAAGAAAAGAACTTTAGCTTGAGTGCAATGCACATTGGAAAATATGATGAGAGGAATTTTTCAAGGAAAAATCTCCAAGCCAATTTTTCAAAAGTGGACAGTAGATGAAAATATTGACTTTTGGTTTATAATGTCAAAGGTTATTCTTAAAGTTTTTGTGGATAAAGTGAACATTATCTTTAAAAATCACTTAAGAGTCAGATTGGCATAATAGGTACATTTACGACCAACTCAAAATCTGCTCTTTCTTTGAGAGAACAGATATTGTAGTTGCCATGTCTTTGGGGTACCTAAGGAGGTCTCTGGTCTCTTTAAATCTAGTAGGGTGACCTTATTTTAAAAGTTGCCTGAATTGCCTCGATCACAAAGTTCATTGGGGTAAGCCTTCAAAATAGACACAATCGATCATTAACAATGTCATGTAATTCTAGGATTGTCCAAAAGAATTCTAGTTTGCTACTGCTTCTTCCTGCCACTTCTGATGACCCAAACTCCGTCATCTAAAGCTTCCTCCTGTTTGCTGAAAACTTCGATCTTTGCCAAAATTCTAATATCCATTGTAAAACTAACACTGAAATCCGTAATCAGCATGTGTACTGCTGTTTCACAGAGGTCCTCAGACCCATGGGAATTAACTCTGCAATCATATAATATTTTTAGTAGTCAGAAAGTCAACATTCTTTTGCCCTGGAAATGGGCATCCATTTCTTGGGAAGTGAGGATTTTTTCTTTTAAAGTTTCTTGTACTTTTCAAATTGAGAAATGAGCAGCTGCCTGCCAGTGTCAATGGAGAGCATATTTTGTTACGAGGGAAAGGAAGGTCTCAGTGAGAACACATGGTGCAAGGATGGTGAGGATAATAAAGACAACGCCCCTCCGTTAGCCTTTGAAGCAGAGCTGGCTTCTCTGGCTGCTGTAGACAGTGGGCAGACAGCAAATGGAAAGGGAGCTAAGCGTGAAACCACGAATGAGTGTTGGACACAGGGTGGGGACTGAAGCTACGAGTGCAGCCATCAGCGAAAGCCTGGAAGCAGATCCTTGGCACTGTCTTTCCTCTAAAAAAAAAAAAAAATCATCCATGCTGTCTTTCTTTCAGCAAGCTGATTATCTCTGGACTTCTGCACAGTCAGCTGAATGGAACACGGGGCCAAGAAAATGGAAAAGCTGAATCACCAGAGGTTGTGTCACTTGCCCAAGATCACACAGGAAAGTACAGTAATGTCAGAGTTGACAGGTCACAGGCTGCTTTGGCATTCAGATGAGTCATTGTCCTCAGCTCTATCTCAGACAGAACTCCCTGACCCAGGATTATCTGATCAGACCTAAAACAAAAGGTTGCTCTCTTTTCAGTAGTCTTCCTCTTTTCCTGTGCTTCCTTGGGGATTTGCATTCTTGCAGTTTTTATTGCATTTTAGTTTTCTTTCTAAGCAAGAACTATTGTAGAAATCGCCTTTGTCTTCAAATTTGAAGTGATACTATAACTGAACCTTTATTTTCCCCTTTTAACACAAGTGGAGGATGGCCTTTGGGAGAGCATTATTGCCGCAAGGCTCTGCACTTCGGCCTACAGTGGTTGGTAACTTCTCTGGAGCTGTAGACCCCTGAGGCCATCTAACGAAACCTATGGACTCCTCTGGATTATGTTTTAAAATGCTTAAAGCAAGACACACGGGATTACAGAGAATCCCAAAGGAAGCCAATTATTTTGAAATACAGTTTTCAAAATATTAAAACACCAGTATTTTGAGATAGCAATAGATGTGTTTCTTTATTAAAACTTACACAGTGAGACATAGTGGCAAATTTAATAACTCGTAATTTGAAAACAGTGATGACAGTAAGTGGTATGTGACTACATCTACAACTACTGCAATGGGATATAAGAATATCTGTGATTTCTCTTACTGATGAGTCATAGGAAAAGTCAGTGTGGTTTGTTGCTTACATTCATAATTGAAGGAAATGGTAAATTTCAGTTTGAGGTTAGTGAAAATAGGATGTCTTTTTTTTTTTTTTAAATCCAAGTTCACAGACTCTGAATTTTAGCCAAAGACCCCAGACTGAGAACCCCTGGCCTAAAAGATCTGATACAGGATTAGCTAGACCTGACACATTTTCTTGTTGACTAGTTATGAGGACAGGTTTTTCTAAAGAAGATTCCACTGAAATGTCAAATTCCTTCCTCTAATTTTCCCCAAATTTTAATTTTTCATACGCAAAGTATACCTCAGCAACCTTAATATATCAGTCCAGAAACTGGCAAGATTAATTTTAGTCATAACCTTATTTCCCTCTGTTCTCTTGATGTCTTAAACATCAGACAGCTTGGACTTGGCACTGCTGCCTCAGCGAAGGCAACTGAATGGCCTCTATCTTGGGGGCTGATTTCCTCCTTCTGGCAACTCCTTAAGCAAAGAGAGTATACACGTGCCATTCCCACACGTTTATACAGTTTTTCTTCAACGGACTTCTTGAAGCAGATGTTGCCTTTCCATGAGAGAGAAGCCTGTGGAGGCTGTGCCACAGAAAGCAGATCTTGCTGTTTATGACTTTGCATTTTGGGGTACAAAATCCAATTCCATTGCTGTTGATTTTTCTGTTGGAATTCTTGGCCACCAAATACATAAGCATAAGCATATGCCCACCTAATTTTATTTTCAGTCTTCTCAAGAGTCTGAGTATACTTTCTTTACATTTCTATTCTAATCATTCTTATTAACCCAAATATTGTTTCATTTATTTACTTATGGTAAGAAAATTCTCTTATTAGCTAGATAATCGCTAGATGCCTGCCACTGTCTGAGCCAAAAGAATGAAAAGAAAAAAAAAACACTTAAGAATATAGGCAAATAAATTCTTGAGCGTTATAACTATGCAAAGTTTGCTCCTAAGCTATTAAGGAATTTAGAACATTTAACAAATGCAATGAAAACTGTAATTATGTATAAAAAACAACCCAAAATATACACCTTGCATATAAAGTAGACCTTATATTGTTTAATTAAAAGTACTGGTATATATATTTTTAATCTTGAGACTAAGTCAATGTTGTTCTTCACCATGGACGTGGGTGTTGCTTCCTGTGGTATGTTTTACCAAAGCCCTCATCCTGGTGCCTTTGTGCCATGACTTGAAGGCTGTTGACATCAGAGAGGATGTGTCCTCTTGTCCTACACAGCTTTGTGGGACAACACCGAGAGACTTTATTTGGGCAACACCGAGGGAGTGTTGGTAAATGTTTAACTACTGGCTCTCTAGGGGAAATAAAGGCCAGATTTGTAGCATTTGCCAAGTTTTGTGGTATAAATCCTCCCACCATGGATTAGTTCAGGCTACCAAAATGACTTCACTAAACCCAGAGTTAGGAAAAGATGAGTACAAGTGGCTCTTGTGGCCCAGGGCAAACCAGTTTCACCACTTCACTCTAGACTTGCTCCTTCAGGCTGAGAGCTGGAATTGTCTATAGCTGGGGTTGTTTTCCTTTTTGTTCAGGCTCAATTCACATAGTGATATCACAGATGAGAGAGAGAGAATGAATCCAGATAAAAACCCTTTCCCTCTGACACTCTCCTGAAGCTGATTTCTGGGACTGCAGTTTTGGCAACAGTCAGCATTATATGGCCTTGTTATAGACAAATTTATGTTCTGTTTTAATGTTGTTCATTCCTACTGATGTCACCTACTAAATGACTCCAGAAGCTAAATGTGACATCTGTTAGACATTCAAGTCTCGCACCTTCATAGATCCAAGTCTCACACCAGCTCTTTGCAGGCCACACATGTTCCAGTTAATTAGGGAAGCCATAAAAAATTGTGCCTGATGAAGCAAAATCTGTGGCTCTTTATCAGTCCCCATGAAAGAATTACCTAGAATGAGATATTCTTTAAGAAAGAATATTTTACCTTTAAAATGCTTTTAGTATACTATGATCCCATTAGTGGAAATCAGGGTGCATTATGTCTACAGACATCCCCCAACTTAATCTATAAAAAGGGAAATGGTGTTGATATAACACAGGCCTGCCTCGGCCCTTGATGCTTACCACATCCTTTCCTGTGTGTTTGTAAACTCTCTATTCTGGAATTATTTTTATAAATGCTAACCAACGGCTTCTAAAAGCCAACCCTTTAAATTCCTTCTTTGAAAATTGGGACTGTCAGGGGCTACATGTTTAAGTTGCCCAATCATCCTCTTTTTCCTCATTGACAAAACAGTGCCCTGGATTCTAAGACCTAACTGTCCTTATATATTGAGATAAAATTCACATAGCATATAATTCACCCACTGAAAGTATGCAGCTCAATGGTTTTTAATAAATTCAGGCTTGTGTGACTATCAACACCTTTAATTTTAGAACATTTTTATCACCCCTAAAAGAAACCCTGTATTCATTAGTAGTCATTTCCCATGCTCAGCTCCCCATGGGACCAGGAAACCACTAATCCTTCTGCCTCCATAGATTAGGCTATTCTGGACGTTTCCTATAAATGGAATCATACAGTGTGTGGTCATGTGGCATAATTTCAAAGTTCATTCAAGTAGTACCAAGTATCAGTATTGTGTTCCTTTCTGCAATATGATTTGCAAAAAAATGACTTCCATTCTATAGATTGTTTTTTCCTCATTGATATGCTGTCAGCAGAGCAAAAATTTTAGTCTGGATGAAGTCAGTTAAAAAACTTTTATTGTTGCTTGTGCTTTTGTGTCACTTTTAGCAATGCAAAGCCAACAAAGAATTAAGCTTACGTTTTCTTCTGAGTTGTATAGATTTAGCTCTTACATTTAGGTCTCTGGTTCATCATGCACCGATTTTTTCATATGAGGTGAGTGTGGATTATTCTTTTATATGTGGATATCCAATTGTTCCAGCACCATTTGTTGAAAAGACCATTCTTTCCCCCATTATATTCTCTTGATACTCTGGTTGAAATGCAATTGACCATTGAATCAAATCTTGATTTAAGTACATGGAAGACTTAAACTCTAGGTTAACACCCAGGTGACTGGTAGTGGGTTAACCTTATTGCCAGTTCTCCAGATACCCACAAAAAATGAAGAGCTGTGTATCTGTGTGTAACAAAGTGCCCCAGGACATTGTCCTTGACTTTGTTCTGATAAGCACTTTATCGATGATTTAAGTGGGAATACATGCTTACTAAACTTTCAGGGAACCCAAAGCTTAAAAGAGAGTTATTCAATACTTGATGTATAAAATTAAAATTCAAAATACTCTTTATTTGCCAGAAAACTAGATTGAATAAACAAAATGAGGGAGACCTGAGATAAATCAGAAAACTTAGTTTCCAAAATGAATCACATAAGTATTGGGCACTAGAAACTTACCAGGAGATTTTTAGTTAATAGAATCATAGCTCTTATTAGAGGTTGACAGTCCCATTGTACATGGCATTAGTTCCTCCACGTTTAGGAAGACCCTTACACAGGCTCTGAAATCCCCTCGATACACCATGGAATGATTTGGCAAGAAGCTTATGTAACTAATAGACTTTTGACTATTATTTCTGGGGAAGGCACACCAAGGTCTAAGTGTCCTGAATTACAAACAAAATACAAACATATACATATAAATACACACATACATGTGAGGTCTGTCTGGAAAAAGTCCAGCCATTGTTAATAAAACGAGAACTGTTTACATGACATCAGGGTAACCTGGAAGTCAAGGAGAGTGGACTGGAATGCACATGTGTGAACAAGGACAACTTCACTGTACCAGTCAATGGGGGCAGTTGACGACATTGAGTGAGCATGTCTACTGTGTGGCTGTCACATTCAAAATGACTGAGTGAGTAGAGCAACGAATCTGGATCAACGTTTACATTAAACATAAACATTCCTCTGCAAAAACTATCCAGATGATTCAGAAGGTCACTGGGCAACTGGTGCTCTGGGCAACTGGTGATTGGCAGCTTCATCGCAATAATGCATCATGTCTTGTGTAGAGTTTTCTGGCTAAACATCAAATCACCCAGATGGCTCGGCCCCCACTACATCCCAGACCTGGTGCCCTGAGACTTCTGGCTTTTTCAAAACTAAAACTGTAGCAGGTATAGAACAAGATTCAGGATGGGGTATAGCAGGGGCAGGGGTGGGGGGGGGACAACCCAAAGTCTCCACAGCCTGGTGGATGGGAGAAGCAGAGAAGGGCAATTGAGAGTTACTTTGCATAACTACAGCAACTTCATAGATAGACAAGGAGATGGGTGTTGCTTTACTCCTGATATAGCTCATTGCTGGAGGAGCAAAACCAGAGAGGCTCAGGTTCAGAAGTAGAGGAAGGTCGGTGTGACCTTCAGGATTTAAAAGAAAAGGCAGGCAGCCATTTTTCCCCTCTCTGCCATGTGGTTAAGAAAGGAGAAGGAGGGTTTCTGCCATGTAGGCTATAGTACGGGATTAGGCCATGTGGTGAGGGGAGATGCTGCTCCACGTGCTGCTGGCAGCTGACTCCAGAGCTGTAAAGAACTTCCTTGCAAGATCCCGATCTGCTACATCTGGCTTTTACCTGGACTGTTAAGCCCTGTGCCTTTCTTGAATTTCACCATGATCCAGTGTAACACAGCATATGCTTTTCTGGGGTATTATACAGAGGCTGACGGCAATGTATTCTAGGTCCTGCAAGAAAAGAATGTGGGGAACATTGGGGGAGGTCTTTGGCTAGTAGCCTGGTAGGGAGCATGGGAAGTGCTAAGTGTCATGAGAAAGGAGGGCTCTGAGCTGAGGTGCTCTGAGTGCCTTCAAGGCTGGAGCATTATAAATAAAGATCTGCTCTTCCAGTATTAATTGCTGGGTCTTTCACCAAGTTACCAAGTGAACATGTTCCTGTCTGATCAGTTTGATGAGCTTGGTAACAAAATCACCTTTGAAAAGGAAGACAGGTCAAACCATTGATAAAATTCAGGAAAATACAATGGAGTAGCTGATGGAAATTCCAACAAAGGATTTTGCAGTGTTTTAAACAGAGAAGGAGATGCTGGGAAAACTATGTGAGGTCCCAAGGTGCCTACATTGAAGTGGACTGAGGTGTCATTGTCCTATGTACAATATTTTTGTGTCTTGTATCTTCTTCAATAAATGACTCTATTTTTCCTAGCACATGGCTGGATACTTTCTGGACAGACCTGTATACACTACAGACATATATGCATATCATGCACACATATGCACATGCTGATAAAAATATTTATACAGTTTCTGAAGACTTTTTTCAATGTTTCCTTTATGTTCAGTATTTTCATATCTAAAAGCTTTTTATAAAGAGTAGCCCCTCTGTACATTTCACTTGCTTACTTTTTTGATATATGTTTATTTTTCTATATATAGATTAGGAACAAATCTTTTAACCCACATAAAATTGAAAAAAGTAAAATAAAAGGCTGTGATTACAAGCCACTATGGGCCCTAAATTTCTACTCTAAATAAGTCTATAAAAGTAACCAGAGCATTCTTTTCATTTCTACCTAATACCGCCATCATCCCAGGATGATGGTATTTCTGTAAGAGTCCTGGGTGGAGGTCCTGGGCATCCCCCTCCATCATGAGCTCCTATCAATACGTTCAGATCTGAAACTCAAGGGACTTCAAATACTCAAGACAAAGGGTCCTATACCGTTTAGACAGAGGGTCCAGATTCAGTGTGATTAACTTCAACTTTATCCCTCAGAGGGAAAATGCAGCTCTAAGCAACCCTGCCTTTTGTATCCTTCAGAATAACAAGAAAACAAGAATATATATTGTTTGATTCTGAGTGTGAAGACATCAGAATAATGCCAAAAACTAGGGAACATTTGGGGAAAGGCAAAAGGCACTGTGAGCAACATGGAAGCATGTCGAGTGTTGTTTGAAAAAAAAAAAAGAAATGACCTAGTCTGGACAAGAAAACATTCAAGAAGATATGATGAATATATTCAAATATTAAAGCAGCTATCATGCTTTATAGCAGAATATATAAATTTTTACTTTCTGTTTCCAGATATGAATACTAAGAAAAGTAGATAGTTCAGGTCAGACTAATGAAGAACATTCTAACAACTGCAATTTTTTGGTCAAGACAGGTCTGTCTTGTGAGGGACAACCATGATCTCAGAGCTCTCTAAAGCAAACCATGGAAGTTTACTTCTTTGGGGATATAAAGAGACGGGGAAAATTATTTCTTTGGAATATAAATGTCTATAATGCTCTGCCTTTTCCCATCAAGGCACAGACCATATCAAATATAGCTTTTCTCCACAATATATCAAAGCTTATTCATCTTTCCCCAACTCATTTTTCAAAATTAGTAGAACATCTTATCTTTGGTTTTACATTATATTCATGAAAGAAACCCATTCCATTTTATAAAAAAATTGAGCACCCTGGATTTAAGTCACATTTAGTGAAACTTATTCTCCTTTTTTCTTCTCATTTATAAGGTACCTTCCAGTAACAACTTCTTGAAGGCCTGGTGATCAGCCTACAACCACTAGTTTTGCCCTGAGTCCTGTTGTTAGCTTTTCCACCTCTGTCCCCACTTCGAAGTTGCAGCCAAGCATGCAGAGGGAACATGGGTCCCCAAGACCACCCATTCACTGGATGATGGTAGAAGTTGGGTGAGCCAAATACCTACTTCTTCCTAAAATGTGTCACTGAATGAGAGCAAAATGTCACAGTACATTATCTGCTTTTGAATTATATCCCAATTAGCTTAGACCAACAATGCCATGTCTAGTGGTAATGGTAACACCAAAACATTCATATTCTGATATAACCAGCCTTGTTATATTCTGATTGTGAACAAAGTATAAAGAAGAGTACATCAGGGTTTTTTTTTCTGGCTCCTAGGTTTATTGCAATTTCAAATAAAAGTATTTCTTATCCTAGAGTACTAGAGTACAAGTGGTGGCCTACAGACACACACTCATACACACATACACAAACACACACATATCCACACACATTTCTGGCAATTCAATAACCATTTAGCTTTTTGGGGGGGTTATTTTTTTTATTTGACATATCAGGCTTTATATATTACTAAATTATAAAAATGTTTCTAATCTTTTTTTAATGCAACCTAACCTCTTCTCTCTTACACAAGTTACACAAAATACTAGTTACAAATGGACAGCAGGACAGAAGAAACTACCTATTGGTAGTGCTGTCGTCATGTAAACACAATAAAATGTGTTTGTTTTCCATGAACGACTCAACACTGGTACATGACCTTCAAGTGACCTGGTGGAAAGGGGAGTGTTTGTCACCTTTCTCCCTCCCTCCACTACCATGAAAAAAAACATTGAGTAAGAGACATTTGTACATCTTTTGGTTCACAAAAGGAGGAAAGTTGGCAAGTCTTAGGCAATTAATCTCAAGGGATGGGTAAAAGTTTAGATAAAAGGCGTAAATGATTTCCTCTTTCAGTCTGAAAACAGCCTCTACAGAAATATTTATAAGGCAGGAACCGGAGAAAAGATAATGCTTTGAAATATGGGAGTGTAAATACGCATCATCGGTTTAATGGTTCCTCTTAAAAAAGAAAATATTTTTGAAAACTCTTGGGAAAGTTGCCAGGTGAGGTGCAAAGCGACTTGAATTTTCATCCCAGCACTGGTAATTCCTAGCTCTGTGACATGGAACAAGTTACTTAACTTCATAGAGTCTAAGTTTTTTCACCTGCAAAACAGACATATTTATGTCACAACATAGGATTACTGAGAAGATTCAGTAAGTTAATATATATGAAGTGTTTGGCATGATATTAGACTCTGTAGGTACTTGTTTATCATTAGCTAATAGAAATAAGCCTGTGATCACAAAGAAAATTAGGTAATTTGGAATTAAATCTTGTATTTTTAAAACTTTTAAATGATCGAATACATTATTTTTAAATATAGCACACCCATTTGTGATTCAGAACAAAAATAATATTGTGTGGCTTTATGAGTGTGTATTTATGGACATGCACACACATACATACATACACATAATTCATTTAATGAACAGAAAAATAATGTCACTCCATAACTACTGAAGGCCTTCCATGAATGTCTTTTCATATTCCTGGGTTATCCCATCACAAACTCTATGAGTTTGGACTTTGAAGTACATAATGCCATACCATAAACTCTTCTGTCCTCCTAGCAGCACAGAAGGCTCACATCCTGTTCCAGAAGGTGGACAGACTGCCTTTCCAGACAGCTTACTTGACAAAGATGCCAAGCAGCCATTAGGAAGCTTTCACTTTGCTGACAGGAAGCACAACTGGGGGAGTTTCTATTTTGGGTGGTCCCAAACGAGTCCATACAATCTAAAAAGCTGGTTTTCTGCAGGAAAACTAAGTATGGCTTCATAGAAGGAATGTTGGAATCAGAGCTGGTTTAGAGGACTGAGGGTTTTACTTATTCAACCTTGAAGGTATTGCTCAATATTGTCCGAATTTCCATTTCTTTATCTCAACAAACACTAGCTCATTTGATTAAAATAAAAATAACACCTTATCTGTTAACACTTCCCTCTTGCTGTCTCTGCTACAACGAACTGCATGGGCCTTCTCTAAGCTTCTGAAATACACTGAGCTCTTTTTTTTTGCTTCAAAACCTTTGCACAAGTTTCACTTTAAACCAGGAAGTCTTTTTCCATCATATTTATTCTGACTTCTGTTTTGGATCAGCTTAAATATTACTTCTTCAGAGAGGCTTCCTCTAACCTCCCCTATTATTTTCTGTCTCCTACCACTTGTCATAATTTACAATTGTTTCATTTGTTTGGTTTCATTATAATTTGCTCAGCTATCTTACTGAATATAGGTTCCTCAAGGGACACTAGCTCTCTTGCTCACTACCATATTCTGACTGTCCATTAAAGTGCCTGGTTTGGTTCAACAAAAGTTGTTGCTTGGATAAATTAGCATTTACAGAGTTGTTGTATAATTTAGATAATTTATGACATATTCTACAGTCTCAATAAAGTAAAAATTTTTAAAGTTATTTTTAGGTGCAGAATTGGCACAAATTTATCTAGTTCCTATGTTAAAGGAGCTGTGATTGGAAAAGCAAAGAATGGTAGGGTCATTGTGGAGTCAAACTCATTGCTGACTCACCAACAGGCCAACTAATGATGGAGAATCCCCTGAGGCCAGATGTCATGTACTTGAAAATATTCCCAGGGTTAGAAGCACCAACAGCCATTTCAAAGCTTTCGTTTCTTACAGACCAGCCAGACAAGGAGCTGACCTGAGCACATTCTCAAGATAACACTTCCTCTACCCCACCTAGACTATGGCAAATGTGAGTCTTTACAAATATGGCTGTGCCTCCCTTACACAAGCTTGAGATAGGTGGCCTTTCCTCTCACCTTTTCTTCTCGTCTTTTCACAGAGCAAAAGAAAGCTGTTTCAATGGGCCCTGTCTCTATTTTCAATAAAAATGAACATAATCTAAAACTCAATGGAAAAGTGTAGTTAAGGTACTGAGGGATGTTTCTACTTCATTTTTTTCAATTGATGACTCCAATCCAGGTCTCTTTAAGTGAGTCCAAGCAGACAAAGGGAGAAAGGAGGGTTCTGCAGATGCCCTCTTAAAATCAGAAAAAAAGGCCAATAATAACTGATGATCTAACAACAAACTGTCAATTCTGTGTCACTGAGTCATCTTCTGTTGGGAAATGTTTGCATTTCATTCTGCTTTTAGGTACCACTGGATGATTTATTATTTTCATTTTTTAATTTTCTTAGCGGGTTGTCATGAAACTTCAGGTCGTTAGCATGAAGAACAAAATGCCATATAAGCTACAATTTCCTACATGAGTACACTAATGATGATAATTATAATCACTGAAGGCTCTGACATTATTTATATCAACTGAACTCCAAGATGGTCCAAAAATCATCCTTCAGGATATATATCACCCCTTTCCTATCTCATCTTCTGATCTCTGTTCTCATTCTAATCTCTTGAAGCTTTCCTGTGATACTCAACCCACATCCAACATCTAGGCTGGGCCTTGTTTCTAACATTGTTCAAATCTCTGTAGTCCTTTCCGTTTTTCATAGGAACTTGCTGTGCTATATATTATGCAATTTCTAAAGACACTATCATGAAAATCACAAGTGACTTCTGAGAACAGATTACATAAAGGTCATGGCAAAGTTAAGTTTGTTTATCTCAGGATGCTGAACAAAATGGAAAGCTGTAAGCACTTTTGGAGTTTTTGCATTGAATACTATGTTTTCTCTAATTAGGAAAGTTACTTTCTCCTACATGTCTTCAATTAATATGTGCTATTGGTTTTCCAAATGACCATGCATCAATGTTAGTACACGCCTCCTTTCCCTTTCTCAGTGATGGAATATGCTAAATTAAATTGATACATAGTTTGGGGGAAATTCTCTATAAAGTCCTTCTACTCAATGAATCAAGACCCCAAAGGTAAATCCGCTGTGCCCAGTAATTTAAGCAGCCTAATTAGTTACAATTTCATGTCTCAGAAGTTGAAGCACTTAGATTATGGGGTTTGTTTGTTTGTTTGTTTTGTTTTGTTTTGTGGTATACCAGAATAGTACAAACAGTAACTAGGTTACTGCAGAGAATATTAAAACATAAATTCATAGAGCCTTCAATTTTTCATCACAGAGGACAATCTGATTCAGATGACTGTCTAAGCTAATATTTTTCTGCTTAAAATTTTTGAAATTATAACCCAAAGTGAGAAGTAAATATTGTGATACATACAAGCACACACATTACATCTAAAATCAAGGTTATGTGAAATAATAGCCTCATTGGATATGAGAAGTGCGCTTGTCATGTTCAAGGTAATGCAGGGTCAATGTGGCTGAAGCAGAGTGATGGAAGGCAGTACCCCTACTGCTTAGACGAGCTGAGCAGGTTCCAGAGGGTCTTGTAGGCCATGGTAAGGTTTCAGCTTCTGTTCCACATGTGTGATAGGAAGAAAGCTCCTGAGGGAGTTTTAGCTGAGGAGTGACCTAGTGTCACTGGTTTCAACAGGATCATCCAGGCGGTTGTGTCACAATAGACTGTAAAAGGCCAAGTGTGGAAGCTGGTGAGTGGGGTGGGGCCAGGGCCATAGTGGTGAAATGGGTAAAAACAAGACAAAACAAGCAGCACATTTCTGGATATATTGTGAAGGTCAAACAATGTTGAGAGACCGGAAGTGTGATGTGAGAGAAAGGTGTAAGAGTCAAGGGCAACTTCCAGGTTTGACCTGAGCAACCTGAGAAATGGGAGTGCTATTTATTGAGATTGCAAAGATGACAGAGAAACATATTTAGGGGAAGAAAACAGTTTTAAGTTTGAGCCATCCATTGGACATTCAAGTAAATATGTCTGGTTAGAAGCCAGAAATTAACTAGTCTCAGGTTCATGAGAGAAGACCTGGCTGAGTGTATACATTCGGGAGTTGTCAAAACATGTTGGTATTTAAAAAATTGGATGAAGAATTTCTGGTCACCAAAAAAGTAAACACTGACTGAGAAAGAAAAGATCCCTGGGGAGGTGGGGGAGGGGAGGGGTGGATGCTCTCATTGAGCACTCTCTCCAGGTACAAGCAACTGCTATCAACATCAGCACATTCCCAAGTGCATATCTTAACACTAGGAGGAAATTTCACAAGGTCCTGTGTCCAGGCATCTCATTTGCCTTAGCTGGCTTTAGCTTCCGATCTGCTGGAGTCTATGACTGCAACTTCAGTTTAACCAACATTCCTAAGTCCCTGTGAGGCACGCAAAATTGAGCAAGCCATCAGCCTTGTTGTGTTAGTTTGCTAGCGCTGCCATAAGAAAGTACCACAAACTAGAGAGCTCAGAACAACAGAAATTAATTACCTCACAGTTCTAGAAGCCAGAAGTCTGAGATCAAGGTTTCAGCAGGGCCATGCTCCCTCCGAAGGTGCTGAGAAGAAATCTGTTCCAAGCCTCTCCCAGCCTCTGGTAGTTCTTTGGCTTGTGGCAGCATAACTCCACACGAGGTCCTCCCAGAACACACATCTATGTTCAAATTTCTCCTTTTTTCTTAATCTTCACCTGAGGGCATGCTTCTTGATTTCAGAGAGAGAGAGGAAGGGAAGGAGAGAGAGGGAAACATAGATGTAAGATCAAAACATCGATTGGTTGCTTCTCATACAGAGACCGACTGAGGACCAAACTCACAACCTAAGCATATGCCCTAATCAGGAAACAAACTGTGACCTTTCAGTTTATGGGACAATGTTCCAACCAACTGAGCCATACCACCCAGGGCCAAATTTCTCCCTTTTTTAAGGGTAGCTGTTATATTGAATTAGAGGCCCTCCCTGACCTAGTATGACCTCATCTTAACTACATCTGCAATGACCCTATTTCCAAATGAGGCCACATTTTGAGGTGCTGTGGGTTAGGACCTCAGTATAGGAATTTGGATGGGGGGACACAATTCAGCCCATAACACTTGTTCCCCAAGAGTTTATGATCTAGTTAGGGAGCAAGGAATATACATCACTGAAGTGTGTGAAAAATGACATTAGGTTGGAATCATAATGGAATCTGTTCCCACAGCAAGGACTCCTCTAATGCTATCTTACCTACCAACAGTTTCACAATTTCTCAGCATGGTAATGAATAAAACTGTTTTACAGGCACACCAGTATTGTACAAATATTTCACTTATGACAAAAGTCTGAATAACAGTATTTCTATAAAGAAATCTTGTACCATTTGTAGTATGAAGCAACATGTAAAAAAGGCTCAATTAAGAAAAGGTTTTCAGACTTCCGCCAAGATGGAGGCATAGGTGGAGACGCGATGCCTTCTCACACAACCAAGTTTAGAGACAACTAAATATTAGCAATAGAAAACACAGACAGAACACAGAAAATTGAACTTTTCGGAAGTCTGTTAACAACAAATTCTTCAGCCTGACCGGTAAGGGGCCAAACCAGCAGCTAGTGGAGCGGGGTTGCACAGGAAAACTTGGTCAGACATACTCAGGCGTGCGGAATCCAGGCACAGGCTTGGACCTAGTGAAAGACTGAGCAAGTGATCGAGCGAGCGACAGTGGGGAAACAGCGAGGGAGCAGGGCTGCGGGTTGACTGTGGTTGCACATTTGTGCGCAGATAGACAAGCTAGGGAGTGGGCGATTGGACCGGGACCCAGCGTGGGCGATTGGACCGGGACCCAGAGGGTCCCGCGGCAAGCGGCAGCGGAGGGCACCACCATTTCCCTGCTCTGACCCCACCTCCACATACAGCGTCATAACCCAGCGACTCTGAGTGACCCGGCCCTGGTGAACCACCTAAGGCTCTGCTCCTCACCCAGAGGCTTGAAACAGCAGAGGGTGCCGCCATTTCCCCGCTCTGACCACGCCCCCACATATAGCGTCACAACCCAGCGACCTGGGAGTCCAGGGCTCCACTCCTCACACTTAAAGGGCACGAACAGACCAAAAATGGCTCAAGAAGATCTCAAAGCCCCAGAGCCTATAGATCTAAGCGATGAAGAAATAGCAAAACTCTCAGATGCACAGTTTAAAACACTGGTGATCAGGACCCTCGCAGAACTGGTTGATTATAGCCACAAATTAGACAAACATATGAAGGCAAAACTAATTGAAATGAATGGAATTGCACAGGAAACCAATAGTGATGAAAAGGAAACTGGGATTCAGATCAATGGAGTGGGCCAGAAGAAAGCAAATAATGGCCAAACAGAAAAGAGTCAAGAAGCAAGAATTCAAAAAAATGAGGAGAGTCTTAGGAACCTCCAGGACATCTTTAAATGCTCCAACATCCGAATTATAGGAGTACCAGAAGGGGGAAAGGAACAGCTACCAGTGGAAAACTTATTTGAACAAATAATAAAGGAGAATTTTCCCAATCTGGCAAAGGAAATAGACTTCCAGGAAATCCAGGAAGCTCAGAGAGTCCCAAAGAAGTTGGACCCAAGAAGGAACACACCAGGGCACATCATCATTATATTAGCCAAGATTAAAATGAAGGCAAGAATCCTAGAAGCAGCAAGAGCTAAGGGGACAGTCACCTACAAAGGAGTTCCCATCAGACTGTCAGCAGATTTCTCAAAAGAGACCTTACAGGCAAGAAGGGGCTGGAAAGAGGTATTCCAAGTCATGAAAACCAAAGACCTACAACCAAGATTGCTCTATCCAGCAAAACTTTCATTTAGAATGGAAGGACAGATAAAGTGCTTCTCAGATAAGATCAAATTCAAGGAGTTCATCATCACCAAGCCCTTATTATATAAAATGTTAAAGGGACTTATCTAAGAAAAAGAAGTTAAAAAAACATGAACAGTGAAAGGACAGCAAACTCACAGTTATTAACAACCACACCTAAAACAAAAGCAAACTAAAAGGACAGCTAGATCAGGAGTGGAAACATAGAAATGAAGATCTCAAGGAGGGTTAGCAATAGGGGAGTGGGAGGAGGAGAAGGGGGCAGAAGGTACAGAAAACAAGTAGCATAGACAGTAGATAGAAAATAGATGGGGGGCAAGAATAGTATGGGAAATATAAAATCTAAAGAACTTGAGACACATGGTCATAAACTAAAGGGGGGTAATGGGGACAGGGAGGTAGGGTGGAGGGGAATGAAGGGGGCAATAGAACAACTGTAATGGCATAATCAATAAAAAATAAATAAAATAAATAAATATAAAAGAAAAGGCTTTCAAGTAAGAAAGAGAAAAATAAAAGTGATACAATGGAAGCCATGCATTTCCACTTATCATAACCAAGAGAGCAAGGCATGTATCCCTTTAAATTGTGTCCACATGACAGAGCAGAGTGGGACTTTGGTGATTATCCAGTTAATCAAATCAACTTGGACATCCATGTGATAATTCAAGCTCCAAGTGAACTGGGCAGGTGTTTGAAAGAATTAGTCAGAACGTTAAATATGGGTTTCAAAGAAGGGGACTGAGAAATTAGAGATCAGTGAAGATGAATTTGAGACTTTTTTCCTGAAATTTTCAGGCTGATCATAATTATCACAGAAATACAGACATCAAATATATATATATTTGTTTATTTATTTATTTATTTAAATGAAATTTAACATATAAGATAGAGAATTCCAGGTGTGGTGGAGAAGTCTTTCCATACTGACATTGAAGTGAACCCTCCATTTGTGGCTGTGAATGTCCGGCACCTCATTTAATTTGTTCCTACCATCAATGGCTTTCTACTAAGGTGTAAAGAAATAGCATATCATCCAAATGTTATCATCATATGCAGAAGTACACATATCATCCTTATGTTCTATAGACACAGCCTATTTCCTTATGCGTATTTTGTTGCTTCTTGTGCTCAAATAAAAAAGTGTCTTAAGAATTGTGTCTGGTGGGGGAAGTGCTATGTCGGATTTTTCACCCTTCACAAAACCATCAAAACAAAGAAAGCTGTTTCTCAAACTCTTTCTCTTTCCATACTGTTATTCCTTTGTATATGAAGTACTTGGAAACAAATACCAATCTGATGATGGCAGTTTCTTGCTAAAAATGCTTCCTTACCTTTGAAGCCAAGTACAAACTCTGAAACATTATCTGCAAACTCCCACTGGATCTGACCCCAGTGCACTTGTCTAGTTATAGGAAATGTTCTATTTTTCAGTTCCCCAGACAGTCAAATCTGTCTTTTGCTTCTGAGCATTTGCTCCTGATCTCCCCTCGGCATCTGTGTTTCCCCATCTCTGTCTGATTTGCTCTTACTCACTCTTCCAGTCTCAGTCTAGACGCCACCTGTTTCCAGAGCCACCTCTGATCCTCAAGTTGACACTCAGCCTCCTTCTTCCAGCACTTCCTCCTTTTGTAGCGCTTATCACACTGGAGAGTAAGTGTGCTGATTGTTCTCCTGCTTACTTCGTGTATTCCCTGACATACCATAATCTCTCTGGAAGGCAGACGATGATTGTTTCTTGTCCAATATTGTATTCTCAATGCCTGGAGGACAAAGTTATTACTAGATCATACTTTGAACAAATGTATAAATTAGTGGAGGTAAAAGAAATATATCTGTGATCTCTCTGGGAGATGAGAAACTACAAGTACCATATTTTCAGGACTATAAGACACACCTAGGTTTTAGAGGAAGAAAATAAAAAAATTTTGAAGCAAAAAATGTGGTAAAATATTTAATAACCTGTGACCCTGCTTCACTGCCGCCATCCCCCCCCACACACACACACAGAAGCCAGGTAAGCTACATTCAGACTATAAGACATACCCCATTTTCTCCCCCAATTTGGGGGGGGGGTATGTCTTATAGTCTGAGAAATATGGTACTTAGGAATAGCTAATATTTATTAAGTATTTCAAATGCCCTTTCTCTTAAAAAAAAAAACCCAAGTATAGTTCATCTACAATAATGGAGGTCAGAATAATGGTTACCTTTGGGAGCACTGACTGGGAAGAGGCACAAGGGGACCTCCAGAGGAACAGGAAACTTTCCCAACCTCAATCTGGGTCTTAGTTTCATGGACTTCGACATACATGAAAATTCACTGAGCTGTGCACTTAGGACTTGTATACTTTATTGCATAAGTTAATAAAAAAAAGAAAAAACATTTTTCTCACCCTAATGCCAAGGATACAGTTTCCCTTTTGTTAGCTCAAGAAAAAGGGTTTCTACTTCTAAAGGTAGCTTGTAATGCTGTTTACGATGGCATCTATTTGATAAGATTGCCCCAAACCTCCTGGCACAGGTAGGGTGACCAGTGAAGGCCTTTCCTTCTGCCTCTAGAGCCTGCAGCAATTGTGAGCCAGCTAAGGGTGGGGCTTGTCTGAGCATCCCCCTGGGAATCAGCTCTGCAGCAGGTCTCCCTGACATAGGAAACTCATTCTACCCTGGTTCTAACCCCATACGCACTATTTTCACATGGGTGTCAGAAAACCCAGGAATCCTTCTGATCATTAGTCACCCTACACTGAACCCATCTCCAATAGTAACTAGAGATTCCCTCTAACTAATGATGGAATTCCCCAGTTCTCAAACTCACTTCTTCAAGGGGACTTCCAATGAACGAAGCAGAATTCTTGTGCAATTAAGCCATCACTTTAGTATATTATCCTTTTAAATTGTCTCAAGAAATTAGTCCATAGGGCAATGGCGTTAATTTTCCTCTTATAAAATGAATTAAATTTATATGCTTGTTTATAGAATTTTTAAGTTATTTTCATTTATAGTTACACTTGCTCATTATATGGAAAGTACTCTTCTTTTTGAACTTTTACTCTATATTCATTCTGGTGCCATATTTCAGACCAACTGTAACATTTTTAAATTAACTTTATTCTCACTTGTCTTCTCCATCAACCCTATCTCTTTTTGTTGTAGTTCAGCCTTATAATACCTAAAATCCTGTCTTGGTCTGCAGCCATTTGGAGGGTAATATATGCCATACAAATTGATGACAAATTGTCTTTGCCTATTTGTCTACATCATCATTCTGGCTTTGTCGTACCCTGCAGTTATTCAATGTGGAATAATGGTCAAAATCAATTACAAACTTGTAGTTGTCTTTGACTAAGGAATACTTATTATTGTTATTACAAGCTCTTGGTTTACTATTTATGAAGGCAAGGACATGCTCCTCTCTGAAGATTTTATCCTTTCAAGGGCACATAAAATTTCAGAGTTGTTTTTCAGCTCCATAAATACACATATGGCCGCATAGTCTTAACACAGAGCATCCATCTTGAGTTTCTTCTGGTTCAAGCAGCCACGGAACTGAATCCCATACAGCCTATATAAGCCTGAATACTGAAATCAATTTTAATGGGAAAAAAAGAGTTCAACTGCTTGATAATTCAGGACAAGAAAAAAGTGTAACTTGAATTTTAACAGTAAAGTTGACACAAGTACGTACCCTTGGAAAAGAGAGCTGCTGATTTTTTCAGTTCTATGTGTATTGAATATATCAAATGCTTTCCAGAAGTTTCTGAAGTCGAATTTGAAGTCATGTTAATGAAGATTCTAACCTTAGAAAATCAAGACATAAAACAATACTGGACGTTATCTATTATAAGTATACACACACAATACAGGATCAGTATGAGATAATATAGGGGCATAAGATTTTAATCCAAAACTTAATGGCTGAAAACAATAATTATATTTATGTTGCTTAATGAATCTGCAATTTAGGCAGGGTTCGGCAGAGGAAGGGAATACAGGATGTTCATGGAAATAGAAGAAAAAAGGTTTTATTCAAAAGTACTGTGTTTAACCTTGTCTTGTGTGGTTCAGTGAACTGAGTGCTGTCCTGAGAACCAAAGGGTCGCCAGTTGGATTCCTAGTCTAGGGCACATGCCTGGGTTGCAGGCCAGGTCACCAGTAGGGGGTGTGCAAGAGTCAACCACACACTGACGGAAGTTAACTTCATTAACTTCCAGTGGGGCTCTTCAGGGGCCATGGAGGGCAAAGTCAGCCAAAGAGGGCTCTGAGATGCCAATCTGGAGGCGATAACCACAGGGAGTGGCCAGTACTGCACAGTTTGAAGAGAGGGGGCTCCAGGAGGGTGGGTACCATCCAGCTGCTGTTGGCTGTTCTGAGGAAGAGCCAGTTCTGAAGTGCTGAAAGAGGCTGGGGCTGAGGTCCGAGCCAGCTGCCGCTGGTGGGATGAATGGCCAGTAGGGAACATTGACAGGATGGGCAATAAACATGAGGGAAGCCACTTCTTCCTAACTCCGGCCTTCCATCTTCCTCTGCTGCTGCCAGTTGGCAGAATTAGCAGAAAGGCAGCTGGCAAAGAAGTCTGGGAAATACAGTTTCCAGAATCCCAGTCCCACTTTGGCAGGAAGAGTGTAAAATTGGTGAATTTGGAGCTGAGAGGCAACAGGTAAATAATCAGCTTATTCTAGTATAAAAAAAGAAAGAAAGAAAAAACTACCACAGGATTTAAGAGAGAGAGAAATTGGGAGTTGATCAGAGCTAGACTTTGGTGCGTCCTGAGATTTTGTTTTCTAAACAGAAGCACAGAACACGAAGAGAGAAAACTCAGAGTGAAACTTCTTAGCAGACATATATGTAGATGTCACTTGGGGATCAAGTGCCCCACCCCCACCACACCTTGATAGGACACTCCCCCTGACCACTGTCAACTTAGATACACCCCCAGATTTGTCTCAAATTGATTGAGATTAAATTTTGGTACCCAGGCAAAGTGAGAACTTCACAGAGAATTAGTTCATACCTTAGAAAAATGACAAAGTTACTATTTCAAGTATGTCTGAATTTGTGGACGAATTAAGTTATACTCTCTATAGTAGAGTTTCAATTGTGCAAACAGTGTAGACATAGGGAAAATGCTGGAAGGATAAATTATTTTTGCAATTATGTTTACAATTATTGTTTCTAGAGGCTAGTGTGTTATGACTGATTATTTTTGCATACTTTTCATTATCTTCTTAAATTTCCACAATGAACATATACCACTTTTACAATACAAATTATTAAAAAGCTTGTTGATGCAAACATTATATTGTGATTTACCATTAACTCATGCATCAAATACATTTATCAACCGGCCTGATAAAAAACCTAAATTTTTCTTTTTCTTCTCATAATATATTACATAAGAAATAGTAGAAATTAGAAGGTCATGTGAATTCTATTCCTTGATGTGTTCTCTTAAACCTCTGGTAGCGTCTGAATACAAAGAGGACTGTAGTCTTTATTTTCTATTTTATTTTCCCAAGGAAGTATTAATCCAATTACTTTCTAGTTTGAAATTTTTGTAGATTCTTTCTTCTGCCTGTTGACCTCTAAGACTGGCCCTCGTATGATAGCATATGATTGATCTGGAAAATACAGCAGAAATGATTTGTGGAAAACCTTGGAGGCCGCATTCCAGAGTCCAGACAGAGTCCTGATTTTGTCAGTAAAACACAGACAATGGGACAAGATCTGGGAGATAAAGATGGTTACCGGAAAGAAATAGAAAAGAAAGGTGGAGCACTTCATTTTCCACAGAATCCTTTTCACCGTAATACTTATCATATAGAAAAACTCTCTTATATTAAAAAAAAGAAAGAAAGAAAAGAGAAAGAAGCATGAGAAAGACTGAGATCATTTAACTTTTGGAAGAGGCTTTCTCCCAAGAAAAACGGTTACCTGGAAATGTAAAATTTCCATCTGTCTTTCCGCATCCTGCCTTGCAATTGAGTGTAAATTCCTTGTGTTATTGGTCCAGGAGATATCCACAGATAGCAACATGCCTGGGATTCCAGAAGGAAGAAAAAGATACTTTCGAAGATGCATTCCAGTTAGCATCTGTAGAGAGGCCAACACCTGAAAGCATGTTTTAAAAGGAAATAAAAACACAGGATAAAAAAACAACAAATGAAAATCTGTGATTGTCATTAAATCAAATATCAGTGTTGTCAATTCTGTGAAATACTTCTGGGCTGCAGCACATGTTGGCCGGCACTTCCCTGCCCGCCCTGCGGTTAGGCTCAGCCAGGTGCACTGGCCTGTGAGATGTGACCGAAACTGCTCTGTGTCACCTCTGGCTTCTACAAAGGAGATGATGAGCCAGTGCACAGTTCCCTCACTTCTCTTGCCTGGCTCCTGCCTGGCACTAGCCTGGGCTCCAATCAGACCACAGGGAACCAAGTGGCCCCATTGACCCTTGATGGATATGTAGCATGAGCAAAAAATAATCTCTGTTGTTTTTAATCTCTAAGATTTGGGGATTGCTTGTTATGGCAGCATAATTGAGCTCATCAGATGTTACACGTCCATCCACTAAAGCATTTCCAGCCCTGGCTGGCGTAGCTCAGTGGATTGAGTGCGGGCCTGTGAACCAGAGTATCACGGTTCGATTCCCAGTCAGGGCACATGCCTGGGTTGCGGGCCAGTTCCCAGCGGGGGACGCATAAGAGGCAACCATACATTGATATTTCTCTCCCACTCTTTCTCCTTCCCTTCCCCTCTCTCGAAAAATAAATAAAATATTTTTAAAAAAAAGCATTTCCAAGAATCTATGTTCGTGTTCTCCATTGAGGGAGAAGGAGTCGCTGCAGGTTATCAATTCAGGGTTAGAGCAGGGGGTTAGAAACTTCATGAATGTGCTTTATTTATCTACTCTGTTTAAAAAGTAAGGTTACATTATGCTTCCTCTTAGTATAGACGCTGTAGTAATGCTATAGCATTGGAAAGAATACTTTTTAATTTTCTGTTCTGCTATGTCCCTGTACACCTAGTTACATCTTAAAATATTTTGATGAATGTTTAATGTACAGTCTCATGAAAATAACTGATTTCTTTTTGCCTTGACAACTGTCACATTTTAAAATGTAGGTGTTTCTTTATCTCTGCAATAAATCTAGGCAAATTTTTCATTTTGCTGATGAGGTACTTCATCTGACAACCACAACAACAACCAGAAAAGTACGCTCTTCTTCCCTGTAATGAATCCCAGAAGAAACAGAATGAGTAACAGGAGATTAGTGTTTGAAAAAGCGGCCATTGCATGGCTGTGAAAAGAAAGGTCTGAGGATACGGTTATTGTGACTATGAATTCATGAAATGTATCCAATTATTTTCTTCAAAATCTTGTAAGGCATTCCTCCAGGCTGCTCATGATGCCCCCCTTTTTTCCAGAACTTTATATTGTGCCTTTTTAAAAATCATTTCATTTTTTTCAGATGCTCTCCTTGGTAGGATCAATTTAAGAATTATTATTGCTGGGCGTGGATCTATTTGAGAGAACCTGGCGCCTTTGAAGCTGCTGTTTTTCCATCAGCTGGGAGCAGTAACCTAATCCCTGCTCTCTGAGGGAGGGACGGGCTTTGACCTAAGTGGACATCCCCCCGCCTCCTCCACAGGATAAGAATGGAGGGAAGAGCTGGGCGGCAGGACCCCAGCTGAGAGAAGGGGGAAGCAGGGAAAGATAAGAACTGGGGTTTCAAATATCCTTGCTGGGAATTCTTCACAGTCATTTTTCACTGGGGCTGGCTGCTGTCAGAGTTTTGATTACTGCCTCCTCTTCCCTGGGAAATCTTTTGTTCTGTCCCTCTAGCGTCTGGATTTCGGCCAGGCTGGTTTTTTTTGTGTGTTTTCCAGGTGACTCGGGTCTGTCTCAGTCCAGCCCTGGAGTGACTCATCCATCTGTAACCGAGAGATCGCTGTCTTGCGTCCAGTTTTCCTCACATATCCATGCCACGAAAGGCCAGGGCAAGGTGGTTGCTTTTTTGTTTTTTCCTGGCTGTTGTCTCACTGGCTCAGAAAACCTGAAGTGCATTCAAGCCAGGGAACTGGGCACTTCCATCACTATTTTTATGGGCGTTTTTTTTTTTTTTTTGGTTATGAACAGTGAAAATAAATCAACATGTTAAAAAAACAGAAGGAGAACAGAGAAGGAATGCCATTTGTAAGAGATTTCTAACTTATGAGTCTGGAGGACCTGTCACATCGAGCTTGGGAATGACTGTAATTAGCTGCATGACTGGACCGCCTGTCGGTGTGGCACATGAAGCTGAACCACCCGACGAGGGAGCAGCCGGTGGAGAAGTGAACAGACGAGGGGAGGCCGGTTGCAAATGCAAACTCCACTGCTCATATTTGCCTGCATTTCCACTCCGTTAACAAAAGGTGATTGACTAAGACCCATTTTTGAATTCTTGGTTTGTAAAAGCTGCTGAGAATATCAATGAAGCCCCACCCAATTTTTGCCTTTTGCTAAAGCAGCTGCAGAAAGTAAGAAATATGAGAAACAGAACCAGTTTCCAAGTCCACAGCCAAGGGACTTACCATACGAATTTAAAGACTTGTCCTGGGAGGGCTTCAGGCCAACTCACAACCTGGGTCCGTTTACAGGGTGCAGAGCGGGCTATGCGATGGGGCCAAGAGCCCGTGGACCAGGGAGGCCCAGAGCCTTCACAGGGTGCTTGTGAGCCACGGGCTGAACAGGGGCCGTTGTCTGTACCTCCATTTCTTTGGCGACACCACAATCTTCTCCATTATGAGTCTTGGGTGTGACCTGTGTTTAGCGAAAAAGTCTGAACAAGTGGTGGGTGTTATCAAGAAGCCTATTGATAATGTAACAGAGAAGCTGGTCTGTTCTTGTTCCAAACCAAGAAGCCCCTTCCCAGGGGTGCCATTCCCAGTGCCACACTTTGAGTGCCATTCTGGGCAAGGGCCACTTCAGGAATGGGGCTGGGCATGAGCATTGGTGAGAATAAATCAGGAAAAGACCACAATGTCACAATCTGAGGACACAAAAGGGAGAAAGAGCATGCTGGATATCCCCGAAACAGTCTCGCACCGAGTAAGGAAAAGCTGTGGCTTTATGTTGGAGCTTCCCAAGAATTTTACTGGCTGTCCCTCCCATGACTTTCCAACTCAGAAAATCCCCTCAAACCAACAGCGTCTGCTTGCTGTTTCACAAACCTTGGCCTGCCCTCTCTTGTTGCTGGACTCACACCTTTATTCATATCATCCCCTTCCCTTACACACGTAAGTCCCTATTCTCACTGCTAAAGTTAAAAAAGGCGCGCTCTGCACCACCTCCACCAAAGGCACAATTTCTCATGCGCTTTAGGCCTGCCCATTTTGTTTCTGACAATTAATCATATACTGGCAGGCAGCACCTTTTACATTGATGTCTTGAATTCTCTCTACATGCAGTTTTTATTATTTAATTTTTATATGCATAAACATGTAAATAATGCTGTGTGTGAATCAGGTCACTGCATACAGTAGAAACCTTAGGAAGACAGTTTAGCATGATGCTTTTCTCTTAAGTAACAGAAGTTTAGAGACAAGGACAGAATCTGGTTCATTAAAGATAGACTTCTCTCCTGTTCCGCCACCCTGCTACATGGCTTCTGTGCTGAAGGTATCTTAATGAGGCAAGCAAGTTTCTGCCACATTGTCTACAGTCAAAGCCCAGGAAGGAGAAATATTTTTGATAGGAATTCTTCACCTCTCTCCAGCTGAATCAGCAACCTGGTAAGAGAGGGCCTTCTCAGAAGTCCCTCTGGACACTTTTCTTATATTTCATTGGCCAGTACATAGCCAGCTGCCTACCCTTGACAATAAGGGAGGTCAGAAAACTTAGTAGCTTAGCTGGGGCCATTGCCAACATATGTACTATACTGGTTTTGATACAAAGAGAGAAAGGAAGCCTAGATACGGGGAGTCAGCTAGCAGTCCCTGCCACATGGTCTGACACATAATTTTGGGGTGCATCCAGGGTACCTCTGAGTAATGAAGACAGCAAAGAACTGGACACTCTAGGAAGTTCCAGTGAGTTATGGAAAGGTAACAAACGGATGTTTCACAGACCACATTTTACCTGCAGACACACTTTATTCAGCCAACATAATGTTTAAAATTTTGTTGAGTTGACACTTAAAATTGGGAGGATATACATAAATTCCAATAAGAAAAACTAAAGAACTTTCCGAGTGACCATAGTTCTTCCTCGCAGCCCCCCAAAGGGCTTTGGGTGGGCCCATAAACCAGTCTATCAATTACAGCTGTAGCCACCCAGTTTCCCTTGCGTTTCAGCCCCACTTGTCCACTCACCACAGAGGCTCCTCAGGGTTCCCTCCCCAAGGAGCCCACCTGGAAAGTACCAGTGTGACCAGGGTCACCCTTAAGGTAGCCAGTCACCTCTAAGGGTCACCTTTAAGGTAGCCAGGCATTGGGAGACTGAGAGGCTCCTTGAGACAACCGTGGCTCCCACGCAGCTGTTTCCCACTTCTTCCCAGAGCAGCGCCGCCTGTGGCCTGTTGAAGCCCTGCCCGTGTTTCTGACCTCCACGCTGTCCTACATTTCCGCATATCTAATTAAAGAGGTGCATCAGCTTTGGGTACCCAGATAGCCTCACTGCCCAGGTACCACCTCAGTTTCAGATGTCATAAAGACAGCAGATGCTATGCCCTGCTCGCCAGCCTCCACTCCTCTCTGCTCCCAGACTGTGCCTCCAACCCAACTCTTCCCTTTTCATTTACCAATGAACTGGGCTCCCGCACATCAGTGGACAGAAGCAAATAACTGATGTGGTCTGGGGGAGGCCACACAAAGTCCTAGTGAGCCCCTTTCTAGCAAGCTCACAGGTCCCATGGTTCGGTGAAGCTTCACCAAATCTCAAGGAAGCCTGGGCAGGGAGGATTCATGTGAGTGGCAAAGAAACTGGCTCAGAGGCTTGGCATGAAGTAGTCAGGCAAGCTGAAAGGAGGAGAGGGCCCTTGGACTCATGGTTTCCACTGAACCTTACTCCCCTAAGCACAAGCGAGAAACATTCCAGAAAAGCTTAGGAAAAAAGTCAGAGATAAAGAACATCTACTATCACCATGGGACTAAGTGTGAGACAAAGTTTTCTTGCTCCTCAAGAGCTCATGTAATTCCAGAGGGATGTTTAATAACGCAAAAGAGATATGATAACTTTTGCTTTTCCTGATTCTTTCTGACATCTGATAAGCCAGGACTGATTTTTATGTGAAACCAAGGCAACTTCTCATACTTACCATGGGACACCTTCTATATATGTGCCTGATGTGATTTCCCCAAATTGTTATGCAGTGAAAATGCCAAAGATTCTAAATATGGAGTTTTCTCAATTGCGAACCCAGAAAAATATAATATTTCCCCTAGGACTGTATGATATTGGGCTTGGCTGTATGTCAGGAGCTTCCAGTAATGAAGCATGAAAGCCTTTCAAGGGTAACGACAACTAGACACTAAATAATTTGAGTTAATAACTGAATGATGCCAACTTATTTTTTCTTAACAAGGGAAATTTGCTTTCTAACAGAAAACATAAAAAAATGTTCTCCAGTTGGAAGAAACTTATGCTAAATATGCTATCACACTTTGTACAGCCTTTGCCCATGGAACTTTTAAATAATGATTATTTGTTCAGTTGTCTCTCTTGTGTAGTAACCATGAGCTCCTTGAGGGCATGGAGTATGTTTGCTTTTACATCTTTAACCTCTGAGGCATTGAAAATGCCCATACATGTTGGAAAATGAATTAAAGGATGATGCAGTGCCTTGGTCTAAAGAGCATAGTGCTACTTTGGAAAAGAGACCTTAAAGAAAGACAATGTCAAGGAATAAAATCTATTCTGAATAAAACTCTTTGCCACACCCACAATTTTTGCCCTAGTGCGAGAGTAACAGAGATTTAACTGGGACTTCGTTTCCCTACAAATATATACAAAACCCAGAAAACAATAGATTTAGGATTGAGAGCAGTAAGACAAAATCTTAATATTCTATTGAATGGGTCTTGTTACCCTGAAGGGAACTATTTTTGCAGTTTGGAGGAGATGATACATTGCCTTATGTTTCCTTATTTCCTCTGTATTTCCCCAATTCCTGCTCTTGCCTCACCCCCCCACCCCTGCCACCTTCTTTTGTACCATGTTTTTCCAATGACAGTAACTACTGTGGTATTGCCAGACAAATATGAAAGAAAAAGTGGCATGAACAAGCTATAAAAGAGATAGTAATTTCAAAATAAGATACTTAGCCCTACCACTGTAAAATTTAAGGTCGATACTTAAAAAAAAGTATTAGTCATTTCTCACTTCTCTTTTGCAGGCTGCGTATGTTTCCTTTGAACCCTCTTTTGTCTAAAAAGCATCAACTTCCTTGCACGTAGATTCCTCTTGCTTTCCTCTCCTCCTCACCTTCTTTTTAATTCCTAAAATGTTCTTTCCTGCCGGTGAGAAGCCTGGATCCCCAAAGCCTATTGGTTTGCCTCAGCTGCAGTAGGGAAAGCCTGTGTGGAATTCAAGTTTACTTATTCAAGAGAATCCTAAAAGAAGCAAGAGGAAAGGAGAGAGTTGCCCACAAAGGAGGGCCCATGAGGCTGTCAGCTGATTTCTCAAAAGAAACCTTAGAGGCAAGAAGGGCTGGAAAGAAGTATTTGAAGTCCCCACATCCAAGGTCACTCACTCTAACCAGCAAAGCTTTCATTTGGAATAAAAGGGCAGATAAAGTACTTCCCAGATAAGGTCAAGTTAAAGGAGTTCATCATTACCAAGCCATTGTTATATGAAATGTTAAAGGGACTTATCTAAGAAAAAGAAGATAAGAAATATGAACGGTAAAATGACAACAAACTCACAACACTCAACAAATGACCCAAAAAGAAAAGAAAGACAATGAAAACAAAAACTAAGTAAACAACCAAAACAGAAGCAGAATCAGAGAAATGGACATCACACGGAGGGATTTCAGTGGGAGGGGGAGGGGGAAGGAGGAATTGCGGGGAGAAGGTACAGGGAAGAAGCAGCGTAATTAGTAGGCCTAAAATAGACAGGGAAAAATTAAAATGGTGTAGGAAGCAGAGGACTCAAAGAACTTATATGTACAACCCATGGACATGAACTAAGTGGGGTGGGGGATGCTGGAGGGTTGGGGGGGAGAGGGTGGAGGGGGAATGATGGGGGGAAATTGGGAAAACTGTAATAATATAATAAAAAATACTTTAAAAACTATCAGTAAGAAATTATCCAATATTAGTGCTTGCTTTGCCAGGACATATACTAGAAATTATCAAATATTATGTGAAAAAATGAAATAAAACCAAAGTCCCTGTTTAGAAAAAAAACTTTGCTTATTTATTGAACTCAGAGAGTGGGTATGTGCTGTCCAAACAGTAACTGCCAGGTAGGGACTATCTCTAACCTCCTCTGATCTGCCTGAATCTGCCTGGGTCCTACCTGGGCCCTGTCTTCAGAGCTGTGATTGCCTTGGCTTCGTAGGTTTTTACAAAGTCAGCTCTCACAAGTTGGTTTCCTCCTTAACACTTACCTGTGATTATGGCCTGTGCCCATTATCGTGATTCCCTGCTTACCTGACAGCAGTTCACCCAAAATGCAGGCAAGAGGACTCAGCATGACATAGGTAAGGAACAACCGAATGGGCTCTCTACGCTCAGACTGCACAGCGCTCCAATGTTGGCTGTAACTCTATGACTATGAACAAGTTACTTACTCTCCTAGCCCTTTGGTTTTTCCAGTCTGTGAAATGGGAATAGTGATATCCACTTGCTAAATTGTCATAGAATTAAATAAGATGATGCACGTATAAAGTGGCTGGGAAGGAACAGGAGTTTTGCAAACAGTGCAAATTAATTCCACCTTTGACTGATTTCCTCCCTGTCCCCACTAATAACAGGAGTGAAAGATGGAGATGGAGATGGGGGCAGCGCCTTTGCAGGAAGGCCCTGTGCACTCTTTCTGACCCTCCTTTTCCACATTCCCTTGATACAGGAGCTCGAGGGTCTCAGACAGGATACGTAAAGACAAAAGAACATGAAAACATGCTCTTAAGTGACAACTCTTGAGACTTGCAATAATACGTGGCCTAGAATATTATCTCTTATCCATTTAAAAATTATATAACACTGGTATATTCTTGTTACTTGTATTGGAGTGATGTCCAAAAAGTCCTACATCAAAGTATTGAGTCCAAGCTTTGGAATCATGTTCCTGTGGCCACATACACTTGAGAAAAAAAGTGGGTAAGGGAGGAGGAAGGAAACAGAGGACTGTAAATCTAAAGATTAGATCAGTTTTAATCCTCAAGTTGATAACATTTGTGTGGTCACAGCATTTGCCGTGTCTACCAGCAATTTGTTAGAGTTTGAAGTATTACCTGTGGAGTAGCAGCATTAACACATCAATTCAGACATGAGCTTCTACCCTAACAAGTCTATAATCTAGTGAAAGATGCCAGAGATATACAAGTGAAATTCATCTAAATGCCCCTCAATTAGCATATATGCCTAATCTTGCGGGGCTGGAGTGAGGGGTTAGGACCTCCACTTCAGCATGACTTAGAGGGCAAAGGGTGCAGAGAGAATTCCTTTGGCCTCAGAGTCAGTTCTGTCTTATACATTTGCTAGATTTCAGCTGGATCTAGCTGTATTCAGCTAGATCCAGCTGTATTTCCTACATGCTGAACATATTGTTCTGGCTGATTATATTCTTGGCACCACACATTGCTAAGCATTATCAAACGCCAAGAGCATGCAGCACAGAAGTAGTTTTCCCTAAAAGGCCTGAAAAGCCGTGACTAGTTTATTCTCCCAAGATTCAGGGTACTTGTTAAAGTACAAGATCTGTTTCAACTGACGTGACTCTGAGTTAAATGTGTCACAGCACATTCTCAGGAAGACTGTCCCTTTGACTAATAGCCTCCATACTTCTCAAAACTACTGTAGGCCAAAGGTTACCAGCAGCGTCTGGCAACACAAAAGCAAACCTAAAAAGCTAAAATAAGACCCAGGCCAGTGAATCCAGCTCCTGCTCCAGCCTCCTCAGTCTGCTACGCAAAGTCTGAGTCCACGCTGCCTCTAAGTAGAAGTTTATAGATTGCACTGGATGTCTAAAAACAAAGCAGAAATCTCAGTGATTTTTTTTTTTTACTCCAGGAGAAGAGTGCCCACATCTGCTTTGTAACATCGCTTAGGGAATGTATGGAATTGTCAAAAACATTTGTTTCTATCCACTGTGTTCCTAAAATACAAAATTAAGCTTTTTAGGCAGTTCAGGTTAAGACACTCAAAATCTCAGAAAGATGAAAACATTAAGATGTGCGTGTTAAGATGGAGTGCCAAGGGAATGCAGTGAAGAGATATTAATGCAGCCTGAGAAAGGAAAGAAAGCAATGTTATCATCAGATGGTCATTTCAGCCCCCCAGAGACCTCAAATTATTCCACAGTCTAAGTGACTAGACACGCACCATCCAAATCGCCTCATTAAATGCCTTCACTCCAAGGCATCACGGAGATGGGAGGAGGAGTAGGCAGGTTTCCTGGAGGACATGAGGCCTGAATTAAGGTTTAGAACATAAACTAAAACAAATGAGAGGATGTTACTTTTGGAAAGGCTAGGAAGAAGCTCTCAAGCAAGGCTAAGTACTTCTGATGTCTCGGGCCTGTGTATGTTTAACATACTAGTTATCATTACATCAAAGTGTACTTTTTTGACAAATGCATAAGAAGTGTTCTACCTCTGACCCTGATCTAAAGAGTAAATAATATGCTTTATAAGTTTGGGAGATCAAGAGAAGAGAGAATTTTAAAGACCTTCCCAGTGAAGGTCTTTAAAAGGTTGATACCTTTGGATAGCAAGTTTAACTTCAAGACGTGTTCTAAGAAACTATTAAGAGAATGGTTAGTACAAGGATATCCAACACTGTTTTCTCTTTTATTTTTTGTAAGAATGAAAGGCAGGAAGCTGTTTAAATGTCCAACAACAATACATCATATAGAACATTCATATAATGGAATAACTTTAAAACCATTAAAAAGAGATGTTATAGAAGAATACTATGCAAAGGTGTTCATGATATATTATTGGGTGGGCAAAAAAGCAAGTTAAGAGAGTATATGCTGCAGAAGACACTGTTAAGAGAATAAAAAGATAAAATATTGGAAAATCACATATTGGATCAAAGATTGTATCCAAAATATGTTTTTAAAAGTTCACAAAACAATAAGAAAACAATCCAATTATAGGCAACAAGTATCAGTGACAAAGTGGAGAAACTGGAACACTTGCACGCTATTGGTGGGAATGTAAATGGTGTAGCTGCCATGAAAAACAATATAAAGTTTCCTTTAAAAATTTAAAATAGAACTACAGAGTCTGGCACAAATAATGCCCCTTTTCAGTACAAAATCTTTTATTACAAAATCATAAGCTCGCAATTCTATAACATAATATCACACTCAAGGACACCATATGACATCTTAGGTGAAGTGTTCAAATTAAAACTATAAATTTTTACACCCACATTATTCCCTTCCAACCACACTCAGCAGGCATTACTTCTGTAGGACCCTATATAAATGGTATAGCACCCCGTTTTTGTGTATGTATCTTAAAGAATTGAAATCAGGAGCTCAAAGGTGTATTAGTAACACCATAGTCATTGCACCAGTATTCCCAACAGCCAAGATGTAGAAAAAAACTACTGTTCACAGACAGATGAATGAATGAAGAAAATGTGGTATATACATAGAATGGAATACTCTGCACTCCTAAAAAAGAAGGAAGTTCTATGATATGCAACAACATGGATGAACCTTGTAGACATTATGCTAAGTGAAATAACACAGTCACAGAAAAACAAATATTGCATGACTCCACTTACAGAAAGTATCTGAAATAGTCAAATTCATAGAGTCAGAATGGAATGATGGTTTCCAAAGGTTTGAGGGAGGGGAGATGGGAAGTTACTAATCAATGGTCATAAAGATTCTGTTAAGCAAGATGAATAAGTTCTAGAGATCCACTATACAATGTTGTACCTATTGTTAACCATACTGTATGGCACAATAACATTTCAAAAAATGTTGTGAGCAAAAGATCTCAATAATTACATTATAGAAAAGATATACAAATGAAAATAATCATATGAAAAGGTGGTCAAAACATTATTCTTAATTATGGAAATGCAATTTAAAGCACAACAGCACGATGCTACTACACGTCTATTAGAAAAGCTAAAACCCAAAAACCTGGCAGTGAACACTGAGCAAGAGGAACTCTCATTTCTTCCTAGTGGGAATGCACAAAGGTAATGCCACTTTGGAAGACAACTCCTCAGTTTCTTACAAAGCCAAACATATTCTTGCCATAAGATCTAACAATAAGGTTTCTGTATATTTACTCAATCAGTTTACAAATGCATGTGCACAAAAAACCAACATGCAAATATTTATAGCAGCTTTATTCATAATTGCCCCAAACTGAAAGCAATCAATATATCTTTCCATAGTTGAATGGATAAATCAACTGGTACAGTCACACAGTGGAATACTATTTAATGATAACAAGTGAGTGATTCAGTCATGCAAAAATATGAAATCTTAAATACATGCTCATAGTGAATATGCCAGTCTGAAGAAGTCTATATTCTATATGAATCCATTTACATGATGGTCTGGAAAAAACAAAACCATAGAGCCATCAAATAAATCAGGGGTTGTCAAAGGTTTGGAGAAGGGGGTGATTGGATAGGTGAAGCACTGGGAATTTTTTTAGGGCGGTGAAACTATTCCGTGTGATATCACAAATGCATAGCAGACACATGACACTATGCATTTGTCCAGTCCTGTATAAGTTTACAGCACAGAAAGTGCTTAATTTATACAAATAAAAAAATAGTTTGGGAGATCAGGGGATGCCGGGATGGAATACAGACTATAAGACAGGAATACATATTACAAATTATGAAATAACCTAACTGAATGGGGAAGTGCTAAAAGTGCTGACTTACATAAATTGGAAATGAGTGGAAACTAAAATGAAAGGCAAAAAGAATTGTACATAAGCACAGTGCTGTAGTTGATCAAGTTGTTTCCCATGAGGGTGGGAGTTCTGAATAAGCAGATGGCAGAGGGTGGCAATTAAGTTTCGCACTCACAGAGCAGGAGTTTACAAACAAGGGAAGAAGTCAAGATGATCCATGTGGTGCTGGATTAGAGCTGGAGACCTCAGTATGAACTCATGTTTACTTCAATACAGATACAGTAAACCCACAGGAGTAAATAGCTATGATATGCCATTCGATGAACACACACACAATTTCTTGCTCTGTCGGCTGAGAAGGCCTAAAAGCAATGACATCCAAGTAGCCATGAGCACACCCAGCACTCAGCTCTTGTTTCCAATACCATTCTCCAATAAAAGGAACCAGTGCTCCTTGGAGAAAAGGCTGACTCCAGGTCCAGAGCCGGGATACCATGATGATTCTAGAGCAGCTGGTGGTGCCAGAAAGTAAGGAAGTGCTCAAGGAAACCCACAACAGTGGGGGCATGTCAAAGGGACACAGCAGCCAATGGAAGTGCTCCCAGGGGTCAAAGCTGGAACAATTTGAGCAAGAAAATAGATGATATAGTAATGGATCAAAATCCAAATTGTCAACATCCATGATGAGTCTGTACTGATATATAAATTAATGATTAACTAAATAAATAAATGAGAGATTAGATAAATTATGCATGAAGAGGGATATCTAATAATATTGGTATATACTCCCCCTTCAAGGCATGGGACATCATCCCCTGCCCCGTTAGTGTGGACTTCACATAGTGACTTTCCTCCCAAGGACCACAGTGTGGAAAGAAGGAGAAAAAGAGTGTCCTTCACTTTATTGTGGAGAAAATGGGTAAACATGACTTCAGTCAGATGTCCAAGGTCAATACCAACAGTGTTGTGTCGTGTTGATGGTATGTACCCTTGTGGTCCTCCTCACCAAAATTTATGACCGCAGTGTTATGAGAAGCACAGACATATTCCAAGTGAGGGACATTCTACAAAATACCTGACCAGTACTCTAACAATGGGGAAGTCTGAGCAGCCCAAGGAGGCCTGATGACTACCTATGATGCAGTATCCCAGGTGGGACCTCGAAAAAAAAAAGGAGTGCTAGGTTAAAAACTAAAGTAATCTCAATAAAGCATAGACTCCAGTTAATAATTATGTATCAAATTGATACCAATAATGGCAATACATTAATATTGGTTCAATAGATGTGCCATTAGTACCATACTAATGTAAGATATTTGTCAATAGGGAAAACTGGGTCTAAGCCATATGGAAAATCTCTGCACTACCTTCACAATATTTCTGTAAACTAAAAACTATTATAAAGTAAAAGTTGACCATGCAAAGAATACATGCTTTAATTTTCCTAAATTTGTATATAGATAGACATGCACATGTAGAAAAAGATGAAAGTTGTGAATCAAAACACTGACCTTCATTATTGCTGGTGATGAGATTAGAGAGTATTATTTTTTTATTATGCTTATCTGCAAATGTAACTTATAGGGAACCGTTCTGCGTGGTGTGGGAATGTAGCCCAGCTCCCACTCAGAAAAGCCAGTGGGAAGGGAGGTCTGGTACACAGGAGCCAGGCCCATGGGGAGGTTCTCCCATGGGGAATCAGGCCTGCATTGTACCTAGGCTGCTATGAGACTTGCTTTTGCTAAAACTCCCTCACCCTGAATTGAGGCAGAGAGCACTTACTGCAACTTCCTAAAATCTGAGCTAAACCTCCCAAGTATGGAGTCTAACCAGTTCAACCACTTTTCCCCTTGATCTGTAATGTCCTTCTCTTTGAAGTAATTAGCAACATTCTTTCCCTTGTTATCTGTAAAAGGTAACCACCTGCAGGGAACCTGTGCATAGTAAATGAGGACCATCCTCAATGTAATGTGCCCAGAAAAGCAATAAAAGCCTGTCCAGGCAGGGGTCTGGGCCCTCTCCCTCATTTAGAGAGCAGCCCTGCCATCCCTTTTTCTCCACAGGACTTCTGTAGTCCGTGTGAATTTGTCTCTCGCAGCCACAACACATGGATCCTGCCAGCCAGGGTCCGCATCAGTAACTTTATAACATAAACATTTAAAAAAAATCGTAAGTCTTCATTTCAACCAGAATATTTCCCTGATTGAAGTACAAAAGAAGAATTATATCAAATATTTTAAATTCCTAAAAATACTTAAAAGGCACACAGTATGAAACAATCCTGTCAGAGGGAAATGCAAAAATTACTTTTTTATTTAAAATTTTTTTCCCAGAATGCTTTTTGATGGTAACTAAGGATAAAGGTGAAGAGGAATACTTACTCCTGAACTAAGAGTTTGAAAAAACATAGTCAATGGTCTCCAATGAATCTTCAGGATGAATCCCAATTCCCCATTTTAATCCATTTGCTTCCCTCATTCTAATCTCTTATGCATATTAAGATGTTTAAAACCACTGGAGAGGTTTGTCTGAGGCTCCACAAAGCTGCTGCTGGGTGTCCCTTGAGATCAACTCCAAGTGCACCTGGCAGAACACCTTCTCTCGCTGCAGAGCAGATGACAGTGGGCAGCAGTCTCAATGCTGGTGCATCATCCCCACCTTCTCTAGTGAGAAGCCATTGGCTACTTGAAACTCAAACATATTGGTTCATCCCCATGATAGCTTGACTAATTGTGTTTTAAGTTATTAGATCCCTCCTTGCCTGTGTGTATTTGTAGTAAGCTAGGAACTGTTTTTTTTTTTTTAATGGATCATTTCATTTAGTCGTTTTTTCACTCTATAAATGTTCATTGAGGGCTTACCATTTGCCGGTTACTGGGTTAATTTAATAGTTGAGGAATATGAAAATGTGATAATATATAACTCTTATTGAAGGATATTTTAAGAAAGAGAAACAGTCACAGAAAAACAGATACTTGATTACACTTATAAGAAAGACTAAATGATGAAAAGAAAAGTTCTAATTAGGTAAAATGAGCATTCACAGCAAGGAGCACTTACGTCCATGTTCAGCAGGTCCTCAAGTAACATTGCTTTGTTCACATGACATTTCACTATAATGGTGACAAAGATGCCATAGGAACTTCACTCTTGTTTACATCAGTTAGCCTCTGGTAAAACTGGTTTGATTATATGCCATTTCACCTGAAGTTGTAGAACCTCTGGATAATGTTTAGTGAGGACTTCCTGTGGAAGGGCCCAGGGAAGGATTTGCAAAAAATGACTGAGAGAGAGAATAGGGCCCTGATTAACACCTCGGGGAGTGAGGGGGTGGGAGGGATGTTTATTCTTCTTTCTTTATGTTTCCAAGTGGAGGAACTTCCCTAGGGTATTATTCCTGGGCTTTCTCCCCAGTTGTTACTCCTCCCACAGACAATTAGAGAGTTTGAGAACAGAAACTGAGCATGCTCAGCTTAGCTGCTTCTGGTTTCTTTATCCTTATCTTTTTCTTTTCATGTTAACCTGTCTCACGTCCATTTCTTCTTAAATTATAGTTGACATACAATGTATTAGTTTAAGGTATACAATACAGTGATTCAATATTTAACCAAGTGATCTCCACCATGCCTCAACCATCTGTCCCTACACAGTGACTATGATGTGGTTGAGTATGTTCCCAGTGCTTTATTTTATACCTGGAAGTTTGTGACTCTTAATCCCATCACATTCCACCCATACCCCACCTTCCTCCCCTTTGACAATTTGTTCTCTGTGTTTATGAGTCTGTTTCTGTTTGACTTTGTTCAATTGTTTGGGGGTTTTTAGAAGTCACATATAAGTAAAATCATACAGTATTTGTCTTTTCCTGCCTGCCTTAGTTCCCTTGTCACACAATACACTCTAAGCTCATCTACGTTGTCACAAATGTCAAGATTGTATTCTTTGTTATAGCTGAGTAATATTCCATTGTAAGTATATGCCACATTTGGTATCCATTCATAATATGTGAGGGATGCCTAGGTTGCTTACGTATTTTGAATATTGTATATAATAATACTGCAATGGACATAGGAGTGTGCATATCTTTTTGAGCTAATGTTCTGTTTTCTTTGGATAAATGACCTGAAGTAGAATTGCTGGATTCTATGGTAGATCCATTTTTAATTTTTTGAGAAACCTCTACACTGTTTTCCATAGTGGCTGCCCAAATTTATATTCCTACCAACAATGCACAAGGGTTCCCTTTTCTCCACATCCTCACCAACGCTTGTCATCTTTTGTCTTTCTGATGATAGCCATTCTGACAGGTGTGAGGTGGCATCCCATTGTGGTCTTGATTTCCATTTCCCTGATGATGAGTGACACTGTTAGAGTAATCCCTTTATCATTATGTAATGCCCTTGGTCTCCTGTTACAGTCTTTGTTTTAAAGTCTGTTTTACCTGGTATAAGTATTACTAACCCAGCTCTTTAATTTTGTTTTCATCCACACAAACTGCCCTTTTCCACCCCTTCACTTTCAGCTTCTGTGTGTCTTTCAATCCGAAGTGAGTCTCCTATAGGCAGTGTGTGCATGGGTCTTGTTTTTTTCATCCGTTCAGACACTCTGTGTCTTTTGATTGGAGCATTTAGCCCATTTACATTTAAAGCAAGTATTCATAGATATGTATTTATTGTCATTTTGTTAATTATTTTATGGTTGTTTTTATAATTCTTCTGTTTCTTCTCTCGCTCTCCTCCCTTGTAATTTGAAGACTTCATTGTTATGTTTAGCTTCCTTTTTCCTCATTTTCTGTGTATCTATTATAGGTTTTTAGTTTGTGGTTACCATGAGATTCATACATAACATCCTATATACATAGCAGGATATTTTATGTTAATGGTCACTTAGTTCAAACACATTCTAAAAGCACATTTTTACTACTCCCCCAATGGTTTGTTTTGGAGTCACATCTTCATGTGTGTGTCCCTTGCTAAGTATTACAGCTAGAGATAATTTTACTACTTCTACCTTTTAACCCTCGTACTGACTTTACCAGTGACTCCTCCACTACCTTTACCATATGTCTGCCCTTACCAGTAAGATTTTTTCCCCACGTTTTCTTATTTCTAGTTTTGGCCCCTTTTTGGTATAAAGAAATCTTTTTTTTTTAACATTTTAGCATTAGGGGACACATCTCGAAAAGAGACCAGTGCCATCTTACTGCTGTCTAATTGCCCCAAGTCCTGTTCTGGCGCCCTCCACATTCTCCACGCTTTTCTCCATCCTATAGCCTCTCACTTTTGAAAACTCCAAGTTTCTTAGTGTTACTAACTTCCATAAGGAGTTAGAAGAAAAACGGGTTGAATGACCTAATTCAAACAATAGTGTAATTGCTGGAATCTAAGCCTTATCCAGAGCATTACCATTAAAAAAAATTCAGTAAATCTGTTCAGTGAATTTTAGGTTATGGATAAAACAGATGAGAACAAGTTCACAGTTTATTTTACTCTATAATATGTAAAAAATTGGTGTTAACTTGTGCTATTCATTTGAGTATATTCTGTTGCATGAAATAGTGCTTAACATTCCAGGATGGAGTCCCAGTGTAAAGCAATGATACAGCGGTATCCTTATTTTACATACAGAAAACTACCAGACGGGTGCACATACCTTCATCGTTCTGCTGTGTCCTTGCTCTCCTCTCTCAGGAGGAACATTACTGATGAGCATGTAGAGGTCTGTATTTTCTCTGTCTTCTTTATCTGTTCATGTTCTTTTACTGACTTAGCTGCATTATTCCTTTTTCTCTCTATTTAAGACTATTTCCACCCTATTTTTATCACTTGACCACTAATAAATAAATTATGCAACAAAAGGGACCTATACTTTCTCCCCGCTTCTGGTCCAATTTAAGATTTAAATCTACATAATGTTGTAAGAGTTAAACAAAAGTTAAGAGTGGAGTGTGTGGGTCATTTTCTTTACTTGAGAGTCGCTCTTAATTGTACAGTTTGTGTCTGACCGTCAGGATGTTTATGCCCTCCTCTATGCTCACCCAACTCTCTTCCATCTCCAAAAGCTCATCTCCATCCTCAGCCACTCTTTCAGGAAGCCCACACTGACACTTCTCCCTCATCTTTCACAGAACTTATTGCCGATTTCACCACTTCACACCTTCCCTTCCAGCATCCTCAAATGGTGTACATACCGTTTCCCAATGAGACCATAAGTTCTCAGAGATGAGAACATAGCCCTATAAATCTTAACGCACCATGTGGTTCAAGGTATGTAGTAAAAACTCAGTGACCCGAGGGCTGAATTTTTTACATTAACAACGAGGGCCAAAGGAGAGTCCCAAATGCTCCTGAGTACTTACTTGCTTGTCCCCTCGCTTGCAATTTTTCAATAACTTTTCTAAAATGGAAACCCCAAAGTATTCCTTGTGTATAAAGCATGACAGAATTAATTGACACAATATTTAAAGGCTCAAATGCCAAATCTAATTAGCAAAGGAATTTCACATTCCTTCATTCAGCTGATGTTTCCTGAACACGGCCTGTGTTAGCTGCATGATGCTGGAGGGGAGAGTTTAAAGAGCACACCGTTCCTGGGCCCCAAGAGTGCCAACAAAATGCTGACAAATGTAGGGTCAGGAACAGACTAGGTTCAGGTGTCTTCATGAAGGAAGAGAATAGCAAATACAAGAAAAAGTTAGGGAAGGCTAACAAGGATTTACCCATTTTATCTTGACCATTGTTATCATCAGTTCATATTTAATTAGGTGGCGAAAGTACATAAAAACATTGAGTTTATCAGAGCTAGTTGAAGTACCTCTAACGGAAGGTGAAAAATGTTCCTTTGTGTGTTTAGGTTATTATATACTGACTAATTGGGTAGCACTGATGAATGGGTAAGTAAAGAGTGCCTATTCATGATACCGTGTAAGCATCGGCATGACACATGGAGAGAGAAAGTAACTGCATAGAGCCAAGACAAATTCCATGGCTCAAAAACACATTAAATTGTGTTGATCTTTGAATAGATATACTCTATATGTTTCTTTACAACAAGATCATAACAGCCAATGAAAACAAAATAAATAGAGCATGTTATTCTGTCTTTTGTTCCTTTGGGAATAAGCTCAGATCTGAGCACAGAGATGAAGGCTGTCAGGCTGTGTTGCTGCTCAGAGAATCAACATGAATGTGCAGATAGAGTCTGCAGGTTCTGGTCATGGGCTGAAATCAGAAGGAAAGAAGGTGATAGTGATCACAAAATTCTAGGTGGTAAGAAAATGCTAGCAATATCGATTGTTGACTGTCCTACTTTATATTTCATTATTTTTTAATTTCTATTTTAATTATGGTTGACATACAATATTGTATTCATTTCGGTTATACAGCATAGTAAGTAGACATCAACTATATTCCCTGTGCTGTATATTACATCCCTGCGGCTTATTTATTTTATAATTTTAAGTTATACTACTTGTTCCCCTTCACATTTTCCACCCATCTCCTGCCCCTTCCCATCTGGCAACCATCAGTTCTTTTTCTGTATCTATGAATTTGTTTCTGGCTTTTTGTTGTTGTTGTTTATTTGTTTTGCTTTTTAGATTCCACATATAAGTGAAATAATATTGCATTAGTCTTTCTCTGTCTGATTTCACTTACTTTAATATGTTCTTTTGAGTAAAACCTTGTAGGAGATGAGAGAAACCCCCAAATCACTGAGTATTTGAGTCTACATTACGAGAACACACTCAGCTCTATATTCTGCCTGGAACGGTCCTCCTTCATATATTCCAACAGCACATGCACTTGCTTTGCTCAGATGTCACCTCTGCAGAGAGGACTTCCCAGGCCACCCTACCTAAAATTTCAGCAGCCATTGCTATTACTCCTGACCCCTCCCTGTGGTCTCATCAGGATCACCTACATTATAGTGCCATGACAACCGACCCCGAAGTCTCGATTTAATGTATCACTAATGAAAATGCCACTACCAGTCTGGCACCTCTCCCAGGCAGTCCTGCCCTATTAGGCCTCTTCAAATGAGTCAACACACTTGCCACAGCAAAAGGAAAGTGAGGCAGTAGTCAAGGCGAAGAAAGACATGCTTCTCCCCAGAAGTGACACAGGTCCCTTTTATTCACATGTCACTTGTCATAGGCACCTAAGTGGGCAGAGAAGCATCCTCCTACGTATCTAGTGGATATAGTAATGTCCGAGACATCACGTTTTATTTTTCTTCCCAACACTTTTCTCCTAACATCATATATTTTATATGTGGTTATCTGTTTCTCCTTCCTAGAATACGGGCACCGCAAGGGCAGGGACCATTCCTGTTTGTTCATTGCTGTACCTTCAGATCTTAGAACAGAGATTCCCAATAAATATGTGTTGGATGAGCACCTAAGAATGCAGGAAATGATATGTTTCACACCAGAAATTACAAGTTCGAATGCCTAAAGAACCCAGCTGTTAATGTGCAAAGGAAACAAGCAAATATGTAACTGTGGCTAAGAGAACTTTTGCTACTACCTAAAACTTGTTGGTTTCTGCCTTCATAGATTATGGGCCTACAATGGCCAAATTCTCTAATTTTAATAAGAATTGAAAAATCTGTATTTAAATGCAAATTCTGATACTTCCATAGAGTGGTTCAAAAGTTTTCAAACTAAATGCAGGCCATGCCCCAGCAAAAATGATGTCAGCCTATGACTTTTGCTCCAGGTGGAAAAACTGGAAGTATGTGTTTTGAGATTGGCAAAGATTGAGTTAAATGGAGAAAAAAAGAGAAGAGAGAAGAAAAATAGAATCTCCACATTCATTTCTTCATCATTTAAACTGCAGTATAGAGGGACCTTGCCTTATACCTTCATCTCTCACCCCTGCCCCTCTTTACTGAGGGATTTAGAAAATAATCTCTTTATATTTATAGCACTAATTTCATTAATCTATTGTCAAATTAGTGACAATCTCACTTACTTCTCACTGTGAAAAGTAAGAAGGAATCAATCCTGCCTTCAGTGGTGTTATTGTGTGTTTTACATAACAATGCCTACATAAATAAGCAGCCCTGGTAAAAGATCTCCAAAATTAAAACATTTGTCATTAAAATGAAACAGGCAAAAATAAAAGATCTAATATCTACTTCATATATCAGATGAGGTCTCAATCAGGAACTCTTCTCAGTAACCAATAATTTGATCTGATTATATAATGAGTGTTTCTTTTTCTTTGCCCGAAAGTTGAACTTTGTATATAAAAGGGCTGCCAAACACATTTTCACTATAAAGAAATGTTGTTTTCCAGTTGGATCACCCAAGAGGCTTCAGTTCAGATAAAAATGTTCAAAAATCAGATTTCTGTATTTCTTTGGATCTAATGTGGGGAGATTAAACAAGCAGTGTTAATGCTACTTCTCTTCTCTAGAGAGAATTATCACTAAGTAAGGTCACTCAGGCTTTAGAACTGTTCATTTCAGTGGCTCTCTGCCACACTTGGGAGATTTCCAACTGTGGAATCAATAAAATGCACCCTGACTCTTCAGTCAGGGACACAGCACAGGATTCCCGGCACTCTGCTTTTCTAAGAAAGCAATTGATTTAAAACTGGCCTGCCCCTTCTCCTTTGCAGAGAATTCTACCATCATGCTCCGCACTCCCAAACACCCCTACATGCTATTTTCTCTGTGTAGAGGTGCCATTTGGGGGCCCTGTGGATATGTATGTCTGTCAAAGACTGGCTTTAGTTCAAGGATAATTGGAAAAATAAGAAATACTCAATACCCCTACCCCTGCCCAGTCCCATTCTACAATAAAAATCCTCACAAGAAATCTATTTCTGATGGACTTTTGACATTCTTGTAACTGGCCCTCTTGCTAGGCTACTCTGCATATAACTGGGTACCATGAGTTTGAATTGCATTGAAATATATGACCTCTAGTCCATGGGTTTTTTTTTTTAAATTACCAGCACTAAAATGAAGAATCTTGTTTTTACAGAGGTAAACAAAAATATAAAAACCTCTGGAGATTATTCACAAGCAAAACAAAATTACTTTCATGGAATTCTAGAACTCGTTATTTTAGAATTCAACTATTGATTTGATTCTAAAAATAATCACACCATGGCGTCCCCAAAAGAGTTCCCTTCAAAGCAGCTACTTATTTCAAACAAAAATACCTCCCACAATGTCAGTCAATACGGCATTTAAAGAGTATGCTTTGATATCCCCTTTTGCACACACACAAATTCAGCCTCGCAAACTGGCAGGCCAACCTGCAGGCAGGTGAATGAATCTTCAATTCCTAGAAGACTATGTGAAAGCAGGCACAAAGCTCCTAAACACCTAAACAGGAAGAGATAAGCGGGCTGGGAATAGAGGGAGAGCTTACAATATAAGTAAGAAAAGCTTACTTCTGGCCAAGATGGAGGCATAGGTAGACACAGTGTGCCTCCTCGCACAACCAAAAGAAAGAGTGCAACAAATTTAAAAACAAAAAAACAACCAGAACTGACAGGAAATCAAACTGTATGAAAGTCCAACAACCAAGGAGTTAAAGAAACATTCATCCAGATCAGTAACAGGGGTGGGGATGGGCAGCCAGGTGGAGAGGACTTGTAGCAAGGTAGTGGCTGGAGGACCAGAGTGAGCAAGGCAGCAGCTGGCGGGCAAGGTTGCAGATGGCGGACCCAGGGAGGTGGAGGATTGCAAACTGGGAAGTCCCATTCTCCCATGCAGATAAACCAGGAACAACTGGGGAACAAGACAGACCTTGCAACCCAGGGTCCCAGAATGGGGAAATAAAGCCTCAAGACTCTAATTGAAAACACCTGGGGGGAGTTGAGGCAGCAGCGAGAAAAACTCCCAGCCTCACAGGAGAGTTCATAGGACAGACCCACAGCATCCTAGAAAATATACAAGCCCACCGACCTTGGAATCAGCACCAGAAGGGCCCAACTTCATTGTGAGTAGCAGGGGAAGTGATTGAAAACCAAGAGAGAGTGGAGCAAGTGGTGGTGTTCTTTTTTGGACCCCCTTTCCACATACAGCATGCCCAGTGATGTGGTTGCCCTGCCCTGGTGAACACCTAAGGCCCTGTCCCTTACTACATAACAGGTACACCAAGACAAAAAAAAAATGGCCCAAATGAAAGAACAGATCAAAGCTCCAGGAAAAATACAACTAAGTGACAAAGACATAGCCAACCTATCAGATGCACAGTTCAAAATGCTGGTGATTGGGATGCTCACAGAATTGGTTGAATATGGTCACAAATTAGATGAAAAAATGAAGGCTAGGCTAAGTGAAACAAAGGAAAATGTACAGGGAACAGACAGTGACAGGAAGGAAACTGGGACTCAAATCCATGTTTGGAACACAAGAAAGAAATAAACATTCAATCAGAACAGAATGAAGAAACAAGAATTTGAGAAAATGAGGAGAGGCTTAGGAACCTCCAAGACATCTTTAAACGTTCTAACATCTGAATTATAGGGGTACCAGAAGGGGAAGAGGAACAGCAACAAGTGAAAAAGTTATTTGAACAAATAATGAAGGAGAACTTCCCCAATCTGGCAAAGAAAATAGACTTCCAGAAAGTCCAGGAAGCTCAGAGAGTCCCAAAGAAGTTGGATCCAAAAAGGAACACACCAAGGCACATCATCATTATATTAGCCAACATTAAAATGAAGGAGAGAATTCTAGAAACAGCAAGAGGTAAGGGGACAGTCACCTACAAAGGCGTTCCCATCAGACTGTCAGCTGATTTCTCAGAAGAGACCTTACAGGCAAGAAGGGGCTGAAAAGAAGTATTCAAAGTCATGAAAGGCAAGGACCTACATCTAAGATCGCTCTATCCAGCAAAGCTTTCATTTAGAATGGAAGGGCAGATAAGGTGCTTCTCAGATAAGGTCAAGTTAAAGGAGTTCATCATCACCAGCCCTTATTGTATGAAATGTTAAAGGGACTTACCTAAGAAAAAGAAGATAAAAAACATGTATAGTAGAATGACAGCAAACTCACAATTTCTAACAACCACACCCAAAACAAAACAAACTAAGCAAACAACTAGAATAGGAACAGAACCACAGAAATGAAGATAACATGGAGGGTTAGCAACAGGGGAATGAGAGGAGGAGAGAGGGGGGGAAAAGGTACAGAGAATAAGTAGCATAGACAGTAGGTAGAAAATAGACAGGGGAAGGGCAAGAATAGTATGGGAAACGTAGAAGCTAAAGAACTTATGACACATGGACATGAACTAAAGAGGGGGAATGTGGGTGGAAAAGGGTACACAGGATGAAGGGGAATTAAAGGAGAGAAAATGGGACAACTGTAATAGCATAATCAGTAAAATATATTTTAAAAATAAAAAAGAAAAAGCTTATAAACCAAAGTACTCAAATACATAAAAAATATATGAGGGCCCCCCCCCAAAACTGGAATTATCCTCTGGAAGGTGGGCCCCTTGTAGTGCAGGCTTCCCCCACTAGGTGAGTGTTCTAGGAGCCCATCTGTGTCACTGTACCTACTGGTGTTGTTATTGGGCTCCAGCGAGTTTCTTTTGAAGACTATTTCAATGCTTTTGCCCATTTCACGATGGGTGATTTACAGATGCAACTGTCCACATCACACTGAGTGTTCAGCAGTTTTTGACCAAAAACAGCATGACCCCATGCCCCACCCTCTCTATTCACCTCATCTCGCCCTGAGTGATTTTTCTGTTTGTTTCCCTGGATGAAAAAAGTCTTCAAGGGGAAACGTTTTGCCAGTGTGGAAGAGGTGATACAAAAAACAGCAGGAATACTAAAAGGCATCAAAACTGACAAGTTCAAAAACTGTTTTGAGCAGTGGAAAAATGTCTCCATAGGAGTATTGCATCAAATGGAGAGCACTTCAAAGGTGACTGAGGTTTAAACATGTAAGAATAGATACGCACTTTTTTATAAATAAATTCTGGGTTTGGGGGGGTTTCCCCCTAGTACAATGCTGAGGAAACCAGCCAATAAAATCACTATAGGAAGAGTAATTCAATCCATGAAAGATTAAAATAATAAAGAAAGGAGAAAACTATCTGAAAATGAGTTTGCTTAGGCTCTTCAAAGCAATAAATTGCAGGGGTGGGGTAGGAAATAACAAGAAATACCAAAATAAACAGGCAGAAATAAGACAATAATAGGTGGATAAGAAAAGGGATGAATTAGAAATCTTGAAAACAAAAAGCATAGTTATTACACTTTAAAACAATTCAACAGAGAAGACAGATCAGTTTATCCACAGGTGACATGAAGGAGTGGTGGGGGGAAAATGGAGACAACTGTACTTGAATGACAATAAAAAATGAGTCAAAAAAATAAAATAAAGGTACAAACAGATTAAAACTAGGAAAGAGAAGTTAAAGACCGAGATTATGGATTCAGTGGCTCCTCCATACTTGTAACAATTTCTGCTGGGAGTATGCAGAGTAGCCCTGTTAGAAGAGATGAGAATGCACCAAAATTTAATCATGAGTCTCAGATTCAAAGTGCATGTTATGTACCACCCAGAATGGGAGATTTGAATCTATACCTAGACAGAAAAGGTACATGGGTATTTATGGACATTCTCTTTATATGTGAGCAGGAAAGCTGAAAGATCTAATTGGTAACCTGAAATGATCTTTGCAAGTGACTGACATTTCACATATGCATAATATGAAGAGATAATAAGGAAGTATCAGACAGAGCATGATCATGAGACAAAGACAGTGTTTCTGCATATCAACTGATGCGCGTGCCCTGAGCATGGGTCAGGTTGGTTCTCCCTAAACGCTCCTACAGGCCTTCTCTGCTGTGTAAGACAGTCTGAACAGTCATCCAAGCTGGCTTAGGCTGTGGGGGAGAAATGCCAAACTCAGGCCTCATGGGGTCAATCTGTTATGTTATCTGGTAAGTTACTTGGAAACAGCAAGCATTTCATTATTTTAACAAGGGAATAGAACTGACCTGTCCTAAGTGACTTCAGTGTAACCTCCATCTGACAATCCACAAAGATGATGTAACCAAAAGCAGCTCATTAATCTCATCCCAAGTCTTAAATTCCAAGTCACAAGTGAATCAGATCTGAGCAAGTTACCACTGAACAAAGCTAGAAAATTATTTTTATGGTGTATACATTTTATTCCTTCAAACTTGGTTGTAGTAAGGTGCAGAAAAATCACCTTTTTACAAAAATAATAATTACTTGAACTCTTCATTGCTCTTAAATGGACCACAGCAGAGTTTCGAACTTAGTTAAAAGAATTTGAATCTCTTGTCAACATAGCATAGGTACAGGCTGCTCATAAGGATAGGTATTTGCACGCACCCAACTGGGGACCTGGCCTGCAGCCCAGGCATGTGCCTTGACAGGGAACTGAACTGTTGATGCTTTGGTTCACAGGCCAGTGCTCAATCCACTGAGCCATGCCAGCCAGAGGAAAGGTATTTTATATAATGCTATGTAGTCAAGCTAGTCAAGCCAGAGGGAAGGTATTTTATATAATGCTATGTAGTCAAGCTGTAGTCAGTCTATTTCTTAAAACTCTAGACCAGTGCTCTTCACAGAACTTTCTACTATAATGAAAATGTTCTAATATCTATGCTAATTTGGTAGCTACAAATGTACCTCACAGATACTATGGGTTTAGTTCCAGATCACTGCAATAAAGCTAATATCACCATAAAGCAAAACACACTAATTTTTTGGTTTCCCAGTGCATATAAAAGCTTTGCTTGCACTACTATATTTTATTGTGTGATAGCATTGTCTAAAAACAACAATGTACATAGTTTAATTAAGAAATATTTTATTGCTTAAAAAATGCTAACCATCATCTAAGTTTTCAGTGACTTATCATCTTTTTTCTGGCAGAGGGTCTCAACCTTTAATTTGTAAAAAACACTATACCTGAAAAGCACAATTAATGAAGGGCAATAAAATAAGGTCTGCCTTGAAATATAGCTAGCATAGCTCAAGAAGGTGAGTTTTTTATATGATTTTGTTTTAATTTATTCTAGTTTTAATAATTACATTAGCTGGTGGCTACCACATTAGGTAGAGCAACTTGGGACCACACATTGCACATTAAATGAAATAAATTAAGTTTGAATCATTATTTTATTATTAATAGTAGTAACTCAGAATCTAAATATCACAGCAGCACTTACAGGTGACTTCACCATTCCATTGACTTGTCCAAGCAACACGCTGAGGTCATTGGGATAAGTACTATTCTCTCTCTCTCCCTCCCTCCCTCCTTCTCTCTTTCTCTCCTTTCCATTGTTCGTGCCACTCTTTTTTTTTTCTGTGTCTTATGATCTCCACTCAGAAACTCTCTATATTAAAATGGCAATTCTTATAAAACAATCTAATGAAGTATTGGTAACAATAACAGGTTTTCTTTGTCTTCGGGAAAGGTAATGCAACTTGTAAGAAGAAAATCCATCTTCTTTTTAAAATCAGCATAATAAAATATATTAAATGAATTGCATGATGGTTAATAGCTTAGAGAGAAAATGATTTGCACATTCTAATGTCTAATCAGTTTGCACACATGTTAATGGAGGCCCTATGAGCCTGTTCTTGTGATGAGCCTGTTTTTGTGATGAACCTGTGCAGCCAGCACTCTGTTAGAGAAAGGGGACCCATGTCACCGAGAAAGACCTCAGTGCTACTGGTCAGCTTTTATTTTACACATTTATGTTAGAAGGGCAAACATTTAAGTCGGTCCATCTAAACCCGAGCTTATGGTTTTGTGGATTGTAATAATTGAAAACAGGGCTTCGGTGCACTAAATCCACCTCTTCTGGGCTCCTCACCATAATACACTCCAATCTGAAAATACTTGCTGTAAACGAAGACTCTTATACAAAAGGAAGGAGAAAGAGAGAGACAGAGTGGAAGAAAAATTATCAGTGTATTACAGCACACGTACTTGTCATCTGCTAAAGTATACTTTGCTCAAGTTCCCCTTCCGTTAATATCATTACAGCCACGTGAGTAATAGTGAAGGATCCTGAACCTCTCAGCCAGCTTTTGCAACCAGGAGCGGAAAGGATGCTGCCTGACACTGTGGCACTGGGGTCACTAGCTGCCCATTCCCACCAGTGACCACAAGTTCATAATCTCACGGAGCCTCCAACATTACAAAAGTTGTTAAATACAAAGAAAAGTGGTATGCATTTTCTAGACACAATGCTTTTTAAAATGAACACTTATGGAGAATTTTCAGTTTTGATTGGAAATACCAGCAAAACAGAGGGACATGGAATATGTGAATATCGTGGATGCTGGTCTGGAGGTGGAGACAGAAATCATTTGCCAAATGAATGAATTCTCCCTTCTCTGTTGTTTATTTTAATGAGATACTCCTGTTTGCTATTTACTATATTGATTCATTGATATCAAAAGATAGAAACTTTAACATTTCATTATTTTTTCAAAGTTTGAGTCGTTGTAATGATGATAGAGTAAAAGACAGAGAGAGAAATAGGGACAGATAGAAAGACAGGCTGAGAGAGAGACAGAGAGAGATACTAATACAACTAGAGGTGTACTTAAAATTCTTTCCGTACTCTTCCCAAGCCCTTTGCTATCCCAGATACAATTATTTCCGTGAAATGGGTATTCTTATTTGATATTCTAATTTTTACCAAGTATGTATGAATAGCCATAAAATAAATAGTATTGCGGTATCTTAACCTTGACATTATATTGTAACTAACCTCCTGCAATTAGATTTTTATTATTCTTTTATGTTTGAGGAATGTATCCACCATAATAACATAACTCTCATTTATTCCCTTTAACTGCTAGATGGCAATCCATTGTATGAGGACACCATGACTTATCATTCTCCTGCTGATGGACATTGAGGCTTTTTTGAGTTTCGTTAATGCTGACAACAGCACGATATACATTTCTGCTCATACCTTCTTGTGTACATTGATGGAATTTCTCTCCCAGAGCCTAGAATTACTGAATTCTAGGATATGCACATCTTCAGCTTTCTAGATCTAGATAATGCCAAATGCTCTCTAAAGTGGTAATCTAGTGTTTTCTCTATGTGTCTCCTTACATTCTATTCTCAACAAGAGCAACACAGCAGAGTGGCCCTGATGTGTCAAACTAAAACGTCACTTCACAACACCCTTTTTGTAAAACCCTGCAGTGTCTCCCCATTTCTCTCCAAATGGCCTACAAGCCCCTAACTGGCCACATCCCACCCCAGTCCTTCTCATCACTCCTGCTGTGTGCTCTAACACGCTCCTTTCCCAGACTCTGCTTCGCAAAATCCTTTACCTGCTTCATCTTTGTTAAACCTTGATCCTAACAATGAAGCTTACTGTGACTACCTCTTTGCACACCCAACCCATTTTCTTGCTTGACTTTTTTTTCTTTCATAGTACCACTACCCTTAGAATTCATCATAAAATCTAGTGTCTCATCCTCCCCTTAGAATGTCAGGGCCATGCACACGGGCTCTTTACCTGCTGTGTTCACTGGGGTATTTATTCTGAGAGCAATCTGATGCATGGTGGGCATTCAATCAGTGTCTAGGAGAGGAGAATTGTGAACATGTGAATCCACCTTGTGCTTTGCAGGGTGTTATCTGAAAAGGACATAGGATATTTTGCTTGGTAAAATATATTTTGGTTGGGGACTATGGTTTGAGGAAGGGCTAAACTTCAGACTTTACTCAGGATATGAGCTTTCTAGGGACAGAGACCAGTTCTGCCTTTTGACCATTGTATCCTCAGTCCCCAGCTCAGGGCCTGGCATATACAGATGCTCACTCAATAGGCACTTGTCAAATGAATGAGTGAACTGAAATTCATTGAGAACCTCACTCCACCACCTGGAAATCAATTATCTGGGAAGCTAGGTTTGTTAACAGGTCTGTGACACCATCGGGCAAAACAAGCAGCTGGTACTTCCCACTTCTAAATATATTTCTTGGGCCATAAATTGCCCTTATTGGATATCTTTTCCTCTTAAAGGTTTTTTTTCATCAAATCTTATTGGAAAGGGGAAAGGATGGAAGTTTGCTCAGTTGAATATACCCTAACAGAGTGTTTCTTGTGTTTATCTGATGATAAGAATCTCTGAGGAGACTGTTAAAAACACAGGTCCCTGGACCTGCTCTCTAAATCAGAATCTCAGGAGAGAATCCTGAGAACAAGCTCTAGGAATGTTATGATCAGGTGAGTGAGGGAAATGTCCTCAGGAGGAGACAGTGTCTGCTTGTCAACCGTGTGTAAATAAGGACAGAACAGCTGGTGGGCAGCAGAACCGCCCCCTGTATTGGAACTGAGTGTGAGTCTCTCCTCTGTTCCTACCTACCATGGTCAGCAGGGGCTCAGGGAACTCAGGGGTGACTCAGAACGCTGTGCTTATGAATCAGTCACAGAGAGACTAATTGGAACAAGGGGACCTGCCTGCTGACTCTCGGCAGACCCAGCTGCTCCTTAGAATAGTCTCCATGAAGACAGAGTGAGAAATAAAGGTCTGGAGACTCAGGGAAAGGAACGAGTAATATCACACGACATAAGGAGAAAAGATGGGGCCATGGGGGGTTGTGAAGAAAGATGGCCCTGGGCTCTTTTATCATTCTCCCAACCGAGATGCCTCTCTCTGTATGAAGGCCGCCGGTATATATTTTTAATATATTCTACCGGACAGTGACATAGTTATTAAGGTTCCAAACAGCCTTTAAACTACCATTCCTATTCAAGGGGAAGAGAAATTTACTGCCCCCCGGGTGCATTTGTGTTCTGTTGAAGTCACTGGTGAAGTGGGTCAGTGGCCATAATTTTTGTACTGCAGTTTTCAAATGTGTGTCTTCCAAGTCCTCTCTCCAGAATCTTTCGAACAGAAGACATTTCATTAAAACTTAAGGAGAGAGAATTTAGTGGGAAGAAACCTATAATTCAATCACAGGAAAACCCTCTCTATTTTAAAATTTGGCATACATTTTAAGTACTCGTGTGTTTGGGGTCATTTTTAGGTATTTTGACCTTTTCCCCCCATTTTGGCATCAAGTTGAATTTGGCTGATGGGATGAGAGGGGAAGAGATACATTAGAAACCTGTGGGACTTCACAACTCTGCTGAAATCAGCACATACTTCTTAAGGGGTGGGCATGAAGCCGCCGCCCATCTGCTAGTTTTCACAAGAGCACCATTCTGATTTCCAGCCTGAATATATATTTATTTCTCTTCTCCATTCACTCTGATCAGAGGGCTGTCTTAATGTTCAGAGAAAGAAAAGAATGATGCTTTAGTTTTCTAATTTGTCATTGTAAATATTGGAACCACCCAAAACTTCAGGCTTACAGATATTATTGTCAGCCTGCAAAATATGTATAAGACCCACCCAATGTTACTTATCCCTAGAATTGATCTCGATCTTTTGTTCCTCCTCATTACCCTGTTTCAGGGGAAACCCAGGCTCTGGAGCCAGCAGATATCCCTGAGTTTTCTAGGAAAGGTAGCAGAAAGGGGAGACCTTCGGATCTATTGTCTGTACCCTTCCACTAGGAAAATGCTCACCTTTACTTTCTGGGAATAATAGGCTGGGGCAGAAGGTAATTTAACTTTGCTTCATTTCAGGGCTGGGTTAGTTAACCCCCTTCATGTCCTCCCTCGAGCTGTGTTCCCTTCCTTTCCCCGCCCATTTCTGACTTAGCCTTGTTGATGCCAGCATGTCTGGCAGGTCTCAGGAAGTCTCCCCAACCTCTCAGACAAGGCTGAGCCTCCCTTTTATGCACCCTGGGGGAGCCTGTCGTTCTCCTTCACATGCTTCTAATTATTCAATAATTTTATTCTGCAATGTCTCAATTAATAGCAGTTGTAGATGGAATTCTGCGATGGCCCCCAAGATTCCCACCCCCTAGCCTCCAAGCCCTGGATAATGCCCTCCCCTAGAGTATGGGCTGGGTGGAATGTCACTCCTACCCCAGGTATCATTGTGTGGCGAAGGGGAGAGAATTTTGCAGATGTAATTAAAGTCCCTAATCAGTTGACTTTTAAGTTAATCGAAGGGATGTTTTCCTGGGTGGCCTGACCTTAATCAGGTGAACCTAGGTAGTCCTTGGAATCAGAGACACTTTCCTGCTAGCCTAGAAAAAGCAAACTGATGTGAATGTCATCAAGCTGCAAGATGACAATTTCTGCCAACAGCCAGGGAGCTTGGAGGGAGACTCAAAGCCTCCAAAAAAATCACAGACCTAGCTGAAGCCTTGATGGCAGCCTCCTGAGACTGTGAGCCAAGGACCCAGCTAAGGCCTACCGGGACTTCTGATCTTCAGAACTGTGAGATGAGAAATGGGTGCTGGTTTAGTCACTAAGTTTGTGGTAATTTGTTATTCAGCAACCAAAAGCCAATACGATATCATGTGCTCAGTGAACTGATTCATCATGTGATCAGTGCCTACCATAGTGTCTGACAATGGAAGGCTAGCCAAGTATTTACCAAAGGACAGCCTCACCTGGAGGAATGGACAGGTTTAACAGATTGTGAGTTCCCAAGTGGATATCAAACTATAAAGAATTTCATGAGGATAAACTATAAATCAGCCCATGAACCTTGCTGATTATCTTCTCAGTCACCCCTCTACCTGTTGAGAGATACAGGTTGAACCAGAGATGAAAGGCCTTTAATAAATCTCTCATGTTTTTATCTATTCTTAGGTCCATTTGCTGAATTTTACACCCTCCTCCAAAACCTCCCTGCATTGACTGAGCCTTTTGCAAAGTAATTTACTCCCCACCCCACCCCCACATCCACTCTTCATCTCCTCCCATCACCTCCAGGACACCACCTGCTCTACCACATTGGACTCAGCTGCAGGTCTGGACCGTGAATCCTGGCCAAGTTCCCCAAGCAAAGCCTGGCAAAGCTCAAGGATGGCCTCATGACTCATTGGGAAGCAGGGTTTCTTCCTGAATCAGCCCAAGCCTAGCCACATCTGAAGAAAAGCATGGCCACGAGCCGGGCCAGGCGGTCAGCCACAACCTGGCTGTTTGCACACACATGGCTCTTGCACCGTCTCAGATGAGACGACACGTCTGCTGATTCACTTGCACCTGGGGTTTCCTGGCTGGACATCTGGAAAGGGCCTTTTTTTTTCCAGATCAAATTTTATTTATCTAAAGCAATCTTTTAAAATTCATTTTAGATGTCTTCAAAGCATTTGGACATGGTGCAGAATGTGGTTCGTTTTGTCCACATTGCAGCAGACTCTATGTCCTAGCTTGCTGAAATGTGGGGTCTGCCCTCAGTGTACCAGCTGACACCAATTTTTACTGAACAGCAATATTCAGGGAGAAATAGGAGACATGCAAGTGCCAGTGCACCCTATGTGCTGGGTAAAGCTCACACTCAGGTAACATGAATACACCTTTCTGGAATACACATCAAAATGTCTGAAGGGTCACTCACCAAACATCAGAGCACACAGTCAAGTGGAGGGTTTGCTATGCTATTTGTTTGAATGATGAGAAACAAAGTTTATCTGCTTAACAGTTTACAGTTTCATGTGCATTAGGTCATAGATCCTCACAACACAGTGAGGCAAGGAGAACACGTAACCCTAGCTCATTTCTATACAAGAAGGATGAGAGAAGCACCTGGATGTTATGGAAAAAACTGGATTTGACTTTGGGATATGCTGGGGAAAACAATCTGTATAAGCTTCAAATTATTCACCTGTGAAATACAGTTAACAATTCTTTCCTAATGAGACTGTTGTCAGGATAACGAGAATGCTTATGTGAAAGCACCTTGACTTGGGCTCATAATAAAATGCTCAGTTAATTTTCTTGTATCTAAGGCTCAGAGATATTTAGAAATTTGGCAAGGGTACTTAGCTTGGAAGAGAAAGTGCTAAGAATCAGATCTTTGCTTCCCATTTATCTTACTGGCCTATAGAACTTGGACCCAATAAATGCTTTGGGGAAAAATAAGGTCTACCCCTGGTATTCACATTCCCATTGGACACTGAGAAGTTTGCTATTTTTTTTTTTTTTTGTCACGGGCTTCTGTCCAGTCCCACCCTTATTCATTTGATCTTAAATTCCTATTTCCTGAAAATCTCTTTCCAGCTGTTCAGGATGTATCATTAAATTTTTTTAAAAAGCAAGGTCAAACAGCGCATCTAATAACAATGATAGCACCCTTATGAAAGAAAAATGAGGCAACATATAGAATAAATATCAACACATTAATAGTGGTTGTCTTTCAGTGAATTAGAAGCAACTTTTATTCTAACTTTCGCCTTTCTAGAGTTTCCAAGCTTTGGTATAGGAGAAAAAAAATCCCCTTTGAGTATTTCCCAAATCTCTCTTGAACAAACTCAGATCTTAGTCTCTGGGTTATAAATGACCAACTGCTATATCCTTGCCGTCTACATTCTCTGCATCTCCTCCTTCTTTCCCTCATCGAATCTGCTTCAGAATCATTCTTCTACATTAATCCACAGACTCCAAGTGCGTAAAGCTTTCTAACGAGCTCAAATCATGGAAACAGCTGTCAGCTCTTGCACTAAATATGTCAAAGCCTTCCCATAATTAAAGTGATAATTCACATGCTCACTTTGGAATACGAGAAGCCCAGTTGGTAAGGCAGATTTCGTACAGAAGCCCCTATTTGCTAGCTCTCTTACACTAATGTCCCACTTACAGATTACACACCACAATCTTTTTTCATCCTAGATTGCAAGCTCTCTGAAGGAGGAAATTAGTTCCATCTTCTATACATTTCAAGAAGGCCACATGTTTCTCTCTGAGCATCTGCGTTTATGAACTGTGAGTAAATTATGCCTTGGCAAATTAGCAGATTGAAGTGTTAAATTTACACACTTTCAGACTTGTAAATTTAACCACTATTAACTTTTAATAAAACATTTAACTTTTTTTTTCCTTTTCAAAATTTGGAGTAATATTTCTCACTGAGAACTTTTTTATGCCAACTGTAACATTTATGGCTCCAGCTGTTTCTGGAAATCAGAGAGCCAGAGCAGCAAATGCATTAGAAAGATTTTCTTTTTCTACGTCATGTTTATTCCCTCCAAAAGCAATGGAAAGATGTTTCTCTCCAAGATCCTGAGAGATCGTCTATCCTGTGTATGGCAACTTCGCACTGGGAAAAGGAGGAAAAGAGGTTTAACATGAAGTTGTTTGATTAATGCAATGTCACTTTAGCTGCTTCTGATGCCTTCTCTATGAAACAATGCAAAAGGGAAGGTAGAGCAGTTGAGATATGGAAGAAAAGAGCAGATGCCTCGAGGGTCTGCAAATTTTACAGAATCTGCAATGGCTTCTTACTAGAGTGGACCCTGGGTCGTGATGCCTGGGAAGCTACTGGGCAGAGCTTCTGCCATAGAGACCAGGAGGCAGTCCACCCAGCTGCACTAAAAATGGTCCCCATTGCACAGTAGCGTCCTGCGTAAGTTACAGGTTAAGTGGCAGGAAGTGTGGCCTTTCTGAGACAAAATGGGGTGTAGGCAGTCACCTAAGAGGCATGTCTCAAGGAGACAAAGATCTATCAGCCCACAGATCTCTAAACTTTGCCATTAGAGTTCATCTTTTGTATTAAAAAATACTGGCCTTGTAAAATAGGAGCTTGGATACACATCAAGGCATAAGTATGCTTTGAAATCTTAGCACCAAGCACTCATCACATATACATATATATATTATTTGGTCACCCATTAAGACATCTCTGATATGGGAGTTAGAAGAATAGAATGTTACCCAAGATGAAGATGTCAGGCTCAAGAGAACACATCAAAAGGGGGGAGATCTTGTTAGCAAGAAAGCTGAAAAACATGACGCCAAATTGGAAACTAACAAGACAAATCTGGCCTATTGGTATCATCCGGGTCAGTCCCAGAGAGAAGACAAATCAAAGAAAATCACGGAAGAAGGAAAAAGAAATAGGAGATATTGGAAGGGATTTGAACATGTTAGAAGAAGTAAATCCTCCCGCTCCAGTCCTGTTTAATCCTGTGTGTTGTTGTTGCTGCTGGAAACAACCGCTCTCTTTCCTCATCGTGAATTCCATTTTATCACCATTTTCCACTGGATGAAGGGACCCTCTACCAACCTATTTTCATTCTTAAAATCCTCTGAAGTATCTAAATTTTATAGTGAAAATTTCCACAAACCACTCATGGATAGATAGATGGTCTGGCTGTCTAGCCACGGGGCCAGCAGGACCTACTTAAATTAAACTTACTGTGATATTCTGGGTGTTTCAGATTATATCAGAAAGTCAAGTGTACCTTACAAAGTCCAAAAGCATTTTGTTTTTATACAGAACCTTAATGATGTCTTAAAAAAAACATAGTTATTACAGGAAACACATCGGAAAACCACATAAAATTTCATTTTGCTCACTTGTACTCAAGTGTCTACCTCCTTCAGGCATGAAGATTTGCCATCACCAATTAGCAGTGTAAATCACGCTGACAAAGTCCCTCTTAGAACAGTTGTTTTCACCAGCACCTTGCTTCAGAACCCCACAAAATGACTCATCTAAATAAGGCCCATAGGGAACAGCTAAGTGAGTGACTAATGTTTAACATTCAGGAGAGAACAGGAAATTATCTTTATATTTATTATTGGAAGGAAAGACCGAAGACTTTGGACAGACTACTAAGAAATACTTGAGTCCCAGAAAGTGTCGCTCACCCATTTGTTTAAATGTTGCTATTAAATTTGGAAGTGCCTTAGTTTTGAAGTGGGGACTGGAAGTTATTATTATACTGCATGTAAAATTAGCTGATGATAGTCATTTTAATTTTGATATTTAGAAAAATAGAAATTACAAGTTTCTGGATGAAAGAAATGAGGTCTCATTTTCATTTTGACTTCTAATTTTGCATTTGTCTGTCTGGTCAAACAGAGTATAATTAGCAAGATTCTTTCAATTTACACTGAAGTCTCCCATCTTAAACCAATCTGGCAACAAAGCCTTTTAATTTGACACATCTTATGAGTTGTGTATGGACTTCACAGAAATTTTTTCTTTGTAGAGGAAGCTTGTACGCTTTCAACAAGGTCTATAATCCATGGAACTAACAGCATTCTGCCTTTTCTCCCGTTCTGCAAAACTCCTATAGTTAATACCATCTCAATCACAACATCTGCATCTATTCTAACAAAAAAAATGAACTTTCTAGATGTACTGTTTTCATAATTCTAGACTTAACCAGATGATGTAGACAAAGTATACAATAAAACATCATACAGGGTATTTTTTATCGATTTTGATGAGAAGATTGTTGTCTTTATTTTTAATTATTTTATTGTTGTTAAAGTACAGTTTTCTGCATTTACCCACCCCCACTCCCCCGAGAAGATTGTTAACTTACCAATTTTTACTGCTGATTGGTTATATTAGCCTTTTCATTAAAAGTTCATTTCCCTTTTCTTCCAGCATGTTCCCACGAAACACTTCAATGCACACTAATAATGACTGTTGTCTGTCGACTAAATAAACGACATTTCCAGACGTCAACCAGCCAACCTTTGATTCTTTTGGCTCTCAGGGATAGGAGCGCGGGTAAGTCAAATCTGCTGATCATTTTAAATGATGATTTGGCTGAGATTTTTAATCAAACCTGATGATTACCTATGAGTGGAATTTTTTATTTTCTAACCTCTCCCCCCCATCACTTTTTTTTTGAGAGAGAGTGAAATACCTAAAGCATGTAATCTCTTAGATCAGACAAGCAGCAAACAACCACAGACATCATCAGGTGTGCTTTATCTCATAGCATGATCCCATTTAATACCTGAAGGTTACTCTTGCCTCACATGGATGTTTATGAGCATCACAATAGGAAGAGTTCACAGTAGCAACTCTTTCCAATATTCTCCTTCACTTGTAAACAGACAAGCAGATTTTGATCTTCCCCTTTACATGTAAATGTAGTGGGAGGTGCTACAGTAGGTCTGGTGTCTCTGCAGATTGGTTTACACATCATTCCCTGTGTAAGTTTAGAATTAAAGGTAAAACCAAGAAATCTTGCCTTGCACAGGAAACCCCTGTCAATTTCAGTGACTGGTTGCAGAGAAACACATTAAAGGAGAGTTTCTAATGTTCTGTTCTCTCTGACAGCATTCCTGCCAGGGACGTAATGCTGATCATCAGGCAGGTTATCATTGCATAATACTTTAAAATCACATCCAGGAACTTAACCTCTGGAACTATATAAACCCTTCTCTGGTAAGTGACTTTCCAAGTTGCATCTTTAAAAAAAAAATAGAAAAAGCAATGCAAATCAAAAAAAATTCTCTAGTTGTCACCCCCCAAAGCGTTTTCCCCCCTGGTGTTTTTCCGTCACACAATTGCTCCAAAGTGCAGATGCACAAGGGTGTAAATGAAGGCCTTTTGATGATGATGAAGAATTTGAGGAGCCATGTGGTATACATCAAGAAAACTATCTCTATTATTGTCACACTCCAGTGAATGAAATTGCTCTCAATCCTTTCTTGGGGGCTTTGTGGGAGCTTGATTAGATACCTAATCAATGTCCAGGGTGCAGCCACAGTGAGGCAGCAGCTCAGTAAATCCATGCCCTGGGCTCTCTCTGTGCTTGGCATACACCACATCCTCATAAGAGGAAACCAAATGGTTTTCACACATGATAACAATCCCAGGGAGGCCTGGCTTTGGAAGAGGAGGCCAGAGTGAAGAGTAAATGACTCCCCCGTGAGGACACCAAGATCTCTGATTTCCCAGATTGCTCCTTTTATTGAATGATAATGAAATCTGGTCTCCATACAATTTCCTCCTGCAGACAAGTTGTGCTATAAACTGTTTTGGCATCGGCTATACAAAAAAACAGAAGTTGAAGGGGGAGAAAAGGGCACTGAATATAATGTCTTTTCTTGTGGATTTTTTCTCTAAGCAGTGACAGGCTACACCAACAGTTGCTAACACAAGCAGGAGACAGTTCTGATTAATGCTTTAACAGGGGCAGCAAGATCTGACACAGAATTTGTCAGAAAATATAAGAGGGCCTCAAACAAATTATTTATTACTGCGGAACCCTGCACAAGTCAGCCACAACAGAATAATAGAGTTTGGCTGTGAAGACAAAAGGAGTGAAAGATTGGAATTTTTTTCCACCAGCTGGTAAATATAAAGCATAAATGATACCCTTCCCTTTTCTAGGGTAGAAATATATACAAGGGCATAAATAGACACAGTATTGTGAATTCCTAGTCCTGGCTAAGGCTTTACCAGTTCATCTGCCTTCTCTTCCTTCCATTTGAGGGTTGGTCAGCAGCGGGGTGGGGGTGGGGGTGGGGGGGCAGGGTGCCTTCACACAGGAGAGAAAATAGCCATCCAAGCTCTGCATAGACTCGGACAGCTGTGCACACCTTCCGTGCCTGACAAGAGAGCTGAACAACCAGGTGGGGCTGAGAATATGCCAAGACCTGACAAACCATGAGTCTGACCAAATGAACTTTAGCCTCATTCTATTCCTTTAGCCAGTAGTAAATCTGGTATTTAAAAAAAAGTCTCCAGCCCTGGCTGGCATAGCTCAGTGGATTGAGCGCGGGCCTGCAAACCAGAGTATCGCGGTTGGATTCCCAGTCAGAGCACATGCCTGGGTTGCAGGCCAGTTCCCAGCAGGGGACACATGAGAGGCAACCATACATTGATATTTCTCTCCCACTCTTTCTCCTTCCCTTCCCCTCTCTTGAAAAATAAATAAATAAAATATTTTTTAAAAAAGTCTCCAAAAGAGAAGATGAAATAGATTGTTTCACACAAAAGAGAGGCTATGAATTCAGGTTCCCCACCTGAGATTCAGAATCTGATGGCCCCAGGCCAGCCTACCTGGGATGGCACATCATGGCCAAGCCTGGTTGTTGTCACCAAAACACAAAAGTCCCACTGCCCTGTCATCAGCCTTCAGCTTTTACCTAAAGTTTGCCTCCTTGGTTCTGACCACCCACCAAACCTGAGAATTTTGGAGGCCAGAAGCCTATGTTTCCCCTTAGCAGAGCCAGCTCTTTCTCCAGGTTTGGGTGTTGCTCTCTTGTATTAATCATCAGTTCCTTGGCTATAGCCTACATTAATCAGTGCCTTGGCTATAGTCTGGAATGCATGGAGCGCATCTCCCAGAATCACCCCCTCGTGTGCCTGCCTTTCCATAACCGTGCTTCATGGGGCTGAGGGGGTACCCTATTACTTCCTCATTCTTTACTTAGAAAAAGACTCTCTGATCCAACTCACTTCAGTCATGGGGCCTACCAAGGGGCCCACTTTTTCTCTCTAGGATCTTATTCAAAAGGGGTCCTACCCTCTTCTACTGCATGGGGTCATCTCACTCCTGAAATCTTGGATGGCAACCTTGCTACCATATAAGTAGCTTTAGGGAGTCCCTGATTCACGATTTCAAAAATCCTTCTACTAGTCCTTTTACTTTTTGACCATTTAAGCTTGCATATCACCGCAAACCATGATGAGAAAACCAAATGGAAATGCTTTCCAGAGCAAAATGAATGGAACCATTAAAATAAGATCAATGAGGTTCCATTGAACAGAAAAACTTGGCTTTAGAGACTCTGTTATCTCCACCTTAACACTGCTTATCAATGCTGAAGCTCAAATGCTAGCCTTAATTATTATATAAACATAACTATGCCCAAGCATATTGGTTCACATTCTATTCTGTCTGTTGGCATTGCAAAGGGATGTCAGATCACTCTAAATTCTTTTTAAGATTTCTATGGGGATTTGGGACTGATTTACAACTGCATTTTCAGTTCTACTGCAAACCAGTTTTTGAAAACAGTAAAACCTTTGTTTTCAGAAAACAGGCACTTTTAAAAGTGCCGAATGCATAAGGGTAGTTTTGAGGACTCACTTCTCCCAGTACTCATGTCGTCTGAGCACATAATCAGTCTCTGCAACAACCATTTGCCTGGTCCTCCTTTCTGAGAGTCTGGTGACAAGGGAGGTATTATCAGATGAATACAGTAATGGTCTATTACCCAGTTTATTGAGTTATCAGTGTTGGTGATGAACAGCTCACAGTAGGAGTTGTCTAGGATTGTCTATCAATTACTAAAATCACAGACTGGTGTACTGCGCCCTGACTGCAACTAAAAGCTCAACTTCTATTAATATCACACATTGATCAAGTCACTTAAGAGATTGTGCCTATTCACCAATAAGATGAAGAAAAAAATTGCCCCTACTTTCTTACTCTATGCACACAATGTGGGGTTGATAATGCATATATTCACATAACTGCTTGAAGTTACCTCTGCATAAACATGTTCCTTTGCCCTTATGTCTGTACCATCTGACACCATGAAAAGATATGATAGCCACTGATAGACTCATCCTCGTTGACGTTATAGCTCCTGCCAAGCCCACTCTTGGCTAATGGTTGCCTTGTCTGATACTCTTTTCTGCCAGTTGACACCAACTTAGCTCTCTCTCTTTTACTTGCTGACTTTTAACATAAACTATAAACTATAACATAAAGGAAAGAGGTTAAAGTAATCTATATGGTTGCAGAGCTTCTACATTTTACTTGAAATGGTAAGATAATTCTAAGTGGACTTTGGAAGGTTAGGGATATATAATGCAAGTCCTTGAACAACAACTAAAAATTAATATGAAGTATAATAGTGAAAAGGAGTTTATAATTTGAAATGGAATACTACAAAATATTTATGTAAGCCAAAAGAAATCAGGAGAGGGGAACAGAGGAAGAGAAAACAGAGGGGACAAACAGAAAACAGTCATAAGGTAGACTTAAATTCAACCATATCGATACATGAAAATTAAATGATTCAAACACCAATTCAAAGACACAGATTGTCAGGTTGGGTTTTAAAAATAGAAAACCATTATTCTATCAAAAATATTTTAAATATAATTATCAAAAAATTTAAAATAAGAGAATGGAATAAGATATACAATGTGAATGCTAACTAAAAAATCTAGAGGAGTTATATTAATATCAAAGTAGACTATAGCATAAGGAATATTTGCAGATGTTAAAAGGTACATTAGATAATGACAAAATAGTCAACTCACCAAGAACACAAGAGTCCTACATGTGTTTGCGCCTAATAACAGAGCTTCACAACAAATAAAACAAAAATGGATAGAAGTACAATTATACCCAAATTATATTTGGAGACTTCAACACTCTTTTTGCAGAATTCAATATAACGAGTATACTAAAATCATCAAATGTATGAAAGACCCAACACCATCTACCAAATTGATCTAAATCCTGCTTACCAAGTAAGTATTCTACCCAACAACAGCAAAATACACATTTTTTCACACGTGGATGATTTATTAAGATACACTATAGTTTCACACATGGATGATTTATTAAGATACACTATAGCCCAAGCCTTAAAACAAGCCCTAACAAATTTAAAAGAATTTAAATCATTTAAAGTATCTTCTCTAACTATAACCAAGGCAATTTAGAAGTAAAACAGAAAAGTGTCTGTAAAGTCTCCAAGTACTTGGAAATTAAAAAAATTAAACCCAAGGGTTAAAACAAAAATCTCATGGAAAATTAGTAAAATTTTGAACTGAGTAAAATGGAAAAAGGTAAAACTAAAATGTTCAGAAAAATATGAGACTTTAGGTTAGACAAATAGTTCTCTTTTTAAAATTAATTTGAGAGAGACAGAGAGAGAGAGAAAACAATTTGTTGTTCCATTTATTTATACATTCATTGGTTGAGTCTTGTATGTGCCTGACCCAGGGATCAAACCTGCAAATTTGGTGTATCCAACGATGCTCTAACCAACTGAGAACCCGGGTAGGGCCTAAGCAAATAGTTCTTAAATAAAACCCCAAAAGCATATCACAGAAAAAAACTGATAAATGATCTTTACCTTTATTATAATAATTCACATTTATTGTATCTCCAATTCAGTTTCTCAACCTTAGCATTACTGACATTATGAGAAAGAGAATTCTTTGTTGTGAGGGATTGTCCTGTGTATCGTAGGACTGTTTAACCATAGCCCTAGCTGGCAAGTAATACGTACCTCAAACCCTGCCCAGTTGTGACAACAAAAATGTCTCTCAACATTGTCAATTGTCTTTTGTGCAAACAAAATCACCCCCTACCTGCTGAGTATATTCTGGATACTAATTTTTTATTAATTATATACATGCAAATATACTTTAAAATCTGTGGCATGTCTCTACCCTTTCTTTAGCAGTCTTCCAATGCACAGAAAATTTAAAAACACTTTATGTTATCAGTTTATCAACTTTTTCCTTTAGTGTTTGAGGGTTTTATTTCTTGTTTAAAAATGCATTCTTTTCCCTGTGGTTATAAGGATATTCTCTCATGTTTTCTTCTGGAAGTTTTAAAGTTTTCTTTTTAATATTTACACTATCTACAATCAATTTCTATAAATATTAAAGGTTGAATTTTATTTTGTTCCATACATACAACCAGTTGTCCTGGTGTCATCTATCCACTGCTAATTAGCAAAGCCACTTCCATCGTATATTTCTGTTTGGGTTGTCCTTCTAATATGCTCCTCTTCAAACTGGCTTGACTTTTTATTTTATTTTAGAATTGAGTTATCAGATACTTTTTACAGAATTTTAATTGAGGGTGTATTGGATTTATCGACTAATTTGGGAAGAAACAGTATTTTTTTATAAATGATGTGTTCCTATAAATGTTTTCTCTCTCCATTTATTGTTTTTGTAATCGCCTTTAAATAAAGTTTTATAAGTTTTTAAATAAATTTATAGCCCAAATTTTGTTAGATTTGGTTATGTGTTTTTGTTTTTTGCAACTACATAAATGTCAATTTTTTTTAATTAAATTTTTCCACTAACATAGAAGAAGTCATCTTGATATTATATCCTGCAACCTTGTTGTGCTCTTTAATTAATTTTAATAGTTTGTCAGTAAGTCCTCATGGGTTTTCTGGGTACATCACTGATGAATACTGGCTGTTTTATTTCTCCCTTTCCATTACTTGTAACTTGTTCTTCTTGCCTTACTCTGATAACTATGATCTCTAAATAATTCTAAGTGAAAGAACAGACAGCAGGCACTCTTGTCTCATTGCTGAATTTAAAGAAAATATTTCTCTCTCACATGCACAGGTTGCATAATAATTTTTGTTTATGCAGTGTTATGACAGTGCTACTTCTTTCTTTATCCACTCCTAAAACAGCCGTAAAACTCCACTGTAAACATGCTTTGCTAATATCACAGAAGACATTTTCAACATGCATTTTCTTCACCCAGTAGGGCCAAGACAAGAGACTGTGCATTACTTAGGACAAATAGACCAGTAGAAAAACAAGTAACTTCATTTGTTTACATCAGAAAACAGGAAGTAGTGCCACTTAATTGCTGGCGACTGTAAGCACTTTCATGGCTCATCAACAGGGCTCACCTCCAGAGACTCCTGTATTTACTATAAGCGCCCTTACTGCTCCCATGTCCTTCCTTTCTGTGGTCCTGGCCTTCTTCACTTTCATCCAGTGATGCATGTGTTAAGGGAAATTGGAAAGAAAAAAAGCCTCTACTTCCAGAACGGGCAAAGCTACAAGTTTATATGAAAGACAGCATATCAACAGTGGTGCCCAAAAATTTAATAAATCAAAATAACAGATGGGTTAACCAAAATAATAAAATATGTAACTCTTGGGTGTCATGCAAAACTTCTGGAATGTCTGAGGTTTTCTTATTCCTTTTTTAAGAAATATTGGTTTTCTGTAGGCTATCTTTCTGGCTTTTCAGCATTCTCATAATTTCCTTTGGCAACTTTTAGATTTCTTTTTAAAATATATCTGATAACTTACAGTGACTACTTCCTCTCCTCACATAAAGAAATCAATGCCTCTCTTGCTGAAAGCAACCAGAGGTGACCTCTGAAAATGGTTCACTATTCACTTGACCCAGAAAACCCCACAAAATCATGCAAATCAAGAGGGTCAAATCTTTGTGTTCACTTTAAGAACACTCATGAAGCTGCCCAGAACTGCCCAGGCCATCAAGGGTATGCATATTTGAAAAGCCACCAAAAATCTGAAAGATGTCACTTTGAAGAAGCAATGTGTCCCATTCCGTGGATACAATGGTGGAGTTGATAGGTGTGTCCAGGCCACATTTGGGTTGGACACAGGGTCAGTGGCCCAGAAAGTACTGAGTTTTTGCTGCAAGTGCTTAAAAATGTACTTGCAAAGTGCGCACTGACAAAAAGAGTAATGCTGACCTTGATGAAGGGTTCAGATGTAGATTCTCTGGCCATCAAGCATGTCCAGGTGAACAAAACTCCCAAGATGTGGCATAGAATTTAGAGAGCTCACAGGTGGATTGACCCACACATGGGTTCTCCCTGCCACACTGAGATGCTCCTTATGAAAAAAGAGCAGATTGTTCTCGAACCAGAAGAGGAAGTTGCACGAAGACACAGACATCCCAGAAATAACTGAAGAAACAAAAGCTTCGGACCCAAGAGTAAACTCAGCATAAGATAAATACTAATAAAACTAAAAGCAGGGAAAAAAAGGAGTATGCAAATTCACACATTTAAAAAGTGTCCATAAATTGTACAAATTTGAGACACCGTAAGAAAGTACCCGGAAGAAGTATGAGCCATGAATAACATCAAGAAAAGGTACAGATGAAAGACTGCATGTATAAACTGAGATTCCATTCAGCATGAAGACAGACAGGAAACTAATCTGAATTTTTAAAAAGAAATCAATCTGCTAAACAACATGTGATCTTTCTGAGTGCACCAAAGGACAAAACTTTTCACTTTGGCATACAACTTGTTTTGTTCTGGCACTTTTTCTGATTACAAGATAAATGCTAGGTAAAAATGGTTTTTCATTATGCAAGAGTAAGTTATTTACCTTTGTAGGTTGGAGCTACCAAGGCTGTTTCATTTCATTTACCCCACAGATCCATGGAAATGAATTTTTAAAAAGAGGAAAACCAAAGACATAAGGAAGTAATGAGCATTAAAAGTTCATGGCTCTATTTTTCCCAAAGTTGATTTTTAAAAAATTAAGTAAACCTTTCTTATGCTGGTATGGCAAAAAGCAAAAGGATATGAATAACCCTGGTTTTAAGTCTCATCTCTCTGATCTTAACCCAAGTCCAGAGAGGTTTATCGATCTTCCCAGGATCACACAGAAGACTCTAGTCTTCAGCAACTCAGTTTGCCTCTCTTTCTATTATATCATGTGCTTAATAATTGTTCTTTAAAATACTGTGTAGAGTATATACTGTTTCTGTTCTCTGTTATCACAATATTGGCAATGAGATTTTTTTTCACTAATGGAAATTAGTTAAGAACAATAATGTATAAATTTCTGAATTCACTTTTATAAAGTCTACCAGGAATGTTAAAGTTCTGGGATTATATCATTAGGAAATATAAAATAAATAGTTATTATAAAATCATATGTGGAAATTAAGGCCCTTTTCATTTTATGGGCCATAAAAACAAAAAATTTTGGAAATGGATGTTTTCTGGAAAAAAAAACTGGTGATATCTTTTTAAATACATTTTAAATGTGACTGAGTATGTTTTTTTTTAAAGTAATCAAATAATTCTAAAGTAAAACTCATTCTCTAACAATGTAAAGATCATATCTAAAGTCTAAGTAAATGTTTAGTCATTCCAGCAGGAACACATCATAAAGAAAACAGATAAAGAAAATATCAGATTAATGTGTTAATATCAGGTTAAATGTGTTCTTTATATTCATGGTTTACTCACTGAAACACTGTTCATGACTTCCTTACTGATTTTTACAGTCTACATATTTCTTTTTAATTTTTCTTTTTATGTTTCCCAAGTTCACAATTCACCATTGAAGCAGACAGAATGATGTTACAAATATTTCAGAGCTCTTTGGGGATTCAAATAGGTTTTCACAATATAACTTGGGTTACCCTAAACACGCACACAGGCCTGAAACCTGACAACAGGAATAGGGTGCAGGCTAGTTCGGAAAGTGTGGAGGGAGCTTTGAAGCCTTGTAGGGCTCAAGCACCGAACCTTCAGTCCTGGAACCCAGGCCAAGCACCAAGCCAGAAAACAGCCAGACAGCCCTGGACATGGCTAGAGTGGAAGGGGACAGGGCAAAAAGGCACTTGGAAACGATGTCCAAGGTTGTGGTTTCCTGATAATTGGAGATGACATAGACAACGCTGAAGGGCTTGCTTCATTACATTATTGTGAAATTTGGACCGAGGCAAACCCACAAGTTAAAGTGTTTTTAAAGTAGCTTAATAATCACTTTGAAAACACAACACCCTCTCAGCAGCATGACTGGAACTTTGACCAACACACTCCCGAGGGACACTACTAACCGTTTCTGAACAAGTACACGCATCGCTGTGGGGGGTGGGCTTGGAGCGCACTGCCCCTAGAAAGATGCTTTTCTTCTTCAGTTGTGAAATCTCGTGGTAGTGTTATGTGATACAACGTTTTACATAGATTCTGTAGGAAACTTGCCCTTGGTGAAGGAGTTAAAAAAAATATAGTACACAATACAAAGTTCTTTGATTTTTTTTAAAAATCAAAGCTATTAATTTTTAAGATTTCCCCCATTATGTTTTTTCATTTAAGAATCAGCTGCCAAAAGCATCAAATCCTGCCTGGGCATACAACCAACTGAAATAGGTTTTTCTCCTCAATTTTCATCTTCCGGGGTCCTTGAGGACCTGATTTCAGATCAGGTTATGCTGCAAAGATAAAGATGATTGGCTAAAATCAGGACTCTCTGTCAAGAAGCGATGGGAGACAGACAAAGAGGAGTAGGAAGAAAGGGAGGGAGACCACAACCCGTCTTGTGGTTGGCAAGTTTCCCAGTCTTATACCATCTGTAAACTTCACCCGGCTCATCCTACATTTGTCCTTTGGACCAGGCCATGGACGCTCTCATGGAGGGTCCAGACCACAGCGTGAAAACCATGCATCTATCACAATGTCCCTTGACTTCCAATGACTCCACCATGGGCCCCCTGATGTGCTGAAATACCAGCTCTTCCTCTGAATTATTAATCCATTTCTTTAAAGACTACTGCTTCCACATTTCCAGCAATTGTGCATGCATTCACCTGTATATTCAAAACGTGGATTTCTTTTCTAGCACCTGCAATATTTAGGCCCTATGCTGGCACTTGGAACGGAGTGTTGAACAAAACAATTGCTGATTTCATAGCATGCACGTTTCAAGGGGGAACTGTTCATCATTAGAATAGGAGAACATCTCATGAAATTGCAACACAGTAAGTGGAAGTATTCTGGACAAGGCTGGGACAACAATGGGACAACAATGCACCATGAGCTTCTTGCATTACGAGGAATGAAAGCTTTTAGCACTTAACATGAGCTAGGCCCTGTGGAAAAGCACTGTATTCTCACTGGGTGTGAAGTGGAGCTGGATGCTTCCTAAAGTACCTGTGAAAATCTAGATCATTTCGTTGGCCACTTTAGTTTATCGTAGACTTTCTATAAATTTTTGCCTAGAGCTTAAAGAAAGATACCTATATTCATGAGCTCTCTTGAAATGACTTGAATTTTTGAGGGGGGTGGGAGAGAGACTTTCTAGTAAGTCATGTAGTATGGTGAAAACTTCTACACCTAGGGCCAAATCCCAGTTACTTCACTAAACTTTTTGAGTTTCTTCAGTGAGTTGGGGTTAATTTATGCCTCAGTATTATTGCGAGGATTGAATATATTTTAATATTTAGCCCCTGCCTTTGTGTACCAGTCACTGCCCTTGCTATGAGAACATAGTAATGAACAAAACATGAAGTCACTGCCCCTGTGAGGTGACTTAGTTCCTCACGCCTTTTCATTGTCTTTCTTCTTTTGGAAGAAGTCATTTGGCCACTTGTGAATAAAAGACAGGGTGAAAGCCTCCACCTTCTCCGAGGAACCTTTGACAGTCTCACAGCTAATTAGGTGGTCCGGCCCTGAGCCGGATTAGGGGCCGCTCAGGTGGAAAGCAGGGGAGGATATTCAGAATCCAGCCAAACCTTTTCCTGGAGTGGCGGTCACTGGGGAGGATTCCCGCATCCTGGCTGAATGGACAAAACATCACCTTACATTCTACGGGCTCCCTGACGAATACGTTCCAAGTCGATTCACAAATCTTAAACTATGTGCCTTTATTTGAAATGCCCTAAATATTTAAAAATCAGTAGTCTTTACTTCCCCTCCATTCTTCTCTTTCTCAGCAAAAGGACAATGCTTCTCTAAGCACTAACTACTGTGGGGTACCTTATGTTACTTCTAAGAAATCTTAAACACATGAAAAAGTTTGTTTCTTGGGTGAGATAAAATTTTTTAAATGAGCTAGGGCATACACAAATCTTGAAAAATTATTAATAAATAAAATGCAACTATAGTTTGATTTTTTTAAAACATGATTAGAGGAACTCGCCTACACAGTAGCCTGTGAAACACAATACAATCAGAATGATGCAGCTCATATTGCTCAGTGGCTTCTTAGAGTAATAAACGCCAGGTATGTTGGTGTCTTTTTTTTTCCATTTTTTGGTCTTCCAAATTCTTCATCACCTTCCACCCTCCATGAGAGCAGAGTTTAGTGCTCTGGAAAAATGATTTGCAGCCCTCTGCAGTTTTTTAATATGCTTAGAAACATGAACACATTAAAAATTAAGAAGAAAAGAGGGGGAGAGAGAGAGAGAGAAGAGAGAAAGGAGGAAAGAACTGAAGGTAAACGAAATTGTTGTAATCCTTCCTGAGGTTAATCTGATGATAACCACTCTCAGAAAGGCGATTATATTCACCCTCCTTTCTGCCACCGGGGATGTGTCTTTACTGCTCTTTGTACAAGAACCTAGAGATGCTGAGGACAGAGCCGGCACTGGACATGGACAGTGATGTGCATGATCCGACCTTGCTCTGAAACAATTAGTTGGAATACAATGAAGTTAAACTATTGCAGTTTCCTGGTTGTTGGTTTTTATGTGTTTTTATATCCTGGCTGATGGTGGGTGTGACTTTAAAATCTGATGGACCTTAAACTGTATTTTTCCTCTTTTAGTTTAAGGCTTGAACATGACAGCTTTGGGTGAGAGAAGACATAAGTAATTTTAAGGTGGGAGTTGGGTATTGCTTTCTTTTATTTTTAAAGTGACTGAGGGAAAGTGAACTGGCTATATTTTCTATTGGTTCAAGTTTTGAAAAGCTGTTTCAGGAAAAAGTGTTACATCAAATTCTGGATCTTTTTCAGCAGAAATGAATCAAGGGAAAGGAGAGCAATGTGAGTTGACTTTTTGCAGAGGAAACAGATGAGCATCTGGTGTCAAATGTTTTGTTGAGGGCTGTGTATCGATGATAACTAAAGCTGCTTTCTAGAGGCAGAGGAAGTAATTATGACCAGATCTGTTTTAGTTGCATTCACATCCCATCCCATTTCCCCCACACTCCCCAACCTTCCAACCCTCCACCTCCAAGGATGTCATTTCTTTTTTTCCAAGGACAACCACACAGGAAAATAGTGGGCTCAGCTCAAGGATATCAAAACAGTCCAGTGTTTCTGAAAGCAGGGACTTGTATGGTTCTGCTTCACTACTGAATGAAGAGTACTTTTTTTATGTTGACCTTTTGAGGATGCATAGTCTTAGACACTGTGCCAGAAATAATGGACTTGTCTTTCCCTAGTGGGAACTTGCCCTGTGACCTGAACTGCCCAAACACACACTGAGCACTGATCCCGTTGGCCTCCTAGAGGGAGATGACAGAAACAAGGAATTGTCCCTCCAACTCGAGGATTTTTTTCTTTTTCCCAATGGGTCTTAATCGGAGCAGTATGAGAACACATTGTGCACTTACAGTAATTATCAAAACTACTATAGGGAATAATAAAAAAGAATTCATTTTCATTTCCATTTTTCATGCTGAAAATTTCAGAGTTTGAGGAAAATATCTGCATTAATTTCTTCCTGTAATCTAAAATATTCTTCAAGCAACTATAACAACCATATCATTAAATGAACAGTAATCCTAAGCATCCTATGTTCAATACAAACTTCAGACTATACTTAACTGCATATTTCCCTAAAAGTCTCACTGGGTCAGAACTTAGTGACTGGCCATATCTAGCTGGAAGGGAATCTGTCATTATAGTCTTTATCCAGGATGGCCATGTATTCAGCTAAAAAGCAGCTAAATTTGCTTTCCATCACTGACAGAAAAAGGGAGTGAACACAAAATAACATAGAAGAGTCTGCCTATTACTTTTTCAAAAAGTTGAATAGAAATAGAAGAAACTTTGCTCAAAGATTCATCTGTCCTTGAAATGTGGTGGAGAATTCTACCACTGACCACCACACCTAGCTTAAAGAGTAGGGGCTAAAGGGTTAAGGGTTCCAGAACTCAGTGGGAGAATGAAGAATCAGAATCAACATACCAAATTTACACACAGAAGTTGACATTCTTCTGCCTGGATGTTCAGTCAAACCACATCAGCACAGTCTATAGGCACATTTGCATCCCAGGACAACTAAAAGTTTGAAAGATATGCTAATTATAGAGCTAAACAGAAAGAGGGACAGATTAACCTGATCAGTCAACTAACATAACTAGAATTCTGTTTCGTCAGACACATAAATGATATTTCTGGAGAAATCCACCTTTTAATAATGAAGGTAGAAATCTCAATTCACCTTTCTAGTAAAGGATTAGAACATGGATTTAACTATAGCAATATCACAAATATTCAAAAAATGACATAAACCATATGCTAATCCTAAAAATCTACACAGCAATAACCAAAAATAAGTATTACTACTGTTTGAGGTGATAATGTCAGAGCAGTATTAAAACCCAGAAAAGGTACATTCATACAGACAGAGAGCAGATTAGAGGTGTCCAGAGGCTCAGGACAAGGTGATGGGGAGGAAGAGGAGAACAGGGAATGGCTAGTTAATGGATATGGGATTTCCTCTTAGGGCCGTGAAAATGTTTTGGAACTGAATGGAGATGACTGCACAACACTGTGAATATACTAAATGCTGTTGAATTGAACACTTCAAAGTGGTTAATTTTATGTTAAGAGAACTTACCTCAACATAAAAAAATATATAAATCAGGCCAGCATATTCCTCTCATATTTTAGAAATCCTTCTATATAAAATTTGTGATGTAAAAATACCAATACAAATGGATTGGTCCTAGAAGGGCCAGCTATCTAAAACTACTCATTCCCAAACATTGTAAATTACTAGTTTAAATTTAACATGGCTCCATCAAATTCAAAACAAGAGAATTTATACATAGACATGTAATGTGACTGAGGAATTTTCAGACTTAAGAGCTCAAATAGCTCAGAACTAAATTGGTACAATGTGACCCAGAAAACTGAGATGAAGCTGACAAAACAAATCAATTAGTTTAAATATCAGGAGATGTGGCCTAATGGTGAAGCCGACCATATTCTGAAAAGAGCTGCCAGAGGAAGTTGTCCAAATCCCATAATTTGGGTCATTAAGAATGGATCTAAAAAAGAAAAATGATCCAGGGTAAGAGGTGGAAATTCTCTGCACACTAATTTTACATTGGCAAGGGTGGGACTCAATGACATCATGAGCCTTTTAGTTTCTCAGTCCTATCTCCAGTGATGCAGGCTTTCTTACAGCTTGTACATAAGAACTTAGATTTGTTTAAGGTTTTTCTAGTAAAGAATCTATTTGTGGGGGATGAAACATGGGTGATGAAAGACACTTCAGGGGAAGAAAACACAAACAAGCCTTGGATTCAACTGCTGAAACAAATCAAATTTATATAGCTGTTATGTAGATTTTTAAAAAATCTTTGGTCTCAACTGAAATGAATTTTTTTTGCTTCAACTTGTTCCTCTGGTCATTTTTAATAAAAAGCTCAAATAATGATGTTATATGGGATATTCCAGGTCATATAAATATATGAAGTTACCAGCTCTCCCCCCATGGAGAGGAGCAGGATGTTCTGCTTAAATAAACAAACAAGAGGTAGAAATACTAAAATAAAATTAAAAAATGAGTTCCCATACCCACTTCTCCCAACCCTCAGAAAATTTAGCTAAGGAGGTGGTTGCAAGGATGAGAAAAGTTTTATTCACACTGCTTCCCATCCAGACACTTCTTTGTAGACTTTCAAAGAGAGTAATCAATCCAGAGCACAGAGAAACCTTCTAAATTCTTCCCAGAGATCCTGCAGTACAGGAAGTGGGCTATGCATTTACAATGGGGAGGCAGGCTCCCAATGATAATAACAGTAGTAGTGAATATTTGTTGAGTCATTTCTGAGGCAGAATGAGATTAGTTAAATTGTAGAGCTATGATTCTGGGCTAAGCCCACCTAAGTATTCTTGGCATCAGCAACAAGGCATTTCTGCCTCCTGGAAAACAGTCAACACATAGTGTTTCTCCAAACCAAAAACATTAGAGAAGGCTTTCTGGTGAAAGTCATGCCTAATACAAAGTCTTGTAGGAGAGTAGCAGTTCATTGGGTGAAGAAAAGGTAGAAGTGTGACCGAGAGAAAGGAACAACAGAAACAATTATTTCAAGCTTTGATATTACACAGTAAATTCAGAAAATTGCAAGGTATGCTGTATTGTTGGATTTTGAGAAAGAAAATAGATGAGACTGGATGTATGGAGAAGAGTTACATTATAGATAACTTTTACATTGCACAATGAAACTTTCACTTTATCCTAGAGAGAGAAGAAGTCACTAAAATATTTTAAAAAGTCATTATGTAGATCCCTCTGATGAAAGTGTAGAAGGTGTCAGTTTGAGAGGAGGTGGACTGAAATTTAGGACATCATTGGGGACTACTGTGATAGCTTAAGTGAAAGAAGATAAAAAATGTAAATTATAGCATGGGAGAGGAGGGAACTAATTCAAGGAACTTTGGAAGATGATTCCAGAAGATTCAGTAATGTAGGAAATGTGTACATGTAAAGAATAAAAAAAGTAATGGTGACCCCATTATTACTGAGTTTTTAATGGTCCTAAAGAGATGCAGATTCTCTGGAAAAAAATTTTTTGCTTGCTTGTTTGACAATACCATTTTTAAAATTATTATTTATTTATTTGTAGAGAGAGGGGAAGGGAGGGAGAAAGAGAGTGAGAGAAACATCAAGGTTTGGTTGCCTCTCGTGTGGCCCCCACTGGGGACCTGGCCTGCAACCCAGACATGTGCCCTGACTGGGAATCAAACCCACAACCTTTTGGTTCGCAGCCTGTGCTCAATCCACTGAGCTACGCCAGCCAAGGTTGACAATACCATTTGGACTGTTCTGTTAATATAGAACTTGGTCACAGGCTGCCATGGATTGTTTGGGTTTTATCAGGTAAAATGAAAGGAGGTCAATTTGTTTTTTTCTGGCTTTAAAAACAACTATTTGGTGGGTACATAAGCTGCGAGATATGATAGGATCTCAACAACCCCACGGAGGAATTTAGAAAAGTAACAGATAGGCTCAGCCTCTCAGATTTACGAAAGGGAATCTCAGGTTCTCTTCCAAGGATGAAGATCAGCAGTCCAATTACACTCATGAAGGTGTCCTGGAAGACATGGGTCAATGAAGCATAACATCAATTTGGGACACAACGGCTGAATTTTCTAGGGGTTTTCCATGAAGTACATCTGTCTGGACTGATGTTAAATCCTAGCCAGTAACTGGAGAATAAACAAGATACAGCTCCAGGGGTCTGGCAAACATAGAGAAAAGGGAAAGTCTGCAGAAAGAAAAGTAGCTCGGGGAAGAGCTTTATCCTAGAAGGAGCTATGGTTGCATCCCAGAAAGTAGGGATACAGTTAAATCCATTACCAAGGACAGGGTATGCATGCTGGTGATTAGAGAAGCCACCATCTCAGCCACTGTATCTCCTAATGCAGATGAGGCTACTTACAGGTTTGCAACCTACTTCTGACCAGCTAAGCAATTATTAGATGGGGCACGTAGGCACTGAAATGTACTGTCTCCCGCCTCCATTTTACATTCTCCTTTCCAAGTGCCACATGTCCTTCTTGATAATTCAGGTCTTTTTCACAAAAACTGAGCCTTCATTTGACAACACCCCATGCTTGGACTCTATGTCAAATTGTCTCCTCTTTGCCCTCATTAAAATATTCCTTTTTATTTTCGATTATATTCCTTCAAGGTCCTGCCAGATGCCTAGCTAGGCAAAACAGGTCTAAAGAGTCTAAAGACTGTGGGTTAGTCCTCCCAGATAACACTGACATATAACAAATGTTTTTAGTGCTAAAGAAGAAACATGGTGGAAAATTTTTTAGGCACTGGCAACGTGAATAGAACAGTTGTTTTCAAAACATTTGTTATATATGTTTATATTTCTTAAATAGAGCCACGTAAATTAAATTTTTGCCTAATTTGTCTGTGTATAGATCTGCATTTTCTCGGCCTCTCTCTCCCTCTCCACCTCTCCTTCCCTCTTTTTCTGTCTCTGTTATCAGAGGCACAAACTCCCCAGGTATCTGGAAATACCAAATCACTGCATATTTTTTAGTATTCCCTTATAGATTTCATGACAGCAAGTCTCGAAAATGTGTGGACTTGCACTATCTTGCCATATGGTCGGATGCTGTCAATGTCTCATGCGTGCTTCGGAAGAATGAGTGTTGTACTGATTGTTGGGTGCGTGCTCATTAGATGCACCATGTGAATTGGGTTGTCAAATCTTCTATATCCTGTTGACGAGTTGCTTTTTGTTGAATAAATTGTGGGTTGAAGTGTGGTAAAAATCTCCTACCATAATGGATTTTTAATTTATCCTTATATTTCTGTCCATTTTTGCTTTATTTTGAAGTTATTAAGTGCATATAAGTCTATAATTTCTGGTTTTTTAAATGTGAACCAAATCATTTATCATTATACAGTTTTCCTCTTTATTTGTAGTGATACTGTTTTGTCTGATAATAATTATCTATACCAGCTATATTTTATAATATTTGCCTATTATATTATTTCTTGCCATGTAATAAATTACCCCAAAATGCAGTGACTTAAAACAACAACAACAGCTCTCATTTATTATGCTCTCAGATATTCAAGGATCTACTTCCACCATGACTCATTCATATGTCTGGACAATTGGTACTAGTTGCCATCAGGAGGTCTCAGTTCTGCCCACAAGGGACTTCCCCATAGGCTGAAGTGTTCTCAGGACATGGCAGTTGAACTTCCCCAGAGGAAGTGATTCAAGCCAAAGGGCCAGGTAGAATATTATTATGATCAAAACTTAGAAGCCACATAGCACCAGTGCCATACACTTTATTAATTAGACCAGATCAGATCCAAGAGGAGAGGAATTAGACTCCACCTTTTGAAGGAGAGAGTGTCAAATCATTTACAGATACATGTTAAATCACCATACTTGGCATATCTCTTTTTATTCTTTTACTTTCTATCTTGTTGTGTTTTTATGTTTTCAGTACACCTATTGTGACTGAAATTTTATTCCAATTTGATAACCTTTATCTTTTTTAAAGCATTTTTTAAAATTGTTGTTCAAGTACAGTTTTCTGTCTTTTACTCCCATCTCAGCCCACTCCTCCCCAGTGCTCCCCACCTCCCTCCCATTTCCACCCCCCTTAGTTTTTGTCCATGTGTCCTTTATACTAGTTCCTGTGAATCCTTCCCCTTTTTCCCTGAAATTCCCTCCCCTCTCCCCTCTGGGCACTGTCAGCCTGTTCTCTATTTCAGTATCTTTGGTTATATTTTGCTTGCTTTTTTGTTTTGTTGTTTGATAACCTTTATCTTTTAACTGAATAATTTCATTCATTTATGTTATTTGTTGATTACTAACGTGTTAGAATTGATTTTTACCATTTTATCTTGTACTTTCTATTTGCTTCATTTTTTTGTGTTTCTTATTTTCTCTCCTATCTTTTGAAACTATTCTCCTCTGTATTCCCAATTTTTCTCTGTATTCATTTTGAAGTTATACATTCTTTTTGTATTCTTTTACTAATCACTGTATAGATTTGAGCACACATGTTTAATTTCAAATTCTAAAGGAAATCATTTATCTTTGATATAAATTTATATTCATTGGAACTTTGTGGCATTTCCTTAAGGGCTGGGTTTAAAAGGAACTTTTCCAGTGAAAATTTGTATTTGTTTCTTAAGACACTACCAATCTAAGACCACTTTAAACTTAGGAATTTGGGATCCATGCAGAGTATAAAGTCAGCTCACAAATCAGCATAAAAGCTGGTTATTAGTTAGGAATACACAGAAAGAAATCTTGTTTCCATTTTGGTACAACTTTTCATTGTCTTTTCATTTTTGCCTTTGTTTGTTTCTATTCTGTTTTAGTTCATCCTTTAAATCAAGTTGTTCCGTGCATATGAGTAATCTAGGCATCATGTGAGGAGAAGGCACTTTCTAATCTGACCTCTCCCCTAGTGCAGGTGTCAGTTTTGCCCCCCCGTCCCCCAAGGCCCAGCAGAACCTATAGAATCCAGAGATCGTCATTGCTTGTCTCTCCTGACTCACGATTTCTTGTTTGTTTCTGAGGATTTCCTTCCTTTCTTGTCAGTTTAGCATATGTGTAAAAGGGTTTGTGAAACAAGGTTAAGCAGGGAGGTTTAAAAATGCTTTGAAAGTGGAGGTAACATTGAAGCCATAGCCCACAAAAGGCTGGCATAAATTTGCATCCTGATCTTAACAGGCTGAATGCTAGCTAAAACAAGAAATGCTGACATTTTGCATAGGATTCATATGAGACAGCTTAATGACATAATACTCAAAATGTCCAGGATGCAATTCAAAATTACATGTTCTATGAAGAACCGTGAAAATCTCAATTCACTTTAGAAAAGATAATCAACAGATATTAATTCCAAGATGACACAGATGTTAGAATTATCTGAAAAAGACTTGAAGTAGCTATCATAAAATGCTCCGATAAGTAAGGAAAAATACTCTTGAAACTAAAGTGTCAGCAAACAAATAGAAGAGTTAAAGACAAACCAACTGGACATTTTAAAACTGAAAAATACAATAACTGAAATAAAAATGTAACTCGTAAGATAGGCCCAATAGCACAGTGGAGACTATAGAAGAAACAATGCATTTCAATACAGATAGAAACAGAATATAGATAGAATGTCTAAATTAGAATTTAAATTTCTAAATTTCCACTTTGAGTCACAGAAGGAAAAAAAATGGGTGACCTTCAATGACCTATGAGACAATACAGAACTTCTATCTCATCAAAATCCCAGGAGAAGAAAATGAGTATGGTACACACACCCACACACATACACACACACACTTGAGAAAATAGTTATTACAGACTTTGAAAACTTGGCAAAAAGCATAAACATACGGATCCAATAAGCTCAGAGAACCCTAAACATAATAAACTTTAAAAGCAATATATTCTAGATACACATATACAGATTAGAAAGAAACAAAATTGTTTTTCTTCATAGATGAGATCTGTGAAGAGAATCCCAAGGAATCTATAATAAAAACCTCTAGAATGAATAAGTAACTTTAACAAGGTCACAGGATACAAGATCAGCACACAAACATCAATCCAAGTTTTTTATGATACTAGCATAAACTACTGGAAATTAAAATTTAAAATCAATGACATTTATAACAACTCCAAAAAGCTGAAATGCTCATAGGCATAAATTTAAAAATACATATAAAGGAACTTCATGCTGAAAAATACCAATGGAAGAATTGAAAGAGCTCCTAAGGAAATGGAGATGTTCATTGATTGGGAAATTCATCATAGTAAAAACATAAAAAAAAGACCTATAAAATTAATGCTATTCAATCAAACTTCCAGTAGGATATTTTATAGATATTGACAAGCTCATTCTAAAATGTACATGGAAAAGCCAAACGCCGCCCCCACTAATAAGTCTGAACAATTTTGAAAAAGAAAGATAAAGAATTTGGAGAAATTATACTGAGATCAACTTACTATAAATCTACAGACATCAAGAAAAGGTAATATTAGCAATGGGACAGACACAAAGATCAGTGGAACAAAATACAGAGGTCATACATAGGGCCCATACAAGAAGTCAACTGATTTTTCACAACAGTGCAAATGCAATTCAGTGGAGACATGACAGTCTTCTCAACAAATAGTGTTAGAACAATGGGACATTCTTATGTAGAAACCAGCCTTCATTTCAACTTCATCCCCTATGAAACATTAAATCTGAATAGGTCATAAATGTAAGTATAAAACATAAAACTAAAACATTTAGAAGAAATTATGGGAATTAATCTTCATGAAATGGAATTAGACAAAGAGTCCTTGGACATGAGACCAAAGACATAATTTATAAAAGAAAAAAATGATAAAATGTACATCATAAGAAAGTGAAGAACATTTGCTCTGTAAAAGACACTAATAAGAAAAAGAAAAAGCTAAAGACAGAATTTGCAAATCACATATCTGACAAAGAATCTGTATCCAGAATATACAAACAACACTAAAAAAACTACAAAAAAATTTTACAAATAAGTAAAAGACAAACAAACACTTATGCCACCAAATAAGGTAAAGGAAAGGCAATTAAGTACATGAAAAGAAAACACTATTAGCCATTAGGGAATTTAAATGAAAACCACGGTAAGGGAACTTTACACACCTAATAGATTGGCTAAAAGTAAAAAAAAAAAAAAAATACTGACAATACTAAGTACCGACAAGGATACAGAGCACCTGGAACTCTCACACTGCTGGTGGGAAAGCAAAATGGTACAGCCCCTTGGGAAAACAATTTGGCAGTTTTTTAACAAGTTAAACACACACTTGTCATACAACCCAGCAGCCACACTTCTGAGTATTTACTCTAGAGAAATGAAAACTTACGTTGGCACAAAAATTTGTACAAAAAGCTTATAGCAGTTTTATTTCCAATTGACAAGAACTGGAAACAACCTAAATGCCCATGCAATAGTAAACTAGTCAGCAATTTTTTTAAAAAGAATGAATTATTGATACACACAGACTATGATCAGTCTCAAAGGTATTATGCTGAAAGAAGCCATTCTCAAAGGGTGATGTATTGTGTGATTCTATTGAAACGGCATTCTCAAAAAGACCAAACTGAAATAGCAGAAAAAAGATCAGTGGTTGCCAGAGGTTAGGGTGGGGTGTGTGGCCACAAAGGTATAGCACGGGGACATTTGCTGTGTTGGGGGGGAGGGTGCGGGGGGGGGGGTGAGGATTGTTCCATACCTTGGCTGTGATGTTGGTTACACAAAGCGAAACGTGTTAAAATTCATAGATCTGTATATGCCCAAAGAGTTCATTTTACTCTATGCTAATTTAAAAATCAAAATTTAGAAAAAGAATGTAAATGATGTTGATCAGCATTATTGGGCATTTCGCACATAAAGTATTTTTCAAAATACCAAAATTACCCTATTGTTAGAAATGATAACACACCCAGAGAGCTTCTGAAATACTAAAGTCCTTGATAGATGTTTTCTGAGTGAATGACTTAGTGTATGGCTCCAACATTTTGGAGTTCTGTGAATTTCTGTATTTAGGAGAGGGAATGTATTTCTCAAACTCTTGTCAATCCCCTCAGATGTGACGTGGAAATAAAGAGATAGCTACTTCCCAAGGTTGTTGTGACAGTTAAATGAGGCAATGTACATAAAGGACCCAGTCCTGGAACATTGTAAGCACTCATGCATTATGAGGTGCAATTATTGGTCTGATGGGTGGTGCTATACAATGTTTATTTTACTGTATTAAAATTGGCTTTCTACCAGTCTGTCTCCCCAACTGGACCACTGTCCTTGTACTTCTAGCATCTGGTATAATACTAGACAAGCAGTAAGTATTCAGTAATAGTCAAACTGAATTCATGATTAGAGCAAATAAATAAATCACACTTTTTAATGGTGAAGAACTACTTGATGCACAGGAAAAAGCAAGATTTAACCACAGGGCAGTGGGAATGGACTGGGACTGGAAGTCATGAGCTACTCCAATAGTGGTTTCCAAAGTCTCATTTTGCTTGTTGTTTTGATTTGGTTTTGGCAAGGAAAATTCTTCCTGCAAATAAAATCTTACTCAGAAGCTTAAATAAATAAAACATGATTTAAACACACACACACACACACACACACACACACACACAACTTTCTGGGTGAGGAGACCTGATGAGCATAAGATGACACTTGAGGCCTTAGTTTGAAAATCCCAGAAAAAAAGGCACCCTTTAAGGCCACTTCCAGCTCTAAAGTTCCATAAACTACATTTCACAGAGAGTAGAAGGATCCATGTGGTTCCTGCATGACATAAAACAAAGGCTTTCTTGGTGAAGAAGGAAGGGAAAGTGACCTCTCAATCCACCATTCAACTATGTCATAATACTGAATATAAAATTCTGTGCACTCCATGAGAAAAGAAAGGTCAAATAAATAACTTACAAGCTATCAGGATACTTTCTGCAGGAGGTAACAGAAGAGTGAAATGGAAATGGCTAAAGAACTGGCAGTTGCTTATTTAATATGACAAGAAGGTCAAAAATGAACTAGTGACTAATTGCCATGGTGAAGGACCCAGGGGCTCTCTTCCTCTGTGTTTCTTGCTCCACCATCCTCTGCAGCCCTGCAAAATCTCACCTGGTTGTTGTAAGGTGCTTGCAGAGCCCTGGCTGGTGTAGCTCAGTGGATTGAGCGCGGGCCTGCAAACCAGAGGATCGTGGTCCAATTCCCAGTCAGGGCACATGCCTGGGTTGCAGGCCAGTTTCCAGCGGGGGACACATGGGAGGCAAACATACATTGATATTTTGCTCCCTCTCTCCTTTCCCTTCCCCTCTAAAGATAAATAAATAAAATCTTTTAAAAAAAAGATGCTTCCGTAATCTCAGGAGTCACATGCTAAAGAAAAGGACCAAAATGTATGAAGATGAGGAGTGTTTTCCTCCCACTTGGTCTTTCTGGAAGAGGTGACTTTAAAGAAGTACAGAATTTCTATGACTTCTAACCATTTAGAAGAAATATAGAGAACTGAATGCAGCTAAGCTCCCAGCTGATTCACTTGAGAAGCATGAATATTTATGACACCATGATTTCTGTCTTGTAAGTTGCAGTCTGTAATGATTATCAGTCAGGGTCTCAGCAGCACACAGATGGCATGCTCATGTCAGGATAATCTGAGAAGGCTTCAAGAAAAGTACTATTCAAAATGTTGTAAACGCAGTGTCAGGCAACCAGAGAATATAGTCCAATACCCCAGGGCTTCCATCACTCCTCCCCCCCCACATACACTCAAAGAGAGGTGTGAGGAGGAGGGGGCTCAGTTACTGGAACCAGGAAGGAAAGAGTCACGGAGATCAAGTGTTTCTGTAAAGGGCTAGATAGAAATACTTCTCTTTGAGTTATTCATCTGTTTCTCTGTCTTAGCAACTCAGCTCTACCAGTGCAGCACAAAAGTAGCTGGAGACAATACACAAATGAGTGACTGTGGCAGTCTTCCAATAAAACTTTATTTACGATCACTGAAATTTGAATTTCATGTAATTTTCATATATTATGCAGTAGTATCTTTTTAAAATTTCCAACCATTTCCCCTGGCTGGTGTGGTTCAGTGGATTGAGCACTGGACTGAGAAGCAAAAGGTCTCTGGTTTGATTCCCAGTCAGGGAACACGCCTGGGTTCCAGGACAGTTTCCCTGGTGCAGGGTGTGTGACAGGCAACCACACATTGATGTTTCTCTCCCTTTCTTTCTCCCTCCCTTCTCTCTTTAAAAATAAATAAATAAAATCTTCACAACAAATTTCCAACCACTTAAAAATATATGCAGCTCACAGGCCCTACAAAAACATGTGATGGGCAGAATTTGACCCGTGGTTGATCCCTTGTGTGGAGAGGTACTATGACAGTTAGCTAAGGGAAGCAGCCAACCTTACTGACACTGCAAGGTAGAAGTCACAGGAATAAATACACTGACATCACTCGCTTCTCCCCACCTTGAACTCCTGCCAGGGTCCCCGTTACAAAATTCCAACTAGAAGCCAAAGACTAAGTGGGCTCGTTCCTGTGGTCCACGCAGGCAGTCCTCACAGGGGAAAAGCTGGTGGAGAGGGTGAAAAGTGCATGTGGAGGGGCAAGCAAGACATCTGGCACAGCAACTTTCCCATTTGTTGGTTTATTATTCTGTGTCATTCCTCTTCCAGTTAGCATAAACTGATAGAAGAAAACTCAGAGAACAAAAGGCTATTATAATTTCCTCTTTGGGATCAGCAAGGAGGGCAGACAGAGTAACACTGTGTTTTACTCTGAATCCAGGCAGGAGAACTCTAAAGAATAAACAGGATAATAGCAGCTCTAAAGAGAAGCAAGTGGAGATCAGGTCGATCACCTTGAGGAAAGAAGAAAAAGGAGAAACAGGGCCTGTATCAGGCTGCCAGATGGCTCTGCTGTTGAATAGAGGGGGAAAACCATGGTGGATTCTAGAGAGACAGCTTTCTCAGGAAGCCTTGATAACCCAGCAGCTATCCGCCCCTCCTCTGAAGCTCTCCGGAATCGTAGTTTTCTTTGATAGCAGATTTGACCATCATTATTTAAGTATATATCTTATTTGACTATATTTCTCATTTGCAAGTTATAAAACCCAACTCCAATTGGCTAAAGACTTAAAAGGGAACTTACAGAAAGGATTCTGAGTTACTGTCTAAAGAAGAGACCAAACCACTAGAATGGTAAGGAGCAGACAGCTCTCAAATTCCATAAAACCAGGAGTATGCACCCCGTCAAATCCTTTGCACTTCATCTTTGGTCATCTTTGCCTGTTGAATTCCTCAGTGCACAACAGCTTTCTCCATGAGATGTAAAACCTAGATCCCAAACCTAGATCCCAACCTTTCTCCATGAGATGTAAAACCTAGGTCCTAACCTAGATCATACAGCTTCATCAGCTAAAGCCAAAATTCCCAAAGAAAGAAATCATTGGTCTAATTCAGATCATATAACCATTCCTGGCCCAATCAATTTTCTCACAGGGTGGTAGGTAGCCAGGGCTTGTTAGAACATTTCTCCTTTGAATATTGCAAAAAACGGGAAGAAAACAGAGCAATCTGTTTCATGGTATCTGCTACTTGTCTTTCTGTACATGAGAGCTTTGAGAACAGCACTTCCCATATTTTATTTCCCACAGGAACTAGCAGAGTGTCTTGCATATGGCATGCCATCAATATTCTTGGAATTAAAGAATGAACTTTGCCAGAGACATTTTCTTTGGGTCACATAAAACTTAAATGTTCTGAATAATAATACTTCAGGATTTCTGTATTAGTTAAGATTACCTCATAGCTCTTCTCCTTTTTAAAATATTTAAGATCTTGTTTTATTAATGCATTTAATTATAATCATTGAAGCACAGTTTTTAAAATGAAGCAGTGATTCCAGATTCTAAATCTAATCAAGATATACAAGGGGAAGAGCTATTACATCAGATCGCCTACCATTTTTATTGTCAATTATTTTATCACTGAATGACTAACAGTATGTTTGACTGAGTTTATACCTTTCACAATAACTTCATTTAGCACGACACACAGAAGTAAAACTAAGGTAACACTGAAAAATCCCAGAAGGTTTTAAATCCAAAATATTCCTTCTCTAATCACAGGCTCCTTATTGCTTGCTTCTTTCTTTTCTCAGGAACTAAAATTACTCTTTGGCCTCATTATGACCCTCAGCACTCCAGTTCTGATTCTCCCTCTCAGATTATTGGCCCCCTTTTGGCTTCCACTGCCACCCATCAGGTGGAAGCCAGAGTCTGTCTTTCCAAAGGGGACATCTTACACTCAGGACTTCCGATATCCCTCAACTTCCCACCTGTGGGAAAGAAAAAAATTTGTCTTTCTCTTCATGGTTCTTTTGGATGACCTAAAAATTAAATCGACATGAAACAGATCAATAGGAGAAAAATAACTAAATTTGTTAAGTACATCTGAGGGTTCCCAAAAGAATTCTGGGCCCCAGGGCAAATCCAGCAGTTAAGGCTCATGTTGAACTGAAGAGAAAGGAGCATAGCGGTTTGGGATTTCAAAGAGGGAAAAGACAATTCACGTGGAGATGGTAAAGCAAATGTTTGCTGGGCCATCTTTAACAATGGCACAGAGCGGGCTTCCATCAAAAGGGCCTTGCTGGGTTCCTCTCTGTCTGTCACGCTCTAATTTATATTAAACTATACTTATCTATGGTAATAGCTCCCTTCTGGGAGGAGGTCTTCTGTCTTTAGCAGTTAGCAGAGAGGTCAAATGTTCTTGAGTCTTTTGTTTTTTAAAAATGACCAGCTTAAAATAGTCAATATCCCAAAGAGTCATGTTTGGAGCTGGCAAACTCTGTTGCCCCTCACATCCATGACAATTTCCCCAGTCCCAGTCTTACATTATCTTATTCTAAGAAGCCAAGCATTGTTGGAGAAAAGTATAAAATGTTGGTATTCAAAACCAAATAGCTTGAATTAATCCTTTTAAATTTTATTTAGGTTTTTATTTTTCCTATTGAAATTTACACATACTCTAGTTTTAAATCTTGCTTCTCCCTGCTTCATCAAATAATCTAAGTAGATTTAAGTTAGGTGGTATTAATTCCCTTTTCTTCTCTTCTTTAAACTTCAAAACCACACTTTCTCGGAGAATGATGTGCCTTTTAGTTTACCCAAGACTTCCTGTTCTATCTGTAGTTCCATCACTCCTGTTCCAAGACTTTATGTATTAGTATGCTAGGGCTGCATAACAAATACCACAGGCTATTCAGTTTAAACAACAGAAATTTATTTTCTCACAGCTCTGGAGGTTGGAAGTCCACGGCCTTACCAGATGGCCAACCTCTTGCAGTGTCCTCACGTGGCTGTGTGACCATAGTCCTCCTCCCTATGCCCCTCTGTGCTACATGTGCCCCCAGCATGTCTCCGAATGTCCTACTCTCCTCGTACAAGGACATCAGTCTACTTGGATTAGGATGTACCCTAAGGGAAAAAAAAAACAAGCTAACAAACGAACAAACAAATCCCACCCTTTTTAATTTAATAGCCTCTTTAAAGGGCCTGTCTCCAAAATGCAGTTGCATTCTGAAGTATTGGGCATTAGACCTCTAAGGTTTAAATTTTGGGAAAACACAGTTCAGTTCCTAACACCCTGAAATTTCATTTATGATTATGGTTCTTTAAGCTAAAAGCATAACCATGTGCAAACATAGGCATACACACACACACACACACACACACTCTCTCTCTCTCTCTCTTCAATCCCTCTTTTTTTTTAATAATTTTTTTCTTTCTGGGTTTACTAATGGATTTATCCAAAAGGTAAACTCTCTCTTCCTTTGTTTACACATTTTCCCCGTCTAGAATTCCCTCTTTTCTCCAGTAATTTAGCACTTATTTTAAATACTAATGGAATTTTATCCCCTAACCCATTTTTTCCAACTCCCTTAAACACCAGCAATGATTCTCTTTTCCAAATTACTATAATCTTTACATCTACTCCTACCTGTTTTAAAGTTCTGTATTGTACATATATGTCCTGCCAACTTAAGTCTTTTTGAAACCCTTTAATAGGTTCATACTTTACCACACATTAGGGTAAAAATACAAAATTACTACTTAAAACCATAATTCCTTCTGAGGGGATTAGCCCCTATAAAAAGAAATGTCAGGGCATTTTCCAGGCTTCTGTTGTTTGTGGAATAGAAATTTTTAGTATATTCGTGGGTTTTGGACATTCACAGGTGAGCCAAGAACCAAGTTTTGTTCATTTTTCAACCAACACTTATTTAATGCCTCTAATGTGATATTGGGAATCAAAATAGGAAAGACCAAAATTGTTCTTCATCACTGAGCAATAAGAATTGGAGATCAAAAAAGGCAACCTGGGATGGAGGAGTGAGGAAGAGCCAACCCTGGGCAGAAAAGGTTAGGCTGCTGCATAACATGGCGATGCTAGCAACAAAATTTCTGGTGGTAGGCTGGCCGGAAGAACCCCTTAAGGGCACCAACAGTGCATTTCACATTGCTTGCTTTCTTGAGAGGTAAATGCCTCCCTGTCTGCAAATGTTATTTACGACTACCGTCCTTGTGGGTTGAGCATATGTATAAATCAGGAAAGGGGGCTGAATTTCATGTCTGCCCTGAGTCAGGAAGGAAGAGGAACAACCCAATCAGCGTGATGGAAATATTTCTAAATAGAACATGTGCAGCAGAAGCAGCATATCAGAATCACAGGTAAGCACAAAAGCATAAGACACCTAAGAATTCACAAAAATTCTGCTGAAGGGGTTGGACATTTTAAGGTTTTAGTATAAAACATGTATGTTGTGCAAAAAATGTATAAATATGAATACAATAAATATCTATGTATATTTCAATCAGCCTAAGAAATACATCATCATTGCCCTGGCTGGTGTAGCTCAGTGGACTGAGTGCGGGCCTGGGAACCAAACAACCACAATTTGATTCCCAGTCAGGGCACATGCCTGGGTTGCAGGCCAGTTCCCAGCAGGGGACACACAAGAGGCAACCATACATTGATATTTCTCTCCCTCTCTCCTTCCCTTCCCCTCTAAAGATAAATAAATAAAATCTTAAAAAAAAAAAAGAAATACGCCATCAATATCTTTGAAGCCCCCATGTCTCTCCAATAACATCTCCCACCTCACTCCACTCAGATATAACCTCCACCTTCAGTGTGGTGTTTATCATCCTCAGGGCAGAGAGCAAAATGGGTTCAGCTCAATCTTGTCTACATCCAAAGGAGAAAGGCAATTCTGACACATAGGTTATAATATATAGTCCTTTTGTGTGTCTCCAGTGCCCAGCAGACTAGTATACAATAGGTGCAAATCAGACACTCAGTAAACACACACCAACACACACATATACATGAGAAACTTATCCAGAAAACACAGTTTACTTACAATGTACATATATGATTTAAATATTTGTTCCCCAGTGATTTCAGGTTTGTTCAACTCTGTATCATTTTAACAAATAAATATAAGTGATAAATCAATACGTGCATAAAAACAGTCTTCTTGGGGTTGGAAAAAACTTAAATATGTAATATACTCTATGATTTCCCTGAAATCCACTAAACCAATTTTCTTTTTGGCACTAGGCACCCAATTACAGCACTGAATATTAAAAGTTCAAATTGCTTTGAGTTTCCTACTCACTTGCAATTACTTCTGAAATTCATGTTTACAAGAACATGTTTTTCTCAAATCTCTCAGATATCAACTAAACATTAGACACCATTATCCAATGTTTGAGGTCATCAAAGATATTATTTTTCTGTATGAATGCTTTTATTAGCAGATATCTTATTAGAATATTGGGCTAAAGCATTGGAAAAAACAAAATCTATTTATTTTCAAGATTGTCTGGTGAGTTTGGGGAAGAATACTTAATTGTCTTTCAAAAGATGATGCCAACAACCAGTGAAATATATCTTTAAACACTATAGCAGGAAGTAAGCAATGTCCTTATTTAAGAAGTTTGTATTATATGATTGCTTATAAACACAGTGCTGTTTCTGAAGGTGATTTTCAAAGTCAGCTACATGTATCCATAAGGAATCATTGCATCCAAAGGAATCTGAGGAAACAAGCCCAAAGGATAGGGGAACTTCACCTTGGCTGTCTCTTCTGCAGCATGGTGGGTTTCAGGAATCTTACAAACTCACCCCAGTTAGTAAGCCACCGCACACTTAAGGAAGTGTGAAACTTGCAGGTAATATGCTGAAGATCCTGTCTGAAACACCAAAGATGTTTCAGGCAAGCATCATATCTCCATAAGACATTCACAGACCATTGGAGGAGATAAGGTACCTATAAGAAGAGAGACATCCCTGGGGGACTGAAATGATCAGAAGAGGCTTTGGGTTTTGCATACCAAGATATTAGAGGATGTACTGGGAATCTACTCTGGGATTTCAGAATATGTAATTTTTAGGTGGAGAGAAAAGTCCCTATACACAAAAGCCTAAAGTTTCTGTTAGGAATAGTATAAACTGGCCTGGCTGGAATGAAGGTTGCCTTTTGAGCTACAGAGAAAAATAGGTAGGATAGGAAAAGTAGGTTGTTGCCAGAGCATCGGGACCTGAAGGGCAACTTGAAAGCAAATAATAGGGAAGCCATCTTTTTTTTTTTCAGGTTGGGGAGGAATATAATGAAAATAGCATTTTAGGTGTGTACAGAGAATCTATAGTAGAATGAAGATTTATAAGTCATATTTTTCATGTTTTTTTTTTCTTAAGTTTCCACTCTTAGATAATGGTGTCACCTCCTGTGATACCTTAGGACTCCAAAATAAATCCTTTTCAATTCCTCATTGTAACTCCCACTCCCCAACCAGGTCCTCCTCATAAGCTGGTTTCAGGTGTTCTGCACAGTATCTCAACACCTAGTGTAGAGCAATCTGTTAATAAGTGCCCATTGAATAAATGTGATTGAGAGAATGGGTTATGTTTCTCACATCCTTCTCATCCTTTTCTTTTCCCTAGGCTCACTCTGTTCTGGCCCTTCCATTTGGTCTTTGTGCTAGTTTCTCTCCCCTCCAACCCATCCTTTCATGGGGCAGCTGGAACTATTGTCCTCAAGTACAATAGCAATTATGTCACTACCTTGTGAGAAAATAAAAATCAAAAGCCCAAAAGCATATGGGTTCTTACAGGAAACACAAAGTACAGATTACTGAATAGGACTATGTGTTCTGGGATAAGGGTCCAGCTCATCTTTTTAGTCTTCTTAATTCCTCCCTCTGCTTCTCCTGCTATATCCACCCAGTCCAACTAAGATCTTCGCTAACTGCATTTAGGAAGTTGTTATTGGCATAAAGTTAAATAAGTATAAACATGTAAATTGCTTGCAACAGCCCCTACTACATAGTAAGGTCTCAAAAAGTATAAGTGGTTGTCATTGTTATTAGTGTTAATGTTTCTAGGTGCTTTTGTAACAGGGCGCAGCCAAGAGGGGGCCCCAGAAAAGGGATTTGGAATGGGGTCCAGAACTCAAGGTTTCTCAAGGAAATATTAAGATGTCCTCACCACCCCCTCGAGGGAAGGGACAAATGGAGCAGGGCCATTGAGAGCTGTTTTGCATAGCAACAGTTTTGCAGCTAACCTCTGGAATGGTCATTTAATGTATCTATAACCTTTAACTGGTTTCATAGATATGTTAAATAGCTGTAGAGTCAGCAAAACTGAGGTACAGCCAAGTAGCTTTTAACTCAAACATGAGGTCCGGAGTTTTATAAAAACAACAGAATTTCTTCCTTGCTGCAGTATAAAAGAAGAGTAAAACAAAACCACAGTAGGAAGGCTGAAAAGAGGAAAGAGTCAGACACAAGACAAGTTCTAACCTCTTTGAGGCTCCTATAATGTGTACAAGGATGTAGAGAGCAGGACTAATAAAAATGGCATTGGTCCAGACAAGATAGGATAAAGCATATAAAAAAAACGGGGTCACTCATGTCAACCAAGATGGCTGCCAGTCAGCCATGACATTTTGGTTCAAGAGAGAAATTACCTAAGTTTCTCAAGACATACCTGGCAAGGAGACACACCTAAGATATCTACACATGTGACCAGAAAAACCATGTCTGCAGAGCAAGACCACCCATAGATAGGCTCCTGGGGAAATTTTCCACTCACCACCAGGTGTGCCAAGACACTTATCAAGAGACCCAGAAGGACAAAATATACCACTTTCAAGGTATAACTGAGGCAGGCTCTAGGCTACTGCTGAGACAGCTGAGCTCCACACACCAAAATACTTCTTCACACCACACTGACCTGCCTTGGCATTGGCCACCAGAGGCCCTGCCCTGCGAGACTGAGGACTTTATCTGCCCCATTGCCCACCTGGCTTTGGAGAGTCTCCCTTGCAAGATGCGGATGGCTCCCTTGCTCACTGTGCTGTCTCCTGGACCCACAGACTGAGACTCTGGGACTCGTTATCCCCCCATTCTCTTGTGATGTTATTACTGATTGTTTCTGAGTGATTAGTATTGTTATGAGGTTGGTATAGATTTGGATTAAATCTATATTAATAAAGGCTGAGTGAAACTGCATTAATAAAATCCAAGTGAATAGCACAGTCACCTGCGTTGGCTCCCTGTTATTTCTCAGTGTCAGTGTCACCTGTAGGACTGATGGTTGTATGGGTGGCTCAGCACTTTCAGTTCTTAAGGCCTGGATCAGATGAGCTGAGTGGGTCTGAACACTGATTAATAGGAAAGACTCTATGGTAAACATACGCTCGCAACAAAGGGAAGAGTTAATCAGTTGAAATCACAATCCATAGCTCTGGTCTCCATTGCTTTGTGGAATCTACTCAACCTTTCAATAAGAGAACTGCCCAAATCAGGAACCACTCTGTTCTGAGGAGGGATGAAGAAGTGGACAGTACCCAGCCCCCGACCAACCTATAGAATTCCCACAAGTTTGGGCTGAGAGAGCACCCACTGTCCACCATGTTACAAATTTCTAAGTGGATCCATGTACCACACAGAAAGAACCATGAACCAACAGGCCTTCTGGGCTTCATCCTCTGGGGAGCTTCCTTGGAAAGGGCTGGGAGGAAAGGGCAACTGCAGCTGACAAACCTTATCTTTTCAATCTTCACATCCCCCACACCTGTGCAGACCATGGGTCTCAGGGTCTTCCACAATGAGTGCTCTTGGAGTTGAGCTGACGTTCAGCTGGCCCACAAGATGAAGAGTCGTGATGGGTGATGTGGGGGCTTCTGTTGCACAGACCTCCGGGAAGCGTCCATATACCAGGAGACCACACCATGCTGACCTCATGAATCAACCTCTGCTGGTTAAGTCACAGCTCAGGCCCTGCACCGTGGCCACTTTTGGTTTCCATTTCATCTTCTTGTAGGAGACTGTTCTGTGTGGCATGGGCCCAGCTCCCACTGTGAGATGCACGGGACCCATGCCCACGGATAGGTTCTCCCATGGGGGATCAGGCCTGCTATGTACCTAGGCAGCTTCGAGTCTTGCTTTTTGGTAAAGACTCCCTCACCCAGATTTGTGGCAAACATTTACTGCAAAGTAACTTCCTAAAAACCATGCTAACCCTTTCTAAGACCAGTGTAACCAGTTCAACCACTCTTGCCTTTTCATTTGCAAATATCCCTCTTCTGTGATGTGATTACCAGCATCCTCTCTTTTGTTTTCTGTAAAAGGTAACCACCGGCTCCCCTTGAGAGAAAAGCCATGCTGTCCTGTTTCCTCCACAAGACTCGGTAGTCTGTGTGAATGTCTCATTTCATCCATAATGATGCAGACACTGAGGGCCGGTGTCCGCATCATCTTCTCACTCCAGGAGAAAGAGAAACTGTCTGGATGGGTTGCTGTTGGGGAGAATTACAGTGTGCATTCCTGTGGAATTGTCTCACTTTTTTGACATAGGGGAAAATGAGAAACTCACATCTCCTGAAGCCCTGGTGAGACTACTACATCCCCTTGGAATCCATTTCCAGGGACCGCACGTTGTGGCCAAGGGTGTGCTTCTTGAAAATGAAACCAACACAGGAAGTTGACCAAGGTCCCTCTTTTTTCCCTCAGAGTTTGCAGTCCTTGAAGACAGGATTCATGTCCCTGCCAAAGCCCACTAACTCTGTACTGAATAAATGCTTGACCATTTGGTTGGTGCTGCTAAGATTTTCTAAGTTATTTGTCAATGTAGTCAGGTACTTGTGTGTGTGATAATGACTTCAAAGGCCACGGGGGTGGGTGGGGGGCGAACACATCAATCATTAACTCTTAGTTGAATGAGTGTAAAACTCCTCAGCTCCAAATTTACCTTTCCCTTGATTCCAACGCGGGGACTTACAATACAAATAAACATTTACTCCCTTCTCATGTGTTAGCTGAAAAATGTTTACCCTGAAAAATCAAGACTTCCCTAAACCACATTAGCAAATAATTCTACTCAATTCAGTTAATAAACATTTATTTGTCTCCTTATATTTGCAAGGCACATACACGGTTTGGGGAATGAGAATACTGCTTAGGACCCTAAAAAACCTGAGATTTGATGGTGTGTATCCTGGCTCGGATGCTTACTAGCTGTGTGACTTCAGTCAAGTTACTGAACCTCTCTGAGTCTGTAACAGAGAACCCCCAATGTAACATGAGAATAATAACAATCTCCCACTCACAGGACTGCTACAAGGATTAATTAAATAGCATCTGCACTTTTTTGCCCAGGCCTTCACCATGGTCAGGGCTTGATGAATAACACTATTATTACTGTTCTTATTGTTCTGGTTTTTGCATTTTGTCTTCTTACCACAGTGACTGTTGAAAAAGCTTTCCTAAGATATTAGCAGTGATTAACCACCTCCATCAAATTACTTTAGCAGAATAGCTGTTGGGTCATATATTTGGGCTATGAGGGAGAGAGACAGAATTTTTGACACTGTGTTGTAAGCTTGAGAGGAAAAAGCAGCAGTGAAAACCACAGCACCAGACATTAGGAAGGCTCTGAGTGTCGGGACAGAGTAGACTCACCCAGAAAGATATAGTGGCCCCTGAAGAGAGATCTGTAGACTGCACCCTTCACATGGGCCCAGCAAGTATCGCTCTTGAAATGCCTGTTATCCACAGGCACCTTTGTCCTCCTCCATGAAGACGGCAGTTTGGTGGCGAAATGGAAAGAACTGCTTTATAGCATTTTTGCCACTGTCTCCTTCAGTTTTCTCACTTACAGAGAATTCTGCAGAAGTAAAATTTGAGGTCAAAACACATCAGCATTTAAGACATTGCTTTTCTTCAAATCCTTGAACAAATATTAACTCATTCAACATCTCATTACCCCTGAGAATTGGGAAGGCAGAGCCCAAATAGAGGTTGGAATGTTCTAATCCTATCTGTAAATTATAGTGCTTGTGAGATTTATTAACTGAAGGGTTTAAGATTTTAGGGAGATTTTCTAAACATGATCTCTCAATTGCTGTCACAGGATTTGCTCTACATGCATTTATTTGAAAAGAGGAAAAAGGCCACACTGCCATGATAATCAAATCAGCCATCTCACAGAGCAAAGGAGAAGGCAAGTAAGAAGCAAGGGAAGACCAGGGGAAGGAGAAGCCCCTTCGTATTTCATTTATGTTAAACAATTAGTTTACTACATTTGAAGTAGGAACATGTTAGTTGAAGCAACTCTTGTCGACCCCAAAATTTGAAAGTGAAACATTCCAAAGATTTTCACTGCCTGTGTTCCAACTGCTGCAGTGTGTAACAAGTTGTGCAACTCACCCAAAGTTGTTCAAAAAGTGGCAATGAAAGAGATGGGTCAGTTAGAACAGGAACAGAAAGTGGAAACTTAGAAGGTTGGCTAATCTTGTGATGGCTGCTGGAATGAAACTGGGCTCAGAACTTTTGATACAGGGTGTCCCATGCAGTTGTGGGAAAGGGATGTCAAACTCCTGTGGGGCCCTCTCTAGAAAGCCCCCGCTAGCCCCTCTGCCCCAGTGTGGCACCCCTTACTCTCTTTCCTCAGGACCCATGGACCTCACCATTTTTGGTTCTCACCTCTGCTTTGATTCATGATTTCTCCACTGTCCTAGACAGCCTTGACATGGACCAGGCTTCCAGAGCCTTCCTTCTGTTCCTTCCATATCTCTTATTCACCCTCAAACCTTTTTCCTTTCTAGGATTTTACAAATGACTACAAAGAAACAGGCTGGGAATAACAAGCATGGGAAGTTATGTAGTTGACATAAACTTTGAAGTCACATAGTCAATTGTCCTGAGTAGAGAGAAGACTTCTCTACTATAGATTATGATAAAAGTCTCCCTCCTCTGCAGAAAAACCAATAGAGCACTTGCCCTCACTCAGTACCTAAAGGAGAGTTCAAGTCTGGGAGTAATAATAGAAAGGACGATGAGAAATTCAAATGTCCCCAAGATTTATAAGCATAATTTACACACCAAAGGAACTCCAGGGGATGATCCCCAACTCACTGTGTCAGTTTAGGCTTTGGAGAGGTCATCGTATGTTGCAGATGGTGATGATGATGATATAACAGCCTGAACAAGTTCTTTCTCTCTATCACATGTGTTCTGTTCTACCCGACCTCAGAGAGGATCAGCCATACTCTTGTATTGTTTCCCTAGCTGGGTAGACAAACACAAACTGGGGCTCCATGCTGCCTAATGCAATGAGGGTGTTTCCTAACAACCACTGATGGCCAGGAAGCAGATTTCTACACCACCATTTCTGAACACCATCTCCCCAACCTTCTCTGAACAGACAATGCATTATACTCTAGTGAAGTTTTCAATATTCAGGAAATTGTTCCGGAGCCATCAAGGGGTATGGAGATATACCTTGGGCACTCCATGTCACAAAAAGGGAGCCCTCTGAGAGTGACAACCTGGCCTCCTGCAGGACCCTAACTCCCCCCTTTCTCTTTCTACATGTTCTTCACCTTCAGAGTCCTGCCTTGTCTAGTATTCCTGATTCTCTCCCCTACTTCTAGGTGTCCAGTGGCTGGTTCTTTTCATATCTATTGCAAAATCTGTAGACTCAGGCTGAAAGGCAGCTGCTTTCATGTCTGCTTCATCATATCACGGAATAGGATCCAAGCCCCAAAGACAGTGAGCTCTGGTGCTGGGAATGGGAAAATTGATAATGGGCAACACCTCAGGATGGGGTTGGATTTCTCCCTCTGTACCTAAAATCATCCACAGTTCATCACCATGATGAATTGTTTCCTACTGAAGACTATGCCATTAACACCCTCTGAGAAATCCTCATCCCTCCTATTAATGTGACTTTAACCTTGTTGGGGGGGAATGATCATCTTCATTTTCTTATACTGAGTCTGAATTGCATCTCTCCATGGCCTTGGTTTCCTAATAAAGTCTCCTGACATTCGGAAACTAATGATGCAAGCTGAAAGTTACATAACTTCCCCAAAGTGAATCTGATTTAAAGCCAAATCCATTTGATTATGTTATCCCTGTTAAGTGCCACTGTGGCAATGACAACAGCACAGACAGGCCATCACTTGCCCTCCCACCCCTAATGTGATAGGCATTAAAAGTTGGCTGTGGCACTTCTCTGTGGAGCTACTCCGTATTCACTACAGAATCCTGCTCAGTAAGTGGCCAGGGGCCACTGTGGACTGATCAGAGTCCTTATGTTAGACTGCTAATGTGGTTTGTCATCCCTACTTCCAGCCATTCCTTTGCCAGGTCATTTCAGCATCTACCACTCTCACCTCCTAATGGACACATGTTGGCACAGGACAGTGATCAAATGCCTTTGCTGGTTGAAAAACCTGGTAGCTCAAAAAAAAAAAAGCCTGCCACATTTTATTAAAAGTTTTTTGGCTATTTTCCAAAAGATCTTCAGTTTTGGCTATCTTCAGTTTCTACTGAAAAGAAATAAAACTTGCAACAGTTCTCTGTCTCTGACCACCGTTAGCTCCTACAGGTGCCTACATGCAAGCACACACACTCCGCCACCCCTCCTTCTGCTCACAGTTTGCACGTGATGCTCAGAGAGTGGAAAAATCATAGCACTCTTGTTAAGGCCCACTCCATACCCACGGTATCATCACTTTTATAAAACCACAGTGAGGGCAGTAATGTCAATCTCCATGAGTGCCTCCTTACATAAGGAAAGAGCACAGATAGTCGGGGAGTTCAACATCTCCACTCTAAGTCACTGCCAAAGGCCATAGCCAAGGGTAAGGCTCTCACATGGGGCTCGCTTTTTCTTACATGTGACGCACCATCCTGCATAGTCAAACAAAGCCATCCATTGTCTCATTTTCTTAGACAATACTGAAGTTAGAAATTCTCATTGCTAATCCAAGAAAACATAAGAATCTGTCTTCTTCTGAACCAGTAGATATTATAGTAAAACAAATGCCAAAATGTTCTTGATATTTTGCTCCTTGATATTTAAAGTTCATGGATTACTCTAGAAAAATTAATTCCATAGTTTTAATCTATTTATTTTAAAAGTTTATCAATATATTGTTTATCTAACAATGACTTGACACCCAAGGAAACTTTTAAGACTTAAGTTTCTGAAGCATTTTCCTCATATAAACAGGAAGGCAAGTTTGGCCTTGGCTAAATCCCCTTGGATACCAAACACTGGAATAATCTCACTCATAGATGGCAAATAGGGCTTAAATATGGCCAAGCTGACTATTCCCACTTTGTGTTCCAGCTGCCATACCACACCACCTCACCTCTGTCCACCCACCCCCAGCTCCTTAGTGGTGGTGAGGACCGGGAAGAAGGCTGATCTCATGTGTCTACCAGGCATGTTACTCATCAACACCCTCATAATTCCCAGATGCTCTCATACTCTCTGTGGAATAATAAGAACTATGTCTCTTTGGAGACAACACCCTAAAACTGCAAAGGATACTGACTGATGCCTTGCTCAGGGGTTGAGGGTCCCTTACAAAATGCCCCCTAAGACCAAAGTGCTAGGTCCAAGGGGAGCCAACATGCCCTTCCAAACAGACAAAGCATCTCACACCCAAGTCCTATCTCAGCAGAGCCTGAGAAAAACCTCTCCTTGTCTGACTCGAGTGAGAGACCCTTCTCTTGTGAAAAACACCAGCAAGAAACATTTAAATGCTTTGTTAATACGATGTTAATCAAGATGTATGTCAAATGAATGGGAAAAAGAACGACCCTAGGATTGCCAAATCCATTAAAAAAACTGGGGCTCATTTCAGTTCTGGGGCAGATAGGGTTGCTCTGGAAGGGAATGAGGCCCACTAAAAATAACAGCTTTATGATGCCTTCCTATAAGTCTAGACAAGCAGATGGACCAGTTCTAAAAACTCTTTGTATTTATGCCTTTAGAGATATTTATCTACATCGTAAGGCCTTTAGAACAAAGAGAGTGGTTTCCTCTTTCTGCAACGTTTGGCGTCATTATTATTTTGAAAGATAATCATGTTCACCCATTGCCAGATGACTGCTGAGTTATGCTTTCTATATAGTTTTTAAAGCCTTTGCTTTTGAAAACAAGGTTATGGGGGTTGGGGGGGGGGTTGTGAAGGGTGACCTGGATCCTCTCGTCCACTCCCTTTCTGGCTGAGAAAATGTGGGCCTGGGAACTTACAGTTTGTTTTCTACAATTCCATCCAGTTTGAAACCAAAAGGATGTATCTCTGGAGAACAGACCACAGTGTGAGAGGGAGAAGGGCTGAGGGGGTCGAGGTATAAAAATCTGACAGGTCAGCATTTGGCTCCAAAGGAGCTGAAGGAGGAGGATTCCACAGCATGTGTGTTTTCTCTTTCAAGTCTCGCTTTTGTTCCCTGCCATCAGGAAACGCAGTAGACGTTTGTCACCAGCAGCTCTTTGGAGACTTCTATGTTTCTTCCTCTCAGGGTCCAAAAGAGGACTTCAGGCACGAAAGAGTCAGATTTTGCAAACCAGCAGAATTTTTGCGCCGTGTTTATCAGACAGGCTAGAGGCTGGGAACGCAGACTTTGGGAAATAGTTTGAGCAGTTCATAAATCAGGCATAATTGAAAAGGATAGGGTCTCCTTTCTGAGAGCCCTGGCAACCTTTCTTTTCTAATCTCTTTACTGGGGCAAAACTGAAGTGTGTATAAGGACCAGGGGTCTGATGAAGTCAGGTTGCCTTGAGTCACTCCGTGTAATTTTTTACAGGCGAAATCGTGCAACAGAACTGCATTCTGCTCCATTACCCTTACACCAGTGGTCCCCAACCTTTTTGGCAGCAGGGACTGGTTTCATAGAAGACAATTTTTCCAAGGACCAGGGTGGGAGCAGATGGTTTCTGGATGATTCAAGAACAGTACATTCAAGCTCACCTCCTACTGTGCGGCCCAGTTCCTGACAGGCCACGGACCGGTACTGGTCCACGGTCAAAAGGTGGGGGACCCCTGCTGTACACCATACCAACTCTTTCAATGATCAAGTATGCTGTGAGAGATTGTATAACATTACTGATAACAAAATTCTTTGAAAAAAGGATTTATTTTGCATACATCTAAAAACAGCAGCTGAAATCAGCTGGAGTTCTTGGCTGGCCCTCAAGTAAAAAGTGCTTTTTATATGACATTTGTAAGAAGCCCTAGAAATATGATACAAAACATTTTAACCCCATTGACTTTTAAACTGGTGGAGTGTTTATGGCTTTTAATTATATTTGGTATACTGATCAAAATGCAGTTTCATATAAGGACCCTAAAGGGCTGCCTAAGATTTTCCTCTGAACTTAACATATTATCCGTTGTTAGAGTACAAAGAACAGGTCTGGGGGTGTCGATTGTGTTCCTAACTCCAGGGAGAAGCTAAGACACCAGGAGCTCAGAAGAATGGAGTGGAGAGTTCCTGAGACTAAATATCAGGCAAATACCAAAGGGAAGAACAGAGTCAAGTTGTAAAGGGCAACTGTTTCCCAAATGCCAACATCACAGAGGTAAACCATGGGAATTGTTTTTCTCTGGCTGCACTATCACACGAAAACTTGATCGAAGCTGGAGGGCAAGTGCAAGGGTAATCGGGTACCGAAGTTCTAGGGTGTGAGTGCAAGCCCAATCAACTGATCACAGTCAGTTGTTCTTAAATTTTTCTGCACCAATGTCTCTTCTTTTAACCAGCGATCTAAGCAGATTGTTGCCCTACATGATGTGCCCTATTTTTCAGGGACCATGAAGACTCACACTCTCTTACATTACCTAAGGAAGATTGGAATTAACTTATGTACATTGCAGTCATGTAGACAGAAGGGATTCTTGGACCACGGAAATATTACATGTTCTGGTGTATGCCACATTGGCACATGACCACATTTTCCATAACATAGTTTCCTCATAGAGCTGGTTATTTGGGGTTTGTCTAGGACATTGAGAGAAGAGAATTCATGCTTAGCTGTATCTCACACCAACCATGGAGCCCTTGCTCCAGGGCAGGGTCTGGCAGGGGCAGGGGCTCTTTCTCGTAATGATTTTCAGTATAGTTCTTTCAAACCTTACCCCTCCAGAATCTTACCCTCATCTTGACTATGGCTGCCTCAGAATGAACTTGGTCTCTGGTGTGGTAAAATAGAATCATGTGCTTGAATTATATTTCAAGCTGAAGTCGGTGTCTTATAGCCTCACTGTATGATTTATCTGGCCCTTGGGAGCTCCTACTAAAAGTGCTGAAATGCCATCCTGACATTTCTCTCCAGACTTACAACCACCTACACTTGAAGCAGGATTTATGTCTGACAGGAGGCTTTCTCCTATTCAAAATCAAACAGTGTGCAATGACTTCACCTGCTGAATAATCTCCTCTGTCCTAATGGGAGTGAACAGGGGCAGCAGAGGAGTAAGTGGAGAGAGGAACCAAAGCTGTGCCCACACACATCAGGAAAAGAGAAATCACAGGGAGGAGTTCAGTAAAAAATTTCTAATGAATCTATCAGCTCCAGTTTGTCTACCCAGAGTCATTGTTAGGAAAGAGGTTGAAATAGGAGAACCACGTAGGGAGGAGACTCAGGGGCAATTCCTCTGAAACAACAGCTGGAAGGATTTTACATTTCTGGCATCACACCCAGAGAGGCTACCACATCTACTCTCTTGCTTCCATTTACCATCATCAAATATCACAGAGTCCCTATTTCTGAAAGCTTTCAAGCCTGTGAGTTGGAAGAACAAAGAAGCCAGTAGAGCTTAGGCTACTTTTCATTCCACCCGCAAATCTGGTGAAAGGAGAAATGTCTACATTTCTGCCACAGCATGAACATGAATTTTCAACCACATGTACACCAGTGCTAACATGGTGTGAACACGCATCCGCTAGAAAGACCATTATGTACCAATGGAGCCTGTCCCAGAACAATACCAGACTCACAAAGGCACATGAGAATTGCTTTTGGTGGTAACACTGAGTAGGTAAAATGTCTTTTCTCTCTCCTTCCATCACCCCAAATCCTGAAGGTGAGACCTCTGGAGATTGGGGCTGCACCCTTATGTGCCCAACAAAGCAGAATGGAGAATTATCACTGCTGACCTATCAGTTGGCATGGCACCCAGCCCACATTGGAGAGGAAAGTTCAGGAGGGGAGAGGAGGCTATCTTCTTCTGTTCAGGACACATCATTTGCAAGGACTGAAAGAAAGAAAGGAGCTTAGGAAAACTCATATAGTGAATACACGTCTTTGAAAACAATGTTTAACCCAAGGTCTCCAATATCCCCAGAGTTCCAGAGTGAACTATATGGGGACCCAGGAGGAGCCCAACTTCCAAGAGAATGATCTACAAAATCAAGTGGAGTTCTGTGGCTTTATTTCCAGCTCCCAATATAAAGGATGAAATTATTGCAGAACAGTAATAGTTATTTTATTTTTCCCTTATAATTCTTACCTATACATACATAAAAGTTAGAATAGAAGAATAATCCCATTACTAAGATATGGTGGCAGATATCCTCCATTTACAATATTTTCACCAAAGAGAATGATTTAACATTTTAAAAGCCCAGATCTGTTCAGTAACTCAGATAATAGGGAAGAGTAAAGCTGGTCAGATAAATGACTGTTGTGCAGGGGAACTGCTAGTATTGTAAATGACACCTCCTGTAGGGACACTAAACACTCAATCAGAGAACACCATGGTTGTTTTACAATCGGCTTTTGCAAACCCATAATTGTGAATGAGTTTTGGTCAGTAATAATCCAGTCTCTATCATGCTTTGAAAGGCAACCCATTACAAACCCTTCTTGGGATCCTCCTCAGGCCTTACATGGCATGGTGAGTCAGCAATGTTTTTGAATTCCACAGCATTAGAGAAGAGCTGAGGGAAATTGTCTGTAACTGCTCACAGCAGCATCTTTAACCTTCTGCCAAACACCAGGCTGCCAGCTGGCAAGTCCTAGTATTCCTCAGTGCCTCAAAGAGTCACGGATGTGTTGCTGAAGCTAGACACAAGTTGTTCTGTTTGAACCACAATCACCTACAGGAATAAACAGTATAAACCTCATTAAGGTGGCTGGCAGTGTGAATAAATTGTGAAGATGTGTCCCCTTTACCTAGAGCACCTTGTCCAGAGCTCCCAGAGCTCCTTAGCCACCTCCCTTCTGGTTCTCAACAATCCCCCTCCCCAGCTGTGGATTTATATCTGCTTTTTCTGGACAGAGCTCATGTTCCAGAGCAGTGACTCATAGATTTGATTCATTTGATGTCAACCTTTACTATTTTTGCCCATTACAATTTTACTATCATTTTCCAATCCCTGACAATCATACTATAATTAAAATTCCAACATATTTTTCATAATTAGTAGGCAACCGTACAAAACAGAATAAAATGAAAATAATTTTCTTAAAATTTAACTACATACTATTACACACTAAAAGCACTGAGCCTGAGGCCTACTCTGTCTTTTTTAAAAGGGAGGCTGATATGTGTTAGAAAGGTGTTAGAGGCACATTAGCACCGGGCTGAGACTTCCCATTAATACATTCAGAAGAATGGAAAAGAATGCCCAAGGAAAATTGCTCATTTTGTGTGATTCCATTTTAGTTAGTGCCAGATCCATTTCATTTAATCTCAGGCAAGATTATCTCTGGGGCAGGAGATAGCAGTATTTCCCAAAGTTTGTATCTAGGAAATAATCTAGCAACAGATTAAAATGCAAACCCTGCTCCACCTGCTGAGTCTTCTGAGACTGGTTTTAGTAATCTGCATTTTAAAGAAGCTTCTCAAATGCTTATATACACAAATATTTGAAAACCGTTAGTCCAGATTTGTTATTTTCCAATATTCAATGGCCAAGGGATCATTTCTCCTGATGCAATCCTGGATGGAAACTGAGATGCAGAGGAGATGAGAGTGGGTGCTCGGAGTCAAGCAGGAGAGCAGGGCAGAGAAACGGTGGCGGCCTCATTTCCTCCTGACCCACACGGCAGCCCATAGAGCTTCTTCATGGAGCTCCCCATTCTGCAGAACAAGGTGTGAAAAACTGTCTTCCCTATTTTCCCTTCATCTCCTCCTTCTCCAACCTCTACTCCTTCCCCCACAACCAAAAATTGCTTGTAACTTGTTTTTAGATATCTTCTCTACCCTCCGTGTTACCTGGCAAAGAAGCATAAAATCCTAATACAAATGTATTGAGTTGACTTGTATCTGACTCACTGCATTACAAAATAAGGATACAAATACCCTGAGAGCTAAATGGATGAAAAACATGCATTTCACAGGATAAAATACTTAATTAACATATTAGAAAATGTCCAAACTCATATTAAGCAAACAAATGCAAATAACATATTATTTTTTTATTTGTCAAATTGCCAAGATATTTTGAATGGTACACAGTGCAAATGAGGATACTGCAAGATGAACATTCTTGTACACTGGAGAGCTAATGAGCATAGTCTTTCTGGATGTAGGAGTATTTTAAAATATTTTTTCCCTTTAATGTAATACTTCACCCTCTAGGAATCTGTAATGCAGAGACACTCTGAAATTCAGGCAAAGATTTATGTGCAGTTTGGGAACTAGATGGTGGGTGATAGCTGTACAATAGTGAATATATTCAACATCATTAAATCTCACACTTGGAAGTGGTTACAATGAAAATTCATGTTATGTCTATGTTACCACAATAAAAAGATTTATGCACAAAATTATTTATTTCTATTTCATTATTATTAATGATCATGAGAACTTAAAGTGGCCTAGTATTACCTCAGCCATTTCTTCAAATATAGAATAGTCTAGAAAGAAATATATTAAAAAATTATCAGTAGCAGATTCTAGAAGAGTAATAGAATTATTAACATCTTCCCTTTTCTCTTTACACTTTGAAAGCTTTTCTAAAATGAGCACATGTGATTTTAATGAACAGAAAATAATTAAGTAAATAATTTCAAAAGAAAATTAACTATGGGCTATATGTCAATCTCCATTACAATGCCACTAATTAATAAAGTGGAAAGTGTCCATCTCTAATTAAAAATTATTTTTAATTAACAAAGTTGGCATTCCAAAGTTGGCAAAATAATAATAGCTAATAAGTGTGTAGTGCATGCATTATTTTAAGCACTTAGCATGTAATAATTACAATTTTTAAGATGAACACCACTATGATTCACATTTACATCTGACTTAACAGAAATAGAGAGAAGGTGAGTAGTTAGCCCAAGATAAGGCAGCAGGATTTGAACTCAGATAATTTGGCTCCAGAGTTTATTATGATCTTAGTCACTAGAATATAATACCTTTTGAAAAAAAATAAATTAAAAACAAAAGCTAGCAGAACATGTACTAATTTCCTCCTGCTGCTGCAGCAAATTACCGCAAACTTAGTGGCTTACACCACACACGTATCATCGGATACACCTCTGAACTCGGTCTGCAGGGCTGCATTCCTTCTGAGGGCTCTAAGGAGCATCCACTTCCTTGCCTTTTCTAGCTTCGAGAAGCTGCCCATATTCCCTTGGCTCACGGCCCCTTCCTCCATCTTCAAAGCCAACAGAGTAGCATCTTTTCTCCTCTCTGATCTCTACCTCTGTTCTTACATTTTCTCTCTGTCTCTATCTTCTGACCCTCTTGCCTGCCTCTTATATGAATCCTGTCATTACATTAGGCCCACCTGATAATCCAGGATTTCTTCATCTAAAAATGTTTCATTTAATCACATCTGCAAAATCTTTTTTTTATCATGTTAAATAACATACACATAGGTTCCAGGCATTAGGTTTGAACATCTTTGGAGCCATTTATTCAGCCTACCATGAGAAGAGAGGAAGGGAGGGAGGGAGGGAGGGAGGGAGGGAGGGAGGGAGGGAAGAGGGAGGGAGGGAGGGAGGGAGGAAATTTCTGTTCCAATTTCTATTTATGTATAATAAAACATTTTTTCATGCATCAGAATTTTGTGGGTCTGGAAACTGAGGAGCACCCACCTGGATGATCCTTCTGTTTCCGGTTGTATTGACAGAGGTCACTCAGTAATAATATTCAGCAGGCAGGTGAGATGGTCTGGAAGATGCAAACAGGCTCACTGACGTGACTGCTTTTCTGGGTAATAGGAAGCCTGGGCTCCATAGAGACTGTCAGCCAGTGTGCTCAGACACGACCCCTCCAGCACGGCAGTCTCAGGGTAGTCAGGCTTCTTATATGGTGGCTCAGATCTCACAGATAGAACGTGGTTTCTGAAGGAAACCATGAGGCTCTTCTGACCTAGCCCTTGGAAGGCCCAGAATGGTACGTTCACTTCATTCTATTGGTCAAGTAAGTCCCTAAGCCTGGCCCAAATTCAGGTGGAGAGGAATTAGAACCCACTTTTCAAAAGGAGGCATAGCAATGAGATTGAAGGCATCGTTAATCACCTAAACTCTCTAAGTATAAAATTTCAGCTAACAAGTAGTACGTGATGAAAGCCATCTAAACTGGAGATGTGGGGAGTGTGTAGTTCTAGCACCTGTCGGGTAACCAGAGAACATTCTGATGTGTTTAGATTAGGCTGGGAAATGACTTTTAAATCCCTCTGATTTTAAGAATTATAAAGTTTTCTTAGACATGTTTCTGTTTAGTCTTTCTTCTACCATTCTTTAGTGTCAAAGTCTATGGAAATAACCATCAAGATGAAGAATTATCAAAACTCACTAGTTCATGTTTTCCTGTGTTTTATTTATAAACCTCTGTCCATAAAACAGATTTATTTAAGACATGCCCAAACAATAAAGTCGTGTCCTCCGCCTCTTATTGGGAGACAATGACGACTAGGTTAAAGCCTTTTTTTTTTTTTTGCTTATCACCATGTCTGAAATATAACCTTCTGCTTCTTCTTCTTGGTCTTAATAGAATACATCGCTTGTCTAGATTTTTTTCCATCATAATATTGGCCTTAATACTGATATATGTGGTATGTTTGTAAATTTGAATATATATCTTGTTTTTTTTCTAATTCAATCCTTTTGATATATGATAAGAATCAATATTGTGTGGAATGCTGGTATGTTTATAAATATTTTCATCACTAAATTTTAAGTATATACAACTGTTGATATATCATGTTTTCCCATTTACATTACATTTAGCTCAGCAATTTTCAACCTTTTTATCTCATGGCACACATAAACTAACTACTAAAATTCTGTGGCACACCAAAAAGTACATTTTTTGCCAATCTGACAAAAAATAGGTATAATTTTGATTTATAAAAAATAATAATAGTAATTACCCATCTTTTTTGCTCCAAAATGACTTCTTAAAAAATCAGGTGCCTATACTTGTACATAAGGATTTCTGGTGCAAAGAATTAACCAATGAGACATAGCCTTATTATGCAACATGACCGGTAAGATGAAATACAATTACATGACCTATGGATTATGGGTCAAGACAGGGCATGCACACTGTAATGGCTATTGTTATGTTGGCTGTGGTCATTTTTTTATTTGAAAATCTAAGGAAAAACAGGTCAGTGCCCCTGACTAAATAGTCAGTTATTGCATGTGTTAAAAATTCTTGCAGCACAGCAGTTGAAAATCACTGCTTTAGTTGATAATAATAACACAGTTGATAATAACAACACTAAAAACAACAAATTTCACTTATGCAGGTACATGTATCTGGGTGAATTCATTGAATAAATGGTAAACACCCTGGTGGCAAAAACAAACACAGCGGTAAAACAAACTCCAACTATCCTTCATTGGCTCCCAACAGCCAATTCTCTGCATTGCTTCCCAATCTCACTTCAGTTAGTAGCTTCAAATCAGCCATGGTGAGAGCATTTATGCTATGGAAACAGGCAAACACTACAAATCTGGGCATTTTGCTGAGCATTCACGACTGCACCACTGTTTTCCATAAACACAGCTAATGATGTGCTAAGTGTTAAAGATATGCATAAGATGTCATGAAAACAGAAGGAGAGTTGAACCTACTTAGAAGAGGTTACTGAAGGCTTCCCTTTTGGGGCCAAGTTCAAATGTCACCACCTCTGAAAGGCCTTTTTATACAACCTGCCTAAGAAAGCCCTGCTCCCAGACACCCTCTATCTACACTATTTTTTCTGAGCAGTTGTCATAGTTGATGGTTATCTTACTTACTTTCACTTGTTTATATGTGTCCCTTGATAGAATTTTACAGTCTTATCTGTCTTGTATTTCTGGCATATTATTTCCAGAAAGTATTTTTTGAAAATCAATAGTAGAGTCTTAAAAAAATGAGTAGAATTTGGCCAGGCAAAGAACTAGGGGTAGAATATCATGAGCATAGGAAGAAGGAATAGAAAAGGCACTGCAGTCAGGGGGAGACAGTGTGTGCATGAAACATGAAATCCAAAGAGGGGCCAAGGTGGTGCCAAAAAATATTTAGGCCACGTGGAGTCTCTGGGCTTCACCATGTGACTCACAGAGACTGACAAAGGCTCCTATTTGAACTTCTGCTCACCAAAAGGGGAGCGTGGGCATGATTAATTCCAAACAAGAATAAATTTGTTATTTAGTTAGAAAAGGAAAAAAAATAATTAACTAAAACACATTGCTCCTCAAGCCCCCATCATGACTGATAAATTAAAATTGTTTTCTCATCCCTGAAAAGAATTGTTGGATCTCTCTGAAATTATAGTAGTCAAAGTATGAAGCACTGGATAGCAAATTGAAACAAATAATGAATAAGGTGAAAGAGATATGCTGGTTTTCATAATGCACATTATTAAAATCCTTCTGCAGATGATTATGGCCCCTTGACAATAGTGCATATATTAGATGTTCTAAGAAATGTATTAAAGGTATTTTCTTTATAAAAGAAAAAGCAGAGGATTCAGTCCCTAAGGAGATAAACTAATTTGATTACAGATACTGAGCAGTTACTCTGCAGAGAGCTTCCAGCCAATGGCTACCCAATTCCCATGTTGCTCACAGCCTGTTAGCTGAGGAGACAGACTCTCCAGTGGGGTGAAGAGAAGATAGAAGGTCCAAAACACAGAGTGATAATTCTGCTGGGTAAAACTGAGGAAGCTTCCAGGGGAAGGTAATGTTTGGGTTGGCCTTGGAAGATGGGTAGGACTTGAGTAGGCGAAGAAACAGTGAAGGGGGCGCTCCAGACAGGAAGAACACCCGAATCCAAGACAGAGCAGCCTGACATCAGCATGTCCCATATTTTTCAGACCATAAGACGCACCCAGGTTAAAAAAAAAATAGATAAAAAATTTTTGAAGCAAAAAAATGTGGTAAAATATTTAATAACATATTTCACCAATGTAAATGTAAAGCTACATTCGGACTATAAGACACACCCCCCCTTTCCTCCTAAATTGGGGGGTGCGTCTTATAGTTGGAAAAATATGGTACATATATTTAAAGGCTCATGGAGCAGCCACACATTGATCAACTTGCACATCTCTGAACAAAACAATTGCTCATGTGCTTTTGCAAAAGAACTTTCTAATTTTACTTTGGTTTTCATAATGACAAAGTGATTCATTAGTTCCTATTACACAGAGCAATTTCAAAATGATAAACCACTGAGAATTCTTTCTTAATTATAGAAATTCAAAAAGGGGGTGGGGGCTTGAAGCACTTCCACACTTTCTACTCAGCAAATATGCGACCGCAAGAGGTTCTGACCCCCCTGCACACAGCACCCATCCAGTCTTATTTGAACAAGCATGATAATAAGAACACCTCTGCTTGATATATGCAATGGAGCCTCACATGTGTACCATAACTTATTTTATGGACTTAGATACACCCATGCCAACTTATACCTGCCAGAGCACAATCAACTACATTTGTTAAAAGCACGATTCAGGCGGATCTCATTTGAAGAAAACTCAAAATGGAAAAATAACTGATTTCCAAAATTAATGTCTTAGGAGGCAATTGTTCTACACTTATTTCATTGTTGGTTTCACTTATTTAGTGAGTTTTAAAATAAAGTTTAATTTACCAAAAGCTATTTTCATACTGGAATATATTTTGTGTATAGAGCAAAGCACCCCAGAGGCTGTTTAGTGGCCAGCAACAGAGAGTGATTCTGGCTAGCTTAAGCTGAAAAGAAAATTCTTGTAAGTATATTGTTTAAGTCTCCAAATAAAAAAGAAAGCTGCAAACAGAACCCCAAAGAGTGCTCCCCTCAAAAAAAAAAGGAGCAGTTCCTGGAATTCAGATAGTAAGAATTGATTGAAAATACCACTTTTTCACTCAGTTCAACTTTCACAATCCCAGGATAGAAGGTCTGACTGGATCAGTTTGGGATGGTTGCCCAGAGAAAGCCAGACACCTTAATCTACAGTCTCATGGAGGTCACACAGATTCATGCAGAATGATTTCCTCAAGGGCACTGGCACTATTATCAAAGAGGGTAGAAAGGATGCTGCTAGTCAGAAGACGGAGAATAATCGAACTCCTAAGGATATGACCCTGTGTTTAGTCCTGACCCACCATACCAAGTTCATACAGAGCTTCCATTGAGCCGAGATATTTCTCTTTGTCCCTCTTCACCCTTCCCAGACCCAATTTGTCCTGAAGAGGTTAGTAGAAACATCTAGAATCTGCTTTATTGAGGAACCGTCTAGATGCACATGTGTTGGCGAGTTGAGGTTTCTGTGTGACACATTTTACACACCAAGCAGATTACTTCTCTACACAATAGAAGTAGTGTCTGACCACAAAACATGAACAAATAAAACAAATTTATTTCAATTGGTTTGTTCTCTTATATTAAGGCAATAGTCACATTATACTAGTCAGATAATTTAAATATGGCCACAGAATGCAGAATATTTTTTAAATAAATTTTTAGAATCTTAAAAAGAGCCCAGGCTGGTGTAGCTCAGTGGATTGAGTGCGGGCCTGCGAACCACACGATCACAATTCGATTCCCAGTCAGGGCACATGCCTGGGTTGCAGGCCAGTTCCCAGCAGGGGACTCACAAGAGGCAACCATACATTGATATTTCTCTCCTTCTCTTCCTCTCTAAACATAAATAAATAAAATCTTTTTAAAAAATCTTAAAAAGGAAAGAGTTCATTAAAATTCTTTTCTGGTCTCTGGTGCTGAACATTCCATCAAACAGATATTTTTCATATAACTTACTGGTAATTTAAAGCACCATGCAAATATAACTCAATGCTCTATATGAATTTGTATAAGATTTTCCTTAGAAGCCTATAATACATAAAGTATACAATGTACAGAAAATAAATTCATTTTGTCTACATGGGGAATGGAGGAAAAGCAGAATGATTTCAACTGCAAATATCTAGACATGCTGAATTTTTAAAGGAAGAATTTTAAAAATGATCATTCATTTTTAAGCACCCAGCTGAGCTCGTAAGAAATAAAGAGGAAATCCAAGGGCACAGAAATAAAAAGCAAGGCTGAGAGCGTACAACCGCAGCTGCAGTGGGAGGTGCACAGGGGCCTACCTCACACTGTGAAATCAGCCCTGTTATAACGACCCAAGGACAGGCTTTATGGGACGTCGGGTGTGCAAGGAGGCATTAGCAGCTGACTTTTGCAGGAAGCCGGAACCCAAAAGGGCTACAACCTCTGTGTAAATGAGCTGGACAAATTCCACCTCTGAGCCCCAGGAAGCAGCAGGGAGGCTCATCTCTAGGGTGGGGAAAGGCCATTTTCCCACAAGAACATGAGCCCATGCCGCACCTGGGCTAGAAACTTACTTTACACTTCCCTTGGGGTGTGGGAGTCCCCAGTGGGAGGCTGACAGAGGCTTTGTTCCTGGCCAGGTTGAGCAGGGCTCCTTGAAGAAACAAACAAACTTCTCTAAAAGAAAACTCCACTGGAACTACTATAAGGGAGGCCCAAAGAGGAAAAAATAGATCTGCTAAAGATAAAATGACAATTTAAAAAGTTATATAATATATGAAGTAAAGAGCTAGGATGAATGAGGGTCCAAAGTTCCCCCCCAAAAATCCCACAGAAAAGAAATATCACTTCCAAATAATTTTATATACTATCTGAAAGATAGTAAAATATAAGCAGTTTAAATAGCTAAGGAGATAAAGGAATAAAATTCATGATATAAGACACTGACAAAAGACCATGTACAATTTTAAACAGAATCAAATAATAATCTGGAAATAAAAGATAAAATCCAAAATTTCAGTGGATTTGTTAAATGATAGATTGGGCCCTGATGAAGAGAAAATTAGATAACTGCAAGAAAAAAATCTGAGGATGTATTACTATGAACATAGCATGGAAAGAACTTTTTAAAGTAAAAATATAAAAGATGGAAAATAAAAGAGATGGAAGGTAGACTGAAAGGTCCAAAAGGCATCCATTTAGCAGGATATTTTAGAAAGGTTCATAGAGAATATGAGGAAGATTCAAAGAGGCAATGTCTAGAATTGAAAACTGATATAAATACAAGGTCTGGCTAGAAATACTCCAGCCTTTGTTAATATAATGAGAATACTTTGTGAGGCATCAATGTCACCTGTCAGCCAAGGAGTGGACTGGAATGCACTTGTGTGAACAATGACAACTTCACTGTACTAGTCAGTGGGGGTGGTAGACGCCATTGAGTGAGCGTGTGTACTGTGTGGCCATCAGATTCAAAATGACTGAGCAGGTAGAGCAGCGAATCTGCGACAAATTTTGTGTTAAGCTTGAACATTCCTTCATGGAAACTATTCTGATGATTCAGAAGGGCACAGCTACGGGCAACTGGTGACTGGCGGCTTCATCATGACAAGGTACCCACTCACACATCACATCTCCTGCAGGACATTTTGGTGAAACATCAAATTAGGTGACCAAGTGCCCCCTATAGCCCAGATTTGGGGCCATGTGCCTTCTGGCTTTTCCCAAACTAATATCACCTTTGAAAGGGAAGCGATTTCACACCATCACTGAGATTCAGAAAACATGGTGTGGCAACTGGGAGAACTGTGTGAGATCCCAAGGTGCCCACATTGAAGAGGACTAAGGGGTCATTGTCCTATGTACAGTGTTTCTTGTATCTTATATCTTCTTCAATAAATATCTCTATTTTTCATATTACATGAATGAATACTTTCCAGAGAAGCCTTGTACATTGAAGGAGTTGCACAAAGAAGCCAGAAACAAACAAACAAACAAACAAAAAAACAGAAATAAATCTACACTTAGATAGATGCACTGGAGCAAAACTGTAGAACACAACAAAAGGAGATAGTCCTAAAATCAATGGAAAAATAAGACATATTTACTAAAAAGAAACAATGGGACTGACAGCAACAACAGGGACCAGAGGAAAATGAAATAGCTTCAAAAGTGATGAGGGAAAAAATTTTCAACCTAGAATATTTTACCAAGCTAAACTATCATTCAAGAATGAAAGTAAATGGGCCCTGGCCATGTACTCAGTTGGTTAGAGTGTCATCCTAATGTGACAAGGCTGTGGTTCTATCCTTGGTCAAGGCACATACGGGAGTCAACCAATGAATGCATAAATGAGTGGAACAACAAATGGATGTTTCTCTCTTCCCTGTCTCCTCTCTCTCTCTCTAAAATCAATCAATAAAATTTTTTAATAACTTAAAAAGAATAAAGGTAAAATAAAAATAAATAACATTTGTACCACCAAAGAATGAGAAATGCCAGCCAGAGGCCCTCCCGGAATAAAAGGAAATTAAATGACAAAGATAATGGAAACAAGGACTATTAAACAAACAAGTTGCTTTGTATGTAAACATACAAAAACAATATAAAAAATGACAAGATTTCATTTGGAGAGTTAAAAAATATAGTAGAGCTAAATAGCAGATATAAAATTATAATTATTTAGAGTCAACAGGTACTAAGATGTGCTTACTGGTCAGGTGGATTAACTTTAGATCATGTAACTCAAGTATGTATATCAAAAATACGCTGGTAATCCCTGGCTGGCGTAGCTCAGTGGATTGAGTGAGGGCCTGAGAACCACACAATCACGGTTCCATTCCCAGTCAGGGCACATGCCTGGGTTGCAGGCCAGTTCCCGGCAGGGGACTCACGAGAGGCAACCACACATTGATGTTTCTCTCCTTCTCTCCTTCCCTTCCTCTCTAAAGATAAATAAAATAAAAATCTTTAAAAAAATAATAAATAATTTAAAAAACCAAAAATACACTGGTAACAACTAAAACAGAAAAAAAAAGAATAGAAATAAAATGCAAAAGAATGTAAAACTTCTAAATCACTATAAGAGAAAAGGAAAAAAAGAAAAGAAAAGCTGATCTATTTAATCAAAGGAAGTAATGGAAAGGAAATAAAACCATGAAATCCTTTTTAAAGTCAAATGTGCAATATGTCCCAAATGCTTTTAATGGGACTTTTTTGAGCTTCTATGATTGGATTAAAAATAAACACACAAAATAATAATCCAGGTGAATGCTTCTTCCAGGAGACATGCTGGAACACAGTAACAGAAAAGTCAGAAAGTAAGAGATTTGGAATAATATACACCAGACAAATTCCAAACAAAAGAAAGCTAGTGTGTTGATACAGATAGCAGACAAAACAGACTTTAAGTATTTGAGGAAACAAAAAAAGGTCATTCCCTAATAATACAAAGAACAATTCTCTAGAAAAATATTCATTATCCTGTGAGCGTTTTGCCCAACATTTTAGCTCCAAACATATAAAACAAAAATGAAAGTACAAAGAGAAACTTGTTTGAGTACACAACCATCCTAGAATATGTTAATGCCTTTCTCAGAAATGGACAGATCAAAGAACCAAAAATTAATGAGTATGTAGATCAGGGGTGTCAAACTCATTTTCACAGGGGCCACATCGGCCTTGTGGTTGCCTTCAAAGGGCCAAATGTAATTTTAGGACTGTACACATGTAACTACTGCTTAACAGTTAAGCAAGAGCTGGGAGCTGCTGCCAGGTAAAAACAAGGTGCCCAGCCGGATAAAACAAGGTGGAGGGCCTCCGCTGACCTTGTGTTTGCCACCTGTGATATAGATGATTTGAATAATACAATAGATATGGTCAAGCTAACGAAAATATACAAAACCCTATTCCAACAATTATATTGTTGATATTATTTTTAAGAACAAATATAGCAAATATAAACATTTACTAGGAAGTAAAAGCAATCTGAAGAAATATCAAAAATTGATATCACATTGACTACATATCCTTTGACAATACTGTAAAAAAAAGATAGTTTCCCAAGTCCTAGGTATTTGGAAAATTTGAAATTGTCATAATAATTCATGGGTCAAAGAAGAACTCTAATGAAACATTATTAAAAAATTATTAGTGAATTTGTTGTAGCTGTAATATTTTTTGAGAAAGAAGTAGATATCTGGAATAAATATAACAAAACATTATCCGTGTTTAAAACTGGATGCTTTAATGCATTCAAATGCATGAATGCCTGTTCTGTTATCTTCTGTGTACTTGAAATACTTCATATTTCTTTTAAATGTTCAAATAAAGCTACTTACTCTATTTTGCACAAACATTTATTTATACTGCAATCAGTAGAGGAATTGGTAGGGGATTGTGGGGTTTTGTTTTCTGTGTGGGATAATCAGAACCTAGACAAAATGTTTCCATCTGTGAACACAAGGCATCCCCACTCTGGGACACCTCATCATCCCTGATCTCCATGTCTCATGGTCACTAGGAGCCCAAGGCCAGCTGCTCCCAGGCTGGACTCTGAGGTCACCTTCAGGTCTGTCAAAAATAATTCCTGCTGTTGAGCAAAAAAGTCTGCAAAGCCCATCATTTGAAAAGAGAACATATTGCAAAAATCACCCACATACAAAGTCAACCCTCAGGGCAGACTCTGTGGTTGACCACATTTATACTGACCCCTCTTAAAAATATTTTATTTAATACTTCTGATATAAAAACAAAATCTGCCTATGAGTTGGCATTTTGGTAAACACTCCTCCCATTTAAAACTGTGTATTTAAAAGAGTTGTCCTAAGCAAAATTAAAAACTCCCTACTTTCTATGACTCAAACCTTAGGTAACTCCCAGACCCTCTTCCCTGGTCCCCCCCAATTAAATTCTGGGTGATCCCTGCTATTGGAATTTTGTACCACTATAGTCAAACTTGAATAATGCATGTCCTCTTTTAATATTCTCACAAGCCCCTAGTGCTGACAAAGGACTTTCATCAGAATGTCATTAAAATATACATAAAAATGTAAAACTAGATGTAAACTCATTATGCTAAACAAGCATAACACCCAATCAAATTTACAAATTAGAAATTAAACTACCAAACTGCAACAGTTAAAATGAATAAGATTAATTTAATGGGACAATTCACATTGTTGTGCTAAAATTCCATTGCAGTTACTAACAACTGGCTTCCTGTTAGTTACAGCCAATAAAGGGTATTAGAAGCATGCTGGGAGCATGTTGGGAGGCGGGAGGCAGTCAAGCTATTTGTTCCTTCTCTTTCCTGATTCTAGTAGAAAAGCTCCTCACTCCAAGGTTCCAGCTTCTCCTGGTAGCTTCCACCATGCTACTGTCTGCATCAAGCATCCCTGTTTTTTGCCTCTGCTAATACTGCCTCCGTTTCCTCTCAGAGAGGAAGACAGTGAAAATATTTAATGTTTCCCCCAGAAATTGCCAAGCTACAGGGGACCCTTTGCCAGACCAGCAGGCTATGGGAGGTTGAGTTTTCAAAGGTCTGGACCAGTGGTCCTCAAACCTACATGCATATCAGAGTCATTGAAGGGACTTTCAGAAGCGCAACCATTTCTCATTCCAGATCCTTCTTGGTAGTGGCTTCCTGCTGCCACTAACCCCTGGGTTGCCTCCCCATCCCATTTGGCTTTTTATTTCTTTCAATGCCGTTTTTAAAAACTAGTTCTCCCTATTAAGTTCCCTTTATTAAACTACTGGCACAATCTCTATTCTCCTGGCTGTCTCCTATGGATACATAGGTCATAGGGAGGGGTGGAGAGAGCTGAAAAGTAATCAGCTTTGTAATCTTTTCCACTTGTTTTTTTATACCAATTATTGTACTTTAAACTTCCTTCTTTTTTATACTTCAAAATGCCTATAAATAAACCCAAAAGAGAAATATCCTCCCAAAGTTTATGCTACTATTTTATGTAGAAATAATTTTTTTCCTCTAAATTTCCTGTGTCTCCATTAATCATCAGAGGGGATCAACAAGAACATGCCTATTCTACAAAGGCAAAGCACCAAATGATGGATGAGCTGTCTGCAGACACCAATTTGAGGAGAATGGCTGAGCTACTCCAGATATCTCATCCTCCATCGTCTCCAAAGCAACTAATAATTTAGAAGGATAATCCAGACATGTATTTGCTCTGAAAAATGACTGATGAATTGAGGTAACCATTTTTTTCCTTCCTAGAGTTCCCCCCACCATTCCAGAGCCCATCAGGATTTTCCTTCGCTGAGATGCACCATCCAAACCAACTGCGTTTTTGATAGCACACCCTCTCAGGAAGAAGTTAATGCTCACACTCAAGTAAGAAAGAGAGAGGGGATGAATTTTAAATCAGAAAGGTTCTTTTCTGGCAGTCAGGATGAGAAAAAGTACTTTCTGATAGGATGACCAATATTCCTTCTTCAAATGCCAAGTCCCTTGCTTTTGCAAATGTAGCTTTTACATTACATAAGGGTCAACTCCTACTTTCTGTCACTTCCCAAGAGCATGGGATATTCAACCAGTTAGGAAAACATGGTTTCGCCTATGAGAGAGAAAGAGAGCTGGAATATTTAATGTTGCATGTTTCCCACAGAAATTGCCAGACCACAGGGCATTCTTTGCTGATCTTCAGACCAGCAGGAAATGGGAGGTTGCATTTACAAAGGCAGAGACCAGTGGTCCTCAACCCCGCATATCAGAATCATCAAAGGAGCTCCCAAGAAATGCTGCCAGGCTTTACCCCAGACAATGAAAACAGAATCTCTGGGGATGGGTCCCAGGCATTAGTATTTGTAAAAACTCTCACATGATTCTAATGAAGAGCAAAGACAGTGAGCCACTGGCCTAGACCAAGAACTAGAAGTTAATCCTAATTTTAAAAAATTATATGCAGGTAATTATAATGCTGTTATATACGATTGTATGTAATCTCATTGAATTCAGTTGTTTTCTGCACAGGGGGTGTCTGTTTCCCTTCCTCGTTCTTTTGAAGGATGCCGACATAAGTGATACTACGTGAGTATGAGTGAGACATAATGAACTTGAAATTTAGTTTTGCCTGTCACTTGATAAAAGAAATAACAGAAAAGGAAGATCGCAAGTTCTTAATGGGGAGGGTTCTGATTGTGGTGAACCTGCCAGAATCTCTGGATGTCTGGATTATGTGACTCTCACCCCAAAGGTGGCTGTTAAAAGACCGTGTATCAAGTCCATTGTCCCTCGGTCTTCCGTTTTGTTAACCACTTGATACCGTCAGTCTGTTACTGCATGATATCAGACAAAACCATGTCATTCTTGGTCACGTTAAAAATGGTCTAGGGCATATTGTCCAGAGCCCAAGGCTTTTTTGGAGCTGAAATCTTATCTCTCATTATAGTGCAGCACATTATATGTATGTATCTCCCAAGACAAATGCTTGGCATACACTGGGCAATGGCTTAGCCCAGGGGGGTCCCCTAAATATTTTTGATAGCACATCAAATAGAAGCTTAAGTAGAAGTTTAAGGTTTTTCCCACGACCCAATGGATCATATCAGATCTCCCTGAGATGCTCACACTTCCCTCTGAAGAGCACTGATCTAGTCCACTGTGTAATGCTGGCTCTCTGACAAAATTTACCATTACTTTTGCGATTTGAGTTGTCCCTGAATATAAATATCATGTCTGAAATTCTTACTGAGACTTGCACAGCAGTCCATTCATGGTAAATAGCTAATTCTTCACCATCACCATGAGTTACTCCATGAAAGAGTGTAAGGAGATAGATTAGTACCAAACAGTTCCCATTACCAGCAGGGCAAGGCCTCTGGGGCTTCCCAGGCTCTGGTCTGATCCTCCAAACACAAAAGTGCCAGAGTCACTTTGGATCTGTTTATAGCCAATTCCATAACTGGTTCAGTGGCCACTCTGAAAGGCAGCTTCTAGGCTGTCTTGCACAAGTGAGATGTTCTTCTAAAGAAAGCACTGGCTGTAATTTTAAGGCAAATTTCCTCTCTCCCTTAAGTAGGTGTGAAATGGTAAGTGTTCCCAATGAGGCATAATTTATGAAAAAAAGTACAGTAGAAGAAGCCTTTGGCAAGTGCATTGATTCTCAGGAAACAGACACAGGAAGATTTCCTCAGGGTCATTGGAAGAAAGGGAAGGGGCTGGGCTGAACAAGTGCAGGGAAGAAACTCACAGCAGTTCAAGTTCATGCAGTTCTGTTCTAGGTTTCCAGCTGAAGAAACCTATCTGTCCAAGGTCACATAGCAGTTAAGTGACAAAGCTTAAAACAGACTGCAGACTCACCCTTCTTTCAGTCAATAATGTAACTACTTCCCCAATCCCTTATCTCCCATCCTGTTTTTTATCAGTCTTAGACAAGAAGGTCTGAACCTTTCTCTTGTTGTCTTGTGAATCACCCTTACTTCACCAGGAGCCCTGCGCTCCCATGGGGCAGTTCTCTTTCCCTTCCTGTGCTCTTCCCACAAGAGAAGGTCCTGTATTCCCAACAGCAGGGGTCCCGCCAGTCCTAGTGGAGAGTCCTTTTATCATTGCAATGTGTGGGCTGCCTGTCTCTAAAAATAAAATCCCATTTATTTATTTGGTACAAGGAAAAAAAATCAATGATGACACAGTTCTCACTGTGGAAATACTCTCAGACAATATTTGAACTGACTCCCAAGACCTATTTGAAAAGCCTTATAACCACAGAAGTACAGAATTCTAGAGATTAATAGGACTGAAGAATTCAGCCAATGTAGGTAGTTCTTTGCCATTTGGGGATCATGAAACCCCCTTTGAAATTATGATGACTGCTATTGAAACTCTCCCCAGGAAAACGTACATACAAAGATATATGCGCAGACATGAAACAGAAGTCATACAAAAATTTGCATGTACATTGTGCACTGACCAGAGGCCTGTCCTTCTATCCTTTGTTTAGATTCCCTTTTACTTGACTGAGAAGGAAACTGGGTCCCTAAGAGAAAAATACAACTTTCTGTGAGCACACAGTCAGTCACCAGAAACAACAGTCCTAGAACACAGGCCTCCTTTTCCAGCAGAAGAAGCTCACTGCATCATGCACGGGTGACCGTGCGACTCATTGCCTGACCCAGGGCACTTCAGAAAGTGGAAAGGCAGGCTATTGATAATCAGTCTAAGACAGCAGGTGTAAACTGGAACTCTTTCAGGCAAATCAGGACATACAGTCACTCTGATCACACCAAAAACCAAAAAGTCTCTTGACCTGATGCTTTGTTGTTGTTGCTGCTGCTACTGTAGATGGTCAAAACCTCCCATCTGACCATCAGATGGGAGAAAAAAGGGAAAAAAAGAAAACAGGAGCTTGCAATCGTCTCTGAATCTTTGTTCTGCAGGACTTTGAAAACCCCGGGCTTCTACCATTCCTTATCTAAGCTCTTATTAAATGCACATCACACAGCTCATGAATATGACATACAAAGGGAATTATTACAACATTTCATAACAACAAGACTTCGGTTTTCTTGAGCCCTCCCAAGAGACATCTCCATCAATTTTAGTTTTATCAGCAACACAGTAGCAAACACCAGAACTTTCTCATTGCTGCTGTTTGTAAAGTTAGTTTTACTCCAGAGGTTTGACCACTTCACTCTGACTGTGCAGAGAAAGAGAAAGGAAAATTGATTTTATTGCAGAGTCTCCCCAAAGGTCTAAATAATTCATATCAGTCTCAACCTTCAGACATTATCTCAAATAGCAAGCATATTCCATAAGCCTGCAAGCTTCAAGCATTTCCTCCTGGTCAAACAAAGGTATCTTCACACCCTCACTTATTGGCTGGCCTTCCTTCTGAAGGGTCAAGTGCTTGTGTCCATTCGCCCCCTTGTTCTTCCAATGTTAACTTCATGACTTTTTAAAAAGAGTCTGTTTTTCAACTTAGTGACCCTTGAAATATTTTAGCAGAGTCTCCAGTTCTGAATTACATCGAACTATAGTTGATCTTGGGTCCCAGACCAGGGGTTCTCACTGGCAATGTATTAAAATTATGTGGAGAACTTTTTGAAAAACTCCATGATTAGTCTCTACCCCTAGCAACTCTGATTCATTGGGTAGAGGTTGGGCCCGGGCACCATCATTGTTTTTCCAAATCATCCCATGTGATTCTAATGTGCAGCCAGACCTGAGAACTAATGCTTTAGAACTAGGGCCAATGGGTGTTCCATGTTCCATGTAAAGTGGGTTGCCCTTTTTTCCCCTAAAGGTGGGAGTGTGCCCAGGGACTTGATGCTGTCTCACATGAGAAATGAGCTGATAGGGGGCGGATGATGGCCTAAAGAATGAAAATTCAGTCCCTTGGGAGCTCCAGTATATAGGCACTCTTGTCCTTGAACCGCTGAGTTCAACCCAAATGTGTCTTAAGGATTAACAGTGAGAAGCCTCAGAAGACTTTTTTCCTTGACTTAAAAAAATATCACATTTCTTCATTTTCTGAGTCAATTTGCAAATGGCGCACCACATCTGCCAGGGTTGGAGGGGAATCTGTCTTTAGTCGTTTTTCCATGTGACTCTTTCCTGCCTCTTTCTACCCACACTCCCTTGACTATAAGTCACAAGCCTCAAGGATGTAGTCCAAGAAAGTTGTGAAAGGGCCCCTTTTCTTCCCTGTCCCTGACACATAACCACGGTCATTTCTGATGCTCATTCACAAGGCTACTTGTGAGACCTGCTCTTTCCTGTTGATCAGGCCCTGGTGCCCCTAGCATACCAGACATGCTCTTCACTCCTCACCTGCCAGCATCCTCTGGACCAACACAGAACCATCATTCTCCCTTGAGATCGCGATCTTGCAAATTCTGGGGCACTACCTTAGAAAAGGATCCCAGTTTCTGCTATTAATAGAAATACCTCTTTCTCATTTTCTTGTTAACAACACTTAACACTTTACCAAAAGTCTGCATTGATTTGGGCTACCACAGAGTCTTTTATAAGTAAATTTTGAAACTAGAAGATTTTTATTTTTAATGATTACCTGAAGATTCAAGTGAATTCACCATCAGCAATAGTGCTACAAAGAAGAACAATTCTACACCTGGAAGATGAAAGAACATTTTTTTAGCTACAACTATATACCAGGCTCTTTGCTATATACTTGCTAACTCACATGTTATTTAATTTAGTCCTTTTAATATATTATCTAATAATCAACTTTAAGTAATTGTCACCTCAATTTATAGTTGAAGAAACTGAGGCATTGGCACATTAAGATACTTGCATACCTATTAATTAAAAAACCCCAAATTCAAACCTGGTGTCTATGGCTCCCAGTTCACGTTTTTCTCCTTTTTGTGGCCACAGAAAAGTATCATAATAATTGTATGGTCAAGATTCCTGGTGGGGGGAGGGGCACAAGGTTACATCTCTTTTCACCTAGGACAGATCACAAGGACAGAAACAAATCAAATACCACCTCATGCTCACTAAAGACCAACAGACTGGATCTCAAGACTGGTTGGTTTGGTATTGACTGACGCATGCTGTATGGGATGGTGCAAGACAGAGCACACGTTATGGGGATCAGGGTCCCGGGGAGTTGGTTGGTGGGGACAATGAATAAAAAAAGAAAAGAAACATTGCAAGATGTGCTAACACAGAATATTCAGAAAAGAAATGTTTCCATTTCTTATGAACTTGCCTCAGCTTTTTTATAAGGATCTTTCCCTAAACTATATCCTAAATGCCACAGGTAGAATTTATTTAGTTATGTGGTCATCATTTCTAGTTAAAGGTTGGAGGTAGGCATTTTAAAAGCCCATCTGGGCCCTGTCTTACAGAGAGGCAGTGGCTAGAAGCCCCAGAAAAGTCAGGTATCCTCAAACTCCACTTATGGGAGACCAGAAAATGGATGAGATCTGTTATTTATCTGCAGCTGAGAAAAAAAATGACGTAAAATGAAAAGCCTTAAAATGACACTTATTGTCTCAGGGTTTTTTGTAGACGGGGAGTCTGGGCATGGCTTAGCTTGGTTATTTCCTTCAGGATGTCTCCTAGGCTCCAGCCAAGGTGTCAGCCAGGGCTATAGTCATTTCAAGCCTTGATAGACAGGGCAGGATCCATCTTCAAACTCACTCATGAGGTTATTTTCAGAATGAAATTCCTTGCAGGCTGTTGGACTGATGGCCTCAGTTGCTTGCTGGTAGTTGGCTGAAAGTATTGTCCCACCAGTTTCCTGTCATGGGGGTCTCTCTACAGGGCAGCTCACAACATAGACTGGCTTGATCGGAGAAAGCAAGCAGATCCAGAGAGAGAGAGAGAGAGAGAGAGAGAGAGAGTGTAGGAGCAAGACAGAAGTCACAGAAGGCTTGTGTAACCTGTGATGGTTAATTTCACATTCAACTTGCCTGGGCAAGGGCTGCCCAGGTATTTGGCCGAACTATTCTGATGTGTCTGGGATGATGTATTTGGATGAGATTAACATTTAGATTTGTAGACCGAGCAAAGCAAATTACCCTCCTAATGTGGGTGGGCCTCATCCAATTGGTTGAAGGCCTAAATGGATCAAACACCTTGATCTCCCCCTAAATAAGAGATAGTCTGCAAACCAGGACATTGACTTTTCCTTGTGTTTGGACTTGAACTGAAATATCAACTCTTTCCAGGTCATGCCTGAGCCTACAGCCTGCTCAGGAACTATATCATCAGCCATCAGGAGTCTCTGGCATCCCATTGGGAGCTGGCTAATAAATGGAATTGGTTAACACAGTTCCCCGAGAGTACTGGGTAAGTCTCAGCTGGCGATCCAGGAATGAGAGAAGGAAGCCTGGTCTTGGACTGAGAGAAGCGGGGTTTAAAGCTCTGGCAGAGCTGCTTGCTACCTGGGTAAACTTGGGTCATGCTACACCAGCTTTCTGAGACAGGCCTCTGTCTTCTCATTCCTCAAGTGAGAATAGCACTACCTTCTTCACAGGGGTGCAGGGAGCATTAAACTAAATCACATTTCCTTAACAGTGTTCCACTGTAAGCTAGTTCTGTAAGACATGAACAGAGAGCAAAAGGGTCCCACTACTTACTCAACTTGGGAAATGCTGGGTTACATGCAGTAAAACAAGTCTCCTTTAAGCACTTCTAAAATCTATAATGAGGTGCAAAGCATTCTGGGTATGCAGTAGAAAGACACATTAGGCAGTGTTAATCAAATGTATTTAACCACAGCACTTTTTTTTTTCCAAGAGAATCTCACGGCATTTGTGTCAAATAATGAATTATAAAAGGCAAATACAAACGCCTACCCATGGAGCCCGACAGACCACCCATGTGTAAGCAGTGTGTGTGACTCTGAATCAAATTGCTGCAGCAGCCATTGCAGCAAGCCACGCGGGGACAGGCCAGGACCGAAATCACAGACCAGCATTTGCGCAACAGAATGACCTCCAGCTACTAGATATGCCTGGCCTATGAATACATGGCAGGCTTACTCTGTAGTGCCGTATCATAGCTGTATCAATAGCCTGTATCATAAGGCCATCAGGCCAGGCCACATTCCTATAAAAAAGAAAGGGGGTCAGTCCTGAAAAGGGAGGCAAGTCTCAGCACCACTCATCTGAGAAGAATAAAATAGAAAAGGCATTCTGAAGGCATTCCTTGGCCAAATAGGAAAGAGAATTTCTAGGCTTCCTTTGGATCTCCCTCTGACTCTGAGTTGGCTCAGCTGTCCCCGGGGCATTCCGTGTCTAAGGCTAAACCTCCAACACATGGATCAGCCCTGAGGAAGTCAAGAAGGCATTCCTGCAATGTATCACAGATTGAGACGAGCAAGTCTTATTTTACAAAGTGGTTTCTAGTTGTATGTTCCTCTTTTGCTTGATGTTTCAGTTAAAAATCTAGCCTCCAGTGATAGCTGGAAAGAGCTGGGACGCACGCTGGGCCCATGTGGTGAGAGAGGCAGAGTGTCACATGAGGCCAGCAGGATCGTGTCTGGTATGAAACCCAGAGTGAATTTCTAGCTTACATCCCTGACCCTTTCCTGGGGACGGGCCCTGTTTCTTAGAAATGAGCCCCAGCAGCCTTGTCTTTAACTTGGTGACAAGAACTAGAGCTGATTTATTCAGAGGTGAATGCCTAAACAAAGTGAGACCAATCGGATAGTCTCTCCTGGGAATACGGAGATTTGTATGAAGAAAACAGCCCCTGAGGGTCATGGAGCTGAGTCCTGAACTGGTGGCCTGAGAACTCCTCCTGCAGCGGAGCTTCTTGAAGCTTCCCTACTTCTCACCTCCTGGCACTTCACTTTTACACTCAGATCTTCCCCATAAACTTTTCTTTTTACTTAAACTAAACAAAGCCTGTTTCTTTCCCATTAACCAAAACAATCTTAATCAGTACGGGGTGATGGCAGTCATTCTTTGTGAGATATCCCCAAGGTCAAGGCAAATGGAGTATAAGAGTTAGACCTAGTAAGTGTGACGACTCTCCCCATCTGTAGTTTCATCATATGGTGATAACTCTGGAGAACTGCCTGAATGAAACAGGAGTCCATTTACCAAGATCAGGGCATAACTCACAGGTCAGAGTCTGGGAAGAGTTAGCGTTGGAATGGGGGTGGGGAAGAGGATGTAGGCGAGGGGGGAAACCATGATGGACAAGCAGACAAGCACCCAGGAGAAGGAAAAACAAACCGATAAGCAGGTAGTCTGATGGTCAAAATAGGGCAAGTTCCTGGCAGTTACAAACAGAGCTTTATTTAGCCAAGGAACTGAAGTTCAGAGGAATGACCTCAGGCTTAAACAAACTGAAACTCAGGTCAGGGACACAAGTCCAGGGTGGCCATGTGGATGACAGGTCTAAGCAGAAGCCTAATTACCAGAATTGGAGCATAAGGTCAGAGCAGGGGAATTCATCAGTGTATGACCTGTGTGATGCTGGACTCCCTAATTTCCCGGTGAGGGACAGGTTCGTCCCAGAGTCTGGAGTATAGAACTATGGCTGCAGGCAGGCGTCCAGCATAAGCAAGCAGGGATCTGGGAACAAGATGGCCAGGGCTCACATTATGATTCCCGCCCTCCTCTCCACAGAGTCACGGCCCTGAGGTCTCCGCTCAGCCCCTGAGCTGCCAAGCAGAAAGGGCTGCAGGGAAGGATGAGTGAGTCTGGGGAAGGGGCTCTGTCATCTGCCTGCGGCACTTCTGCATGGAGCAGCATGTGGGCGTGGAGAAGAGGGACAACTGCATTTGTTTGTTTATTTCTTCATGGCAACTCGCAAACCCAGCCAAATGCAGATAAAACTGGAGTACATGAAAACTTTCCTAACTCTGTGACTCAGAAATGTTACTATGCAGGTCAGAAGAAGGCAGAATCCCCAGGTCACACTCACCAGTCCTCAAACACTGCTTCCCCCGTGTCCCTCCAGACAGAAAGATCTCCCAAAGGCTGCCAAGATGGGCTTGCCAAACTGTTCGATGTTTTCTAAAGTAAGTCAAGTGGAAACCCAGTATTCACCTTTCCATGTCTCCCCCCATGCAAAGGAACCAAGCATACATAGAAAGGCTTGATCAAAATTTATGCTAGATAGATAGAGTCATTATCCCAGGCCGGTCCTCTCTTTAGCACCCTCTTCCACCTGTCTCCTCCATTACACCTGTGACAGACAGAACTGAGGTTTCTCAGGATCAAGAACAAAGCTACACCAGGCGATCAGGGTTGGATTCCCAGTCAGGGCACATGCCTGGGTTGCAGGCCAGGTCCCAGTGGGGGACACACAAGAGGCAACCGCACGCTGATGTTTCTCTCCCTCTCTCCTTCCCTTACTCTCTAAAGATAAATGAATAAAATTTTTAAAAAATGATTAAAAAAAGAATAAAGCTACAAATCCTGTGGGGTACCTGCTTTTGATAGGCTAAGAGTAAGGTTAAAAGAGGAGGGCATGGATGGATCAGCCCACTTGTGGGAGGAAGGAAAGGATTAGTCATACACTCTGAATAGATCTACAAGAGTCTTTAGAAGTTATCTGGTGCCAGTATACCTCATCTGATGAGACTGGTTTATTTAGTAGTTGGCAATAAGAGAAGTCTTTCTTAGTTATCAATATTTTCATCCCCATATTTTAGCTATGCTTAAAAAACTAGTAAGGGGACAAGTAGAAGGAATAGAGGCAATTGAAGAAGACAGATTCGTATCAGTTGGTTTCAAGGAGCTCAGTACAAGGGTCAGAATAATCTGTCAACAGATTCTTTTAGAGATAAAACACACTTTCATCCCTTTTTCACCTACATTTACTGAGTACAGGCTTCCTAAAATTATTTTTTAATCTATATTTGTTAAAGTTGTGATTTTGCTAGAAGAAAAAAGTAAATAGAAATAAATCCAGTCTCCCCATCTCTTCAACCCCTGCCCATTGCATCTTCATGCTGAGAGTAGGCTGGGGGAAAAGCTGCTAAATTGTTAGAACTTCAAAGCTCCTGTGACAGGAGTCTCAGTCATTTTGGAATCCTGTAACCAAAATGCCATAGATTGGATGGCTTAAATAATAAACATTGACTTCAAAAAGGTCTAGGGGCTGGTAAGTCCAAAATCAGGGTAACCCCAGTGTTGGGTTCTGGTAGGACTCTCCTTCTACTTTGCAGGTGGCTGTCCTCTTGCTGAAAGCAGAAAGAAGCAAGTTTTCTCATGTCTCTTCTTACAAGGGCACTAACTGCATTCATGAGGGCTCCACCCGTTGTGACCTATTTCTCTCCCCAAAACACCAGCTCTTAATACCATCGCATTGGGCATTAGGATTTCAGCACACGTATTTTGGAAGGACACAAACGTTCAGTCCTTGACAATGGGTATCTGTGGCTTAGGTCCCAGCCTTTCTCATGCAATGCCCTTAGAACAGTGCCTGGCACACAGCAAGTGCTGTGTAAGTATCTGTGGTCTGTATTTACAGTAGTGTTTGCATCTGTAAACCAGTCAACTTTCCCCTCTTCTCATACCCCTGCCTTCATCACCATCCAGGGGCTGATGGCCTACAGAAATTTATTCAGATGGCTTTGATTAAAATCATTGTTTCCACAGTCGAGAAAGTTGAAAAGGATTCTCTTCTTTGTGCAACTTTTGGAAAATAAATTTAAGACCCAACTACTTTCAATTATTAACCCAAAGAAAAAGAAACATGTACAGGCAGTCCCCCCGCCTGTCCCCCCTCACATCTCACCCATCCACTGACCTGACAAAAACACTAATTTCTCTTTCCACTTCATTGGTTCACTCATTCGCCACTTGTCTGGCAGATTCATCTGTCTTAAACCTAACTTGTCAACAGTTTGCCTTACCGGTTCAGGAACACTGGGTGGAAAAAAAAAAGGTAAGTGCTGGCTACACTGTAGTAGGAGAAGAAAACATTATTGATTCCTTGCGATTTCCCTCCCTTCAATGGCATTTCCAGGAATGCCCTGTAGCAAAAAGCTGGAGCAGCCTGCATGTAGTTAGCAGTATGTTTTTGTGCTTGGTCACTGCATAGGACCACAGGACTCCACCAGAGCCACCCAATCCCATTTAGATTTTCTCAATAATCGGGGACTAAATACAAGCAACTATGAAAGGTAGCTATTAACAATGGAGCAAATACAAAGCAAGGCACAAGGATGTTCTGGAACCTGACCTATCAAACTGTATTCATTCTTTGTAATTTCAGATTTCTCTAGCCTATAAACATAAATAAGCTCATTCTTCTATTATTTATGACTTCAAGAATCCCTCTCAGGGAATTCTCAAAGATGCGGGTATTTTATGTGCTTTGCTGAGTCCGTTGTTCTCTGTCTCCAGGGGCCCAGGCCATCAATCTTCTCTCTGTCCATGGGCCACTTAGGCCAGCTCAGGGTTGCCCTTTACTCTGGTAGAACTACAGGCCTGCCTATGGTGCTGCCACAATGACAGCAATTCAGAATTTCAGGTCCCACCTCAGTCCTCCTAAAACATAATCTGTATTTTAACCAGATTGCCAGGCAAGCCATATGCATATCAAAGTTGAAGAGGCATGAATTTCAACACAGGAACTTTCAGTCTACGTGCCAGGTATGCACCATTTGATTCTCCAGATCCACTCTCCTCCCTTCTCCACCCTAATCCTTGAAGATGCTGACCTCGATGGACCTCACCCACAAGGCTTCACTACTCTCTGCTGCCAGTTAGGTTTCACTAATGAGAAGCCCTAGCAGGAGACCAGAGGATGGTGGAAGAAAGTGGAATGAGGCTGGCCTCAGGTTGGCTGTGACCCCTCCCATTGCTACCTGCCTTAAAGCCCAGGCAAAGGAAGTCTCTCTTGTTCTGTCCAGGGCCTACAATTTCCTTCCCCAGAAATGGCCTGCTCTCATGTATGATTAGTAGTATCTTCTCTTCTCTTTTTAACCCCATTTATGGTCCCACCCAGGGCAATAACATCACAACACAGTGATTCAACATTCATACATTTCCCAATATCGACTTGTCTGAAATCAACAGTCCTGTCCCAACTGACCAGTGAAAGCTGTAGGTCCTCCCCTCTGAGCAGGATTTCCCCCTGAATGAGTGTCTATCTGTCCTTCCAGCCAGCATATCCATTTTAGCCCACAATGTCCTGCAAAATGGCTCAAACACAAATAGATACTTCTCTGCATAAAGATACCGCTAGTTTTAAAGTTATAGGAGGGCTATCACTCTTGCCCACTAACAATTCATTCTCCAATCAGGAGCCAGAGTGTTCCTCCTAAACCACAAATCAGGTTTCATCACCTTTCTGCATAAAAGCTTTCTGTGAATTTGATTTGTACTTAAAACACAAACTAGGGAGTGGCAGGTAAACCTTCCCAGGAAGCAACTTCTGAGTTGGAAGTTAGTATACAGAAGTTTACTGGGTCGTGCGATCAGGATCATCTCCTGTGGAGGAAATAAAGGAGAGAGGGTGGATTGGAGAGAAATTGAGCAGCAATAGAGACACAGCAGAAGCCTCAGCTGATCCCAAAGCAGAGTCATCCGTCACTGAAGCAGAGGGGACCGAATCTTTGTGTCTCAGTTCTTCCATGTGGACTGTGCTCAGGCAGACAGTGTGACCTTGGACAACCAGACTCTCTTCTGCCAAGGGCAATCCCTAGAAAAAGTTCAGTTTTGAGATGGCATTGCTCACACTTTCAGCAGCTGGGGAGTGAGTGCTCCAGCCCCTAAAGGGGTGAGCTGGGACTTGGATCTGGATGGCACAACACACTACACACAGGATATAACGCCCTCCAGGACCTGGCCCTGCCTACCTCTGTAACTTCATCTTATCCATTCACCACCTGCTGCCCTTCTGTCACAGTGGCTTCTGGAACTTTGTACTTGCTATCTTCTTGCCCAGACCTCACTTTCCCTGGATCTTTGTGTGGCCGGCTCCTTTTCCTTCAAGTCTTGGTTAAGATATCACAGCCACATAGATACTTTCTCTGACCACCCTATTTAAAGTAGCTCTCACACCTCAATTCCTTGTGGACATTAATGTCCTGTTGCTTATTTCTTCCACAGAATTTATCACAAAATGGTATTATTTATTTGCTTACTTGTTTAACTCTTGAATCTCTCTTGAGGACAGTGACTTTGTTGTTCTTCTTCGGGTCTTTTCCACAATGCCCAGAATAAGGAAAGAACTATAGTAGGTGCAATGAATAAATGAATGAATGGTGAATTTTACATTGAAATTGTTTTCATATTTTCATGCCCATAAAGACACGGCTTCCTTTGGCAGGAGGGCATTGTCTTTCCTTCTAACAAATTCCTACATGACTCAGTTGCCAGCATCTCTGTAAAACAACTCACATCTACTCATGTGACCCTCTTCCCATTCTTGTCCTGTCATTCTCAGCTCTCTGTGGCTAACTCGACAGCTAGCATAGAGGAGGCAACAACAATAGTAAAACATTAATTGAATGTTTTACTATTTATTGAATGTTTCCTGCTATGTGCCTAACATTGTTCTATGTGAACAAACAGACAAAATCCTTGCCATAATGAGTTTATGTTCTAGGTAGGGGAGACAGACACATATAACATAAATAAGATAATTATATATTATAGCAGGAAAGACAGAGAATACTATATGGTACTGCAAGAACTAAAGGGGGTTGTCGAAGAAGACCACACTGAGACCTGGGGAAGATGTAGCAAAGAATCCCATGAACATCTGATCTCAGCAAAGACATCAGCAAGAGGAGAGGGCTTGAGGTCAGAGTAGGCCTGGCTTCTCCAAGGAGCAGAAGGGGAGCCAGTGGGACTTGAGCAAAGTGAGAGTGGGAAGAAGAATAGAAGAGATCTGAGAGGCAATAAAGTACCAGATCATGAGTGGTCTTGTAGGTCAACATCGGTGAGATGGAAGCCATTGGAGGTTCTGAACAAAGGAGGGACATGACTTGACTTAAGGTTGTACAGAGCAAGTACGGAAACAGGGAGACCTGTTGAAGCCACTAAAGTGACAAGGGTGAAAGTAAGATTCTTGTTGAAAGAATATTAATCAACAATTATTACCAAGTGACAATATCTCAGGCCATGAAATAAAATATAAAGGAGAAAAGTCTTACTCAGTAAGCCTTTGAGATAGACTTCACATGTAAAAGTCAGATTTTTCTCATTGCTCATATGTGTAGGTTTGCATTGAACCATTCCATGTATATCAGCAGCTGCACATGACCGGTTGGCCAGATATGACTGGCTGGTAGGTATGATTTATCCTGCATAGTAATTTTGTGTTTGCATGTTTATGTTTTTATCAACATTTAAATATTGGCACTACTAAAATGTTTTAAATAACAGATTTCTAGCTTATTCTGAAAAATAAGGAGAATCTGGCAACACTGGGATCATTTGCCCAGTTTGCCCCATTGACACCAGCCTACTTCACTTATCTTTGTTACCTGTCTCTGTCTATACAGAGACACAGTCACCAACACCTGCATTTTCAAGACACAGGCCAGAGACAGAAGGGGGTCTAAGAATATGAGATGATTGAATCTATAAGCCACTTTCTTACTAGTACTACCTTATTGTATAGAAATCTTAAAATTATGTTGAAGTTATTTATTTACCTGTTTTCCTACTAGATTCAAAACTCAACCAGGAAAAATAAAACATTACAAAAACAAACCTCAACTAAGGTCTTATTCATTTCCAGCATTTCATATAACCAGTAAATGATTAAATGAATCTTGTAAGCCACAGATAATCCCACAATAACCACACACTGGACCAAAAGCCCAAAACACAACCCAGACCAACACCCATGGAAAATGATGAATCACTGAAACACAATCCAACTGCTTTATGGAAACTAACTGATTCTGCTCCAGTCTACCTAATATATAATTTGATAGCTGGAAAGAAAAATGTGGGTCTGTCGATATGGCAAGACACTTCTGAACCAAAAAGAAAACTTCAGGATAAGGTTAAGGGGAAATCAAAATAAACTGTATATATTAAAGTCAAATTTTACTCACTACAATAGAAATATTTGAGGCAGAAGGAAGTTGGAGCAAATGGAGAAAAGATAGCTTTTAAAAATTTCTGTAGTAATCTCTTATTGTTCTCAAGCCCCTTGTCTTGCTGATTCGACAGAACAAATTTGTTAATAAACTTATTTAAGTATTTTTTTAAGACTTCAGTCTCTTCTAATCTAAAGCAAATACATGTGCAATCCATTCAAAGTTTGAACACCCTCTTGGATCTGTTTCTCCCTTTTCCCCAGTCTCCCCCTGCCAACCCCCCTGCTTTCTTCTTCTTGATATTGCATCCAGACATGATGAGGGTAAGGGGCTTTCTCATCCCAGGGCTTTCCACTGAATCACCTGGGAGTGCTACTGACAATTTCTTACAAAGTTGCAGGTCTGATCTGCTCCTGGCTACTGTACATTGTATTGTATCCTACATTGTGGCTAATCTTACAAGTCCTTTTAGCTGTAGGATGTTTCTTTTCTTTTCAAATTTATTTAATTATTGTTCAAGTACAGTTTTCTGTTTTTTACTCCCATCCCAGCCCACCCCTCCCAGTGCTCCCCACCTCCCTCCCATTTCCACCCCCCTTAGTTGTTGTCCATGTGTCCTTTATACTGTAGGATGTTTCTGTACTGCAGTTCAATTCTGATGCTGATCACCAGAGTTGGTGTCAGATTCCACAGATTTAAGGACACAATCCCCAAAAAGACTACCCTCACTTCAGGCAACTTGAACCTGAGTCTTGGCCTTCCTTCATGAACAGCATGAGCTTCAGCATCTGCTCCAGCTTCCCCACCAATTACTGGACCCTGGGCTCCATGCAGTTGTCCAGCCAACAGGCCCAACCAGCCAGCAGTGCAGCCAGCATCTATTTAGGAAATGGGGTCTCGTGCTCCAAAATATATGTATCCCACTCCACCAGTGTGAGGGGTGGCTGGGGATCTAGAGACCTGGTCACAAGGATGGCTGTAGGTCTGGCAGGCATAGGGGGCATCTGGAGTAAGAAGGAAACTATGCAATCCTTGGACGACCACTTAGCCTCCTACCTGAGATGGTAAAGAGTCTACAGGCTGACAATCAGAGACTAGGAGCAAAATCCAGGAACACCTAGAGAAGAAGGGACCCCAGGTCAGAGACCACTGAGGACTTGAGGGCTCAGATCTTGCAAGTTCTGTGGACAATGTCTGCATCCTTCTGTACATTGACAATGCCTGTCTTGCTGCTGGTGACTTCAGAGTCAAGTATAAGACAGAGATGGCCATGTGCCACTCTGTGGAGCATGACATCAGTGGGTTCCAAATGCTCATTCCTTGATGACACCAATATCCCTTGGCTGCAGCTGGGGACAAAGATCGAAGTTCTCCAGGAGAAACCATGAGGAAGAAGTAAATGATCTGCAAAACCAGACTGCCAACTCTGGGTTGACCATGGAATTGGATGCCCCCAAATTTCAGGACCTCAGAAAATCATGGCAGACATGGATGGGTCCAGTACAACAAGCTGTCTCTCAAGAACCAAGAGAAGCTAGACAAGCACTGGTTCCAGTAGACTGAGGAGAGTACCACAGTGGTCATTTCTCAGACTGCTGAGACAGGAGCTGCTGAAACGACACTCACAGAGCTAAGACATATAGTCCAGTCCTTGGAGACCAACTGGAATTGATGAGAGCTCTGAAGGTCATCTTGGAGAACAGCCTGAGAGATGTGCTATGGCAGGCAGATGGAACACCTCAATGGAATCCTGCTGTACCTGGAGTCATAGCTGACCCAGGCCCAGGCAACAGGGTAGTGCCAGGCCCAGAAGTGCACAGCCCTGCTGAGCAACAAGATCAAGCTGGAGGCTGAGATCACCACCTACCACCACCTGCTGGAAGAATAGGAAGACTTTAATCTTGGAGATGCCCTGGACAACAGCCACTCCATACAAACCATCCAAAAGACCACCACCCACAGGACTTTGGATGGAAAAGTGATGGCTGAGATCAGTAACGCCAAAATTCTGAGGCATTTAGGCAGCAAAGTTAAGCACCCCTTGGAGGGTGGGAGGCCAATAAAAACTTCAGGGATTAAAAAACAAGAAGAAGAAGGAGGAGGAGGAGAAGAAGAAAGAAAAAAAAAGGCTACCCTCACTTCAGATGCCAACTGCAAGTTCATATATCTCCAGGCCACTGTATCTGCCCAATTGGTTGCAGTCCTAGGGGTTCCAATGACCTCTATCTAGTTTGATAATTTTCTATAATGACTTACAGACTCAGGAAGTGTTATACTTACAATCAAAGTATCAGTATATTGACCTAATCAATGAATTTGGCAAAACAGTGGGACACAAAGTCAATATCCAGAAATCAAAGGCATTTTTGTATACCAACAATGAAACAGCAGAAGCAGAAATCAAGAAAAAAAATCTCATTCAATATAGCAAAAAGAAAAATTAAATACCTAGGTATAAACCTAACCAAGGAGGTAAAAGACCTGTATGCAGAAAACTACACAACACTGAAAAAAGAAACCAAGGAAGACACAAACAAATGGAAACATATACCATGTTCATGGATCAGAAGAATTAACAACATTAAAATGTCCATACTACTCAAAGCAATTTACAGATTCAATGCAATACCTATTAAAGTACCAATGACATATTTCACAGACAGAACAAACACTTCAAAAATTTATATGGAACAATAAACAACCCTGAATAGCTGCTGAAATTTTCAGAAAGAAGAGCAAAGCAGGAGGGATCACAATACCTGATACCAAACTGTATTACAAGGCCACTGTAATCAAAACAGCCTGGTACTGGCATAAAAACATGCACATAGACCAATGAAACAAAACTGAGAGCCCAGAAATAAACCCAAGTCTCTATGGTCAATTAATATTTGACAGAGGGGGCAGCAACATAAAACAGAATAAAAATAGCCTTTTCAGCAAATGGTGTTGGGAAAACTGGACAGCTATGTAAAAAAAAAAAATGAAACTCAAGCACCAACTTACACCGTACACAAAAATAAATCCAAGGTGCATAAAAGATTTAAATATAAGCCATGACACCATCAAAGTCTTAGAGGAGAACATAGGCAGGAAAATCTCAGATATTTCATGCAGCAACATTTTCACTGATTTGTCTCCTAGAGCAAGGGACATAAAGGAAAGAATAAACAAATGGAATCTCATCAAAATTAAAAGCTTCTGCATGGCTAAAGAAAACAGCATTAAAATAAAAAGAGAATAAACCATAGGGGAAAACATATTTGCTAATGCTATTTCAGACAAGGGTTTAATCTTCAATATATATATAAAGAACTCACATGACTCTACTCTAAGAAGGCAAGCAATCCAATTAAAAAATGGGCAAAGGACTTGAACAGACACTTCTCCAAGGAGGACATAAAGAGAATCTAGAAACACATGAAAAGATGTTCAGTATTGATAGCTATCAGAGAGATGCAAATTAAAACCACAATGAGATACCACTTCACACCAGTCAGAATGGCCATCATAAAGCAACAAATAAGTGTTGGAGAGGATGTGGAGAAAAGGGAACCCTAGTGCATTGTTGGTGGGATTGCAGACTGGTACAACCACTATGGAAAACAGTATGGAATTTTCCCAGAAAACTAAGAATGGATCTGCTTTTTGACCCAGCAATTCCATTGCTAGGATTATATCCTAAGAACACTAAAACACCAATCCAAAAGAACTTATGCACCCCAATGTTCACAGCAGCACAAATTACAATAGCCAAGTGTTGGAAGCAACCTAGGTGCCCATCAGTAAATGAATGGATCAAAAAACTATGATACAGGACTTTCGCCAAGATGGAGGCATAGGTGGAAACACTTTGCGTCCTCGCACAACCAAATCTAAAAATAATAAAGTTTTAACAACAATAAATGCAACCAAACCACACAGAAAATCGACAAGACAGAGTCCAAAAATAATGAACCACTCAGCTAAACCAGTGAGAGGGGCAAAGCCAGCAGCAGAGCGGGTTGGGCAAAAAACAGGCAGCCAAGGGCACGGATCCTGGGTGCAGGCTAGCTACGGGTAGACACAGGGAAGAGGTGCGGCTGGCTGTCTGTGGTCGGTTGCCTGTTTGCACACAGATAAACCAGTGAAGAGGCAAGCGTTGAGACTTCACAGCGCAGGGCGGAGGGCTCGCACATTTGTGCTCAGATAAACAGGCAGGGGTGAGCACTGAGGCAGACTGGGCAAGTGGAGAGGACTGCCATTGCTCCCTCTCTGACCCCGCCCCCATATACAGCGTCACAAACCAGCGACCTGGGTGGCCCCGCCCTGGTAAACAACTAAGGCTCCGCTCCTCCTCATACGTAACAGGCACAAACAGATAAAAGCATGGCTCAAGAACAACTCAGAGCCCCAGAGCCAATAAATTGAAGCAATGAAGAAATAGCCAAACTTTCAGATGCACAGTTCAAAACACCGGTGATCAGGATCCTCATAGAACTGGTTGATTATAGTCACAAATTAGAGGAACATATGAAGGCTAAACTAATTGAAATGAATGGAAGTGCACAGAAAACCAACAGTAATGGAAAGGAAACTCGGACTCAAATCAAGGGAGTAGACCAGAAGGAAGGAAAAAATGACCAAACAGGAAAATATGAAGAATCAAGAATTCAAAAAAAATGAGGAGAGACTTAGGAACCTCCAGGACATCTTTAAATGCTCCAACATCCAAATTATAGGAATTCCAGAAGGGGAAGGAAGAGGAACAGCAACAAGTGGAAACCTTATTTGAACAAATAATAAAAGAGAACTTCCCCATTCTGGCAAAGGAAATAGACTTCCAGGAAGTCCAGGAAGCTCAGAGAGTCCCAAAGAAGATGGACCCAAGAAGGAACACACCAAGGCACATCATCATTATATTAGCCAAGATTAAAATGAAGGAGAGAATCTTAGAAGCAGCAAGAAATAAGGGGACTGTCACCTACAAAGGAGTTCCCATCAGACTGTCAGTGGATTTCTCAAAAGAGACCTTACAGGCAAGAAGGGGCTGGGAAGAGGTATTCCAAGTCATGAAAACCGAAGACCTACAACCAAGATTGCTCTATCCAGCAAAGTTTTCATTTAGAATGGAAGGACAGATAAAGTGCTTCTCAGATAAGACCAAGTTCAAGGAGTTCATCATCACTAAGCCCTTATTATATGAAATGTTAAAGGGACTTACCTAAGAAAAAGAAGATAAAAAAGATGAACAGTGAAAGGACAGCAAACTCACAGTTATCAACAACCACACCTAAAACAAAAGCAAACTAAAAGGACAGCTAGATCAGAAGTGAACCATAGAAATGAAGATCACATGGAGAGTTAGCAACAGGGAAGTGAAAGAAGGAGAAGGGGGGAGAAGGTACAGAAAGTAAGTAGCATAGACAGTAGATAGACAATAGATGGGGGGGGCAGTAAGAACAGTAGAGGAAATATAGAATCTAAAGAACTTGAGACACATGTTCATGAACTAAAGGGGGGAAATGATGGGGGAGAGGTGTGCAGGGTGGAGGGGAACGGAGGCGGGGAAATAGAACAAATGTAATGACATAATCAATAAAAATTTTTAAAATCTTTCTAAAAAAATTAAAAAAAAACTATGATACATTTACACAATGGAATTCTATGCAGCAGAAAGAAAGAAGGAGCTCCTACCCTTGGTGACAGCATGGATGGAACTGGAAAGCATTATGCTAAGCGAAATAAGCCAGGTGGTGAAAGACAAATACCATATGATCTCACCTTTAACAGGAACCTAAACAACAAAACAAACAAGGAAAATATAACCAAAGACGCTGAATTAGAGAACAGGCTGACAATGACCAGAGGGAAGAGTGGAGGGAATTTCAGGGGAAAAGGGGAAGGGTTTACAGGAACAAGTATAAAGGAGACATGGACAAAAACAAGGGGGGAGGGTAGAAATAGGAGGGAGGTGGGGAGCACTGGGGGGTGGGCTGGGATGGGAGTAAAACACAGAAAACTGTACTTGAACAATAATTAAAATTAAAAAAACAAAGTTTCAGTATAAAGGATACAAATTGGGACCAGCCACATGAAGAGACATAGGAGGTAAGATCTGAGGAGGGCTTGAAAGCAGAGCTTCTGTGTCCTTTCCACATCGAATCAGGCTGTGTCATCTTTCATGTCCAGAGTTTTCATTGGAATATTATTATGTGTGCATCATTGACTGAATCATTGGCCACAACACTGAACTCAATCTCAGCCCCCACTTTTCCCTCCCAGAGGCTAAAAGGTTAGGCTGATATCATGTGGCTCCAAGCCCCAATCCTCTAATCATGCAGTTGGTCTTTCTGGTATGGCCTGCCCCCGTCCTGAGTCATCTCAATAGCATGAGCTATCAGGGGACCAACGCATGAGTCACCTCACATAAACAATCAGAAGCTACCATGAATAATAAGGAACCATCATTTTAGAAATTCTAAGAGTTTAGAGGTTCTAGCCCAGGAACCAGGGACAAAATCCAGATAAATTCTCTATCATACAACAGAAAGGCAGCCAGTACTGAAGTCCAAGTGACTGTTCTAACGTCCCATCTTAATGTCCCTATATTCCATGGCTTTCCAGTCTAGACTCCAGGCCTGCTGGGTCTACCACTTCTCTCAGCTTGTCTGTGCCAGCTCCCACCTGGGCATCCAAACCTGTGGTTGCTTCCCTATAAACACCCTGCTATGCATGAGACTTACTGAGGCTACATTCAGGCACCTCTCTCAATTTGAAATGGAAGCTTAGATCCACAAACATAAAAATAAACTCTTCTGGAAATGGTAAATATAAAATGTTTCTTACTTTCTGTAGTTTCATTAAAAAAGATAAAGGACTGAAGTAAAAAATGTATTGTGGGTTTTGTAATACATATAGATGAAAATGTATGAAATAGTAAAACACTAGAAAATGGAAGTATACTATCATAAAGTCCTAACATAAAATGATGGGATCTTATTTAAAAATAGGTCACAAGTTAAAGATGAATGTTGTAAGCCACAGAGTAGTTAACTATTACATGCTCTGAAATAGGGAGCAATGATTTTCAGACCAGGAGGAGGTACCTGTATCTGAGACTAGGTAGAACTTTTCAAGCTCTGCTTACCCTGCTCATCCAGAAATTCTGCCTCCCTCCTGCCAACAACCACATCTACCCCCATTCAAACTGTAACAAACCACTGGGGTGGAACAGAAAAGAGCTTGAACCACTACACTTTTCCCACTAACAATGTCTCATTCTGATAGGGAGATATAATTTAGTTTCATATTTAGAAATTCATTTTATAAAATGAGTCCTTGAATATACCAAGTAGTGAATAACTATTGAGGGGAATCGGATGGGGGTGAGAGGAAGTAGCTTTCACTTTTATATTCCATGAAGAACATTCCCCATATTGTCTTGTATTTTTGTGTTTAAAATGTTTTAAAGAAGTAGAAAAAGTGCTCTTAATCAAAATATATCCCTCCTCTTGTTTGCAAGCAAGGATGTACTTTCAAGAGGGACATGAGTAGGATAGTGAGGGAGGGAAAGGGCACTGGAGAGTCAGTGCCAGGTCAGCAGCCCTGAGACAGGATAATAGATGGAGAACACAAGTCAGATTTTGCTGCCTTCAAGGGACTGGATTGGTAGCATCATGCTACCTACGTCTTCCCAAGACCCAGAGAGCACCTATGGAAACATCCCTGAAACATCTCAGCCCTTTCAACTTCTACTGCACAATTTAGCACTCAGTCATGCTACAACCCAGGTTTATGTCCAAGCGTTTGTCTGTTGGTTTGAGTATTTGGTTTCTCAACACACATTTTCCCGTAGACACTATATTATAAATTATAGTTAAATCCTCAAAACTGCCCACAGATGGCTCTTTAAAGTTAATGTATTTGAAATATCTATTACAAATGATGCATTAACTGTGCTTAACCAATATTCAGGACCTTGTTTATATGGGAGAAATGCATTCCATTTTGCAACCAGAGATGATAGGGTTGCTCTGGGAGAGAGGAGATGGGAGAGTAGCAGGGAGAGCTGGATAGCAAGGACACTGGGGCTTCCGAAGAAGCACTTAAGATGGACATATCCCATCCAATTATTATCTGGAAAAGAGAATTTGATTTTACTTTACAGGACTAGCCCTCCCCATCTCAGTGTATGTGGTGCAGTTCGGCTTACCACCCCCACCGCTCCAGGGTGGGTGCATGACCCAAGCAGTGCTGGCCATTCAGAGATGGCCAAGCTCTGTCTTTCCAGTTAGATCATATACAATGCAGTGCATCTCCTGAACACACCTGCATCCTCCGGATGACCTGGCACAGTGCTGGGCATTAAGGACACAGCCGTGCTCAGGTGAGGAAGACGATGGAGCTGTTCTGAGCAACAGTGGCATGCTAGGCTTTTCCATCCATTGCTGTTAAGTGTCACAAACTTTTGTCACACAACACATGTTGCCAGCTAGGGTAGCAGTTTTCCAGAAACCTGCTATGTTCTGGAAATGAAATCCTACTCAGTATATTAATTTATAAATATCTGACTTTAGGGTTTTTTTAATGTGATTATAAGAAAATTAATTAATTCCATGAATATTTTACAATGGTATACATCTCATTTATTACAAAAAAAAGAACAATAATAACACCAGGTTTACATGACTTACAGATCAAAAACCCCACGTCGAGAGTTTTAAGGGTTAAAAGAGATAAATTTTGTAAGTGAACTTTGCAAAGCTCTATATAAATATTATTATTATTATCATTGCTGTAAATATTACTGTTATTGCCACCTCTTTCCTTATCCATTCCAAAGAATAAGACGTCTGAAAAACAGATCAGGACTGATTGAAACCATATTCTACCTTAGCTGTAGACTTCTCTATAAATTAAGATAAATAAATAAACTACATTGCACATACACACACACACACACATGACTTCCCAAGGAATATTAAGTATGATTATTTTTAATATAAATAAAATGAATGCTAATTTTTGCTCTAGGAAAACCATGAATTTTCTAAAGCTTGGCAATAGAACTCTTTAACAGGAATTTGCATTCATGTTATTGGTTAATAGCTTTGCATTAACCCATGAAATCATTCATCCTTTTCTACACATTGAGGTTTTGGGGTTTGTTTGGGGCTTTTTTTGCTAAAATGATTTTTCTAGTCTTTCCAGTTGTTACCTGAATCCTTTTAAAAACTGTATGGGATTAGCTCAGCCCTGAGTTTGTTTGGCAGGAGCCTCAGGGGCCAGCTATGAAATGCCTTATTTTCCTGGTACAAATCTGTTCCTTATTATTTCAAATACATCTTTACTTGGAAACTGGCTGCCACATTCTTTCAATCATCACCCAGTCTGGTGCAGTATAATGACCTTCCCCGCCTGAAGGCCCAGCGAGAGCCAGCAGCAAGAGAGGGAAGCTAATCCAGCGACCCATTGTCCCTGACCAGTGCCCTGGGCATCCTGTCTCATTATCTGGGAGAGAGGGTAGGAGACCTCTGCCTTCCCATAGCATGCACACCAGCAGATAAGACACTTCGCTGGTGACCTGAGCCATGCTTTCAGGGAGACCGTGTCTCCAGGAAAACGTGTGTGGCCCCTAGGCACCTGCAGAATCAGCATGGTCAAACCATGAATGCTTTCAAAACCAAATGTCTTGCTCCCATTTGCATTTGCTAAAAATAAATTACTGAGTGAATAACAAAGTGCTCCAGGTCCAGCACTCTACAGCAAGAAATTTCTAATACAGAAATCGGGGCATCATCTATTATATGGGAAAAGCATAGAATGCAGGACTAGGGCAATGCCCAGCCAAAGGCAACCAGGCTGGCGCAAAACTCCAGGAGAGAAAGTCAGCATGAATTAAACTTTATTTTTTAAATTTATTTTTCAATTACAATTTATATTCAGTGTTATTTTCTACTAGTTTCAGGCATACAGTATAGTGGTTAGACAATACTTTACAAAGTGATCCCCCCCCAATATTTCAATTACTCACCTGATACCATATATAGTTATTATAATATTATTGACTATATTTCCTATGCTGTACTTTACATCCTTGAGACTGTAGGAAACTACCTAATTTGTACTTCTTAATCCTTTCACCATTTTTACCCGGCCCCTAATCCCCTGCCCCTATAGCAACAGTCATTCTATTCTCTGTATCTATGAATCTGTATCTATTTTGTCGGTTCATTAAATAAATTCCATTCTTGGATTCAGCTGCAGCTCTGGCTAGAACCAGTCTTAGTCCTCGTCTCTGGCTTTGGGAATCTTTATAAAGCGCTCTTATGTTCATCTGAGGCAACACACCCAGCTCTAACTCCAGACCTGTCTTCAGTGAATGCAGAAGCCTTGAGCAGATCACTCTACTGGGTGCTGAGGACAGTATCTGACACACAAGGGACACTTGTGGCTAAGTTTACATGTACCTTTCTGTTTCTATGATTTCTTATGTGGAAAATTGTCTAATTAATGGAGTAAAGTTTCCATGTGTCTAATGCAGGTATACCATTATATCATGCTTCCTGGTTTGAAAATTATTTTCATATTCCTTCTCTTATAAAGTCACAGTGATGGTGGGACAGAGGACAAGGATTATTGTTATGTCACAGTTGAGGTTAAGTATGGCTCAGGTGTATTAACTACCAGTCACACAACTAATAAGTTAAGTAGCTATTTAAATCCTTATAGAGTTGTTAGATTTACAAAAGAATATATCTAAAATTTCCTGCCACACAATAAGGACCCCATAAATAGTAACTACTTGGGGAGGTAATGGATCAAAATAATTTAATCACAGGCTTTGACTTTTGTGCCCAGGTTCCATCCCTAATCAACTGTGTGAGACTGAGAAAGTTTCTAAACCTTCTTGGGCTCAGTTTCCTCACCTGTGAAATGGGAATAGGAATAGCTATCTCATACAATTATTGTACAGACAAAACGAAAAGCCACATGTAAAACAAATAGCACATAACTCAGACTCTCCACTGCACTTCACTACTTCTCTAAGTGATAAATGTGCGAACAAAACAACTTACATGCTGACAGAATGAGACAATGCTCAAAAAACACTTTGAAAAAAGTCAAACCACAAAGAATAAATAAGAAATAGGAGCGTAACTGACTGAGAGTAAAAGTCATTATTTCATCATACTAACCTACTAGTTATTTATGGCATCCTAAATCCATAGCATCATGAATATAGGTTACTTCAAACAAAATAATGCAATGGGGGAAACAATTGCATTGGACCTGGGGGGAAGGAAAAAGTTGAGGAGACAAAAATATACTTAGGTTCTTAAAATGCCTTAATTTTAGAATTCTTTCAAATTAAAACACTTCTTTTAGGAAAATTAGCAGAAGACAAAAATAGGAGCAGAGATGTTAAAAACATAAGGTAACTGAAGAGAGAAGCAGATTTAGAGACAAAAAGGTTGATGAGAAATTAAAACCTTAAGGGAAGGATATTCACAAAGCAGCTAATGCTGAAGAGTCAAAAATATGGAATTATTTGCACCACCCCCTCTTACATTCCTAGTCACTCTCATGCAGGAGAAGTAACTTAAACATCTTCCACCATCAAATTCTCCTTGGTGTAAAGCTCACTCTCTCTTTGCCCAATGAAAGTTCTGATCTGTCCCCTGAATTTCTGTACAAGAAACTTTGAGCTGCCTCTGCCTCCTTATCGACCTTCAGAGTTGATGACTTTCACAGACTTTCTCCAAGTGGATCAAGAAGGCTTTGAGGGGGGCAGGACCACGTCTAAGAACTACAGTTCTCTGAGGGGCAGTTCTCCAAGGCCTTTCTGGCATCCTGAGAGAATGTTTCCTATGACTGTAATAACGATCCCTTTGGGGAAGAGAGAGTAGGCTTCCTCTTTTGTGCTACTTCTAGGAGATCCTTCAACAATGCAACAGATACAAACTTAGTATATTAGCGTTTCAATAAAATCAACCCTTTTTATAAGTAACTGTGGCAATTTTGTAAAAGATGGCATTGATATATATCATACACACTACATGTATAGAAGTTAGGGCAAAAGTAAGTATACAGTTATTCATATGAAAAATGATATAACAAGTAATAAATAATAATATAAGAATAAAACTTTGTGTTTCCCATACTCAAAACTATAAACTTACCTTTGCCCCACCCTCTATGTACATGTGTGTATTTGGATTGTATTTGGATATGTATTTCCAGAAAAGAAAGCATACATGACAAATTTTAAAAAAATAATAGGCTGATGTTTTCTGATCCAAATGTACGTAACATAGATATAACACATCTCATGCCTGAAATTAATTTAAGTGGTGTATGGATCTTCGGATAAAGGCAGGAGGCCCATAGGGTAGTCACCAAAGGAGGTTTACAGATACTATGTGACCCGGGGAGGCAGTGCCATGACTTCAGGACCTGCCACAGGGGCCCCTGCAATCATCTGCAGAGATGGAAAGTGGCCTCAACAGTTGCTGATGTAAACATTTCCCTTTTGTAAACATTTCCCTTTTGTACTCTGTGAATCTGCCCATTTGACCACAATTGACAGGGCTAGAAGAGACCCTTCACCAAGATCAGCCAATCTCTAAAATGACTAGTAGCTTCTGACTATGTGCTAAAGATAGCAATGGACACTCAGGAAAAAACCCAAAGGGTACACACAGCAAAGCTACGTCATGTTCATGACAAATGCTAGAATAATCATTCATGAACTATTGCTCTGTCAGGGCAGTAGGATGGTGATGCTTTGAGCTTCCATAGTTTCTTGTCTTCCCATGAAGTTTAGTTATTCCATTTCTCCTACATACAAGAAGGCTGTAGGGCTAAGATTCCTTATTTCCAGGTATATGCTCTAAGCACTTAAACCTGTTCCTCGCAAACAGCAGAGCAGTAAGCATAAAGATTCTAACAGTCTCCTTTTCTTCTCATGGTAATTTTTTAAATCTTGGCTATCTCAACACCCGAATAACCCTCCTGCAGTGAATACCTGTTTCACTCTCATAAGTGTTTACCCTACACTTCCTTCTCAACTGTTTCCTTGGCTTGTGTCTCATCTTCCAAATCGATGAGTTTTTGGAGAAACAACTCTTCGTCTGCTGTAAAATCACCAGCCATTTTCAAGAGGCTTTGTGCCAAAGATTGCAACTCATCAGCTCTTTCCTCAGTGGGTGAGCAAACATCCTCTTCCTCTGGAGATAAAATGACCCAAGACTGTTATTGTTTCTTATCCTTCTTTTTTACTTATCTCTCTCAACAAGCCTACATTCACAAACTATTTGTACAATAAGTTCAATATGTTTGAGGGTTCAGAAAGCTTCCTGGTCCACTGAGAGGTATATTGACCCAAGACTGTCACCTATACTTTCTATCTTTAAAAAATCTTACATTATTCATCTCTCTGCATATCTGCATTTATTGTGTGGTTTTTAAATCATAAGGCATCATCAGAGATACTATATTTGAGAGTCTTGGTCTACCAATGCCATTGTTTTGTTTTGTTTTGTTTTACCTGTGTCCTGTACAATCCTAAGGGCTCTATAGACTCTTTCAGTTTCCCAGGAAAGCAGGAGAAATGAGAGGAGCAGAGTGTGTGAGGCTCTATGTCACATGGCTTCCCTTCAACACTGATCTATTTTCCATGTTCTGTGCAGGAAGACTGATTCTATAGACCCAAGAAAAAATGGAAGCTTACTTGTATAGTGAGATTTGAGGACTCTGATTTAGCTTCATGACCAGAAATAGCTTTTCCACCGTCATATATGTTCATCTCCCTTTGCATTGAGGTCTTTGTGTCTGGATTTTAGAAGTCAAGCACCCTGATGTCAATCCTGGATGCTTCATTATGCAGGCCTATCAGAATGTGTGTATCAGGCTCAGGGAGACCTGCTGCACAAATGAGACATATCAGAAAGGAAAGTTTTGATGGTCAGCCTGGAAGAAGAAGTAGAAAAAGACTCTAAAAGTTCTGTCCAAAGAAAGTCTGACACACATAGCCCAGTAGGGCAGGAAGGAAACAACCTAAAAATAAGGCAACATGGGGTTGAGGTGTGGATAAGAAGAGGAGTTCCATACAATTATCCCTGCGTGGGAAACACAGGCCAATGAAGGCATCCAACATTCACAAGCTTGCTGAGCATAACTTACCTTGACTTCTAGATAGAAAACAGCAGAGCCAGTTGGACAAGTTACAAGTTAACTCAAATACTGTTTTGAGTATTCACTTGTTTCTACAACCAATTTGTGTCAGGTGCTTCCCGGTAACAATAGTCCCCCATGAAAAGCACTTGGCAGAAATTGAACCAATAATACGAGGATTATAAAGTAATATTAGTTGCAGAAAAGTACTAGAAATGGATCTGTATCTGTGTTTTCCTTAGAAAACATTCTAACCATTTACCAAAATGTCCTGTTGGCAATAAATACTGAAAACAGAATGAGGATTTGGAAAAACTGAGTCCTGATTAAAGGAAGTACAGATATACGTAGATAGATGCCTTATTAGACTGATTTTTGTGTAAGACTACATAATGGCTATGAATTAAATTTAGAGGTAGGTAATTTGTCACATGCCAATACAACATTCTTCTGTCCAGCATTACCCAATTTCGTACTTCTGGTAAACCAGACATTTGATCAATCTTCTCCGAACTTGGAGGAGCGCCTTAGAAAGGATGTGAGCTCCTCTGATCATTCTCACGTCGTGCCGTAGCCACTAACACTGCGCAGGAACACGCTGACTGAGCTCTTATGATGCTAAGTTCCTTGGCAGTTATCCCCAGTCCTCTCCTACTTTAATCTTTTAACTTTCTCTCCTGACCCTACTCTCCAACCTCTGTCTCCATCTTCCCACTTAGTAAAAAATTCCCCTTGTATCTTTTTCATAAGGATCTGTGTTTCTCTTATATTTTCATTCGACTAATGTTTAACAAGTCAAGGGCAGCCAGCCTTATCAAAAACATAAGCCACGTGTTGAAATGGTTTAACATGGTGTCATATCCTGACCTGACTTTAGCTTTGGTTCCATAAACTTACCCTCCATGCCAAATGTCATGTTTGATGTAGAAGCAATTGCTTTGCTGTTTAGATGTTCCTAACACCACCATCTAAATCCATTACTTCACTAAGATATTTTGTTCAATATCCTCTTCCTTCTATGGATGAATTAGTTGTGCCCAACACTAGCCATCCTCACCCCAGAGCTCAGGCCAGCTATGACAAACTGGTCAACAACTCTGAGACTGAGTCCTCCTCCCTCTTGATTTATGAAGGTTTGGGCAATCTGTACCAGCAGGAAAATAGATATGCATTAAAGGAAAGACTACTGGGGCAGATTTTATTCTTTACTTACACTAGATTGAACCAGAGGAAATAGCTGTTTGTGTAGGTCAAAACTGGTCAAACATCAACAATCTTATATAGTTCAGCCCAATACATGAAACAATGCACACACAGTTCAACAAAGTAAGTCATAAATTCCATTGTACACAATGATTATGAAAAAAAAAAGGTGTCTTGAAAGATTGGTGCATTGCTAATTATACATTAAATACTACATGTATGGAAATGTTCTTTAAGAGTTTATGTGCTTGAAGGCTTAGCCCTCAATGGCTTCTATTTTTAATAATGAAAAGAGTGACAGATGCCCTACTCCTCATCTGAGGAAATGAAAGCACCACACCCAGGCCAGCAAGAGTGATGGAAAAACATGTGAATGAAGGACACTTTCCTTATTTTGCTCCACAATCCAAAGGGCTAATTCAAGAGGGTGCTTCATTGCGGTTGAACGCATCCAAACCTCAGAAGGGCACCACCCTCCCACAGGGTATGGGAAGAGGAACAGGCCCAGAGAGACATGACTAATGCAAGGTCATCCAGGGGTCCACAGGCTGAAAGAACCATGAACCTCAAGCCTACCAATGTCTGGTCTTCACTTCACCACTATCTGCATTTCCTCCTTAAAAGGCATGGCCAAACAATACAAAACCAAAGACTTTCATTGCTCCAGCCAATGCATCTAAGGGAGGAACAGAGGCTGCTTTTAGTGGTCTTAATGTCCTTTAGAAAGTCTGGCATTTGGTGAGCAATGTAGTATCTCTCAATTTTCTTTTCTGCAAAGATTATCTTCTCCTTTATTTCTCTCCAAGTTTTAAGTAACAGAATCTTTCCTATAAAACAACATGCATGTGCAAGCACACATGTATGATGAGTAGTCTCTATCTCAAGTTTAGGAATCGAGGAAAACTTAAAGTCCAAATATCTACAGTGAATTAAGGGTATGATTAAGAGTTATCCCAATAAATCAAATTTTATTTATCACATCTAAATGTGATAAATAAAGGTTGTAACTTCATGGTTTGATAATATTTTAGTCTCATTACTTTTAGACTTTTGCCCCCAGATATGGTTTTTAAATCAGGATAGTATTCAAGTTGCTTTTAAAAAAAATTCAGCTTAAAAGATGGGTGGGATCTACATAAAGACTCCATGTACATATCTGAAAAGTACACACAAAAGCTTCCTCCAGCCCTGGCTGGTGTAGCTCAGTGGATTGAGCACGGGCCTGTGAACCAGAGGACTGCGGTTCGATTCCCAGTCAGGACACATGCCTGGGTTGCAGGCAGGTTCCCTGCAGGACAGTTCCCTGCAGGGGATGCACTAGAGGCAATCATACATTGATGTTTCTCTCCCTCTCTCCTTCCCCTCTAAGGATAAATAAATAAAATCTTAAAAAAAAAAAAAAAAGCTTCCTCCATTAGCTGGGGTTCCATCCTCACAAGTTGTTGAAGCCATTTAAACAGCTTATTCCAACTCCATTTAAATAGGAAAACAAATGGGAATATATAGGTTTTCCAGTCCAACCAAATGTCTTACTTCTAAATACATGGAACAAAAGGAGAGCATACTGAATTAAACCCACAGGCTCCAGACTTCATTTCAGGCACTAGTTTACATATTCATTTTTACCATCCTCCATTAGAACCTTTAGTGATAAGAATAATAGGCTAAAGCCCCTCTCTCTCTACACACTCCAAAATTCCTTTCACTAACAAATATTTATGGAGCACCTAGAAGTTGCACAGCACAGGACTAAATGCTGAGGGAAGAGTGAAAATACTACAGGCAATTATCAGCTTCCAGGAAACTAACATCCCATAGAGAGAAAAATCACAACGCCATTGTCAATTTCCCAGGGTGTGCTCCTAGGAACACATACTCTTTGATTTTATATCTCAGCTTTTATATGAAACATCAACCCCACAGCCAAATACATTTGAGAACTGGTAGGTTGAACAAAGTTAAAATTTTTTCTTTTTTGCAGAATCTCTCAGAAACCTGACCAGGCAAATGTGAATTGGGAAGCTCTAAGACAAGGATGCCAGAAGTTGTCCTTCCTGCGCTACTTGGTCATAAGCCTTCTTCTGTGCATCATCTTCCAGAAATCGCACTTGGGGAAACATTGGAACACGTGGTTAATAGCTTATTGTGTGTTCTATTCATTCGGGAAGGTTCAAAGACAGACCAGATGGAATCCTGGAGAAGGACTTTCAGGGGACGTTGAATTCAAACTGAATCCTGAGCTGGACTCTGAGAGAAGAAGAGGATTTGGATAGGCACAGAAAAAGACAAGAAAAGAGGTTTCCTATGAGAGAAGACATGAAAGCACAAAGGTTTAGAGCCAAGAAGGGGTGTGGCACATTTATTCATAGAAGTCTGTGAAGACAACAGTCTTATTAGAGGGAAGGAAGCGGCAGCATAAAAATAAAAAGCTTGAAAGGACTAATCTGCTGTTAGGCAATTTTTCTCATTCTCTTAACAACCCTGAAAAGATAGTCATTGATGTTTCATTTTACAGATAAAAATGCTGAAACTCAAAGAGACTGAGAAACTAACCCAAGGTCTCATGACCAGCAAAGAGCCAAGCTGGGATTAGGGCACAAATTTGTCTGATTACAAAAATAGTTCAAGTCAATTCAGTGAAACTTCAAAAGTCAAAATGGGGAGGGGAGGTTACATTAGAGATAGTAGAGGTTTCCCAATATCCAAAATTGCTCAGAAGGAGATTAATGTGAAATTCTGGTGTTTTAGGAAGATAAACTCAACAGTGGTTGTCAGGGTGGATGAAAGGATGAAGGAAACAGAATCTGAGGTGCCATTTGGAGCTGGCTTCAGTGAATCCACATAAAGAGAGGAGAAACTGGATGAGCATGGAAGCCCTGGAAGTGAAGTAGGAGGACCCAATCCCTTTGGAGCAAAGCCTGGCCTTTAAAGGTGGGCAGGGCTAAGGCATCTGGTGACTGACTGCATGTAGGTGCTAAAAGAGAGGGAAGAATCCAAAACATTTTTACACTTCTTTCTTGACTCCCTTCTCCCCCAAGTGAAGGTGTGAGCAATGAGCTGTTGACACAGCCGCTGAACAGAGAAGGAAAGAGCTAATCCTGGCATTTGACAGGGTCCTGTGATGCACAGTGGGGCTGGGTTATCATGTAGGACCCGCATACACAGGTACACATGTGTTTCTTCTAGCAGTGACTATTAAAGATCAGGACTCCTAGTCTTCAGAAGTTCAAACTTTTCTTTAAAGGAGTCTCATTATTCTCAAACTCAGTTGAGAACCACTTGTTTAAACGTCAAGGAGAATGTGGAGAGCACTCGTCCTAGGCTGAATGACGTTGAGCAAGTTCTCTCAATTTTGTAAGCTCCAGTCTCACATCCTCAAATGGAAAAGATGATTTAAGAAGTTCATCTGAGGCAGTAAATTCTATAATTCCATAATCTATACCAAATGACAGACCTTTGACTAGGGTTAAATTTCTTCAGAATAAGCTGTTTTCTGGCCCTTTCCACCTTTCTTTTTGAGCAGCCTGATGCATAAGTGAAAAGCTTCACAGTCCTGAGATACAAATCCAGTCTTTCTTTCAGGTTCCAGGGTTCTAAGCCAGGCTGCCTGGAGTGACTGGGGACAATTATGTTGTGACCAACAG